>NW_027040766.1:3102500-5532500 GCF_037179485.1 Ochlerotatus camptorhynchus | reverse complement strand
CGGAACGACTGCAGTGAATCGTCCGAAAGATGGTGAACCATCTCCGTCGCAAATGAAACTGCCATTTTGGATCGAAGCGAACAAACTGGTGTACTTTGGTATCTCCAGAGACAGCGTTCTCAGTTGGCTTTCCTAGTTGCAAGTATATGGCAACATTCACACCAGACCAAGACGTGCTCCAACCAGCATTGAATTGGATTGTTGTGTAAGAAAAACTAGCGCTATTTGACTCTTTCACACCAGTGCAAGGCCCAGTCATGCTGCCTATTGCGGGAAGCCTTTCCCCCGGTCGATGGAGGTGCATTCGTCGTCGTCGTCCTTGTATTGGTGCGATGCGTGCTGTTTCACTCATACGTCGTGTTTGACGCTTATCGGTCCGTTACTCGAAAGTAAATGACGAAGAAAACGATTTGGTAAGCGTTTTCATTACCGCTGATTTTCTCCTCCCTTCCATTCATTGATGAAATGGTGAGCGGTCAACCGAGCGGTGAGCTCGCTCATGTCAGCATGCACAATGTGTCGTATGTTCGATTTGCGCTCGATCGGTACGTCCAGGTTTGGGATTTTTCGTTACATGTCTGAATTTTGATTTTTTTAAGTATAGAAATTAAAGACGTAGTCCTACGTAAAAAAAAAAATTAGCAACTGAGTGGAAGCAACCCTGACGGTAGCCTTCCTTAGAGGTATCCATTCCATTTCGTACATTGATACGACCCTTTTCACACAAACGGTCACCACTTGAAATATTTCAAGATTTTTAACTTTTTAACAATTTGTCTATTTGGGCCTTCCAGCAAGGTATCGAATTTTCCACGGAGAAAACTGAGTTGGTCGTTTTTTCTAGGAAGCATAGCCCAGCACAACCAAAGCTTCAACTTTTGGGCAAACCGTCACTCGTCGTCGTCTTCGTGTTGGTGGGCATGTTACCACTCTCTGATCGGTTTTCGGAATTGTCTTTCAGGCTCTTCACCCGTTCTGAAATTATGAACCTACTGGTGATTGCAAACTTTAATGAGCTTCTTGAGCTAAACCCTCAAACTCGTTTTATGTCATTGTACTACGTATACATAACACAGGATGTCAGCCCTTCGCAGCATAATCCCTATCGTGTTTGGTTCTCCAACTTCGGAAATTCAGTTAGTTTTGATTTATCCATGACGCAAGAGATTCGCGGAATCCCAGAGCAACATCGTTTCATGATTGCTCCGTCAATTTTCGCTGCAAAGTTTGGCCAAGTTGATTCCGCAAGATCGTTCTTCACAGATGGATCACTAATAGAGTCGTCCGCTGGTTTTGGTATTTTTAACGAATTTCATAGCGCCTCTCGAATGCTTCAAGCTCCTTGTTCCGTATATGTTGCTGAGCTGGCGGCAATATACTATACGCTAGAAACGATCGCCTCAATTCCACCAGATCACCATTTTATTTTTACGGATAGTCTCAGTTCTGTCGAGGCTATTCGATCCATGAGGCCGGTAAAGCACTCCTCGTATTTTCTCATGAAAATACAAGAGCTTTTAAGTGTTTTATCTTTAAGATCTTTTGTCATCACCTTTGCATGGGTCCCATCTCATTGCTCGATTCCGGGCAATGATATGACGGACTCACTTGCTAAGGTAGGCGCTATGGAAGGCGATATTTACGATCGACAAATCGCCTACGATGAATTTTTCTTCATTTATCGTCAACAGTCACTCGTCAGCTGGCAGAATAAATGGAGCGAAGGAAGTTTGGGGCGATGGCTATATTCGATCATCCTAAGAGTCCTTGGTTCAAGGGGTTAGATGCAGGTCGAGACTTCATTCGTATGATGTCTCACCTCATGTCCAATCACTATTCGTTAAACGCTCACTTGATCCGTGTTGGGCAGCGGGACAACAATCTCTGTGAATGTGGACAAGGCTACCAGGACGTAGATCACATTATTTGGTCTTGTGCTGAGCATCGTGGAGTCAGATTTGAGCTATATGATTACCTTCGGGCTCGAGGTAGACAACCTAACGTTCCAGTTCAGGATATTTTGGCTAGACGCGATCTGGAGTTTATGAAGCTCATATATGTTTTCTTGAAGAATATTAGCCTTAGATTGTAAGTTTGATTAATCTTGTGTAGAGTTGGTATTTTGGTTGTGTGTTTTGTAATAATAGTATAATTACACTGCTGATATCAAGTTAAATAAAAATAAGTTCATGTTTTAGGAATAACGAAATATTTGTACGTTAATCATATTTCAAACCTCCTTCTCCTTCTTTCCGTGCATGAAACTGTAAATCTTCACTAACCTTGAGACGACCGCGAGTACTCGGCTCAATCCGTTTAACTTTAGATTTATGATATTAATAATGTATAACACAAATGATAATTTGGCTCTGTAAAGTTTATTCGGTTGAGCCTGTAAAAATTAATTAATTTACAAAAAAAAACTTTATTCATTTTAAATAATCAAAAGAACTAAACACAAACTCAATTGACCAACCTACCAATTGCGGTCCTAAGTCAACTTTCCGTTCTCAATTTAAAAAAAATATGAAAACTACATATGCCTACTAACTAGTGTCCAATTTGCAAATACATGATTATATTTTCAAAAATTGAAAATATGAAATCGATGGTAATTGATACTCCGAAGGCGCTGCCTCCGGTAAAATATGTAATGGCAAATTGGTTATGTTTGAAAAACAAAAAAATAAAATTGCTCAGCAATTTCTCTATGGTTTTTAAATCTATTGATATCGAGAGATTCTTTAAAGTCTATAGTTTCAAATGGTTTCATTAGATTTGAAATTTGTCAATAAATGGCTGTGCTTTGATTTTTCAAAATATAGCAAGTTTGCTGTTACACATTTTGCCGGAGGCATCGTGTTGGGAGTGTTGATCGATTATCGGATTATCGAGACGTTATACAACCGATTAATTCTTAATTAAATATTTTCGTTAATAATCGATTAGATAGATTATTCGATAGAGTTAATAGACATCACTAATGGCATTCTTGTCCCGTAACGTGAGTAGATCACCTTTTCGTGGTACGTTACGGGATGTAAGGTCTACCACCGATTCCTAGTCCTGCATATTTCAAACTAGGGAACAGGATTTGTCAGTAATCCAAGGAACACATCTTAGTCCTTGTTACTTTTTATGTCTAGTTGAAAGTGACAAGACTCGGCTTTGTCCACAGAGGATGATCTTGAAGCAAGGAAAACATAAGTTAGTTAGTCTTAATCTATGTGATTCCTGATCTTCTATTCATTGATCTCTAGTTTGAAGTTGTTAAGACTAGGGTTCTGATGCATGGTCATTATCGGTGTCATTCCTTAATTTTGTTGCTAAGGAATTCAATTCTGACTGACAGATGGGTGCGCCTTTGGAGGATGTTTCAACACTCCGAAGGGTATAAATAGCGGAACCTTTCAATTAGAGCCGGATCCTTGCGATAAATCACATAACATAAGTTGGTACTTGATCATCAAAAATCGACCCCATTTCAGTGATTTCAAGTGGTATAGAAGGACATCAATCTGTCAAATTGATTTTACCAGCTGTCAAATGAGTTAGAGGATCAAGGGGGTAGTCAATTTTATTAAAATAATTCTAACGTGGTGAATAATGATATGTATTTTTAGTACTCCTGAACGCATGTCTTAGTATTTCCTTAAACATTTACGTTATTTATTTATAATTGTATAGCTAGCTTTAACAAAATCATCACCTTTCTTCACGAGGTAAAATATTAACGTTTGCATTAAAAGAGTAGACATTATTTGCTGATTTTTTATGTGATGACCTGTTACCCAACTAGTTACAGCCCGATTTTGATATCAAACATATTGTTTTTCTGTAATTATGGCCAAAAAAAGGGGGGAAACTCCACGCGTTCATTCTTCTAACTCTTAATATGCGCGGATTAATTTTTTCCATTTTTTTCTTTGTGGTAAACTTAGAATACAAATGTATACACTATTTTTTCTTTGAACATTTTTTTTTGTAACTAATTGCATTAATCTTTGATTTTATTAGGTTTCATATGAGGAAAAATACGACTGGGCAAATTTGGAGTTAAGTGCATAAATTTTGAAGTCCAGAAAGCAGCAGCAAAATCTTCGAATTGTTTGCATTACAGTAAATAACTATTTAACAACGCGCTTGGTTGACTTCTGATCGACTTGAAAATACTAGTGAAAATATCCTTTGAAAAGCCCCCTGTAGAGCTAGTCGAAAAAAGAATTGCCACATTATCAAATGAGCTCCGTCAACAATTTAAACAGCGGATGAACAAAAGAGACGATACATTCTCTGGGGTTCATCTCTTTACACTCATTGCATATTACCTTGACAATTGACAATTCGCCTTTTCGTTCACTCTGTAATTCTTTCCTCCTATGGTAAAATCCATAAAATCCTATAAGGGTCCATGCATTAATTATGTCACGCTAAATCGAGCAAAAAATTACCCCCTCCCCCTCTATCGTGACGTTTTTCCTATACCTAATGCATTGCTTGTCACTAAATCTTAGACTCCCCTCCCTCCTTAGAGCGTGACATAATATATGCATCAACCCTAAGCAAACAGTTCTTGAGTATGGCTCTTTTTGCTTCCTCTCGGCAAGAAAAAGCCACCTAATCAAATTGGAACGTGTTCAATATCGTTGTTTACGTATTGCCCTTGGCTGTATGCATTCAACACACAATATGAGCCTAGACGTCCTAGCGGGCGTAAAACCCCTGCAGAACAGTTTCTGGGAGCTCTCATTAAGAACATTGATTAAATGTAGTGTCAGTAACAACCTTGTGATTGAAAACTTCGAAGAAATGCTCGAATTGAGCATCCAGTCTAGATTCGTGCGAATATATCTTAATTATATGTCATCGGATATTAGCCTTCCTTGCTATAACCCCTCTCGTGTATGCTTTACTAACTACAGTTTCCCCATTGACTATGATCTCTCCATGAAACAGGCTATTCAAGGAGTTCCAGATTAACTTCGACCTATCTCAATTCCCCGCATTTTTGCTGAAAAGTACCAACAAGTCAATTGCGATAGAAGATTTTTCACTAATGGATCACGCATTGATGGATCCACTGGCTTCGGTGTCTTCAATGAATACTCAACCACATTTCGGAAACTTCAGGAACCTTGTTCCGTTTATGTTGCTGAGCTAGCAGCAATCAACTTCACATTGGGTATGTTTCCGACGTGCCCATAGACCATTACTTCATCTTCTCGGATAGTCTCAGTTCGATTGAGGCTATTCGGTCGTTGAAACAAGGTAGGCACTGATCTTATTTCCTTTCAAAGGTAAGGAAGCAGATGTGTGTACTGGTCGAAAGATCATATATGATTACCTTTGTATGGGTCCCCTCACATTGCTCAATCCCAGGCAAAGGTGGGCGCGCAGGAAGGCGAATTTTATGACAGGGAAATTTCACACGATGAATTTTACCATTTAATGCGTTAGAGTACTCTGTCTAGTTGGCAAAACGATTGGACAAATAATTCTCTTGGGCGGTGGTTACATTCCATTATTCCAAATGTTTCTTCGAGAGCGTGGTTCAAAGGTCTGGATGTAAGTCGGGGATTCATTCGAGTGATGTCAAGACTTATGTCCAACCACTGCTCGCTAGACGCACATCTCTATAGAATAAACCTCGTTGACAGCAATATATGTAGGTGCAGAACCGGTTATGATGACATCGATCACGCAGTTTGGTATTGCCCGGGTAATGGCACCTCCAGAGCACGACTATTGGATACCCTAGTGGCCCGAGGTAGACAACCCTTCCGTGAAGTAAGAGATGTATTGGGAACACGTGATCTTCCCTACATGCAAGCGATCTACAAATTCCTTTGTTTGTCTGATGTTAGAGTTTGATGTGACTATCCCCTCCTTTCCAAACAATTTTCCGCCATTGTGTCCCAGTCTTATTATCCTCCTGTTCCTGTGCTACTTGCCCCTGCCCAGCCAGGATTTGGTCAACCGTCCGAGAGTAGTATCTCAAGGAGGTTTCAGAAACCAGTTTCCTACCTAGATCCTTCCAATTGAAATTGTTACCCATTAACCTCGAGCCCACGAGTAATTGGTACTCAATACTAACCTAGAAATACTGCTATTTAAAATGTAAATCAAACATTACTGATTTTGGCTTCACAAAGTGTCACACACGACTGAGCCTAGTAAATAAACGAACGAGTTAAAAAAAAACAAAAAAACACTAAGCAAACATCAGTCTGTGTGTGAAAAATGGTGCACATTTTTTTATTTTCTTTCATTTAGGGGCCTCCCTTAGCTCAGTCGGTAAAGGCGCAGCTACAAAGCAAGACCATGCTGGAGGTGGCTGGGTTCGATTCCCGGTTCGGTCTAGGAATTTTTCGGGTTGGAAAATTTCTCGACTTCCCTGGGCATAGACGTATGATTGGACTTGCCACACAATTATACCAATGTAAAAATGGTACAGGCATCGAAAGCTCTCAATTAATAACTGTGGAAGTGCATCTAGAACACTAAGTTGAGAGCACGCAATAAGCTAATATGCGATATGCAATAAGTTTGAAATGCGAAGAAGAAGAAGAAGAAGATTTTTCTTACCCTTTACTCCTATGAAAAACCCAGAAGATACTGTCAATCTTTCCGTGAAAAGACGGCGGCTTGCTGGTACCATGCACGGTAGCCGCGAAATACCCAATAATGACTATAATAGACTCAATATTGACTACAAAGTAAGCATTTTCGAGGGAAACTAGGACTACTCATTAAATGAGTAAACATTTCCTTCCTTTTTTTTATTTAACGTCGGTCTCTGTTCCGCAATCTAGTGCCAATCACCGACGGACATCGGTTGCCATCCATTGACGGCAATCGAATGTGCAGGAAGGCAGCTTCCACACCTGCGTAGGATATCGCACCCATTCCCAACACACATGGGCCGGGACCAACGGCTTTACTTCCCTTCCGAAGGAAGACGTGACCAGAGATTTTTATGCCTCAGAAAAATCCAGATGAGTAAACATGTTAGCCATTGTTTACGTTTTCGACATTGGTCCTTATGAACGCTGAGTGTCGATATCACGGAAATTTTCTTTTGACACATCAATGTCCAACTTTGCCAGTTATACCACTGAGGCAACACAAAAAAGGGGTCAACTTTTAATTAGCTATTTTGCATATGTTATGTGGATAAATGCAAGAATGACAACTGTAAAAAAATCGAATACATCACACTTAGAAATACCTAATTTTACACGTGACGGAATCCATCTTTGACATAAAGGATGAGACGTAAACAAACATGTCATGTAAAATTAAATGCTCCGAGACTGAAAAGTTCGTTACTCGACGAAGATAACGTTCGATTGAGTTGAATTTCGCGTCTATTATGACTCAATTTAATGTCAAAATTGACGCTCGTATATGTCAGTCTCAGAGCACCTAAATTTACATGGATTTTTTTAAGTGTGATACTTTATAATTTCTCAATGGTGAGTGGAGTAATACGACATGCACTAAACTAAGAACACGGGATATACTACAATAGATCAAATTACTGGTCGCAGTGGTGTTAGGTCCCGAACAGAGGAATGGCATTCTTTGAAAATCATTGTCATTTCGTGACAAAAGCTGTTCTGCAGATATTTTTACGTTAGATCGAGAGTCTTCAGCACTGAAGTGAGGGCTTCATGCCTGCTCCAAGTGGTAGAACTTCCCGTACTTTAAAATCTCTGAACTGGGTGTTGTGTCTTGTTCTGTTGTCTATTTAGTATTAAGTGTTCAGTCTGTTAAACATCTGAAGACATTGTTAATTGTCTTTTAAAAAGCCTTGGCTCTAGCCGATTTTTAGTAAATTTTCTAAGGATAATTCATCGTTCCGAAAGTACCATTAATAAATTTTTCCCGTGTTCCAACCCATCACTCACTCACGAACGACCGGGTGAGTAGAGTCGAGCGTACCATAGTGAGAGTGAAGGTCAAACGGAAAACGTAAATATTTCCGTGCTGGTACCTACATACGTAGGGTAGGACAGTCCAAAACGCACCCCTGGGTTAAAATGACCCTGTGCGGTTTTTCCTTGCTGTCCCATTATCAATTATAACCTTTAACGTGCAAAATTGGTAGTTCAGTGCTTAACGCGAAGCTTACCGCCAGGAAAATAAATATACAAATGTGGCACCTTTTTATTTTTCTAAAAATATTTAAAAAAAAAACAATGCTTTCAACGTAAATTTTCTCTTCTCTTTTTTTTCCAATATTTAAGAAAAATCAAAGCGCGCCAAATTTTGACATTGTGGCTGAAAACTGCACGTAAAATCCCATAATCAGTAATCAGAAAGCATCAATAATCCACGTGAGGTCAATTATACCCCAGGGGTGCACTGTGCTCTGTTCTCCCCTACCAATAAACTAGCCTCCGGCAGACTTCTGCCTGAAGTTACGGCAGTATTTTGCGTGATAAGAAGTTACAATCAACGTCCAGCCGCCTCTGCTGGGCACGATACGAATGACGTAATCATGTTTTGTGTAAGCTTGAATGAAAGTTTTCTCGTTCACTTGATACTACTACAGTCGAATCTTCAAGCCACTGATGCCTTAAAAGTTGCCGTTGCCCTCAGAGTAAAAAGTTGAAGCTGAAATTGATTTATGGTTATAAAATTGATTCCTGCAGGAGCCCGCACCCGGTTGGAGATTTCTAGGCCAAAAACAAACCCCTGTGGAATCAGCGATGGAGTTGGTGGGGGGAGGGGGGTAGACGTGTTTTTCCTTATTTTCGCGCTTGCGAGTCGGGGTTCGGTGGAAATGAAAAGGCGCGAACCGATTTGAGGATAGGTTAGGTGGTAGTAGGTAAGTAGAATGAGATGAATGAGCGTGGACGTGACGATGATGGTAGCTGATTGGCTACATAAGTAGCTCGTTTGTACTCGCTCACAGTGTGCTTTGGTTTCAATTTGGAGCTCGCTTCCTTTTTATGGGTTGAACAACTTTCTCACAGGCTCCTTGTGACGGCAATGAATCAATCAATCGGGAGCAAGTTGTGCTCCGTTGTATTCGTTGAGGGAGTGAAAGCGATTTAAAGTGTTTTCGTAACGGTCAATGATCGAACCGGGTCAAAACAAAAAAGTCATATCAGAACATATCCGTAAGTTGAATCCGCGAAGAACCGGTAGAGACTGGAAACAATCATAAACATAAGACTGACCAATGACCATTCACTTGATCTGGAAATACAGAAAGGTCCAACGGATTACTAACTGACAGACGATGATCATAAACTCTGTTTTAAAAAAAATGCAAATAAACGCGAAATATGCCCATTTTTTGGCAATCTGCTTAATAACAGCCTCACCAAGGCAGACAGCGCTTGAAACGCCCCGGAACCTGCCGAGGCAAGCTGCTAGAATTAATAACGCATGAATGAGAAAACCATAACCGCATACGGCATTTCCCTCCGCACCAGGTTCTCAAAAT
Organism: Ochlerotatus camptorhynchus; assembly: GCF_037179485.1. Lineage (NCBI taxonomy): Eukaryota > Metazoa > Arthropoda > Insecta > Diptera > Culicidae > Ochlerotatus > Ochlerotatus camptorhynchus. The sequence continues at coordinate 5,523,043 of NW_027040766.1, read as the reverse complement.
TTCCGCCTGACGGCTGAAGGCTAAAACAAACACGATAATAAAATATGGCAGTAAAAATTCATAAGACGACTGACATAAAAAGAAATCCCATCTGCCCACGCGAATAATGCAAACCTGGTAGACACTGAAATAGAGTTCGAATCAAGTCCATTCCACGAGAATAGCTATATCCAAATCCAGGCAGCTGTTCTGTGCTGGTTGTGAATTTATCGTAGACATTACAAGCGGCTTTTCCGTTAGATTAATCGCCAATTCGCTCCGGATAAGGTACACTCTTGTGTCGATGCCCCGCAAGTGACTGGAACTGATTGCAAAGCCGTCGATTTAATTCGATTTTCCGGTGAAAATATGTCTTCTGCAAACAAGTGAAGGCATTCCAACGACCACTCCGAGGGGCTTCCCAGTAAACAAATATATCAATTTCGAGAAGTCGATAGAGGAACATTTTTTACGCCTCAAGTGCAGCACTACTTCCATTCATCGGCTCATTCATCATCGGTGGAGTGTAGTGTGAAATACGCCCCCAACATCACAGTTCCCATCATGTAGGTACGTTCATAACTCGATCGAGCATACACCACAACGACGACGACGACGGCGGCATGCCATGCTCGTTGAAACACGTGCCCCCCAAAGCAAATAGACAACACGCATTCGACCGATCCAGCATGTAGAAATCTACTCCGTAGCAACGGAAAAGTTGTGTTGAATGAATGTTCGAAAACTTATACTTGCCAGTCTCGGGTGATATAAATAATAGTAAGTTCCGCAACGACGACGACGACGCCCGCGGCTTGGCCTATCCATCCAGATATGCTGTCTGGCTGATGCCAATTGCAACATACCAGTGTATCAAGTAAATGCTAGCAGATTGCGATTCGATTTCAACTCATATTCATATTCAAGGCGGTTTAATCTTAATTGTCTCCAGCAAGCTGAAGCGCGAACGTTCGATTGCTGGTTTGTGGGGGTGGAATGTGTGTGTGTGTGAGTGTGTGGAATTGTTAGTTGGTGTTGCCATCTGGTCTATCACTGCAGTATATGACCCACAAAGCCAATCTTGTTGAGAAATAAACCGTTACTCAATGGCTTTTAATTTGAAAAACGGCATTCAGTTTCTGGTGCTGTTCGCCACACGTACAGGAATAGTGCGGTGGGTGGTGCCATCTTAGAATTTCCTCGAAGTTCCATCAAGGGGGTCTTTTTGGGTTTCCTTTGTAATTTATCGATAGTACTTTAATAATTCTCTTCTGAAAACTGTAATTATGTATGCACTTTGCTTCAAATCTTAAGGCCAAGTTTAACCGTTATTCAAACACGTGTAGTTTCTCTCAGAGTCTCTCTTAGCTCAGTTGGTTAAGGCGCAGCTACAAAGCAAGACCATGCTGGAGGTGGCTGGGTTAGATTCCCGGTCTGATCTAGGAATTTTTCGGGTTGGAAAATATCTCGACTTCTCTGGGCATATAGTTATGATTGTACTTGCCACACAATTATACCAATGCAAAAACGGTACAGGCTTCGAAAGCTCTCAATTTATAACTGTGGAAGGTGCATCTAGAACACGAAGTTGAGAGCACGCAATAAGCAAATATGCGATAAGCATTAAGCTTTATATGCGAAGAAAAACAAGAAAAGAAGAGAAAGTAGTCTCTCTAGAAGAGTCACAAAATATGTTGCGAAAGAGCGCTGGCAGTGTTGCCAATATAAGTGTAGAAACGTCAACCATTAAAATAATTACTTTCAAAGAGAGATTGGGAAAGTCAAGATCCCCCGAAGACATCCGAAATGTTCCTAGTGCCTTCGAGGACGTGAACAGAATCTTATTTGAGTCAACACTAATCATACGACCTATCGGACCATACGAAATATCAAAAGAAGATCATTTTTTATCAGATTGGTGGTTATTCCGAGAGTCGAAGGGACTTCTGGCATTATTTAGTGAAGTGAGAAAAGTCACGTCTGGGTGACGTGACTCTTCATTTGATTTGCACGGATAGTCACGTCACCACAACAGTCACTTCGACTCTCGGAATAACCTCCATTTGGTCTCCAGAGCAAAACGGTCACACACGCACATGTTCTGGGTATTCCCGGAGTAGTGACCAGAATCTGACTTGAGCCAAAACTCATCATGCGAATCGTAAAATCACAAGGAAAATTTGATAAGTAGATGTTAATTGATCATATTAAGGGTTCAGCAATACATTGTCAATAGCTATGCATGTTACGGGTGCTGCCGTAGAGGTGACCCGATGATATTATATACTACATATCAACCCAAGTTACAATTTTGGTTTTATGAAGGTTCTGTAGACCACGATTCAAACTTGTAGAATGCTATAAAACCTCTATAAAACTTGCAATGTTACTTGGGAATATTCAATATCGTACCTGATAATATTATACATATCGACATTCAAAAATATGATAATGAGTACCCAGAACTACATTGACTAAAGGGTGATACGGTCAAAATTTGGTCAAGGGAAAACGCGTGTAAATCGGTGAAATCGTTTATTTAAAAAATCAAATTAAATTTCTTTTTCAAGTTCAATTAGTATAAAATTCAGGAAAAATATTCAGTTAGGCTTCCGCTTTTCCAAATCCGAATTGCCGGGCCTTACGCTTGACCCCTGCCATCAGATTTTGTACAGCCACCTTGTCCACCTTCTTCGCCGCAGAAAGCCAGTTTGCCTGGAACTGCTGCTCGCCCTTAGCAGTTTTTTTGGTCTTCTTTAGGTTCCGCTTGACAATAGCCCAGTATTTCTCAATTGGGCGGAGCTCTGGCGTGTTGGGAGGGTTCTTGTCCTTGGGAACCACCTGCACGTTGTTGGCGGCGTACCACTCCATGGCCTTTTTACCGTAATGGCAAGATGCCAAATCCGGCCAAAACAGTACGGAACAACCGTGTTTCTTCAGGAAAGGCAGCAGACGTTTATTCAAACACTCTTTCACGTAAATTTCTTGGTTGACAGTCCGGGAAGCTATGAAAATGCTGCTTTTCAAGCCACAGGTACAGATGGCTTGCCAAACCAGATATTTCTTTGCGAACTTTGACAGTTTCATGTGCTTGAAAACATCTGCTACCTTTCCCCTTCCTTTTGCCGTATAAAACTCCTGTCCCGGAAGCTGCTTGTAGTCGGCTTTGACGTAGGTTTCGTCGTCCATTACCACGCAGTCAAACTTCGTCAGCATCGTCGTGTACAGCCTCCGGGATCGCGCTTTGGCCGTCGTATTTTGTTTATCATCGCGATTTGGAGTCACTACCTTCTTGTAAGTCGATAGTCCGGCTCGTTTTTTGGCTCGATGCACGGTTGTAGACGATACACCCAGCTTATTTGCGGCATCTCGGAGAGAGAGGTTAGGGTTTCGCTTGAAACTACCGGCAACTCTTTTTGTCGTCTCAGCGGCTTCCGGGTTTCGATTTCCCCCCGATCCAGACTTCCTGGCTGTCGACAAACGTTCCCCAAACACTTTAATTACATTTGTAACGGTTGATTTGGCAACTTTTAGCGATTTTGCCAACTTTGCGTGCGAGTAGCTCGGATTTTCGCGATGCGCGAGCAAAATTTTGATACGCTGCTCTTCTTGCTTGGACAGCATTTTGACAACTGAAGAGTGAATTCCAAAATCAAAATAGGAGCAACATTCTACACACACACACACCTTCAAAATGAGGGGTGTTCAGGTTTTTTAAATGCAAAATTGAAAGAAATACGTCAAGTTGATACTGACCAAATTTTGACCGTATCACCCTTTATTACCGGACTGATGATTTCTTGGCTCAAATTAAAATAAAATCTTATTTGAGCCACGATGGCATCATGAAATATCGAAAATTCAAATGAAGATCATTAGCGACGGGACCTTATTGGATATGAAGTATCTAGGGGCATTGGCGTAGCTCTGGGGAGTCTAGGGGGACTATAGCCCTCCTAGGATTAGTATAGCCCTTCCTAGGAGTAATGTGGCTCCCTCCAGAATTTTAGCTACAATTATTTATTTACCTTACACATCGAAATTTTTCACTAATTGCCTAATAAAGCAGTTAAAAAATAAATTTAGCCCCCTGGTATTTTTTTTAGTTACGCCAATGTCTAGGCGTCTGATAAGCAGTTATCGATTGTGGTTTTAATCATATCTCAACTAATCATTGACCAGCAGATGAATTTCCAATCTCAACATACGTATAAGCAAGCCGTTTGCTTCACCATTGCTATTTATGTAATGGGACAAACCGTTTGGATATTTTTTCAGGACAAAGCTGTTCACCTAGTATTATGAAAATAAGGGTGACTAGCAGCATATCCATTTAAAAAATCAGTTATGTCAAAAACGCATATAGGACCAACTTGGGATGAGCGGCAGAACAGCACATGAGAATTGAGGTTCGATTTGACTTATAAATATGTCAATCCGAATTGGCAAAGCTGGATGATTTCTAAGATAAATGAAATTTGATTAACTATTTTCAAAAAGTACCCCGATAAATGAAAGTATATGCTCCAAACACACATGTTTTTTTACGCTTAAGGGGAGGTTCTCATTCAAATGGCCCAGAAGTAAGTAAAGTTTGGCATTTTTTGTGGCCCAGTGAAAAAACATAGAAGGACGCGGATTTGAAATTCAAAAAGCTTAGAACTTCGTCTGTATTTCCAATTTTTTACAAGGCGAAAAAACAATATGGCGCCCGTGGTTACGTTTTGAGTGAGGTTGTGTACGTATGGAATTAATCGGTAATCCTGTTCACCGACGATAGCATGTTTACCGTCGATCCCGTATCAAATTCTAGAACCGACCGGTATATTAGTTCTCTTCCGGTAAAAGACGTGGCCGACGAGCAAAAGAACGTGTATCTGACAAAGCATCCTGCTAGCGTTATGGTGTTTGGATTGGTGGCTTCCGATGGCAAAAAAATGGACCCGGTGTTCATTCCAGAAGGCGACAAGGTCTACACGGAGGTCTACATCGGGATTTTTAGTCAGTATGTTCTTCCGTGGATCAAAGAACAGTACGATTCGAAGCCAAATGTTGTATTTCAACAAGATGGGGTTCCGTGTCACACCTCGAACCGCACTCAGAAGTGGTTGCAGGAACATCTTCCGTTCTGGGCGAAGGATATGTGGCCACCATCCAGCCCCGATCTTAATCCGCTGGATTACTCAATATGGCGCGTCATGAAGGCCAAGGCGTGTTCTAAACGCCACCTGGAGAAAAATTGATCCAGACTATAGTATTAGAACCTGCCGTGCATTCCGGAAGCGTGTGGAGGTCGTAATTGCAGCAAGTGGAAGCTCGATCGATGATTAACATAGTTCAAGACTCTGAGAAACATCCACCTTTGAATAAATAAAAAAAAAATTGAAAACGAAATTTTTGAGAATTTTTTTTTAATTTTGACATTGCTCAATGGTGCAAACATTATCACGCTTACGGTATAACATTCTAAGAGGGCTTAGCATTATCTCTTGTAATCTATATATATATCTATATATATATAAATAAATTTCTATCTGTCTGTCTGACCCTTATAGACTAGGAAACTACTGAACCGATCGGCGTGAAAATTTGTATGGAGGGGTTTTTGGGGCAGGGAAAGGTTCTTATACAAATTAAACAGAAATTTCTGCAGAACTCGAGAACTAATCAAGCAAATGGAACCAAATTTGGCATGTGGCGATCATAGAGGGTAGCACCTTAGATAAGAGGGGGGGAGGGGGCAAAATACAATATAGCATGCTTTTTTTTAATTGGCGCATAAACTCAAGCTAATATTGAATCCCGAGCAAGGCCGGGCACACTCAGCTAGTCTCTTATAAATCGCTCTCTGATTACACAATTTCCTCAAACTGGTAATAATTTCCAAGAATTGGCTTAATTTTGTCTCATTTTATCTCTATGAAATTCCTTTAGAATATTCTTAATAATTTCCTTGGTACGCTCTTCAGAAATGACCGTCACATTCTTCTCAGACTTATCCTTTGAACTGCTTTGTAGGGAAGATCAGAATTGTTTTGAAATCCTCTTCAGTATTTCCTAAGTACTTTGCCAAAAAGGCCTTGAAAGTCGCATATAAATTGCCAGATTTCTTAAAATTTTATAAACGAATAAAAAAAAATCTCCATGCAATTGTCATCAGAGTTTGCAAAAGACAATTTAAACCGTCTTCACTTCATCAAAGCCTGCACAGACTGCATACTTACACTTCACTGTAAACTATTTTCAGAATTACATGAAAATTCTGAAATTTAGGGCAATTCAGAATTCTAAAGTATTTCAGACTGCTAACTTTACATTTACAGATAGTTTGAAGCTCTATTTAGAAATCCAATTAATTATCCGTAAATATATCACGAACATACTTCAAAGTCCTGGTGGTTGTCTAGATTCAAAAGCCTTGCTAATTTTCCAAAGCTCCAAAGCTCAATTTATTGTTTTCAGGAACAGTTTTCGATTTATCTAAATTCCAAAATTAGGGAAACTCCTTCATATTGAAATATTGATTCTTATAAATCCAGGATTAAAAAAAAAAACTAATTATAGCCAAAATCTAAACAAGAACTCCAAATTTAAAAAAAAAACTGGCTCGATATTTTTAAAAATTTTAAAAATTTTGACAGCCAACAATGTTTAGAAAATGTCTCAATTTTCATGTTTCTGCAATTTCATATATGATGTTGCAATAATGATCAACGTTGTTGGTTTTTAGTTATTAAAGTAGTATGTTTGGGTTTTTATTTTTTGATTAGAGCGTCCATGAAAAGCAACACATTGTAAAAATCTGGGAAAATCTGGAACACATTTCAAAAATCTGGAAATAAACGTGATCTGTCTGTGTATCTGGCAAGGCGACTGAAAATCTATAAAATCCAGATAAATCTGGAATACTGGCAACGCTGCTCCTGAAGTTCTTCAAACTTCCCTGTAGTGCTCGCTATTTTTCTTATGACGTTTCAGGAATTGCCTTAAAATGAGTGTAACTGCCCTAAGGATCACAAAATTTCCTGACATTTAATGCATTTCCGTAATAATTCCAGACAGCAGTGAAGTTGAGTTAAGTTTCCAAATTTTTTCAGAAGTTCTCTTAGCTTCTCTTTAAGAGCAATATTTCTTAACTTTCAGAGCTCTTAAGTTAGTTAAATCATATTTTTCATAAATGAGCCATTAAAATTAGTTTCTTTGACACATATTTTTTTTATGAATGCAAAAATACACTTTTGTACAGAACATACTATGACTCATACTAACATACTCTATCTTAGTTTATTTCAAAAATGTATTGCTTTTTTAACCAAAAGTTACCCATTTGGGAGCACAAACTACTCAAAAGGTGGCAGATTGAGCCACGTGGATCTGAAATAAGCTGTGCTTAGTAAATACTTATCCAGAAGGTATCATTTGTATCTAGTTGTATTCAACGACAGGCAATAGAAAATATGGAAAGTACATTAGTTGTCCATTTGGGCGCATCCTTAGTGAAAATGTAATGCTTAGCAAGTGTTGTTTCGATGATTTTATTTCAGCCTTAGTTTGAATAATTGTTATATATGAACAACGTTGACCTTTGTTCAGCTTTTAAATATCTAAATCTGGTGATTTCATTCAGTCGAAAGCTTAACAGCAATATAAATTTATAGCATTTTAAAACATTAAATAACAGTATTTCTAGTATTATTTTTTTTAAATTTCATGGGATTCCACTTCATATCTAATATTTTTATAGGACTGCTTTACGAAGGGGCTGACTAATTGGATACAATTCGCTTTATATACTTATAATCAACAATATATTCAGCCTGGTGTTAACCAGCTTTGGACACCTTAAACCAACCAACAATCAGCATCTGTTTTAAATGTTCAGCTTGAATTGTTACTTGGGTTAATATTAAAAAAAAGCTATGTGGTCTCATATAATAAATGTTATTTGATAACTGCAGCAGGAGCTTGTGTTTTCATGTAGAAATAGGAATTTGAGCGGGGTTCTCTCTGTTTATACTCTTTAGTATGACTATGATTGCCCTGAATAGAACATTTTGATAGGAATTTTAGTTGGGACATGTTCAGAAATTTAGCTCTTTTGGAAAATCTTGGTGGCCCTGAAAAGGGCCGACAGTAGTACAAGCTTAAAGCCTTTGGAAGATGATGATGATGTGTAGGTAGCTGGATCAGTAAATAAGACCGGACAATCCCATATTTTTCGGTTCAATGATTGATTGGCACTGGTGTCTGCGACAAGTTGGAAGGGCGCAGAATATCAGTGTTCACCCAGCTAAACCCAACAAACAATCGCCTATTGAAGAAACGACTTCTTGGCCATTTTATTCAACTACATGCTTAATAGTACTTGTACTATTTTTAATAATAACTTCTGTTCAGTATTTGTTCACACAAATCTGGAGAATTTATTCAACCACAACACATTGAACTACTGGTGTTGTATAAGGTATGTCGAGAAGCTTTTATTCGACTTATATGAGTTGTAACAGAGTTTTATACGATAACATTTTTGATTATTCAGCGTTTATTAGACATCACTGCTTCCTTAAACCAGTGATTGCTCTTCTGTATACGCTTGATTCTCATGTGAAGTAATGTTTAATTAGATATCATTATACATTTATTAAACGATTATTCAAACTGTGGGAAAATTAACCCGAAATAAGAGGCAGGGGGACAAGGACAAGGAAGGGTGTGTGTGTTTTCTTAAGTGTATTGTATATTTCAATATTGCTGACGTGGCTCGCACCACACAGATATTAGAAAATTTATTAAATACTTATAACATGCCGTTGTTTGGGAATCGAACCATGTACCTTCCGATCACCAGCCGCTTGCCTTGTCATCTGAGTTATCCTAGAATTCATGTGTGTGTTTTCTTAAGTGTATTGTATATTTCAATATTGCTGACGTGGCTCGCACCACACAGATATTAGAAAATTTATTAAATACTTATAACATGCCGTTGTTTGGGAATCGAACCATGTACCTTCCGATCACCAGCCGCTTGCCTTGTCATCTGAGTTATCCTAGAATTCACCATATGGGCAACTCAATGATCTATAAAAGCTTGCATGAAAATAAATACCTATCGGCACTCCCGATCGCAACTCCAGCTCCTTCAAGGCCCTGTGGGAATGATTAATTCATTCATCGTTGTTTTAAATGAGACCAATGTTGCCTCTTTCCATCTCCAAATCGAAAGAAAGGATGTTCGGTTATATTTTAAATTAGATCAATGCATTCATTGTCGTGAGTCATGTGATCTATGATTACTATTTAAATTAATTATGTTCTACACAAATAAAAAAAGGGTTGAGCTTGAGATTGAACTCATGACCTTCTAATTGGAAAGCGGAAACGGTAACCACTACTCTACTGATTTCACCTTGTTGTAAGACTGAATCAGTGTTATCGAATAATGAATCTAATACGTCGTTTATAAAGCATTTACAAATCATGTGATTACAACATGGACGCATAGTGGTATAAGAGCTATTATGCTGACTGTATTCACCTTTATTCAGCAATATTGTAAAGTGATGCAATGAAATCTAATAAAGGAGCTGGAGAACATTTATTAGACGTCTAAAAGCATGTTATCAAATCAATTGAAAACAGTCGAATCAAAGTGTCAATGTATGTACAAATTACACTTATTCAGTTTGTTATTAGATCGAACTTCTGGCGTTGAATTGGGAAGACATTTAACACTTTTACAACTTTCAATAAGTTAATTAATCAGATCAGAGCAAAAAGTGGAACCATGAGCTTTTTCAGCACATAATACGACAACTCTTTTTATTCAGCATTGTACACTGTTATACAGCATTTATTCAAAATATATGCTTATTTGTGACTTTGAATTGTTTTTTGGTGGTATAAGAGCTATTTTGCTGAGTGTATTCACCTTTATACAGCAATATTGTAAAGCAATGCAATGAAATCTAATAATTGAGCTAGAAAACATTTATAAGACGTTTAATAAAGCATTTTATTCAATCATTTGAAAACAGTCGAATAAAAGCGACAATGTATGTGCAAATTATACTTATTCAGTTTGTTATTAGATCAAACTTGTGGTTCTGAATAAGGAAGACAGTCAACGTTTATAAAGCTTTTAATAAGGAAATTAATCATATCAGAGCAAACGGCGGAATAAAAGCGCATCTATCGATCTCAATGAGCTTTTTTCAGCACATAATTCGACATCTTGTTTTATTCAGCATTGTACACTGTTATACAGCATTTATTCAATGTGCATGCTTATTTGTGACTGTGAATTGTTTGTTGGGAAGCTCATTCCCTTTTTAGTTTTTTCTCGTTAAACTCCTTCTCTCAACAAGTTGGTAAATCTTAGCAGCAGAAAGAAGCTTAACACTATTTTCGGCAAGTTTATGGTTCTTCTTTATGCCTGTTCAGATAAATTAGTACTTTTCTTTCACAGCTGAAAAAATCTATACGATTAATCGTTAATCGAATAAGTGTAAAAGTCCGCTAGGCATCCTTAGAAAATAGTGTAATTTCATGTTTGTTGGTAGTCCTTCGAAAATGTCGACTAGCAGAATTGCAACCAGCAGGAGTAACCCAAGAACCAATCGTCATCGATTCTCTCTTTTGATGACCATGGCTTCACTAACCTATTTCGCACTATATCTGCTATGCTCTTATATCATCCAGAACAACAAACGTATCAATGAATGTGTTTGCCGTCGAGTTATTAACGAAACAGAAAGTCGATGAAGAGAATCGATCAAAATCACTTGCACCCCTGCTTCCAAGTTTGGTTACAAGATTACAACTCTGGAGAGCAGTTTGTGCGGTCGTTGGAGGCGTGTGGTTCTGAATATGGCGATGAGTGTGCAAAATGTTACACAATTGCATCCTCCCTATTCGCACACGCCCGAAGATCGAAGGCGAATGCTACTTCAGCTTGTTTCGTCTACTAACGACTCTCTCTTTACAGTGTTGGGGACGCAGCTTATGCATGTACGTAATTGGTGTATTTGGTAGTTATTTCGACGCTTTTGGACAATGCATGACATTTACCACTTTTTCAATAGTTTTTTGTTGAAAATTAACAAGCATTGCTATCGGTGCGTAGAAATATTTCTGATCGATTGGTCATAAAATTATTGAAATTGTTCCAGGGGCAGCTGAGTTATTAACGTTCAAAATCTTTCATAATTTCGTTACATGTTCCATTTTCGGTTTTCACCAAGTGTACCCCCATATTGAAATCACAGACGTAGTCCTATGTCAAAATAGCAATCTTAAGGCACCCTCAAGTTTGATGCATTGCCCCATAATATGTGTCTTAGCAAAAAATGGTGATTTGTGATGAAGGTTTAGAGGTCGCGCAAATGGTTTGAAGTTTGTTTGGGGATTTCTATGGAAGAAGTTGAAATTTCGCAAATATCGCACTAACTTTGCTTCTAATAGTCTAAATGCTGAAAAAATTCAATCTGTAGCTTAAAGACAACTACCAACAAGCCTGTGTTGTCAATTTGGTAGTGATTCAAGTGAGACAAAAATGTGAAAAATGGCAAAATAGAGTGAGTTGAAAGTTGTATATGTGCCTAACTACAACACCAATTTCATCACAACAACAGCAGGTCACAAACACAGATTCAATTTTGACCCATAAGCAGAGACACTTACGCGTGATCCACAGGACCAAGAAGAATATCCTTCCAATGATAAAAATGTTCAAATCCGATACAGAAAAAGCCATCAAACGAGGGGATGTCCCAATGAGTGGGGAGAAGAACTCACCTTCAATTCACGAAATATTAACAACAGGGAATTGGCAATTCCACTCTTCCCATCCAAATTGCTTCAATCAGACGCCCTCATGATCCCATCCCTACCGAATGAATTTATATGGTTTTATGAAAATATGTGTATGTATATGAAATTTATATGAAATACGATACGAGATAATTCATATAGTGCCTGCGCTACCTTGGCGCTACCGATCAAATCCTGTGCAACACTTGCGCCACACTTTCAACCACATTTTCTTCAAATCCTTCTCGTTTTTGAAGACGTTCTCTGTTTTCCGGAGCTTGCCCTTCATAATCGCCCAGAGTTTATCTATTGGTCAGAATACCGACTACATGAATCAACAATAATGAAAATCAAAAATTTCGCATGGTTATTCGTAAAAATTCCCTACAAACTTAAAACTATTTGTGCGACCTCTAAACCTTCATTAATTTTCACCGTATTTTGTATAGATTCAATGGGGTTATGAATCGAACTGACTGAAAATTAGCCTATAAGATTGCAAATATTATTTCAAAATGATTTTATATTGCCTGTCGTGGGGCAACTAGATTCAAATGAAAGTATCTGAATTTTGTAGTAATTATTTTCTAGTTTTAGATCCACGTGGTTTAAGCTGCCACCGTCTATTGTTCTTCGAGTGGTTTATGCTCAAAACTGGTCTATTTTTAATTACAAAGCGATATATTTTTGCAAAGATAGAGACATACTCTACACTACAAAGTAGTGTATTTATGCTTTCTGAAGTGCTTTGTAGGACATACCTAATTTTTATAACAACTTCAAAAAGTGTTATATTATAAAAAGATATCCACAATAAAAGAAATGTAGTTTATTTCTTCTATAGACTTTTTAAAAATATTTCATATAAACAGCTTTTCTAGCTCAACATAAAGCATACTTGAACTCAAAACAAAACCGGAAGGTCGATCATTGCCGTTTTCAAGTACAACTTTTTGCCACAATGACATAATAAAAATGTTTTGCACGTAAATTTTCTTTAGAATTTTAGAAAAAACAGACTTGCTTAGATTTTCGTTTTTTTTCAATATTTTTAAAATAATCAAAATATATTTTTGTCGGAGTGGGTTTGCTTTAAAGAAAACTCTGATTTTCTTGGATTGTTGATTTAATTTTTCCATATTTTAAGTAAAATTTAAACGCAACAGAATTTGTTTGCTTGTTTTGGACATTACGGTTCCGGTAACGTCAAAACATGAATTAATAATACTCACATCACTCAAAATGCTGCTCCTCTTTCGATGCTCGCACCAACTCGGTTACTCTCCTCCAGTTTCAGTATTCACTTTAAATAAATCACTTTAGCACTCCTCGACGCTAACCGTGAACTAAACAAACACACTACACAGGGCAATTGAAAGCAAATAAATCAAGCATCAATAATAAGCTGCTGCTGCTCTGGCTGCCCGCTCGGTTGTTCCCATCAATTAAATGCATTAACATTTTCCCCATTAATTCAGCGCTCGATTTTCCGAATCGCGAAAGAAATGCCGGTTCAATCCGATTTACCGTATGCAGCGTCAAATTCACTCTCGGTTTGCTCGCACTCACGCACTAACTCACTCTCGCACTATGTGGATTTCAATTGATGTTTAATTACCATTAATTTCACTTGATTTTCATCACTGAGCTTCATGCATTATGCCTCCGGGCGATGTTGGTTGATGCTGCAAACGTACACTATTGGTTTTTAATTTCTCCACCGGTGAACTGTTGGGAAATGGGGGGGTTGAGAGGAGGAGTAGAATTTTAATTATGCTCTTTGCTCTCATTTCCTCACGCAAATAGTGAACCTCCAGCCGAGTGCCGAAAATTAATCGTTCGATGTTTGCAAATCCACGCCCGTGAAACTGATGTCCATACTCTGGACATCCCCGGGGAAAAATGTAAATGTTTCAGAAATTATGTAAATTTTAGTTGCATTCGAAATGTGTTTTGAAACTTTTAAGTTTAAACTATCTTTTTTATTTGATTTAAGGTTCAATTGTCTGTTTAAATGTACTCAATTTAATTAAATATTCAATCGTTTTTCGTCTAATACGAATCTTTCCATTTGTTAGATTAGTTAAATTTTCAATTGATTATGCACTCTGAATTTCTGTGACTTTCTTCGGAGTCCTTTTCCACGTGGCACGCAAAATCTCACATCGGGTGCTCCCCCCAACGGGCCTTGAATCGGGAGAAGTATATCACTATTTCAATATTTGTACATTTGCTTTGATAATATTTAAAACACGATTTTCGCGAGAATACAAACAAAGCCGCGCGAATGTGACACCATGGGTTGGGGAACGACAGTCGACGTCGTCGCTTGCAAAGGCCACTCGAATTTGATTTTTATTCGATATATTCGGATTCGATTTCCAGTTGATGAATAAATGGACACCAAAGCTGAATGGCAGTCTCAGGAAGAGGGGAACCGATGCGGTGACGGGCAAAGCAAAAATAAATACAAACATGTATCCGTGTGCACGAAAACCCGGAAAGGCAGTTGTTTGTCTATTTTTGTAACACTTGGCCAAAAACCAACAAAAACCGGAGCCAACAACGAGCACTTGAACAGAACCGTGCAAAGTCCGTTAGAATCGCAACCATAATAAAAAAAAAATACTCGGATATAGATTTTTGCCAAACGGCGCATTCGCTCACTTTTCCGCTTCTTCCTCACATCCTCCTGGATGATCGGCGGGATGATGTTCGATTCAGCAGTCGTGAAAATAAATTGTATTCCACTTCGAAGCTTGAACCGCCTCAGCAAACATCAACATCAACACCAACGACAACAATCAAAGCACAAACTTTGTTCGGAAGGGAAGTAGCACTTGCGGACTCGGGCTTCAGGGAGATGTTATCAAAACATTTCAAAAAGCCGTCAAGTGAACTCACTCCGACACGATTCCTTCTTGCCAGTGCGAAGTGATTTGTTATCACACAATTACCACCATGACGGCAGAGGCAACACACCACCCGATAGCGACACACTGAGCCGGCTCGTAATTGCGATGTATAACAACCGTGTTAGAATCAACGATCGATCGTCAGTTTCCGAGTGAAAACCATGCGCACGATCTCGCGGTTCGAATGCGACTGCCGGAGCGGCTCAGTGCGACTCTCAGCTGTTATGATCACTCCCGTGCTGCTTATTCCGCGGCAACCTGACTGAAACATGTGCGCTGCTTAGCTCAATTCTCTCAAGTTCTCCTTTTCCCATTTAGCTAGCTAAGGCATGAACCATCTGCTGCTTGCCCTCATCCCACGTTGGTAGCATGACATTGACATACTGGAATGGGGTGGGCAGAAGATGGTGCGATGATAGTGCGATGAGTCTATTCGCGAGCACTCGTTATCACGTGTCATCATCTAATGGGATGGTCTCGTGCCGCCACAACATGCAAAGCGGGTCTAGATTTGGGTGGAGCACATTGTTTTCGCTTAGGGACAGCAGTCAGTTCAGTGGGGATACATAATCGATAAAAGGGCGGAAGGATTACGCTGCTGGTTGCGGGTTGATGGAAGAAAGTAGGTCGGTTGAAATCGATACGATAGTTGTTGAAGTAAAGTTGAAATGTAAGGACGATTCGCAGATGGAAATATGAAGGCATATTGATATAAGAACAAGAACATCTAATCAATAAATAAACCAACGAAAGGAAAAAAAAAGGTGAGAGGTTGTATCCAAGACACGACCGTAGATTTGACGTAGGATTATGAAAGGCAGTTTTCATGTCACAGAAAAAGTATAGTAAATATTGAGCATGAGCATGATTGACCGCCCACGGTTGCTACTCTGTTATTGCCAGATCAGCTGTAATTACACAGAGAATCAATAGACGATGCTTGGGACTAGCAATCATCCTCAATGTGTAAAAACTGGTGATCTCAAATTAGGCAATACCAGCGCCAGCCGCGCCTGAACGCAGGTCAAGAAAGGAATGGGTAGGAATGTGTTGACGTGACACTCGCTTTGATGGAAGCCGAGAAATCCTCTGCACTTCCACGAGGAGTCATTGGGATGTTGGGTAAGAGGGTAGGGTTTGCAGCAAGGTTCGTTTTGGTAAACGGTAAGCTGAATTGATGTTTGAACCATAGGAAGGGGTTACTGTATATATAAATAAAAAATAATGATCGCAGCCAAATAACCAAGTGGAGCTGCACCAACAGCAACCGGCCAAGTTCATATTATATTATAATAAAATAAAAGGTAAATAACAATGATAAGCTATTTGATACACCTTCTGGTCCTTCAGGATCTGCAGGACAACTATTTTCTAGAAATGAAAATTTTAGTTATAATGATATAATGAGATTTTAAATATGTGAAATAAAAGTAATTTACTAGTCATGCAATATATAAAAGAATGTAAAATAGACAAGTATTACAAAATACAAATAAGCTCGATTTCAGTTAACGTCAATACATTCAACTGATTTCAACTTCTGATATTTTATTGGAATTGAAACAAACACTTTATTATGCGCCATGGAATTTCTTAACGCAATATGGAATGCTTTTAAAAATATTGATAATCTTTCATAATGCATCAATAGTTAGAAAAATTGAGGTTATTTGGACAGTTAACAGGTTTCATGCAATGGATATCATGCATTCCAATGTTTTTTATATTTTCCTGAACGAAGGCTGAAAATAGTGGATCATTATAATATTAATCTAAAAATGTCGAAGAGCTGAAAATAAATTAAAGTTTTAAATCAATGAGTCCAGCCTAAACGGAGGGCTCGCGAACACAATAAGCTTCCTCATCACTCATATTTCGAATTTGATTAAATAAGTATTTACAAATATACAAATAAATATATCAATAAGTAATGTAACTTTCTATCCTGGAGAGGAAAAATAAAATGGTTAATTGCACTGTCATATAAACGTTAAACATACATTAGATAAAAAAAAGTATAGTAAATATTAAATTGATTTCTTAACTCGTTACCAGTGAAAAATTTCGATAGGTTGAAATTCGGATGCAATTTGAGAGTTCTGGTTTTGAGGTGCTCTGTCGATGTCCATGTAGTACAAGCCAATGCTGGACGATATGTCTTGAATTCAAGCTCTTACTCTTTAGTTAACTCTTTTATCAGTCATAGGTGGTCCTGAAAAGGACCGATGGGTTGGAAGCTTGGAAGCTAGTTAAGAACAATACTGGGAGATGACAGCGGAGCGGAAATGAAATATGTATTAGGGAAAACAAATCAATCACAGCACCTGAGCCTACCGGACGGCAAGGATTTTTTTGATATAATGCTCTTAATAGGAGGGGCTTGACATTTGCACCAAAAGGCATAAAGATGGGTACCGTCTGGCATGCTCAGTGCTTGGTATCAATATTCGGCGACTGTGTTAGGGAAACCACTTTTGCTATAACGGAAACGTCTGCACAAAACACACGGAATTTTTGGTTTATTCAATAGATAATAAAAAAGTAAATCGACAGTGAGCATGCATAAGGGCGTAAACGAGATGATCGATTCTCTTCGTCGATTTTCTCTTTTGTTAATAACTCGCTAGATTTAACGTTTCTCGGTCCATTTGCTGTTGCTTTTGATTGCCAATACAACCTGTTACAACTCTACATTAGCATTAGCATTATTGACCGCCCACGGTTGCTATTCTGTTATTACCAGATCAGCTGCAATTACACAAATAACCAACAGATGATGTTTGGGACTAACATTCATCCTCAATGTGTAAAAACTGAAGATCTAATATTTAGCAATACCCAGCGCCGGCCATGTCCGAATGCAGGTCCAATAGGGAATGGGAAGGAATGTGTTGACGTGATACTCGCTGTGAAGGAAACCGAGAAATCCTCTGCGCATCCACGAGAAATCACTGGGATGTTGGATGTGTGGAAAGCTTTGCAGCAGCAGGGATCGTTTTTGGTAAACTAATGCTGATTGTAGTGTTTTATAATAGGTACACAAACACAAAAACGCACGCATACACACGCACTCGTGAGTATAAACAGAATATAAAATGATATTTAATTGAACTTTAACTTAACTTTAACTTAACTTTAACCTAACTTTAACTTAACTTTAACTTAACTTTGACTTAACTTTAACATAACTTCAACTTAACTTTAACTTAACTTCAACTTAACTTTAACTTATCTTCAACTTAACTTTAACTTTACTTTAACTTAACTTTAACTTAACTTTAACATAACTATAGCTTAACGTTAACTTAACTTCAACTTAACTCTAACTTAACTTTAACTTAACTTTAACTTTTTTTTTTGTTTTTTTTAGTTATAGTCACTTTAACGCTCTTGGGTCACTTGTGACTTGTCCGGGGTTGAGATTAGAACTCGTGACTTTGGCGTGAGCGGTATGGATGCTAACCACTACGCCGGGGTCGCCCCCTGCTTAACTTTAACTTAACTTTAACTTAACTTTAACTTAACTTTAACATAGCTTTAACTTAACTTTAACTTAACTTTAACTTAACTTTAACTTAACTTTAACTTAACTCTAACTTAACTTTAACTTAACTTTAACTTAACTTTAACTTAGCTTTAACTTAAATTTAACATAACTTTAACATAACTTTAACTTAACTTTAACTTAACTTTAACTGAACTTTAACTTAACTTTAACTTAACTTTAACTTAACTTTAACTTAACTTTAACTTAACTTTAACTTAACTTTAACTTAACTTTAACTTAACTTTAACTTAACTTTAACTTAACTTTAACTTAACTTTAACTTAACTTTAACTTAACTTTAACTTAACTTTAACTTAACTTTAACTTAACTTTAACTTATTTTTTTTCTTTTTTATTATAGTCACTTTAACACTCTTGGGTCATTCGTGACTTGTCCGGGGGTGAGATTTGAACTCATGACTTTGGCGTGAGAGGTATGGATGTTAACCACTACGCCGGGGTCGCCCCCAAAAAAACTTTAACTTAACTTTAACTTAACTTTAAATTAACTTTAACATAACTTTAAATTAACTTTAACTTAACTTTAACTTAACTTTAACTTAACTTTAACTTAACTTTAACTTAACTTTAACTTAACTTTAATTTAACTTTAACTTAACTTTAACTTAACTTTAACTTAACTTTAACTTAACTTTAACTTAACTTTAACTTAACTTTAACTTAACTTTAACTTAACTTTAACTTAACTTTAACTTAACTTTAACATAACTTTAACTTAACTTTAACTTAACTTTAACTTAACTTTAACTTAACTTTAACTTAACTTTAACTTAACTTTAACTTAACTTTAACTTAACTTTAACTTAACTTTAACTTAACTTTAACTTAACTTTAACTTAACTTTAACTTAACTTTAACTTAACTTTAACTTAACTTTAACTTAACTTTAACTTAACTTTAATTTTACTTTAACTTTACTTTAACTTAACTTTAACTTAACTTTAACTTAACTTTAACTTAACTTTAACTTTACTTTAACTTTACTTTAACTTTACTTTAACTTAACTTTAACTTTACTTTAATTTAACTTTAACCTAACTTCAACTTAACTTTAACATAACTTTAACATAACTTCAACTTAACTTCAACTTAACTTTAACTTAACTTTAACTTAACTTTAACTTAACTTCAACTTAACTTTAACTTTACTTTAACTTAACTTTAACTTAACTTTAACTGAACTTTAACTTAACTTTAACTTAACTTTAACTTAACTTTAACTTAACTTTAACTTAACTTTAACTTAACTTTAACTTGACTTTAACTTAACTTTAACTTAACTTTAACTTAACTTTAACTTAACTTTAACTTAACTTTTACATAACTTTTACTTAACTTTCACTTAACTTTAACTTTACTTTAACTTTACATTAACTTTACATTAACTTTACATTAACTTTACTTTAACTTCTGTAGGCTAGTTCATCTCTAAGCGGAAAAAGTGAATATTTATAATATAAATGCAAAATTCAATAATATAAATGAAATATTGTAATATAATCCTAGAGGTGTTTCGTCATCGAAGAGCTGAAAGCAAACTTAAATAATTAAAATCCATACATCCCGCATAAATGAAAACTGAAAAAAAGTGTATAATTACTATGTAAAGCTAATGATGTCATATATTCAAATATTCAACGATCTGAAAATAAACTTATCTTATTTAAAACAATGGATCTAACTTGAGTGAAGGCTGAGAAAAACTAATCATTACGTTATAACCTGTTACAACTCTACATTGACCAAATTCTAGAAAATTGTTTCGCTTAGCTGTAGCAATGCAAAGAGAAAATCGATGAAGAGAATCGATCATCGCGTATACGCCCTTATTTGTTTGTTTATTTGTATTCCTCCATCTGACAAGGTTGTCTTAATGAAGTTGGACAGGGAAAAGCCAAATTGAGTCATGGTGAACTCAAATTGGCATAAAAACCCTGTTTCTTTTCTTAAATTAAGTACATAGAAACAGAAACTAAACATTAACAATTACACAGTTCACAGCAAAAACAATGCAAAATACAATAATTACTACAGTGTAAATTAAAAACGTTAAAATGCGGTCAGTGTCATAAAAGTGTGTCAGCAACAGTGCAGCATCGTCATTGATTGTCAAGTCCTCGTGGAAGGGCCGAAAGCAACCGGAAACAAAAATGAAAACAGGTAGCACAATTCATACAGTCATCAGGGGATGGACAGTCACTCACCTGCTCATAAACAATCCATGCACATAACAGCTTTACAATCGATTACTTAGGCGGCGTTGAAAAGTAGCTGCAGAAGCTTCAAAGTCGAAAAGCTCAGATACATCATTGAAGCGAGAGGCCATAAACCGTATTGGGTCGTGTTGCCCGTATCGACTGTTGCGGGATGCCAAATGCAGGAAGTTACGCCGACGAAGGGGGCGTTCAGGTACATAAACGTTGATATCGGCAAGAATGGCAGGTGCATCCACCTCACTAGTTAATACTTTGGCGACAAAAACCGCTTGCATGTCAGACCTTCGTTTCTCCAGTGTTTCAATTCCTAACAGCATGCATCGATGTTCGTAGGGAGGTAGATTTAGATGTTCACGCCAAGGTAGATAACGAAGAGCTAGGCGCACAAATTTTCTTTGAACCGATTCTATACGGTCAACCCATATACTGCTGTACGGACACCAAACTATTACAGCAGATTCAAGGATCGAGCGAACCAAGGCGCAGTACAGTGATTTCAGACACAGAGGGTCACGGAATCCATCGGCAAGTTTAAAGATAAATCCAAGCTGCCTATTCGCTTTTGAAATCACATCAGCATAATGTGTCCGGAGGTTAAGTTCAGAGTCCAATATCACACCAAGGTCTCTAACCTGATTCAGCCGTTCTAGATCATGACCAGCAAGACGATAGTGGAAGATGATCGGATGACGTTTTCTGGAAAACGAAATAGTGTTGCATTTCGTTACACACAGTTCCAGTAAGTTCCGTTTGCTCCAATCCTCAAATGACTCCAACAAACTCTGCAGGTAGGCACAGTCCTCGATGCATGTGATTACCATGTAAATCTTAACATCATCGGCGTAGAAAACACGATTTCCAGATGGTAAAACAAACGATGCATCATTAATGAAAAGCGAAAACAATAGGGGGCCTAGGTTGCTCCCTTGTGGAACTCCGGATACAATCGGGAAGGCGGTTGAATGTGAGGAGCCTAATTTAACTTTCATAGACCGTCCTGACAGGTATGATTCGAACCAACGAACAAAGGCGACGGATACTCCAAATTTCTCGAGTTTTCGAAGCAGAATAGCATGGTTCACTCGGTCGAATGCAGCTTTGAAATCAGTGTATATAGCATCTACTTGCATGCCAGCGTCCATCGATCGAATGCACAATGAAGTGAATTGAGTGAGGTTCGTTGTCACAGATCTTTTTGGAAAAAATCCATGCTGGGCACTAGAGATGTAATTCTTGCTAGCTTCGAACAAGGCATCGTTCACGATTATCTCAAAGAGTTTGGAGCAAGCATTCAACGACGTTATCCCGCGGTAATTGGAAATATCACACTTGTCCCCCTTTTTGTGAATAGGAATCATGACCGAAGTCTTCCACGCGGATGGGAATGTCATTCGCTGTAATGAAATATTAAACAATTTCACTAGCGGCATCAATAAGACACTTGAGCAATTCTTAAGAATGCATGCAGGAATACCATCCGAACCGTATGACGCAGAATGTTTAAGTTTACGTATCGCTTTTTGTACGTGCTCCTCAGTGATTTGGAAAATTCCAAAGTCGAGCCTATCTGATGGTGTGTCATGGATGGCTGCATTTAGATGCGAGGACGAAATCGACATGTCCGAGAAGGCACTCTTGAAGTGATCAGCAAACAGCTCACACTTGTGGGCATCTGTGCTAGCAGAGCGGGCACCGAGATACATAGACGAAGGTAACCCATTTTCCTTACGCTTCGACCGAACAAATGACCAGAAACGTTTGGGATGCAGGCGTAGATTTCTCTGCGTACGGTCTATATAACGAGCATACATTTCGCGGTTAAAGCTAGTGTATTTATTGCTGGCCAGAACAAAACGACGTTTCAGGTGTTGTGATCGATTACGTTTGAATTTCCGAAGAGCAGTACGTCGACGGCGCTTCAATCTACGAAGCCGATTGTTTGTCCATGGAGGTTTCAGAGTAGGACGCTGAAGTGGCACGTGAGCTTCGATAACACGACGTATCTCAGAGTTGAACGACTCAACGATGTCATCCAGATCTCGTTCGTCATCCAAAAATTGCCAATCAATCACAGAAAATGCTTCACTCATCAAGTCATAGTTGACACGGCGGAAATCAAATTGCGGGTTCTCGTGTGGCTGATCAAATCTCACTGGTGACGGCAAAGAAACGGCAACCTCAATAGCGGGATGTGCAGTGTCGAGTTCTACAAGAGATTCAACCGCTTCAGAAATGCTGCAGTTAGGTAGTGCTGTATCGTTCACCAGTACTAAGTCAAGAGTACGAGAACTGGCATTTTTCACAGAGTTGATTTGCGTCAGACCATTGAAACAAAAGGCATCATATAGAGCACCATCCGAAGTTGAAAAACGGGATATACTGGAATCTATATGAAGTCCGCCATCCTCTGAAGCAGTCCAATGCATGTTGGGGTGATTGTAGTCACCGAACTGAAGCGCAAAATCATGAGGTTTAAAGCATGATATTACTGAACTAACAGAATCGCTATGAAGCTGAATGAGGGACAGATCATCTCTACGATCAGGTGGTAGATATAATACTCCAATACTGACTGAACACGTTTGCAATTTGATTTTTACCCACAGCTGTTCCAAAGCATCACTAACTGGAGCTGGGTCGACACAGCAGCACAATCTAGTAGACACTGCAATCAAAACTCCACCGCCGCGCAGCTTTCTACTGTTCAGTGGATTGCGATCAGTCCGAAAAACAGTGAATGATCCACCAAATAGCTGAGTTGATAGGATGCAAGTGTCGAGCCACGTCTCGGTTAGAACTATCACATCATACTCCGAATCTGCCGCAGCGAGATAGAAGGCATCGATCTTCGTTCGGAGTCCACGGACATTTTGATAGAAGATACGAAGTTGAGAAGAAGAATTTGAGGGAGGCATGCCAGTAATCTGTTGAGTCTGAGCGCAGACTGGGTGGATCACAGGACTACCACTTTCAATCTCAGGAACGAGTCGGTTGCGATGAACAAAAACAGCATCTTGCAGGACAAGGTCAGAGGGCCTCGATGCTTCTGGAGAATTACCTGCGACGTGCAGCGGCAACTGGATTGAACATGGTGAGGCTGGTGTGCTGTTATTGTCAATATTAGACCACAATTGTCGTGGAGCAGAGACGTAAGATGGTACTCTTTATGCATGCTCACTGTCGAAATATTGATTGGAAGAATTTCTTGCTCAAATTTTTCCAATCGCGAGATATTCACGATCAATCATATAAATTCGAGATTTTTTTGCTTTTTCTAGCGTCCTGGAGAAAACCTTACGAAGTGTCTCTGGTTAATTGACATGGTCATTATAGTGATGCAAAATTTGAAATTTTCGCTCCACAATACTTAAACGATTCCAAATTGAATCCTGACTAACGTCTCGAAATTTGAACCCATTTGGTGAGAAACTGAGATGGCACAAACCATTTGAAGTTTGTATGGGAATTACTATGGGAAAACTAAGATATTTGTTCATGTCTATCTATTAATTCACCATATCGGTCTGCTTCAAAAACTTTCAAATGCACTTGTAGGAAATTTTACCAGCTACAACTTTGCAGAGGATCACTTTTTGATTAAATGCAAGGATCGAAAGTTATCAATGGTTCAATGCGCTGATGTCTTATGATCATGCTCAATCAACTGCTCAGCAGGCAACATTGGTGTTTCTGGTGCGAAGAATAGAGCACAAATATCATGGCTACTATGTCACACTGCAGAATACAGTGTTGCCTACAGAACAGCTGCTTGATCATGCCATAAGTTTATTAATCTCTTAAATAAATAATAACTTTTTCCTGTCTCGTTTTACATAGAAACGATCTTCTGAAAAGTTGTAGCTGAAAAAATGTTTCTATAAGAATGGCTCTCGAACTGTTTCGCAGCTCAATATGGAAAAATACTAGAAGGCAATGAACAAAAAGTTGAGATTTCCCATAGTAATTTACATATACATTTCAAATGGCTTGTGCGAAGTCTGTTTCTAACCAAATGAGTTGTTACTTTGGGAGGCTGATCAGGACCCGATTTGAAACCATTTAAGCACTGTGGAGCGAAAAAGTCAAATTTTGCATCAGTCTAATGGTCATGTGGTATTCGGTCATTGCGAGAATTTGTATGCACCACTTCAATACTGTTACGCCTTTGACGACAAACGTTTTGTTGCTGGGTACATTATCAAAGAGCTTTGGGGGTGATGTGGCTGGCAGAAAGGCGAGTGAACGTTCAATGAAAATTAACTCCTAATTAACAATAATTTAAAGTGATCCTAAAGAGGACCGTTTTGTCGTAATGGTTCAGTAACCACTGATGAGGCTGGCGAGCTGTATGTTGTTTGCAACGAGGGTGACGCGCTTGGCATAGATGACCCAGAGAGACACACGACGATGGCTCCCAATCAGTGAGGCTTCTTCTTCCTTCTTCGGTGAATGGACGCTAATGTAGCCTGCAACTTGCTGCTTGCGGGCAGCCTTTCGTTGTGTACAATGTTCAACGCCACGCGCCGAAAGCACTGCTGTGGCTGCTGATGAAGACCGACCGGACACCACCACACGTGGTGATTGAATAGGCACCGTTCAGTGAGACCGGATGGAATTCGATTTTGAAATCTGTGTTAGGAAAGCGCTGTTTGCAGGCACTCTGTGATAATTTTGATCACCATTGTAACAATTCGACACTTGTGCAATTTTCAATAGTGAACTATTGGAAATTAATAAAGTGTTCAATTAAGTAGATTTGTAGCAAAATTTCTAATCCATTGGCTTGTTTAGGATTAAAATCCATCCGCTATTGACAGAGTTATACGTGGTCAAAACCTGACCACTTTTCGTAACGCGGTATTTTTTTTTTTTTTAATTGCACCCCCAATATGTTGCCGAAAGGCGTAATCCTACGTTCAGCATGGTTCACGAGGTTCGTCTCAGATACAGGTACAGTCGGATTGCACTCGATGGGCTATCTTTAAATGGGCTACGTTTTAGTTGGGCTGTAGCCCACCTAAATCTAAGTAAAACGTCATTTCTGATTCATTTTAGAATGTTTGACCGACTTCATCCAAAAACCGGCAAACGAGTGGAGTAATGGTACAGATTATTTCAATGCGGAACCACGAGTTGCTTTCTTGATGGTTGTTAACGAAGTGGCTGAACGAAGCGTGAAGCTAATTTCTGAATTCATCACGAAATACACCCGAGACCCAGTCCAACAGCACGTGCTTCAGGTGATTGAACAGCATCGAAAAGAGTACCCTGAGAAATCGTAGAATATATTAAACTGAAATATAATCATTATAATCCAATGACATTTGCGTGAATGCGTCTGACATTGTATTTTATATCAAAAGTTATTTTCGTGAAAAGTAGGTGTTGAAGAAAAACGTGCGTAATGCTCATTTGTATTATATATAGAAGATAATTTAATACTACGATGTAAGGAAAACAGAAAAAATATATTTTAGTTATAAACCGATTCGGAATGGATATTTCGGAAGTCGAAGAGTGAACAAATTCAAACTTTTGATCGTCAGCTTATAAAATTAGCAATACTGTTATTGTTCTTAGCATCTAATGGCGCACTAGAGTATTATCACGGGGCGAGGCTTAAAGTGGCTCACGGTCTGAATATAAAAAAGCTGCCATCTACACGTCATGAGTTGAAACTATAGAGGCATACTGTACCATCATTGTTTAACTTCATGAGCCATAGATGGCAGCACTACTTTTGGGACAAAAGTGACGTCGTCCTTTTCAATATATGAAAACCCTCTTAAAATTCAACGCCTGCGTGGACCTCACCGTTTGCACCCAATCTCTGCCCCTTCCGTTGAGGGTTCGCATCGCCTTTAGTTCACTTCTGTTCAACGGTCGCCTCTCGCTAGCCACAATCCACTGCACCGTTTCCGTGCACGGTGGCGTCGTCAAGCTTCCTTCATACGCAGAGTAGGGCCACTCCATGTCACCCAGAACCTCACCAACCGTAAACAGATCATCCCCGACCACCTTGGGCCAATACCGCGTCCAGATGTTTAACGAATCGATCCGTCGACGTTTCAGCACTTCAGAAACCAGGACAATCACGACAACTCCGTTTGGTGGATTGCGAGCATCTTTGAACGATTCGTAAAACCCGTCGTAGAACACCAGGTGCATATCCGCCGAATATCGCTTCCTATCGAAGGTGTGGTCCGATCCAAGATGCAAGTGAATCTGGTAGAACTTGTACTCCCCTCGGAGTGGTCCACCTCGAAATCTCGGTTACTCGCTAGTCCGGAACGTGGGAAAGAAAGCCGCCGTGCCACCTTCGTTGAGCACTTCCATACTGAGGGGGATATTCCGTGCACCTACCAGCGCCAGTGGGCGCTTCTTTCGTACGATCAGAGATCGATTAGCCACGAGGTTGATTGGGCTTTGGAACATACCGTTGCAACTGTTGTCTTCCTCGCGGTAGGAGAAGGGGCTCGTGAGCTCGATGGTTCATTCCAGATTTCGTTGGTTTCGACCAGTTTACTGGACCGCAGACTGGACGCTCGTAGAAATTGTAAAATCGGTGATGTGTTTTGTCCATAAACTGGAAGAACCCATTCGGGTTGTAGTAGGAAAGGGCAGCGTTCCGAGGGTACGGGTAACCTGGAACGATAGAAAAGGTTGTAAATTTATTTATCACTCACTCTTTTAAACTACTCTTATGATATTGAGTAAATATTTTTGAATAACCCATCCGAACAACTCGAGAGATGGGAAACTCCGAAGTTATTTCAGTCTTTATCTTTACTTTCATTAATATAAGTGAGGGGCGGAAGGGATGCAGTATGCCCCTTTAGACTGATGCAAAATTTGACTTTTTCGCTCCACAGTGCTTAAATGGTTTCAAATCGGGCCCTGATTAGCCTCCCAAAGTTACAACTCATTTGGTTAGAAACAGACTTCGCACAAGCCATTTGAAGTTTACATGTAAATTGCTATGGGAAATCCCAGTTTTTTGGTCATTGCCTTCTAGTCTTTTTTCCATATTGAGCTATGAAACAGTTCGATAGCCATTCTTATAAAAAAATTTCTCAGCTACAACTTTGCTCAAGATCGTTTCTATGTAAAACGAGACTGGAAAAAGTTATTAATTATTTAATAGATTGGTAAACTTATGACATGATCAAGCAGCTGCTCTGTAGACAACACTGTATTTTGCAGTGTGACATGTTAGCCATGATTTTTGTGTCCTATTCAACGCCCAGAAACACCAATGTTGCCTGCTGAGCAGTTGATTGAGCATGATCATAAGACATCAGCGCATTGAACCATTGATAACTTTCGATCCTTACATTTAATCAAAAAGTGGTCTTGAGCAAAGTTGTAGCTGGGAAAATTTCCTACAAGTACAGTTGAAAGCTTTTGAAGCAGACCAATATGGTGAATTATTAGATAGACATGAACAACAATCTTGGTTTTACCATAGTAATTCCCATACAAACTTTAAATGGTTTGTGCCATCTCAGTTTCTCACCAAATGGGTTCAAATTTTGAGAGGTTAGTCAGGATCCAATTTGGAATCGTTTAAGTATTGTGGAGCGAAAATTTCAAATTTTGCATCACTCTAATGCCCATCCCTATATCCAACTACACCTATTAAATTCAGCAAATATTCGAATACATCTGAACATACCAACTTGACAAGATCAGAAACAACGAAGTAATTTCAATTTGTAGTGAGAGGGGCGGGGTTTGAGTAAAGCACCCTCCTCTCTAACTATGCCTATTCAATTGAGAAATTGTTTTTGAATAATTCATCTGGCATACCAAATCGATAAAATAAGAAACCCCGACATTATTTCAGTTTGGACTTTAATTGGTACACCGGCAGTGTTGGCAGGAAAAGTGATTTTGGCATTTAATTCGAAACATAGATCTGTGACCAGCTATAACTTTTTTAAGAGGTATTTTAGCACGGTTCATTCCATCCTCCTTTAGCTATTTCACTTGAAGGTAACCAAATTCCTGAGGTCAATCAACTCCTCCCCCCTCCCCCGTAGAGGTCTCATACGATTTTCGAAATACTGACCACGACAGTATCGGGGAACTTCTTTCGAATTTGGACTGACACAGGATACTAGCCCCTGTCGATGTCAATACAGCTGCCCAAACGCTCTCGTCATTGAGCGACACGTTCCGAAAAAAGTTCCTAAACAAGGTAACCATCATCCTTGGCAAACAAGTGAACTCCGGATGTTAAAGTCTTCCAAAAGAGCCGCGCTAAGAAAATACACCAAGTACCACACCCCTGGAATTCCATGGGCCGAGCCCCTTGGAGTTGCCATCCAGCTTTAATCCACCCCGGTAATCCATCCGGTCGTCAAGCCATTTTTTCATCATCGTGCCGACCCACCAACACCAATCATCACCACCAGCAGCAGCAAACGGACCATCTAGCTGCAACGGCTGATAGGTTGTTTACAACCGGCATAAGTATTAGACAATACATTTTGCAAGTCCATTGCCTCCCTATTGTAGTTTAATTTAGCCTCGTGGCGCGTGACTCTGTCTCTCACCCCTGGTAGGGGAGTATGGGTCATAGTGAGACAACTTTTTGCAAGTAGATATAAGTTTTTTTTTTGTTTCGATTTTTTTTTTTTTCTTTTTGATTTGTTCGTACGTCGGGCAAAAAATTTAATTACTAGTAATTAAAATTAATTAATTAGTGAAGGTTTTATTTTTTTTTTCCTTCTTAAGTGGTTGCGCACCGCTTTTGCGCAACACTTATGGCATCTTCCGATGCCTACGTTACGCGAACCAGATACTATGAACCGTCTTCGAAAGGACCATGGGTTGTCTTTTTTCGGCCCAAAAATAAACCTTTGAAAACTCTCGACATAACGAGAGATTTGCTGCGTAAGTATCCGGGAATCTTGGTACACAAAGAAAGATTCAACAAACTGCGTGTAGAAGCACCGACTTATGATGTGGCAAATAAAATTGCTGATCACGAGTTGTTTAGTGTTGAGTACAACATCTACATCCCTTCTCGAGATGTGGAGATAGAAGGCGTGGTCTCCGACGCGAGTCTGACTGTCGAGGACTTGAAACATGCCTCGGGAACTTTTAAAAACTCGACATTCGCTACCGCGCTAGTGAAGATACTGGATGTAAGGCAACTGCATTCAGCATCTTTGCTAGACGGTAAAAAAGTTTATAAACATTCAGACTCGTTCCGGGTGACTTTCGCAGGTTCAGTTCTCCCAAACTTTGTTAAAATTGATGGTGCTTTTTTTCCGGTGCGGTTGTTTGTACAGAGGGTATATAATTGTACCAACTGCAAAAGGCTGGGACACTCGGCCAGCCATTGCGGCAACAAAACTCGTTGTGGCAAATGTGGTGAAAACCACAAAGAGGATTCTTGCCACAAAGAATCAGTAAAATGCGCTTACTGTGGCGAGAATCCTCACCCCTTGCAGGAGTGCCCGATGTACAAACAGCACTCCGATAAAGTGCAGCGTTCAATCTCTGGACGCTCCAAGCAGACTTATGCGCAAATGGTGAAGGCTGTATCAGCCGTCCAAGATGCAAACCAATTTTCGATTTTGTCAGCTGAAGAATCGGACTCTGACTCATCGGATGAAGGTGATTCTACGGTGGTACACGCACCTTCAAAAATGGACGGTTCCTCAAAAAGAAAATGCCCCTCCCCGAAAGTGCGCCGTAAGAAAACTAAAGTCACCTCCAGACGATTGCCAAATTCCCAGGGTAATGGGGATGAAAAAACAAAACCGAAGGCTCCTGTTGATCCAATCCCTGGATGCAGCAAGAATTTTCCGCCATTGCCCAACAAAGATAAAAAAAATAAAAAAGCTGCTCCTCAAACTTCTCAAAAGAAATCCAAGTCCGAACGAGGTTTGCTAGCTTTTTCGGACATTGTGGAATTCATATTAAACATGTTCAACATACAAGACCCTCTAAGAAGCTTAGTTTCTGCCTTGCTTCCAACGTTAGAATCATATCTTAAGCAATTGACTGTTTCATGGCCCCTCCTTGCATCAATCATATCTTTCGATGGATAATTCGTCGAACGAGGTTGAAGATATGATCACGGTGCTACAGTGGAACTGCCGTAGTCTAGTGCCTAAACTAGACTCGTTCAAATTTTTACTTCACAATTCTGATTGTGATATATTTGCTCTCTGTGAAACATGGCTTTCTTCCGATAAAGAACTCAACTTCCACGATTTTAACATTATACGCCTGGATAGAGACGATTCTTATGGAGGAGTACTTTTAGGGATTAAAAAGTGCTACCCTTTCTACAAAATTTCCCTTCCTGCTCTATCCGGCGTCGAAATCGTTGCTTGCCAAATAAATGTGAAGAACAAAGATCTTTGCATAGCTTCAGTATACGTTCCACCAAGAACCTCCATTAGCCGTAGTCAACTCTGGAATCTAGTTTCGATTCTTCCATCCCCAGTATTAATTCTGGGTGATATGAACTCCCATGGTACTGGGTGGGGCGATCTATATGACGACAATAGAGCGGCTATTTTTTACGATTTATGTGACGATTTCAATTTGACTATTTTGAACACTGGTGAAGCGACACGTATAGCAAAACCTCCGGCTCGAGAAAGCCGACTCGACCTATCTTTGTGTTCAAGATCGCTATCGTTGGATTGTCAGTGGAAGGTTATCAATGATCCCCATGGTAGCGATCATTTGCCAATCATCATTTCAATAAAGTGTGGCCCTCACTCTGCAGAACCATCTCGGGTTCCATTTGATCTTACAAGGAACATCGACTGGCAGAAATATGCAACGGCGGTGACAATCGGTGTCGAATCAATAGATGCGCTTCCACCATTGGAAGAATATCGATTCCTAGCCGATTTGATTTACAAAAGCTCACTGGAAGCACAAAAAAGAAAAGTTCCAAGTGCACCCTTTAAAAGGAGACCAGCCACACCTGGTTGGGACGAAGAATGCACAAAATTGTATGTAGAAAAATCTGATGCTTTCAAAGCTTTTCGTAGACACAAAACCTCCACTTACTTCGAGGAATATTCAAAGCTTGAGACAAAGCTGAAACAATTAATCAAAGAAAAAAAACGCGGTTATTGGCGCAATTTCGTCGAGGGACTCTCACGAGAAACCTCAATGAACACCTTGTGGAGGGTGGCTCGCAACATGCGTAACCGCTCATCTTTCAATGAGAGTGAAGAATACTCCAACCGATGGATATTCGATTTCGCTAAAAAGGTCTGTCCGGACTCAGTTCCAGCACAAAATATTCTTCGAGAAGCGTCTCCTAGCGGCGGCTCTCTGGATAGACCATTCTCAATGCTGGATTTCTCTATGGCTCTTCTTTCATCGAACAACTCCTCACCGGGAAGCGATATGATTAAATTCAATCTTCTGAAAAATCTCCCAGATATCGCTAAAAGACGCTTGCTAGATTTATTCAATTCCTTGCTAGAAAACAACATTGTACCGCCTGAATGGAGACAGGTCAAAGTAATAGCCATTAAAAAACCTGGCAAATCAGCGTCTGACCATAACTCATACCGTCCGATTGCTATGCTTTCGTGCATTAGGAAATTGTTGGAGAAAATGATCCTTCGGAGACTCGATCACTGGGTCGAATCAAATAACTTGCTATCAAATACACAGTTTGGGTTCCGCAAGAGCAAAGGAACAAACGATTGTCTAGCGCTGCTTTCCACAGATATTCAACTGGCCTTTGCGCACAAGGAGCAATTGGCTTCAGTATTCTTGGACATTAAGGGGGCTTTTGATTCAGTTTCCATTGAAATTCTGTCAGACAATCTGCACAGATGTGGACTTTCTGGAATTTTAAATAATTTCTTGTACAATTTGTTGTCAGAAAAGCAAATGAACTTTTCTCTTGGAAAACTGACAACTTCCAGAATTAGTTACATGGGCCTGCCCCAAGGCTCATGTCTCAGCCCTCTTCTTTATAACTTTTATGTCAAAGATATCGACAACTGTTTGGCAGAACAATGCACGCTAAGACAACTTGCAGATGACGGTGTGGTTTCCGTAAGAGGTCCACATGCCGTGGACTTGCAAGGACCATTGCAAAATTCCTTAGATAACTTGTCTTCTTGGGCTATGAATCTAGGGATCGAATTCTCGCCGCAGAAAACTGAACTGGTAGTGTTTACTCGAAAGCGGTACCCAGCCCAAATGCAGCTTAATCTTTTGGGCAGAAACATTACCCAATCATTGTCTTTCAAGTACCTTGGGGTCTGGTTTGATTCAAAGTGCACTTGGAATGCCCATATTACGTATTTGAAGCAAAAATGTCAGCAGAGGATCAACTTTCTCCGTTCAATTTGCGGCACATGGTGGGGTGCTCATCCGGGAGACCTCATAACGCTTTATAAAACAACTATTCTCTCTTTTCTAGAGTACGGCTCTTTCTGCTTTCTCTCGGCAAGAAAAAGTCACCTAATAAAATTGGAACGAATTCAATATCGTTGTCTGCGTATTGATCTAGGCTGTATGCACTCAACGCATAACATGAGTCTCGAGGTTCTGGCAGGAGTAACACCCCTCCAGAACCGTTTCTGGGAGCTCTCTCTCAGAATACTAATCAAATGCGGAGTGACGAACACACTTATAATTGCTAATTTTGAAGAAATTCTTGGGTTGAACACACAATCTCGATTTATGAGAATCTACCACCACTACATATCATCAGATATGTGTCTTCCTTGTTATACTCCAGACCGTGTTCACTTCACCAATCGCAGTTCCTCAATTGAATATGATCTGACCATGAAACAAGCAACTCATGGGATTCCCGATCAACTTCGACCTATTATTATCCCACGTATTTTTACTGAAAAGTACCAACAAGTCAATTGCATGAAAAGATATTTTACAGACGGGTCCCGTCTCAATGGATCCACTGGCTTCGGTGTCTTCAATGAAAACTCTAGCGCCTTCCGCAAACTTCAGGAACCTTGTTCCGTTTTTGTTGCTGAGCTGGCAGCAATCAACTTCGCATTGGGGATGATTTCCAATATGCCCACAGACCATTACTTCATCTTCTCGGATAGTCTCAGTTCGATTGAGGCTATTCGGTCGATGAAACAAGGTAGGCACTCATCTTATTTCCTTTCAAAGGTAAGGGAGCAGATGTGTGTGCTGGTCGAAAGATCATATATGATTACCTTTGTATGGGTCCCCTCACATTGCTCAATCCCAGGCAATGAGAAGGCGGACTCTCTCGCAAAGGTGGGCGCGCAGGAAGGCGAATTGTATGACAGGCAAATTTCACACGATGAATTTTACCATTTAGTGCGTCAGAGTACCTTTTCGAGTTGGCAAACCGATTGGGACACTGGAAATCTTGGACGGTGGTTACATTCAATTATTCCTAATGTTTCTTCGAGAGCGTGGTTTAAAGGCTTGGGCTTAAGTCGTGACTTCATTCGCGTGATGAGTAGACTTATGTCCAACCACTACTCGCTAGATGCTCATCTCAATAGAATAAACCTCGTGGACAGCAACATCTGTCGGTGTGGAAACGGTTACGATGACATCGAACACGCAGTTTGGCAATGTACGGATAATGACGCCGCCAGAGAGCGACTTTTGAATACCCTCGAGGCCCAAGGAAGACAACCCTATGTTCCTATCAGAGACGTGTTGGCAACCCGTGATCTCTGCTATATGCAGTCCGTTTATGTTTTTCTTCAAATGTCTAGTATAAGAATTTAATTCCTTTTGTCTTTTGTCTCTCTTTATTAGTTTTTGTTTGTCTTGTCCCCCCGTCTCGATGAGTCTCATCGTCGCCCACTGGTCACCCACCATAGCCGGTCGAACTCCGGACGAAGCTAGAACAGCACTACCGTTCATACTGGCGACAACGCTCTGATGAGACAACGAAACCCTACCCCAAGCTCCTCCCCTGATCCTATCCTTCGAAAATGTACCCTTCTAACCTCGAGTAAGCCGCGAGTAATCGGCCCAACTCTTACTAGACATAGAATTAAGTGAATTTTGTTACACACAGTGAACAATGAATTATCGGCTCCGTAAAGCTAACGCGATTGAGCCTCCCAAATAAACGAACTAGATAAAAAAAAAAAAGTACCACACCCTAAGACCATTATGCGAGGATCAATCATGCGTATCAACGAATCAGTCGCCAATGTTATCGGCGTTATCTATGAGATGTTCTACGGAAGAACAACGGCGAAGAAGCTTCATCCCCTGAAGACATTTGCCGTCTGTTCTCAACCAAGTTTGCGAATGTATTCTCGGATGAGAACCTACCTGACGAGCACGTCCCAAGTAAAAATTCAAGCTGAACATTAAGAACAGAAGCTGATTATTGGTTGATTTAAGGTGTACAAAGCTGATTAACATCAGGCTGAATATATAGTTGATTGGTTGTACATGAAGCGAATTGTATCCCCATAATCCAACCTCAATAGGTTAGCTGATCCAAAGATTGAACAAGCCTTATTTAAGCTTAACACAATTCCACAAATCAGCAATGCGTTACACATATTTTGATAGCTTGATTTGTTAAATGTCGTCAGTTTCTGTTGCATGTCCGGCATTTTAGTTCTACTAAATTCACTGCCTACCTTTCTCATTACTAATTACATCCAAATGACCATCAAAATAAATCGCGTGCTTGTGTCCACATTGTGTTAAGTGCACTTGAAAATGAGAGGAATGTTTAACTGTAACTGCTGTATAATACTGTTCCGGGTGCTGTTATTCAACTTAAATTTGACGTGCTTCAAGTTAATGATCATACCTTTTACCACACATATGCCTAAATGGTCCAGTAGGTATGGTTGACGCCTATGATTCAGCGACTGCTGGTTCGAATCCCGAAATGCAAAGGTAATTTTTAGACTTATATTAACATTATAAATATGTTAATCCAATTAGTCAGCAACAAGTTGAAGCAGTTCCAATAGAAATAAATAAGATATGAAGCGGTCTTCTATAATTATTTTTTAAAAAAAAACTAGAAGGCTGAACAAGAGTTGGAAAAGACTGTTACTTAATGCCTTAAAAAGCTTATAATGTCTATTACTGTTAAGCTTTTGGCTGATTAAAATCACCAGATTTAGATGTTTAAAAGCTGGACAAAGGTTAACGTGGTCTATGTACAGCAATTATTCAATCTAAGGCTAAATTGAAATCGATTAATCAACACTTGTTAAGCATCAAATTGTTACCTGGGTCGCTATGATAACTAGGGCGGCTTCGCAACTGAAGTCTTCATTTAAGCCTGACCTAACGGAGTTCCTTCCGTCCTTCTCCAGTGGGGTGTTTCCTTCCTGCTAGAAATCAGCTGAGATGTTTCCAGTGCATATAATGGGGATGCAAAAGAAACATCGACAACTATCGCGGCATCACATCGTTGTGTGCCATATCTAAACTGTTCGAGTTGGTCGTTATGGAACCATTAGTCTCTCACTTCAAGCAGCACTTGAGCGAATACCAGCATGGTTTCATGGCAGGGCGGTCGACTACTTCCAACCTTCTGTGTCTCACCTCGTACATTATGGAGAGTATGACAGATCATATGCAACTTACGAACCATCCTATAGCGATCACCAAACTGGATAGGCTCGGTATAAACGGCAGTCTTCTACTATGGTTCGCATCCTATCTAACTGATCGTCAGTTGGAAGTTGCATTCGACGACTGCCGATCTCCTTCGTTCCCTGCCAATTCAGGTATTCCGCAAGCTAGCAACTAGCTACCTCGGCCCGTTGATATTTCTGGTGTATTTCAACGACGTCAATTTCGCCCTCGACGGTCCACGACTGTCGTTCGCAGACGACATGAAAATCTAGCTCCGAATCCGAGCCATCTCAGACTGCCACCTTCTTCAACTCCAACTCAACGCTTTTGCTAATTGGTGCCAACTGAACCGCATGGTTGTAAATCCAACAAAATGTTCAGTAATCACGTTCTCACGGAAGAAACATTCAATTACATTCAGTTACATCCTAGAAGGCGTTGACGTACTTCGTGTGAATCACATTAAGGGTCTGGGAGTCATCTTAGATTGTCAACTCACATACAGCCAGAATATCTCGTACGTGATCGACAAGGCATCCAGAACGCTCGGCTTCATTTTCAGGATAGCTAAAAGTTTCACGGACATCTACTGTTTGAAGTCGCTTTACTGCTCCCTCGTCCGGTCGGTGTTAGAATACTGCTGCCCTGTATGGAATCCCAATTACCAAAACAGTGTACAAAGAGTAGAGTCTATTCAACGACGATTAATCCGGTTTACCCTTCGACGATTGCATTGGAGGAATCCTCATCGCCTTCCAAGCCACGAAAGTCGGTGACAGTTAATTCACCTGGATCCTTTGTGGAGTCGAAGAGATGCGATGTTTGTGGCAGACATTCTACAGGGCAGAATCGATTGTCCTTCTATTCTACAACAAATCGAGGTTAACGTTCAACCACGAGCACTCCGTAACAACGCAATGCTGAGGATACCTTTTTGTCGTACAAACTATAGTTCAGTTCGTATGGTGCTATCAATGGGCTACAAAGGGTTTTCAATCGTGTTGCTTCCTTATTTGATTTTCACTTGGCACGCGAGACGCTGCGTCAGAGATTCCGCGATATATTTTTAAGAATTAGGAATTAAGTTGGACTTCACGGCCTTTGCAGCTTGTTACTTCTTGACTTTATTGTATTTCCTAGTATTAGGCACTTTCTGGAATATACTTTTACATTATTAGAAACATGGTTCAGGCAAAATTGTGGTCCCTAGGAACGAAAATGCATAAAAAAATAGGTTTTCCAGACTAATTCCTATACAAATTTCAAACGCAATGCGAAAAACCGGGCTACAACCAATCGTCCCTTAATTTTTCACAGTTGTTTGCGAATCCAAATGGAGCCAAAAACATTGTTCTGAAAAAATGATCATGAGCAGTACATATCATATGGAATTGTGCAACTTCCTAGTGTCCTAGTATATAAAAGTAATCAAATAACAGTCAATAAATTCAGTAAACAAACAATCCAGAGATCATCGATTGATTTGGATTAGAAATCCTTTGATTAGCCCTAAATGGCAAACCAAATCAGACTCTTATCTGCAGCATTCTACGTGTCTACACCTTCGCATCCACTATACGCTTCAACTGAAACAAATGTATTTCATATTCCCCTCCATTCATTCCCCACCACCACTACCCATGCATCGGTTAAGGCCATCGTTCGGACATTTTGAGCCGTTTGTCTGTGATTTGGGTGGTTTTCCAGGAAACGTCCCGAAAATCCTGTGAAGGAAAGCGAATATCGGGAAACGAATTCCGTCCGATTGTAGCCAAGGATTTTGTTATCCTAGTGGTGTAAAATGTGGGTGGAAAAGTGCATTCAACTTCAAGTCGTGTGCTTTTTCCGGGAAAGTGGCATTTCCACCCAAAGAGAATATGCACGTGAGTGTATATGTGCGCGCAAGGAAATGCAATCTTGCGCCTATGTTTTCCCGGGAATTTCCCAAGAAAGTATACCATATTTTTATACCAAGACATTCTGCAGAGTCTGCACAACATGATGGTATACATAAACATATGATTCTCGAAAATTTGTAGCATGGTTTTTCAATTTCCAAACCATGCGCCAAACATTCTCGCTGTAAATTCGTCACGAACATAGTAAAGAAGCAATCAGCAATTACGCATTTGTTTTACAACGTTGCCACATTTTCTTGTTCCTTTGCTACCGGATCACATGTTCGTAGGTCCTTTTTCGCTTGTTCGCTCATCATATCAAATTGATCAGGAATTCTTCCGAAATGTCAAAAATTATATCGAAGACCTACGACGGATCGGAAATTGAAATTGAGATCTCCATGTATTCTTTCATCATATCAAACTGAACAGGAGTTCTTCAAAATCTTATCTATCGAAGACCTACGACGTATCGGGAATTGAAATCGAATCCTGCATATTCCCTCATCACATCAAATTGATTATTAATTCTTCCGAATAATCACAAATTATATATAAAACGTATGACTAATCGGAAATTGAAAATGAGTTCTCCATATATTCCATCAACACATCAAATTGACCAGAAATCCTTCTGTAGACATTCGGGCAGTTAGAATATATTTCAAAATACAAGGATGGTCAGAAATTCTTCCAAACTATCAGAAGTTATATGGAAACCCTTCGATTGATTGGAAATTGAAATCAAATTCTCCTTTAATTCCATCATCATATCATATTGATCAGGAATTATTCCGAATAATAAAAAATTATATCGGAAATTGAAATCGAGTTCTCCATATTGATCAGGATTTCTCCCAAATTATCAGAATTAATATCGAACACGTATGACTAATAGGAAATTGAAATTGAGTTCTCCATATATTCCATCAACATATCAAATTAATCAGAAATCCTTCTGAAGATCTTCGGGCAGTTCGAATGTATTTCAAAATACAAGGATGATCAGAAATTATTTCGAAGTTCTACCGAGTTATCAGAAGATATATGGAAACCCTATGACTGATTGGAAATTGAAATCGATTTCACCATATCAGGCATAACATTTGATAACGGCACAAAAGCTTTTGTAAACAATCGAAGTACGCTCACGCAAACCAACAACATCATCGGATAGGGGCACCTGTTCGAAAGTGGTATTGGTTTGCGTGGGCGTACTTTGGTTCGCGTGTAAAGGGTCTTAAAAAGTTTGTTTACAAATGCTTTTGTGCCGTTATCAAATGTTATGCCTGATATGAACCCTATCAAAGTGTTCAGAAATTCTTCCGGATTATCAGAAATTATATTGAAGGTCTTCGACTAATAGAACAATTGCAACCGAGTTTCCATATATATCTCAATCAAATCAAGTGATCAGGAATTCTTTCGAATTATCAGAAATTATTTAAAAAAAAAAAACTATATCTGATCAGAAATTGAAATCGAGTTCTCCTTATTCCATGACCATATCAAATTGACCAGGAATTCTTCCGAATTATCATACATTATATCAAAGGCCTAAGACTGATCGGAAATTCAAATCGAGTTTTCCATATATTCATCATATCAAAGTGATCAGGAATTCTTCCGAATTATCATATATTATACCGAAGGCCTTCGATTAAAAGAAGAATTGAAATCGAGCTCTCCATATATATCCTTTTTCCATCAAATTGAACAGAAATTGTTCTAGACATTTTTGGTCAGTAAGAATGTATTTACAAAATGTCATAATGATCAAGAATCATATAGAAGACTTTCAAATCATCAAAAATTTGAATAAAACCCGTTGAATACTATCCAACAATGTCAGTTTCATCAATAATTCATTCGAATTATCATAAATGATACGAAGACCTACGATCGGAGATTGAAACCGAGTTCCCCATATATTCCCTGGTCATATCAGAGTGAGTCCTGCTGCTTATCTTTGGTCTATAAGAATGTATTTTCAAAATTTAGCATTGATCAGGAGCCATGTAGACGATCTTCAAATGATCTTGAAATAAAACCATTTGAATATTCTTACATCATATGAGATTGGTCAGGAATTCTTCCGAATAATAAGAAATTATTTCGAGGATTTCCAACTTATAGAAAAATTTATATTGTGTTCTCCATATATAAGCTTCTCATATCAAGTCTTCTTCCGAAGATCTTCGGTCAGTTAGAATGTATTTTCACAATATAAAGATGGTTAGTCGAAGGCTTTCAAATAATCTAAAATTGAAATTCAATCTTTTGAATATTATCGCCCCATATGAGGTTGATCAGGAATTCCTCCAATTTATCAGAATTTATATCGAAGACTTACGACTTACAGGAAATTGAAATCGATTATCCATATATTCGCTCATCATATCAAAGCGATCAGGAATTATTATGATGATCGTCGGTCAGATAGAATGTAGCAAAAATTCGAATATTCAAAGGATTTTATTTCAATTTCTGACCGTTTACAGATCTTCGGCATGATTCCTGATCAACACTATATTATGAAAATACGTTCTTATTGACTGAAGATCTTCAGAAGACTTGCTGATCTATTTGTTATAAAAGGGGCGCCGGTGGTGTAGTGGTAAGCGTGATTATCTCTCATCCCAAAAGGCCAGAGGTTCAATCCAAGTCGGCACCACCGGGGTTTTCTGAGGAATAAAATTTCTTATCACACCTTCCTTCGGAAGGGAAGTTAAACCGTTGGTCTCCAGTCCATGAGTTGATGGGTCGATATGTAGGGTCCAGGGGTGGAAACTACCTCCCTGGTGTCGGTAGCACTGGTACTCAGTACGGAAACAAACCAAGGATTTTTTTTTTGTATGAGAAAGAAATATTTGGAGAACTCGATTTAAATTTTTTTTCTATTAGTCCAAGGTCTTCGATATAATTTTTGATAGTTCGGAAGTATTCCTAATCAACCTCATATGATGAGAGAATATTTAAAGGAATTATTTTTAATGTTTAATCATTTGAAGATCTACGATTCTTATATTTTGAAATGCATTCTTACTGACCGAAGATCTTCATAAGAATTTTTAATAATTTCGATTTGATAAGGAAATATTATATTAATTTATCAATTTATTTATTTATTTAGTCGTTAATCAAAAGCGTAGATTATATTATGATATCCTTACTTATGATCTATGATTTCGCAGTGCTTGGAATTATTTTTCAATTTTAGCGGTGACATATTTAGGTCTATCATTTCACAGTTTTCATTATAAATAGATATCATCTGACTTATCGGTCCATATTTCGCGTAGTTAGTGCGGTGGCGATCTACCGCGAACAAATGTCTATTACGAAATTTTCGAAAAGGTGCATAAAAATTAAGTCTTGATAATAAATAACCTGAGTCAATGCGTTGCGAAGCTATATTGTTTACGGAATAGACCATATATGTTATACCGATGCTCTTTCAATACCTGAATGTTGATTAACAAGCAACATGCTTCATAAGATGGGAGAAGAAATGCTGTCCATCCCAATTAACTCATATAGTAAAAACTACTTTTGGATTGACTCTATTCGTTCAATTGTGTAAGGTGTCAAGTGGAAACCAAAACGTTTTCTAAAATAAAATTGCTTTATAAAATAAATATGAATTGCCTGCACTAAGAATTATTGTGTTGTAATGATCCACAAATGCTTATTTAGAATCTAGAAACTTTTATCAAACAAACTTTTACAACACCACGTCTAAAAAAACATGTACTTCATCATAAGCACTTTGAGCTTTTTCAAAATAAGAGAGATATCGTTAACGTACAAAATGAAAAGAAGAGGTCCCAAGTGCGAGCCTTGAGGAACTCTTGACAGGACTTGAAATGAATTAGATTTTTTCTAACAATTTTCTGACGGTCCGTTCCCAAGTATCACTTGCAACATCGTTCTTGACAAATAAAAGAAATCCCAGTTGTGAATAAGTTCTCTATTAATTGCTTGCAAAACGTGTTGTTTTATACCCGTTGTATTGTTTTTGTGAAGTTTTCAACCTTTCTGACATGCTGTTTATCTTGAAGTTATAATTCGGTATTGAATGTCTCAATTATCTGTTTATAACATATTTATAAAAAAAAAAATTGGTGAAAACTTGCTAGCCTTATATACAACATCTTTTCGTAT
This sequence comes from Ochlerotatus camptorhynchus, assembly GCF_037179485.1. Taxonomy (NCBI): domain Eukaryota; kingdom Metazoa; phylum Arthropoda; class Insecta; order Diptera; family Culicidae; genus Ochlerotatus; species Ochlerotatus camptorhynchus. The sequence continues at coordinate 5,480,922 of NW_027040766.1, read as the reverse complement.
GTCAGTTTTAGAAACGTGAGCAAATATGAATACATCTTAAATATAACTTATTTAAAACATGAAAGTAATAAGTTATATTGCAGTGGTACACATGACAAGCAAATTTTCATCAAATTCCATCAGTTATAAATGTGTTATAAACAGGTAATTACACAGCAAAAAAATAATTTTGATATCACGTCAAAGTGGATGCACTACAATCATGTCGAAAATATGGTGTAATGTTACTTGCTAAAAAGGACAAAATTATCATTAATACAATGCATGAACTGACATTACGCTGCTTTTACTGCATTTGTTTATTTATGTGGTCATAAAAATTACATGAAATTTTCGACATGATTGTAGTGCATCCACTTTGATGTGATATCAAAATTATTTTTTTGCTGTGTAGGAGTTGCAATACCGAATTATAACTTCATTATATGATGCAAATAATGTTCTTGTTTTTCGAATACATTTCATTCATGTTTTTATCATCACAAGTACGGTGTGTAGAATAGAAACGTAAGATAACTAAAAATAAGTTGACATTCTATTTTTTCCCAAAAAAAAAAGATGTTTGCAAAAATTGGGAATTTTATCCAGAATATGATGTACAATTCTTTTAATAGTATCAAGCTTTTTCTAAAGAGCCCATGAGTTTTTTGAAAGTAGAATGTAAAGATTCACCAAAAAATTGCATCTGCATTGGGAGTATGAGATCTCATTTTATGCCCTTTTTTCGCACAATTAAATACCCCAGAATAATAACTTTTGTTAATTGATGATAGAAACACAAAAAAATCCATTCGTTGGAAGGATGAAATTCATTTACAACATGCCCAAATTAGTAGTTTGCGTTATAGTTATAATTGAGTTGCGCTAGTCAATTATATATACCATGACATATGTGTTTTATATAGACATCACCTTTTGTGCTTTTATCGTGTGACTAGACCAAGTTAAAATCTTGAAAGCGATTCTGCTGATTTTTACTTGATTTATTTGGTTTAGTCTTAAGAAAACATTTTTTTTTAATAAACTGCAATGTCTCATTTACACCAATGACTGCGAGCAGAATGCTCTCATTTTTTGAATCAGAAATGAATGATATCAGCATTGCGTTGATTGAAAATGCCATAGATATGAATTTTAATTTCAGGAGGAAATTGAGATACTATTTATTCGGCTATTTGGAAGAATATTTCAATAAAAGTATTACAATCATAATCTGTGGCGAATATAAAAGTTTCACCTGCTATATTTATTTTCACCCACACACGCTCAAATTCTTTAGATTCAGATTGGATAATCAATACCTAATTATTTTTTTATGAAATTGCGACGTACTATTCATGTGATTGAAATTCTTACAATAAACCAGAATTACAATAAAAAGTGTTTCGAAGGAAATTTTTCTGATCAGCCGTAAGGCTTCTATATAATTTCTGATGATTCGAAAGAATTTTATATGATGGGAGAATTTGGAATAATTCCTGATCATTCTAATATGGTGGGATACGATGTAGATTAAATTTTTGGTTATTTGAAGGTCTTTGACATTATTCCTGAAATTTTTAAATACATTCTAACTGAAAAGATCTTTAGATGAATTTATGATCAATTTGACATGATAAGAAAATATACGGAGAACTCGATATCAATTTCCGATCAGCCGTAAAGCTTCCAACTAACTTCTGATAATTCGGAAGAATTTCGAAATAATTCCTGACTATCGTTGTATTTTGAAATACATTCTAACTGCCCGAAGATCTTCAGAAGGATTTCTGATCAATTTGATATATTGATGGAATATATGGAGAACAATTTCAATTTCCGATTAGTCATTCGTGTTAGTTACAATTTCTGATAAATCGGGAGAATTCCTGATCAATTTGATGTGATGAATATACGGAGAATTGATTTCAATTTCCGATCAGTCGTAGATTTTCGATTTAATTTCTGATAATTCGGAAGAATTCCTGATCACTTTGATATGATGAAGAAATATACAAAGACCTCGATTTCAATTTCCGATCAGTATTTGGTCTTTTTTATAATTTCTGCTGATTCGGAAGAATTCCTTATAAATCTAATATGATGAGGGAATATATAGGGAACTCAATTTTAATTTTCAATTAGCCGTATGTGTTCGATATAATTTCTGATAATTCGGAAGTATAGCCGATCAACCTGATATGATAAAGATATACTTATATGGAAAAATCGATGGCAATTCTTCTATAAGTCGAAGGCCTTGAATATGATTTCTGATAATTCGGAAGAATTCATGATCACTTTGCTAGGGTTTATATGGATCATTCGATTTCAATTTCCGATCAGTCGTAGGTCTTCGATATAATTTCTGATAATTCGGAAGATGTCCTGATCAAACTCGATTTCAATTTCCCACCATTCGTAAGTATTCGATACAATTTTTGATCATACGAAAGAATTCCTGATCAATTTGATATGGTAAGGGAATAAGGAAAACTCGATTTTAATTTCTGATCGGGAAGTTTTTTTTTTATAATTTCTGATAATTCGAAAGAATTCCTGATCAACCTGATATGATAAAGATATACATGGAAAACTCGGTTGCAACTGTTCTATTAATCGAAGACCTTCAATTAATATTTTTTCTGATAATTCGGAAGAATTCCTGATCACTTTGAAAGGGTACATATGGAGAAATCGATTTCAAATTCCGATCAGTCGTAGGATTTCCATATGACTTCTTATCATTCGGAAGAATTCCGAAATAATTCCTGATCATCCTTGTATTCTGAAATACGTTCTAACTGCCCGAAGATCTTCAGAAGGATTTCTGATGAATTTGATATGTTGATGGAATGATATAATTTCTGATTATTCGGAAGTGCAACAAGTTGATATCTGTGATTTCAGTTCGAGACAATTTTGAGATTTTGGTTTCCAGTAGTTTTAGGGAAAACTGACTCATTCCGGTACAGAACCAAGTAAATTAGTTTGCAAGTTTTATTGAATGGATAACCGATCCCTTCAAATACATAATCCTATGGTTCCTATTGCCATTCTTGAGTTTCGCAAATATGTTGCCATATTTCTGAACACTGCAACGATAAAAATTGAAATTATTGTACTTTCATCTTGAAACTATTGTATAATTGGGGTTTTCATTCCCAAGTTTCGATATTATTTTCCCAGGTTTCATGAACTACAAAAATATAAGAATTGAAAGATCGGTGATTTCAAAATATGTTTTGAAATTGCGATTTCCAGCAGATTGATGTAGAATAGACTCTTGCCAGTACAGAACCTTGCAAGTTCGTTCCTATAGCCATTCCAGATTTTTGAAAGACCTCAATGGACCAGCAACAACAATATAAGAAATAGAATATCTGTGAATTTATCCCGGAACAATGTTGAAATTGCGATTTCCAGAAGCTTTATGAAGAACTGCCCTTCCCGAAAACCTTGCAGATTGGTGCCTATGAACATTCATGAGATGGGAAAATATTTTTCCAGGTTTCTGGAAAACCTAAGAATCCACTGCAAATAATTGAAATATCTGTGACTTCAGTCCGAGAGTATTTCGCAATTTTAGTTTCGGTTTCGGTTCAGAACCCTGCAGTATGTTTCAAATAACTATGTATTAGTTATGGAAATATTTGTCTTCAGTTATGTGCGTTTCTTTTTTCTTATGATCGATTATTTATTACGTGTTCTTTGGCTTAGAACCTTTCAATATAACGTGTCTATATATAATGAAAACTGTGAAATGATAGACCTAAATATGTCACCGCTAAAATTGAAAAATAATTCCAAGCACTGCGAAATCATAGATCATAAGTAAGGATATCATAATATAATCTACGCTTTTGATTAACGACTAAATAAATAAATAAATTGATAAATTAATATAATATTTCCTTATCAAATCGAAATTATTAAAAATTCTTATGAAGATCTTCGGTCAGTAAGAATGCATTTCAAAATATAAGAATCGTAGATCTTCAAATGATTAAACATTAAAAATAATTCCTTTAAATATTCTCTCATCATATGAGGTTGATTAGGAATACTTCCGAACTATCAAAAATTATATCGAAGACCTTGGACTAATAGAAAAAAAATTTAAATCGAGTTCTCCAAATATTTCTTTCTCATACAAAAAAAAAATCCTTGGTTTGTTTCCGTACTGAGTACCAGTGCTACCGACACCAGGGAGGTAGTTTCCACCCCTGGACCCTACATATCGACCCATCAACTCATGGACTGGAGACCAACGGTTTAACTTCCCTTCCGAAGGAAGGTGTGATAAGAAATTTTATTCCTCAGAAAACCCCGGTGGTGCCGACTTGGATTGAACCTCTGGCCTTTTGGGATGAGAGATAATCACGCTTACCACTACACCACCGGCGCCCCTTTTATAACAAATAGATCAGCAAGTCTTCTGAAGATCTTCAGTCAATAAGAACGTATTTTCATAATATAGTGTTGATCAGGAATCATGCCGAAGATCTGTAAACGGTCAGAAATTGAAATAAAATCCTTTGAATATTCGAATTTTTGCTACATTCTATCTGACCGACGATCATCATAATAATTCCTGATCGCTTTGATATGATGAGCGAATATATGGATAATCGATTTCAATTTCCTGTAAGTCGTAAGTCTTCGATATAAATTCTGATAAATTGGAGGAATTCCTGATCAACCTCATATGGGGCGATAATATTCAAAAGATTGAATTTCAATTTTAGATTATTTGAAAGCCTTCGACTAACCATCTTTATATTGTGAAAATACATTCTAACTGACCGAAGATCTTCGGAAGAAGACTTGATATGAGAAGCTTATATATGGAGAACACAATATAAATTTTTCTATAAGTTGGAAATCCTCGAAATAATTTCTTATTATTCGGAAGAATTCCTGACCAATCTCATATGATGTAAGAATATTCAAATGGTTTTATTTCAAGATCATTTGAAGATCGTCTACATGGCTCCTGATCAATGCTAAATTTTGAAAATACATTCTTATAGACCAAAGATAAGCAGCAGGACTCACTCTGATATGACCAGGGAATATATGGGGAACTCGGTTTCAATCTCCGATCGTAGGTCTTCGTATCATTTATGATAATTCGAATGAATTATTGATGAAACTGACATTGTTGGATAGTATTCAACGGGTTTTATTCAAATTTTTGATGATTTGAAAGTCTTCTATATGATTCTTGATCATTATGACATTTTGTAAATACATTCTTACTGACCAAAAATGTCTAGAACAATTTCTGTTCAATTTGATGGAAAAAGGATATATATGGAGAGCTCGATTTCAATTCTTCTTTTAATCGAAGGCCTTCGGTATAATATATGATAATTCGGAAGAATTCCTGATCACTTTGATATGATGAATATATGGAAAACTCGATTTGAATTTCCGATCAGTCTTAGGCCTTTGATATAATGTATGATAATTCGGAAGAATTCCTGGTCAATTTGATATGGTCATGGAATAAGGAGAACTCGATTTCAATTTCTGATCAGATATAGTTTTTTTTTTTAAATAATTTCTGATAATTCGAAAGAATTCCTGATCACTTGATTTGATTGAGATATATATGGAAACTCGGTTGCAATTGTTCTATTAGTCGAAGACCTTCAATATAATTTCTGATAATCCGGAAGAATTTCTGAACACTTTGATAGGGTTCATATCAGGCATAACATTTGATAACGGCACAAAAGCATTTGTAAACAAACTTTTTAAGACCCTTTACACGCGAACCAAAGTACGCCCACGCAAACCAATACCACTTTCGAACAGGTGCCCCTATCCGATGATGTTGTTGGTTTGCGTGAGCGTACTTCGATTGTTTACAAAAGCTTTTGTGCCGTTATCAAATGTTATGCCTGATATGGTGAAATCGATTTCAATTTCCAATCAGTCATAGGGTTTCCATATATCTTCTGATAACTCGGTAGAACTTCGAAATAATTTCTGATCATCCTTGTATTTTGAAATACATTCGAACTGCCCGAAGATCTTCAGAAGGATTTCTGATTAATTTGATATGTTGATGGAATATATGGAGAACTCAATTTCAATTTCCTATTAGTCATACGTGTTCGATATTAATTCTGATAATTTGGGAGAAATCCTGATCAATATGGAGAACTCGATTTCAATTTCCGATATAATTTTTTATTATTCGGAATAATTCCTGATCAATATGATATGATGATGGAATTAAAGGAGAATTTGATTTCAATTTCCAATCAATCGAAGGGTTTCCATATAACTTCTGATAGTTTGGAAGAATTTCTGACCATCCTTGTATTTTGAAATATATTCTAACTGCCCGAATGTCTACAGAAGGATTTCTGGTCAATTTGATGTGTTGATGGAATATATGGAGAACTCATTTTCAATTTCCGATTAGTCATACGTTTTATATATAATTTGTGATTATTCGGAAGAATTAATAATCAATTTGATGTGATGAGGGAATATGCAGGATTCGATTTCAATTCCCGATACGTCGTAGGTCTTCGATAGATAAGATTTTGAAGAACTCCTGTTCAGTTTGATATGATGAAAGAATACATGGAGATCTCAATTTCAATTTCCGATCCGTCGTAGGTCTTCGATATAATTTTTGACATTTCGGAAGAATTCCTGATCAATTTGATATGATGAGCGAACAAGCGAAAAAGGACCTACGAACATGTGATCCGGTAGCAAAGGAACAAGAAAATGTGGCAACGTTGTAAAACAAATGCGTAATTGCTGATTGCTTCTTTACTATGTTCGTGACGAATTTACAGCGAGAATCAGTCTTCGGTATTGAACATACAACATTGTGTTCGAGATGAACGTGTTTTCGCTGTGTGGCGCTTTTCATGTTTGCACTTACACATAAACTTTTAATCCTTGTGTTCGAACATGTATCGAACATGTGGGTGCGACCAATGTTTGTACATGATGTTTGAACATTGTGTTTTGAACGTCTAGAACAAAAACAGTGCAGCGAGTGTTTGAAGGTATAGGGAGTGGTTAAACCGAAACTCTGCAGTATTTTTTATTATTATTAAACTACAAATTTTCATTTTGTAAGGTAAGTAAAAAAATAATTTTATATGCTTTGGACGCCGTTACCTCAATAATTATATATTATTTTGATTTCTCGGTTTAAAATTGCATGCATTGCGCGTAATTTAATGCTTTTGGTATATTACGTTGGTAAAAAAATGTATAGAGAAAATATGAATTTTTTATCAACATTCGCTTTCATAGCGATAATAGAGAAAGTTAGAGTGCATTGTGTCAGTCATATGTTTTCATCATGAAAGTATTCTACCATAGAAGAAGTTTTTCAAATGAAAACATTGCCATAGTCCATTCTATATGCGCGAGTATTGATGGCCGAAAGTGAGGATAACAATAACAAACTAATATTTTTGGCAGAAGCGAAAGTGAGGATAACAAACTCTGCACTTGAAAATGGGATTACACAAGTGTGCGTGTTATAAACGTCAGAAAGGTCTATAGGAGACGTGTACGACAAACAGCATGGCAAATTTCGCGTCGCTATAACTGTTCGTTCATTCACCACCTATACAAAGTAACACCAGATTAGACTTCACAACCGATACCTAACAGTGTAGGCTTGATGAATATTTGAAATTTTATGTTTTATTAGATTATTATGGGTTCTATTTTTTACATTATTTTTTTTTTATACACCCAGCCCTTTTTTAAGCGGTTTTATTTTCCATTTTTACGGTGTTCAAATAAAACCAAGCTTGATACAACTGATGTCAACAATTCGATAAAAAAAAAACCAAAGAAAACTATGGTACCTACATAAATTGTCTGACCTCACCACAGAAACCGAAAATGGAAAAAAAAATTACCCGCGGAAAAAAGGGTTGGGTGTACGTTAGTTTTGTGATTTTAATTTTACAATCGGTGTGTTTTTATTAGGAAAAATGGCGAAATTCAATGTAAAGGAAAAGTTTTTCCGATTTGATGAAGAATCACAGCTATTTAAGTGCTTGGTGGAAGGATGCCGCAGCATGTAAAAAGGTGCAGATAGCAGCTGAATGGATACAAAAGGCCGATGAAAACAGAAGTTGGACAATCCGAAGGTCCATCAGTAAAAAGGATGAAGACTATTTCAGTACAAGTTGATCCTGACAATTTCTTTTGCGGACTAGTGAAAATGTCCGCAGTTCATAGCCTACCGTTCAATTTTTTTGATAGTGAAGCTTTTCATGAAACAACTGGTATCATGTCTAAGGCCCTTGAAATATCCTCCAATTCCAAGGCAATGGTTTCTTCAATTACAGATGTGGCCCATAAAATTAGAGAACTGATTACAACTGCTATTCAGTCCCGTATGGTCTGTTTCTAATACGACGGTGCATCACGTCATAATCGCAAAATCTTTGGAATTAATGTACAGTATCTCGAAAACGGTCAGTTAATTATCCGTACTCTTTCAATGCTTGAAATGAAAGAGAGACAAACAGGTGAAAACTTGAAAAAACACATTGAAAATGTGCTCAAAAGCTATGACCTAAATCTTTTGAATGTGTACTCGGCGACAACTGATAATGGTCAAAACATGCTGAAATGTTCTAGCAATTTGCGAGTTGAACAAGATAAATCCTTGATGCTACTGTCAGATGACGATGAATTATCGTTCGAGAAAGAGGTGGAATCAGTTGAGAAACCTGAAACGGAAGATGAAAGTGATGAGGCTGAATCAAATATGGAAGTGATGCTACGAGATCTAGAGGAATCATTTGTTAAGTCAAGCGATGGGTGCATTGAGAAAATAAAATGCGGAGCTCATACCCTAAATCTTGTGGCCAAAGATGTCTTAGACGATGAATCAGAAGCATTCCTTAAAGTGGTTCGTAAATTGGTTAAAGCTGCAAAGAAGATGGAATTCAGAACATTTTTTGATATTGTAAAGATTCCTTTGCCACGAATTGATTGTGAGACGCGATGGGGATCTACTAAGATCATGATCGACAGTATTTTGAGTCATGAAGGCTTTTACCGAGATGTAGGCAAACAATGCGCCGAACTCATGCTAAGTGATGAAACATGGAGCTTCATGAAAGAATACAGAGAGGCATTTGAACCGCTGTTTTCAGCCACAAAAACATTTCAACAAGAAAACTTTACGTTTGGAGATGCATTCAAGGCGTTCAAAAAATGTTAATTCGACATGAAGATGAAGGTAAATGAACGAAATCGATTTGCAACTCCAATTGTTGACGCTTTGAATTCAAGAATGAAGGAAATGTTCAACAATAGAGCTTTCAAGGCTGCACTGATCTTTGATCAAAGATGGTGTTTTGTGGATTCTTTTCGAAGGAGGACAAACTATCTGCCATGGTAAGTATCATTGATATCATAGACAAACAGGCATAACTTTTAGATCAATTTCTTATTTAAACCATCATTATTGATCTCAGTAACGACATCTCGTAAGCTCTGTAAGGAAAATGAGCTTGTATGCGAAATCGCAAAAGATGTTGCATACAAGTTAGATGCGTGAATATGTAGTGATCCGATAGCAGTGCTCCGTGAATTCTTCCTGGAGTATATCTGATTTGAACTTACCAAATAATATTTGAACTAGTCAAACACGTGATCGATAGCGAAGAATGAAGAGTTACGTCTATTTGTCTGTGATAATATTACTTATAATATTTTTCCTTGAAAATAGTGTGGCAGTTTCTACAATGCATCGATTCACCCCTCGAAACATAGGAAAAACCAATAACCCCTCATTTTATCTGTCAAACTATCATAGCGAATCAAAACAAACATTGCGTAGTACTAGAATTTCGACTAGAATGGGGTACGTTAATCGTTTGTTTGGGACCAATAGGCTAGTCGAGTAGTGAGCCAATTTAAAATCGTTAGTTTCGTATTGATTGTTGGTACGATCGTCCCACAGAACGCTTTAAAATTTTAATACAATTGGATTTCTGGTTCCGGAGATATGTTCTAAAATGTGCCGGTAGGTATGTGCCTTGAGACTGAAAATTATCTCCAAAAACGCATAAATTGTAGCTTATGATTCTCAGCAACACCATAACCGAATTGGAGAATATATATTTCAAATGAAAGATACAATTGTTCCACAGGAAACTTTTGAATTATTGCAATCGGATTTCTAGTTCCAGAGACATGTTCATAAATGTGTTGGTAGGTATGTGTAAGAAGGGTCAGATCACACCATTGGTGGATAAATTCATTTTTTTTTATTTAGCTTAAAGAAATTGTCCACACCTCTTCTGGAAGTTTTAGGACAGTTGGCAGGAACCTTAGCCATACCAATGGAAAAAATTGGAATACTTTTTATGTTTTAGAGGGTGTCTGCAAATTATCCATACATACTTTGACAGCATGTCTCTATACAACCAGCGCTGTTAACCGATGAACAATTTTTCACTATCGGGCAGCATCACAACCACCAGATTGATCGGTAGTTGCTTCCTGCTGCTTCTAAAAATTGACAAGTATTTCAAGGATTCATCATCCTACTTCTGCCATGGTTTAGGTTCCAACAACTCACACCAGCAAAACCCCTTGAATCTTCATCGAAAAAGGTGTGAAAGTGACCAAGCAATGTATCAGAAGGTACTAACTGACTCAGTAGCTCCCTGGGCTTCACAGTATTTTGGCAATAAAGACTGGATTTTTCAGCAACACTGGGCACCGGCTCATGGGGCACAAAAGGGTATTAGTCTTTGCAAACGCCTTTTTCCGAGCTTTTTGACGAAAGAGAAATGGCCTTCCAACTCACCGGATTTGAATCCGATAAACAATTCGATATGGTCTATCTTGGAATCAAGAACGTACAGAACACCGCACAAATCACTAGAACATCTAAATCATCTCTTTTAGAGATTTTGGAAAAATGTTTGGAGAAAAACTTGCGGTCATCGTGGCTAACTTCTCGAAACGTTTGAAGGCGTTGATCTCAGCATGAGGCAGCCATTTTGAAATGAACCAATAAAAACTTGTTTCTTGAAAAAAACATTGATATTGTAAACACAGTTTAGTTTTTTTCTTCGAGAATTTTTATTTTTAATATTACATTGATTACCTTTAAATTTATTAATTATAAAAAGTAATTTTTGTATATCATGAATTTAATTTTTATATTTAAAAAGTTTATTAAAAATATTGATTTGTGGTGTAAATGATATGAAATGTTTCATTTAAGATCGTGTATTATTTAATTAATAAATATATATACATATATATATATATATATATATTTTTTTTTTTTTTCAAGAAAAGGTAATTGAAACACCTTTTTGTTGTTTGGATAATTTGCAGATACCCTGTGTTGGTCACTCATCAAAGAAATAAAAAAAAACCGGCTGTTACTCATCGAAACAAGGTGCTGTATAATAATGCATTTGACCACCCCGTCCTAATAAAAAAATATGGTTATTTTGCTTAACGACGTGTCCGGGGTATCATCTTAACCATTTGTAGAATAGCTCTATCTTTTGGATTATCGTTCGTTTATGGTATTATGTTTTAAACTACGGCGAGGTGTGATTCGTAAATTTAAGTCCATCTATAAGCATCGTGGGTCGCCTTGTTTCTAGCAAGCTAAATGCGTTACTCTTTTCGTAATTTCAATTTAAAATTCTCTTTAATTGCGATTAGCAGCCTTGCAGTAATTATTGCCAAAATCATTCGTGTTTCGAAAACATGCGATGAACAAAATAAATTAATGCAAATTGGTTGGCTGGCTTAGGGCACTACCCGTAAAATTTCAATCACGAACGGGCCTACCTCGAACGGGCACAAGATGAAGGAAAAATACCGTACAAGCACCAAATTCCACACAGTGTCTACTTCTGGCCATAACATTATTTTTGTTTATTTTTCAATAACATTTTTGAAATGTTACCACTTTAAATATTACTTCCTGTACATTAGAGCTCTCTGTAAGTACACATAATATTTTGAAAATATCTCATAAAATGTTGATGCTTTCTAAACACTTGAGTGCGCAATCATTAAGAACTACCCTAATAAAAATTGTATGGTTAATTTGCTTAACGACGTGTTCTGGGTATCATCCAAACCATTTGTGGAATAGTTCAATGATTTGGGTTATCGTTCGTTTATGGTTATTTTTATTAGGGTACGTAGAAAATTGTCCGGCACGGTAATCCGTACAACAAAGGCAATCTGAAGACAACAAACATCGTGTTCAAACGCCGTGTTTGCACATATGAAAAAACACGTGGTTTCAACAAAGCGTTCATGTGTGTGTATTGGACAGCATGTTTGGATTGAACATTACAACACAAGGAAAGGCGTGTACGTGTTCAACAAAAACGTTATATTTTTACATCGGGTGCAAATGTTCACGTGTTTTTCGGAAGACTGGCGAGAATGTTTGGCGCATGGTTTGGAAATTGAAAAACCATGCTACAAATTTTCGAGAATCATATGTTTATGTATACCATCATGTTGTGCAGACTCTGCAGAATGTCTTGGTATAAAAATATGGTATACTTTCTTGGGAAATTCCCGGGAAAACATAGGCGCAAGATTGCATTTCCTTGCGCGCACATATACACTCACGTGCATATTCTCTTTGGGTGGAAATGCCACTTTCCCGGAAAAAGCACACGACTTGAAGTTGAATGCACTTTTCCACCCACATTTTACACCACTAGGATAACAAAATCCTTGGCTACAATCGGACGGAATTCGTTTCCCGATATTCGCTTTCCTTCACAGGATTTTCGGGACGTTTCCTGGAAAACCACCCAAATCACAGACAAACGGCTCAAAATGTCCGAACGATGGCCTTAAGCATAACAATTTCATAAAATGCTCATCTATCACGCTCAAGCTCAGCCCTGCAATAAACTCTGGCTCTTTATTTCGCTTTCTCCTCATGCTTGACGATTGTTTTGGTCCGGTTATTCGTACTACCGGCAGACGGATAGACCTTATTCATACCCTTGCGACCGACCGCACTGACTTCGGTACCCACTTAATAAACAGCACTTAAGCAAACGCACACAGGTTGGTGTGAATGTGAATGAAGAGAAACAAATATTGGGCTACTCAACTTGCATGCAACAGGAGGCCGAGCACTTGATTAACTTTGAAGATCCACTCCATTAGGCATGAATGCTTTTATGGGAGCATTCTTCCTGAACTGAATTAAAACTCAATCCGAAAACTATTCCATCAAGAAAGTCTGGCACTTTTAGAATATTTGGCCGCAATGGGCTACCTGTTGAGCTGCTTTGCAATTTCGAGTCCACCCCCGCACTGCCATTCATACCTTCTGGTTAAGATTTTACGAGTTTCTCTGTGCTCGGGTGTTGCACATTCCGATTATTTTTATGGCTGTTTGAAAAGTTTTGCCCGGGTGCTGTGCAATAAATCAGAGGTGGCAATGATGGTGGAACAGGGAGATTTAAAAGGAAGAATGTGAGGCTGCAGCACGATGTGAGATTGCAGCTCTGCAGTTTACCGTTTAAGACACAATTTGCATCAACCTGAGAGCAGCAGCAGCAGCAGCGGCAGGTGGTGTGGTGTTGGGATAGTTTGCCCAACCGTTATCGTTTTCAGGATGGTGGATGGAGCATTTTGTTGCATTCTTAAGAAGTAGATAGTTTGAATAATTCATGGTGAAAATATGGGTGGGTGCAATAATGTTTTTCGCAAAGTGAATGATGATGGTGTAACATCTGCAATTCTGAGTTTAGGTGAATGTTGATGGAATCAACAAATGGACGCTATTATGGTTATTTTGGCTTGTCAGTTCGAATTTTTGATAACGCAAATCTCAGAAATTATAAAGATTTTCCTAATACTCCTTAACGGTTAGCTTCATATTCCCTTAGAGATTAACTTCATATTTTCCCAAATATTTTCTAACCATCTTCTCTAAAGTTTTTTGTTCAACTTGATTGATGATATCTGAACGATCGTTCCGAACGAATAAAGTTTACATTTTATTTTCTCATATTTTCTAAATCTACTCTGATGCTTCATGAAGTCACTGAACTTCACATAAATTCGCTAAACCACTTATCTGAAATTATTGAAAAATTCCAGGAAAATCTCAGCACATTTTTATGCTTACAAAGTTTAGCAAACTTATTCTTCTAAGCCAAAAAACTTACAAATTCGTCGAAAATCCAAAATATTGTCTTGCTTTTATGGGATCATGCTTAGAATAATAAAAAAAAAAACATAAAAACCATAATTCTAACCGTTTCATATAAGTCTGGAATCGTTCGGTTATAATTAGTGAATTATAAATTTATGTCATTTATTAAAAAATAACTCACCGGAAATTTAAGGTTTATTTTAGAGAAAACTAAAAAAACCACGACAAACAATGAGGAATATCAAACATAGAATATACCAGTTTAATGTTCGATAAATTTATTTGAAACAACTTTACTCAAGGACAAAATTTTCTATCTCTTATGGTTCGCAATTTATACTGATTTAAAAAAATATATATTAATGAGTTTGTGAAAATGCAAAGACGCTTACTCTAGTCTAAATTTTCATGATACAGTCTCTTTGAAAACCTAATAAGATTTCACTTGGAATGGAATTTTGAGGAGTTATTCAGCCATTCCAAACTAAAACGAAATAGGGGAAATGTATGTAATGTCGGTCTAAATGTCCCTAATTTAGGACCATACATAAATTCAGCAATCGCCTAAATTTTCAATAGCGACCAAAAATATTCATAAGTACCGTCCCAATTACGCGTTCATCTTGATAAAATTGATAAATAGCAGACTTTTAGCGATGGGCCCAATCTTAGATCCATAGGCCAACATTAGAGCCATTTCCCCTACTGGTTCACAAAATTTCGTGAACATTGGTAGGTTTGCTCCTTATCGCAAATAATAAGTCCGTTTTTTTTTTCTATTTTGTCATCATCATACAGAAACATAATGGGTTTCAGGAAAAAGTTTTATATATATATTATCAAGAGCTTTGAGGGTGTTGGTTTATTTCCTTTAAATTCAGTTATAATTGCTTATCTTTGACAGATACGCGTATGTCGTCTACTACTTGCAGACTTCATCAGTGCCAAGTACTCAACACGGATTTTAAAGGAAATAAATCAACACGCTCAAAGCTCTTCATAAAGGGATTCCGTTAAGAGGTTCGACAAATTTAAAGGATTTATTTTATGTTAAATTTTTTTTAAACCCCATATAGGGGAAATGGATGCAATGTCGTTGGGCCCATACATAAATTCAACAATCGACCTAATTCTCAATAGCGACCAAAATATCCATTATTACCGTCCCAATGACGCGTTTATCTAGATAAAGTTGATAAATAGCAGATTTTTAGCGATGGGCCCAATCTTAGATCCATAGGCCAACATTGGAGCCATTTCTTCTATTTAATTTTTTTCTTGATAAAGTTTTGGATTTTTGTTTTAAATCAAGCACATAAAACATGCAATCTTTTGAAAAAAATCAAAACCATGGACACTTGAAAACTGTCAAAAACCGTAAAACAAGAAATTGTGTAGTTGAAGATGCTAATTTCAAATAACAGACTGAATTGGTAATTTTTATACGATAGATGAGGAGGAGATGAAAGTATATAATTGATAGTTCCGTTTAGAGTACGGCAGTGTGAAAATTGTATATAGAGAGTAGACAGCGAACTAGGACAACTTTTAAGGAAGGTACAAATCTGTTGTATCATCTCTCTTTACCAAACTCCCCCTTTGGAGAGGGATGGTGAGGGGTGTGACCGCTCAAGTACCTACGATGTGTTTGAAGCAGTTCTACCGATTTTTCCGCACTCCAGTTGTTATTTGAAGGAAGGCATGAAATTGTGGTAAAATTAATTAACTTATGTTTAAGTACGTTTATTTTTCACGATGAAAAAAAAATTCCAAGTAGCTTCCATGAAAAAAAAATGTAGCACGGACACGACATTCTTGATTGTAGAGAAAAATAAAGTCTTCTTGGAAAAATGAACAAAAAAAAAAAAAAAAAGATAAGAACCAATTAAAAAAAAAAAAAAAAAAAAGAAAAAAGAAAACAACCTAAATACTTAAAAATTTCTTGGCCAATTTTTTGATTTTTTTTTTTCAAATTGAAGTTTACGAAAAATGCCATTTTTTTAAATATATTATACCATTGACACTTGAAAATGATGATGATATGATATGATGATGATGATGATCGTGGTCTACCATCCATTGTAGCACGGAAATTAAGTCCGACAGCAGCGGGCTCTCTTCTCTGTTTGTCTTCTCTGTTTGTCTTGATCAAGTTTAATAACCTCTGATTGTCCTCAACATGTCGATGTAAGAAGGGCCAAAAACGGATTGGGTAGATCGATAGGCAAAGTCGCCTATACGCATCTACGGAACAATAAAGAATCTCCTTCCAGCAACTTGATCAGCCAATTGGTCAAAAAGACAAGCCCCCAAATAGGAAGATGCCCCAATGAGTGGGGAGAAGAGCCCGCTCTTTATCCACGAAATGTTATCAACAGGGAGTTGGCATTCCCACTCTCCCCGTCCACATCGCGTCAATTGGGTGTCCTGTTGGACCGTTCCTTCCCTTTTATATATGTATTTCAATGTATATACGAGTTGATTTTTATGATTATTGTCAATAATACTTACATTTCGATGAATATCGTGCTACTTATTTTACCTTTTTTTGTGATACTCATCATCACAGAATCCAACCTTAAATCGTAGATCAGGTACACTCGTTCGGAGATCATCTTTTTCTTCTTCAGCTTCGCTCACCACCAGACATGAAGGCTCGGTGCGGTTAGCAATATCTAACAGTGTTACATGCAATCGAAAAAAAGATACAACCAGGATTAGTTTTTTAAAGTAATAGTTATCTTAATACCCAAATAACCATATCTCAGTGACATTGTCTCACTCTAAATCTACATTAAAAATAACTTTGTGATTATATGGTTACTTTGGTACCCACTTGAAATGTTGTGCAAGTACCACAAGTTCAACAACGCCCAACTATGGACAGCTCAATGTTAATACCATTTACTCTTTGAATCAGCGTACTCCAACATGATAATCTTCTAAGAAACACCTAAGAATGTATAGAGGTAAAGCTCAAAATACAGTTTTAGCCAGACTTGCTGAAACTCCTCAAACTCACTGGACGTTTTAAAACACTATTTTCCTGCGAGTTAAGCCAGCCCTCACTTGGAGTGAGTGGTGACAGGAATATGGAAGAAGTAAACAAAAACTCCTCGAGAGAGAGGGAGAATGAACTTCAGATGATTTGACGTGAGGTGCGCTTTTCGAGATTCCAGATGACTTTTTTGTTCGACGCAAGAAGCTCAGAATACACCCAGAGTGAGAGTAAGAGCGTGTCATAGAAAATATGAACATGAATAGAACCAAACCTCACTCTTATTTTATCCCCCTTCGCTCACAAGCTCTGAAGCTCAGTGGAACGATTTGGCAGTAGGCATTCTACTCCTCAGAAAAATGCTAGTTCGGCTCATTGCAAACTAGCGAGTGAAGCTCCATCAAGCCTGGTTTTAGCTGATGGTACTTTATAAACATCATACTGCCAAATATTGGACCCTGCCATAACATGAAGCTTTAGTGAGATAATTTATTAGCTAGAGAATGGTTGATAGTTCCGCTAGAGTACGGCAGTATGAAAATTGAATAGAATTTGAAAATGAGCGAAGGGCCATTAATGCGACAGTACTAGTCAAATGCACACTTCTTTACCTAACTCGCACATTAATGGATGAGGCGATTTGAAGTATTTCTTCAAATCAACAGGCGAAAAAGTGCGCATTTGACTTGCTCATATACTGTCTGGTGGCGGTGGAATAGTTCTAGCGACATTTCATGACTACCTAAAGCTCCACGTTGCCGAAAGCATTTCTTTTTGACGGTGTGTTATAGGGTATTGGAGGTATTTTGGACCGCTTTAGGAAGTCGTTATACAATTTCTTGAAAAAAGTATGATTTTGTTACAATAAATGGTTAATTCAAAGAGCTGAATGTGTTTTCAAAACAAATCGTTGTACAACGAAATTTGACAAACAAATAAGCACGAAATATCACAAATACTTATGAAGCTTTTAATTTCATTTTGGACCGCTAAATTTTATTTTGGACAAGGTTGCAAAGACTCATTTCAGCTAAAACAATGTTTTTCTAAATTATGAAATAATTAGATGCCATGATCAAATTTTGAATTGGTAGGATACAAAAAGAGGTTGCAAAGGATGTGTTTGACATATTAAACCTGTTTATTTCACTTCATGAAAGTCACAATCAGCGATTTTTCACAAGCTCACTCACTCACTCACTCACTCACTCAGCGATCAGAAAATCGCTGATTGTGACTCATAGAAAGCAAAATTTACAGGTTTTATGTTTCCAACGCATACTTTGTAACCTCTTCTTGTAAGTTACAAGTAAAACATGCCATCATACCATCTTTTGGTTTTATTATTCCGAAAAACATTATTTTAGCTGAAATGAGTCTTTGCAACCTTGATTTTGGACCATCAATAAAACATATTTTGGCCCAACTTTTCTACTTCAGGCTGCTTGTGAAAACATATTTTGGACCAGGTTTGGAACATATTTTGGACCACATGAATGTGCTCATAATTTTATTTTATTTTATACTAAATCTTTGCTTTAAAATAAAAAAAATGCTTATTTTAATATTTTTCATCTTCATTGGCTATAAAAAGAAAAAAAGAGAAGTTGAACGTTTATTTCATTCATTTTATTGGATCAAACATATTGAACGGAATGCAGTTAAGATGATGAAAACTGATCTAATTGCTCTTCACGATTTCTGATTATTCGATTTCATTGCTTGTTTGCTCTCATCTCGTTATTTAGCCTTCTGTTGTTCTTCCTCAGCTCATATCTTCTTCTTTCTTTGTTCCTGTTTGGATTTCATGGTTTTTTTGGCCTTCAATTTCTGTGCTTGTTTTTTCTTTCGCTCTTCAGCCTTCTTTTGCTTTTCTTCAGCTTCTCTTTTCTTCTCTTCCTCAACAGCTTTGTGGTAAGTAATCTACGACGTGAAGTGAGAACGTTATGGTATCGTTTATATCATATTCCCTTTTCTGTGTGGCATTTCTGGTGATTCCAAAAATTCTGAAAGCAAACTGCGGTGCAATTTAGAATCATCCTTTGACTCCAGTACATCATCTCTCGGTGGGTCATTGTCAATTTGCGAACTGACTTGATTTTCCGTAACCAGTGCTGTCTCGTTTTCGGGTGCTTCAAGGTCGATGTAGTGGCACTCAAATGCATAATCCGGCTGGTCTATCAAATATTATGCTAATATTTCTTCCTTCGGTTTAGCATTGTCCATCATTCGATCTTCGATTTGCTCTTGGTTACCTGAAATAGAATTTAGAGGTTCAAGCAGCTTGAAAACCCGTGCGTGAATCATTTCGTCCGGCGAATCATAATCGTCCATATCACGGGTCCTATATCTCTCCAGACGATCGGGTCCCATCAATTGAAGTATTTCTTCAGCTTTAGATCGAATGACCGGAAAAGTTTCGACAGTTACAGCACCAGTTGTTCCATCTGCAAAATAAGGATGTTCTTCTGCTGGCTGAGGTTGCTGACGAACATCATTTGCCGCATCTGCCGCTTAAATCTGTCCTTCATCCGGTTTTGATACTAAGCGATTACGTCCAAGGCATTTAGTGTTTAGGCTTTTATGAGGAGTGGGGCAAAGTTTTCGGTTTTCAAGTACTTGTTAGGGTTTGTTAGTTTCCATTCATTAACAATATGAGTCCAGGCATTTTTGAGCGGTTTGAAAACTGCGACATCGAGCGGTTGCAAGATTCTTGTACAATTAATCATTTTGTTCGACCATTTTTCACAGAGATGGCGCTGTTCCGCTGGTAGGAAGTGATAAAAATCTCCATATAGAAATTGAGAGAAGTACGAATAATTCGCTTCCGGTGCATATTCAGGTCAAAAAAAGTGAAGGACAACCTAAAGAAATTAATCAGGGGCTTTGTCGTTCAGTTTTCTCCCGGAAATTAATGCTAAACAAGCTACTATTAAATAAAAATGATTTTTCCCCATACCATTTTACCTGCTTTACTACCAGTCCCAAGAAAGCCAAAAAAATTCAAATTTGAGAGAGAAATTCTCTCTCACGAGCTCAAAAATTCCCAACTTCCCAACATGCCATGTATTTTGTTGACACTCGATTTGTGATTTCCCTTTCACAGATTATAAAACAAACGACACTACAAAACATGTCTGGTACCTCTATATATGCATTTGCTTTCACATTTGAAGTCCCTCCTTTGTTACATATTCTGCGCAAAAGATACTTTATGTCCCGCCCCATACATAAAATTCGGCGGGAAATTCTGTGCGGGGTGAGCTATTTTGTGTGTAGAATGTGTAAAAAAGGAGGGACTTCGAATAATAATCTAAATGCATATATAGAGGTACTAGACATGTTTTGCACTGCAGTGTCCTCTGTGAACAATTATAGGAAAACAGATTGTGTGTAGTTTCCGATAGATGTCACCGCAAATAGCAGCTGTGACATCTGATGGAACATGAATGCAGAAGCTTGACAAAATGATCAATTGGCGTACAGACAAACTAGATGGATGTCCAACTTTTGGCACTCTTTTGCAGTCTCCCAGGCGATGAGTGTCCGCCATTGTAGTAAATTTCCGGAAGGGCATCTGCTTCAACCAGTTGGGGATGCAATATATTTTTGACATATTTGAGGAAACAAGACGTCATCATCCATCCAGAGCCACTTTTTCCTATGCTCCAATCTGCAGGCACACTCCGAGTAACTTCAGACGGAATTTTCTTGTACGGCAAAACTACCATTTTCCCATCGGCCGAACAGGTAAACATAACCGTTATGTTTTTCTTCGTAGGAACACGATCTACTTTGTAGACATTCCTTTCACCTCGCATGGCGATCACCTTAGCTGGGTCGAGATAGAAACTTGATTCATCGCCATTCAAGACACACTTTGCAGTTCGAATAATTTCTACAAGGTCCTCTTCCAGCAGAATGCCATAAACTTCCCGGAACCACTTCCTTATGTCTTGCGCAACAACATTGGCACTTGCGTTTGTGACACCTTCTGGCTTCCGTATAGCAAGCTCCTTGTGTCGGTTCAGGAAATTTTTAAGCCACGAGCTGACTACAAACCAATGAAATGAATGAGATTAATTATACTTAGATACTAGATGGTTGGATTGAATTTTCATACTTCGCTTGCCGGTTCTGAAACAGCCTCTTTCAGGATTCTTCTCGGTGAAACTCATTATGGTGTTTAGCACACGGTATCTGGTAACCGGGAACCCTTTGCAGGCCATTTTTTTTAATCCAATTTACCAGTTCCTTTTCCTCCGTACCTTCAAGGGCAGTGGGTGGTCCGGTTCTTCCCTGATTCTTGCACTTTTTTCCTAAGCGGAATTTAATCGTAGAACGAGGAATCCTGTTTTGGAAACAAGCTTTGTGGATGGACATTCCTTGCTGAATTTTAACGCAAACATCTGCTTTCGTCACCCTCTGAATTCGGCTTCTGCCGTGGAGTTTTCGAAACTTTCGTCATCTGGAAATAAAGTTTACAGTTCCATGAAGGTTTTGTTAGTATTTTCACTAGCTTATCAGTCCTAAATATTGATGGAAATATTAACTGTAATTAATTTAGCTCTGCTGCTCTGCTTGGGGAGGAGTAGACGAATGATAAACAAAGATCTGTCAGAATTGGTTAGCAGGTATGGCGAAAATATGTTTTCTCCAGATAATGGCGAACATATTTTCGCCATGCCTTAAATCACTATTTTAACACATTTTATCGCAAAAGTGGTCCAAAAGCGACAAAATTACTAATAAATCAACAAATTACGTACATGCATATGCTGCTTCCCCAACACAATCATCAGAGAATCGTTTCTAGGCGAAACATGTCGATGTAGAATTACTGCTTCACCAACACAGTCATCAGAGAGTCATTAGTAGAAGTCGAAATGGCATTCGTCTCCGATCATCGGGCGTGTGCGAATAGGGAGGATGGAATTGCGTAACATTATGCACAGTCATCGCCATATTCAGAACCACATGCCCCCAACGACCACACAAAATGCTCTCCAGAGTTGTAATCTTGTAACCAAACTTGGTAGCAGGGGTGCAAGTGATTTTGATCGATTCTCTTCATCAACTTTCTGTTTCGTTAATAACTCGACGCCAAACACATTCATTGAAACGTTTGTTGTTCTGGATGATAGACGAGCATAGCAGAAATTGTGAGAAATAGGTTAGTGAAGCCATGGTCATCAAAAGAGGAAATCGATGAAGAGAATTGACTTTCACTTCACTGCTTCTAAGCTCCTCAATTCAGTCGTCGTCATAGCAATGAAAACTAGCATCGCACGGCTTTTGGTTCTTGGTTTACACTTGCTGGTTGCAATTCTGCTGTTCGACATTTTCGAAGGACCACCAACAAACATGAAATTGCATTATTTTCTAAGGATGCCTAAAAGCCAATTATTCGATTAACGATTAATCGTAAAGATTTTTCCAACTATTCGATTAAATATTTATCGAATTTTCAATTATTCGAGCTCGTTACCGACATCCCTTCTTATATCTACTCGTTTGATTTAGCGCAGTAGAAAAATAAATAAAAGTTCTAATTTCTCTGAACAGGATCATAAATTCGCCGAAAAAAGTGCTAAGCGTCTTTCTGCTGAAGGCTAAGATTTACCAACTTGTTGAGAGAAGGAGTTTAACGAGAAACACTAAAAACGGAAGAAGCTTTAGCTGGGTGGACACTGATATTTTGCGGCCTTCCAACCTGTCGCTGACACCAGTTCAACCCCTGTCCAGCAGCAGATGGGCCGAGACTCTTTCGAGTGCCCAATCATTTAACCGAAGAATTTGGGATTGTCCGGTCCGATTTGCTGATCCAGCTGCTTACACGTCATCATCATCTTCCAAAGGCTTTAAGCCTTTACTACCATCGGCCGTTTTCAGAGCCAAAGGAGTTAAATTTCTGAACATGTCCTAACTAAAATTCATATCAAAATGTTCTTTTCAGGGCAATCGTAGTCATACTAAAGAGCATAAACAGAGAGAACCCCGCTCAAATTCCTAATCGTACACAAAATACTAGCTCTTGCTGCAGTTAACAAATAACATTTATTATATAAGACCACTTAGTCCTACGTCACCATTGCATGCAAACCCCCGTTTCATTTTTTTTAAATATAAAAATTAAATTGTGAATTATTCAAATAGTCAAAAAAATTATATAAAAATGGATGGAAAACTCCAAGATGTACAAAATCATCCAAGTTGAGTATTCTTAATTACAAATAAACATGCTCAATAGACTGAAAGTTAAGAGCAGCATTTTTAATCAAAAAGATAAGAATGCAAATTTTCTCCAACAGTCTTAGTTAACTCAAACTTTACAACCCACAAATGACCACCAAAGCCGTTCACAAGATCTTAATTGAAAATTGAAAAACGGAGCCCACCTTAACCTTGAACAAAAGAAAACTAACTTGAACCGTTCAGAGTCGCCGTAAAATTTGCCTTCCCGACATTCAGATACGGCAGCCGAAATTCTCGAAAGTCCTTCGGCCTCAAGCGTAAAACCGCAAAACCAAGCAAACTATTTCCTGGTACCGGCAGCCAAAATCTCCGAACTAATCCAACATGCATGAACCGACCGGGCCTCTTTGGGAGCACGAGAGGTAGTCACGCTTTAGAGCCGCCTGATGCCTGCCCGTATTAAGAAAACTTTCGCCATTAATTTCTCGTAAACTTTCCATCTCTTGTTGGGAAACTTTCAACCCGCCGAGACAGAGAAAAGCCTTTCATCCCTCGTCCCCATTACCGTTCGTTGAACGGGATCGAACGGAGTTGGCTTCCTCGAGTGTGTGCGACGTTGTATAACTTTACTGCGTGATTGAGGAATTTTTCCAGGGAAAAAAGTTTAGCTGGGATGATTTTAAATTAACAAAATGACACTTGACTAGACGAGTGGGGATTCAACTTGGGGTGAATTTGTTTGCCGTTTCACAAAGATAACGCACATTCATCATCGTGCATATGTGTCCGTTAGTGAATGAGGATATGATGTTTACCGAAGCAGACACAAATCCCACAACTCACACCCCATTTCATTTTTACCTATGAGTTTCCTGGAAGGATACACACCTTCCAGTGGAAGTTGAATGGAATGTTGTTTACCAAAGTTACAGATAAGGTTAAAATTAAAATCGACCACATTTTCCGTTCAAAATACAACCCATTCGGATGATTTTTATGTTACACTGCCGAGCATTTCATTCAGCCAAACGGTTGCCCCCCGGAGCTGAACGAAGCGGAACGTTCATAAAAAAAGCTCACAAATGCCAACAAAACACTTAAATTATTGCGGAAAATGGTGCTCGGCTCGGATGCAAAAACCCCAGTGTGGAAAACCACCAAAGTGTGTCTCTATATAGGTGGCAGCACATTTCCTCACATGCTCTGTCCGCAAACATCACCAGCACCTAACCGAGCTCCAACTTCGAGAAGCATGATAGAGCCAGCAAGACCCAGAGCTCATACACAAGCAATTGTTTTATTCAAATTATATGCAAATTGAATTTCTGCTCTGATTCGATTCACCTTCATGGCATGGCCTCCGGAGCACGTCGCTTCCACCCGGCTGCGCTTTCAACACTCGTTAGGCTAACCTCCCGTCCCTCCTCCAGCAGCGCGCTTCTGTACGCCGTAATAAAAACACTAAATACTATTTAGAAGAGCTTTGGATGCAGACCCCAATGGAGAAAGAAATAAGGATTAAACCATTTCCAAATCCACAGCAGCAGCAAAGATCAAACGGTTCCTCCGACCGGGATTGGAAATTCCTGGCGAGCTCAAGTCCTGGCAGCACCCATCACGACATGGGAAAGGGGTCCGTGTAACAGTTTGCTAATAATGAAAAACGCCCAGCTCATCGCTCTAATCTCGCAAACAGGAATCTTAATGAGATGAATAAATTTTCTCGCCCTTTGGCTCCCTTCTTCAATAGCCACTTTCAAGCGATGAGACCTAGTTTCCTTAAACTGGCATACATTTGCAGTCAGAAAGAGACCGCGGCGGGTATAAAGACGACGACGACAACGACAACGGAACGAACTGTCAACGAGCGAGGGTCATAGATTTAGTCACTACTGAGAGGGTCGGTCGATCAGTGGAGTGCTTATGGGAGGGTGGATTTGCGAGGTTGTTTGAGATGGTAATGCAGCGATGGAAATGATGAGCTGTGAGTATTAAAAATTATGAGAATGTGAAGACATTTGCATTCCAGTCGGATGATGCTTTGCGGTGAAAGATGAACGTGATTTCCTGGAGCGAATGATTTACGGAAGCCTATGGGATGTGGTTTGGATCGATACTTGGTTTTTTTTATATGAGTGTACAAATAACGATCATAAGATGTTGAAAATGCTATTCGGTTTTCGATGCATGTCCTCTGCGTTAGCCAAGAGCGGTGGATATCATCATCGCATGTGGCAAGATACACAAACTCTACCACTTGTTCAAGCAGTTCTTTACGCAGTCTAGCGGTGATCACGAACTTCGTTTTTTTCGCGAAGTTTTTTGTAAGCTTCACACTTCAACGCATTATGCAGGGATACCAGATTTGAAGTCATATCTTCTTCGTTTTGAAAACATTTGAAATTTTGTAAAAACAGTTTTTGTCTCGGACAATGAAGATGTTTGAAGACATTTCCAAACTATCGAAGTTTTTTGACGTAGGACTACGTCTTTGATTTCTATATGGGGGTACACTTTGTGAAAACCGAAAATGGAACATGTAACAAATTAAGAAAGATTTTGAACGTTATTAACTCAGCTGCCCCTGGTTCAATTTCAATAATTTTATCACCTATCGATCAGAGATATGGCTACGCATCGATAACAATGCTTCCGAATGTTGATTTTCAACAAGTAACTATTGAAACACTGGTAAATGTCCAGCATTGTCCAAAAGCGTCGAATTAACTAACAAATACACCAATTACCTAAATGCATATGCTGCTTCCCCAACACAGTCGTCATAGAGTAGTAAGTAGACGAAACAAGTCGAAGTGGCATTCGCCTCCGATCCTCGGGCGCGTGCGAATAGGAAGGATGGAATTGCGTAATATTTTGCACACTCATCGCTATATTCAGAACCAAACGCAAATTCTTCGAGATAACCACCATCCGTCGTCTGACTCGCCGTGGCGGTGTCTGACGTATCTCCGGTCTGATTTACGAGGTGTGCTGAAGGTGTTCCTGAAAAATGGGATCCGTGATGCTGTCACCTACACTAAACACGCCAAGCGTAATCTGCCATGGATGTCATCTACGTTTTGAAGACGCACAGAGATGCACTCTGTTTGGTTTCGGAGGTTAAATCATCACCAACTTTGGCAACAAAACGGCTCTTTTCAGGGCCACCAAGCTTATTACAGTAAAGAGTAGGAATAGAATTCATCTGCCTGTTTGTCCATATTCAGAACCAACGATCACACAAAATGCTCATGTAATCAAACTGGAAGCAGGGGTACAAATTATTTTGATCAACTTTGAATCGCCACGGCCGGATATTTTCGATGGAAGAAGCAACAATCAAGCTTCTAATTCGACGAAGACGGCAGGAAACATTTTTGAAGCCAAGTTATTAACGAAAGAGTGAAAGTCGATGAAGAGAATCGACCAATGTAGATAGAACTTATTGAAAAGTGACGCGAGATTTGTTTTCCGTGCTGAGCACCAATGCTACCGACGCCAAGGAGGCAGCTCCCACACCTGGACCCTACCAATCGACCCATCAACTCAACCGGGGACCATCGACTTTACTTCCCGAAGGAAGGCGTGATCAGAGATGTTATGCCTTAGAACATGCCGGTGGCGCCGACTGAGATTGGACCCAGGCCTGCTGGGGTGAGAGGTAATCACGCTAACCACCGGTGCCGATATCTTTCAATATGATATCAGATTGACCCATATTTGAGTTTAGGTATCTCAGAAATAAGAAATAAAGTGCAGGAACTCAGTGATGAGTAGGGTTACCATATCAAAAACTTGAAAAGGAGGACATTTCATTTGAGGTTTGGAGATAAAGGAGGACAATATTTCCTTTTCTTGACATTAAAGGAGGACAATGAGTTTTTATCAAACGTTTTAATAATATGTACGCTATCACAAAATTCATGATTTTCAAAGGCTCAATTGAGATTGTTCATAACTTGTAGTCGTTATCAATTCAATTCATATGCTCGATTTATGAAAAATGCATCAAACTAGCCTTCATAATTTATTTTAAATACAAGCAAATGATCTAGTCTAGCTGTTTTGCATGAAAACAACAGCTTTATAGCCTTAAAACCATCCCAACGTTTATCATGTACACAAATCCGGATACCTGCCATCGCTGACTGAAACCGACATGAAAATCTAAGCAACCTGTTAATTTTACCATTGATTCAGCATAGGACTCTAAACCAACATTTGAAATCCCATAGAACCAAAACGTCAAAATCGAACACATGTTGGATTGCTGTGTTCCATTTGGTGAATTTTCACTTATATTTTAAAGAAGGGAAATTTTCAAATAACCCAGGTATTTCATCAGGATTATTTCTGACAAACTAGCAACCCATTTTGACAAACACCTTCTCGAAAAAGGGGGGGGGGGGATTTTCGAAGAGTATAATATATTTTCGAAATTTCAACATTAGATGCGAATTCCCCAATTGGAACACAGTCTAAGGCTCTAACACCACTATCAGGTAGAGGATATTTTCCCCTATTTGATGGTACTGCTAGTATGCGTGGGCGAGCTACCAGTAACGTCAAATCGATGATCAAATGCATTATTTACAAAAGCTGATACGTCCCTTCGGAAACGTAATCGAGATTTGGTGAATTTTTGACACTTCGAAAATAAATTATAAATGTTAGAAAATCTCTCTGTTGTTGATCATCCGAATTTCGAGGAATTGTTTGTCAAAATTGATCCCTGGTCTGTCAGAAATAAGTGTGGTAGAATAGCAGGTTTATTTAAAAAAATCATCTGTCAAATTTAAGTGAAAATTCAGCAAATGTAGGAGGGTTGACAGCTGTAGTGTATTCCTGATCCCACTATTGAATGGCATTTGCTATATAAGATGAGGTTGCGACATAATTAAACAAATATTCTCTACAAACAACGCTCAAAGAATTTTATAAATATGTTACTGGATAAAATGCAATTAATAAAAAGGAGGACATTTTCGGGCAAAAGGAGGATGTAGAAAAATTGTTGAAAAAGGAGGACATGTCCTCCTTTAGGATACCATATGGTAACTCTAGCGATGAGTAAATTTGTCTCATGTTTTCCCAGGATTTCCAGGGAAAAATTCCCGAATTTCAGAAAAGTAAAGATTGGATCCACTCAGTCTATTGGTACTACTCCGAGACTGAATAAAATTTTCGTCAATTTCCCCATTTTCTGGCAGATTTTTTAGGTTTTCCACAGGAAACCATGAGACAAATTTACTCATCGCTGAGTTCCTGCACTTTTGGCGATTATGAGTGAACTAAACTCAAATTTGGGTCGTTCTCATTCGCCGTGTACGCAAAAGGAAAAGAGCCAGTGTCGCTACTTGATAGCAAACTACTCATAATAGGAGGAGTCTTTGTAGCTTTTATACCACTTGGTTGCACATCATTCTGCTTTAACATGAAAAGATATAAAAGAGCGCTGCTGTATGGCATTAGCTCATTCTCTGCTTGTTCGTCAAGCAGTACAGTCCGGTATTTGCTCGCTCTGTCGAGTTGTTCGATAGTTATTCCAAACGTTTATTCGCGTCGTCAGTAGTGTCGGTCGCATCGTGTGATGGGAAGACAGCGCTCCCGGAGCAGGCTCTGTGAGAAAGCGGAAAAGAACAGTGGTGAGTGTAGCACGAGTGTACCTATTTCAAATAGGTACGCTACTCTTCCCACCGATGTTGGGAATACCACCTCCGCCACGGTGAAGCGATCCAAGAAGAGGAAGAAAAACCAAGGCCAGTCCGATGGTGCGAGTGGACGTGATGACGTCACAGCAACGAACGCCAGCGACATCGGTGATTTCGGCGACACCATCGACAACGAAAATTCTGCCGGCCCGAGTGCGGCAAAAGTGAAGCTACCTCCATTGGTAGTAAAAAATGCTCATCTTAATGAGCTCATCGCGGATCCAGCGACGCTGGGCGTTAAAGCCGAATACAAGTTGAGCAGAGTCGGCACCAAGGTGGTGTTCCGTACCAAAGCGGAGTATGACTTGGTCGTCGCCCACCTGAGGACTTCCAAGGTGGAATTCTTCACCCACGACATTCCCGGTGAGAAACCATTCAAGGTCGTCATTAGGGGTCTACCAAACTTCGACCCGAAGTTTATCGAAGCTGAAATCAGGGACCGGTACAAGCTGGCCCCAAGTGCCGTCTATCGGATGATAAGAAGAGACGAGAATGTGAAGGCGTATCCGGATAGCCTTTTCCTGGTACACTTCCAGAAGGGAACGGTGACGCTCAACGCGCTGAAAGCCATCCGCTCCATCAATTGCATCATCGTCCGCTGGGAGCCATACCGTGGCGGCCATCGCGATATGACTCAGTGCCAACGGTGTCTGAACTTTGGACACGGCACCCGCAACTGTAACATTAAGCCACGCTGCGACAATTGTGCTCAAGACCACGCCACTTCCGACTGCCCTGCGGATGAAGCCGTGGCGTTAAAATGCGCCAACTGTGGTGGTGCTCACCAAGGTTCCGACAGACAGTGCTCCAAACGCGAGGACTTCAAACGCATCCGAAAACAGGCAGCAGCTAACAACCAACCAGGACGCAAGAAGGACAAAGTCCCGGCATTTCGGACGGAGGATTTCCCGCCTCTTCGTGCTCCTCAGCAAAGGCAAGCGAATTCGCGGGTGCATTCCGCTCAAGCCACTTCTGGTGATTCTGCTGGCCAAAGCTCTCCATCCCTCCCTGGATTCTGGAGACAACCACCAGCGCAAAACAACAACCCCGATCTGTTTTCAGCGGATGAACTGATGGAAATTTTCGTCAACATGACCGGTGCTCTACGTAAGTGCCGCAATAAGCCCGAACAGATCCAAGTGCTCGGTAAGTTCATCATCCAGTATGGTGTCTAAACCGCTAACCATCGCTACTTGGAACGCTTGCTCTGTAAGAGCAAAACAGATTGAGCTTGCCGACTTCCTCCGCAAGCATAGCATCGACGTGGTTCTTCTAACCGAGACCCACCTAAAGTCCGGTGACAGCTTCTGGTTGCCTGACCACAACATTATCCGGCTTGATCGCACCAGCTCCAGGGGGGGTGGTGTAGCGGTCATCGTCAGAAAGGGAATCAAGTTTTGCACTCTGCCCCACATCCGCACTTCTATCATCGAGGCCATTAGTGTGGAGGTGGAATCACAAACTGGAAACGTCCGGTTCATCGCTGTTTACTGCCCACGCCAGTGTACCGCAAGCAACGGATTAGGAATCCAATTCAAGAAGGACCTGACCGCCATCACCCGTACTAGCTCCCGATTCATCGTTGGGGGCGACCTGAACGCCCGCCATGAAGCTTGGAGGAACTACCAGAGAAACCGGAACGGATGTCTATTGTTCGACCACGCACAACATGGTCTGTACACTGTGCAATTTCCGGACGAACCAACTTTCATCTCTCCGGCGGGAAATCCCTCCACGCTGGACTTTTTCCTGTCAAACATCGGACTATCCAAGCCGGAGGCGCACAACGATCTCAGCTCCGACCACCAACCGGTGGTGACTGAAGTCGGTGTCAATGTGGTTCCTGCTAAAAGCTGCCTGCGTAAAGACTACCACCATGTCAACTGGGTGCAGTACGGACGAATGGTGGACAGCAACATCGATGAAAATCCACTACTCAACACCGTAGATGACATCGACCGGACGTTGGAAGGGCTCCAACAGGCCATATCCATGGCTGACGAGGCATACGTTCGACAAGTTCCTGTGAGGGGTAAGTTTGTTGCTATTGATTCCCACACCCAATTACTGATTCGGTTGAGAAATGTTCGTAGACGCCAGTTTCAGAGGACTGGAGACCTGGGCAAAAAACGTGAAATGGCCGATCTGAACAGGCAGATTGCTTCCAGAATGGACTCACTCCGAAATGAAAGTTTCGGGCGTGTTGTCCAGAATCTGGACGACCGCTCCAGACCATTCTGGAAGGTAGCCAAGGTCCTGAAAAATCATCCCAAACCCGTTCCACCTCTCAAAGTCGAAAATGATGACGATCGGCTTTTAATTACCCCACAGGAGAAAGCAAATGCGATCGGCAAGCATGTCGCTTCATCGCATTTGCTTGGCTCGACTATCCAAAGTCCGCTCGATGATCAGGTTGCGCAATGCGTTCAAAACCTAGATGCCTCCCCTTGTGTCGTGCCTCCGGCGGATATGATTACAGTACAACAAATTTGCTCAGCGCTAAAATGCACCAAGAACATGAAGGCTCCCGGGTTTGACGGTATATTCAACTTGATCTTGAAGAGACTCAGCATGAAAGTGCAGTCTCTTCTAACCGCTATCTTCAACAGATGTTTGGAACTGCACTACTTTCCAAGCATCTGGAAAGTAGCAAAAATCATACCGATCCGCAAACCCGGTAAGGATCCAACATTGTCTTCAAGCTACAGACCCATCAGCCTCCTTTCAGCGCTGAGCAAATTGTTCGAGAAACTCATTCTCAATCGTTTGCTCAAGTTTGTCGAGGAAAATAACATTCTCCTTCCGGAACAGTTTGGGTTCAGAAAGGGGCACTCCACCAATCACCAGCTAGTACGGGTGATGAATAACATCCGAAGTAACAAAGCTCTATCCAAGTCCACAGCCATGGCCTTGTTAGACGTTGAAAAGGCGTTTGACAATGTTTGGCATGATGGACTTGTGTACAAGCTTTGTAACTTCAACTTTCCTTTACATCTTATTAAAATCACCCGTAACTACCTCCAGCAAAGGTCGTTTAAGGTATCGTTGAATGGTTGTCTCTCAGACACGTTTTCGATCCCAGCAGGAGTCCCGCAAGGTAGTCTGCTGGGCCCCTTGCTTTACAGCATTTACACTTCCGACATTCCTCCCCTCGGCGACGGTTGCGTGTTTTTCCTGTTTGCAGATGATACCGTGCGGGACCGAAATCCGTACAGCACCGAAATCCGTACACCCTGTTGAATTTGTTTATTTATATGCATCATAACAATGTAAATATTATACATGAATACATATTCATGTTCATTCATGCATTAGCTTAATGTTAACGTCAACAATTAAGCAGAATGTCATGCAATTAAAATAAGAAAAATAAAAACCTCAACACGTGTCGGGCATTTCTGTCAATCGGTTGCGTTCTTAACGATTTTCTAAGAAAATTTCTAGGATTTACTTCAGTTTGTTAACCGTATTTCAGTGATGTTTGCAAGTAGTTTCCTGAAGGTCGATCGAAAAGATTAGTGTTTATCGTTTTATATCTCAATTCTAAGCAATGGATCGTTCATATGGTATTTATTTATCAAAATTAGTACTGTACGGATTTCGATCCATATATAACAGCTGATTCTAAATCCGTACACTTGTGCATCACTAATGACGATTCTACTTTATCCAATGTTTTTCAGCAGATCATGGAAACTAAATACACGCCGGAGGATTTGGAGAAGACTGTGGCAATGATGCGTGCGGAGAAATCTTACCGAGAAGCATCCAGGGATTTTGCCGTTCAATTCACCACCATAAGAGATGCCGTATTGAATCGCTACTCTCTTATTTTATTCGTATTGTAAACGTTATATTATTAATATCTTTTAATGAAGAGCGTCAAGAACCAGCCGAAAAGTAAAACAACGCAGCTCCCCTACAGGATATCACCAACACGCATATACACATTAGGGACCATGCATAAATGACGTAGCATTTGAGGGGGGAGGTGAGGGTTTCAGAATTTGTGACCGGCCATGTATTGGATATAGCCAAATACGCTACGAGGGGGGGGGGGAGGAGTATAAAATTGATCAAAAATATGCTACGTCATTTTTGGATGCTCCCTTACAGAGAGCAGACAGAAATGGGCCAGAGAGCACCAGCGAGGAATGACCGGAACTACACATGAAAGTAGTGCGGGCGAAAATTGATAAAGAGAACGCAAATAAACAAAGGATTGAGGAACGAAAAAAGAAAAAGGTTGAGCGAGAGAGGAAGAGGAGGAAGAAAAGGAAGAAGAGCAAAGAAAGTTCCCTAATAAACGAATACAATGAACGAACTTTATCCCGGATGGGTAAACTTTCCCACAAATGGTTTGGATGATACCCCGAACACGTCGTTAAGCTCTCTATTATGGTTATTTTTATTAGGGTTGGAAGCAAGAAAGCATTATAACTTGAAAAGGCAATGGTTACAATGGAGAAGAAGCAGAAGAAAGCTGTGGAAAAGAAGCAATGAAAGATCTGTATTTTTATGATTATAACTCTCTTGACGTATTAATTTAAATTAAGTTATAGTCGTTATTTTACCAATT
This sequence comes from Ochlerotatus camptorhynchus, assembly GCF_037179485.1. Lineage (NCBI taxonomy): Eukaryota > Metazoa > Arthropoda > Insecta > Diptera > Culicidae > Ochlerotatus > Ochlerotatus camptorhynchus. Next base: position 5,447,275 of record NW_027040766.1, on the reverse strand, counting down.
TTAATTTTCATGCACAAAACGAAAAACTAATCCTTGATGTCAGTTCATTGTCTTTTTTTGTTGGTTTCTAAGATGGTTGTATTTTTCTTTTACTTATCCGCCATTATAGGGCTACCATCTTAGGAACCGGTTAATTTATCGCTTGATGCCAGTGGGTTGGTGGAGTTCCAAAGTATGGTGCATCTTGCACGTTATCACATGTTAAATTTCAAAAACCTCGAAGTTGTGATCGGAGGAAAACTCCAGTAAGAATATTTAACCCAAAGCACTGGTATAGAATAAAATTTGGAAGAAATTAATCTTTAAACATGATATTAGTTAGCATAAAAATCCAGAACAGTTACCTTCTTAAATAAAAAGAATTCAGTTACCTCTCCTTTGAATCTAGGAATCTAGGAGCATCAATTAATCTAACGCTGATATCATTAGTTAAAAAAGTAAAAGTAAAAAAAATGAACTTGAACCTTTGACGAATGATTCTTATGTAAAATCGTGCACTGAATTCAACAATGTAGTGAAAAAAATGTTAGTAGGATAGTTTTTGAGATACAGCTAAAAATGAAAATTCACTTTAAACAAGTTTGATTACTATAATACAAATATCTCCGGTTGTAATGAGATTTTATCAATTATTTTAACGCTAAATTAGAGGTAAGAAATTTTTTCGTTCGATCAATTGAACATCAATTGTCAGTGAGATTGATGGTATTGTTGTTAGTTAATAGTTTGTTTTTTTAAGTTTTCCTAAGAAAAATTAAATTTCTGCTAAGTTTTTAATCAATGTAAATTAAAATGTTTATGGTGGTTCTACCATTACTCTCACGGAAAAATAATGTTATAACGATCGAAATAAAATTTTATCACGTTTAATTTGGCGTTAAAATAATTAATATCACTTCATTGCAGCCAGAGATATTTGTGTTTTAGTTTTTTTTAACGTGAGATTTCATTCTTTAGCTAGGGGAAGAAGGGGCATAGTGAACAGGCGGGGCATAGTGAGCATCCCGTACTTTGGCTCTGGATCTCCAACTGCATGAAACAAATCAACTGGTAGTAGGATCAATATCATTAAGATATTGATCCTACAGCCAACAAATTTGTTCTGAACGGCCGGAAGTCCAAGCTGGAGCACGCGCGATGCTCACTATGCCCCACCTGTTCACTATGCCTCTCTTACCCCTATATCTCCAAAACTATCCTACCGAGATTTTTTTGGACTACATTTTTGGATTCAGCGCACGATTTTACATGGGAAATGACCATCAGCGTACAAAGTTCAAATATGCTGTAAACTAGTGTATTTAAACGAATATAGCTGTTTTGGACTCTTAGCCAAGCAACTACAAAAAAATACTTTATTCAAGATATCAACACGTTTTTTTTCATTGATTTGGATCGATTTACATTCATGTACGGATTTTGATTCATGACTGTACGGATTTTGATTCATCCTCAACACAGTGTACGGATTTCGATTCAAAACTGTACGGATTTTGATTCAATCGTAAAACGCTGTACGGATTTTGATTCAAGATATGTGCAATTTAAATCCTTTTTTCTAATAATTAAAGGTAATTTTAAGACCTGGTGTTTGCAAATATTGGAAAAATAAGGATAAATGTAAAGGAAAAAATGTGATACAGAGCATAATGTGATAGCATTATTTAGTATTGACCGTTAATGATTCTCTCGTGCTTAGGTGTACGGATTTCGGTCCCGCACGGTACCGCAATAGCCGTCAAAGGAAGGATGCCTCGCGAAATAACGAACAAACTTCAACGATGCCTTAACGCCTTTGCTGATTATGCCACCTCGTGGAAAATCAAAATCAATGCCACCAAAACACAAGCGATCATGTTCCTCCATCGGCAATCACCCAAACTGAAACCGGCTCCATCTTGTACTGTAATCATGGATGGCACAAGGGTTGAGTGGTCCGCCGAAGTAACCTATCTCGGGATGTTGTTCGATGAAAAGCTCCTCTTCCGTTCGCATGTAGAGAAAACAGTAGTCAAGTGTTCTACCTTGGTTAGGTGTCTGTATCCGCTGATTTGCCGCAGATCCCGCCTCTCAAGGGTGAACAAACTGGCCGTCTACAAACAAATCATAGCACCTGCGATCCTCTACGCAGCTCCGGTGTGGGAATCATGTGCACAGACTCACAGGAACAAAATCCAGGTCGCTCAGAATAGAGTGCTGAGGATGGTTCTTGATCGTCCTTTCCACACTTTAAATTTGATGTGAAATGTGCGTGAAAACATCGAAAAACTTGAGTCCACACACGGAAAACATCGATTTTACTAATTATTTTACATTAAGAAAAAAAAATCTTCTGATCGATCATTAAACACTTAGCCGAAATTTTTTTGTCATGATTTTTGCATTCAAAATATTTTCTCATTGCTACATTAACTAAAACGAAGTTATATCCAAGGAAATATAGATTAAAAATCGAAGATTGTAAAAAACAAACAAAATAATTGTAACATGGCGGAGGCATAAAAGTTGATTTTTATGGGCCATTTGTGAAAAAGTTATTTTGCTTTCAAGAATTCCTTAACAAATGCATACGGTTTTGAAATGGCCTTTATGAAGAAAAATTGTAGACTGAATTGTATTTATCGAAAGCCATTTTGCTTGATCCTGACCCGTTCTGATTTTTAGTAGCATTTATGGAGGCAACGCAAGTAACCAAAAGTTCCGCATTCAACGATTAAAATCACTTTCAAGTTCTGTAAAGTTCAAATCAAGTTCCGACCGAACCTTCAAGTTCTATAAAGTTCAAATAAAGTTCCGACAGAACTTTCAAGTTCCATAAAGTTCAAATAAAGTTCCGATAGAACTTCCAAGTTCCATAAAGTTCGAATAAAGTCCCGGCAGAACTTTCTAGTTCCATAAAGTTCAAATAAAGTTCCGACAGAACTTTCTAGTTGCACAAAGTCCAAATAATGTCCCGGCAGAACTTTCTAGTTCCATAAAGTTCAAATAAAGTTCCAACAGAACATTCAAGCCACATGAAGCAATCCGCACAAGTATTTATTAGTAACAAAATTTAATGTACGTAAATATTAAATGATCAGTGGTGCGACATCAATGGTCAACATTCTATCCAAACATAAAAAAAATAATTAAAAAGTAATTTCCTGGATTCGAACCCGTGTATTCACCATACGATCTACGAACGCTTACCACTGCGCCACAAATGTGTTGGAATACCATGCGGGCAAACACCAATTTAAAATTTATCAAGGTGTTGTGTTTCGTATTCAAGTCAGTCAGCTGTCACTGAAAACTCCAACAGTAGGCGGGACAACAGCTCACTTTATTATATCTCAGATGACGCAGCGGTTCGTGCTGGGGCTCTCATGCAGAAGGATTGGGTTTTTTTTTCTTCAAACGGCTCCAATTCTACTACTACTTATTCTGATAAATCAATACACATTAATACCTGCCTTTAGAAATAACTTTCATAAAAGTGCGAACTAAACATAGAATTGGTGTAGAGGACAAAAACCTTTTTTTAATTTATTTTCTAAAAGTTCCGTTCAAGTTCCGCCAGAAGCTGCTTAGAATGCTCTTCAATTATGATACCGGAACTTTCAAGTTCTTATAACGACATAAAATGAGGCTGCTTAGAATTCTATAGACCACCTGCAACCAAGATGATTAAGCCACAAATAGCCTTTTATCAGAACTTTAATTACTTGGGAATGTTGCCTACAAAATGATAAACGTCAAAATTTGTTTATCTTTCGATAGTTGCGCTGTGAGATCCAGCGTTCTTCCTGGTGATTCTCTCCCAATGGCTTCGAAGCAGTTACTGAGAAAGTGTGCGATACTGTTTTACAACATTTCGCATTTCGCACAGCTGCAACCTCAATTATTCCCGAAAAAGATCCCCTTCTTCTGGATGGTACTGGAAGTGCACCATCAAACGATGCAGGGAGTACGGTTGAATGAAATTTATCGAAGAGATGACCCTTTCGCCGAATAAAATCGCTGTATGTGTCGGAAACCAACTAATGTCGGCTAGCTGACAGTTTCAGTGGTTTGCTGTCGGTACTGATGCAAGTTAGTCGTGCAAGTATATCGTCATCTCCCGACTTACACCCCAGTTTGGAGGTAGAATTGAACAAGGAAAAGGACGCTGATAGCTCCGGGTGGCGTCTTATAGGTACGATGAGAGTATGGAAGGCCGATTGGTCTGAATACGATGCGCGGAAATTAAGACGTTCGAATCAGCAAAAACAGGCTGATAATGCAAAAAGGCGACGCAAGCGACAAAGCAGAAGGTATCAAAACATCAACAACTTTAGCTTGCGAAATCACCGCAACAATCACAACAACAATAACAACAACAATCGGAGGACAATTTTCGGCTTCAACAATAACCACGGCGACAATAATTACAATAGATCCAATTTGCTCCCCACTGATCGAGAGCTTCTAACTGTGGCAAAGGATCGCTTCTCCAAACCTCCGGTTAACTATACACCGTCGATGCGATTTGAAAAAGGTGAAATATTAAACCCTTACCCGGTCAGCGGTACTGCGAATTCACATTGGCTGGCTAACCCCTCTACATCGACCGAAGCGTGTCTATGTAGACATTCGTGTTTTCGTCGAAATTGACGCTCTCTCCAGAGGAAGTAGATGACAACAGTGTTGCAGAACCGACCGATTTTCAAGATTTGACGACCTCTCAGGACCAAGAAGAAGAGGTAATTAATTTTAATAGTTTTAAGTGTTCAGGGAATACAACATCGCAATGTACAAATGAAAGCAAGGAGCTACTTGTCTATTGCCAAAATTTTAACAGAATGAAAAGTGCTTTCAAAGTGAACGAAATTTATAAACAAGTATCAGCATGCAATTTTCATGCAATTTTAGCAACGGAACCAGCTGGGATGCTGAAGTAAAGAACGAAGAAGTTTTCGGTGATCGATTCAATGTTTTTAGGGATGATCGTGATAAAACGTTATCCAACAAAAAAAGTGGTGGTGGTGTCATAGTAAATAGCAGTTAGTGTTGACTATGAATCTGAACAAATATCATCTTGTAAGTGTAAGGAGTTTGATCACGTTTGGGTCAAATGTTTCATTGGAGATCAAGTTCATATTTTTGCGACAGTATATTTTCCTCCAGAATATGCAAAGCAAGATTCATACGAAATATTTTTTAAACTAGCTGAAAATATTATTTCGAATTGTGAGGCGGAAGCAAATGTTCACATATACGGAGATTTTAACCAACGCTCAGTGAATTTTATTGTTGATGACGACAATGAATCTTTGTTGATACCGATTATAGGAGAAAATGAAACACTTCGTACTCTGTTCGACAAAAATGCAGAAATTGGACTCAACCAAATAAATCACATAAAAAATCAAAATAACTGCTACTTAGATTTGTTATTCACTAATATGACTGATGATTTCTGGGTATCAGAGTCACCCACCCCTCTTTGGAAAAACGAAGTGTTCCACACTGCTAATGAATACTCCATATTCATACATGAAAAAAAGGTAACGTTGGATAACAATTTATCTGAAACATACTTCGACTTTCATAAAGCAAACTATGTACTTCTCAAAGAAAAATTAGCCTGTATTGACTGGCAAACTACAATACGTAATCTTGACATAGAACAGGTAGTGGACACATTTTATCAAATTATTTATAAAATTCTGCAACAGACGGTACCCTTGAAGCAGAGGAAACCCACAAAGTCCAAGACACCAGTTTGGTACAATAAAAAGGTTATCAATCTTAAAAATAGGAAACAGAAAGCACATAAGATTTATAAAAGAAATCATAGTGAAGAAAATCTTTCATTTTATCTAGAAGTCTGCGATCAACTGAATGAAGAAATGAAAAATGCATATGAAGAACATAATACCAAGGTAGAAAATAATATTAAAACAGATCCAAAATCATTTTTTAACTATGTTAAAGAGAGACAAAAATCGAAGAACTTTCCTTCTAAAATGCAGTTAGATAACAGAACCGGGAACACATCTGGTGAGATCAGTAATTTTTTTACGGACTTTTTTCAGAACATTTACACAACTCATGACGAGAATGATCGCGATTATGAATATTTTTCATACCTTCCGGAGCCAATGACGGATATTACAGTTAACAATTTATCCCTCAAAGAAATCTTGCATGCTCTTGAGTCCTTGGATACGTCAAAAGGCGCTGGTCCAGATGGTTTACCACCTATTCTTCTAAAAACACTTTCAAATGAATTAGTAAAGCCTTTATTTTGGTTGTTTAATTCATCGTTAAACGCCAGTATGCTGCCTCCAATTTGGAAGGAATTAAAAACGGGAAAAAATCGGATATCACAAACTGTCGCGGGATTGCTATATTATCTACTATTCCTAAACTTTTCGAGTCCATCATTAATGCAAACATATTTTCCCAAGTCAAATCTCTCATTACTAGTAAACAACATGTTAAAGGTCGATCTACAGCCACTAATTTGATACATTTTGTAACATATGCTTTAAATGTAATGGATAAGGGAAATTACGTAGAAACATTATATACTGATTTTAGTAAAGCATTCGATAGAGTGGATATACCACTGTTGATTTTCAAGTTGTCCAAGTTAGGTTTTAATACCAGGCTACTGCAATGGATCGAGTCATACTTGTCAAGGAGAACGCAAAGAGTAAGATTTGAAGGAAAATTGTCGTCTGTCGTTCATGTAACATCTGGTGTGCCACAAGGTTCGCATCTTGGTCCACTACTATTCATCTTATTTGTCAATGATATAGAATACATTTTGAAGCTGCTTCATGTTTCAATATATGCAGACGACATGAAACTTTTCATGGAAATATCTAAAGCATCTGATATGCAGCTATTTCAGCAAGAAGTTGACATTTTTTACACATGGTGTAAGAAGAATTTGTTAGAGATTAACGTTAGTAAATGTAATTCTATATCGTTTACAAGAAAGCATGCCATAGTAAATGACACAATTTCCCTTGGTGAGAAAACAGTTGAAAGGTGTAATCAAGTAAGGGACTTAGGCATTATTCTCGACTCTAAGTTGTCATTTGTTGATCACTACAATAACATTATATATAAAGCAAGTAACATGCTAGGGTTTATCAAAAGATTTAGTCTGCACTTCAATGATCCTTACACTATTAAAACATTGTATGTGGCCTATGTGAGACCTCTTCTTGAATACTGTAGCGTAGTGTGGGCTCCGTATCAGGATACATATATAATCCGCATTGAGTCTGTTCAAAAACAATTTTTGTTGTTTGCCCTTCGAAAATTAGGTTGGACGAGATTACCACTTCCATCTTATGAATCGCGATGTTTGTTAATAAGTTTAGATGGACTGAAAAAACGAAGAGACTTTGCCATGGTAACATTTATAAACGATGTTATTGCTCAAAGAGTTAATGTTCCGGAAATTTTAGAAAATATAAATTTTTATGCTCCCACTGAGGATTAGGAATTTGTTTTACATTAACAATCAAAGAACAAACTATGCTAAAAATGGGCCTTTGAATAGAATTATGACCTGCTATAATGCATATTCCCAATCAATTGATGTAACAATGAATAAAATAACACTAAAAAAAGCATTCTTTTCAAGGTTAGCCAGACAATAATATTTAAAACATAGTTAATAAGCATTCATTGTAATTGGTCTACGATTGATTGACGACATAAATAAATAAATAAATATTCGCAAGGTCTGGAGAAGGCTGGTCTGTTTTCAGACTGTTTCGACAATGTTTTATGAACTCGAGGATCACTTCACTCTTCTCCACCAGATGCTCAGTCGTTGATGGTACCCGTCTAACTAGACGTGCTGGTTCTTCTAAAGAACTAAATTTTACTGAAATCGATTTCCCTTCGGTCGTTAGCATCGCTTGAATTTTTCATCCTACTTCATTTATTCTTCGAGATATCCTTGTCATAAATTTGGGTTTTATTCACTATAAGGATCCATCTGTAAAGTTCAATTTGTAAACATATATCCTTTTTGCTCTCATTTAAAACCTAATGGTTTTATCACAGACAAACAGACATAACACATTGAATATGTTTCACTGAAAAACATCGTCGCTAAAACATTACCGCCATCTGTTGAGTACACTGTGGTGGGTAGTACGCTGAACAGATGGCGGTAGTGTGTAAACGTCAAACCCAAGGGAAATGACTATGCGCGCCACAGGTGGCTGTACTACCAACTACTATACTTTTAATTTGACCGTTAAATGCTTGTTCGATGAACAATTTGCGAGTGATATGTCTGTTTGTCTGTAGTTTTAAGGTTGCTTTTATAATAATAGAACACGTTTATAGAGTATTTTATCAAGACATTAATAAAAAATCGCTAATGAGGTTTATGATTGATTTATAAAACAGTTTAATGGTGTGATTGAGAGTGCTTTAAATGTAATTTTAAAACAAGACAGTTTTTAACTTCTTGCCAGACTATAAAAGGTTTTTGAAACAGCGAAAAGGTGAGTTACTAAGCAGGAATGTTTTACACAAATGCTGTATTTAAACTAAATGAATTGTTCATTGCCATTATAAAACCATCATAAATCAGAGTTAATGCCAAATGATTGCAGAATTGCTACTAGGGAGATTTGACGTAAATGTGCACTTTTATCACACTTTATGCATTTTTGGAGCAGACCAGTTTTAATTGCAACCACCAATACATTTCCCTGACAACGAGACGGCGCATTTCATGACAATTTGTAGATCGGACTGTCACTAACAAGTCAGCCTGTCCATGATGGGTATATACATGGTGATACAGCTTTGTCATTATATGGGCGAGGAGATCGCGGGGGGGGGGGGGCCCGGGAGTTCGGTTTTAGAGCAAATTGTAAACAAACTCGGTCGCTGTCCCATACAAAAATCCAACATGGCTGACTCATGAATTTGACACATTAGAACACCTATATGTAGTCAACTTGGTGCTGTTCTTGCCTTTTTTCTTCACGAATGCGAAACTTTTAAATTTCAGACAATACGGCTTGCATTTAACCAGGTGCTCATTTCGAATAAAATAGTATTTTTCGGAACGATGAAATTATAATTGGTTGATAATCTTTTCTATTATTCTACGAAACCCATCCATTTTATTTTCAATTGTCCAATTGCTCCTAATGAATGTGAAAGATTTTGAATTACGGTTATGTGAAATTAGAGAAAGTTGGAAACGGGTCAATACTGCATCATTTGTTTTTGTTTTGTGTTTGATTCATATAACCTGTCGATATTGATTTCAGAGAGTCATAATCCAAGATTTTATGATCGATGAGAGCTCACTCTGAGCGAGCACTCAGCGATCATAAAATCGCTGAGTGTGACTCTCTAAAAGCGAAATTGACCAGTTTAATAAGTAAAACTCATGCTTTGCAACCCCTTCTTGTAACTTACAAGTAAAACATATAATCCTAACATCTCATGATTGCATAACTTCGGAATTTTGCAATTGCAACCTTGCTTTCAACACCTTTAAATGTTGCTTGAGTTCTTCACGAATTTGAAGCTTATTATTTTCAGGCATTTAAGAACTAACACCAATGACCAACGTTCAAAGACGCTCGTTGAAGGCTCATGGAGACGCTCGGTTGCTCACCCAGAACCCTGCTCTTTAATAGTTAAACTTCCGTCTGGCTGCTTCGGGCTGGATGGAAACAAGAAACCGGCTTTCTTTAATTTTCTCCGCTGCTTTTCGGTGGAAAGGAATCGATGAATTGGAAGGGCTCATCGCAATCGGGTGGTGGTTGTCGGAGGTTAAGGTCAGCTTCTACCCCACACAGAAAACTGTTCTAACGAGCAGCTGACGAAGACGACGACGACGACGAACAGCGATGGGGAATGAATTTTCGAACTTGGGAGCGCGCATGCTCAATTGGTCGAGAGAAACTGCTGTCGAATGAATGGTTTGAAAGTCATGTGGAGTACGTTCATTTTAGATTGATGTCTTTTTTGAGTTCTGTAATTGTTTCAGAAGAAACTTGCGATCTCAGATTAGGGCTTAAACTGAAATAAGTAGATGATTGTTTTGATAATTTTTATCTATTTTCTACAATTTGATTGATTTTTTTTAGAGTAGCCGGAACATGACATTCTATTTTCGAAATCTTAGTTTACAGTAACTAAGTGTCTTTTAATACTTTCACGATTGTTAATTGAGAGCTTTTCAAGCTTTCTCAATTACCGCATTATTACGGCTTTATTTATAAAACTGTAGAGAGACACCTCACCTAATAATTCTTGTTATTAATACCTTCAAAATGTTATAACAAAATAGGTTCAGTTCCAACCCAATTTAATCCACGTGCAGCACTTCATTCCACCTTCGCGACCAGCCTCAAACCAACCAACGGCAATACCGATCAAGCAAAATAAACAACCGCGAGAGCTTGCCCAGGAAATGCGGCCAATCTGAAGCATAAAATTGACCACGGCAACAATAACAGCTACATACTGCATCTCATTCAAGCACCTCCAGCGGCCGTCGTCGTCGTCGTCGTCGTCGTAGTTGTGGGGGCAATACGTAAACTTGTGCTTGATTAATGTGCCGCTTCCGGGCTAAGCTCGGCGGCTGTTGTTGTTGTTGGTCCCGTGGCATGCCATTATTTCACATTCAACTGCCTTTCGTTGTTCTCGTTGCGGTTTACGTTTTATTGAAAGTGGCATTTAATAAAGCCACAAGTCGGTTGGTATTTTCATGCAATATCGGACCCACTTTTCAAAACCGGGAGAAAAGCTCCCATGATGTATAACCGCTAGCAGACGGTTGGTTGTTGGTTCTCGTTCACTCGTCCTGCTTATGCCATCGCTAAAAGCTTGTTTTGCATGATTGGAATTTCAAATGAAATGGATTCTGAAGGTTGTAGCCGTTTCCAACCGTAAAAGAATGAAGAAATTTTCCACATGAACATTCAGCTTTCGATTTGATCCGAAGGAAAGGGAACCTGCTCCGGTCAGCAGAAGAAGTAAAAACTAATAAACCACCAACTCCGGTAGGCCGCCCGTAGGAGAAAACTTCTGCCAACCGGTGGCCATTATTATTCCCCTGATGATAGTTATGGCCCACAGGAACCGGAAAGGACCGTACCCCTTAGTAGTAAGTCGTAAGTCGTCAACAGAATAGAACTATTGCGTAAGTGTTTGTGCGACATGGAGAAGATGAAATTCATTTTGCCGGCCCCATATGCTCCTAATAGCGGTCCACTTTTATGCTTCCTGTCTCTCATCGTAGTCGTTAGCAAACCGTATGAACTGACCACAGGTTTTACCAGTAAATTGCCATCATCAAAGGGTTGATGAGGCAAGCAACGTGACGTCCGGTGGTCAATCTACCTGTTCCGGATATCGATATTGGACGATGTATGAACGTGCCCAGCTGGAATTTATTGGCACACTGGAATGGTTCGATGGTTCATAAAATAGCATTTGTATTTGATTTACTGAATTGATTTGCAAATTAGTTTTCTACTGAAAAATAGAAATCGGTTGCTATCAGTCAGTCGTAATCTATGCTTTCGGTCCTATGTACATATTTTGGATTTCCTTCTTAGTAAAACTTGGTTAAATTCAGGACCTCATAAAAATGCGAATATATATTCTATTACATTTGGTTCCTAAATAACAGATTTGAGTAAGGCTTTCTCCAGGTGATTCATTGCAGCGTCGAGCAATGACTTCAAGATTGCTAGCTTGCTAGGGCACAAATCTTGGACGGTTGTGACATCACTCATGAAATTGGAACTCCTTGTGTACTGCACTGCAGCAAAAGTGAAGTTCAGTTCCAGTTGCTTTGTTATAAGTTTTGTGAGAGCTGATATTTGTGCTCGTGAAATTTGTATGTGGTAATGAGATTGATCAGAAATAAGGTTTCCACAGCGATTCAACTTCAAAACGCTAAGAAAAAAGACACGCTCAAAAACGGAGTGCACAATTTTGCACCAATGTTACATTTCGTAGTTGATCGGGAATATGCATTAAAAAAAAATGGTTTTTTCGGATGGTGATAAAAAAAAGTTAAGACAAATAATTTCTTTTGATTAATTTCCCATGGAAGGTAATTATTTAACCTTACTTGCAAAAAAAAATTCTACGACTTTGCGAGCGGCCTTCCGGCAGTTAACTGGAACATTCGCCATGGCAGACGAAAACATGCGTGTAGCCATGTTTTTGAGTTATTTCTTCGTTTTATTTATCAATTCCTTCTCAGTTTTCGCGATAAAATTGTTGGAGTAGATCTTACGCTTCAGGTTGGCCCAGAAATTCTCGATGGGACGCAGCTGGGGGACGTTGGGCGGGTTTGCCGACTTGGGTACCACAGCAATATTCCGCCGCTCCATCTCCTCCAACAATCGCTTCGAGTAGTGGGCCGACGCCAGATCTGGCCAGAACACCGCGTCTTCGCCCTTATGGTATTTCTTGATGAACGACGCAACTTCCGGCAGGCATTTCGTACTATAAATTTCCCCATTCACGGCCAGTCCAGAGCGAAAGAAGAGCGGCTTTGACGTCCCCTTCTCGCTGATTGTCAGCCACAGCAGCATCTTCTTGGGGAACTTGGTGTGTGAAATGAACTTCACCTCGGAGCTCACTTCCTTCGTGGGAGAAGTAAAACACGAAGTGCCCGGCCAGTCGTTGCCATCCAGGGTGAGATAGGTTTCGTCGTCCATCACCACCACCACCACGTCGAGATTCGCCGGGAAAAACTAGTTGACCATCTTATTCAGCCGCTGCCGCTGCGTCATTGCCTGCAGCTCCGAAACCAGTGGACGTGACTTCCGCTTCCTGACATGTATGTTCATGTTCGCCAGGTACTTTTTCACTGTTTGGCCGGTTGCACCGACCTCTCGGCCAAGCGCACGCAGCGATGTAGCCACTTTTCCCTCGGTCTTCCTCTTCAACATCCTTGGGAGCTTCTTGTCGCTCAGGGTCGTCGGCCGTCCCGAAACGGGTTTTCTTTCGATGCTCTGATTGTTGTCTAATAGTGCCAAGATGTTGTAAATGCTGGAACAGGCATATCCGGCGTCCAAAAAGTGCCGCACGATGTCCGTTTTCGACGCGGCGGAGTGCCGTTCTTTGAACGCGCACACTTCTGAACGGAGTTGCTTCACTGTTTTTGCCATCACGGTTAGAGTTCGACTGATAGAGCTGTCAAATTTTGTCTGCTGACTCATGGGTTACTATGATTGATTCTGCATGGATAGTTTCGTCAGTGCGAGTGAAGGTAAACCCATGAAAAATAAACAATTTTTGACCATTTTTTTAAATGCAAAGGTTAGCCATAAATCCCTTCAATAATTTCTCGGTACCGTAAAACGGGGTATCTTTGATAATGCGGGTAACTTTGATAGTATAATATAAAGAATAAATTTACTCGCTGTGTTTTTTCCAAATAAGAAACATTGGTTCCACATTGTAGCTTAGGGTGTTTCCGTTGATATCGTATATAGTTTTTATGTAGTATGTGCTACATATTTTACACAAATATTAAAAAAAACCATTTTCGTGTTTTTCGCCTTTTTGAAAAAGCACTCAAACCATCATTTATGCAATGTATTTTCGATACAGCCATCACAAATTCAATGTTGTATTCTTATTGCTTATGAAGTTTTCTGATAATATACTCATTCAAAGTTTCATATTTAAAGAACTAAATTGTTTGAGTTTCACTCATTTTTTTCAACATTCATCGAGCATTACCAAAGTTACCTCAAATGATGTAGTGGTAAGCGTGATTACCTCTCACCCCAGAAGGCCTGGGTTCAATCCCAGTCGGCGCCGCCGGGATGTTCTTGAGGCATAACATCTCTGATCACGCCTTCCTTCGGATGGGAAGTAAAGCCGTTGGTCCCCGGTTCATGAGTTGATGGGTCGATAGGTAGGGTCCAGGTGTGAGAGCTGCCTTCCTGGCACGTCGGTAGCATTGATGCTCAGCACGGAAAACAAGATCGACGGAAAAAAACAAACCAAAGGAAAAAAAATACTTTAAAAAACTATCTATGTTACCCCGTTTTACGGTACATCTTTTATCTACCAATTGAGCAAAAAAAAACTTAATATTACTGTTTTTTTTAAAGATTTCGTTCGCGTTTTGTAGACGCACATGCATCATTTGGCATAAGAACACGGGGCGTTTCTGTGGTGGGAACCCAAGTAACAATTCAGTAACCATTTAGCATCCACTCTGATTTATGATGGTTTTATAACGGCAATGAACAATCCATTTAGTTTAAATATAGCATTTTAAAGTGTAAAAAATTCCTGCTTAGTAATTCAGTTTTTTGCTGTTTCAAAAACCTTTTATAGTCTGGCAAGAAAGTCAAAACCTGTCTTGTTTTAAATATAAATTTAAAACAGTTATCAATCCCTCCTTAAAACTGTTCTGTAATGCAGGCATAAACGTCATTAGCAACTGTTTATTAATGTCATGATAAAATACTTTATAAACGTGTTCTATCATTATAAAAGCAACCATAAAACAATTAGGTTTGGCATTAGAGAAAAAAGCATTTATTGTTGCTTTTTAGCCTTTTTAAAGTGCATCATTAACTCCCCAATTACTTTGTTTACAAATTGAGCTTAAAAGATGGTTCCTCATAGTTAATAAATGCCAAATTTATGACAAGGAAATCTCGAAGGATAGACGAAGTAGGATGAAAAAATCAAGTAAATTTCAGATAAATTTACTTCTTTAGAAGAACCAGCACACCACCAACGACTGACCATCTGTCGGAGAAGAGTAAAGTGAGCGGGGCCCTCGAACTCATAAAACATTGTCTAAAGTTGAAAAACATACCAGCCTTGCGATGACAATCGAAATAACAACCGACAGCAAACCACTGAAACTGTTAGTTAGCGGAGATCAGCTGGTTTCCGTTCCAAACCAACGATTTTATTCGGTGAAAGACTCTTCGAAAATTTTATTCAACCGTACATTGGATGGTGCACTTCTGTAACCATCCGGAAGAAGGGGATCTTTTTCGGGAACGATTGCGCTTCCAGGTGTTCGAAATGCGAAATGTTGTAAAACAGTATCGCAAACTATCTGAGTAACTGCTCACAATCCATCGGGAGAAAACCGCCTGGAAGAATCCTGGATCTCACAGCGCAACTATCGAAAGATAAACAAACTTTGACGTTTAACTTTCTGCAGGCAACTTTGCCTCCATAAATGCTGCCATAAATCTGAACGGGTTAGGATCAAGCAAAATGGCTTTAGATAAATTCAATTCAGCCTGCAAGTTTTCTTCATAAAAGCCATTTTAAAACCTTATTAATTTGTTAAGAAATTCTTGAAAGCAAAACAACTTTTTCACAAATTACCCATGAAAATCAACTTTTATGCCACCGCCATGTTACAATTAGTTTGCTTATTTTTTTACAATCTTCGATTTTCAATCTATGTTGCCTTGGATATAACTATATTTTGGTAAATTTAGCAATGAGCAAACATTTTAATGCGAAAATCATTTAAAAAATGACGGCCAAGCTCGATCTGAAGAATATATTTTTTTTTCAATGTTAAATAATTGGTCAAATCGACGTTTTACGAGGGTGGACTTAATTTTTTCGATGTTTTCACGTACATTTCACATAAAATTCAATATGGCACTTAAAACTAGGTCACTTAATGAGAACTATTGTAATAAATTTGGATATTCAACAATATTTTTATACCATCAGTTTCTATTTTAATTATTTTGATAAGATCGGATTCATAAATCCTTTTCTATCTTGATTGATGCTTTCCTAGTTGATTCAGCATGTGGCTAGGGGAAATGGCTCGAAAAGGGTTTTTATTGTTGCTAAATAGCTTTTATTGTAGCTTTCAAATGGTTCTCAATGCGTTCGTCATACAACCTATTGCAGTAAATCAATCTTGACGAGCTTCGAGAATACACCCTTCAGAACCTTCTCCAGGGTGGGCCAACTAGACATATTTTAGTCTTAATGAGGTTTTGGTGGATGCATTAATGACAAAATAACCTTGACCAGGGTTTTATGAATGTATTTCATAAAACTTAAAATGTTACTTGGGAAACAAGTGACTTCCATATCTATCACAGAATACAAATTCGACAGTAACCAGCAGTAAGGGCATATCCGCGATGATCGATTTTCTCTTTTATTAATAGCTCACTTGGATTAACACATCTCGGTGTGTTTGCTGTTGCCTTTGATAGCCAATACATCCTGTTACAGGTTACAACACTACATTGAACAAATTTCAGATAATACTCAAGCTGAACTTTACATTAGCTCCTAAGTATAACATTGATCAATTCTTTTCGTCGACTGTCTCTTTCGTTAATAACTTGAGCACATAATCGTTTCTTGTTGTGTTTGTCATATTAGATGCTAGAAGCCAGCTGAAAATACCTTCTTATTCTTCTTATTCGCATTTCAAGGTTATTGCTTAGTGCATATTAGCTTATTGCGTGCTCTCAAATTAGTGTTCTAAATGCACTTCCACAGTAATTAATTGAGAGCTTTCGATGCCAATACCAATGTATGAATATGTATATTGTGTGGCAAGCACAATGATACTCTATGCTCAGGGGATTTCCAAGGGCGAAAATTTCCAACCTGGCTTGGTAATACCGTGCCTTTACTGACTAGGCTATGAGGCCTCCTGACTGAAAATACCTGGGAATGTCTTTACATGGCCGAGGGGATACAAGGATAAAGTCGACGAAGAGAATCGGTCAATGTTATTTAGGACATAATCGAAGACAACAATCGTTTGATTTGTTGTCTTCGACATAATGCACCGATTTTTGGGATGCCTACCGATTCACAGACGAAAGGTTCAAAACTACCGATTTTCACTTTTCCTACCGAGAATCACAGATTGTAAGGCTGTGTTCCATTTGGTGAATTTTCGCTTAAACTTTACACTTCGAAAATAAAATATAGCGTTCGAAAATCCATCAATAGTATTCATTAAACACTGGAGAGGAAGTAGGCTGCGCTTGAAGACTGACGTGTGAATTTTTGCTGCGTGTTTTTCTCCGCTGATTTATCAATTTTTAATTTTGGGGGGAAGGTAGCTCATCGATTCTTCCGGTTCGCCTCCTAGCATCGTGCTATAAGGTACCAGGCGATAACCAGGGTAGTTGATCGATAGCTCGATGACGTCATTTCGTTGGCGTCTGCAATGGAAAATTCTCATAGCAGGCGTTGACGATGGGACGCTGTCGAGTTGTTGAATAGCAACTATCGTGGTAACTCACCGATTACCTGTCGATCTGCCAAATTTGGAAAGACGTCTGCATTGAATTGTCTCATATAATAATATTCCGCCCACTGTATCACAAGAAATTGCGAGTAGCTGAGTGGAATGGAGATAAGTTAAGCATTGGGTACAGGACCAAGTCTCCCCTGGGTGGTTCAAGAAGATGAGCGCAATAGAATCATCAAGTTGCCATATGGCACGGAATGAGACTATTGCATGGCTGGGTAGTCAAAGTTTTCCATTCGTTAGTCATTTCAGGTGGATTAGAACAGGTTTTGGTTTAGGGTGGGCGTTGGCCGTATTTGGATTTTTCAGATATAATCCTAAATAGGACCTAGATTATTTAATACACTAGTAACCTCAACTTCTGTCACAATGTTTTATTGTGACTAATCAACACTCAATGGGTAAAATATCAAATTTGCGGTAAATTTGAAAAAAGGGAACTTGGAGTGTAGAGCGTACTGCCCACTGGACGATTATGAAGCCTGACCAAGGGTTACGGGTTTATTTGATTGTACGTCATTTCCAAGTTATATATAGATACATTCATACCATTGGCATGGCATTTTGTATTTGAGATAAGACAGAGACAGAATGCGGAGGGTCCACTCAGGGGGAGCGTAACCCATGTTATGGCTTCCATTTATTAAATAGTTCAGATCGGCTGGAAATGATAGGTTCAGGGTGAGAAAATGTACCATATGGTACCCGTTCACTGATCAAAATTAGATTCAAATCGTCATACCCTGTCCTTTAATAAGGGGATTAACGATGATTTGTCAAGTTTCATTTTGCATTTGTATAAAATTGTAAGTTTAGGTTTGCTTTTGTAATTGTAAGATAGATAGTTTGCCTCAATTGAAACATTGAGTTGCATAAACTTGACGAATCATACCTCTAAAATAGTAGTAGTTACAGTGCCGCACGATCTAACAACCACTGCCTGCAACTAATGTTGGAGGGGCCGGCAGGGCTTATTACGGATCAAAACTAACATAGCTCTAACACTGAAATGATCCCGAAACTAACGCTCGTTCATTGCACTTTGAGTCATAAAGTAGTTTTATTTATTTTCCTACTAATCTATCTACACACTTAGTTTTTTCTACCGAGCTCGGCTGTGTGGGTCTCGGCGAGGAGGGGGTTTCGCTGAAATCTCGGCGGGAGTGACATTTGATTGCCGAGTCTCGGATAATGCCTTTTCTAATAATCTGCCTACGTTTCTTTTATTTGTTATCTACTTCATCCCTTTTTTATTTGTCTGCTCTTCTTTCCTCTTCTCTTCTTTTGTTTTGTTTGTTTACATTTAACTAATACTAATACCTCCTTGTTTTCTCTCTAATTCGTCTACTATGTCCACAATCACGATGAGAGATGAGCTACATGGTACACGCTCATATACACTCCCAAAATAGTATGCCGCAAGTAAGTATATCACAGAGGCAACTAAAGATCTAGAAACAAAAACCGAAAACGCTGAAGATAATGAGCTGTGGTGATTTATATGACTATATAGTATTATTTATTTATACTAACCTAAACACAACGTGGGGTGACCCAAATCCAAACGATCACTAACCAAAATAATAGACTTATATTTTTTTTCAGCAGGTGTAATTTCGTATAGTTCTGTTTCTCTCTTTTCAGCAAAACAACAACAAAAAAACCTCTATAACTCTTCTCCATTATTTTAATCTCCTACTATCCCCTATAAATGTATCGGAAACTAGTGGGACTGTCTGTGCATACAGAAACAGGCCTACTAGTGGAAGAAGGTCGTTATGCTATACGGTCTAGCATAGGCCTACGGCCAGGTTTCAGTAGGTACACACTCGCTTAACGGCAGATTGGTTTACAGGGGTCGACCAGGGTGTGTGCTGATAAATTACAAAATTAAAATTACATCATTATTTCATACATCAGCTTGAATTACGTTGATCGATATCAATTTTTTTTTGCTGTGCACTACACCACCGGAGCCAGCAAAGTTCAACAATCCATCGTTGCTTATGCCTTTGTTGTCGTTTGGAACCAGTTTTGCGAGGTAGGCGACGATTGTGCGTATTTCTCGCGTAACTTTTGAATAGGGCCTATTTATAGCCTGAACAATACGGAAAGAGCAAATTGAAACATTGAACGTCGCGTGAAAGTGGAACTTAATGAAGGCCTAAGTACTTTTTCGTAGTTTTTAGTTTTCGGATTTGAAACATCGTCGGTTACAGTGGCCTGCTTACTGAGCAGAAAAACGCGGTCCCAGGCCCTTACATATCAAAGAGATTGATGGTAAAATCGCTTGTGTATCGTGTATTTTGCGAAACTCGTTGTTGTCGTTGGTTCCGGGTTTGAATGAATACAAAAATTTGAGCAAAGGTATTATGTGATATGAGGGGCTCGGTGGCCTTAGAGCAACCGTTTTTGCTTATTGAGCAGAACATCATGAGTCTAATCTCAGGCCCATCCACATTCAAGATTCGTCAATCGTTTTATTTGTTAATATGACTACATGGTAATAACAGCAACTCGGTGATTAAAAAGGTGCTCGTCTGCCTAGTGGCAAACGTTTTTGCTTACTGAGCAGAAGACCGTGGGTTTAGTCCCAAGCTCCTTCTCGTTATATGATCGTTAGGACATCAATTCAGCTTATCGTTTACCAAAACGAACCCTGCTGCAAACCCAACCCTCTTATCCAACATCCTAGTGATTCCTCGTGGAAGTGCAGAGGTGTTCTCGGCTTCCATCAAAGCGAGTGTCATGTCAACACAATCCTTCCCATTCCTTTCTTGACCTGTGTTCGGGGGCGGCCAGCGCTGGTATTGCCTAATTTAAGATCACCAGTTTTTACACATTGAGGATGATTGCTAGTCCCAAGCATCGTCTATTGGTTCTCTGTGTAATTACAGCTGATCCGGCGATAACAGAGTAGCAACCGTGGGCGGTCAATCAAGCTCAAGCTCAAGCAAGCTGATTTATTAATTTTTATTTAATGCTGTAATGCTTGTAAAGTGTCGCGAAGCTTTTAAATCAATATTGAAAAGTGCATAACAAAAACGCGTGTGAATTGTGTGCAAGATGAGTGAGATTCAAAGATCTTGCTTGGTGGCATGTGCAGCTGGCTTGTGGGGACGAAGCAGAGGGTTGCCAATATGAATGTTTCGTTCTATTCTGCTAAGTTTTCCGAAATGTGTGCAGCCACTGGGGATCGTCAAAAGCCTGGAGTATGGGGATTTGAAAGGATCATCCATTCAACATGACGGAAGAAGCAAACAAAGATAAGTTTAGTTCATTTCGAGGAATCTATCATTTGATGTTCACCCTAGCAACCATAGGCACGTTATTTCGCCTTTTTGGCTATTCTTCGATACAATCTATGTAAATATTTACATTATTTGACAAATCTCAGGTAATCATGATAGCAATTGGTCGCTTTTCTTCATTCATATTGTTTTCAATAATCAAACGTCATGATTACCTGGGTAAGGTCAAAAAAGGTAAATATTTACGTTGTTTGTATCAAAGAATATGCGGGCCTCATCAGAACATACAAACACTGATATCGTCGTTGTTCAGCTGTGCCTATGGTTACTTGGGCAGTTTATAGTCATGAGTACGTGCGTGCGTGCAAAGAATCATTATCAACATAGGAGAAAATTCGGTAAGATCCTTCCATTGCATTATTTTATGATTCTTCAATATTGTAAAAATATTTACACATTACACACAACTACACATAGTAACTTGGAGCGTTTGGTACGGTATGTCCACGCATCCTTCCACCCCTGTAGATTCAAGAAATGTTCCCATTCATTTCCAAGAATCATCTTTGCGGCAACTACAATGCAGTAGGCCTGGCCATATTGATGTTTATATCATATCTCAGATAAGCTGTAAACATCAATTAGACAAGAAAAATGATTATAGACCTAATCTAACCTAATCATTTTCCAGGATGCTTTCTCGGAAATTAAGTTAAACGAACTGAAATTTTGAGTAGTATTTTTTCTGCGTGCACGGTAAGAAAAAAGTACAAAAAAAATTTGTTCTTTTCACTCATCTCGGCACTATGGTGCAGGAATAAAAAAGTAGGTAAATCGGGTCAAAGTAGTTTCCATTTACTTGTGTGGAATTAGTATGGAATTTTCTACTAGGTTTCTACCCAAAAGTAAGTTAGTTGCACCCAAAAGTAGGTAAATATGATAATACGATAATACTGTGGGGTGGTTTTGCTGCTCCGATTTAGACAACAACTGGCCGTTGGGTATTTTTTTCTTACCGTGTACGAATGAGTTTTTTTTTACGTTTAATCGACATTCTCTGTCTGTTGCCATTTTCTGTTGCTTCCTTTTTTGATTTCGTGTTCCTGTACTTGTTATTCTTAATTGTTATTGTAAATATTCGCATATTTTGAGGGGTACGAATTACTCACATCATTGAACCGATGGCTGTAGGACAGTTCTCTTTCTGTTTACCTTGTGTTCAAAACACAAGCCGAGTCTTGTCACTATCAACAAGGCATAAAAAGTAACAAGGACTAAGATGTGTTCCTTGGATTACTGAAAGATCCTGTTCCCCTGGTTTGATGTAGTCAGGACTAGGAATCAGTGGTAGATCTTACATCCCGTAACGTACCGCGAAAAGGTTATCTACCCACGTTACGGGGCGAACACTACCTTACTCATAACGAAATCGATGAAGTGAATCGATCATAGCAAGTAGGCCCTTTTGAACGCTCACTGTCGAATTTCAATACCTAGCACTGCAAAAAATTCGACGGTACCTTTATTTATGCTAAGAGAATAACATTGTAAGTCCCTCATACTTAGAGAATCATGCAATCAAACGGTTTACTATGCCTCGCCACCATCAGCAAAAAAATCCTTGATTAAACCATTGTATAGCATAATTTTCCAAGTAGGATGGACTTACATAGCTAATCTAAAAGCATACATAGAGGTAACGTCTGATAATTTCAGTGCTCGAGATATTCACGATCAATACCGAAATTTCGCATAAATGTCAAACCCGTTTTTGTGTGCTATTTTATAACATTCTGCGGAAGCTCTATCTGAAATTTAAAATAGGAACATTGTTGAGACATAGCACTGATTTCACTGTTGCTCCCTGGCACGGGATATCACCTCTTCGATGGTTTTCAGACACTGATCAACTTCTTCGAACGACTCCGGTAGGACGTCGTAATCGATTGCTGTGTCCACACAGCGCTCATACTGCTGCCAGTTGATACGATGGTAATTCCGCCGGGAAACTTGAAACCTATTGGCCGAGGAACCTACTTAGGCCACCACCGCCACCACCATAGTGGTCCGAGCTCAGTTCCTGATAGGCGATAGGTTGGGAGATGTTATCGCCAATGTTGCTGATGAAGATGTCGATGGTGGCATGAGCTCAGGATCGACTCAACTCCGGACACAAGATGTTGTAGTGGGCTTCCTGAAGATCGTTGTACAAAATTGTGCCTTTCTAATTTCGCCGACTATTGCCCGAGGCTTGATGCTTAGCGTTCAGGTCGCCAGCGATGACGAAATTTTGCCTCCGTCGTGTTAGCTTGATGATGTCTCTTCGGAGGTCTGCGGCCGAGCCGTCCCTAATGTTGGTTTGCTTGGGGCAGTAGACCGCGATGATGGTGATTGGACCAAGCGATTTGCTCACCTCAACTCCGATGGCTTCGATAATTTTCAGCTGGAAGCATGGTAGTAGCCGGCAGCTGATGTTCCGTCTCGCAGCAATGGCCACTCCCCCTTCCCCGGAGCTGGTGCGGTCAAGCCTTACGGGCCGATAGTCACGAAGGAAGACGTTCAGCTCGGGCTTCAAGTGAGTCTCGGTGATGACGGCTATGTCGATGTGCCGTTCGTTGTGAAAGTCAACAAACTCGATGGTTTTGCTCTTCAAGGAGCAAGCATTCCAATTTACGATCTTGATGGCTTCATGGTCTATACTTAGTGACAAGAGACAGGGCAGTATGTAGCTGTTCAGATCGAGTCTTGCAGATGCGCATGATGATGATGACCTCGGCCAGGAGCGTCACAAGTTTCTCCGAGGTGAACGCAGAGTCGTCGACAGGTTCACCTGAGACAGCACCAGCGTATGATAAACCAGGGCGGTGTAAGAACCTGGAATTGGCTGGGTCGCAGCAGCAGCGAGACGATGCTGAACTGTCCGACTGTTGGGAACCATTTGGATACTCGCAGGATTGGCTTGTTGGTTGTTCAGCGGAAGCGGGGCTAGGTTCGGAACATGTCGACGGGGCTGGAGAGCTGGGTACTGGACTTCCGTGAGTACAGGAGGCGAACGATGATTACGGAGGCGACCGGCCTTTTTTTTTTTTTTTTTTTTTTTTTTTTTTTAACTCTTTATTTGTTCCAAATTCAAAATAAATTACATTTCATTTTTAACCTAGGTGCTCCAGTTACTACAGTAACTTACCAGCCTTAATTGTTATGATATATATCTAAGTGTTTTTACATTGTTCCTGTCTTGGCAATTCAGTATATTAAACAGGTTTTTAAAACCTGCATGTCAGTATAACAATTGATAGCTTAAAACTAAATAACTAAAACTAAATCTTATCTAAGTATAAAGGGAATTAATCGTTGCAATTGAGGATTGTAACGATTTTTGCCGGAAATTATTAATTATTTTGTTGGACATTTGTGCTAAAGTCTCAACATTCGAAATTCTATGTACTTCGGTAGTACTGTACCAGGGAGGCAACTTCAAAATCATCTTCAGAATTTTGTTCTGAATCCTTTGAAGTGCTTTTTTCCTGGTAGTGCAACAACTAGACCATATTGGCACAGCGTAAAGCATGGCCGGTCTAAAAACTTGTTTAAATATTAGAAGCTTATTCGTCAGGCAAAGTTTGGATTTCCTGTTTATAAGAGGATACAAACATTTTATATATTTGTTACATTTGGCTTGAATGCCCTCAATGTGATCTTTAAAAGTTAATTTATGGTCAAGTATTAATCCAAGATATTTCACTTGGTTTGACCAGGAAATTGGAACTCCGTTCATAGTGACTATGTGACTACTACTAGGTTTTAAAAACGAAGCTCTAGGCTTATGTGGGAATATTATAAGTTGAGTTTTGGAAGCGTTGGGAGAAATCTTCCATTTTTGTAAATAAGAAGAGAAAATATCTAAACTTTTCTGAAGTCTGCTGCAAATAACACGAAGACTTCTTCCTTTAGCGGAAATGCCTGTGTCATCAGCGAACAAAGATTTGTGGCAACCCTGAGGCAAATCAGGGAGGTCCGAAGTGAAAATGTTATACAATATAGGCCCAAGAATGCTACCCTGAGGAACTCCTGCTCTAACAGGTAGTCGATTAGATTTGGAATTTTGATAATTTACCTGCAGAGTTCTGTCAGTTAAATAATTTTGAACTAATTTCATAATGTAAAGTGGAAAATTAAACTTTTTCAATTTAGCAATCAAACCTTCATGCCAAACACTGTCGAATGCTTTTTCTATGTCTAGAAGAGCAACTCCAGTTGAGTGGCCTTCAGATTTGTTTGAACGAATTAAATTGGTAACTCTCAAGAGTTGATGAGTAGTTGAATGCCCATGGCGAAATCCAAACTGCTCATCTGCAAAAATTGAGTTCGTATTGATGTGAAGCATCATTCTATTCAAAATTATTTTTTCAAAAAGTTTACTTATTGAAGAAAGCAAACTTATTGGACGGTAGCTAGAAGCTTCAGCTGGATTTTTATCCGGCTTCAAAATTGGAACAACTTTTGCATTTTTCCATTTATCAGGAAAGTATGCCAAATGGAAACATCTGTTAAATAATTTTACCAGGAAAGACAAGGTACTCTCTGCGAGTTTTTTGATGAGGATATAGAAAATTCCATCATCACCTGGAGCTTTCATATTTTGAAACTTTTTAGTTATAGACCTTACTTCGTCCAAATCAGTCCCCCAGGAATCATCAAAAATATTTTCCCGAGAGAAAATATTCCGAAAATCCCGAGCAACCTGATTCTCAATAGGACTAGTAAGACCCAAACTGAAATTATGGGAACTCTCGAATTGCTTAGCAAGTTTCTGAGCTTTTTCCAAATTTGTGATCAAAATTTTACCACCTTCTTTAAGCGCTGGAATTGGCTTTTGAGGTTTTTTCAAAATTTTTGTGAGTTTCCAAAAGGGTTTGGAACTCGGGTCTAATTTAGAAACATTATTTTCAAAAGTTTTGTTCCTCAGGGCAGAGAATCGCTTTTTAATTTGTTTTTGCAAATCCCGCCAGATAACTTTCATGGCAGGATCGCGTGTTCTTTGATATTGTCTCCTACGGACATTTTTAAGACGGATCAAGAGCTGAAGATCATCGTCTATTATAATTGAATCGAATTTAACCTCGCATTTTGGTACTGAGGCAGCTCTTGCTTCAACTATAGAAGTAGTCAGAGATTCAAGAGCATAATTAATTTCATCTTTGGTTTGCAAAGGAATGTTTGGATCGAAGTTATATTCCATAAATGTTCGATATTGCTCCCAATCAGCCCTATGGTAATTGAAAGTAAAGCTGTTGGGATTAGAAATTATTTCTTGGGATATTTCAAAAGTTACTGGAAGGTGATCAGAACCGAAGTCAGCATGGGTAACCAATTGGCTACAAAGATGACATGAATCAGTTAAGACCAAATCAATAGTGGAGGGATTTCTTGCAGAAGAAAAGCATGTTGGGCTGTTTGGATATTGAATAGTGTAATAACCTGCAGAACAATCATCAAACAGAATATTACCATTGGAATTGCTTTGAGCATTATTCCATGAGCGGTGTTTTGCATTAAAATCACCAATAATGAAGAATTTAGACCTATGACGGGTAAGTTTCTGGAGGTCACCCTTGAGAAAATTCTTTTGCTGGCCTACGCATTGGAATGGCAAATAGGCAGCTATAAACGTAAGTTGTCCAAATTTTGTTTCAACAGAAACTCCCAAAGTTTCAAAAACTTTGGTTTCAAATGAAGAAAGAATTTTATGCTTGATTCGTCTATGAATAATGATGGCAACGCCACCACAGTGTCCATCAAGACGATCATTTCTATAAATCAAGTAATTTGCGTCCTTCTTAACCTTATGGCCAGGTTTAAGGAACGTTTCAGTTATAACGGCAATATGCACGTTATGAACTCTCAAAAAATTAAATAGCTCGTCTTCATTATCTTTAAGAGATCGAGCATTCCAATTTAAAATGTTTAATACTTTAAAATCCATTACTGAATTTTAAAGTCATGACAATATTATTAGCAAATTTTACTCCAGTTTGAATAGCATCAAACATGGAGTTAGATTTAAGCATATCAGAAATCATGTCAATTAATGAATTCTGTAAAAATTCCATTTTAGGAGCAGTAATGCTTCCTAAGTCAAAATTGTCAAAATTTCCGTTAGAACGTTGGTTAGTATTTTGATTTCTACCCGCTGCAATAGCAGCATAGGTAGCTCCATTAGCTCGCTGAACATTGTTAGCAGCGAGGGGAGTAGGTACAGATGAAACATTTGAAGCAGGGGTGATATTTGTACCTACGGGTACGAATGTAGAATTTGTTCCTCGCTGACCGTTGTTAACAGCAGAGGAATGTGTACCTGATCGGAAACGTGGAGCGCTTCCTACCTGACGGTTAGAACGAGATTGTAGGATCGCTTTGCGAGTCTTACATTCCCAAAAATTGGATTTGTGGTTTTCACCACAATTTGAACATTTAAATTTCTTAGGATCTTCCTTCACAGGACAGTCGTCCTTTGCGTGAGAGGAATCACCACAATTCATGCATTTAGCTGGCATGTAGCAATTTTTAGTTCCGTGACCCCATCCCTGGCACTTACGGCACTGAGTGAGGTTTTGGAAATTTCCTCCAGTCTTCCTGAAGTGTTCCCACTTCACTCGGACATGGAGCATAAGGCTAGCTTTTTCTAAGGCCTTAAGGTTGTTTAGTTCACTAGACTTGAAGTGAACTAAATAAAAATCATTAGAAATTCCGTTGCGCGAATCGCCAGGACGGGATTTCATTTTCATTTTGATTACTTGGAGTGGCACAACTCCAAGTAATTTTGCCAGTTCATCTTTGATCTGATCCAGGGATTCACCACTGGGCAGTCCTTTCATGACAACCTTGAACACACGTTCAGTTTTGGTGTCGTAAGTAAAAAAATTGTGCTTCTTCTCAGTAAGATACTTGAGAAGACATTTAAATCCGTCCAAGGTTTCAGCCAATACACGGCATTCACCCCGACGTCCAATTTGTAGTGAAAACTTAACTTTCACGAAATTCAAAAGTTCCATGCGAAGAGCATGGAAATCGGTAGTGGTTATCACAATAGGGGGAATCTTTTCCTTCTTGGCATTAAGCCGGGAAAGTTTACTAGAATTTTTCTTGGATGATGGATCATTCTCATCATCCGTGAGCAAATCAAATTGATTACTCAAATTAATTTCTTCAGAAGGGGGGTCAAGAGTTTGCCCCTTTCTTTTGCGTTTAGGCGCCATGGCGGCAGTAAATTTTTTATCCAAATCGACTTCCAAGCAGATTACTATAAGAATCTGAAGGATCGAAGAGGAATTTTCCAAATCGATATCCAAG
The DNA here is from genome assembly GCF_037179485.1 of Ochlerotatus camptorhynchus. Classification (NCBI taxonomy): domain Eukaryota; kingdom Metazoa; phylum Arthropoda; class Insecta; order Diptera; family Culicidae; genus Ochlerotatus; species Ochlerotatus camptorhynchus. Next base: position 5,419,399 of record NW_027040766.1, on the reverse strand, counting down.
AAGGATTACCTCGGGTAGGGTCCAAACAAGGATCGAAGAGGAATAAGAGGAGTTGAACAAGGTAGAAAATTTTTACAGGTTGAGCACTGAAAAGTGCTGTTTAAATTTGTTGTAGCTTTAGGTAGTAGTAACACTTCCTTAAGCAAAAAGCAAATAGATCCGCACGGCAAGAGAGCACGATGCGGACTGAGGCGACCGGCCTGGTTGTTGATTGTAGCCTTCCGACAGAAATGAATGAACTCCACTCGCTTGGGACATCCGCGATTGGAGGCTTGGTGGTTTCCACCGCAGTTGACATACGTTGGCTCGATGTCATCGACTTGCTCACAGGACGCAGTTGAGTGAGTTCCAGCACACTTGCCGCAGTGTGTCTTCATATGGCAATTTTTGGTGCCATGGCCATAGGAGAGGCAGTTCATACACTGCGTAACATCACGATGTTGGGGTTTGTAATGCTCCCAACTGACGTTGACCTGAAACAGGAACAACTGGTCACGGAAGCTGGTATTGTTGTTGGAACGCCGGTTCATCTGGTACACGGCCTCAGGTTTGATTTCACCGCAGCCACCTCGAACGATGGTAGTTAATCCAAGCAAAACAACCTTCAGTGGCTTGCTCGATGGCAGATCATGCGTGAAGAAGTCCACGTTGTTGTCCTTTAGGAAACAGCCTATTTGATTGTATTCCTAAAGGTTGGAGCACATGATTTTGGTACCGATGCTGCAAAGCTTGAAGCAAGGAAGCAGCTTGTGTTTTACCAGTTTGGCACCCAGCTTGGCAACATCCTTCACTGGTATAGAAAGCGGGGGAATCCTCTCTCTTTTAGCAATAGGAACGGCGTTACCATCGCCATTTTCTTTCGGAAGTACTGCATACTGGTTGGCTTGCAATACCCGTTTTCCAGCGTCATCCTGCGACGCGCTGGGCTTAGCACCATCTTTGAAGGGCCCGCTGCTGTCTCATTGAGACGCTCACGCACCATTTGTTTCGTATTTGCAAGTTCAAGTAAACTTGCAAGAACGCGAGAAGGTGGTGACACTTCCACGGCGCAACGCGACAGCACAAAACGAAACAAAATCGAAACGAGAACTCGAGCGAAAATACGGACTGAACAGCTCAACAGTCGAGCAAAGAATGAGTTGAGGCACAACTTTTCAGATTCAAGAAGCACGATGTGCAACCAAATGGTACTCGATTATGACGACTGGATTTGGGGAGAATGTTTATTTCATGAAAACAGTGCAAAAATTATCACTTTTTATTTGCACTTTTTTCAACAGTTTTTTTTTATAAATAATTGAAAAAGTGTTTATTGTAGCAGAATATGAGAGTTATTTCCTATCGATTGGTGTATTTGGATTTTAAATTCATCTATTAATGACAAAGTTAAAAGCGTTAAAAACCATACACCTTTTCATGACGGTCGAAATTTTACCCCCAGTACCTTCCCGTAATACGTAGTCTACGTAAAAAAAAACTCGCTACGCGGTAATTCTATTTCATAAACATCAATGACTGGTCCTAATTTGCTTCCTAATACACTCCCGAAAACCTCATAACATCCCTCTAACATCAAACCCGATGAGTTGTTTTTTAGCGGAAATTAATTTCCCTTCGAGCATCCACTAAAATACCCAAGCTGGTCCCGTTCAAGCGCAGGAAAGAGATATAGTTAACTACACCAAAACGACGCAATATCCTCGCGTAACGTAGTTAGGTACCTACAAGCAAAAATCGCTTCAAACTCCAAAGGACCATCCACGTTGTTAACATCTAAACCAAAAGCCACGATGAGATGGCTGATCGCTGCGTGCTCCCAGTGCCAACCGGTGGAGAGCTAAAGAGCTGAAGCGAAACCACCTTCGCCGTCGCTTTGCCTGGTTTGCACGATATTGCTATCAATTTAGCGCATCAATAGGGATCGGTAAGCTCGGTATGGGCCGTTGGGATCAAACATGCATACGCATCATACCTACTATCGGCTCTTCCCCACTCAACGTCATAACCTCCAAATGTTGTGGTGGAACTTTCCACTGTTCGTGAACGATTTTCGGGTCACGATGTTGTTTTTTTTAAATTCTCGTTCCATCGCTTTGGGGCAACATTTACCATCATTGTATAGGTACTCCGGTGGTGGTGCTTCCTGTGACGTCCATTCAGGGATGTATCTTTAGAGCTCACGCTTCGTACAAAACAGGGGCGGTAATTTACGAAAATCGATTCCCCGCCACAACGCACCGGGCTTGGTTTGAAAGCGAAAATCCGCCAAAGGATAGTTACAACGACGACGGACGGGGACGGTATGATAGTAGAACATGTGCGGGTGCGGGTTGTCTCTCCCAAGGCTATTTTCGTTTGGGTGGATGATAATGGGAGAAACAACACGGTAAGTACTTTTTTTTTGCTGGTTCACACGATTTTGGCCTGCACTAGTTGACTTTTGTTTTGGGAATTTATCCCACAAATACGCGCTGGATGTGGAGTTTGGTCAGGGAGGGTAAACTACAACCGCTCGAAGCCTGCTGGCATGACTTTGCAGGGGTAAATAAATGTTGATTTTTACGAGTGCTACAACATCCGGAGGATTTGCCGTAATTTATCTTGTAATTTGTATACATGCGCAGCACGTGGCTCCCCTGAGGCAGTCTACCTTATAACAGGAGTTTTGCCGAGCGTGCGGAGCATTGCGGCTCGTTGGTTGTTGATGTTTTCTATTTGTTTTCGGAGGATGGTTGCAATGGATTTTGGTAGGATTTTCTGCTAAGGATATTTTTATAATTCCGGGCAGCAAACAATGTTTAAGGCAGTTTCCGATCATCCTTAATGATCTTTGATTTGTTTTTTGGGCCTCCTTGCATGGTGTACATGCGAACTTGGTCCAGCAGACATATTGACTTACCCCTGAAATCTTTTGAAATTGTATTTCTTAATTCACATGTGCTTGTTCGAAACATCTTCCAGAGGAATGAAAAGTTCGTCGTTTCAAAACCATCAGCAAACTTGTCATTCCTCCCTGGCTCTGCATAACTGTTGATCTCTTGTTTAATCCATTGTAGAATCGTTTTGTCAATTTCCACTCAATTCCACAATCATCCCAACAGCCACCCCTCGCTGCAGCACTCATTTCTCAAAACATCCAGCAGAACAATGTGACTAGCAAAGCTTTTGTCACCATAGAGCTAGTAGTGCCTTGAAAAGTGCAAGCACGAGTATGCTCTTGGCAGCGTACAGAACGACTTGCTAATGCCCGCAACAATCGCAGTGGAAGCAGCAGCCTGCAGCACACCATCTGTCGTTTGACTTTGGTTCGCACTTTGCCGTCAGCTTTCCTGATCCGTAATCACTTGAGCTAACAAGTTGACGTCACATAAGAGGATTAGACGTCCTGTTGATTCTTTGGTCGGTGTGCTTTCATACTCGTCCCGGCGATGGTTGACGACGGGAAGACGCTTCTTTTTCGGCTGATGTGGAAACTTTTCGGAGGTTCTTTTATTTCCGGAAATTCAAGATCCATTCTCAAGCTCTAATAAAGTAAACGAAGTTGCATGATGAAAGCCAAGCATTGTTGTTCTGTACTCAAAGTCTCCGTTGCTTTTATTATGATTATTGTTGTTGATGTAGTGACTGCAATATGGCTTCGACAGTGAAAAGGGGAAAAAAGCCAAGTGCAACTCAACCGGAGGCCATTTCTCGACATGCATATGGAGTAGCACTTCGTTGAGTAGGTACCTTCTAACGTGCGGTCGCCGGCTGCCTTTGTGAATAAAAAAAGTATTCATGCCACGAAAAGTGGAAGTCATGAATGAATGGCAAACGTTGCTGGAATAACATTCTTTATTCTGAAAGTGCTTAACCCGCAGTGAAGGAGCAGCAAAATGCATCACTAAAGTGCCCCGGCTTCATACACGTAGTCAGAGGAGGGACCGAGTGAGTGATTACTGTATGATAGTAAGCAGTGGCGTGTTCAAAGGGGGGGGGGGATGGCATGACCCTTTCAAATGGTTTTGAGTTCGCACCTCATGCACCTTCCTTTTAAGCTATCCAAACAATTATAAAATGCATATAGACATCCCACACTGCCATTCAATCTTCAAAATTTAAAAAAAAAAAGGTCAACAGTCACTTAGAACGTCCACCTGCTACTTTAAAAACTTCAAGGGACAGCCCTATGGGGTTGTACGCAATGGTGCCGTAGGATTACGTGGTCTTAAAAAATCTTATTTGTTAACTGCAGAAGGAGCTTGTGTTTTGTGTAGGAATAGGAATTTGAGCGGGGTTCGCTCTGATTATATTTTTTAGTATGACGCGCTTGACATTGATGGCCCACAGCGACTCACGAAGAGCTAGTGATTCCGATCAATAGCGGTGCGGCTTCTTCCTACTTCTATGGATGCTCATGTGGGCTGCAGCTCGCTGCTTGCAGGCAGACTTTCGTTGTGTACAGAACACCACCACTCACCACGCGGTGATTAAATAAACGCCGTTTGATGAGACGGGATGGAATTCAACTTTGAAATCTGTGTTAGGGAAATCACTTTTCGCAGGCAATCGGTGATAATTTAAATATAAATATAAATTCAACATATGCGAAGAAATATTTCTGATCGATTAGTGATAAAATTATTGAAATTGGTACAGGGCAGCTGAGTTATTAACGTTCAAAATCTTTCATAATTTTGTTACATGTTCCATTTTCGGTTTTCACAAAGTGTACCCTCATATAGAAATCACAGACGTACAGGGTGCGTGACGAATTTTTGCAGTTAATTTCAAATAGTAATTTCTCATGCTTGTGCATCATGATTTAGATATATTTGGCAGCACTGGATAGCTTATACTGTTAGGTGTAAGATTTAAACAAACAATGTTGAGTAAACGTAAAGATGTTGAAACAAGAGAGCAATCTGTCAGCCGTTGTCGCTTTGTTGCGCGCCGGAGTATGCATGAAAGCAATAATTCGGTCGGTAAATGTGTCTGAAAGAACAGTGTATAATATTAAAAAAGGCTTGGGAAAGTGATAAGACGGAGCACCTGCTCATACTGCTAATAAAGCACAGAAATGGCTTACGGAAAATATTTCGTAAATTTGGGAGGAAGAAATTTGGCCCCCAAGCAGTCCCGATATCAATCCGTTGGATTATTTTGTATAGGGCATCGTCCAACAGGATACCAATAAAACCCCTCACACCACACTCAAGTCGCTAAAAGCTAAAATCAAGGCAGTGATGACATCTATGGATCGAAACATTTTAAAACGTGCATACTGCAGTTTCCGGAAGCGTCTAACTACAGTCGTCGAAAGGGAAGGCAATTTTTTTGAATAAATTTGCTTACAACTTCCATATGTTGCGAAAGAAAATAAATCGCACAAAATTCATTGCTAGAATAACTAACTGGTGTATTTTTTTCTCAAATATGCCATTTACTGCAAAAATTCGTCACGCACCCTGTAGTCCTACGTCAAAAAAGTCCAAAATATCAACAAGTTTTTATTGACACCCTAAACGCCGTGCTGTTGCAGTTCAATCCTCAAACAACATTTTTAAGAGATCTGTATTGTTACTAAGCGCCCTTCTCATACAAAAATTCATGAAGTTTCTTAAAACATCTCATACACTTAGAACGTCCTCCTGCTACTTAAAATCATCCATAAAATCATCAAGTATCTATAGACACCTCAACGCCTGGTTGTTGCAGTTCAAACAATCATATTCTTTAGACGAATCTGTAGTCATCCTTAACGTCTTCCTACTACTTCAAACACAAGCATAAAATCGTCAAATTTATAGAGACACCTTCAGGCTTGCTTCCACTCACTTGCTATAAAAACATGAACATGAAAATCATTTTTTTTAAAGCAAGTGAGTGGAAGCAACCCTGCACACCTTACATGCCTTGTTGATGCAGTTCAACCTTCCAAGGTGATCAATAGTCACTTAGAACGTTGTCCTGCTACTTGAAAATTATTAAAAAATCAGTAATTTTTTAAAGACACCCCAGATCTGAAGTCATCCATAACGTCCTTCTGCTACTCATCCAAAAAATATTGATTTTACGCGTGAAGAGATGTTCTTTTTTTCGAAACTTCCAAACGCTTTGTACAACATCACATTTAAGATAAGACATAATCAACAATAGTACGCCACAATACTCGGTTTGCGGTTGCCGCTCTCCATCCTCGGTCATGCCCAATGCTCGCTAGATCACGCTCTACCTGTTCCGCCCATCGTGCTCTTTGCGCTCCACGCCTTCTTGTGCCAACCGGATCAGTAGCGAACACCAATTTTGCAGGGTTGTTGGCCACCTTCTGGATGCTGGGTTCGCCGTAGAGTACAGCGAGCTCGTGGTTCATTCTTCGCCGCCACTCACCGTTCTCCTGCACACCGCCGAAGATCGTCCTTAGCACACGTCGCTAGAAAACTCCGAGTGCTTGCAGGTCCTCTTCGAGCATAGTCCAAGTCTCGTGTCCACAGAGGACCACCTGTCTTATTAGCGTTCTGTGCATGGTACATTTGGTGCGGGGGTGAATCTTTTTTGACCGTAGTTTCTTCTGGAGCCCGTAGAAGGCACGACTTCCAATGATGATGCGCCTTCGTATTTCACGACTCACATTGTTGTCAGCCGTCAGTAAGTATCCAAGATAAAATAATTCCTCCACTACCTCGAAAGTATCCCCGTCTATCGTGACATTACTTCCTAGACGAATCCTGTCATGTTCGGTTCCGCCTACTAGCATGTACTTTGTTTTTGACGCACTCACCACCAGTACGACCTTTGCTGCTTCGTGTTTCAGGCGGGTGTATAGTTCTGCCACCGTTCCAAATGTTCTTGCGATAATGTCCATGTCGTCCGCAAAGCATACAAATTGACCGGATTTCGTGAAAATCGTACCCCGGCTGTTGAGCCCGGCTCGTCGCATTACACCCTCTAGAGCAATGTTGAAGAGTAGGCATGAGAGTCCGTCACCTTGTCGCAGTCCCCGGCGAGATTCGAATGAACTGGATAGTTCACCCGAAACCCTTGCGCAGTTTTGCACACCGTCCATCGTTGCTTTGATTAGTCTGATCAGCTTCCCAGGAAAGCCGTTCTCGTTCATGATTTTCCATAGCTCTGTGCGGTCGATACTGTCGTATACCGCCTTAAAGTCGATAAACAAATGATGCGTTGGGACCTGGTATTCACGGTATTTCTGGAGAATTTGCCGTACGGTGAAGATTTTATCCGTTGTCGATCGGCCGTCGATGAAGCCGGCTTGATAACTTCCCACGAACTCGGTCATTTTAGGTGATAAACGACGGAAGATGATCTGGGATAGCACTTTGTAGGCGGCATTCAAAATGGTAATCGCTCTGAAGTTCTCACATTCCAAATGGTCGCCTTTCTTGTGAATGGGGCAGATTACCCCCTCCTTCCACTCCTCCGGTAGCTGTTCTGTTTCCCAGATCCTGACTATCATTCGGTGCACGCAGGTGGCCAACTTTTCGCCCATCTTGATGAGTTCGGCTGCGATACCATCCTTACCAGCTGCTTTGTTGTTTTTGAGCTGCTGAATGGCATCCTTAACTTTCCTCAGCGTGGGAGTTGGGTCAGTTCCGTCCTCTGCTGCACTGGCGTAGTGGTTTCCTCCATTGCGCTGGTCTCCCGTGCCTACGTTCTCCTCGCCATTCAGGTGCGCCTCGAAGTGCTGCCTCCACCTTTCAATCACCTCACGTCCGTCCGTCAAGAGGCTCCCGTCCTTATCCTTAACGGTAACCGCAAAATACTCAATAATGACTATGAAAGACTCGATATTGACTACAAAGTACGCATTTTCGAGGGTGACTGGGACTACTCATTAAATGAGTAAAAATACTACCCATTTATCAGTATTTGTTACTCAAAAATTAATACTTACTACTTTTTTTTTTGTAGTTGTATTTACTCATAAATGGGTAAAATTTTACTCATTTAATGGGTAGTCCCAGTTTCCCTTGAAAATGATTACTTTGTAGTCATTATTGGGTATTTTGCGGTTACCGTGTTGCACATTTCGGCTCGCGGCACGAAGCCGGTGCGGGATGCGTTGAGCTTCTCGTAGAACTTCCGTGTTTCTTGGGAACGGCACAGCAGTTCCATTTCCTCGCACTCCACTTCTTCCAGGCGGCGTTTTTTCTCGCGAAAGATGCGGGTCTGCTGTTTCCGCTTCTGTTTATACCGTTCCACGTTCTGTCGGGTTCCATGCTGCAGCATTACCGCCCACGCTGCGTTCTTCTCCTCCAAAATCGCCCTGCACTCCTCGTCGAACCATTCAGTCCGCCGACTTCTTTCCACGTACCCGATGGTACTCTCGGCTGCGTCGGTGATGACTGCTTTTACTGTACTCCAGCAGTCCTCTAGAGGGGGCACATTGAGCTCGCCCTCCTCTGGCAACGCTGCCTCGAGATTCTACGCGTATGCTAAGGCGACATCCGGTTGCTTCAGTTGCCCTAGGTTGTACCGTGGCGGGCGTCCGTACCGTACATTGCTGATGACGGAAAGCTTCGGGGGCACAGTTTGACCATCACCAGGTAGTGGTCAGAGTCGATGCAGAGCACCACGATTGGTCCTGACGTCGATAATGTCAGAGAAGTGCCGTCCATCAATCAGAACGTGGTCGATTTGCGATTCCGTCTGCTGTGGTGATCTCCAGGTGTAACGATAAGGGAGGCTGTGTTGAAAAAAGGTGCTGGCCATGCTCTTGGAGGCGGCGAAATCGATGAGTCGTAGGCCGTTCCCGTTCGTCAGCTGGTGGGCGCTGAACTTTCCAATCGTCGGTCTGAATTCCTCCTCCTGGCCTACCTGAGCGTTTAGGTTTCCTATGATGATCTTGATGTCGTGGCTTGGGCAGCGATCGTACTCGCGGTCGAGCTGCGCGTAAAATGCGTCCTTGTCATCATCAGTGCTTCCGGAGTGAGGGCTGTGCACGTTGATTATGCTAAAGTTGAAGAATCGGCTCTTGATCCTCAACCTGCACATTCTTTTGTCGATCGGCCACCAACCGATCACGCGCTTCTGCATTTCGCGCATCACGATGAAAGCTGTGCCCAGCTCGCGTGTGTTGCCGCAACTCTGGATTCTGTCCAACACACCTCCTGCAGCGCTACGATGCCGAATCCGCGGTTCTTGAGTAGATTTGCGCGTATTCGGGTGCTCCCGATGAAATTGAGAGTTCGACAGTTCCACTTGCCGAGTTTCCAATCACAAGTCCTATTTCGTCGCTGGGGTCGTTGCCGTTGGTCTCGGTTCGTATTCCTCTGTTGCTGATTTTCCGTTGCAATGCTTTTTTTACGGCTGGCTCGCAGGGCCTTACAACAAACCCCTTAACTTTCTGGAGAACCAGGGTGCACAGTTGTGCTTAGAGTCCTTCACTGGCACTCGGACATAGATCAGCCGCCCCTAACATGGGGTACAGACGCTGTTGTGAGCCGCTCCTCCTGGAGAACAGACGTCAGCCTATGACCAAAGTTCCCACCGGGGTTGGTTACCCGATCTTCCCTAAGGTTGCTAACAGTTGCCGGCCGGTACCACGGGGAGGTAGGGATAGGATTTGATGGAAAGAGGCTAGTGATCTCAATGGGATCTGTATTGCGCATTACCCAGCATTTACCTGACCACCCTACACCTCTCTACACCTCAAATTGGCCAAAGAGAATCCAATTAAATTCCAGGAGTTTCTGTATAGGGCCAAGGTAGCAGAGAAGTGCAAATTGGACAGGAAACGAAAGCTGCACGATAGGAAGCTATACAGACTACGACACGAGTCTCACCACGACGCCGAGGATACACTCCATTGATAGGTTGGTTGTAAACCGATCGACGACCGCATTCACGAAAAACAATTGACACACCTCAAGGATATGCGGTTACAACCGAGCCAGACCGTTTCCTACCAATTGTGCTGCTAGGGAAACTTTTTCGCAGAGCTTCAGAAAAGTTTTTTTAAGGATGTTCTTCCCAGAACTTGAGGTTCGTCACAAAATATGAGAGAAATTTGATCCCAGAATTTGACGAATTTCTTAACATAACTTGAGTGGAGTTCTTCCCAGAAATTTAGGGAAGTCCATCTCAGAACTCCTGGGAACTTGTTCCCAAAACTTCAGGGATGAACTTTTCTGAAATTCTAGCGAGTTCATCCACGAACTCTAGAAAAGATTTCCATGAACTTTCGAAAAGTTCTTCCCATAGCTCCAGGGAAGTTCTTCCCAGAACTTTAGGAAATTTCCAATAATGTTAAGAAAAATTGTAAAATTTCTAAATTCCCCGTAATTTTAGAAAAATTTCTCAAACGTCATTGGAGCAACAAGGACTTAAAAAGCTGAGGAAACCATCCACGGGGGGCTGGGTACGTCGTAAGAATGCTGGACAACGACTCAGCGAAAATGGTTCTCAAAAGCGACCCAACAGGAACAAGAAGAAGGGGCGTACAGTGACGAGGTGGATTGACCAAGTAGAAGGTGACCTGCGGACCCTTTGCAGACTACGACACTGGCGATGTCTTTGCATCCTACGTCTACGTCTACGTCTACGTCAGACAGCAGAGGACATCAAGGCCTTAGTCTGATTTGTAAGGTAAGTAAGGACATAAAAAGGATTGTCAGAATTTCAACACAGTTGCCACAAATTTTGGAAACTTCAATGGAGTCCCCAGAACCTTAACGGGCTCGTCACAAATTTTTCGGCATGTACAGAACTTTTAAGAGCTTGAATCAATTCTTCAAAATTTACAGCAAAAGATCTGTTAATTATAAAAAATAATAATAACGAACTTCTGGAAATTTATGAAAGATGCAGAAATTGTTATAAGAACTGCAGGAAAATTCTGCAAGCTTCAAGCAAGTTAAGAAAAATTTTTAAAGTTCTGCAAACTTTCAATGACAAATAAGTGATCTAGGGAATTATTTGAATTTTAATGAAGTTTTCGAACTTTAAAAACATTTTACGAGATTCAGAGAAGTCTGTTAACTTCAGTAAAGTCTGTGAACTTCAGTAAAGGCTGGGTTTACTGCAGGAAATTTCGTGAACTCCAAAATCAAAATCTGTGAATTCAATACAAGATTGTAAACTTTATTAAAGTACTGCTCAGGGAAATTCAATAAACTTTAAGGCTAACTTTCGGTAAGTTTTTTGAACTCACAAAAAACTACGGAGAAACCCAGGAAAATTCTACAAACATCTGGAATGTTCTGAAAACTTCAGAAAAGTTCAGTGAAGTACAACAAAAATTGACATGTTTCAGGAAAGCAATAGTAAACTTCAGAAACTTTCAACGTACTTAAGGGAACAACTTAACTTCAGAAAAAAAAATATAATGCAATCTTCTAAACAGTATTGAAAAATTAGGATTATTCTTTTGTGAATTTCAGAAAAGTTTGGCAAATTTTTGGAAAGAAGATTTCCAGGAAAATTCTAAGATTTTCTGAAAAGTTCTGCGAGCTTTGGAAATACTCTGCAATTTTCAATAAAAATTTTGGAACCTCAGAGAAGGCAGCCAACTTCAAGAAAGTTCTGAAAACTTCGAGGAACTTCAATCTTTTAAATTTGTCGAACCTCTTAACAGAATCCCTTTATGAAGAGCTTCGAGTGTGTTGGTTTATATCCTTTAAATTCCGTTATAGTTGCTTATCTTTTGACACATACGCGTATTTCCTCTACTACTTGCAAACTTCATCAGTACCAAGTGGTGTTGAGTACTTGGAACTGATGAAGTCTGCAAGTAGTAGATGAAATACGCGTATCTGTCAAAAGATAAGCAATTATAACGGAATTTAAAGGAAATAAACCAACACACTCAAAGCTCTTCATTCGAGGCATTTTTTCAAACTTCAAATTATGTGGTAAAACAACGAACTTTGATCATGAAACATGTGACTACAACATCAAGTCAGTTTGTACTATCAAGCAAAATATTCGCATATCAGACCCATCCTAAGCGGTGCTAGTGGTGTAGTGCATGCTTGGCATGTACAGTTGTAGACACCAACTGCTCATTTGTTGATAACTTTAGCTCAGTTGTTGAAATCTGTGCTTCTCTAAAGTGATTGATAGATTTGGATCATAGTTTACTATAGATATGCAAAGAGTAGATAAATCTTAACATTTGAATCAACACCCATGCATTTTTACACTTCAAGTCTGAGATGTGCAGTGAGCATTTCTCACTTCATTTTTACAACGCACAAACAAATATAATTTATTACTAGAATTAAAATCTACTCTTTTTACGTATCTATTACAAGCCTAAACTCTATTCTATCTACTGCTTCAAAAAGAACTATGTTTCGTCAACTGTGTGCAAAGTTATTAGCAAATGAGCAGTTCGTGAGCAAAACTGTATATACCAAGCATGGTGTAGGGGTTAGTGTGATTGCCTCTCACTCCAAAAGGCCTGGGTTCAATACTAGTCCGTGCTGTCGGGATTTTCTGAGGAATAAATTCTCTGATCACGAAGGGAAGTAAAGTCGTTGGTCCAGGTGTGGGAGCTGCCTCCCTGGCGTCAGTACGGAAAACAAAATCGACGGAAAACAAATCAAGGGGAAAAAATAAACTTTAGAACGGTACTGTACTTCGACCCCTAAAGGATTAAACGAAGAGCCAGTCCCCAAAAACTGCGACAGCTCGCAATTACAGCCCTTTGAAAGGTTATTTCGTACTTTATCACCCCTTCCACACCGCCCTGGGTCATTTGTCACAATGTCACACGCGTTTCAACTTACTGTCCTTCAGCTGAAATGTTACATCTTCTCCGTCAACTCAAGCGTCATTTAGTTTTTCGTTTTTTACTCGCTGCTAACACATCTCAGAAGTACCTACTCTCGTACTGCACTATTTTATTTCCTCGGGCAGCAAGGACACCACCCCAGCTAGTAGTGGTGCATGGAGAAGTAACGTCGAGACGTTGATGATGGTGTGATTACGATGATGTATGCACACGTTGCACATTTCTATGCTCCATCGCTTTCCCGTAGGCGAACATCCCCATCAACCGCCCTCCACCACCGGGCAGATGCAAATTTGTTAAAACGAGAAGTAAAGTGACTTTGCACTCCATGCACTGGGATGAAGTGCTGCTTCAGTGTCTTCATCCTAGCACAGGGCGAGAAAGACAAGGATCGCTTACCTCGGGAAAAATGGGAATACCTACTAGGGGGTACCTACTGGGTAAAGAGCGAAGAAAAAAAGCGGAAAAGCATCCTTAACGGTGTTCACGTGGAAATCAGCGGAACGTGAAAATCTTTTTCTCGGTTTGTCGGAGGGAACAATACAGGGCCTTCCCGTTTTTGGCAACATGTGTTTTTTGGTTTCTTCACGAAAAACATTTTTTTTTTCATACATCCAATGTAAGGTTGGATTTATAACATCCTCTGCATAAGTTTCATTCAATAAATGTAATGGTAGTTCTTGCAATGGACTACAGCGCACAAACAAGTTTTATAAAATCTTCACAACATTTTGGCATCGGAAGAATTCCCCATGTGAATTGCTAAAGTTGTGGTATTACTGACAAAAATTGAAAACGTTGATGAAATCCGTCAATGTACGTGCGACATGATTCGCAATAAGCTACAAATGAACTTCGATAGGCTCAACGATATTTTATCGTGGAATGTTTCCGAAATAAATCCAAAAGAAAAAGCAGCTTTTTGGTTACCGGTGCACAGAATAAATTACATAATCCAACTAAAAAAATCATGGAAATTTTAGTGTTTTGAGAAAAGTATTAGAGAAATTTAGTGAGAATAAACCCTACTTGAGTAAAAATATGAATAATTACTAGATTATCTGTTGAAATGTTATAAGAAGCACGAAATGTAATAGATTTAAACACTAATTTTATTTTTTATTAATTTATTTTTATGGAGCAGGGAAAAGTTTGCTGGAGTAGAGCATCATAATGTAGCCCATCCTTCACCAGGCATAAACCTCCCCATCTTTTTTTAAATTACAAAAACAAATTCAATGATATTTTCACATGACATCTCCAGTGAGTTTGCACTCTTTTAAGGAGATGAAGTTATGAAAGCTTTTCAAATATCTATACAGATAGACAGTTAGGTAGTAACTAAGGACGATTGTCGGTGCACAGTTCAGCAGATGAAGGTGGACAGTTGCTAATGAACGGAACGTGGACTGTGATGAATCGGCCAGACGTCAAGATATATGATCCCAAAAGATCATTCATCAATTGCCAAGATTTTTGGTTTGATGAGTGCGATAACAAGCGGTGGTAAGTCACTTTTATTTCGGTATTTTATTTATTGTAGCCTCTTTGATGCATGCTTGAGGAGCTCTTTAAGGTGCTCGTCACTTGGATGTCTTCGACTAGACTTCAAAAGGTTCTCTTTGATCTTCATCATCTTCCATTCGTCGAAAGTCATCCATGGGCAGCGTCCTTTGACCTTAGTCTGAACAGCTATTATTTTCTTCGACGCCGTTTGTATTTAATTAAATTTGTTTATTGTTGTTTATTTTTTTATTATTATTATTTTTCATCTGACTAACAGTCTTAATGAAGTTTGATGGGGAAAAACATGAATGACTCGGCTACAAAAATTAACCGATCTCATGCAGGCGCAAAAACCCCATATCTTTTCATCTCGCGTACAAATAATACATAGAGCAGAACTGCACCAGGATATCAGGTGAATCCGTGTCTCCTAAAAGGATTTAAACCTTAAATACCACTTGCGCAGTGGATCGTCTTTTTTTCTAGAGTTTCAATACCCAGCAGTCTACAGTGGTCCTCGTACTGTGGCAGATTGAGCGGATCTCGCCATGGAAGATCACGAAGGGCGTTACCTTACAAATTTCCTTTGGATCGCTTCGATCCTAGCAATCCACGTTGATTGATACGGGTTCCAAACTACAGCATTTGATTCCAGTATCGACCGTACCAGAGCATAATACAACGAACGAAGGTAGAGAGGGTCACGGAATTCGTTGGCTATTTTGAAGATGAATCCAAGCTGTCGGTTAGCTCTGGAGATAATATCGTTGTAATGAAAACGGAAGGTTAGCGCAGAATCAAGGATAACTCCTAAATCCCGTACTTGATAAACACGCTCAAGAGCCTGCTGGACGATGTTGTAGTCATGTATGATTGGCTTCTGTTTTCTGTGGAACTAGATAACGTTGCATTTGTGAATGCTTAGTGTAAGCCTATTTCTGGAGCACCACTCAGCGAACCGGTCTATTAATTGCTGTAATGCGACACAGTCCAGAAGACATTTCACCACCATGTAAATTTTGACGTCATCCGCATAGAATAAGCGGCAGCGAGGGGGTAGTGCTTTACATAACTCATTGATGGAAATTGAGAACACCAGTGGACCCAGGTTGCTCCCCTGTGGCACACCTGATATGTTGGTGAACGGTGCAGAACATTCACGTCCAATCTTCACAATGAGTCTCCCGTCCGTAAGATATGATCTAAACCAGCAGGTCAAGTTTAAAGAAACACCAAGTCTTTCAAATCGTTCAAGCAAAATCTCATGATCAACTCGGTCAAAAGCAGATTTGAGGTCGGTGTACACTGCATCAACTTGTGTTCCAAGATCCATTTTACGCAAGCAAAATGAAGTGAACTGGACGAGGTTCGTAGATGCCGATCTCTTGGGATAGAATCAGTGTTGATCTGAAGAAATATAATTCCTGCATGGTTATGATCGCAAAGATCTTCGAGCAGACGCACAGTGAAGTTATTCCACGATAGTTCTCAATGTTACACTTATCGCACTTTTTGTGAACTGGAAACATAATGAAAGTTTTCCAGCTGGAGGGAAATTTACGCTCACGCAAGGAAATCTTGAACAGTTGAGACAGAGGGTTAATCATAGCATCGCAACATCTCTTCAAGATACATGACGGAATACAATCATGGCTCGGTGATGTGGAGCATTTCAATTTATCGATGACAGATTTAACTTGTTGGAGAGAAATCTGAAAATATCCCAATGAACAGACGTTGCGTGGCGTGTCTCTGCAAGCATTTTCGACTTGAGCTGGAGATGACGTAGAACCATTTAAGGCACCCTTGAATTGCTCGCACTTATCAGATGAGGTATTGGTGAAATGATTGCCCAAAAACATTTCAACAGGTAATCCATTATCCTCCCGCTTGGAGTTGACGAATTTCCCAAAAATTCCTTGGGTTTCTCCTAAGATTGTCTTGCATACATAGAGTGTAGCGTTTGTACAAGAAGCAATTGTATGTCCGATATCTGTTACTAGCGCGATTGAATACCCGCTTAGCGAATGGACAGCGAGATCTGCAGTATTGCCGAAGTGCTCTCGATCTCAGCTGCTTCAAATGTCACAGATGTGCATTTACCCACGCTGGCTTCGGGCTAGGCCTACGCAAAGGAACATGATCAGCAATGATGTTATGCATGATCCGAGTGAAGCGATCAACAGCATCGTCCACATTTCCGGAAGTGTCCAAATGTGCCCAGTCTGTACGGTAAAGTGCATCCACCATTCCTTCGAAATCTGCCCTGCAAAAATCATAACCTGGATCTTCGGGAAAGTCCTCAAAATCTAAACCTCTAGAAACTTTGACTTCGACTGTTAACGGAGGTTGATCAGCATCGAGAATAAATAAAGGTTCCGTAGTCGCTGATATCGAGCATCTTTCAAGTGTCGTATCATTCACCAGAGCCTAGATCCAAGAAGCGACCATTTCGGTTGTCGATTGTATTGATTTGTGTTAGGCCATGCAGACTAAATTCGTCTAGTAATGCAGCACAAACGACAGAGATGTTGGATGGTGGATGAAACTAAACCAGATTGATTGTAATCTCCTAGTAGAAGTGCGTGGTCGTTTGCACCAACACGTGTAAGTACAGCTCCAATGGATTCGACATGATTCGTTATGCTGCTCAAATCAGCCTTACGATCCGGTGGTAGGTAAAAGACTCCAATGCTAACGGTACAGTTAGGTAATTTAACCAGATTTAGAATTTAACAGAGCCATCTTCTCTCTGGACGGTGATACCATTGTTCGTCGGATCCGCGCGCAGGTCAGTCGTGGTAGCATCAGTAACGTGAAAAAAGAAATCACTTTGACTATGTGTAGAATCTACGGTCGCTTCGGGTGGACATATACCCGTTATTTCATTACCTGACAGAAAAGATAATCCCACGTCGTCACGGCAGGTGTCATCTTTAGGCGGATATAAAGGTAGGTCAGACGTGGCGGCATCCGTTAACATTCGATGTGCTTCAAGCTCCTTAGCTGACTGAATAAGTAATCCCACGTCGTGAAAACAGTTTTCATCTTCGGTGGACTCGATGGCAAGTTGAGATGTTCATATCTCCAACCAAAAATACAAACTTTTCCTTTGCAATACTGATCAATTTTTGATCGAGCTTGTTTTGAAACTCGAAGCAGTGATACTAGATGGACGATAAACAGCAATCACGTTAAATCGTTTTTTATTGGTGGTGGATTCGAAATGGATGCAGTGAAAACCTTCCTCAGCTTTATTGGAAATTACTTTAATGCCTAAGTGATCACGGATATACACGACCAATCTTCCATGCTTTTGTATCCACTTAGTTTGAACAATTCAGTACACGCTTCTCTCACCCACACACTTAGAAATTATCACCGACTTCGGTAATTTTTACCGAAAACTGTACAGCTGAACTTTTCGGTAAAATTTATGCAATTCAATTCAATTGCTTTTCACCTACTTTGAAACTAAATCTCCACCAAAATAACAAGATTTGATCATTTAAACAAGGTTGAACATGTTTTGAAATTATTTTCAAATTCAATAGCCTTTAAAATGAAAGTCAATGAAGAAATTCAGCTCAATCGGACGTTTTTTCGAACTTTTCAGTTTCGGAGCACTTAATTTTACATGAAATGTTTGTTTACGTCTCATCCTTTATGTCAAAGATGAATTCCGTCACGTGTAGTATTAGGTATTTCTAACTGGGTAATATTTTTTTTATAATTTAACGAATCCATTTTAATTTAAAATTCTGGCTACAACGGTGATCCACAACTTAATGCTTGTTCGGAGGTCCTTCAGGCAACGATGATCCATCTCGATTCTGCTTGGACGTGTTGCTCACTAGACTCCTGACATCATGCCGATTTCGTATGTATTTCACTTTTGACGTCTCCGTTCGTTTGACTTAAATAACTCCGTTCCTCTCAGGCCATACAAACTTACCCACGTTTACTTACATTTCACGTTTTATGAAGTACTACTACGCTTCTATAAAACAACATTCATAAAACCCTGGTCAAGATAGCTTGGCCTTTATTGCATCCACCAAGACTTCATTAAGACTAGAATCTGTCTAGTTGGTCTACCATGAAGAAGGTTCTGAAGAGTGTATTATCTAGACATTTTAAATTGACTTGCTGTAAAAAGGTTATATGATGAATTCATTGAGAACCTTTTTAAATCCTTATTAAAAGTACAACAAAAATCAACTTGGAACAGGTGGAAGCTCAATCGTTCCCGAAAAGTTTTCTTTCTTCCGGATGATGCGATGAAGTTTATGTTCGCTTGCTTGGATTTTTTGGAACAGTTAACCTTTTCATCGAATACAATCGTTGCTATGGTTCAGAAGGCAGTCAATTTCCACCTGAGGGACAGATTGTGAAGTTTCCTGTCCGCAGTTTTCCGTAGTCCCAGTTTGGAACTGATGCTATTCGGATCATCAACGTTATTTCTGGAGAAGGTTGTCATTCCCAATATGCTGTGTATTCCCATAAATTTTAAGCGTCTAATTTGACGGCTTCCAGTGCTTCCTAAACCGCATTAACTTCGCTTCTCTCAGTCGACTGCTCGGGTGTTATTGACCGATTTTGCTAGAATTATTACTCTTTCAGCTTTGAAAGCCCCACTCAATTTTGTGTTTCTCTGTCTCTAGGCGGATCCATCTTTTTAATTTTATTTGTTAACAGTGGGAGGTTTTGT
Organism: Ochlerotatus camptorhynchus; assembly: GCF_037179485.1. NCBI lineage: Eukaryota > Metazoa > Arthropoda > Insecta > Diptera > Culicidae > Ochlerotatus > Ochlerotatus camptorhynchus. The sequence continues at coordinate 5,400,446 of NW_027040766.1, read as the reverse complement.
GATACGCTTCATTGACACCAAAAACCGAGAAACCGAGCGGTTTTATAATTGCTTTTATAATTATAAAACAACTTATGGAATATTTTGTTGTGACATCTATAAGACATAACGGCGCCGGTGGTGTAGTGGTAAGCGTGATTACCTCTCACCCCAGCAGGCCTGGGTTCAATTCCAGTCGTCGCCGCCGGGATGTTCTGAGGCATAACATCTCTGATCACGCCTTCCTTCGGATGGGAAGTAAAGCCGTTGGTCCCCGGTTCATGAGTTGATGGGTCGATAGGTAGGGTCCAGGTGTGGGAGCTGCCTTCCTGGCACGTCGGTAGCATTGGTGCTCAGCACGGAAAACAAGATCGACGGAAAAAACAAATCAAAGGAAAAAAAAAAAAAAAAAATCTATAAGACAAATACCGATTGATTTACTGAACAGTTTTATAAAGGGATTGAGTGCTGCATTAAATTCATTTTTAAAACCAGACACTTTCTGATTCTCTCATCTGGCTTTACAATGTTTTTAAAACAGCATAAAGCTAAGCGTTATAAAACCACAATAAATCAGAGTTAAAGCCAAAAGGCTGTTAAATTATTACTTGGGTAGCTTTCAGTTGATCTTGCAACTCGCGAATGCCATTGCCTGTCATAGCAACATAGGTGTCACCGAGAGACGGTACTTCAAATTGTCCATAGCTCCTCTTTTTTGCGAACAACTCCTTCTTTACGTTTTCGTTGTCAATGGGTGGGACCTTCCCATCGTTCTTGAGTTCCCCAAGTCTTCGAGCTTCGACGATCTTCCCAGTCAACGAACATCCCATGACCGCTGCAATTTTCAGGACAATTGATGAAACATTTTCATTCTTAGATGCAGGAACTCCAAGTATGATTGCGTTCCTGGATAATTCAGCAAGCTTGAAACGGTCCACTTCTGATTCTAGGCCCACGATGACATCATTCAGCTCACTATATCTCGAACGAACTTCATTGATCTCCTTTTCCATTCCATTGTGACCATTGCATCTTCAAGCGAACGCCGGGTGTGAACGGTTTCCTGACGCAGCGCAGTTACTTCCTTCCAAGGTTGCAAAGACTCATTTCAGCTAAAATAATGTTTTTCGGAATAATAAAACCAAAAGATGGTATGATGGCATGTTTTACTTGTAACTTACAAGAAGAGGTTACAAAGTATGCGTTGGAAACATAAAACCTGTAAATTTTGCTTTCTATGAGTCACAATCAGCGATTTGCTGATCGCTGAGTGAGTGAGTGAGTGAGTGAGTGAGTTTGTGAAAAATCGCTGATTGTGACTCTCATGAAGTAAAATAAACTGATTTAATATGTCAAACACATTCTTTGCAACCTCTTCTTGTATCCTACCAATTCAAAATTTGATCATGACATCTAATTATTTCATAATTTAGAAAAACATTGTTTTAGCTGAAATGAGTCTTTGCAACCTTGCTTCCTTCATGAATTTTCGAAGCTCTTCTACCACAAGATTGTTGCGTCCTCATTCCTATCTCGTTGCATTCCACTGAGCAGAACAATTCAGTGCCAATATTTCAAAGGGGCGTAATTGCGTTTGTAAACAATGGCTCTAGCCGTCAATTTCTCGCGAATAAAATCTCACCCGTCCCAAATAGCAATGCTAACTGGTAGAAGAAAAATTCCTCTACCTGTTGGTGTCATTGCTAAAGCCATTGTTTACAAATGCAATTACGCCACTTTGAAATGTTGGCACTGAATTGTTGATTTCGCATCGTCCGTACAGCACTGCCGATACGTTTTTTTTTGCATCTGTAATTGTAGCATTTGTGACAATGCAAACATTCCATCACCTTGTTTACATCTGCCTCTTCATTATCACATTCTACACAGATAACCGTATCTTCAGATACAACATACATCGTTTACAATCAACGAATGGTAAACACGTTATACCACAGAGAATTTTGACAGGCGGTAACATTAAATATTTCGATCCGTAGCAATCTCAATCAGTCCGTAACGTCATCAATATTAAGATAGAAGAGATTAATTTATTGGTTTCTGTTGCCGAAGTGACTAATGAAGTGAAATTCCTGAACCACTCACTTGACTTTCAACTCGGATAATACCATCGGTGAGTCGAGACCACTCCAATTTCTGGATGACTACCTTTGATTAGATGGTTCGGCTGATTTCCCCGGTTTTTCACGAAAGTAGCACGGTAGAGGTACAACCACTTCACAACAGAGCTCAGCTCGACATGATCAATTAAAAAATAAGTACTTATATTTTAAAAAATTTTCCCGCGACCAAATTACAGAATCTGTCCATGCAAGAAAAATTGCTTATTCTGCATACTTTTCATGCAAATCTTTAAGAGAATCTTACATTTCCCGGCTGGATGATCATTTTCTATAAAATTCATCGATCACTTATTTCAATTTATGTCATCACTAGAGCATTCTTTAGGTATCAATGAAGACTGATAATATATAAAAATCCATCCAGAAAGCACAAAACTGCAGCGTCAAATAACTGATAACGTAGTGTTGCCAAAAGCGGGAAGGCACTGTACACGAAAAAAAGCATGCAAGCTCGGTGCAGTTTTTGTTTTGCGATGCAGAACGAGAGAAAAATTGAATAAAAGCTCCACTTCGTATGCATATTGCATTCGCGAGTAAAGAAGGAGAAAAAGGTGGCGGATATCTTTGTCCTCCCTGCAGAAGTGGTACGGTTCGGCTTTGGACTGACAGCTGGATTTGGATACCAAATAATCAGTTTTTACAATCTCGTAACAAGAGCTCCATCCACAGTTGATGTCAGTCAAACAGAGGGATCTAACCTTCATAGCGGATTAATTCTGTGGCAATAGCTAATGTGTCCCGCGGGATCGGAATCGAGGAATTGTCCAACCGGATGACATCGAGGTCGTGTTCTGCCCGGTATGCACTGGTAATTTATAATTACAATCCAATATCAATGAACGAGCTGCAACTGTGCGATGTTGCTGTTTCAACAGCAGAGAGAATGTGTAAACACATTCGTCCAACACGTTCTACAAAGCGCAGTTTAGGCTTCTGTGCTGTATGCCACCATGTAACGTCGAGTTGTCTATTTTCGAAAGCAGGCTCCCGCTGCTATCACCAGTATGTCAGCGGGATTGCCTGTCGTAGATTCGATAAAATAATTTGAAATTAATTTAAATGATGTTATTCGAGTGCTTACGGGGGCAATCTTCACTAGCTGCCGGGTAGCAGCTGCTGCCGGTTTTCGCTGTTTGAATATGCACGAGTTCGCTTTACATTTGCCAAATAGAGTTTCAATTTTCAACCACACATAACTACCGAGAACAGGACTGCGGAGTGTGCTGTGAGCAATTGGAATAGACAATGCTATTAGGTTTCGGAGAAAATATGAATCTCATATCGATATTTCACAGCAGCAACGTCGTTGTCGTCTCGGAAATGCTATTGTTTTCCTAGCGGGGAGCTTTTCAGCGATGGAGAAACGTACCGCCAATTTTCCAACGAATCGAGAATGGAAATTTTTCGCAGTATGATTTGAATATGAGTTTGCGAGGGTTTTACGGGGCTATTATTATCTAATTGGTGAAACTTCTTCCAGTAGAACACATTTTCAGGAAGAAATCTATGTACTTTGTGCATTAAGCCGTGGAAAGAGATGTTTGATTTGAGACTTTGGAAGGCTGATGCACTGCCGATACTCGAATATTAGTCCCATTTGGAAAATCGTCATATTGAGAAAATGATGATGGTATAATTTGCTGTTTTTCAGATACACATAGTTATAATTTCCAGTACTTATGGTCAAAATAGTTTCATTGCAACATTAGTTTTTCATTGGTTACTTGAAAACATTCATAGCTGTGGTATTTTGTTAGTATATTTGGAATGGGACTCGCATGCGAGTACTCGCATACCAGTCCCATCCCAAGCAACAATTTTTGTTTTATTTAAGTTTTATAGCAGTTGATATAACCAAATTATAAAACCTTCACTGACGACCACATTGCTTTAACAATGTCCTGAGAACCGCAATACAGCCATGTCATGGCCAATTGGCCCAGTTTTAATGCAGTCATTAAAACTTGATATGCGAACTACTTTAGGAGCATAGGATTTATGTCAGTTTTATCACACTCTAGACGTGATTGTTAAAAATGAAAACATAAAACCTCCTCCAGGTCAGAAAGTTTTAACAGCCTTCTAATGACTACCATAAAACTATACTACAACCGCATAAATCGCTACTGAAGAAGTTGATAAAACATGATACGCAAAACATTTTGACAACTTTGAAGGTTTTAAGTTGGGGTTTTTGGATGATAGTTAATATTGAGAAATATTTTATTGTGGTTTTATTCTTATACATTGAAAATAAGACGACTTTATTATAATTAAAAACCAATCTGTATATGCTTCACAGCATGCCGTGCAATATTTATGGTGATTATTATACCAAATAGGAGCATAAATTTAGTGCGCCATATGACTACTAAAATATAAGGATGTTTTTAATTTGTCTGCATTAGCACCATGCATTAAAGAGTCATTTAAAGATTATCTATTTAGTACAAAACTGTTGCTACTGTTGAGCAATAACCAGTCACATATTATTTAATTATACATAGATGTATGAAAGTGTTTTATTGCCTATCAATTAAAGCGTAATTATTCATACTGTGTGAAATTTGTTCATACGGCGACATTTTTTTTCGTTATAACTTGCTACTCCTTAAAAATACCTCAATATAACATATTCTCCTAGATTGGAATTCTATAGCATAACATAAACCTAATGGTTGTATCTTAGCATTTCGTAGTCCAAATTGAGAGCGTTAAGTTATATTTAAGCTATATAACTAGCTTGCTGGTTTTATTCGGTACAGCGAATCAAAACAAAACAAAAACCATGACCACCTGTCAAAAAGTCAACATTCCAAGCGATCCTCCTATTTTCGCTTGTAATCAAGATGTAAGAAATGCTTATTGGATCCACTAAAAGCTTTTTCAATACAAGGTTTAAAGCCGTGATGTCAATACTGGCCATCTCCAAACGGATTTAGTGAAACTGTCGGCGTTGCTTTAAGAAGGGTTCGTGGATCTTTCGGAAGTGTATCGGAAAGCCGCTTGTTCAATATTTTTAAGAGCTCCTTCACCGCACTGTGCCTTATGTAGGGATCGCATAACTGTAGTTCCTCCAGGAGTTTCATATTGTCGATCGTCTCATCTTCATCGTGTTCAGAAGCACTGAAGGGGTTTTCATTTCATATATCTGAATAGATTTGTTTTTTATAATGACAAAAAATTTCAGAGTATTTTTTGTTGTAGCAGTATATTTCTTATCTGTGAATCTTAGGCCTCTGATAAAGGTGATAGTTGTAATGAAGCTTTAATGAAGGTCTAAGACTGCTTCAAGTTTTATATCGGTCATAAAAAGTGTACCATAAAACATAATTGTATGTTTTGTTTTGGTTTTATTCTTCAGTTATAAGTAGTGATGCAGAACCACCTTACAGCTACCGTTAAAACTATGAAGTCTGAGTTTTAATTTAGTAGTCATAAAACAGTTTTATAGACGACTTGACGGCCTGATTTTATGACAAGCACACAAAACCGTAATACAACCACAGGCTGGAAGGGATGCTATGATAAAACAATGATAAAATAAGAATAAATCTTCCAAGCATTTAGATTGTTACTTGGGATTACTCACTATCGCTGGTTTTGTTATTTTGAGCGTAATACCATCGTCTAACATGATTGAACCACGAACCCCTCAAACTTTCATATCGAATCAAAACAAACATAGTTGTCTTCCCTAGAACTTCTTCCTTTCATGTATTTTGTTTTCGATGCGTTGATGGCAAGTCCAATCCGCCTAGCTTCAGCCTTCAGTCTGATGTACTTTTTTCGACATCGTCTCAAAATTCCTGAAGATCGTGCCACTTGTGTCCATCCAAGCTCTTCTGATCACACCTTCCAACGCGATGTTGAATAGCGGACACGAAAGTCCATCACTTTGCCGTAACCCCCTTCGAGATTCAAAGGGACTCGAGAGTATCCCCGATACTCGAACAACACACATCACTCGATCCATCGTCGCCTTAACCAATCGCGTCAGTTTAACCGGAAATCTGTACTCGTGAATAATCTGCCATAGCTGGTCTCGATCGATTATGTCGTATGCGGATTTGAAATCGATGAACAAATGATGTGTGGGCACGTTGTATTCGCGGCACCTGCAGAACCTGCCGAATTGAGAAAATTCGGTCCGTGGTAGCGCGGGCACCCATGAATCCCGCCTGGTATTGCCCCACGAACTCTCCTGCTAATGGTGACAGGCGGTGGCATAGAATACCTTGTATGTGGCGCTCAGCAGTGTGATAGCGCGGTAGTTGCAGCAATCCAACTTGTCACCCTTTTTGTAGATTGGGCATACGACACCTTCTTCTCCTCCGAAATATTGGCTAGTGCAGCCCTCTAGCCAGTGCTTCAACACCGTATTTTATAGCTCACTTAGTAGTTGATCTACAACAGTTGCTTTGTTGTTCTTCAGTCGACCGATCTCCTGCTCAACTTCTTGAAGATCACAGGCCGGCAGTCTGTCGTCTTATGCTCCAAGGTCTGTTGCTGTGCCACCTTCGTTTTCTGCTGCATCTATGAGGTGCTCGTCATAGTACTGCTTCCACCTCTCAATCATCTCACACTCATTCGTGAGAAGGTTACCGTCCAAGTCCTTGCACATATCGGCTTGCGGCACGTAGCCTTTGCGCGAACTATTTAGCTTCTCATAGAACTTCCGTGTGTCCTTTACGCGGTACAGATTTTCCATCGCCTCGCGATCTCGGTCTTCCTGGTGACGCTTCTTCCTTCGGAAAACCGAGTTTTGTCTGTTCCGCGCTTGTCTGTATCACTCCACATTCAATCTCGTGCGGTGTTGCAGCATTCTCGCCGTCAAACCAGTTATTGCTTCGGTCCGGGATCGCAGTACCTAGTGCCGCTGCAGCAGTACTACCTTTGGCGGAGCGGATGTCCCTCCAGCCATCTTCAAGAGTAGCTGATCTTCCATGGATAGTGCAACAGGTGATCCCCAGGTGGCTTTGCGAATATCCTTTACCATCTTCCGAACTCCAAAATGGTAGTGAAGTTCACCAGCATCTCGAAGCCACTTGTCTACCACTAATTGTAGCGTTGAATGTGGTTCAAAGCGTATGTATTCCTGCTTAAATCTCACCTGAAGAAGGCTCTTGCTGCTAGTTTTATACCTGGCCCGTACTCGGGTAAATGAGTCACCAGGCGTGATAATTGTTCTGGTTCTGGTTAATAGGAGAGCGTGTTGGTTTGATTCCCAAGTTACATTGCAAGTTTTATAAAAGTTTTAAAACATTCCACAAGTCTACATCGCTGTCTACAGAACCCTAATAAAAACCAACATTGTTACTTAGGATTGTGCTTATTCCACATCGTTCGTCGCTTGATGGGACAGTCGACCATCCGAGTAAAACTGCGTAATGTGATGCAAGAGAGATGAGTTGCAGCTTACTCGTATTCTTTGTAATTAGTTAGTAATTCTCGTTGAAACTAGGCCACCATTGACACATGTATGTATGTATGTATGTATGTATGTATGTATGTATATATAATTCAACTTCTACTGTCCGGCAGTGTTTGCAATATAATCTATTTTTATCTTATACTGATCCCATCGCAAACCATTTTAGCCCGGAAGTTGAAAGGTGATAGATCTGTTGAGATTCAGTAACCCATTTAAGAATGCCTGGTCACTCACGTTTATTCCGAGGCTACTTTCACTTACAACAAGCCCCGCTTACACGTAGTACCGATATAAAATGTATATTGTGTACACTTCCATCATCAAAGCAATTCCTGCTTTGTAGATGGCACGTATTTAGTAGGATGCATTTCATATTATTATATTTAGTTGTAATCAGTTAGATCTCACCGCTTATGTATTGTGTCCTCGACGCGGAAGCATCGTAGTCTATCCTGCAAAATTATTTTTCCCGGTTATTTTCCAGGGGGCAGAACGCCAACACCAAATACGTAAAAAGACACGGCAAACGTAGCTTCCGGGAGTGGAGGCGTAGCACCAAAACACGCTAGCACGACGCTACAGCAACACAACTATTCAATCAAAATTGTTGCCCGGGAATTTTCACAATAATTTACAATATTAAAACGCTGATAAATTAATCATGATGAATCTATATGCCCATGATAATAATGAAAACGAATTACTTTTTGCCTTGGTAAAAGCCAAAAAGCACTCGGAAAACACGGAATTTGTGACAGCGAAATTAAAGCCGACTGTTTGCGGGCAGAGCCTACTGCGCACTCTCAACTAGGCCACCATTGACACATGGTCTTAAAATATTTAAATATATCCGCTTGTAGGCGCTTACCACGAAAATAGTTATCCTAGTTGTGTTTTTATACTTTCACTTGGTGGTGGGCAGCGACAGTGGATAGCCGCCACTTACAGCAGATGACACCGGCGGCAGAAAGCAGCACAGCAGATGCACAGGTAAGTTCACTCACTTCACTTTCTTAAGCAGAACGGACAGCAAACTCACGTTAAGTGGTAAGTAAAAAGAACTTTATTGGAGAACAACTTTCACAAACTTTACAATTTGCACTTTATTGCACTTCACTGCTTGGGTGTTCAAATAAATCTGATCGTTGGTTCGGTTACAATACTCATTTTTACCTCACACACAATCAGCTGTGCAACCGCGGTTGCCAGAACGGCTAGAGAAACTGGTCTAAATTGGCGTCTGCTACCACTAGCTGATCCCCGCGGGAAGGAAATCGCATTCCGTGTGGCCAGAACCAACATACCCGCCGCCTTGATTAACTATCAACAACCAAACGTCAAAGCAAACAAAAACAAAACGAATGATTAACATAATCTACAGGTAAGTAATTTTCTCCTAACTATTTGGTTTTTCTTATATTTCTAGGTGAGAATTCCATAGCTGGCATGCACATCAGCGGTGGGATCGTCGCGTCGTTCTTCTTCGGGAATCGGTTCTGGATGAGGCAGCAGACAAATTTTGGTGATTGGTCTCTTGATGATGCCCTTCGCAGTTCGTAGGCTAACAACTCGAATTTACTTATCGCTTCCAGGGTGCACCTCCGTAATGCGGGCAAGCGGCCAACGGGTCGTCGGCAACATTTCGTCGATTAAGATGACCATTCGTCCGGGTTGAATATCATCGTTTCGTGCTGCAAGGTTGGTGTCCTTCATTAACTCCTGCAGGTAGTCTGATCGCCAGTGACTCCAAAATTTCTGGATGTTTTGCTGGAGCTTTTGGAGGTGATCGAGGGTGCCCACCGATGAGTGCTGGAGGTCTGGGTCGGGCAGGGCTTGAAGAGACGTTCCGATGAGGAAGTGTGCCGGCGTCAGTGCAGCAAGATCGTTTGGATCGTCGGACATCGGGAGCAATGGACGAGAATTCATTACTGCTTCGATTTGATGTAAAATAGTGTAGTAAGCTTCGAACGAGAGACGTGTACTACCTAATTGGCGAAATAAATGCCGCTTGGCAGTCTTAACCGCTGCTTCCCATAGGCCAACAAAGTGTGATGCCATAGGAGGAGTCAAGTGCCACATTATCCCTTGCTCGGAGCAGGCTGAAGCGATTATGCTCTGCTCGTTGTTGCTCCTAAATCTGGCGAATAGCTTGACCAGTTCGCGTTTTGCTCCTTCGAAATTTTTCCAATTATCGGAATATAGGTGGGTTGGGACTCCCCGCCTTGAGGTGAACCGTCGCAAAGCCACTAGAAATCCTTGGGTAGAAAGGTCCCCAACCAATTCCAAATGAACGGCCTTTGTCACAAAGCATACAAATACGCACAGGTAAGCTTTTGCGGGCGCGGCGCGCTTGTGAATAGGCTTGATGTGCAACGGATCAGCGTAATCCACGCCTGTGTTGGAGAACGGACGACTTGGAACGATCCTTGAAGCAGGTAGCTGACCGATTTGCTGCTGTTCGAGTATCGGATGCTGCCGGAAGCAACGGAAGCAATTTCGTACGATGCCTTTGACCAAATGACGACCATTCAAAGGCCAGTACTGCCCGAACCAGCGCGATGATCATCGTTGCCCTCCGGTATAGCAGAGTCGCCTTATCTAGCTGCAGCGCCATCTTGGAATGGGTAACACAGCACTCGATGCTCCGTAGACGAAAAAGGGTCTGTCAAACAAAAAAGACCACGATAGACCCGGACAAAAAGAGATAATCACTTGGAATGGTACTTACCAGTTCCAAGGCAAGTATGTGCCTTGAATTTAAAAAAAAAACTGCAAACTGGAACGCGGATGCACACGGCCCGTGCTGACCGAGCTTGATGGCAAGCGATGATGTAGGATGGCTTTACAATTTGCACTTTATTGCACTTCACTGCTTGGGTGTTCAAATAAATCTGATCGTTGGTTCGGTTACAATATTCGTTTTTACCTCACACACAATCAGCTGTGCAACCGCGGTTGCCAGAAAGCCTAGAGAAACTGGTCTAAATTGGCGTCTGCTACCACTAGCTGATCGCGGGGGAAAGGAAATCGCATTCCGTGTGGCCAGAACCAACACCGCTTGATTGGTCGAAACTGATGAAAACAATTAGATTGCCACTTTCCTTAGCTCCAATTAATGGACCCCTCGCTCACCAAGGACCATACAGCAATTCACTACATTTTCAATAGTGACCAAAAATATTCATTAGTACCGTCCCAATGACGCGTTCATCTAGATAAAATTGATAAATATCAGATTTTTAGCGATGGGTCCAATCTTAGATCCATAGGCCAACATTAGAGCCATTTCCCCTATTTAACATGTTAAATCTTTGAAATTTCATATAGAAACCTCCTGCAAACAACACGTTATTATGAAGAGGAAGGATAGGGTTTTCATTCGGAATGAAGCTTTTTTTTGGTGGCCATCATGGATTGTGAAAATTGTGAACCTCGTTATAGAAAAATTGTTGTTTCATAGTGTTAATGACATTGTTCACCTAATCTATTCAGTGTTTCAGATGGTGACCTCAGAATCAAAATCGGTGGTTGCAAACATAGTGAAAAATACGTTTTTTTTCTGATAAAATCCAAGATGGCTGCCAAAAAACTGTCCATTCCGAATGAAAACTCTATTCTTCCTCTTCATAATAACGTGTTGTTTGTAGGAGGGTTCCATAAAGGGTGTCCACGATGAAATTGCCACACTATGAAATTGCTGTAACTTTTTAACCGTTGGGTAGAATTTAATGAAAATTTGGGTGGATTTAGTTCATAGTGCATTATTTACATCCTGCAAGTTTTAAAGTCCTGTGATCAAAACTCGCGGAAATGGAGTCGAAAGAACAGCTCGTGCGTGATAAAATCTTGCGCATTCATCACGAGAACAAGGATCTCTCGCATCGTTCCATCGCTAAAACGTTGGGAATCGCGAATTCCATGGTGTCGCGTGTGATTAAGCGGTTCGAGGAACGGTTGACCACCGATCGGAAGCCCAGAATTGAAGGAAAAAGTATTCCGTACAACACCAAAAATCACAACCGCGTAGTTGGGGCCTTCAACCGAAATCCGAACGCCTCCGTTAGGGATGTGGCTAAGAAGCTGCACCTAAGCCGAAGTTTTGTCCAGAAGGCCAAAACTAAGACTGGGCTTCGAACGTTCAAGGTACAAAAGACCCCTAATCGCGACGAGAAGCAGAACAAGTCCGCCAAAACCCGTGCCAGGAAGTTGTACCTCAACATGCTGACGAAAGTTGAATGCTGCATCATGGACGACGAAACATATGTGAAGGCCGACTTCAAACAGATCCCCGGCAACCTGTTTTTCACGCCCAAGGATAAGTTCAGCGTTCCGGAGCATGTCCGCACTCAGAAGATGTCCAAATTTGCGAAGAAATTCCTGGTTTGGCAAGCCATCTGCACGTGCGGGAAGCGGAGTGCACCTTTCGTGACCCAGGACACGATGAACGGACAGGTGTACATAAAAGAGTGCCTCCAGAAGCGGCTGCTTCCTCTCCTGAAGGCCCACAACGTCCCAACAATCTTCTGGCCGGATTTGGCCTCATGCCACTACTCCAAGGACGTGCTGAAGTGGTATGCGGACAATAAGGTCAATTTCGTGCCAAAAATGTTCAACCCTCCCAACACTCCGGAGCTCCGCCCCATCGAGAAGTACTGGGCGATTATGAAGCAGCACCTTCTCAAACGACCTAAGGTAGTGAAGACAGTCGAGGAACTGAAGAAAGTATGGGTTTACATGCAAAAAACGGTTGATTCACAGGTTGTGCAGAATCTTATGGCCGGGGTTAAGGCCAAGGTGCGGGCATTTGCGTATGGACTGTGTCGTGACGCTTCGTAGCCATTGCTGTGTACCGAAAAATTCCTTTTTTTCCACTAATTTAAAAGACTTGTACCTACTACAGACTGTAAATAAAATACGAGTAAAATGGTAAAATGAAGTTTAATAGTTATTTCTCAATCCCTGAAAATTTGATGGCAATCGGATGAAAACTCGAATTTTGCGAATCAATTTTGTGTGTGGCAATTTCATCGTGGACACCCTTTATGAAACTTTAAAGATTTAACGTGATAAATATGCCGAGAATTGCTAAAAATACAACTTTTAGAAAACTGTTAGGTCCCTTGGCGAGCGATGGGTCCACTAATTTCAGCTAAGGAAAGTGGCAATCTCAGCTTTTCATCGGATTCGACCAATAATGGTGATATATTTGAATATTTAAAGACCATTTGTCAACGGCGGCCTGATTTCAACGAGAATTACTCTATGTGATAAAAGGGTATATTTAAGTAAAATAGTAGTAAATAAAGTACCCTCAAAATTAATTAACCTATTTGGTTTCACCAATCAATTCGAAATACGCCAAGAAGGACAATATATACACACTTCATTTGAGCCAAAGCTACCCATTCAAACCCTTCACATCACTAACCAACCTGTGGCAGAGAGCCGGAACGATGGGAAACGAACGGGGTGACCAAAACGGTATACTTTTGATGAACGTTTACTTAGGCCAACTTTTTACCCGATATCGATGCTAGGTATATGTTTGAAAACTTTTCCATTCGTTTTTTTTTTAAATTTCAAAGAAAAATGTCGATGGATGGAGCATTGGAAACGAGGGTCGATCGAATTCAATTTAAAGTTGGTTCTTTATCGAAACCAGGGGGGCCAACGGTGAATGGTTTAACTTTTGCAGGCAGAAGGATGATTGATGCTTTGTTAGGGGAAGGTGTGGGAATCCGAAAACAGGTTAGATCCATGTTTTAATATTGCGTATTCTTGAGAAGAATCGATCTTGTGAACAACTGCTTCGATTCCATTTCGATTTTTTTCCACTGACTTATTAAATTCCGACGGGATAACCACATTATCACCTTGCGGGTGATACGTGCCGAATATCGCTGGGGAAATATTGCCTTCTACGGAGTGGAACCTAATTAAGGTGATTCCAGTTAATAAACTTTACCCCTACGTCGAGGATGGTGCCGACGGTGTGACTTTGAAGGCTGTCAGTAAAACTTTACCATTCAATTAAATAACATTGCCAGCCAGGGTGAAAAGCAGATCGCGTGGAACGTGCTTGCGATAGCACTGACTGATGCCAAACTTTGTTATATTGATTAGAAATTTGAAGCACGTACCAATACTTTTGCCGGAATTTTGCTCGGATGTGGCTGTTCTCTGAAGACTCCACAAAGCCATGTTCACTAATCAGTTTTGAAAGAAGCGATCAATCAGGGAAATTTTACTTCAAGTTGGAACATTTTAGCCACGTCATCCACATGAAAATCACGACAACTTTTATGCTGTGAACTTGTTTGAAATCGGATCAAAATGCCAGAAAAACACCCATTGCCATTAAAGCAAAGCACCCGGAGATCACTATCGGAAACACCACGACAACGGATCCGCCCGATGATAATAATAATTAAAATTGAGCATTTGACTCTGATAGCTTAATTTGCTTGCTGTGTACATTGATATTCCTTCTCCGGGAAAGCGTTTAAAGTGGGTGCCCTCCTTCCTACCAGCGTTATCGCTGTAAGTTGCCTAAAGCTTGTCTGGTAAATTACATCTAGCGAGCAGGATGTTCAAGTTTCTCGAGACCAAGAATGGCACAGTTCACCCTAGTTTGGCAGGAGTACTAACCGTGTGATGGAAGCCGGAAATGTGGTGGTTTCCCGCGGTTGGATTTTGCCTTCAGCAGCGACGGTAGGCAGCAAATTGGTTTCGTGGTGCTGACATCGCAAGTGCTATTCGAGGGATGGAGAATGAGTGAGGTGTGCATTTTTAAAAATTTCTTCACTATTAAAGGTGCGTTTCATATTTCATCACATGTAGTTCCAATAGTTCCAAAGATTTTGAACGAAATGTGGCGCTTGTGAAGATCACTTGAAGATACGATATGACGGAACATTGATAATAATTGTATAATATACAAGTATTTTTTTACAGAAATTAGTTAAGATAACATATTGAAAAATGTGTAAATTGTTAGTCAACAAATGTAATGTTGCATTGAAATACTTTAAATCGTGTTTAATAGTGTGTTATTTCACATCCGTTGAACCATTCTGATTGGCCACCCCCTTCCGGTTATATCACAGCATTACCAATAATGTATAAGCATGTATATCTTTTTCGGTGCCATGGAGTCAACAAAGTTAAAGTGAAAGAAGAACTGTAAAATGGAGCACATGCGATACGACAATGGAGTGATGCTCGTTATGAAAATACCCGGAGACACTGTCCATTTTCCGCATTGGTGTTACGGTTTTATAAGACGCAACTATAGGAACTCAAGATCATCAATATAGTAGACGTCGAAATGTCATATAACACATCAGAAGTATCATGGAAGACTTTCGAGATACTACTAGCAGTGATGCGGAAAAGGACAAGGAGTTCACAAATAGGCACGAAAATTGGACAGAAGGGAGAAGAAACAGCGAAAGTTAGTGAGATGGATTTAAATTTTAATTTTTTATTATTTCTCATATTTACAAAACAATGCTGGGATTGGGAGGGACCATCAGGGCACCCGATTGAAGCGATTTGGATGGGGAGAGTGAAATTGTCAACTCCCTGTCGTTAACATCTCTTGGAAAAAGGGTGGGCACTTCTCCACACTCACTGGGGTATTCTTCTGATGGCTCGTTTTTTGATAATAATGAAGGGGAAGGGGATTCTCTATCATCCCGTGGAGGCGTATAGGTGAATTTACTTATCAATCCACCATAACCGTTTTTGGCGCTTCAAACAGTGAGATGTTGAGGACAATCAGAGATTATTCAGCTTGATCAAAGTAAACAGTGAGGAGCGCCCAGTACTATCGAACTTAGTTTCCGTACTACAGCGAGTGGTAGACAGTTATCATCATCATCATCATCATCATCATCATCATCATCATCATCATCATCATCATCATCATCATCATCATCATCATCATCATCATCATCATCATCATCATCATCATCATCATCATCATCATCATCATCATCATCATCATCATCATCATCATCATCATCATCATCATCAAATAAGATTTATTCTTAATATAAGATATAGCGTACTGAAATTCGGTTTGAGGAACGAGTACGTAAATAAAAGGAATAATATTAATCTTTCAGGAAATACCTGTTGATCGGAAATCTACAACAAATCCTTCTCAAGAGTAGTTTTTACCGTCATCGGTGAGGTTGCTTCCAGGATCGAAGTTTAGTTACAGCAGTTTGAACAGGAGCTTGGTAGTAATTGTTTTGTGAAATAAGAAGTCACCGATTTTGCTTACTGAGCAGAAAATCAAGCCCCTCCACATTATTAAGTTATGCTCTAAATCGGATTTCTTCCATAATATGATATAAAACGTATTGAAATTCGGTTGAAGGGAAGCTTCAATTGTCGCTCAAAGTGACGCTGAAATGCAGTTTCAGCTAGCGCTGGAACAAATGCAGCGGAACTTTGAGCGACAATTGGAGCAAGAGGAAGAAAAGAAGAAGATGCAGCTTATGTTGGAGCGGAAAATGTTGAAACGAAGGAAAGCGATGGAAGCAGAGTTTAACAAAATCGGAATGAGGGTGCTGTTGGCGCACATCAGGTGCATACGAATGTGGATTTGGAGAAAATGGAGAGGAAGAAGCAAAACGCTATCAATCGGGGTGCTTATCCAAAATACTCCACACCAAAAACCGCACCGCAGCCTGGTTACGTCAACCACAATGAATCGCTTCTCGAAAAGGTCTCGGAGGAAAACACGCCGCTCAGGAGCCCTCTACTACCAACGATCAAAAAGCCAGCCCTGCCACCTTTACCGGTGCCTCAGATTCCAAATCCAGCTACACTAACACCTAATCCGTTGCCAATCCCAAATCCACGACCACCGCTATATCCTGTTCCGATTCCATTGTCAATTCCGGCAACACCGGTACCAATACCAGCTCTACTCCCAGCTCCATATACTGCACCTTATCCTATGCTGAACCCAAGTGTGCCAGTATCACACGGTCTGAACGGTAGCATCGAGAATCATTCAATGCAGTATGCAGAACCGGAGCTAACGAGAGCTCAGATTGCCGCAAGGAAGGGCCCGTTTGCAAAGTTGCCGGTGTTCACCGGACGGCCGGAAGAGTGGCCCTTATTCATCAGCAGTTTCAACAACGGGAACAATGCGTGCAACTACTCAAACCTCGAAAACCTCGGAAGACTCCAGGAGAGCATCAAGGGTCAAGCGTTGGTCCATTCTCTGATGCAGAAGGCAAGGAAGGCAGAGTCACCGCGTATGGATCTAGTGAAAACTGAAAAGGGTGTGTATCGACGTGCAGTTGCCAAGCTAGCGGTGATGGAATTGAGGAGTAAATCTGGCCAGATCCTTGGTTCCGACCAGAGTTACGGAAGGGGGAATGTTGCCACCACCGTTGGGCACAACACCAGTGGGTTCACTGACGGGCCTGTCGATAAGTGAGGATAAGGACAAACGTCATGGCGCGGCCGTGACAGGTGTCAATCGAGAAGGATGAATATTAGCAAAAGTGAACCCTAATAAAAATTGTATGGTTAATTTGCGTAACGACGTGTTCTGGGTATCATCCAAGTGGAATAGTTCAATGATTTGGGTTATCGTTCGTTTATGGTTATTTTTATTAGGGAAGTCTAAAAGGATATACAGAATTTCGAGATAGGGGAATTTACGTATTCTCGTCAATCTAAGCAGCGTCCGATCTTCTATTAGCGATTTCTCAGCGTCACACACATACATGACAGGTTTGTTTGTTGACATTTATCTGCTGCTTGCTGTTCTACCAATTCCAATCAATAGAACTGATCAAAACGGGTTGAACATGTTTTAACAACGCTCCAAACTTCTCAGGTGAATGTGACTATTGTCGGCAGTCTCTTTTTCTTCGGCACCCTTTCCATTTGAACTGCGTGTTAACCAGCTGTTCTATTATCGGCAACTCGAAATCAGCCGTATTTTGTAGTGTGTATATTTAATTTAAAGTAAAATATGGCATAACAGGATTGCACAGTCGTAAAAATGTAATCAGATTGAAGCTGAAAAGGTAAGGAATCGGCTTAATACATTCAGCGAAGAGTTTTGATGGGAAAATACAGTGAAATTCACGTTTCAATTTCGGTTGCCGAAAACAGTCAATGGGTGCCGAAGCCATAATTTACCCTAGTTAAATTAGTAGGAGCACAAACATTTTTGAAAACTTTGTTTATTTAGTGAATTTCAAATAAATTGTAATTGTAAAAATTCGTAAGTAATGTTAAACTAATGTTTATAAATTATTAAATCATGCAATTTCATTGTTCAGACTACAGCAAAGCTGATCAACTGAATTTGTCAGGTCAAAGAGCCACAATAAGAAGATCATTGATGTAAGTGGAATAATTACCGTAAAATTCATTGTATTTAATAAATAAATTTTACAGTTTTGAGCTGTAAGCTACGGCCTGCTTCAAGAAAGTGTATTTTCTGATTATTTGATGTGGACAGCTCTAATGTTGCCCTATGGACCTAAGATTGGGCCCATCACTAAAATCTGCTATCTATATTTTTTTTTGTAGATGAACCGTCATTAGGACGGTATTAGTGGATATTTGAAGTCGGTATTGAAAATTTAGTCGTTTGCTGAATTTATGTATAGGCCCAAATTAGAGGCAATTAGGCCGACATTACATCCATTTCCATCCATTTGAGTTTTAGGAAAGACGTGTTGATCGGAGAGCCACATCAAATCCTTCTCGCGAACAGTTATTGTCGTCGTTGGTAAGCTCGCCGCTGGATCGAAGCCTAGTAACGACAAATTGAACGGAAGCTTGATCGTAATTGTTTGTGATAACGGATGATAACTAAAAATTAGAATTTTTGGTCTCATGAAAAAAAAAACACATGTTTGAGAAAAAAAAAGTAATTTATTTCAAATGAAGGTACGACACGTTTCCGCAAAAAAAAATCAATCAACATTTGAAAAAAAAAAAAAATGTCCGTTATTAGCTGTTTGACTTAGCTTTATCATGATGTGAGAACATGAGCGTTGTACAGCATTTAAATCGGTTTTACGAATACAACTTTTGATTCGGTTTATCAGCTGATTCTTAGCCCTCCAATTGTTTTTGTACTCCAACCATCTCATATTTCCAAAAAAAAAACTTCAATTGGGCAACACTGAGACAAGTTTGTTGGTACATGCGGGATATTTTGATTTTCCAAGAGGGTTAGTCTTTTCTTAGCATAGTGCGATGATGCAAAACACGTAGGTTTCCGTGAGCGTGATATTTTTGAAGACATGGAATCAATATTTTCTTCAAACATTGATTTGAGAGAGAAGTGTACGGTTGATTGCCAAACCGCTAGGCTTGAACCAAGGTTGCAAAGACTCATTTCAGCTAAAATAATGTTTTTCGGAATAATAAAACCAAAAGATGGTATGATGGCATGTTTTACTTGTAACTTACAAGAAGAGGTTACAAAGCATGCGTTGGAAACATAAAACCTGTAAATTTTGCTCTCTATGAGTCACAATCAGCGATTTGCTGATCGCTGAGTGAGTGAGTGAGTGAGTGAGTGAGTGAGTGAGTTTGTGAAAAATCGCTGATTGTGACTCTCATGAAGTGAAATAAACAGGTTTAATGTGTCAAACACATTCTTTGCAACCTCTTCTTGTATCCTACCAATTCAAAATTTGATCATGGCATCTAATTATTTCATAATTTAGAAAAACATTGTTTTAGCTGAAATGAGTCTTTGCAACCTTGGCTTGAACCATGGCTTAGAAATTCCTATCTCTGATATGGAGATATACAGCATCACTTATGTTCAAACTTGTGTTTGTACTAGAATCTTACATTTGGAGATGTTGTACAACTATTATTTGAATAACATCGATATTTTCCAGCAATGTGAGATTTTGAGAGAGAAAAGCAACTTTCATCTTCCAAAACGAGACATTTTTCTGAGTAATTTCTTGTCATCCAACGGCATTGCGTTTTCACGTTCGAAATTTGTTGATCGGTGTACACTGGAGTCGCTTTTTACGCGGTTTTTTTACGCGGTTTTTTTTTACACGGTTTTTTTTACGCGGTTGGGCCGCAGAGTCGCAATTTACGCGATACGTTTTTAACGATTTCTGGTCAACGATACGACCTATCGACTTCATTCCAATCATATTATCCGTTTCAAACCATAGGTAATCGAATGGCATACTTTTAAAATAATCACAATTTTTTGTGTGAATACAGAAATTTTTAAAATATGTCTATATGGACCATAGCATGCTATAATAACGAATGGCATCAAAATCCGATTTATAAAAAAATATTTAAGCATGTGAAAAATCAAAATCTCGGTAGTTTTTTTACGCGGCCCATATTTCCCGCGTAAAAAGCGACTTCAGTGTATTCTGAAGCTTTTGATATTTTCTAACAAACTTGCACTTGAACTTTTTCATGGCGTCCCGCTGGCTTATCGAATCTTTGTATTTGAACGTATGATGTAGCGATCGAAGTCCTATTTTGTTCATTATTTTGGCTGGTTTATCACTACCATTCTGACTGGTCATCCCGTTGCGGTTAAATCACTGCATTGTTAATAATGTATAAGTATCTTTATCTTTTCCGGTAGCATGGAGTCAATAAAGTGAAAGTGAAAGAAGAGCTGCAAAATAGAGAACATGCGATACGACAATGGAGTGATGCTCGTTAAGAAAATACGTGTTACGGTTTTATAAGCTGCAACTATAGGAACTCAAGATCATCATACAAAGATAAGAGCCGTCGAAATGTCGTAGAACACATCAGAAGTAACATGGAAGACTTTTGGGATACTAGTAGCGACTAGCAGTGATGCCGAAAAGGACAATTAGTTCACAAATTTGTTTATCGGTGTATTCTGAAGCTCTTGATTGCTTCTAACAAACTATTCCTATCCCTTTCAACATTTTTCAGATGTGAGGTTGCGTGCACTTGAACTTTTTCCAAGCTGACTTGTTGAATCTTTGTTTTTGAACGTATGATGTAGCGATCGAAGTCCTTTTTTTCGTTATTTTGGCTAGTTTTCCACTACCCCTCTTCCGAATTGTTGTCAAGGATGCCAAAATACGATAAACAGTAGAAATTGGTACATTGTTTTTTTTTTTTTAAATGATCCACCGTAAACTTTTTCCCACGATTTTAGTGTGTTTTGAAGAACTGTAAATGCGCCCATAAAGTGCTTCTTGTTTCGATGCCATTTTGAGCCAAATGAGCATGTGAAAACAAAATAAAAAAAATTCTTTAGTTTTTTGAAGCGATAGAGCATTGATTTCCACAAGCTGCCTCTTTTTGGTGAACATTTTTGGTTTGGTATGAGAGAGCTGAAGCTATTCTCATTTTTTTTAGTTATCACCCGATTTTGCGTATTGAGCAGAAGACCATTCATTCAAACCTAAGCTCCTCTTCGTTATTAAATCTTTAGAGCATCAATTCAGCATATTGTTTATCCAACATCCCAGTGATTTCTCGTGGAATGCAGAGCTGTTATCGGCATTCGTTAAAGCGAGTATTACGTCAACTTTTTTTTCTAGTTTGAGACCACCAGTATTTACACATTGAGGGTGATTGCTAGTCCCAAGTAACGTCTATTGGTTCTCTGTGTAATTACAGCTGATCTGACAATAACGGAGTTGCTTCCTCGCGCGGTCAATCATGCTCATGCTCATGCTCTACTTGCGAAATGAAGCCCCTGCCATTTTCGCCTTCAGAGAGTCACAATCTATGGTTATATCATGCGTGAGCGCTTACTCTGAGTGAACGCTCACGAATCGTAAAATCTCTGATTGTGACTGTCTGAAAGCAAAATTTGAGAAGCATGGCGGACATGGCATTTTCACGCTCATATTGACACTTTATTATGGGAGTTTTCGATAGTATTACCGAAAAAGAAATCATCCGTATAGGTTGACGTTCATTGTGATTTCCTAATTATTAGAGTAAAAAGCTACAGAAACGTCGTAGACGCAAATCGAAAGAAGTCGATTTAACAATACCTCTGACCTCCACGCCTCGATGATTATTGATCATGGCACACCTTCATGGCGTGTTGCCCACTTGATAATTGGACTACTCTTTTTACAAGGGTTTTAGTGGTGCCAACACTAAACCAAAGTACGCTAGTCGACCTAGCGACTTCCGACGTCATTAGTGACATTTAGAGACATAGGGAGACAACCCAAGTTATAATTTTGATTTTATAATTCCTGATGAAAACAGTTGTCTTCACTCGTTGATGCTTCTGGGACTGGGACTGTCTTGACTAGGTTGCTGGCTTCTTTGTTTATGAACTTGAAAAGTTGTGTCCTGGTCAGAACTGGTAGCTCTGAGCTGGATGCGAGATTGTTATTACGTATTCAGGAACTTCTTAACAGACACAAGCTCTTTGTTCTGTCCCTCTCCATTATCTCTTGAGGAGTGCATTATACATTTCCTTGGAAATTCAGCTTATTGAAAAGAAAGCTCAGGCTTCCCTCAGCAGTCGGAAAATTTGCATCCAGGCGACCGAGAGTCTTCGAGGCCAATCTTATGGACTGCAAGGTGTATAATTTCAACGTCCTTGTTTGTCAAAAAATGGTCTTGGCCAAGCTCTGAAAGCACTGCTTTGATACATTCCCATACCTTAATAAATTGCTCGATCATGGCTTCAGTACTATTCCAGCGTGTTTTGACGTCCAGCAAAAGAGAGGTTCAAAGGCTTTTGGAAGGATTTGGTTATTTTTTTCCTGCAGCAGAGCATTCTCAATCGGTGATTTATGGAACATTTTCACGACTTTTTGGACCTGTTTCAAAGTAACGCTGAGATTGCTGTTATACAACAAATTAGGTTGGACCCTACCCAAGGTAATGCTTCTTGGATATCGATTTGGAAAATTCCTCTTCGATCCTTCAGATTGTTATAGTAATCTGCTTGGAAGTCGATTTGGATAAAAATTAACTGCCGCCATGGCACCTAAACGCAAAAGAAAGGGGCAAACTCTTGATCCCCCTTCTGATGAAATTAATTTGAGTAATCAATTTGATTTGCTCACGGATGATGAGAATAATCCATCATCCAAGAAAAACCCTAGTAAACTTTCCCGGCTTAATGCCAAGAAGGAAAAGATTCCCTCTATTGTGATAACCACTTCCGATTTCCATGCTCTTCGCATGGAACTTTTGAACTTCGTGAAAGTTAAGTTTTCACTACAAATTGGACGTCGGGGTGAATGCCGTGTATTGGCTGAAACCTTAGATGGATTTAAATGTCTTCTCAGCTATCTTACTGAGATTGATTTAGAAATTTAAATGTTCAAATTGTGGTGAAACCACAAATCCAATTTTTGGAAATGTAAGACTCACAAAGCGATCCTACAATCTCGTTCTAAGCGACAGGTAGGAAACGCTCCACGTTCCCGACCAGGTACAAATTCCTCTGCTGTTAACAACGGTCGGCGAGGAACAAATTCTACATTCGTACCCGTAGGTACAAATATCATCCCTGCTTTAAATTTTTCATCTTCACCAGCTCCCCTCACTGCTAACAATGTTCAGCGAGTTAATGGAGCTACCAATGCTGCTATGATTACTGATATGCTTAAATCTAACTTCTTGTTTGATGCTTTGCAAACTGGAGTAAAATTTGCAAACAATATTGTCACGACTTTAAAATTCAGCAATAGATTTTGAATCAATAAATATTTTAAATTGGAATGCTCGATTTCTTAAAGATAATGAAGACGAGCTATTAAACTTTTTGAGAGTTCATAATGTGCATATTGCCGTTATAACTGAAACGTTCCTTTAACCTGACCATAAGGTTAAGAAGGACACATATTATTTCATTTATAGAAATGATCGTCTTGATGGACCTTCTGGTGGCGTTGCCATCATTGTTCATAGACGAATCAAACATAAAATTCATTCTTCATTTGAAAGAAATAATTTGTAATCCCAACAGCTCTACTTTCAATTACCATAGAGCTGATAGGGAGCAATATCGAATACAAATTGAACTTTAAGGATGGATCCTCATAGTGAATAAACACCAAATTTATGACAAGGATATCTCGAAGGATGAACAAAGTTGGAGAAAAAATTCAAGCGATGCTAACGACCGAACGGAAGTCGATTTCAGTCGAATTTAGTTCTTTAGAAGAACCAGCACGTCCGACAGAACGGGTACCATCAACGACTGAGCATCTGGTGGAGAAGAGTGAAGTGAGCGTGGTCCTCAAATTCATAAAACATTGTTAAAACATTCTGAAAACAGACCAGCCTTCTCCAGACCTTGCGAATAGATGAATATCGGAATAACTTGCGTCAGTACTGACAGCAAACCACTGAAACTGTCATTTAGCGGACACTAGTTGGTTTCCGATCCATTGCCGCGATTTTATTCGGCGAAAGGGTCATCTCTTCGAAAAATTTCATTCAACCGTACATTCCTGCATCGTTTGATGGTGCACTTCCAAAACCATCCGGAAGAAGGGAATGATCGAGGTTACAGCTGTGCGAAATGCGAAATGTTGTGAACACTTTCTGTGTAACTGCTTCCAAGCCCTCGGGAGAGAATCGCCTGGAAGAACGCTGAATTGCACAGCGCAACTATCGAAAGATAAACAAACTTTGACGTTTAACATGTTGTAGGCAACATTGCCCCCATAAATGCTGCCATAAATCTGAACGGGTTAGGATCAAGCAAAATGGCTTTAGATAAATACAATTCAGTTTACAAGTTTTCTTCTTAAAGGCCATTTCAAAATCTTATGAATTTGTTTAGGATTTCTTGAAAGCAAAATAACTTTTTCACAAATGGCCCATGAAAATCAACTTTTATGCCTCCGCCATATTACAATTATTTTGTTTGTTTTTTACAATCTTCGATTTTCATTCTATATTTCCTTGGATGTAACTTTATTTTAGCCAATTTAGCAATTAGAAAATATTTAGAATGCAAAAATCATGAAAAACAAAAATCTCGGCTAAGCTTAATAGTCGATCTGAAGAATATTTTTTTTTCTTAATGTAAAATAATTAGTAAAATCGATGTTTTCCATGGGCGGACTCAAGTTTTTCGATGTTTTCACGTACATTTCACAATCAATTTTATATGGCACCTAAAACAATGCCACTTCATGAGAACTACCTTATAATTTTTGAAATTCGGTAGGATTTTTATACCATCAGTTTTTATTTTAATTATTTTGATAAGATCGGATGGTGTTTATGAATCCTTTTTTATCTTGATTGTTGTTTTTTTTTTCTAGTGAACTTAGCAAGCAGCTTGGGTAAATGACTCGGATAATGGTTTTAATTGTTGCCAAATAGCTTTTATTGTAGCTTAAATACGGTTTTTGAATGGATCTCAATGCTTTTTTATCGTACAACTATTTTGCAGTAAATCAATCTTGAAGAGCTTCGAAAATATACCGGTCATGCTTAACGCTGTGCCAATATGGTCTAGTTATTGCACTACCAGGAAAAAAGAAGTTCAAAGGATTCAGAACAGGCGCCAGGCCCCCTCCAGAATTATCTAGGCCCCCTCCAGATAAATTGTCTAGCTACGCCAATGCACCTCGGTTGATATGGAATGTAATTTATTTTGAATTTGGAACAAATAAAGAGTTAAAAAAATTATTTAATGTTAGGGTTAGGTTAGGGTTGTGCTCCAAATAGGTGCTTAATCCTCGTAATTATACCCCTTCCTCCCCTACTTCGCTGACATATGAACGAACATTTTGTTCAATATTTATAGGGAAAACAGCTACCTGTTGCTTTATCATAAAATGCAACCTTCACTCTGTTCTCTGCTTCAGAGACCTAATTCAAAACTAATGATGGAGCTACTGAAAAAATAACGTATTTTTTGGGAATTGTTTTATCCCACAACATGCATGGCGTTTTTGTACTATAGTGAGGTCCAAATCAACACAAAATGTGTGACGAAATAGTGTCATTTCCTATTGTAGTCGATGTCGATGTCGAATTTAATGCACATTGATCACAGCAAAATAGCTCAACATTGATCAACCCAATGTTGTTATGTAGAGAAAATTTTATCAATTCTTAGCTATTACATTAAATTTAAACACATTATCTTATGCGAAAGATGAACTGCGGTCTGATTATGCTTACATGGATTGTCGCGAGTTTTGAACCATAACCGAAACATTGTAATACTTGAAAAATTTAAGATAAAGTATATTAGTTAAAAATGCATGATGTACATCAATTTGCGTAGTTCTACCGCAGAAGTAACTCTAAGACTAGAATGTACCGAAGAAACGTGCTCATCTTTTTGGCTCAGCTCTGGTACTCTCTTCGGTCCCAAACTAATCGATGCACCACTCGAAACATAGGAAGATCCTCGAACCCCTCATTTTATCTGTCAAATTTTCATAGCGAATCAAGACAAACATAGTGTAGTAGTAGAATTTCGACGAGAATGGGGTACGTTAATCGATTTGCTTGGGATCAATAGGCTAGTCAAGTAGTGAGCGAATTTAAAATCGTTAGTTTCCTCCGGTTGGTTCAACGTTATACTTCGGTCGTGTCTAGGACACAACCCTTTTTTTAAATCGGAAATATTTAACAGTATCACCCGCTCACAAATTTGAAAAGTAGCGCTGAAGACATGTGAAGGCATTTTGCCCATACAGCTGAAGATTTATTTTATACACGCCTATTATCCCTGGGGAAAGCTTTCACAAGGCTAGCAAAATGGAAACGTACTCACCTTGTGAGTCGTTGAGAAAGGTAATGATGGTGCATCCACCATATAACCGTTCCGTGATAGCACGTAGGGTTCGTTGAATTGGTTTAGTTGTATAATGTCAACGTTCAAACTCAAGTGCCAGGGAGAACAGTGGGCAGCAGGACTTACAGCGACGTTTGAATTCAAATTAACTGGGGTAGCATCGTTCAAAGACAGACTCGAATCGTAGTGACGAGATTGTTAATGACCGACTTTCAGATGGTGGTCGCATCATTATCAAAAAGAACGTACAGGGTGATTCGGAATAACTGTCACTTTTAAAAATGGCCATTACGGTTGAACGCTTGCATGATTTTTGGATATCAGTATATTCCAGAAATACTACATATATAACCTTCAACTTAGCATACTTTAATTCAAATCTCTCCTTTAATTACCAGTCACCAGTACATTTGTCACAAAAATGAACCACACCTGGCACGCACGTTTTAGTTCCGCATGTCACCATGGTTTTTTTTACCTTTATAATGATGCGAGAAATGAATGCTCCATTCCTTCAAAGAGATTTCAGTTTCTAAAAAATAACACACGAATTTATATAGTTTTACGACATGCTCCATTTTCACACCCATGACTGCTTGAAATCGAAAACGGATAAAACTTCAAATCAAGCTGATATTTGTATACACTTTAAAACAAAAATACTTGAACATATACCCATTTTACCCATTGAGAATGGCATATTTGTGAAATCGGTGACAGTTATTCTGAATCACCCTGTAGAACGTGAAAAATAACTGAAGTTCAAAACTCGTAACACCCAGTCCAAACACAATTGATTCAGCAGAATTTCAAATCAATCCCATTTTTCAGCACGAGATAAGCAATCATCTGCATAACAATTAATTTTTAAACGGATTGACCCTCGCGTGATTGTAGCTGCCGTTGCAGTTTTACAGCACACAATAATCACGTTCCATAATTCATTTCAGCAGCAATTGTGGTTACCCGCAAAAACCAGTCCAGCTGTTGGACCGCTTTCCAACCAATCCCGGGGAAGGGGATTTGGCGTTAATTTAAAGCCACTGCAACCGAATGGAGCGCATAATCCAATTTGCATCCGGAAGTAAAGTACATACGATCCAAATTTATTCCCATTGCAAACAATTAGAGCCGTTCCATTCAGTAGTGAAGTGGTGGGCAAATTTATTCAGAGTCTACGGTGGTTGACGATGGTAAAGGTAAATTTGATTCAATTGAAAGGAAAGCCCCTCAATGAAAACGTCAATTAGACGAGGGCGCCTTCGTCTCTTCTTCTACTGAGGCAGCCTTCTAATCGATTCATCTGCAAACAAGCAATGCTAGCTCACCTGTTCTGGGAGAACCGGTGCGGTGACCTGCTCTGTTTGTGACGGCGGCAGTGCGGTAGAGTTTCATCAGCGGTCTATTGAAGGAAACAGGCTACATTTTAATTAAACTCATCGTTGAAGAAAACATTAACTGCTCGTTGTCGGCTATAGCTAACGACGACGATGACGACGACGACAGTGAGAAAGGTCAACAGGAGCGAAAGGGGTTTTCCAGTGTCTTTGGCATCGGGTGATTCACAAGAGCTTTAATTAAATCCGACGCGGAGGACGAACGAGTATCATCACGAAAATGTTTACAGCTGTTTTTGGGAGCGAAAAGTCTAGCCGGAAGGGTACAAGGCCGATGCGAATCTTTCGACACCGAAGAAAGAGAAAGTTTTGTGATTGATTAATTAGAAAACTGTGAGCTGGTTAGGGGGAAAGTTTCTAAGGATTTTTTTTTTCATGGAAACTGTTGACGAGGCAACGATGATGGATCGATTCAGCATGCCCTGGGAAACCCACCAGCTCGATAAAACTTTGACAACATTTCACAGATTAAGAGCAATTCGTTTTTTTTTTTTTCTTTTTAAAAGAGCTCCAAGTCTTACAAAATCACAATCCGCTTCTGTCACAGCTAAGGCGAAAGCTGACGTCGAAATTGGATCACGTACCCAGGGCGAGGAAAATCCAACAGCTACAAGCAGTTGGTACAGAACTGTACTCAAATCTACAAAGCCGTAAGCCGTGTCATGATTTTTTCCCGGATCATGCTTCCACAATGGATCACTTTTACAATTCCTCCCTAGGCAAAGCGAAACATGGAGTAGTCACATTCTGCTGCTGTACAGCGCCGTTTATGGCGGAAAAATGCAATATTCATATCGTTTAATATTTTATTTAAATCCCCAGATCAGCTTAACTTGCCCAACGTAACACTCCCACATCAGTTGGGTGCTTCCGAGCGAGAGCCAGGCGCTACTGTACACGAGAGTGTCACAATAAAAATTGCATTTGTACAGTAAGGACGAAACAGACGATGAAGCTCGATGGAAATGGGGACTTGAAGCTTCCATTCTTATATCTACTGTGAAGCTGGAGATTTGAAATCAAGAACGATGGAACGACACGCGATTACGTCTCATTTATCTATGAATGTTATTGGTAAATAAGGAAACTTGATGCCTTGCTGACTGCAAGGTTTTTGTCTCAGGATGAGCGGATTTGATGGGATTTTGGTTTGGTTTGGTGGTGGTTGGCTCTGTGGGTTCTTAGAATCCAGTAATAATCTTTAGTATTGTAGGTCATCAACATTCGTATAGAAAAATGGGAATAGAAACAGAATAGGAATGAAAATGAAGGCAGGACTCAAGGATCCGCCGGGTGATGCCAGTTGAGCTAGTAAATATTTATTTGAGGTTAGAGCTTGGCTCTGCTGAATTCCAGCTATAACATGAACAGTGCTTGTCCTTGTGTTAAATGGTAAATCTTATATCATCTTAAGAGTTTTATTCTGAAAAGTTTGCAAACTTTTTCGGTATGTTAGCGATGTAGTTTTCCAGACAGACATGGCATATTGAATAGCTGGAGTAAATATCTATTTAAATATAGCTAACTTGTTCTTTTTGCACGTTTTTGATTTCCTACAAATTAATGAGTATAATGATTTTACTAATTTGTTACATTTTGTTTTGATTTTCTTTAGATGAGGGCGGAAAAGAAGTTTTTGGTCAATCGTAAGACCTAGATAGACTACTTAAGGGGATCAGTGAATAGGGAAGCCATCTAGGGAAATCTTACAATTTTCCGGGAGAACTAGTTTTTGGGAGCGATTATATGGGAATATTATCACCTGTGTTTTCATAGCATTTATTTTTATCTTCCAGGTGGAAGCATAATAAAAAAAAAGAGTCCATACATTCTTGCAACTTTTAACTGGTGGCTCTGGTGATTCTACCTTTGACCATAATTGAGGTGTCATCCAAGGTTGCAAATACTCATTTCAGCTAAAATAATGTTTTTCGGAATAATAAAACCAAAAGATGGTATGATGGCATGTTTTACTTGTAACTTACAAGAAGAGGTTACAAAGTATGCGTTAGAAACATAAAACCTGTAAATTTAGCTTTCTATGAGTCACAATCAGCGATTTTCTGATCGCTGAGTGAGTGAGTGAGTGAGTGAGTGAGTTTGTGAAAAAATCGCTGATTGTGACTCTCATGAAGTGAAATAAACAGGTTCAATATGTCAAACACATTCTTTGCAACCTCTTCTTGTATCCTACCAATTCAAAATTTGATCATGGCATCTAATTATTTCATAATTTAGAAAAACATTGTTTTAGCTGAAATGAGTATTTGCAACCTTGGTGTCATCAGCAAAGAGAGACAGATAGCAACCATCGGGGAGTTGGGGAACATCAAACGTGCATATGCTGTACATAATAGGACCTAGTAGACTGCCCTGAGGGACCCCAGCCTGTATTAGAAAGCTAGGACGGACAAGAACAAAGTCTCGCGAACGAAAATGAAATTCGGATTGTAAAGGAGCTGAAAAGTAAAGCAGTATACCATGTGAAAGCAGACAACCCAAGTAACAATTTAGGTTTTATGAGGGTTCTGTAGACCATGATTTAGACTTGTAGAATGCTATAAAACCGCGATAAAACCAGAAATGTTACTTGGGAAGGGCAACGCGGTCGTTATCATGGACAAGGACGATTACGACAATCAGATGACAACGAAGATTAACAACGGACCGTATAGACAGCTTCAAGTAGACCTCTTATAGAACATAGTAAATTGCGTGGAGAAAGCACTGAAGGAGTGCATATCGATATTAGGAAAAGGAGCAGGTTGTTTACGGGATATCAATCTCATTCTACCCAGGATCAAAGGTCTCCCCAAAGTCCACAAACCGGGGAATGAAATGCGAGAGATCGTGTCTGGAGTTGGTTCTGCTAGTTGGGCTGGAAAGCCTACCTCCGTTCAGGTAATTGAATTTTATTATCCTGACGGAAATTTCCCTGACTGAATTTGATAATTCTCAGGACCTCTTGTGCTCTTGTGTTCTTGTGCTTTTGTACAACATGTACACCTCGTACCGTAAACAAAACGGTTTTACACGGCTCGGCTCGGAAGTCAAGATGGCTTCCGAGCCTAATAGTAAATGATCCTCGATCGTCCGTCAGGGACGATTCCCTCAGGCCGGCGGCCTTAATTGCCAAGGAGGGTCCCGTCTCGGCTCGACCAAGGTGGCCATGCCACGGTCAGCCGATGCCGTCAACGACGGAAGACGCCTGCCAGCCAAACGAGCCAGCAACGCCTGCTGAGCCGTATGTGGCTGATGAACGCCACCAGATCCGCCATTCTCCCAAAGCGGCAACTACACTGTCTGCAGCCCGCGCCGCAAGTTTCCGGCCACACGGTAGTGCAGGAGCAGCCGTGTGGGCCAACGCCAGCATCGCGACGCCGAAGGAGAATCTGCTGCAACAGTGAGTACCGTACCGTTTATAAACTCTCGCATACACGCCACATATATGTGAAAACCCACACCCACACGCCACAGAAAAGGGCAAATGAATGTTTTATAAAATGTGAATATTCCTGTGTTTCATACTTTGTCCGCGTAGCCCCTCCGAATACCCAGTAACATGCCGGCCCTGCAACACAGTTCAGGGGTCTCATGCTACTGAGCTAGTTACCCGGGAGTGTCTGGTCATGCCATAGTCACAAATATTACAATTTTGAATAACATAAATTGCACAGTTGAAGATGCTAACTTTCAAATAACAGACTGTAGTGGTAATTTTTATACGATAGATGAGGGGGGGGGGACACACCCCTTACCATCCCTCTATAAATGGGGAGTTTGGTAAAAAGAGATGAAAAAACCGATTTGTACCTTCCTTTAAAGTTGTCCTAGCTCGCTATTCTACTATCTATATGCAATTTTCACAATGCCGTACTCTAACGGAACTATCAACTCTATGCTTTCATCTACTCCATCTATCGTATAAAAATTACCACTACGTTTGTTATTTGAAAGTTAGCATCTTCAACTATGTAAATCGTTGACTTCACGCAGAAGTAATACTAAAACATATAGTCAAAGTATAAATTGCACGTAAAATGTGTATTCCGGAGCATCACATTATTAAAAAAACCGGTTGATAACGATTTTAAATTAAAAAAAAAGTCATTACGACCGGTTTTTGTATGTCCCACTAGTGTGCCTTGGGGCTCTATTAGTGAATGTTTCCACCCCTTTAGGCCAATTCATGGTGTCAATTACCAATTAAATGCTTTAACCTTTAATGATGCATAATACAATGTATGCACCGTAGATCAACATGTACATCAGTATAACATCACAGTTAAAATGCAACATGCATCCTCGCCCCTCTCTTTCTCGCTCGTTATCGACTTAATTCCTACGTAAGCGATAATGTGTGAAAAATTCCCCGGCAGGCACTAATTAACGGAAGTGGAACTTTTATTCGCAGGTCATAATCGGCATAAAATGCATCAGCACAATTCCGAGAACTACCACCCTTCGAAACAAGCAGCGTGGCTGAACCAACTGACACGCATAATCGCTAAATGATTGGATTTTCGTTAAATCTGATTTCGATTTCCACCGGCCCCGCTGCCTCACACTTTACAGCACGATCAAGCCAATCGGGGCTCGTTAGCCAATTAGCCTGTTTGTGGGATTCAAGTCGGCTTTTCTTGCTTTAGATTCGTTCGAAATAATCGAATCGAACATCACAAACGTGCTGCGACAGTAGCATGTTGCTCGGGGAAGGTTCCTTAATTTGCATATTGACTGTTGAAGCAACGGAGATAAGATTAAACGGGGATGATTAATTTGCAGAAAGTTCTTAAATCGTAAATCGTCACCAAACAGAGCATCTCCACGCCAAATGATGAATCGATCAGAGTGGATCTTCTTTGATTCGCATGCAATTTTCCATAATTGTTTATAAGGGTATGCGATATATCGAGTTATTTCATTAATTTCGTTTCGAAACGGACTTTCATCGAATTTCGTGGAATATTTTGAAGCTGTTTCGTTTGTTTCTAGGTTTGTTTCGTTTCACTTAGAGCAGAAAATTTCCAGGTTAATTTCGTTAATTTACAATATCCCTATTAAAAAAAACTTAAGACGAAGAAGTTAATATAAAATGTTGACTCTAAACCTGGTAGATGTATTCAAAGTCACAATTCTGGTTTTATCATAGTCTTGAAGACAGGCATGGCAAATCATTCACATTCATTTGCCTCTAACTTTTTCCATCTACAGAATTCCGTGAAATGGTGTTTGTAGCTTTTGTAGAGTTTGATATTAGCTAAAACTTCTGTAAGTAATTCCAATCTGCACCTCTTATGCATAACGAACTAGAGCGAGCACATCTTGTTATTATTTTTCAGTGAATGTAATTTGCATTCACTAAAAAACAATGGTGGGTTTCGGTTCGCTCTGGTTCATCATGCATAAAAGATACTGATTTGAGTTATTCACAAAGTTGCAGGTTATACTAAAAAATACAAAATGTGTCAACATTATTTTACGGAGTTCTGTTGATGAAAAAAGTTAGAGCCAAATGAATGTTAATGAATGCTCGAAATGAATGTAAATGATTTGCCATGCCTGCTTGAAGATCATGATTTAGATTTGAATCATGTTGTAAAACCATCCTAAAACCTACAATGCTACTTGGATATGGCCAACCAAGTGACATTTCTTTTCTCCTTAGTGAATACAGTGCTTGCTCAATTTTGTCCGATCCTCTCCACGTCGGGTTTTATTTATCAATAAGGGAAACGCTCCTATAGTTGCGGTACGTTAGAAGCGTTAGGTTCCTATAGTTGTGTATTGAGTCTCCATGCACAATAGACTGATGCAAAATTTGAAATTTTCGCTCCACAGTGCTTAAACGGTTTCAAATTGGGTCCTGCTTAGCCTCCCAAAATTTGAACTACTTTAGTTAGAAACTGACTTGGCACAAACCATTTCAAGTTTATATGGGAATTACTATGGGAAAACTTATGTTTTGCTCATATCTATCTAACAATCCACCACATCACTATGCTTTTAAAAATGATAGCAGTGGTTGAAGCAAATTTTCTCAGCTACAACTTTGTTGAAAACCACTTTTTAATCAAATGTAAGGAACAAAAGTTATTATTGATTCAAGTCACTGATGTCTTATGATTATGCTCATTCAACTGTTCAGCAGGCAACATTGGTGTTTCTGGTGCAAAAAATAGAGCACAAATATCATGGCTACTATGTCACACTGCAAAATGCAGTGTTGCCCACAGAACAGCTGCTTGATCATGCCATAAGATTATCAATCTCCTAAACAATTAATATCATTTTAATTTGACATTTGGCTAAAAAACGATATTCCGCAAAGTTGTAGCTTATAAAATTTCCCGTAGGAATAGTTGTAAAAATTTTCGAAGAAGCAATATGGAAAATAAGTAGAAGACAATGCACAAAAAGTTTGATTTTCCCATACTAATTTCCATATAAACTTTGAATAGTTTGTGCCAAGTCAGTTTCTTACCAAATGAGTTTAAATGTTGGGAGGCTAATCAGGACCTGATTTGAAACCGTTTGAGCACTGTGGAGCGAAAATTTCAAATTTTGCATCAGTCTAATGCACAACTATAGGAACCTAACGCTTCTAACGTACCGCAACTGTAGGAGAGTTTCCCCTATATATAAAAATGAATTTCTGTCTGTCTGTCTGGCTGTCTGTCTGTTTGTCTGTCTCTCTGTCTGACCCTTATAGACTCGGAAACTACTGAACCAATCGCCATGAAAATTTGTATGCAGGGGTTTTTGGGCCGTGAAAGGTTTTTATGATGGTTTGAGACTCCTTCCCCCTCTCATACAAATGAAACATAATAGAACTAATCAAGCGAATGGAACCAAATTTGGCATGTGGAAGTAATAGGGGGTAGCCCCTTAAATAAAAGGGAGGGGGGGGGGGGGGGCTACGCACAATAAAGTATCTTATTTTTAAACTGACGGATAAGCTCAATTTTGAATCGTGAGCAAGGCCGGGCTCACTCAGCTAGTTTCTTATAAATATATGTTTTTCAATCGCCATCTAGACAGATGTTTTTGTTGCTTAATAATTTATTTGATAAGGCTCAGTCGAATAAACTTTACAAAGCCAATGATTCTTGTTCACTATACAAAACTTCGCAAAACTATAGTCAAAAGGTACAACACAATAAACACTTTATCTTCCGCTATCCAATAAGCCGGGATCGGGATCCGCTTGAAGTGATTTCATTGTATGGCAGTATCGCCAACGGAGGGCAGAATGCTTCCATGGCAGCAATGGACGCAAAACGTTGTCATCACTCACACACTCATCATGAAACGGTTGCTTTCCAAAGTCGACGACGCATCGACTGCAGATAGTGCCTAACATGATATAAGGTAGATGCATGTTTCCTTTAATCGCGTATATGAAACTGGCTGATAGACTGACAGTTGCTTTGAGTTTGTCCATAAAATATGCAGATGGTTTTAAAGAAAATTTAGAACCACCTTCCATCGTGAAGACATTCATTCATACATATTTTAAATGCTTGCCAGCCCCTGAATAATAACTATTGATACCAAATATTTGGAATCTTAGAACCAAAAAATAATAGACAATGGATTTATCTCTATCCAAACGCTTTCCTGAACATCTGAAGGCATCCTCACGGTGTCCATTTTTATTAATGACTTTTTATTTGAATGTCATTGACTTAGCTCACTCGGTTAAGCCACAGTTTAAAAGCAAGACCATGCTGAAGTTGGCTGGGTTCGATTTCCAGTTCTGATTATGAACTTTTCGGGTGGCAGAAATTGTGGAAGTGCTCAAAGAATACTAAGTTGAAATTTAGCGTAAAGTTCCAGAGGAGACGTAATCCAGCAAAAACAGGTGGTTATACATATTTTGCAGCCATAGTTCATGAAGACGTGATTTGATATTTCACTTGTAATAATCATGATATTTCAACCATGTGAAGCAACAATCTGGAGAAAAAATACTCTGATCGAAGAGTGCTGTGGTTGTAGATGGAAGCGGAAAAATTTCCTCCCGTAAAATTTTTGGATTTTGCGTCGTCTCGGATTTTTTTTTTTTTTTTTGCGTAGGATTACGTCTTTCGGCAACATATAGGGGATGCATTTTCTAAAAACCAAAAACGACCGCGTTACGAAAAGTGGTCAGGTTTTGACCATTTATAACTCTGTCAATAGCGGATGGATATTAATTCTAAACAAGCCAATTGATTGGAATGTCATCTTCAAATCTGCTAAAATGAACACTTTCTAAATTTTCAAAAGGTAACTATTGAAAATTGCACGAATGAAAATTATCAACGATTGACTACGAAAAGCGCTTTCCCTAAAACAGATTTTAAAATCGAACTCATTCCGGTCTCACCGAACGGTGTTTATTCAATCACCGCGTGTGGTGAGTGGTGGTGTCCAGTGGTCATCATCATCAGTAGCAGCAGCAGTGCTTTTGGCGCGTGGCGTTGTAGATTGTTCTCCAGTACACGAGGAAAGGCTGCCCACAAGCGCGAGCTGCATCCTACTGAGCGGTTCATTTTCCGAAGAAGGAAGAAGAATTTGCACCGCTACTGATCGGATTTCAGTTGCTCGTCGTGAGCCGCTGTGGGCCATCTATGCCAAGTGCGTCACCGTTACAAACAATATACAGCTCGCCAGCCTTATCTGTGTTAAACACCCTAATAGCTCAGCATTACTCAACCATCACCACAAACCGGTCATCTTCAGGACCACCATAAATTTGTTAAAGAATCACTGGATACTTCTCGCATTACCTTTCAAATAGACCAACCTACATTAATCGACTCTCTCTCTCTCTCTTTCGTTAATAACTCGGCTCCAAAAACATGTTCAGCTGTTATTATCGTCTAGTACGCTTAGTAATAGTTTCTTTTAATAGACTGTAGAAAAATTATCCCGAAATATGAATTCAGCCAAATTATCAACGAAAGAGAGAGTCGATGAAGAGAATCGGTCAATGTAGATTGGTCTATTTGAAAAGTGACACGAGACTTGTCAATGTCATCAATCGGATGTCAGTTTCCATACGTTTGAATCTAACATACCATGTATTTTGCAATTTCAAAAATCAAAGTCGGTTGCGGCATGAAAGTAGTCTGATTTTTATCCACAGATGATGGATTTTAATTCTTAATCGATAGGAAAATTTTCACTGAATTTGTTAAAATTAAGACTATCCATTTTCAAAAGGTCACTTTTAAAAATCGCACGAATGTGCAACTGTTGCTTTGATAATTAAAATTATCTTCGATTGCCTTTTTGATGCAATACAATTCTTCCCGTTTATTCTTAATAAAAGGGGCAAAAACATAAACGTAGATACCTTCTAGTATGCTCAGATTCTGCGATTGTGAAATTTAAAAATTCTGTAAATATACCGTAATAATTCACAAAATGACAAAAACACTAGTATATAAATGTTAGTTCAATCATTTGTATGCAACGGATGAACACCGTTTCCACCTTCTCCAAGAACATCAATCGAGGACTGCTATGCCATAGCTCTTCACCAAACTGTTCACCAATCGATCCAGGTGCAAGGCATGGGCACCGCTATCATCTCCAAGAACTCGAAAAAAGAATTCCACAGCATTGTTCTAAACTCGATTCCAAGCTTTCAACCCATCGGTCCTTTTCAGGACCACAAATGACTTATAAAAGAGTTAGCTAAAGACTTCAAGTAAGAGCTTGTATCCAAGACACATCGTCCAGGATTGGCTACATGGACATCGACAGAGTACCTCAAAAACAGAACTTTCAAACTGCTTTAAAATTTCAACCTATCGAACATTTTCACTGATAACTAGTTAAGAAATCAATTTAATATTTACTATACTTTGCTGTGACATCAAAACTGCCTTTCGTAATCCTACGTCAAATCTACGGTCGGGTCTTGGATACAACCTCTTTCTTTTTTAACAGTAAAGTGATATTGGTGAAGAACGGATACTTGAATTTCCTGAATCAAGTTCCACAGTGCGCGGATTGTGTCTGACGGCCAAGAGGTGTTTCAAGACTAGATTCGGGACATTCTGTGCAAGCTCTACCACAAACCGGATTACCTCGTGAAGCGAACTGTCTACAATTGTGACTTCCCCTCTAACACATCAGGCCAGCTTGTTGGGTTCGCTTGGTCAGATGTGATGCGTTCGTTCCATTTTATCTTTTATAATATTTTCATACTTAATTTCCGAGTACTAGTACTAGCACTAATGATACTACAAACATTTCCAACTCATTAAATATGCGTCAATCAAGCAATACAGCTTGATTGAAAGTTCCAGTACATTATTAATAATTCGCACATTGAAATGTATTGGAGCGGGGCTTCGGAATGCTTGCGTTCTTGAAATGGGCTTTTGGAGTTGCTATAGAGCTGTCACCTTCTAACTGGATTGTAAATACAGTCTGCAATATCCATAGCCGCTTCTGAAGTGGCTATGAGAGATGGTTTGACTTTGTGGAACCATGATCTGGAATATCCGGATCCAGTTCTACGGAGGCCATATAGCTCTATGGATGTCGTTTTGTGTGCTATTGATCATACATATTTAGTCGAGTAGTTGTGATTTGATATGTCGTTTGATATGGTTCTGAGATCTATCAATCTATTCGTCGAGTAGATCAGATTTTATCTTCTTTTCCTTTATTTAACGTCGGTCTCTGTTCCGCAATCTAGTGTAATCACCGACGGACATCGATTCATTGACAGCA
This sequence comes from Ochlerotatus camptorhynchus, assembly GCF_037179485.1. Lineage (NCBI taxonomy): Eukaryota > Metazoa > Arthropoda > Insecta > Diptera > Culicidae > Ochlerotatus > Ochlerotatus camptorhynchus. Next base: position 5,361,989 of record NW_027040766.1, on the reverse strand, counting down.
ATCGAATGTGCAGGAAGGCAGCTTCCAAACCTGCGTAGGATTTCGCACCCATTCAACAAACATACACATGGGCTGGGACCAACGGCTTTACTTCCTTTCCGAAGGAAGACGTGACCAGAGATTTTTATGCCTCAGAAAAATCCCACCGACCTCGGCTGGGATTGAACCCAGACCCATTGGGGTGTTAGAAAGCAGTCACGCTTACACCACGCTTACACCACCGGTGCCGGCTATCTGATTTTATATGTCACTTGATATGGTTCTAAGATATATAAAATTTGACCATATGGAACCATGAATCGTAATATCCGGAACCAGTTCTACGTTGACCATATGGTTGCATGATTGTTGTTTTGAGTGTCAGTGATCATATTTTGCTGAGTAGATGTAATTCAATATGTCGCTTGATATGGTTCTGAGAAATATCATATTAAACCACGTGGAACCATAATCCGGAATATCCAGAGCACATTTTATGGTGGCATTAGTCATATTTCATCGAGTAGATGTGATTTGATTTGTCACTTGATATGGTTTTGAGATCTATCAAAATTGACCATATGGAATCATAATCCGGATTATCCGGAACCGGTTTTAAAGTGGCCATATGGCTCTATGATTGTCGTTTTGAGTGCCAATGGTCATATTTCATCGAGTAGATGTGATTTTATATGCCGCTTGATATGGTTATTAGAGATATAAAATTTGACCATATAGATCCATACTCCAGAATATCCGGAACCGGTTCTACGGGCGCCATATGGCTCTCTGATTGTTGTTTTGAGTGCCATTAGTTATATTTCATCGAGTAGATGTGATTTGATATGCCGCTTGATATGGTTATTGGAGATATCAAATTTGACCATATGGAACCGTAATCCGGAATATCCGGAACCGGTTCTACGGTCGCCATATGGCTCTCTGGTTGTCGTTTTGAGTGCCATTAGTCATATTTCATCGAGTAGATGTGATTTGATATGCTGGTTGATATGGTTATCAGAGATAATAAATATGCCCATATGGAACCATAAACCAGAACATCAGGAACCGATTCCATGGTAGGCATGTGGTCTTGTGATTGTTCTCTATCATTTCCGGGAGTTCCTCGAAAAAAAAAATGTTGTCACAATGTAAAAGAAATGATTAAGATTGAAAAAAAAACACCCTCGTGCCAACGCATTCTTTAATATATAACAAAGAGGGACCCAAGCAGCACACATCTGTCACAAAGGGTTGCAGCAACTTGATTGTGACCGAAATCAGTCACATATAGGTTACCTCAACTGAATTGCGACACGTGTGCTACTAGGGGAAGGACCTGGGGGGAAAACCACCCTACAGATGAAAGAACTACTGACCGGAATGATGTTAAAAAAATAAATTCAATCAGCCATGGCATCTCTGAGATACAAATTTTTGAAAATATCAAGTTTGTCCCGGGTTTTTACGGGTTGAACCAAGGGGTCCGCACACCAATCTTGGGTCATCTTTTTTGTCAGTGTGCCGCAAGTGTGCCGATTGTGCCGGTCATAGAGCAAGCTGCGATTGTTTGTAAGATACCCATCCCGGCAACCCGGTATTTCTGGATGATAAATCCGGTATTTCACTTGGATGATAAAAGTCCTGTGTTTTAGGGTTTTATAATGCCCTCAAAAGCAGACCAGAAACTAAGCATATCGTGCTGTGAAAAACAACGGTCTATCAGAAGCCGGAAAAAGATGGAACCGGCAGGGAACATTGTTGGAGACCGACTATAGAGGATGATGAATAGACTTCTGTAGTTTGTTTTGAGTGAGTTGCATCATTATTTGAATTAAGGGTGCTAATGGGGTTTGAATAACTTTCCCTTGAGCCCACTCTAGAACCTACATTTTGTATTTATATCTATAAGTGAACTGCTGAATGATCCTGAATATACAGTCAAACAGCACGTAATGTTGTGAATAACTTCAATGACAGTTATCCAGTAGTGCTCCCATTTAATTTACAACAACCTAATGCCTACGAGATTGTGCCTAAGGTATTCCGAAGGTGTACCGATGGATGTGCCCAAGCTGTACCTAATTTCGGCACAATGTGCTGAGTGACTTACCCCTTGGGTTGAACAAATTAAAAGAGCGGTGATAGAATGTCGGTGAACGGGATTGAAAGCAATAAGTGGTTTCGTTTAATCTCGATAATCGACGTTACTTTTATTGAAAGTGATCAATGACCGACGAGAAAATCCACAGCCAGCCTTTCGTTCTAACTGTGCTTCTTTTTCATTTTCGTGTTGTATTGATAATCTAGCTAGCTGTTATAGAAATGATGCGTTGAACACATTGTATGAAAGAGACAGAACTGGTGTTCATTTTAGAACATTAAAATTGTAGAGCCCTGGTCTGGTTGCTTCTCTTGTCGTAGTCGTAGTCATCTCAGAGAGAAGCAATAGGATCAACCGGTGGAAACAAACCATTTTAATTTGTCTCACGCTTGACTAGCCTGGTCCCAAGGAAATCGATGAACGTATCCCATTCTAGTTGAAATCCTAGCACTACACTATGTTTGTTTTGATTTGCTATGAAAGTTTGACAGATAAAATGAGAATTTCATGGATTTTCTTATGTTTTGAGGGGTGCATCGATTAGCTTGGGACCGAAGAGAGTACCAGAGCTGAGCCAAAAAGTTGAGCACGTTTCTTCGGGACCTTCTGGTCTTAGAGTTACCTCTATGGTAGGGTGGTGTTGCGTACTGTACCATCATCAGCATTGTTGACGGTTACTCCTGCCTTAAGTTATTACATTCAAAGTGTTTGTTGTTACTTCATACGTAAGTTTTATGATTTTCAGAGTTGTGAGGAAACCAAGGGGTGGTCACTATACACATTCATTTTGTGCCATTTTTTCTCCGTGTGCCGCCTGTGCCGAGAGTGCCTGTCATCAGACTGACTTTGTTTGCTTGTGAATAATGTCATTCTCGGCAACCCGGTTAATGTGACAGTTCAAATGTTTTGTTTTTAAGGAGAAGGAGCAACACAACAAGCAGTGGAATCCGAACCAAGGCGATGGTCCAGAGGCACCCCAACTGTACAAACTGATACCGGAAAAACAGGCACGACCGGAGGATCTCCTCGAAAAGGCGATCGAGTTCCTCCGACCACTGCAGATGTTTGACAAAGTCTTTGACGAAAGTAATATCGGAATGCATCTGATTGTTTTTTTTTAAATCCACAGCCGCTGGGGCAAGCTGCCGATATTGAAATCGCTGGAAGTATTGCAGAGATCAAAATCGGCTGCGCAGAACAACGATGGATACCTGACAGTGAACCAGTACAAAGAAAACTGGACGATAAGAATTGGAACTAAATGGTTAAGTTGCTTACGTTAACGGATGTGAAAACAGTGACACTGGAGAATGTGACGAGACTGTTCCGCTTTTTCCCCGGTGTTACCAAGCAGCAGGTGGATGCATGTAGAATGCACAGAGAAAAGCTTTTCCCGCTGACGGTTGTGTTCATCGATGCTGCATCTCACCACCACCCAGTGCCACTGGAGCGATCGGAAGTCGCAATTCCTCAGCCATAGTAAAAAAAAAAGCTAGCAAAAACTAGCCAAGCCAATTTCAAACTGTTCAATCCGAAACCCAATATGGAGTACCTATTGGTAAAGAGCGGTATTTGAAATTTCAGACACGCGACCAACAATCAATACGAAACTAACGATTTAAAATTGGCTCACTACTTGACTAGCCAATTGGTCCCAAGCAAACGATTAACGTACCTCATTCTAGTCGAAATTCTAGTACTACGCAATGTTTGTTTTGATTCGCTATGAAAGTTTGACAGATAAAATGAGAGGTTATTGGTTTTTCCAATGTTTCGAGGGGTGAATCGATTAGCTTGGGACCGAAGAGAGTATCAGAGCTGAGCAAAAAAGTTCAGCACGTTGTCTCGGGACCTTCTAGTCTTAGAGTTACCTCTATGATACTACAGGGTTGCTAGTAACTTCAAAGATCATGAAAATTTCTAATCATGGGTGCCAAACAGTGCCAATGGGTGAGCTAAGGTGTGCCTAACTTTGTTTTTGGCACACTGTGTGGAGTGACTAACACCGAGATAGCAGTAGGCTGTGTTTGAAAGCAGGCGTGTATTTCTTTTGTTGCGTATTTTTAGTCAGCCAATTAATTTAAATTCTTTGCTTTAAATTTGTTAATTTGTGTGCTGAAATTTTTTTTATCAAGTGTTCATAAAGTTATCATTTAGTGATATATTTTTTTTGCCTGTGTTTTCCTTGAGTGACTCGGTTGACCTAGCTTCAGTTCTATTATTCGGTTTTCATTGCCTCCTGGGAGCCTGGTTCTCCCACTTCAGATGCTACACTTTTGCGTGTAGTTCTATTGAGAGATCGGTCCGGTTGGTGAATTAGCCCGGGAATGTGTTGATGATGTGTCCGTCGCGAGTTTTGGTGGTGATTCAGTGGCCGACGTTGCCGTGAATCAGCAAGTTTTCCGCTTGCAAAAGTGCTGGGCTGATTGCGAGTGTCGGAGATTGCGAGCAATATGAAAGATGCCACGCTGGATACGCCCAAGACTGGACGGGTGGCAGTTGGTGGCCGTGAACTGTTCCTGGGGAAAGCACTAGACGTGAACCTCCTCCCAGATGACCATGGCAATGCAAGAAAATTTGTGTTCGTTGAAGGAAGTATTACGACAAAGGTGCATCACGAAATGAGATGCAAAACTAAGAGAAAATCAAAATTACGGAACGCAAGGATCAAATGATGGTGAGACCAGTCCAAATACTTTTTACAATTAAAAAAAACATAAACTGAATACGTGCCAGGATTCAAAAGAACATTTTGAAGCTGGAAGCGTGTGTGTAATACTAATATCAAATTGATAGATGTAATACATACATGCGGAGCTTATTTTAAGTAAAAGTAACCTCGGAATGGACGTGACTCTCCAGACATTCTGAAATGGGTTTGCTGGATCTGCAATGGAGCTATCACTTTCTAATTCCCGGACTAAAGCTATCTACAATGACCATCAATGCGACATGGGGCCTCCCTTAGCTCAGTCGGTAAAGGCGTAGCTACAAAGCAAGACCATGCTGGAGGTGGCTGGGTTCGATTCCCTGGGCATACAGTATGATTGTACTTGCCACACAATTATACCAATGCAAAAATGGTACAGGCATCGAAAGCTCTCAATTAATAACTGTGGAAGTGCATCTAGAACACTAAGTTGAGAGCACGCAATAAGCTAATATGCAATATGCAATAAGCTTGAAATGCGAAGAAGAAGAAGAAGAATCAATGCGACATTGTAGAGAGGTCTTCCATAATAACACTGCCGGCCAATGGGGGTTAGATGGAATACACACACACACTGTGCGGAGTGACCAACCCCTTGGAGGAAACACATTTCTTGCTGAACTTAAATTAAATTTAAAATTCTACACCTAGTTATCCTTTTAATGGACGAATTTTAGCAAAAGTGTGAATCATTTCCCATAACAAACATCTACGCAAAGTTTCAAAAAATATCTGAGAAGGTCGATTCTAAAAAAAAATATTTTATTTAATTCTCCTGTCAAAGAAAACATTTTGAAAAAAAAAATACAAAATCAAAAATGAACAAATTTTAGCACTTATGTGAACGATTGTCCATTAGAAACAATGATGCAAAGTCTCGTGCAAATCGGAGAAGGTCGAGAGAAACACTATTTTTGTTTTGCTATTAGGCCTGGAACTGCTGAAGTGGACAATTGAACAAGAAAAGCTTTTTAAAAGACAAAGGGACATAATTCATGCATTAATACCAATCGGAATAAGAATTGCACTTCCTTCCCATGGACTTGTTGGACGACATCAACCAATGATTGTTCTGCTTCTGCTGTTCGCGTCAGCATCTGCTGTGCTGGTCGGTTTGAACATCGTCCATAGTTGGAGCGAGCAACTGAAGCAATTTTGCTTTTCTCGGTCCATCAACAGCTATTATTGCCCTTTTGCTAAGTTCATACTTTTGCACCCGTAAATAACTATATTCCCCAGCAGCAGTTGGAGTATAGCTACTATGTAGCAGCAGGGGGGGTTTAAGTTCATAAGCGAGAGAAAATATTGAGTGAAGAATGCACTCACCAACCAGCGTCGAAACGGGGGAAGCATTAATATCTAGGGTTACCAAATTGTTGGTAAGTGAAATAAATTTGTTTGAAAAGAAACTTGGCGTGTTTCACACTTACTCCAAAATTTTTACAACGAGCGTTTGATGAGCGTTTTAGGAAAATCAAATATTGTAAATTTGCTTTTCTTATTGTCAATCAAAGTTCAAATGTTCATAACCATCAAATTTTGACAAGCAAAAAATCAGCCCAAACTCTTGTCAAATCAATGATCCTAAACAATCAAACAACCACCGCCAAATGGCATAATAAATCCCCATCTTTACCACTAAACGACCAAAGAAACGCACAAATAAAAAACTTTCCCGTCGGTCCTAGCAAAATCAAACACAATTTGATTTATCAATCCCCACAACGAGGCGTACCCGAGTGGTCCCTGTCCCAAAAAAAAAATCCCATCATTCGAGAGTGAGAAATCAAATAAAATTCTTTTGCCAAGTGAAATTATGCGGTAATTTATTTGACTTTTTCCACTTTCTAGCTGCCTTTTCTCCCACTTCCAACGCTGCAACGATTTCAAGATGAACATTTCAAAAGGTCCTATCTGCTTTGATCGATTATCTTCATCAACTTTCGCCTTTATTAATAACTCAGCTGCAAAAGCATAACCTTTGTTTGACGTTCTGGTCGCTAGATGAGAACTTCCTTGATCATACCTAATCTGTTTGTACAAACGCCCAAGTTTTGTCGAGGTTTTAAAGCATTCTACAAGTCTAAATCATGGTCTACAGCACATTCCAAAAATCAAAATAGTAACTTGGGCGTGTTTATGAAAAGAAAAAGTCGATGAAGAGAATCGATAATATCAGATAGGACCTTTTGAAGAATTCATCTAGATTTGACGAACCAACGTTTCCTCCTTCTTTGCATCCATCCATTTCCTTTTTTTTCCAAGCGAAAAACCAAGAAAGAAAGAATGATAGAAAAAAAAAAACTGTTTGATAACAAAATTTTCCAACTTTGCGTAATTTGCTCAATTCCATCGCGTCTGACCAACTAACCGGCAAAGTCCTGCTCGGTGGTTCGTTCGCTGTTGGTCGGATGCAACCGTGTCCTAATACATGTTTGGCCAGAAGAAGCCATCGGCAGACGTGGATGACAAAAGCCAGCGAAAATATGCTGAACTGATTTTCCTTTCTTGCGCGGTGGTCCGTCCCGTCGTCTTTGGACTGCAGCCCTAATGTCGTTTCGAAGAAAACGAAAGAAAAGTTTACCCTCGGAGATGGGAATTTTCACGGGAGGAAAAGTTTATCTACTGTAGAAGCACTTATTTGATCTTGTTTGGGAAATAGTCCTGGGGGTTTGGTTTCGAAGTGCTTTTCCACTTTTCTGATGGTTAGATTTGGGCAACGAAATTGGATTTGGTTAGCATTGATAGCTGAGAACGAGAAACAGAGCTAGTGCACCATTATTGGTCAGGTTGAAGTTTGATAGAGTTGTAAAATGTGACCATATTTACATAAAACGGTCGTGGTTCAGCATTTAAGAACCCCCCGACAAGACTCTTATTAACTTATTCCTTTATCTGTTTGTATTATTTTTCAGAAGAATTTTGGTTTGTGGAATTTGCAATTCGCATCATTGCACTTCATCACCTGAAAAGAAAATCAAATTCAAAGATACGACTACATTTCAAACGTATTTTGTATTCACTTAGAATATTTTGCTAAAAAATCAAAAGCAGTTTTTTTGTTCAAAACCAAAATTTTGTTCATGACAATGTTTTCACAGTCTTCCATTAGCATGGCAGAGCACAATGAATATATTTTCATGAACAGAGATTGGGTTTTAAACGAAAAAACTGCGTTTAAATTAAGAAAAACGTTATATCTTCGCTTTCTTCTTACAAAGGTTGGAGAACGACTTCAAACCCAAGGACACTCTATGATGAGAAGCATCAGACTGCAGACTATAAATGATAGTAGCAGTAAAATTATGTTTATTTCTGTTGATTATGGTAGTACATTCATTAATCATATTAATTGATTAGCCTACCTGGCTCTTCATCTTTGTTTAATTTGATATTCTAATTTAATATTTGCGTTTTTCAACAAGTTTACAGAATACCCCTTTGGGGATGTGTTTTATTTGAATTGAAAAAAGTGATAACCTACCTAACTACGAGTATAACTTAATCTAACGTGCTAGATCACGTATGATCTGACAGGTGTCTCTGAACCTTTCCAGGATAAAAACTCTCCGTTCTTCTAATGTGTGGGCTACAAAATGGTGAGTGACAATCTGGAAGGAGCGATATACCTAGCTCCGGTCCTCACAAGTTCCTACCTCACGCCTCCATGAGTCATATGATCACAAAAGACTGCCAGCTGAAACATGGACACAGCTGGTTGGCGTAGCCTGGGTAATGTTGTCAATCCGACAATAGCAGAGTGAGGACGTGCGACGCGAACACTGGCGCGGTAACCATAGCACAGTGATAGAGGAAATGCTTCGCCAACCCGAGCGTCTGTTCATCATGGAGGTGCGGCTCAAACAGCGTCTGACTGACATCCAGCGGCTGAATAAGAAATGCTCTTCCCCGGAAGCTACACCTAAGATGGCAGCCCCATCACGGCGGATAGGAGACCTTAGGCCAACCACCTACTGTCTCTGAAACCATTAAAATTGTTACAGAAACCAACAGAGAAAGACATCGAACTGATTTAACGGCAACGACTTTTAGCGCAAAACAACGGACACGAATTGGATCATGAAATGTATTGACGTTAGCCCAGCAGGGTAAACTGGCACAACTCGTCAACGAGGCGCGACGCATGAAGCTAGAAATCCTGGGACTGAGTGAAGATCGTTGGCCAAACTTTGGAGAACACAAACTGCCGTCGGGACAGGTACTACTATACTCTGGTATTCGAGGTGAAAACGCTCCCCACCATCGTGGAGTTGGTCTCCTACTTAGCGTCCAGGCAAGTGCTGCGCTCATCAAGTGGGAGCCTGTTAATGAGAGGATAATCGTTGCCAGATTTAGAACACGGGTTCGTAACCTTACCATAATCCAATGTTATGCGCCAACCGATGCTGCCGAGCTACAGGACAAGGAGAATTTTTACAGTCAACTGAATGCCGTCGTGGATAAGGTTCCAAAGGGTGACATCAAGATCTACACTGGCGACTTCAATGCGAAGATCGGCTCCGACAACACGGACTATGAGCGTGTCATGGAACGCCATGGTCTCGACAAAATTAGCGAATTTTGTGGCAATAACGACATGGTGATCGGGGGCTCGCTCTTCCCCCATCGGCCAGTGCACAAAGTCACGTGGGTTTACCGTGATGGACATACCGAAAATCAGAACGACCACATCTGCATCAGCCGAAAATGGAGACGGAGCCTTCTTAATGTCCGGAATAAACGCAGCGCCGACATCGCGTCTGACCATCACCTTCTAATCGGAGAAATCCGCATACGCATGGCGTGGATCCAGCGACGGGAGGAGAGACTCGGGCGGCGGTTCAACACACGCCGCTTTGAAGATCCAGCGGTAAAAAGGTCTTTTGTTGAAGAGCTTGAGACTCGAGCTGCGGACGTTCCAAAAGGTGGTAGCGTAGAAGAACAATGGACGGCCACCAAGAATGCCTTTATAGAAACAAGCGAGAACAACTTGGGTGAGCTGCGCACCCAGAGGAAAGAGTGGATCACAGATGAAACCTGGCGGAAGATTGAGGAGCGTAGAGAAGCAAAAGCCGCGATAGAACAGACGAGAACCAGAGGAGCCAAGAACGAAGCCCGTCAACGGTACTCGGCTCTAGAGAAGGAAGTCAAGCGCTCTTGCAGACGAGACAAGCGAGCGTGGGTGAACTCCCTGGCCGACGAAGGGGAGAAAGCCGCAAACATTGGCGATATACGCCTCCTCTACGATATCTCACGACGCCTGAGTGGAGCAAGGATGAACCCGAGGATGCCAGTGAAGGACACGACTGGACAATTGCTAACCGACCCCACTGGTTTGAGCACTTCGAACAACTTCTTCAAGTTTCGACGGCCAACCAGCCATCAACATCTCGGCATGATCCGCCTAGGGTGCGGCGCATCACTCGCGTCAATTCCGAGGCCCCATCACTGCAGGAGATTGAAGCAGCTATCCGAAGCATGAAATCCAACAAGGCTTCAGGGGTCGATCGCATATCAGCAGAGATGCTCAAAGCTGACCCCATGCTATCCGCACAAATGTTGCATCAACTATTCTGTAATATCTGGGACACCGCGTCTTTTCCGACCGGCTGGATGCAGGGCATCTTAGTGAAGGTCCCAAAGAAGGGGGATCTGACTGTGTGTGACAATTGGCAAGGCATCATGTTACTGTGTATTGTTCTCAAAGTTCTGTGCAAAGTTATCCTGAATCGGATACAGGAGAAGATCGACGCGACTCTCCGACGGCAGCAGGCAGGATTCCGTGTCGGAAGATCTTGTGTGGACCATATTGTCACGCTCCGCATCATCCTGGAGTAGGTCAATGAATTCCAAGAGTCCTTTATTTGGTATTCATTGACTACGAAAAAGCTTTAAACCGTCTCAATCACGAGAATCTGTGGGGCGCACTGAGACGCAAGGGAGTCCCGGATAAAATCGTCAACCTCATCGAAGCGCAGTATGAGGCTTTCACGTGCAGAGTTCTGCATAACGGAGCCTTTTCCGACCCTATCCGGGTACTCGCTGGTGTGAGACAAGGATGTATACTATCACCGCTACTGTTTCTCATCGTAATCGACGATGGCAGCCAAATAGCGTCGGACGGCGGGACAAAGAGCGACATAGGTGCACGAATCAAGAAGGCTAGGGCTGCCTTTGCGAGTTTACGAAACGTATGGAGATCCAACCAGATAAGTCAACGCACCACAATCCGAATTTTCAACTCGAACGTGAAATCTGTGTTTTTATACGCCAGCGATACGTGGTGTAAATCAGCGGAGAACACACAAAAGCTGCAGGTTTTCATCAACCGATGCCTGCGGTATATAATTCGTGCCTGGTGGCCTCACAACTGGCTCTCGAATGCCGAGCTCCATCGTCGATGTCATCAGAAGCCGATAGCAACAGAAATTCGAGAGCGAAAGTGGAGGTGGGTCGGCCACACACTTCGACGGGGCGGAAACGAAATCTGCAAGCAAGCGCTGGATTGGAATCCAGCAGGACATCGCAGCAGAGGCAGACCCAGGGGCTCATGGCGGCGGAGCCTCAATAAGGAAATTAAGCAAGTCGATAGAAATCTGACCTGGGCCCAGGTTAAGCCAAAAGCGAGCAGCCGCCCAGGATGGAAGTCTTTCACGTTGGCCCTTTGCACCGCTGGTGGTGCACAGGACCCTTAAGTAAGTAAGTAAGTTCTTCTAATGTCTGAATTCCAGCCAGGAGGTGGATCTCAGATTTTCTAGTTCACGAGGGACTGTTTAAAAGCATCCTAAGGATCTTGTTCTGGAACCTTTCGAGTTTAAGGCGATGGCGTTTTGCGCAACTCTCCCAGATTGGCATACCGTATGTACTCGATTACAGGAAGGATGATTTGTTTGTAGACAGCAAGCTTATTTTTCAGGGACAGGGCAGACCTCCTGTTGATGAGTGGATACAACGATCTTATCAAAACGTTGCACTTCGTTTTGTTTTTGTCAACGTGCTCCTTGAAAAGAAGCTTGCTGTCTAGTGTTAGCCCGAGGTACACGACCTCTTTGGACCATTCCACCACTGTGCCGTTCAGGCAGATCTTGTTATTCTCCGACGGAACAAGTCAGGGAGATTCAGAGTGTGGACATATAATGACCTGGTTCTTTGCCGCGTTGATACGGATCTTCCAGCTGTGGAAGTATTCAGACAGGACGTCCAGGCCTCTCTGAAGTTTGGCAGTCAGAGCTCCAAAGACCCTACCCTTGTACACGATGGATGTGTCATCTGCGAACAGAGACAACGATCCACCATCAGGGAGAGCCGGCATTTCGGAGGTGAACAGGTTGAATAGGATGGGGCAAAGAATGCTTTCTTGTCGAACCCCAGCACCGATGTAGAAAGCATCCGATGTGATGCCATTCAGAGAGACTCGGAACGTCCTGTTCGATAGATAGTTGTTTATTATCTTCACTATGAAGATTGGAAGACCGTACTGCTGCAATTTGAACACCAGACCATCATTCCAGACATTGTCGAACGCTTTTTCAACGTCCAACAACGCCATGGCAGATGTTTTCGAAACAGACTTGTTCCGTCTGAGAATGTTTGTTACTCGAGTCAGCTGGTGGATGGTCGAACGACCTTTCCGAAAACCAAACTGTTCCTCGAGTAACAAGTTGTTTTCATCGGCAGATGTTAGGAGCCGGTGGTACACTGCTCTTTCGAACAGTTTTGATAACCCTGAGAGAAGGCTGATTGGTCGATAACTTGAAGGAGAGGACGGATCCTTCCCAGGTTTCCGGATGGGTATGACTTTAGCTGACTTCCAACTCGAGGGGAAGTAGCCAAGTCTGAGTCACTGTTTAAAAATCAATGCCAGATGGTTGTAGAATTTGGAGCTCAAGTGTTTGAGTTCCAGATTCAGGATGTTGTCGAAACCTGGGGCCTTCATGTTTTTAGATGATTTTATTAAGGCCAACAGTTCGTCAGCCGTAATATCAGATTCCTCTAGAAAAATGTTAGGAATCTGAAGAAGATTGGTTGCATGTTCAGCAACCTCAGATTCATGAGGGCTGACGATGCTTTGTCCGAGATTATGGGAGCTGACGAAGTGTTGATCTATCGCGGCAGCCTTCTCTTCAGGAGTTGTCAGATGAACCACTGGGTCGCCGGGACGATCCAGTGGGGTCAGTGGTGGAACGGGCCTAGGCTTGTTTTTAAGAATTTTTGTAAGTTTCCAGAAGGGCTTAGCACAATCTGGGAGAGAGCGGATCTTACTAGCAAAATCGTTATTTCTGCGATTCCCCATCCTGGCCTGAATCGATTACAATTGGTCTTCAAGTTAGGCAGGCCAGTACGCTGGTACTGCCTACGAATGGTGTTACGGAGTCTAATGAGATCTTTGGTAGGGCTGTCAAGGTTCAGAGTGTTACTCACCTGTCTGGATACTGGCACGTGTTGTTCCCTGGCCCGGGAAATCGCCTCCTCGATGGTTTGTAGACACCGGTCAACATCCTCGGACGTCCCCGGTTGGACATCGTAGTCGATGGTTGTGTCGACGTAGTGTTGACATTGCGCCCAGTTGACTCGATGGTATTTGCGCCGGGAAGCTTCGAATTGGTTAACCGAAGATCCAACTTCGGCCACCACAGGGTAGTGGTCCGAGCTTAGCTCCTGGAATGCCACAGGTTGCGAGATGTTGTATCCCATGTTGCTTACGAGGATGTCGATGGTAGCATGGACCCCAGACCGACTCAACCGGGTGGGAGAGTTCGGGGCCAAGATGGTATAGTGGCCCTCTTGCAGGTCTTCATTGAGGATGATACCGTTTCTATTGCTCCGACTGTTGTCCCAAGCTTGGTGTTTTGCGGTCAGATCGCCAGCGATGATAAAGTTCCCACTCCTCCGGGTGAATTTGATGATGTCTTTCCGGAGGGCCACTGACGACCCGTCCCTGATGTTGGTTTGCTTGGGGAAGTAGGCCGCGATGATGGTTATTGGCCCAAGTGATGTGCTCACCTCCACTCCGATGCCTTCAATTGTTTTCAGCTGGATGTTCCAGTTTGCAGCGATGGCCACTCCTCCACCTCCAGAGCAGCTGCGATCAAGTCTGACGAGCCGAAAGTCGGGAAGGAATATGTTCAGTTCGGACTTCAAATGCGTCTCGGTGATGATAGCAATGTTGACCTCCTTGGTGTTGAGGAAATTGAGTAGCTCTCTATGCTTGTTCGTCACCTGAGACAGCACCAGCGTATGATAAACCAGGGGCGGTGGATGAAGGCAAACATATTTTTGAATATAAAAACCCATAAATGATCCATAAAATATTGGAAAACGTTCCATAAAAAACATCCAAATGATCCATAAAACATCGGAGAAAATCCCTAAAAAAGTGTGGATGATCCATAAAAAATATCAGTATTATCAATATTTTATGCGAAATTTAGCAACACAATTGTAAAAATGTACCGCTAAATTTCTAAAGAATGAGCATTGAAATTGTACGAATTACCCATAAACATATTGCAATCGATCCATACCACATTCAGCAGTGAACCTTAGACTAAAGAAAGTGATCCATAGAAAATCAAGTTTGCGCACCTAAAAATATAGCCATGTTCGGATTAATGAAAGCAACTTCCTTAGCATTATAAGCATTAAGATTGGTTTAGTCTTTATATTAGTTTAATAAAACCTATTTCAGCTTCAAGCTGTCCAAAAACGAGACTGCTCTGAGGAATTAGCTTTCATTAATCCGAACATTCTAGAAGACCAACATCGGATATAACCTCAAAATGTCAGAGGAATCTACATCACCGTTGAGTGAAGAATAGAACAGCGATCGAAACTGTACGCTTTGTGAAGGCCATGACCACGTAGATGATATGGTCCAGTGTGATGTCTGCGATTTCTGGAGGTTCCGTAGACGTGCTGAAAGTGCACATCTATGCTGAAGGTGCCGAAAGGAACCAAGAAGTCTGTCCCAAAGAAACCACCTAGCAGAAAGAATAGTGCGAGGAGTGATGCCGGATCCAAATCTGGAAAAGGAAGTACCAATGAGGTCAGCCTGGAGGAATCCCTAGACCATTTGCAGCAGGAGAAAAGTGCAACGGAGAAAACGCTGGAGGAAGAGAAATTCCTCCATGAAAAGCTGCTAGGTGGCATCCCTATCTTGTTTGACTTGCCTTGAAAAGAGCTAACATCGCTGTCGGCCCGCAAATTGTGGGCCCCACTGACAGCTCATAATTTGTAGACAAATAGAAGATTTAATCCAGAATTTCAAAAAAGGCGTGACTGATATTATGGATATTCTTAATATTTTTGCTCACATTTTGTGAAAAATAAACTTAGGACTCATAAAATATTATTTTCTGATTTTCTACCACGAAGTCAACCATTTATATGGCATAAAAGGGAAAATAATTTCATTTGATAAAAATAAGACAATTCAGTCACGCCATGCACACTGGAATTGTGACGTTTCAGATGTTGGTTTCAATAACATGGCGGCATGCCACCCAGCTGATGAAAAGCGATAGGAGGCTGTGCGGGAGATTTTTCAAACCTAGAGTTATCTTTCATCACTCTTTCAACAAAGATTTGACTGGATTAAGGATTTAGGGATTCAATTAACGATTAATGCAAACGATGTAGAATGAGATACTTACTAGTTACTTAGGGTAAATCAAGTATATAGCGTTTAGGAACAAATTGTAGGTTACCAAATTTTAGGATCAAATTGAAGTATCTAGATTAAGCAAATTTAGAGTTATTAAATTCAATATTTTCACGACTTCAGTAGCTAGTTCATTACAAATCACTTAAATTTAATTCAACGATAGTTATAGTAACACATTTAGGCAATTAACTTAATTAAGCTATAAAACGTGTTCAAGATGGTTTGGATAAACTCACAGTTCCGTTGAACCAAACGTGACGTCTGTCATTTCTGACACCGACCGTTACCGTAGCTCTCCGAATCTCCCACAGGGTTGTCGCTGAGTTTGGCGGTACAGGGTTATCCCGATATTCCGAACAGTCATGATCCATAAATTAAATGTATATTATTCACGTTTTGGACACTATATTATTAGTTTTGATCCATAAACTTCTACCTAAAATATACGGGCAGGACAGTCAATCTAAGTAGATATGCAGTGGAGTAATTTTTTAAGGTTTTTGGATCAAAATTTAAAAAAATATTGTCCTAAACATGAATAATATGCGTCTGATTTCTGGATCAAGCCTTTAGTTTAAGGTTTATTGCTGAATGTTTTATGGATCAATTGTAATATGTTTATGGGTAATTCGTACAATGTCAATGCTCATTCTTTAGAAATTTAGCGGTACATTTTTACAATTGTATTGCTAAATTTCACACAAAATATTGATAATCTTGATATTTTTTATGGATCACCCACACTTTTTTAGGGATTTTCTCAGATGTTTTATGGATCATTTGGATGTTCTTAATGGAACGTTTCTCTATATTTTATGGATTGTTTTATCAATTCTAAAAGTGCATACTTAGGGCTGCCGTGGATGAACCTGGAATTTGCTGGGTCGCAGCAGCAGCGAGACAATGCTGAACTGTCCGACTGTTGGGAACCATTTGGATACTAGCAGGATTGGCTTGTTGGTTGTTTAGCGGAAGCGGGGCTAGGTTCGGAACATGTCAACGGGGCTGGAGAGCTGGCTACTGGACTTCCGTGAGTATAGGAGGTGAACGAAGATTACGGAGGCGACCGAGCTGGCTGTTGATTGTGGCCTTCCGACGGATATTAATGAACTCCACTCGCTTGGGACATCCGCGATTGGAGGCTTGGTGGTTTCCACTGCAGTTGACACACGTTGGCTCGATGTCATCAACCTGCTCACAGTTGAGTGAGTTCCAGCACACTTGCCGCAGTTTGTCTTCATATATGAGAGGCAGTTTATACACTGCGTTACATTACGATGTTGGGGTTTGTAATGCTCCCAACTGATGATGACCTGAAACGTGAAATGCACCAGGAACAACTGATCACGGAAGCTGGTGTTGTGGTTGGGACGCCGGTTCATCGGGTACACTGCCTCAGGCTTGAGCCCAAACCGCTCCAGCTCGGATTTCACCGCAGTCGCCTTGAACGAATCCACGCAAAACCACCTTTAGTGGCTTGCTCGATGGCAGATCATGCGAGAAGTCCACGTTGTTTTCCTTCATTAAACATTCTATTTGTTTGTACTCCTCCAGGCTGGAGCACATGATGTTGGTACCGATGCTGCAAAGCTTGAAGCGAGGCAGCAGCTTGTGTTTTGCCAGTTCGGCACCCAGCTTGGCAACATCCTTCATCGGCGTGAAAAGCGGGGGATCCGCTCTCTTCTTGCAATGGGAACGGCGTCACCATCGCCATTTTCTTCCGGGAGTACTGCATACTGGTTGGCTTGCAGTACTCGATTTCCGGCGTCATCTTGCGACACGCTGGGCTTGATTAGCACCTTCTTTGAAGGGCCCGGTGCTGACTCATTGGCACGTTTACGCACCATTTGTTTCGTGTTTGCAAGTTCAAGTAAACTTGCCAGAACTCGAGAAGGTGGCGACACTTCCACGGTGCAACGCGACAGCACAAAACGAAACAAAATTGAATCGACAACTCGAGCGAAAATACGGACTGAACAGCTCGACAGTCGAGCAAAGAATCGATGATGACGAAGAAAATGATTTGGAAAGCTTTTTTATTATCGCTGGTTTTCTCGACTCCCTTCCTTTCATTGGTGAAATGATGAGCGATCAACCGAGCATTGAGCTCGTTCATGTGAGCATGCGCAATGTGTCATTTGTTCAATTTGCGCTCTATCGTTACGTCCGTGTTTGGGATTTTTCGTTACATGTCAGAATTTTGATTTTTTTAGTATAGAAATTAAAGACGTAGTCCTATGTAAAAAAGAACTCCCTTTAAATCCCGCCCAGTATTTCACAATGAACTTTCTTGTCATCGGTGATAGATGGCGGCATAGTATTTGGGACAGAACATAGTAGACAGCACTCAGCAGTGTGATCGCGCGATAGTTGCAGCCATCCAACAATGTTGATTCATGGTGGTGCCGAAGCTTCTCTCTTCCCGTTTGTCCCCACTCGCCTTCCGCAATCATTTGCATATGTTCCACCCGTCTTGGGCCAGCTCAGTTGCAATCCCAAAAATGAAACCTCGTTCATGTCAGTAGGTACCTATAGTTAGTTATACGACTCGCTACATGTGCTTGCCGTAAACCATGAAAGTCCCATTCTTTTTTTCCGTTCGCACCGGTAATACTCTCGAATTCATACGTAGCTTTAGTCTCTATCTGACTCACGAGCAAGTCAAACATAGGAAGGATAAAAAGTCCCTTCAATGATAGGTTGAAGGTAGTGTGTGTGTGTGTGGGCCTTCATTGTTGGTTGTGGTAAAATAAAGCAAAAATCGTCCCATTTCAAACGACACAGTAAAACGAGTGGTTGACGACGACTAAAATTACACAAAAGTAGCATGTAATCCGATGCCTGGTGATGGTGAATCCGAAAACCACAGGACCGGAATGATAAAAGAGTTGATATTTTTCATAAAAAAAAGCTTCACTATTGCAACTGCAGGTTCGATTGTCATGAATGGGAAACAGGAAGGGTCTATCCGGATTATCAGGGATAAAAACCAAAAGGATTGTTTTTAATCTGATCGATGGAATTCGCTGGTATGGCGCAAATGTGATATTTTTTTTATATATAATACGTGATTGAAACAGTCCCAAATCCATCAACCGAAAATTGCCCCGTGTCCAACCTAATAAAGCACCCCAACCGACACATGCCACTCTAATTTTGTCCATGAAATATCTTAATAATCCATTTTATGCTCATCTGCTCACCACCGATCCACGTAAAGCAGGAAACCATCTTACTGAAATAAATCCCCATAAGACACTGATTTTCGGACACATTTCGGATCAAGCGTGCAGCTTCTCAAATCCGTCCGGTATTGCCTTTTACCGTTCCCTCTCTCTTTGGGCTGGCTTATCAGAAAATTGCCTTTTCCCCCCCACCCCAGCAAGTTTGCTTTCCCGGAGCTGCGTTCGAACACCGATGGAACACCGTTTTCCGAGGGTGTCAATTTTGATTGAAAGGTTCAATAAAAACGTGTTCCGGGGCATTTCACCTAGTGGGTATGAATCGACTGTGCATGGGACTTTATGGCATATTAGAGGAATTCTTGTGGGATATGGGCTAGAATTATATGTGTTTGAAATACAGTACCGATGATTTGATGATTTTTTGTTTAGCGAACCGCCTTCAAATCTTTAAATTTTGTGACCAGCGTTGATGAATTACCTTTAACTTACAGGAGGTTCGTAAATAATCTAGCCCAATGAGTTTAGGTAGCCCTCACCTTGAAAGAGGCGCGGAAGGAATAAGAAAGAAAGTCAAATATGGTCCTCTCATTATCCAGACACATAAAATCAGGTGTTTCTCGGCATTTAGCCCTAATTTTAGCCCATACATACATTCAGCAATTGACTAAATTTTCAAAAGCAACCAAAAATATTCATTAGTACCGATCGAATGACGCGTTCATCTAGATAAAATTGATAAATAGCAGATTTTTAGCGATGAACCCAATCTTAGATCTTTTGGCCAACATAAGAGCCATTTTTTCTATATATATTTATTACAAAATATTCACCAAAAATCCTGTGATTTGCGAATTTTCCCATGGTGAACTTCGTACAATATTGAGATTTTCAACTCTGGTAGTGCAACACTGGACAGCACTGGATACACCCCTGTATCGATAACGAACATGTTGGATTTTCAGTTAGGTTTGAAACAAATAAAAAAGGTTATTAAAGCTATAAACGTTTTCGATTTACTCTGTCGTGGATTTCTCCTGTAGGATTCCACATGGGCATGGAGCCTCATTAGAACTGAAGTAAAATTTGTGAGAAAAAATCTATGATAGCTCAATGTAACGCTCCTTAAAAACCCCTCCCACCCCTCAATAAAATGTAATAAATTGTCAAGTTTATCTGCTCTTCTCCCCTCCTCCTCATGCGTTACGTGATTTGTGAACAGACCCTTAACGGCCACCCTAATAAGGTCCGGTTTGCGTTGTGTTGACGTAAATTTGACAGTTTGATCCGGATCTAAGTGCCATTGCTTAATGTTTTTGCTAAGGAATCCAATGTTTTTTTTTTTTTCCTTTGGTTTGTTTTCCGTCGATCTTGTTTTCCGTGCTGAGCACCAATGCTACCGACGCGCCAAGAAGGCAGCTCCCACACCTAGACCCTACCTATCGACCCATCAACTCATGAACCGGGGACCAACGGCTTTACTTCACTTCCGAAGAAAGGCGTGATCAGAGTTGTTATGCATCAGAACATCCCGGCGGCGCGCCAACTGGGATTGAACCCAGGCCTGCTGGGGTGAGAGGTAATCACGCTTACCACTACACCACCGACATTGTTGAGGAATCCAATGTTGACTGACAATGGGGCGCGCCTTTGGAGAGTACTCTCACTCTTCGAAGGGTATAAATAGCGGGTCCTTTTAATTAGAATCGATCGTCATCGCTGGCGACCTGAACGCCAAACATAAAGCCTTGGGAAATAGTTGATGAAACCAGAAGGGCACAATCTTATACAACGATCTTCAGGAAGCCCACTACAACATCATGTGTCCGGACACTCCCACCCGGTTGAGTCGATCCGGAGCTCATGCCACCATCGACATCTTAATCAGCAACATTGGCGATAACATCTCTCAACATATCGCCTATCAGGTACTGAGCTTGGACTACTATCCGGTGGTGGCCGAAGTTGGTTCTTCGGCCAATAGGTTTCAAGTTTCCCGGCAAAATTATCTTCGTGTCAACTGGTAGCAGTATGAACGCTGTGTGGACGCAGCAATCGGTCGTAATCGGAGTCGTTAGAAGAAGTCGATCAGTATCTGCAAACCATCGAAGAGGCGATATCCTGTGCCAGGAAGCAACACGTACCAGCATCCAGACAGGTGAGTCATACTCTGAACCTTGACAGCTCAACCAAAGATCTTATCAGGCTCCGTAACACGATTTTGCCAACAAGATTCGCTCTCTCCCAGATTGTGCAAAACCATTTTGGAAGATGACCAAAATTTTGAAAAATAAGTCGAGACCAATCCCTCCACTTTGCTCTGTTGACCAGAACTTGGACCCATTCCTACTCATAATCTCAGTTGAAAAGGCCAATGCTCTTGTCCAACATTTTGTGATTTCACATAATCTTGGCCAAACCATTGTGAGCCCACGTGGGCCTACCGTACTGGAGGCAATGTCTAGAATCGCTGACACCCCCGTAGTAGTGCATGATGATAGTAGAATTCCGGCTGATGAGGTAATAGCAGCTTGAAAAACTTGAGTATTGACTTCTTCAACCATCTTACCCTTATCTTCAACAAATGTTTGGAGCTTGGCTACTTCCCTTCCCTGCATGCTGGAAGTTAGCCAAAGTGATTCCAATATACAAACCTGGCAAAGATCCTACTAGTACCGAAAGCTATCGCCCCATTAGCCTCTTGTCCTCCGTCTCGAAGCTATTCGAAAAGTTGATACTCAGCCGTCTGCTGGTGTTTTCAAATGATAATAACATCTTTCGCAAAGAGCGACTCGGATTTAGGAAAGGCCATTCTACCATCCACCAACTCGCACGGGTTACTAACATCATCAAGCGGAATAAGTCCGTTTTCCAATACATCTACCATGGCATTGTTTGACGTCGAAAAGGCGTTCGACAATGTCTGGCATGATGGTCTAGTGTACAAGCTGCATCGATACACCTTTCCGATCTACCTCGTGAAGATCATCAAAAACTACTTGTCGGGCAGATCATTCCAGGTCTACTTGAACATTGTCCCCTCTGATACGTTCAACGTTGATGCAGGGGTCCCTCAGGGTAGCCTGCTTGGACCTATCCTATCCAACAATTTCAAGTCAGACGTTCCTCCCCTGTCGGGTGGTGGTATCCTGTCTATGTTCGCAGATGACACCTCCATCATCTATAAGGGTCAAATGATCCGTGCTCTGGCGAGTAAACTACAATCAGGCCTGGATGTTCTGTCCGACTATTTCAAGAGCTGGAAGATTTGTATCAATGCAGCTAAAACACAAACCATTGTGTTCCCACACTTGAATTCACCTCTGCTTGTTCCACCTGCTATCGTCAAGATCCATCTGTATAGCACTCTCATTGAATGGTCGAGTTAGGTAGTCTACCTTGGTCTCACCCTCGATAGCAAATTGCTATTCTGATCCCATGTGGACAAGACATCCACCAAGTGTAACATCTGGATCAGGTCGCTCTACCCTCTGATAAACAGGAAGTCCACCCTGTCCCTCAAAAACATGCTTACTGTCCACAAGCAGATCATTCTGCCGGCTATTGAATATGGTATGCCAATCTGGGAGAGTTGTGCTAAGTGCCACCACCTAAAACTTCAGAGGATCCAAAACAAGATCCTCAGAATGATCCTTAAAAGTCCACCGTGAACTCGTAATTCTGAGATTCACCACCTGGCCGGTCTTCAAACACTCGAGGTAAAAAAAGTAAGTAAGTTTTAAATAGTAGTTTTAAGTAGTTTCCTTTTTTCAATTTAAAACAAACCAATCCCACCATGGTGGTCATTCTCTAAAACAGGCCTGATAGGACTAGGAACTGTAATTAATAATATTTGAAATTTCAAAAGAACTAAAGTTGAAAAGACGCATCTGTGTCACTTGATAACACATGTAACCAATGGGTGGTCACTCTACATACTTATTTTGCGCCAACATTTTTCTCAGTGTGCTTCAGTGTGCCACAGCTGTGCCGGCAGTGCCAAGAAGTCATTGAACTGACTTTTGTTTGGTTGTGAATAATGCCGGTATTTTAACAGCTCTTGTTTTTGTTTTGTTTTTCAATGTTTACAAAAACGACACGGACTCCAGTTGGGACTACACATTGGATGCAGCCGTCTCCAAGGATGCCTGCAACGGACGAGCCCCTTTGTTACATCTTCGGCGCAAGGTCGAGCCCGTACAACGAACGTCAATCAATAGTCAACCAGCTCTTCTGGGACCCGGCGGAGGAAGCGGATTTGCACCGAATTTTTTACCGCCTGAGTATCATTCGTTGGAAGACTGGAAACCAACCCCGGCCGGAACACACGTTGGACTGATGAAGGACACACCGCTGATCCAAAACGGGCACAGCTACAGGGTGCAGTGATGATGGTCGACGGACTCGATAAAAACACAGCCAACACCGATAAGTTGTTCAATCTGTTCTGCCTGTAAGGAAATTTTGTCAGGATAAAGTTTCTGAAGACCAAAGAGGGTACCGCCATGGTTCAGATGGGAGACGCCATTGCAGTCGAACCAGTCGAATGCAGCATCCAGCACTTGAACAACATTGCATGAATGGAAATGATGGTAGCGAAATTCAGTTTGCATTTTCCAAGCAGAACTACTTGTCAGAGTCCACCAGCCCCTACACCCTACCGGACTATTTGATCAGCTTCAAGGACTACAGCGCCTCCAAGGACAATCGCTTCCTTTCGTTGACCCAGGCAAGCAAAAATCGCATTCTCCACTTCTTCAATACCCCACTCGTATGTCGCCCGAGGATCTGATGCTGACTTCATTCACCACCAAGGACTGCCACCCGGCGGAAGTGCGAATCCGCTGAAATCAGAAAGTTCCTCCACCAGATTGGTCGAGTTCCCGAGCGTAGCCCTGGCGGTGAACGCCATCATGAAGTGCAACCACAGCGCGATCGATCACAAATTCACAAAAATTTCCGATCATTATGAAGCTGTGCTTCTCCTCCTTCAAGACGATGAACGGATGCTTTAGTTGCTGCTGCTGGTCCGTCTCCTCTCAAATTTGTCAAAAAATACGGACTAGCGGCAGCATTGGAAGCAGCCATGGTCGGAAACCTCGGTCAGGTCAAGATACCGCTGTCAGTTGTTATTAGTCTGGGAGAAAATGTGGACGTGACTGCCGTCACGGGTGTTACGATTTTGAGAATCCATGGTGAGACTTAATGGGATTCACGGATGTGTTTTGAAAATAATTTGATTATATTGTGGCAACATCAATAACAAATGATGACACATGCACAGTGCGCAGGCGCAGAAAAAGTTCAGTGTTGTCAGTAACTTTGAAGATCAGAAAAATTGTAACCATGGGTGGCGAACAGTGCCAATGACTGTGCCCAGGTGTGCCCAAGTTTGTTTTGGCACACTGGCCTATGTACCACACAAAAACAAGAAATAAAGATCATTTAAAGTCAATTAGGATCCATTCCTTGCGCAGAAGGCAAGAATGAAAACTGTATCAAAACCGAATACTACATCATTTCTCAATATTGATGGAGTAATACGACATGCACTTCATCAAGGACACGGGATATACTTAAATAAATCAAATTACTGGTCGCAGTGGTGTTATGTCCCGAACAGAGCAAAAAAAGCTTTGGAAAAAAGTTTGAATGCAGTTCGTAAAATGTTTAATCATCTCAGAATAATTTTTGACCAGTTCGAAAAAAATTATAACGATTTATTCTTGCGAGGATTTTTATTTTGTAGACGGATGGTATTGAAAAACGGGACATGGCCATTTGCGAAGAATCTGTTGAGTGCAACATTTTGATGTCTTCTGGAATGTTTCTTCATTTTGACGTAGGACTACGTCTGTGATTTCTATATGGGGGTACACTTTGTGAAAACCAAAAATGGAACATTTAACAAAATTATGAAAGATTTTTAACGTTAATAACTCAGTTGCCCCTATTCCTACGCATCTGTTAAATTTAAGACTTTATCACTTTTGAAAATTGCATGAATGTGCGACTGTTGCTATGATAATTAAAATTATCACCGATTGCCTGCGAAAAGCGATTTCCCTAACACAGATTTCAAAGTTGAATTCCATACGGTCTCACCGCGTGGTGAGTGGTGCTGTTAACTGGTACACAACGAAAGGCTCCCGTAAACAGCTAGCTATTAAGGCTGCCCTCAACCGCTGATCGGATTCAGTGCCAATCACCGTGTGTGATGGTGTCCTGTCGTCGGCATCTGTATTGCTTTCAGCGCGTGGCGTTGAACATTATTCTCCATTTTCTTCTTCTTCGCATTTCAAGCTTATTGCATATCGCATATTAGCTTATAGCGTGCTCTCAACATAGTGTTCTAGATGCACTTCCACAGTTATTAATTGAGAACTTTCGATGCCTGTACCATTTTTGCATTGATATGATTGTGTGGCAAGTCCAATCATACTTCTATGCCCAGGGAAGTCGAGAAATTTTCCAACCCGAAAAATTCCTAGACCGAACCGGGAATCGAACCCAGCCACCTCCAGCATGGTCTTGCTTTGTAGCTGCGCATTTACCGACTGAGCTAAGGGAGGCCACAATTGTTCTCCAGTACACAGCGAAAGGCTGCCCGCAAGCAGCGAGCTGCAGTCCACATGAGCATCTATAGAAGGAGGAAGAAGCCCATGGCTGTGGGCCATCCATGTCTAGCACGTCAACTAAAGAGCATGCTTGGCATGCACAGTTGTACATACCAACTGCTCATTTGGTAAAAACTTTTCACTCAGATGTTGAAATTTATTTTTTTTAGAGTAATTGATAGATTAGGCTCATAATTTACTATAGATATGCTTCAAAAAGAACTATGTTCCGTCAACTGTGTGCAAATTTATTAGAAAATGAGCAGTTTGTGACCAAAACTGTGTATGCCAAGCATGCTAAAGAGTATAAACGCTCAAATTCCTATTCATACACAAAACACAAGCTCCTGCTGAAGTTAACAAATAAGATTTATTAAATAAGACCACGTAGTCCTACGTCACCATTGCGCACAACCCCATAAGGCTTCTCCTTGTAGTTTTTAGAGTCATTTATTTAAGTAAATAAAAGTTTTTGCCCACACTCAGATAAAAAACATACCTTTTTTATGTTTTGTTTAAATTCTTCATTCTTCATTCTTTCGTTTATTTAACGTAATTATTGCGACACCGAAAATGTCATGCCAATTTTCTTATAATGTTTAGAATCAAACCAAAATTTAAGGGTAGTTTTATACATATATTTACTTCAAAAATCAAAAGAAAAGTTAATTGATGGAGCCTTGAGTGTAAAATTGAACGCATTTTCGCTTGATGCCCTCCATCAAAGTCTTTACAGTGTCATCCGGTACCAGTTTCTCAGTTTTTTTTTCCATTTTCTTAACATGTCCTTCTCGTCTTTGACTGTCTTCTTGCTCTTCCGAAGTTCCCGCTTCATTATTGCCCAGTACTGCTCCACCGGGCGCAGCTCCGGACAGTTTGGCGGATTCATGTCCTTTGGAACAAAAAGGACAGAATTGGCCTCATACCACTCCAGGACACTTTTAGAATAGCGGCATGATGCCAAATCTGGCCAAAATAGCGGAGCTTCGTCGTGCTGCTGCAAGAACGGCAAAAGGCGCTTCTCGAGGCACTCAGATTTGTAGATCTCGCCATTTACTGTGCCCTTTGTCACGAAAGGCTCACTCCTCAGTCCGCAAGAGCAGATGGCCTGCCAAATGAGATATTTGGAGGCGAACTTCGACATTTTCTTCTTCTTAAATTTGTCGTCCACATCGAACATGCTCTTGCCGGTGAAAAACTCCAACCCCGGAATTTGCTTAAAATCGGCGTTTATATACGTTTCGTCGTCCATCACACAGCAGCCATATTTTGTCAGCATCTTCTCGTAGAGCTTCCGTGCCCGAGTTTTAGCCGTCGATTGTTGCCGCTCATCGCGGTTTGGGAAGTTCTGTACCTTGTATGTATATAGTCCAGCTCTCTTCTTTGCATTCTGGACGTAGCTCTGCGACATGCCGATCTTTTTAGCCAAATCACGGCTTGAGACGTTGGGATTTGCTTTAATCATCCGCTTCACCTTTCCCTCCGTCTTTTTGTTCTCCGGTCCCGGTTTTCTTCCAGCTCCTTTGCCATGGTCCAACGTCAACCGCTCCTGGAACCGCTTCAACACTCTGGAGACGGTTGAATGGTGAATGTTCAACATTTTTCTCAACTGCCGGTGCGACAGGTCAGGAAATTCCAGGTGTTTGGAAAGAATTTGTTCTCTCAACTCGCGTTGGTTCACCTCCATTTTCGTTGAATCGAAAAACACGACTTCGAGTTTGACAGCATGTACAATGAGAAAGTGTGCAAAATTTGGTTGATTTTTAACCAATGGTAAAAAAGTAGAAGGGTCTGTGCCTAGGGGCACGAACGGAAGCTTGACGTAGGACCGCTAGTGGACGGAACAAATGTGAACATTTAGTTCTTTTAATTGATCAATAATCAATTATCTTAACTCTTTCGGTTTTTTATTTGAAAGCGTATCAAATTTGTAGTATTTATTTCAAAGAGAAAGTTGATGAAGAGAATCCAAGGGACTGTCAACTTGAGTGTTTTCGATTCATCTACCCGACTTTAAAAGGTGTATTTGGATTTTTTTGTTATTTATGAATTTTTAAGTTTTGTGCATTTTGGTATTAAGAGTATTCAATTAACCCCTCACAGGATTTCCTTCTGAATTATATGAATGGGGCGCCCCTGTTTGTGCAGAATATGTTTAAAAGGAGGGACTTCGAGAGATTGAACTCGTGAGAGCTAATTTTCTCACAAATTTGATTTTATTGGCTTTATGGGGACTGATTATACACCCAAAGCAAATTATTCCCACTTCTCTCAAATTCTATAACACTTCCTACCAGCGTGTTCTGGAAAATGGTCGGACGATGATTAATCTCACTAATACATTCGGGCCTACAATTCCACACCTTCTATAGAGACCAGGTTGAGCCTTGATAGCTTGCGGGAACTTATGACCTTGACAAATGTCCAAATAATACTTAATACTTAAAATTTATGGTGGTCCTGAAAATGACCATTTTGTAGTGATGGTTGAGTAATGCTGATCTGAGCACGACGAGCTACTGATTCCGATCCTAGCCTAGCGGTGGGACTTCTTCCTCCTTCTCTATGGTTGCTCATATGAGCTATGCAGCTCGTTGCTTGCAGGCAGCCTTTCGTTGTTGTTGTTGTTGTTGAAAGCACTCCTGCTGCTGCTGGACTGGACACCACCACTTACGGTGATTGAATGAGCACCGTTCAGTGGGACCGCATCGAATTCGATTTTTAAGTCTGTGTTAGGGAATGCGCTGTTTTCAGATATTCGGTGATAATTTTCATCACCATTGCAACAGTTGGACATTTGGTATTTTTCAATAGTGACCTATTGAAAATTAACTAAGTGTTCATTTTAGCAGATTGGTAGATACATTTTCAATCGTTTGGATTGTTTAGAATTAAAATCTATCTGCTATTGGTCGAAATCTGACCTCTTTTCGTAATGCTGTGCATTTTGGTTTTTTGAAATTGCGTGGATTCTTAGATCCTGTGGAGATCTATCTAGCCCTGATGTATGTGTTGGTAGAGGGAAAAATGTAAACTTTGCGGGAGACGATGTTTTAACACTCGAAAGCAATTTTGTGAAATATGAAGTAAAACAAATCCTAGCTAGTTCTGCATAATGATTTTGTTTGATTTCATTTATTTGTAAAGTCGCCGGGAAATACCAGCTGGCGATTTGTTTTTTTATGATAACTCCTTACTTGAAAACAGGCAAGTTTTCACAAACAGGCTGCTGTTTCATGGTATACAGTGTGATAGTTCAATAATCAATAAATTATCTCAACATTTAGTGGCAAACCATTCACAAATTTTGGTAACATACAAAAAATTCTATAATCCATATTAAATTTCACATGTAAGCGCCGATTGAAACCATCTTTTCGACGTCACTACAAAGGTGAATGATTAAACGAAAGAAACGAATTGTGCGGAATGAAAGCCGAGGAAAAACTAATTGGAACTGATGACCTTGACTAATATCCAAATAATACTCTTTAACAAATTTTTGGTGGCCCTGAAAAGGACCGTTTTGTAGTGATGGTTCAGTAATTCTGAGCTGGGTGTTCAACACGGATGAGGCTGTCGAGCTGTATGTCGTTTGGAGCGAGGGTGACACGCATTGCATCAATGACCGACCCGCAGCGACTCACGAAGAGCTACTGATTCCGATCCATAGCATAGCGGTGCTTTTCTTCCTCCTTTGATGGTTGCTTATGTGAGCGCATAGCCTGCAGAAGCTCGCTGCTTGCAGGCAGCCTTTCGTTGTTACTGGAGAACAATTTTCAACGCCACACGCCGAAAGCACTACTACTTCTGCTACTGCTGCTACTAATTTCGACGACCAAACACCACCACACAGTGGTGTGGTCGTTGGGAGCGTGTGGTTCTGAGTATAGCGATGAGTGTGCAAAATATTACGCAATTCCATCCTCCCTATTCGCACGCGCCCGAGGATCGGAGGCGAATGCCACTTCGACTTGTTTCGTCTACTTACTACTCTCTGACGACTGTGCTGGGGAAGTTGTTAGTTAATTCGACGCTTTTGGACAATGTTGGACATTTACCAGTTTTTCAATAGTTTCTTGCAAAAAATCAAAATTCAGAAGCATTGTTATCGATGCGTAGCCATATTTCTGATCGATTGGTGATACAATTATTGAAATTGGATCAGGGGCAGCTGAGTTATTAACGTTCAAAACCTTTCTTAATTTGTTACATGTTCCATTTTCGGTTTTCACAAAGTGTACCCCCATATAGAAATCAAAGACGTAGTCCTACGTCAAAAGTTATGCCCTGTTGAATGTGTCGCAATAATTTCGTGTTCGCCTTTTAGGTATCTGTTTCGCAATCTAAAGCCTATCACCGACGGACATCGATTGCCATCCATTGACGGCAATCGAATGTGCAGGAAGGCAGCTTTCACACCTGCGTAGGATATCGCACCCATTCAACACACACATGGATATGTATGCTACGGGACCAACGGCTTTACTTCCTTTCCGAAGAAAGACATGACCAGAGATGAAAAATCCCACGGACTTCGGGTTAGAAAGCAGTCACGCTAGTCACTACACCACCGGCCTTTGTTTAAATTGATAAACATCCATAAAAACATTCTAGATGAAGTGATTTGAAAAAACTTTGTCGAAGACAGAAACTTTCTATCTCTCAAGTAGACGAAGTTATAGGGTGAAAATGGAATACAAATTGTAGTAACCCCTTAAAAACCATTTTTTTAGCAAAACCAAAAACGAGCATAAATAGCTGGTTTTCAAGTGTCCGCAACTTTTCGCAAACGTGTGATGCATTTTTGTAAGACCATATTTAGGTCGCAACCTGCGGTGACATTTACATTATATTTAGCCTATTACGGGGCGGGCTCTAATTACGTTTAAATTTATTATTTATGCAGTTTCGTGAATACGGTAAACAACAATCATATAAACAGTAGTCTTTATTTTATTTTTATGTTAAAATTTAATTCATGTATCAGAAAATATAGACACCAAATTTCTTCACAGCACATTGAAAAACTTATTAAACTCAATCATTGTATTTAGAAATTTTAAACACCACTTTATATGTAGCCTTCTTATGTTTAACCTTAGGAATTGCACGCCGAAATTTGCGTTACTTTGCTGCTAGAGGAATTACTTTTTGATTTGTTTATTGTTTGACAGCTCCCGTACGATATTATGGAATGCATACATTTTGCAAACGTGTATGTGACAATAAACCTAAGCCATCAAACAATCAACTGTCCGTGGTACCCCGAATCCCCCTAATTTTTGTATCGAAACTGATCCTCCACACATTTCAACAACCATCTCCACTTTCAAAAACAAACATTGCCTATTGGCGGCATCAAAATATCATCCATATGTACGATGTTTTTCGCTCTCACTCTCTTTTTCCCGCGACAAAGAATAAGCTTTCGATTGCGTCGAAAAATGATTCCCAAATATTTTGACACCTAATCGCATCCGGCCCACAACGCTCAGCAGGCTTTTTTTTTTTCATCCGCTGCTTGAAAAGCCTTCAAAGGGAACGTGTTCCTCCGGTGCCGCAACGGCACGAATAATGGTGACATTTTCCACCTTGTTTATTTGATTGAGCGGCTGACAAATGGCGGAGGGGGTAAGTGAAAGCCCTTAGCCATCGAAAATCCAAGAAACGGCGTAAACACATTGCTCATTGTCAGTTTTTCTCGCCGCGCTTCCATGAACTCCACGGGAGCAGAAAAATTGGAGCACTTTAACGCGGGAGCAAACAGAGAATTAATTGAATTTGAAAAATTAATTGCGCCAGGCGGATAACGCGAACGCTTTGCGAGAAAGTGTCACGGGGATGGAGGGGTAAGGGGAAACGGATTGCTGTAATGAATTATTAATCCTGTATCGTTGAAACACAAGCCTCCGGGTGCGGGGTGTAAATTGTCGTCGTGAGATGGAATGAAAGCCGAACTGGAGAAAAGTGTCGCGTTGCCCTTCGTGTTGCAAAATGATGACTCAAGGGGAGCGTGGTAATTGGTAAACTTTTTCAATTAATAGTTTTTTTTTCGATCTCTAAACCGGATAGATGAGTCGGTGCTTGTTTGTACGTGACAAGCTTAAAGCAATTGAATGGAATTCCTCCCCTTTCGGGAAGAGCAGAATTTAATCATGCTCCGAAAGTGAGATGCATTTTCGAAAGCTTAGTAAAGAAAGTTGTTCACTGGGTCATTTTCTGCACCACCTACCAGCAGTTGAATGGTGGTCGGTGCATTGACGGCTGATTCAGCTTTACGGTGCTTGAGATCGCTCAGACAAACGATGAAGGAAAAAGGCACGTTTTTCGTGTGGGGGAAAAGGTCATGTATAAAGGGAGAGATTCCTAGGAAGCAAAAATCTCCCATTGTTACGAACAACAATGGATTGAAGAGATTATGGACTCAAGAAAGCTCAGTATGTTATCTAAACATAATATGTGAATGCTTCAAACGGATGACATTTTCTCTTACCTTTGACCTTGTTAAAATGGGATTGATCTAGGATACAAATATTCAAATCAAGAATGATCCCTCCCAAGTAATTCTCTTGCATTCATTTTTAATGGTTTCTTTGTGGACGGAATGTAAGTCTTCGGGGTTAGATAATTTTGACAAATGACGGAGATTCAGTTTGATCTTTTCAAGTGATTAAGCACTAACCCGAGCAGGAAAAAAATAATAATCAATACCTGATTATGACCTGACACCAACATTTGGTGTTGATTAGCATGACGTAAGAGGTAAAATACCAAAGAATACCAAAAAAATGCATGCAAAATACTTTGTAAATAACAAAAATTGATATTTGGCTACCAAAAAAATACCTGTGTGATAATTTTTTGGTATTGCATTTGCAAAATTTGGTATTGGAATGGTATTATGGGAAAATTTGTTTTGGTATTTTATCTCTTATGTCCGGCTCATTCATACTAATTTAAGTTATCGAGATTTTCGTTCCTGCTCGGGAAGCGATAAACGAGAAACCCCACTTTCTTGAACTTGAACCAATCAGTACACATTGTTCGAAGGAAATATTCCATAAAAAAAAGGATAGTGAAGCCATCATTTTTCATCGATAATCGTACTTATTCGAGAATAAAATTGGTGGGTGGGTAGTCTGTAGGAAAGTCCATCAAGTTGGTGAGTATATAGTCTATGGTCCATTCAAATTTCCTGATGATTGTATTGGCGATTGTCGACGTGGAGGAGGAAGGTTTAAAACCTCTCAAATTCGGTCTACGTAGTTTATGAACACCCACCGACGCGCAAACCAAAAATTTATTACAGTGAATGTTAGTTCCATTTACTATCATCATCATCATGAACATAGCAGCGAATGTTAGAAGTTTTTTTTTTTATTCCGTGTTCTGTATATGCTTTCACCTACACAAGCAAGCATTTGCCTTGATTGTTATGTATAACTTGGTTGAACGACGCATTCTCTCCAGCAGAAAAACAAACGAAGGCGAGTATGCGAGGGAATGAGCCTTCTTGTTTGCTTTTAGCCTATCCATATCCCGAAGCATGAAGAGAGCAGTGGAAAAAGCACAGGTCTGATAAACGCAACGTTCGTGGTTCGAGTCCAACTTGGTATATACAAGGTGTGGAATTGTATGCCTGAATGTATTGGTACACTTCGTTTTTCACTCGGCTTTCATTTCGTTTCGCACGATTCGTTTCTTTCGTTCACTCAATCACCCTTGTAGTGACGTCATAACGTTTTTTTTTCGATCGGCGCTTGCATAGGAAACTTAATATGGATTTTAGAATGTATGTAAACTACCAAAATTTATGAATGGTCAGTCACTAAGTGTGAAGATAATTTCGACAGTGAGCATTCATAAGGGCGAATACGCGATGATCGATTCTCTTCATCGATTTTCTCTTTACATTGCTACAGCTAAGCGAAACAATTTTCAAGTATTTGTTCAATGCAGAGTAGTAACAGGTTGTATTGGCTATCAAAAGCAACAGCAAACGCACCGAGAAACGTTAAATCTAGCGAGTTATTAACAAAAGAGAAAATCGACGAAGAGAATCGATCATCGCGTATAGGCCCTTATGCATGCTCACTGTCGATTTGTTGATTATTGAATTACCACACTGTACACCATGAAAAAGCAGCCTGTTTGTGAGTTTTCTCCTGTGTTCAAGTAAGGAATTAAATAAAAAAAAAAAACAAATCACCAGCTGATATTTCCCGGCGACTTTACAAAAGAATACAAGCAAGCAAAATCATCGTCTCCCACAAAGTTTACATTTTTCCCTCTACCAACACATTCCTAAGGGCTAGATCTCCACACCTTGTTTACACCAGGTTGGTTCGAGTCCTCCAGTTGGCACTTTTTTATTAAAATGATTAATTTCACTCACTAATACACTCCACATTTTTCTTTCTCCAATTTTTTTGCATTGGACCGCAGCTCGGTTCATGTGGTCTCCACTAACATCTTCTGATGATGACTACCACATAATTGTAAGCGAATCTTACATCCCCCGGTTGGGTGTAATTTAAACTTATAAAACTCCATTATGGTGGCCAAATCCAATATCGCAGCTAATCATTTTGGTTATATTTGAAGGTGATAATTTCAAATGACAGATAAAAGTGGTCACTTTTAAACGATAGATGAGGAGATGAGAGTAAAGAGTTAACAGCTCCGTTAGGAAAATTGTATTTAAAGCAGTGTTGGGAAAATATCAAAAAATCAAATCTCACCAAATCCCAAGATCATGCTTGATTTCCGTAGTCAAAAATCAACAACCAAACAACTGTGGTTGATAAAGGGTGATACGGTCAAAATTTGGTCAATATCAACTTGACGTATTTCTTTCAATTTTGCATTTAAAAAACCTGAACACCCCTCATTTTGAAGGTGTGTGTGTGTAGAATGTTGCTCGTATTTTGATTTTGGAATCACTCTTCAGTTGTCAAAATGCCGTCCAAGCAAGAAGAGCAGCGTATCAAAATTTTGCTCGCGCATCGCGAAAATCCGAGCTACTCGCACGCAAAGTTGGCAAAATCGCTAAAAGTTGCCAAAACAACCGTTACAAATGTAATTAAAGTGTTTGGGGAACGTTTGTCGACAGCCAGGAAGTCTGGATCGGGGGGAATTCGAAACCGGAAGCCGCTGAGACGACAAAGAGAGTTGCCGGTAGTTTCAAGCGAAACCCTAACCTCTCTCTCCGAGATGCCGCAAATAAGCTGGGTGTATCGTCTAAAACCGTGCATCGAGCCAAAAAACGAGCCGGACTATCGACTTACAAGAAGGTAGTGACTCCAAATCGCGATGATAAACAAAATACGACGGCCAAAGCGCGATCACGACGATGCTGACGAAGTTTGACTGCGTGGTAATGGACGACGAAAC
This sequence comes from Ochlerotatus camptorhynchus, assembly GCF_037179485.1. NCBI lineage: Eukaryota > Metazoa > Arthropoda > Insecta > Diptera > Culicidae > Ochlerotatus > Ochlerotatus camptorhynchus. The sequence goes on along the minus strand of NW_027040766.1, from coordinate 5,327,338 downwards.
CTACGTCAAAGCTGACTACAAGCAGCTTCCGGGACAGGAGTTTTATACGGCAAAAGGAAGGGGAAAGGTAGCAGATGTTTTCAAGCACATGAAACTGTCAAAGTTCGCAAAGAAATATCTGGTTTGGCAAGCCATCTGTACCTGTGGCTTGAAAAGCAGCATTTTCATAGCTTCCGGGACTGTCAACCAAGAAATTTACGTGAAAGAGTGTTTGAATAAACGTCTGCTGCCTTTCCTGAAGAAACACGGTTGTTCCGTACTGTTTTGGCCGGATTTGGCATCTTGCCATTACGGTAAAAAGGCCATGGAGTGGTACGCCGCCAACAACGTGCAGGTGGTTCCCAAGGACAAGAACCCTCCCAACACGCCAGAGCTCCGCCCAATTGAGAAATACTGGGCTATTGTCAAGCGGAACCTAAAGAAGACCAAAAAAACTGCTAAGGGCGAGCAGCAGTTCAAGGCAAACTGGCTTTCTGCGGCGAAGAAGGTGGACAAGGTGGCTGTACAAAATCTGATGGCAGGGGTCAAGCGTAAGGCCCGGCAATTCGGATTTTGAAAAGCGGAAGCCTAACTGAATATTTTTCCTGAATTTTATACTAATTGAACTTGAAAAAGAAATTTAATTTGATTTTTTAAATAAACGATTTCACCGATTTACACGCGTTTTCCCTTGACCAAATTTTGACCGTATCACCCTTTATTGCAAACCTTGATATCGCGGCTAAGAAAATCAAGCTAACAAAACTCACCAGCTGCAAATCTCTGTGGTGAGATTGATTTTCATGATTTTTTCTTTACACCCGAACGCAATCGAAACTTCCATAACGACTGGCAGCAGTCGCTTCGTGTCTGCCATCGGTGAAGAGAAAAATAGAAATATCATTATTATACTTTCTCTTTCTATGAAATTTAGGTGCCACGGAATCGTTTTGCGTCGATTCAACTCGATTCAACTATACAAGTTGTGAATAGTCTCGCAATAGCAAAGGAGCTTGTAAAATCAATATCAAGCATGATATTTTGCTACAATATCACGTGTGATATTGTGAGCGTATGAGAGCGGAAAAATATCAATTTGCTAATGATTATGCCATCACTGATTTTGGAAGTAGAAAGCGAGCAAGGACAACTTTGAGGAAAGTACAAATCGGGTTGATCATCTCTCTTCACCAAACTCACCAGTTGGAGAGGGATGGTGAAGGGTATACCCCCACCCAGCCATCACTGGCAAAAAGAGATGACCACCGATTCGCTCATGTACCTACGATGTGTTGAAACAGTTCTATCGATTGTACCGCACTCAAGTTATTATCTAAAGGGAGGCATCAAGTCGTAGGTTTGCTAGTGGCGCCCGGTGGTGTAATGGTAAGCGTAATTGTCTCTCACCCCAAAAGGCCTGGGTTCAATCCTAGTCAGCGCCGCCGGGATTATCTGAGGCATAAAATCTCTGATCACGCCAAGGGATGTAAAGCTGTTGGTCCCCGGTTCATGAGTTGATAGGTCGATAGGTAGTGTCCAGGTGTGGGAGTCTTTCTGGCGTCGGTAGCATTGGTACTCAGTACGGAAACCAAATCAACCACTACAAAAAAAAAATTGGTTGTGCCAAATGGAAGCTCAAACTTTCCCCTTTCCAGACATATGCAGATAGAGTAAGGTGAGGCAAAAGTTCAACCATAGTTGAAAAAGTTTAAATATCTCAAGACTACAAGCATTTGGAATCAAACTAATTGCATACATAGGTTCAGTAATTTAAGCTTTATAAGTTCCTCTCACAAAGTTTTTATGAATTTTCAGTTTATTCGTAGGTAGAACGATTTTTTTTTTCGGAAGAATGTTCAAAACGAAAGTTTGATTCATCCATGGGGCGAAATTTCCCAAACTTAATGGCAGTTTTCGAGAAAATTTTTCACTACAAAACTTTAAACGCCGCATGATGTACATAGAGAAACCACATGTTTGTGCCCAGATATTGTCAGAACTTGGCGAACAACGAACTTCCCTCAAAAATAGTGGATTTCCACAATGAATGCAATAAGGTCTCGTTTTTTTCGAAGCTTTTTCCACTATCTGCTCCGTTTATGATTGATTAGAGGAAATAAATGCTTTTAAGACATTTATGAATGATTTCATGGGATTCGAACACGACTCTAACGTTTGCCCCACTATAGGCAATTCCAGCTTCCTGATGACAAATCAAAAACTCATCCCTTCACCATTGAATTTGTCTTGTTCCATGGCTTCAAAGTTAGTACAAATGTTATAATTTATCTCCACAAAATAAACTTTTGCCTGTAACTCTTCGAAAACATGGCCAATTTTTGTGATTTTTAGGGGGAAAAGTCTGACTCTAAAAGACTTTCCAAACAAACATTGAGGTTTATTTAGCGTTGGCTTTGAAAAATTCAAAACGAACTTTTGCCTCACTTTTCTCTAATAAAGGGTGTCCACGATGAAATTGCCACACTATGAAATTGTTCTAACTTTTTATCCGTTGGGTAGAATTTAATGAAAATTTGGGTGGATTTAGTTCACAGTGCATTATTTACATCCTGCAAGTTTTAAAGTCCTGTGATCAAAACTCGCGGAAATGGAGTCGAAAGAACAGCTCGTGCGTGATAAAATCTTGCGCATTGATCACGAGAACAAGGATCTCTCGCATCGTTCCATCGCTAAAACGTTGGGAATCGCAAATTCCACGGTGTCGCGAGTGATTAAGCGGTTTGAGGAACGGTTGACCACCGATCGGAAGCCCAGAAGTGAAGAAATTCCTGGTTTGGCAAGCCATCTGCACGTGCGGGAAGCGAAGTGCACCTTTCGTGACCCAGGACACGATGAACGGACAGGTGTACATAAAAGAGTGCCTCCAGAAGCGGCTGCTTCCTCTCCTGAAGGCCCACAACGTCCCAACAATCTTCTGGCCGGATTTGGCCTCATGCCACTACTCCAAGGACGTGCTGAAGCGGTATGCGGACAATAAGGTCAATTTCGTGCCGAAAATGTTCAACCCTCCCAACACTCCGGAGCTCCGCCCCATCGAGAAGTACTGGGCGATTATGAAGCAGCACCTTCTTAAACGACCTAAGGTAGTGAAGACAGTCGAGGAACTGAAGAAAGTAAGGGTTTACATGCAAAAAACGGTTGATTCACAGGTTGTGCAGAATCTTATGGCCGGGGTTGAGGCCAAGGTGCGGGCATTTGCGTATGGACTGTAAATAAAATACGAGTAAAATGGTAAAATGAAGTTTAATAGTTATTTCTCAATCCCTGAAAATTTGATGGCAATCGGATGAAAACTCGAATTTTGCGAATCAATTTTGTGTGTGGCAATTTCATCGTGGACACCCTTTAGGATTTTTCTTTAGAATTTTCAAAGATACAATGATTTTTATCTATTGATTGGGTTCATATTTGATTTATCAAACCATTTTTTTTTTTATTTTCTTCGATTTGCATGCAAAAATTAGATTGCTCCATCGAAATTTTACTTAAATCTCAGCTTTCTAATGACGTGCACATTTTTAAAATCTTTGGGAGGTAAGCTTATGAAAAAAGTATTTTTTAGAATAAATCTAATATAGTGGCAAAATTTAATACAGCTGCTAAAAAATTTGAACATGTCAAATAAAAGTTCAAACTTTCTCCTTTACTATAGTGCATAAACAATAAGGGTTTTCATAAGAATTTTCAAAGATATACATATTTTAATGAATTAAGACTACGCTAAAATTTAGCACCGTCGAAACTAGTTACCAACAACCCCCTGCAATGCGATCCAGTTCTCGAAACTACCGAAAACATCACCAGCACTGGTGATATATAACATATTTAAACTCCAATCATATAACATTAAATGCGGCAAGGTGGCAACAAATGTACTGCCTTCAAAACCATACTTACTTTTCCGCAATGGACAATTAAAAAATTATTTAGTTGTTTTCGAATTTCCGAGCACAATTTGCATGAATCAAGCTTTCCGATATCAAGAAAAATCTATTCTATTGTACCGAGCTCAATCATTGAGGAAAAAGAGGACCGGTCAAATGAGTACTAGAACACCAGAGAAATTTGGCTTCACTCGATTTGTTCGCCGATGACAGGCGTTTCAGTCCTATGGTTACCAAAGGGTCCATCAATTTGACATAATCCAATCTGCTCCCTGTTCCTCTCCCGTCATATGAAGCACGTTGCTTGTTGATCAGCATTCAAACATTGAAAGAACGTCGGGATTACGCAAAGATTTCTTTATTAAACAATATCATTTCGCAACGCATTGACTCAACTGATCTATTGTCAAGATTAAATTGGTATGCCTCTTCCCGACAATTACGAAATTGACACTTGTTCGCAGTAGATCGCCATCGGACCAATTACGTTAAATTTGGACCGGTAAATCAGATGATGACTGTTAATAAAACGATTGACCTGAACATGTCCTCAACAGATTTTTTTCTTATTATAGTCACTTTAACGCTCTTGGGTCATTTGTGACTTGTCTGGGAGTGAGATTTGAACTCGTGACTTTGGCGTGAGAGGTGTGGATGCTACCTACTACGCCCCCTCTCAACAGAATTAAAAATATATTTCAGAACCCTGCGAAGTCATAGAACATAAGTCCTAATGATAATATGTAGCTTACGATTTTTTTTGATCGACGAATAAATAAATAAATAAATTGATGTTTCTAGTTTGATAACTACATATATCTTCTGAATGAGTAAAACAAATTGATTTTTGTGAAACTCGTGTAGATAGTGGACTGTTTTCAACGAAAATTGTTCATTGTAAAATTAATAGTTCATGAAAATAAATTGCAGTTACCACCGGCTTCGGCCCACTGTGCAATATTGCTCGCAAGATTATAGAACACCATTAATTATTTTAATTCCCTTCATTTAATCTAAAAGTATCTTTTGGATAAGGTGTAGAAAAGTAGAGATTTTCATACAAGCATAGCTATGAAAATGATTTGTAGATAAATATGGTGAATTCTTATAAATATGTGAACAAACAAGTGTTAGCACACATACGAACATTAAATGGTTTTTGCACAGTCATAACATCTAAACAAATTCAAAACGGCGTGGCGTATTTAATAATCATAAATGGAAAACGTCACTTCCAATCGATATAACGTCGGAGACAGAGTTGTTTCCAAGAAAATTCCTACCCGAGCAAAGTTTGAGATCAAATTGAAAACCAAATTTGATGTTGTGGTGTCGCTGATAATGATTACATAGGTTGCTGTCTTTTTGGTCATTTTAAGGGTTAAAATATAAAAAAAAAATACAAGCACATCTTCCTGTGACATCACATTGAAAACTCATTCTGCTACCAGTAAGAGCAAGCTGATAACTCAATTTGATATACATTTTTCCCGTTGATAACAAAACTAGAATTCAATTTCATGTTCTGTTAAGGCATTGAATACAAAACTGCAGCAAAATATTTTTGAACAGCAAATGTACAGGAAAATTAAAACACATTTTTATATCAAATTTTTCAATCACGTAAATTGAATTTAAGTCATGATTGAAGTTTGATGTAAATATATTTAAATTTATTTTGAAGTTTGATGCTGGACTTTGCTCGGGTGTCTACAGGACTCACTTCCCGAGCATCAAAATGACAGCAAATCGAACCCAAATTTTGATCAACAACAAACTGAAATCACAATTTGATTTTAGTATACGCAATCGACAAATTTGAGAAATGAATAACAAATTTAATTTTAATTTTACTGTACATTTGCTCTTCAAAAATATATTGTTGCAGTTTTATTTTCATTAGCAATACATCAAATTGAATACTCGTTTTGTTATCAAGGGAAAAAAAATTACATCAAATTGAGTTTTCAGTTTGCTAACGGGTGTTCAATAAAAAATGAGAATTTTTTCAGTCATATAGCTAGTGAAACAATTTTTTTTGCAACGAATTCAGATTTTTTTTATTAAAAACTTACTGTTTATTCTTCAAAAAAACGTCAATGAATATTGGAGAAGGGGCCCTGGTCAGCCGTACGACGCAACTTAGTCGCGATGCTCTCACAAGAGCGGTGGACGGCACTGAAATGATCCTCATTTTTTATTGAACACCCGTTAATAGCCGAATCAGTTTTCAATGTGATGTCACAGGAAGATTTTTTTTTGCTCTAAATTTTGGTATTTTAATCGTTAAGCCGCAACCTGAGTTATCATTATCAGTGGCATCACAACATCAAATTTGGTTTTCAATTTCATCTCAGGCTTTGCCAGACTACAGTACTGGATTTACATTCAGGCATTACATTTGTGACAATCCATAGTAGCCAAGTTTTACAAATGTATAGTAATGTTGAGTAAACAGCTATAGAACCAAAACCAGTCATACAAAGGTTATAAAAACTGTAATAAACATATGTTTTGATTGGTTACTTAACATGTTGAACAAGTTCACAGAGCTTGCGAACCAGGAAAATCAGGAAATAGCAGATAATTGGACAACTGCAAAAAAGTAATAAACCTTGGTCACTCGAAAAATAAGATGTATTTTTAATTTGTTTCATCAATGCACAGATGTACATGTTGATTAACTAAATGAGTTCAAATTTTGGAGGAATGATCAGGGCTCAACTTGGAACCGTTTGAGCACTGTAAAGCAAACATTTCAAATTTTTCCTCTCTCTTATGAGCATCCCAACTAACAATTTTCACATTGTAAACGCTTTCCTCATTTCATTTATACAGGCTTAAGCTGTATTCAAATGCATTTAAATATGAGGTAGCCTTTACTCAACCTCTATACAAGCAAATCTGGTGAACTTAGTCAGTTACTTATGGCTGTTGGGACGGTTGTGACAAGCATTTATTTCATATTCATTTACACTTCTATACAGCTGTTATTCTAAACAGCAGAATTCAAGTTGCGTGTGAACTTGAAAAGTGCTTATTCAACCTCTTACCAACTATCCAATAGGGTAGAGAACTACTTCGGCCTAATCGCCCATTTTGGGCCTATCGACCAGAAAACTTCAAATAAATCCATGAAATCCACGCGTGATATGAAGGTTTGCATCCATTATTCCCAAAAACAAAAGAAGCGCTCCGACCGAATCAATTTTTATCTTCATCCGATAGGCCGAAGTGAATTGAATTGCGTTTCAAAGGCGTTTCAATGTGTTAGGCCGTAGGCCGAGTTTGGCGTCAAGAAACAGTGTTAGATTTTTGACAATATCTCAACGATTGGTTTCTCTTTATCAAATCTTTTGGTACGTACGGAGAGGTAAATAAATTTGGAAGCCATCAGTAATAATAACATTTAATTTGGTTCTAAACTGCGCTAGATTAAGAAGGACTAAATGCGGGTTGTGCTTAATAGGCCAGAAATGGGGTATTTAACCCTAATCACTACACAGCTTTCTCTTGAAGCCGGGTAAAATATTGCTTTACTTATTTGATGCAGGAATTTATTGATTTTATTTAGCTGAGAATCAAATTACTCGAAATTAGTTATAAGCATAATACCAAATTCTTACCCTGCACCGGAACCTGGACTCGAACTCAAGACGACCACATTGGCAAACCTTGAAACTACCATCAAATAAGTCATATATTCACTTTATTAGCTTTGTTTTGCAGCTACAAGTTGAAAATTGATTAATATTTGCAGGGAAGTGCCATTAGCATTTATTGGCTGCTGCAATTCGGTGCAACTGACAAATTGAATAATGGTTGAGTAAACGCTCTCCGAAACTATTATGCTAGCTTCTGCTTGTAGCTGTATCTGCAGCTTTTTTTCAGCTACTTTACAGCACAATGCTGGAAATGTTGGCTAATAAAGCTAAAAATGGAGAAAAGAATAGAACAAAGTCACCAACGTACCCAGCAATTAAAATACCCAGCAATAAAAGTCCCCTCCAATCGCCGGCCCCATAAATCATGGATCAGTGAACATTTTTACAACTTCCGATTGTTGCTTCGAGTTTGCTGTTTCCCCAACGACTACAAGCCAACCACAAGCCGAGCAAGCGTACCAATAATTCCGATATCACCACCCAAGGAACTCGTGTTTCAATTATTGCATTGTATTGCAATTAGCACCGAAAACGCAATCGCTGCCCGGGATCGATTTCGGCCTTTGGACGGGAAAATGGGAACGCAAAGGCGAAAATGATTATGGGGTAGAGCACTACTTCGGCATAAACCCCTATTTCTGTCATATCGAACAGAAACATCAAATATATAACAATTATTTCAACGTGAACGAATCAACCGTACGTTTGATTAGATTAGTTCCGAAGCTACAAAACAAAGTCTATGAACAGGCATTTTATGAATTTTTACAGGGTGAGGAAGAGTAACGATCACGGGCTCGAGGTAGACAACCTAATGTTCCAGTTCGGGATATTTTGGCTAGACGCGATCTGGAGTTTATGAAACTCATATATGTTTACTTAAAGAATATTAACCTTAGATTATAAGTTTGATTATCCTTGTGTTTAGTTTGTATTTTGTACGTGTGGGGTTTTTTTCAATGTTTGTTTTCAAGATAATTTCATGTTTTAGGATTAATTAAATATTTGTATCGTAAGCCACATTTCAAACCTCCTTCTTTCTTTTTACCATCCAAAAAATTGCAAATCTCCACTAACCTCGAGACAACCGCTAGTACTCGGTCCAGTTCCTTTAGCTTTAAATATAAGACAGTAATAATGTATAACGGACAGGATAACTCGGCTCTGTAAAGTTTATTCGATTGAGCCTGTACAAATAAAGTAATTATTAAAAAAAATATATATAATTTTCAATGGGTAAAATTAATATATGTTCAATTAATATGTTGTTTTTGCCTGTAGATTTGAAGACATACTTCAAATCTCAGCGTGCATCGTACGGATTAGGCAAAAGGTGTGCGTTTGACTTTGTACTGTCGCATTAATGGCACTTCGCTCATTTTCAACTTTTATTCAGTTTTCATACTGCCGTTCTTTAACGGAACTATCTACCTACCCTCTCCTTAAGACCATTCTCTAGCTTATAAATTATTAAACTAAAGCTTCATGTTAGATAGCATTTCCAACCAACTCTGAAAATCGCAAACTTCGCGTATGAAGTAACATTTCCTTTGGTTTGTTTTTTCCGTCGATCTTGTTTTCCGTGCTGAGCACCAATGCTACCGACGTGCCAGGAAGGCAGCTCCCACACCTGGACCCTACTTATCGACCCATCAACTCATGAACCGAGGACCAACGGCTTTACTTCCCATCCGAAGGAAGGCGTGATCAGAGATGTTATGCCTCAGAACATCCCGGCGGCGCCGACCGGGATTGAACCCAGGCCTGCTGGGGTTTGAGGTAATCACACTTACCACTACACCACCAGCGCCGTTGTATGAAGTAACATAAAAACACTTTGAATGTTAAATATTTTTGTTTTAAAGTGTGTACAAATGTCAGCTAAATTTGATAGTAAGATTTGAAATTTCATCGTTTTAGATTTCAAGCAGCCAAGGACGTGGAAAGCGAGGATGTTATAAATGTGTATGAGCTTGTGCTACATCTTCAAGATACTTTTACTACTCATGTTTTAATTACTTCATGCGTGAAGTTAACGATTTACATAGTTGAAGATGCCTAACGACAATATCAGACTTGAAGTAAACATTTTATACGATAGATGAGGAGATGAAAGTATAGAATTGATAGTTCCGTTAGAATACGGCAGTGTGAAAAATGTATATAGGAAGCAGAAAAGATAATTTTGAGGAACGTACGAATCGGATCGAGCATTCCATTTACCAAACTCTTGAACCGTTTTCAAACATTGGAGGTACATGAGCGAATTGGCGATCATTCCTTTTACCAGTGGTGGTGAGAAAAATTACCCCTCACCTCCCCTCATCAACGGGTGAGTTTGGTAAAAGTAATGCTCGATCCGATTCGTACCGTCCTTTTGCTGGCTACTTTCTATATACAATATTCATCCGGCTGCAGTACTCTAACGGAATTATCAATTCTATACTTCTCCCCTCATCTACCGTATAAAATCAAGCATAATTATTCAAATCGACGTATCTGCTTTTATAAGCAATCACTTCAATCGACGGGTTGTCTTAATTGCTATCTCAACCCACGCAAACAAAGACCATCCTCTTCCTCCATCTCCATCCTCCATCTTTCCTCTACTAGCTGGCGATGTTTGTTTCTGTGAGTGAGCTAGCAGTTGCCACAAATCTTCGATTAAAGTGATTGTTACGCTTGAAATGTTCACTTCAAGACTGATATTGTCCTTAAGCATCTTAAACTATCTCCAAGATGCTTAAATCTCTCCGGGTGAATGAAATATTTTTCCGCAGCATTATAGAGGTACAAAGCATCTCTTTTTTGTGTGCATGCATTCCAGGTGGTGAGCCAACATGATGAAGAAAAAGAAGATGGCTTTATCAGAAAGTCCCTTTTCGGAACGAGTGTATTGTTGATGGACCTGATCTACGATTCAAGATTGGTTTCCGTAATGATAAGTATCACGATCTTCATCGAAATGTAAGTATTATTGACAATAATTATAACAATCAACTCGTATATACATTGAAATACATATATAAAAGGGAAGAGATGTTCCAACGAGGCGAGAGTGGGAATGCCAACTCCCAGTTGATAACATTTCGTGGATAAAGGGCGGGCTCTTCTCCCCACTCATTGGGGCATCTTCCTGTTTGGGGGCTTGTCTGTTTGACCAATTGGATGATCAAGTTACTGGAAGGAGATTCTTTATTGTTCCGTAGATGCGAATAGGCGACTTTGCCTATCGATCTACCCAATCCATTTTTGGCCCTTCATACAGCGACATGTTGAGGCCAATCAGAGGTTATTAAGCTTGATCAAGACAAACAGAGAAGAGAGCTCACTGCTGTTGACTTAGTTTTCGTGCTACAATGGGTGGTAAACCACTATCATCATTATATCATTATAGAGGTACAAAGGAATCATGCTTGGAAAATCCGTTCAAAATCAGGGCTTAAACACATCGCCAGCACTCCAGAACTGCTGGAACTGAAACGTGCTTACCAAGTGTGATTCATTTTTGTGACGAATGTGGCTGATAATTAAAGCAAAGGGAGAGATAATTCAATTTAAATATGCTAAGCTGAGGTTATATATCTACTGCTGATTGCATCTGTAACTGAACTGTCCGGAAAATGCAAAAAAGTGTGATAGAAGTGTTCGTTTCTGTCAAATTAATATGATGTCTGGGGAGTACTTATTGCTTGTATTATAAGGAATAAGTAGACCGAAGAAACCAAGACGAATAGGCGAAAACTTGTACCATGCTTTTTATAAGTGAAAAACGAGCTTATTTGCTCACCTTGGTGTGAAACATACAATAGTAAATTTGGAATATACTGATAGCAAACATTCATGCAAGCGTTTGAACTAGATCACCATTTTCTGAAGTGGAAGTTAAGGCCCAAGCGCAATGATGGCGGAAGCGGAACGGCAACGGCAGCGGAAAAGCCCGATCTGAGTAAGCCTACTTTTCGGATTGAAAACTAGTTAGATCCAAATCGACTTCGGTTAGGCATCTTGATGTCATTAGTGACAACTGTCAAACTTTCCGTTTCCGTTCCGCTTCCGCCCACATTGCGTTTGGGACTTTATTCCGCATTTCCCTGTATATCTATTATTCTCAAAAACAAAGGAAGCGCTCATATAAAATCCATTTTAATTGCCTTCACCCGTATGGCGAAGTTATTACAATGTGTTACAAACCTGTGTCGATCGTATGATGGAATAGGAATCAAGAAGCGGTGATTGAATTTTAACGATATGTTAATAAATTTTGCCTCTTTTTGAAATCCAGCGGTACGTGTGGTAAGGTAAATTAATTTAGAAGTCATCTTTGTTAGAATAATTCCATTTTCTCTTCCAACCCGTTCATAAGAAAAAAGTAAAGTCCGGTTGACGTGACTGAAATTAGATCTTAACCCTATAAGAAAAAACATAACAGTAAAGTAGGTCGTTCATAATGGGTTCTGGTGGTTACTCGGCGGAGCAATCGCGCTTTGATGCTGGGAGGAATTACAAATGACATCGAAGAGAGTGAAGATTGGAAGGGTTGGTGAACAAACCGAAACAGAAATCAATTAACGACCGGAAGATAGGAGTTGTATGCTTTTTAGAATTTGAGCTGAGAAAATATTACCATCATTCAGCCAAACATCCGGGTTTCCATCATTTGAGCGTCACGTAAGGCTAGAATATTACGTAGATAGGATACATGGACCATCGCAAATCTCTTTACAGCAAATCGCCCTGCATTCCATATTCACGACTTCCTTCTTTCGCAGCTGACCAAATCCGCACATGGCTGGTTGCGCTCGATTTACTCTCCACCTTCCGAAAGACCACCCACCCACGTATCTAAACCAAAGTGTGAACCAACCATGGCATCGTGCTGACCGACTGAATTACGTGGCCGTAAACGGAACGGCACCTGCCGAGGCACACGGTTCTAAATCACACGCTTTCCGGCCGCCTGGACTAGAGATAAGTGAAACGGGCGTTCTTCGTTCTCGTAGAGAGCGTGGGATTTGACCGCGTTTCCCGGATCCAGTTGTTCTGCGGATTAGCACCCGGGAACCGCCATTGCCACCGCCGACGGTGGTTGTAACTTGAATGGATTATAGAAATAATGAAAAAGATTATCTTATTTCGAGTGGAACGTGCTTGGCAGGTTATTCCACGCTCGTTGGTCGCCGATTGTTTCAAGTCTGCGCGGAGAATTTTCGGCGTGGTTTTCCCCGGCAGGTATGAAAACGTTAATTATTAAAATATGCAAATTGAACCGCACTTGGTTGGCTGACAGATGTGCCGAAAGTGAAATTATGGAAACGAATCAGGAGAAATGTTCTGGGACGTTCTAGCAATTGCGGTAAATTACCATTTCAGGAATTACACCTGAAAGGAGCTTTAAATTACACCAAACTGAGGGACCCATTGCGAACAATCTTGTATGTGTTACGGTAGGTGCAATTTGAAACCCTACCGTAACGTGAGGAACATTTAGTTTAACGGTATATAGGGTAGGACAAGCCAAATCGCACCCCTGCGGTAAAATGGCCCAAGCGTTTTGACGTAGGACTTCATCTGTGATTTCTAAATGAGGGTACACTTTGTGAAAACCAAAAAAGGAACATGTAACTAATTTATGAAAGATTTTGAACTTTAATAACTCAGCTGCCCATGGACCAATTTCAATAATAATATCATCAATCGATCAGAAATATGTGTACGCATCAATAGCAATGCTTCAAACTGATGATTTTCATCAAGAAACTATTGAAAAGGTGGTAATATGGTAATATGGTAGCTGATTTAATGAAATAAACGTTCTTCCCAAACCCAGTCGTCATAATCGAGTACCACTTGGTTGCACATCATTCTCCTTTAACCTGATAAGCTATAAAAGAGCACTGCTGTCTAGCCTCAACTCGTTTTCGCTTCGGACGGCGTCGTGAGCAGGCAGTAGAAGCAGCAATAGCAGCAGTAAACAGGTGGTGGCAGGTTAGGTAGTCCACGCTACTACCTAACAAGCAACAACACAGGTAACAATTTGACGCTTAACAAATGTTGTTCAATCGATTTTAATTCAGCCTTAGTTTGAATAATTGCTGTACATAGACTATGTTATCCTTTGTTTAGCTTTAAAACATCTAAATCTGGTGATTTTATTCAGCCAAAAGCTTAACAGTTATAAACATTATAAGCTTTTTAATGCATTGAAAAACAGTCTTTTCCAACCCTTGTTCAGCCTTCTAGCTTTATTTTGAAAAAAAAAAATAAATAATGGAAGACCACTTCATATCTTACATATTTTTATGGGACTGCAACAAGGTGCTGACTAATTGGATTTACATATTTATATTGTTATTATAAGTCTAAAAGTTACCTTTGCATTTCGGGATTCGAACCGGCAGTCGCTGATTCACAGGCATCAATCATACCGACTGGACCACTTATGCTTACCGGCGTGTGCAAAAAGAAAGGCAATCAAAATTTCATTTTGTGGTTGTTTCCCAAACACAGACATCATATTGAAACACCATCGTGATTAGGCATTTTAGCATTATCTGTATATTCCAATTGGTACAGTAAGTGCTTCAGTGTTTACACTCCGCGTTGGATAGAGTCAATATTCGAAGTGAATTCAAATGTTTATTGAGAAATTCTGTAAAAATCTTCAAAATGTCTCAACATATGGCTGCAAAATATCTCCGCGATTATCGGAAGCACGTGAGAGACCAGGAGGCAGAGAAACCTTCGAAACAGACGTGGACCGTTGCTGAACGCGTTCGATTGTGTCGAGCCAACAAGAAAGCGGCCAAAGGTAATACTAATTTTAAGATTTATTTTAAAACCACCCAATTTCAAAAATTTGAATAATGAATTGTTCATTTTGGAGTTAAGTGTCTAAACCATTTATTTTGTTATTAATATATTAGTGCATGGAGCATTTAAATCAATCTCGTAGCTCTACGTCAACAATGCGGTCGTGCTTCGGACACAACCCTTAACTTTTTCATAGCTTTCCCATTATCAATTTGTGAATTTAACGTTCAGTACTCAAACTAAAATTTCTGTAAATGTAATTAAATGTAATGTAGTAAATAACAGCTATTTTCTCCATCACACCTACTCGAGTAAGCCACATGTTTACATTCCATTATTGAAAGTCATACAAATATTTTGCAGGACTCTTTTCCCTAGGTAAATGATCTGATGTCCTTGTATATAGAACGTAACCGCAGTTTCCACGGCAAACATTTCCTCCCTGGAAATGCTGTCGGTAATAAAACTATCCGAACCACTAGCTCATGGTGATGAACTGCGAACGACTGTTGGATATTTACAGGAACGTTTTAAACTGTACGGCCAGCAGACATGCAATCCTCTCGCATGGACCATGTCTAATTCACGAGCTTCAATTCTGTTATGTTGTTGTTCGAGTCTGGCTGTAATAGGGGATTACATTTGAAGCCTCAGGTAGTCTAGTCAGAAAAGGCACGGTACTACCAAACCGGAGACGGCGGGTTCGATTCCCAGTTCGGTATAGAACATTTTTCGGGATGGTAATTTGCTCGACTCCCCTGGGCATAATAGAATACCATTAGGCTTGCCACAAAATACACAAATTAGAGCCTAGGTTGATTGTTGGCATACACACAGATCCAGACCTCCATTGTTCGGTAATTTTTGAACTACTATTCAAAAATTAGAACAAATTTTCGAACATGTGCAGACGTTATTCAGTTATCCCTATATAATGATACAAATTAATTTAGTCGATTTTATTGATTTCTCACGTGTAACGATCTTTTAGAATTTTACCGACTTTTTCAGCTGTTCAAAAACCCGGTAAAATTTTACCGGCGATCTGAATTTAGTGTGTAGCAATTTCTCAATTAACGAAATATGTGTGCAGTGCATCTAGAAAGCTAAGTTGAGAGTCGGCAAAACGTTCGCTACAGAAACCTATAAAAAGAATAAGAAAGTGCTTCAAGAACAGTAATTTGAGAGCAGACCAATGCTTGTATTAGAGCGTCAATGCCAGGCAGAATATGAAGAAGATTAAATTTCGTTTAGAAGACGATCCACATACGTAAAGATCAAGTTGATGATAAAATAAATCCAACCCAAGCACATTCCCCCGGTTAATAAACGAGTTTGCCTCAGCTCCCGTCATCATCCCGTTCGCACTCGCAGATTGCATGATGATTCCATTCTGCTTAAGGGGAGAACATCTCCTTTTCATCGATCCTAAAGCGTTCGCTTGACCGTTTTCTCTCAGCAGAGAAAAGAAACACGAAGGAACTGATAAATTGAAGGGAAATTGCTTTATTTACTTAACGACGCTTTTCCTGCCATGCGATCTCCGGTTGGGTGGATTCATCAACAAGACGAGATTGATTCATGCATTTGGCAGAGAATAAGGAAACTACGCCATCAATATCGACGCCAAATGCTGGGGTTGACTGCCCTTTAGGGCGTCATAATTTGTGGCAACTTATCCCGCTCCAAACATAAGCAGCAGTAGATCCTTATGACAAATGAGGGCGTTTCCTCGAAAGAGTTAAATTCAATCCCACGAAGCACCTTCCATCAGCAAATCCGCCTCGTGGCCTCACGTTCTTGTGCAGTCTCGACCATTTTCCCTTCGTTCAGTTTTTATTTTCTTTTCAATCCAGCAGGAACGATGTAAAATTGCACGTCGTGCACCTGCAAGCTATTATGGTTGTGCAACAAAACAAAGAACAGCTCACCAGTAAGCCTAATCCAAAAGTTTATTTCGTAGCATATTTTCCATCCTGATGGTTTGTTGTATCCGCTTATCCTGTTGGTGCTTTTGTTTTGCTCATTTCGATCAACACGGAAAATAACCTCGGAAAATCCCTTTACAACATTACGGGCTTAGCTCTGTTACATGTGAGGTACATAGTTCGCCATATCCATTTGTTTTGCTATTTCAATCAGTCCCTGAATGAAGTTCATTTTCTGCCATATCGATTTCAGAGGAGATGTTGCTGCTGAGCTGTGATTCATGGCTGCAAAAGAAATTATCTAATTGTACATAAGTATATAATTAAGTTTTTAGTAAGTTTCTGGATTGGAAGAGCAAAACTACACAAGGGTGCAAAGCTTGAACACAAATTCGCATTTTGACCCACCGGCCAAGTAACCACTCTGCACTCACTCCCAGATCACCTCGCTTTCGCCACATTATCAGACCAGGAAGGTAGCGTCTGGCCGGTTTCTAGAGATTTCACCACGTATGGTACACCTAAACGATTCATGGATGCCCTGAAAGCACTAATAACAATTTTCTCTTTGTGTACTCTATTGGAGTACTTCTGTTGGAGCAGGGCTCTCTGTTACGGCAATGCCCCATATCCCTGGTCTAAAGCCTCGGGAACCAATAAGGTGGGTTATCCACCAGCCTCTTTTGTTGGCTTAGCTCATCACTATTCCACAGATCAACCCTCGAAAAATGGTGGGATGGGAGGGCGGATGCTCTGCTGTTGGTTTCGTTGCTCAGGATGTGATGGAATGCCAGCACCGAACCTCGTGTTAGTCACTGGGTATCAGCAGCTCCCGTTTTTCAACGACAGAATAGCGATTTTACGATGCCTCCGGACGCTCGCTTGGAGGGTTGACCGCTCCGACGGTCTAGCCAGCGTTCGGCCGATCGACAGTGATCGCGCGGATCGCTTGTATACGAAGAGCTGAAGGGCTACAGAACTTGCCCATTCGATCTGACCCAGTTTTAACATAGATTTAAACATAATCCTTGTTTCAACCTATCATACTTTACATTTATTTCTTTTCAATGATCTGGCCCTGTTTGTGGTGTTTGTATGTGAAGTATACCTTATATTTAACCAATTGTGTTCTGATGATTTTAATTTGATCGGTTCATTGGAGTGGTATTTTCAATTAATTCTGCTAATCTTTTACATATTTTAATCTGTTGCTAGTAATTTAATTTTTATAATAATAACTTTAGAACATAGAACATAAGATAAATAATCAATAATTTTCGCTAGAACAGTAAAATCAATAGAAAATGTATACTAAATCACATAATAGCAGATTGATGGTGGGCGTTGGCCAAAATTGGATTTTTCAGATATAATCCTAAATAGGACCTAGATTATTTAATACTCTAGTAACCTCAAGTCCGTGCTCTGTCACAATGTTTCAGTGTGATTAATCAACACTGAAAGAGGTAAAATATAAAAATTGGGATAAATTTGAATGAAAGGGAACTTGGAGTGTAGAGCGCACTGCCCACTGGACGATTCTGAAGCCTGGCCAAGTGAGTGGGGTATGGGTTTATTTGATTGAACGTCATTTCCAATGTATATATTGATACATTCAAACCATTGGAATTTGAGATAAGACAGTGATAGGATGCGGAGGGGCCGCTTAGGAGGAGCGTGACCCATGTTATGGTTTCCATTTATTAAATAGTTCAGATAGGCTAGAAATGACAGGTTTATAGTGAGAGATTGCATCATATTGGGAAAGCATAATGTCCATAGGGTTCAGAGCGGCTGAGCAGTTCGTTTGTAGTTTGACCTAAAGAGCCTGAATTTATAAAGAGACGACATGTCAAAATTGGAACAATCGATTGTCTGTCAAAGTCATAGGAAAAGTCATTCCAATCGAGCAGAAGATAAGATGTCGCCTCTTTATAAATTCAGGCTCTTTAGTTTGACCTAACTTCAAAACCAATTTGGCTCTAGAACAGTTTTAAACTTGTTCTGCATTATTCACATGTTGCAATTATTGAAAAGAGCTCGATATAAGATAGCCACAGAGAACAGACGTTGAGGCTCCAACATTTCTCGAAAAACTTGTGTAAAGATTCCTATTCGACTTAAGCGCCACTAACGGCGACTTCCCCACTTAAAAACCCTCTTTGACAACATGATGGCGCTGGGGTTGCAAAACTTACACTAGACACTAAGTGCTGGTAGCGCCAAGTGACAATTTTCAGCAGATAATTTATCGATACTAGCGCCGAATTGGTCGAATGTGATAAATTTATAGAGGAAATCAGGAGATGCTAGCGCTACGTAACGGCAACGTTTCCACTTAACTTTACACAAGTTTCTGACCGAACTTGGACGTCTGGTCTCTGTGAGTAGATAGCTTAATACAATTAAATAGAAATCTCAAAATCTTACCGAGTAGTTTAGCTGTTCTGATTTCGGTACAGTTTGTTGAGCTCGGGCATAGTTTATGAGTATGGATGCCCATTTTGAAATAAATAACCCATATTAGCATTGAGTAATAGTTTTATTGCTAGGAAACTTTCTCTTGGGATCATCTTTTCTTTATACAATTCTCATTATTCATACTATATTAATCATGATCAGTCTTAGAAAATGTTATATGTTTAAGCCCCGTTCTAGATTTGTTTGTTATTCATATCTTATACATTGCAGCTCGCGAGAGGTTACCAAATATGGGTTATTTTTCTCATCCACAATAGTTTGAGAGGAGGGAGCGATCTGAGAGCTGAATAGAGGCAAATAAAATAGGGAACACAACACCATGACCCAACCGACTAACCAACGCATGCAACTCACGCCTAACTTGTTCTATTCCTTTCTTCCCCTCATGTACCAATATTACCTACCTGAGAACAATTGGGAACACGGCCAGATTTTCAATAGGAAGAAGGAAAAAAGCGAGAAAACGTAAGCGAGTAAGCAGTCAGAAAGGATTAGGCCATTTGGAAACAGCCAATTTATACTGGACGGAACTGGTAAGTAGGATAAGAATTGTAAAAGGTGTGTGCTTGCATGATTAACCTATTTTAGAATTACCTATAAGCCACAAGAGAACCTCATTTCCTTCAACTACTACTCGATTGCAGCACACACCTTATAATGATCACTAACATTCATATAGTTTCAGCATTATCGACCTTTTTAATCAAAAGGTGAGTTGTAAAGTATAATTGCCATGCATAGATATAAGTTAATGTACCAGAACCTGGACGGACACGAGCCTAACCAGGGGAGGACCCGGATACGACCATCCATGTGTGTCTAGAGTATCACACGAGCTGACGAGTGCAACGGAAGGACAGTAGGTGTATAGACTAGGGGGTTAGTCACTAGATAAACCAACTTAGCGGTTGGCACAGCCTATAGACTGAACAATTACAATTAAATCACTCAATAGCAGATTGATAGCCAAAGTGGGCCTTGCTCGTTTATAGTGAACAGCAGTATGGATTGCCGATACCTAAACTCACTCGCATCTCTCAGAGTTCTGGTGATATAGGGTGAGCTACCCAAACGGTAACACTATATCGGAAAGCATGCTGAATCTATAACAAAAGAAGTAGAACAAAGCGAATAGGGTGAGGGATCCGATAACGTTTCGGAAGGAAGCGCAGCTTCGAAGTCTAGGAGCAAAAAATTTACGAGCAGTTCTACGCCAAATGACGAATCGATCAGATGATTTGCATGAAAATTTTCATAATTATTTGTATTGGTCTATAATTTACATTTGTCCTTAAATTCCCTGGGCTTTGGCCAAACCTTGAGATAGTTTAATTAGGCTACCAGGTCCCAGGGCTGATCTGGATCTTTACAACATTGGAAAGATGCACACTAGTGTTGCCAGATCAGTGTTGATGTTTACCTAAAGTGCATTTGAACCCGCTTATAAAAGCATATTAACAGATTAATCATCACCGTACATTTTTTATTGCTCTGTACACTGAAACCTCCATTTACGAACCAAAACGGGGGTTCGTAAATCGAATTAGTGCGTAAAAAAAATCTCGTTATTTGGGATTTACTTCGTAAAAAAAAACTCGTTATTTGGGATTTACTTCGTAAAAAGAGGTTTTTGAAAATATTGTCAAATACCCCACAATATGGGTATTTTTGGAATCAGGGTGACGTGTAGGGACCGGAAATCGATGTCTGACGCCATTTTGAAATCCAAGATGGCGGCTTCCGGTAACATAATAACTTCGAAATTCTGTCAAATACTCCACAATATGGGTATTTTTGGAATCGGAGTGTCGTGTAGGGACCGGAAATCAATGTCTGACGCCATTTTGAAATCCAAGATAGCGGCTTCCGGTTACATAAATGTTAAATAACCCACAATATGGATATCTTAAGAATCAGGATGACGTTTAGGGACCGGAAATCAATGTCTGACGCCATTTTGAAATCCAATATGGCGATTCCAAAAATACCCATATTGTGAGGTATTTGGCAGAATTTCCAAGTTATTATGTTACCGGAAGCCACCATATTGGATTTCAAAATGGCGTCAGATATTGATTTCCGGTCCCTACACGTCACCCTGATTCCAAAAATACCCATATTGTGGGGTATATGACAGAATTTCCAAGTTTTTATGTAACCGGAAGCCGGCATATTGGATTTCAAAATGGCGTCAGACATCGATTTCTGGTCCCTACACGTCACTCCGATTCCAAAAATACCCATATTGTGGGGTATTTCACAGTATATCCCAGTTTCCCAAAATCACAAAAAAAAAACTCGTTATTTGGAATTTATGTACTTCGTAAAAAGAAAACTCGTTATTTGGGATTTACTTCGTAAAAAGAGGGACGTAAATTGAATCTTGCGTAAAAAAAAGACTTCGTAAACGGAGGTTTCAGTGTACTAATAATAAATGATTGAGCACAGCATTTGATATTTTAGTAGGAATGCTGGATTTAGTCGCAGTGGAAATCAATCCTTTATTGAATTGGATTTATTTCTATGGATATGCACGTTTGGAAAGTATCAACACAAAGATTCTGCACTCGGTCTTCAGCTTGTGGGCGGGAAGCGTTGTGTTTGTTTTTGTTTTTGTTTTTGTTTTTATCTATTTAGAGAGTCAATTCTTAGAAATACGAAGCGAAAGACAAATCAAGCATTAAGCACAAGACCTTCAAGAAAACTAACAACACGAAGTCTGGAAATGGTAATGTTTCATTCAAAACGTCAAGTATTTCAAGAATATCGGGTGAGACCAATCTAATTGTATTTAATCTTATTTTTGCGTACTAGGATATTCAATTGAACCGCTCCGGGTTATTATGAAGCCCTTCCCTAGGCTAGTTTTTAACCTGGACGTTGGTGGGCGGGCCTAATATAATGCTTCATAGTGGAGCGTTGGAGACGGTTGGTTTAGGTCCGGCATCCTTGGCTCATGCCGTGGTGGTGTGGCGTCATGAGCATGCGATGAGGATTACTGAACTTCCCCTCTCTGATGAACAATTGCATGAGAGAACCAAAGTTCTAGTATGAAGTGATACTATCACACCTGTTACTCCTTTTTTAAGAGCCGCGTCGTGGTACGCTTACGTATAGGCACTGACGTTGGGTGCGATATTGGCGGGTTTTTTTTCCGCAAATCACTCTTATTTTATTTATTTTTACACAGATGGGTTTCTACTATTGAGGTATTTTAGATGGTGCCCAACGGTGCTCCTCCTACTTGCGTGACGGGCTTTGATTGTTGTTTTCATTGAAGTGTTACTCCGGGAACAATGTTAAACACCATTTGTGTACATGGTATTGTAACTAATCTTATATGTGCTTCATTTTGATTTGGGATAAGTGTTTGAACTGTGGCTCGGGATTTCCACTGTGGCGTGCTTCTATTGTAACATACCTATACGTATTTTTGTGGTGCTACATAGTGGAAACGTGTGAGCGTAGTTGGAGCATATAACCTATGTAAGTTAAACATCAGCTAGGAAACTAACTTCAAAGAGAAGCATTTTAGTCACTTGAAGGTGTCACCTGGGATGAATTGATATATAATAAGTATAGGTCAAAGTCAAAAACAACTTGAAATACGTTACATTTTGGATAGCATGCACAAGTGCAGGTACTTAATAAAGCATGGGTTATGGTTGATTGGGTGGATTAGAGATTTCAATTATTTGATGGTTGCTTTAAAATATCAATTTGGTATATATGTGGAAGGATGAATCACTGGGAGGTGGATTTAGGGTTTTTAACATTTAGCAGCACAAATCTAGTACTAGGTTTCATTTCCTCAAAACCCCCCAATAACCGACCTCTTCAATCCCTTCCTTTTCCCATGGCGTTCAAGTGGTCCGCATAGACTATTCAGCCATTAACCTTCCTTTATCCTCGGCTTTGGATTGACTTGCGCTCCCATTGCCCCACCAAACGCTGCAAAATGAAAATGAAAATGAAATAATTTACATTTGTCCTTAAATTAGACCAACGGGATTCAAGTTTAAAAAAAAAAAACCAAATGGATGAATTCCACTCTGAAATTAGGATGAATTTCTCTCTGAAATCAGTATGAATTCACCTCTAAAATCAGAAAGCGATTAAGGATGATTTTTTTTTGTGCTGAAACCTAGAGGAATTCTTCTCTACACTGAACCTAAACGTCATCCTTGGTTTGAATGATTATTCGCTTAGCCAAGCCCTATACCACTTATCAGATGATATTGAGATGATTTTCATTCGATTCATAGCAAACCAATTCGGATGCTTGTCATCTTAATATTGGATGATTTAAGTTCAATTTTTGAAAGAATACGTAGACGTTAATCAAACGAAAAATAATTTAATAGTGAAATGTCTCTCGAAAGATTGTTGATCTTGAATGGTAAGATTAATTTCAAATATTTATATTTATATTTATGTGCAAAAAAACAAAAAAAAACAAAAGGACTTTCTTGGCAGGATGACATTATAGCAGGGGTGGCATGGCTGAATCTCCTGCTGAATTATGGTCATTGTTTTTTTTTTATTCCAGAGGTTGTTAACTACTCTGAAATTCACGGATTTTGCTTTTCTCGAGATGAGTCCATTGCATGTGATTGATCCTAAAAAGCAAAATAAAAAATAAAAAAACACTTCAAAAAGTAAATTCGAAGAACTTTGTGATTTGGACATAATTGCTTTTGTAAACAAACACGTCAATCGCCGATTGGTCGCAAACAAACTGTACCAAATGACAGAGGAGTCATTCCTCTACTTGTTTTTGTTGGTAGTTTTCGAGATTGAGCTTTAATTAGCGAGAAATCGGTGATTGACGCATTTGTTTACAATAGAAATTACGCCCTAATCTCGAACTTCTCCGGAAATGTTCACACCAAGTTTTTTTTTTTTATTTTGGAAGTAGCTTATCTTTGGCATTCTCTGCTTGAACGAAACCAATGGTGTTATTGTTTTTGCCCAAAATCCCTATCTGAAACACAACACACATGAGCTAGCAAAATATTGACACAGCAAATTAGTATTTTTGCCTACCAACACGCCTACAATTGAACACTTAATTTGAATTTCCACTATACTATGCGACTTCCACCAAAGTTTCACGTACCGCGTGTTTAACTATCTTTCTGTTATGAGCTGAATACTATCCATTATACCTAGCATATGCTCTGTTAATGGTTCACATACGAAGCATATGTTTATATTCATTCGTCAGTCGAAATTAATACACACGTTCTTGTGCAGAAATTCATCCAAATGGTTTTGTCATTCAAAATTTGAAAACATAGAAACTGTAGTCAACTGAATTCGATTTCATTCTGAAACAGGAGGATGATTTCGTTCAGTGTAAAATTAGGATGCATTCCTCTCTAGAATTAGGATGAATTTCTCTCTGAAATTTGGATGCATTCCGTTGTGGAATTAGTATAAAATCTAAGGAGAATTTCTTTCTGGATTTAGGACCAAACTTCGCCGTGATTTCTAGAATCATCCCTTTCAGAAATCAGAATGAATTAAATTCTTTACTCTATATGTACTCATCTCTGACCGAAAGCTTAATGTAGCAAGCGTTTTCAATAAATTATTTTTGAAACTCAGACAGTTTCTTCCAATGAATTCCGCAATGAATTCAAGATGAATAATTTTCTGATTTCAGAATGATTTTTCTCCCGAATTTTAGGTGGTTTACCTCTGGATTTAGGAACTGCTTTTTTAATTTAGGATCAATTCCATTCTATATCAAGACTGAAGTTCTCAATGAATTTGGAATGAATTTATTATGAATTCATCTACGTTTCCTTTCTTAATTAATAATAAAGCTCTCTAGAAATTCAGGAATAATTCTTTTTTAGGATCAGGATCACCTTTTCACAGAATTTTAAATAAATCCCCTTCTGGATTGAGGACTAATTCATTTCCATTTAATTCCAATATTTTTATTCGGTATCGATGACCGATAAGTGTTTCGAGTATAATGTGCAGGCATCATCGAAATTTAATCCAGGAATAATATATTTATAAATGCCGAATGAATTCTTCTCACATTGAGAGCTCATTCAGACTTAGTTTGGGATAAATTTCTCTCTGAGCTCAGGAAGAATTTTTATCTGAAATTAAATTGAATTCCTTTCTGAAATGCATGAGCATGATTGACCGCCCACGGTTGCTACTCTATTATTGCCAGACCAGCTATAATTACACAGAGAAGCATTGCTTGGGACTAGCAATCATCCTCAATGTGTAAAAACTGGTGATCTCAAACTAGGTAATACCAGCGCCGGCCGCGCCCGAACACAGGTCAAGAAAGAAAGGGGTAGGAATGTGTTGACGTGACACTCGCTTTGATGGAAGCCGAGAACATCTCTGCACTTCCACGAGGAATCACTGGGATTTTGGGAAATAGGGTTGGGTTTGCAGCAGGGTTTATTTTTGGTAAACGATAAGCTGAATTGATGTCCTAACAATCATGTAACGCGAAGGAGCTTGGGATTGAACCCACGGTCTTCTTCTCAGTAAGCAAAAACGTTTGCCACTAGGCAGACGAGCTCCTTTTTAATCATCGAGTTGCTGTTATTACCATGTAGTCGTGTTAACAAATAAAACGATTGACGAATCTTGAATGTGGATGAACTTGAGATTAGACTCATGATGTTCTGCTCAGTAAGCAAAACCGGTTGTTCTAAGGCCACCGAGCCTCTCATATCACATTATAGCGTTACTCGAGTTTTTATAGCTATTCAGACCCGGCACCGACGACAACGAAAAGTTTTACAAAATACACGATAAACAAGCGATCTTACCATACATTTTTAATATGAAAGTATCTGGGACCGCGTTTTTCTGCTCAGTAAGCAAGCCACTGCAACCGACGATCTTTGAAATCCTAAAACTAAAAGCTACGAAAGAGGCCTTCATTAAGATCCATTTTCACGCGACGTTTAATGTTTCAATTTTCTCTTTACTTATGGTTCAGGTAATCATAACAAGCTATGATCGACGTGACGATTGTTTAAGACCTGGTTGAACAAGCTATTCAAATGAAATTACGTTCTCGAATTTCACTTGGCATGTAAAGAACAACCGAAATACGCGATAATTCATATTATCAGCGGTTGGTGGTTAATTTTAAATATACTAACGGTACTGCCTAAGACTACGACGGCGATTACGACAGCCACTACGACGGCGCCTACGACAACGACAACAGCGAATTTGTTACTTACGATTTGTCTAGGACAAACACCTTTGCCCGGCACCTCCACTGGTTCTTCATGTCCGCTATCTGTCACTATTTGCAAAATATCTAATAGCAATTACCTTTGTTGTAATACTTCCTGTATTGCCATGGTCATCTGGGAGGAGGGTCGCATCTAGTGCTTTCCCCAGGAACCGTTCACGGCCACCAGCTACTGCCCGTCTAGTCTTGGGCGTATCCAGCGAGACATCCTTCAGCTTACTCACAATCTCCGACACTCAATTCAAATCGCAGGCACACTTACGCTAGTTACAAAAAAACACACCCGTGCAAAGAAACGGATCCAATAAACGTCACTCTCGCGAAAGAACACCCGTCGTCGTCGAACGGCAAGAAAAAAAGGAATCGGTGGGCAATTTTGTGATACGGATTTCCAAAATCAACCGGGAATGCACGAATTTCACCACAACCAACTACGAAACACGTTCAGAAGCACTTTTGGTACACTTTCATTCGAAAACACTTAATTTTTTTCAAAAATAGTTGCGAGTGAACCAACATCATCACCGCGTTAATAAACTAAAATTAAAATTATCACTCGCGATGCCACAAATTTCTGGACCGGGAGAAAAAATCAAATAACGCAGATAGCGTCAAATCTTCTGTTACTTGCAAACATGATGAATCATGTTTTCTTTCTCGATTCTAAAACTTCTCGGAAAGCGAGAAAACCATCACTCACACACGTATAACCGTCTGGGCGGCAGAGTGAGTGCCAGCGCTAATCCGGCAAATGCAGCCGAAAACTATGAAAGCGAATGCACGCACAAAACAGAGAACAAACTTAAGACACAACCGTATCCGAAGGCGTTCGAAACTCGACGCTATTTCTCGGACAACGGAAGAACGAAAGATAAAGCCAACCATTCCTCGGTTCATTGTTACAAATATTTGCTTTGCACTTTATTTTGAACTTATGCGCACGAAACAAAACAAAACTCTAGATTGAATTCCTTTCTGAAATCGGTAAGAATTCTCCTCTAAATTCAGAAAGCAATTTGGGATGCATTTATCTGGGAACTCTGGACCTTTCTAGAATCAGTATGAATTTCTCTTCGGAATTAGGATGAGTTGCTCTCTGGAATTATATTTAAAAAATCCTCTATGAAATCAGTATAAATTCTCCTCTAAATGCATAAATCAATATAGGATGAGTTTTTTCCTGAAGCCTGGAGAAATTCCTCTCTCTCTCAAATGAGGATGCACTCCTCTCTTAAATTTGGATGAATGCCTCTCTGAAATCAGTATGAATTCTTCTCAAAATTCAGAAAGATCTTTAGGATGAATATCTCCCTGATTTCTGGAAGAATTATCTTAAATTAGGATGAATTTCTCTCTGATATTAGTATGAATTCTTCTCTGAAATTAGGATGAATTCTTCTCTGAAATCGGGACTAATTCTCCTCTAAATTCAAAAAGCAATTAAGGATGCATTTATAACTGAATCAGAACGAATTAAGACCAAAAAAAGTAATTCATTTCCATTTAATTCCGCTATTTTTATTCTGAATCCATGACCGATACGTATTTCGAGTGTAATGTGGATTAAGGAATAATACCTTCATAAATGCCGAAAGAATTCCTCTCACATTGAGAGCTCATTAATATTCAATTAAGGATAAATTTCTTTCTGAACTCAGGAAGAATTTCTCTCAGAAATTAGATGATTTCCTTTCTGAAATGGGTAAGAATTCTCCTCTAAATTCAGAAAGCAATTTGGGATGCGTTGATCTCTCAACTCTGGAGGAATTCCTCTCTAAAATTAGCATGATTTTTTTTCGGGAATTAGGATGAATTTCCTTCTGAAATTAGGATGACCTCCTTCCTGGAATTAGAAAAAAATCCTCTCTGAAATCAGTGTGAATTCTCCTCTATATTCATAAACCAATGTAGGATGATTTATTTTCCTGAAACATGGAGGAATTCCTCTCTAAAACTTGGATGCATTCCTCTTAAAAATTTGGATGAATGCCTCTCTGAAATCAGTATTAATTCTTCAGAAAGCTTTTTAGGATGAATAAATATCTCTCTGAATTCTGGAAGAATTATCTGAAATCAGGATGAATTTCTCTCTGAAATTAGTATGAATTTTTCTCTGAAATTAGCCTGAATGCCTCTCTGAAATCGGTACAAATCCTCCTTTAAATTCAAAAAGCTCAGAGTTGTTTGGAAATGCTTACATGAAGCTTTAGTATGATGATTTATTAGCTAGAGAATGAACTTTAGAAGAGGGTAGGTGGATAGTTCCGTTAGAGTACGGCAGTATGAAAATTGAATAGAAGTTGAAAATGAGCGAAGGGCCATTAATGCGACAGTTTTTCAAGATAGACTTGTTAATGTTAGCATTTCCAAACAACTCTGAAAATCGTTAACTTCGCGTATGAAGTAACATAAAAACAGTTTGAATGTTCAAAAAGCTTTTTAGGATGTATCTATCTCTAAACTCTGCAGGAATTCTTTTCTGAAATTAGTATGAATTCCTCTCGGGAATCAGGATAAATTTCTCTTTGAAATTATAAAAAAAAAAATCCTCTCTGAAATCAGTATGAATTCTCCTCTAAATTCATAAATCAATTTAGGATGAAGTTTTCCAGAAGCCTGGAGGAATTCCTCTCTAAAATTAGGATGCATTCCTTTCTCAAATAAGGATGAATTTCACTCTTAAATCAGTATGAATTCTCCTCTAATTTTTTTTTTTCAGAAAACAATTTAGGATGCTACAATTAGGATGAATTCCTATCTGCAATTTGAAGAATTCCTCTCCGGAATCATGATGAATTCCTCTCTGAAATAAGGATTAATTCCACTCTGAAACTTGGATTTTGAACCTAATTTCGCCTTGATGTCAAGAAGAAATCCTTTCTAAAATTCAGTATGAATCTAAGTCTTAACTCTGGATATACTCCTCTCTGACCGAAGGCTAAGAATGGAAAATAAAGGCCTGCGCACAATGCTTACGTTTTCGGGTTTTTGACAGATAATGCATGGGCTAACTGTCAAAAAACCTGAAAACGTATCTATTGTGCGCCGGCTTTAAGAATTTTGAATAAATTTATTTCGAAGTGTTGGTTGTTACCGTTTATAACATTTGTATTTTTTGTACTATTGTTAGCTTTATGTTTTCTGCATGTCCTTGTTCAAATTTAAATAACTAGAATTGCCAATAAATATACCCCTAGGTTTAGTGCACAATACACTACCACAGTACACTACCAACTGCTGGAATCTGAGTCGATGTAATAGTTCTGTTGATAAATTAGAAGTAAAGGACAAGAGAAGACCAACTGGAAAGGGACAAGTAATTAGAAAAGGGATGTACTTTTTCACTTGCCAAGTAACCAGAGAAGAGAGTAGAAGCGGATTAGATGCTTCTAGTTGGTGAAAATTAAAGAAAAACCAGATAATTTTGGATGTTCAGAGAATAGAAGTGAGGAAGTAAATAATACATAATTAGAGTAAGAAAAAGAGGATCAGGACCCGTAAATCATAAACCGGAAACGATCTTAAGAGAAGGCTTCGAATAAGCTGTCTGAGACCGTTTCGTTCTTTGAAGAGCTAATTTTGTTCCACGAGGTTCAGCAAGAGAGATCTAGTGAGGACGCACTGACCAGGGGATTGCCTAGTCATACCCACGGACCCAGTTGCTAAATGCAGATACAAAATTTGAAATTTTTTGCTCCACGGTGTTCAAACGGTTTCAAATCGGGTCTTGATTAGCCTCCGAAAATTTAAACTCTTTTGATAAGAAACTGACTTGGCACAAACCATTTGAAGTTTGTATGGAAATTACCATGGGAAAACAAAACTTTTTGTTCATTGTCTTTTAGCCTTTTTACATATTGTACTGTTAACAAATTCAATTGCCATTCTTATGGGAATTTTTATCAGCTACAACTTTGCAGAAAATTGTTTTTCAGCCAAACGTCAAATTAAATAGTTATTAATTGTTTAAAAGATTGATAATCTTATGGCAAGATTAAGCAACTGTTTTGTGGGCAACACTGTATACTGCAGTGTGACATAGTGGCCATAATTTTTGTCCTCTATTCTACGCGCCATAAACCCAATGTTGCCTGCTAAACAGTTGATTGAGTATAATCATAAGACATCAGTGACTTGAATCATTAATAAATTTTGTTCCTTACATTTGATCGAAAACTAGTTTGGAACAAAATTTTAGCTGAGAAAAATTGCAACAAGTTCAGTTATTATTTTTTAAAGTAGAGTGAACTGGTGAATTTTGAGATGGATATGAACCAAAATTATGTTTTCCCCATAGTAATTCCCATATAAACTTCAAATGGTTTGTGCCAAATCAGTTTCTCACTAAATGAGTTCAAATTTTGGGAGGCTAATCAGGGCCCAATTTGGGACCGTTTGAGCACTGCGGAGCGAAAATTTCAAATTTTACATCAGTCTAATATTTATATTTTTTGAAATTTCCCTGAAACAAATAGAACTGTCCTGAGATTCTTCGCGGAACTTCCCTAAAATTAAAAAAAAAATTGAAGCTCTCAGTACTTTTCTGAACCTAATCGAACTTTCCTAACCTCTGAACCTCTGAACTTCGGTAAAAAAATAAGTTTTTGTATCTCTGCAGTTTTCTGAACTGGTTGAAAATGTCGGGGCATCCCAAAATTTTCCGATATTTTCCTGAAATCAATGGAACTGCGATCATCTTTCCTGAATTTCTCCCAACTCTAGAAAACTGTCTTGAAGCTTATGTCCCCACATTTTCCTGATGTTCATGAAACATTCTTGTAGATCTTGGAGTTTCCCTGAAGCTCTCGGAATTCCCCTAAAATTTTCTGAACTTCTGATACGTTTCCGAACTTCTCGAAATTTTTTGAAAATTCATTATTTTGCTGGAGTTTTTTGAACTTCTTTCAAATTTACAGAACTTCTTTAAGGTTTTGAACTAGAAATTGGTTTATGTAGAAATTTTCATGAAATTCATGAAGCTGCCCAAAATTTTCAACATCGTGGAACTTCTCCAAAGATCTAGACTTTTTTTGATGTTTAGCGATTTTTTTTTATGTTTTCTGAACTGCCCGAAACATTTCTGATTTTTTTTCAAAGTTCGTTAGCTTTCTCGGAAATTATTAATTTTGTTTTTAAAGTTCCCACTTTTCTTTTGAGTTGAATAGAGCAGTGTTACCACACTCAGCCTAAGCAGTCACTAATTTTACGCTCTGGTCTGAACATTTCGTGATAAGTATTCATTCTCTTAAATTTTCTGGATAAAATGATACTCAGGAGATTGAATAAAGAAATCATTTCTTTGTTATAGTCGCTTGAACATTTTTAGGTTATTCGTGACTTTTATGGGAAACAGATTTTAAGAAGACCAAACTTTGCATCATTTAAATATAATGCCATCCAATATTCAGATGTAGGTAATGTTCTGAACTGTCAGTTGAATGATTGTCCTAACCATTTTCCTGAATCTTCCTACGTTTGCAGAAATTCACAAGAGTATTAATCATACAACGTAAACCAGAGGTAATTTTCCAAACATTAGGAGCTGATTAAATCCCTACAGAGTAGTCAATTATTTCTACAGGACTGTTTTATTTTCCATCAGGGCGTAATCACTTAAAACACCAATGCTATACTCAAACAAATCTGTATAACTTTACTTAGTGTTAGATTTTAAGCGCTTATAAATTGGCCGTTTATTGATGGATTTAAATTCCTGCCACATCCTTTGATTCAAAATTTATGTAAGATTTGTTTGATTTAAGGACTATAGTATTGTATCATTACTTTATAAAATACCTAACCTGTACATTTTGCTTCAGATTGTGTAATGGCTGTCACATCGGTAGACACCGTACACGGCCGATGAAACAAACTCAAAACTGAATAGGACTTCTCTCGAAATATTAGAAAGTGAGTAAAATTTTCCTGAAAAACGGCCAATGGGATCAGATTTGACTTAAAATTTAGCTAAAATAGTTGATACTTAGTGAATGAGTAATCTTTTTCACAATTTTCTAGATTCTACATGTATTTTCAACCATGTTTATGCGCCGATTCAAAAAAACATGCTATATTTTTCTGTTTCATTTGTATGGGAGCCCCCTTTACATAGTGGGGAGGGGTCTCGAACCAGCTTAAGAATCATTCCCGGCCCCAAAAACCCTTGGATTCAAATTTTCACGCCGATCGGTTCAGTAGTTTCCGACTCGGATATAGACTCGGATAGTATAGACTCTATAAGGGTCGACAGATAGACAGAAATTCATTTATAAAAAAAAAATAATTTTGTAAATAAAAAATTAAATGACTAAGCAAAAAACTATCTCGTAGCCTTACGTCAATAATGCGTGTTTGAGACACAACCATTTTTTTTCTTTGGCGTGAGTTTTGATTCATTTGAATTTACTACAAACAACCAAACCAAGCTAAGCCCTTTTTTAAAATAGATCCTGCAGATTCGCTTCCTAACTTCTTTCCAATTTCGTTCATGCACTTTCTTCCAAGCGAGAGCCACGAATGCATGTTTGTCACGTTTTTGGAGCTTGAGCTTAGGTATTTATTTGTATAGCCGGGAAGTCGGAAATCCCGCTGCCCAATCAACTAATCCCCCATGGTCTGGTGGACCAACGGAAGAACCTTTTTCGGAAAAGCGAAGGCAATTGCAAAAGATGTTTCGTGATCACCGTGATTGTCTTGTTCTAACGACTTTCGATGCCCATTTGGCCAGCGGAAAGAAAGCAATCCCATTTCGAGGGGAATTTGAATGAACAAAAGCTAGAGAAATCTTATTACAACAGCCATTGAGATTGCATCCCTTGATAGCGGGCAATCGAACCCTGGGACGAGTTCAATCTCATTTCTTCATAATAGCTTTGGTTTTCGGTTTTGAAGTGCAAAGACAGAGAGATTACCTGAAATTGACGAGTTTTGAGAGCGGGAAAAATGAGGGGCTGGAATACTAGTTACTGAAACGACTCATTTATTTCCGCAGATGGCAAATGTTCGTCATCTCGTGTGGTGCTGCCATCGTGAAATCCGAGAATTTTATGTCTTTGGGGTGTGGCTTTTATTCACGGTCGTAAAAGCAGCATCTGAAAGGTACGTCTGTGGTTGGGGTTATGAAGTGATTTATTCCCACTTTCAGGTTTCGTCCTCAACAGGTGCAAAGGTTCCGAACCATTGTATACTCATATTTCAGATTGCTGCAAATGAATACATGTAGCCATGTTGAAAATTTAAATCTGTAGGAATAACCCCAAGCCCTGCAGTCAAGGGTCTGCTTTTTCACATCCGTTCAATTTGACCATCAAAAATTGGCCTTATTACCGGAGCTATCGATTAAACCGAAATTGAGCCTCTCACAAGCTAGAAAGAAGCCATCATCCGAACGTCTAGGGGGGAAAAAAT
This sequence comes from Ochlerotatus camptorhynchus, assembly GCF_037179485.1. Lineage (NCBI taxonomy): Eukaryota > Metazoa > Arthropoda > Insecta > Diptera > Culicidae > Ochlerotatus > Ochlerotatus camptorhynchus. The sequence goes on along the minus strand of NW_027040766.1, from coordinate 5,293,911 downwards.
CTCATAAAACCTTTTTTTCCGCTCAGTTAAAAGTGGCCCGAAGATTTTCATCTTCACCTTCCTCCCACCACCACCTGGCAGGTACACCTTTGCAACAAGCAACCAAAAAAAAACAGCAAACTCAAAACGATCCCGTTCGAACAGTATCAAACCTTGAGCAGTGGTCCGAGATAAGAAAGGCATACCCCTCGAAAGCGAGAGGTAATTGAGTTTCTCAAGTATGCTGATGTGAAAAGCGCACGAACTTTTCCTCGAGCTCAATTCCTTTCGTCGGTTGGTCGATGGGTAGTCTGACTGCCCCTGCAGGGTTTCCTCGGGAAAAGGCTAAGGAAAAAAAAAACGAAACCAAAGCTTCCGGGTGAGCCCCGGCTAAGCATTGCAAGAAAACCTGACGAAGATTTTTCCAAAAGGCACGTTCGAGTTGGAGTTCGGTTTTACTTTCTGGAAGGAGCAGTCAGTCGAACATGGTGCAGCAGTCCAAAGGGCAAAGGTAGACCTGGGAGTATAGACCTGATTGAAAAATTAATTTATCATTTTCTCAACAGGAGCTGCCTGCTGGTATGGCTTTAGTTTTGCGATGAAGTGATTCGATTACTTGGTACAGTAGTGCCAATCGATTGGGAAAAGGGGAGAGCGGGGGAGGTCGTGTGGAACGAACAAAAGAAAACACGTGACTTGAACCGGTTGGCAGTTACACAGCTCACTCATAGAAAACTGGCAGCAACATAATTTCATCTTTATCGAACTGGAATAATGTGACATGCAATCAGGAACATGTTGAATGTGAAGGACACTGATTGAATTATTAGGTGCTAGGAAATTTGTCGGTTTCTTGCGAACAGAGTTTGTTAATGGCATTTCAATTTTTGCATAACGTCATCGATGGAATTACGAACTTGGATTCAATAGAGGTGTTAAAATGGTGTTTCGTTTTCTGCCGCATAGGTATATGTCAAGTTGCTTATGCTTATAAACATACAAAAATTAAAAGAGCGTCAGAAATATGCAATGGTTTCTCTTGTAAATGAAATCGTTTCGCAGCGCATGGACTCAACAGAACTTTCATCAAAATTAAATATATATGCACCTTTTTGGTAACTCCGAAATCGATTTTCATTTGCCATAAACCATCATCGCACAAATTGTGCATAATATGGGCCATTAAATCACATGATGGCCTCTTACAATCAAAACTGCGAAACCATTGACTTTACAATATTTCGGCAGAAACTAAAACAATATATTAACGTAATTTTATTTTATTAGAAAAAAAGTAGGAGAGCAGACAGTGCTAAATTTTTTGTTTGAAAAAATTGTATTCTTAAGTTTTTCTATCAAAGCAGACTAGTACAAATACATATACAGTTTTTTTAATTAAATAAAAAAAATATTTAAAAAAACTGAACTGAACTGAACTGAACTGAACTGAACTGAACTGAACTGAACTGAACTGAACTGAACTGAACTGAACTGAACTGAACTGAACTGAACTGAACTGAACTGAACTGAACTGAACTGAACTGAACTGAACTGAACTGAACTGAACTGAACTGAACTGAACTGAACTGAACTGAACTGAACTGAACTGAACTGAACTGAACTGAACTGAACTGAACTGAACTGAACTGAACTGAACTGAACTGAACTGAACTGAACTGAACTGAACTGAACTGAACTGAACTGAACTGAACTGAACTGAACTGAACTGAACTGAACTGAACTGAACTGAACTGAACTGAACTGAACTGAACTGAACTGAACTGAACTGAACTGAACTGAACTGAACTGAACTGAACTGAACTGAACTGAACTGAACTGAACTGAACTGAACTGAACTGAACTGAACTGAACTGAACTGAACTGAACTGAACTGAACTGAACTGAACTGAACTGAACTGAACTGAACTGAACTGAACTGAACTGAACTGAACTGAACTGAACTGAACTGAACTGAACTGAACTGAACTGAACTGAACTGAACTGAACTGAACTGAACTGAACTGAACTGAACTGAACTGAACTGAACTGAACTGAACTGAACTGAACTGAACTGAACTGAACTGAACTGAACTGAACTGAACTGAACTGAACTGAACTGAACTGAACTGAACTGAACTGAACTGAACTGAACTGAACTGAACTGAACTGAACTGAACTGAACTGAACTGAACTGAACTGAACTGAACTGAACTGAACTGAACTGAACTGAACTGAACTGAACTGAACTGAACTGAACTGAACTGAACTGAACTGAACTGAACTGAACTGAACTGAACTGAACTGAACTGAACTGAACTGAACTGAACTGAACTGAACTGAACTGAACTGAACTGAACTGAACTGAACTGAACTGAACTGAACTGAACTGAACTGAACTGAACTGAACTGAACTGAACTGAACTGAACTGAACTGAACTGAACTGAACTGAACTGAACTGAACTGAACTGAACTGAACTGAACTGAACTGAACTGAACTGAACTGAACTGAACTGAACTGAACTGAACTGAACTGAACTGAACTGAACTGAACTGAACTGAACTGAACTGAACTGAACTGAACTGAACTGAACTGAACTGAACTGAACTGAACTGAACTGAACTGAACTGAACTGAACTGAACTGAACTGAACTGAACTGAACTGAACTGAACTGAACTGAACTGAACTGAACTGAACTGAACTGAACTGAACTGAACTGAACTGAACTGAACTGAACTGAACTGAACTGAACTGAACTGAACTGAACTGAACTGAACTGAACTGAACTGAACTGAACTGAACTGAACTGAACTGAACTGAACTGAACTGAACTGAACTGAACTGAACTGAACTGAACTGAACTGAACTGAACTGAACTGAACTGAACTGAACTGAACTGAACTGAACTGAACTGAACTGAACTGAACTGAACTGAACTGAACTGAACTGAACTGAACTGAACTGAACTGAACTGAACTGAACTGAACTGAACTGAACTGAACTGAACTGAACTGAACTGAACTGAACTGAACTGAACTGAACTGAACTGAACTGAACTGAACTGAACTGAACTGAACTGAACTGAACTGAACTGAACTGAACTGAACTGAACTGAACTGAACTGAACTGAACTGAACTGAACTGAACTGAACTGAACTGAACTGAACTGAACTGAACTGAACTGAACTGAACTGAACTGAACTGAACTGAACTGAACTGAACTGAACTGAACTGAACTGAACTGAACTGAACTGAACTGAACTGAACTGAACTGAACTGAACTGAACTGAACTGAACTGAACTGAACTGAACTGAACTGAACTGAACTGAACTGAACTGAACTGAACTGAACTGAACTGAACTGAACTGAACTGAACTGAACTGAACTGAACTGAACTGAACTGAACTGAACTGAACTGAACTGAACTGAACTGAACTGAACTGAACTGAACTGAACTGAACTGAACTGAACTGAACTGAACTGAACTGAACTGAACTGAACTGAACTGAACTGAACTGAACTGAACTGAACTGAACTGAACTGAACTGAACTGAACTGAACTGAACTGAACTGAACTGAACTGAACTGAACTGAACTGAACTGAACTGAACTGAACTGAACTGAACTGAACTGAACTGAACTGAACTGAACTGAACTGAACTGAACTGAACTGAACTGAACTGAACTGAACTGAACTGAACTGAACTGAACTGAACTGAACTGAACTGAACTGAACTGAACTGAACTGAACTGAACTGAACTGAACTGAACTGAACTGAACTGAACTGAACTGAACTGAACTGAACTGAACTGAACTGAACTGAACTGAACTGAACTGAACTGAACTGAACTGAACTGAACTGAACTGAACTGAACTGAACTGAACTGAACTGAACTGAACTGAACTGAACTGAACTGAACTGAACTGAACTGAACTGAACTGAACTGAACTGAACTGAACTGAACTGAACTGAACTGAACTGAACTGAACTGAACTGAACTGAACTGAACTGAACTGAACTGAACTGAACTGAACTGAACTGAACTGAACTGAACTGAACTGAACTGAACTGAACTGAACTGAACTGAACTGAACTGAACTGAACTGAACTGAACTGAACTGAACTGAACTGAACTGAACTGAACTGAACTGAACTGAACTGAACTGAACTGAACTGAACTGAACTGAACTGAACTGAACTGAACTGAACTGAACTGAACTGAACTGAACTGAACTGAACTGAACTGAACTGAACTGAACTGAACTGAACTGAACTGAACTGAACTGAACTGAACTGAACTGAACTGAACTGAACTGAACTGAACTGAACTGAACTGAACTGAACTGAACTGAACTGAACTGAACTGAACTGAACTGAACTGAACTGAACTGAACTGAACTGAACTGAACTGAACTGAACTGAACTGAACTGAACTGAACTGAACTGAACTGAACTGAACTGAACTGAACTGAACTGAACTGAACTGAACTGAACTGAACTGAACTGAACTGAACTGAACTGAACTGAACTGAACTGAACTGAACTGAACTGAACTGAACTGAACTGAACTGAACTGAACTGAACTGAACTGAACTGAACTGAACTGAACTGAACTGAACTGAACTGAACTGAACTGAACTGAACTGAACTGAACTGAACTGAACTGAACTGAACTGAACTGAACTGAACTGAACTGAACTGAACTGAACTGAACTGAACTGAACTGAACTGAACTGAACTGAACTGAACTGAACTGAACTGAACTGAACTGAACTGAACTGAACTGAACTGAACTGAACTGAACTGAACTGAACTGAACTGAACTGAACTGAACTGAACTGAACTGAACTGAACTGAACTGAACTGAACTGAACTGAACTGAACTGAACTGAACTGAACTGAACTGAACTGAACTGAACTGAACTGAACTGAACTGAACTGAACTGAACTGAACTGAACTGAACTGAACTGAACTGAACTGAACTGAACTGAACTGAACTGAACTGAACTGAACTGAACTGAACTGAACTGAACTGAACTGAACTGAACTGAACTGAACTGAACTGAACTGAACTGAACTGAACTGAACTGAACTGAACTGAACTGAACTGAACTGAACTGAACTGAACTGAACTGAACTGAACTGAACTGAACTGAACTGAACTGAACTGAACTGAACTGAACTGAACTGAACTGAACTGAACTGAACTGAACTGAACTGAACTGAACTGAACTGAACTGAACTGAACTGAACTGAACTGAACTGAACTGAACTGAACTGAACTGAACTGAACTGAACTGAACTGAACTGAACTGAACTGAACTGAACTGAACTGAACTGAACTGAACTGAACTGAACTGAACTGAACTGAACTGAACTGAACTGAACTGAACTGAACTGAACTGAACTGAACTGAACTGAACTGAACTGAACTGAACTGAACTGAACTGAACTGAACTGAACTGAACTGAACTGAACTGAACTGAACTGAACTGAACTGAACTGAACTGAACTGAACTGAACTGAACTGAACTGAACTGAACTGAACTGAACTGAACTGAACTGAACTGAACTGAACTGAACTGAACTGAACTGAACTGAACTGAACTGAACTGAACTGAACTGAACTGAACTGAACTGAACTGAACTGAACTGAACTGAACTGAACTGAACTGAACTGAACTGAACTGAACTGAACTGAACTGAACTGAACTGAACTGAACTGAACTGAACTGAACTGAACTGAACTGAACTGAACTGAACTGAACTGAACTGAACTGAACTGAACTGAACTGAACTGAACTGAACTGAACTGAACTGAACTGAACTGAACTGAACTGAACTGAACTGAACTGAACTGAACTGAACTGAACTGAACTGAACTGAACTGAACTGAACTGAACTGAACTGAACTGAACTGAACTGAACTGAACTGAACTGAACTGAACTGAACTGAACTGAACTGAACTGAACTGAACTGAACTGAACTGAACTGAACTGAACTGAACTGAACTGAACTGAACTGAACTGAACTGAACTGAACTGAACTGAACTGAACTGAACTGAACTGAACTGAACTGAACTGAACTGAACTGAACTGAACTGAACTGAACTGAACTGAACTGAACTGAACTGAACTGAACTGAACTGAACTGAACTGAACTGAACTGAACTGAACTGAACTGAACTGAACTGAACTGAACTGAACTGAACTGAACTGAACTGAACTGAACTGAACTGAACTGAACTGAACTGAACTGAACTGAACTGAACTGAACTGAACTGAACTGAACTGAACTGAACTGAACTGAACTGAACTGAACTGAACTGAACTGAACTGAACTGAACTGAACTGAACTGAACTGAACTGAACTGAACTGAACTGAACTGAACTGAACTGAACTGAACTGAACTGAACTGAACTGAACTGAACTGAACTGAACTGAACTGAACTGAACTGAACTGAACTGAACTGAACTGAACTGAACTGAACTGAACTGAACTGAACTGAACTGAACTGAACTGAACTGAACTGAACTGAACTGAACTGAACTGAACTGAACTGAACTGAACTGAACTGAACTGAACTGAACTGAACTGAACTGAACTGAACTGAACTGAACTGAACTGAACTGAACTGAACTGAACTGAACTGAACTGAACTGAACTGAACTGAACTGAACTGAACTGAACTGAACTGAACTGAACTGAACTGAACTGAACTGAACTGAACTGAACTGAACTGAACTGAACTGAACTGAACTGAACTGAACTGAACTGAACTGAACTGAACTGAACTGAACTGAACTGAACTGAACTGAACTGAACTGAACTGAACTGAACTGAACTGAACTGAACTGAACTGAACTGAACTGAACTGAACTGAACTGAACTGAACTGAACTGAACTGAACTGAACTGAACTGAACTGAACTGAACTGAACTGAACTGAACTGAACTGAACTGAACTGAACTGAACTGAACTGAACTGAACTGAACTGAACTGAACTGAACTGAACTGAACTGAACTGAACTGAACTGAACTGAACTGAACTGAACTGAACTGAACTGAACTGAACTGAACTGAACTGAACTGAACTGAACTGAACTGAACTGAACTGAACTGAACTGAACTGAACTGAACTGAACTGAACTGAACTGAACTGAACTGAACTGAACTGAACTGAACTGAACTGAACTGAACTGAACTGAACTGAACTGAACTGAACTGAACTGAACTGAACTGAACTGAACTGAACTGAACTGAACTGAACTGAACTGAACTGAACTGAACTGAACTGAACTGAACTGAACTGAACTGAACTGAACTGAACTGAACTGAACTGAACTGAACTGAACTGAACTGAACTGAACTGAACTGAACTGAACTGAACTGAACTGAACTGAACTGAACTGAACTGAACTGAACTGAACTGAACTGAACTGAACTGAACTGAACTGAACTGAACTGAACTGAACTGAACTGAACTGAACTGAACTGAACTGAACTGAACTGAACTGAACTGAACTGAACTGAACTGAACTGAACTGAACTGAACTGAACTGAACTGAACTGAACTGAACTGAACTGAACTGAACTGAACTGAACTGAACTGAACTGAACTGAACTGAACTGAACTGAACTGAACTGAACTGAACTGAACTGAACTGAACTGAACTGAACTGAACTGAACTGAACTGAACTGAACTGAACTGAACTGAACTGAACTGAACTGAACTGAACTGAACTGAACTGAACTGAACTGAACTGAACTGAACTGAACTGAACTGAACTGAACTGAACTGAACTGAACTGAACTGAACTGAACTGAACTGAACTGAACTGAACTGAACTGAACTGAACTGAACTGAACTGAACTGAACTGAACTGAACTGAACTGAACTGAACTGAACTGAACTGAACTGAACTGAACTGAACTGAACTGAACTGAACTGAACTGAACTGAACTGAACTGAACTGAACTGAACTGAACTGAACTGAACTGAACTGAACTGAACTGAACTGAACTGAACTGAACTGAACTGAACTGAACTGAACTGAACTGAACTGAACTGAACTGAACTGAACTGAACTGAACTGAACTGAACTGAACTGAACTGAACTGAACTGAACTGAACTGAACTGAACTGAACTGAACTGAACTGAACTGAACTGAACTGAACTGAACTGAACTGAACTGAACTGAACTGAACTGAACTGAACTGAACTGAACTGAACTGAACTGAACTGAACTGAACTGAACTGAACTGAACTGAACTGAACTGAACTGAACTGAACTGAACTGAACTGAACTGAACTGAACTGAACTGAACTGAACTGAACTGAACTGAACTGAACTGAACTGAACTGAACTGAACTGAACTGAACTGAACTGAACTGAACTGAACTGAACTGAACTGAACTGAACTGAACTGAACTGAACTGAACTGAACTGAACTGAACTGAACTGAACTGAACTGAACTGAACTGAACTGAACTGAACTGAACTGAACTGAACTGAACTGAACTGAACTGAACTGAACTGAACTGAACTGAACTGAACTGAACTGAACTGAACTGAACTGAACTGAACTGAACTGAACTGAACTGAACTGAACTGAACTGAACTGAACTGAACTGAACTGAACTGAACTGAACTGAACTGAACTGAACTGAACTGAACTGAACTGAACTGAACTGAACTGAACTGAACTGAACTGAACTGAACTGAACTGAACTGAACTGAACTGAACTGAACTGAACTGAACTGAACTGAACTGAACTGAACTGAACTGAACTGAACTGAACTGAACTGAACTGAACTGAACTGAACTGAACTGAACTGAACTGAACTGAACTGAACTGAACTGAACTGAACTGAACTGAACTGAACTGAACTGAACTGAACTGAACTGAACTGAACTGAACTGAACTGAACTGAACTGAACTGAACTGAACTGAACTGAACTGAACTGAACTGAACTGAACTGAACTGAACTGAACTGAACTGAACTGAACTGAACTGAACTGAACTGAACTGAACTGAACTGAACTGAACTGAACTGAACTGAACTGAACTGAACTGAACTGAACTGAACTGAACTGAACTGAACTGAACTGAACTGAACTGAACTGAACTGAACTGAACTGAACTGAACTGAACTGAACTGAACTGAACTGAACTGAACTGAACTGAACTGAACTGAACTGAACTGAACTGAACTGAACTGAACTGAACTGAACTGAACTGAACTGAACTGAACTGAACTGAACTGAACTGAACTGAACTGAACTGAACTGAACTGAACTGAACTGAACTGAACTGAACTGAACTGAACTGAACTGAACTGAACTGAACTGAACTGAACTGAACTGAACTGAACTGAACTGAACTGAACTGAACTGAACTGAACTGAACTGAACTGAACTGAACTGAACTGAACTGAACTGAACTGAACTGAACTGAACTGAACTGAACTGAACTGAACTGAACTGAACTGAACTGAACTGAACTGAACTGAACTGAACTGAACTGAACTGAACTGAACTGAACTGAACTGAACTGAACTGAACTGAACTGAACTGAACTGAACTGAACTGAACTGAACTGAACTGAACTGAACTGAACTGAACTGAACTGAACTGAACTGAACTGAACTGAACTGAACTGAACTGAACTGAACTGAACTGAACTGAACTGAACTGAACTGAACTGAACTGAACTGAACTGAACTGAACTGAACTGAACTGAACTGAACTGAACTGAACTGAACTGAACTGAACTGAACTGAACTGAACTGAACTGAACTGAACTGAACTGAACTGAACTGAACTGAACTGAACTGAACTGAACTGAACTGAACTGAACTGAACTGAACTGAACTGAACTGAACTGAACTGAACTGAACTGAACTGAACTGAACTGAACTGAACTGAACTGAACTGAACTGAACTGAACTGAACTGAACTGAACTGAACTGAACTGAACTGAACTGAACTGAACTGAACTGAACTGAACTGAACTGAACTGAACTGAACTGAACTGAACTGAACTGAACTGAACTGAACTGAACTGAACTGAACTGAACTGAACTGAACTGAACTGAACTGAACTGAACTGAACTGAACTGAACTGAACTGAACTGAACTGAACTGAACTGAACTGAACTGAACTGAACTGAACTGAACTGAACTGAACTGAACTGAACTGAACTGAACTGAACTGAACTGAACTGAACTGAACTGAACTGAACTGAACTGAACTGAACTGAACTGAACTGAACTGAACTGAACTGAACTGAACTGAACTGAACTGAACTGAACTGAACTGAACTGAACTGAACTGAACTGAACTGAACTGAACTGAACTGAACTGAACTGAACTGAACTGAACTGAACTGAACTGAACTGAACTGAACTGAACTGAACTGAACTGAACTGAACTGAACTGAACTGAACTGAACTGAACTGAACTGAACTGAACTGAACTGAACTGAACTGAACTGAACTGAACTGAACTGAACTGAACTGAACTGAACTGAACTAAACTAAGACGTCCGATAGCTCCTTCAATGCAAATTAGGCCAGGACTGTTTAGAGGCTCTGTTTGGCGAATGTCCTCATCGTCAGGCCAGCATTGCGAAGGCAGCTCCAACTTCTGCATGATGGTTTAAAACGATGAGGTGGTAGACTATCTTGAGTTGCCACCGTGAAGTCCACAGAAAACACAAGAGAACTTGTTTTGAACGCAACATTTGCTAATCAAATAAAGATCAGAGTATGAAAATAATTGTATTTCAGACAAACCATGTTTCCTCGTAAAGTAAACACAGGTATAAAGATAACGTTTTGCGAAGAAAGTGAAACGAAATATTACAAGACTAGTTGTTTGTTTAGGTCTATGTCTGCCGCGCTCAGGTATAGCTTAGAATAGAGTTGTAGGTTATGCACTGCACGATAGATAAGCGCATGCCAGAAGGGTGTATAGGGACACGTCCACATTTATATTTTTTAACCTGAATTTAAAAGCGTTGCGAGGTGGAAGTTTGTTACGTTAGTTAGGAGAGAATGAAGATGATAAATGTAGGAAGGAATCTAGTTTTTAATGTTGTCCCATTTTCACCTACATATTAGATTAGGAAATTTTTCTACTCGAGGATCATTCTTAGGATAGAATTTCACTATATAAGGGAAAAAGAATTGTAAAATAAAGTTAGTTCATAAGTGATACTCAATGCAGCTGTATCGTTGTTTTCATCCGAAATCTCCTTGGTAAGTTTCTAGTTCAAGAAAAACTGTAGATTCCCAAAGTAGAATAGGCTCTCACAATAGTTAGAGTACTGGCTCTAGGGCATAAAATCTCAAAGGTATTTCTGAGCTGAAAACTATATTTTCAATTGATTGAGACTCTCTACACTCAATAAGTATAGGCTCTCACCTTGGTTAGAGAAACTAGCTTTGAGTACTTCGGGAATTTCAATAAAATTGAAAATAGCAAAGTTTCCAATTTGCAGTTGGTCGCGTACTTCTTCAACCAAAAAAAAAAAAAATGTTAGCAGCGATAGCGTTCCTTCGCACGAGTAAATCGATCCCGTCGCTAACAGAACTTGTTTCTTGACATGAGCTACTTGCTAAAGGTTCCTGCTGAAGCACTTTATTTTACAGAAGCGGGCTCATGTTTACAATGTTTTTTTTTTAAACCTTCTGTACATTTCACTTAAAAGTGCCAGAAACATTGATTCTTTTTCATGCAACCATGGTTGAGAATGTTTTTAGTGGTACTGGTTGTTTACAATTTTGACAAGTTGGAATTGAGTACTTATTACTGTTAAATGGACGTTTCATTGCAATCATAGAGCAATTCAAATTGGCTTTATCAAACACTATAAAGCAACCATTAAACCTATCATAAATCTAAATAGTTGCTACAATAAAACTTCTATAAAAATTAAAATTAAACCAAGTAGCTCTTGATTTGTTATTTGTTCGTAGCACATTCCAAGGCGGCTGAGAGTTTCACTCATCATCGGAAAGGCAGTGTACAACCAGCAGGGGATTCTCAGTGTGGCTACAAGAAAGCGTATGACTCCGTATCGCACTGGTTCCTCTTATAGGTACTGGGGAAGTTCAAAACTGACAGACTGCTCAGTTTATGTCTGTCATTGAGCTCGCTCAATTGTACGCTCAACTGAAACGGCGATGGTTTCATGCATGGACGCAGCACACCAGGCAGCTACGCATACTACAATGATCTCTAGGTCTATATTACTGACAGTGTCGAAAGACTTAGCATATCCATCAAAACAATAGAAAGAGTAAACAGCGCCATGATACTGGGCCTCGATAAATGTCAATTACTGGATCAACAATAGAAAAGAGCCCATCAACATTTGTAAACAAACCTTTACTTACAAAGCGAAGGTCACCCACGCAAACCAACACCATCGTCGGATAGGGGAAACTTCAACCTACACGATGATGGTGTTGGTTTGTGTGGGCGGCCTTCGATTTGAGAGGAAAGGGGTTAGGAACTGTTTGTTTACAAATGCTGATGGGCCCTTTTCTATTGTTTATCCAGTAGTTCAACTACACATTGGACGTATGATCGAGACAAATGGTTACTAGATCTACACATGATAGATGCTTAAGAAAATGGTTGGAATTAGAGAGAGTCTAGTATAAGAGACGAGCGGACTGGTTGGTTTTGAGCCAAACGAACTGTCAACTTTTTAAACTGTTTAATATTACATCCAAGAGGATACACTTCAATCATGTCGAAAACTTTATGTAATTTTAATGGCCACAATAATAATCAAATGCAATAAAATCAGCGTAATGTCAGTTGTATGCACTGTATTAATGATAATTTTGTCCTTTTCGGAAAGTAATATTACACCATATTTTTGATACGATTGAAGTGCATCCAGTTTGATGTGATATCAAAATTAATTTTTTTTTTCTCTGAAAGCCAGAGCCAATCGAGCAGCGTCTATCTTGATTGCATTGACAGTGTTGCTAGAAATCTCCCAGCCATAGGTTGGGAAGGCAGTTTGATTTGAATCCACACCTCTCTTATACTACACTCTCTCTAGTTGGAATTGAACCAGAACCTTTGTGCTTGCCAACTCACCAGCACTAGCCATACCGACATCAAAATGGAGTTGCGAGATAAAGAGTCGCGTGAACTGTGTTCTGAAGTCTTCCGGGAAAGCGTTGAAAATGATCAAGGCAATAAACACGTTTGCAATTCCCAGGATGTTCTTCAGTTTTTGGAGAAGTGAATTGGAGCAGATCGGGATCAGCTGTTTTAAATGCTTTCAATGAAATGAGTAACGTGTGAAAAAAGCATTCCAATCAGTTTAGTTTATTTACACTAGTCCTATGAAACTATTTAACAAAGAGCACAAAGTTCAACCGAAAAAACAAACCATGCTCTAGAACTTGAATCACTGAATTGTGAATAAATAATTAGTGTGTACGATGCAACCCCCCTTTGGGCTACTGGATCAATATTCTTGGGTACTCACGTTTAACCCGTTAACGCCCAAGTCGTTTTATACCTCCGGACAATGCGCGATTTTTCCAGAGGTAAAACAAGGATTATTCTCACATTATTTGAAAGCAAGATATTAAAGATAAAGGGTGTCCTACCTCAAATTGCATCACGGGCAAAACGCTGTAGAAAATCACCCATTGGGTATTTTTTCTTGGAAATTTGGGTAGAAGTAGTTTAGAGTGTATTGTTTACATTGTTTTTTATCGTTCAGTTTTTCGAAAGTGTGAAAATCGCGAGTTAATTTTGCGCAAGCACCTGGAAAATCCTCAACCCTCACATCGGAAAACAGCTCGGAGTCGGTGAGTCGTGTGATTAATAGTACGTTCAGACTACAGAGTAATAACATGTTATAGCGCTATCTTGATGGTGGTTTCTGTGTTGCAATTATTTGACAACCGCTATAACATGTTTTAACTCTCCAGTCTGGACAGCGTTTAAACGTTACTACGAAACTCTGAGTATCGAACGGAAGGAGAAATGCGGTTAGAATGGATGTTCTATTAGAGATCAGAATCACAAGCGTGTCGTGAAAGCGTTTAAGCGGAATCCCAATGCTTCGAACAGGGATGTGGCCGCAAAGTTGAATCTGTCCAAGTATTTCGTTCAGAGAGCCAAGGGCCGGGAGGGGCTGCATACGTACAAAGTGCAGAAGGCGTGACGAACGGAAAAATACGGTGGGAAAGCCACGGGCCCGGATACTGACGAAGCCTCATTGTCTCATCATGGATGATAAGACTTACGTCAAAGCGGACTTCCGGCAACTTCCGGGGCTACTGTTCTTCACCACCCAGCACAGGTTTGATGTTCCGAAGGAAGTAAGGAAGCAGAAACTTTCAAAGTTTGCCAAGAAATACATGATTTAGCAAGCGATCTGCTCATGTGGCAAACGGAGTGCGCCTTTCGTGACTACCGGGACTGTAAACGGGGATATCTACCTAAAGAAGTGTCTACAGAAGCGTCTGCTTCCTCTGTTTAAGCAACACGAGGGTGAGCTACGATCTTCTGGCTGGATCTAGCTTCGTGCCACTATTCAAATGTTGTCCTGGAGTGGTACGAAGCCAATGGGGTCACTTTCGTACCCAAGGACATGAACCCCCCCCCCCCCAACGAACTGGAACTGAAATACTGAAAAATACTGGGCTGTTTCGAAGCAGGCACTACGGAAGCATCCCAAGGAGCTCAAATTTGAGGAAGACATGAAGAAAAAGTCGGTTTCCGTACAGAAGAAGCTGCAGCGTAAGGTGCAAGCGTACGGTTATGGTATTGAGGTTGAATGAAATAAGTATGTCAAAAACTTACCATTTGGTTATATTTTATTGCCTGAAAGTTTGAAAAGGATCGGTCAACTGGGTAATTTTCTACAGCGTTTTCCCTGTGATTCAATTTTATGTGGGACACCCTTTATTTCAAGGATCATTCTTGTGATTTTGAAAACATAATTTATGTTCCTTATTTCTTTTCTGAAAACAAAAATCATGATCTATAAATAAATCACTGGGTGTTAATGGGTTCAAAAGTATATTTTCAGAAATCCAATAAGGGACGATCCATAAATACCGTAGCATATGTTTGTCCAATATTAGAATCCCCCCTCCCTCATAGCATATTTGGCTATACGTAATACATGGCCGGTCACAACTTCTTTGCTACCTCAAATGCTACGCCATTTATGCATGTTCCTTAAGGCAATTGTTTGCCACCACGAGGGTGAAACGCATCTGATGCTCACAATGCTTTTACGTCAATCAATATTCCATATGTGTTTTTTGTTGTCGGTGGTGGGTAGAGGCAATCAGGAAAAACAAACAAATCTGCCAGACTGTGTTACATGGTGGGGGTTTGTGTTGTGCGTTTGTCATGACTCTGCAAGCTTGCCAGAATACTTGGAAGGAAATCACAATAGTTTTACCATAAATGTCACATTTAATTAATTCCAATAGCTATTAACACAGCCCCACCCAGACCGTCTCTGGACAGGTTCCGGGGACAGGAAAGACTTCCTCCCGCGGTGTCCGGAAGAAGCCCGTGCACCTTAAGCGATCTCATTTACCATACGCATGGCCGTATAATGAGATTCGAATAGCATGCTATCGTTTAGATTTCAGCTTGTGGACGAATATAATTACTTACCGACCGAGGGAAATATTGTAAATGGCAGCCGATGGCGTCCTTTCGTCCCTATCTTGAACGATGAGAGATAAAATCGCCCGTGGTGGCTTTTTTCTTCCATGCTGTTGTTTCCGTACTTTCCCTTAGGGAACATTCATAAATGACGCAGCATTTGTGGGGGGGGGAAGGGGTGTGACCGGCCATGTAATAAGTATTGCAAAATACGCTTCGAAGAGGGATTGGTCAGAAATATGCTACGTCATTTATGGATGGTCCCTTACCGGCTACAATAACAGCCGGAAAAGGTGATTATAAGCTGATTGCCCCTCCTTCGCCACCAAGTGACGCCGCACCGATGTTATTCAGTTTCCTTCAAGATAGTGTTTTGTATTGAGGGAAGTGAATGGAACTCATCAGATAACGAACAGTCTCATTATGGTCGTGTTTTTTTTTCGTGTAATGGCTGTTGAATGTTGACGCAGAAATATTCCATGAAACATGTTGAGAACCATTTTACAAGGTCAACGAATAAAATAGATTTTGTTGTTACTTGATCTGTTCAATTGATCAATGAGAATGTGAATCGTCTTTAGCAGGGCTGTCTTGCATCAACGTAGAGAGAGCAAAGTCAGTGATGAAAAATATTGCATTACTATCTTCGTCGCACTCCAAGCAGCGCATGACAAATTCCGTATGAAGACAGTCCTCTTTAATTTACGTCGTGAAAAAAAACTAGCTCAGTACGTTCTCTCTCTCTTAGATCGGTCGGTTACTCGGAGAGGATTAAAAACTGCACGTTTTATAGCGAATTCGTTTATTATCGGGGTTAACACCAGTTCCAACCCAGAGCGAAACCGAACTTTTTGTCAGTGTGAACCTCAACCTGAGCTAGGTTTTAAAAACAAATGAGCAAACTGACGTTTGTCAGAAAACAAGCAGACCCAATCTTGATACCCGATCCAGGTTGGAACTGAATAATAAACGAATTCGCTATTAGTCAGCCGTTCCGTATTGTTTGACAAAAAATGATGATCGTTGGAAGGAACATAAAAAAACTCTTTAGATACTGTCTCTTTTGGATTGTGAAGTAACTGCTATTTTCAGCAGAGTAAGTAGGTCTGTTTGAGTTTGCCAAATATTCAAACCCGTAAATCTCCGTAAATGTAGCCTTGATCATGCTTTGAGGAGTGTTTTGGTGGTCAAAATCCTTATTCCCGTTCTTCTCCGTAATTTGGTTTTTCTTTCGAAAAAAAAACTACAAGGGACAGCCCTATGGGGTTGTACGCAATGATGACGTAGGACTACGTGGTCTTATATAATAAATGGTAATGTGTATCTTTATTGAGCCAGGTATAAATCTGAACCATATTTTAATTATTTTTATATTTTGATTTTGTGTTCTATTTACTATCTTACAGATTTGTCGTACAAGCAGAAGCAATACTTTTGTGCGCGGAATCTGACGAAATATTGCTTGGAGCCAATACCCATGATTGTGCTGGGTTATTTTAACATGGACCTCATGAACGAAGGGAAACTTGAAGTTCGTCGAGTTCATGAAGAAATATTTGCACCTGGACATGGATCGTGAGTGGACTTAATTTTCGTTCGCAACGTACGCCTTGACAGGGAAAAGTATAACTCTAACACGTTAAACCATCGCCCAGTTTTGTCACTTTTCGAGTTCTACCCAACAAACATTGCAAGCTGAATAAGAACTTATTCAGGCAAAAATTTGCTTCTTCAGCTAAAAAATGGCTTATTCAGCTTTTAATAAGCTCAAATTGTTTGTTGGGTAGGCTCTTAACCCAGGGCGTTTATCAACGTTGCCAATCTGCACCGTACCGGAGTGTGAACCAACAGCAAAGCCATGCTGTGTTCATCAGAACTCATCTGACAAATCAAACGGCCCTTTTCAGGGTCACAAAAATTTTCTGGCTATTTGAATTTCTATCTTCTCAATGCAATAAGGCAGTTCTGTGTCAACCATATAAGATCACCATAAATACTTCTTTGTACGGCTACGCTGGACACGGGTTGATCCGGTGGTTGGAAAGGCAGAGCTAGCCTTCATCGCTACGAGAAATGGGCACTCAGGATTAGAAGCTTGGTTGCTACCGTTTTGCTGGTTCCAGGAATTTCATTCATGCCAAGATTAGTAGAATTCCTAAACAATCTATTTTCAAATTAGTTGGTTGCCCTGAACAGGGCCGTTTCGGATAGGGAAAATGAACGAAGCTTAACCTCAGGTGCGTTGCTGACGCCTCAAGTAACAGCGCCACGAATGACGTTTTCCAGCATCACCTTACCTTGAGCACACTCGGGATTTAGATCAGACCGAAGATACGCTTGACATCACCACGACGAGCCAGACGACGGACGGCGGACTTGGTAATACTCTGTAAGTTATCATGCAACAAAACTAGCTCCTCCTATGCCGAGTCCTTTGCCGCACTTGCCACGTCCAGTCATTGTTTATGCTGTTGATGTTTTTTCGGGTAAGGTTCTTCCTGTTGTTGTGTTCTTGTTCCTTCATCGTTTATGATTGATTTAACATAGCAAAAGCATGTTAGAAAAGAGAATGGAAGTCAGAGAAAAATTTTTATCCAACAGATTACATTCAACCTATCCACATCGTCGTTACCGAGCTCCTGACTGCAAGTTGCCTTTCCAGCGTCTGGTCCGTGAAATCGCCCAGGAATCTGGTCGGTCTGTTCGTCATCCACGCCAAGTGTTTCACAATTATGCCATAGGACATTCAGCTGGCTCTTCGTATTTGTGGTGAACGCTCTAAATTTCTCCGTCGAAATCTAACAAAACCGGCCTTTTTTCAGATTAACTAAAAGATTCCACAAGAGAGTTGGGAAGGAAATTTCTGCTGCTTTCACTGATCGCATCACAGTGAATCCTGATCTAAAAATTGCAACCAGCAAGTGCCCTAAAACCAAAAGCGGTGCGATGCTATGACGATGACTGTAAGGAGCTTAGAAGCAGAAGCGTGAAAGCCAATTATCTTTATCGATTTCCTCTTTTGTGATGACCATGGCTTCCTATTTCGCACTATTTCTGCTATGCTCTTCTATCATCCACAACAACAAACGTATCAATGAATGTGTTTGCCGTCGAGTTAACGTTATCTGACCGTACACTTCGTAGTTGCTCCTCCGTGAATGACCAGAACTAATCCACTTGCACAGAGAACTACATAGATGGTGCATGGGATAAGCTTTCCATCTTCAATGTACAAGCACATTAATTCAATCTATAGATCAATTCACAGCGCCGGCCACGTCCTCACGGTCTTTTGGAGAGGGGAGGATGATTAGTTTGACGGCCGGTTGTTACTAGAGACCGAGAATACCTCTACATCTCCACGGCTGTCTCGGGAAGAATATTTGTGTTAGTGCCGTAGGTTATTTTTAGATCAGGATTCACTGGCAAAGTGAATAAGGCAAAGTGAAAAATTGCAAGGAAGGGGACAGACCTGGGATTGAACTCCCTACCTTCTGCTTAGTAAGCAGAAACGGTAACCACTGAACTACCGAACCTCGCCGTAATGCTAAATCGACATGTTTCGTCTAGGAATGATTCTCTGATAACTGTGTTGGGGAAGCAGCATATGTACATAGAGGTAACTCTAAGACTAGTAGGTTCCAAAGAAACGTGCTCAACTTTTTGGCTCAGCTCTGGTACTCTCTTCGGTCCCAAGCTAATCGATTCACCCCTCGAAACATAGGAAAATCCAATAACCCCTCATTTTATCTGTCATAGCGAATCAAAACAAACATTGTGTAGAACTAGAATTTCGACTAGAATGGGGTATGTTAATCGTTTGCTTGGGACCAATAGGCTAGTCAAGTAGTGAGCCAATTTAAATTCGTTAGTTTCGTATTGATTGTTGATATGTATGTACGTAATTGGTGGATTTGTTAGTTAATTCGATGCTTTTGGACAATGCTGGACATTTACCACTTTTTCAATAGTTATCGATGCGTAGGTATATTTCTGATCGATTGGTGATAAAATTATTGAAATTGGACCAGGGGCAACTGAGTTATCAACGTTCAAAATCTTTCACAATTTTGTTTCATGATCCATTTTTACAAAGTGTATCCCCATATAGAAATCACAGACGTAGCCTTACATCGAAAAAAAATGGATACATCTAAACAATCATGATTTGGGTTATCAATATCTTTAGAGCTGTGTATCTCCGTAACTATGGTATGAATCGTGATTTGAGAGGTTGATTAGTGTTAGAATTTTGTAAACCCGATTTTTTTCTTCTTTCCTAAAATTTTTATATAACTCAGACTTAACCCTAAACGAGCTTCTGTGGGCACTCGATAAAGGACGGAGATTTTCTACAGCTCCCGACTCCATAGGGTATCCGTTGCTCCGACGACTTCCTCTATCCGTCAAGACTGCGTTATTAGAGAGCTACGGCATTGTGGTGTTTTTCCGACCAGCTGGCGAACTGAAATAATAGTGTCAATCCTGAAGCCGAATTCTGCAGAGTCTGGCCCTGCCGCTTTCCAAACCTTTCACACTGACCAACTATATTTTGAAGGTGCTTAAGAGTACCGTGAACCGAAGATTAACAACCAAGCTAGAGTCAAAAAAAAGGCAACATGCCTTCAGAACTGGCCGGTGCACCGATACTTACTTGGCGGAGTTGGATTGGTCACTGCCAAACGGAGATGAACATTGCAGGATAGCATCTCTCGATCTCTCGAAGGCGAACAAGGCACCACATAGAGCTTCAGCATATTACGTACTCTACGAGTACGTGGCAGATCGGGGGGCGGAAGTTCAACGTACTGAACAGTATCCTCACCGACAGATCATTCCGGGTGAACGTGGAAGGACATTTATCGCGTGAAATGCCAGGAGAACGGCGTTCCGCAAGGGTAAATAATTTCGTTCGCTCTATTCCTGGTAGTATTGCACCGATCTTCAGGTACTACTGTATCCAGACGATATTTTTTTCATAGTACGGAGGAATAAGGAGCAACCTCTGTATCGTGATCTGCAAGCTGCGGTGAGAGCTGTCGTGGGTTATAATAATAAGTGGGCTAAAAGCGTTGGTTTCAAAATCTCCGCATCAAAATCCAACATTTTCTATGCAGTCCAAACGCCCGCCGGGAGCCCATCAATGATTGGTTGGTTGTACCGAAGTCGACGCGACTGAAGATCATCGGCGTTACTCTCGACCGGAAGCGGACTTTCAAACAACATTGCAAGACAGTTAAAACTGGATGTGACTCTAGGCGGCAAATCCTGAAAATGATCGAGGCTAGAAATCCGCGAGGGCAACGTGGCTCTTTGTTGTGCATCGGTTCGGAAATTTTCAACTGACAATTATTGTCTAAATAAATAAAACTTAAACTAAATAGTTACGGTCAACGGTACGGAAAAAGCCAAGTAACCGATGGTTGGCATTGAAGTCCAACATATAAAAGAAGTTGTTGAATTCCCGGCTGATTGATCGAATTGGCTCGTGTTGTGTATAATTTCGGCACCGTGGTTCCAAAAACACGTTGACGAAGAGGCCTCTCAAGAGCATAAATGTTTAGCTGAGCCAGCAGTGTTGGACAGTCAATGTCACCCGTAAGCAGCTTTCCAGCGAACATAGCTTGAGCGACCGTCCATGTCACTTCTAATGGTTCGATTCCCAGGAGACGGCAACGCTCCTCGTACGGTGGCAAGTTTGTTGGGTCACGCCAGTTGAGGAAACGAAGACCATATCTCACAAACTTTCGTGAACGGATTCAATTCTAGTGATCTAGCTAGCATGGAAAGGGCACCAAACAATTAAACTTGACTCCAACAAGGATCACACAAGCGAGCAGTGGAGTGACCTGAGGCATAGCGGGTCACGGAACTCGTCGGCAATTTTGAAAATAAAGCCCAATTGTCGATTAGCTCTGGAGATGATGTCATTGTAGTGGATTCTGAAAGGAAGTTTGCAGTCCAAGGTAACGCCGAGATCCTTTATGTGCTCTACACGAGCAAGACAGCGTCCGTAGAGAACATAGTCATGATTGGTTCGATTTTTCGGTGATAGGAAATAATGTTAAATTTTTCGATGCTTAGACTCATCAAATTTCTTGAGCATCAGTCAGCAAAAATACCTTACATATTCTGGAGATCCCAACAGCCCGAGAGACTTTTAATAATTTTGTTAACATAGAAAACACGGAATCCTGATGGTATCACAAAGGCAACATCGTTTAAAAAGATCGAAAACAGTAGCGGTCCTAGGTTACTGCCTTGCGGAACTCCCGAGTTGTTTGAGAAAACATCCGATTCCGCCGCGCCAATCTTAACCCGTACATAGCGATTCACCAAGTAAGATCTGAAGCAATCTACAGCCGTTGACGAGACGCCAAGTATCTCCAGCTTGGCAAGCAAGATATTATGGTCCACCGTGTCAAATGCAGCTTTGAAATCTATATACGCAGCATCGACTTGCCATCCTGAATCCAGGCATCGCAAACAGTTAGAAGTAAACTGCACCAGGTTCGTGGACACGGAGCGCTTCGTGTAAAAGCCGTGTTGTTCTATATCGATATAATTTTTGCAACACGCGAACAGAGCATCATTTATGAACAATTCGAACAGTTTTGAACAGGCACACAGGGAGGTGATTCTGTGCCGAGAGATTGCATAGCATCGCAAAAGGAAGGCAGAGAATGGCTACACAACGTTTTAGAACTGATGACGGAATGCCGTCAGGTCCGGCGGTGAACGAGAACTTCAGTTTGCGTGTTGCGGGTATCACCATGTCTTCTGAAATGACTAAAACACATCACGTGGCATCCCAACAGTAGCATCTAGCACTTGTGCCAGCGAAACGGAAAAATTGTGGAACACTTGCCTGAAATGACGAGCAAATAAGTCGCCTCTTTCTCTTTCGCTATTAGCCCGGTCATTCCCGAGAAACATGGAGCAAGGCAACCCGGATTCCTTCCGTTTGGAGTTGACAAACGACCAAGAACTTTTCGGATTCTTGTGAAGGTTCGCTTCCGTGCGTCTCACGTGTCGATTATAGAGAAAACCATTGTAATTTCGATGGGTACGACTCGCAAAATTGAACAGTCGTTTGTAAATAGTACGGCGAGCGAGAGTTACAATACTTTCGGAGGGCAGCTCATCACTTCGTGGCTTCTCTACAGCATTGTACTCGTCAGCATTCCGATTCCAGCGATTATGGCTGAGGCGGGTACCTTACCGTTTGACTTCCTGGTTCTGCAGGCTTTAGCTCGTGCTGTTGGAGAAGGAACACAGAAATGTCGACCTTCCTGTTGTACAACGAGCAACCGACCGACTTATGATGGTTGATCAACGACTCCCGAACATCGCTTAGCGGACACGTTTCACCAACCGAAGGTGGCATGAACCCAAGCCAAGTATTGTATGGGACGTGAGACGGCAGGTGAAAGCTGGAGATCCCCGGATTCAGTGCGTCCCATTGTGCAGGAATTATTTTCAAACCGGTTCAATCGTGATTCGGTTGTGTATACTGACGGATCTAAGTGTGACAACGCAGTAAGTGAAGAGGTATTCTGTGGCAGTTTGCATTTTCGAGGGAAACTGGAACTACCCAATAAATGAGCAGTATTGTATAATAGTAAATAGTAAATGGTAGTTATTGATTTATGAGTAACAAATACTCATGTATGGGTCCCAGTTTCACTCGAAAATGCTTACTTTGCAGTCAATATTGGGTCTTTTATAGTCATTATTGAGTATGTTGCGGTAGTAGTAGAGCAATAGGCCTTCTGTCACAGTGTAGCGTTTTTTCGGCGGAGGCCTTTGCTATCAAATCGGCTCTCAACACGGGCATTTCGAATGAGTTGATCATCTTGTCCGACCCAGGAAGTTCCTTTTTGCCATAGAAAAAGGCAAATCACAGCATTTCTAGATGCGTTAAGGTCTGTTTAGACTATCTGATTTCTTGGTCTGATTTTGACCGCCGCCATAATAAAAAATCTGCTCGATTTTACTTTGTGGTAAATTATCGAAAAATTGCTTCGGCAGGCGTAGTTGCTTTTACAATTTTAAATAATATTAGAAGGAGAAGGTGAGCTTTGTAGAGTAGGGAATAGTTGCTCTGGAGGAACACCGGGAGGAATCTGGCTCATCTTGTCGTTCAAGAACTGCGATATGAAGACGAAAAAGGATTTCAAAACTTCACCACGAGGTCGATACCAAATTTCCACAAGCTAGTGAGAAAAGTTCTCGATAAATCTACTTGATTCCTTGAGTACTGAACATTCCTGTTAAGAACTCAATTCTGCATATTTCTCTGAAAGTCCTTCGGAAGTCCCTAAAGTTTTGTTTCTGTTCTCTGGTAAAATATCTTTGAAGATCACCATACTTTCTTGAAGATCTGAAAATTTCTCGGTAGTTCTGCGGATATCTTTGATGTTCTGTGTGTTCTTCAGAAGTTCTGCAAATTTCTCTAAAAATCTACAAGTTCCTGAACGGATGCAGATTTAAGATCCTTAAATATCAACAATTATCTCTGATGTTCACTAAATTTCTTATAATCTACGAACCTTTCGAAAGTTCTATAATTTTCTCTGTTGATTTTCATGATTCAATGAATATCTGCAAATATCTCTGAACATCTACACAATTCCCTAAAGTATATGAAAATTAGCTAGACATTTTTGAGCTTCCCAGAAGTTTAAGGAAGTTCTCTGAAGCTCTACTAATGTTTCTGATGTTGTTCAAATATCGTTAAAGATCAGCGAACTTCCCTGAAGTTCTGTTAATTTCTCTTAAAATCCGAGAACCTCAATCATATTCTGAAAATTCAGATTTTTCAGTAGATTTACGATCTACCCTCTGAACTTTTCTGAAGTTTCGAAAATTTCATTAAAATTCTTTTAAGTTTTCTGTACTGTATTTCTGCATTGAAGATCTACGAAATGCACTGAAGTTCAATAAAATTCACTAAAATTCTGTAAATTTATTTTTGGATTCTTGGACTTCCAAAAAGTTTTGCAGATTTATCTGAAATTATTTGAAATTCCCTAAAGCTCTACAAATTATCTGAACATATTTGAACTTCACTAAAGTTTTAAAAATTAGTTGGGTAAATACTTCTAAAGATAGGCGAACTATCCCGAAGCTCTGTGAGTTTTGCTGTAGTTTTGCAAATTTTTCTAAAAATGTATGAACTTCCTGGAGTTTAACAGACTTCTCTTAAGGTCTACGGGCTTCTCTGAAGTTTTTGAGATCTATCTATTCCCAAGTTCCATGAAATTCTGCCGAATTGTGGACTTTCGTGCATGGCTTAGATTTGTTTTTGGATTTGAAGTATTTATCTGAAATTTTCTGAATACCAAAATCTGAAACTGTGAAGCTCCCCATGGACATGGAGGTTGACGGTACTGAAGCAAAGGGTTATGTTTAATTTCTTTATATTTGCAACGATGATTATTTCCTATAGTGACACATATCACCTTCTTAATGCTTCAGTATGCCTCAAACGATTAATTCTTGGTTGTTAATAGAACTTCCTTGATGAAATCGGCTGCTTCATGCAGACTGAGCAATTCTGATTATAGTATCAGATTTGTTCTGTATACAGAGGAACTAGGAGGGCTTATTATAAACTTTTCACCAATAAAGTAACGATCTTCTAGTTAATTTTACATATACTTGCTCGTTTTTGCGTAAAATATTCAATATTAATTTAACTTGTAGTTACCTTTTTTTTACCTTTTTACATTTTTTTTTGATCTGATAGATTTTCTAGTTTGGTTGGAAGTTTCGAAGCTAACGCATGTCCACAGGCCTAATATAAAGATTGGCAGAAAAAGCGTATCATGAAGAATGGTTGCATGCAGGGTTGCTTCCACTTACTTGCTATAGATGAGTGATATTCGGAGTTTTGAATTCGTTAGATGTTGTAATGGGGATTTGTGTTGTTGGATACGGGAGGAGATTGGTGGGCAGGTGTTTGACGCATAGAGCCTGTCAATTTCGCTTTGTGTGTCAGACGCTTGCTTTTTGGCCTCTTCTTGTGTCTAACATGTGCAGAGTATCATTTTAGCGTCTAATGGTTTTGAGATTCCTGGTTGCGTGAAATATATTTGTGAGAATATCTTTTTGAGATTTAGTAGTCACGTTTTGTTTGTAGTTAATATTTTATTTCTTTCATGTTATTATCGTAAATAATAGTTATTCAATAATAGATTATGATTTCTGCATATCTTAACCGTTCGTTACATACCTAAAGAGAACTTAAACGTACTTTGATGCGAAGCGCTGTTGATCATGAAATGCTCGATGACCCTGGAGGGATCGTTTTTGCTTACTGAGCAGAAAATCATAGGTTTAATCCCAAGCTCTCCGTCATGACTCTTAAAATTCATGATCACTAAACAAAATGAATATTTTCTCTCGATAGTTCGGCTATCGAGAGATTAAATGAACATCAAATAAACAATACATACTTTTGGTTGCATCGCCAACTTGAGGTGAATCCTAACCGAATACCCTACCCAACCCTCCAACTCCGTAGCACTTATGAGGGTGTCACTAAGTCGGTGGCCTCTCGTTAAGTAAGTACTACATCAACATTTCCTTCCCTATCCCTAGTTATGGTAAAGATGGGCGTGGCCGGGAATAGCGACAGTCATGCTTCTGTTACTCTTGTTTAGATTGAAACCAATGTTTACTCCCCAGCATTATTCCTGAAAGTAGTCTAACTGAGAATTTCAGAAGAGACGTGAGTGTCGCTTGTACCAATCTACGAAGTATATCATAACAACGCTAACACTAACGCTAAATCTGAAACTGTGAAGCTTTCTGAATCACTAAATGTCTCTGAAGATCTGCAAAATTCCTTGCAGGTCTGCATATTTCATTTAATATCAACTCTTCTGAAGTTCTGCAAATACCTTTAAAGTTCTGTAAAGTTGTCTGGAGCTTCGTAGTTCTATGGTTGGTTGGTTGGTTGTCTTTATTAAGGAGATTTTCAGCCAGACGCTGGTTTTTCTCCAGAAAGCGTAGTTCTATTCTCAAGTTCTACGAATTACCTTGAGGCTCAATAAATTTCTGAGTAGATCTGAAAACTTCGTGAAGTTTTGTAAATTTTTCTGTAGGCTCTCGGGCTACCCTGAAGATCTGAAAATTTCTCTGAAGATCTTCGAAATTACCAAAGGTTCTCAAAATTTATCGAAAAATATATGAGGTCCCTTGAGGTTTTAAATATTTCTCTCAAGATTTCCTGAAATCGTATAAATATTTTTAAGAAAATCGCCAAACTTCCCTGAAGCTCTGCAAATTTCGCTGAAGATCCATTAAAATTCTGAGATTTAAAAAAATGATTTTTGGAAGATCATTAAGAAATAAGATGGTGACAAAAGAAGACGATGAATGTTATGGATAAGTTACCAAAAACAAGAGATAATCAGATCATGCTGATGATTTCTTTTTTTTCCTATGATTTGTTTTCCGTGCTGAGCACGACGCCTGCTTCCGACGCCAGGCAGGCAGCTCCCATACTTGGACCCTACCTATCGACCCATCAACTCATGAACCGGGGACCAACGGCTTTACTTCCCTTCCGAAGGAAGGCGTGATCAGAGATGCTATATATGTTATACATATTTTTTTTTTAAAGTATGGACTACTGACGTTTGACAACCCTTCTTCTCTCCCTTAATTATCCACTTGTTTCATTAAACTGTTTTATATCAATCTCGATGCAATCTGTACACTGCACTTTCTTAAAGCTTCAATTTTCTGCATCTACCTGACAAGCAAAGGAGCGGAAATTTCTCATCCCACAGCTTCCTTCCAAACTCGTTAGCTCCTGCCTCAAGCTTCGACGGATTCTCCCGAATGTGGCTTTGTTCGTCGGAGCTTAGCATCACCTCATTCAGCGACTAACTCGACATCCAACAACTTAACCAAAAGCCAACTAAAGATGAAGGAGATAGCTTTACGACCCCCTGCCATTCTCCATTTTGCAAAACCTTATGTTCCCATTCCCATCCACGTGCAATAACAAAAGAGAGCGAAACGCGACTCTGCTTATTTGCATAAGCGAACAAACACAGTGCTACTACAGTACGCGCCGATAACATCTCGTGGGTCGTTGCCGTCGTCCTCGTCGTCTTTATAGTCCTTGCCATGACTTGCCAGTGCATTCAACGAGCGCGGTGGAATCCTGATTGATGACGAACATGACGCTACTGAAGGAGGAAGATAATTTCTATCTCTTCCTAAGATCAGTAAAACCGAGGCGAATGGCTTGGAGCTACTTTCGGATAAACATATGCTCGTCTGAAGCAGGAATGCATTGATTTTGCAAAGTCGTAGTACAAACTCCACGAGAAATTGCATTCTCTGGTAGATTTTTGGGGAACGCATGCCTTCGATTGATGCCAGAACTATCCGGAATGTTTTGTTATCTAATAAGAGCTGTGTTTATTGTTGTGTGGAATTTGGAGCTTCTTTCACAAATAGAAAAAAAAAACTTCCCATCCACCTAAGAGCTATAACGCTAATGGAACCGTAATGTGCCACCCGGTGTTGATTGGATTCACACCGTATTAGGGTGACTTTTATCCAATAAACCATTTTACGACGCTCGATCCAGTACGCCGCTTTCACGAAGCGTGAATCATCAATAGCTTTTTGCTGGATGGAAAAAAGAATCGACCCAAAATTCATTCAAAACACCTTACTCGAAAAAGAAAGGGAAAACGTTGATAATGGAAAACTCCGCAAACGAGCGGGGTTCGAACCGTTTATCATTCATCATGAGGATTTTTTCCCGGGGAGCCGTGTGCTTTATTCTTCCCTTGCCTTATTTCCAAAAGCGATGATTCAACTTGTCTCGGCAGCTGCCATTGAATTTGCTTCACAACACACCTCCATGTGTACACGGCGAAAGCTTCTCCCTCCTTCCAGGGTAATGAGATTTTAATAAATACAGTAAGTGACTGCCAAGCGACATGAAAGTATATGTAAATGTTCGTGTAATAACATTTCAGCGAAATCATTCAAATAAAATACAACCGATGACACATTTCCCACGATTCCCACTCCAGAAAATATACCTTGGCATTTTCAATCCTCAACGTCATCCGAAAAAAGCCATACTCTGGCAAATTCAATAACGGCCATCTATTGTTCAAGAAACCTTGACCACACAAGCGAAACGAAAGGCTTGTTACGTCAAATGAACAACTCCCACGGATTGAGCCTACGTAATACTCCGATCAAATGGAAGGGAAAAAAAGCAGAAGCAAATTGGAAAATAAATATTTTCCCATTAATTTACGCGCTTACGAGTCTTCTTCAACTTCCCACCGCACCAAGGCACCCAAGAATGGGCTTCGTTTCTGTGTGGTTTTGCTAGATTCTCGTGTGCCGACCATTTGCTTAAATGGGAATGAACCAATGGCAGGTGGCATGGCATGCTGGGAGACAGACGAAAAGAACATTGAACGGAAAATTCTCCGCTGCTCGAAGCACGGCTCAGCAAGGGTGATGAAAAATACAAAACAGAAGGTAACCTTCTCTTGGGCGATTACTGCTGGGAAACAGTGAGATTAAAGCTTGATTTTAAGGTAAAAATTAAACTGAAATGATAACGAAGAACTTACCCAACAAACATTGAATGTTGAATAAGAGCTTATTCAGGCAAACATTTACTTCTTCATCTGGAAAATTGCTAATCCAGCTTTTAGTCAACTGAAATTGTCTGTTGGGTAGAGCATGGACATGAGCATGATTGACCGCCCACGTCCGCTACTCTGTTACTGCCAGATCAGCTGTAATTAAACAGAGAACCAATAGACGATGCTTGGGACTAGCAATCATCCTCAATGTGTAAAACTGATGATCTCAAACTAGGCAATACCAGCGAGGGCCGCGCCCGAACACAGATCAAGAAAGGAATGGGTAGGAATGTGTTGACGTGACACTCACTTTGATGGAAGCCGAGAAATCCTCCGAGACATCACTGGAATGATGGATAAGAGGGTAGGGTTTGCACCAGGGTTCATTCTGGTAAACCATATGGAGGGGTTACGGTATAAATAAATAACCAAATAACCAAGTGGAGCTGCACCAACAGCCTCGTCAACAACAACAGGCCTCCTCTTAGACTTTCTTCGACCCATCCAAGTATCTCTTTCCTCCTTACGTGATAATTATAATTATGATCTCATATTTTCAAAAGGTAATACCAACGCCGGCCGCGTCCGAATGCCGAGAAATCCTATACTCATCTACGAGAAATCACTGGGATTTAAAGCTGCGTTTAGACAGGACAAGTCCATTGATCAAGTTAGTTGAATTCAACTGATTTGAACGCGAATCGAAAGTGTAAACCATGCCATTCAACTGACTTGATAAACTCACTTGAATTGAAAAAAGTTGAACAAGGCTCAATTTATTAAGCCAATTGAATTCAACTCAGTTGATCATTTGACATGCTTAGTCTAAACCCAGCTTAAGGGTTGGGTTCATTTTGGTAGACGATACGCTGCATTAAGATAATTTGTTCATGTTAAGCTAAATTTCTGGATTTGCCTCAACGAAAGCTGGAAAGCATCATTATAATATAAATCCAAAGATCCATCATCAAAGAGCTGAAAACTAATTTGAACAAATCAAATCAATAGATTCAACCAGTCAACTGAAATTGTTCGTTGGGTGGACTGTAAAAACTAGAGAAACAAGCAGTCAGTATCAGTACAGTCATGGTTAATTTAGAGCTGGGTACTGGTTGCATTCTTATACGTGCGCGCCTCACCCGCCCCAAAGCCATGCGATCCCATTCAAAAGCACTCTTTATTCTAATATAGAACACTTCCAGCCCAAAACGTTAAAATATATGCCAATTTTGTCTCGACCCCTTCCGATTTGTATGAAACATTGCTCACATGTTCGCTGCTATCAATGGTTGCATTTTGCATTTAAATATGATTTTCTTTCTACACAGTAACTTTTAAAAAGAGCGTATTCAAAAACAAATGATTATTTTCAAAAAATCATAACATGAAAACTAGTGGTCTGATAAAAATGAAAGCTGAAAAAAGTTTTAGATAGTTAAATTATCTTTAAGGAAAAAATAAATTTAAACTACACAAATTTACAACACTATCGTAACATATGCAACCAACTCAACACAGCCATTGCACATGAAGAATATAAAAGTAAAGTCGAAAATGAAGCAAAATCATGTCCTAAGAACTTTTTCAATTATGTAAAAATGAAATTCAAAAGCAATAATTTTCCGTCACGAATGGATTTTGATGGAAATGTAGCTGAAATCCTTCTAAAATCTGCAATCTCTTTGCAAATTTCTTTCAGGAAGTATACACCACATTTTCTAAAAAATACAGCGACCGCGACTTCTTTGCATTTATTCCCGAAGTCTCTAACAGCATATCTGTCAATCAAAAATGTCAATATGAAGTCCTCAATACACTAAACAATATGGACGCATCAAAACGACCAGGACCTGATGGAATTGCACCTGTATTCTTGAAGAATCTTTCAGAACAACTCACCCTTCCTTTAGAACGCCTTTTCAATATGTCTCTGAAAAATGGGAAATTTCCTGAAATTTGGAAATCGTCTCATTTGGTGCCTATTTTCAAATCAGGCAAGAAATCTGATATCCGTAACTATCGTGGAGTTGCCATTATCTCTTGCATCCCAAAAATTTTTGAATCAATCGTAAACGACAAATTTTTTTTTATCTAGTTCGTTTATTTGGAAGGCTCAATCACGTTAGCTTTACGGAGCCGATAATTCATTGTTCACTGTGTGTAACAAAATTCACTTAATTCTATGTCTAGTAGGAGTTGGGCCGATTACTCGCGGCTTACTCGAGGTTAGAAGGGTACATTTTCGAAGGATAGGATCAGGGGAGGAGCTTGGGGTAGGGTTTCGTTGTCTCATCAGAGCGTTGTCGCCAGTATGAACGGTAGTGCTGTTCTAGCTTCGTCCGGAGTTCGACCGGTTATGGTGGGTGACCAGTGGGCGACGATGAGACTCATCGAGACGGGGGGACAAGACAAACAAAAACTAATAAAGAGAGACAAAACACAAAAGGAATTAAATTCTTATACTAGACATTTGAAGAAAAACATAAACGGACTGCATATAGCAGAGATCACGGGTTGCCAACACGTCTCTGATAGGAACATAGGGTTGTCTTCCTTGGGCCTCGAGGGTATTCAAAAGTCGCTCTCTGGCGGCGTCATTATCCGTACATTGCCAAACTGCGTGTTCCATGTCATCGTAACCGTTTCCACACCGACAGATGTTGCTGTCCACGAGGTTTATTCTATTGAGATGAGCATCTAGCGAGTAGTGGTTGGACATAAGTCTACTCATCACGCGAATGAAGTCACGACTTAAGCCCACCCAAGTAACCATAGGCACGTTATTTCGCCTTTTTGGCTATATACGGACCTCTTCAGAACTTGCAAACACTGGTATAGCCGTTGTTCAGCTGTATATAGCCAAAAAGGCGAAATAACGTGCCTATGGTTACTTGGGCAAGCCTTTAAACCACGCTCTCGAAGAAACATTAGGAATAATTGAATGTAACCACCGTCCAAGATTTCCAGTGTCCCAATCGGTTTGCCAACTCGAAAAGGTACTCTGACGCACTAAATGGTAAAATTCATCGTGTGAAATTTGCCTGTCATACAATTCGCCTTCCTGCGCGCCCACCTTTGCGAGAGAGTCCGCCTTCTCATTGCCTGGGATTGAGCAATGTGAGGGGACCCATACAAAGGTAATCATATATGATCTTTCGACCAGCACACACATCTGCTCCCTTACCTTTGAAAGGAAATAAGATGAGTGCCTACTTGGTTTCATCGACCGAATAGCCTCAATGGAACTGAGACTATCCGAGAAGATGAAGTATGAAATATGCGGGCATATTGGAAATCATCCCCAATGCGAAGTTGATTGCTGCCAGCTCAGCAACAAAAACGGAACAAGGTTCCTGAAGTTTGCGGAAGGCGCTAGAGTTTTCATTGAAGACACCGAAGCCAGTGGATCCATTGAGACGGGACCCGTCTGTAAAATATCTTTTCATGCAATTGACTTGTTGGTACTTTTTAGTAAAAATACGCGGAATAATAATAGGTCGAAGTTGATCGGGAATCCCATGAGTTGCTTGTTTCATGGTCAGATCATATTCAATTGAGGAACTGCGATTGGTGAAGTGAACACGGTCTGGAGTATAACAAGGAAGACACATATCCGACGATATGTAGTGGTGGTAGATTCTTATAAATCGAGATTGTGTGTTCAGCCCAAGAATTTCTTCAAAATTAGCAATTATAAGTGTGTTCGTCACTCCGCATTTGATTAGTATTCTGAGAGAGAGCTCCCAGAAACGGTTCTGGAGGGGTGTTACTCCTGCCAGAACCTCGAGACTCATGTTATGCGTTGAGTGCATACAGCCTAGAGCAATACGCAGACAACGATATTGAATTCGTTCCAATTTTATTAGGTGACTTTTTCTTGCCGAGAGAAAGCAGAAAGAGCCGTACTCTAGAACAGAGAGAATAGTTGTTTTATAAAGCGTTATGAGGTCTCCCGGATGAGCACCCCACCATGTGCCGCAAATTGAACGGAGAAAGTTGATCCTCTGCTGACATTTTTGCTTCAAATACGTAATATGGGCATTCCAAGTGCACTTTGAATCAAACCAGACCCCAAGGTACTTGAAAGACAATGATTGAGTAATGTTTCTGCCCAAAAGATTAAGATGCATTTGGGCTGGGTACCGCTTTCGAGTAAACACTACCAGTTCAGTTTTCTGCGGCGAGAATTCGATCCCTAGATTCATAGCCCAAGAAGACAAGTTATCTAAGGAATTTTGCAATGGTCCTTGCAAGTCCACGGCATGTGGACCTCTTACGGAAACCACACCGTCATCTGCAAGTTGTCTTAGCGTGCATTGTTCTGCCAAACAGTTGTCGATATCTTTGACATAAAAGTTATAAAGAAGAGGGCTGAGACATGAGCCTTGGGGCAGGCCCATGTAACTAATTCTGGAAGTTGTCAGTTTTCCAAGAGAAAAGTTCATTTGCTTTTCTGACAACAAATTGTACAAGAAATTATTTAAACTTCCAGAAAGTCCACATCTGTGCAGATTGTCTGACAGAATTTCAATGGAAACTGAATCAAAAGCCCCCTTAATGTCCAAGAATACTGAAGCCAATTGCTCCTTGTGTGCAAAGGCCAGTTGAATATCTGTGGAAAGCAGCGCTAGACAATCGTTTGTTCCTTTGCTCTTGCGGAACCCACATTGTGTATTTGATAGCAAGTTATTTGATTCGACCCAGTGATCGAGTCTCCGAAGGATCATTTTCTCCAACAATTTCCTAATGCACGAAAGCATCGCAATCGGACGGTATGAGTTATGGTCAGACGCTGGTTTGCCAGGTTTTCGAATGGCTATTACTTTGACCTGTCTCCATTCAGGCGGTATAATGTTGTTTTCTAGTAAGGAATTGAATAAGTCTAGCAAGCGTCTTTTAGCGATATCTGGGAGATTTTTCAGAAGATTGGAATTAATCATATCGCTTCCCGGTGAGGAGTTGTTCGATGAAAGAAGAGCCATAGAGAAATCCAGCATTGAGAATGGTCTATCCAGAGAGCCGCCGCTAGGAGACGCTTCTCGAAGAATATTTTGTGCTGGAACTGAGTCCGGACAGACCTTTTTAGCGAAATCGAATATCCATCGGTTGGAGTATTCTTCACTCTCATTGAAAGATGAGCGGTTACGCATGTTGCGAGCCACCCTCCACAAGGTGTTCATTGAGGTTTCTCGTGAGAGTCCCTCGACGAAATTGCGCCAATAACCGCGTTTTTTTGCTTTGATTAATTGTTTCAGCTTTGTCTCAAGCTTTGAATATTCCTCGAAGTAAGTGGAGGTTTTGTGTCTACGAAAAGCTTTGAAAGCATCAGATTTTTCTACATACAATTTTGTGCATTCTTCGTCCCAACCAGGTGTGGCTGGTCTCCTTTTAAAGGGTGCACTTGGAACTTTTCTTTTTTGTGCTTCCAGTGAGCTTTTGTAAATCAAATCGGCTAGGAATCGATATTCTTCCAATGGTGGAAGCGCAT
Organism: Ochlerotatus camptorhynchus; assembly: GCF_037179485.1. NCBI lineage: Eukaryota > Metazoa > Arthropoda > Insecta > Diptera > Culicidae > Ochlerotatus > Ochlerotatus camptorhynchus. The sequence goes on along the minus strand of NW_027040766.1, from coordinate 5,259,124 downwards.
CTATTGATTCGACACCGATTGTCACCGCCGTTGCATATTTCTGCCAGTCGATGTTCCTTGTAAGATCAAATGGAACCCGAGATGGTTCTGCAGAGTGAGGGCCAAACTTTATTGAAATGATGATTGGCAAATGATCGCTACCATGGGGATCATTGATAACCTTCCACTGACAATCCAATGATAGCGATCTTGAACACAAAGATAGGTCGAGTCGGCTTTCTCGAGCCGGAGGTTTTGCTATACGTGTCGGTTCACCAGTGTTCAAAATAGTCAAATTGAAATCGTCACATAAATCGTAAAAAATAGCCGCTCTATTGTCGTCATATAGATCGCCCCACCCAGTACCATGGGAGTTCATATCACCCAGAATTAATACTGGGATGGAAGAATCGAAACTAGATTCCAGAGTTGACTACGGCTAATGGAGGTTCTTGGTGGAACGTATACTGATGCTATGCAAAGATCTTTGTTCTTCACATTTATTTGGCAACCAACGATTTCGACGCCGGATAGAGCAGGAAGGGAAGTTTTGTAGAAAGGGTAGCACTTTTTGATCCCTAAAAGTACTCCTCCATAAGAATCTTCTCTATCCAGGCGTATAACGTTAAAATCGTGGAAGTTGAGTTCTTTATCGGAAGAAAGCCATGTTTCACAGAGAGCAAATATATCACAATCAGAATTGTGAAGTAAAAATTTGAACGAGTCTAGTTTAGGCACTAGACTACGGCAGTTCCACTGTAGCACCGTGATCATATCTTCAACCTCGTTCGACGAATTATCCATCGAAAGATATGATTGATGCAAGGAGGGGCCATGAAACAGTCAATTGCTTAAGATATGATTCTAACGTTGGAAGCAAGGCAGAAACTAAGCTTCTTAGAGGGTCTTGTATGTTGAACATATTTAATATGAATTCCACAATGTCCGAAAAAGCTAGTAAACCTCGTTCAGACTTGGATTTCTTTTGAGAAGTTTGAGGAGCAGCTTTATTATTTTTCTTATGTTTTTTGGGCAATGGTGGAAAATTCCTGCTGCATCCAGGGATTGGTTCAGCAGGAGCCTTCGGTTTCGTTTTTTCATCCCCATTAACCTGGGAATTTGCCAATCTTCTGGAGGTGACTTTTGTTTTCTTACGGCGCACTTTCGGGGAGGGGCATTTTCTTTTTGAGGATCCGTCCATTTTTGAAGGTACGTGTACCACCGTAGAATCACCTTCATCGGATGAGTCAGAGTCCGATTCTTCAACTGACAAAACCGAAAATTGGTTTGCATCTTGGACGGCTGATGCAGCCTTCAACATTTGAGCATATGTCTGCTTGGAGCGTCCAGAGATTGAACGCTGCACTTTATCGGAGTGCTGTTTGTACATCGGGCACTCCTGCAAGGGGTGAGGATTCTCGCCACAGTAAGCGCATTTTACTGATTCTTTGTGGCAAGAATCCTCTTTGTGGTTTTCACCACACTTGCCACAACGAGTTTTGTTGCCGCAATGGCTGGCCGAGTGTATTTGTTCATTCCCTTAAAGTTTCAAGAAAATCCGACTTAAAATAAATTTTTGGCGTACACTTTTGTCTGGTGCATTTTTTTTCGAGTACAGGCCTTAGTATGTTGGGCTTCATTAAGATGTTCAGCTATAATTTTCAAGACCCATCCCTAGTTATATACGACTTATTTCAGTCATAAACCAGTTGCAGTAACTTAATGCGATGAAAGTGTGCTACTCGGGATACACTATTAAATTAGTATATATTACATACGTAAAAACTATCCTGGAATACTGTAATCTAGTATGGAATCCGTACATTTCCGTACACGAGGAACGCATAGAATCCATCCAAAAACAATTCTTTTTATATGCCCTTCGCAAGTTGAATTGGACCGCATTTCTTCATCCGTCATTTGAAGCACGCTGCATGCTTATCAACTTGCAAACACTCAAAGAACGCCACGAATTTGCAATGCTTTTCTTCATCAATGACATTATTTTACATTGCATAGAATCATCAGAAATACTTTCACAATTAAACTTCTCTACACCCTGTCGGCATCTAAGAACACGAAAATTATTTTCAGAAGAATCACACAGAACAAATTACGCAAAAAATTGCTTCTTCAATCGAATGATGCTTCAGTATAATCTACACTGTGAAGTCATTAGCATCACTATGTCAATAGAAGAAATTTAAGCTTGACTAAAACAAAGTAGAAATTATGCTTAGTTAAACATTGTAACCAATGTATTTAGTCTAATTTACTTGACGAAATAATAAATAAATAAATAACTAAATATGAAAGTCATACCATGCTAACGAAAAAAAAAACTTAGTGTACTAATATTTTAAAAATCGCAAAACGTTGATTATCTCAAAACATACCCCCTTCAATCTTTATATTTTTTATCAAGCTTTAGGCTAGCAGCTATCTCTAATTTTTTTATTTATTTTTAATGTTTAGGATTTATGAAATAGCTTATTTTTTAGTAAAATAATAATTTATTTGAGTTTTGCGCCAAATTTTAATAAATTTACACATAATAACTTAAGTCCAGTCATTCTCAAGTTAATGTGAATTAATATTAATTGTAATAATAATTTTCAACATTTTACACCATTTTCAAATGTATAAATTATAATAAATTTATGAATTATAATATTTTTTCTAATAAGCCCTTTTTAAAAGTAACTGTGTAGAAAAAAATCATATTCAAATGAAAAATGTAACCATTGGTAGCAGCAAACATATGAGTAATGTTTCATTCGGATATTTAAAATTTGCTCTATTTGAATTTGTATATCTGCATATACTATACATACAATATAGTTCCCTCAAACAGACACTGAGATATGAGTAAAACCTGTCTGCATCCAGCTCGCTATAAAACTATCTGGGACGTAGCTATCGAAGCTGTGCTGAAGTTCAGTTAACTGCCCTAAGATCAATTGTGAAATTCTCCATATTCCCTCGGAGTGCTGCTGGAACGTCCGTATGGGGGTGCCAAGGGGGCCAGGTCCCCTCCAGAATTATCTAGAGAAGAAAAATTATATGATATCGATATTTAATCGATAGCATAATAAGACGACTTCAGGCTCTTAAAATTAGCCATGAGGCCAAGGATTTTTCTTTAACTTCTGGGAACTTCATAAACCTCAAGGACTTCTAAAAACTTCAGGCGACATCGTAGAATTGAGGAAACTTAGTGTAAATTATGGGACCTTCATAGATATTCAGAAAAAAATCGTAGAAAAAAGCAACTTGGAAGAGTTTTGAAAACTGCCTAGAAGTGGAAAATTCGTGGAAGTTAAGGGATCATTATTTTATTTCAGGAAAGCTCATTAAGCTATTGATCGGGAACCTCTATATAATTTAGGGAAACTTTTTTGAAGCCTCATGGATTTGGATTTGTTGTGGAATTACGTACAAATTTAAGGAATTTCGTTCGTGGAACTTCGCGATAAATAATCGCGAAACGTATAAGCTTGAGCTTGAGCTTGAGCTTGATTGACCGCCCACGGTTGCTACTCTGTTACTGCCAGATCAGCTGTAATTACACAGAGAACCAATAGACGATGCTTGGGACTAGCAATCATCCTCAATGTGTAAAAACTGGTGATCTTAAATTAGGCAATACCAGCGCCGGTCGCGCCCGAACACAGGTCAAGAAAGGAATGGGAAGGATTGTGTTGACATGACACTCTCTTTGATGGAAGCCGAGAACACCTCTGCACTTCCACGAGGAATCACTGGGATGTTGGATAAGAGGGTTGGGTTTGCAGCAGGGTTCGTTTTGGTAAACGATAAGCTGAATTGATGTCCTAACGATCATATAACGCGAAGGAGCTTGGGACTAAACCCACGGTCTTCTGCTCAGTAAGCAAAAACGTTTGCCACTAGGCAGACGAGCGCCTTTTAACCCTTCTTACAAAGAAGGGTATAGATATCACTTGAAAAACCGACTATCGATCCGAGGCCCAGAGGGCCGAGTGTCATATACCATTCGACTCAGCTCGACGAGATCGGAACATGTCTGTGTGTGTGTGTGTGTGTGTATGTGTGTATGTGTGTATGTGTGTGTGTATGTAACGAAATGAATGCGCTCACGTTTCTCAGCAACCGCTCAACCGATTTGAACAAACTCGGCGCCAAATGATAGGTCTTGGGGTCCCATTGAATGCTATTGAACGGTTTTGGAATCGGTGAACCGGTTCCGGAGATATGGCCGGAATAAGATCCGGTGAATATGGGCCTTCACGCTGGATTTAACGGAAAACGTATCAAAACCATTATGCGACACATCAAATTACTACAAAATTCAAAAATAAGATCAATGCAAGTCGTATTAAGTGTTCCAGACCACATTGAACACACTTGGACATGTTCCGGGTACCCCGGGGAAGTTGCTTGAATATGAATTGAATTAAAACCCATTAAATCACATTAAAATACGATGATAAGGTGATTGGTAGCCTCACCAAATAGACTACACCCGGATATATTCCGGGTACCCCCAGGCAGTGGCGTAGCGTCACTGGATGACACGGGACTGGGGGGCTTGGTCACTGATAATGACAATAAAATAAATAAACTTGAATAAGTAAGAAGGGTCTGATCACACCATAGGTGGATAAATTCGGGTTTTAATCACCGAGTTGCTGTTGTTACCATGTTTTCATATTAACAAATAAAACGATTGACGAATCTTGAATGTGGATGGGCCTGAGATTAGACTCATGATGTTCTGCTCAGTAAGCAAAAACGGTTGCTCTAAGGCCACCGAGGCCCTCATATCACATAATACCGTTGCTCAAATTTGTGTATCCATTCAAACCCGAAACCAACGACAACAACGATTTTCGCAAAATACACGATACACAAGCGATTTTACCATAAATCTCTTTGATATGTAAAGACCTGGGACCGCGTTTTTCTGCTCAGTAGGCAGGCCACTGTAACCGACGATCTTTCAAATCCGAAAACTAAAAACTACGAAAAAGTACTTAGGCCTTCATTAAGTTCCACTGTCACGCGACGTTCAATGACAGGGTCCTATCCAGGATTACATCTGAAAAATCAAAATCTGGCCAACGCCCACCCTAAACCTAAACCTGTTCTAATCCACCTGAAATGACTAACGAATGGAAGATTTTGACTACCCAGCCATGCAATAGTCTCATTCCGTGCCTTATGGCAACTTGATGATTCTATTGCGCTCATCTTTTGGCACCACCCAGGGGAGACTTGGTCCTGTACCTAATGCTTAACTTATCTCCATTCCACTCAGCTACTCACAATTTCTTGTGATATTATGAATATTCCGCCCACTATATATTATTATATGAGACAATTCAATGCAGACGTCTTTGCAAATTTGGCAGATCGACAGGTAATCGGTGAGTTACCACGATAGTTGCTATTCAACAACTCGACAACGTCCCATCGTCAACGCCTGCTATGAGAATTTCCCATTGCAGACGTCAACCAAATGACGTCATCGAGCTATCGATCAACTACCCTGGTTATCGCCTGGTACCTTATAGCACGATGCTAGGAGGCGAACCGGAAGAATCGATGAGCTACCTCTCCCCCACATAATCGCGAAACGTATAAGTGCGGCAAACTTTATAGCAGTGTTGCGAATTTCGTAGCATTTTGAGGAGCTGCGTGTAAGCAATTTTGAAAAAGTTTAAAGAATTTTGTAGAAGATCTAAAAAAAGTTCAATAAACTTCTAAGAACTTCAGGAATTCTCGCTTCAGTTTAGGGAACTTCGTTGCAGTTTGCCAGAGATCTTACTTAAAAAGCTCCATGACTGATGCAACATTTGAAATTTTCGCTCCATAGTTCTTAAACGGTTCCAAATTGGGTCCTGCTTAGCCTCCCAAAATTTGAACTACTTTAGTAAGAAACTGACTTGGCACAAACTATTTTCAGTTTATATGGGAATTACTATGGGAAAACATATGTTTTTGTTCATATCTATCTAACAATTCACCACATCACTATGCTTTTAAATATGATAACAATGATTGTAGAAAATTTTCTCAGCTACAACTTTGTTCAGAACCACTTTTAAATCAAATGTAAGGAACAAAAGTTATTGATGATTCAAGTCACTGATGTATTATGATCATGCTCAATCAACTGCTCAGCAAGCAACATTGGTGTTTCTGATGCGAAGAATAGAGCACCAATATCATGGCTACTATGTCACACTGCAGAATACAGTGTTGCCCACAAAACAACTGCTTGATCATGCCATTAGATTATCAATCTCTTAAACAATTATTAACAATTAAATTTGACGTTTGGCTGAAAACAATATTCCGCAAAGTTTCAGCATAGAATTTCCCGTAAGAATAGTTATAGAAATTTTCGAAAAAGCAATATGGAAAATGGGTAGAAGACATTGAACAAAAAGTTTGGTTTTCCCATAGAAAATTTCCATACAAACTTCGAATAGTTTAAGCCAAGTCAGTTTCTTACCAAATGAGTTTAAATTTTGGGAGGCTAATCAGGACCTGATTTGAAACCGTTTGGGCACTGTGGAGCGAAAATTTCAAATTTTGCATCAGTCTAGTGTACACTTTACCATGTTTTAAAGCCAGAATTTCAGAAATATATAAATACAAACTCCTAGAATTTAGTTTTAGTTCCCATGTCAGAGATTTTACTCATAATGAAATATTAAAAGTTAGAAAAGCTAGTTACAAAATTCATGGATTACCTAACGCAGTGAATTTTCTTAAGTTTGAGATGCTTGAATTGATGAGATCCAGACGCTATGTGATGTCAATACAAAAAGCAAAAGGCATCGTTTGTGCTTATTCAGAATCAATAAGCTTTTAAGGCTCCCCAATCAAGGTCCCAATTGATGTTATGAAATAAATCTAATCAAACTTATTGGTTCACCATTAAAATAAATAGTAAACCTCAATGTCGTATTATTGGTCACAAAACAAATGTACCCAAAAACAAGTTGCCTTGAAGAAATTTGATTGAATAGCATCTTTGCGAGTTTTTATTTAGCCATAGTTTTGCAGAATAAAAAAAATAAACAGTCCATCCCCATAGGCCCCCTCCAGAAAAAATTTCTAGCTACGCCAATGCTCTCACCATGATGAGACGAAACTACCTATCATTTTCCAATGATCAAGCACTCATGAGAATAATTCTTATACGGTTTTGACATCACTGACACTGTCACGTTCTGTCATGAAAAAAAAAATCAGTAAGATTTTGAAGAAAATCTCTATCATCGTTTTCTCATCCGATGATAGTGACAGAGGTATCTTTGTAAATTTCGCGTGAGATCTTTCATTGAAAGTGACATTTGCCAGCCTTGGTTTTGACATTCAATGATTTGGTCTTGTTGACTAAATATGATTATGAAACCTCGACTAGATAGTCGAGCTTACCCTGCGTATCTTAGAAAAAAATAATTTCAAATCCAAACTGGCCATCCAGAACCGCCATTCAATTTCACTGTGAAAACTGCCACCAAGCCAGCAGATCCTACCATCCGTTCAGAAGAAAAAAGCATCCCTGTTCTGACAGCAGAATGGAAGCATCTCCCCTGCTTCATCGGTTTCCGGTTGCGACTAACGAGTTTTATTTTTATTCTCCTTCTACCGTGGGCTTTCCAGGTTATGTATGTGCGGAGGAGTTTGCCAGAGAACACGATACTTTCCAGCTCGTCTCTACTTTGCATCGGTGGTTCGGTTGGGTTCACCCAATTGACCCCGTCCTCCCCAAGCGGTCCGTTCATCTCCACCCTAACCAATGAAGCTGCTGATTGGGAATAATTGAGCTTACAACTGTTGGCGCGAGCTGAGTCCGTTCTGTCTTACACATATAGACCATTCACAGAGGTAACAGTCCGGTCCAGTCAGTATCAGGATCGAGAGAGCAATTATGTTCCGAACTGAACGAGAAGCACCTCAAGTCTTCTGCCCCTTGAAGAAGACGACGTCAGGTAGCTGTGCTGTATAATTGGTGCAGTCGTTTAAATGATGAGTTTTGCGTTTTGTGGGGATGCAATTTGGAACGTTCAACTTGTGTGGTTGCACTCGTTTAGCTGGGCGAAGCTTTGGCGATTACCATAATGGAGTGAAATTCCAATGCAAATGAAAAGTAATTTCGTGGGATTGGATTTCGGTGTTGTTTGAACATGACGGAGTTATAAAAGTTAGTGAAATTGACACCGCACAAGCACGCATCAAATCGGCTACGTCAAAAAATTACGATTATTATCTGTCAAATATAAACATCATTTTGAAGCTTATTAGGACACCCGAGCTGTCCGAGAAATCAAAACAAACAAGTTTGAATTCAATGTCTAACTTTTGTCGGCCCCCGAGAAAGAAATCCAGGTAAAAGATTACTGTCTCGCTTGGAACAATCTCTGCTTCATCAAATTTGACGTCTCAAAAAAAAAAAAAAAAAAAAAACTGGCGTAATTACAAACGATTGGGCGGAAAAGCTTTTAAAGCGATTGATGGTGCGCCCATTTTTGCTGATGGAATTACCCGTAAAACTGTGTCGGTTTCACGCAGTTGAAAGGAAGAGCGGTGCGAAAGCATGGAAGCACATTTTCCGGTGTTTTGTAACGGCACCTGTCGGATATAAATTTGCGATGTCAAGGTAGTCAACCGATCTGATGGTTCCGGGAACTGTGCCTAGGCGCTGTTGTTGTTGTTTTTGTTGTTATTGTTTGTGGTTGTCACTGCGGAATGGGCTTTCTCTTCCCTATCGTGTCGGTTCCTATATTTTCACAATAAATCAAACTCAACTTGCTTTGACACGGCTGATGACTTTTTTCGCAGTTTATGGATGAATTCGCTCTGATCTGGTCCTCCGGATAAATGCACGTGCTTGCTGATGGTTGGGTAGAACAGGCAAGGTGAGCAAACGTTTCGAGTCAATCGATTTATTAAAGTGCGTTGTTTTAATCGATAACGATGGCTAATTTTGCTCATAGGGGTGATGCATATATTATGTGCTCATGCTCTTAGGGGGAAAAGGGGTTTATGATTTTGTGACATGCAATGCAAAAAAGAATTGATCGCTATCTAAGTGTATTGCGATGGTTCATGTCTACAAGACAATTACCACCGTCTTCAACCAGAGGTGGCACTTAAAACTGAACGGCGGACAACGCCTAGTAGACAAATAGGGATATTTACTTTATGGGGTGTTTACATCTGTGCTGGTGTGCTAGCGCGTGTGTACTAGAACTGTACTAAAAATTAGTCAGCATTATGTAAACAGGGCGTCAGCCGCTACCAGCATGAAATTTCAGGAGCACCTAGTTGGTGCTAGTTGGTTGAACTGGTTGAGCTAGTGAACCAACGTATATGTAAACACCCCATAAACGAAAGGTTTCACCGGTCGCAGCGAGAATTGAAACCTCACTTCGAGGCACACATAATACGACGTGTAATGCCAACAACCGCACGACCAGGAGGCCTAGGAAAGTATAGCCATTTGTAGCATAAATCCAACTCAATAATCGACCTTTCGCAATTAAAAGTAACGATTGGAAATGTTGGTACCTTCCTGGTGTTGGATTTAAATTGAACATTCATCAACCCGAAGAAGAAGAAGAAAAAAACATTCTGCAAATCCCCATTTATCAATTCACCCTTACCCAGCCATCCGGAAGAACAACTGCAGACCCAATCTCATCGATAAACATTACTCGAGTCGGCATTCGCGTGCATTGCGCCGTACTTTTCAAAGATCCGTTCCATAATTTTCCATCTTATTAAAACTTTTTCTAATTAGATGAACAATAATAATAATTTTGCTCAAGTGAACACCCTTCGCTGGTACCAACTCCGAGGGAGCGGAAGTTGCCGATAAAAATTACTTTTTCGTCGGTTATGTATTGCATGTCTTTGGGAAAAGTTTTCCTTTTGTTTTCCATTTCACTGATTCTGGGAAGATGTTGGAATTAAGCGATTCGTGAATTGACCGGTTTGGGGTCGTGCGTAGAATAACACTTTCCCTGGGGCACTCGGTTCACATTCTGGATGTCTGGTATGTGTTAACATTGAATGCTTTGAGAGGCTATTCAACTTGGGTGCTTTTTTTTGATTAATTGATGGAAATGGCTTCTTCGTTGTTGTGGTGACATCTATGGGAAATTACTCATAAACTGTTTTCCGTTAGTTGTTAAAAGAGGACAGTGCATTCAACAAACCTAGAAACTTCTTGCACAAGTTTCAAATTGTAGAACCTGGCCGTAGGCTTACCCAGAGGAGGGCACTGCATTCCCTCGTAACCCTGAAAAGCCCGGGACAAACTTTTTATTTTGCAAAATTTGTATCTCAGCGATGCCATAGCCGATTATATTAAAATTTGTTTAACATCATTCCGGTGAGTGGTTCTTGTATCTATTGCGGGAGTACCACCCTTCCACTTTGTTTTATATTCAAGAATGTGTAACTTATCATTGTGACAACATATTTATTTTCTGTGGAACTTCAGAAAACAATAGAAAACAATCATAAGACTCCATGCCTACCTTGGAATCCGTTACGGCTGTTCCTGATTATGGTTCCATATGGTCAAATTGATATCTCTCATAACCATATCAAGCAATATATCAAATCACATTTACCCTTTTTTTGTCTTTATAAGAAAGATTTTTAGCTGTTCATCTCTATAAAATAGGGGGCCCCAGAGGGAGGTTCTGCCTGCAAATGTTGTTACGGAGTTGGCTTACAATTCACATGTACTTAAATAGAAGGAATTAAAACGGATTCCAGTAAAGTACTAACAATACATCCAACGAAAAAAAAGAAAGTATAAGGGTCTGTGCCTAGGGGCACAAACGAAAGCTTGATCATTGAGTTCTTAACTCTTTCCGTTTTTGAATTGGTGGCCCTGAAAAGGGCCGGTTGTTTTTCAAATGGTGCAAGTCGAAGCCGATCGGATGACGGCGGCCTAGTCATGCTGCCTATTGCGGGAAGCCTTTCCTCCGGTCGATGTGGGTGTTTTCGTCGTCGTCTTTGTATTGGTGCGATCCCAAGTAACATTGCAGGTTTTATCGCGGTTTTATAGCATTCTACAAGCCTAAATCATGGTCTGCAGAACCCTCATAAAACCAAAATTGTTACTTGGGATGCGTGTTGTTCCACTCATAAGTCGTGTCTGACGCTTATCCGTCCGTTGCTCGAAGGAAAATGTCGAAGAAACAGTTTTTTTTAGTTTAAATGATCTTTATTTTAGTTTAACTTGGACGATTACCATATAAATTTTTACTAAGTGATTTAATTGCTTTCTTCATCTTTAGGTATGGGCAAAATTTAAAATTTGTTTTACAGGATTAGTCCTAGACTTAGTACACGGTCGACCACCTTGGTGGGATTGGTTTGTTTTGTTTTTAGAATTTGAAGAGAAACTAATTAATACTACTATTTACAGCTTAAAACTAACTTACTCTACTATATACACTTAACCTACTATGTACAAATTGCTTATTAAAGCATGTTCAGAAAGATTGCATTTTTGAATAAATTTAGTTGTCATATCATCAATTTTGGAATCTACTTTGGGAATTTCTGCCTCTTGATGGAGGTCTGCTATTCTTGTGTCGAATGGACGATCTAGGATCATCCTCAACACTCTATTCTGTGCAACCTGGATTTTGTTCCTGTGGGTCTGAGCGCACGATTCCCACACCGGGGCGGCATAGAAGATCGCGGGGGCTATGATCTGTTTGTAAACAGCCAGTTTGTTTTGCCTTGAGAGGCGGGATCTGCGGCAAATGAGCGGATACAAACACCTAACCAAGGCGGAGCACTTAACTAGGGTTTTCTCTATGTGCGAGCGGAACAGGAGCTTCTCATCGAACAACATCCCGAGATAAGTAACATCAGTGGACCACTCGACCCTTGTACCATCCATTATTACGGTACAGGAGGGAGACGGTTTAAGTTTTAATGATTGTCTGTGAAGGAACATGATCGCTTGGGTTTTCGAGGCGTTGATTTTGATTTTCCACGTGGTGGCATAACCAGTAAAGGTGTCAAGGCATCGTTGGAGCTTGTTCGTAATTTCACGAGGCATCCTACCCTTGACGGCTATCGCGGTGTCATCTGCAAACAGAAAGAACACGCAACCGTCTCCTAGAGGAGGGATGTCCGACGTGTAGATGCTGTAAAGCAGTGGTCCCAGCAGACTCCCTTGCGGAACACCTGCTGGGATCGGAAATTGTCCCGAAAGGGAACTATTCAACGACACCCTGAACGACCTTTGCTGGAGATAGTTACGGGTGATTTTCACAAGGTATGGTGGAAAGTTGGAGTTACAAAGCTTGTATATAAGTCCGTCGTGCCAGACATTGTCAAACGCCTTTTCGACGTCTAACAAGGCCATGGCTGTGGACTTGGATACAGCTTTGTTACTTCGGATGTTATTCATCACCCGCACTAGCTGATGATTGGTGGAATGCCCCTTGCGGAACCCGAACTGTTCCGGAAGAAGAATGTCATGTTCCTCCACAAACTTGTTTAGTCGGCTGAGGATCAATTTTTCGAACAGCTTGCTCAGCGCTGAGAGCAGGCTAATCGGTCTGTAGCTTGACGGTAGTGAAGGGTCTTTCCCAGGTTTGCGGATCGGGATGATTTTTGCCACCTTCCAGATGCTTGGAAAGTAGTGCAGCTCCAAGCATCTGTTGAGGATGGCAGCCAGCAGCGAGTGGACCCTCGGGCTGAGATTTTTCAACGCTAGGTTGAATATTCCGTCAAACCCGGGAGCCTTTATGTTTTTACTATATTTCAGCGCTGAGCAAATTTGTTCCTCTGTAATCCGTTCTTCTGGAGGGACGGCACAAGGGGAGGTATCTAACGTCTGGACGCACTGCACAACCTGGTTCTCGAGTGGACTTGGGATTGTAGAGCCAAGCAAATGCGACTGGGCAATGTGCTCCCCAATTGCATTGGCCTTCTCTTCGTTGGTGATAAGCCGTTCGTCATTGACTCTAAGTGGTGGAATGGGCTTGGGGTGAGACTTCAGCACCTTGGCAACCTTCCAGAATGGTCTGGAACGGTCGTCCAGGTTCTGAACGAGCCGCCCGAAACTCTCGTTCCGGATTGAGACCATTCTGGAAGCGATCTGCCGATTCAGATCGACAATTTCGTATTTACGCTGCAGATCCCCAGTCCGCTGAAACTGGCGTCTACGAACATTTCTGAGCCGAATCAAGAGTTTGGTGTGGGAATCAATTGCTTGAAACTTACCCCTCACAGGAACTCGTCGAACGCACTCTTCGTCAGCCACGGATATGGCTTGATGGAGACCCTCCAGGGCCCGGTCGATGTCATCCACTGTGTCGAGCGGTGGGTTGTCGTCAATGTGGCGGTCGACCACGCGTCGAAACTGGACCCAGTTGACTCGATGGTAGTCCTTCCGCTGGCACGGTGCAGGGGCCACGTTGTAGCCCAGCTCGGTCAGCACCGGTTGGTGGTCCGAACTCAGGTCGTTGACGGCAACCGGCTTGGCTAATCTGGTGTTTGCCAAGAACAGGTCCAGCGTCGATGGGTTGCCCGTCGGTGATGTGAAGGTTGGTTCGTCCGGAAACCAGACGGAATAGAGACCATGCTGGGAATGGTCGAATAGCAGGCGGCCGTTCTGGTTCTGCTGGTAGTTCCGCCAGGCCTCGTGCCGGGCGTTCAGGTCCCCTCCGATTACAAAGCGGGCATTGGTGTGGGTTATGATGGCAAGGTCGTTCTTGAACTGCTGTGCTGTACCATTGCTAACGGTACATTGCCGGGGGCAGTAGACAACGATGAACCGGACGTTTCCGGTCGATGTTTCCACCTCAACGCCGACGGCCTCGATGATGGAAGTGCGGTAGTGGGGTAGGGTGCAGTACTTGATGCCTTTCTTGATGATGACCGCGACACCGCCCCCCCTGGAGCTGGTGCGATCAAGCCGGACAATGCTGTGGTCGGGCAGCCAGAAGCTGTCACCGGTCTTGAGGTGGGTCTCGGTGAGAAGGCCCACGTCGATGTCGTGCTTGCGGAGGAAGTCTGCAAGCTCAATGTTTTTCGCCCCTACGGAGCGAGCGTTCCAGTTGGCGATCTTTATGGGTTCACGGTCCATAATTAGCGACGAAGGAGATGATAGCTTGGAGCTGTTGTGTTCTTGTTGCGCAGGTGCGCTTGATGATGATGGCCTGGGCCAACAGTGTGACGATCTCATCCGTTGACAGCGGAGAATCGTCTGTAGCTTCACCGGTTGTACCGGCCAATCCCGGAGCAGGGGGATCCGTCGATGGGCCGGAGGCTTGACTGGGTACTGCAGCGGCAGCCGACTGGGCAGCAGCCAACTGTTGGTTGAGCGGGAGCGGCGCCAACACTGGAATTGGCCGTGGTTGGACCGGTGATAACGGAGGAAAGTTCTGCGCGTTGTTTTCCGGGACCTTCTTGCGACCGGGCTGGTTGTTGGACGAGGCCTTCTTCCGGATCTCGGCGTATTCGGCCCGCTTCGGACAGGCCTTACTCGTGGCCTTGTGGGCAGCACCGCAGTTGGCGCATGTGGGAGCGGCTTCCTCGATGCTGTCGCAGTCGTCGATCTTGTGGTTTTTGCCGCATTTGATGCAGCGGCTGGCCATGCGGCAGTTCCTGGTGCCGTGCCCGAACAATAGGCAGTTCGAGCACTGAGTGACGCCACGGTGGGTTGGCTTATACCGCTCCCACTTCACTACGATGTGGAACAGTGTGCGTGTCGTATGGAGATCCTTCACGGTTGTGGAGTTCTTCTGCAGATGGACCAAGTAGAGCTGGTCACGATACTTGATGGCCTTGCTGCGGGTCATCTTGTGGATTTCGACCGGCTTGAGGCCGTTCGCCTTAATCTCGTCCATTAAGGTGGTGGTGTCCATGTCGTGGAGCCCGCGCAGCACCACTTTCAGCGGCTTGGTGGCCTCGACGTCGTGGGAGAAGTACTCCAGCTTCATCCTGTCCAAGAGGGCCTGGACTGCGTTGTAGTGATTTTCGGCCGAGACCATCAGTTTGTAGCCTTCCGTGTCGAAGAAACAGATATGGCAAGCGTTTTTACTATCGCTGCTTTTCTCCTCCCTTCCTTTCATTGGTGAAAAGATGAGCGGTTCAACCGAGCATTGAGCTCGCTCATGTGAGCATGCGCAATGTGTCGTGTGTTCAATTTGCGCTCTATCGCTGCGTCCGTGTTTGGGATTTTTCGTTACATGTCATTGTCATGAATTTAGATTTTTTAAATGTGACCTCCAGTATAGAAATTAAAGACGTAGTCCTACGTCAAAAAAAAACCATCTGGTAGGGGAAATGGATGTAATGTCGGCCTAAATTCCTCTAATTTGGACCCATACAAAAATTCAGCAATCGACTAAATTTTCAATAGAACCAAAAATATCCATTAGTACCGATCGAATGACGCGTTCATCTAGATAAAATTGATAAATAGCAGATTTTTAGCGATAGGTCCAATCTTAGATCCATAAGCCAACATTAGAGTCATTTCCGCTACATCAAAGTTAAGTATGTAGGGTTCTGAAAGAGATCGGAGCTCCACTGTAGGAGGGGTAATCCACCGTCCAGCAGAGATTTTCCGTCAGCCAAAAGTAAGTTAAAAGGACCTAAATGTTGTTGTATAGCCCAGCGTTCTTGAGGAAATAAATAACTGTTGGGAAGTGCGTACTGCTCCCGTAGATGTTGGTATTGCGGACACAGGCACAGGATGTGTTCCACCGATGCAGTGGTTCCGCAATCGTAGCACATTCTGTGGAACTGCGTCCCACCAAAACTATATGAGATTCTTGTATGGCCTGTCCTAAGACGAGAAACCACCTTCTGGTCCCGCAGTTTCGACATATCCGTCCACTTGCTCGTCGTTCCTTTGATTTTTCGGATGAAGAGGGATTGGGATTGGCACCACTCTGCTTCCCAGGCTACCCACATTTTGCTGACTATCCATCCCTTTATGTCCTGTTGTGGCACTTCGTCGGTGTAACGGGGGCCAGCTGGTCCAGACCCTGCCAGGCTGTCAGTTTCGCTATTTCCTGGGATACCGCAGTGCCCAATAGACTGATGCAAAATTTGAAATTTTCGCTCCACAATCCTCAACCGGTTCCAAATTGGGCCCTGATTAGTCTCCCAAAATTTGAACTCATTTAGAGAGAAACTGACCATAGTAATTTCCATATAAACTTCAAATGGTTTGTGCCAAGTCAGTTTCTAATCAAATGAGTTTAAACTTTCGGAGGCTAATCAGGACCCGATTTGAAACCGTTTGGACACTATGGAGCGAAAATTTCAAATTTTGCATCAGTCTAGTGCCCAAGGATGCAGGTGAGCACCGTGCTCGGGGGTGTGGCCTCCACGATACCCTGTATCCAGAGGTGAGTCGGAGTCTCAGATGTAAGGGCTTGTATCACGCTGTACGAATCGGACAGCACCAGTATGGGCCGGTCCGAGGGTATTGTAACGGCAACAAAGATAACCGCAGCTTCGGCGTAAGAAACTGAGCATTGCGGCGGTAGGCTGCTACTCTTCTTTCTTCTTAATCGCATTTTCAAGCTATTGCTTAGCGCATATTAGCCTATTGCGTGCTCTCAACTTAGTGTTCTAAATGCACTTCCACAGTTATTAATTGAGAGCTTTCGATGCCAATACCAATGCATGAATTTGTATATTGTGTGGCAAACACAATGATACTCTATGCCCAGGGAAGTCGAGAAAATTTCCAACCCGAAAGATTCCCTCGACCGGAACGGGAATCGAACCCGCCGCCTCCGGCTTGGTAATACCGTGCCTTTACTGACTAGGCTATGAGGCCCCGCTCTGCTGCTACTCATCGGTGCTGAAATTCTGGCTATCCTAATTCAGACCCCGGGTAGTCCGAACCTAACAGTTCGGCTACTGTTCTCCTCAGCGCTGCAGAGTTATCTCCATCCTTGGACCTGCTCTTTATCCGACTATCGATTTTTGGTGGAGGTATGCGCCAACTTTTGTCTCCGTACCAGTGGACCTTGGCCACTGGGGGGAGCTCCGAATTGGCAGTCATGCAGAGGATTCTGTTCCCTTAAGCGAGGAGAAAGATCCTGACATTTCCGTAGGTCATTGCTGTAAAGGCAGCGGCTTTCGTTGCAATTGCTGCGGTTATACGATGGCGGAAGGGCCGAATAACCGCTTCGATGCATGCGGCAGCGGCGGGTGTTGACGGAAGAAGACCGGAGACAATCCGAACGTAGGTGTTGAAAGTTGGTACTAGTATCTGCACGAGCTTTTCGGGAGCGATGCACGTCACCTCAAGACCGTACAGTAGGCGACTATCGATGACGGCACTTGCAACCCGGAAACGAGTGCTGCTCGAAGTTGAAAGACCAGTGAACAAGTACACCCTGAATACGGACCGTCTTCTTCAGTGGTATGGGCTGGCTTTGAACTTTGATAGGTGGCCCGCTGACACTGTGCCAGGATGAACACACGTGGCACCTGACGCTCTGGTGACCGAAAGCAGGAAACCTACCGCGCTGACCCACCTGGCTACAGCGGAGACTGCTGCCTAGGCCTTGATCCTGTTACATGCTGCTGTTGGGCTGGTAGCTACGATAAGTACATCGTCAGCATACACGAAAATGTAAAAATTCTTCGGCACTCTTCCGAAAACTCCGTTCATGGCCACAAGGAAGAGGATAACAGCGATAACTGAACCTTGTGGGACGCCCGTTTTTTTTTCTGAAAAGCTGGGACCTCGTGTTGCCAACGACGGCTCTGAAATAACGACGAAATATGAACAATGGCTCTTAAAACGACAATCTTAGAGCCATATGGTCACCGTAAAACCAGTTCTAGATGTTCCGGATCATGGATCCGTATGGTTAAATTTGATATATATATCATAACCATATCAAGCAACATATCAAATCACATCCACTTGACAAAATATGATCATTAGTGTGATGCAAATTTTGAAATTTTCGCTCCACAACACTTAAACGATTCCAAATCGGATCCTGACTAACCTCTCAAAATTTGAACCCATTTGGTGAGAAACTGAGATGGCACAAAACATTTGAAGTTTGTTCATGTCTATCTAATAATTCACCATACCGATCTGCTTTAAAAAATTTCAACTATACTGGAAATTTTCCCAGCTACAACTTTGCTCAAGACTACTTTTTGATTAAGAATCGAAAGTTATCAATGGTTCAATGCGCTGATGTCTTATGATCATGCTCAATCAACTGCTCAGCAGGCAACATTGGTGTTTCTGGGGTGTTGAATAGGATACACAAATCATGGCTACTATGTCACACTGCAAAATACAGTGTTGCCTACAGAGCAGCTGCTTGATCATGTCATAAGATTACCAATCTCTTAAATAATTAATAACTTTTTCCCGTTTCTGTTTTACATAGAAACAACCTTCAGCAAAGTTGTAGCTGTGAAAATTTTCTATAATAATGGCTATCGAACTGTTTCGCAGCTCAATATGGAAAAAAGACTAGAAGGTAATGAACAAAAAGTTGAGATTTCCCATAGTAATTTACATGTAAACTTCAAATGGCTTGTGCGAAGTCGGTTTCTAACCAAATGAATTGTAACTTTGAGAGGCTAATCAGGACCCGATTTGAAACCATTTAAGCACTGTGGAGCGAAAAAGTCAAATTTTGCATCAGTGGTTCCGGATATTCCGAATCATGGTTCTACATGGTCATACTATGTCTCATATCCACTTTAGAAACGGCTCTAGATATTATGGATTGTTGTTCCATATGGTCGAAATGATTGTCTCTCATGGTTATGAATAGGGAAATATCAAATCACATCTTCATGAAACATGACCAATGACATTCAAAACATTATCCATAGAACCATATGACCATCGTTAGACTAGTTCAGATATTTTTTGTTTATGATGACAGTTGAAACATAAATAGAGCTAATTGACACCACAGTGTTCGGAAAAACTCAAAAACTCAAATCTCATGCATGAGTTTATGCGCCTATGAGTTTTTCCTTGCAAAATTCAACGTCGCAAAAATCACCGATGAGTTTTCAGGTTCAAAAATTCATTGCTTTATATTTTGGCGTTATTCATTGTTATTACTATTGTTTGTGCATCAGCAGTTGGAAAACTTACACAACATGCATAGGCATGATATCAATTGACGTTTGAGTGGTTTTTATGAGTTTAAAGCTGGAATGATTTTTCGGCGTTGTGAATGTGAGTGCGTGAATGTGCATGAGAATCTCAAGAGTGAATTTTGTTTGCCTCATTAACACGTGAGTTAATTCTCGCAGTGAATGAGATTTGAGAATGATTTTCCGAACACTGGACACCAGACAATAGGTTTCTGATGATCCAGGTGGTGGGTTTACATTCTATAAATTGATTATCAATCATTTTGATATCATACGACACATAATTAAATCATATCTACTCAACGAAATATGTATCACCACTTGTGTTTGGCTGTGTTACATCTCCTCTGGGACTTAATGCCAGTTCTCAACTTAACTTAACATAAGTGCTCAACACTTTCACAATTTTTCCAACTCGAAAAATTCATAAACAGGACTGGGAATCAAACCCATGGTCTTGATTTGTAGCTGTGGATTAACCGAGTGAGCAAAGTCATTCACATTCAATTGGCATTGGCATTGGCAAGCATTAATAATATGTATTAATGAATGTCTTGCAATGTTTGTTGAAAAATATTGTTCACTCATGGACTTAATCACTGGGTTCAAATGTCGTCGGGTAACACGCACGCTAGGCATTTAAACGCTTGGTACTTATTCAGGGTGAAGTATGTGGGCTGTATTTAATTCTTCACAAGGTACAAATTAGCCACACGCGACGTTTACTTCAAACAAAAACTACTGTTACTGCGAAATGTTTATTGCGGACCAAATTATATAAAGTTCCAGGGATCTATCTAAGTGCGTGCGATGTTTTTCTCATCGATTTCCTACCTACACTCGGCCCTACCGTTGACCGTGAAGCGATCGATATGGTACGGAATAGATTGATAAGGGACATTGGGCAGAATAGGTCATATCTCTTACTGTTCACCTACTTGGGTCACTCATGATTTTTCAGAATTATTATATATTTCTTAAAAAGTATTTTTAATTACCTTTCATTGATATTTTGAAATTTGAATATTATTAAAAAAAATATCAATTTTCTGGACCACCCTAACATGGAAATGGTCACCCTGGTTAATTTTTTCACATTAAGGAACAAAGATACAAATTTTTACGAAATTCTGACAACTTTTAAGGATGGTACAAATCGGTTTTTTCATCTCTCTTTACCAAACTCCTCCTTTGGAGAGGGATGGTGAGGGGCTTGTCCGGGATGAGATTTGAACTCGTGAAGATCAGACAGTTTCAGAGCAGTTCCATTAACTTTAGTAGATCTGCAGGAATTTTAAAGGTGTTGCAAAAACTGCAGGGAACTCACAAAAATTCCAAGAAAGCTCTGACAACTTTCGGAAAATTTCGAGAGCTTTAGAGAAGTTCTGAAAATTTCAAGGATGCCCAAAAAACCTTTGCGAAGATCCGAGAATTTCGGAGAAGTTCGTGGAAGCTAAAATTCGTTTTTTGTAAGCTTCATAAACCTCAGGAGTATTTCGAAAATTTCAAGAAAATGTGAGAATTTCAGGGAAGTTCAGATAATTTCAAGGTAGGTCGATTTAGTCAAGAAAATTTTCAGGAACAACGACCTAAGTAACATTTCGAGTTTTATTGTGGTCTCCAAGCAGTGTTCGGAAAAACTCATAAACTAAAATCTCATGCATAAGTTTATGCGCCTATGAGTTTTGTCTTGCAAAATTCAACGTCGCAAAAATCACCGATGAGTTTTCATGTTCAAAAATTCATATTCATATTTTGGCGTTATTAATTGTTTTTACTATTGTTTGTGCATCAGGGGTTGGAAAATCAACACAACATGCATAGGCATGATATCAATTGACGTTTGAGTGGTTTTTATGAGTTTAAAGCTGGAATGATTTTTCGGTGTTGTGAGTGTGAGTCCGTGAATATTAGAGTGATGCAAAATTTGAAATTTTCGCTCCACAATACTTAAACGATTCCAAATCGGATCCTGACTAACCTCTCAAAATTTGAACCCATTTGAAGTTTGTATGGGAATTACTATAGTAAAACCAAGATTTTTGTTCATGTCTATCTAATAATTCACCATATCGGTCTGCTTCACAAGTTTTCAATTGTGCTTGTAGTAAATTTTCCCAGCTACAACTTTGCTCAAGACCACTTTTTGATTAAATACAAGGATCGAAAGTTATCAATGGTTCAATGTGCTGATGTCTTATGATCATGCTCAATCAACTGCTCAGCAGGCAACATTGGTGTTTCTGGGGCGTTGAATAGTACACAAAAATCATGACTACTATGTCACACTGCAAAATACAGTGTTGCCTACAGAGCAGGTGCTTGATCATGTCATAAATTTACCAATCTCTTCAATAATTAATAACTTTTTCCTGTCTCGTTTTACATAGAAACGATCTTCAGCAAAATTGTAGCTGAAAAAAATTTCTATATGAATGGCTATTGAACTGTTTCGCAGCTCAATATGGAAAAAGACTAGAAGGCAATGAACAAAAAGTTGAGATTTCCCATAGTAATTTACATGTAAACTTCAAATGGCTTGTGTGAAGTCTGTTTCTAACCAAATGAGTTGTAGCTTTGGGAGGCTAATTAGGACCTGATTTGAAACCATTTAAGCACTGTGGAGCGAAAAAGTCAAATTTTGCATCATTCTAGTGAATATGCATGAAATCTCAAGCGTGAATTTTGTTTGCCGCATTTGCAAGCAAGTTTATTCTCGCAGGGAGGCTCAACGAGATTTGAGAATGATTTTCCGAACACTGTCTCCAAGTGCATTCCAAGCTTTATAAACCTTTTCAAAAACATGATAAAACTGAAAATGTTACTTGGAGACTAACCAAATTTTTATTCATATAGGTACTAGAGTATATGAACAAGCTGGCTCAACTCTATGGTGAACTCAATATCCAGAATGTCACTAAATCTGGAATGGAACAGTGGGAGAGACAGGTTGTGAGAATGCCGAACAACAATCCCGCAACAAACCGAACCAAGGTAGTTGGCGTTACATTTTACACCAGGTGAAGTCACACCGATGATAAAATGTCAAGCATTCGTATTGAATGTTGTACGTAATTTATAAAGATAGACAAAATTAAGTTATTTGAAGAATATTTTCGTACTGGACTCATGAATAAAAAAGCACTTACCACACATGAATTTCCTTCGTACCCACATCATTGAAAAACAACCTCATTAATGCATTGGACGAACACAACCCTCTACTCAAATGATGAGCATGTGTGTGAGTGCGCGAGAATGTCCTGCCATTATTCCACCCATCGCACCGTGAAGCAATTTTTCATCATAACTACGTGCTACCGCCCTCTCTCGGGTACGGATCCGAACATCACTTCCGTTGTAACCGTCATTTTATGGCCGTCCTAGAAAAGAAATGTCTTTTTCCATTGTACCCGCGGTATGATCGATATCGGTTTCGCCTCCTACACGACCGGCAGGCACAGTATCTACTTTATTGGCCAGTAGCACAGCAGCAATTTGGGACGGAGGGGGAACATTAGCATGCTTCTCTGCACTCTCGGCGGAAACCAGGCGGCGGTGGTGATCCCCGGTGGACTGAGATGATAGATGAAGTGTGTCCTTTCCGGCTCGAACTTTTAAAGTTCGAACCGGTTGGGGTTGGGACGGCTAAGGCGGTCGATTTTATGAGCGACATTTTTGCTGCATTGATGTCCTCTTTCGTGTTCGGATCATCGGCGAAGGAGATGTGGGGTGCGCAGGCAGCTGAAGATATATTGGGCCAATTTTGAGTACACCGAGTTGAAGCGTCGATTTATGGCTTTCCTATAAATCTGGGTGTTATTTGAATATTTTTTACTTTGCCTGGAATCAGATCATTCCTTTGCAGCGAAATGAAGTAAAACATTTTGATCCGAAGGTACCTGAAAAAAAATCAAAACAATTACGACCTGCTTTTATTGGGGATAAAATTTTGTGGGTGCCCATCGCCAAGAATGGTTATGATCTCCTAGATAGACTCAATGTCCGAGGGTTAAAGTCAGGAAAGCATATAATTATTTCGTAAATGGCTGATGCTAAAACCATTTTCCCCAATAGCGACAAGCAAGTCATAACTCCGACAATAAAGAGTTATTTTTGCCCGGTATAATTAAGCCATTAAACGGATGGCATTACTTTCCCTAACAACAATGCCGTATCTATCCTCCGCCTGTTATAAAGAGAAAAACTTTTTCAAACAACCCTAACGGAAGCATGGTTTCGATTGTGGTTTCAAGCTGTACTATTGTTATTGTTTCCAAAACGGCATAAAACTTGTGGTATGTGGAGTGAAAGTTAGTGCATGTGTGAATGGGAATCGTAAATCCTCCACTTGACCGCTTAAGTGAGTAGTTGTCGCACCCAAACGATGTTCTCGATGAACCTGGAATATCACTTCAAATCCAATTACGTGGCACGACAAATGAAGACGGCTCTGATTGGATCCTAAAAATATCCCAAAGTAAATCCATTCGGAACCGAAATTAATCTCACACTTCTTGAAGCATAAAATGAGTGGACGGAAAAGGATAATTGTTTTCTGGGAAGTTCAGCAGTTGAGAGTCAAGTTTCCATTTTCTGGGAACGAGTTAATTCCCCCTCATCATTTGCCAGCAATGACTCTTGATACCAGTGGAGAAGAGTATTTAGTTTCTTGAGTGCTTTTTCGACGAACAATCCCGACTTAGCTGTTACTATTCAAGGTCAAACTACAGACGACGCCAGCTGGTGACTGAGAACACAGTCTCTAAAGATTTAAGAACGCTTTAACAATCCGTCGTCTCATGGATTCTATAACGATGGTACATGCTGTAATGCGAATGATTTTGAACTTTAATGTTTTGAGAATGACATGTTTCTAAAATGGATGCGATGGAGATTAAAGTTAGGTGAAAGTTTATCATAATCTATAACTTCAATGTGAACCCTTGAACGTAGTATTTTTTTTTTAAATTAAAATGCTCCTTTCCGCGGAGAAAATAATCATGCGCCTAGCCACCAAATCAAACCATCAAAGTCAAGTAATCGTGGTAGCTACCCGAGCAAAGTTGGAGGCCTCCCTTAGCTCAGTAGGTAAAGGCGCAGCTACAAAGGTTCGATTCCTGGTCTGGTCTAGGAATTTTTCGGGTTGGAAAATTTCTCGACTTCCCTGGGCATAGAAGTATGATTGGACTTGCCACACAATTATACTAATGCAAAAATGGTACAGGCATCGCAAGCCTCAATTAATAACTGTGGAAGTGCATCTAGAACACTAAGTTGAGAGCACGCAATAAGCTAATATGCGAATTGCAATAAGCTTGAAATGCGAAGAAGCAGAAACAAAGAAGGAGACCCGGGCAAAGTCTAAGATCAAATTGAAATCTAAATTTGATGTTGCGATTTCGCTGTTAATGATTACACAGGTTGCTGTCTTTTTCGATTTAACGGTTAAAATATCAAAATTGAGAGCTAAAAAAACCTTCCTGTGACGTCACATTGAAAACTATTTCTACGATCAGTGAGAGCAAACTGAAAACTCAATTTGATATCCATTTTTCCTGTTTTCTGATAACAAAACAAGTATTCAATTTGATGTTATGCTAAAGCAATGAAAACAAACCCGCAACAATATATTTTGGAAGAGCAAATGCACAGAAAAATTAAAACAAAATTTGGTATCAATTTATCAATTGCGTAAATTGAAATCAAATTATTATTTCAGTTTGATGTTGATATCAAATCTTGAATTCAATTTGCTATCATTTCGATGTTGGACTATGCTCGGGAAGGCTATCCGAGTACCCTCACATCATTTTCCGACTGTCGTTCAGTTTATCCATCTATTGGTCTACTGCTGTCAATTCCGAGGATGGTCTTACGATATTTGTTTTCCAAATTACAGGAAGCTTAATCATAAAAAAAAATCAAGTTTTATCAGAATGGTGTTTAGGGCCTAGGTGAATTTTAGGAACGTTTTTTTTTTTTTATTTCCTCAAAATCAGAATTTACTCAGTGTTGAGCTTAGTATTCTCTCTCTAATATATCTTCCCATCTAATTTGCTCCAACATGTTCTAGAAATTGTTTCCATGATACTTAATGAATTCTCTTCACATTGTATTGTATTCTATCCAGTGATGGTTTTATTATTAGCAAAATGCTATTAATTTCGCACTCCCCAACAGTCACAAATAAGCATTTATATATTGAAAAAATTTGTATTACAGCGTACAATGCTGAATAAAGTGGGTTGTCGAATTATGTGCTGAAAAAAGTTTATTGAGATCGATAGGTGCACCTTTATTCCGCTGTTTGCTCTGATCTGATTAATTTACTTTTTAAAAGTTTTAAAAACATTGACTGTTTTCCTGATTCAACACCAGAAGTATAATTTAATAATAAACTGAATGTGTGTTATTTGCACATACATTGACGATTTCATTCAACTTTTTTCAATTGATTTAATACCATGCTTTATTCGACATCTAATCAATGTTTTCTACCTCCATTATTAGATTGCATTGTTTTGCTTTACAATATTGCTGAATAAAGGTGCATACAGTCATCATAAAGAGTTATGCGTCCACTATGTGTCCGTGTTTTAATCGCATACTTTGTAAATGCTTCATAAACGACGTATTAGATTCATTATTGCACTACACTGGTTCAGCCTAACATCAAGATTGGAGGCGAACCAGCCTAAGGCTGAAAGCCTCCTAAATAAAGCTAAATAATAATAATAACATCAAGATGAAACCAGTGAAATAGTGGCTACCGTTTCCAACCTCAACCCTTTTTTATTTGTGTTCTACGCCTAATTAATGTAAATCGTAATGATCGATCACATCTCGCACGACAACGAATTCATCGATCTAGTTTCAAAAATAACCCAGCATTCTTCCTTGGAAATTGGAGAGATGAGAGGTAACATTGATCTCATGTAAAACAACGGTGAATGAAGGGGGCGACCCCGGCGTAGTGGTTAACATCCATACCTCTCACGCCAAAGTCACGAGTTCAAATATCACCCCCAGACAAGTCACGAATAACCCAAAAGTGTTAAAGTGACTATAATAAAAAAAAAAAAAAAAAAAAAAAAAAACAAACGATGAATGAATTAATTATTTCCACAGGACCTTGGAGTTGCTATCGGACTGCCGATAGGTATTCAGTTTCAAGCATACTTTTATTGATATAATGTATTCTAGGATAGCTCAGATGGCAAGGCAAGCGGCTAGTGATCGGAAGGTACATGGTTCGAATCCAATGCATACGACATGTTTTGCAAACGACATAATTTTCTAATTTCTGTGTGGTGCGTGCTTCGTCAGCAATAGTGTAAACAAATTACCAAAGTAACAAACAACCCTGTCTCCATTATTTATTTACAGATAAATTTGCCCGCAATTGAACACAGAAAAAAAATCTGAATTTTAACTATCGCGTAAAACCTCCCTTCGTTTAATTTTGAGCTATACTTGGCATAAACAGCGAAATCGTTTACAAGCTTGCATTCAATATTGCTAATAAAAGTGATATTGCACTGAAATTTACACGAAATATCGCGTAAATTTATGCCAAATCTAGCGTTAATTTTATGTGCGCTATATCTCGCAGAAGTTTACATGAATTTTTCGAACGGTGAATAACCGTTTAATAAATGAATAATAGTGTCTAATTAAACGTTACATGAGAATCAATCGTGTACGGCATAGCTGTTAAGGAAAGCAACGATGTCCAATAAACACTGAATAATCATAAATACTAAATAGCTCTTTTGCAACTTCTGTAAGTCTAATAAAAAGCTTCTCGAATTACTTCAGGTAACACCAAGTAGTTCAATGTTGTGGTTTAATTAATCCGCCAGATTAGTTCCAACAAAGCCTGGAGAGAAGATATTCTTAGAAATAGTACATGTAGTTAATAAAAAAAAATCACCAAGAAGCCGTTTCTTCAAAGGGTTATTGTTTGTTGGATCATACGCTTTCAATAACACGCGTGATATTGGATAAAAAAAATTGTGCATGATATTGGTTTAAAATAAAGAGAAAGTATAGTTTTCCATCGCTCTTTACTCTTCACTGATGGTAGATACGAATTTGTCACGACAAAAGTATCTGGTCGCGTTCGGGTGTACAGCAAAATTCGTCAAAATCAAACTCACGATACTTTGGTGAGATTTGTAACTGGTGAGTCATATTAGCTTGAGCATATAATATTTAATAATTTATTTAATTATTAATTTATTTATTAATTTGTTTATTTATATATGACTAAACAGCAACAGGCGTCATTGGCCCCAATGATGTAACCTAAACTTAACATGAAAAGAACTAAAAATAAACATCAATAAGTCAATAGTCATCTCGTAAAAAAAGGAACATTGCTAGACAAACTAAACTGATCTAGAAAAAACGAGCTAAACCTACGGCGAAGCAGCTGGCGAGTCAGGTCAAAGTCAATTAGTGCCAGAGTTGCGACCTATCACAATCACCATCATCAAACAGCTGATGGTAGTAACGCTTTGTACATTCCTATCAATGTGCTCGTCGAAGCTCTCTCCATGACCATCCATCAAATTGACGAAAGAAGTAAAAAGCAACTGGTGAATCTCGTCTTCTCCTGTGATCCATCACCGATCTGGTCATTCCTGACAATCACGACACTCATCCGTGCTCGTTTTGAAGCAGTTGCTGCTTTGCTTACTTATGTGAGTGTGTTGGTGAGTGAGCCCAACAGCTTCCGTTTAATGTTGCCTGCTTTGTTTGTAACTCACACACTCGCGCCTGCAGAGACGAACTTGGAATGCGAAGGCATTGTTTTCATTTTCTTCTGTCGTTTCGCTTTTTCTCATGATCGTACTGCAGAAGTCTTCACTGTTTTCGTTGTGCTTTTCATTATCAGCAGCGAGTGTAACGATTTGCTTGTGAGCAGCGACCATTACTGGTGATTGTTGTTTGCCATGGCTCTAACTCTCACTGCGTGATAAAACGATCTGTAAGCGATAGTCGATTGATGCGAAGACGAGTGTCTCGTGAGTGTCATGATATTTTGCATCACTGGCCGAGACCCTATTGAAGAGTCTCTGTAAACCACCAATTGCGCTGAACATGCTATAATTAGTTCGCTGTATAGGCAGGCGCAGCATTGAATTATTCCCCAGGGCTCGGGGTTTAACATTGATGTCAATTTGCTCAAGGAGAACAGGGAAATCTGTGCGTCCTTGCAAAATATCTCCAATTAGCAATGCCCATGCTGTATCTCTTCGGACCGACAGGAGCTCGAAGCTTTGTCAACGGCATACAAAAAGAGAGTTGTGTATCCATAATCACACGTAGGTGCTTGATTTGGTTGGTCAATTTCAGTGCCTAACAAAACATACTTGAACGTAATAATCTCTTTCTTGCGCGAAAAAGAGATAACCGAGCATTTGAACGGGTTAACATCCATATGATTCAGAATACACCAATCACCAAAAGCATTCAACTGACTTTTAACAATTGAGTGAATTCGAAGGAAGAGTTTAAGGTCATCTGCGTAAGGTTGATGCATATATTATGTAACGCTGTAGGGGGGGGGGGGGTCTAAGATTTTGTGACACGCAATGCATTAGATATAGGAAAAACGTCACGATAGGGGGGGAGGTAAATTTCTCCTCGATTTAGCGTGACATAATTAATGCATGGGCCCTAAGTTAATCGTGGTCCCTCAATAACCAGATTCACGTCGTTGAAGTAAGTCAGGAAAATCAGTGGTCCAGGTGGGTATGCTGGACGTGGCAGCGAACATAAGGAACTGGAGATCACCAATGACAACAGTAAGATAGCGATCGGTGAAGTACGGTGTTCACTTTAATTCTGATATTTGAAGTTCCCAAATAACTAACAAGCCCGCTAATTCGCCTTTTGCAATTTAAGGCTGATACACTGCTAACATGGGGCCTGCTAAGTTTTATATTAGATCCATATTAGCCTTATATTGCAAAAAGAAGAAATAAGCGGGCTTGTTGGTTACTTGGGTTAAGCATTTCCAACTATGTAAAAACATAATTAGTGGAAGTATCTCAGTAAATAATAATAGTTATTTTCGTTTCACAAAAAAAGAAAACTTCAAGTATGATTATGGTAAGTCTAGGATTTAAAAAAAAGTCTAAGATTTAAATCTGAAATAAAATCCGGATGATCCTCAGAAAACCGATTAAATTACAATATTCGAAATGTGGTCGGTCGAAATGTTTATGTACACCGATCAATATGATTTGTACTAACAAACTGAACGCATCTGAACATCTCAAAATTGTAACCAACGTGAAAAATCGTCAAAGGGTGGCCAAAATAGGAACATGGCCAATACTGGTGCGTTTCCCCTACCTGTATGAAGAAAGAGTGCAAGAGACTAGTTCCACGCCAAATGACAAATCGGAAAAACTCGACCTTCCAGATTCTTTGTTTTGGTCAATCATTTACATTTTGGCTAAAAATCGGCCATTGTGGATCTTGCATATTTTTCAAAATGGCATCTTCAAAAATTTCAATAAATTATAGCACTTCTGATCGAAACAAAAGTCTTTTTTGTAAAAATATACGCGATTATTTTTTGGTAACTATGAGAAAACAACATTAAAATAGTTATAAAAACTCATGCATCTGAAAAATAATAGAAAAAAAATAAATTTTCGTTAATTGCTTCGACTTTTTGTTACTACGCTTTTTATGTAATTTCTACGTAGGAAACTTAATTTGAGACATTTTTAATCATTTTCTGTTCAAAAGTTACAAAGAATAGCTTGCTATCAAGAAGTTTAAAAATATGGCCAAAATTTAATGTTCTGCAATTTTCGTAAATTTTAATGTGTTGAAAAACATGAGCTGTTTTGAAAAAAAATAATCAAATCAAAGACAACTTTTTTGATATATATGGCTTTTAAACGCTCTTTTTAAAGTTTTACTCAAAATTGCTAAAAGAAAATTACTGTGTATATTTTCCAAAAAAAACTTTACTTTTTGTGAAAATTTTGACTCGGACGACATTTCGATCAGAAGTGATGTTTTCGTGCTATAATTTATGCAATAATGTCAAATATACCATTTTGAAAAAAAAAAGTAGAATGGTCTGTGCCTAGGGGCACAAACGGAAGCTTGACGTAGGACCACTAGTGGACGGAATTAATGTGAAGAGCATTTAGTTCTTTTAAATGACCTATCTATTATCTCAACTCTTTCCGTTTTTGAATTGTAAGCATACCAAATTTGTAGTAATTTTTTTGAAAGAGAAAGTTGATTAAGAGAATCAATCAAAATCACTTGCACCCCTGCTTCCAAGTTTGGTGACAAGATTACAACTCTGGAGAGCATTTTGTGTGGTCGTTGGGGGCTTGTGGTTCTGAATATGGACAAACAAGCACAGATAAATTCTATTCCAACTTTTTACTGTTGTAAGCTTGATGGCCCTGAAAAGGGCCGTTTTATTGAAGAGGACATCCATGGCCACTTACGCTTGGCGTGTTTAGTGTAGGTGACAGCATCACCGACCTCATTTTCCAGCAAAATCTACAGCACACCTCGTAGATCAGACCGGAGACCGAGCCAGACCGAGCCAGACCGAGCCAGACGACCGATGGCGGTTATCTCGAAGAACTTTGCGATGACGCTTGGCGCCTCCTCTACCAGACTTTTTCCTCCTTTGCCACGACCAGTCAATTGTTGCTTGTTAGGTGTGAAAGAGTGGACTAGCCACCACTACTGCTGCTATTGCTGTTCACCACGCCGTCCGAAGCGAAAATGAGCTAATGCCATACAGAAGCGCTCTTTTAGATCTTTTCAGGTTAAAGCAGAATGATGTGCAACCAAGTGGTATAAAAGCTACAAAGACTCCTCCCATTATGAGTAGTTTGCTATCAAGTAGTGACACTGGCTCACTCACAATTTTTTCCTGGAAAATCCTGGAAAAACCTGGGAAAACATGAGGTAAATTTACTCATCGCTGAGTTCCTGCACTTTATTTCTTATTTCTGGGATAACTAAACTCAAATTTGGGTCGTTTTTATTCGCCGTGATATCACCTTGAAAGATATCGGTGCCAGTTGTTAGCGTGATTACCTCTCACTCCAGCAGGCCTGGGTCCAATCTCAGTCGGCGCCACCGGCATGTTCTAAGGCATAACATAACATCTCTGATCACGCCTTCCTTCGGGAAGTAAAGCCGTTGGTTCCCGGTTGAGTTGATGGGTCAATTGGTAGGATCCAGGTGTGGGAGCTGCCTCCCTGGCGTCGGTAGTATTGGAGCTCAGTATGGAAAACAAATCTCGCGTCACTTTTCAATAGGTCCTATCTACATTGATCGATTCTCTTCATCGACACTCTCTTTCGTAAATAACTCGGCTTCACAAATGTTTCCTGCCGTCTTCGTCGAATTAGATGCTAGATTGTTGCTTCTTCCATCGAAAATATCCGGCCGTGGCGATTCAAAGTTGATCAAAATAATGCTTCCAGTTTGATTACATGAGCATTTTGTGTGGTCGGTGGTTCTGAATATGGACAAACAGGCAGATGAATTCTATTCCTACTCTTTACTGTAATAAGCTTGGAGGCCCTGAAAAGAGCCGTTTTGTTTGCAATGTTGGTGATGATTTAACCTCTGAAACCAAACAGAGTGCGTCTCTGTCACTTCAAAAACGTAGATGACATCCATGGCCGCTTACGGTTGGCGTGTTTAGTGTAGGTGACAGCATCCCAGATCTCATTTTTCAGGAACACCTTCAGCACACCTCGTAAATCAGACCGGAGATACGTCAGACACCGCCACGGCGAGCCAGACGACAAATGGTAGTTATCTCGAAGAATTTGCGTTTGGTTCTGAATATGGCGATGAGTGTGCAAAATATTACGCAATTTCATTCTCCCTATTTGCACGTGCCCAAGGATCGGAGGCGAATGTCACTTCGACTTGTTTCGCCAACTTACTACTCTCTGACGACTGTGCTGGGGAAGCAGCATATGCATGTAGGTAATTGGTGGATTTGTTAGTCAATTCGACGCTTTTGGACAATGCTGGACATTTACCAGTTTTTCAATAGTTTTTTGTTGAAAATCAACATTCGGAAGAATTGTTATCGATGCGTAGCCATATTTCTGATCGATTGGTGATAAAATTATTGAAATTGGACCAGGGGCAGCTGGGCTATTAACGTTCAAAATCTTTCTTAATTTGTTACATGTTACATTTTCGGTTTTCACAAAGTGTACCCCCATATAGAAATCAAAGACGTAGTCCTACGTCAAAATACAAGATCCAACATGGCCGAATTTTTACAAAAATGTGTATGATTGCCCAACAATCAGTTTTGCAAAGTTTCCTACAAATCGATGTTGGACGAGTCAAACATTATATAGGGGTAATGTCTCCAATTTCAGGCGAAGAAAGATCCATAAATCTCGAACACGAACACAACTAGCAAATTTATATTCTAAATCCTCAGGAATGTTTAGACAAAACTGGAATATAGGACTGTCTTGTTGGTTAGTGCGATGCAGTAAGTCTGCATGAGGTATTTTCCGGTTGACCAACAAGAAGAATGTTGATCTTTCAGCCGATTTTAAGATATTTACTATACTATATTATTATTATTCTATACTTTGCTCCATCCGATGCTTGAGGTTTTTTTCTACAATTTAAGTGCGCTTCATCTTGTCGAGGAAGAAATTGTGCAGTCCATGGAAGCTTGCCTGATTTCTTTTTGCAGTTGAGTTCAACTATTCGGTCCTTGATGGAATGTACCGCTTCGAATATATTCCTTTTCGAATTTAAGCATTTTTGGTTTGGAGTTAACAACCTGTTATCCTCTATTACTTTACTTAGTCTATGTTTCAAGATCCTTGCAAGAATTTCGTAATCGAAGTTTAATAGAGAGATTGGGCGATACGCTTTGATTGACTCCTCGGTAGTTTTTTTTTTACAAAGAACCATAACTCCTTGCACGAATTTTTCATGTACGTTCTCTTGTAATAAAATCAAGTTCAATTGAGGGTGTTTGATCTCAAAGGCCTTGAGGTAAAACTCCTCTGGCAGGCCGTCACTTCCAGGTGATTTATTCGATGCGCTTGACTTGATGGCAAAGAATATGTCGGATGTTGTAATTTCATCCATCAAATGGTTGTTCGATTCCGAGTCAGCAGGAATTGTCCGATTGCATGGGAAATCCGTAGAAGGCTGTATGATCACTGCGGAGTATAAATTCTTGAAATATTAAATAACATGATTCTCCACATCAGATGAATGAGTCAGCAATTATTTGCCAGAAATAAACTTGTAATTTAACCGCTCAAACGCCTTTGAAAATTGACTTTGAAGCTGCAACATTTTTGCTTTCACCTGGTTTACCTCGATTATTCCGTTTGGATTTTGAAAACAATTGTCATAAGCAACTTTCAATTGAAAATATAGGGGAAATGGCTCTAATGTTGGCCTATGGATCTAAGATTGAGCCCATTGCTAAAAATCTGCTATTCGTCAATTTTATCTAAATGAATTCAATGAAGATTTGAGCCACCACATTGTCATTGGGACGGTACTAATGGATATTTTTGGTCGCTATTGAAAATTTAGTCGATTGCTGAATTTATGAATGGGCTCAAATTAGGGGCATTTAGGCCGAAATTACATCCATTTCCCCTAGCTCGTTTGCACGTAATTTTTCGTTAGTTTTCCTGCGAAAAAAGCCACGTATTTTCGGCTTTGCAAAGTCAATCCACCACGTCATCCAGCTGTCATAGTTTGTCTTTCGCGCAACCATCGATTCAATTTACCTGAAAACTCCTCCAAGACCTCGTCTGTGAGTACATGTGCACGAATAGACCAATAACCGTTTCCAAACGGTTTTCCAAAATCAGGCAAGCAACAGTTTGTTTTGAAAACTTTATGATCAAAGAAGGACGTAACCAGATATTCTGACGAACGGAGATGCGGAGCAAGCCCAAGCAACAATTTTTGTTTTATTTAAGTTTTATAGCAGTTGATATAACCAAATTATAAAACCTTCAATGACGACCACATTGCTTTAACAATCTCCTGAGAACCGCAATACAGCCATGTCATGGCCAATTGGCCCAGTTTTAATGCAGTCATTAAAACTTGATATGCGAACTACTTTAGGAGCATAGGATTTATGTCAGTTTTATCACACTCTAGACGTGATTGTTAAAAATGAAAACATAAAACCTCCTCCAGGTCAGAAAGTTTTAACAGCCTTCTAATGACTACCATAAAACTATATTACAACCGCATAAATCGCTCCTGAAGAAGTTGATAAAACATGATACGCAAAACATTTTGACAACTTTGAAGGTTTTAAGTTGGGGTTTTTGGATGATAGTTAATATTGAGAAATATTTTATTGTGGTTTTATTCTTTCGATGTTTGATGTGAAATCATGATCCTTGTCAGTTGGTAATAATGGCTGATATTATTGTACATTGAAAATAAGACGACTTTATTATAATTTTAAACCAATCTGTATATGCTTCACAGCATGCCGTGCAATATTTATGGTGATTATTATACCAAATAGGAGCATAAATTTAGTGCGCCATATGAATACTAAAATATAGGGATATTTTTAATTTGTCTGCATTAGCACCATGCATTAAAGAGTCATTCAAAGATTATCTATTTAGTACAAAACTGTTACTACTGTTGAGCAATAACCAGTCACATATTATTTAATTATACATAGATGTATGAAAGTGTTTTATTGCCTATCAATTAAAGCGTAATTATTCATACTGTGTGAAATTTGTTCATACGGCGACATTTTTTTTCGTTATAACTTGCTACTCCTTAAAAATACCTCAATATAACATATTCTCCTAGATTGGAATTCTATAGCATAACATAAACCTAATGGTTGTATCTTAGCATTTCGTAGTCCAAATTGAGAGCGTTAAGTTATATTTAAGCTATATAACTAGCTTGCTAGTTTTATTCGGTACAGCGAATCAAAACAAAACAAAAACCATGACCACCTGTCAAAAAGTCAACATTCCAAGCGATCCTCCTATTTTCGCTTGTAATCAAGATGTTAGAAATGCTTATTGGATCCACTAAAAGCTTTTTCAATACAAGGTTTAAAGCCGTGATGCCAATACTGGCCATCTCCAAACGGATTAAGTGAAACTGTCGGCGTTGCTTTAAGAAGGGTTCGTGGATCTTTCGGAAGTGTATCGGAAAGCCGCTTGTTCAATATTTTTAAGAGCTCCTTCACCGCACTGTGCCTTATGTAGGGATCGTATAACTGTAGTTCTTCCAGGAGTTTCATATTGTCGATCGTCTCATCTTCATCGTGTTCAGAAGCACTGAAGGGGTTTTCATTTCATATATCTGAATAGATTTGTTTTTTTATAATGACAAAAAATTTCAGAGTATTTTTTGTTGTAGCAGTATATTTCTTATCTGTGAATCTTAGGCCTCTGATAAAGATGATAGTTGTAATGAAGCTTTAATGAAGGTCTAAGAC
This sequence comes from Ochlerotatus camptorhynchus, assembly GCF_037179485.1. NCBI lineage: Eukaryota > Metazoa > Arthropoda > Insecta > Diptera > Culicidae > Ochlerotatus > Ochlerotatus camptorhynchus. The sequence continues at coordinate 5,223,489 of NW_027040766.1, read as the reverse complement.
TGCTTCAAGTTTTATATCGGTCATAAAAAGTGTACCATAAAACATAATTGTATGTTTTGTTTTGATTTTAATCTTCAGTTATAAGTAGTGATGCAGAACCACCTTACAGCTACCGTTAAAACTATGAAGTCTGAGTTTTAATTTAGTAGTCATAAAACAGTTTTATAGACGACTTGACGGCCTGATTTTATGACAAGCACACAAAACCGTAATACAACCACAGGCTGGAAGGGATGCTATGATAAAACAATGATAAAATAAGAATAAATCTTCCAAGCATTTAGATTGTTACTTGGGAGGGCCGACGAGACGTACACTCTATCAAGTCGAGAAGCGGAATAAGGACGAATATAACTAAACTCATTTTTATTAGAATGCAGCATTATCCACGGCCCATACAAATTTATAAGAAATGTGTATGAGCAATTATCAATAGTTCCTAAAAACTGGCGACGTAGTTAATGAACAGCTCTTTATTTATTTTTTCCTGAAGGTAGTCTGTACTTTTCATTGAAATCTAGCAAAGTCGCCACTCGGCTCACTTTTTTGTTAAAACCCTAAGAATATACCATTGAGTTCCACTGGCCTTTCTCACAGGATCCTCATATATTTTTTTTTGAAATCTTCAGGATTTTTAAATGAAATCTTTTAAATATAACTTGAATATGTGTGTTGCTTGTGCTCAAGTCCCATTTTACCCAAAAAATTCTTCCAAATAATCATTGCACACAGGGCTCTGCATCAAGTGGAAATCTTTTCGTTAAGATTGCATTTTTTTTTCTCCTGGCAGCATAAGTGAGCTAATAACAGCCTGTTTGCAGCCATACCACCAACCAGCCAAACACAAACCCACCGTGCTTCTGCTGCTGGAGTGTATTGGGAAAGTACTTGCCATCCGTATCACGTTTCATCATCTTTATGTTGATTTTATCCCACCGAAAGCCAAGTTATTTTTCTGGTTTTACCTATCCGGGCTGTCCTACAGCAGCAAAGCAGGCAGCCCCAGCTACTTATATAGACAAACACACCGTGTCTCCTGGTTCGGGTGTTTACTCTTCACTTGCCGGCTTTTGCAGAACCATAGCAAGACGAACGAACACGAAGATGAAACTGTTCCCTTATCAAGTACTATGAAGGATTAGATTCCTGGAAAAAATTTCCGTTCAGATTTTTGGCTTACGAAAGGAATGGAACCGATTTTGCCTGGTTCTGGTTCCGGATGTGAAACACAGTCGGTGTTATGCTTAGGGACCATACAAAAATGACGTAGCATTTTGAGGGGTGCGGGAGGTCTACAGAGGTTGTGACCGGTCATGTATGCGTAGAAAAATATACTACGAGCGGGGCGGGGGGTTCTTGAAATCAGTCTTAAAAATGCTACGTCATTTAAGTACGGTCCCTTAGACTGTGAAGAACTGCTGCAGCGGGGATAGATGCAGCGTGTGTATTATGGATATTTGTCAATTCTGCTGGATTAGTATCTGGTGCAATGGAGGAGAAATGAATGTTGCGGAGTGCCATATGCCTGAGTGTTTTTTTTTGTGAGTGAATTATTGTTCACTTGAGCATATGCTGACATCAAACTTGGTCGGTTTTTTTGGTGGAGGGCTTATGATTTTAATATTGGAATTTCTATTTCCCAAATTTCAAACGTTTTCCGAAGTTCAAAAAAATAATATTTCTTCATCATCATTTCAATCGGCATAATTTGCTTTCGTAAACAAAGGCGATTTTGTGCTAAAAAAAAGCTCACACATATGCAAACTGACAACATCGCCAAGTAGAGGGATTTCCAATCGTGAAACCTCTTCTGAAGCAACTAGCTTCCAAGTGGCCCCTCCTTGCTACGATCGTATCCTTCGATGGATAATTTTCCAAAAAAACGATACGGTATCTCTCCTACAACGGAATTGTAGATGCATTTTGCCTCGCTGTACATCCCTCCGAGAACGGCTGTTTCTCATCGAGCTTTATCGGATATCTGCTCAGTGTTACCTGTGCCGTGGTTGATCAGAGGATTTTAATTCCCATGGTACATGCTGGGGAGAACTGTACGATGAAAATCGCTCAACCATCATCTATGACCTATGCGACAATTTTAACATGACTATTTTAAACATCAGAGAAGTAACACGAATAGCCAAACCTCCAGAAAAAAAGAGCAGATTGGATTTGTCACTTTGTTCGATCTCAATATCATTGGATTGGATGTGGGAGGTAATCTAAGACCCCTATGGTAGTGATCATTTGCCTCGATCTATAATGGCTCATCTTCGCAACATCCAATCAACATCGCATACGATCTCACGAGAAACATCGATTGGGAAAAATATGCGAACGCGGTCCGTGGCGGCTCAGAATCGGTCGACGTTTTCTATCCTCTGGATGAGTATTCCATCTTATCGTGCCTCATCGAGGATTGCGTGCTTCAAGCACAAGCGAAGCCAGTTCCTGGTGCTTTCGTTCGCAAATTTCCTCCCACTGTGTGTTGGGACAAGGAATGCACCGATGCGAATAATGAGAAGTCCGCCGCGTTTAAACACGGCGCTGGAGGAAAAATTCAAGAGCTTGATCAAGGTCAAAAAACGCGACTACTGGCGTCAGTTCGTCGCAGGGTTAACGCGAGAAACTTCCATGAAAACGCTCTAGAATGTCGGCAGGAGAATGCGTAACGCGCCATCGTCTGTCAATGAAGACAAGGAGTACTCTAACAGATGGGTTTTTGATTTTGCATGCAAAGTTTGCCCTGATTCGGTTCCGGTCCTACACAAAACTCGCGATACGTCGGTGGAAAAGAATGACATGGACTCCCCGTTTTCGATGGTTGAATTCTCAATTCTTCTTCTTTCATGCAACAGCTCGGTTCCGGGAATGGATCTAATCAAGTTCAACTTGCTCAAGACGTCACTACGAGGCACTTGTTGAACTTGTTCAATCAATTCCTGGAGCACAACTTTGTTCCGGACGATTGGAGACAAGTGAGAGTTATAGCCATTCAGAAATCCGGTAAACCCGCGTCGGATCATAACTCGTACCGTCCCATCGCGATGTTGTCGTGCATTCGGAAATTGTTGGAGAAAATGATTTTTTTTCGCCTTGAAAAATGGGTCGAGGCGAATAGCTTACTCTCACATACGCAATTTGGATTTAGAAGGGGCAAAGGGACGAACGACTGCCTTGCGTTGCTCTCAACTGAAATCCAATTAGCCTACGCTAAAAAACAGCAGATGGGTTCAGTTTTCTTGGACATTATAGGGGATTTTGATTCTGTTTGCATCGACATACTTTTGGAAAAACTCCATACCAGTGGGCTTTCACCAATTATCAATAATTTCTTGTACAATGTATTGTCCGAGAAACAAATGAGCTTCTCTCATGGCAACTCGGCAATTTCACGAATTGGCTACATGGGCCTCCCTCAGGGCTCATGTCTATGTCCCGTCTGTACAACTTCTATGTCAAAGACATTGACGATTTGTCTTGCCAACAATTGCACACTAAGGCAACTTGCAAATGACGGCGTGGTCTCCGTTGTTGGGTCAAAAGCACCGGACCTGCAAGGACCATTGCAAGATACCTTGGATAATTTGTCTACAAGGGCTATGAAGCTGGGTATCGAATTCTCTCCAGAGAAAACTGAGATGGTTGTTTTTTTTTTCTATGAAGCTTTATCCAGCACAGTTGCAGATTCAACTCATGGGGTAAAACAATCACTCACAGCATGTCTTTCAAGTATTTAGGTGTCTGGTTCGATTCCAAATGCGCTTGGGGGAAAACACGTTGCGTATCTGAGTCACAGGTGCCAACAAAGAATCAATTTTCTTCGTTGTATCACCGGCACTTCGTGGGGAGCCCATCGGGCAGATCTCATAAGACTTTACAAAACCACCATTCTATCGGTTTTGGAGTATGGTCACATCTTGAAGCTGCAACGGATTCAATATAGTTATATTCGAATCGCACTAGGTTGTATGCAATCGACGCATACAATGAGTCTGGAAGTTGGTACTATCGGGCGTACTTCCCTTACCAGATTGGTTCACGGAATTGTCGTTTCGGTTCCTTATCCGCTGTGAAGTCATGAACCCGTTGGTGATCAAGAATTTTGAGAAGCTGCTTGAGCAAAATCCGCAAACATGATTCATGAGCTTGTACTACGAGTGCATGACTCTGGAAATCAGCCCCTCCTCGTTCAATACCAATGAAGTATCCCACGATTTCAGTTGTTCTTCCGTAAGATTCGATCTCACAATAAGGGAGGAAATTCAAGGAATACCAGAGCCCCATCGCCCCCTGATTGTACCATCCATCTTCGCGAACAAATACCGCCACGTCAACGCCGAGAAGAGATTTTTCACTGATGGGTCTATAATAAATGCGTCCACTGGTTTTGGTGTATACAATGGGGGTTATTCCGAGAGTCGAAGTGACTTTTGTCACTAGCGAAGTGAGAAAAGTCACGTCGTGGTGACGTGACTCTCCATTAGATTTGCACAGAGAGTCACGTCACCACGACGCGACTTTTCTCACTTCACTAGTGACAAAAGTCACTTCGACTCTCGGAATAACCCCCAATGATCTTCATAGCGCCTCATATCAGCTTCAATACGTATAAAGCGGTATACGTTGCGGAACTATTAGCTATATTGTATGCGTTAGAGCAGATTTCTTCACGTCTGGCTAAGGTGGGCGCTATGGAAGGCGACATTTACGAGCGACAAATCGCCTACAATGAATTTTTCACAATTGCTCGTCAGCAAGTCCTCATCAACTGGCTACAAAAGTGGAATGATGCAGGTGTCAATCAAAACCTGGTTCAAGGGATTGGACGTGGATCGCGATTTTATTCGGGTAATGTCCAGGCTCATGTCCAATCACAACTCGTTAAACGCACACCTCTACCGCATAGAGCTTGTTCCTGTATTTGGTTTTAGAGCTTTGTTCCTGTATTTGCTTTACTGTAAGATTATGTAAAAAAGCAAACGTATGATCTCGTGCTTGCTGCACTGCACTGCAGCTGAATTAACTTACAGCAAAAGTAAAAACTCATGTACGGGAGCAGACCTGATAATGTGCTTGCAAGCTGGGTACTGCGGATTCGCCTTATCAGATTTTTGCATGGATTCCGTAGATTTTCGTATTTTAAAAATTTCACGGATCTTCAGATTGAACAGAAAATTCTTCAGATTCTCAAGGTTCAAAAAATTCAACTAGGGATACCAAGATATACCAGTAAAAACATAAGAATCAGCTCAATTTGATGTCTTATCTGGTAAGCCAAGTCCAAAAGAAAAAACGCAAACTTTACATGAACACTTCTGGCGTTGTGTTTTTGAAGTTTTACAAATAAATAGTTACAAATCCATTCGACACTTCAGAAAGATTCTTTTAATATTGTAGAACCTCTTAACGGAATCTCTTTATGAAATGCTTTTTAAAAGTGTTAACGGTTGCACCGGTAGCTGAGGGTGACGGTGAATTTCGACATTACCAAACCATTGAGTTTGAAGTTTTGGCCTAGATTTAGTATTCACCAGCAGGATAAATCATCTGAAATCATTGTTATGATCAGCACAATATTAAATAAAGGTCTTAGGAAATGCCGGTGTCTAGATTATATCTTATCCAGATTGTAATAATATCTACATTGTTTAGACGAAAAGGACGTTGGAAACAAGGTTTAAGGAATGCATCGCAGAGCATGCTTGGCATACACAGTTTTGGTCACGAACTGCTCATTTGCTAATAACTTTACACAGAATTGACGAAGCATCGTTATTTTTGAAGCAGTAGATAGAATAGAGTTTAAGTTTGTTATAGATACATAAAACAAAGTAGGGGGATTCATCGATACTTCCGGTCCGCCTCCTAGCATCGTGCTATAAGGTACCAGGTGGTAACCAGGGTGGTTGATCGATAGTTCGATGACGTCATTTCGTTATTGTTTGTAATGGGAAATTCTCATAGCAGGCGTTGACGATGAGATGTTGTTGAGTTGTTGATTAGCAACCATCGTGGTAACTCACCGATTACCTGTCGATCTGCCAAAGTTGGAAAGACGTCTGCATTGAATTGTCTCATATAATAATATTCCACCCACTACATCACAAGACATTGCGAGTAGCTGAGTGGAATGGAGATAAGTTAAGCATTGGGTACAGGACCAAGTCTCCTCTGGGTGGTGCCAGAAGATGAGCTATTGCATGGCTGGGTAGTCAAAGTCCTCCATTCGTTAGTCATTTCAGGTGAATTAGAACAGGTTTTGGTTTAGGGATTGGTTCTACGCTTAGAGTAGAAACAGCCGAGGAAGAATGGAACGAGCTACAGGCAGCTTTCCAGGATAACGGGCTGATCCGATGGTTTGGTCTCCTGGACAAGTTAAGCTCTCAATTAACCACTTCATTCGAGCAGTTAAAATGACGTATTTTGAGATTTTTTTCTTCTAGAACCACGAGAAAAGTAGCCATCATTTGTGCGTTTCATAAAAAAAAATATACATTAGTTGGTCGAATTTTGTGGAATCGCTGGTAGAAAGTCACGCCAAAACTGCTTGACAAAGTGGTCAATTGGAAAAGCAGGCATCAGTCTTCTTATTTGCACCACCTTTCGGACGTTTTGATTTCTGCTTCGAGTAGAAAGCAACTTCACTGCTTGAGTTCTTCAAAGGCCATTTGCCGTCTTGAATAATTTTCGTCTTCACAACATCTGCAGTTAACTCGATACCCGATGCTTGAAGACCCATTATCATCGGATTAAAATACTCGGGTAACCCTTTCAACAACTAAGACGCCAACCATTGGTCATTGACTTGGAATTCAATCTCGCTCAAATCGTCCGCCGTGGTCACCAACTGGTCCAAGCTCGGGTCCAAGTAATATTCAATGGTTTCGCATTCGTCTTGTTTGATTGAAGTTAAATACTTTCCTCAACAATCGCTTCTAGATGAAGGAGAAGCAAAGCTTTGTTTGGATCTAAGGATCACTCACGACCAAGGAATCAAAAATATCTTGAAATGACAAAATGACAAGCGATCAACGAACCGAATAATAACGCTATGTCAGAAGTGCAAAGCAATAATGATATAATCTTCTTCTTTCTTTTTCATGACAAGCAACTCACTCGGGGTGGTAGAAGGAAACGAGCAAATTGTTGGCAGGCTGCTTCACGAAGTAAAGCCGAAGATGATACACGTGTGTTTATGGGATTTTTTTTGTTATGTCTTTTCTCGATTCATATCAAGCTAACGCGAACTTGGCGACCTGCAATCCTGTTTCAACTCCAGCGGATACTAGTGCCAAGATCGACAAAACTATGTGTCCAACCGATCCTGAAGAAGTTCAAGAGATACAGACGGTCCCATACAAGGAAGTGATGGGATCCTTGACGTACATCGTGCTCGCAACAAGGCCGGACATCTCATTTTCTGTGAACATGGTGAGCAAGTTTAGCAACAATCCTAGTCGTAGGCACTGGGAAGCGGTGAAACGTATAATGCGTTACCTGAAAGGAACGTCTGGAAATCGTTTTAAGTATTCCTCAAAAGGCAATCCACAATTGACGGGTTATACGGATCCGGATTGGGGAGAAGATGTAGACAATCGGAAATCTACCACCGGCTCTTGGGGCACGCAATAACCTTTAACTCCAACGCAGGCAACGGCTGTAATTAAATTAATTCCATCAACTACTGATTTAATCACATTAATTACACAATGTATAACATTAACTACTTTTTAAGTCCATTAATTACAGTTTAAATTTCGTAATTAAAGTACACTAATTACATTTTCAATACTTTTAATTACATTAATTACGGATAAATAATTTTAATTACCGTCAGTATTACTTCAAAACGCATTAATTACTTTAGGTACTTTTGATTGCATTTTAACTTCAACGCACCGGTTCATTGTATTGCGTGCCCCTAGCACCGGCTATGTGTTCAGCAAGATGGAAGGAGCGATTCCGTGGAACTGCAAGCGGCAGGAAGTTGTGGATTTATCGACGTGTGAAGCTGAATACATCGCATTATCCACGATGACCCAAGAGGCACTTTAGTGGCAGCAGCTACTGGAGCAGTTCAATGGGAATCATTCAGTACCGATCCGATGCGACAACCAGCCGGCAATCTGTGTTGCCAGGAACCAAGGCGTCAACCCCCGAACGAAGCACATTTGTGTTCGATACCATTTTGTCCGAGATTCACTGGACAGAGGCACAGAGGCAACGTTTCTTTGGATTACGTTTCTACCAAGCAGCAACCGGCGGATGGATTTACTAAATTACTTACCAAGCAGAATTATGAAGCTAAAAACTAATCCTGGTTGTTTCTCTTTTTCATTTGCATGCATTCCGGGATGCCGAGCGAACATGATGAAGAAGATGGCTTTATCACTTAGCCCCGTCTCGGAACGAGTGTATTGTTCAACGACATGGTCTACGATTCAAGATTGGTTTCTGTAATGATAAGTATCACGATCTTCATCGAAATGCAAGTATTATTGACAATAATCATAACAATCAACTCGTATATACATTGAAATATAAGGGAAGGGACGGTCCAACGATTGAAACTATTTGGACGGGGAGAGTGGGAATGCCATCTCCCTCCCTGTTAATAACATTTCGTGGATAAAGGGCGGGCTCTTCTCCCCACCCTTTGGGGCATCTTCCTGTTTGGGGGCTTGTCTTTTTGACCAATTGGCGTTCCGTAGATGCGTATAGACGACTTTGCCTATCGATCTACCCAATCCGTTTTTGGCCCTTCATACAGCGACATGTTGAGGACAATCAGAGGTTATTAAGCATGATCAAGACAAACAAAGAAGAGAGCCCACTGCTGTCGGACTTAGTTTCCATGCTACAATGGGTGGTAAACCACTATCATGCATCATGCTATGCTGTCATGCTATAGATACATAAAACAAAGTAAATTTTAATTATAGTAATAAACTGTATTTGTTTTTGCGTTGTATAAATAAAGTGAGAAATGCTCGCTGCACATCTCGGACTAGGTATAAGAGTAAAAATTCATTGGTATTGATTCAAATGTTAAGATTTATCTATTTTTTGTATATCATAGTAAGCTTTGATCTTAATTTATTAAACAAGTTTCAACAACTGAGTGAAATGTTATTAACAAATGAGCAGTTGGTGTGTACAACTGTGTATGCCAAGCATGTCGCAGAGGTAATAAGGCTAACAAAGAGATCGTAGCATGTCTCTACCTGGGAGACTAAATTCAGGTACCAACCAAACTGGTTAGGTAAATGTGACATGGCAGTTGGATGCCTGCCGATTTACAGTATCTATTGATTAGTGTATAAGTCGTAGTTAAAAGATGGACTCTTCGCTGATGTTGAGTACTTGGCACTGATGAAGTCTGCCAGCAGTAGACGAAATACGCGTATCTGTCAAAAGATAAGCAATTCTACGGAATTAAAAGGAAATAAATCAACACACTCAAAAAGCTCTTCACTGCAGAAAGATTTTCAAACCATTTACCTTTGCACTGAAATAGAAAATCAATTGAGTCCGCAGTACCCAGCTTGTAAGTAAATAGAGTATCACTAATTGCTTCCTGCCATTGTATCGAATCGGAATCGAGAGTACTTATCTACATGAATGATTGTTTGCACCAGTGATACCAGCAATCGCTATCCGGGAGATTGGCAATAATATTTGCATAAAATGTTGTCGCTGTTAAATGTCAAACACTTTCGAACCCGGATGAATCCCTTCCATCCCGTGTTGTCTTTCGCATTGCAGTGCAAAATAATACAGCAACAGAATGGCAATCAGGGCCATTTGTCTTGCTCGTTCAACATTTGACATAGGACGACGACAATCGAATCCTCACTCCACACGAACCATATTCCGCCAAACACGAATCGAATTGTTGCTGCAAGACACCGAGACACTCTGCAACAACCACATTAAGCTCTGTTCAGACCTGAACGAGCTTGGCACTCGTGGGGCGAGATTTTATGAAGATACGAGAGGGAGAAAAGTACTGGTTGTCTCTCTCACTATCATGCCAACGCAAACTTCGCTCCGCTAATGCACGCTCAGGTGTGAATACACCTTTAGGGTGAAAGTGCAACCAAATCCAGTGAAGTCCACACACACATGAGAATGTGTGAGATTTTGCTCGAAGATTTCCCGGAATGCTGCCCCCTTTCCCATCGTAGATCAAGTCGAACCGGAATGACTTGACCACCGGACCGGTGTTGGATCGGTCGGCGGAAGTATGTACGCAGCAGCTGTGCTTGATTGTCTGGAGGTTAAAGGGCTTTTCTCACTACACCGGCAACTATGGCTAGTTGACTCTCTCATACCACCGCAGTGAGAGGAACTCCTCAAGGTGGATTACGTCCTGAGCGATATTTCACGCGCGGGGTGACATTTTGTGAAGGTGCGTTTATAGGAAGAAAAGTACTGGTTGTCACTCTAATGCCAACGCAAATTTTGCTCCGCTCCGCTAATGCGGCTAATGCACGCTCTTAGCTGAATACACCTTAAATCACCGATTATCACACTCGTGGTCGTGACTGTGTGCACATTCCCTGTGATTGCTCCTGGGAGTCCGCTAGACGATGGCGATGGCGGCGACGGTGAGAAAATGTTCGTGAGAATGTTTGATCCCTGCTGGATTGTAACAGTGCTTGGGAGAATTGGGTAAATTAGTTTCAGACTTTGACGGTTTTTTGTCTTCTCGGACAGATTTTCTCATACATTTGAATTTTAAAATCACGCCGAAATTCTTCTCAGTGAACGTTCTTTAGCCGTTGTTCGTGGGCCCTCCTTAAAATTAGCATGATATGCGTCTTGCTCCACCACAAAGATCAAATGCCATCCTCAGATATTGCCCTCAGACGGCAGGTTGTTCGAGAAGCACTTAAACGTCTCCAGCTGATCGAAGATTTCTGGATAATTTTTACATTACTGGCCTGTTTACGATGCGTTTACGGTAAACCTCGCTCGATGTGTCTCATTGGAAATTGAAATCATGCAGCATCTCCATATTCATATGTGATGGCTTTAGTGAACGAAATTCTTGAAGTCTAACCATACATCAAACTCGGTATGTGATTCGACCTCTTATGGTAGACCACGAGCCATATAGTTGTCCATTGGCCCCGGATATGTAATCCCTGGAAGCGGAAACCTTTTCCATAAATGATTCACCCCCATGCACCCACTCAGCAGACGAAGGCGAGATCAATGTGTGCCCTCTCCCTCTAAAACAGCTCTTTCCCGGAAGGCGGAAGGAGACCAGTTGGAGCTGTTTTTCGTCTGTTTCATTCTTCTTTTATTTCCGGGAACACGATGCATGCAGCCGGAAGATGTTTTTGATTGTGAATTTTAATCACATTTTGAGGTTTGATTGATGCTTGGACTGTGGATTCTGTCTGCATAGGTTTCTTTGAAGAGACTTCCATGGAATGCTTTCGGTTGTAGATCTTTGTTGTGTTCCTATTTGAGTTGCACAGATGGGTTATAATTTATGTTGTTTTCCACATTTTACTCGTGTTGAATGTTGTTGATCAGCTCGTTCCAGGAAGGTTATTTATTTATAGCTATAACAGGAACATTTTGCTTGCCCTTATAGTTGTGCTCTTAAAGCACTTCCTCAGTTGTTAGTTGTGATTCATTCGAAGATTGTATTTTAATCACGGTGATATTTTTGGTTCAGGAATTTCACTAAAATTCCCCGACCGAATCGGGAATCAACGCTACCGCTCTTAAAAACAACATCCATCCGTAGATACGCCCAACTGCATGCAGCACCGTTATATTTTTTCAATTTAAATAAATTCAACTTCTTTCGTTCAATTTAGCCACTCATCTCACGTGAAACATTTATACTGAAACAATCGATCCTAAGGCTGGCAGTGCACCTGCATTTTTCCCCACAATCGAATCGGCTTCAATATCAACTTAATCTGCGCCTGCTGACACCTACAAGAGTCAGTGAAAGTTTCTACCGTCCTGCTTTTTTTTCTTTTGGTCCTCTACCACATTCAGCACATCATCACCATCGATTTTGCATTGTGGTCGTCGCGTTATGCAAAGCCTTTGTCACCACACTCGGCCAAAAGTTTTGCTGCCAACTACCACGGCTGCTGCTGCTGCTGCAACATTGTCATGAAAAATTCAATTTGGGGGGAATTAAATTATAATCCCCATTTGCATTTCCACCTTTTGACGATGCATTAAATTGGTCGTTCTGAACTCACATCCTTTCAATACAGTCACTCACCTGACTGGGCACGTGTTTGTTCAATCGTTTGTTATCCGTTTCGCCCGGTGAGTGGTCACAAAGTGGCAACCACAAAGGATTATCGTGGGCAGTGGACTATTTAGGTTGGTCTGCTACTGACGTACTGCTCGAGTGGTGTAGGAATTTTCCGAACTGTCGGTAGAACACATTCCTTCATGACCTACCGGTGGATGGAAGCCATTATTGGTTAGCCGTTTGTGTGCTGTGGGTTGTTCGATTGAACTGAAATATGTAGGTAATTATTTGGAAACGTTTGCACAGCTGACGAGTGGAAGTTTTTACTGCATATAAACCATTTATAGCCTAGCAAGGGTTGGTTGAAGGGAAGTGATTAGGTCATGTATTCCGTCCAAGCAAATGTCATCAACGCTTCTCATTCCGTAAGATGCCTAAATAAACAAATGAATTTAACACTTTCAAGCAGCCGAAGCATGAGACTGCTCATGCTGCATGACTCGACAACTAACTAATGTGAATTCAACCGCCAGCAACGAAAAAACCAGCACTATGAACAATAATGCCTCCGTTCAAAAGTTGAACATTTTTACAATTTCAGGCAGGAATGTATATTGCCAGATCAACAATTGAAATTGGTGGAACACCCAATCCTAAACAATGCCTTATGAATGCAATTTTCCTAGTTATTTGTAGACAGTAACAAAATACACAATATTGCAAAACAGCGCATTGTATTTAGTATCTTCTGAAGAAAAAATGTTATTGTAGTTTTTGTAGATTTTGACCATAATTTATGAACTTGTAACTTAGCAGGGGACAAAATAGGGAAAAGTACACATGGTGCACCTGAAACTTTAAGAAATTCACTTCAAAATGATAGTTAACATCTGCGAATTTAAGCGATTTTTGGTAGACATTGATTTACACAAACTAATGATAATCGTACCTAAATGCGCATGCTATTTCATCAGAATTGCCTCACCTAGTGTTAGAGATATCTTGTATGCATTATAATGCTGCTAGTAGTAAAATTCTTCTTTATTTTGAATTGTTATGTGGTTTACAAGAGGTTAGCCAGAAGGGCTCTTCATCTATGGTGAACTTTTTGATTTTGTGTTGTGTTTTACTGTGTAATGTTTTTCAATTTTCTTCTTGTGAAGTATGTTGTTTGAATGTTTCAATTTGTTATTCTACCCACTTAACCTAACTTAACGTAACGTGCCAGATCCCTGAGGATCTGTTGATCGGATCACCTACAGCAATCTCTGAACCTTGCGATGGAATCAGCTCTCCGTAAATCCAGTGTCTAAAGATCAGCCAGGCGGTGCACCTCAGAATTTCTAGTCCGCGGGGGACTGTTAAGGATCATCCTAAGGATCTTGTTTAGGATCCTTTGGAGTTTGAGGTGATGGCATTTGGCGCAACTCTCCCAGATTGGCATCCCGTATTCTATTACGGGAAGGATGATTTGTTTGTAGACAACAAGCTTATTTCTCAGGGACAGAGTAGACCTCCTGTTGATGAGTGGATACAACGATCTTAAATATCAAGACGTTGCACTTGGTTTTGGTTTTGTCAAGCTTGCTGTCTAGTGTTAGCCCGAGGTACACGACCTCTTTGGACCATTCCACCACTGAGCCGTTTAAGCAGATCTTATTATTTTCAGACGGATCAAGTCTGGGAGATTTTGAGTGTAGAAAGATGATGACTTGGGTCTTTGCCGCGTTGATACGGATCTTTCTGCTGTTGAAATATTCAGACAGGACGTCCAGGCCTCTCTGAAGTTTGGTAGTCAGAGCTCCAATGACCCTACCCTTGTAGACGATGGATGTGTCATCTGCGAACAGAGACAACGATCCACCATCAGGGAGAGCCGGTGGTGAACAGGAAGAATATAATGGGGCCAAGGATGCTTCCTTGTGGAACCCCAGCACCGATGTTGAAAGCATCCGATGTGATGGTATTCAGAGAGACTCGGAACGTCCTATCCGATAGATAGTTGTTTATTATCTTCACTAGGAAGATTGGAAGACCGTACTGCTGCAATTTGAACACCAGGCTATCATGCCAGACATGGTCGAATGCTTTTTCAACGTCCAACGTCCAGGCAGATGTTTTCGAAACAGACTTGTTCCGTCTGAGAATGTTTGTTACTCGAGTCAGCTGGTAGTCGGTCGAACGACCTTTCCGAAAACCAAACTGTAACCTCGAGTAACAAGTTGAGATCATCGGCAGATGTTAGGAGCCGGTGGTAGACTGCCCTTTCGAAAGTTTTTATAACCCTGAGAGAAGGCAGATTGGTCGATAACTTGAAGGAGAGGACGGATCCTTTCAGGTTTCCGGATGGGTATGACTTTAGCTGACTTCCAACACAAGGGGAAGTAGCCAAGTCTGAGGCAATGATTTAAAATCAGTGCCAGATGGTTGTAGAATCTGAAACTCAAGTGGCAGATTCAGGATGTTGTCGAAACCTGGGGCCTTCATGTTTTTAGATAATTTGATAAAGGCCAACAGTTCGTCAGCCGTAACATCAGATTCCTCTGGAAAAATGTTAGGAATCTGATGAAGATTGGTTGCATTTTCAGCAACCTCAGATTCTTAAGATTGACGATGTTTTGTTCGAGATTATGGGAGCTGACGAAGTGATGATCTATCGCGGCAGCCTTCTCTTCAGGAGTTATCAGATGAACCACTGGGTCGCCGGGACGATCCAGTGGGGTCAGTGGTGTAATGGGTCTTGTATTATTTTTAAGGATTTTCGTTTGTTTGCAGAAGGGCTGCCTTGATTTCTGAGGTGGCTTGGATGGTTTTTGTAAGACGATTGCAATGGGCCTTCAAGACACGTAAACCAGAACGCTGGTATTGCCTTCGGATGGAGTTACGGAGTCTGATGAGATCTTTGGTAATTCTATCAAGGTACAGAGTATTGCTCACCTGTCTGGATACTGGCACGTGTTGTTCCCTGGCCCGGGATATCGCCTCCTCGATGGAACACAGACATCGGTCAACGTCTTCGGGCGTCTCCGAAAGGACCCGGCAGTCGAAAGTGGGGTTGACACAGTGTTGGAACTGCTCCCAGCTGACACGATGGTAGTTGCGTCGGGAAGCTTGGATTCGCTTGACGGATGAGCCTACTTCTACTCTGATGGGTCACATGGGTTGTCTCCCATGTTGCTGATGAAGATGTCTATCGTGGAGTGAACACCAGACCGGTTCAACCGGGTGGGACAGTTCGGCGCTAATATGGTGTAGCGAGCCTCTTGCAGGTCGTCGTTCAGGATGGTGCCGTTTTGATAGCGTAGACTGTTGTCCCAAGCCTGGTGTTTTGCGTTCAGGTCGCCAGCGATGAGGTACTTTTCACACCGTCGAGTTAGTTTTATGATGTCCCTCCGCAGGTCTGCTGCTGACCCGTCCCTGATGGTGACTTGCTTGGGTTGGGGCAGTAGGTCGCAATGATGGTGATAGGGCCGACAGGAGTGTAGACTTCTACCCCTGAAGCTTCGATGGTTTTCAGCTGGAAGCTTGGCAGAAGCCGACTCCTCCTCCCCCGGAGCTGGTTCGATCAAGTCTTAAAAGCCGGAAGTCAGGAAGGTAGATGTTTACCTCCGGTTTCAGGTGGGTTTTGGAGATAACGGCAATGTCGATGATTTGTTTGTTGAGGAAGTCAACGAACTCGATGATTTGCTCTTGAGCGAGCCAGCGTTCCAGTTGGCGATCTTGATGGTTTCACGGTCCATAACTGAGCATGAAGGTAGCCACAGCTTGGAGCTGGACGGATTTGTTCTTGATGGTGTTGGCAATGTCGTGCATATTGAGGAAGATGATCATTAGTTCCACTGCGGTGAACCACGAACCATCGTTGATTTCTGGCTGTGGTAGGGACGGTCCATCCTGACGCCAGTTTAGCCCAAGGGCTGTGGGGAGATCCTGCGGCTGTAGAGCAGCGGTCGTCTCTTGACCTGAGTTTGCTGGGACTCTGGCAGTTTGAACTTGAGCGGTGGAGGCCGCCGCAGCAGTAGCAGTGGCACGAGTAGCAGCCAATTGTTGATTGAGTGGCAGCGGTGGCAGCACTGTAATTGGTCATCGAGGTATCGGTGGGAAGTTCTGGTCATTAATTTCGGGCACCTTCTTGTGGCCAGGCTGGTTTCTCGTCGATGCTTTCTTCCGGATCTCAATGTACTCGGTGCGCTTCGGGCAGGCCTTGCTTGTAGCTTTGTGATCAGCACCGCAGGTGGCGCAAATGGGATCGGCTTCATCGAGTCTGTCACAGGCGTCGGTTTTGTGTTGTTTGCCATACTTGAAGCAGCGGATGACTATTAGACTGATGCAAAATTTGAAATTTTCGCTCCACAGTGCTCAAACGGTTCCAAATTGGGTCCTGATTAACCTCCCAAAATTTGAACTACTTTAGTAAGAAACTGACTTGGCACAAACCATTTCAAGTTTATATGGGAATTACTATGGGAAAACTTATGTTTTTGTTGATATCTATCTAACAATTCACCACATCATTATGCTTTTAACAATGATAGCAATGATTGTAGCAAATTTTGTCAGCTACATCTCTGTTGAAATCCACCTTTCAATCAAATGTAAGGAACAAAAGTAATTAATGATTCAAGTCACTGATGTCTTATGATTATGCTCATTCAACTGTTGAGCAGGCAACATTGGTGTTTCTGGTGCGAAGAATAGAGTACAAATATCATGGCTACTATGTCACACTGCAGAATACAGTGTTGATCACAGAACAGCTGTTTGATCATGCCATAAGATTATCAATCTCTTAAACAATTAATAACTATTTAATTTGACGTTTGACTGAAAAACGATTTTTCGCAAAGTTGTAGGTTAGAAAATTTACCGTAAGAATAATTATAGAACTTTTCAAAAAAAACAATATGGAAAATGGGTAGAAGACAATGAACAAAAAGTTTAGTTTTCGAATGGTTTGTGCCAAGTCAGTTTCTTACCAAATGAGTTTAAATTTTGGGAGGCTAATCAGGACCTGATTTGAAACCGTTTGAGCACTGTGGAGCAAAAATTTCAAATTTTGCATCAGTCTAATGACTATATGGCAATTCTTCGTTCCATGCCCGAACAACAGGCAGTTTGAGCATTGGGTGACTCCACGACTGACCGGCTTGTACCGCTCCCACTTCACCACTATGTTAAACAGGACGCGGATGCCCTGGAGGTCCATCAAAGTTGTTGATTTCTTCACAAGGTGAACCAGGTATAGTTGGTCGCGGTACGCGGTACTTGACGGCCTTGTTGTGGCGGGCCATCTTGTGAATTTGGACCGGCTTCAGTCCATTAGCCACCAACTCTTCCAAGAGGACGCCTGTGTCCATGTCGCATAGTCCTCGCTGGACCACCTTGAACGGCTTAACAGCCTCGATGTCGTGGAAGAAGTACTCCACCTGTGCTTGGTCCAGCATGGCCTGAACCGCGCTGTAATGGTTCAACGCAGGAATCATCAATTTGTATCCTTCCGTGCACAGCTGGATGGTGCACCGGACGCCCTTCGTGATGTAAAAGTTTATTTTTTCCCGCAGTCCGGGAGGGAAGCCTTTCACGTAGAAAGGTGGCATTCTGTCCTTTTTCGGTCCTGTTGTTACCGTCACCGGTTCTGCGCCGTCCTTCAGAACAGAGAACCGATTGTTGTCGCGGCTGTCGCACTGTCACTGTTGTCTTCAGGCCTAGACCGTTTCCCGGGATTGCCGGTGTTCGCGCCACCGCGCGATTTTTTACCCATGGCTGGGTCAGCGAGAGCGTCTCTATTCAACGCGAGAAAAAAAACGGAACAACGCAATCGAACGAACGAAGAGAGCGAGAGAAGAAACGTCGACTGTACTGCTCAACATTCTGGCAGCGAATAGATTATAATGCTACTGTTGAAATCATGAACCAAGACTTCAATCATTTTTCTGAGTCTCTTATCAACCATTGACGACGTGAAGTAAATAACATTGTTAAATCTTAATTATTTGTTGGACATTGAGTGGTTTGAAAGCTCTATTGTGTACATGAATCACGGTAACAGTGCCCAGATTTCAACTGTATAAATGACATCCATCGATATGTAAAATATCTCAATTTGCAATTTTACTGTCTATGTTTTTAAATTTATGCCAAGACCTATTTTTTAAATGATTCTTATATTCCAGTTGAAATCGATAAACATCATCTATTTACAACATGGAGTGCAGCAGGAAGGAGTTCGGCGATAAAAAATCGCAGCGTATTCAAAGAGGGCCTGAAAGCCTATTCAATTGATTCAGACATTATGCCGGAAGTTGCTGTGGAGGTTGAAAAGTATACCAAAATCTGTGGAGGTTGAAAATTATACCAAGGATTCAAAAATATCTCCAAATGATAAAATGACAAGTGATCAACGAACCGAACGAAATCGCTATGTCAAAAGTGGAAAGCAATAATGGTATAATCTTCTTCCTTTTTTCATGACAAGTAGCCCGTGCTTGTAGAAAGAAACGAGCAGCAATTTGCTTCACGAAGTAGAGCCGAAGATGATACCCGTGTGTTAATGGGAATTTTTTGTTACGTCTTTTCTCGATTTAGATCAAGCTATGTCCTCATCCGTGTATATTGCAACAAAGCAGGCAAGCAATATATCATTATTCTTCTACCACTCCGATCGAACTATGTTACAGAGCGAGCTTGTCATGGTAGTCGTAGCGACCGTTTTGTCTGTATCGTTGGTTGCTTTATGTGTTTGGATTCGCTGCTCTGGATAAAACATAATCGCATAGCTGACAGGGTGCTGCTCCACCATTTTGAGAATTTCAAAAAAACCGTTCAAACTTCCAGTAAACATCCTCAAAATACTTTCTTTGTCATCACCAAGCGTTCCCGATGGGCGTAAGCCAATGCCATTCGATTTGTGTAGTGACTTGACTAAAAGAAAGAAAACAGCATCCATTCGTGAGAACCATCAAGCGGAAGAGCTTGTTTTTGCAACGCAGATGAAGCTACGCGAGTCAGGTCAGAAACATGCTGATGATATTCTCAAAGAAGCTGCGCAGACTATCCCGTCGCGGGCAATCAAAATTGCTAAATTGTGGAAAAGATCATCGCACAACCCATTGTTCTAGTATAACGATGCTGAAGCTTTGGCATTATTTGTTCAATCCCAGTCGGCGCCACCGGGATGTTCTGAGGCATAACATCTCTGATCACACCTTCGGAAGGGAAGTAAAGCCGTTGGTCCCCGACTCATGAGTTGATGGGTCGATAGGTAGGGTCCAGGTGTGGTGATTTTGCTCCCGTGGCAAAATCCTACACGTGTTTTGGGTGTATCGCCCCGCAGGCCACCCACCACCAAGTGCACTCCGTCGACGCAACGTTGGACTACGAGGGATCACGAGGGACGCCTCCACCGTCGCGTTGCAGTAGGGCAAGTAAAACCATGGAAAACGACTATAAAAACAAAATGTACATAACTAACCCTTACGTTAAGACACAAGCTTTTATACAAAATGCATTAGTTGCTCATATCCTTCGTTTCTAAATTGCCGTTGAAGGCCGAATAAACAGCAACAGCACTATGAGTTAGAATAGCAGCTTATGCCAGTTTTTATTGTTCACAAAGCAATTCCCTAAGTTAAATGTGTGAGATCGGTTTATGCAGATTCGGTTTTTGTTTCGCCATTTTAGAATAGGCTCTGGACTTGGAAAACCTTCAAAGGAAACCGGGTCCACCCTGAAGTTGTTGGAAGTTCCGATTTGTTCTTTTCGATAACTCCTTCCGTGAGTTTGGTGTGGAACGTTTCGGTCGTGGGTCGTAGGTTGAGGACCAGGACTCGCCTTGAGGTCTCCCAGCTGGGCACGGGATACAAAGAGAGATACAAACCACGCTCCTTCACGGCAAGAAAAATACACTTGCCTGGCGCTTAAGTGAAGGCTGTATTCGGCACCTACCCTTTCCTTCTCCTACTCCCGTTATAGGGATTGAACCCAGACCCATCAGGATGTTAGAAAGCAGTCACGCTTACCACTACACCACCGGCGCCGCTGATTTATGATTGCTTTTTGGGAGAGATATTAGTTTCCCATTCATTTTGTTTAATTAACCATGTTACCGGGATTTAAGTCCAACTTAGACCTACATAATTCTAGACGAACAATTCAAAAGGTGCTATCTGTTTTGATCGATTCTCTTCATGGACTTTCTATGTCGGTAATAACTTCGGTACAGAACCGTTTCTTAAGAATATAGAAGATAGATAGTTTCATCGATTGAGCTTGAAAACTAACATGGCCGCGAGGATGTAAATAGAAAATCAACGAAGGGAATCTGTCAATGTTATTTTGGATCTAGGTCTAGGGTCTAGGCAGTTATCACGCCGTTTTCACTTTTTGTATATTTTTGGGGACGAATATACACAATTTTAAGTGAGCTACAGTTAAGATTGCTGTAACGCGGATTCGTTAATGCCACATTCCAAAAGCACCGTTGATCCATATGAGATTCGTGCCAATTGGGGTCCAACTTTGATTTGGAGTTAATTTGAAGAAATAACGTCCTGGTGTCTTTGGAAAAGTTGCTAAGGAAAAAGAGGGCATCATCTGGTTGTATCAAGCTTCATGGATAACACATTCGGGAGACCCGGAGCAACCGTGAAATTGGCCCTGGCATGGTCCTTGAGCTTGACGGATTTTTCGAAAGCATTTTAAGAAGTCCCGCTAGAATAAATTTGGACTTCTAATCGAAATATGGGCCCTAGGGTGAACGGAAAGATCCGGTACAATCCTAAAAGTGGTCCATCCATGAAACTGGACCTTGAGCTGTGCAAATTTTGCTTAAAAAAACTCATAAAAGTCTCATGAAAATACACCAACAGGCGGTCGAACGAAGTCGGTTGGAGGTCTGCAGAATGATCGATCAACCGAAAGGAAGATGCCACGCAACTTGTTGATCCAACGCTGGAGTAGAAGCTCGATGCAATGATCGAACAGCAAAACTATCGAAAGATAAATAAATTTTTTGACGTTTGACTTTTTCCAGGCAACTTTGAAACCATTAATGCTGTCATAAAACTAAACGGAATAGGATCAATCAAAATGGCCTCAGATAAAAACGATACAATCTGCAAATTATCTTCATTAAAGCCGAATTATTTGCATTTGTCAGCGATTTCGTGAAAGCAAAATAGCTTTTTCACAATTGGCAAATGGAAAAACTATTTTTATGCCACCGCCATTTTGGTATTATTCTATTTGTTTTTTAATATCTTCGTTTATCAAGATGTGTTTCCTTGAAAATAAATCAATGAACAGTAAAAGAGATTATAAAAATTATCAATCCTGATGAATGTGGGCGTCTTAGTGGAATACCTGTTTAATGAGAGAGAGAGAGAAGGATTAGTAATTTCCATTTAATCCCACTACCTTACCGTAAGGTAGTGGAATTTAGTGGAAATTACTAATCCTTCTCTCTGGAAATCATCAAATTATCTCGGATGAACGCAATGATTATAATAAAAAAATACCTATACTTTGTTTCCTAAATTAAAAATGATAAGTAAAATCAACGATTTTCAAAGGCGGACTTATTTTTTTTTCGATATTTCGAAGCACATTTCGCATAAGATTTAATCTATCACCTAAAACTAGGCCACAAAATGAGAACTGTTTTGATAATTTTTGTATTTTTTTCACTTAAATGATGAGGAAATTTATGTGGAACATTTTAAAGATTCATTTTGAACAATGAATGTGACAAGATTTATGTATCCCGTTTTATTTTGATTGATGCTTTATTTCTAGTGTGCTTAGCAAGCGTCAAAGGTAAATGGCACCAGTATTGATGCCGAATAGCTTTTATTGTAGTTTTAATAAGGATTTCAAATGATTCTCACTGCTTTCATCGTATAACCTTTTTGCAGCAAATCAATCTTGAAGTGCCTCGAAAATATGCCCTTCAAAACCTTCTTCTGGGTGGGTTAACTAGACAGATTCTAGTCATAATGAGGTTTTGGTGGATGTAATTAAGGCAAAGCTGTCTTGATCAGGGTTGTATGAATGTTATTTTATAGTAGTCTTGTAGTACTTCATAAAACGTGAATTGTTACTTGGGCGTCGCTCCGCACTTCTAACTAAAAACTGCAAGGGACAGCCCTATGGGGTTGTACGCGATGGTGACGCAGGACTACGTGGTCTTATACAATAAATCTTATCTGTTAACTGCAGCAGGAGCTTGTGTTTTGTGTAGGAATAGAAATTTTAGCGGGGTTCTCTCTGTTTATACTCTTAAGTATGACGCGCTTGACATTGATGGCCCACAGCGACTTACAAAGAGCTACTGATTCCGATCAATAGCGGTGTGGCTTCTTCCTCCTTCTATGGATGCTCTTGGTTGCAGCTCGCTGCTTGCAGGCAGATTTTTGTTGTGTGCTGGAGAACACCACCACTCAACACGCGGTGATTGAATAAACACCGTTTGGTGAGACCAGATGGAATTCAACTTTGAAGTCTGTTTTAGGGAAATCACTTTTCGCAGGCAATGGGTGATAATTTTAATTATCATAACAAGGGTTGCACATTCGTGCAATTTTCAATAGTGAAATTTTGAAAAATGATATAGTCTTAAACATGCGATGCGTCGGAATATTTTTGATCGATTGGTGATAAAATTATTGAAATTGGTCCAGCTGAGATATTAACGTTTAAAATCTTTCATAATTTTGTTACATGTTCCATTTTCGGTTTTCACAAAGTGTACCACCATATAGAAATCACAGACGTAGTCCTACGTCAAAAAACACGGGAATGTCAGTTAATCTAGCTAGCTACGCAGTAATGGAGCAATAGTTCAAGGTTAATGGAACAAACTTAAAAAATGTGTGTCCAAAACATGAACAATATATGTCTAATTTATGGATCATGCCCATATTTTTAAGTGCGCAAATGTGATTTTCTAGGGATCAATTTCGTTAGCTTCTGGTTCATTGTAGAACATTTTATGGGTCATTTGCAATATGTTTATAAGTAATTCGTAAATTTTAATTTTTTTAGAAATTAGCGGTATAGTTTTACAATTGTGTTGCTGAATTTCATATAAAATATGGATACAATTTTTTTTTTTATGGGTCATTCACACGTTTTTAGGGATTTTCTCTGGTTTTTTTAAGGAGCGTTTTTATTTTTTATGGATCTTTTATTGGTGTTTTTATTCAAAAGTATGTTTGCCGGGAGGAAGGGGCAAATAAGCACTCTTTCCCATTTCCATTGACCAGCACTCGTGAACAAATAAAGCAAGTAAAAAATAAACAGATACCATAAACTATACTATGAAATCTAAAAATACATAGGACTGAAATAATAGGTTACTTCTACTGAATTTTAAATCAATATCAAGAAAAATGCGTAGTCTACGTCAACCATGCGGTCGTGTCTTGTACACAACCCCACATTTTTTTCCATTTAAATTTCATGCGGCCTTTTTGTCTTTTGATCTTTTGTCATAGATTCTACTACCGGAGCATCGAGTGGCGGCTTTTGTTGGAATTTAGTTTTGATTTCAATTATCCTCCTCTCTGGCGCCTAATTAATTATCTAACCCACTTTCAGCAACGACTCTCGACTTGCACTATTCGAGCCCAGGCACACACACCTTACCGTCAGCCCGTCGACATAGATTCGAATAATGGAAAACCGTAAATTCAATACATGTATATGAAATCAACTGCACTTGGATGATACACCCACAAACTAAACACATTCACCCCGGAACCGACACATTATTTCTATCGTAGCGTGTTCATTTTGTGTCACCATCAACTCATGCAGTCTTGAGATATGTGCTCTAATATTGCAAACCGGGAAAGTTCCGTATGGAAGGAAGCTTTTTTTTAATTTTCCGTTCCCAGGAATCGATACCATTTGTGACTGACTAAATGAATCCCACAGTCATCGCTTTCCGGCAGACTCTACCCTGTGCCTGATGTGATCGCTGTCCTGTCACATCATTTGTCAGTCTCATTCATCATTGTTATAGAGAGAGAGAAAAAAAAATGTGAAAACGGTACCCCGGTGAACTGAGCCGGGTTTAATTTGGCATGAAACGTTACAAAGCGATTCAATCACGTGGAAGCATAATCGACACCGAGTGCGCGATGGATGTGACGCGACACACACACACGCGGTCGATGAGATTGACACTCATAGATTGAGTAAAATTTTCCTCGCTTTTCCTCAAAATCTGCTCGAATATGAGGAAAATTGACGTAAAATTTTCTCAGTCTAGGAGTTTACTAATGAACTGATTTTTTAACTAGATGTTCCTCATACACTCAACCCTTGTTTTACGCGGGTACATTTTTATGTGGTGACGTCAGAAAGTTTCTGTAAGTACACCAGTTGCATCAAGCTTGGTTTTAGTTGAACATCGGAAAAACAAGACCACGCAAAATCGAGGAAACTTTAACTCAGTCTACGAGTAAAAAAGCTACGGTTTCGCGAATTTGAGTGAGCGAAGCTTTTATGTGAGTTGGTTTAATCGGCCGTGCACACACTGATGATCTATCTCTGCAAAAGCATTTTCGATGGAAACGGAGGGTGCATCAATCATTCGAAAGAGTGCGCGCGTGGACCTGGAAACGGATCCCGGAAGAACTAGATGACTGTTTTCCGCTTGTCGGCACTGCACCCGTTTTTATGCCTGTAAGTATTATACTATATACATATATACAGAGATCGAAATCAGTTGGCAGAAAGTGGACACGTGATTGGTGTGATCGCCGTGCGTAACTCAAATTGATTTCGATCGAATACCAGAGCATTGTGTGTTGGGGGAAAAATTGACTTCGTCGAAGGCAATTAATTTTCGACTTCACAAAGGCCTTGCACAAATTGAACTCGAAAATTGCTCGTTGATTTATAATCCATGTTGATTTCACATCAGCCGACGCTCATTTATCGATAGTCATCGGGCGCGAGTTGATTTGCGTGGAACCTATACAGGGTGGAAAATGAGTATGCTCGAACGGTGGAACCATGGAGCATTGTGTGATCAATTTCCTGTGCAAATTGGGTGGTTGCTGCCGTGATTGGTTAATTAAATATTTACCGAGCGGATACCGGCATCTATTAATTGTCATCGCTTTCGCCTGTCGGAAAATGTGTCAGGATCCTGTTTTTATGGTGCCAAATTGTATGCCTTCAGAATATGCAGTATCACGTAGCGATAACGTTTTTCGACTGTTGTTGATTCCTTCGATAGTAAGTGTATGCCCGATACGTCAGAAATAATAACGGTTTTCCAATCATGATTTATTGGCTTCTCTGTGGATGATTCCCCACCATTGAAGTAAAACTGTTCTTTCAGTGACCATTTTGGTATGTCTAAAATTAAAACTGTGTTTCATGACGTCGTTGAGAATTGTGTTAATTGAGTAGTGAAGAATAGAGGGAAGGACAGGTTGTTAGAGGGCACACTAAACTGAATATATTCAAATGGCCGAGGGCATCGTATCGTGTTTTTCCTAAATTATGTACATAGCCAGTCATAGCTTTTGCATTTCCCACTTCGTTATTTATGAATGATCCCTTCTTCTTCTTATTTATAGCTTTTTACGCTTTTTCACATGAGCGTATGGTCCGCTCTCATCTTAGTTGTAGCCGTTCGGTTGCAAAGTTTCAATACAATATTTTAAATTTGCACCATATGATCGAGCATTCAAGTAAATCTGCATAATGCTTGTGGTGAAATCCATCAGAACTTTATTCGAATTTGGCGAAACAACGAATAGAAGATTAGGAATCCCATAGATGAAGACCAACTAACTCATTTTTTCCTTGTTTCAAGATCATCCTCGGTGGACAAAGCCGAGTCTTATCACTATCAACAAGGCATAAAAAGTAACAAAGACTAAGATGTGTTCCTTGGATTACTTAAAAATCCTTTGACTATATGTTTTTAGTATTACTTCTACGTGAAGTCAACGATTTACATAGTTGAAGATGCTAATTTCAAATAACAGACTGTAGTGGTAGTTTTTGTACGATATATGGAGAAGTAATACTAAAAACATATAGTCAAAGTACATAACTCTGGATGGGAGCATACCATCAATTACTGTCAATGGTCGAAAGCTACAGTAGCAACACCTACCCCACCCATGTCCCCTCGAGATCGTCAAGTCGACGATGACAGGAGCACATATCGTGGTAGGGGTAAACAATAGTTGCAATTTCCAAACCTACGACTGGATGCCTTCCTTCAAATAACAATTGAAGTGCGGTAAAAATCGGTAGAACTGTTTCAAACACACAGTTGGTACTTGAACGGATCGGTTTTCATCTCTTTTTGCCAGTGGTGGCGGGGGGGGGACACCCCTCACCATCCCTCTCCAAAGGGGGAGTTTGGTAAAGAGAGATGAAAAAACCGATTTGTACCTTCCTTAAAAGTTGTCCTAGTTCGCTATTCTAATATCTATATACAATCTTTACACTGCCGTACTCTAACGGAACTATCAACTCTATGCTTTCATCTACTCCATCTATCGTATAAAAATTACCACTACAGTCTGTTATTTGAAATTAGCATCTTCAACTATTAAAAATCCTGTTCCCCTAGTTTGAAGTAGTCAGGACTATAGGAATCGGTGGTAGATCTTACATCCCGTAACGTACCGCGAAAAGGTGATCTACCCACGTAACGTTGCTGACCGTTGTTAACAGGAGAGGAATTTGTACCTGGTCGGAATCGTTGTTGCGTTTCCTACCTATCGATTAGAATGAGATTGTAGGATCGCTTTGGATTTGTGGTTTTCACCACAATTTGAACATTTAATTTTTTTAGGATCTTTCTTCACAGGACAGCCGTCCTTTGCGTGAGAGGAATCGCCACAATTCATGCATTTAGCTGGCATGTAGCAATTCTTAGTTCTTAGTGGCGCCGGTGTTGTAGTGGTATGCGTGATTGCCTCTCACCCCAGCAGGCCTGGGTTCAATCCCAGTCGGCGCCTCCGGGATGTTCTGAGGCATAACATCTCTGATCACGCGTTATTTCGGAAGGGAATTAAAGCCGTTGGTCCCAGGTTCATGAGTTAATGGGTCGATAAGTAGGGTCCAGGTGTGGGAGCTGCCTCCCTGGCGTCGCACACGGGGGCAGATCAGTGATTTTCTCGGAAAAAATTAATAACTTTTGAACAAAGCATCCAATCAGAATACTGTTTTCGGTAAAGTTGTTTTTATTAGTTAAGCGCTTCTTCTGAATAACTTAATTAGTTCGCAACTTGGTCGTAGAGATGGCGCGCGAATCTAACATTTGAATAAAGCATCCTAGACGTATGATGTTTTCAACAAAGTTTTTTATCTATTAAAATGAAGCAAAGTTACAGAAGACATAAAACTTCCATAACCTTTAGCTTCAGAAATATAGGGTATATTGAAAAATATGATGCCAAAATTCTTATTTGTTAGCTTTTTGTATATTTTCATATGTTTGCTCTGGTTTCTGCATTTATTCCAACGAATAAAAACTAGGTGCGAATTTTCATTGAACAATTTGTGGAATTTATAGTGGTTTTAGTGAAATATTCTCGAAAAACATGATATTTTGCCTGTATTTTAGGTGGGTGGGATTCTTGAAAGGGCAGCTGGACTTTGTCTCTTTTGTTAGCTCAAGTCATCGTCTAACATATACCAGAAAACTGTAGACATGATATTCGATGATTTTTTTTAAATTTCACTTTATATTTACCGATAAAAACATCCCTTACATTGAAATGAACTGTTTCACAAAATGGATAACATTATAGAAATTGTTGACATGTCACCAGTTTTAAATGCTGAAGTGCTGAATTTTGAGATTGTTTACTTATTATGAGCTGCCAGCGAACCAGGGGCCAGGGGCTGGCGGCCATGTTTTTGATGCTATCATCTGCTTTTGACTCTCTACTTACTACACGATTATCCGTCCCTTTCCACCATGTATATGTCAGCTCAATCAGCTGCATTACCCATACATGTATTTAATTTACGGTTTTCCATTATTCGAATCTATGTCGACGGACTGACGGTAAGGTGTGTGTGCCTGGGCTCGAATAGTGCAAGTCGAGAGTCGTTGCTGAAAGTGGGTTAGATAATTAATTAGGCGCCAGAGAGGAGGATAATTGAAATCAAAACTAAATTCCAACAAAAGCCGCCACTCGATGCTCCGGTAGTAGAATCTATGACAAAAGATCAAAAGACAAAAGGCCGAATGAAATTTAAATGGAAAAAATTGTGGGGTTGTGTACACGACACGACCGCATGGTTGACGTAGACTACGCACTTTTCTTGATATTGATTTAAAATACAGTAGAAGTAACCTATTATTTTGGTCCTATGTATTTTTAGATTTCATAGTATAGTTTATGGTATCTGTTTATTTTTTATTTGCTTTATTTGTTCACGAGTGCTGGTCAATGGAAATGGAAAAGAGTGCTTTTTTTTTTTTTTTTTTTTTTAACTCTTTATTTGTTCCAAATTCAAAATAAATTACATTTCATTTTTAACCTAGGTGCTCCAGTTACTACAGTAACTTACCAGCCTTAATTGTTATGATATATATCTAAGTGTTTTTACATTGTTCCTGTCTTGGCAATTCAGTATTTTAAACAGGTGTTTTAAACCTGCATGTCAGTATAACAATTGATGGCTTAAAACTAAATAACTAAAACTAAATCTTATCTAAGTATAAAGGGAATTAATCGTTGCAATTGAGGATTGTAACGATTTTTGCCGGAAATTATTAATTATTTTGTTGGACATTTGTGCTAAAGTCTCAACATTCGAAATTCTATGTACTTCGGTAGTACTGTACCAGGGAGGCAACTTCAAAATCATCTTCAGAATTTTGTTCTGAATCCTTTGAAGTGCTTTTTTCCTGGTAGTGCAACAACTAGACCATATTGGCACAGCGTAAAGCATGGCCGGTCTAAAAACTTGTTTAAATATTAGAAGTTTATTCGTCAGGCAAAGTTTGGATTTCCTGTTTATAAGAGGATACAAACATTTTATATATTTGTTACATTTGGCTTGAATGCCCTCAATGTGATCTTTAAAAGTTAATTTTTGGTCAAGAACTAATCCAAGATATTTCACTTGGTTTGACCAGGAAATTGGAACTCCGTTCATAGTGACTATGTGACTACTACTAGGTTTCAAAAAGGAAGCCCTGGGCTTATGTGGAAATATTATAAGTTGAGTTTTGGAAGCGTTGGGAGAAATCTTCCATTTTTGTAAATAAGAAGAGAAAATATCTAAACTTTTCTGAAGTCTGCTGCAAATAACACGAAGACTTCTTCCTTTAGCGGAAATGCCTGTGTCATCAGCGAACAAAGATTTGTGGCAACCCTGAGGCAAATCAGGGAGGTCCGAAGTGAAAATGTTATACAATATAGGCCCAAGAATGCTACCCTGAGGAACTCCTGCTCTAACAGGTAGTCGATGAGATTTGGAATTTTGATAATTTACCTGCAGAGTTCTGTCAGTTAAATAATTTTGAACTAATTTCATAATATAAAGTGGAAAATTAAACTTTTTCAATTTAGCAATCAAACCTTCATGCCAAACACTGTCGAATGCTTTTTCTATGTCTAGAAGAGCAACTCCAGTTGAGTGGCCTTCAGATTTGTTTGAACGAATTAAATTGGTAACTCTCAAGAGTTGATGAGTAGTTGAATGCCCATGGCGAAATCCAAACTGCTCATCTGCAAAAATTGAGTTCGTATTGATGTGAAGCATTATTCTATTCAAAATTACCTTTTCAAAAAGTTTACTTATTGAAGAAAGCAAACTTATTGGACGGTAGCTAGAAGCTTCAGCTGGATTTTTATCCGGCTTCAAAATTGGAACAACTTTTGCATTTTTCCATTTATCAGGAAAGTATGCCAAATGAAAACATCTGTTAAATAATTTTACCAAGAAAGACAAGGTACTCTCTGGGAGTTTTTTGATGAGGATATAGAAAATTCCATCATCACCTGGAGCTTTCATATTTTGAAAATTTTTAGTTATAGACCTTACTTCGTCCAAATCAGTCCCCCAGGAATCATCAAAAATATTTTCCCGAGAGAAAATATTCAGAAAATCCCGAGCAACCTGATTCTCAATAGGACTAGTAAGACCCAAACTGAAATTATGGGAACTCTCGAATTGCTTAGCAAGTTTCTGAGCTTTTTCCAAATTTGTGATCAAAATTTTACCACCTTCTTTAAGCGCTGGAATTGGCTTTTGAGGTTTTTTCAAAATTTTTGTGAGTTTCCAAAAGGGTTTGGAACTCGGGTCTAATTTAGAAACATTATTTTCAAAAGTTTCGTTCCTCAGGGCAGAGAATCGCTTTTTAATTTGTTTTTGCAAATCCCGCCAGATAACTTTCATGGCAGGATCGCGTGTTCTTTGAAATTGTCTCCTACGGACATTTTTAAGACGGATCAAGAGTTGAAGATCATCGTCTATTATAATTGAATCGAATTTAACCTCGCATTTTGGTACTGAGGCAGCTCTTGCTTCAACTATAGAAGTAGTCAGAGATTCAAGAGCATAATTAATTTCATCTTTGGTTTGCAAAGG
This sequence comes from Ochlerotatus camptorhynchus, assembly GCF_037179485.1. Classification (NCBI taxonomy): domain Eukaryota; kingdom Metazoa; phylum Arthropoda; class Insecta; order Diptera; family Culicidae; genus Ochlerotatus; species Ochlerotatus camptorhynchus. Next base: position 5,192,666 of record NW_027040766.1, on the reverse strand, counting down.
AATGTTTGGATCGAAGTTATATTCCATAAATGTTCGATATTGCTCCCAATCAGCCCTATGGTAATTGAAAGTAAAACTGTTGGGATTAGAAATTATTTCTTGGGATATTTCAAAAGTTACTGGAAGGTGATCAGAACCGAAGTCAGCATGGGTAACCAATTGGCTACAAAGATGACATGAATCAGTTAAGACCAAATCAATAGTTGAGGGATTTCTTGCAGAAGAAAAGCATGTTGGGCTGTTTGGATATTGAATAGTGTAATAACCTGCAGAACAATCATCAAACAGAATATTACCATTGGAATTGCTTTGAGCATTATTCCATGAGCGGTGTTTTGCATTAAAATCACCAATAATGAAGAATTTAGACCTATGACGGGTAAGTTTCTGAAGGTCACCCTTGAGAAAATTCTTTTGCTGGCCTACGCATTGGAATGGCAAATAGGCAGCTATAAACGTAAGTTGTCCAAATTTTGTTTCAACAGAAACTCCCAAAGTTTCAAAAACTTTGGTTTCAAATGAAGAAAGTATTTTGTGTTTGATTCGTCTATGAATAATGATGGCAACGCCACCACAGGGTCCATCGAGACGATCATTTCTATAAATCAAGTAATTTGCGTCCTTCTTAACCTTATGGTCAGGTTTAAGGAACGTTTCAGTTATAACGGCAATGTGCACGTTATGAACTCTCAAAAAGTTAAATAGCTCGTCTTCATTATCTTTAAGAGATCGAGCATTCCAATTTACAATATTTAATGCTTTAAAATCCATTACTGAATTTTAAAGTCATGACAATATTATTTGCAAATTTTACTCCAGTTTGAATAGCATCAAACATGGAGTTAGATTTAAGCATATCAGAAATCATGTCAATTAATGAATTCTGTAAAAATTCCATTTTAGGAGCAGTAATACTTCCTAAGTCAAAATTGTCAAAATTTCCGTTAGAACGTTGGTTAGTATTTTGATTTCTACCCGCTGCAATAGCAGCATAGGTAGCTCCATTAACTCGTTGAACATTGTTAGCAGCGAGGGGAGTAGGTACAGATGAAACATTTGAAGCAGGGGTGATATTTGTACCTACGGGTACGAATGTAGAATTTGTTCCTCGCTGACCGTTGTTAACAGCAGAGGAATTTGTACCTGGTCGGAAACGTGGAGCGTTTCCTACCTGTCGGTTAGAACGAGATTGTAGGATCGCTTTGCGAGTCTTACATTCCCAAAAATTGGATTTGTGGTTTTCACCACAATTTGAACATTTAAATTTCTTAGGATCTTCCTTCACAGGACAGTCGTCCTTTGCGTGAGAGGAATCACCACAATTCATGCATTTAGCTGGCATGTAGCAATTTTTAGTTCCGTGACCCCATCCCTGGCACTTACGGCACTGAGTGAGGTTTTGGAAATTTCCTCCAGTCTTCCTGAAGTGTTCCCACTTCACTCGGACATGGAGCATAAGGCTAGCTTTTTCTAAGGCCTTAAGGTTGTTTAGTTCACTAGACTTGAAGTGAACTAAATAAAAATCATTAGAAATACCGTTGCGCGAATCGCCAGGACGGGATTTCATTTTCATTTTGATTACTTGGAGTGGCACAACTCCAAGTAATTTTGCCAGTTCATCTTTGATCTGATCCAGGGATTCACCACTGGGCAGTCCTTTCATGACAACCTTGAACACACGTTCAGTTTTGGTGTCGTAAGTAAAAAATTTGTGCTTCTTCTCAGTAAGATACTTGAGAAGACATTTAAATCCGTCCAAGGTTTCAGCCAATAGACGGCATTCACCCCGACGTCCAATTTGTAGTGAAAACTTAACTTTCACGAAATTCAAAAGTTCCATGCGAAGAGCATGGAAATCGGTAGTGGTTATCACAATAGGGGGAATCTTTTCCTTCTTGGCATTAAGCCGGGAAAGTTTACTAGAATTTTTCTTGGATGATGGATCATTCTCATCATCCGTGAGCAAATCAAATTGATTACTCAAATTAATTTCATCAGAAGGGGGGTCAAGAGTTTGCCCCTTTCTTTTGCGTTTAGGCGCCATGGCGGCAGTAAATTTTTTATCCAAATCGACTTCCAAGCAGATTACTATAAGAATCTGAAGGATCGAAGAGGAATTTTCCAAATCGATATCCAACAAGGATTACCTCGGGTAGGGTCCAAACAAGGATCGAAGAGGAATAAGAGGAGTTGAACAAGGTAGAAAATTTTTACAGGTTGAGCACTGAAAAGTGCTGTTTAAATTTGTTATAGCTTTAGGTAGTAGTAACACTTCCTTAAGCAAAAAGCAAATAGATCCGCACGGCAAGAGAGCACGATGCGGACTGGAAAAGAGTGCTTATTTTCCCCTTCCTCTCGGCAAACCTACTTTTAAATAAAAACACCAATAAAAGATCCATAAAAAAATAAAAACGCTCCTTAAAAATACCGGAGAGAATCCCTAAAAACGTGCGAATGACCCATAAAAAATAAAAATATAATCCATATTTTATATGAAATTCAGCAACACAATTGTAAAACTGTACCGCTAAATTTCTAAAGAATTTAAAATTTACGAATTACCCATTAAATATTGCAAATGACCCATAAAATGTTCAACAATGAACCAGAAACTAACAAAATTGATCCCTAGAAAATCACATTTGCGCACTTAAAATATCGGTATTATCCATAAATAAGACATATATTGTTGATGTTTTGGACACACATTTTTTAAGTTTGTTCCATAAACCTTGAAAATTTGCTCCATTACTGCGTAGCTAGCTAGATTAACTGACATTCCCGTGTTTTTTGACGTAGGACTACGTCTGTGATTTCTATATGGTGGTATACTTTTTGAAAACCGAAAATGGAACATGTAACAAAATTATGAAAGATTTTGAACGTTAATATCTCAGCTGCGCCTGGACCAATTTAAATAATTTTATCACCAATCGATCAAAAATATTCCAACGCATCGCATGTTCTAAATTTTTATCATTTTTCACAATTTCACTATTGAAAATTGCACGAATGTGCAACTGTTGCTATGATAATTAAAATTATCACCCAGTGCCTGCGAAAAGCGATTTCCCTAAAACAGATTTCAAAGTTGAATTCCATCCGGTCTCACCAAACGGTGTTTATTCAATCACCGCGTGTTGCGTGGTGGTGTTCTCCAGCACACAACGAAAGGCTGCCTGCAAGCAGCGAGCTGCAGACTGCAGCCCATATGAGCATCCATAGAAGGAGGAAGAAGCCGCACTGCTATTGGTCGGAATCAGAAGCTCTTCGTGAGTCGCTGTGGGCCATCAATATCAAGCGCGTCATACTCAAGAGTATAAACAGAGAGAACCCCGCTAAAATTTCTATTCCTACACAAAACACAAGCTCCTGCTGCAGTTAACAGATAAGATTTATTGTATAAGACCACGTAGTCCTGCGTCACCATCGCGTACAACCCCATAGGGCTGTCCCTTGCAGTTTTTAGTTAGAAGTGCGGAGCGACGCCCAAGTAACAATTCACGTTTTATGAAGAACTACAAGGCTACTATAAAACAACATTCATACAACCCTGATCAAGACAGCTTTGCCTTAATTACATCCCCCAAAACCTCATTAAGACTAGAATCTGTCTAGTTGGCCCACCCAGAAGAAGGTTTTGAAGGGCATATTGTCGAGGCACTTCAAGATTGATTTGCTGCAAAAAGATTATACGATGAAAGCAGTGAGAATCATTTGAAATTCTTATTAAAACTACAATAAAAGCTATTCGGCGTCAATACTGGTCCCATTTGCCTTTGACGCTTGCTAAGCACACTATATAGCATCAATCAAGATAAAACGGGATACATAAATATCATCCGATTTTGTCATGATTTTCGTAATCTCTATTACTGCTCATTGATGAATTGATGAGATTAAAGTTATTTTCAAGGACAAATATCTTGATAAACGAAGATAGTAAAAAACAAATGGAATACTACCAATATGATGGTAGCATAGGAATTGTTTTTCCATTGGCCAATTGCAAAACGCCAAGCGGCGCCGGTGGTGTAGTGGTAAGCGCGATTACCTCTCACCCCAGCAGGCCTGGGTTCAATCCCAGTCGGCGCCGCCGGGGTGTTCTGAGGCATAACATCTCTGATCACGCCTTCCTTCGGATGGGAAGTAAAGCCGTTGGTCCCCGGTTCATGAGTTGATGGGTCGATAGGTAGGGTCCAGGTGTGGGAGCTGCCTTCCTGGCATCGGTAGCATTGGTGCTCAGCACGGAAAACAAGATCGACGGAAAACAAATAAAGGACAAATAAGAAGGGGGATCAAGAAATTGCCCTTTTCTTTTGCGTTTAGGCACCATGGCAGCAGTAAATTTTTTATCCAAATCGACTTCCAAGCAGATTACTATAAGAATCTGAAGGATCGAAGAGGAATTTTCCAAATCGATATCCAACAAGGATTACCTCGGGTAGGGTCCAAACAAGGATCGAAGAGGAATAAGAGTTGAACAAGGTAGAAATTTTACAGGTTGAGCACTGAAAAGTGTTGTTTAAATTTGTTGTAGCTTTAGGTAGTAGTAACACTTCCTTCAGCAAAAAGCAAATAGATCCGCACGGCAAGAGAGCACGATGCAGTTGATCAACTCTGTGTTTCAGCTCATTTGAAAGTTTGAGTGCCCTTGAGTCTGCGTAGCCTCTCCAGTTTGCCCAGTAGTGCACCGTCTCTGCGACACAGTTCAAGGAGTCCCGTGCTGCTGAGTTGTTCTCGGGCAGAACTTCAGTTTCATAGTGTACTTTGAAACATTTCAACAGCTATTAATTTAGAGCTTTCTACACACTTAGATTTTTTTGCCGAGATGGGCACCACCGAGCAGCTCGGCATTTTATTTTGCTGGAAATTCAGCAACAAATATGTTTGTTAGCTGAGATATCGACACAATTCCCGTTTGTTAGCTGAATCTCGGCAAGCTTTTCACTGAGATCCAGCAAAATAAAATGCCGAGCTGCTCGGAGGTGCCCATCTCGGCGAAAAAATCTAAGTGTGTATGTCAACCAATGCATGAATTGATGCATGATTTTGTGGCAAGCACAATGATACTCTATGCCCAGGGCATTGGAGTAAATTTAAACCCAAAAGATTTTCTAGATTGAACTGGGAATTTAATCTGCTGCCTCTGGCTTGATAATTTCATGCCTTAAATGAATAGGGCCTTGCATCTGAGGCCCTATGCATTGTCCTTTACCATCTAATTCAGACCTGTATAACCTTGCTTAAGATCATTCCTTGAAGATTCCAAACATGCCATATCTTGTCACAATTTTTCTAGAGCACAAATATTAGACATTTTTGTGATATCACTCATGAATTTCCTGTTTGCTGGACTGCACAGTGGTCCACATCCAAATAAAAACGTGAGCGTTTGAGATTTGAGTAGGAAAACTTGATTTTAAGTATATGGTGAATTAAGGAAAGATTAATGAAATATAATTGTCTAACTTTTGATGCTTTGCGTTTTTCGATTATTCACCCTAGAAACGAAATATTTTTTTAATGGCAATATGTTATCAGGTTTCTACGAATCCCTCTCTGAAGTTATAAATCATCATGTACCTCGAAAGAGACAAACACCGATTTCTGATTTCAACAAACCATGGTGGACTGCAGAGCAGTGTATGAACAATCTATGTAGGCTGTATGGATATTATATTTTACTTAAAAAAATATATTTTACTTAAAATATGGATCATAGTGAAATTTTGTATGGATCATTCTCACTTTTTTATGGATTTTCACCGGGGCTTCAAAAGATCATTTGGGTAAATTTAAGGAATATTTTCCAATTTTTCAGTTTCATCAATTCTAAAGGTGCATGCTTAGGGCTGCCGTAGGCCCTTTTCAAGTGTTCGTCTAGAATGAACAAATATTCAACTTGTCCAAAACGAGACTTAAATTGTCATTCATCGTTCAATCCTACAACCGGAATCCTACGTAAAAGAAGTTTTACCCAAATACTTCCAATTCAACATAGGTATCACTCGTTTTAAGCTCACAAACAAAAAAAAAAACTTTCATGCAACCAGTTCTGTTGAGTCTACTCGTTAACTTTCTCGCAGTAATCCATCTATTTCATCACCAATCCATCAGAGGGAGGATTATAGCACCCCATTCAATTGGAATCGATTTTCCTGTCTCGACCAAGTTATGCCATTCTCGTTCTGTTCGTCACGAGAGGACATCAAATAAGCGATAAATTAATTAGTAAAACTTTTCTGTCGACTTCGTTCACACCACCCATCGTTCCAGCCACACTCACTTAGCGGCGAGAGTTGGGAGGAGGGAAGGGAAACTGGTGTGTATTGGTAAGTGTGGTTCGCCATTAGTATCCATCTAACACGACCCACTGCATCGCGGGAAAGCTGCTGACTGCTATCGGTGCGGACCGTCGTCGTAGAGGCAGAAAGGGGTTTCAGAACTGGGAGCGTAATCACATTAAGCGGAGACGAACGACCTCTCTTCTGGGTGATACGAAAAAAAAAAACCAGCTGTATTCGTGCTGGGTTTTCGCACTTGAAACACATATTATTACAAAACGAAGGAGACGACGAAAATTAGTTCATTACCAACGATGGCGTCTGGCGTTGGATGGAATTCCGTCTCAAGGTCGAATGGTTGATGATGGTTGTGCTTCCACCCGCGTAGCGTGATGTCGCTTAAAGCTGCACAACCATACACAGTTTTCTCGCCTTGTGCTTTCCATTAAGAAGTGATTCTAAAGTGTGCTTTTCATCGCCCGCCAAAGCCAACACGCTCCATTAGCTGCGCTCCGAAACGATGGAAACTCGCGCTCGCTCAAATGCACTTCGTATCAGGACCGATATGGGTGGGAATCCTTCTCAGAGCAAAAGTTTTCGAGTGCAGAACAAATTTGCCATTAAATTTCATGCCAAACAATAGCGTGCATGTCTCTCGCTTGTTACGAGAGTTTTGTGGGAAAATATCAAACTATCTTACTTATATTCGAATTGCGGAAAAGGGTGGCCTTAGAACAAAAGGAGAGAGCGCTAAAAACTACAAGGTAGAACCAAACTTTGGCCGCTAGCGGGAAATGCGTTTCCGGAGTATCGTCACGTTGCGGCGTAGTTCAAACATGACTCCACTTGGTGAAGAGATGCAGCAATACCTAGAGGTGGAATAGTGAAAGAGGATTGAAACTTTGTAGCACTGCCAAGCGGCAACGACGACGATGACGACGACAGTCACACCAAGGAAAAGTTTCAACAGGCAACATTACACAGGGAACGTGACACATGTGACAGGTAACCAATAAACACTGTCACTTCTTTGTTATGTGCGAAAGGGCAAGTTGTGTGAAACGCAATCGGAGGATGGCGAAGGAAAGAAGGGTTAATATTCATGCGATATGGGAAATTGGCATGCGGTTGCGGCACCACGGCTTAGCCTAAGTTTTTTTTTTGTTTTTGATATATATCAAGTTGAGGAAGAATTTTTTATAATGTTTGGAAAAGTTTGACTGAGTGCTGCTTGACATACTTGGAGGGGAGTTATACGAAATTGGAAACTATCTTCGGAAGCGAGGTGGATTACAGTTAGTTTTCACTTGCGGATTTTACATAAGGAAAGACTTCTTCTTTTTTTTGGCTAATGCGTCCCAACTGTTACTCCATGGGATTATGGTTATTATTGTCATGTGAAATATTTCCGGAATTTTTGTGCTATTTGAATCATTTATTTGGCAAACCAAATAATTCACATTTTTATCAAAAACGACCATTTGGCAGATTTTAAATAAACTTTTGAAAAAGATTCCGCCTTCAAATGTGCAATTGAAAACTGTACACTGTACATTCATCAGATATACAATGTGTAGCGCACTTAAAATACGAACCATTTGATTTTATTTGGGTCACCTCATGCGTGTTTCTGTGAAGACATTTACCTAAATTTTCAAATGCATTAAGAACTTTTAAGATGTAAATTGACACTAGGGCACTATCGTAGTGAAAAAAATATTACTCCGTCGCTAATTAAAAATAAATGTATAAATGTTTCAGGAACTTTAAAGAAAAGCTGGGGAATTCGGAGAAGTTCAGAGAACATTAGTGAAATTTAAAGCTGCTTAGATCAATTTCGAAAACTTTGTGATTTTAAAGACAGTTCAATTAATTTCACTGAAGCTACCAAAACTTCAGTTGAGTTAAAGATCTTAATTTTCGAGAACTTTAAATTCAAATTTCATTAAATTCAGAAAATTTTCGTAGCTGCGCCGTTGGTGTAGTGGTAAGCGTAATTACCTCTGACCCCAGCAGGCCTGGGTTCAATCCCAGTCGGCGCCGCCGGAATGGTCTGAGGCATAACATCTGTGATCACGCCTTCCTTCGAAAGGGAAGTATAAAGTCGTTGGTCCCCGGCTCATGAGTTGATGGGTCGATAGGTAGGGTCCAGGTGTGGGAGCTGCCTTCCTGGCGTCGGTAGCATTGATGCTCAGCACGGAAAACACATCAAGGAAAAAAAAAGTAAGAGGTTGTATCCAAGACACGACCGTAGAAGATTTGACGTAGGATTACGAAAGGTACTTATGTACTTAGGATGTCACAGCAAAAGTTTAGTAAGTATTGAATTGATTTCTTAACTCGTTATCAGTGAAAAATTTCGATAGGTTGAAATTCGGAAGCAATTTGAGAGTTCTGTTTTTGAGGTGCTCTGTCGATGTCCATGTAGTACAAGCCAATCCTAGACGATATGTCTTGGATTCAAGTCTTTAGTTAACTATTTTATTAGTCATTTATGGTCCTGAAAAGGATCGCTGGTTTGGAAGCTTGGAAGCTAGTTAAGAACAATACTGTGCACATTTTTCTTCGATGTTTTTTGGAAATGATAGCGGTGCGGAAATGAAATATGTAGGGAAAATGGATGTAATGTCGGCCTAAATACCCCTAGTTCGGGCTCATACATAAATTCAGCAATCGACTAGATTATCGATGGCGACCAAAACTATCCATAAGTACCGTCCCAATGACGCGTTCATCTAGATACAATTGAAAATGTCAGATTTTTAGCGATGGGTCTAATCTTAGATCCATAGGCCAACATTAGAGTCATTTCCCCTATTAGGGAAAACACATTAATCACAAAATATGAGCCTAACGGACGGTACCTACATTTATACTTTTTGATGAAAATTTTAAGCCCCGTCTATCAAGAGAATTCGGCAAGGTTTTTTTTTTGCATAGTGCTTAAAGGAGGAACTTAAAGGAGGGACTTAAAATTTGTACCAAAAAAGGCATAAACATCGGTACGGTCTGGCATGCTCAGTGCTTTGTATCAATAATCCACGACTGTGTTAGGGAGACCACTTTTCCCATAACGGAAACGCCTCGTTTTCTGACGACAAAGTTACGCATTTACGTGCACAAAACGCACGGAATTTTTGTTTTATTCAATTAATAATAAAAAACAAAAAATGATTGGAGAAATTTCTTGTTCAATTTTTTTCCAATCGCGATCAATCATATGAATTCGAGATTTTTTTGCTTTTTCTATCTTCCTGGAGAAAACATTAAGAAGTACCTCTGGTTAATTGACATGGTCATGTGGTATTCGGTCATTGCGAGAATTTGTATGCACCACTTCGATACTGTTACGCATTTGACGACAAACGTATGGTTGCTGGATACATTATCAAAAAGCTTTGGGGGTGATGTGGCGAGCGAACGTTCATTGAAAATGAATAGGCATAGATGACCCACAGATTGCACCAATACATTCAGGCCTACAATTCGTCATCTTCTTTAGACCAGGTTGAGCCTTGATTACTAGCTGTTTGCGGGAAGTGACATCCGATTGATGACCTTTACAAATAATGTCCAAAACATACTCTTTAACAAGTTTATAGTGGTCCTGAAAAGGACCGTTTTGTCGTGATGGTTAAGTAATGCTGAGCAATTAGGGTGTTGAACGAGAATGAGGCTGGCGAGCTATAAGTTGTTTGAAGCAAGGCATCGATGACCCACAGCAAAGAAACTGATTTCGATCCGTGCGGCTTCTTCCTCCTTCCATGGATGCTCATGTGGGCTCTGCAGCTCGCTGCTTGCCCACTGCCTTTCGTTATGTACTGGAGAACAATCACCCCTATTCTGTATTTCGTTTCGAACGAAATTTCCATACAAAAAAGTAGAAGGGTCTGTGCCTTGGGGCACGAACGGAAGCTTGACGTAGGACTGCTAGTGGACGGAATAAATGTCAAGAGCATTTAGTTCTTTTAATTGATCAATTATCTATTATCTCAACTCTTTCCGTTTTTGAATTGTAGGCATACCAAATTTGTAGTAATCTTTTTCAGAGAGAAAGTTGATTAAGAGAATCAATCAAAATCACTTGCACCCCTGCTTCCAAGTTTGGATACAAAATTAAAACTCTGGAAAGCATGTTGTGTGGTCATTGGGGGGCTTGTGGTTCTGAATATGGACAAACAAGCACAGATAAATTCTATTCCAACTCTTTACTGATGTAAGCTTGATGGCCCTGAAAAGGGGCCGTTTTATTGAAAAAGACATCCATGGCCACTTACGCTTGGTGTGTTTAGTGTAGGTGACAGCATAACGGACCTCATTTTCCAGGAACACCTTCAGCACACCTCGTAGATCAGACCGGGGATATGACTGACACCACCACGGCGAGCCAGACGACCGATGGCAGTTATCTCGAAGAACTTTGCGATGACGCTTGGCGCTTCCTTTACCAAACCTTTTCCTCCTTTGCCACGACCAGTCAATTGTTGCTTGTTGGGTGTGAAGGAGTGGACTAGCCACCACCTTTCTACTGCTGCTATTGCTGTTCACCACGCCGTTCGAAGCGAAAATGAGCTAATGCCATACAGCAGCGCTCTTTTATATCTTTTCAGGCTAATGCAGAATGATGTGCAACCAAGTGGTATAAAAGCTACAAAGACTCCTCCCATTATGAGTAGTTTGCTATCAAGTAGCGACACTGGCTCTTTTACTTTTGCGTACACGGCGAATGAGAACGACCCAAATTTGAGTTTAGTTCACTCATAATCGCCAAAAGTGCAGGAACTCAGCGATGAGTAAATTTGTCTCATAGTTTCCTGTGGAAAACCTAAAAAATCTGCCAGAAAATGAGGAAATTGACGAAAATTTTATTCAGTCTCGGAGTAGTACCAATAGACTGAGTGAATCCAATATTATTTTTTCTCAAATTCGGGAATTTTTCCCTGGAAAATCCTGGAAAATCCTGGAAAAACCTGGGAAAACCTGAGGCAAATTTACTCATCGCTGAGTTCCTGTACTTTATTTCTTATTTTTGAGATAACTAAACTCAAATTTGGGTCGATCTCATTCGCCGTGATATCAAAAGATATCGACGCCGGTGGTTAGCGATTACCTCCCACCCCAGCAGGTCTGGGTCCAATCTCAGTCGGCGCCACCAGCATGTTCTAAGGCATAACATCTCTGATCACGCCTTCCTTCAGGAAGTAAAGCCGTTGGTCCCCGGTTGAGTTGATGGGTCGATTGGTAGGGTCCAGGTGTGGGAGCTGCCTCCCTGGCGTCGGTAGTATTGGAGCTCAGTACGGAAAACAAATCTCGCGTCACTTTTCAATAGGTCCTATCTACATTGATCGATTCTCATCATGGACACCCTCTTTCGTAAATAACTCGGCTTCACAAATGTTTCCTGCCGTCTTAGTCGAATTAGATGCTAGATTGTTGCTTCTTACATCGAAAATATCCGGCCGTGGCGATTCAAAGTTGATCAAGGTTGATCAAAATAATTTGTACTCCTGCTTCCAGTTTGATTACATAAGCATTTTGTGTGATCGTTGGTTCTGAATATGGACAAACCGGCAGATGAATTCTATTCCTACTCTTTACTGTAATAAGCTTGGTGGCCCTGAAAAGAGCCGTTTTGTTGCCAAAGTTGGTGATGATTTAACCTCCGAAACCAATCGGAGTGCGTCCCTGTTACTTCAGAACGTAGATGACATCCATGGCCGTTTACGCTTGGCGTGTTTAGTGTAGGTTTATTTATTTTATTTATTTATTTCGTCAACCAACGTAGACTAGTACAACTAATACAGTTTTGTTTCTTAAATATATATTTATATAAAAAAAGGTAGTGTCAGCTTTTTGTCTTTTCTTTTATGAGTTATTTCTTATGGAATAAAAATATTGCTTTAGTTTATGCCGAGACATTGTAAAGTCAATGGTTTCGCAGTGTTTATTGTAAGAGGCCATCATGCGGTTTAATGGCCCATATTTTGCATAATTTGTGCGATGATGTTTTATGGCAAATAAATTTCGATTTCGGAGTTGCCGAGTGGGTGCATGGAAATTTAATTTTGATAAAAGTTCTGTTGAGTCAATTCGCTGCGAAACGATATCATTTACAAATGAAACCATTGCATATTCACGACGCTCTTTTAATGTTTGTATGTTTATAAGCATGCAGCGTGCTTCATATGATGGAAGAGGAAATGAAGTCCAACCTAATTTACGAAGAGCGTATAATAGAAATTGTTTTTGTACGGATTCTAATCTTTCTTCGTGCGTGATTGAAAATGGAGACCATACAATGCTGCAATATTCCAGTATTGACCTCACATAGGCAATATATAGTGTTTTAATTGTGTAAGGGTTCTGAAAATTATAGCAAAAGCGCTTGATAAAGCCTAGCATGTTATTTGCCCTGTGAATAATTGTATTGTAATGGTCTATGAAAGTTAGCTTAGAGTCTAAGATAATTCCTAAATCCCTAACTCTTTCACATTTGTCTACAGTTTGATTTCCTAATGCAATTGAAATGTTTGAAGTTGTTCTTTTTCTACTAAATGATATTAAGTTACATTTTTTTACATTCAATTCTAGTAGACTTTTTTGCATAATATGTAGAATATGTGTATTTCATTCCGGAATATATTGATGTCTTCTTCATTTCTTATTTCCAAAAAGAGCTTCATGTCGTCGGCATAAATAAGCAATTTGAGTTTTTTGAGAATGTAAGATATGTCGTTTACGTATAGAATAAAAAGGAGAGGTCCCAAATGAGAGCCTTGGGGGACGCCTGAAGTGACTTGAATTGGGCTCGATTTCTTTCCGTTGAATTTAATTATTTGTTGGCGGTTAGTTAAATATGATTCAAGCCATTTCAGGAGCCCTGACTTAATTCCAATTTTTTGCAGTTTAAAGAGTAACATTGGTATGTCAATGCGGTCAAATGCCTTGCTAAAGTCTGTATAGAGAGCTTCTACGTGGTTTCCATTATCCATTGCAATCAATGAATAGTCTATAAATTCAAGTAAGTTGGTCGAGGTCGAACGACCCTTGAAAAAGCCGTGTTGCATGTCAGTAATTCTATTTTTGATTTGGAGAAATAATTTTTCGTTGATAATTGACTCGAAAAGCTTAGGAATGCAAGAGATAATGGCTATACCACGATAGTTACGTTCGTCAGATTTTCGACCAGATTTAAAGATAGGTACTAGAAATGAGCTTTTCCAAATTTTAGGGAAGGTTCCGGATTCCAGGGACATATTAAAAAGCCAAAACAATGGAGCAGTGAGTTCCATTGCTAGACATTTAATAAATACTGGAGGAATTCCGTCAGGTCCAGGACCTTTTGAGGCCTCTAAATTTTTTAAAGCCTGCAAAATGTCCTGCACTTGAAGTTGATTGAGGCCAATGTCCCTTGAAAATTCTGGATAAAATGCAAAATAATCGCGGTCACGATCTTCTTCAGAAAATGTCGTATAAATTTCTTGAAAAAAATTTGCGAATAGATTACAGTTTTTTTCCGAACTATCACCGACATTTTCGTCTAGATGCATTATTGAAGGAAAATTGTCAGATTTTAATTTCGTTTTTACGTAATTAAAGAAGTTCTTCGGACAGGACTTTATTTCACGTTCAGTTTTTGCATTATATTCTTCAAATGCAGTACTGATAGCTAAATTCAGTTGATCGCATAGATCCAAATAAATTAATAAATTATTACTACTATTGTGTTTTTTTTATAAATTTTATGTGCTTTTTGCTTCCGATTTTTCAAGTTTTTTATTTGTCTGTTAAACCAGACTGGATTTTGTGTGTGTCTGTTACGTCTTTTTTTCTTCAAAGGTATTTCTTCCGAAATTATTTCTGTTAAAATTTTGTAGAACAAGTCTTTACCAATTTCGACATTTCCTACATTCCTTAAAATTAATTGCCAATTGACACTGTTTAATTTAAATTTTACTTTTTCGTAGTCTGCTAATTTGTATTCGAAGACTTCTTCGTATTCGCAGTCGTTGGGTCTTTGGTTTTCATGCATAAATAAAGAATATTCGATTGCTGTGTGAAACGCTTCATTTTTCCACAGTGGATTTAATGATTCGGTCACACAGAAATCTTCATAAATATTCGTTAGTAAAAAGTCCAAATAGCAATTTTGTTGGTTTTTGATGTGGTTAATTTGGTTCAGTCCTAAATTAGCAGTTTTGTCAAAAATGAACTGCAATGTTTCATTATCCCCAACGACTGGGAGTAAGATACATTCATTTTCAGAGTCCAGAATGAAGTCAGCATGGCGTTGATTAAAGTCTCCATAGATGTGAACTTTAACCTCAGGAGGAAGGTCAGATAGAATTTGTTCAGCACTTTGGAAGAAGGCTTCATAAGTGCTTTTATGAGCATGGTCTGGTGGGAAATACACTGAGGCGAACACGTGCGTTTCACCGGCTATGTGTGATTTCACCCAAATATGCTCAAATTCTGTAAATTTTGGTGTAAAGATAATTTCTGAGTTAAAATTGGCCGAAAGAGCTATAAGAACTCCACCACCTGACTTCTTCTGTGTTGCATGAAAATTTCTGTCGTCTCTGAATACATTAAAGGCATTTCCAAAGATTTCTTCACTTTTTACGCTTTCGTCCCAGCTTGTTTCAGTTGCCAGAATGACCGAAAAGGATGAGCATAATAAATGTTGATAAATTTCCTTCATTTTAGCTGGGCTTTTCATGCGATTGAAATTTTGACAATAAATCAAAATTTCAGTCGCATTCTGTCTGTGTGAAGAAATTGTTGGAAATACGTCGGTTGATAAAGTATGGTCATTGTTATTATTAGTTACCTCAGTCTCATGCCGAGCATCGTTATATAGAAATAATGAGTCTTCCTCAAGGTGCGTCAGCGGCGTTGAAAATTTACAGGATTGTAAAATTTGAGGGCGGCCTCCCTAGTAGATTGTAGGCGTTGCGTGCGTTCACTGGACAGGAATGTACGGTAGGATGACAGTAGGTGACAGTATCATGGATCTCATTTTTCAGGAACACCTTCAGCACACCTCGTAAATCAGACCGGAGATACGTCAGACACCGCCACGGCGAGCCAGACGACGGATGGTGGTTATCTCGAAGAATTTGCGTTTGGTTCTGAACATGGCGATGAGTGTGTAAAATATTACGCAATTCCATCCTCCCTATTCGCACGCGCCCGAGGATCGGAGGCGAATGCCACTTCGACTTTTTTCGTCTCCTTACTACTCTCTGACGACTGTGCTGGGGAAGCAGCATATGCATGTAGGTAATTGGTGGATTTGTTAGTTAATTCGACGCTTTTGGACAATGCTGGACATTTACCAGTTTTTCAATAGTTTCTTGTTGAAAATCAACATTCGGAAGCTTTGTTATCGATGCGTAGCCATATTTATGATCGATTGGTGATAAAATTATTGAAATTGGACCAGGGGCAACTGAGTTATTAACGTTCAAAATCTTTCTTAAATTGTTACATGTTCCATTTTCGGTTTTCACAAAGTGTACCCCCATATAGAAATCAAAGACGTAGTCCTACGTCAAAAAATATTTTTTTGTATGAGAATTTCGTTCGAAACGAAATACAGAATAGGGGTGAATGTTCAAAGACTCACGCTGAAAGCACTGCTGCTGATTATGATGCTGCTGCTGCTGACTCCGACGACCGGACACCACCACACACGGTGATTTAATGAGCACCGTTCAGTGAGTCAGGATCGAATTCGATTTTTAAATCTGTGTTAGGGAATACGCTGTTTGCAATCGGTGATAATTTTGATCACTGCACTTGTGTTTCTCCGAGGCAATTAGTTGCCCTTCTTAAGCCTTATTATACTTAAATTCAAAAAACAAAAAAGTACCAAGGAAAACATTCCTCAATATTGTTTCGCTTTATGCGTTTAACTCAGAATACCTCTGGCGTTTTACAAATCATTACCAATTCGGTTTCTACGTTGCTGTTCAATTTCCGTGAGATTCTTGAACGAAGATACATGTTCCTCAAGATCCCTGAACTTCATAAACAGAAGTATCAATGAAGTCTAGCCTAGACTTGTCATTCTCCTCTGTGAGAGACAAGAGCTAACATTCTAATCTTCTCGCTCTGTTCGTTCTAGAAAGAGCACTACACGCAGTATATTGCTCACTACACCCTTACTGTGTGTGTAGTTTTCGGAATGAACTGCGCGGTGAGATTAGATCACTCTACACTGGTGGAAACTAGTGAGTGACATAAGAGCTCAAGAATACTCTGCAGTGAACTCACAGAAGCTCACTCCAGAGAACACTGGAGTGGGAGAACTGGTTGGTCCTCTGAATATAGAGCAAGTGCAATTGTGAATGATTTCCCAATTTTCCATTCGATATTAACGTTGACGACTGTATTTGAGTCGGAAGACTATCTTTACTCCAACGGTGTTTCTTATTTACTATTGTGTGAATAAAAAGTAAAAACTCTTCTCTCCTTCACCTTCTCACGTAAAACCGCATACAAAATCAACACACTCGTCATCACCACTTTGATCAATGCGTGTCATCCTTGTGATTTATTCGTGTGGAAGACACCGACTTTTCTTGCAGATTTACAGTTAACTTATGAAATTTCACCATGGGAATAAAGAGTTGTAGCTTCTGCTGAGAACAAAGGAGAGTTAATAATAAATAAGAAGCTATGTTCTTGCATGGAATTGCGGGTGTCTTGTGTGTATTTTATCGTGCCGCAACCCCAAGTGGATTTTTATTTATAAAAAAGGCTTTGCGTGCTGCTATGGCAAAGCGTAGTTAACGTGTTTGGCAACTTTTTTTTTTTATAATTTCTCATTTTATGAAAACTCTTAAATTGATCATACAACAATCTTCCGTGCATGTTTCCGAAGCAGTGAAATTTGAATGGTGCATATGAAATGCTACAGGTAAATTTGTAGATCATAACATATTTACACCCCATTTAAATTTTTTTTGGAGATTCCCAAAACTGTGCTTTTCAGCAAATTGTCCCAACAGCAAACTGAAAAAAAAACGCTGTTCTAGATATTTTTCACTATGAGCCTTATGGATATGATAAGTAATTCGATTAGGCACTGGAGCATGTCCTTCTGGTGCACTAATTCCACTATCTTTCGCTTCTTGCTTATGCTTGATTAATTAATGTCGTGACAAATTGAACGTAGAATCCGTAGAATCACATTTAAATGGTTTACCAGCCTCATGACACAACGAACACCAAGATAAGAAAACCTCATTTCCGTAACTATTTATCATTTTTTTCTTATTGAAAATTTGCTGGACAACATCTACCCATTTTCTTTATTCATCTGGTTTTTCTTATTTGTCAATTACACGCTCAAACCAAATGCACAACAGACACGCACGACTAGGGTTACCATATCAAAAACTTGAAAAGGAGGACATTTCATTTGAGGTTTGGAGATTAAGGCGGACAATGATTACTTTTCTGAACATTAAAGTAGGACAATAAGTTTTTATCAATCTTTTTAGTAATATGTGCGCTATCACAAAATACATGATTTACAAAGGTTCAATTGAGATTGTTCATTTGTAGTAGTTACCAATTCAATTCATCTTCTCGTTATGCTTCTGAAAAAGGTATCAAACTAGCCTTCATAATTCATTTTTGATACTTGGAAATGATCTAGTCTACCTGATTTGCATTAAAGCTACAGCTTTACAGCCTTAAAAACATCCAAACTTTTAACATGTACAAAAATCAGGATATATGTAATCGCTGATTGAAACCAACATGGAACATCTAAGCAGCTTGTTAATTTTACCATATATTCAGCAAAGGATTCTAAGGCCGCTGCCATAGTGAGAGCGAAGAGGCGCGCTTATCGTTCTATACAAAAGAATTCCTATTATTGATATTATCCCTTACATTCGATTTCACGCTTCGCGTGCCTCATTGCTCTCAGTATGGCAGCGGCCGAAACAAAATCAAGCGTAACTATTCAAATCGACGTATCTGCTTCTGTAAACAATCTCTTCAATCGACGATTTGGCTTAACTGCTAACTCACCCACGCAAACAAACACCATCAGCAGGTAAGGAAAACTTTCGCCTACTAGCTAGTGAGCTTGCAGTTACTACAAATCGTCGATTGAAGTGATTGTTTACAAAATCAGATACGTCGACTTGAATAGTTATGCCCCATAGAACCAGAACGTCAAAATCAAACAAATGTTGGATTCAATCTGTGTGGCTCCCGTTGGTGAATTTCAACTTAAATTTGACAGATAGAAAATGTTCAAAGAAACCTGCTATTGTACCAGAATTATTTCTGGCAGACCAGGAATCAATTTGGTAACATATGGTAACCCTACGCACGACGCGAAACGCTCATATGTAGTAACTTACTTGACTTAAAATGATCTTTATTTCTTGTATTTATGTAGTATACATGTATGATTTATCAAGTGACACAGATGCGTCTTTTCAACTTCATAACTTAGAAATTACAATTATTATTAATTACAGCTCCTAGTTCTATCAGGCCTGTTTAGAGAATGACCGCCTTGGTGGGATTGGTTTGTGTCTCATATATAGTAGGTCCATTTTGTGCAATATGCTTGTACCAAAATAATGCTTCAAAAGCGCTCAAACCTATGCTCTGGAGAGTGGGCTCTGCAGTGAAGTCTCTCGAGAGGTAAACCCCCAAGAGCTTTTAGGTGAGTGAACTTGAGAGCACATTAAATTCATTTATCTAGAAAGAGTTGTTTTAGTTTTCACCACAGAAGTTCTCAATAAGCACTCTCTCACACATGGATTGTCGTGCTCTCACCGTAAACGTAGTGATTTGCTCGCATGAGTTGCAATGGATACATCCTCAGAGGAGGCAAAATATACGTACGCTAGAGCCGCATTTGGGTGAAATGACATCACTGAGTCTAGGTCTAGGTCTAGAGATCTTCAAGGAAGCTCAAAGATCATAAGGGTAGTTATATTTAATAACTTATGGAGAGTTACGTCTTTCGGAGAAGTTTAATTGGAACTTTAATTCAGGGTTCCATAAACTTTAGGAAAAATTCCGAAATTTCAGGGAAGTCAAGTCAACTCAATTGCTGTCATGGTAATTTTGGAATTGGCTTATCACTGATTTCCGCTCCTTTTGGAATGTGCGCACAATTTAGTTCTCTCTAATTAAAACTGGGGTACGGGTAAACTTGGCTGCTATCAGCTTGCCCTAAGACTTAAACAAACTAAATTTTTCTGATCTTGACTTTTCAGTTTAACGGTGGATCAAAACGCAAACGTTTCGCTCTTTGGGCTTGGACTTCTTTGTATTAGAATTTCTCAGAGGTTTTTAAAAGTTGACGAAATTTTTAACCCAGAAGATTTTTGAGCTTCCACAATTTGTTTTCCGTAAGAATTTCATTACTTTGGATTCTTCTACTCTATCACAATATAATTTGTCAGTAACATTGTCCTTTAGGCGACACTCTTGCCGTTGTTGCTCATACTTCCTGCAGTCAATCAGGAGGCGACGAACGTTTGATGGTTCTCCGCATGTCTGGCACATGTTGCTTTCTTTGTTGAAGACGTGCTGATGTGTTAAGCGTGTGTGACCGATTTTCAAACTAGTGAAAGCCCGCTGCTCCGTACAGGAGCATCGATCCATCCAGGTAAGTGTAGATGGTTTACAAATTGGACCTCCCATTGATGTCAAACTTGTTGTTTACTGTGTCCGACTACGTCTTCACTGGGAACTGCAATATCCAAAAGATCTCTACATCGTTCCTAGTTAGGGTAAATCGTCTCCTTTAGTATTTCCTAATATTCCAACGAGGATATTCCGATATTCCTAATATGAACAAACGTATATGGAATAGATATTTCTAGATATATTTGTTGTGCTATCACAGGCGGTTCCCCTACTTTATATCGCTATTTAAGAGTTCAATCTACTCGAGGAATCCGTGAATTCCAAAACATTCTACCGGCTCTCTTTAAGGGAACTATTTCAGGCAAAACCTCACCGCTAAGGAAAGCTGAAGGAAAGCTGAAGGAAAGCTGCCATCTGAATTTTCATTTGACCCTGACATTTCGTAGCTGATTAAAATACCACTCATCTGAAATGTTGAATCCAAAGATATGAGAAACGAAGTTGTCGACTAAACCATAATCTATTCAACAGGGCTGGAACAAAAATCACCGCTAGATTCTTTATCATCCGCATTAATATTTTTTACAATTTCTTCTCAGACAGACGGGGATTTTTTTAAATATCGAACAAAATGGGCCCAAGGTTTGCAGTATGCTTTGAAATTTGGCCCACAGGTAGAGTTTATAATCATATGAATAAAAAAAAAATCAAAAAAATTTGGGGTCGGAAATATTTGGTTGAAGTTTTCGGTTTATCTCGGATATGGCGTACATTGAAAATTCATAACTCATGCACCCAGCATCGAAGAACAAATGTTTTATAGTAAAATGATAAGTTAAGTATCTCAGTAACCCATAAAAAAAATAATCTTAAATTCTTTTCCCACGAACATTTTTACGATGGAGCAAAAACACAAATAATAGATAGAAAAGCATTTTCTGATTAATCCAATCGCTTCCAGTTTTTTTATTTATGCTTAAAGAAAAAATCTGCCACTGATAAACATTAAAATTTGGTGAACATTTTTTGGATATTTTTTTCAGATTATATTTAAATGGATTGCTGAGATAATTTCCTCATCATTTTACAAAAAAAAAAACATTTGTTCTACGGTGCTTGGTTCATGAGTTATGAATTTTCAAAGTACATGATTAAGTTCAATCTCTAACATTTCAAAATAAGATCCAATGACCCATTCGGCTTAATGCCGTTCAGTCTAGTGGCCTTAGGACTAATGGCCCTAAACAAAAAACAATATGTTACCCTCGTTGGGATTCAACATGATCTTCTGCTCAGCACGCAAAAACGGTTGCCATAAGGCCATCTAGCCCCTCTCATCAGTACAAACCGCTACAACCGCTGCGAATACGTACTGCCTAGAGTGTACCGTTTGTTTGATGTTCATTAGTAATTGTTTCAATTTTCTGTTTCCATCAAGAGTTCCTTTTGTTCTGATCCACAGTCAGATATTATTTTTATTTGAATTTTCTTCATGTTTGAATTTCCACTTTATTTCAAAACCTCACTGGGCCAATAGTGAGTGTACCAAATGCATTAGCTCCTCCGATCCAATCCACTTCTGCGCTTGTCTTCAATGAAACATCAAAAGACGCAATCTTTCGCCTAATGAAAGTCAGCTTGATGAAAGGTGTCTACAGAACCCGCCGGACGTCGTCATAGCCGTTCTCGTCATCACTAACATCGTCATCATCATCATCATCATCATCATCATCGGCGTTGACGCCACCGCCAGCCGTAAAACCGACAAATGCGACACGATATGCACTCTGACAGCAAAACGGAACAAACATCACCGCTCATCTCAGCTATTCTGTCAACTCGCATAAACAAAGCCTGGCTGCAAAAGTGCACGCTGCTGAAAGCTTTCATCCTGCTGGGATCCACCGCAATAGGTTGCTGTTGAGCAGCATCCCTTTTCTGTGTAAATAATGTTCCTGTAATAAACGGGATGCACTCGCCCTCTCTCTCTCTCTCTCTCTCTCTCTCTCTCTCTCTCTCTCTCTCTCTCTCTCTATCTCTATCTCTCTGGTGTGGCATGGTGGTCTCATCATAACTTACTACTGCAGCACCTTCCTGCAGAAAGGACGACCAAACGGTGGGGACCAAGGATGGGGGAAAAGTTTAATCACGATCCACGCCCAAGTAGAAGCATGATGAATAGCAAGTACTTGGAAGATGCAACTCTTTTTTTTTTTTTTTTTTATTCACCACGTTTTGAAGTTTTTCCCCCTTTCTGAAGCTCATTTCCGGCACTAACTGCGGGACTGCGTGAAGTGAAGAGCTCCGAGCTCCGAGATGGGGAAACAAATAGCGTGGTGATGATGATGGCGTTGATGACGGACGACCCACGGCAGGAAGTTGATTGTGAGGATGCAGTGAAATAAATCACGTTATAATTTGCTTGCTGAACGGAAGACGGACAGACGATTGCGAATGGGAAGCAGTGTAAAATCTCTGTATAATTAATTTGAGAATAGCTGTGAATATGCTGTTGACAGGAGAAGCCTTGACTCGATGGTTAACGTAAAAACATAATTTCTCGGGTTTAAATTTTCCGAGCTGGTTAGAGTTGCTTTACAAGTTTTACATTTCGATTCAATGAAAAGGTTGAGCAGAACAATATCTCCCGGAGCTACGCTGCGTCACAAACAGAACCTATCTCACAAATGTGGCCTTGCCTCATCCAGTAGAGGTAACACGAGCTGTTCCAACTTCGTCACAAATAGCTGCTTGACGGAAACGCAAAACACGAGAACCTATTTCTGAGGAATGGAAACTTATGTTGCTCTCGAGCGCAAAAAAAAAACAATCGTGGATGTCAAGTGGAAAATTCCAACCGTACCCGACCGCTGAAAACAAGCCTCTTCGGAGTGATAACCAGTCCAATTTTCGAGGCCAGGTATCTGATTACAGTTTTGCATGAATACGTACACATGTTTTTGCGGAGTGGCTTGTTTTCGGTTCGTTCGACTTGGATCTGGGAAAATGACATGTGGGCCTGCGGCCTTGTTGTTGTGCCGGCGTAGATCTGTTCGACTGAGTAATTTGAAACATGGCAAAAGGTTGTTCGCTACGCTATTCAACTTATCTGGGAGGGTTTAAACGTTCGGATGTTTCGTGAGGTGGAAATTTTGGAGCAGCGCTTCTTGAGAAGGATTGAAACAATGAACTAGTTTCTGGTAGAAAATATGGGGGGGGGGGGGGTTTAAAATAGGGTTATGCTGAAACTGGAGATTACAGCTACATGCTGTAAAGTTTTTTAAAAGTAAGATTTTTCAAAATAATTTTATATCAAACTTCAATCCTTTTGTATTAATGTGTGAACATTAAATAAATAATATACCGTTAACCTTATTGGTTTAGACCTAATGTTCGAGGAAAATAAATGTCGGAGCCGTACCAGACTCCAATGAAGGGAATGGTGGGACTTCCTAGTTCTCTTGCGGCAAAACTAATCGTGTCCTGACAAGACAGGAAAGGGAAAGGGTGCCACTCAAACAGGAAGTCTTCGTAAAATGAGTGTTCTGCTCAGGCGCTTGGGATAACACAAAACTCTTCTTGCCCTGATAAGGACGGTTGGGATTCCACAAGCCCGTCGACAGCAAGCACTCAACCAGCGGTGGACTGTATTTAAAAACGGTGTACTGCTCCTCCTCAGTTGAACACAATGCCGGATCAGAGGATGTTGTAAAAAAACTAGGATAGCTTCAATTATTTATTTTCTCTTGTTGTATACATTTGACAACTAAAACCATACTAATACTAATGCCACTAGCTTCGCTGCTTATATACTATCGTAATGCTTCTTCTTCATCTTCTGGTTTCGCCTTGCTCGTTCGTTGGTTGAGAGAAATTTAACAAATGGGTGGGGCTTACGACGGTCACTGACTATCGTTCGCGTTTGGGCGTGAACATTCTCCCCCGGGCTGAGAAGTATTCTCGGAACGATGACCCAACAATTGTTTATTGTCCTTGATAGGAAGCACTGCAATCCTTGTTGCTGGACGCTTGTAAACAGTGCTACCAACCTTAACGTCGACCGTACGAACTAATTCATCTGATCCTGGATAGGTTCGAACAATCCTTCCCAATTTCCAGTTCATGGGTGGCAAATTCTGTTCTTCTAGGAGCACAATCATTCCTGGCTGCAAATTGTGTTTCTTGATTTGGTCCTTGGTTCGTTGTTGTAAGGTTTGCAGGTAATCATTTTTCCACTTTCTCCAAAAGTTTTCCCGTAGTCTTTGCAAAAATTGCCAACGGCCAAGACGATTGACAGAAATGTCTTGGTAACTCGGCTCCGTGATGGCAGTAAGCGGACGCCCGATCAAAAAATGACCAGGAGTGAGTACCTCGGGATCATCAGGATCAGGTGAGGTAGCATAGAGCGGCCGGGAATTCAATATAGCCTCAACCTGTGTCAGAACTGTCACGTATTCCTCAAATGTCAAATGAGTGTCCTTCAAGGTGCGTTTCAAATGGTATTTGGAACTTTTAACGGCGGCCTCCCAGATACCACCAAAGTTTGGTGCCTCAGGTGGAATAAAAAACCAAGCGATTTCCTTCGGTTGACAAAAACCCTCGATTTTTCCAACGGCTGATTGAGACCGAAACAGTTTGTACAGCTCGTTGAGTTCCGCCTTTGCTCCTCGGAAGTTGGAGCCGTTATCAGAGTGCAATTCTCGAGGCAGTCCCCTTCTGCTCGTAAATCGTTGTAATGCGCCAATGAACGCATCTGTGGTCATATCCGACACTAATTCCAAGTGCACAGCTCGTGTTACCATGCACACAAATACGGCTATATACGCTTTCTCCACAATTGGCTTTCGTCGTCCTTGTTTTACAAACACGGGGCCCGCATAATCCACACCAGTCACTTCAAACGGGTTAGCAGGAGTCACACGGCAAGAAGGCAAATTTCCCATTAGCTGACTTGCCTTCGTTGGTCTGATATGAAAACAAGTGACGCAATTCCTCGTAATTTTCCTTACTGCAGATCTACCTCCTGTTAACCAAAATCTGCCTCGAATTATCACGAGCAAACTTGACGGTCCAACGTGCATATTCTCGAGATGGTACGCTCTTATCAGAAGATCGACAATGGGATGATTCGGCAATATATACGGATGTTTAGTCATGGTCAATATAGGCGAATTCGTCAATCTTCCACCTACTCTCAGCAGTCCATCCTGGTACACAGGATTCAGAGAAGCAATTCTTTTACATGGCTCCTTGTTCTCGATACGGCTTATTTCGTCTCCTAAAATTTCATGTTGAACTACCTTGATGATTACATCCATCGATCCTCGTAATTCAGGAACTGTGAGGTGACACTTCAAGTTACGAAGACTCGAGTCCTTGATTTTACAGTTTGAGATAAAACGCCGTACATATGCGATCACTCTCTGCAGCTTCCGAAAGGAGCTGAACTTGGCAAAAACGGGAAGATTATCAGCATTGTATGCGGCTGCAGAAACGAAGGCTGTCAATTTCAATTCCGGCAATTTTTCATCCGATAGCTGATTTGGTTGTTCAGTTTCGTAGTTTGCGGATCGTAGGAAAAAGGGACCCTTCCACCACAATTCATTGGATATCAAGACTTTGGGCAGCGATCCTCTTGACACAATATCCGCTGGGTTCTCCTTGGTAGGGACATATTTCCAGGTGTAGCCTTTGGTTTCAGTGATGATCTCAGCAACTCGGTTCCGTACAAATACTTGGAGTGAGCTTAATGGCTTGCGTAGCCAAGCCAGTACTATTTGGCTGTCAGACCAGAGAGTAACATCGTCAAATTTCATCTTCATCGAATCAATCACCTTCACAACCAATCGGGACAACAGTCGGGCCGCTAACAACTCCTTCCGAGGAATGCTCAATTCAGCTATTGGGGCGACCTTTGATTTGCTACACAAGAGTCGCAACTCGGCTCTGCCATCAGGAAAAACATTCCTCACATACACAATTGCACCGTACGCAGAAATCGAGGCATCAGAAAACCCGTGGATTTCCATAGCAACGGTGTTTGAAAGAATGACACGTCGAGGAATTTTCATCTCACACATTTGCGGCAGAGCATCGCGAAACTTCAACCAAGAAAGCAGAAGTTCTCCTTCAAGATTTTCGTCCCAAGAAAAACCAGCGGTCCACAATTTCTGCATCAAGATCTTTGCTACCACAACGACGGGAGAGACTAAACCCAATGGATCAAATAGCCTCCCAATTTCCGAAAATACCTTTCGCTTGGTGTATGTTTCAGGCACTTCGGCTGGAATCTTCGTTACGAACATGAATTCATCAGAATGTGGGCTCCAAGTTAGCCCCAAGGTCTTGATTACTTCGCTTGTGGTAGTATAATCCAAGCGCACTAACTTCTCTCGATTTTCCTCAGGGATTTGATTCAGTAATTCCGGACAGTTTGAGCTCCACTTGTGGATAGGAAAACCACCAAGTTGGAGTAATTCTTGCAGCTGGCGCTGTGCTTCTACAGCTTCTTCTACACTGTCAGCTCCAGAGAGGATGTCATCGACATAACAGTCTTCAATGAGAATCTTGGACGCAAGAGGAAATCGGTTACCTTCGTCGTTGCACAACTGAACCAGGCATCTGGTGGCAAGGAAAGGCGCCGAAGCTGTTCCGTACGTTACGGTTAGCAGCTCCAGAACTCGTAGTCGTTGGTTGGGTTCCATCCGCCAAAAAATCCGTTGGAATTGAGTATGGCCCAAAGCTATCAATATCTGCCGATACATTTTTGCTATATCAGCGGTGAATACTACGACGGGTATGCGAAAACGAAGAAGAATGCTTAACAAATCACTCTGAACAACGCCTCCGACTTGAAGTACCTCGTTTAGAGACTTGGCTGACGGGCTAGGCTTGGCCGAAGCGTCGAACACCACTCTTAGCTTCGTCGTCGAACTGGTTGGCCGTAACACTGCGTGGTGTGGTAAATAATAACGACCTTGAGAAGGAACATCGTTTGCTTCATCGACTTCATGGCAATGACCCAATGCTTCGTACTCAGCAATAAACTCAGAGTACAGTTTCTTCAGCGTGGGATCCTTCTTGAACCGTCTCTCGAGCATTAGGAAACGACGAAGTGCAACGGATCGGTTGTCCTCAAGCAATGCAATATCTTCTCGGAAGGGGAGTGAAACCATGTAACGTCCAGTTGACGTCCGACGATGTGTTGAACGGAAAATCTCTTCGCACATATTTAACTCTGTTTCCTCCTTCACTGAATGTGAAATATCCTCAACTTCCCAGAACCGACTTATCGTCTCACTTAGGGAATCAAGCGAAACAGGGTGGGCCACTACGGTATCAGCAGCATCGTTGTTGATCTCTCCAGCGAAGACCCAACCGAGATGGGTTTCATGGAGCTCAGGAAGACCATCGGCTAGGTGAATCTGACCAGACTTCAGCAACGTGAAAAACTTTGAAGCGCCGATTAGCATGTCGATTTTATCAGGCACGTGGAATGTAGGATCTGCCAATTGAACTCCGGTAGGAATTGGCCACGATGAAACATCTATTTTAACGGAAGGGATGGTACCGGTTACCCTTGGTACCACAAGGCATTCCATATCAGTGGAGAAATTGGAACACCTGGACTGGATCGTCACTGTCAGTTTCTCTCTTGCGTAGATCTTTGCTCCGCCTATTCCGGTAACTGGCACGTTCACTGGCTCACGGGAAATCTTCAAACGGTTGGCGATCGTCTCGGACAAAAAACATACTTGGGAGCCACTATCCATCATTGCCCGGCAAGGAACTAACTGACCATCAGCACTCTCAAGATTCACGATAGCAGTTAGCAGCATCACGGTCTTCGCGGTTTGAGAATGGTTGCAGGAACAGGATGTGTTGGCACTTGTTGACGGAACGATTTTGGGAACTGTTTTGACTTCAGCAGCGTCCTGGGAAGAGTCCTTTTCAGGGAGGGTTTCGGTCTCAAGGGTTTTCGTGAAGGATTCTTCGTGCAGGAGGGTGTGATGTCGCTTGTGACATTTCGAACAATTACGCTTGGAAGAACAATCCTTGGCACAGTGGCCAAGTCCGAGGCAGTTGAAACAAATTCTCAATTGCTTCACCTTGTTTATGCGCTCTGCGATAGGCAATTTGGTAAAAATGGGACACTCAAAATGGTGGTGGTTTTCACCACAAAATTTACATTGACTCGAAGAATTAGAGGACGTGACAGTGTGTGCCTTCTGATACACAGGTTTTGCATTGGAATGTTTGGACTGAGGCTCTTTCGCCACAACAGGATGACGAGAATGTTGGAAACGCTCAAGAATTTGGCACTCACCTTTTAAGAACACCAACGTATCCTCGTACTTGGGTAACTCACCATGTTTTTGCTTACGTTCCCACAGCTGTAGGGTGTGATCGTCCAAACGGGAGGTTAATAGCTTCGTAATGATGACCCCGGATAGTTCGTCCACTGCCAGACCCTGGTACTCCAGTCCTGCGACGTGACGCTCACATGATTTCGTTAACTCCAACAGATCCTTGAAGTTGCTCTTCATCATCGGTTTCAACTGGATCAATCCATCGACGTGGGTGTCCACTATGACACGCTTGTTTTCGAACTGTTCTCTCAGCTGTCTCCATACTTGATGGAAATTGTTGTCTTGAATCATCTTGGCATTGATGAGACCAGCTGCGTCACCCACCAAAGATTTGTCAAGATAATGCAGCTTGACGGCATCGGAATCACCACTTTTCACGACCAAATCCTCAAACATGGCTTTGAATTTGGGCCAATTCTCCACACGACCATCGAAAGAAGGTATCGGTGCTTTGAGGGGATGATGCTGCACGACTACTTGGGCTGCTCCACTAGGAATAGCAACCACAGGAGCAGGCTTGGCAAAATACTCCATCAGACGCTCTAGGCGATCGAGCGCTTCCGTGTGCAGAACGTCGAATTCGTCTAGCTTGTCGTCTTGCTCTTCCATTTTTGCCGGTGGAGTTATGGCAATCACTTCACGGTGGGCTTCAGTGTACTCGGTGTAATGCATTTCTAACTTTTTGCCATACACTTTGAGTAACGATGCACTGATTTGCGATGGGTCATCTTCAGCCTTTTCAAGGTTGTTGGTTATTTTAGTCACTTTGCCTTTAATTTGTCCACGTTGGTGAATAAACATCTGCAACTTCTCGGCGTCCGCAGTGGGCTTCTTAGGCGTGTGGTCGATAGGCATTATGACATTTCACTTTTCACAACACACTTTCTTTCACTTTTTCACTTAAATGTATCTTTTTTATTTATTGTCCACTTTACTTATCCAATTCTCACTACTCACTACTAGCTTTCATCCAACATCCTCCAGAAACTTCTCGTAGGTTTCTCCGCACAACGTTGCTCTGATCCGGCTCGAAGGACCAATGTCGGAGCCGTACCAGACTCCAATGAAGGGAATGGTGGGACTTCCTAGTTCTCTTGCGGCAAAACTAATCGTGTCCTGACAAGACAGGAAAGGGAAAGGGTGCCGCTCAAACAGGAAGTCTTCGTAAAATGAGTGTTCTGCTCAGGCGCTTGGGATAACACAAAACTCTTCTTGCCCTGATAAGGACGGTTGGGATTCCGCAAGCCCGTCGACAGCAAGCACTCAACCAGCGGTGGACTGTATTTAAAAACGGTGTACTGCTCCTCCTCAGTTGAACACAATGCCGGATCAGAGGATGTTGTAAAAAAACTAGGATAGCTTCAATTATTTATTTTCTCTTGTTGTATACATTTGACAACTAAAACCATACTAATACTAATGCCACTAGCTTCGCTGCTTATATACTATCGTAATGCTTCTTCTTCATCTTCTGGTTTCGCCTTGCTCGTTCGTTGGTTGAGAGAAATTTAACAAATGGGTGGGGCTTACGACGGTCACTGACTATCGTTCGCGTTTGGGCGTGAACAATAAACTTTAGCTGAATATACACTAGAGCACATAACATATGTGGAACTCGATCATAAAAAGTCGACCCCATTTCAGTGATTTCAAGTGGTATAGTAGGACATCGATCTGTCAAACTGATTATACCAGCTGTAAATTGAGAAAGGAAATCAAAGGGGTGGTCAATTCTAATAAAATATTTCTAACGTGGTTTATAATTCTATGTCTTCTTAGCGCTTTTGAACTCATGTCTTTGTATTGCCATAATAACTTACGTTCTTTATTTATAACTATGTAACTTTATTTTTAATTATAAATTATCCTTTGCATAAAAAGAAAAAAAAAATCGAAGATGTTTTAAGCGATGACCTGCCACCTAAAAAACGTAATTTTAAGCTGCCATGTGTTAACTGTTTACAATTCAATTGTAATTATGACCGAAAATTTGAGAAATTCTTAGCGAATAATTGTACATTTCTTTAAATTTGCGTAGGTAATTTTTTCCATATGCTTTCTCATTGATAAACTTAGATAACAAATGTTTAATATACATTTCCAAAAATTTTTTTTTTGTTCGAACCAATTACATCAAACTTTGTATTCATTTCATAACGTAGGAGGAAAAATACGACCACACAAATTAGGAGTTTGATGCATAGAGTTTAAAGCAGCAACATTTTACAACAGGGGGAAATAGCTCATCGATTCTTCAGGTTCGCCTCCTAGCATCGTGCTATAAGGTACCAGGCGATAACCAGGGTAGTTGATCGATAGCTCGATGACGTCATTTTGTTGACGTCTGCAATGGAAAATTCTCATAGCAGGCGTTGACGTTGGGACGTTGTCGAGTTGTTGAATAGCAACTATCGTGGTAACTCACCGATTACCTGTCGATCTGCCAAATTTGGAAAGACGTCTGCAGTGAATTGTCTCATGTAATAATATTCCGCCCACTATATCACAAGAAATTGCGAGTAGCTGAGTGGAATGGAGATAAGTTAAGCATTGGGTACAGGACCAAGTCTCCCCTGGGTGGTTCAAGAAGATGAGCGCAATAGAATCATCAAGTTGCCATATGGCACGGAATGAGACTATTGCATGGCTGGGTAGTCAAAGTCTTCCATTCGTTAGTCATTTCACGTGGATTAGAACAGGTTTAGGTTTAGGGTGGGCGTTGGCCAGATTTGGATTTTTCAGATATAATCCTAAATAGGACCTAGATTATTTAATACACTAGTAACCTCAACTTCTGTCACAATGTTTCATTGTGACTAATCAACACTCAATGGGTAAAATATCAAATTTGCGGTAAATTTGAAAAAAAGGGAACTTGGAGTGTAGAGTGCACTGCCCACTGGACGATTCTGAAGCCTGACCAAGTGAGTGGGTTACGGGTTTATTTGATTGTACGTCATTTCCAAGTTATATATAGATACATTCATACCATTGGCATTTTGTATTTGAGATAAGACAGAGACAGGATGCGGAGGGCCCGCTTAGGGGGAGCGTATCCCATGTTATGGCTTCCATTTATTAAATAGTTCAGATAGGCTGGAAATGATAGGTTCATGGTGAGAAAATGTACCATATGGTGCCCGTTCACTGATCAAAATTAGATTCAAATCGTCAGGCCCTGCCCTGGAATAAGGGAATTGACGGTGATTTGTCAAGTTTCATTTTGCATTTGCATATAATTGTAAGTTTAGGTTTGCTTTTGTAATTGTAAGATAGATAGTTTGCCTCAATTGAAACATTGAGTTGTATAAACTTGACGAATCATACCTCTAAAATAGTAGTAGTTACAGTGCCGCATTATCTAACAACCACTGCCTGCAACTAATGTTGGAGGGGTCGGCAGGGCTGATTACGGATCAAAACTAACATAACTCTAACACTGAAATGATCCCGAAACTAACGTTCATTCATTGCACTTTGAGTCATAAAGTAGTTTTGTTTATTTTCCAACTAGTCTATCTACACACTTAGTTTTTTCTACCGAGCTCGGCTGTGCGGGTCTCGGCGGGGAGGGTTTCGCTGAGATCTCGGCGGGAGTGACATTTGATTGAGGTCTCGGATAATGCCTTTTCTAATAATCTGCCTACGTTTCTTTTCTTTGTTATCTACTTTATCCCCTTTTTATTTTTCTGCTCTTCTTTCCTCTTCTCTTCTTTTGTTTTGTTTGTTTACATATAACTAATACTAATACCTCCTTGTTTTCTCTCTAATTTGTCTACTATGTCCCACCATCACGATGAGAGATGAGCTACCGTACATGGTACACGCTCATATACACTCCCAAAATAGTATGCCGCAAGTAAGTATATCACAGAGGCAACTAAAGATCCAGAAACAAAAACCGATAACGGCAGATTGGTTCACAGTGGTCGATCAGGGTGTGTGCTGATAAATTACAAAATTATAATTACATCATTATTTCATTCATCAGCTTGAATTACGTTGATCGATATCAAATTTTTTTTTTGCTGTGCACTACACCACCGGAGCCAGCAAAGTTCAACAATCCATCGTTGCTTATGCCTTTGTTGTCGTTTGGAACCAGTTTTGCGAGGTAGGCGACAATTGTGCGTATTTCTCGCGTAACTTTTGAAAAGGGCCTAGCCTGAACAATACGTAAAGAGCAAATTGAAACATTGTACGTCGCGTGAAAGTGGAACTTAATGAAGGCCTAAGTACTTTTTCATAGTTTTTAGTTTTCGGATTTGAAAGATCGTCGGTTACAGTGGCCTGCTTAATGAGTAGAAAAACGCGGTCCCCGGTCCTTACATATCAAAGAGATTTATGGTAAAATCGCTTGTGTATCGTGTATTTTGTGAAACTCGTTGTTGTCGTTGGTTCCGGGTTTGAATGGATACTAAAATTTGAGCAACGGTATTATGTGATATGAGGGGCTCGGTGGCCTTAGAGCAACCGTTGTCGCTTACTGAGCAGAACATCATGAGTCTAATCTCAGGCCCATCCACATTCAAGATTCGTCAATCGTTTTATTTGTTAATACGACTACATGGTAATAACAGCAACTCGCTGATTGAAAAGGTGCTCGTCTGCCTAGTGCCAAACGTTTTTGCTTACTGAGCAGAAGACCGTGGGACAGTGTTCACTCGGCTGTCGACAAAAGCAGGCCACTCCCGATGTGTGCTACGCGATCGTCTGTTTTCTCGGCAGCAACCATTGTGTGGTCCTCCTCATTGTTCTTCATCAGCAGTTCTTTCGGTCGATGCGTCGTCGACTTTGGAAAGCAACCGTTTCGTGATGAGTGTGTGAGTGCTGACCACGTTTTGCGTCCATTGCTGCAATGGACGCGCTCTGACCCTCGTTGGCGTACAACAATTTGCCATACAATGAAACTACTGGAAGCGGCTCCAGTTCTGATGGAAGAAGCTTTTTGGATAGCGGAAGATAAAGTGTTTATTGTGTTGTACCTTTTGACTATAGTTTTAAGATGTATTGTATAGTGACCAAGAATCCTCGGCTCTGTAAAGTTAATTCGGTTGAGCCTTATCAAATAAATTAATAAACAAGAGAAGACCGTGGGTTTAGTCCCAAGCTCCTTCGCGTTATATGATCGTTAGGACATCAATTCAGCTTATCGTTTACCAAAACGAACCCTGCTGCAAACCCAACCCTCTTATCCAACATCCCAGTGATTCCTCGTGGAAGTGCAGAGGTGTTCTCGGCTTCCATCAAAGCGAGTGTCATGTCAACACAATCCTTCCCATTCCTTTCTTGACCTGTGTTCGGTCGCGGCCGGCGCTGGTATTGCCTAATTTAAGATCACCAGTTTTTACACATTGAGGATGATTGCTAGTCCCAAGCATCGTCTATTGGTTCTCTGTGTAATTACAGCTGATCTGGCAATAACAGAGTAGCAACCGTGGGCGGTCAATCAAGCTCAAGCAAGCTCAAGCTAGAGTTTAAAGCAGCAACATTTTACAACAAGTGTCCTGGTTTATTTATATAGGTATTGAAAATCTTAAGAAGCTGTCGAAGTTCTACCGCCAGTATGAAAAAGAGCTGAACACTGAAAAAAAAACATAGTGTGCATTGAGAAATTGAAGTATATTTGCTGACGATTCTTTCAAGCCTTGTTCATATGATAGCTGTAGTGGAACTTCTTCTTCTTGGAATTAATACGTAAAACAGATATAAATCTCTTGATAACGTGGAAAATATGCAGTGTTTAGAGCTGACCTTGCATCTTTCCATTCACAAGAATTTTGCAAGAATGATGACAAATGAAATCGAGCGTTTATCGATACCTATAATACTCAAGGTTTCACCCCTTTCAATGTTTCTCAATTGCGTAAAATTGAATGTTTCTAATTCCTTTGTTAAGCCCCCTGTTCCCTAGAGCTAGTCTAAAAACGTCTGTGCAAGAAACATGTTAGACATTACCTTACCCTTTCAGTCCAGTGAAAAATCTCATAAGATCCTGTTAAGGTGATTCCTTTAACAGTCCACAAATGGCCACTACGTAGGCTATACATTCACATCCACTTCGAATTTTCAATTACACACATCTCGGAAATTAATGCCCAATTTCACTTGAAATTGCTTCTTCATTTATGCTGCAATACAACAAACGTGGATTTACAGTTTCATTCTGGTAGGTATCGTAGAAGCTGATATTTGTTCACTTAAAGTTTCGAAGTGGTTACGAGAATAAGGATCTCACAGCGAAACACCTTAATCTTTGCATGAAGAGACGGTGGCTCGCTGGTACCATGGTGGAGTGAAGAGATAAGACAAAATCCGCGGGATTTTACCATAGGAGTAAATAGTTAAAAAGCCACCGTCAACGTCAATACTTGGGTAGAATCCTCCCAGAGCTATCATAACTGAACCTACTCAAAAATGGGTAAACTATATTGGGAGTGACAAGCTGACACATGAGAAACATTGGCATGGATCCGACCACCGTTATTCAATTGTTAACCTGTAGCTTCCAACATAGTTGACCCATTATTTGATCGATCCAGTTTTGACAACTTCAGTTTTACCCAAATTTGGGTAGCTATCAAACAGCGTGCACTGAGTATGCAACCAAATACATACATGGTTTCCTTTCGTAAGGGCCAATTTCACAAACGTAAACACTGACTTTTCACGAATTTCCTGATAATGAAAACTCGCTCAAGTACGCCACCACGACGCTTGTGTGTAGGGAAAGTCCCCATAGCTGATAGAATTGCTGGGTTGCATGGATTGACTTTAAATTACAAGATATTTACGAAAGAAACCATTGCTTAAGTTTCCGACATTGGCTCAAATGAAGATTCAGTGTCAAATCACGAAAATTTAATTTTGAAAGATTGATGTCCAACTATACCAGTTATACCAATGAGGGAACACAAAAAAGTGGTCAACTTTAAGTCAGCAGTTTTGCATGAAGTTCCACATATGTTATATAACTAGAGTTAGGCAAAATTTGGAATTTTCGTACCAAGTCCTGATCATCCTCCAAAAAAATTGAATTCAGTTGGTTTAGAACTGACTGCACAAAACATTGTTGTTTATATGGAAATTATTATGGGAAAATCGAACTTCTTCTCTGTTTGTCAAATAAAGAACTCAGTGCCAACATTTCAAAGGGGCGTAATTGATTTTGTAAACAATGGCTTTAGTCGTTGATTTCTCGCGAATGAAAGCACACTCATGAAAATGAATGACACCAGCACGCAGAGGAATGTTTCCTGTATTAGCTAGCATTTGTAAGGGGTGGGTTTTCATTTGCGAGAAATCTACGTCTTAAGCCATTGTTTACAAAAGCAATTACGCCCCTTTGAAATGTTGGCACTGAACTGTGCACTTGGAATCCATACGTGTTGTATATTTTCTAGCGGCACGCTCAGTGACCGCTGCAATCATTTTTTTTTTGGTAGCGATTTGTTTATAAAGCAGTCCTTTTCCGGTGGCGAACGTTTCACCGCTTTTCGTGCAGTGAATCAGAAGTAATTCCAAATGGAAGACGAGAGAAGAAAAATAATCTTGCACACTCACTTTGAAAATCCAACGTGGTCAGCTGCGACAATCGCAAATAAGTTGAATATCACCAAAATTACCGGTGTGCTCACCTAGCCACGGCACGAGAAGATGTCCCTGACATATTTAAGTTCGCGTTCGTGGATAAATTTGGTCGGAAGTTTATGATTTGGCAAGGTGTTTACGAAGGAAACGCGTGCAGCCTTTCATAAAAGCACACAAAGGACCTGTGAAGTTTTGGCCTGATTTGACGAGTTGCCACTACAGCCGGGAGGTTGTTCTGTGGTACCGTGACAATGGGAAGGATTTCATCGACAAAAACCTAAATCCTCCCAATGGCTCCCAATTCCGCCCAATTGAAAAATATTGGGCAATTAGGAAGCGGAAGCTTAAGAAAACTGGTAAAACGAATCGGAACACTGCACAGATGACCAGATTTTGGAACAAACTTTCCAAAGAAGTGGATGCTTCAGGTGTGCAACGTTTGATGGCGGGTATCACAAGGAAATTTTAAATTTTAAGGCGCGATTTGCATGATATTTTTCTATGCAAGTGCAATAACATATCTTTATTTTGATTGGTGAACCATTTTTGTATGCCATTCCATCCCCGAGACATAAGTGATTTCTTCCGTATGGAAGATAGTATGATTGTACTTGCCACACAATTATACTAATGCAAAAATGGTACCGCCATCGACCGTCTGTTTCTGGACACAGGCCCGGATGGGGGGGGGGGCAAAGGGGGCAAATGCCCCGTGCCCCCCGATCAGAGAGGCCGGGCAGATATTTTCTGTAATTATAAAATTATCATATTTTTTTGCTAATACAAATTATTTTTTTACTTTCACGTTTTACGTTCACATTTACATATGTACGTAAACATTATGGTTCTTTAAGTTCAGTTCATAATTAATGTTATTTAAGAATATTGGACGTACCTACATTGAACATCACTACTTTCGAATGAACCGTCTAAGTTGAACACGAAATGAATATAAATGAACTTACTCTACGGCTTTTTCAATGGGAAAATAATGAATCCATTCATCCTCGTATACTAGTGAAAGAAGGTTAAACGTCAGAAATCTCTTTGCATGCAAAAAGAAATCAGCTCTCAAAATCAAAACAAAGCATCGCAAGGGTTGGTTTAATTGCAAGCTGATTATTTTCCTGTGAGGTCGTGTTAAGTGTACTCGAAATAGTCTTTCAAAGAACTGATTTTTGCAACCACTCATAGGAAGGAAACATGAAAGTTTAATATGCGTCATCCAGAGAATCTGGTTTATTGTTTTTAACGAAATAATATTATTATTTCAGCTTTTTTTGAATAATGCCTCGAATCATTCAGCCATCTGGTGCTCAGAAGAGGACAGCTTCAAAGCAGAAGGCAGAGAAAGATGCAGCAGTGCAGGCTAAAACTCCTCGTCTCTCGAAGTTTTTCAGTAGTGAATCAAAAACTGAAAAAGATCCCGTTGCTCCTACTTCGCCCGATAAACCAGCTGAAACACCTAAACAAGGTTTAGAATCTTCTGGGGTGGTTGCTGCCTTTCCAAAGTGTACTGAACATCCTCATCAAATTGAAGCTGGGTCTTCGAAAACATATGATGGAACAATGTCCAGCGATCCTTCTACCTGGTTCCCAATCACAGAAAACTGTGTTTCTTTATTGGCTAAATCTGCAGTGAAAAAAAATAAAAAGGAATCTGACTCGTACCCGGAATCTTAACGCTGCTATCAACCGAGCGACGGTTGTACCAACCGGTGGAAGCTAACGATTTTAAATTGGCTCACTACTTGACTAGCCTATTGGTCCCGAACAAATCGATTAACGTACCCCATTCCAGTCGAAATTCTAGTACTACAGTATGTTTGTTTTGATTCGCAATGAAAGTTTGACAGATAAAATGAGGGGTTCGTGGATTTTCCTATGTTTCGAGGGGTGCATCGATTAGCTTGGGACTGATGATGGTGCCAGAGCTGAGCCAAAAAGTTGAGCACGTTTCTTCGGGACCTTCTGGTCGTAGAGTTACCTCTATGGTTGTACTGGCAGTATTAATCGCTTTTTCAAAAACTCGATGTTTTACACCAGACACGACAACGGAAAACAGCGTTTGAGGAAATGGCTCATCTACAGTTTATTAAAAGGTATGATTTTGCCATTTTTTTTTATCAATTCAGTTTAATAATTTAAATAACAATAATAATTTGCGATGTTCAGAATTGAGTCACGTAGATAAGGAACTGGAAGCTCAGGTAAAAGAAAAACGGTTGTTCTAGCGAGAAATTCTGCGTCGTACTATTGCTCTTCTTCTTTTTGGCGGAGAGAGGTCTTAGCGTTCAGAGGAAGAGACGAGATGATTGGCTCCAAACATAATGGCAGCTTTTTGTGAATAATGGAACTCATTGCTCAATTTGATCCGCTTTTGATGAGTCACCTGAAGAAATTTGGGAATCCTGGAAGCGGTCGGGAATCGTATTTATCATCCACTGTTTATGAAGAAATTTTGCTACTAATAGCAAAGAAGGTTCAAAGTTTCATCATAATAGAACTGAAAGCATCCAAATACTTTTCTGTATCATTGGACTCAACACCAGATCTCACTCATACTGATCAGCTGACAGTAATCTTGCGATATGTTGGTTCTGGCAGACCAGTGGAAAAATTCTTGGCTTTCTTGCAGCCCAACTCTCATAAAGCAGGTGACCTATCATACACTTTGCTAGAATTTCTTAAAAATCAAGGAATTAATTTCGATGACTGTCGTGGACAGTCATATAACAACGCGTCTAACATGGCTGGTCCCTATTCAGGAATGCAAGCCCGACTTTTTGAGAAGAACCCATCTGCTGTTTTCGTTCCCTGTGCAGCTCATTTGTTGAACCTAGTAGGTCATGCGGCTGTCTCTAGCTGTGTAGAAGATGTTAGCTACTTCAGCTTCGTTCAAAAACTGTATACATTCCTTTCTGCATCTACCTGGGGATGGAATATTTTAAACTAATTTTTGAAAGGCAATGAAAGGAAATTAACGGTTAAATCTCTCTCCGATACTCGTTGGTCAGCACGTGCTGATACAACTGAAGCTTTCCTTGAAGCTGCGAATGATCAATCTCCTGCAACAAGATATGAATCGCGTTCACTAGCTGATAGAATGGATCTCCTCGAAACTGCTTTGATGACCAAAGATCTGGTGCCGCATTCTGTTAAGCTTTAACGAGACAAGCAGAGCAATGCAGGGCATAGATGTCAATTTGAAGACGGTGGTTGATTTGTATGATTCACTGGATTCATTTTTGCAAGGAGAGCGAAACCGTTTTGACAAAGTAGAAGGTGAAGCTTTCACAAGCATTACAAAAAAGGCGAGCAGCATATCAAGTGGTTCACGATAGGTTCAAGGGCATTGTTGATCTATGCAGTCTGTCGGAAGCAGAACTACGGTTTGAAGCTGAAAACTTAGTTGGCATGTATCCGCATGATCTGACAAGGCTACTTGCTGATGAAATCGTACAGTTTGCAGCATTTGCCAAGATTAGGGCATGTCTATCAGCATCTGCACAAGCTATACTGCTGAACGATGAAGAGTTAGCTGATACGTTTCCGAACGTATACATTGGGCTGCGAATGTATCTGAGTTTGATGGTTACGAATTGCTCAGGTGAAAGATTGTTCAGCAAATAAGCTTTGAGGACATCGATGGCTGACGAAAGACTCAGCTCTCTTTGTTTACAGCAAATCGAAAGCGATGTTCTAAAGACGATCGATTTTGAAGAATTTATTAAAGATTTTTCAGAAACTAAATGTAGACGTCAGTGATTCACATAAGTTTCTTAATCCTTTTAATGATCTGTATTATTTTATGTACATTGAAACAAAGAAAATAAACGCAACTCCAAGCAACTGTTAATGCCGCAGAATATCAGTGTCTATGCAGCTAAAGCTCCCATTTTTTTAGTGTTTATCGTTAAACTCCTTTTCTCAGATTGAGCTGACGGCTGAAAGTTTCTTTAATAAAGAAAGATAAACCTAAAGGTAGAACGAGTTGGTTAATCTTAGCCTTAAGCAAAAAGACACTTAACACTTTTTTCGGCGAGTTTATGATCCTGTTTCACGTCATGGTTCTTATCTATGCCTGTTCAGATAAATTCGTACTTTAATTTATTTTCTCTACTGCGCTGAATCAAATGAGTAGAAATAAGAAAGGATGTCGGTTACGCGCTCGAATAAAAGAAGAATCTTTACTATTAATCGTTAATCGAATAATTGGACTTCAGGGCATCCTTAGAAAATAGTGTAATTTCATGTTTTTTTGTGGTCCTTCGAAAATGTCGAACAGCAGAATTTCAAGTGTAACCCAAGAACCAAGAGCGGTGGGATGTTAGTTTTCATTGCTATAACGACGACTGAATTAAGAAGCGTAGAAGCAGAGGGGTGAAAGTCAGTTCTCCTTATCTATTTCCTCATTTGATGACCATGGCTTCACTAGCCTATTTCGCACTATTTCTGCTATGCTCTTCTATCATCCAGAATAACAAACGTATCGATGAATGTGTTTGCCGTCCAGTTATTAACGAAACAGAAATATCGACATCACGTGTACACCTGCTTCCAAGTTTGGTTACAAGATTACAGCTCTGAAGAGCATTTTGTGTGGTCGTTGTGGGCGTGTAGCGATGAGTGTGCAAAATGTTACGCAACCGAAGATCGGAGGCCAATGCTGCTTCGACTTGTTTCGTCTACTAATGACTCTCTGATGACTGTGTTGGGGAAGCAGCATTTGCATGTACGTAATTAGTGGATTTGTTAGTTATTTCGACGCTTTTGGACAATGCTTGAAATTTACTACTTTTTCAATAGTTTTTTTTGTCAAAAATCATCAGTTTGAAACATTGCTATCGATGCGTGGTAAGATTTCTCACCGATTGGTGATAAAATTATTGAAATTAATCTAGGGGCAGCTGAGTTATTAACGTTCAAAATCTTTCATAATTTCGTTACATGTTCCTTTTTTTAGTTTTCACAAAGTGTAACCCCATATATAAATCACAGGCGTAGTCCTACACTAAAACTCGAATTAGTAAATGGTCGAATGGTTCAAAAGGAACAAAAAGTCGATATGAACAAAAGGTCGGAATGGACAAAAGATCGAAATGGATAAACTTGTTAGCTCTCTAATATTCATCCTTATTTAAATCATGAGCAGTTCTTTGGAAAATTAAGATAATAAACAGTAACCGTGCGTGTCACTGCAATTTAAGAAACAAATAACCAGTGTCTGTTTTTATCATTTACCATCACACGCAATGACTAGCACGTCGACCCAGTGTGGATGAATTGCGATTTATTTGAAAATCTTCGCTGTCACGTACGAGTGGCATACACAAATGAGTTCATTACGCTGTTGTTAATATTCATCAACGATTGAGTTTCAAACCCAACAGAGCTTTGAGTGACTTTGAGTGTGTTGATTTATTTCCTTTAAATTCCGTTGTAATTGCTTATCTTTTGACAGATACGCGTATTTCGTCTACTACTTGCAGACTTCATCAGTGCCAATTACTCAACACCACTATTTTGAATTTTATAGATCTCAGAGCCTACAACCTCGATATTGCGAGGTACATGAATACGGAACTTTGTATTCACAGATTGTTTTCCCCGCACTAATGACAGTGTGTGTGACACTGTCATACAATGTTGGCACGACTAATGTTGAAGATTCGCATTACGGCACATCGGGTACGAGAGCAAGTGCTTGTTCTGATTCATTCAGCAGCATACTCCAGAAAACGTAAGTCCTATTTTGTGAGCCAATCGGAT
Source organism: Ochlerotatus camptorhynchus (assembly GCF_037179485.1). Classification (NCBI taxonomy): domain Eukaryota; kingdom Metazoa; phylum Arthropoda; class Insecta; order Diptera; family Culicidae; genus Ochlerotatus; species Ochlerotatus camptorhynchus. Next base: position 5,151,016 of record NW_027040766.1, on the reverse strand, counting down.
ATTTCATTCGAGTGATTTCACAGTAGTATATAGTATATAGAATATTAACTAATATTATAATCAATTCGGCAGGCAATAGTGTTCCATCAATCCGAGTGTGAAAAGCAACATTATACGTTCCATAACGTTAAAATTGCGTAAAATAAAAAAAATAATTTTGCATTTGATAAATTGTGGGATACACCTTGATGTATACTACATTGTTCCCCCTAGATTCCACCCCTTGCTGAACGAATAGTTGAGGGAACACACTCACACAACCACATACCCTCCACCGAGTCAACCGTGTCTCTTGCTCTTTGTTCCCCAAACAACAGTGAGAGTAAGTCGTGCGTCAGTCTGTCTACTGCAATTCAGGATTCCACAAAAATCATCCCCACGGTTTATATTTATTGATATGACAACAATACAGGCAATAGTGAAAATGCATCCACGAATGAACAAAAACAAATTTTGACTTCGAAACTCAGCGGTTGCCTTGATCAAGAGAATGTTGTCATGTAAAGGTTCAAATGCACGCATGTAGTTGGAATATCTTCTAAGGTTGTCTCGATTTTCAGATGATTTGGGTGTATAAGAAATAATTTTTATCAGCACGGTAAATAATTCCTAGAATATATTCTTTCTATAAATCATGAGCAGTAATTTGGGAGTACAGTAATATGGAAGAAAAATGTCTGCAATATAATAGATTACTTTCTTATAAAGGGCGAACACGAAATTATTGCGACACATTCAACAGGGCATAACTTTTTTACCATTGGGTAAAAATCAACCAAATTTTGCACACTTTCTCATTGATGTGTATTGTGTACATGCTGTCAAACTCAAAGTCGTGTTTTTCGATTCAACGAAAATGGAGGTGAACCAACGCGAGTTGAGAGAACAAATTCTTTCCAAACACCTGGAATTTCCTGACCTGTCGCACCGGTAGTTGGGAAAAATGTTGAACATTCACCATTCAACCGTCTCCAGAGTGTTGAAGCGGTTCCAGGAGCGGTTGACGTTGGACCACGGCAAAGGCTGAAAAACCGGGACCGGAGAACAAAAAGACGGAGGGAAAGGTGAAGCGGATGATTAAAGCAAATCCCAACGTCTCAAGCCGTGATTTGGCTAAAAAGATCGGCATGTCGCAGAGCTACGTCCAGAATGCAAAGAAGAGAGCTGGACTACATACATACAAGGTACAGAACTTCCCAAACCGCGATGAGCGTCAACAATCGACGGCTAAAACTCGGGCACGGAAGCTCTACGAGAAGATGCTGACAAAATATGGCTGCTGTGTGATGGACGACAAAACGTATATAAAAGCCGATTTTAAGCAAATTCCGGGGTTGGAGTTTTTCACCGGCAAGAGCAAGTTCGATGTGGACGACAAATTTAAGAAGAAGAAAATGTCGAATTTCGCCTCCAAATATCTCATTTGGCAGGCCATCTGCTCTTGCGGACTGAGGAGTGAGCCTTTCGTGACAAAGGGCACAGTAAATGGCGAGATCTACAAATCTGAGTGCCTCGAGAAGCGCCTTTTGCCGTTCTTGCAGCAGCACGACGAAGCTCCGCTATTTTGGCCAGATTTGGCATCATGCCACTATTCTAAAAGTGTCCTGGAGTGGTATGAGGCCAATTCTGTCCATTTTGTTCCAAAAGACATGAATCCGCCAAACTGTCTGGAGCTGTGCCCGGTGGAGCAGTACTGGGCAATAATGAAGCGGGAACTTCGGAAGAGCAAGAAGACAGTCAAAGACAAGAAGGACATGTTAAGAAAATGAAAAAAAAAAAATGGAGAAACTGGTACCGGATGACACTGTAAAGACTTTGATGGAGGGCATCAAGCGAAAATGCGTTCAATTTTACACTCAAGGCTCCATCGATTAACTTTTCTTTTGATTTTTGAAGTAACTACCCTAAAATTTTGGTTTGATTCTATACATTATAAGAAAATTGGCATGACATTTTCGGTGTCGCAATAATTTCGTGTTCGCCCTTTACTGATCCCATCGCAAACATTTTTATCCTGGAAGTTGAAAGGTGATAGCTCTGTTGAGTTTCAGTGGCCCATTTCAGAATATCTGGTCACTCACGTCCATTCCGAGGTCACTTTCACTTACAAAAAGCCCCCCATACACATAGTACCATCAAGTGGATATTGGCATTACATATGTGTATACTTCCATCATCCATGCAGTTTATGCTTTGTATATGGCACATATTTATTGGCTCTAATGTCGGCCCATTTTCATATTTTTATAGGGGAAATTGATGGGCCTAAATGCCCCTAATTTGGGCCCATACATAATTTCAGCAATCGAATAAATTTTCAATAGCGACCAAAAATATCCATAGGTACCGTCCCAATGACGCGCTTATCTAGATAAAATTGATAAATAGCAGATTTTGAGCGATGGGCCCAATCTTAGATCCATTGTCCAACATTAGAGCCATTTTCCCTATTTAGTTGTAATCATCCTTGCTGCTGAATGTTCGTCATCTTCCTTCTTATTGAATCCTGTATAATATTCGACGTCTATAGTGGTATGCCCTTCATTCTCATTCTCTATCCATTCTCGTTGTGTTCCATATCTCTTCTTGAATGTTGTATCCTCGATGTTCTTCTGTAATCACGTTGGAGCAGATCTCGTTCTCTGTCTCGCTCTCGATGTTCTCGACTTCGATCCCGTTCAATAGAACGCCGCCTGTGTTGAGATACTTCAACTAAAACACATTTTCTTGCATTGCCAAGGTCATCTGGTAGTCGCTGGTCCACCGAGCACTCGGAATGAGCATATATCATTTGATTGATGTAGAGATTAGTATAGTATGCAAAGTGCGAAAAGAGAACGAAATACGTACTGTTGGATTTGCTAAAAAGCCACAAATTGTTGAGAAATTGTTCAAAATCTAATACTGCTTCTTGATTCTTAATTCATCCAACGAGTTTCAATTCCATCCTAACGCATTGAAACGCCATTAGATTTTCTTCATCCTACGGATAAACGTAGAAAAGGAAGATTCGCTAGGAGCGCTTCGTTTGTTTTGAGAACAATGAGCGTACATATTCATACAATGCGCTCTAACAGGATTTATGGTGTAGCTAATGAACTAACACATCGGAATAAACATATTATTGATTTGTGTTCATCGGTTGCGAACTGAAATATTTCTGTAAGTGGTGTGTTATGTTTCTCAATGTTTTGATTTTATCCTAACGTTACCTCAATGTAATATCAAAGACAAACAGACACAACACATTGAACATTCCTCATTGTAAACCCTACCGCCATCTGTCGTATACACTGCGATGGGCAATTCACTCAACGCAAGGGAATTGATTATATGCGCCACAAGTGGCGGTACTACCAACTAAGGAACATTTAAATTTACCGTTCAAGGTGATTCCTTGTAGAGTACACAAATGGCCGCCACGTAGGGTATACATGCACATCCACTTCGAATTTTCAATTACACAAATTTCGGAAATCGGTGCTCCATTTCACCTGAAATTGCTACTTCATGTATGCTGCAGTGCAGTAAACGTGGAGTAACAATTTGAGTTTTGCACGTGTCGTAAAACCTGATATTTGTGCACTTAAAGATTCGAAGTGGTTCCGAGAATAAGGATGTCACAGCGATTCACCTTAAAGCTATTCCGATGAACAAGCAGACGCAATGTCTGTTATCATATCTTCACTATCGCAACTTCGGGTAATCCGCGAAAGTACTTGCATTTTTCTCAGGCACTTTTGATCTAACTGCAATCACTCTCTCGTACTCAAAATGTGCCTCAACGATGCCTGATATGGTTACTTAAACAATAAGAATGAAAAACTAACATCCCTTTTAACGAGCAATCAGAAATCAGAATATCTGAGCATCAGGAGTCAGTTCAAAATTAACGAAGATAATAAAATAACAACTGAAATTTTTGATTTGGTTAGGTGCTCGTACCCACTCAAAAAGAAGAAAGGATTAATTATGGATACTAATAAATATAATCCAGAGTTAAACATATATTGCACTTATTTGAAAAATCTAAAAAATCTGTACATTAAAAAAAATGTAATCTGTATACACATATATCTGTTTCAAAATATTGAGAAAAATCTGTTTCACTACAGATAATTCTGTATACACTGGAGTCGCTTTTTACGCGGGTGATACGTCCCGCGTAAAAAAAACTGCGTAAATTCCGGAATCCACGTAAAAAAAAACCGCGTAAATTCCGAAATCCGCGTAAAAAAAACCGCGTAAAAAAAACCGTGTAAAAAAAAACCGCGTAAAAAGCGACCCCAGTGTATGTGACATCACTGAGACGAGAACGGAAGCACTCACATCGACCGGAGGAAAGGCTTCCCGCAATAGGCAGCATGACTAGGCCACCGTCATCCGGTCGGCATTGGCTTGCACTGGTGTGGTAACCATTTGAAGAACAACCGGCCCTTTTCAGGGCCACCAATTCAAAAACGGAAAGAGTTAAGCAGTGTAATTACTCTTTGAGACTCCTTCAGTCCCGTCAGCAGCTCGATTAACCATCAACAATCAACCAGCTCAAAGCTTCTGATCCAAGCCGATTGAAAATTACGCCGCTCCGTCGGGTATGCAAACACATCACGGTTGGCAGAATTGCCTTTGTCTGGATCGCTTTCGGCATGCATCGTTAAACGTAACTCGCAAGTTTCCCTGCTCCCTTTATCACACCATCACATTCAGGGTTCAGGGTGGCAGATTCGTCCACTAACTACATTAAATTATGCGTACGTGTGTGGGCAAAGTACACATACACAAGTTCACACTAACAACGTCTTCCACCACCACCCGGACCCTAGTTGATTGATGATGCTTCTTCCAATGCCGCCCGCAAAAGTCCATCGACAAAACCAGCAATATAAGCTCGTAAACTGGTAACTCTCAGGACCGGAGCCGTTAAAACAAATGAGGCAAGAGTAATTTATCGCTGTGCTGTGTAGTGGCAAGGAAGAACCATTTATGGGCAAAAGATGCTGATTCAGCAACAAAGAATGAGCTGATGGCTTTTCGTTTCTTGCAGACTATGAACCCGAAGGATTGAAACTTTGAAATTGTTGATCCTGGCAAGAAAGTTTCCAGCAACCTACGGAAAGAAAGACGCTCATTAAATCACACACCATGGGGAATCCAAGCGCATGATTCATTATTGATTCGACGGTTTCATTTGAAATGCAAATTGGATGAAGCTTTCAAGTTTTCTTTTCTTGCAGAACTTGACAGAAAATTTAATCCCTTCTATGGGCTGGAGACTTGTTGATCCTGAACAATTTTCCTATTTTATCCTTACCACGCTTTCAGCGAACAATGGAGTGCCACTTTGGAGCAGCAAAGAATGTTTCCATTCTCAGCGGGGAATGAATATTGAAAAATCCTTAACGCTCACAAAGGGAGGGCAGATTCCAACTTTGTTCCAACTAGGTTACGTGTCTATGCTGGCCGTGAGCGGCCGTCGTCGAGATGGTAGGGTTGTCTCAGTGAGTCTCTAATGAGGCATTCGGGCTTAAGTTGCCACCCGATGACGACGACGACAACGACGTCATGAGTAGTATGGCATGAGGCGAGTGAGGTGTGATCTAATTGAAAATTCTTTTCAAGTTTGGATCTTTTCGATAGAGCTTTCATAAGCAGAGAGCAACGACGGCGATGGCGATGGTGGTGCTATCAACTACCTACTACAGTTTCGTTAATAAAGCTTCAGTGGAAGCAGCGAGAGTTTCAATCTCAGTCCAGTGGCAGAATATTAATGAGGTGAATAAATTTCCAGTGTCAGGAATTTCGGGGTGGGGCGTGGGATTTCATTAGGTAATAGGATGTTGGTTAATAGAATAAAGAGACGAGTAGAACGTCTTGATGAGATCAAAGGATTCGATGAGTAAGCAGGGGGGATATTGATGATTACTAGTAAATAAATTCATGATTGGAAAATCTATTGATATTTATAAATTGCCACAATATGTTGCTTTGCGTCTAACCGCAGCTGAGTGCTCGGTGGGATCTTTTACAGTTGTTAAAGGGAAAATTGGTGGAATATCTAATCCATTACACGTCACAGACACACTAATTTACGTATTTGTTCCTACATGGTAAGAAAAAAAAAATACTCAAAATTACGAAGAGCTGTGAATGTTTTGGTTTATTTCATTTTAATTCCGTTATCCGTTTATCTTTTGACAGATACGCGTATTTCGTCTACTACTTGCAGACTTCATCAGTGCCAAGTACTCAAATACGCGTATATGTCAAAATATAAGCAATTATATCGGAATTACAAGGAAATAAACCAACACTCTCAAAGCTCTTTATAAAGGGATTCCGTTAAGAGGTTCGATAAATTTGAAAGATTGATTGATTGATTTATCTTTATTAGGGAGGCTTTCAGCCTGGGGCTGGTTCACCTCCAAAAATTTGAAAGATTGATCGTAGGTCCTCAAAATTAAGTTTAAAAAAAAACTCAACGTTGAGTTCTACCATTTGAGGTTTAAAATTACTCATCTATTGAGTAATAATAGATGAATACAAATTTAAGTTTATTTTCTGTTAGTCTTTGTCAAGCTAAAAACATTATATTTTTAATTATCGATAAATATGGTACTCTCCATATTTGTTTAAAAGTTACATGTTTGTAAATTGTGTTGCATGTATGTATTTAACGAAAAATATCTTGAAATATTTATCACCATCGACCATCTAAACACCCCCCAAATCGCGATTAGAGCCATATTTACCGAGATAAATCGATTTAAAGGGTTGGGAAATCCACCAGCCGACAAGTAACGGATTTTGATATATTTTATACCGGAGAATCTGGAATAAAAATTTCGACCATCTGAACACCCCCCAAATCGCAATTAGAGCCTTATTTACGGAGATAAATCGATTTGAAGGTTTGGGAAATCCACCAGCCGACAAGTAGAGAATTTTGAAATATTTTATACTGGGAAATTCGGGAATAAAAATGTCGACCATCTGAACACCCCCCGAATCGCGATTAGAGCCATATTTACCGAGATAAATCGATTTAAAGGTTTGGGAAATCCACCAGCCGATAAGTAAAGAATTTTGAAATATTTTACACTGGGAAATCCAGGAATAAAAATTTCGACCATCTGAACGCCCCCCAAATCGCGATTAGATCCATATTTACCGAGATAAATCGATTTAAAGGTTTGGGAATTCTACCAGCCGACAAGTAAAGAATTTTGAAATATTTTATACTGGGAAATCCGGGCATAAAAATTTCGACCATCTGAATACCCCCCAAATCACGATTAGAGACATATTTACGGAGATAAATCGATTTAAAGGTTTGGGAAATCCACCAGCCGACAAGTAAAGAATTTTGAAATATTTTATACTGCGAAATCCGAGAATAAAAATTTCGACCATCTGAACACCCCCCAAATCGCGATTAGAGCCATATTTACCGAGATAAATCGATTTAAAGGTTTGGAGATTCCACCAGCCGACAAGTAAAGAATTTTGATATATTTTATACTGGGAAATCCGGGAATAAAAAACTCGATTCTTTTTGCTTTTTTATAGCGTTTTGGAGAAAATCTTACCTTAATTCGAAGTACTTCTTGTTAATTGACAAGGTAATGTGATATTCGGTCATTGCGAGAATTTTTATGTACCACTTCAATACTGTTACGCATTGGACCATAAACGTTTGGTTGCGTTCATTATCAAATAGCTTTGGGAGTGACGCGCTTGGCATTGATGGCCCACAGCGGCTCACGAAGATCTACTGAATCCGATCAGTAGCGGTGTGGCTTCTTGCTTCTTCTTCGGTGCATAGACACTCATGTGGGCGGCATTTCGTTGTGACTGGAGAACTAGTGCTGCTGATAACGACTAACCGGACACCACCACACACGGTGATTGAATAAGCACCGTTCGGCGAGACAGGATGCAGTTTGATTTTGAAATCTGTGTTAGGGAAAGCGCTTTTTGCAGGCAATCGGTGATAATTTTGATCAGCATTGCAACAGTTGGACATTTGTGTAATTTCCAATAGTGACCTATTGAAAATAGATGAAGTATTCATTTTAGCAGATTCGTAGAAAATTTCCAATCGATTGGCCTGTTTAGAACTAAAATCCATCCGCTATTGACAGAGTTTTAAGTGGTCAAAACCTGAGCACTTTTCGTAACGCAGACGATTGTGCTTTTTTGAAATTGCGCCCCAATATGTTGCCGAAAGACGTAATCCTACGTCAAAAGTTGAATTTGATGCACAGATGATGAGGATTTGTTCTGCTGCAGGCGAGTGGTTGCGGTATTATAAAATGCTATGTATTATTTTCAATTGATTTAAAATAAATTCAATTAAATTTTGGATACCATATAAAGGGTGATACGGTCAAAACTTGGTCAAGGGAAAACGCGTGTAAATCGGTGAAATCGTTTATTTAAAAAATCAAATTAAATTTCTTTTTCAAGTTCAATTAGTATAAAATTCAGGAAAAATATTCAGTTAGGCTTCCACTTTTCCAAATCCGAATTGCCGGGCCTTACGCTTGACCCCTGCCATCAGATTTTGTACAGCCACCTTGTCCACCTTCTTCGCCGCAGAAAGCCAGTTTGCCTTGAACTGCTGCTCGCCCTTAGCAGTTTTTTTGGTCTTCTTTAGGTTCCGCTTGACAATAGCCCAGTATTTCTCAATTGGGCGGAGCTCTGGCGTGTTGGGAGGGTTCTTGTCCTTGGGAACCACCTGCACGTTGTTGGTGGCGTACCACTCCATGGCCTTTTTACCGTAATGGCAAGATGCCAAATCCGGCCAAAACAGTACGGAACAACCGTGTTTCTTCAGGAAAGGCAGCAGACGTTTATTCAAACACTCTTTCACGTAAATTTCTTGGTTGACAGTCCCGGAAGCTATGAAAATGCTGCTTTTCAAGCCACAGATACAGATGGGTTGCCAAACCAGATATTTCTTTGCGAACTTTGACAGTTTCATGTGCTTGAAAACATCTGCTACCTTTCCCCTTCCTTTTGCCGTATAAAACTCCTGTCCCGGAAGCTTTGTCGGTTGTCGGCTTTGACGTAGGTTTCGTCGTCCATTACCACGCAGTCAAACTTCGTCAGCATCGTCGTGTACAGCCTCCGGGATCGCGCTTTGGCCGTCGTATTTTGTTTATCATCGCGATTTGGAGTCACTACCTTCTTGTAAGTCGATAGTCCGGCTCGTTTTTTGGCTCGATGTACGGTTGTAGACGATACACCCAGCTTATTTGCGGCATCTCGGAGAGAGAGGTTAGGGTTTCGCTTGAAACTACCGGCAACTCTCTTTGTCGTCTCAGCGGCTTCCGGTTTTCGATTTCCCCCCGATCCAGACTTCCTGGCTGTCGACAAACATTCCCCAAACACTTTAATTACATTTGTAACGGTTGATTTGGCAACTTTTAGCGATTTTGCCAACTTTGCGTGCGAGTAGCTCGGATTTTCGCGATGCGCGAGCAAAATTTTGATACGCTGCTCTTCTTGCTTGGACGGCATTTTGACAACTGAAGAGTGAATTCCAAAATCAAAATAGGAGCAACATTCTACACACACACACCTTCAAAATGAGGGGTGTTTAGGTTTTTTAAATGCAAAATTGAAAGAAATACGTCAAGTTGATATTGACCAAATTTTGACCGTATCACCCTTTATTCGTTCATTTGAATTTTAAAGAACTAAAATTATATAATTTTCTTCCTACGTTGGATAAATTTTACTTATTCAAATAGATTGATCGTTAGGTAAAATTCACTTAATGGATTCTTGATCAGGATTATTCAAAGTTAAGTTTTCTTATTTAACTTAATTTTACCTAGCCCCACGGAAGCCACGTGATGAGTGAAAGGTACCCAATTTTGGGAACATTTTTCTTACCGTGTACACAGATTCTGTTTCAGAACACATGCTGTCAAATCTTGTTGACGATAATGGGGAAAATCCAAAAAATCCAAAATCAGGAACGGCCAAAAATCACTGATGATCTTGAGAGTAGCAAAATCAGAAAGCAAAAAATCAAGGCTGATTTTTACCTGAGCTGATTTTGAGGAAAAATCGGTGCCGGTGGTGCAGTGATAGCGTGATTGCCTCTCACCCCAAAAGGCTTGGATTTAATCCCAGTCAGCGCCGCCGAAAGTTTCTGAGGCATAAAATCTCAGATCACGCCTTCTTTCGGTGGTAGTAAAGCCACCTCCCTTGCATTTAGACTTGAAGTCAGATGGAATTATATAGAATAAATAAATAAATAAATCGGTAGCACTGATACTCAGTACAGAAAACAAGATCGATGGAAAACAAATCATGGGAAAAAATGTAGAGGTAACAAAATCACCCAACGGGAAATCAATACCCTGGTATTACAGTCACAGTAAGAAATCGATATCCGCCGCTATTTTGAAATCCAAGATGGCGGACCGAAATCTAATAGAGCGACCTCCAGACAGCGTATATGCATATAAACCCATACAATATGGGTATCTATGGAGTGGACTCGATGAGTAGAAGGAGAAAAATTGCAAACCAAATTCAATAGACCGGCCTTGGGACAGCGTATATGCATCTAAGCCCGTGTAATATATAGTAATCTATGGAATAGACTCGATGAGCACAAGTGGAAAATCGGCATCCGTCGCCATTTTATAATCAAATATGGTGGACCAATATGGTGGCCTCCGCACAACGTATATGTATCTAAATCCACGCAATATGGATATTGGATTACACTTCAACTATCTACTATTCACTGAATAACACAGAATCATTTGCAAAATGATTAGTGTTGCAAAATCTTTAAACACGCTGCAAGTCGTTAATATACATAATAAATAAAAGGGGCCCTAATACACTTCCCTGGGGCACTCCAAGGTTATACCCCATGGGACTTAAAATAGAATCCTTTAAACAGTCCGTTGAGTTCTATCTTTTACTTACTTAACGATCCTGCGCACCTCCAGGGGTGCAAAGGGCCTTTGTGAAAGATTTCCATAATAGGCGATAACTAGCTTTGGCCCAAGTCAAATTTCGGTCAACGTTCTTAATTTCACTGTTTAGGCTCCACCGCCACGAGCCTCTGGGTATGCCTCTGCTACGATGTACTGCTGGATTCCAGTCCAGTGCTTGCTTGCAGATTTCGTTTCCACTCCGTCGTAGTGTGTGACCGACCCACCTCCACTTCCCTTCACGAATTTCTGTCTCTAACGGCTTCTGATGACACAAACGATGAAGCTCGGAATTTGAGATCCAATTGTGGGGCCTCCAGGCACGAATTATGTACCGTAGGCATCGGTTGATAAACATCTGCAGCTTCTGAGTGTTTCATTGGCGGATAACAGCACAGACTTCACGTTCGAGTTAAAAATTCGGATTTTGGTGCGTCGACTGATCTGATTCGCTCTCCATACATTTCGCAAACTGGCAAAAGCAGCCCTCGCCTTCTTAACCCGTGCACGCCGTCCGACGCTATCTGGCTGCCAAGATATTGGAAGCTTTCGACTTTCTCCAATGCCTGCCCAGCTACCGCGAAATTGGAACGGTTTTCCGTGTTGACATCCAACGATTTGGTCTTGTTGACATTGATGGTTAGACCTGTTTCAGGGGAGCATTCCACAAGGTCGTCGAGCTTACTCTGCATGTCAGCCAAATCGAAGTCGTTGAGATGATTCAAGGTAATAGGCTGCCACAGCAACCCACGGTTCGGTACACGGTCAACGGCTCCAACCATGATCTCGTCGATTACGATAAGGAACAGTAGCAGTGATAATATACATCCTTGCCTCACACCCGCGATTACCCGAATCGGGTCAGACAAAGCTCCGTTGTGCAACACTCTGCACGTGAAAGCATCGCACTGCGCTTCGATGAGGTTGACGATCTTATCAGGAACTCCCTTGCGTCTCAGAGTGCCCCACAAGTTTTCGTGGTTTAGTCGGTCGAAAGCTTTTTCGTAGTCAATGAATACCAAGTACAGGGACTCTTGGAACCCATTGACCTGCTCCAAGATGATGCGGGGCGTGACACAGGATCTTCCAGCACGGAATCCTGCCTGCTGTCGTCGGACAGTCGCGTCGATCTTGGAGGATAACTTTGACAGAACTTTGAGAACAATACACAGTAACATGATGCCTCGCCAGTTGTCGCATACAGTTGGATACTCCTTCTTGGGGACTTTTACCAAGACGCCCTGCATCCAGTCGGCCGGAAAAGGAAGATATTGACGAATAGTTGATGCAACATTTGTGAGGATAGCATGGGGTCAGCTTTGAGCATCTCTGCTGATATGCGATCGACCCCCGGGGCTTTGCTGGACTTCATACATCGGATGGCTGCTTCTATCTCCTGCAATGCTGGAGCTTCAGTGTTGACGTGAGTAACGCGCCTCTCTCTTGGTGGATCATGCCGAGATGTTGATGGTTAGTTGACCGTTGAAACTTCGAGAAGTTGTCCAAAGTGCTCAAACCAACGTTTCAACTGGTCAGTGGGGTCGGTGAGCAGCTGTCCAGTCGCGTCTTTCACAGGCATCCTTGGGTTCATCCTTGCCCCGCTAAGGCGTCGTGAAACATCATAGGGGAGGCAGATATCGCCAGTTGCTGCGGCTTTCTCCCCTTCCAAGTTGAGTTCTATCAGTACTTATAATTTCAAATTGCTTCAATGTACTTAACATTAAGGGCCTAGAAATTGATTCAAAGGCGCGTTTCAGATCCAAAACAACAGCAACAATCGTATCTTTACGCTCAAAGTTATCTTTCCACTTCGCTAATACCAAATTCAACGTAGTTTCAAAAGAACTACCTTCCCGATATCCCGATTGTTATGGTATCAACAAACTATTACTATTTAAATAAATGAAACATGTTCATGGGACGAAACTCTTCGGCTTCATTCGTTCCAGCAACTTTTTCAATAGAAACCACTAAGGATTCTTTCCAAATGTGTGGCACATGTCCAGTCTGCAATGATTTATTAATAAGGTCCAGCAAGATGTGGCCACAGACAAGAAAGCAATCTTGAATAACTCTAGCATTAACATTGTTTACTCCAACCGATGTTCCCTATAGAAAGCAAAGTTCATCTGGGTGAAAACCTTCAACTCTACAACTACTATTAATTGGCTGCTTTATTTCGTCAGGTTCATCGACGAATTCAATGAATTGTGGTTATGGATTGCGGTTTGGAATTACAAGGATTTAATAATTTAAGGATGATCAATCTTCCTTTGCACATATTCTCAACGAGTTTTTTTTTATCGATTGTGCATATTAATTACGCGCGATTGTGTACCTATTCCAATGATTGTCATTATTTGATCTACAAAACTTGTTGTACCATTTGTCCCTCTTACGTTTAAGATGCAAAAGATCCAAATTGTACCAGCTGTTCGAGTTTTTCAAAGAAACAAACTTTTGCTCAGCTAATTGATTGGTACACGTTTTCAAAGCGTTAGTTAGAACAGCTAAAGATTCATCTTAATTACCGGCACTGAATGGAAAATCCACGCTCCTCTTAACAAGATTCAAAACATCCTGCATACATGATTCTAAAAATTGCGCAAGTGATCGCAAAATGTCATCAATTATTCAAAATGTACATCAAATGATGATGATGATATGGAACTACCACTCATTGTATCAAGACGCCTGTCAGTAGCTGTGGGTTGTCTTCGTTGTTCAACTTGATCAAGCTTAATAACCTCTAATTGTACTCAATCTGCCATTGTCTGAAGGGCCAAAAACGGATAGGGTAGATCCGTGAGCAACATCGCCGACGTGCATCTACGGGATGAATGAGAATCTCCTTCCAACAGCAGAATCATACAACCGGTCAAAAAGCAAGCCAACCAACACGAGGATACCCCAATGAGTGGGGAGAAGAGCCCGCCCTTTATTCACGAAATGTTAACGACAGGGAGTTGGCATTCCCACTCTCCCCATTCATTTCGTTTCAATTGGGTGCCCTGGTGGTCCCTTCCCTTCCCAGCATTTATTGATTCATTTAAAAATAGAATATTTGTATGCAAATGTTATAATTTTGGAAAAGTATATAAGGAGACTTACCCTTGATGATGAAGTAACTTACCTATCTGATAATCATGTTTATTTTATTTTATTTTCTTTTTTTTCTTTTTTTTTCTTCTTGTATATTTGTTACATATATGGAATCATTTTTGAAATGCCCTCTCAAACAAACTTTTTGATAAATACTGCAACGCAGATTTAAACACAAAAAATGTAGAAAAATCTGCATCACCATCCCTTTCGACAGTTCCTCAAGTTTTTATTACCTTCTTTTTTAATTTTTGAAGATGAAGCTTATTGCACAATGTATTGAAAACCGATAAGTGATCCCCACTGCATCCTTGAGTAATTACTTTTTTTCTTTTCCAGGGTCTATATTTTCTATCACTCTTGCCTTCGTCCTCTGTAGATTCCCCATCTGAAATTTCACTATTCTCTTCTTTATAAATCGCTTCAGCTTGAACTTTTATTTTTTCCTGTCTAGCGCCAACAGTACCCATTCATTAAGATTTATACATGAATATCTACTAAAGTCCTGATCTAGAGAATTTTTCCAAGTTAAGCTAGGACGTCCTTCCTTTTTCCTTTTGAAATTCATATTGAATGCTAGTCTGATGGGATGATTATGTTCTCTCCTCAAAATGTGATCGTAATAACTGATCCTACCTTCTCTAACTCTTCTGTTGATAGTTTTACCGTCGAGCAATTTCTTAGCGTTAAATTTCGATTTTCCATTTCGCTTACATTGACTGTATATATTACGTAAATTAGCTTTTCATAATTAGCTATAGAAATCCTGCTCTTTTTCGTAAGAACGGCTACTTTAGTGCCATAGATAAGTGCTGGAGCTAATACTGTTTTACATATAGTCTTACCTAATTCCCAACTTGGATGAAACTGTTTACAAAAATCTACTATCATTCTGCTTGTTTTCAAAGAATTCCTACACCTTTCTCTGTTGGTTAATTTTCTATTCAGTGCTGCTGTTAGACATACTCCCAAGTATTTAATGCGATCACTAACCTTAAATATTTTTCCATTTAAATTAATCTCTTCTGGTTGTTTTGCTTTATTGGTGGGATATCTAAACATAATCTGGCTTTTATCATAATTTATACTTAAGCCTACTTTCTCCAACTCTTGTGTGAGGATTTTCACTACTTTCTCCATCTCTCTCATGCTCCTAGCAATGATTAATAAGTCATCAGCAAACGCCAAAATTAGAGGAAATACTAAACAGTCAAAGTCTAAAAGTTTTAATTCTGAAATTTCTTTCGAATCTTTGGTCAAAACTTCCTGCATCAAATAATTAAATAACAATGGTGAAAGAGGGCAGCCTTGCTTAATGCCTTTACCACATTTAACTTCTTCTGAGTATTAAAATTCCCAAAATACCCTAGTCATTTCAATTTTAACGCACATCAGAATTCTATCCACTAATCTTGAAGGAACATCTAAGCATAGCAGAATATCCTTAAGAGTCTGAACCTTAACTGTATCTAAAGCCTTTCTTATATCTAGTGCTAACACTATCAGGTCATTACCACTATTCCAATGCTCTTCTATTACTCTTCTCGCCACAAAAATGTGATCATCAGTTGATCTTTTTGTTGTGAAGGCAGCTTGATGCATTCCTGGCTCTCCAGCAAATTTTATGAGCTGCTTTGCAATCCATTTAGCATAAATTTTATATGCAACATTACACAACGATATTCTCCTAAAATGATCTGCCTCCGTTGCTCCTGCCTTCTTTGGTATAGGGATTTGTGTTGTCCTGTACCATTCTTGAGGCATCTCATTATCTATGCAGATCTTTTGCATTATCTTTACCAGTGTTTCTAGTGAGTCCTCGTCTGCGCCTTTGATATACTCCATAAAAACTTGATCTGATCCAGCTGATTTTCCGTTGCATGCAAACTGAATAATATTCCTTATTTCATCGCTGGTTGGTGGATTTGGTAGTGGTACTTGATCCTGTTCTGTGCACAGTTCTATCTCTGGACCTTCACTTTCCTTTAGTATATCTCCCCAAGTTTTGCAGTGATCTTTGCAACCTTTCTCTTTTTCTGCTTCACGAATCCTTTCAAGTAGTTGTAAGTTTTTCTTAGCCTCTGACCTACATCAAAATCGTTCATATTTCTAAAAAAATCCATTATTTCCTTCTACTTGTGTTCCTTAACAGCTTGATTGTATTCCTGCCAACGATTACCTAGTTTTAACTTATAGCTCATCATATCTGGATGCTTATTAGAAATCTTTATTGCTACTCTTAGCTTATCGAATGCTTTTTTCCTCTTTGGAGTGCTAGGTTCCATAGAAACTCTCAAAGTTCTTGAAGCTGCCTTCTTCATTCTATTAGCTAAGTCTTCGTAACAGTCTTCTACTGTGTTCCTATTGGTATCAGTTTTAGGTGTTATCTTTCTCAGCTCATCTTGATAATTTTTCTTAATGTCCTGTATCTTTAATAACTCTCTGTTGATTTTTGTAGCCTTGTGTTTTTTATGAGTATTTTGCCTATTATTTTTGTCTATTAGAAGCCCTACAATAATAATTTTATGGTCTGTTTTAATGTGAGTCCATTCAAAATGTACATCAAATAGACTTTAATTCCTCAAAAGTATCCCAGAGGTATATTGAGATATACTGGAGATATTTGGGAAGCAAAGATCGACGGAAAACAAATCAAAGAAAAAAGAACTGCAGAAAATGACTACTTTGTATCTAGCAAAGATTTCTATACATCGGTCAAGCATTTACGCGAACTTCATCAAACACTAGTGTCACCTAGCGAGAGAATTCCGATTTAAATCGTCCACAATTAAAAATACCTTAGCCTCCTGAACAACAATGCAGAAAACAGCAACTTTGTATCCAACAAAGATCTCGAGATGTCGACCCAGCATTTACACGAAATTCATAAGAACACTAGTGCCACCTGCCAAGAGAATGTCGAACTAAAACGTCCACAATTGAAAACTTCTTGGTCTCCTGAAAAACTTGAACAACATTGCCGATAACAGCAAATTTGTATCTAGCAGGGATTTCGAGATGTCGACCCTGCACGAACATGCAATTCATATGAGCACTTGTGCCACCTAGTTAGAGGATTGCGAACTATACTGTCAACAATTAAAACGGCCTTGGCCTGGACAACAATGATAAAAATAGCAACTTTGTATCCAGTAAAGATGTCGAGATGTCAACCCAAGATTTACAAGAAATTTATAAGATCACAAGTGCCACTTAACGAGATAACTAACACTCCGAATACGATGCCTCTGAATAACGTGTAAAGGCAAGTTTGCAATGGCATTACTTAGCCATTTCTTAACGAATTCCAAAAATTGTGGTACCTTTAGAATTCCTAGGGCTTTTAGATGGTGTTGATTGTAAAAAGATTGAAAATAGAGTCGTCTACTTTTTTAAAAAGTGAAAAATCCAGAACATCCGTAAAAGTGGTCAATCCATGAACCTGATCCTAGAGCTCTGCGGTTTTTTTGAAAACATTAGGAAATGTGATAGAAAAAAAAATTTGGGATCGTGACATAACCATGTACCTAGATAGCCATGAGACCGTCTTCCGGAAGATCCGGAACATCCGTTAAAGTAGAAAATTCACGAATCCTAGAGCTCCGTGGTTTTCGTGAAAACGTTAGGAACTGTGATATTAGAATGAATTTGGGATTGTGACATCAACATGGACCCAGATGGCCATCGAACCGTCTTCCAGAAGATCCGAAAAATCCATAAAAGTGGCCAATGTATGGAACTGATCCTAGAGCTCCACGGTTTTTTTCTAAAACACTTGGAACTGTCATATATAAATCTTTTTTAAACACTGTGAAATAAGAAACCACTGGATCACTTTAACGGATTTTCCGTATCTTCCGGACGACGGTCCCATGACTATCTAGGTACATGGTTATGTCGCGACCACAAATTCATTCCTTTATCACAGTTCCTAATGTTTTTGGACAAAAAAAAATGCGGAGCTCTAGGATCAGTTTCATTGATTGACCTCTTTTACTGATGTTCTGGACTTACCAGAGGATGGTTCCATAGCCATTTGGGTCCATGTTTATGTCATGACCCCAAATTCTTTCTTATATCCAAGTTCCACATTTATTAGAACTCTTGAACCACCTAGCGAGAGAATTTCGAACAAAACTGTTCCCGATTTAAAATGGGCTTAGCTCCTTGAACAACACTGCAGCAAACAGCAACTTTGTTTATGGCCTGGATCATGAGATATTCCAAGTACACAAATTTCACATAAACGAATGTTAGGGAATTCTGAGATAAAAAAAATACACTGCAGCGCTGGCCTTTGTAATCTAAACCACATTTCAGAAGATCGCTTTCTTCTATCTACACATATCACGAGAACTTTATTTTATAAAAGTATATAAAACAAAGTTTTCTACAGACACTAATACCAACTAGTGAGTCAATTTCGAACTAAATTGTTTACCATTGGTATGGGATTGGTCCATAGAAAAATATTGGTGAAGATATGTAGAAACTAAAGTTTCAAGACAGTAATCAAAAATGTTACTGATCTATAAATAGATCACTGGGCGTTATGCGTTAACGGAGTTGGTAGTTGGCGAGTGCTAATTTCTTTCGTAACAGAGCTAGGTATTACGAAGTCTTCCAGGCTATCTGATTTCTGCATTCATCAAATCGTCTACCCGTAATTGCCAGTCATTCCTGTACCAATGTAACTAGAATCTATTTACGCCAAATTATCACACCTTTTTCCAATGGATCGCAGCACCACAGAGCATAATTCATTGCAACACTTCATTCAGCACCCCATAAATCCCACCGGAGAAGAATGCCTTTGCTACTGCTGCTGCTGCTACTGCTTTTAGTGGTGCATTGAAGCCCTTGGGTAACCGGAGAGCTGCTGCAGCGGAACGCAATAAACTTGCAAGGGAATTGTTCATTACACATCACCACCATCACCGCGCCGGAGTAGGTCCCAAGGGGGAAAACGGGGGAACACATAAAAACGACGAGACCTTTTCATGCAGTTTTTATATTCTCGACAGAGGAAAACAGGCTCCATAAAGCAGCAAGTTCTCTCACTCCTCGTCGGTGTGGGGGAAGAATCATTCTCCTACTGTTGCACATCTCTGCCTACCAACAATCCAACATACGTACTGAAGTCGTAAGCTGCTTCTTCATACATAAAAGACAAAAGCACTTTACTTTGTGTGCAATTGGTATAATACAAACGGCACATACTCGTACACACACACATGCCAGTATAAACGGAGATTGGTTCAACACTCAAGGAAGAAAAGGCTGAGCTTTGAGCTTCTTCTCTACCATTCTGCACAGAACCAACCCTTTTTGTCTCACCGAAGATGCTCTGCCAGAATCTCCCGAGTGGGTCGTGCTGTTTGCTGGAGATGAGCCTCCAGTTCGTAAATAATTTCAACATAAGTGCTGCTTGAGTAAAATTCAAAAGATTTGTTTGGTACTTTGGAACTCGGCCGGAACTGGCTCCATCCGGATTGTTTGAGTTGCTACCTGTTGATCGTTTGTCTTAGAGAACATTTTGTTATCGGATGCTTTTCCCTTGTAACGTCGCGCTTCCATGCCATGACTTGATACCATTCATCTTTGTTATCCGAAACACGGTTGTGTATGGGGTATGCCAAGGACAGGATTTCATTTTTTTTTTTATGTTTTCAGCTCTGGCTAAAGGCGTAACATACATACACTTCTAACGGTTATGCGTCGGTTAGGCCCGTATTTAGTTGCTGGCAGTTCCTTTCCGCTCGTGTTTCATGCAAATATGTCGAAAGCAGAAGTCCTGAAACTGCTAGGTACTTCATCAACTCGCTATCGACCGGGAAAAATAATCCGTGACATTCCAGAAAAGGCAACAGGCAGAAACGGTTGCCCAATGGCGTACACCCCCTCGAGCTCCATTTGTACCCCCTCTGACATTGGATTGGTACAGATACGCATAAATGTATTCAGTATGAGCTCATTTGAATCATTGAAGAGACAATTTTTCAAAACCAGTATTAAATGTTTATCCGAGTTAGACCGAAGACATCATAAGAAAAAGACTGGCAACCTTGCCAGAATCCAAGCGACAGATACAGTAGCGCTGCGCTTGAGTGAAGGTGGAAGCAACACATAGAAAAATGAGCAAATTCACAAACTTTTCTTCTGAGGATGTAATCTATGCGATCAAATTCGATTGTACCTGTCTCATAACGTTCGTATGAGAAAATGTAAGAGTTGCCAGTCTTCTTGATATGGTGTATTCGCTTTAAGCCTGTACTACCATCGGCCCTTTTCAGGGCCACCAAGATTTTCCAAAAGAGTTAAATTTCTGAACATGTCCCAACTAAAATTCATATCAAAAGTTTCTTTTCAGAGCAATCAAAGTCATAGGGTAACTGATGATGGTTGGACCTATTTAGGCCGGTTTCACACAACGTCAACATTCATGTTGTATTTTTTTTTATAAATTCAACATATAATTATAAAAAAGGCGTGATTAAGGGAAAGATCTAGCTTTCTTGTTTCTAATAATTACATAAAAAGTTAAATATTATGAACAAATGATTTTATAAAACGTTTTTATTCAGCAAAGAATTATGATGTTGGTTGGACCTAAAAAATGATGATGGTTGGACCTATTTTTGCAAATGCTAGTTTAGCCCATATTTGTTCAAAAAATGTGTTTAAAGCTTATAGGTATCATGAAAAAACCCTTTTTATACAGTTTTTATGAATTTGCTATTTAAAAAAATCAAGAAATTTGAGTTTAACTTCGTATTTAAAAAAGTTCACTTTCCACGCATTAGCTATTTATCATGGCTCATTTTCTCAGAAATCATTGACTCGATTTGGAAATTTTTTAACGTCAAACTATAGGTATTGTGGTCCAATTGAAAGCTATTGAATATTTTTGGAGTCGGTCTACTGGTTCCGAAGATATGGCCGGAACAAGTTCCAGGGTGTATGGAACATGGACCTAATTTTGACAAGGAAGGAATAAATCCTATCATGCGACACTTCACATTACTTCCAAATTCGATAACAAGATCAATAACAAAATTGAGTGCCTTGGACCACATTGCCCACTTCCGGGCATGTTCTGGGTGCCCCCGGGGAATTTAGGGGCTTAAAATTACATAATATCAGAACTTAATTCTGATTTTATAGTTCTTTTTCTCCTAGGAGTTTTTTTTTCCGGAAATAAGTTTCAGTTAGCAATTTTTAGTTTGTTAACATTTTATTTCAAGTTAATTCACACACAGAAGGTGTATGAGAAGTGCTTAATGTAATTCATATTAACAGATTCTTTCGGCGCTTTCGTGGTAGTTCGAAAATCGGTGGTTACCTTTTCAGCCAACCTCACGATGGAAGTCCTCATTTAAATTTACGCTCAACTAGTGACGCAAGGTCTTTAGCAGCTTCCAAGATCTTTTTGGTCGCCTTGGGACTGTCAGAAGCAGCGCACATACAAACCCAATCCACTAGCTGGTTCTCCAAATCAACACTCAACACTATTTCCCTTCCATGTTTCTTGCCGTGGCTTCCCTTAATTTTTGCGTGAAGTTTTTTTTTTTTTTTTCTTTATTTTTGTGATTTTTAGCCGTAGGCTAGTTCATCACATAAAAAAAGTGCCTTGCGTGAAGTGTCGTTTTCGGAATATTGTACCTTTTCTGTGCCTGATACGCGGTAAGTGATTTATCTACTAAAAGAACAGTTTCTTGAAGATTTTCGACCGTATAACTCTTTTGTTAAGCCATTTTTTCAATCAAAGAAACTGATCACTCGGCCAAAACGAAATCGAATTTCAAATCAGCTGCGCATGAAGGATGTAGACAAACCGAAGCGCACCTAGCGGCCGTCTTAGGAAACACATAGGTCCAACCATCATCATGCGTAGGTCCAACCATGATCATATTTATCTATTCGAATTTCGTCAATTATTCAAACATTTTAGTGAAACCAATAGATAAATGACGTACTAACGAGTTGTTTACACCTTAAAGCAGTATTTTACTGCATGAAAATAAAAATAAATGTAAAAAATATTGATGATGACGAGCTAATGTGTGGAAAGTGAACTGTTTTGAAAACACATTGAAACTCAATTGTTTTGAAGTTTTTTCAATAAAACACCCATGCAAATTGAGAAAAAGTTTTTTATGATACTAAAGTGATCTTTGAAAAAAATTAGCCAAGATTGACTAAAATAGCGATTGAAAAAATAGGTCCAACCATCATCAGTTTTTGGCTAGGTCCAACCAGCATCAATTACCCTAGAACCAATACCAATGCACAATGGTCATAAAGCCGTATTTAGGCGAACAAAAATGTTTGCGCCCAAACCGTCATTTTTAGGTATATGGTTTCTTAGGGAAAGTTGCTTTATATTTTTATTCAATCTTTTTATGTTCATAAAATTAGGGTGGTCCATAACATTGGTGAATTAAAAATACAAACTATTTTATTATTTGAGATAGACAAAAGCAGTATTGTAAACAGTTGTAGAATAATCAATTCAAAGCAACTTTGTTGAAGATTCAATGTTATTATCTCTTATGGTTCATGAGTTATGATTTTTCAAACAAGCAGGTTAGGGTGGCCACTAAAATCGGTTTTCTTTGAATATCTTTTCATGCGTTAATGTCTCGTAAAGCCATTGTTGTGGGAGTTGGTTGGAAATGCTAACATGAAGCTTTAGTGTGATGATTTATTAGCTAGAGTATGATCTTTAGAAGAGGGTAGGTGGATAGTTCCGTTAGAGTACGGCAGTATGAAAATTGAATAGAAGTTGAAAATGAGCGAAGGGCCATTAATGCGACAGTTTTCAAAGATAGGCACACATTTTTGCCTAACCCGTACGATGTACGCGGGGACTTGAAGTATGTCTCCAAGTCCACAGGCAAAAATGTGCGTCCCTCTTTTTGCTCATAAACTGACTGCGGCTGTGGAATAGTTCTAGCGACGTTTTCATCACTACCTAAAGCCCCACGTTGCGAGAGCATTTCCAGTCGATGGTGTGTTATAATGCAGTTCTTCTTTACCCAACTATTGTGTTGCATTGTTGTGATTACATTTAGAACTTTTCATGACGCAAATTTTTGCGCAAGTTACCATCTTTTTTGATTAGAAAGTTTAAGGCTATTTTCTTCAAAAAAATGGCCCTATAAAATGGTCAATTTATCAAAATAGAGCAAACCAATTTTCAAACATTTAACTTCATAGGAAACATCGTTTTTTCTTCATTTTTGGTAAAAAAAAACTGCAAGAGCTTTTTCTGTTTAAAGCATTTCATTTAATTAAAAAAAGTAATATTTTTCAGCAAAAACTAGCCATAACTTTTCAAATAAAAGAAATTACAACTTAACAAAAATATGCGTCATAAAAAGTTCTTAAAGTGTCTAGCATAAAAATTTCACGAGAAATGAACGCATAAAAAGATATTAAAAGATTTTCTAGGGGCCACCCTAACCTGCTTGCTTTAAAAAAATCATAACTCATGAACCATAAGAGATAGATATATGGTGCGTGTGTGTATGTGTGTGCGTGTTGGTGTGCTTTTATACCACCCATTTGACGTGAAATAAGCCAAGGAACATTGCTTCTCAAGCAACCAAGTTGATAAACACATTATTTTTTGCTATATTTGAGCAAAACAGTAACAAGAAACAATACGATTTTACTACATGATACTACAATGTGTTGAATCGGAACCTACCTAACTAATAAAAACCAAAGATTTGAGTAAACTAAAGGAGAAAAATCCAATTTCATTACTTCATTGTGCTGGGTAATTTTAACATGGACCTCATGAATGAAAGAAGCTTGAAGTTCGTCGAGTTCATGAAGAAATATTTGCACCTGGACATGGATCGTGAGTGAACTTAATTTTCGTTCGCAACGTCCGCCTTGACAGTAAAACACGTTAAACAATCGCTCAGTTTTGTCACTTTTGGAGTTCTAGGCTCTTATCTCAGGGCGTTTATCATCGTTGCCAATCTACACCGTACCGGAGTGTGAGCCAACAGCGAAGCCATGCTGTGTTCATCAGAACTCATCCGACAAATCAAACGGCCCTTTACAGGGTCACAAAATTTTCTGGCCATTTGAATTTCTATCTTCTCAATGCAATAAGGCAGTTCTGTGTCAACCATATAAGATCACCATACATACTTCTTTGTACGGCTACGCTAGACATGGGTTGATCCCGGTGGTTGGAAAGGTAGCGCTAGCCTTCATCGCTACGAGAAATGTGCACTTAGAGAGCCAAGTTGTTTCAGGATTAGAAGAATGGTTGCTACCGTTTTGCTGGTTCCAGGAATTTCATTCATGCCAAGAATTCCTAAACAATCTCCTTTGAAATTAGTTGGTGGCCCTGAACAGGGCCGTTTCGGATAGGGAAAATGAACGAAGCTTAACCTCAGGTGCGTCCCTGACATCACCACGACGAGCCAGACGGCGGACGGCGGACTTGGTAATACCCTGTAATACCCTGTAAGTTATTATGCAACCAGCGTTGCCAGAATTCCAGATTTATCTTGATTTTCCAGATTTTTAGTCGTCTTGCCAGATACACAGACAGAGCACGTATATTTCCAGAGTTTTTTTTAAATATGTTCCAGATTTTCCCAGATTTTTTAAACATGTTGCATTAAAAATATCACTGCAATTGGTTTACCCTCTCATAAAAAAATAAAAATCCAAACTTGCTACTTTAATTTTCAAAGGCCATCAACGTTGGACATTATTGGAATGTTACACAGCAAAAAAATAATTTTGATATCACGTCAAAGTGGATGCACTACAATCATGTCGAAAATATGGTGTAATATTACTTGCTAAAAAGGACAAAATTATCATTAATACAATGCATGAACTGACATTACGCTGCTTTTACTGCATTTGTTTATTTATGTGGTCATAAAAATTACATGAAATTTTCGACATGATTGTAGTGCATCCACTTTGATGTGATATCAAAATTATTTTTTTGCTGTGTAAAGTAATTCTGAAAATAGTTCACAGTTAAGTGTGAGGCGAATTATTTGTGAAATCAAAGAAGAATTTCAAGCTACTTCTCAGTAGAATTACATCCATCTTTGCGGGCTTCGGGGTCGTGCGGCGTCACGCATCATTTAGGCGTATTGTGAGTTCCACGAAGTGAGGGTTCGATTCCCGCTCCAGCCGGTGCAAATTTTGGCAACCTGAAAATTTCCCTACTTGTCTAATGGGTGTGGTGTGTTGTCGATTGTCTAGTGTTAAATATTCAGTCTGTACAACCTCTGGTTGAAGATGGTGTCAATTTTCTTGTCAACTCTGATGACAATTGCATGGAGATTTGGTCAATAAAGAAAATACAATCCGGAAGAAAAATCATAGAAAATTCTTATGATGGATGAAACTTAAGCAGTATACTGATACGAATCGTGAGAATAATTTCAATGGAATTCTGTCCAATATTTCTATGGAGATTAATTTTAATAAAATTTTAAGTGCAATTTCTGGGAGACTTTCAAAACCATTTTGGCAAAGTACTTGAGTACTTAGGTAATACTGAAAAGGATTTCAAAACAATTCTAACCTTACCTACAAAGCAGTTTAAAGGAAATTATCGGGTAAGTCTGAGAGGAGTGTGGTGGTCATTCTGAAGAGTGTACCAAGGAAATTGTTAAGAATATTTTAAGATTTTTAATATTTTTAAGCATTGAGAAAAATGGACACAAAATCGAACCAATTTTTGGGAATTATTACCAATTTGAGGGAGTTGTGGAATTGGAGAGTGATTTATAAGAGATTACAAGAGGTAATGCTAAGAACTCTTAGAATGTTACTGGAAAAGTTTAGATATTTTCAAGATTGTTTTAGGAAAATATAGAAAAGAAATATGATGGAATTCTAGGATGATTCAAAATGAACTAAAAAAAGGCGAAGATATCCTGTGAAGAGTTCCAAGTAAATTCCGGAATTTAGAATTATTGCAAGATCCTGAGACTTAAAAAATGAAGCTATCAGACTTTCATTTTAGTAATATAATAAAATTATTCTTTGGCTTAATGGTCATGCGAATAGTGGAGTTACCCGTAGTGTGTGAGTTCCACGATGTTAGGCTTTGATTTCCACTTCACCCCGGTGAATTTTGCATCAAAATAAAATTGCCTACTGGTCTGCTGAGTGTTGTGTGTTGTATGATGTCAAGAATTAAACTGTAAATCTGATGAAACTCAGAGTAATATTAGAATTATTTAGAACTAATAAAATCTTTCAATTCTGGTACTGCATCAAATAGTAAGGACTACATCGACTATTAGTTCAAAAAATCCATCCCATCAAATTTCCTTGATTCTTTGCTTGTCATTCTTTTAAAAAAGTTATAGTTTACAAACAATTCTAACCATATTTTCTGCTGTTTTTTACCCACATTTAACTCAATGTTTGAAATAGTGCGTAATGGATATTCGAACTTTTTGGGCACACCGTGTCAATACTTTTCAACTTTTGGATGATTTTAGCAAGGCTGTTAAGTTATTTGCTCTATTAAATTTATTTAAACATGTAATTTATAACCACTCTAGTACTTTAAATAAATTCCAGGTGATCATACTGACCTATTTTTACGGGAGATTGGCACATCACTTTGATTTCAATAGCATTTTTTAGCATTCCAGATTTTTCCATATTTTATATTTGACCTGGTCCAGATTTTCCTGAAAATGACCTGGCAACGCTTCATGCAACACAACTGGCTCCTCCTTTTTCCGAGTCCTTTGTCTCACTTGCCAAGTCCAGTCATTTTTTATGCTGTTGATGTTTTTCGAGTAAGGTTGAAACGAATGTGACAAGAAATTCCAATTCCCGACTTTTTTATGCCTACACGAGGGTTAAATTCTTCTTGTTCTTTCACCGTGCAAAAGCATGTTAGAAAAGAGAATGGAAGTCAGAGAAAAAATTTTATTCAACAGATTGCATTCAACGTATCCACATCGTATAATGGCCGCACCAAGCAGACCGCTTGTAAGTCCACCGGTGGAAAGGCTCCTCTCAAACAGATGGCCACCAAGGCCGCTCGCAAGAGCGCTCAAGCCACCGGAGGAGTGAAGAAGTATCATCGCTACCGGCCAAGAACTGTCGCTCTGCGTGAGATCCGTCGTTACCAGAAATCGACCGAGCTGCTGACTGCAAGTTGCCTTTCCAGCGTCTGGTCCGTGCAATCTCCCACGACTTCAAGACCGATCTGCGCTTCCAGAGCTCGGCCGTTAATGGCCCTACAGGAATCCAGCGAGGCCTATCTGGTCGGTCTGTTCGCCATCCACGCCAAGCGTGTCACAATTATGCCTAAGGACATACATACAGAATAAGGCAAAGTGAAAAATTGCAAGGAAGGGGACAGGCCTGGGATTGAACTCCCTACCTTCTGCTCAGTAAGCAGAAACGGTAACCACTGAACTACCGAACCTCGTCGTAATGCTACATCGACATGTTTCGTCTAGGAATGATTCTCTGATGACTGTGTTGGTCAAGCAGCATATGCATGTACGTAATTGGTGGATTTGTTAGTTAATTCGACGCTTTTGGAAAATGCTGACATTGACCACTTTTTCAATAGTTTCTTATTGAAAATCAACATTCGGAAGCATTGTCGATGCGTAGCCATATTTCTGATCGATTGGTTACAAAATTATTGATATTGGACCAGGGGCAGCTGAATTATTAACGTTCAAAATCTTTCACAATTATGTTTCATGTTCCATTTTCGGTTTTCACAAAGTGTATCCCCATATAGAAATCACAGAAGTAGTCTTACGTCAAAACCTCATTTTACAACTTCCGGACACGTCTTTTGGCCACTAGATTCTGCTTCAGGGTACTCAATGCCGTTTGGCCGAATGGATCGTTTGACCGAATGCCGTTTGGTCGAATACTTGAAGAGAGATTTCCAATTTTTGAACACTACTAGATTCCTAAATGGCAGCGCTAATAATGATTCATAGCTGAAATTTACTACACTATCCCCCCGTTTATCCGACACTCGACAATCCGACGACTCAAAAATCTGGAGTCCGTTAATCCGAAAAATACCGGATTGAAAAATATTAACACGCATTTCAATACAATGTGCTGTCATCTTTCAGATTTATGCTGTATGCATGATGTCTGTTTGTTTTGATTTTTAGTATGGTCAGTTGGATTAACTAGTCAAAACACAATAATCTGGCCATGGTTTTGTCAGAAGATACTGTATAACAAACTCAAATAATAAAAAAGGATCGATTAAATGCTTGATAAACTGAGCAAATTTTCTGATTTGCCCGTCTTTTTTTTAAGTTCCAAACGGCATTCGGCCATACGACCCATTTGACCAAAACAGCTGGAACCCTCGCTTGGTGATGACTTCAAACTTTACTTTGTAATAACCTGTCAAGAAGATACACATTTCCTTCAGCTGAAACTTAGATTTTTAACAAATTTTCTGTGATTTATTTTGCACGTAAGCGTTCCGTAGACTCATTTGATTACGCTATCGCTAAAGCGTGAAAATACAGTTAAGGAGATGGGTATTCTTTTCGATTCGTGATTAACTTTTAAAGATAATGTAGGATACATAACCTCCTGTTTGTACAAAACGTGTGCAACTACCCTACCCAAATACTCAAATATTCACAAGTGCCGCTAGCGTAGTGTTATCATGCCTACTGTTCTATTGTAAGATTGTAAATTAATTCAATAGTTTGTATTTGTATTTGAATTTAAAATTATTCGTCTGACAATTAAGTTATTTATAAATAAAATTAAAGCCAATTTAACACTGACCTAATCCGATTTGCAGAACGTCCAGTTGGTTCATTGAACTCGAAAAACTCTTCGACAGCCATAAACGCACGATTACACGCTGAGATTGGTTCGTTGTTCCCAAACATGGTTCGGTGAAAACTTGGTTGCAGTAACGTTGTATTCCGAAGGGATCTGCTTGGCACACGAAAGTTCAACATTGCAAGCAGTTCGGGGGCCGCCGTTTCACCATTCAACCAAGGTTGCAAAGACTCATTTCAGCTAAAACAATGTTTTTCTAAATTATGAAATAATTAGATGCCATGATCAAATTTTGAATTGGTAGGATACAAGAAGAGGTTGCAAAGAATGTGTTTGACGTATTAAACCTGTTTATTTCACTTCATGAGAGTCACAGTCAGCGATTTTTCACAAACTCACTCACTCACTCAGCGATCAGCAAATCGCTGATTGTGACTCATAGAAAGCAAAATTTACAGGTTTTATGTTTCCAACGCATACTTTGTAACCTCTTCTTGAAAGTTACAAGTAAAACATGCCATCATACCATCTTTTGGTTTTATTATTCCGAAAAACATTATTTTAGCTGAAATGAGTCTTTGCAACCTTGCATTCAACAGCTTAGCAATAAGCGACGATTGCTGTACTTTCCGCCGTCGTTCCAGTGTGTCCAAGCCCAACAGCCGGCATCTATCAGGATACGGCGGCAAATTGTCAGGATCACTCCATGGTAAGTTTCTCAGTTCCAGACGAATGAACCGTTTCAGAACCCGTTCGATCCTGAGGCACCACGTTACATGGAAAGGATGCCAAACGATTGACGCATTTTCTAAAATTGGACGGACAAATGCACAGTACACTGACTTCCAACAATGTGGGTCCGAAAAATTCTTCACAACTTTTGAAATAAAGCCCAAGTTGCTTTCGACATGATCACTGAACGGTTTAAATCAAGTCATTTTTGAGTCAAGTTGAACCCCCAGATCAGTCACACTGGTAACTCTGGTAAGAGTTTCGCCGTCGATATTATGTGATTATCTGACATTTTTCCACGCTAATAGTCAGTTTGTTTCTCTGGCACCAATCGGCTATCGGTCATCGAGTTTTACAGAAGCCAACAATCATCTTGCGTGCGCACCACAATGTACAGCTTTAAATCATCTGCATAGACTAGCTTGAATCACTAGCGTGCACAGGAATCTTGTTGAGAAGGGGCATTTTTTTCTATGGTGCATTTAATCTGGGGATGGGGAGTACTCCAAAGTGCGTGGGAGATGGTGCTGTCCGCCCAGCACTGTTTCCCTACTGTTTAATTTAGCAAATTTTATTGGTTGTTCCGGTTGTGGTTCATCTTCTTCAATGCAAACTGCGGAAATTGGCAATTGATCATTTTGTCAAGATTCTGCATACATGTGCCATCAGATATCACAGCTGTTGTTTGCGGTGACATCTATCGGAAACTAGACACAATCTGTTTTCCTATAATTGTTCACAGAGGACACTGCAGTACAAAACATGTCTGGTACCTCTATATATGCATTTAGATTAATATTCGAAGTCCCTCCTTTTTTACACATTCTACACACAAAATAGCTCACCCCTCACAGAATTTCCCGCCGAATTTTATGTTTGGGGCGGGGCATAAAGTATCTTTTGCGCAGAATATTTAAAAAAAGGAGGGACTTCAAATGTTAAAGCAAATGCATATATAGAGGTACCAGACATGTTTTGTAGTGTCAGGTACTCTATTTTGTAATCTTTGAAAGGGAAATCACAAATCGAGTGTCAAC
Source organism: Ochlerotatus camptorhynchus (assembly GCF_037179485.1). Taxonomy (NCBI): domain Eukaryota; kingdom Metazoa; phylum Arthropoda; class Insecta; order Diptera; family Culicidae; genus Ochlerotatus; species Ochlerotatus camptorhynchus. Next base: position 5,120,382 of record NW_027040766.1, on the reverse strand, counting down.
AAAATACATGGCATGTTGAGAGATTGAGGTCGTGAGAGCAAATTTTCTCTCTCAAATTTGAATTTTTTGGCTCTCTGGGAGCTGGTAGTAAAGCAGGTAAAACTGTATGGGGAAAAATCATTTTTATTTAATTGTAGCTTGTTTAACAATAATTTTCGGGAAAAAACTGAACGAAAAAGTCCCTGATTCATTTCTTTAGGTTGTCGTTCACTTTTTTGACCTGAATATGCACCGAAAGCGAATTATTCCCACTTCTCTCAAGTTTAATATGGGGATTTTTATCACTTTCTACCAGCGGAACAGCGCCATCTCTGTGGAAAATGGTCGTACAAAATGATTAATTTAATCGCATCGACGATGATGAACCGTTTCAAAGTACCGTCAGTTGGGGTGACAGAAAATGATGCCGAACATACAACATGTTTTAAAAATGATTTGAGAGACAAACCCGAATTTAAACCACGGTAACAAATGACTTGAAATTTTCAGAGAAGATTCTTATGCATATTTTTAGTAAGACAACAAAAGACCAAGGTTCAATGGAAAACTAATACCCACTTTTCAATTAGGGAATCCAAAAGCTGTCTTTAAACTTTGTACAGTTGCAAAAAAGTACATCCTCAGAATTCCTTAAGGTTCTTTTCAAAATTTTTAGAACTCTGAGTTTTTTTGAAATTCTTCTCAGAAGTCCTCTGGAATTATTTTAAGAACTCTTCTTGACTTTTACTTCTTGAACACCTTGGAACTGAAATTCCCTTAGAGTTTCAGAAGAATTTCCTCAAAAAAATTTCCCTGGAATAAGCTAGAATATATCAGTCCTCCCTTGAAATTTTCCTCAAAATCCCTTTGGAATTTCACTCAAAATTTAATTTTCTCGGAATTATCTAGGAACTATCTGCAGGATTAAGTAGAAATTAAACGCAGAATTTTCTTGGAATACTCCCCAGAAATCTTTTGGAACTGTCCTCAGAATTCAATATCCTTGAGGTTCTTCTCGGATTTTTTTAGAACTCTCCTAAGAGCTCTTTTGAAATTCTTCTCAGAAGTCTACTGGAATTATATTTAGAACTCATCATGATTTTTTTTTCAGAGCATTGGAATTGAATGAGCTAGAAATTTTCCTCGGAATTTGCTTGAAATTTGGAACTGTCTTAAGAATTCAATATCCTTGAGATTCTTCTCGGAATATTTTAAAACTTTTTTTTCTCAGAACACCTAGGAACTGAAATTCCCCTAAAGTTTCAGAAGAATTTCCTCTGTATTCTCCAGAAAGTCTTCCCAGAATGAGCTTGAAATTATCCTCGTAACTCCATAGTAATTTTTCTCAACATCCCTTTGGAATCTTATTCAAAATTTGATTCACTCGGTATTCTTTTCAAAATTATCTTGGAACTATCTGCACTAGAAATTATTCGCAGAATTATCATGGAATTTTCCTCACAAATCTTTACTTATAGAACTGTCCTCAGAATTCAATATCCTTGAGGTTCTTCTCGGAAATCAAGTTTAAGTTGTCCGCCCATTTACCAAATTTGGAGGCGAACCAGCCCCAGGCTGAAAGCCTCCCTAATAAAGATAAATAATAATAATAATTTACCAAATCGTTGTAGTTTTTCTACCATAGATTTTCAATAAAGCTTGCCCCAACATTCACCAGAACTGTGTAATTTTTACATCAGGCCTCTCCATGCAGCAGATTGTTGCAAATCTTACACCAGAAATTTTCAATACAAACTTGCCACCAGAAAATTTTAATTGATCAGAACGATGCAAATTTACCATCGTTAATGTTTAATAAAAATTGCTGATCCTATCTTCTGATTGGTGCAGATTTTTTTTTTTCCTATTTCCCCCAGACATTTTCAATATAGCTTGCTTCTCCTATCACCAGAATGTTGAAGGTTTTCCTCCAAATAAGACTTGCCCCTATTTTTAGATTTTTCATCATAAATTTTCAGTAAAGCAGCTTCCTTCCAATCATCAGAATGGTGCGAATTTTACACCAGAAATTATTATTAAAGTTTGTTTCTCTATTCAGCACAAGGATGCAAATTTAAGACCAAAGTTTTTTCCAAAAAGCTTGCTCATCTTCATTTACCAAACCAGTGCAAGTTTTTCACCAGAAATTTTCAGTTCATTTCATTTATCAGAGCGATGCAAATTTTGCACCAGAAATGTTCAAAAAAGCATGCTACTCCATTCACCAGAACGGTACACCAAAAATTGTCCGTGAAGTTTATTTCACAATGCCTCTTCTTGCACCAGAATGCTGCAAATTTTCCACCATAAATTTTCAATGAAGCTTGCATTCATCAGAACGATGCAAATTATGTACCACGAAAATGAATAAACCTTGCTTCTACATTCACCACAGCGAACTTTCCACCAGACATTTTCAGTTAAATTTGCACCTCCAAATTTTTAGCGTGATTCAATTTTTCAATTTTCAATTTTCATTTTGATTAGATGATATTTTACACCAGAAATATTCAATATAAAGCTTTTTCTTCGATCTACCATCACGAAGGCGAATTTTTTCAACCTTAAATTTACCCTCTTCTTTAAACCTTCCATGAATCACCTTGAAAAAAAAATACATAAGAAATATTTTGTATGCACCACTGTGGTGCAAAAATGCACTGTGTTGCAACCAAAAAATTTCATTGAAGTTTGTCCCTGACAATTTATTTATTTATTTGTCGTCAATCAGTGTAGACCGTTTTACAATAGTGCTGTTGCCTTACATGCTATTTTAAAACATACGTTTTATTTGAAATTGTCAGCAAATGTAGACTGCATATATAAATATCTAAAAAATAAAAATTGTTTTAAACTTAACGAGATGAAATCCTAGCAGTTAGTGTTCTCCTTACTGTATCTTTAGACATCGTTAGATCTATATGCTCACAATAATTATTATAAACTCTCATCATTCTATTAATTGGTCCATTTTTACCATAATTCGTTCTGTGAGGTGACAGTTGAAATATATTTCGGGTTCTTAACATGCGTGATGGTACGTAAAAATTTAATCTTGCTAATATTTTTTCTGAATTTACGCGTTGTGAGATAATATCATTGACAAAGGAAATCATGGAAATTTCTCTTCGTTTCTTAAGTGTTTCAATGTTTATCAACATGCAACGGGACTCATAAGAAGGAAGGGGAAAAGAGGTCCAGCCTAGTTTCCTAAGAGCAAATAACAAAAACTGTTTTTGAACTGATTCCATACGATTTATATAAGTTTCATGGTATGGAGCCCAAACCACACTGCAGTATTCGAGAATTGATCTCACGTAAGCTATATAAAGTGTTTTGATGGTATATGGGTCTTTAAAATGATAACTAAATCTTTTTATGAATCCCAACATATTATTTGCTTTGTGAATTGTGGTATTCACATGATCTACAAATGTCAACTTCGAGTCAAGAATTACTCCTAAGTCCCTAATTTTATCGCACCTTACAACCAGCTGGTTTCCTAGAGTACATGTAAAATCTAGAGTAGTGTTTTTTCTGGAATATGATATAATATTGCATTTTTTAACATTAATATCCAGCAGACTTTTAACGCACCAGTTGTAGAAAACATCAATTTCATTTTTAAAATGTAGCAAATCAGAATTGTCAAAGATTTCCATGTACAGTTTCATATCGTCAGCATATATGAGCACATTTAAACGATTTAACACAAACTTCACGCCATCCACAAATAAAATAAATAATAAAGGACCTAAATGAGATCCCTGTGGAACTCCCGAGGTAACATTAACTGGCGAAGATATTTTTCCTTTAAAGCGGACCATCTGTGTTCTTTCTGTCAAGTATGATCCAATCCATTTTAAAAGTGTACTTGTTATACCTAAACGTTTTAATTTAAAAAGAAGTAAGGGAATGTCTACTCTGTCAAAGGCCTTACTAAAATCAGTGTATAAGGTTTCAACGGTATTACCTCTATCCATTGCTTCAATAGAAAAGTTTACAAATTCCAACAGATTAGTAGACGTTGACAGACCTTTAAAAAAACCATGTTGATTATTTGAGATGCGATGCTTAACCTGGTTAAATATTTTCTGGTTAACAATTGCTTCAAACATTTTAGGAATGCATGACATAATTGCAATACCTCTATAGTTTTTAATATCTGACCGTTTGCCAGATTTAAATATTGGAACTAAAAATGATTTCTTCCAAATTTTTGGAAAATCACCTGTTTTGAGAGATAAATTGTAAAGCCAAAACAATGGTTTAACAAAACTTGTTGCTATTTTTTTCAATAAAAATGGAGGTATTTCATCAGGACCAGGTCCTTTGCCAGCATCGAGACTTTCAAAAGTCATAAAAATTTCTTTAACAGTGATATTTTTAACTGATACGTCATTTTCCCCTTCATGTAGGTAAGAAAAATAGTTCAAATCGAGAGCATTACTGGATTTCTTATATGTGTTTTGGAAAAAACGAGCAAATAGGTTACAAATATCCTCACTATCAGTGCTATCACACTCTTCAAACTGCATGCGTGATGGGAATGTACATGACTTCATTTTTTCGTTCGCGAAGTTAAAGAACGTTTTGGGATCTGATTTTATATTTTTCTCTACTCTTGAATTGTAATTCTCATATGCTGACGATATTTCTGCCTCAAGTGCTCCGCAAATTTCAACGTATTTTTCTAAATTTTGTGACGTTTTAAACTTTTTATACGCCTTGTGTGCTTTTTGCTTCCTGTTTTTAATATTTCTGATTTCTTGTGTATACCACACAGGATATTTGGTGCTGTTCACTATTCTCTTTTGTCTTTTAGGAACGAATTCTTCAATAATATTGTATAAGTTAGTATAAAATATGTCAACAGCCTTGTCCATGTTGTTTTCATCTTTTAAAAGGTTTTGCCAACTTATGTTATTCAGTCTGTTGTTAAATTCAGGAACATTTGCATTTTTAAAATCATAAACTAATTCAAAATCAACAACGCTTGGGCGTGACCGATGCGAGTCTGTGAACACTGAGTATTTAATAGCCGTATGAAATTTTTCATTCTTCCATAATGGAACTGCTGCTTCTACAATACAAAAATCTTCTGTACAATTAGTAAACATAAGATCCAAATAGGAATTGAGCTGGTTACGAACATGGTTAATTTGATGAAGTCCCAAGTGGCTGCTTTTATCAAAGATGAATTGCAAAGTATCGTTTTCTCCTACAATTGGTAACAACAGAGAATCATTATCACTATCCTGTATAAAATTAACAGTATTCTGGTTAAAATCTCCATAAATATGAATTTTGGTTCTTGGATCTTCTCTTTGAATTTTCAGTTCTGCAGCAGTGAAAAACTTTTCGTAAGCTGGTTTTTTGGAAAAGTGTGGAGGAAAGTAGACAGAAGCGAAAAGATGTTCTTCGCCGTTTATTAAAATTTTAACCCACACATCTTCAAATTCTTTTTGGCTTTCACTAACAATTTGTTCAGCTTGAAATGTAGCATTCACAGCAATAAGTACACCACCACCTGATTTTTTACCTGATAATGATAAATCGCGGTCACATCGAAAAACACAATATTTACTACCAAAGACCTCTTCGCTATTAATGCTATCAGACCAACTAGTTTCTGTTCCAATTATTATATCATATGTGCATCCGCTTATTTTATTTTGAATTTCATTTATTTTATACGCACTACGCATACGGTTAAAATTTTGGCAATAGACTGTAGTTTCACTTAAAAAAGAGCTACTTGATAAACTAGCGACATGGTCACTTACGTCGTGCTGGTCAGGGGGTGAAGTGGCTGCATCCTGTTCGAAATCCCTCAAGTTATGTGAGATGCCATGATCCTCGGGCTCAGCTATGTTGTCATATTCTACCTCAGGTGAGTGCGTCAGTGGTGCCGAAAACACGCATGTCTACATGTGCACGGCTGACACGATGTAGAGGAAGAATTCCCCGGAGCCATACCATGTGAATTCTGAAGACCGCTTACTGGGTACGGGTTTATAGTTTCCCTTTTTTCAAACTGCATTGTAGGTTGATAATTAACCGGTGGTTTGTTGAAGACATTTTTTGCTGCTGAAAGCAGCTCTCGATCAGGTGGAAGAAAACGGAGGTTGCCATGATTTCTGATGTGGGACTGGTAGGAACTGTTGTTTTTGTTATTGCTATTAATGTTATCCTGTTCGTTATGTCGAATGATGCTCCGGTGACCGAAAATATTGCTGTGATTGGTACTGTAACCGTAGTCGGAATTCATGTTTCGATGATTACGATGCTTTAAACTGTTGCTGTGTATGTTGTTCCTTACGTTAGAATAATTTCGTGCTGTATTTTGTTTCCTTTTCCTTCTAGCTTTTTCAGCATGTTTTTGTTGATTTAGCCGTCGTGATTTGCGCGCGTCGTAATCTGACCAGTCTGCCTTCCAGACCCTCCTCATGCCCAAAAGACGCCACCCTGAGTCATCAACGTTTTGCTCATTGTTTAACTCTTCCAGCAAACTGGGGAGAAGGTCAGGTGATGGTGATATCACTTCGTATGGGGAGTCTGGCATATTAAGTGTGACACAGTTAATTTGGGTTTCGATGTTGCCAATACCAGCCGATAACGATTTCAGCTCATCTAATACAATACCTAACCCTAGTATAGGGTTTTGTTGCATTGCAACAGTAGAGCACAGGTCAGAAGTTATATTTCTGATATTTTTCAGCTCGTCCTTGAGAAAGTTAAGGTCTTCGGAAATTCCTGCTGTCATTGTTGGCATTGAATTTGCAAAATTTTCTTGTGAAGCTTTCATCGATATGTCAAAAAGCGAGGTAATGTGGTTTTTAATAGCACTAACGTTGTCAGTAGAACCACTGCTTCCAGTTGCCGTCAGCTGTTTTTTTATATCGACGAGTAAAGCATCGAGTCGGTCGATCGCTTCATGGACAATGTCAGCATTATTTGGGTGAACCGTGGAGCGATGAGTCACCTCCGTGTTTTTGTTGACTTGGTCGACCAGCCGCGCTTGTTGCTCCACAAGCGCGTTGAACTCAAAACTAGCCGTTATCATAGTTTGGCATGAGCTACAGCATGGTAATACATAAGACAAAATGTTGATTGTCTTGTCTCTCTTGCGAATTGAGCTCCTCTGAACAGGCACAGGTACAGATAATCCTAGGCAGGCTGCGTGGAATTGACGCGGGCATCCAGCACATTTCCACATGCCGGAGTCAGTGGAAGAATCCACAGCACAAATTTCACAGCTCATTTTAACGGCGTACAACAACAAAAGTTAAAAAAAAAACACACACGCAAAACGGCACCCGCACGCAAAAAATAAATAAAATAAAATGAAAACGAAATTAAAGCGCACGCGGCTAGGAGCGACTGAAAAACGCGTCCACACTGATTGACGATTAACTGAAATGATCATCTCAAAGGATCTCAGGGATCATCTCAAAGGAATTGGTGCAATAAAAGGTTTTCAGTGTTTGTTCACGCCGAACGTGAACTGCTTAAGATTATACTTATTTTGACCACCATGGGCACCCACCATAGCCCATAGTGCAGAAAGGCAGATTCTCTTCTTGCTACCTTACTTGAGATTCCACTGTTATCGTATCATCTCTACCTAAACAGCTGATAGCAGTCGATGCTGAAAAACAATAGTTTTTTGACTATTTTGAGCTACTCCACTATTCTTCACAGATCTCATATGATCATACGGGGCAGACTGGAGGCTTTTGTCCTATCTATAATCACAGGATCGATGGAAATATATACAGCTGGTCAATCGTATACAAACACAGTATAGGAGATAGTGTACGATTCCGACTGCTCTCCAACCCCTCCCCCCCCCGCCCCCTTTTCCGAGCAGCAACAGCAGCAGCTCAGTAGTAGTAGAATCAAACCAGCAGTTAGTTTGTTGACCGCCGAAGCAAACGGTCCTCTTCTACACGGACAAACTCCGGGCATCGCGCGCGCTCGCTCGACTTGTCGCACCTCTCGCCCACAGACTGGGAAAGGGTGTAATTACTGCACCCCCGGCCCTGAGTATCGGCCAGTCTATCCCGGCGTCAACAGTGTTTTTATTTTATGAAATAAAGTTATTTTACCTTCAAATCAAGTTATCAAGAAATCAAGTTATTTTATATCATAATTTTGTAAATGTGGAAATAAAATACTTATTTATAAAAGGAGGGGCAAGTGCCCCACCTTGCCCCACCCTGTGCACGATAGTGGCATGAATCCTTCGCCAAAACTAACTGAGTTGCCGAAGTCGGAGAAGAAAGCAGCATCGTTGAAGAACAGAATAAACAGCAACGGTTCGAGATTACTACCTTGTGGAACTCCCGACTTATTTGAAAACGGTGAAGATACACAACCCTCAATCTTCACTCGAAGTACACGCTCTGTAAGGTAGGATTCCAACCAAAAAAAAAAAACAATTGCATAGAAACTCCAAGACGAGATAGCTTGTGTAGCAGTATGTTATGATTAATTTTATCACATGCGTCTGCCATGGCAGGATGGCCCGATAAGCAATAGTGTTTTATTTTCACCATCTATTAATCACACAACGTAGAAAAGTTCTGCCCGTGCGCGATCACCTCCAAAGTATCAAAACGCCTGGGTTTCATTTTTAGTACCGCAAAACAATTCCTAGATACTCACTGCTTAAAGACCCTGTATTGTTCATTGGTTCGCTCTACATCAGAGTATGCAGTTGTTGTATGTTTTCCATACTATCTATCAAAACAGTATACACCAAGTAGAGGCAATTCAACGCAAATTTGCCCGCTTTGCTCTTCGACGATTGCCTTGGAACCGTCCTTTCAACCTCCCTAGTTATGAAGATCATTGCAAACTAATTGGCCTCGATCTTCTCGAGAGCCGTAGGAACGTTACAAAGGCTTCTTTCGTATCTGACGTTTTTCAGTCTCAGATAGATTTCCCTGCTGTATTAGTTGAGTTGAATTTCGATATTCATCGTCGTACCCTTGCATCATTTTTTTTTTTCGAAAGAGTCTCGTGTGTTCAATCGTAGTTATCATGTCTTCGACTTTAACTTGTCCTGTTCTGATTGTAAAAGCAAGTTCCGTGAATTGCTCCGATAGGTTAGCATAGATTTTTGTTAAATTTAAAATAATAAAAAAATTGCCTAGTTTTGAGAAAAATTGTATCATTTGGATTGCAACGTGTTCATGCTAAAATATGAGGAGGTTTTATGCCCATTTGAGCAAAAATGCTTTGAAGTAAGCTCTTATTGAATGGGCTTTTCCCTGCTCCAAATAAAGATAAAGATAAAGATCTCAACGAGACCGAGAATCAAACCCGACGCCTCCGAATTTCAGAATGGTATCAACTAGAGCACGCCGCATCTAATGGTAGCTCCTCCCCCCACCAGGAAGTCATAATAATTCTTTCATAGCATTATCTGCTTTGTTCTAAAACTAATACAAAAAAAAAATGCTTGCTCTGCTGTCATCCACTTCTAGTCGGACAAGAAAAGATCCTAGCATGCAAAAACCTAACCATTTTTCTGCCCAACTCGACAGCAAGCGAAAAAAGAAAAACAATCCATAAACAATGGGTGGACAGAGCAGTTGCGAGATGATTCCGAAACGAACATTACATAAGCTCCATGTCCCGTGAGTGCAGTGAGCAATGTGCAATGTCTTGCGATATCGAGCCATTTCTTCGAGCTTCAACAAAATAATGCACATGGAATCGCAAAGATGACCACTGCACTGCTCGGGGATTGGGTTGAGGCCAAAAAACTTTTGCTGTCCGGGCGTACTCAATTGATTTCCACTGGGCTAGAGAGGATGCAGCATTCTTTCCGGAACATGTGTATGAATGAGAGGGGAGGAGAAGCAGCATATCAAACAATGTGTCACTCGGTATCCGGTTACATTTTTATGCGGAATCAGGGCAAGTTGTATGAAGAAATATTGCTTTTGTGAAGTGAATTTCCTCGAGTTTGGCTGATATAAAGTTAAATTTTAATGTAGCCAAATCGTTAAAGCCAAGGTCAAAAACTTCGAGAGGGAAATTGCATTCCAAAGATCAGCTCCTCACTCGCGTTTCTTGGAATGTCTAAACCTATTAGACCATCCCCCAACACAGATAGAGTGGCAAGCAAGCAGAACCCATTTTACGATGATGGAAAACATAAAAAAGGATTTTCCATTTCCAGATTGCGAACATTCGATAGCGAGTGGGATCGCTTCTTCGCTTGTTGGCTTGTGGAAATCGGAGCGAGAAAAAGAGCCGAACCAGCAAAAGAATTCGACATGTCCTTTCTCTTGTCTGGCACCGTCGTACGCTCCGGTGAAAATCTACTTATGAGCTGTGTTCCACCCAATCTTCTTCGCTGCTCGGAGCTTTTTGCCCTTGTTGGCTTTTTGATTTTGGGTGGGAGCATTTGATCAAAAACGTTGCCGAAAAGTGAATGATGAGCTAACATGCAATCAATCCAGTAACCCCCGGTCTATTCAATCCCGGCGTAGTAAATCTCCTGGCTTGGGAATTCTTCGTCGAATCGAGCAGAAGGTTTATCGGAGCTGATTTATTGATTGATAGAACAACCGCAGAACATAAATACCTACCTTCTGCACATATTGCGACTAAAGCCCGAGCATGCCGAGAAGAGCAGATTCACTCGTAAATTAAATGATTTTCTTGTAGTCGGTACCAGCATTATCTATCCGAAAAAAAAAACTATTCGATTCGATACTATCGCCTTCAACTGCGACGCCACTTAATGACACAAGCTTACAGATGATGACAAATTGGGTATTGTTTATTTATGTTTGGGGATTACTTACATGCTCTAACGACTTCGTTGGTCGCTTGATTGGGCACAGCCACAACGGGTGTAGGATTGCTATAAAATTGGTCATTTGGCCATCGAACCTAAGGGAAAAAAAATCTCAACTACTTCTTCCCAATTAACTTCCCCCCCTGGACATTCATCTAAAGTGCAGAAAACTTTCGAAATTAATGGATAAACTTTACTCAAAAGGAAACCCAGCTCTTTGAATAAAGATTCCGCCCATTTTCCGGAGCTTAAACCATCTTCTAGCCACTCTGCCTGCCAACAAATGGTGACGATAGCAGGAAACGGTAGGCAGCCCGCCCGTAAACACATAGAATGCAAACATAGGAAACTCACAGTTGCTATCGACTTCCGACTGACTTGTAAGGAAGGAAAAGATCTACATTGCTCAGACTGAAGAAAATCCTACAATCGTTGGCAGAGGTGCAACTACTAGGACTTGGCAGCCCTAAGTATGCACCTTTAGAACTGATAAAGCGATCCATAAAATATTCAAAACCGTTCCATAAAAAACATCCAAATTATCCATAAAACATCGGACAAAACCCCTAAAAAAGTGTGGATGATCCATACAAAATATCAATATTATCAATATTTTATGTAAAATTTAGCAATGCAATTGTAAAAATATACCGCTTAATTTCTTGGGTATTCGGAGGGGCTCCGCGGACAAAGTATGAAACACAGGAATATTCACATTTTCTGACACATTTATTTGCCCTTTTCTGTGGCGTGTGGGTGTGGGTTTTCACTTATATGTGGCGTGTATGCGAGGGTTTAAAATTTAGTACTCACTGCGGCAGCGGGATCTCCTACGGCGTCGCGACGCTGGCGTTGGCCCACACGGCTGCTCCTGCACTACCGTGTGCCGGAAACTTGCGGCGTGGGCTGCAGACAGTGTTGTTGCCGCTTTAGGAGAATGGCGGATCTGGTGGCGTTCATCAGCCACATACGGCTCATACGGCGTTGCTGGCTCGTTTGGCTGGCAGGCGTCTTCCGTCGTTGACGGCATCGACTGACCGTGGCATGGCCACCTTGGTCTAGCCGAGACGGAACCCTCCTTGATAATTAAGGCCACCGGCCTGAGGGAATCGGGGTGGGGGGGGGGGGGGTACACTAAATGGCACTGCACTTTACGATACCGCACTCGCATGCCTTTTGCCGATTATTCTCCATTTTTAGCTTAAGACTACGATTTTCCTCCCTTTAATATCGTTCGAGTGTTTTTGCAGCGGTACTAACCCTCTCGCTGCTGTGTGTTGCCTTCTGTCTTTGATATTAAAATACGTGAATTTTCCAAACAACAACAACTCATGCAAACGAAAATCCACGGATTGTAACCAACTGTTTACAAATTATTCATGTTTAGGACACAATTTTTTTTTAAATTTTGATCCATAAACCTTGAAACATGACTCTACTGCATATCTACTTAGATTTATTGTTCTGCCCATGTATTTTAGGTAGAGGTGCGAAGCGACGGGCAAGCGTCTAGAATTAGCTTCCAAAAGAAGATTCTATAATAATATTCTTAAGAAGCTTCCTATGGAAGCTTCATTTAGGAACTTCTTTAAGAAGCTTATTCTAGACGCTCGCCCATCGTTCGCTCTTCTGACAAAAAAAAACACGGGCAGAACAATAAACCTGATATAGCAATTTTCCAAGGTTTATGTATCAAATTAAAATAAGGGTCCAAAACATGAAATACATATGTATATCCCATAGACTATAATCAGAACACACCATAATAGGAACGTCTACCAATAACTGGAACACCTAGCCTAGGTATGATCCATAATATTAATTTTATTTTTCATATTTTTTTAAGAAAATTATTATAGAAGCTTCGTTTGCCCATCTGTTAACCGCTCCGCACCTCTACCTAAAAAGACGACAGGACAGTAAATCTAAGTAGTTACGCAGTAATGGAGCAATTTTTCATGGTAATTTAAAATTAATAAACGTGTCCGAAACGTGAATAGCTTGGATAGGTTAGTTGGAGGTGGAATTCGTGAAAATATTGAATTTAATAACCCTTTATTTGCTTAATCTAGATAGGGGAAACGCTCCTATAGTTGCGGTACGTTAGAAGCGTTAGGCTCCTATAGTTGTGTATGGAGACTCAATACACAACTATAGGAACCTAACGCTTCTAACGTACCGCAACTTACGTTTACCCTACTACAATTTGATCCTAAAATCTGGTAATCTACAATTTGTTCCTAAACGCTATATACTTGATTTACCCTAAGTAACTAGTAAGTAGCGTTGGCGTGCCTAACGTAAATAATAATTGAATCCCTAAATCCTAAATGTAGCAAAATCTTTGTTAAATGAAATATGGTAATGAGATAACTCTCGGTTTGTAAAATTTCCCGCTCAGCCTGCTATCGCTTTTCATGGAGGAATTTCTCTTACTCCAGCGCTTTATCATTTGCGCTTTTCTCCGGCTACAACTGATCTAAGGATTCCTCCAGGCTGACCTCATTTTCTAGATTTGGATCCAGAATCATTCCTCGCACTATTCTTTCTGCTAGGTGGTTTTTTTTGTGACAGACTTCTTGGTTTCTTTTGGCACCTTCAGCATATTTGTGCACTTCGAGCACGCCTACGGAAGCCTCTTTTACAGCTGTTATCTTACCAGCACAACTATAATGGGTCCAGAAATCGCAGACATCACACTGGACCATATCATCAACGTGGTCACGGCCTTCACAAAGCGTACAGTTTCGATCGCTGTTCAGTTCTTCACTCAACGGTGGTGTTGATCTCTCTGACATTTTGAGGTTATATCCGATGTTGTTCTTCAAGAATGTTCGGATTAATGAAAGCAACTTCCTCAGAGCAGTCTCGTTTTGGACAGCTTGAAGGTTTTATCACAGACAAACAGACATAACATTCACAATCACATTCATCGCAAATAATGTTTTAGTTGGGAATCTGCTTGCATTTGTCATGGTGGCGCCACTGAAGCATTGAGCAAACCACCACATTTTGAACTTATCAGTGATGCTAGTTCTTTTTCACGTCTAGTTAGTATATGTCAGCTCTTGATTGATACATATTACATTGATACATCTACATTTAGAAAGAGCACTAATAAACGATGCATTACCTCGTTTAAAAACTTGTTTCCAGCAAACGAAAAAGGACCATAAACAAACAAAACAAATTACTAAAAAAAAGTCTTAACTTCCGTGAATTTTTCCTACGGATCCGTATTTCTGCAGAATTCAATCAATTATACGGACAATTTTGTAGAACCGACATCACTGACTTCCATCTATTTTGTTTTTATTCAACGCAGCGACGCGTTGACAGAACAAGGGAAAAGCAACTAATGAAAAATTTGCATGAACGAGGGATGCTCCAGTTGCCAAACAATGATTGGGAGTGTGGATGATAGATGGTGCTAGTGCGCATGCAAAATACGCTTAACGATATTTTTTGAAAATTTTTCTTCTGAGTGCTATGTCTGTTTGTCTGTGGTTTTATTATTAGGTTTTATTATAAGCATTAAGGTTGGTTTAGATTTTATATTAGTTTAATAAAACCTATTTCAGCTTCAAGCTGTCCAAAATGAGACTGCTCTGAGGAAGTTACTTTCATTAATCCGAACATGGCTATATTTTTAAGTGCACAAACTTGATTTTCTATGGATCACTTCTTTAGTTTAAGGTTCACTGCTGAATGAGTTATGAATCAATTGAAATATGATTATGGGTAATTCGTACAATTTCAATGCTCATTCTTTAGAAATTTAGCGGTACTTTTTTACAATTGTGTTTCTAAATTTTACATAAAATATGGATCATATTGATATTTTTTATGGATCATTAACACTTTTTTAAGGATTTTCTCCTATGTTTTATGGATCATTTGGATGTTTTTTAAGGAATGTTTTCCAATATTTTATGGATCATTTATTGGTTTTTATATTCAAAAGTATGTTTGCCGACTTGGGTCATGTGTGCGTGTGAGAGCTTGCGAAACTTGTTTGCTACTTTTGCTGGTTTGTTCGCTTTAAGGATAAGGCACGCGGAATCCCCACCACGCGGTGGTTGCTTTTCTGCAGCAAACATGTAGATTCATTTCAAACTTTGTACATTTAGTAGATCGCCAGATGTGGGCTCGAGGAAAATGCAAAATAGTACAGCAAATTGTAAGGAAAAAGGAATTCGGAAATCGTAATTGCAATTGATCGATTGCTACACGCAAACCAAAAATCTATTACATTGAATGTTAGTTACATTTCCTATCAACCTCCGTAGCGATTACCGCAGAGAATGATAAAAGTTAACCTTGAAGACGATACACAGTGGTGTAAAAGTCCAAATCCTTGAACTTTTTTCATTAGCACCTTTCACAGTGATTTTTTTTCAATAGGGAGTCTTCAGAAGAGTTTTTATAAATGACAAGACCCATTGAATAAAGTTAAGTTTTAGTTCGGAGCTACACCACAGGTGGCGCTGCAAAATCTAACTGTTTAGTTTGACCAAATTGAGACAAATTCTTCAGCATAGTTGTTGGTTGCCTTATAACTAAAAACTACAAGGGACAGTCCAATGGGGTTGTACGAACAGTTGACGTAAGACTACGCACACGCATATGTTAACTTTTTTGATCGAACGTTATTTAAAATTCCAGATATTACTATGAAATCCGTTGATTCCTTCCGAACTGTAATAATTGAAAAGTGTCCATTTTCCGTTTATTACTAATAAGATTCTTTTTCAGTTCATGTGTAATTATTCTTGTGTTAGAAAATATTTCAAAATAACTCTTTCTTTGAAAATTGTGGTGGCCCTGAAAAGGGCCGTTTCGATGGTTTGTGCCTCTTAAAAGAGCCGGTTTGATGTGGAAATAGTTCAAGATCTCAGTAGTGTTTATAGTAACCATTATTCAAGGTTGTTAATTTGTAAAGGTTATGTTCGACATAATCGATTGAGCATTGTGTGTCCAGTGTATGAGCTCATATTTTGACATAAAACTGAATTCACGAATCCAAAACACTGTACAATTACAGGAATCCCCGAATAGCGTGGTGGGTTGTACCTTCTACCCAACACAATTTTTCGACTGTCCTTCATCCAACTGAGCTGATTTTATTGTATGTGATTGGGTCAACCATAAACTTGTCACCTACATCAGCCCAATTGGCTAGAAAACAGCAGAGAAATTGCGGTGGGTGGGTGTTTCTCACGATGAGCAACTGTACCCGAACTACTTCTCTGGCTAGAGCGCTCTTGAAGGCCGCTTTGGTAGCAAGCTGCTTGCAGGGAACCTGTCCGTCGTGTGTTGGGCGATCGATATGAACACGTTCGAAGTTCCAAAAGAAATTCGGCTTCGACTAGTTTCGTTTGGGAACAACTATGTGATGGCTGTGTTAGGAAAGACACCTTGTGGTCTAAGCATATGCATGGGAAATTTGGATGCTAAATTTCTTAACTGTTTAACTATTTTCATTATTTGTACTATATGCCATAACATTCCTGAATGAAGCCCCCGTCGCATGGCATATTGCATGACATATTTCACATTAATGCTTTGAAGAAATATGCGTTCAAAATCTTTCATAATTTCGTTACATGTTCCATTTTCGGTGTTCACAAAGTTCAACTTTTTGATAATTAATATAATACACAACTTTACTGAAGAAAAAAGGTTCTATCTGCAAAACAGAAAATGTTATAGGCAATATCAGCTCAAAACTAGCCAAATTCCAAGCATCCACAAACTTCAAAGAGGCAAGAAGAGGCAGACGGCTCTTCAATATGATGAAATTATAGTGAAAATATTATCATTTCATCTTATATTCATTTGTATCCCGTTGTATCCATGTGAGCTGACCAGAATTCTATCCACCCACCATGTTTTATTTGTTTATTATTGACATGCCAAAGCAACCCATGATAACCAGTTTTTAACTGTCATTTGAGCGTTATGGTACAATAGCGTTATGGTTGCATTTGCGTTCATCAAAGTAAAAATACGTTTGCAAATAACATTCTGAAAATTGTGATAATATGTGCACAGAAGGTAAGTCAAATATTTTTTTACTTATATGAATGGTTTGTGTTTCATTGCTGGGGAATGGTTTTTTGAGCAACTACCAGTCAAATATACTGAAAACATTATAATGAGGTAATCGATTCTCTATTGCAGTTGAAATCGATAAGCGAAAGCTGTTTTCCATTTGGAAAAAAAAACTCCATAGGAGATGAAGAGATTGCCTCCGTTTGCAACGAGGTTTTCACTCATTATGAAACTTAACCTGAGCTCATGGTAGCAGCTGCCATATAATCTATCTTTTGTATAATAATTGTACTATCGATGTGTAAATATTTAAAAAAGTTATGGTAATAACATAACCGAACCAAAGAAAAAGTATATAGCAATGATTACTTTACCAGCCCGATTAAACTCCATTCGAAAAGTATTCATGGCATTCCTTCGCCATCTTCATCTGCTAAACTTGGCAGAAAGTTACTGGCATTCGAAGACAGCGGTTGTTAAAACGCGGATGACATCGTATTTAAGGAATAAATATCTAACAGCTGAGTTAGCATATGCTACTCAAATGAAACTAAGAGAGGAGGGTAAACACGATTCCACGACTATTATGCAAGATATTACACAAAGGAGTCCATCAAGAGCAGCGCAAGTGTTGTCATTGCAACGTTCAGTTTCTAAATCTCTTGTTCCGTTTACAAATAATGAAGCTCTTGCCATGATAATTGTTTATGAATATGACGAAAAATCAATATGAAAGATTGCGTAAAGGTGCCGATCAGCGCAATGCAAACCTTTATCCTTCATACTACAAAGTGTTGGATGCAAAGAGAAGTTGTTACCCCGAAAAAGAATCCTTGCTGATCTCAAAAACTTCAGCTTAAGTAAAACTTGGGGTTCTTTTGAGACACACAAGCCGTAGAATAATAGAAGCAACTATTGAGATGCTTCATACTTTCACAGATGACGAACTCAATAATGTTGTATTGACTGCAAAATGGGGATTCGATGGGACTACAGGGTTAAGCGAACACAAGATGAAGTTTGAAGGAGATGACGGTACTATTTCCGACAAAAGTATGTTCGTTACATCGTTAGTGCCCATAAAAGCAGTGGCAAATGGAAAACTGCTTTTTCAGAATATGCGTCCATCATCTACTAGATGCTGCAGGCCAATCAGGATCTAATATTCAGCCGAAACTACTGAGTTGACAATTGATGCACAAAAATACATTGACAAACAGATTGCTGACCAACTGTTATCAATGTTCATGGAAGAACGATAAAGATACGTTATATAATGCATCTTACGATGGTTGATGGAAAAGCCATTAATGCGATAACTTCAACCACATCTTTGCAGACCTGTAACATCTGTAAAGCTGCACCAAAGGAAATGAACAACATTAAGCGAGTTGAGAGTAAAACCATCGACGTCAGCACTTTTTAATATGGACTTACACGCCTGTATTAGATTCTTTCAGTTTTTTTTTATTCATATTTCTTATAAATTACCCGTGACGAATGACAAGCCCGTGGGCAGGACGTGGCCATAGTATTACAAGTTTCCCGACTGGGTAGAGCATAACCACCGTATAACAGCCAAAACCAGAGCACAAATCGGCAATTGCACCAACAAGTCAAAAACAGGTGTTGATTCTCCTTATGAATGGATTTATTAACACCTTTCTTCACCCCACATTCCTCTATATCTATCTCCTAACTCTTCCTCTTATGCCAACTCTTCTTCTCTCTCTCTAATAACTACATGCCACTGCCTTCATATTGTTGTTCTTCGGCGTCTTTTGACGTCCGCCCACAAAGTATTCCGGAACGTACTCACTCTTCTTCACTTCTACTGCTCGCCATCGGCTCGCTGCCACCGTGACCCCACTGCGTACACGTCCTCCGAGGGCGCGGGAAAGGTTCCAGGCTACCAGCCATTCCCTGCCAGCGACCCACCAAACCAGTGCATCGTACCGCAAATCTTCGTGACACGCCGTGATCGCAAGTTTGCCTATCGCCTACTTCACTTGCCGACTGCGTTATTCGTCGAGGCTTCTTGCCACGCCATAATCGCTCAAGGCGAAACGAATCCGAAGCCGGAGCAAAAGTCCAAACGAAAACATCGGAACAGAAAAGTCCAACAAAAAACAAAGAGGGATCCTGTGTTAGGGAGGCGGTTTTAGTTTGGGATCGATTTTAGAACCGTATTGCACTTACGGTTTTATTCGATCCCTTTTGTGCTTCGAGCCTGCCTGCTCGATCGATACTACGGCCTCGTGTTTGGCCTCTGACCGGCTTAGCTTCCGGCTGCGTTGGATCCTATCCCAAAAAGCAGGGTTAACACAGGTCTTGCATCAAAAGCTATCTCTAGTTACCTGCACCCTTATCGATTGGTACCCGGTGTTCTTCCTCGGTGCAGTTTAACAGATGCTCACAATCCAGCAGATCGATGGAAGTCCGGCTGCATGCTACCGAAAGTGAAAGGTTGGTTTCACGTAGAACTGAACAATGCCGAGAGATTTACCTGATAAGCGAATGGCGGAAATCAGGATAGCTTGCGCCGCTTTTGTTATAGCTTCACCATGGATCCATCCGACAGGTGGCGTGGGTTTTTCTCCGTACACTTTGTCTAACCCGCGAACTGATCGACGATGTTCTCGAACCGACAAGCAGGAAAAGAAGTCTGCTGTTCCCGCAGCAGTAAGAAATCGCACTTCGAATGAAAAGATTTTTCCGGCACTCTGAACCACGCCGCTTGCGTGTCAGTCGAACGATGTCACTCTTTGTTCTCATCGTTCGCTGCTGGTGAGGGTCTGCTTTGTGCGTGCCTTGTTTGTATGTGTGCGGTGTGAAGAATTCAATACGATGACGTGGCAGCTTGCGTGTGGTGCACAGCATAAACGGTGTTGTCGCGAGGACGCTCGTTTTCTCACAGTGGGTTCGGCTCTTATGGTCGAAGCATAGTGCGAGTGGCGAAAAGTTTGCGGCGAGATTGTAGGTTGTTGTATTTTTGCATATCGAATAATGATTCTAATAACATATTATTTACAAACGTAACAATAGTGAAAGCTCGTAAGAAACATGTACAGCACAGGTTTACGACAGAAATGAACTTCAAATAATGGAACGCAGTGGTTCAACTCCCCCCAACAAAAAATAAAATAAAAAAGAAAGCAGGAATGGGTCTAATGGTTGATGAGCCGCGCTCAGGGGGTACAGGTACGTCAAATGATGGGAATTCCACTCGTAAGCTTTTCCAAAATCCAGAAAAGTCAGCTGATATAACCGGGCTAGAGCTAATACAACGAAATAAAAACTGAAAAATTTGGTAGCTACTGCCAAGCAACTGCTGAGAAATTTGTGGAATTGTACCGCTGGTATTATATACCGGTTACTGTTCACAAAATTCCGATTCACGGATCTAAAGTTATGGGAAGCTTTCTAGTTCCAATAGGCCAATCGTCAGAAGAGGCGCATTAAAGACTTAAACAGGTAGATATTTTCTATTAATATTGCGTTTTATCAACTAATATAAACATATTTAAAAAAAAATACCGAATTTAACATACCAGGAAGATATCTAGGACGACAGTGAATAAAGATTTGATGGAAGATCAATTCTTTTCTAGTTTAAGAGATGTTAGCGACAAGCGAAAGATGGATTTGGTTAAGGATTCCAGAAATATGCTAGATCTAGATCAATTACTTAGCTGGAAGACACTGATTTGAAATCAAACAAAAGTAGTGATTCCAATTGAACAAGGTTTTAAGCTGTTATTAAAATAATTTATTCAACGAGAAATTCTTTATCAGGGTAATGAAAATAAACAAAATATAATAATAATCAATGGAATAAAATATCTAAATTATATAATGTTATCTGAGGCCTGTGGTACAACGGGATACAGATGACTACTAGATGAAATGATAGTATTTTCAATAAATTTTCATCATATTAAGATGTCGTCTGCCTCTTTTTGCCTCT
This sequence comes from Ochlerotatus camptorhynchus, assembly GCF_037179485.1. Lineage (NCBI taxonomy): Eukaryota > Metazoa > Arthropoda > Insecta > Diptera > Culicidae > Ochlerotatus > Ochlerotatus camptorhynchus. The sequence goes on along the minus strand of NW_027040766.1, from coordinate 5,099,563 downwards.
TTGAAGTTTGTGGATGCTTGAAATTTGACTATTTTTGAACTGATATCACCTATAACACTTTCTGTTTTGCAGATAGTGCCTTTTTTCTTCAGTAAAGTTGTGTATTTTATTAATTATTAAAAAGTTGCAGAACATTACAGTCATCTAAAATAAATAATTTCGAAAATATTTTCAAAAATTGATTTTTGAAGCCCTTCTATAAAAAAAATGGCTTCATAACTCAAATCACAAGCAAATAGAGACATGGCGTATTCGACACAGTTTTTTTTTAGTTAGGAAGCAACCTACAACTAAACTGAAGACTTTATACCTTACTTACTTACTTGGGTGGCGACCCCGGCGTAGTGGTTAACATCCATACCTCTCACGCCAAAGTCACTAGTTCAAATCTTTTTTTTTTGTAAAAATACGTTTATTGGTCGTTTCTTTGCTTATTTAAAATTATTTACATAATTGTACTAAACACCGACTTCAAGGTTGAAATTCAGTTCATCTACATTGATCCTACCATTACAATTTTCAATGAAGGTAATGTAATTGGATAATATTTTCAAAATCGCCACTTTTGTTATCGTCGATATCCGCTCAAACGAGGGTCGCAGTAGTTCGTCACTATGCAGTGAGCGTTGATTCAATACAAGCAGCCTCCGTTGTAGTAGTCCACAAGCTTCACGCACTCTAGGACAATCGAAAAACTTGTGTTGTATGGATTCTACAGCTGCTCCACAGTGCTCACACTGTTGTCCGTCAGTCCGTCTCATTTTAAACAATAGTAGACGATGTGGCAGTTTCTGGTTTACATACATATACAGAGTACTCTTGTGAGAAGGCAGCAGATTCCGCAACGAAATATTATTCCAAATACGATTCCAGATGATATTTGGATTTTCTATCTCCACCTTTGGCTTGTCCGTTCGTTCGATGAAGAAACGATGGATTAAATATGTGGAAGGGTGCTGACGGATTTGAAAGGGGAAATTTGAAATATTGCTTAGGATTACTTTTAAACAGGTAAGGTCTCTGATGGAATTTGCTTGGGGAGGGATTGCTTGGTGTAGGAGGGAATTGTAATAAGGAAGGGATTCGATCTCATGTATGTGACGGTTAATTAGTAGGGCCTTGCATTTCAATGCCGGTAGATGCAGTTTTAGGCCACCATCCTCTATACTACGTGCCAGTTGCTGCATAGGTATAGTGGCGCAATATCCACGGAAAAGATAGTTGCGCATGGTTGCCGTCAGTTTCGCTACGTGTGCTGCAGTTGGTGCTAGGTGAGCAGCGATGTACCATATTTTTGATGACAAGAAGATGTTTAATAGTGTCACCTTCTGGTGCAGTGACAAACTGCGTAACGAGTGAAGCCACACTTGTCGACTGAAGTTCGTCACGAGGATGTCCCAATTCAGCGAGACCATTTCCCGTACCGAGTTTGAGAAGACCACACCAAGTATTTTTATGGTGTTCTCCGTACGTAGCCACGGTACAGTCGCTGGGTGGCCAATTTGACCAACGTCGATTGCCGTTGTTTTTGCTTCACGAATGACCCAAGAGTGTTAAAGTCACTATAATAATAATAAAAAAACCTTACTTACTTATCCTGGTCCAACATCCCTCAGGATTGCACCTGCATCACAATGTTACGCCAATTCACTCGGTCCGTGGCTGCTTGTCTCCAATTTCTTGACCGTCCCACACTTCCAGGATCCTGCTTCACTTGGTCTAACCACCTTGCTCGCTGTGCTCCTGTTCGTCTTGTATCGGCCGGATTCGAGGCAAACACAATTTTTAGGGGATTGTTGTCCGGACCAGTCCAGCTTTCGCAACTTTCTGGATACCGGGATCGCCATAGAGTTGCGCCAGATCATGGTTCATCCTTCGCCTCCATACACCGTTCTCACATACCCCGCCAAAGATTCTCCTAAGCACTCGTCGTTCGAAAACACCCAGTGCTTGAAGGTCCTCCACGTCTCGTTCCCGTAGAGAACTACCTGTCTTATCAGCGTCTTGTACATGGTACATTTAGTACGGAGGTGAAGTTTACCCGACCTCAGAGTCTTGTGGAGTCCGTAGTAAGCATGACTTCCGGCAATAATACGACGACGAATTTATCTGCTGCAGTAGTTATCCGACGTCACCAATGATCTGAGGTACACAAATTCACCATCTCGAACTCATCTCCGTCGATCGTCACGCTTCTGCCTATGCGAGCCCTATCCCACGCGGTTTCTCCAGCTAACAGATACTTTGTCTTCGACGTATTCACCTTTAATCCAACCTTCTCTGCTTCACGTTGGTGTACTGCTCCGCCACGGCCTGAAACGTTCTTCCGACAATGTCCACGTCGTCAGCGAAGCAGATGAACTGGCTGGACTTATTGAAGATCGTGCCCGCATGTTAAAGCCCGCACGTTTCATAACACCTTCTAGCGCAATGTTGAACAGGAGTCAGGAAATACCATCGCCTTGTCGAAGTCCTTTGCGAGGTTCAAATGAGTCCGATAACGCACCCGATATCTTCACGCAGCACTGTACACCATCCATCTTAGCCCTGATCAGTCTGGTCAGCTTCCCGGGAAAACTGTTTTCGTCCATAATCTTCCATAGCTCTTCACGGTCAATAGTATCATAGGCAGCCTTGAAATCGGTGCGTAGGAACTTGATATTCACGACTATTTTGGAGGATCTGCCGCAACGTAAAGATTTAGTCCGTTGCCGATCGCCCGTCCACAAAACCGGCTTAATAACTTCCCACAAATCTGCTTACCAGCGTCGATGAACAGCGAAAGATGATCTGGGAAAGCACTTTGTAGGCCGCGTTAAGAATATTGATCGCTCGATAGTTCTCACATTGTAGTTAGTCGCCTTTTTTATACACTGGGCATATTACTCCCTCTTTCCACTCCTCCGGTAGCTGTTCTGTATCCCAGATCCTGAATATCAGTCGGTGCAGACAAGTGGCCAACTTATCCAGGCCCATTTTGATAAGTTCCGCTCCGAAACCATCTTTCCCAGCTGTTTTGTTGTTCTTAAGCTGTCGGATAGCATCCTTAACTTTACCTATCGTGGGAGCTGGCATGTCCCCCTCATCCGCTGTGCCGACGAAGCCATTCCTCCTGCCGCCTTGGTCCTCCGCCTCTGCGCCGTTCAGATGTTCATCGTAGTGCTACTTCTACCTTTCAATCTCCTCACGTTCGTCCGTTATGATACCCCCTTCCTTATCCCGACACATTTCGGCTCGCGGCACAAAGCCTTGGCGGGATGCTTTGAGTTTCTTGTAGAACTTGCGTGTTTCTTGAAAACGATACAGCTGCACCATTTCTTCGCACTCCAGCTCTTCCAGGCGGCGCTTCTTATCCCAAAAAAGATGGGTTTGCTGTATTCGCTTCTGTTTATATCGCTCCACATTATGACGGGTTCCTTGCTGCAGCATCGCCGCCCATGCTGCGTTCTTCTCGTCCAAAACCGTCTGACACTCTCGTCGAACCAATCGTTCCGTCGATTCCGTTCCACGAACCCAACGGCGCCTTCAGCAGCGCTGTTAATGGCTGCTTTCATGTTGCTCCAGCAGTCCTCAAGAGGGACTTCGGTGAGCTCTCCCTAATACGGCAACGCTGCGTCGAGGCATTGCACGTACTCAGTTGAGACTTCGGGCAGCTTCAGTCGTTCCAGATTGTACCGTGGCGGGCGTCGGTACCGAATGTTGTTAGCAAGGGAAAGTTTTTGACGCTCCTTGACCATTAGAAAGTAGTGGTCCGAATCGATATTTGCGCCGCGATAGGTCCTGACATCGATAATGTCCGAGAAGTGCCTTCCGTTGATCAAAACGTGGTCGATTTGCGATTCTGTCTGCTGCGGTGATCTTCAGGTGTACCGATACGGGAGGCTATGCTGGAAGTAGATGCTACGTATGTCCATGTTCTTATAGGCGGCGTAATCGATGAGTCTAAGGCGTTGGCGTTCGTTAGCTCGTGAGCGCTGAAATTTCCTATAGCCGGTCTGAATTCCTTCTCCTGACCTCGTAAAAAAACAGGCAGATCCCGAGTAAAGGTGTAACGTTGTTTTGAACCCTATTATTTTTCTATTAATGTTTACCCGTTCGTCCGTACTACCTATACAAGTAAAGATAAGCTTCATGAAAGCTTTGGATGTTCATGAATTTTCAGAGCATGCTGTCAGTCTGTATGCTATCTTAGACACACACCTTTTGTAGACGCCACCTAGTTTTTGACACGGCAGTTAAGATACCATTTTCAAAATTTAAAACCATTGCGTCGTAGAGAATTCAATAGATTTGGCTATTGTGCTTAACACCTTGTACAACTTCGTTTATTCTCTCGAACCTGCCAATAGGAAGAAATTACGCAGTAGTTTTTAGGCACAACCCAAGCTACTCCGCGTCTATCGAATCATTTGAGTGGAGTACTTTGAAATAATCAGAAGTTGATAATTGCTGACTTAAGTTGAAGACAATAGATTGAAATTTACTGCGCAACATCTAAACTTGAAGTAAGTTCGGGCGGTTTGTGAATTTTGATGATTTAAATCCATTTAAATAATTTTCCACAGTTTTGAATTTGTCGAGTGCAGGATCATATTTTGATCACAATAGAAATTGATATTGAATATATATTGTGAAGTTGGTGAAATTTGAAATTCAGGTAAGCCTAATTAATTAGTAGTAAATTGGTGAGCAAATTATGTGAGATTTCCGCGTTAACAGGCCCTCCTTGCCCGGGCAACGCGGGCGGCTTGTATCGCCTTGTATTGGCTAGTGCTAGAATTGGCAAATATCGTCGAAACTGGAGCGGGCTGTTTCAAGCAGCTAGGACATCCACCGTCTTATGCTGGCTGTTAGTTGGACGGCCATTACGCGCATTTTCTCGTTCGGCTACGACGCACTACCACTGCTACTGCGCAATTGGTAGCCTTTGTTGGAACGACTCGTCTCGCCAAGTCGTGCGGCGTAAACTGCGTACCGCTACTACAGCTCATCACTCCACTACGCTTGGGGACGCCTGCTATACCCCTTACTTGCCCACGCGCGAGTCATCTTGGTGCGTAAGCTTTTGGTGACCAACTCAGTGCTAACATTTGAAAACGGCGCAAAAGCCATTTGTAAACAAATGGTTTGTGGGCCCTTTACTCGCTACCCGAAGAACGCCCACGCAAACCAACAGCATCGTCAGGAAGGGGAAAATTTCCCCTACCCGATGTTGCTGTTGTGTCGCGTGGGTGTACTTCAAGTAGTGAGTAAAGGGCCCACAAACCATTTGTTTACAAATGGCTTTTGTGCCGTTTTCAAATGTTAGCACTGAACTGATCCTGTTTGAGTTCGCGTACTAGAACGTCGCGGGACATCCGACGAGGGACCAGACGCTGAAGGAACCGGACAGATCTGTCCGAAAACTGCTCACATTAGTTTTAATCGATCTTGAATGGATATGCTAACATACATGAAATAGAAACGTGACGTCACAGTAGGAAACTGTTAGGTTTGCCTTAATTCAATAAATTTCGATTTCCCTTGAATTTTAATTAATAAATCGCTAGCTCGATAAATTTAAGTTAAGTATGTAAGGAAAAACACGGCTTAACGGTTTTTCTTTATTTAATTGAAAGGATTGCCAAGTTAGTGCTCGAGAAAATATTAGAATAAAATCACTTGACCGAATTTACACGCAGCGGTCGCAAAAACACTCTTGCTCTCACGGTAGACCACGGCTCACTGACTCGTTCGGCTTGCAGTACGTTCTACTGCTCTGCGTCGTCCGTCTCTCTCACTCCTACAACTCGGTCATCCTGCGAGGGTTCTGGTCCCCAGACCCGATACAGCTTCAGATGACTCGCTGCTGTCGAAGTCTTCTTCGGCCCTTCGCCGCTGATCTTCTCTACATCATATCGACTGTTGGGCTTCACGTTGGTTATCTTGTAGGGCCCGAGGTACTCGGCTGCATACTTCTTACCTGGACCAAACTGCGTTCGTTTGATAGCAACAACATCACCGATCTGATAGGTAGGTGCCTGTCGTGCCCGTAGATTGTACGATCGTTGTTGATCATGCTGGGCCTTCTCGATTGCTGCTCTGGCTTTTGCTCTGATTTCGCTCCGTTGGTCGTCAAACTGTGCCACTCGAATTTCCTCTAGCAATTCACACAAACGTATATCACCTTCATGGCGCATCTGTACACCAAACATAGCTTCAAACGGAGACACAGTTGTACTCTGGTGGACACTTGCATTTATCCATCGCTGTATGTTGCCTACGTGCTTGTACCACTTCGTCGTATCGTTCACACTGAGCTTCGTGAGCATCGCCAGAATCACTTGGTTCACCCGTTCCACCTGGCCGTTTCCTCGTGGTATTCCGGTGGTGATTTCCACATGTTCGACGTTCTGTTCTTCACAGTAATCGTTAAAGTCATTCGAGGTAAATGCTGCCCCCTTATCACTCACGATTCTTCGAGGATTCCCAAACAACTCACTTTGATTTCGAAGTCTCTGGATCACTTCATGGGCATTAGTAGTTTTCGTTGGGTATATCCAGGTGTATTTTGTAAAAGCATCGACGACTACGAACAGATACTTATACAACTTCTCGGTAACATCCATCGGTCCTAGATGGTCCACGTGATAAGTGTCGAACGGCACATCTCCTTTAGGAATTGGAGCTAACAACCCATCTACTTTTCCTCGCTTCCGATTCGCCAAAATACACTTTACACAACAATCAATTTGTCTCTTCATTTTTTCACTCAAACTTGGAATGTAATAGTCACGTTTGATAATTTCTTCAAGCTTTCGCGCATCAAAATGACTATTCTCGTGAGCTTTCCTGATCACTTCACTTTGAAGTTCTGTCGGTACCACGATCACCTCTCGTCCATTAATGAGTTTCATTAACAAGTCGTCACTTACGAAATAGTCATCGAAAGTTTGAGTCTTCAACAGCTCGGTTATCACTTTCAACTTTTCGTCTCGCTTCTGAGCACTTCTAATCATCTCAACAATGGGATCACTCGATGTGAGCATCACAGGCGCGCGACTCAACGCGTCCACATGCTTCATCCTTGTTCCTGCGCGATGTTCCACGGAATAGGTAAACTCTTCCAAAAGCAAGGCCCATCTTGCTACACGGGCTCCCAAATGTTTCGCCTTGAGCGTATGTTGAAATGCCGCACAATCGGTCACGATCTTGAATGGAACTCCCAACAAGTAAACACGGAACCTTTCTACAGCTCTTACCACTGCCAATACTTCCAAATGGTACGCACTGTAATTCTTCTCCGCAATTGACGTTTGCTGGCTCATATAGTACACTGAATGCATCTTACCGTCATCACTCTTCTGGAGCAGCACTGCACCGTAACCTTCCTTAGAGGCGTCAGTGTGCAACTCAGTCTCGGCATTAGGATCAAAAATCTGTAACACCGGATCAGACACTAGACACTGTTTCAACGACTCGAAGCTCTGTTTTTGTGAATCACCGAACTCATATTGTGCATCCTTCTTCAGCAGGGACGTCAACGGCCTCGCAATTATCGCGTACCCCACAATGAACTTACGGAAGTAACTTGTAAGTCCCAAGAAACGTTGTAACTCTTTCACGTTAGAAGGCTCACGGTAGTGTTGAACTGCGCGGATCTTAGTAAGGGATATACGATAACATCCACCACTTATCACGTATCCCAGATAGTCCACTTCGTTCTTCAAGAATTGGGATTTCTCCCAATTAAATTGAATCCCATTCTCGGCAGCCACTTTCAAAACTTCTTTCAAAACATCGATGTTCTCTTCTTCGGTCTCGGCGGGAATGATCGCATCGTCCACATAAATCATCAGACGACCACTCCTTATCAGGTCACGGAAGACATCGGCCACAAACCGACTGAAGCTCGCCGGACTATTGCACAGCCCGAAGGGAGTCTTCAGGAACTCGTACTGTCCCGCATGCGTCACAAAACTAGTATACTTCTGACTCGACTCTTCCACAGGTACATGAAAAAATGAGTTCTTTAAATCAAGTGTGGTAAACACTTTCGCACTTTTGAGTTTGTCCACTTGATCTTCAATATTTCTCATCGGAAAACAATCTTTCACGACCTTTTGATTCAACTGGCGATAATCAACACAAATTCTCATCGAACCGTCCTTCTTAGGCGCAAGCGTCACGGGACTTGCGTATTCACTCACACTTTCCTTTATTATACCGGCCTTAAGCCAATCGTCAACAGTTTTCTCTAGGATCTCTTTTTCTTTCGGTGCAAACCGTCGCGGGGAGATATGCACTGGAACATCGTCATTCAGAATTATTTTAGTTTCCACACGGCTCTTAACGTCACTGTTTGGCACGTAGTTTTCGATCAATCCTTTGATGGTGTCGGCATATCGTTGTGGCACGTCGATGGCAACATCACTTTTCACATCCTTCAAAATCATCATCAGTTCACTTTCTTCATCGAACTTGTTTACATTTTCATTCTTCTTCATCTTTACCCCTTCTTTGCTTATCTCTGCATCCATCTGGTTCAAAGCATCGATGCCCAGAATAGCGTCGTACGACATGCTACCCACGGGCACGACGAAGAATGACATCTCCGGGAACTCTTCCGCATCAACACATACACCGACAACGACTTTTCCACACGCTCGCGTCTTCATCGCACCGAAACCACTAAACACCATAGAAGTGTTGGTGAGCGGAGGCTCTCCGATTCGCTTGTATGCACTTTCACAAATAAAGTTGTATTGGCTGCCCGTATCGAACAACGCACGCAACTCGTTATTGGCCACTGTGATCTGCAGCACGGGCATTCTCTCTTCGGCGAGAATGTTTACTTCGGACTCTTTCTCTTTCTTTTGCTTGCAGTCCTTCGCACGGTGCCCAAAATCACTACACACGAAACACTTCGGTCCGCGAGACTTCATTTCACAATCGTTTGCGTAGTGCCCACGGTTTCCACAGTTGTAGCATCGGACACCTTCGGATGTGGACTCGGCAGCGTCGGTCTTGCTGGAGGTATTAGTGTTCTTTTTTGGTTTCTCTTTCTCGGATCTACCAACGGGTTTCAAACCACTACGACCACATTCTCGCATTTGATTTTTCATTTTCTCATATTGCTTCAGACGATCTTTCAGATCGCTAATTTTGTTCGCACCGAACAAGCCCACATTATTCACTGGATCGTCGGTTATGCCACGAACAACGTAATCACACACAGCCTCCTCTTCAATATGACCACGTTTAGCGATATTCTGCATGTGGTAGATGTACTGCAGAAATGACTCGTCATTCTTCTTTTTACGATTACGCAACAGTTCGTGAATTTCCGCACTCGTCACTTTATCCTCAAATTCGTCTTCTAGAGCCGCGCTCAATGCAGCCCAGCTGTTCAGCCCAGACGAACTGCTCACAAACAGCTTTGCAGTGCCTTTAAGCAGCCGTCGGCCGTAAACAAACTTTTGCACGTCGTTCCACCCGAAAGTTTCGCTTATCTTCTCGAAATCATACAACCACTCGCGTACGTCACGATCGGAACTTTCTCCGGAAAACTTCTCAAGAGAATCACTGATATCGTTGAAAGTAAACTGCGGTGGCCGCGCATTGCCTTCTTCGTCACTTGACACCATTTTGTCACCACGTTCTCGTTGATTCTTCGGTGTTGATGCCGTAACCTTAGAATTAGCAGCATCAATCACTGTTTCATCTTCGGCGGCACTGTTCTCCAACAATCTTCGCACAAGGGTCACTTTTTTACCACTACTCGATAAATTGTTCTCTGCACACAGATCGCGCAATTGTTTGATCGTTAGTGTGCAAACTGGTCTTCACGTTCGGACATTTTGCAAACCTCGTTTCTCGATCACACAAACACTACTCAAATCTCACAGGGCTCTCACAGAAGAAGTTATTCATTCTCCCGCCACGTCACTCACAGTGGAGAGGAAATTTCGCTTCGTTCACATAGCTCGCAGTGTGGAGATTTCTCTCCCATCTCACAACACACGGAACTGTGGAGACTTTTCGACCTCCAACCACACAATATGGCGTCGCGATTATCCGATTCAATTTCACAGAATAAAATCGCTTTTCGCCTGCTTTTACTGATCTCGAGACACTGGGAGGCAATCCCGGTTGAGCCCCCATGTAAGGAAAAACACGGCTTAACGGTTTTTCTTTATTTAATTGAAAGGATTGCCAAGTTAGTGCTCGAGAAAATATTAGAATAAAATCACTTGACCGAATTTACACGCAGCGGTCGCAAAAACACTCTTGCTCTCACGGTAGACCACGGCTCACTGACTCGTTCGGCTTGCAGTACGTTCTACTGCTCTGCGTCGTCCGTCTCTCTCACTCCTACAAGTATATTCGGGTTTCGTCCAATTAAATTGAATAAAATAAAAATTAATTCTAGTTTAGATTAAAGGGTGATACGGTCAAAATTTGGTCAAGGGAAAACGCGTGCAAATCGGTGAAATCGTTTATTTAAAAAATCAAATTAAATTTCTTTTTCAAGTTCAATTAGTATAAAATTCATGAAAAATATTCAGTTAGGCTTCCGCTTTTCCAAATCCGAATTGCCGGGACTTACGCTTGACACCTGCCATCAGATTTTGTACAGCCACCTTGTCCACCTTCTTCGCCGCAGAAAGCCAGTTTGCCTTGAACTGCTGCTCGCCCTTAGCAGTTTTTTTGGTCTTCTTTAGGTTCCGCTTGACAATAGCCCAGTATTTCTCAATTGGGCGGAGCTCTGGCGTGTTGGGAGGGTTCTTGTCCTTGGGAACCACCTGCACGTTGTTGGCGGCGTACCACTCCATGGCCTTTTTACCGTAATGGCAAGATGCCAAAGCCGGCCAAAACAGTACGGAACAACCGTGTTTCTTCAGGAAAGGCAGCAGACGTTTATTCCAACACTCTTTCACGTAAATTTCTTGGTTGACAGTCCCGGAAGCTATGAAAATGCTGCTTTTCAAGCCACAGGTACAGATGGCTTGCCAAACCAGATATTTCTTTGCGAACTTTGACAGTTTCATGTGCTTGAAAACATCTGCTACCTTTCCCCTTCCTTTTGCCGTATAAAACTCCTGTCCCGGAAGCTGCTTGTAGTCGGCTTTGACGTAGGTTTCGTCGTCCATTACCACGCAGTCAAACTTCGTCAGCATCGTCGTGTACAGCCTCCGGGATCGCGCTTTGGCCGTCGTATTTTGTTTATCATCGCGATTTGGAGTCACTACCTTCTTGTAAGTCGATAGTCCGGCTCGTTTTTTGGCTCGATGCACGGTTGTAGACGATACACCCAGCTTATTTGCGGCATCTCGGAGAGAGAGGTTAGGGTTTCGCTTGAAACTACCGGCAACTCTCTTTGTCGTCTCAGCGGCTTCCGGTTTTCGATTTCCCCCCGATCCAGACTTCCTGGCTGTCGACAAACGTTCCCCAAACACTTTAATTACATTTGTAACGGTTGATTTGGCAACTTTTAGCGATTTTGCCAACTTTGCGTGCGAGTAGCTCGGATTTTCGCGATGCGCGAGCAAAATTTTGATACGCTGCTCTTCTTGCTTGGACGGCATTTTGACAACTGAAGAGTGAATTCCAAAATCAAAATAGGAGCAACATTCTACACACACACACCTTCAAAATGAGGGGTGTTCAGGTTTTTTAAATGCAAAATTGAAAGAAATACGTCAAGTTGATATTGACCAAATTTTGACCGTATCACCCTTTAGTTACTCCACACATCTTTTGCGTCACGTTATTTGTATATGTTTATATTTGTTAGATTGGTTTGGGTTTAAATAACTATTGCATATTTCCCCTTGGTTGATTTTAAAGAATTATTTCATTTTCCCGGTTTGAATTGGTGTTTTTAAATTTGAGTATCCTAATCTGATTGGTTGGCTTTAGACGTTTGGGTCAAAATAAGTAAATTCGTTTGTGTCAACATCTGAGTGACCTGCCCTGAGAAGGAAAGTTTCTTGCCGGGTAATTAAGAACGAGTTGACGGTCCTCCTTTGAAAGGTGGCGCTTAAGCCGTCAGCTTAGCGTAACACGGAGAACGTTACAAAGGCAAATATCAAAATCATAGCAAAATAATATTAAATTTTGCTATCTTATCTTATTAAGTTATTGGTATGTTCTTCAATAAATCAACTCAATAACAAAGTAATAGTTTATTTTGTTATTGGTTCATAATTTACTATTATTATGAAATTTTCATAGCTCGAAATTGAATTAGAAAATCTTTATATATTAGAAAAGCATAGAAACCATTTCATCACGAATTTTCAAAGTTCATTGAATTTCTTGAGAGGAAATGGATTTAATGTCGACCTAAATGCCCATAGTATGGGCCCATACATAAATTCAGTAATCGACTAAATTTTCAACAGCGACCAAAAATATCCATAAGTACCGTCTCAATGACGCGTTCATCTAGATAAAATTGATAAATAGCAGATTTTGAACGATGGGCCCAATCGTAGATTCATAGGCCAACATTAGAGCCATTTCTCCTACGTATTTTTTTTAATAAGTTTTCTATAATAATTCATTTTTCTCAATACTACATGAAAACCAAAATTTTATTACAATGAATGTTAGTTCCATTTACTATCATCCTCTGTTCATGAACATCGCAGAGAATGTTAGAAGTTGACCTTGCAGACGATGCAATGATTTTAATTTTTTTTATTCCATGTTCTGTATATGCTTTCTTCTACACAAGCAAGCAGTTGGTTTCATGCTTTCTGTTTTTCTAAATCACTTATAGGGTTCCAAGGCACTTGATGGCATGGGACCCATTTCTATTCCATGCGTTAAAAACATTGAAAATAAATTGCTTCGATTCATGATCTCCTCTTTTGGCTGCAGAAGGTTAAATTATAAACTTCAATTAAAATAGCTTAATGACTCAGATGGCAAACCGTTCGTAAGTTACAGAACAAACATAAATTGTCCTGAGCAAAACAAGTTTTTAACAATCATCTTCCATAAGCCTGCTCCTATTCTGGAATCCTTAAAAGCATTTTTTGTCAAGGAACTGCGTCACTGATCATAGGGACCGAACATGCTGAATGCTTTATTCAGCCCCATCACATAGTTCGATTCTTCCATTCAAATTCACGGCATCAGAAATCGATCCACAAGGGTTCAACTAATCGTGAAAACGACGAGACGATGTCGACACACACAAAAAAAATGTACGCTTGTAGCAAATGCATTCGTCTTCAGCTCTCAGCGCAATAGCGTTGCTTAACAAGAGAGATTTTTTCTTTAAAAAAAATCGCTTCATAATTTGAATATCGATCAGTTTCTGATTGGTAAATCGAGAGGGAACCACCTCGGTTGACAGTTGGCAGCGCCTTTAGAAAAAAACTTTCCCTTCTCCAACTTCCAACTCCTCCCAACATGTTGCAGAAATCCGAACATTACAGCAATCTTCTTTTCCATTGATTCGTTACAACTGGTGGAACGATAAAGTGCTCGAGCTGAAAGCTGTGCATTTTACTTTTTATTTTCTGAAAAAGTATGTTGGGGAAATCGGGGAACGATGGACACCTTAAGGATTGTTATCGTTTTATCTTCAACAAACATAGCTTTTTGTTGACAAAATCAGTATTTTGTAAGCTAATACCATTGAACCTACTTCTACCTTTTTTTGTCAATCATAACAAGTTTCCCTTTTTTATTAAAACAAAAAAAAAATGGTTGAAAAATTCTGAATTTTATTTGAAAGCGGTGAAACGGACATTCTTGAAAATCAAATGTTTCGACATTATAAAACCAATCGAAATAATGACATGCTAATCGTACGTCATTATGACCACATTGGCCACGTCCGGATATGGCCTGGGTATATAATTATTAAACAATTTGTTTCTTATGAATTATTGGCATGATGGTGAATTATTTACAAAAACGCTTCTGAACGTAAAAGCTAAACTTTATTACTTATTTCCATTGGAGTAGCTAATGGGGGTCCAAAGATGGGGCAGTTCCCCTCTAGAATTATCTAGGCCTCCCCAGAATTTTTGGTGCCTTTTTTTAACTCGCCGATATTTTTTCAAGCTCATGTTCGATGTTACTATTTATCAGCGATAAGTAAAATTTGACCATAAACAAAGATTTTTTAAAGTAGTTCTAGTTGACTACTTTTATTATGTTCCGGACTTAAAGAAACAGTTTTGAAAAATTAGATTATATCGATATTTAATCGTTGGCATACAAAGGCGTCTTCAGGTTCTACAAATTGACCATGAGCCCAGGGCATTTTCTTCAATTTCTGGGACCTTCGTAAAACTTCAAGGACGTCAAAGAAGAAATTGAAGAAACTTAGTAGAAATTCTGGGAACTTCATAGACCTTCAGAAACAATCGTAGAAACAAGGAACTTGGAAAAGTTTTGCAAACCGCGTAGAAGTGAATATTTTATTTAAGTTTGAGGAGCTTTGTAGAAGCAAAGGGAACACTATTTTTATTCAGGGAAGCTCATTATGGGTTAGGAATGTCTATATAATTTCATGGCACTTTTTTGAAGCCTCATGGATTTGGAATAGTTGTGGAAATTACGTACCAATTCAAGAAATGTCATTCATGGAACTTCGCGGAAAATCAACGAGAAAGGTAGAAGTGCAGCAAACTTTGCAGATGTTTTGCGAATTTTGCAGCATTTTGAGGAGGTGCGTTAAACTTCATATAAGTGTAAGGAATGTTTATAAAGTTCAGGGAATTTTGTAGAAGATTTGAAAAAAAGTTCAATACACTTTTAAGCACTTCAGGGATTCTCGCTTCAGTTTAGGGAGCTTCTGTGGAGATGGTCACAGATCTTACTACAAAAAAGCTCTATTAACTTCTGGGAGGTTTTGGGAACTTCGTTAAATTTCAAGGAATCTTTGTTACCCGACAGCCTTACGAGTTTCCCTTTTTAGTAAAAATGGCTTAAGCGCCAGACTATCCACCGAGACTAGGGTTGCCCGACCGTATGAGACCTTTCAGAGAAGGTTCTGTTTTTTCCCAAATGAATGGGCGGGAAGCAAGTTGGCTGTCGATGGAGCACGGTAAGGACGGGAATGCCCACGACCTATTATCGTGAAATTAAATGGAAAAATAAGCATTCACGAAAACGATTTCTAAACGGCGCCGGTGGTGTAGTGGTAAGCGTGATTACCTCTCACCCCAGCAGGCCTGGGTTCAATACCAGTCGGCACCGCCGGGATGTTCTGAGGCATAACATCTCTGATCACGCCTTCTTTCGGAAGGGAAGTAAAGCCGTTGGTCCCCGGTTCATGAGTTGATGGGTCAATAGGTAGGGTCCAGGTGTGGGAGCTGCCTTCCTGGCACGTCGGTAGCATTGGTGCTCAGCACGGAAAACAAGATCGACGGAAAAAACAAACCAAAGGAAAACGATTTCTGCCAACGATAAGTTGCTCTCGCGGAATTTATCATCACGGGCAGACTTAACACAACACTTCGAACGGATCCCGTTCGAATAGAGAGATATCCGGGTTGGGTTTGGGGCCAACTTCCCCAGTGAAATACTACCAACAAAAAGGAAACCTTAAATAAAACGACTGGAAACGTGAAAAACCTTACATTCGCCTTTCTAGATCTCTTCGGAAAATAATGTGCATAAACTTTTTATCTGTAGTGTATCGTTTTATTTAAAATGCATCCTATTCAGTTCAAACCTTATTCATCGTGGTTTATTTCCGTACTCCTACTTTATCGACATTTATTATTCAAGGTCTATCTTGGGTTCAGCTAGCTATCTTTTTCTTCTTTCTTCTGGTAGTATTTATTTATTGTGCTGTGCGACGAATGGTGTTCATTTTGTGTGTCCTACAAACAAGCTGTTTCGCGCTACCGGCGCTCGCGCGAGTCGGAAAGGGTAATGGCTTAATAAACAGCGGCCTCGCTAGCGGTTATGCTATGCTAGGGGCTTTAACTCACCATGCGCATGGGAATTTAGTAAGCATGTATGTTACTTATAGTTTGACCCGCTACTTGCTTGGAGGACTTGGAGATGGCTCGATGATGGCGACTGGTTTCACGTGTACCGCACGCGGTTACGCCTACACGATAAGAAAAAAAGTACCCAAAATTGAGTTCCTTTCACTCATCACGTGGCTTCCGTGGGGCTAGGTAAAATTAAGTTAAAGAAGAAAACTCAATTTTGAGTAATCCTTATCATGAATCCACGTTGACCAAGTTGACAAAAAAATAATAAAACGGAGCAGACTGGAACCGAACCATGGACGTTGAGATTACGGGGCCCGTGTGTTGACCACTCGTCTATCAACGCTTGTGAAAATGAAATGGTTAAAGGCGCATAAGAGCAACCTCAATGAAAATAAACTTATATTTGAGTTCATTTATTATTACTCAATAGTTGAGTAAATTTTAAGCAACACCGCTTTTCTGATCCACTCAACGGCGGACCTCAAATGATAGAACCCAACGTTGAGTTTTTTTAAACTTAATTTTGAGTATTTTTTTCTGACCGTGTACGGACTCCCAAACGGTGCTATTGCGGACTTCTACCTAGACGTCTACCTAGACGGGGTACAACCGTCACATCGATGGTCGTCACCGTCGACGGGAAAATGCGGAAAGTTGATGCCGCTGAAGATCGAGGTTACCGGTTTGAAACCAGTGATGCTGCTCACTCTGCCTAGAGCGGGAAAACCTTTTTTCTGCTCTTCTTCGGTCTCGGTACCAACGGGTGGCCTTTGAAGCTGGAAAATGGGGTCTAAAGTGGTCGCTGACTGATGTGGGTGGTGTGACGGGTTTCGCAACATGCCACAAATCTGTCAACGAGAAAATGCCGTCGCGTGGCAGTCATTTTCTACACACTGAACACACTTATGCACAATAATTTACCTTGATTCTAAACACCTTCATATACTCCTAACCGCCGAACTAAAACGCTTGACTATCTTCAAAACGAACGAACTAATCGAGGGAATTTAGAAAGAAAATCTAGATTTGCAAACTAAAGGAACTTTCATGTTTTCTCACATCACCTTTTATTTCACACCACGGCGCGATAACTAACTTAGACCGCTCTCGCCCCTTCCACAAACCAGAACCAAGTGAAAGAGTCAAGTCTGAAGATCCTCAGATTAGGCACAAGAATTGTAATCTTCATCGTCAGAAATTACGAGAAATCAACGATGTTGATTTTCACGAAGTTCAAAAAATCACCTTCATTCCCTTTCCCCCAAGTTAACGCATATGCCAATTAGCTTCCCACCCGAAGTGCATGAAAGGATGGGACGGGTCAACAAATCCTGAGAGCAGAATTTTACAGGTCGATGTCCGTGTGTTTATGCGTGGTTTGCCTAGACTTTTCGTGTGGCTATCGAATTACGCTTTGGCGCCCGAAAGGAATCATTTTGGTGAGTAAACTGTTTGAGAACGCTTCAAACAAACAAGAGGTAATTCGATGGGATTTGAAACATTTCAATTAATGTACAACTTTTAACATTTTGTTTTCGCTTTATAATACATGGCACCTGCCACACCTTCCAGATTTTCAATAATATATGTAGATGATAGGTGTCTTTCCAAAAGTGCAAAGATATTCAGAGATCTTCGTAGAATTAAGAGAGATGGAATAAATATGGAAATAGGAATAAATTCAGAGAACTTCGTAGAAATATGGATACATTTGTAAATCACAGGAGAGTTTCAAATGGACACGTTGCATAAATTACAGAATTAAGAACTTTGACAATTGATCTAATTTCGTTAACTTTTATTTACATTTGTATTCGAAGAATTGATGCTTACAATCTGTAGCAGAGATATTTATTTTTTAGTGTCAGAATTTTGAAAACATATGGGTTTGGTATCAAAAAACTATTTTTAATTTAAAATTCAGAATGTAAAGAATTGTGCATGGACATACATGCACATTTTCCTAAGTCTTAAATGTATGAAATTTATTCTGCGAGCACTTCACCATGTTTCAAAGCCAGCATTTTATGAAATTATTAAATTCAAACTTCTAGAATTTAATGTTGGTTCCTTTGTCTGAGGTTTAACTGAAGATGAAATATTCAAAATATAAAAAAACGCTAGTTAAAAAATTCATGAGAATTTTCTTAAGTTTGAGATGCTTAAATTTATGAGATCCGGACGCTATGTGATTTCATTACAAAAAGCATGAACAAACGATCGTTGCTTGTTCAAAATCAGTAAGCATTTAAGGCTCCCACAACGGAGGTCCCAATGGTTTTTATGAAGTAAATAAAATCAAATTTGTTTAACCATTAAAATAACTGTATTGGTCACAGAAAAAAAAAAATATCCAAGAATAAGTTGCTTTGATTGGTCGTTCTTCATTAATCTCCAATCGTGATTGCTTTCAAGCCTTCTATAGTTCCTCTGTAAATTTTGATCTAACCATGGTGCAAGAAATCCATGGAATACCAGATCACCATCGGTCGATGGTTGTTCCCTCAATTTTTGCAATCAAGTACCACCATGTAAGTAACGATAAAAGATTTTTCACAGATGGGTCAACCATAAATGCTTCCACAGGATTTGGTGTATTTAATCAATTTCATAGCGCCTCCTATAAACTGCAGAAACCATGCTTCGTATACGTTGCGGAACTCGCAGCCATATTTTACGCAGTAGAGCGAATTGCCTCACTACCTTCTGACCAATATTTCATTTTTACGGATAGTCTAAGCTCATTGGAGGCTATTATTTCAATGAGGCCGATGAAGCACTCCTCGTATTTCCTGCCTGAAATACGATCTAAACTGAGTGCTTTATCTAACTGCTCCTATACTATCACCTTAGCTTGGGCCCCATCTCATTGCTCAATTCCGAGTAATGAGAAAGCGGACTCGTTGGCTAAGGTGGGCGCTATGGAAGGCGATATTTTTGAGCGACAAATTGCCTTCAACGAATTTTTCTCCATTGCTCGTCAGCAAGCCCTCATCAGTTGGCAACAAAAATGGAATGATTGTGATTTGGGAAGATGGTTACATTCTATTCTACCACAGATGTCGAACAAACCATGGTTCAAAGGGTTGGACATGAGCCGTAACTTTATACGCGTTATGTCAAGGCTTATGTCCAATCTCTGTTCGTTAGACTCGCACTTCTATCGAATCGGGCTCTCAGGCAGCAATTTATGTGCGTGTGGCAGTGTTTATCATGATATCGAGCATGTTTGGTCATGTACCCTACACCGTGTTGTCAGATCTGAGTTATCCACATCCCTCAGGGCCCGAGGAAAACATCCAGCGATACCCGTTAGAGATGTCTTGGCTAGCCGAGATTGCGACTATTTGAATTAAATTTATGTGCTTTTAAAACGGGTAGATCTGAGGATTTAGTAGTAAGTGTCATCTTGTGTTCTCCCAAGTTGCTAGCGGCCCGTCGGTGTACCCCCATGTTTGTCTTTTTCATCAGTATGTCGCTTAGTTAGAGATCAATAGCACATTGCTCTCCAAACCTTGTGTTCTCAATCCCTACCCTGCCATCCATTTGTAACAATTGGTTACCCCTATCCTCGAGATAGCCGCGAGTAATCGGCCCCCGCTTTACTAACGTTCGTTTTAAGTAATTTTGTTATCTAAACCATGAATATCGGCTCCGCAAAGCTACAGCAAAAATAAGAAAAATAAGCAAATTATGAAAAAAAATAATACATTTGACTGAATAGCATCGTCGCGAGTTTTTATTTAACTGTATTTTAGCAAAATAAAAAAAAATACAACAGGACCAACAATACAACAGGTAAATTTTCTAGCTACGCCAATGCCTATTTCGACAAACAATCTAGAAGTGAACCAGGAAAAGGATAGTAGACAATTTTGTTAGTACTTTACTGCTGTGGTGCTTTACAAACTTAGCAATTGCACACCAAAACTTACATCAAATCGACGCTATAGGAATTGCTCTTTGTGTTTGTTTATATTTTCACATTTGACAGATTAGGCTACTCACATGATTAGGCTACTCTGGAATGCTTTAAATATAGTGATCCTATCTATCAATAGCTAAGCCATCAAACTATCAACAGTCCGTCTTACCCCCATTGGCCCAAATACCTCTACAGGCACTACCGACTGTCTGATAGTCAGTCAACGAAGAGCGATGAGCATCGAAACGATTGATGGGTGAGGCTGGCTGCATCGGGGTCCTTCAAGAGTGTGGGATGCGATACTTGGCTTTTGCTGGTGGAAAAAAGCTTTGCCAGTTGCTTCGATGGTAGTTTTCCGGAATCATTTCAACTTTAAATGATTTATTTATGCACTCTCTTTGCTCGGTTGGTTGGATGGATGATACTTGACGGGTATGTCGCTTGTACCGGTCGTTGAATGGATGTGGAAAAGTTGCACTTTTCTGCGGATTCGTGATTTTTTTGGCTATCAAGGGAATTGGCAACCACTCTGCCAAAAGAAGAAACTTTGAATTCCAAAATTCTGCTATCGAGTTGATTTAGAAAGATTCGATGCTTGACTACTTTTTATTCGGTCACTAACAAGAGCAGTTTTCCCATTACTGAGTATACATGACGGGAGCAAAATTCTTGGAACACAATTTTAATCTCGGGAATCTTGTTGCATGTTTTCGAAGTAACAAGTCCCCACGAATTAACGAGGTAACTATTTTTCAACCCCGTAAAAACTAATTTCTCATTTGAACAGATGGTTTCGTGGGATGCGACCTTTGTACTCCATTTAATTAGCTGTATCCCTCCGCCCCGCCACTTGACGGACTGATCACTGACATAGAGGGTAAACCTCCAATCCATTACTGCGAGCTAATGTGGCTCATATTTCAGTCCTGTAATCATCCAACCGCTACGGTGGCAATCCTGAGTCTATGGGAAGGGAAGCAATTCATTCGATTTCTACCCAGCCAGAACCGAAACTGAACAAGTCTCAACAACGAACGAGAAAAGCGCATAATGAGATTACCATTCCATAAATCTACAGACTCTGGTCTCGGTATTTTTTTTTTTCGGTGCTGTTGTGGTAATTTGTTTGAATCTGAAAGGATCGCAGGGCGTAAATTAATGTCGGCGATTAGACTAATTTTTCAATCGTTTCTCCGGAAAAAACGAGGAGGGAGGGGATTCTCTTGATTTGATGATGAAGTGAATGACTTGAAAGCTCCGGAACTCCCCTTGATTGGATTAACCAACTGGCTGTGTTAGGATAATCTCATGATTGGTGGTAGAATGGATGGCGCCAGGGCTGTGGAGTCGGATGCATTTTTGAGCATGAGTAGTTGGAATCGAAAAAAAAGTTCCCATTCCGACTTTAATGAAAAACCCATATTGATCCACCTTTGTTACATAGTATAGATACACTTGGTGAAAACCAAAAATGGAACATGTAACAACATTATGAAAGATTTTGAACGTTAAAAACTCACTGCCCCTGGACCAATTTCAATAATTTTATCACCAATCGATTAGATATATTTCAACGCATCTGCCAAATTTAAGACTTCATAATTTTTCAAAATGTCATTATTGAAAATTGCACGAATGTGCAACTGTTGCTTTAATAATTAAAATTATAATCGATTGCCTGTGAAAAGCGATTTCCCTAACACAGATTTCAAAGTTGAATTCCATCCGGTCTCACCAAACGGTGTTTATTCAATCACCACGTGGTGAGTGGTGTTGTCCTCCAGTACACAATGAATGGCTGCCTGCAAACAGCGAGCTGAAGCCCACATGATCATCCATAGAAAGAGGAAGAAGCTGCACCGCTATTGATCGGAATCAGTAGCTCTTCGTGAGCCGCTGTGGGCCATCTATGTCAAGTGCGTCATACTAGAGAGTATAAACAGAGAGAACCCCGCTCAAATTCATATTCCTACACAAACACAAGCTCCTGCTGCAGTTAACAAATAAGATTTATTATATAAGACCATGTAGTCCTACGTCACCATTGCGTTCAACCCCATATGGCTGTCCTTTGTAGTTTTTGATATTATAGATAGGCGAGTCCTTAATGGATATTTTATTTTTTACCGGGCCTTAGCCTGGTTAGTAAGATAAGCAACCTGAATGTTTCAATCTAATTCGTGATTTACCAGTTCTGATAGCGATTGTAAGAATGAGGATCCTCATTCAATCTCGTGCGGTGTTGCAGCATTCTCGCCCGTGTTGCATTCTTCTCCTCTACTAACAGTTTGAATTCGCCATCAAACCAGTCATTTCAGTCGGGATCGCAGTGTCTAGTGCCGCTGCAGCAGCACTATCTATGGCCGAACGGATGTCCCTTCTGCCATCTTCAAGCGAAGCTGCGCCAAGCTGCTCTTCCATGGGTAGTGTAACTTCCAGTTGTCCCGTAATTGCTCAATACTGGGTCGCGGCGTTCAGCTTCGACGGGTGTTATGCACCGTCGAGAGTTTTGAGCGCATGCATACTACAACTAGGTAGTGGTCCGAATCTATGTTCGCACTGTGGTACGTGCGGACGTTGATAATGTCGGAGAAGAATTTCCCGTCGATTAGAACATGATCGATTTGGTTTTCTGTGTGGTGGCTTTGTGGATATCCTTGCGGGGGGAAAAGGTACTTCAGACTACCATACCCCGAGAGCCCCAAAGTTCAGACATCATTGGCCGTTGTCGTTCGATACGGCATGCAGGCTTTTTGGCCCGATTGCCGGTCTGTACATTGCCTCCCGTGCTACCTGAGCGTTCATGTCGCCGATGATGATGCACGTTGATGATGCTGTAGTTGAAGAAACGACCCTTAATCTTCAGCTGGCACATCCTCGCGTTGGTTGGCTGCCAACCAATCACACGTTGGCGCATCTTACCCAGCACTTCAAAGCCGGTTCCCTGCTCGTTGGTGGTGCCACAGCTCTGATAGAAAGTAGCCGCTCGATGCCCGCTTTTCCATACCTTTTGTCCCGTCTAGCAAAGTTCTTGCAGTGCTACGACTTCGAAATTGCGTCGTTGATGTTTGTCATAGATTATCGCAGCCAGGAAAACCGAGGGTTTTGCAGTTCCATTTCCGAGTTTCCAATCGTAGTCCTTATTTCGTCTCGTTCCGATCCGTATTTCTTTATTCGGTATTCACAACTTTATATATTTCCAGGGTGGCTTGTTAGGGCTGCCCCAGCCCCCTGTCACGCTCCGGGACCATCGTGCACAGCTCTGTTTAGAGTCCCACGCTGGCACTAGGACGGTGATCAGCCACTCCCAACATGGTGAACAGACGCTCGGGTTTGGTGAAGCATTTCCTCCATCACCGTACTTTGGTGACCGCGCCAGTGTTCGCGTCGCACCTTTTCACTTTGCTATTGGCGAACTGGCAACATTGACGTTGACGCCACCCAGCTGTGTCCATGTTTCAGCTGGTAGTCTTTTGTTATCTTATGACTCGGGGAGGCGTGAGGTAGGAATTACCAGAGCTTGGTATGCCGTTCCTTTCAGGTTGTCAACACACCATTTTGTAGCCCCATGGGTGTCAAATCCGGGATTCTTGGGAGCCAAGCAATCGACCCATTCCGCCCGATCCATGGCTCCCGATGGATGGCGTTCAGAAAGTATCTTACCGCATTTGTGGAATGAAGTGAGGCTCCGTCCTGTTGAACCACCAAGCGCCGTCTCACAGCAAGTGGGACATCCTCTAAAAGGATTGGAATCTCGTTTTCTAGATAGTACAAATACCTCGCGCTGTTTAGGTTACCTTCGGTAATGTACGGCCCCATGAGCTGTCGGTCAATTATACCGGCCCATACAGTAACGGAAAACCGGTACTGTGGTCTTGTTTCTTTGACCACTCTTGGGTATTCGATTGCCCACGTCTTGTCATTGTGGGTATTGAAGTACCCTGCACGGGTGAAGGAGCACTCGTCCGTCCAAAGAATGTTTTTCATAAATAATGCGTCCTCATTATCCTGTTGAAATCAAACCGCTTCGGTTTATCTCGTGCCAAAAGCTCCTGAAATAGTAGCGTATGGAACGGACGCATGTTCTCTCTGTTCAAAACCTTCCATAGTAGCAGTATTGTTCATTAGAGATGGTCGGGTATGGAAATTTCAATACCCGAACCCGACTCATTAAATTGTCAAGAACCCGTACCCGACCCGAACCCGATAAATAGAAAACTATTTTACCCGTACCCGACCCGAACCCGATCGATTAAATTTTCTAAAAACCCGTACCCGACACGAACCCGATCCAAAATATCCAGCTAAAGCTGAAATTTTCGAAATGCTATTAAAAAATTAAAACTATTTAACAAAATATATTTATTTTCGAGTCATCATTCGTATACAGTATTTTACAGAATAAAGGAGTGAATATGAGAGTAAACATTAATTACCGGTAGGCCAAAAACGCTTATTCATGTGAACGAATATTCAATCGTATATGCAATCTATATAACAGAAGCTGATTATTAGTTGATTTAAGGTGTACAAAGCTGATTAACATTAGGCTGAATATATAGTTGATTAGTTGTGCATGAAGCGATTTGTATCCCCATAATTCAACCTCAATAAGTTAGCTGATCTAAAGATTGAGCAAGCCTTATTTAAGCTTAACACAACTCCACAAATCAGCAATGCGTTATAAGTTTTTTGATAGCTTGATTTGTTAAATGTCGTCAGTATCTGTATCGCTCCTACCTTTCTTATTACATTGTATCGCTGCCTACCTTTCTTATTACAAGCAATGTCAGCAGTAGATACAAGGAAGAGGAGATTTTTAGTAATAGCTTTAAGTAGATGTGGGCTGCGACGACGTCGGAAGTATTAACATTTGTATTCCTGTGTTTCCGACCGCATTCCAAAAATATTACTCAAATAGCATCCAAATGACCATCGAAATAAATCACACACTTGTGGCCATATCGTATTAACTGCACTTGAAAATGAAAGGAATGTTTTACTGTCACCAGTTGTTGTTTACAATTCTGCATTGCTGTATAATACTCTTCCGGTTGCTGTTATTCAACTTAAATTTGACGTGCTTCAAGTCAATGATCGTAGCTTTTGCCACACATATGCTTAAGTGGTCCAGTAGGTATGGTTGACGCCTGTGAATCAGTGACTGCCGGTTTGAATCCCGAAATGCAAAGGTAGTTTTTAGACTAATATTCACTATATAAATATGTAAATCCAATTAGTCAGCACAAGTTAAAGCAGTTCCATATAAACGCATAAGTTATGAGAAGCGGTCTTCCATTATTATTTTTGAAATAAAACTTAGAAGGCTGAACAAGGGTTGGAAAATATTGTTATTTAATGCCTTAAAAAGCTTATAATGTATATTACTGTTAAGCTTTTGGCTGATTAAAATCACCAAATTGAGATATCTAAAAGCTGAACAAAGGTTAACGTGGTCTATGCACAGCAATTATTCAATCTAAGGCTGAATTAAAATCGATTAAACAACACTTGTTAAGCATCGAATTGTTACCTGGGATGCCAATGTACTCAAAGTTCCCGGTGGGAGGTTTGCTATTCTAGCGTCTAATGTTGCTCCTGTCACTGAAAAAATTCGCTCATCCGAAGTGGATGAAGCTGGAATAGCAAGTAACCACAAAGCAAGCTTTGAGATACGGGGATAGCAATGAGGTAAAGACAAGGTGAAGATCAACTCATATTATCATTGTATTAGTAGGGAAACAAATCAAAAACAAGTTGAGGCCAGGTTTGATGACGTCACTATTTGAAACTGGAAATTCAGTTGTTGTGAAGGATATTGTGTTTGCTGGTAGTTATTCAATTCAATGTGGTTGAGTATCACTCAAAATGTTGCAATGGTTCCAGAGCAGCGATTATCAAATAAACCATTTGTGGGATAGTTCTACCATCGGGGTTGCCGCTCGTTTATGATACCTATTTGTTAGTGCTAAGAATCTGCCATAGAAACCTATTTTTAAAAAGCAATAAAAATGTCAGATCACACGATTGGTGAATAAATTCAGGTTTTTAAATGATTTTGAAGTGCTTACTACCTCTGACGTTACCTAATTTGGATTTGAAGGACACATTTTTCCTAAAGGTTGTACATGTGATCCTTTTGCCCCATACTGATATTTTTACCACGTAAGTAAAAAAAATGTAATTTTGTTGTGAATTTATGTTTAATTTTTAAACGTATTATTACACTGCCTGTGGGGCCTCCGTTAGCTCAGTCGGTAGAGGCGCAGTTACAAAGCAAGACCATGCTGGAGGTGGCTGGGTTCGATTCCCGGTCCGGTCTAGGAATTTTTCGGGTTGGAAAATCTCTCGACTTCCCTGGGCATAGAAGTATGATTGGACTTGCCACACAATTATACCAATGCAAAAATGGTACAGGCATCGAAAGTTCTCAATTAATAACTGTGGAAGTGCATCTAGAACACTAAGTTGAGAGCACGCAATAAGCTAATATGCAATATGCAATAAGCTTGAAATGCGAAGAAGAAGAAGAATAAGAAGAAGAAGAAGAAGGAAGTATAATTGTTCCATGTGTATATGGAATCACATAGCACATGAGACAACTATGCTTCCACCGGTAGTATAGTTCAAACCCTTAAAACTCAGTAGGATTATATAATTAGTTTTACGTCAATATTATGGAGTTTTATTCGACTTACGTTAGGGTGGTCATCTTGCCCCCCTTTTCTATTTGCAACAGCGAATAATGTTGTATTTAATGTGAAATTCTTTTTTTTTCAATTCTGGTTGTAATTATATTGATTTGTCATGGATGTATGCAAAAGGTTTATTCAAATAAGCATCGTTTAGTCGTTTACATTTATGATAACAAATTATATACTAGTTACAAAAATGCTCCGGCCTGTTTGAATTCTTACTCACTAATGCACTTCTTTGATCCACGTTTGTGGCACTATTTATTTGCATCATTTTAATTTACTTCACGGTTTCCTTTTTGTGATTTGAGCCGTTTTTAGTTTGAGTACATCTTCTGGCAACTGCGGAAATTGATTTTTGAGTTTTCGCAAAGTCCTTTAACTAACATTTTTTTTTTCTTTTTAGAGCCAATTTCACTTCCTTCTGGTCCAGTGTTATGCATCCAGTTGAAACAAGAATCGAGTTGCTCTCCAACTTCAAACCATTCCTGAGATGGCATCACCTACCGAAATATCCTGAACGTAGTTTTTCTTATTCATTCCTGGATCGTTTCCATCTTTTAGTTGGTACGTGAATGATCCTAAATTGGGATGATCCTTAGTTTGCGATTTGGCTGTGTTACCCATGGCATATTCAAAGCCGTCAGCTTCCTCGATATTCCGTAATTTGGACTCATGAACAAATGGATTTACTAGTATGTTTCGTGCCTTGCTTGCCCAGCAGGTAAAGCACTCGTTGAAAAATGCTGCGAGCAAATATATAGGGTATTTCCCGGGTCACTGTTGAGTACACAAAATTTGATCCATTGGAACCGTGCTTTACCGTTCTTCGGAAACACATGGAAGCTCACGGTTCCTTCACTTATTTCAGCATCCATATAGAAGAAACCAAGCACACGTTCACGGCACACTTCGGCATTATTAACGCGAGATTCAACGGCTAAAACGATTTAAACATATAACTTCCACCGAGCGGCGATGGAAAAACTGGTAGTATCAAAACGTAAATACAAATGGTGACGTAGGCAACGCGAGAGGAAAAAATTAATAACACTAATCAGCTGTTCGGTCTGTGTGTATTAGTGAGGATTTCCTCACCTTTGTATAGAGCTCATTGTGCGGATAGATTTCACCTGAGGGAGAGTCGCGAAGAGAGAAAAATGGAACGTCAAATGCAGCCAGACGGCTGCTGTCACGAACTGTCATTTGGAGCCAAGCAATGTTATGATGCTTTTCTTACAGTTGAACAAGAATGCACAAGGCGGTATTGAAATCTTGCGTAAAGTTATTTGTGACAAACTGTCGTTTCCAACTATTTTATTCAATGGGATACCGTTTCTTTTTAATTCATTCAAAATACACACAAATCAATATTGAAAGGTACCATTAGCCAAGGTTTTGTCAAAACATCTAGTTGCATAGTAAAATACTAAACAGAAAAGTACAGTTTCTCACTGCACACTGAACAATTTCAAACAATCACTACACGCTCAAAGCAAAACACGCTATTTTGCTACGCCTGTTTTGATGTACTTTCAACGGCACAAATGTTCATGACCATGATGGGTATATAAATGGTGATACAGCTTTGTCACTATATAGGCGAGGAGGTCGCGGGGGGGAAAAATGCGGTTTTAGTGCAAATTGTAAACAAACTCGGTCGCTGTCCCATACAAAATTCCAACATGGCTGAATCACGAATTTGACACATTAGAACACCTATATGTAGCCACCTTGGTTCATGACAAGAAGAACAAGTATACAATGAATTCCGTGTGTGCTATCTGCTTCTCTCTCCCAGGGATTTACTTTGCTTTCGCCAACAATTTAGCCACATCGAAATCTTCTGCTTGAATTAAAATGTAAACAAATGCAAATTTTTGAATTTTTGGTGGCATGAAAAACATTGGGAGATCTATCTTTTTTTTTTTATTTTACACAAATCGATTATTTTTTTTTGATCAAATACTCGGAATAGAAAATCAAGTTGTGATTTTTAGAATCAATATTTTTTCGACTGTTATTATATTATTACCCGAACTCGACCCGTACCCGACTTGTTCGTTTATTGTGTTACCCGTACCCAACCCAAACCCGACGTATATATTTTTTTAGATACCCGTACCCAACCCGAACCCGTCGGGTACGGGTACGGGTCGGGTTTCAGGTAAAAATACCCGTACCCGACCATCTCTATTGTTCATGTCACACTTATAAGACCGTCACTCCACGCGTCGATCAAGTGTGCTGTGCGCACTGCAAACAGACGTCAACAGTAACACATGGTGGAGTTGAATTCGTGTTTTATGCCACACGGTGGAGTTGAATTATGTGTTTTAACGACCCAACATGAAGTGTTTAGAACAAAATTGCAACAAAACTAAACGAGAAAGAAAGTTGGTGTCAAAGAGAGAATTGTAGAACGCTTTATGGTTTTGGTTTAACAAAACAATGCACTTTATTTAGTATTTTTTGAAATAATAAGGAAAAACCTCGTAGAAAAACATCAATTTTTGACATGTTTAACTCTAAATTGTAATTAAATGTAGCTTCATTGAAATAAAACGAATATTTTTAAGTAGAAAATTTTCTTAAATTTTTAATGGAGGCAATAATTTTGTGCTAAGTAGCATGTTTTTTTTTTGAAGTTAGAGCATATTTATGACAAGCATAGACCAACACAGAAAAAGTTCAATAACTCAGTAATATTTGAGATTTAATCATATACGTAGAACAATTTGTTTTCATGAAATATGATCTTCTATCACCCCTTAAAATATTTGCACTAAGAAACCGAACACCCTAAATACCGAGATTTTTTCAACATTTACATGGGAAATGCGCTTCATAACTTTCAATATCATCATTTTCCATATGCGACTGCTCTGCGATGACAAACAGTTGTTGAGCCTGAAACCGCAAGCGACGATAACATGGACGGTTAATAGCGCTACGTTCATAAAGCAGTCATTCGGATATAAATTCCATCTGCCGAGATAAGTACATCTTTAAACGAAAAGCATCCAGGATTTGAAATTACCTAGCTTTCTATATATCCAGAGGATAGCAAGTCAACAGCAATTTTTATTGCTCATTTTTCCAATCTCAGTTCATCATAAAAGTGCTAACGGAAGGTGCTATCACCCGAAACCATCAATCCGGACCCGGGGTTTCATTTCGGTTGCTTCGCTCTACCATTCCGCTTTACGAATAAGTCCCCTTGCTTCGAATTCTGTGCTCCTCAAACCGCTGCACAGTGGCCCATAAATGCAATATAGCGAATCAAAAATAATATCTACAAAATGTATCATTTTAAGGACTTAGACACAAAGTGGCAATATTTTTTATATTTAAAACGCCATCTTTTGTTTTTAAAAAATGTACTAAACTTGCACTAAACTTCTACTCAAAATTTATCTCTTTAATTATTCATTCTGGAAGTTTGGTGTCTTTGACAAAGTTGTTTATTAATCAAAAATATAAAACTCTTAAGCAAACGTAGACATTGAAGCTCGTTTAGTTTTCAAGATATGGATTGTTTTAGATTTAAACTCTTGTAACGTGCCAGTGCGGTGTTACTCCCAGCACTGATGAGACCCCCGTCTCCAAGCCTCAGGGTCGGCACACGCTCGTGATTATTCCGCGAACCAAGAAAACACTCAAAGTTCACTTAAGATAAACTCCCTCTTTATTCGTTTTGACGACACTCACTTCACGGACGGTCTCCCATTTCCTTCTACTTCCTTCCTCCTAAAGGTGTCTACTCGTACCTTGTGCTAGCACTACTCTTCTTTGTCTTCGGGGCCCCTTCACCTGTCACTGCCGTCGTCGTCCTCTCCTTCCTCTGGTACCGCATCACCTTCTTGGGCCAGGGGTGGACGCCTCTACCTGTCCCGTGCGCCCCTCGAGTATGGTGACGGACTCGAGGTTTCAACGAACCACAAGGGTAAGTTGACTTGCCTGGATTGGTGGCGCACACTGTAGCTGAGGGATCAGATTCTGGAACTGCGATTCGGACACACTATCGGCGATTGGCGTGGTCGACTCCGGAAAAATTCTTTGAGTTCACTGGCGTTACGGTAAAACCGCGAGGTCCTGTGGGCGCGAAGGAGAATTCGAAATGGCGGTT
Source organism: Ochlerotatus camptorhynchus (assembly GCF_037179485.1). NCBI lineage: Eukaryota > Metazoa > Arthropoda > Insecta > Diptera > Culicidae > Ochlerotatus > Ochlerotatus camptorhynchus. Next base: position 5,068,861 of record NW_027040766.1, on the reverse strand, counting down.
ATCGACCTGACAACGGTTGGATCTGGTTCGGGGTTTTCTTGGCGATGGTAATTACCTGGCTGTTCAATGGTATGTGGCTGCTTCCTCTATAACTTCTTCAACTTCAACTTCCAACTTAGCTCACTTTAGCACTTTAGCTTTAGTTTTCACCTTCAAACTATTAACGCTATCAAACGCTATGTGACCGTAGTCTATAATGATCACCAGGCTTCTGACTGTGCCTCTTGGTGGACGATGACCCCGAACCGTAACCGTTGAACCGTCGTACGTGCCACGAATTCTCCACGCAATGGCCCGATTACGCCACCCCTATGGACGTCCATTCATGACTACACACAGCGTGCTCAGGTGGTGGCTAGTGGCATTGTTCTACAGTTTATAGGGAAGTGTCTCCTACTGGCTGCGTTCGTGACGATTCTGGGACGTTTTACCTTTTACGAACATTTAAACATTTTCTTATAATTTAATAACGAAATATACGAAAACTACACGCGATTAATCTCACCAATCTTGGACGCAACGCTTACACTTGTTACACTCTAAAAATCAGATTTTTACACTTAACAAAGTTTTGACGTAGACTAAATCTTACTGGAAGGTACTGGGGGTGAATCGAAAATCTAAAATTGCAACCGTCACGAAAAGGTGTAAGGTTTTGAACGCTTATAACTTTGTCATTTATAGATGAAATTTTAATCCAAATACACCAATCGAGAGGAAATAACTCTTAAAATTTGCTACAATAAATGCTTCGCTAATTTTTTATATAATAACTGTTGAAAATGTACGGATAAAAAGTGATAATTTTATCACTCAGCAGTTCCATTTCAAATGACTTTTTTTTTTTAATTTTTTTATTGACCTTCTACGATTATGTTAAAACTTTGCACAGTTGTTTGTTATTGTCCAACATGCCATTTTACATATTTGGTTCCCTAGTTTTGTACACGACTAACACTTGAAAAGGGCTTATGCAAAAATGATGTGCATCAATAGAAAAACATATATCTTGCGAACGATTTCTTTGATTGAGATGGTATCTTCGAAGGAGTTACGAACAAGTATTGTGCCTTTCAAGAAAGAATAAACACTGTAAAAAATTATAATTTTTCTTACAAAAAAATCAAAATTATCAAAAAAAAAAATAAAATTTCTCAAATTGCACATTTTTTTTTAAATTATATTTTTATATTTATTTTGTAGTTTAGATAAAGTAAAACCTATCGACACTGTGCATTTGCTGGGCAAATCATAAACAAAAAAGTTATGAATTATTGAAAAAATAAGTATTTTTCCAAAATACCACCTACAGTTATCAAATATCTTTTAAATAGTGTTAATATTAAAACACATCAAATTTACAACAAAAAAGCTTATATTGCTTATATTGCCCAAAGTTATTATTTTAGAGATACTCGTAGGTTAAAATTCACTTATCGCATAATTTGCGAATCTCTGTCGAACTGCTCTGTACCTCTCTCCGTTGCCTTCCTCTGGACACATTTCATCGATGATATTCTCCACGTTAAGGACAGGTTTCCCCCCTTCGCCACACCTTGGACAGTCGAAGACCACATGCTCCGGCGTTTCATTCACGTTGCCGCCCTCCGGACAGACGGGTGACGGTGCGTGTCCGAACCGATGCAGGTATTTCCTGAGGCAGCCGTGGCCAGGCAGGAACTGCGTCCGGTGGTGGTTGACTTCTCCGTGTTTTCTGTTCATCTAGGTCGAAAGAATCTGTAATAACCGATGTGTCCATCTACCGCTAGCCACCGTGTTCCACTCCTATTGCCACTTTGCTTTCACCACCTCCGTACTCTACCGGCTTCTCTCTGACTGTAGCATTCGCTATTCTCCGCCGGGTGATGCCGATAGGGATCATTCCGGCGATAGCGCATACTGCTTCCGATAAGATGGTTCTGTACGCACTCACGACTCGCATGGCCATGAGCCGGAACGTACTGCTCAGTTTCCTTTGGTTCTGATTCGTTTCCAGCACTGGAAACGAATCAGAACCAAAGGAAACTGCAGCACTGCAAACCAGGCTCCATACCTTAGTATCTAACCAGAAGACGCCTCTTGATATTGCTAGGAATAGAGTTGTTCAGCATGATATGATTCTAGCTATTGTGTTGATGGCCTTCTAAGCATTCTCACAGACATATCCGACGTGGCTGTTGAAGTTTAGCCGGTCATCGGTCATCACTCCCGGGTATTTCAACACGCGCTTCGAGGCAAAGGCGTGTGTTGGACTAAGGATGGAGCCTTGTGGAACTCTCGTTGTGGTCCTAATCGATCTCTGTCCCATATCTGTCTCGTAAAACAGAACCAGGTTCTGAAAATAACTCCTCAGAATCCTACACAGGTAGTCAGGAACCCTCATTCTATTTAGTGTTTTGGCTATGGCTGCACTGTTGAACGCATTCTTGACGTCGATCGTTATCACTATGCAATATCGATATCCTCTTCGCTTCTGTTTGGACGCCTTCTCGGCTCTTTCGACCATTGTCCGAATTGCATCCACCGTTGATCTACCTTTGCGGAATCCAAACTGCCTCTCCGGCAATGCAAAACAAAAGCTGATAGGGCTGATTAGGTTGAAGCATTGTCCCTTTCAGTTGACGATGTTATTTATCTCCGTTGAATTCGAGAATTTGCAATGACGAAATCTTTTGAAAATTGAAAGGTGTCAAAACTTTTATGTACAATTTAATGAAATATGTAATGCTCTTTTTTATTTTCTTAGAATAAATGTGACTGACAATGAAGCAATGTTTTAAAAAAATTGTAAGAAAAAGAAACAGGTGTTCCGTGATAAAAATTATTTTTCCAGCAAACATCAATTCCAAACTAATAATTCCTTGCAGGAGTAAGTTATATTAATGTAAATGAATTAAAATGTAAAAGGTGCATTGCATGAAAGACCTGTGCGTTGAATTGATTGATATTTGAATGAAAAAGCACTTAAAATCGTCAATTGTTAATTTTACCCCTGCTTCCTCTAACATTCACATTACAGTGAAGTGTAAGAATAACAATTATTCATAGCGTAGAGTTTGAGAATTCATGTTTAAAAACTTAAAAATTTAGTGAAATCTGCAGGGTGACAAAATCGGGAAAAAAAAGCTGTCAAAATCGGGAGCTGATAAAATCGGGAAATCACTGTATCTGGAAAACTAATCAAGCTTCAATTTTGACGTCTTCGTAAAAGTTTCATATTTTTACTAATAAACAACTTTGTCTAAGACACCATACCTCTAGAATAAATTAACAAAAAGATAATTTTTAATAGCAGTTTAGTGCAAGCTTAGTAATAAAATTTTTTAACAAAAGATGGCGCTTATTATTTAAAAAAAACATAGCAAAAGACACAAAGTCACCAAAATATCCCGTTTCGTAGTTATTAATTTTGATTCGCTAGATTGCCTTTGTGAACCACTGTGCAGTGGCCGTAAATCTGACCGGAGTGTTTCGTTTTAGTACGATGTACCTACCATGTTTAAAACTTTTTACGCTTCCAGTATCCTAACACTTCTACACGGTTTCTGAAATAAACATGCAAATTGGAAAAGACATAAAACATCAGAATCATCGCGAAAAACGGAACGAGACAGGTTGTAAAACATTAGGGATACGGCTTCCTTGACAGCAACAGGACGGGAGGAAATGTAGTTCGGTTGACTTTCTTCTGTTTTGGTCTTTTTTTTTATCTGCTATGTATGACACAATTTCCGTGATCATCCCGTTTCCGTGGAAACAGGACTTTTTCCCCTCAATTTGAATTATTAAATCCATTTCACCGTGCTTGATTAGCACCATCCTAGGTCAACCATTTCCGTTTCATTGCAAATCATTAGTTTTACGATTCGGAAGGAAAATCCCATTTTCGGGACAAAACAAATACACCGAACCCATAAACAAATACTCCCTTTTTAGGTTCGGGACGAAGCTTTTCCGGTAACGAGGTTTTATTTGCTCATGCTGTTGGTGGGCACTTCGCCAAAAAAAAAGCAATGCACAAAATGGTGCTGGTGATTGGAATTTCCAATTGCTTAGTCCGACGGATATACATAAGCATGTTTTGCTCCACGCTGGCTGGTGGTAGCCCTCTCGTGCATGGTTTATGATGAAACTACGAGAGGGTCCTTTTCAGCGCAGGAATAAATGTTTGAAAATGCGCATGGCGATTGATTGGGTGGTTTTTCGAGCTCGTTCACTGGATGTGGCGGATGGTTCTGTGGAGGATTGGTTTTAATTATTACGTTGGAAATTATCAGAAAATGAGAGTTAGTTATGGATGGACGATCAGAATTTGATTTCAAAGTATAGCATCATGTTGAATAACCTTCCCATTGTTATCTCTTCAAAATTTAACCTATGCTTCGAAGTTTCCACATCACAAACTTATCTCTCCCTCCTACCGAAGAAACCTTAACACCAGCAGTAGCATTCGAATGGTTCGACAAAAACTTACTTGTAATTGTACACTATCTGCCAAACAACTTCCATTCAGAATGCATTCGAAAACCACTCCATTCTTTGGAAAGTGTCACGCCCCATTTCCAGCATATTCATTTCGATCACGACAGACGATAGCATCCAGCGAATCCATATTCAAAGTTGTGTAAACTTTCACCATTAAATGCACAACATTTCTCGGCTGGAAAGGTGGCAAAAAGCGTATAAAATTGCATCTAATATGTAAACTTTCCCATTTTCCACACTGGCAACGACCGAGACCCAGGCACACAATAGCCGAAATCGGTACAGCCAATGCACCACTTTTGCGCCCAAAGTTTGCTCTGGAAAAACACCCCTGCCTAGTTGCCCCCACCGGTGCTCTTAACGTTTGCCAGGCAGCTGCACATTCACCGGATTTCTTACCACAACGAGATCATTCCGGGTATCAGTGTGTGTGTGAATCTGTATGTGTGTGTATGGGTGCAGCAATAGGTCGACAAGCACAACTTTTCCTCCACTTCACGTGGTCTCCCGGACGTAGTTGACTTATAATGAAGGGATGTTGAGGCTTATCTCTAGGAATGTTAATTAGCCGACTTGCAGAAGATGTCTCCACTTCTTGTTCGCTGCTGTATGGTTGACTTTTGCGCTGGGGGAAGTCATCTTGTTGTTTTGCGTAGGATCTTTATCCGCTGCAGAGAGCTTCGCTTCTAAGAATAGGTGGTTATTTATACAGCTTGGTGGATGTAATGAGGGATGGGCAGCGAGTGGAAATTGTAGGAAGTTGTTCGACAAAGTGGGTGTTGCTTATGAATTCTCGAAAGGGTCGGTTCAGTAGACGATGTATTCATTGCTTTCATGTTATGAGCTATTGTCATCCACTTATAGCAGTTGTTTAAAAATGGAATAAAAAGCTACGGCTATGAATTTTTCTTCTTAATCGGTCTCGAACAAGGAATCAAAAATATCTCCAAATGACAAAATGATAAGCGATCAACGAACCGAATGATAAGTGCAAAGCAATAATGGTTTAATCTTCTTCCTTTTTTCATGACAAGCAGCCCGTGCTTGTAGAAAGAAACGAGCAGCAATCTGCTTCACAAAGTCAAGCCGAAGATGAAACACGTGTGTTAATGTGATTTAGTTTATGTATTTTCTTGATTCAGATCAAGCTATGCCCTCATCTGTGTATATTGCAACAAAGCAGGCAAGCCATATATCATTATCCTTCTACCACTTCGATCGAGCTATGTTACAAAGCGAGTTTGTCATGGTAGTCATAGCAACTATTTTGTCTGTATCGTTGCTTGCTTTATGTGTTTGGATTCGCTGGTCTCGAATTAATTCCAATAAGCATATGATTTGTTGATTGAAGCGTCTTTTTTTTACCTTCAGTACGTTGCCACTGGAACTATTCGCCGGCTTTCAACTTAGTGTAGTTTGAGCATTTCCAAGCAGAGCTGGTAAATATCATGAGACTGAGCAATTAAAACATGTTATAAGGCTATATTGATGACATTTTTATTGTGAATAATTATACCTTGTTATAACCAGAGAATGAAAATCATTTACATTCATTTCGTGCATTCATTTACATTCATTTGCCTCTAACTTTTTTCATCGACAGAATTCCATAAAATAGTATTTAAAAGTTGTGTAGGCTTTGATATTATTAGCTACATCCTTTGTAAACAACTCAAATCTGTATCTCTTATGCATGATTAATCAGAGCGATAAGAACCCACCATTGTTTTTCAGTGAATGTAAATTGCATTCACTGAAAAACAATAGCAAGTTCTGCCAGCTCTATTGCGTTATGCATAAGAGATACAGATTTTAGCTATTAGTAAAAGCTGTAGTGCATTTCAAAAGCTACAAAAGCTTTATACATCATTTTACGGTATTCTGTTGATGACAAAAGTTAGAGGCAAATGCTTAAGCATGTACCACATTAGTATATAAATTAATAAACGGATTCTTCAAACGATGTTTTTTAAAAGGAGGTACAATTAAGACTGAGCTTTATTAATCGATCCTAATTAATGGAAACCTACCAAATGGCCGTTTTACATACTTTTGGCTTCCTTCACTGTAGTGCCGAGATGAGTGAAAAGAACTTGCTTTTTGGTCATTTTTTCTTACTGTCTGAGAGTTACATAATTACCAAATCAACGGATGCAGCCAGCAACAAGCACACTCACCGCATTGCAGGGACTCCACGAGCGATTTAAACGGTTGTGTACTACTGTGGTAACTACGGTTGTGGTAGTGCACGGGTTCACACGGGCTCCCGGAATTCTACCACTACTATGCGGGCAGTCTGATGGTCATCGGTAGGAGAGTGTAGAAAACTGGGAGAATAGTCAGTAGAATTAGATCCGTCGTCGCGATCAGTGACAAGGGGCAAACCCTTGTTATCGTTTTTTTAATTGTTTACTGTTAGCCTTAAGAATAAATGTACGAGTGAATAAATAATGTAGTGTCGTTTGTTAAGCTTAAATAAATTCGTGTATTGTGTGAAGAGTGTGTTTGATTGCTGCATGTGAAGAAGGATCTGCCGATGACAAGGATACAGGAAGGATAAGGACAGGAAGGATAAGGATCAAGGAAGCAAAGGACGATTCGTTCAAGAAGGAGGTACGTTTTCTGGTGAAGGTCGTGTGTAGGTCGAAACCAAATCGGTCGGACAGGTCTCCGACATAAGCTGGTAGCGAGGAATGTACAAGATCAAATTTAGCAGTTTAAGGTTTAAGCGGGTAAGCAACCAATCATAATTTTATAGCAACATAAATAGACTAGTGCAGGGATGGATTTGAGTTCACTCACTCGAGAAAAAGTGACACAAGCTGCCGGCAATGTTTACTTATAATGAATACTAAATGTTCATTATTCATTATATATGAACATTTCGACAGTGAGCATGCATAAGGGCGTATACGCGATGATCGATTCTCTTCATCGATTTTCTCTTTGCATTGCTACAGCTAAGCGAAACAATTTTCTAGAATTTGTTCAATGCAGAGTTGTAACAGGTTGTATTGGCTATCAAAAGCAACAGCAAACGCACTGAGAAACGTTAAATCTAGCGAGTTTTAACAAAAAAAATCGACGAAGAGAATCGATGCTCACTGTTGATATGTATCTTCCGCCGAAGATGCGTCGCTATATTTTTGCAACAGAATATTGGCGAAGTTAAAAAAAAGTGTCAAGTGAGTCTCATTTTGTTAAAATAACGCATTGCTAAATTCCTGTTATCGATTTTGATTTCTTCTTAATTTTAGGTAGATGAATTGCATTCCAGCATTGCCGATAACGTACCAGCGGTAAATCTGCTTGCCTATCATCACAATTACACATTTTACGAGACCATTACCGACGTTTACATTTTTGATAGAGCGATAACCAAATCGTTGGTAACAGGAAGCCCTTATGAGGCGGGAGTCTCAGCGCCCTAAGGTTCAGCAGGGACCGTCGTCCATACGATATCAATTTCCAATTCTAGTAGCCGAGTACTAAAGGGCCACCCACAATGGATACGTTTGCGTTCCGTTGACGTAAATTTGATCCAAGGCTTAACTCAAATCCACGCAAACGCAACGTCATTGTGAGTGGACCTTTAGTACTCGACTCCACTACTCCGGTCAATCATATCCACTTGCTAGCAGCCCGTGCCATAGTGCCATGCTCATAGTTTGTCTGATAAGTGTATCTACAGCATTAGTTAATTTTAGTCAATTTATCAGAGTTCCTTCTCAGACTTCTTCGAACCAATATTGATACCATCACAACGCTCAACAATTTTCACGTTTTTTTTTTCTACTAGGGAAAATGACGGCTTTAGCACTTCTTTATCTGTTATTGTCAGGGAGGTTAATGAAGTCCTTGGACGCTGATCAATACCACATCAATACCACATAAGGAAAGATTGATTTTACGTAGGGCTTAGTTCATAGATTAACTTTGACTGCTGTTTACAAATGTAAGTACTTGAACACTAAGAAATAAGTTAACTCAAATGCTTTAACCGCATATATCAAAGATTTCGCGTATTGAGAGAATAATATAGTAATTGAGTACAACAAACTCAGGGCAATACCTCCAAAAGTTTAAAAGCTATTAAATGTCACATACCTCTACTTTTACTAATATCCTAAACTATTCCTCTTCTTGCTTAATGCTATTGGTCTGCCTGCGTTTTCTTTTTAAAGTTCAAGACTAAATAAGAAGATTTATTCTACAACTTTAAAGGTTAGTTGCCTCCCTAAGCAGACCCCCCGCATCGTAATTCTTTTGTTAATCTACTTAATGTCATTAGACTTCTGAAGTTTCTTATTTAAGTTCATTTGATGATTATGATATCTCATTAGTCTAATTTAATAAATTATTCAAAGCTCTAATTCACCTAATCAATCATAACCCATGCTTTATTAAGTACCTGCATTTGTGCTTGTAATCTAAAATTAAACGTGTTTCAAGTACTTTTGATTTAAACCTATACCTATTTATTATATCTTAGTTCGACCCAGGTAACACCTTCATGTGACTAAAATGCTTCATTTTGAAGCTAGTTTCCCAGCTGATTTTTAAATTATATAGGGTACATGCTCCAACTGAGCTCACACGGTTCCACTATGTCGCACTACAAGCCATAGTGCAAACACTTATCCCAAATCAAAATGAAGCACATATAAGATTAGTTACAATACCATGTACAAAAATGATGTTTAACATTGTTTCCTGAGTAATACTTCAATGAAAACAACAATGAAAGCTTTTCACGCAAATAGAATGAGCACCGTTGGGCACTTTCTGAAATATTTCAATAATATAATTCCCTTGCAAACCCAAATAAATATATCTGCGTAAAAATAAATAAAATAAGAGTGATTTGCGGCAAAACCTGCCAGTATCGCACCCAACGTTAGTGCCTATACGTAAGCGTACTACGACGCAGCTCTCAATTAAAGGAGTAACAAGTGTGATACTGTCACTGCTAGACTAGATCTTTGGTTCTCTCATGCAGTGGTTTATCAGAGAGGAGAAGCTTAGTAATCTTCATTGCCTCCCCCTGACGCCATTCTATCGCGGCATGAACCAGCAACGCCGACCATAAACGTACCGTCTCCAACACTCCACTATAAAGCATGAAATTAAGCCCGCCCACCAACAGCAAGGTGCAAAAACTAGCCAAGGTAATATTGTATCTGCTTTTTGACATTATACATCAGGTTGAATTACGATGATCGATATCACATTTGTTTTTGCTGCGTATCGTAAGGTCACCATCCACTGTATAATTAACTTTATCATTTTTTCTCTTAACTTACACATTATAACAAATCAAGATCAAGGAAACCACTGGTATTAACTGTAATTATAATATTGGCATTTGTTGTAGTTGAATATAAATAATTATAATACATATGCAGTGAGTGGTGACCATCCGAATTGTGTTTTAATGTATTGCTATTTTTGGCAAGAAGGTCGACAATTAATTACATGTTTCGTTTAATCTTTTCGCAGAAATAGTCCTATCGATGGCATGCGACTACTACAAAAGCTACGAGTTATCTTCAGCGCTCATCCAAAGGCTTCAGTTCATTCTAATCCAGGTTTGCATGCGGCTCCCATGCACCGACGTGGTGCTCATGGCGACTTGGACATCCAAACCAGAGGGATCTCTCATCCGAATGCTCCATCCAATACATACTCGAAGAATAGGCCTGACTATTTTATGGATTGATAATCATACAGTTCACTGCTCGACGCTGAAAGATCTATCCACATAAGTGGGAATCATACCTTAATTTATAATTCAGAAATTGTAAGACATGGAAAAATTCTGAATCCAAGTTCTAACGGCATCATTCTAACCGATATTGATGAATACGAGAGGACTTATGGGGCCTTATTACGGGTGTCAGTACACGGTGATAAGGAAGTGATACTCATAATTGCCATACACTTCACCGTGACGACAAGTGACAAGTTTTCACCGTGAAGTGACATCCGTAATAAGCCCCATGTTCTGTAGTTCCTCTTTCTCCTTCATGTTATCTATGTTGACTCTATTGTGGATTAATTCGAGTCTATTTAAACTGGGATTGGTGTACATTTTTATTACTTTTCAATTACCAGTTCTTACGTTCCTTCTCCTCGTTTTAGTTATTAGATTTTTAGATTGGAAAATCGGTCGGTGACACCAGCTCATCCTCACAACGGACAGGATCATATTTGATTCACGAAACATTAATTACCGCGTTACGACGATACATTTTCTGTACATAGCAACAACTCGCAGCACACGTAAACACACGCTATTGGCGTTGACGGTGACTTTATAGCTCTTTAATCCAAATTATGCTAGAACAGATAATTTCCACGGTGCCGTCAACGCCAATTGGTTTGCTGCCTTCGATTGCTGGATTTGCTCGTTCGGAAATTGGTTCGATCAAGAAAACATGTGAGTGGATCGCAAGATGCGAGAGTAGGTGAATAGATGTCACAGATAAAAACCGATAGTTCACAGTAAATAGATGATCAAAAGATATGTGACATTTATGGTGTAAAGTAGATAATCTGGATGTGTCGCACCCCTCGAAATGGTCCTAAAAGTACTAACGTTGAATTTCTCTACTCATGTGGTTGGGTCCACAGTCCATGTCGTTGTTGCTGTTGTTGTCAGGTGTCCACGATGGTTCGATGGTGCCGATCAAGTATATGCTGCTTTTTGTTTATGATGCTGATGAGCTGTTTCTTGGTCACCGGTTAATGTGTTGTTGGAAAATGTAGACTACCGCTGTTAACTTATATATTGTGTAGCAAGTACAATCATATTTGTTTTATTTGTCGTCAATCAGTGTAGACCGTTTAACAAAAGTCCTGTTGCCCTACATACTATTTTAAAACATATTTTTATTTGAATTTTTCAATCAATGTAGACTACATATACAAATATCTAAGACATAAAAAATGTTTTGAACTTAACGAGATGAAAGCCTAGAAGTTAGTTAGATCTATACGCTCAAAATAATTATGTATTATAAACTCTCATGATTCTATTGATTGGTCAATTTTGTCCATAATTCGTTGTGTGAGGTGACATAAATTTCGAGTTCTTAACATGCGTAATATTTTTTTCTTAATTTACGCGTTGTGAGAAAATATCTTTAACAAAGGAAATCATGGAAATTTCTCTCCGTTTCTCAAGTGTTTCAATGTTTATCAATATGCAACGGAACTCATAAGAAGGAAAAATCGAGGTAGGCCGTGCATTGAAACTGGCGTGTTTTGAAGTTGCTGCTGCTTTATTTTCCGAGATGCATTTTGGACACGTGAAAACTTTTTCAATAATGTTGCGTGTGTTTATTACTGCTGTGTTTAATTATTTAAAAAAAAATAGGATCGAAAGAGTTTTTAAGATCACCACGAGTGAACAAACCGGGTTTTTTCTTCCTTCGCCGCCGCCGTGAAACGTTACGAAAAAGCAGATCTCCACTGAATTTTCTAATGTACGCTGTTGAATCGTGTCCGTTTGGGTTTAGTTACAAGTGCATAACGATCCGGAAGCCGGAAGTTACAAAATAAGTCCAGGAGGTAACGGTGATATTCAGTGGAAGTAGGTTAAAATCGAACATGCAAATTTTCTTCTGCAAAGTGCTGCTGCCTGCAAGCCAAAATGGACACGTATCTATCGGAACCACTCACAACGAAGACTTCGAGCGAGGAGGCAATTGATTTGCTTGTTTGCTTGGGGTTCCAGCTCGATGCAAGGCTGGCGGATCAGCCAAGAGTAGTAGTTTCTAGTGAATGAAATGATCTCCATCACATCACTAAGCATAACCACGAGCAATGACGAGGAACTGCATTCCAAACCCCATGATAAACAAGGAGTGGATGCATCCAATGAAACTTTTAAGCGCAAAAGAATCATTACCAACAAAGAAAAAAAATCGGTAAGATCCTTCCATTGCATTATTTTATGATTCTTCAATATTGTACAAATATTTACACATTACACACAACTACAAATAGTAACTCGGTATGTCCACTAGACTGATGCAAAATTTGAAATTTTTGCCTCACAGTGTTCAAACGGTTTCAAATCAGGTCCTGATTAGCCTCCGAAAGTTTAAACTCATTTGATAAGAAACTGACTTGGCACAAACCATTTGAAGTTTATATGGAAATTACTTTGGGAAAACAAAACTTTTTGTTCGTTGTCTTTTAGCCTTTTTACATATTGCACTGTTAACAAATTCTATTGCTATTCTTATGGGAATTTTCATCAGCTACAACTTTGCACAAAATCGTTTTTCAGTCAAACGTCAAATTAAATAGTTATTAATTGTTTAAAAGATTGATAATCTTATGACAAGATTAAGCAACTGTATTGTGAGGAACACTGCATTCTGCAGTGTGACATAGTAGCCATGATTTTTGTCCTCTATTATGCGCACCATAAACACCAATGTTGCCTCCTGAACAGGTGATTGAGCATAATCATAAGACATCAGTGACTTGAATCATTAATGATTTTTGTTCCTTACATTTGAACGAAAAGTGGTCTTGAACAAAGTTGTAACTGAGAAAATTTTCAACAAGCTAAGCTATCATTTTCTAAAATAGAGTGAACTGGTGAATTTTGAGATAGATGTGAACCGAAATTATGGTTTTTCCATAGTATTTCCCATACAAACTTCAAATGGTTTGTGCCATGTCAGTTTCTCACTAAATGAGTTCAAATTTTGGGAGGCTAATCAGGGCCCAATTTGGATCCGTTTGAGCACTGTGGAGCGAAAATTTCAAATTCTAATGTCCACGCATCCTTCCACCCCTGTAGATTCAATAAATGTTCCCATTCATTTCCAAGAATCATCCTTGCGGCAAATACAACGCAGTAGGCCTGGCCGTATTGATGTTTATATCATACCGCAGATATGCTGTAAACATCAATCAGACAAGAAAAATGATTAGACCCAGGGGGGACGACACTTCAGGATTATCCTATTTTTACCCAAATCACTCCTAAAATGTTCAACGTGCACAAAATTTCAATCCATCCTATCTATTCTTTCTATTCCCAACTTATCCCTTCTGCATGCACACAAATCATCAAGCAAGCCGTGCAGTTTTCAGGTCGATCGCGAAGCACTGTCAGTTTTCAACGATCTTCATAATAAACATGGTGTTAAAACAATTTGATATGTGTTAAGTCGTTCAAGGTGGCGATTGTCCTGGCCAAGGATGAAGTGATTTCTCGATTGGATTCCCGAGGGAGCTTAAATTAAAATAGATGACGGACCACTCGTCTATAATTGGTCGCGGGGCAAATACATCAAGAACGTCATAGAGGAGACAAATGACAAATGAGAACATCTGAAATAAGAAACAGTAAAAATCGTTAAACTGTTTATTTTTTAATCTGAATTTGAAATAATTAATGAAACACACTCGATTCAGTTTTTCTGTGATTCAGTCCAATGGAAATGAAAAGAATCATAAAATTGAAACTGAACCCCAAATTTTCAAACGTTTAATGTGAAAATTCACAGATTTTGAGTGGTGCCAGTATTGCACGAATCCGACAATATATCTCGCTCTCTCATTTGTGGAGAGTCGATCGAATATTATAGGGCAGGTGTGGGATGAGCAGGATGACCAGTGAACCAAGAAATCGAAAAAAAAACCGGGAATGACAAATCGGGGAAAAAATTACTTCATCTATTTTTTAGAAAAAAAGATTTTGGGACTTTGTAAAGTTTTAAGATTCTTGGACCAGACTAAACTTTTTTGGAATTTTGAGTAGATTTTAGGGATAACAAGTCATTTCAGATGGTATTAAAGTTAGTTTTAGAAAGCGCTCTAAGAGATTTTAGACTTTCACTCCAAGTCACTTTTGTGAGTTCAAATTCAGGGTAGAATTTTAAGTTAATCTGTGGAGAATTGCAAATCGGTTGCGAAGATCACAGTATCGTGACCGTACCGAGGTTTCCAGCCTCGGTAACGGCTACATGAATCCGCGATGCTGCTATTCCTGCAAATGCTGCCACTTCTACTGGCTTTCACAAATTTCGTTTGCGTGTTTAGAATTAAGTGTTTTTTTCGTCGTGGAATCGATACATTCTATAAGTAGAGGGCTTTTGTAGTCCAGCTGTCACCATCCAAACATTATTTTTCACTGAGCATTGACTAAAATGGCAACTTCGATGTTTTTCTTTCGTACTGTTTCATTTCAGTTGCACGCATCCCCATGACAATTTAAAGCACCCTCGCATCCAATGCAATCCCACTAGGAATCCTATTTTTTTTTTTCTATCCTTACTCAATTTTCGTCAAGACGACAAACTCAAAAACTCTCTTCAATTACATTATTTTTACAGGCAAGCATGGTAAAAAAGAATTCATCTGAATGAGTGTCGTTCCCCCTGATTAGACCTCATCTAACCTAATCATTTTCCAGGATGCTTTCTCGTACTGGCTGCGTTAATATTATATTAGATTAGATTAGATTATATTAGATTTGATTTGGTTAGATTAGATTAGATGCAACGGAACTCATAAGAAGGAAGGAGAAAAGAGGTCCAGTCTAGTTTCCTAAGAGCAAATAACAAAAACTGTTTTTGAACTGATTAATAACGATTTATATATGTTCCATGGCATGGAGCCCATACCATAAAGTGTTTTGATGGTATATGGGTCTTTAAAATGATAATTAAATTTTGTTTGCGAGTCCCAACAAATTATTTGTTTTGTGAGTTGTGGTATTCACATGATATACAAATGTCAACTTCGAGTCAAGAATTACTGCTAAGTCCCTAATTTTATCGCACCTTACAACCAGCTGGTTTCCTAGATTACATGTAAAATCTAGATTAGTGTGTTTTCTGGAATATGATATAATATTGCATTTTTTTTAACTTTAATATCCAGCGCACCAACGCACCAATTGTAGAAAACATCAATTTCATTTTGAAAATGTAGCAAATCAGAATCCTAGTCAGCCGCCTTCTCCATGGTCTTGAGTTTGCTTCAACTGAGCTATGAGAGGTCTTTAATGATCGAAACGTATAACGGATTTTAATTTTGCCTTAGGACTACATTTTTGTGTACTATGCTGGGGTGCAAATCTAAAAAACGTTTAACAAAATAGTGTTAGGTTTAAAACGCTTATAACTTGGTTGGATTCAAATTCTTTGCAAAACCTTTAATTCACAATTGATGTAAGATTTATTTGGTAAAAAGATGATAGTAATTAATCATTAGCAAACTTATGAACTTCAAACTTCTAGGTCGCAATCAACCACTCACGCGCTCGCTTGCTATTATTATCGAAAGAACAGTGAGAGTCGGCCGGTTGCGAGGTTATACAAGACCTTACTTGTACGTTTTGCTTCAGATCGTCTTTGGATGATGACATGTGACAACCGTCATCGTTAGACACCGTGCACGGCCGATGAGACTAACTCCAAAATTTTCCTCAAAAATCTGCTCGAAAAACAGATTTTTTTTAAATTTTCTAAGTCTATGAGTACACTAGTATGCGGCCATTGAGATTATTATTATTATTTAACTCCAGCCATTGAGATGAACTGAGAATTGAGTGGAATTAAACTCAAAATTTGCAAAAAAGGGGTTACTTAGTAAATGATTTAAAACTTCTTAAATACCGTTGAACCCCGTTAAATAGCTAAAATTGCATTTAAAAGTCGCTCACTTTGAATTTGCTTAATGGGTATCCCTACAGTGCCCAATGGCACATCGCAATATAATGCAATTGTGAGTTGGATGCGACTCAGGTATTTGTTTATTAAATTTTGTTTATTTGGTTCTATATCAACAGACTGGGTTTAGTCCTAATGATGGATTAAGAAATACTAGAAAATACAATATAGTCAAGAAGTAACAAGCTGCAAAAACCGTGAAGTCCAACTTAATTCCTAATTCTTAAAAATATATCACGGAATCTCTGACAGCGTCTCGCGTGCCAAGGGAAAAACAAATAAGGAAGCAATACGATTGAATCCCCTTTGTAGCCCATTGATAGCACCATATGAACTATAGTTTGTACGACAAAAAGGTATCCTCAGCATTGCGTTGCTACGGAGTGCTCGTGGTTGAACGTTAACGTCGATTTGTTGTTGAATAGAAAGACAATCGATTCTGCCCTGTAGAATGTCTGCCACAAACAGGGCCCTTGTCGTATCTCTTCGACTCAACAAATGATCCAGGTGAATTAACTGCCACCGACTTTCGTAGCTTGGAAGGCGATGAGTATCCCTTCAAGGTAATCGTCGAAGGGCAAACCAGATGAATCGTCGTTGAATAGACTGTACTCTTTGTACACTGTTTTGGTAATTGGGATTCCATACAGGGCAGCAGTATTCTAACACCAACCAGACGAGGGAGCAGTAAAGTGACTTCAAACAGTAGATGTTCGTGAAACTTTTAGCTATCCTGCAAATGAAGCCGAGCGTTCTGGATGCCTTGTCGATCACGTACGAGATATGCTGGCTGTATGTGAGTTGACAATCTAAGATCACTCCCAGATCCTTAATGTGATTCACACGATGTACGTCAACGCCTTCTAGGATATAACTGAATGTAATTGGATGTTTCTTCCGTGAGAACGTGATTACTCTACATTTTGTTGGATTTACAACCATGCGGTTCAGTTGGCACCAATTAGCAAAAGCGTTGAGTTGGAGTTGGAGAAGGTGGCAGTCGGCGATGGCTCGGATTCGGAGATAGATTTTCATACCGTTGAAGACGAAATTGACGGCGTTGAAATACACAAGAAACATAAACGGGCCGAGGTGGCTACCTTGCGGAATACCCAAAGTGGATGGTTCAATGGTTCAACTTGTCGAAGGCGGCTGATAGGTCATTGTAGATGACATCTGATTGCATATGGTCTGTCATACTATCCGTAATGTACGAGGTGAGACACAGAAGGTTGGAACTAGTCGACCGCTCTGCCATGAAACCATGCTGGTCTTCGCTCAAGTGCTGCTTGAAGTGAGAGGCTAATGGATCCATAACGACCAACTCAAACAGTTTAGATATGGCACACAACGATGTGATGTCGCGATAGTTGTCGATGTTTTATTGCATCCCTTCTTATGCACTGGAAACATCTCAGCTGATATCCAGCAGGAAGGAAACACCCCACTGGAGAGGGACGTTTTGAACAGAAGACAGAGCGAACCCACCGGGCTATCGATGTGTTGTTTGAGAAAGACGGAAGGAACTCTGTCAGGTCCAGGCCTAACTGAAGACTTCAGTTGCGAAGCCACCCTAGTTATCATAGCGAGGTCGATGTTGTTAGTTGCAAAAGATTGGCCAGTCCAAATTTGAAAGAAGTTCCCCGATACCGTCGTGGTCAGCATTTCTAGGGATGGTTTGGAATGACCTCCGGAATTTGGTTGCCTTCAAGTGCAATAGCTAAAGGAGGATGGTGTGGAACAGTCTTTATCAACGGAGAAACAGCCATAGACAAATGTGGTGCAGTATCCTGAGCGGTGACGAAGCAAAGGTCTAAGGTACAATTGTTCTCATTAACCACGTGGTTGATTTGTTTCAGAGTGGCGATACTGTAATGAACCAAAAGGCTTACAGCTCCAGAGTGAAATGTAGAACGGTCGTGGTCCGGATACAGGAATTCACCGTAAGACGATTGCCAAGAAATTTCCGGTAGATTGAGTTACTTTTATCGGCCGTGTAGACTGGGTAAATTTTTCCTCGATTTTCGTAATATTCGAGCAGATTTTTGTAATGATGATGATGATGTTTTTAAGAAAATGTGGGTTTTGCGGATGTTGTTAAAAGACATAGTCATGCTAGTAAAAGTTAAAATATTAGTAACAGTAACAGAAACAGTAATAAACAGAGCAATCGTAAGACTCGTCCGGTCATTGTGATTAAACCAAAAGAGTCCGAACGAGCTTGCTTTTTGAAAACACAGTTAGATCCAAAAACACACAAAATCAGGAATCTTAGGAATGGTAAAGATGGCTCTATTATGTTTGAGTGTGCAACAGGAGTTAATCTAAATAATGTGAAAAATGGTATTAAAAGCAATCTGGGTGAAAAATATAGGGTAGAGAACTACTTCGGCCTAATCGCCCATTTTGGGCCTATCGAGCAGAAAACTTCAAATAAATTCATGATTTCAGAGTTAACAAGTCTATTATGCGTTTGGTACGATACTTTAGTTAATGAGCTACGGAACGAAGTCAGTGAGAACGCGTGATATGAAAGATTGCACCCAATATTCCCAAAAACAAAAGAAGCGCTCCGACCGAATCCATTTTTATCGTCATCCGATAGGCCGAAGTAAATTCATTGGTGTTTCAATTGCGCTTCAATGCGTTAGGCCGAGTTTAGAATCCGTAGGCCGAGTTTGGCGTCAAGAAGCAGTACTAGACTTTTGACAATATCTCAACGATTGGTTTCTCTTTATCAAATCTTTTGGTACATACGGAAAGGTAAATAAATTTGGAAGCCATCAGTAATAATAACATTCCGTTTGGTGCCAAACTGCGCTAGATTAAGAAAGAGTAAGTGCGGGTTGTGCTTAATAGGCCGGAAATGGGGTAGTTAGCCCTAGTGCTGCTGTTCCCACTTCGGTGCCAAGATTGAAAATAGTGGGTATGAGCGATCAGTTTTCCTCCAATGTCTTCATTGACTACTTAAAAAGTCAAAATGAAGACATCGCTATGAAAGATGTAAAATTTGTCAATGTGTTTGAAAATCCACGCTTCACTTACAATAAGTTTAGTGTTCTGATTGAAGTCAATGTCGTTACGTATAAATGTTTGTTATGTGCGAAAAAAGTTAATGTAGGGTTTGATCGGTATTCGATAGTTCTCGCGATTAATGTATTGAGTTACTTCAAATGTGGAGAATTTGGGCACAAGAGCATGGATTGATCAGAAGAAAAGCAGCTAGCGTTTCAATAAATAGCAGCCATGTTCCAGGAATGTGAATCAATTCGATTTTTTTGTATTTTAATATTGCGGAGTTGTCAACAAACAACGTAGCATTACGTCATATTGTTGAGAAAAAACGTCCTCTTTAAGTTTTGTTATCTGAAACCAGGGTTCCTTCCATTCATTTTGGCTATAAAAATGTTTTATGAAATTATGGAATAATAAGATATTATTTTAATGTTTTGTTTGTATAAGCAACAAGAAAAAATTGTGGAGTTTGTGTTTGGCACATAATACCAGCCAATGTTGCTGCATGAGAGTGGCAATAAGTGATTTTGTCATTTATCTCACCCACTCTTCGCTCTTCACTCTTCGCGAAGAGGCGATCAGAAAATCGCTCATTGTGGCTCTGTCAAAGCTAAATTTGCAGGTTTTATGTGTCAAACACAAACTTTAAAATCTTTTCTTTTTCCTTACACATACAAAATACCACCATAATATCTTATTATTCCATAATTTTCTAAAACATTTTTTTAGTCAAAATGAATGGAAGGCAACCTGTCTGAAACTCATATTGTAGAAACTGAAGCTTTTGATCGGTACAGTATTCCGGGATATATTGTTGCTGCTTGTTTATCACATTCTAGACACACTGGCGGTGTTGCTATTTATGTCAAAGAATCAGTTCAATTCAACATGGCATTACAGTTGTATGGGGCATGAAGATGGGTAATTATGGTGTTTTGTATCATTCTCCCAGTTCTAGTGACCAGCGTTTTGATAAAGTTTTAGAGAACTGGCTGGAGCCATTCTTTGATTGTAGTAAATTAAATATATTAGCTGGTGATTTTAATATTAATTGGCGTGATAACAATAATTCTAATCATTTGAAGCGTTTAGCTGAGTTTTTCAATTTAAAACAAACGGTAGATGAATATACGCGTATTTCCAGGCACAGTAGAACTTTAATTGAACAAATTTATTCTAATTTTAATTCCATTTGTTCAGTTACGGACACTGATTTGAAAATAACCGATCATGAGACCTTAGTGATTAAATAATGTATTGGATAATATCAATAACAACGATGAATTAGTAAAATTGAAGTGCTGGAGGAAATATTAGAAACAGGCTGTTTCGAATCTTGTTGAGAAGAGCGTAGATTTTCCATTCGCGGTCGGTAACTTAGACGCATCTACAGTTGTTCTTAATAACGCTTTGAAAACGTGTACCAATCAACTAGTTGAGCAAAAGTTTGTTTCTTTGAAAAACTCGAACAGCTGGTATAATTTGGATCTTTTGCGTCTTAAACGGAAAAGGTACAAATGGTACAAAAAGTTTGTAGATCAAATAATTACAATCATTGGAGTAGGTACACAATCGCGCGTTATAATTGTTGATAACAGACATTGGAGGAACGATTCAGAAAAGTAATAAGTATATTTAGACCAATGCGACGACGACGGGGGGCGACTCCGGCGTAGTGGTTAGCATCCATACCTCTCACGCCGGAGTCACGAGTTCAAATCTCACCCCCGAACAAGTCACGAATGACCCAAGAGTGTTAAAGTGACTATAATAATAAAAAAAAAACCAATGTGACGTACGCCTGATCCGGTTCGGAAAACATTGTTAACTACTTTGGAGCAGTCTTCACGAAACATAGACGGCGTTGAGCTTGAGTTTCAATTTCTTCAGTGCACGTTCGTTGAACGCGCGTGTTTTCTTTCGAACTCAGGTGTACTCTGCATATCGAACGTGATACTTTCTTACCTGCACGGAAGTGTGAACATTGAGGCTTGCTATGTTGCACCAATAAAGGCAGATGAAATCGTTGAATGCTTCTTATAAGCTTTTAGCCTACACATCTTTCAGAGTAATAACAGACGAGAGGTGAACATGCCAGTCTGATACACTCAAAGTTCATGGTTCGAGCTTCAATTATTCCGTTCTATATTTCTTTTTAATATCATTCATTCTTTCCAACGCCAACGCCTGTTTGTTAGCGGCGCCAATAGTGTAGTGGTAAGCGTGATTACCTCTCACCCCAGTAGGCCTGGGTTCAATCCCAGTCGGCAAGCCGTCTAACTGTCAAATTTACGTCAACGCAACGCAAACGGATCACAAACATCTCTGATCACGCCTTCCTGAAATACCCGCGGCAACAGCTAGCAAACGCTAAGCTAAGCAAACGGTGCCCTGTCGTTTTTAGTTTTGAAAATTTTTGCATTTAAAAATTCATTTTGTGTTATGCATTGGAATAATTTTAATTTTTATTAAACGGATGAATCTCATCAAAATTTAGTAACGCTTAAAAAACAACTAGCAATCGAGTAAATTGCAAAAAGAACAACCGTTGTTCATTTTATTTTATTTTTCAGCCACCAAACAGCCCACCACCGTTACCAAAATGAGTAAAAAAAAAACACAAGAACATCAATAACTAAACGAAGATATCTTCACCAATTTTTCTCATGGACAAACAATTTCTGTTGATTCCCGTTATAACAATAGATACGTAACGGAAGTTCAATAAAAAAATGATATTTTTCTCAGTTATATAGCTAGTAAAAAAAAAATTCAACCAATTCAGTATTTTTTTATTAAAAACATAATGTTTATTCTTCAAAAAAACGTCAACGAATATTGGAGAAGGGGTCCTGGTCAGCCGTACGACGCAACTTAGTCGCAATGCTCTCACAAGAGCGCTGGACGGCACTGAAAGCATTCTCTTTTTTTATTGAACACCCGTTATTTTAAGCAATAAAGGAAATTGTTGCCGTCAACGGCTTTGAAAACGTCCACTAAATTTTTTTTTGCAATACGAAACACTAAGCTTACTTTGAAACCGTCATTAAAATTGAACAGATAACCTATCAAATGGATCAGATGTCGTCAATCTGATTACAGACACTCTAACTAATCCAAAAGGAAAAACAATTTCTTTACGTTTCAAAAAGAAATCATTTTATTGCTCCTAAACATGGCTTTGGGAGCACTGTGCAATGGAATGAGAGTTTGTGTTCTCTAAAGAGTGTCCCACATCAAATTGCATCAAGGAAAAAAAAGCTGTAGAGAATTACCTAGTTGACCTATCGTTTTCAAACTTTCAGACAATACAATATAACCCAATAGTAAGCTTTTGGCATATTTATTTCTAGCTTTGAGTGGGTTGGTTGGTTATCTTTTTACAGATACGCGTATTTCGTCTTCTGCCTGCAGACTTCATCAGTGCCAAGTACTCAACACCAGTGCTGCAAAATTTCGACAATAAACGGTGATACTCAAAATTCTGCTTTGGTCACTCGTTTGAGCTAACAGTCATCGTCAAGGCAAACCATGTCAATTGTCAGTAGCATTTTTGTCAGTGACGAACATGTGCTGATTTGTTTATTAGCTAAATTTGAAATGAAATTAAATGGCAAGAGCAAAACAATTACATGGAGCCATTAAAGTGAAAAAGCATCTACGTCCTGAACTGCTTGGATAACAATAATGTGACTCAGAATGCAAGAAATTACACTTTCTGTTACCAGGTGAATCTTTGTCATTGACGAAAAAATGAATGAGATTTTGACAAAGATTTTTTTGAGGATCAAGTCTATCATTGACTACGTGAAAAACACTTTTGTCAATATCGCGTAAAAGTCTGTCAATGACAATGACAAATCTCAACACTGCTCAACACCACTGAAGAATCCATCTTATATCTATAGAGTTATATACTAATTAATACTCATAACTTTTTTTTTTACAGTCACCACTTATCGCAAGGATCCGACTCTAATTGAAAGGTCCCTCTATTTATACTCTTCGGAGTGTTGAAACACCCTCCAAAGGCGCGCCCCTTTGTCAGTCAAAATTGGATTCCTTAGCAACAAAATTAAGGTATTACACCGATAATGACCATGCATCAGAACCCCAGTCTTAACCAATTCAAACTAGAGATGAATGAATAGAGGATTAGGAATCACATAGATTAAGACTAACTAACTTATTTTTTCCTTGCTTCAAGATCATTCTCTGTGGACAAAGCCGAGTCTTGTCACTATCAACAAGACATAAATAGAACATCCATTCTAACCGCATTTCTCCTTCCGTTCGATTCTCAGAGTTTCGTAGTAATGTTTAATCATACGACTCACCGTTTACTGCACGATTCCGAGTTGTTGTCCCGATGTCCCGATGTCCCAATGACAGAGTTGAGGATTTTCCAGGTGCTTGCGCAAAATCAATTCGCGACGTTCGTTGCTTTTCGTGTGACGCTATTTTTTCAAAATTTCAAAAAACTGACAGTGATAAAAATACAGTGTTAATAATACACTCTAAACTACTTCTACTCAAATTATCAAAAGAAAATACCCAATGGGTAATTTCTACAGCGCTTTTTCCTGGGGGCAAGACAGCTTTTGATCATGAGTAAAATTTGAGTTAATTTTGAGCAACTCTGAGTAACTCGAGTTGCTCAACAAGCGATGCACGGTAACACAGCAATCTTGTTGTGTTTATTCCCCAACTGTCAAAGAAAGACGTTCAACGGTGATAAATATTCCTAAATTCTGCAGCTTCCCATTGTTGAAAGGTGAATGCTGATGAATGTGGGTGTCTAAGTGGAATAGCTGTATAAATAATCATAGTTAATGGTGGTTTACACCGGATAATCATTCATAGATAGATCCCATGACCTTCCTACTGCTTCGTTCAAATCCTTTGTAAGCCGTTTTGATCCAAATCTAGTGCAGGCTGTTATCGGTTGACGTTGACCATAGCATTGGCAGATTCAAAATATGATAAATTTGGTTAAATTGACCGCAGTTTGAATATTCGAAAGGCATCAAAGTTACGACTACTACTTTGAAATAGTATTCTCTAACTTTTGTCCGAATGCCCAAGAACTAGTGCAGAACTTTGAGTCAGTAAAGGCCCAAGCGCATTGACAGCGGCAGCGGAAAAGCCCGATCTGAGTAAGCCTACTTGTTGGATTGAAAACAAGTTAGAACCAAATTGACTTCGGCTACGCAGCTTGATGTCATTTGTGACAACTGTCAAACTCTCCGTTTCCGTTCCGCTTTCGCCCGCATTGCGTTTGGGCCTTAAGCTCATAGTTCTGCACTAATACTTGGGCATTCAGAGAAGTATAGAAAAATAATCCATTTGGTTGCTGGTTGTCATGATTTTCAGAAAAGTTAACTATAAGCATTTCTAATTGCCACTAGGTTCGACCCGAGATTAATAGAAAACAATACATTGTCATCGTATAGCTATATTTAAAATTTTAAGTTTCCATAAAACCAAATCAAGCTCACATCCATCTTGAATTCTCAACTTATTCATTCCTATTTGAGATGATGCAATTTGCAATTGTAGACGTGCAGAACCTCTGATTTGCCAAGCACATGAAGGCCTCATAAATTACGTCGAGTTGGGTGATACGGATACATTTTTAATTTGAGGCCATCTTCGGATATGGCATTTTTTACTTAATCTTCCTTCAAAGGAAAATTCTTAGATTTCATGCTGTGAATGAACTCAATTGATTAAATAAGGATTTATATCAAGAATATAATAAAATAATTCTGATTCTCCTCCTCCTCTGACACATAATGTTTATTCACACTGTGGTTTGTATTTGTTGATGAATATACATAAAGCCAGACTACTTTGATCATTCTTGAGTAATTATGAGTTACTCAAGTTTACTCGGAGCAAAAATATTAACTTTGAGTACAGCTGGCTTGCCCCTAGGCTTTTTCCGTAATGCAATTTGATGTGGGACACCCTTTAGGTGTGTACAAAGGATATGTCATCGTATAAAAATTCCCTCCATTTGTGAATGAGTGGTGAAGCTTCTTTTCCATCATACACAGCTAAAAAAAAGTAGTGTAAATTTCAATTACTATGATGCACACAAATGGAGCGTCATCAGATCGTGTAAATTTATGAGACATATCATGCAATATTCCATATATTATATGCAACTGTCCACTTTTGTTTGCAACATTTCTTGCAAGCTGCTAGTTCACGTGAAAAGGAAGCTAACATTTACAAATGTTTGCACGCCAGTAAAATTCAGAATTTTTTGGTGTGTATACTTATTATGGCTATTACCATCATACACATGTGAAGAAAACATCTTTCCATGTGGTTTACTCCCAGGAAATTCATAAAGCGTATCTTGCTCCACCGATGTGTGCGTTCTGTTACGGTTTTAGTTTTCAAAATTATCTGTTGTATCTTTATGAAATCATGGCTCAAATGAACTCAGTAATTTACCGCCAATTATTTAATCCACCACAGTGTAAGGTTGTATAAGCTAGCAAAAGCAACAGCAAACGCACCGAGGAATGTTAATCCAGCCGAGTTATTAACAAAAGAGGATATCGATGAAGCGAATCGATCATCGCAGTTCGTACGTTAGAATTATACTAATGCAAAAATGTTGCAGACTTAGAAATCTATCAAAGCACACTAAGTTGAGGCCCAGCGTACAGTCCCAGAAGGCAGCCAATAAAAGGTACCACTTTCAAAGCATTTCAAAAAATGTGTAGTACGAACAAAAAGCAATCCTTATGGCTTCAGAACAACCATAAGAGCGTCATCCATCCCAGGGTGAAATGCCTAGAATTGCACAGCGTTCGGTGCTCATTAATGGGAAGCCTGATTTATTCCGTTCATGAGCCATTTTCTACCACGCTGGCACTTAAATTTACAATAAAATTCTCTAATACCCGTCATCAGCACCACATTTCGCGTAGCTTTACATTTATTTATTTCTTTTTCCATCCCAGTAGTCGGATCACAGGCAACCGCAGACTAAATGCTCTCTAAGCCTACTAATTAGACCGCCATCAATCAGGGGCAGAAGGCAGATGAAAAGCACGAGGATCTAAAGCGTTTTAACATATACATCTTCTAAGATGGTGGGTTCGGAGGAAAATCCGCAGAAAATTACCTTGCTTTGTGGGTGGGGCTTTGCTGAGTTGAATCAATGGAAACTTGGGGCTAATCCAGTTTTTTTGGTACTCATAGCTGTTCGGCCAGGACAGACAGGCTTAGCTGATTCTGTTATGGCACTTCAGCTGACCTGATGCCAGACCAATCAATTTGTCTTCCACTAATGTATCTTTGCTGATTTGTTTTAATGGGTTGTTTGGGGGATGTTACGTCGAAGGGACAAGCAGATTTTTTTTTATGGCTTGAATGGTTATACATCTTGACGTTATGCCCGGAAATGTTCATCTTAAAATCTGAAAAGTGGTTCACTCAAATTTACAGCTACATTCATAAGTTTGATTCAAACTTCCATTTTCACCATGAAAATTTACATCCATCCAATTTCCGATCCTGAGGCCGTGCAGCATATTGCATTCAGTGATTGGAAGCATATGATTAAATTCCTTCCCATCGCCAGCAGCTCACATCCTGCCCGCTAGCGGAGAAAATATTCAAATTTCCGCTATCCTCCAAACTGAACGAAAACTAATTTTAAACTATACCCTGGCCATACACGGCCACAAAACCCGACGGAAGTGATGGCAAAAAAAAAGGGATTGGAATGATTCCGACCACGTCTGATTAAAGTTTGTCGGAAGAGCCGGACTGGATCTCGATTAGAATTTCCAGCTTAGTTTTGTGTTTTTTTTTTCGCAAACGTTTTTGACCAACGGTGGTAGGTTTCGGTAAGATTCAATTTTATCGAAACGGGACATCGATTCTTGCCGTTGGGAATTCCTTTGATTTGCAGTTTCTTGTGTTTCAATTGTTATTCATTGACGAGCTATGGGAAAAAGGTAGTTTGATCTTTTCTCAAATTGAATCACTATTCCGGGAGTGGAAACATCCCTTTTATGTCGGTAGCTTGGTTGTTATTGATATTTCATGCTAATATTCTATAGGTTAGATGGTTGTAAATAAAGAAGAAATAACTTTTTTGGGATAATTTCAACTTCAAGGTCAGTTTATTACTCTTCGAAGTAGCAGACATTTTTAAAACATGAGCAATGTCAAGACAAATAATCAAACGACCCAGCATGATCCTCCGATTTGGATGACAGTTTTTACATGTCTTCACATCTTCTTCATTGCCATTATTACGTCCCCACTGGTACTTTACGCTGACTCTCTAGAAAATTTACTAGATGCACTTCCACAGTTAATAGAAAGCTTCCGAAGCCGGAACCATTCTTGCATTAATTGTGTGACAAGTACAATCATACCATACGGCCTATAATCGCATATCAATCGCATACTGATTTTCGTCACTTTTGAAATAACAACATTGTGGACTATCAATTGGCATTTACTTTCATAGTATGTGATAAAACTACGAACTTTAATTGTGGAAAATGTGAAAACAACATCATGTCAGTTTGTCCCATTAATCAAAGTAATCGTATATCAGTCCCATCCAAAAATTCAATCCTCCAGAGGTCAAGTTATAGTTTTGATTTTTGAGTTGCCATATATTTCGCCAGGGTTACTTCCACTCACTGGCTTTATTTTTTTTTTCAGAAGCTTGGAATCGTTAGATGCTTTAATGATAATTAATACTAGTAAGTTACAAGAAGAGGTCGTGAAGTATGTGTTTGACACATAACAACTGTCAATGTTGCTTTCAGTGCGTCATAATCAACGCTTTTACGATTCGTGAGCGCTCACTCTAAATGAACGCTAACGAATCATAACATCGCTGATTGTGACGCTATGAAAGCGAAATTGAATTTAATTGAAATTGAGAACATATCTTTATATTATCTAATGCAGGCCTGCCCAACCTTTAAAACCGCATTTTGATCGTTCATGCTGGGTTGAAATTAATAATGATAAATAAAATTGGACTACAGAGACATGCTGAGATACAGAGACCAGGTCCGGCCCAGCGCTGATCTAATGATTGATAATTCCGAACATTTTTTTTATAGCAAGTGAATGGAAGCAACCATGTTTTTCACTGATATATCAAAACATGACAGTTTTATTGTCACTGGTTTTAACTTGAAATTATTATCAATAAATTTACTTTGATTTTTCAAATATTTACTTGGGATTTGCATTGCGTAACTGTCACAATGCCTACTTTTTCCATATGGGACTGATAGGGTTACGGGATTTAATGTCAGCCTAGCCCCTCACTTTGGCCTATTAGCAATGACACAGAATAGTCATGAAAAACCAATATCACATCTGATGTGAAATTTTAATCCATAAATGAATTGCCTATTTTTGGGACAAATTTAGTACATGTATTGCTCTTTTTTAGTGCAAAATTAAGTAAAATTATCATATTTTTCGATTTCTAGGTGCCATGATCTATTATTGCACTAACGAAAATCTATACTGCGGTGGTTAACAAAAAACCTAAATATTTCATGAACTCAAAGAACTTACCTTTGTGTAACATGCCACCCTAATAAATCGCTATCACAGTTATCGCTTGCACCGTTCATTCAGAACATTTAACGCAATTTGCAATTTGAGACGTGTTTTTAATTATGGTCTATGAAATTTATATGATGACTTTATATTGGTATTGGTGATTTCATTTGCGTCTGCAAGTCTTTATTCATGTAGAAAAATCCCATAATCAAATCTATACAGAGCTGGTAATCAAAAGAGAAAGTCGATGAAGAGAATCGAAAAGAGTAGATAGGCCATTTTCCAGCTCTGTATAGAAATTTAAATTTCGAGAAACATAGCGGATAATTTCTTTACATTTTCACTCTACCGAAAAGTCCCGAAGACAAACCGGGTCGAAACGGTACGTCAATTCGCGTCTAAAAATCTTCTGTAACTCTTTACTCCTATGGAGTAATCCGATAAGCAAACATCACTGGATGCGTGAAACTTTTTTCTTATTCGGTGACTATTTTCTTATTCGGTCGCTCTACCGAAAAATCCCGGTCAATCCTTGCGTGAAAATTCTATGTCCGCAAAAGAACTAGTTTTGTTAAAAGGTGTATACCCAGACACGAAAAAACAAAACTACCCAACAGTTGAGTTATTTTATATTCCAATGAGTAAATAACTCTGCCATTTATAGATAACACAAATGTTTACATTTATCATGCCTTCGGATGCATGCATGCAGCTTATCAAATCTTCCGTCAGTAGCTGGTGACACAATAAACATCACGACCAACTAATGTTAACATATATTGCAATGGTTCATGAATTGATTGAAATTCTGGTATTTGCTACAAGCTACGAATTGCTAAAATGCACTGTAGGAAGTTATGCAATGTTTTACAAAGTAACTGAAATATTATTCAGTTCTGTTCATAAGTTTTGGGGAACCTGCATAAATGGGAAACATTACTTGACCGTACCAAAAACGGTTATAAATTGTTTATAATCCCTGCTAAACTGTAACTGAAATTGTTATGGTACTTTACATGAATGAGTTTGTGATAAAGTTTTAACCTTATAATGGGTTATTAAGAACCATTACCATTCAAAATAGTTGTTTTCTGCATACATTTTCGGAAAGAGAACTATATGAGAACCTTTTAACGTATGGTTTCAGAACTTTAATGGTAATGGTTATGGTAGTCAGTAAGGTCCATGGATGATTTGTAACATCGATCAACTTTATGTGGAATATATCGTGAATTGGTTGCTTGTAAATTAATAATTATCAATTCGCGATATATTTCACGTAAAGTTGACCAATAATACAATATCATCTATGTGATGATTCTAAAAATGAATATTAATCGTAAAGATATTTTCAAAATTTTATAAGATTTAGAATTAATCAGTATGTTTTAGAAATATTATTAAACTTCATAAGGCACACGGTCGTCAAATATGACATATATTTGCGTTCCGTTCACTCAAATTTGCAAAAAGGCAGGTCACTCAAAGAGTTGGTCAAGTTTCCCTCGGTTTTCCAGGGGAAACCGTTTCAAATATGAAGAAAATTGAGAAATGTTTCATTCAGTCTATTAGTAGACTGAGTAAAATTTCGTCGATTGTCTGACCTATATTTTTGCGATTATGAGTGAAAACCACTCAATTTTGAGTCGATCTCATCGGCCATGTATTAAAATTCCGATTAGGCCCTTCGGACTATTACTTCTAAAGCAACATGTGATAAGGTCCTATGAGCCGAATGTAAATAATGAAGTTAAACGTCGATTGCTCATGAATCAAAACACGTCTACGCAAACTAATTACACCATTTGATAGAGCAAATTTACTCTACCATATGCTGCTGTTGGTTTGTCTGAACGAGCTTTAATCCGCAATAAATCGACGTTTAAAACCATTGTTTACATTTGGAACATTGGCAGTTCATTATATATGTAATCGTGAGATGATCTAGATATTTGGTTTTTATGTTGATTCTAAAAGTTTATGTTATATGGATCAACCGAAAAAAAAACACTGTCTCTTTCTTCCTCATCAGTTCTTACGTAAGAAGTTTAAGTGACGTCAACAATGTGGTTACGTATGAATGATAAGAAGTGAAATAGAAGCGGGATTTTACATGCCAGATCTTTGTAGATCGAGGTACATCTTCGATAGGACGAAGTTGCATCCATTAATAGATCCAATTTGAGCACAATAAACCGACATTAAATCCACGTATCTGGATAGTTTTTATGTTAAAATAGTGAGTTTTACAATTTTCGGTCGTGTTTAATTTATATCCAAATAATAAGAATATCTAAACTTGCGTTTTCCAGTAAAATATCGTTTGCAGATCAATTATTAAATAAGATATGACATAAAATGTAATTGAAGGCTTCATATTAGAACATGTTGAGGACATGTACCCTATGTTATTAAAGGCCAAAGGGTAATCAACTCTGCACACTGTGCCGAAATACAGCATGGCACACTGTCCAGCACGCTAGGACACACGTTGACAAGCAGGAGACAAACAATTTAACATAAAACGGCATCACCGTCGAGTGTTGATGTTTTACCATTCGTTTCTAAGGTTGACTACTTCATTTACTCCATTATTAGCTTGAAAGATTGAAAAATCTGTTAGTAATTTCTGCACCATGAATCTAGCCAAAAACAACAAATCTCATGCACTAGGAGATATCGATACGTATTAATCTGAAATATTTCATCCGATCTGAACCTATGTACGGTTGCCTTAACGAAATAGTATAGGATTTTTAGGAACAGATCAATGTAATTACATTCCATTCCGTGAGTCCGACAACAAGCACATACCCATCATCAACGATCCGGCCATTTTGCAGATGTATCTCTGTCATCATCAATAGGCCCCACTGTAGAGTTCTTGTAAGGCCAGTAAGCTCTTGCTCAATCTGGTGGGGTCAACGGATCCCGCATGACGACACTAAGCAACTTGCTGTTCGCCAAGAGCTCATGGGCGTGCAGATGAGCAACAACGACCACAGGGTCCTGTCTGTAGTAGAACTGCAAATGCGACGCTTATCTGGATCACAATTTCCATTTCCGAAGTATGACTGATCTGGAGTGGGAGGATATTTCAGTGCTAACATTTTAAATGGACGTAAATGTTTTTGTTAACAGTTGCTTTAGCCAGTTGATATCTCGCAAATAAAAGTTCACCCTCCAAGCTAATAGAGATAACATTTATCTACCTGTTGGTGTCATTAGTTTTCATGTGTGAGCTTTGATTCGCGAGAAATCGACGGCTAAAGGAATTGTTTATAACAGAAATTATGCTCCTTTGAAATGTTGTCACTGATTTGATAAGCGGCGCCGGTGGTGTAGTGGTAAGCGTGATTGCCTCTCACCCCAGCAGGCCTGGGTTCAATTCCAGTCGGCGCCGCCGGGATGTTCTGAGGCATAACATCTCTGATCACGGGAAGTAAAGCCGTTGGTCCCCGGTTCATGTGTTGATGGGTCGATAGGTAGGGTCCAGGTGTAGGAGCTGCCTTCCTGGCGTCGGTAGCATTGGTGCTCAGCACGGAAAACAAGATCGACGGAAAACAAATCCAAGAAAAAAAAAAAAACTGATTTGATGATTTGCATCACAAGATAGCACAACTACATAAGATCGGGAACTTGGTAAGCTTGAACGTGTGTAATTGGGTGGTGGAAAGAGACACCATTATCAGCGACACGATAGGCTTGGGTGATGTCTTCGAGGTCACGTACCTCTGAATCGATTACATGAACTGGTTCGAGGATGCTGTTTCTAGAGTCCTGCGCACGTTCGAGTTCTAGATTTCATTTTATTGGGGCACATTTAACAGGCCGCTGGATAAAATTTCGTCCACCATCAATCAGGTTCCACCTTCGTTTCTCACAAGTTATTTTTTTTATACTGGTCGAATTTGCATATAGGTTGCATGGCATCGAGTTACTTTACCACTGCCCACTCACGTTCAAATGAAAATGAAGCTTAATGTTTGCCATAAACCATCAAGGGCATTGAAAATGTAAACACAATCACAAAACTCATTATAACTTCAGGGTCATGATTGGTACACTTCGGCCTACTTTGGCCTACTTCGGCACGTTTGGCGTAGAGCTTGTCTCAGCTCTCGGCACAACTAAATCTCGCGACGCAGATTATGATGTGCAGAGTTGAATACCCCTTGTTGAAGGCAGTATATGCCAACCCGAAAAAATCCTTGCCGGACCGATAATCGACCTCCCTAAACTCCGTCAGTAAAGGCGCAGTTACAAAGCAAGACCATGCTGGAGGTAGCTGGGTTCGATTCTCGGTTTTCTTATTATTATTCTTCTTCTTCTCATTTCAAGCATAAGCTGCTTATCGCATATTAGATTATTGCTTGCTCTCAACATAGTGCTCTAGATACACTTCCACAGTTATTAATTGAGAGCTTCCGATTGCCACTTAAGAATAGCTCAGAGACACTTCGAAAAGTACTGAATCACTTCATAAAAATAAGGAAAAACTTCGGAAAGTACTGAATCATTTCAGTGAGCACTGAATAACTAATAAAAAGTTCGTAATCACTTCAGAAAGCATTGAATCACTTCAAAAAAGTTTGGACTCACTTCGGAAGTGCTGAATCACTTCAGAAATGTTTTCAAGCACTTCGGAAAGTACTGACTCACTTAGAAATGTATTGTTTCACTCTTGAAATGTTCGGAATCACTTCTGCTGAACGTACTGAATCGATTCAGAACAGTTTGGAATTACTTCAGAAAGTACGGACTCACTTCAGAAAAGACCGAAAACACTTAATAAATATTCGAAATCACTTTGGAATGTACTGAATCATTGCGGAAAGTTCGAAAATAATTGAATCACTTAGGAATGCACTGAATTACTTCGGAATCACTTCACTGAATTACTTCGGAATCAAATACTGAATATATTCAGGAATGTTCGGAATCACTTTGGAAAAGTTCATGATCACTTAGGAAAGTACTGAATTATTTCAGAAATCTCTGAATCACTTCGGAAAGTATTGAATCACTTTAAGCTCGGAATCTCTTCGGATAATATTGAATCACTTCAGAAAATTTCGGATTCATATTGGAATGTACTGAATCATCCCAGAAAGCTTGTAATCATTTCCGCAAGAACGGAATCACTTCGAAAATAATTGAATCAGTTAGAAATGCACTGAATCACTTCAGTAACGTTCGGAATCACTTTGGAAATACTGAATTACTTCAGAATGTTCATAATTAATTCGGAAAGCACTCATTTCAGAAAGTACTGAATCACTTCAAAAAGAATTGAATCACTTTTCAACAGTTTGAAATCAATTCTGAAAGTAATGAATCACTTCAGAAAAGCTCTGAAATTTTATCGAGAAGGTGCATAAAAGTTGATATTCTGCAGCAGCGAAAGTTAATCCAGGTTAACCTTGACAAGATCGAATACAAATAACGTCTGAAGTTTAAGGCGTCTTTGAGCTAGAGTTTCCATGCCTATAAGTCTGCAACGCCTTGTATAGTCAGGAAGATTTACTCGATCATTCCACGGAAGTTGTCGAAGAGCATACCAGATAAAGCTACGTTGCACCCTTTCCATTCTGATGATCTGATGTGCATGATATGGCGACCATATCAATGCCATATACCATGAGAGTATATATATATATATCGGTGAAGCCACTTGTATTGCGACGAATAAATCCCAGGGCCTATGCGGTAGTAATACTGACATGCTCGTTGAACTGGAGATTACTGTCCACAGTGACCCCTAGGTCACATATTGCATGAACACGTTCTATAGCCTCTGAGCTGATGGAGTATTCAAACTCTGTTCAGGATTGTCGGCGAGAAAACGAAATGACTTTGCCCGTTTGAATGTTAAGTTCCATTCCATTCTCACAGCACTATAGCAGAAGCTCATCAACATCGGCCTGAAGAGCACCGCAGTCGAGTTGCAATGATAACACTTTGTATATTTTTAGATTGTCAGCGGAAAGCAGTAGGCTCGATTTCAGTCGAAAGCAGAAATCACAGGAGCAAGTACCGTTTAATTTGACGAATGCCCTCCGACTGGATAGGTAAGAGCGCAGCCATTCGGTGATCCAAATTAGGATAGCCAATGTCAATTGCGAGGTCATGAGGAACCTTGTCAAACGCCTTCGAGAAATCGAAGTATATGGCATCAACTTGGTGCCGATTCTCGATTTCTGAAGACAGGAAGCTTACGTAGAACATCAGGTTCGTCATCGTAGCTCGCTTCTTAACAAATCCATGTTGAAAGTCCAATATCAGCGGTCGGGAGGCGAAATACAGAGCTTTGTGAAGCAATTGTTTGAACACTTTAGCTAGACAGCATAAAATCGAAACACCTCTGTAATTTTCAACAGCATTATTGTTATCAGCTTTGAAGATCGGGGTGATCGTCAGTGGTGTCAACAGTGAACCAGCACGTTCTCTTTAAAACAACGGCGGTATGTTGTCAGTGCCACCCCTGGGTGGTGCTTATTTCTAAAAATTGTTCGGTGATATGTTTTCCCACGTGGAAAATTATTATTTGGACTAATTACAATCATGAATTGAGCTATTTTCGTTGACATTTAGAGGTGGGGCAAGAGGTCTAAGTCCAAAATGTTGAACGACGAACTTTTTCAAATATAATGCTTTTATAAGTAAGCACGTGATTTTGTGACCCTTCACTCGTTCTTGAGATATATGGCATAGCGATGTTACCGCACATGGACTTATGCTTACATATTGATATATAGAAATCAGCATCCTTGCAGCGCTACATCCAGCGTGAGTAAATATGAGAATGAGAAAGGCAAAAAGAGAATGGTAGAGAAAGAGAAAACCAGAAAAGGGAGGTGAATAGATAAACTATCTCTAAATATATATTCAAGCGAACAACGATTTAGAAAAGGATTTCGAGTAAATGTGCATGGAAATTGTGGTCCAAGTAGCCTAGATACCCTCCGAGGGATAAGGAGAGCTGACTGTATTTGAAATGTGACCTGATTTCAACGTTAAGTATTAGAAATAGTAAATTTTTTCATGTTGAAAAGATTTTGATGATTTAAAAAAGTAAAAATTATCCTTGTTTCGACTTATGTACCAATTGCCATTTTCAATCATCATTGTGTCTCTTTCAGCGTGATGGCTTACGACCTCCTAATTATTTATTAACTATGTTGTTTCCATGAATTTAGGGTTCATAACCCAGGAAAATTCACAAACACTAGAAAAGCTTCGATTTATACCTTATTTATAAAAAATAAAGTTCTTTGTTTTTGATAATGAGGTGCTCATCATATCTTTGACTGATGCAACCTGCTATCTCCCTGTTAACTGGGGCCACATTATAGAATCAAGTCTAAACGACTGTTTTCGTACAAGCGTTCATACGAAAAACGCTTCTTTTCGACGTCTCCAATGAGGCCGCTGGAGAGTGGAGGTGACATTGTCGTTCCATATCGTGATGTATTGCATTTGGCAAGACCAATTAATACTTCACGTAGATACCATGGTCACACACGGAGTTGAACTTTTGAGTTTAAACAAAAAATCTGGAGATTTGCAGATGTTCCCGTTCAGACGCCAAGACTCATGGTAATATAAGTCTAAACAAGAATAACTAACAATTCAATGTAGTAGATATATATTCGCAAACAAGTAGTTCGTGAGTAGTTAGTCAGAGCACATTTCAAATACAGTCAAGTCTCATTCTCTTTAATGCGATATTCTCCCTAATTCGGCGGAAATCCATGCTACTCCATCGTAACTCGAAATTATGTCCTAACTCGTTAATCGCAAATTTATATTTAGAACGAGTTTACTGTAATAAGTTTTACCTTTATTTTGCTTTCTCGTTTTCTTCCTCTCTCTCTCTATCTTTCTTTCTCATTCCCTCTTATCCTCTCTCATTCTCATATTACCTCACGCAGCATCTATCACCGCAAGAATACTGATTTCGATGTATGTATCAATATGTAAGCGTAAGTCCATATGGGAACATCGCTACGCCATATATCTCAAGAACGAGTGAAGATACCACATGTTTACTTACAGAAGCATATGTTTTATTTGAAAAAGCCTTTCGTTCGACATTTTGGACTTAGACCCCTTGCGCCACCTCTAATTGTCAACGAAAATAGCTCAATTTTTGATATGTCACATAATTAGTACCAATAATCATTTTCCAAACGGGAAAACATGTCCTAGGACGATTTTTAAACAGTCCAGATTGTCAGGAGAGAATGTCGGCGATGTTGTACTGTGCATAATCCGGCAAAAAGATTAGCTAGCTCATGCGGTGAATCAGCAGATAAATTCGTGAAATCATCCCGGCAGGAATACGGTTGGATTGCTAAAGGCTACGTATAAACGACCAAAAGCATGACGGGTCTTGCTTCGTGGTCAGCTCCAATGGTCCGATGTACCTACGGAATGCAGCAGTCCGACAATCGCTGTAATCTATTTCGAGCGAAAGTAGATTAATCCGGTTCTCAGCAGTCCGAGCTCTAAAATAGCGTTTTCTAGCTTTACGCACAACGTAACAGAGATGCTGTAGCTCAGATGTACACCACGGATACTTGAACGAATAAGGTCTGCTTCGTCTACGTGGAACAAGTCATCCGCATTTGTTGCACGAAACATTTTAATCCAATCGACGTTATTCAATTCTGGAAAGCTGCAATGTCGAAAATCAAAATCATTGACGATGTTTGAGTCACTGGCAAGTTGCCTGTAGGAGTCGTTCATGTCGATGCGAAGAACAAACGGCTCATGATAGCTGTCAATTCTGAGCAGCGATGACGGAGGTTCGATGAGCTCAACATGGTTTGGTTCGTTTACAAACTCCAAATCAAGTGTACGACCATTCAAATTAAGCGGGCTGTTGAGCTGAAGCAGACCGGAGGCAACCATAGATTCAACCAAAGCAATTTCCTTTTCAGTAGAAGCGTTGGACGGAAGCATGTTATTGACATCTTCATCATACGACCATACCAGCTGCGGTAGATTTTAATCTCCAACGATAACAATCCTATCAGATTCCCAGGCACGTGCACAGATCTCATGGACTGCTGCAGAGTGCGTTGAGTTCAATTCCACTGGCTAGTTCGCACGGAGATAGATTCCACACACACAGATCGTCGCCTCATGGATATGCTCGATAGTACCACAATTTATGAGCTCTGCTGAACTGCAGTTGAGGTCGGCTTTAACCGCAATTAAAACTCCACCACCACGTCGAAGGTTGCTAGAAACTGCACTGCGATCACAGCGAAATACCGAGTAGTTGGCTGCGAACTCAGAGCTAATGGCATCTCACTGGGCCAAGTGGAAGCCAACATTGCTTTCTGATTCAACTGTATAGGCATCCCTACTTTGTACGACACAAAGTTCAAATATCGCGCATCCTTTCCTCGCGATTTTTAAATCAGTGGATCTTAGTCGTTGTCATACTAATTCTGCTATACAGTTGTCCGGAGTTTCGACGGATATATCCGAAAGATACAACCAAAACATGTTGCTATCTACTGTGGCGCTGGTAGAGACAGATTGCCCTGAACAGTCTGTGCCACGACGTAGTTGCGATGATCTTTAAGGAGTCGGTTCAGATCGCGGTTCAGAAGCGGTTTTGGGTACCGCTTCGATAAGCTCTTTGAAATTCGTGTGAATTTCTAACCTTATTTCATCCAATACGCTGCAGCGGATCTCATTCTTCAGTTCGTCAAAGTTCTGGAATATTGCGACGTTTATTGAAACCAAGACATTTCTAAATCGAGCATTTTCCATCAGTTTACTGTAAGCCTTACACATCCAGAATAGGTTCGTGTTGCTTGAAACCTTCGCACAGATGGTACTATCCACTTTTGAGCGCTTAAGGCAGAACTTAGCCGAACCGAATCCACTACACTTAATCATTTCATTATTATGGCTAACAAGCCTTTGGGGATTTTCCTAATTAAAAAGTTGTTACGATTTTCCTACTTTACTTTACATAATTCTTGGGATATTTGTTATGTAGGTTTTGATTCTGCACGTTGTATCTAGTTTCATTTTTATACCTGTGATCTTGACATGTTTACCTAGGGATGAGTGGGATACACTGATGAAGACTGCACATTTTAGTTAGTAGATAACCTTTTCTAAGCATTCCACCAACAACCCAATTTAATTGTTTCACTCTTTTGAAGTTTAAATAAACTCCTGTACTAGAAAAATTCAACGTAAACTCCAAGCGTTCGTATAAGGCAAAGTATGTCCAAGGCAAAGCACACCCAATTTCCTCTGCCTGCGGTTTACAGTCTCTTCCACGAAGGATTAAACATATGTGGCTCCGTATTCGCTTCGCTTCCTGTTCGTTCCCACGAAAAACATCCACTCTTGAATCAACATTCCTTTTTCTCAAACACACCTTAAAATTCATATAAATACGAAGGGGACGCATCATACCTTGTTCCACATCTATTCGAAAACGCATGAACCCAGCTTCATCCAGTCAAAACAATACCCCTTTCAGGCTTTCTCTCCTGCAAAGAATCTCTCGTTCACCGGAACATGCGCACTTCCGTCCACCCATCTTCGAACTGCTCGAATCCTTTCAAACTGTTCGAAACAACACCCGACCCGAGTGAATCCCTCTCGAATCGTGTACTAAAACAACACCTTCCAATATCAGCTGCTCAGACTCGTTCGTGTCGTGCTTTCGAGTTCCCAAGTCCGATGGTCCTCCGTCTACCTACAAACCGGTGGAAATCGCACGCGGCAGCTTCAGTATCGTGACGGGCTCGGGACAATCTGGACGCGAGTGTACCTACTTGGACGCCGATCGAGTTCGCAGCATTGGGTGGCGACGCGCGCGAATGCCTCTTCCTCCGTCGTCGTCGTGGTCGTGGTCGTCGTTGTTGATCGATTTCATCGAAGCACATTGAACCTCCTGTGTGGAGTTGTGGTCAGCAGCGGAGTCGGAGAAAAGTGATTATTTTTCTAATGATTATCGCTGCCTGACGCCAAGAGAGGGTTTAGCGAAGATCAGCCCACGGGTTCCAGTGGGTGGAGTTGTTGAATGGTGGACTTGACCGTCGACGTCGTCATCATCAGAGCATAGTTGGTTTGCCCTAGAGGGGTGTGGGTGGGGCCATCAAGGAAAAGCGTCAGTATCGTTTATTAATTATTCAAACATATCCAAGGCAGAAATGGGGATGTACGGTTATTGGTTGAGGGGCTTTGCTCGTATATCGATGCTCAATGACGCGAATGGATACAATGTTTTGAGCCGATGTGGTGTGGGGCTGTAACCGACGCGATGATGGTTCGGAAAGTTCTCCGGGGCACTGTGTAATAAGAGGAAGAAAAAAGTAGTGTTTGTGTTGTGCGAGGAGGTAGAGGAATGCGAAGTAACAGGCCTTCGTCTGCAGAAATTGCAAACGAGAAATAGTGTTATTCTGTGAGCCGAATCCACCCACTCTGACCGGGCGTGTGCACAAGGAAAGTCAGTCCGGCTACAAGAAGGCAAACAACAAGAAGAACGAGCCGAGAAAAAGGGAAAATCGATGTTTGGATACTTCTGAGTGTGTGTTTTGGCTGGGTTGTGAGCGCGAGTGTAGTGTACTTCTGCCAAAAAGTTCCGAACTTGGAAAACTCGGTCCTTGGGATGGCTCAGGCGTGTTGAATGAGCTGAAATAAATTTTATTATTGTTTTCCCTTCTTTCCACCTCGTTGACGCCAGTTGTCGCCCGTACTCACAGTGCAAAGCAAACTCCCCGTATCCAGCGTCGTCTGAGATTAGATCCCAGCAGGATATCGCGTGCGGTTGAGAACAAAATCCGAGCTACCGCACACTGTCGAGTGCTGTGTCAATAACAGAGCAGCAAAAGCAAGTCAAAATTAACCGAAATCCTCAAAATGTGGAGAAATCATCATCTGTCCTGTCGGCATGAAATACCACCATCAGTAAACACATACCCAGAAAAGGGAGACGGATTTCCAAGTAAGTGAACATTTCCCACGCTACAGACAACCCTGCTGGGAAATCAAACAACCCGTTGATGCGAGAATGAAAAAAAATAAGAGAAAAGTGAACCATTCAACATCAAAAAGAAGCTCTCAGTGAAAAGCGTGAAAACAAACCAGGTGCACGAGGAGTCCATTATTCACAAGAAGGGCTGAGAAGTGATGTGATGCTATTGTCGTCAAAGGTGCCCTCGTCGTCGTCGTTTTCGGTGACGACCCAGTGAACCGGTGCTGGTTGTAAAATACAAGAATAGAATACAGGAAAATCCAGCCTCACAAGGGCAGAGTAAAAAGTGTAACGAGAGCAAGCGGATTAAAGTGGGGGCTGATTGCTGTTACTGACACTTTGTTCGCGGCTCGCAATAAAGGAAAAACAACAACCGAAAAGTGGCAAACTTTTTATGAAAGGTAGGTATGTCTTCTAGCTCGTTATTTAGCGGGGGATCGAAATGGATGGCATTCGCTGCCATCGGGTGAACCTTTCACTACAATTAAAGAGGAACTTTGTAGTTTAAGAAATAAATATACAACTCAA
This sequence comes from Ochlerotatus camptorhynchus, assembly GCF_037179485.1. Taxonomy (NCBI): domain Eukaryota; kingdom Metazoa; phylum Arthropoda; class Insecta; order Diptera; family Culicidae; genus Ochlerotatus; species Ochlerotatus camptorhynchus. Next base: position 5,027,551 of record NW_027040766.1, on the reverse strand, counting down.
TATAATTAAAGTTTAGTAAAACACCGCACGAATTGAAGACATTTCATTGTAATTGATGAAATATTTAAGTTCTTGGTTATTGTTGAGCTTTGAGCTTCGTAGTTGCGATTGTACGACTTTTCCTCGAATGAACCAGTTCCCCTAATGGTGCAATTACACAAAAGCACTAATTCATCGAAAAAGTTGCGATTTTCAGTAGGATTTCTGTAGGATTTCTAAGCGCTGTTCCTAGCGAAGGCCAACCAATATGATGTTGCTGGTTTTGCCTCATATGTATAAGATTGGCAGAACTCTGAGAATGAGCATCATTGACCATCAGCTGTAATTACACAGATAACCAACAGATGATGCAATCATCCTAAATGTGTAAAAACTGGTGATCTAAAATTAGACGTCCGAATGCAGGTCAAGAAAGGATTGGGTAGGAATGTGTTGACGTGATACACGCTTGGTTGGAAACCGAGGAGTCCTCTGCACTTCCACGAGAAATCACTGGAATGTTGGATAAAAGGGTAGGATATGCAGGCAAACGAAACGCTGAATTACACTAATGGGTTCGAGCAGTGGCACAGTCAGGATTTCAATGGGAGAGTTTGTAAAAATTAAGTAATTAAAAAAACACTATGTTTATTGAAGCACCAGTGGTCTGAGATGGCAAAATCACGGACTTAACTGAATTGTGTTTAAACTATTGACTCAATCGAAAAAGTGTCTTGAGAAAAAAAAATCACATAATTCACAATTGGACAACTTCAAAAAACTTATCATAGCCTACTATGAAAAAAAAATAATAACTTTAATTTTTCCCGAAAGAGATAGAAGGATACTATTTCAAGCAAAGTGGTAGGAGTGCTCAAAATATAAAACTTTGTTAAAAATGGGAATTTCCTTTTTTTTGCCCCTTTGATTTGTTTTCCGTCGATCTTGTTTTCCGTGCTGAGCACCAATGCTACCGACGCCAGGGAGGCAGCTCCCACACCTGGACCCTACCTATCGATCCATCAACTCATGAACCGGGGACCACCGGCTTTACTTCCATCAGAGATGTTATGCTTCAGAACATCCCGGCGGCGCTGACCGGGATTGAACCCAGGCCTGCTGGGGTGAGAGGCAATCACTTTTACCACTACACCACTGGCGCCGCTAGGAATTTTCTTTGTCTAATATTTTTGGAGATATAGACCGTTTTCTATATGGTTCAAGCAAATAATGTTCTAAACAAACATGAAAAAAGTAAAACTACTTGACATTTATACCTAGAGGATGAGTACTTAAGGGGCTTAGATTTTTGATTAGTCTTTAGTGGGAATGACACTGATGAAAATATTGAACATTTTAGTTGAAATACGTATCGGTCATGGATACCAACATCAATTAAATGGAATTAAATGGAAGATAACCTTTTTTGCTGTTTAATTTAAGCATTCCGCTAACAACCCAATTTTATTACTTCATTACTATTGGGTTACAAAAAAGAAGCTAAAGGCTAATCTGAGAATATTATAAGTTGAGTTTTGGAATCGTTAGGAGAAATCTTCCATTTTTGTAAATAAGTAGAGAAAATATCTAAACTTTTCTGCAGTCAGCTGCAAATAACACGAAGACTTATTCCTTTAGCAGAAATGCCTGTGTCGTCGGCGAACAAAGATTTGCGGCAACCCTGAGGCAAATCAGGGAGGTCCAAATTGAAAATGTTATGGCCCCAAGATTCCTCCCCTGAGGAACTCCAGCTCTAACAGGTAGTCGTTCAGATTTGTAATTATGATAATTTACCTGCGGATTTCTGTCAGTTAAATAATTCTCATCTATTTTTTTTGTAAATTGATTTATGTGTACAGGCTCAATCGAATAAACTTTACAGAGCCTTATTATCATTTGTGCTATAAATTATTAATATCTTAAATTTAAAGTTAAAATCTAAAGTTAAAGTAATTTAACCGAGTACTCGCGGTCGTCTCGAGGTTAGTGGACATTTACAGTTTCATGGATAGGGAAAGGGTGAAGGAGGTTTGAATTGATACAAATATTTTATTATTCCTAAGACATGAACTTATTTCTATTCAACTTGACATCAGCAGTGTAATTATACAATTCCTACAAAACACACACACACACAAAATACAAACTAATTCCAAGGTTGATCAAACCTACAATCTAAGGTTAATATTCGTCAAGAAAACATTTATGAGTTTCATAAACTCCAGATCGCGTCCAGCCAAAACATCCCGAACTGGAACATTACGTTGTCTACCTCGAGCCCAAAGGGAATCATATAGCTCAGATCTGACTCCACGATGGTCAGCACAAGATCAAATAATGTGATATACGTCCTGATAACCTTGTCCACATTCGCAGAGATCCCGAGCAAAGTAAAATAACAACCTGATATCATACTGAAAACAAATTTTGTTATTCCAGATATCATTTTGTTTTCAGTTGTTATCACATAACCTAATTAGTAATCAACCTCGACTAATTTTGTTATCAGTTATCAGATATCATGAAGAAAAAAAAAATGATCAAAACATTCAATAGTACCACATGGTAAGAAATAGAAACACTGCCAATCATATTTCATTTATGATCGTTAGGCTGTTATACCCAAGGGGTAAGCCACTCAGCACATTGTGCCGAAATTAAATTCAGCACAGCTTGGGCACATCAATCGGTACACATTCGGCACAATCTCGTAGGCATTGGATTGTTGTAAATAAAAGAGAAGGAGAACTGCTGGATAACTGTCATTGAAGCAGTTCACAACATTACGTGCTGTTTGACTGACTGAGGAACTCAGACCAGCAGTTCACTTATAGATCTAAATACGAAATGTAGGTCCTAGAGTGGGCTCAAGAGAAAGAGACAGTTAGATCCCATTAATACCTTTAATTCAAATAATGCTTCAACTCACAAAACAAACTACAGAAGTCTATTCATAATCCTCTATGAACAACAATGTTCCCCACCGGTTCCAATTCTTTCCAGCCGCTGATAGACCGTTGCTTGTCACATCACGAAAGGCTAGGTTTCTGGTCTGCCTTCGAGGGCATTATAAAACCCTAAAACACAGGACTTTTATTGTCCTTTGAACACAAAAACCAAAATTTCTCACACCCGCCACTTCCCGCGTCATCCTTAATCCGATTTATCCTTGCAATTTCACACCAAAACATTCAGAAATACCGAGTTGCTAGGATGGATATTTTACAAACAATCGCAGCTTGCTCTATGACCGGCACAATTGGCACACCTGTGGCACACTTGCGGCACACTGACAAAAAAGATGACCCAAGACTGGTGTGCAGACTGACCTACCCCTTGGTTATACCACATCGATAAAATAATTTTAAATTTATTGAAAAATCTCGCATGGATCACAGGATTTGTTATCAAGATGTTTTCAATTAAAACTAAATCAGTTATTTTTGTGAAAACATTCGTGGCCTTATTATTTAAGCGTGTAATCAATTCATAAGTAAAGTCAATTAAAAGGTGTGGCAAACAGTATTTGCTTTCTCATGCATGTTACACGCCTACCCTGACGTCATGACATTGTAATACGTTCAGACTATAGTTGATAATAATAACGTAATAACATAATATAAAATGATATTAAAAGTGCCTAAATTACGTGATATCTGCCTAAGTTTGAATGTACTATTAGCTTAGAGGTGAACCAAACAAATATAAGAATATGCAGATTATATCTGCCATCCCTCTCTAATAGAGGAGTCCGCTGGTTTTGGTGTATTTAATGAATTTCATAGCGCCTCTCGAAAACTTGAAGCTCCTTGTTCTGTGGAGCTGATGTGACTGAACTGGCAGCAATTCACTACACTATTGCTTCACTTCTTCCAGACCACTACTATATTTTTACGGATAGTCTCAGTTCTGTCGCGGCTATCCGTTCCATTAGGCCGGTAAGGCACTTCTCGTATTTTCTCTTGAAAATACGAGAGCTGCTTAGTGCTTTATCCGTGCGCTCTTTCATCACCACCTTCGCGTGGGTCCCTTCGCATTGCTCAATTTTGGGCAATGAGAAGGCGGATTCACTTGCGAAGGTGGGCGCTATGGAAGGCGACATTTATGATCGACAAATCGCCTATAGTGAATTTTTCTCTTTTTATCGTCAGCAGTGACTCGTTAGCTGGCAACATCAATGGAGTGAAGGGAGCTTGAGTCGAGACTTCATACGCGTGATGTCTCGTCTCATGTCCAATCACTATTGTCTGAACGCTCACTTGTTCCGTGTGGGGTTGGGAGACAGCAATCTCTGTGAATGTGGACAAGGTTACCAGGACGCTGATCACATCCTTTGGTCTTGTGCGGAGTATCGTGGAGTCAGGTCACATTTTTATGATTCCCTTCGGGCTCGAGCTAGACAACCTAATGTTGCAGTTCGGGATATTTTGGCTAGACGTGATCTGGAGTTTATGAGACTCACATATGTTTACTTTAAGGATATTAACCTTAGATTGTAAGTTTGATTAACCTTGTGTTTTGTTTGTATTTTGTACATGTGGGGTTTTTTTTTTCAATGTTTGTTTTCAAGATAATTTAATGTTTAAGGATTAACTAAATATTTGTCCTGATGAATGTGGGCGTCTTAGTGGAATACCTGTATAATGAGAGAGAGAAGGATTAGTATTTTCCATTTAATTCCACTACTTTATTTGCTTATCCTTGACAGATACGCGTATTTCGTCTACAATGTGCAGACTTCTTCAGTGTCTTGTACTAATACTCGACTTTTTCAGTGTCTTGTACTAATAGTCGAGTATTAGTACAAGACACTGAAGAAGTCTGCACATTGTAGACGAAATACGCGTATCTGTCAAGGATAAGCAAATAAAGTAGTGGAATTAAATGGAAAATACTAATCCTTCTCTCTCTCATTATAAATATTTGTATCGTAAACCACATTTCAAACCTCCTTCTTCCCTTTTCCCATCCAAAAAATTGTAAATCTCCACTAACCTCGAGACAACCGCAAGTACTCGGTCCAGTTCCTTTAACTTTAAATTTAAGACAGTAATAATGTAAAACGGAAAGGATAACTCGGCTCTGTAAAGTTTATTCGATTAAGCCTGTACAAATAAAGTAATTATAACAAAAAATCTGCCATTCCTCTTATATTACCACATTGGCAACTAACGGGACGAAAACTTTCAATACGCTAAGAATCGTTAACCCAAATTTGGGTAATAGATTAACAAACACGATGTTATCTGGGTGCAGTACGGACGAATGGTGGACAGCAACATCCATGAAAATCCACTGCTCGACACTGTAGATGACATCGACCGGATGTTGGAAGGACTCCAACAGGCCATATCCGTGGCTGACGTGTGTTTGACAAGTTCCTGTGAGGGGTAAGTTTGTTGCTATTGATTCCCACACCCAATTACTTATTCGGTTGAGAAATGTTCGTAGACGCCAGTTTCAGAGGACTGGAGATCTGGGCAAAAAACGTGAAATGGCCGATCTGAACAGGCAGTTTGCCCAATGCGTTCAAAACCTAGATGCCTCCCCTTGTGTCGTGCCTCCGGCGGATATGATTACAGTACAACAGATTTGCTCGGCGCTGAAATGCACCAAGAACATGAAGGCTCCCGGGTTTGACGGTATATTCAACTTGATCTTGAAGAGACTCAGCATGAAAGTACAGTCTCTTCTAACCGCTATCTTCAACAGATGTTTGGAACTGCAGTATTTTCCAAGCATCTGGAAAGTAGCAAAAATCATACCAGTCCGCAAACTCGGAAAGGATCCAACCTTGCCTTCAAGCTACAGACCAATCAGCCTTCTTTCAGCGCTGAGCAAATTGTTCGAGAAACTCATTCTCAATCGTTTGCTCAAATTTGTCGAGGAAAACAACATACTCCTAACGGAACAGTTCGGGTTCAGAAAGGGGCACTCCACCAACCACCAGCTAGTACGGGTGATGAATAACATCCGAAGTAACAAAGCTGTATCCAAGTCCACAGCCATGGCCTTGCTAGACGTCGAAAAGGCTTTTGACAATGTTTGGCATGACGGACTTGTGTACAAGCTTTGTAACTTCAGCAAAGGTCGTTTAAGGTATCGTTGAATGGTTGTCTTTCAGACACGTTTTCCATCGCAGCAGGAGTCCCGCAAGGCAGTCCGCTGGGCCCCTTGCTTTACAGCATTTACACTTCCGACATTCCTCCCCTCGGTGACGGTTTCGTGTTTTTCCTGTTCGCAGATAATACCGCAATAGCCGTCAAAGGAAGGATGCCTCGCGAAATAACGAACAAACTTCAACGATGGCTTAACGCCTTTGCTGATTATGCCACTAAGTGAGAAATCAAAATCAATGGCTCCAAAACACAAGCGATCATGTTCCTCCATCGGCAATCGCCCAAACTAAAACCGGCTCCCTCTTGTACTGTAATAATGGATGGCACAAGGGTGGAGTGGTCTGCCGAAGTAATCTATCTCGGGATATTGTTCGATGAAAAACTCCTCTTCCGTTCGCATGTAGAGAAAACTGTAGTCAAGTGTTCTGCCTTGGTGAGGTGTCTTTATCCGCTGATTTGCCGCAGATCCCGCCTCTCAAGGGTAAACATGCGATCCTCTACGCAGCTCCGGTGTGAGAATCATGTGCACAGACTCACAGGATCAAAATCCAAGTCACTCAGAGTAGAGTGCTGAGGATGGCACTTGATCATCCTTTCGACACTAGAATAACAAATTTACACGAAGAAACAGGCATTGCCAAAATAGATTCCAGAATTAACGAAGTTAGACTAAATTTGCACGAAAATGTAATTTATCAGATAAGCAATTTGTATATAGTAGATTAGATGTATATAGTAGTTGTAGGTTAGTTGTAGTTGTAAATAGTAGTTATAAGTAGTCTCCTTTTTTCGATTCAAATCAAACCAATCCCACCAAGGTGGTCATACTTTAAAACAGGTCTGATGGGACTAGGAACTGTAATTAATAATAATTGAAATTCAAAAGAACTAAAGTTCAAAAGACGCATCTGGGTCACTTGATAAGTTATACATGTAAACCACACAAATTCGAAAAATAAAGATCATTTAAAGTCAGCCTCAACTCATTTTCGCTTCGGACGCCGTGGTTAGCAGGCAACAGAAGCAGCAAAAGCAGTCGTAGTGTCAAACGTATCTCCGGTCTGATCTACGAGGGTACGCGAAGTGTGCTGAAGGTGTTCCTGGAAAATGAGATCCGTGATGCTGTCACCTACTCTGAACACGCCAAGCGTAAGCGGCCGTGGATGTCATCTACGTTTTTAAGCGACAGAGACGCACTCTGTACGGTTTCGGAGGTTAAATCATCACCAACTTTGGTAACAAAACGGCCCCTTTCTGGGCCAACAAGCTTATTATAGTAAAAAGTTAAAATGCCTGTTGGTCCATATTCAGAACCACATGCCCCCAACGACCACACAAAATGCTCTCCAGAGTTGTAATCTTGTAACCAAACTTGGAAGCAGGGTGCAAGTGATTTTGATCGATTCTCTTCATCAACTTCCACTATGAAAAAAAAAACTACAAATTTGGTACGCCTACAAATCAAAAACGGAAAGAGTTAATATAATAGATGATCGATCAATTAAAAGAACTAAATTTTCTTCACATTTGTTCCGTGCCCTAGCGGCCCTACGTCAAGCTCCCGTTCGTGCCCCTAGGCACAGACCCTTCTACTTTTTTAATCGCTCCGAAGATTATAAATGTGAAATTCTCCAAAAAACTATGTACGGTTTCCCAGAAAATAACACCTTTGCATACCCTAATACCGTTCAAAACACAAAAGAGCTCTGGCATAAGCGAAATTTTTCGCCGCGTCAAACAGAACCCAAATTATTCCCATTCACGGCCTCAACTATCCCTCCGTTTCCCCCCATAGTTCACCCTCCGCACCGATTTCCAACCCAAAAACACCACAATCGAGTGAAAATGATGCTTGGTTTTGTTTACCTTTCGCTATTTACCATTTTCATCCCAAAAAGAACCGGTTGTCAGCCCGTTTCCATATTTCGTCCCTGTCCCGCACCCCTTAAAAAGAGGAGAACCACCCCGCTGCACCTCCAATTCTGCTTTAGGTTCCATTTTTGCCGTCTCAACGGAAAGGTGCTTGACATTTTTATTAGCAACATTAGGTGTAGTGATGACGATCTAATGTGCTGGTTTCTGGGCGGCTGACGTCGTTTTTGTGGGGGGAGATGGGGGTGAGTCGAGTCCCGCCGGGTGTTGTGTGTAAAATCACGACCTTCATCGAAAAAGTTTCTATACAGCGCGGTTAGACCAAGTACCTTTTGACTTGACTTAGCTTTTCTTTTTGGTTTGGTTTGTTGCTGGGTTGCCTGGGGTGGTTTCTAAACAGAAGTATAGTTACATTAAACATTCGAATGGGGAGGTGTTGAGGGGCGGTTGTGTATAAAAAGAGGTTTGGCGAAATGTCAAGCCCAGGTGTCATGAATAATTTGTTGCTATTAGCTCGCAAATGCTGATTAGAGTTTCGGCTTTTGCGGTCTGATGCCATGACGAGAGAAGTAAAGTGGAGCAATGCGACACGAAGTTGGATTTGGGTTGTGAACGCTGCCGGAGAAAACTATTCGGTGGGGATTTGATGTATGTGGATACGGTTGACGGGGGCAAAATTATGCTTGTGAGCTGTCAATTAACTAAGAAAGAAGAGTTTGATTCCGGCAATGAAATAAAAATCGTTCCTTTATTTCCCTCTACATCATGGTTGATCACATCCGAGTCCCAATTTGTAGCTTATTACACGTACCGTCGGTTTTCCACGAAAAGTCATCGTCTTGTTCCGTCGTATGTGCTCTCATGTAGGGCATAGCCAAATATATAAATCGATTACGTGCTAACTGGTTTCCCATGCTTCCTGCTCCATTGCTTGAGATCCCATGTTGACATCCATGCCTTCGTCAATGCGTGCGCGTACCTACCTTCTCTCTGGTACACGATGAATGATGCACGCTGCGAATCTCAAATATCAAAGAAGATTTTCGCCCCATCCCAGATCTTCACAAAAACTGTCACCGGATTCAAGCTGACAGAAAATAACCACCTTATTGATCTCGGTGAACGCTTCGTAATAAACGACTCCAAACGTGAGAAAAATCCTCCCTCAGAGCGTCCCTTGCGGCGGCTCAAAGCACATTAAAAGCACATTACTGCTAACAAGCATATTTTCGAATACCACCCCTATATTCACATCTTGCATGGGTACCAATAGCCTTATGCACGTCACATGTCCTATCCGAGTATGCGGGTGACGGTGCGCCTTTGTTAGTCAAATGTCACGGTTGGAAATCACGTATTCTGGTAAGGTTCAAGCCTCGCGAGAAGGCCTTCGTTTTATATATTCCCACGCCCACGCTCGCACACACACACATATCATCGATAACTACCTTCCTTTTCCTCACTGTTCCCTCCCTTTCCGACTCTAAGAAAGAAAGTGTTTGAATTTTGAGTCAATTTTGCACGATGTTGGTGCTGGCATCTTCTTCTTCTAGGCTTTTAACGCTTCTGTTGCGAACGTTTTGCCGGCTCTCAGTCAGCATAGTGGTCCAGATGCACTTCTACAGTTATTAATTGACCAACCAATATGCATGCATTTTAATATTGCGTGGCAAGCACAACGAGGGAAGTCGAGAAAATGTCCAACCCGAAAAACATTTCCACGACCGGACCGGGAATCGAACCCGTCGCTGCTGGTTTGGTATTGCCGTGCCTTTACCGACTAGGCCATCTGAGGCCCCTAATACTGACATACGTACTCTTTTATATGGATTGCAAATTTAACATCTTTCTTCGTTCCACGTGCTTTCGATTTGGAAATGTTTGTGCAAACGGAATATTGTTTTTGATTTCGGTTTGGTAAGCATCGATTTGTGGCAACTTCTAGGGGGGATAGAGATGAAAATGGCGGAATGTTAACAAGATTTTTCACTAGCCTAACCTACATTTGAACCAATTAAGGAAAAGTTTATTTGGAATTGAAACGAAGTGTTATTTTGAAGAAGTGGTTATGGTGCACAATTCAATGGATTAGGTCGTATGTAGCAATGACAGATTCACGGGGGCCTAGGTGGAGCCGTTTCGTAAGTTTACTGACTTTGTACGGCTTGTATCCTTCCCTGGCAAGGATGTTCCGCACAGTTTGAAAGTTGGCGTTGTATCTTCTGGCCACATCTCGGATCGAAAGACCAGGGTTGGCATTAACGCACCTCAACACCTTGCTGTGCAGCTGACGATCTCTGGTTCCAGTTTTTTTGTAGGTCCGCTGATTCCTTTCCACACTCAGGGCTTCGGCATCTTAAGAACTTTAGCCAGCTTGGAACTTGACCACTCCGGATTTTCCAGGTGTTTTGCACAATATTTTTATTACTTTCGAGTTCCATTTGACGTTATTTCTGAACGTGATCGACTACTTTGATCAAACATGCACCAGTTGTTTTTAAAGAGCCTGAATTTATAAAGAGATGACATCTTATCCATTTGACAGGTCTTCTGCTCGATTGGAATAACTTTTCGTATGACTTTGACAGATAGTCGATTGTTCCAATTTTGACATGTCGTCTCTTTATAAATTCAGGCTCTTTATTGTTTTCTATAGAAGTGTAAACAAACCACTGTCAAAGATTTTCGATTCTCAACACTAGAGGCGTGCTAGCAGCGCGCGAGGGGCGTACCAATTTACTTTTAGTCAGCCTTTATAAACATAATTATGATATGGAAACAATTCTGACACTACGCCTAATGATCACGTAGGGAATCGAAAATCTCTTATTTGTTAATAATTCATTTAATTAATAAAAGATAATTCTAAAGATAATTCCCAGGAGATATCGACAATAGTTCCAAGAGAATCAAATGCTGAAAATAACTGAAAAAAGTCACCGAATTTCAAAACGAAGAAAGTTTAAGGAAATATTTATGAAAATTCACAGGGATTTTGAAAAAATTTAAAGAAATTTCCGATAGGGTTTCATAGAGAACATTTCACAGTGAATTAAGATTATTATTTTCTAAGAGTTCTGAGTAGTGTTCCATGCAATTTTGACGTAGAACACCATTTGGAGATTGCAAAATTTAACAAAGAATAACGTGTTCAAAGCATAGAAACTACTTAAGAATCTTACTTTAATCATTTGTAAACATTATAACCACCTTGGGTTTGAAAACTTATAAAAACTCGAGGGCATTATTACTTTTTTTTAGATGTTTTGCTACCCCGAACTTATGAAAAGTTATGAATTTCGAGCTTGATGAATTTAAGAACTGATTTAGACCAACAATATTGTGCCATTGGATATAGGTTTAATGGGGAATGAATATTAAATAAACATGGGAATTATATGTCATTTGGGCCCAACATAGAATTATCGTGAATATCTCGTGATCGTGGTCATATAGAAAGTTACCGTCTTGAGCAAAGTTGTTCAGGTTCAGAACTCTTACTATGTGGCGCTAGTGGGCATATGAACTTCCTGTATAAGCTGTGTTTCGAAATTATGGTCATATAGAAGGTTGCTGTCTTTAGCCAAGTTGTTCAGATGACCACGCTCAAGGAACAAAAAGTTCTGATAAAAGGCTATTCGGTTGAAATTGGTCTTTAGAATGTCGTTTTTAAGTCGTTTTAAGAACCTGATAGTTCCTGTACCATAATTGAAGAGCATTCTAAGCAGCTTCGGGCGGAACTTGAATGGCGCTTTTAGAAGACAAGTTTAAATAAGGTTTTGTCCTCTACACCGATTTTATATTTAGATCGCTCTTTTATCAAAGTTAATTCTAAAGTCAGATCTTTATGAAAGTTATTTCTAAAGGCAGGTATGAACGTGCAATTGGTTTATCAGCATTAGTAGTGGTATGAGAGCTGTTTGAAGAATTAAACCCAGGCCTTCTGCGTGAAAGCACCAGCACGAACCACTACGCTATCTGAGATATATTGAAGTGAGCTGTTGTCCCGGCTACTGTTGGAGTTTTCAGTGCCAGCTGACTGACTTGAATATGAAACTCAACACCTTAATGAATTTTAATTTGGTGTTTCCTCGCATGGTATTCCAAAACACTCGTGGTGCAGTGGTTAGTGTTCGTAGATTGCATGCTGAATACACGGGTCGAATCCAAGAAATTGCTCTTTAATGTTTTTTTTATGTTTGGATAGAATATTGATGCACTGCATAAATATAAGAATTTTGATTTATTTGAGCCACTGATCATTTCATATATACGTACATAAAATTTTGTTACTAATAAAGACTTGTGCGGATTGCTTCATGAGGGCCTTTTTAGAAACTGTAAAGTTGGTAAGAAGTTCCACTGGGAGCATGTTCGGAACTTTGTTGTGGTCATGTTTTCAGCCTTGCCTAAAGTTCCTAAGAAGTGCTTAGGGATGCTGGAACTTGGAACTTTTTTTGGACTTTAAGTTGTTAAGAATACGCATCGGAACTTTTTGGAGCCTGAAGTTTCTTCGTGAGGTTTCTATAGCTTCTGAAGTAGCCAGAAAGTTCTGCTCGAACTTTATATGCACTTCATGGAACTTGAAAATGGGTTTTTTTTAGTGGAATGTGGAACTTTTGGTTGCTTGAGAAGAAAGTTGGTTGGTTGTCTTTATTAAGGAGATTTTCAGCCAGACGCTGGTTCATCTCCGGCGAGAGCGAAGAAAGTTCTGTGGAAACTTTATTTGAACTTTATGGAACTTGAAAGTTTTGTCGAAACTTTATTTGAACTTTATGGATCTTGACAATTCTGTAGAAACTTTATTCGAACTTTATGGAACTTGAAAGTGAGTTTTAACGTTGAATGCGAAACTTTTGGTTGCTTAGGCGGTCTTCCAGATGGTGATTATATTAGCTCAAAAGTCTCTCACTACGTGGTGCTATCAAAGATATTTAATTAACAAGATATCCCACTAATCAATTCCCCGAACAAGGCTATGGATACACCACAGTTATGTGATCGCAGTGCCATCTGGTGAGTGCACATTGACACTTTTGGGAGTCCCCCGCCAACTTAACCACCAGGGCTCAATAAATGGCAGGTGTCAGTATGACATATGCCAGCGCGGACGTTGATGATCAGCCGAGGGAAGAGGATGATCGTTGTCATCATCATTATATTGCGATAGCAAGATTCTCACTTCGTTATGATTGCATAGATTTTCGATCATTACTACTTTATACGCATCAGAAACGCTTGAGAAAACAATCACAAATCCAAGCTCACATCATGATGGGCTTGTAATATGTTTAGCTTTCAAGTGAACGAGTTTCCAATATCACCACCGGTATCAGTAAGATGCACATGCAGATACTTCCCTTCGAAAAAGTAATGGAGAATTTATGATTTATGAAGCTGTTGCTCAAAATAATCTTTATAAACATAGAATTATTCATGGAAAAACGCAACGTATCGAAATAATTGCTAAACAAACGTAACGCTTTGGCTATTCAAAAATTACGTTGGAATAATGATTACTGTTCTATTTTATAACGAAGGTATTTTCCAATGACGGCAAATGAAATCGCAAACTGAAGCTGCTGAAGCTGAGTGATGACGATGAGTGATAACACCGTTTCGTGTTTTGATTTGCGCTGTACCCTCCGCTCAGTGGTGTGGGTTCGTACATCCCAAGTAACACAAATTAATAGATTTATGTTGAGTAAACTGCTTTACAACCAAAGCCAGTCATATATAGGTTATATAAACTGATATAGAACATGTGTGTTGCTTGGGATGTATAGATGATGGTGTGCGTGTTTTCTTCCAACGCTGCAGTTCAACGTTGTATCGTCACAAACCTATTGGCGCTGTTATCTGTCTCTATAAATTCCAAAGAGTGAAGAGGGTCTGGTGCTATGCTATGTCTCGAAGCTTACCCGCATAGTAAAGGGTGGAACGGTCAAAAATTGGTCGATGAAAATTTTGTGTATCATTTAAATCTTGCACTCCTCCGTGTTCCTCATTTTATAGGTGTGTGCGAACGAAATGTTGTCTCTATTCTGTTATTGTCATTTACTATTCAGTTCTCAAAATGGCGTCGAAGCAAGAGGAACAGCGTATCAAAATTTTGCTCGCGCATAAGCAAAATCCCGTTTTCCCCAACACAGACTTGGCAAAATCGCTGAAAATGGCCAAATCAACTGTGACAAAGTGTTTGGAGAACATCTGACGACTGCTAGAAAACCAGAATAAGGAGGAAACCGAAACCAGGATGTCGCATCGACCGGTACAAGAGTGGCCAGCGTTCGTTAAGCGTAATCCTAACTTTTCCATCAGAGATGTCGGAAAGAAGTTGGGAATATCGCACACAACAGCGCAAAGTGCCACAAAACGAGCCGGACTGTCAATACACAAGGATACAGTGACACCCAATCAATAAAATAAGCGAAACACCACCAAGTTTGATTACGTCATGGTGTGAGGCTCGCGGTCGCGTGGTGAGAGAAAGAGATAAACTAGTGTCGTGTGTGTATGTGTGTGTGTGTGTGTGTGTGCGGTCTATTATGCGACCCAGGAAGGTTACAGATGGTCAAAATGCGAGGAAAACTGGAATCGATACTTCCTATATTGGTGCCAAAATTGATTGTTGATTGCATTCCTGGATGATGTGTACCAGGAAGTGGACGGCAGATGGAAACTTGTTTGAAGGGAAAAAATGGAGCATATTTCCGGACTTTTTTATGGTTTCTAGAGTAGGATGGATTTGACTAGAAATTGTGAAACAAATGACTTCCTTCTAAGAATTCAAATCATTGACGTGGATTTCAGAATATAATTATTCTTGAAAATCAGGTTTGACCAAAAAACCTGAATTTAGGTACTGACCTTGAACGTATGAAATGAGACACCATGGTAATCTTGCAGGATTTAAAGGAAAAGTTGAATAACATGTTTTTAAATGTATTCAGGGCACAGAAACAGTGATGGACCAATGGGCACCGGGTACTTCTGCAGTGTTCGGTTTTCTTTCCAGGCAGACAATCAACGATGTGCGTTGAAATATTTTTATCATATTTCCACTGCGAAGGTTGTAACAACGTGAAAATTATTGTGTTTTTTGTTTATTATTCTTTGCTTTGAAATGCTCTCGTTGGGGAGATGCTCCATCCAAATCTCTTATTCAAAAAGCGCAACATCCATTTTTAACCAATTTTACAAAAATGGTTCAGATACACTTATCATGGTGAAGTGAGATCAGAAAAGCTCTTTTCAATACGTGCGGCGATAACTTTTAAAGTAATTCAAATGCGAGGTGTCAGAGAAGGCAGCGATCGAATGTTGGTTGATGATGTCAAATTGTGATAAACCCATTGATTATGGAAATGCAGCGCTGATCAGATGAGAATCCTGTTCAGCAAATGCAGACTGTGATAAATTCGAATCACTGGAAATTTTTCAAATATATTAGAAACACAGTATCACTGACCTTGACCAGTTTCTGTTCTCTGAGAGAGAACTGGATTTTCTACCAGACCGAGAAGCCACCGTAACTTTTCGTCGTGCGTTACTGGGTGTAAGATCTACCACATCGAACTCTGGTCCTAAACTCTTCTTATTGGCGGTTATGAGCTTCGGTTTTGAAAGTCTCCGTGGCAGTGCTGTGTTTTGTCATTGTTACTTAACGATTTTATACGATATGGACAAAACTATTTTTGACATTGTCACTGAAAGAATATACTCTCAGTCATCAGCTAACAACAAGTGTAATTTCGAGAATTCTTATATACATTATTGTTATTCATGCAGTTGATGACGTAGATGCATGTGTACTATGATGGGTCGATGGATTTAGTTTGCTTAACTCATTTAATTTTTAGCAAAAAATAATATCTTCCATTTAATTCCACTTAATGAAGGTTGGTATCCATACGGGTTTTGACTTCAATGTGCAGTCTTTATTAGTGTCATTCCCACTAAAGACTTATCGGAAATCTAACCTCCTTAAGTACTCAATTCATGTAACTCACAGCATTAAAAATTAATCTAGGTTCCGATTTTGTATGTTATAGTTTAATTTGTATACCTGTGATTTTAACCCTCCCCTTGGCTAGTTTTTGCACCTTGCTGTTGGTGGGCGGGCTTAATTTCATGCTAGTGGAATGTTGGAGACGGTGGGCTTATGGCCGACGTTGCCGGCTCATGTCGCGATAGAATGGCGCCATGGGCAGGAAATGGGGATTTCTAAGCTTCCCCTCTCTGATAAACCACTGCATGAGAGAACCAAAGATCTAGTCCAGCAGTGATAGTATCACACTTGTTACTCCTTTAATTGAGAGCCGCGTCGTAGTACGCTTACGTATAGGCACTGACGTTGGGTGTGATACTGGCGGGTTTTGCCGCAAATCACTCTTATTTTATTTATTTTTACGCAGATAGATTTATTTGGGTTTGCATGGGAATTATACAATTGAAATATTTCAGAAAGTGCCCAACGGTGCTCCTTCTATTTGCGTGACAAGCTTTCATTGTTGTTTTCATTGAAGTATTACTCAGAAAACAATGTTGAACATCATTTTTGTACATGGTATTGTAACTAATCTTATATGTGCTTCATTTTGATTTGGGATAAATGTTTGAACTATGGCTCGGGATTTCCACTGTGGCGTGCTTCTATAGTGATATATCCATACGTTATTTTGTGGGACGCCATAGTGGAGACGTGTAAGCGTAGTTGGAGCATATACCCTATATAATTTAAAATCAGCTAGGAAACTAACTTCAAAATGAAGCATTTTAGTCACTTGAAGGTGTCACTTGGGTCGAGCTAAGATATAATAAATAGGTATAGTTCAAAATCAAATTACTTGAAACACGTTTAACTTTAGATTGCAAGCACAAGTGATTTGTTAGGTGAAATAGAGATTTCAATAATTTATTAAATTAGACTAATTAGATATCATATTTATCAAACGAACTTAAATAAGAAAGTTCAGAAAGTCTAATAACATTAGGTAGATTAATAAAAGAATTAGGATGCGGAGGGAGGCAACTAACCTTTAAAGTTATATAATAAATTTTCCTATTTAGTCTTGAACTTCATTAAGAAAACGCGAGTAGACCAATAACAAGCAGCATTAACAAGGAGAGGAATAGTTTCTTAGTGTTCAAGTACTTACATTTGTAAACAACAGTCAATGTTAATCTATGAACTAAATCCTACGTGACTGAAAAATAGATCCTTCCTTATGTTGTATGGATGCATGTTTAATTTCTCGCGGTTGTCGGAATCAACGCGCTTACGTCTACAGAGCTTAAGCAGAAGTAATTCGCAATTTGGTAAAACTTACCAAATTTTTTTTTTTTTTTTTTTTTTTTATGGAAGATATCTGTCAGTACTTCAGTAGGGCAAGGATTTGCTGCGCTGATACAAGCGGTGGCATCCTATTGTAGTACTGACATCGCGAAGGGATTAGATGTTTTCAGGTAGTCAATTTGGTTATTCCAGGTTTCAATCTAGCCAATTTAAGTCGAATGTTCCATGATATAACTATGGAGCGAATGAAATACAGTAATGGTGTAGTGCTAGTACGGGTTGTACCAGGCGACGGGCATTGCCTATTTGCAGTACTTGTTAACCAATATTACAAATACGATATCCGTGAACAGCGTCATGCAGCAGAAATCATCAACTTCAGAAGAATGGTTGTTCACCACATCAGGAACAATGCGGACAGGTACCAACCATGCCTGCTGCAATCAACTATCGAGGCGGGACTAAGGACACAGAACAAGCCATCCAGGATTTTTTATGTCAGCTTGAGCATGAAAGAGAATGGGGTGGAGAAGAAACTATAGCCGCAACAGCAGAAGCGCTAAACTGCAGGATCGATGTTTACCACGAAGAAGGACCAATTATTAAATACAATGAACCAGGAGTTGTTAATCGAACACTTTGAATAGCTTATCGCATAGCAGGAAGCAGATCTGTACACGGTTTGAGAAACCACTACGATAGTGTAATTCATATTCTAAAAAATAGAATTCTGAACAACAACTACGACAGGCTGCCACACAATTCTGAAAATGAATACCGACCTCCATTACCGCAGGTACAAGCGTGGCAAAGTAACAATAGGCCTAACGAATCCCAAATAAGCATGAGGACAACGACATCATCGATCGAGCCACAGCAAACACAATTAGCTTATACGAAGAGAACAGAATTGAAGATATCAAGCTGGAATGTAAGAGGCTGTTCCGATAGGGAGAAGCAAGAGGCACTGGATTTATGCTTCTTTCAAAAAGAATATGCGATAATTGCCCTACAAGAAACAAGGATGGCAGCATGCACAATCGATACACAACATTATCATTGGTTCAATGTAAACAACGAATCCGTATTAAGAGACCGCATAGGAGGAGGAACGGCTGGTCTTATTAATAAGAACTTGTATGAACAGCATTGCTTCAGGAAAATAAGCAGAAATTCGTGCTCATTTCTATGCAAAGTGTTCAAGGAACCCATCATCTTCATTTCCACTTACATAAGAGGCGCGGAAGTTACGGAGAACAACGAATCTTACAAATTACGTATCTGGGCTTCCTGAAAGTTTAAGAAGCCGTACTATAATAGCAGGTGACATGAATGCTCGTCTGGGAAAAAATGATTTGGCGGAGGATGACCGTGAGTATATCGGAAGAAACTTGTTTCACAATGATTGCAATGCAAATGGGATAGAGCTTAAAACAATACTGTATTGTCTCAAATTAAGAAACTACGTATCGTTGAGCAAATCAAAATCGGTCAGTTACACATGGGCCAATCGTAGAACAAGCTCTCAAATAGACCACATTCTCATCAGTAGAATGAAGGACATGTTATTTCCAGGCGTCAAAACATTTTTCCATCCAACTTTAAATAGTGACCACAAACTGTTGGAATGCGTGCTTAAAATAAAGATTCAGGACAGTAATAGCGAGAAGCAACTTAGGAGTGCCCCTCATCCTACTAAAAAACTGAAACTTGACTTAGACAAGCTTAAGTCTGACAAGGATTGCCGCGATGGATTCCAAATCGTACTGGATCAGCGGTTAAGTGCAATCAATGAAAATGAGAATGACACAATAGATGAAAGATGGGAAAAAATGTCAAAAGCGCTGCATACAGCAGCCTCAACAACAATAGGACCGAAAACATCCCCCCAAACGCCGAAAAGAATGGCTGCCTCAAAAAGATATTTCTTGGCTAGGCAAAAACTTCTGGAGGACCGTAACAATGGACATCTCAAAAGAGAAAGAGCTTATGCGAGAAAGCTCAAAGATGCTGCAGAAGCAGAGCATTTCGAAGCAAAGGTTAAAGCCTTTCTAGAAGACATCCAAGATACTAACCCTCTTGAACAAATGACACGCACCTTTAGGTTCATAAAGGCACATAAAAGGGGTGTTAAGTCAAAGAAAAGGAGATATATAAACATCCAAAAATGGGAAGAGAAGCTGAGAAACGCTGAACCCGGAAACAAAGAATTCACACGTCTCAATGAGGAAGGAAGCAATGCTGGCCCAGTACCAACGCGAATAGAGATTGAGAATATTCTTAGACATATGAAAAACAATGCTACTCCTGGAACGGATGGACTACCTGCAGAACTCTTCAAATACGGCACCGAAAATCTAAGCGAATCACTACTGGTAATAATAAAAAAGGCATTCGAAGAAAATATTGTCCCGAAGGCTTGGACATCTACTCTACAAGTTCCCATTCCCAAAGTAGACAATCCGCAAAAAGTAGACGACTACAGGTGTATAACGCTATGCAACGTAGCATACAAAATATATGCCTGCATACTACTCAACCGTTTGAGAGATCAACTACCAGCAATGCTATCGTATCAGATGGCCTTTCAGGAATCCCGAAGCGCTTCAGATCAAATATTCGTCAGGAGAATTCTAGACGAAAGATGGAGAAAAGGTTGTACCACTATTTTGGTGTCAATTGACTTGAAGCAAGCATTCGACACAATAGAGGTTTCAAAACTGGCGCCAATTTTACAACAAATGGGAGTGTCCGCCGCATTGATCAATAGAATCGTAGAAGCGTGTTTGGTAGAATTGACATCGCTGCAGTGGTATGGACAACGAACCCCAACTATCTCCAAAGGAATCAAACAAGGATGCCCTCTGAGTCCACGTCTGTTTATACTGATGCTACACCATGTGTTGATGACACTAAAATAATTTGTCCCAGAGATGAATTTTGAACACATTGGGCACATGATGCTACCATGCATATTGGCATATGCGGATGACATTTTGGTTCTCTGCGAGAATGAGGAGGATGTTGAAAAACTAATAGAACTATTAGAACCACTGCTGGCATCTGTGGGCCTTCAAATCAACACAACCAAAACCAAGGTATTGTTCAGAAACCCATACGACATTAAAAATACGGATCCTGACTACACTAGACAGTTTGGAAAATACAAACTAGTAGTGGTTACAAAGCTCCGGTATCTTGGGACATTTATAACCAGTAGTCTGGCACGGAAAGAAATCACCGCCGAACGAATTAAGAAAGCCAAAAAAGCTTTCCATGCGCTGTGTTCATTCCTAAGAAAATATAAATTAAAATGGGAAGTCAAAAAAAGGTTGTATCATACACTAATAACACCAGTGGTAACATATAGTATGGAAGTATCAGCAATACTGAAACGAAATAGAAATGATCTTCGCACAATGGAACGGGAAATGCTGATAACTCTAATGTCACTAAGCAAAGACAAGAACGACATAGTAAAAACATCAACGTTGACCGCAAATGTGGAAAGTGAACAGATGGAAGGAGCTGAGAGACAAGAACCAGCAGAAGATGAGGAACCATTTGCACCAATGAAAATTCTAGAGGGCCGTACAGTCAACAATAAAATAAGAGTAGCCAGATTAAAATTCTATGGCCGCGTCATTAGGAGTGGTAATGAAGGTATACTAAGAACTGCGTTGCGGTATAGGCTGCCAAAAAAAAAAAAGAAAATTGGTAGACCGGCTTTCACTTGGAGAACATCGATACTTCAAGACATCGAGAGAAGTGAAATCCCTGCAGAAGTCTGGCAAGAATGGGCCCATGATAAAACAATAATGGATTCTGAAACCAAAAAGCTATATGGTTCACTCCGGGAATCAGATGATGATAGCAACAGTGAGCAAGATGAAAACACGGATAATGAGATACTTCCATCGGACTTTGAAGATTTCACAAGCGACGACTCTTCAATTTTGGAAGGGCTTCCAGATCATTAACCGGTTAATGAATAAGTTGTGCATGTTTGAATGCATATGCTAAGTTAGATAATAAGGTATAGCAGGTAAAATATGAAAATCATTGAAACAAAATAGGAAACAAGAACATATTACTTTTGATTTAAACTTTGATTTTACTTTATTAATATAACAAGAGATATGATCGAATTTTACTAATATTTTTCTTTTCTTTTTATGATATGTCTTGTTTGCATGCTTCAATACGTTACTTATACGTATTGAGCATGAACTTTAACAATGTCAACAGTTCCAGAGACAACAACGCAAGGGCAAATAATGGAAACTTCTTCGAAAATAAAGACATCACAGCAGTATTAACAAAGAAGTATATCAAAGCAAAGTAAGTAACACATTTATATTAACTGCTTAAAACTGATTATATTGTCTGTTTATTTTGAGGGTTGCTTTAAATATCAATTTGGTATTTGTGTAAAAGGATGAATCAGTGGGAGATGGATTTTCGATTTCTTTACATTTTGCAGCACAAAGCTAGTAATATGCGTCATTTCCTCAAAACCCCAATAACCGACCTCTTCAATCCCTTCCTTTGCCCATGGCGTTCAAGTGGTCCGCATAGACTATTCAGCCATTACCCTTCCCTTATCCTCGGCTTTGGCACCAAACGCTGCAAAATGAAAATGAAAATGAAATTTGTATACCTGTGATTTTAACATTTTTACCAGAGCACTTAAGGGTGTTAGATTTTGATAAGTCTAAGAATGAAATCGAAGATAACCTTTTTTGCGGTTTTGATTTTAGCATTCCTCTAATAACCCAATTTCGTTTTGACGATGAAACATACGTGAAAGCGGATTTCAAGCAGATCTCAGGTCAAGAGTTTTACACGGCAATCGGAAAAGGACAGATTCAAGATAAGTTTAGACAGAAAAAGTTAACAAAATTCCCGAAAGAATACTTGGTTTGGCAGACGATTTGCACATGTGGGCTGAAAAACGGAATCTTCGTGACAACTGGCACTGTTGACCAAGATATTTATGCAAAGAAATGTTTGCAAAAACGCCTGTTGCCTTTTTTGAAGAACCATAGTAATTCCTTGCTGTTTTGGCTAGATCGCTTCCTTTCATTACGGGAATATGGTTCAGGAATGGTGTATATCATACGCCATCGCCAACAGCGTCCAAGTCTTACCCAAGGACAAAAACCCTACAAACTCGCCGGAGCTGCGCCCAATCGAAAAATATTGGGCAATCGTTAAGCGAAACCTCAAGAAAACTCAAAAAAAAAGTTGAAAATGAGCAGTTCAAAGCAAATTGGCGTTAAGCATCAAATAAGGTTGATACTATAGCGGTACAAAATCTGATGGATGGTGTGAAACGTAAAGCCCAGCAGTTCGCATTTGGAAAGTCGGAAGCCTAATACAATAATATTCCTGAATCTTGTAGCCGTTGAACTTAAAAAAAATACAGTTTGATCATTTATATAAAAACATAATCAGTGTGAACTTAATTTTATTTCACCAATTTTTGACCGTTCCACCCTTTATGTTGTTGTTTATTGTGAGTATTTTCGGAACAGGGGTGACGTGTAGAGGCCGAAAATCGATGCTGAACGCCATTTTGGAAGCAGATGTCTGCCATATCTGGTTTAGAAAAACTGTCTAATACCCTTCAATATGGCTATTTCCAGAACGAGAGCGTGTAGGGGTCGAAAATAAATGTTTGGGTCTGGAATTCACACAGCAAAAAAAAAATCGTTCATTGAACACTGGGCCAGGAATGCAATCTAGCGGATCAAAAACAATAGCTCTGAAACGAAGCGTTTTTGCGACATGGTGTCTTCGGCAAAGTTTCTCATCATAATAAGGGCCATCTTTTGACATAAGCAAATAGTTAAAAACTCTTCCGCAAAGATGACACCACAATCTAACTTCTTTTTCTGATGTTTTGGAGGCTTGATGCACAAACGAAGCTACAGACGACTAACTGGCGAAGAAATCAATTTAAATAACGTGGTTCGCTGAAATAAAATTTTCTAATAAGCTTGTGCCATCAGTCACCAGATGGGCTAGTATTTTTGTTTTGATTTGAACAAAGTTGATTTTGTGTTCAATGATATTTGACAGTGTGCAAAGAGTGTACCATTTTGTCATATTTTTTTTAGGCATTTCAGCTTTGAGTAGAGTGAAAGAGATAGAACCAAAACATTCTAGTACATTTAGTGTTGCCATGTGGTTCAATTCAGTTGTAGCAACCGGTGGAAACTAACGATTTTAAATTGGCTCACTACTTGACTAGCCTATTGGTCCCTTTACATCTATAAGAGTACCTCATTATAGTCGAAATTCTAGCAATATGTTTGTTTTGATTCGCTATGAAATTTTGATAGATAAAATGAGGGGTTCGTGGATTTTTCAATGTTTCGAGGGGTGCATCGATTAGCTTGGGAATGAAGAAAATACTAGAGCTGAGCCAAAAGCTGAGCACGTTTCTTCGGGACTTGCTGGTCTTAGAGTTACCTCTATGGTAAGAGTGTTGCCATGTGGTACACTGAAAAATTGCAATAGCAGGTTAGTCACCAAAGTTTTCGCTCCGTCTGTCACTTCGTTTGTGTTTGATGTTTCCAGCAAAGTTGTTTATCTTGACAAAATGAACAACTCTTTTGAAGACGTAAATTTCGTAAAGACTGAAATTCCATATAACTCCAAAACAGTAGGCTGTGAAGTTTTGACGTCAGCAGAAGAGCTATTTATTTAATCAAGATTGACAACTTTGTCCAAGAAGTCAAGTCTTCAAAACGCCATTTCAATGCATAAAAAAAGTTTTAGGAACAAAACATGTTCCACTAAAATAAAGAAATCTCAAAAACACCAAGATATACCTTTCTCAAATTAAGATATTTATTCGAGTTTATCGAGTATTGCCATATTTTTGACATTTTTTCTATAATTCTATATGTCTTCAAAAGAGTTGTTGATTTTGTCAAGTCTGCAAACGTCAGAAAAGAAGTAAGATTGTGGCGCCATCTTTGTGGAGGAGTTTTGAACTATTTGTTTATGTCAATAGATGGTTCTTATTATGATGAGAAACTTTGCGAAAACGCTTCGTTTCGGAGTTATTAATTTTGCTCCGCTAGATTACATTTCTGGCTCAGTGTGCATTGGTTTTAGAAATACTGTCGAATACCCAACAATATGGGTATTTTCGAAACAAAAACGATACACAATATGGGTATGTTCAGAACAAGGACGACGTGCAGAAGTAGAAAATATTGCTGATTGCATCTGAAACTAGACTGCTCCAAAAATTCAAAAAGTCATACTGATCATACTCTTGGAAACAAACATCATTAAGAAATTTTTTTTTTGAGTGAACAAGTATAATTTGAACATGGAATTCAAAATGATCCAGTGTTGTAAAAAGTTTCCTAATAAACGGTGTTCGTTGAAGCTTCGTAAATTATCCAAAAAAGTTATTGGAACACTAAAGTTTATGGAGTGCAAAATAACTTCAAATACATATTTATAAATCTGTGCTATATATCGTTTGAAATTAAACAAAATGGAACCCCAGCAACAATCATGTGCTGGAAATTTGGAACAAGATGTGCAACCGTCAGTCATGAACATCACGGAATCACAGCCAACTGCATCTCAACATGGCGTTTAGGAAATATTATCGACTACGTCAATAACAACAGAATCATCTCAGGATAGTGAAGAGCAACATTTCTCCAGGACACTTAATAATGAGCTATTCAACAAGCTGGTATCAACGTATCGTCAATATCGACAAAAATTTCCCGAATGTAACTATTCCCGGATGAAGGTTATGAACATTTCCAACGGCATTTGGAAACACATTTTTGTTTTTCAAGTGGGAGAAGATGACCTGGATGGGATGTTTGCTGCATCACTTATAATACATTTATACAACAAGTAGAGTTCATGCTTACATTTGTTGCACATGCTATTTGCATTCCGTGAAGTAATCATTGCGCCAAGCTACACTGAGCAAATACCTTGTTTCCACTTCAACACTGATCCACCGTCTGCTCTCGAAACCAAGTAACCTCATTAGGTTAATGCAATCGATAAAAAAAATCGATTGAATTTCGACGAAATGCGTTCCACCCAACGAAGCGAGTAAACATGTTCACCAAAAAAAAAAAGGCATAATCGGAAAATACCCCCGTAAAATCCAACCAGAAGACCAAACTCGGTCGGCTAAAAGCGAAGCAACAAGCGTCCAACCGCACATGCAAAACAACACACCAACTGACTTCAACTTCATCCAACAACGCGTCATAAACTCACTACGTGCCTGGACTGGCCAACCAGTCAACCAGCTAACCGGCTCATCATTGATCCGATCCAGCACCACCGCAGGCATCCAGCTGTAAAATACGATTATGTTCGATCTATCCATATCGTTAGGCAAGCGCATCACCAATCGACCCCCAGTGCGGTGGATGGGGCGAGGAATCCAACCAGACGTGGGATATGATAAAATTTTCATCTGCTCACTCGTTTTGGGGTTGATTTTTTTCTTCTTCTTCTTTCGATTTTTCCGTAATGTGTTACAGTTTCATTTGAGTGGTTCCAGAGGCAATGCAACTAAATTCAACTGATTTGTGCTGAATGCTAATCCTGGAGTGCAAACTTATCCCCGTTTCAATAATGCATTCCGGTAAGTGTTAGCTTTCCATATTCGTTCGTCGGTATGCCATCAGGCTGTGTGTGAGTGTATGCATGCATTTTAATCCGTTGTACTCATCAATATTCATTCCGTAGTTTGATGCTGCTTCTGCTGGGGTTGGATGGCACGAAAGCAATAAATTAAAACCGGATACTCCTGGGTGGGGAGGAAGCCAAGGCGACGATGATGTCCGGAAATTGTGATGGCAGGAACGAACATAGGGGAACTATGGCCTTCCTGTTCCACTCTTTGATTCTCTATAATACGGGAATGAGAAATACCAACAAGGATTGCTGCCTGCCTACGGATGAAGATGGTCTGAGAATTTCTAATTAATTCTTTCGGAGAATGCATTGTTGTATTGATTTACATTACCAAGAGGACAGCAAGAAGCGCAAAGATTTATATTCTTGAAGCAGCTCATGCCTTCTCATGTTCACCAATTGAAGAGATACTAGGAATTGCTGCGCTAGTAGGAGTAAGATTGCATGAAAATTAATAATTTCTCCAACAAGCAGTCCAGAGGGGGAATCAATTCTTAGTTGAAACTTTGTTTTTCAATGGAATCTGCACAAGATCACATTTTAATAGTGGAATACTAAAAACGCAAAAAAGTCTAGTAGTTGATATTTAATTTCACTTTTTTAATTTGAATCCATGACGGATACGCATTTCGACTACAGTATTCATCTTAAATCTGCTTACAAGCAAAACGTGAACTCTCGTGAGTTCTTTGAATTTTTTTTTTCGTTAGTCCAACGTCATTTGACCGCATTTCCAGTAAAGACATTATAATCGGTACAGAATCTCAATTTTTATTAAATGCTTGGAAATGTTGAGTCCAGAGATTGTTAATGACGTTAACGCTGCACAGTGGCCAAAAGAGCAAATTTTCACAGGAGAGTTATGGATGCTAACCACTACGTCGGGCTCGCCTCCTTTAATTAAGTTGCTGTCATCGGAGAACTTTTATGTAATATCAAAACGCATCAAATGAAGGGGCCGTCTATACATTAAAATCCTAAGGACGCTACTTATAACTGCTAACTTTTTTGTGATAGTGTATGATTTTAAAATTTTGTAAAAAGTAGTAGAATTCATCATTTCTAGCTAAAATAACAGTGTCAAAAAGTACTACCAAGAGCGAGGCCTGAATTCACAAGAGATACCCAACAAACAATTTTAGCTGCAGCTTAGCTTATACAGGCAAAAATTAGCTGCATAAGGCAAATTTTGGCTGTATAAGCTAATCTGCAGCTAAAATTGTTTGTTGGGTAGCGAATGTTTGCAAATCTGGTCAGAAGCGCAGTACTGGTTGAATCACGACGGGTAGGCTCTAGAAACGTTCACTCCGTCGGTGAGAAAATTGTATGTCTAGAGTAAGCGGTGTCCGGCCATTTGGTCCAATCCCGTTTGACTGAATGCCGATTGATTGAACGCCGTTTGGCCATTTGCCGTTTGACCAAATACTTTTGAAGAACTCATCAATTTCAGAACAATTCTAAATTCTTGATATGGGAAATTAAAATGAGAAAATCTATGATCTGGGACTTAGAGAATTCTAGTCAATGCTTTCCACTTTTCGTCGCAAGCTTAAGACAGTGTATGTCATTTAAAATACGACAGACAAATACAATTAAAATCCCTTTTTCAAGATCCTTTACTTTTTACGATTCTAAAGTTTTACGTTACAATGATGGATTGAAATTGTTCAATGTAAAATTGACTAATGTTATTAACGATTCATAAACATGGTATTGCCCTATGCTTCATAGTTTGTTCTATTACTGATGAAATTTCTACCACACCAACAGTGAAAAAAAATCCAATTCTAAAATAGTTCCGCTAGCTAGAATGCAAATTGAATCCTGTTTTCGTAACAAGATGTCAGAATCACAGGTGACACTGCCAAACGACGAAGTTTTGTGAACCTAAGCGATTTTTTTAAGTACTCTGAACTTCAGAGAAGCTCTTTAACATTTTCGTCGGAAGTTCTCTGAACATTATTCCGCAAATTATGTGATCTGTGAACTTCCCTTAATGATCAGAGAATAATTGCACCTAAACTTCAGATCATTTCACTTGAAGTTCAGAGATCTTCCTTTTAAGATTGAAGAACTTCCCTTGAAGTTATCAAATTATTCATAAATTACATAGGAACTCTTTAATGCTCCTTCGGAGTAGTTCTGCGATCTTTAGGGAAGTTTTGTAAGCTCTAAACAATTTCAGCGCTCTTCAGAGTTATTTTGTGATATGCAAAGCAATTCTTTGAACGTCAAAAATGTCTGAGAACTTCGTCGAATTATGCGAACGTCAAAGATCATGTCTAAGGTTGAGCTGACATCAAATATATCCCATTAACAAAATGATCCATTTGGCTTTTTCCCGTACATCGACATGGAGATCTCTTAAAACTGATAGCAGCACCGTCTTGTGTTGAAAAAGGCCATTAAAAGCTTTTTTGTACAAGTATTTTTAAGTGTACATTTGCTCTCCCAGATGTGACGTGTCAGTCAGCTGATGTTTGTTGTCATCGGAGACAGCCACTTTTTTTTTGTGTCCTGTCTTGTCGACTGAGACCACTGAAGATTCGGACGCCTGAAATCCTTATCCGGCAGCGACATTAAAGCTTAGGAGGAATGAACACACATTAATGAAACAACACTTACTAATACGAGACGAAGGGTGAGTTTTGTTCACGTTTTGAATCGTTACAAGCTGTTAATTGAATTTTTTTGCAGGAAAGCTATGGCGGGGAAGCGAGTATGGATACTCTTCGCAAATTGAAGCAGTTCATGAACATATTCGGATATTGGCCAGGGCGCTGCCATCGTTTATTCCCATTGTCACTCAAAAGAATGTTACCGAGAGCGAGTATACACGGGCGATGAGATCGATTCTAAATTGAGTTATATTCGACACATTTAACAAAAAACTGATTTACTTACAAAGTTAGTTGAATTCTCTAAGGTTTTCCTCCAGAATCTGCTCGAATAGTGAAAACACTCTCTATATAACTCGTATTTGACAAGATTTTCCTGGAAAATCGAGGAAAATTACACTCAATTTATGAGCAAATTCACTTTTAGAACAATTGAGTCGAATCCAACTCATTTTGTGTTGGTCTCATCTGTAGTTGATCATCATTTGCCTGTCTGGTTACTTTAGATATGAGTTTGAACTGTCGTCTGTTCGCCAAGAGCCAACCTTTGTCTGGCTTCTGATTGGTATTCCATGTGTTGATTATAATGTTATAATTATGCAAATCACAGTACATTTTTTTTATTAAATTTTCTATCGCATTACATATTACAAAACATATCACAATTCCAACGGCCTGAACGAAAGTCCAACACAACCAAAAGATAACATCACCTAATTTAAGAATGAATGTTAAGTTTTCTACGTTTTGCTTGAATTTTCTTGTCTTTCTTATCTCTTCGTTTGATTTGATCACTAACTCTACTATTAGTGTTTATTATTTGCAGTTTAGGTTTGATAAACATATTAATATACTTATCTGCGATTAACTGAGCACAAGGAACGCATAAAACGTTTTACACTAGTTGTTCAGGACAATTTGATATGTACGACCAGAATAATTAATTGAGCAATCTTTTTTTCACTCCTAGAATTGATTGTTCCAAAAATCGATCAAAGTTTTTTTTTTCAAATACGTAAACAATTTTTTACAAAACTTGAATATTTTCAGACTAGGTGAATGTAACTTAGAAGTAGGTTTAAATTTTTTGAAATTCAGCAAGACAGACTGTTTTGCGTGGGCGTACTTCACTTCACGTATGAAGGGCCTTACAACTTTTGTTTACAAAAGCTGTTGTGCCATTTTAAAATATTACACCAGATTTGTTCTTTCATACCTTTTTCAAATCGAAGCATTCCTTGGGTATAAACTTCAAATTCATCAATTTGTCCTTAATATCGTTCAGGAAAGGCCAATGAGCAGATTTTTCTTGAAGAGGTCTCTTTAGATCCTGTGAATTAGTTAAATAAAATATGGGATATGTATGAAATCAGTTTTTAAAGCATGTTATTGGTATCCCCAGCATACCTTCGTTTCATTGAAAGTAGATGAGTTAGCACAATCAAATAGTTTATCGAATTGTTCGCAATAACTAGCTGTGTTCAAGCACTCTGAAGGTAGCGTTTTGGTATGGAAGTATGTTTTGAATCCTGCGCTGACTGATTCACTCAAAGTTTGTGTAGCTAGACTAACTCTCATTTCAGAATAAGGAGCTAGCTCTATGTGGCTGTACGTTAATCTTGGCACCGCTCGAGGAATAAGTTTCACGTTTTCGTTGTAGAGATCGATTATGTGTTTGAAGTTACAGATTTTTCCATCAAATACGGCGTTGTGCTTGAGCAAATTATTTCGGCTAGATTTGGCTAAATGTGGCGCATCATATGCACAACAAATGGTCGTTCCCTAAAACTCAAACCAAGGTCGTTGTACAGTTACACCGTATGTTCGAAATAGTGATCGATTTGACGAATTTTGGTTGCATACGAGCAACTTAGGGATAAAACCTGTTTCTTTCACACGTTTTATAGCTTCCTCAACAATCGTCTGAAGCCGTGCAGTAGTGACAGAACTAGTATTGAAGAAGTATCCAATAGCCTGCTTGAAACCAGATTTTATGGATTTGATCATAACTACCAACGCTGAAGATGCTCTCTGTTTTACGTTAATTTCTTCTTTCCCAACTTTAGTCGTAAAGCCGGTAAAATAATCGATTTTAGCATTGGCACAATACGACAAACGTTGGGAGACACTCATCTCATCAATGAAAATTGTAACAAGTTTTTCGTCTTCTGGAAGACCAGCAGCTTTAAACTTCAGCAGATTGATGACCGTCGTGGAAAAGCCTTCTTTGACTGCGATTTTAGAGAGCCAACGTTTGATGGTTCCAATCAAAGGAAGCGTAAAATACTTCCGCATTTAGCGATATGCTTTCGACGAACAGTAGTGTAGAATAATGGACATATTCCGCATTTGCTCCGAATAGCCAGCTCCTCTAAATTTTCGTTACGGAGCAGTTCCAAAAGTGTAGGGTCATACAATTCCGATGTTTGGCGTGTAAATAATGATTGCGATCTTTTCGCTTCCGTTTTTAGAAACCTGATTCGAGCTTTTAGTTTTGATGCGTGCTTCTGCTTAGTTTTAATTTTATTTTTGAGTTCCATGTTTTCCTTCTCCACTTCAATACAATACTCCATAGTTTTAACAACCTTATCTGGATCCATACAATAGTCGTGATCATGTGCGATAAGGTAATTGATTTTCCTTGGAAAACATCTGGATTTCGAACTACAGAGGACTTCAGAACTTGCTGGCCATGCATTTCTTCCGCCCAATAAAGAATGTCGCCGCTGTTTGATTGAGGAACTACCGGTAGTCGTGCTGTATCGGCGTTGCTGAAGCATTGCATTTCTCCTTTTCCTTCGCCAAGTTCACCGAGATTTGTTATAGCAGGAAATGGAGATGGACGGGTATGCAAGTACAATCTAGAATAGTAAAGTATTAACATCAATCGGAATAAAACTTCGTTATTCAAACAGACCCTTGGGACTTGTTTAAAGGATTGTAAAAATCGGAATCGCGATAATGCTTTGAGCAAATCAAGCTATTTTTTGAAATCGACGGATTCCAGCAGAATTCACTCCAACTTTCGACGGCTCTAAAAATGTAAATTTTGGTTTTTTTGTCGTTATACATATTTATATCAAGAACTTACCTGTCCCCAGCAAAAGTTTTGAAGAATGTTGTTGATGAGACACCATATTTCGAACTGAAACATCCTGATACAGCGCATGCTGATAGTCCCATTTTTCCAATTTTGCACCGATTTGCACGAAAAATGAAAACCAAAATCTACAAGAAAATCACGATTATCAGCAATTTGTGTTGGCTCGTGCTATGTTGTGTTTGCTTTAAACGCTGGCCAGACTGAGCAGTTATAACATGTTATAACGGTTGTCAAATAATTGTAACACAGAAACCACCATCAAGATAGCGCCATAACATGTTATAACTCTGTAGTGTGAACGTACTATTACTTATGAATGGTCATGTCATGTTGACAGATCGTGTGTTATTTTGTGTCACGTAAATTAACAGTGTAGTAGTAGCCTTTTTCACCACGGAGGCGCTGAAGGTGTTTGCCAGAAAAAAGTAAATGTGGACTTGAAATCAAAATATCCGTAGTCTGCATGTCTCTCTGAAGTTAACAGGAAATTGGTAAAAGTACTTGAAAGTTTGTAAAACCACTCTGAATTAGGGCAGACTTAATCCAAAGGCATATGACTTTTTTAGGGTAATGGAGCTTAGCTGAAGTTCGTAGAACTTTTCTGAAGTTATCTGAACTTCCATGAGTTGTGAGATATTCTTCTTCGAATGCAAGGTTATTGCTTATCGCATATTAACTTATTACGTGCTTTCAACTTAGTGTTCTAGATGCACTTCCACTGTTGTTAATTGAGCGCTTTCTATGCCTGTACCATTTTTGCATTAGCATAATTATGTGGCAAGTACAATCATACTCTATGCCCAGGAGAGTCGAGAAATTTTCCAACCCGAACAATTACTAGACTGGACCGGGAATCTAACCCAACTGCCTGCAGCATGGTCTTGCTTTGTAGCTGCTCCTTTACCGACTGAGTTAAAGGGAGGTTCCCACAGTTGTGAGATGTTTAGTGTAATTTAGAGAACTGAAGATCGAGCTCAATCTGAGTTTTCCATAACTTCTGTCAAATGTCTAATAACAAATTTTTCTGCTAACTTCATTTTGGTGAATAAAGAGAAGCTGGAAAATATGATGGAATTTATGGGAAATTGATTGAACGAATGAACTTGAACTTGAAGTAGGTTTTGTGAATAGCTGGGAAAGGTTGAAAAGTACGAGCTTAATTGCAAACATGAAGATGTTGGAAAATACGATTCACCGTTGCGTAAAACCCCTATGTAACAATTTTGGTTTTATGAGGGTTCTGTAGACCATGATTTAGACTTGTAGCATACTTTAAAACCACAATAAAACTTGCAATGTTACTTGGGCCGTTTATTAGTCGAGATATTCAATTTTGTTGCGGTTTTGTCAATTTTCGTCCACTCTGCTTTGGTTTTCTATGATTAATAGCTTGGAGATGATGGGGAGTAGTCAGGTGATATCGGACTTGGGGGTCGTCCATTAATTTTGTCACACATTTAAGGGGGAGGGGGGTTTTGAAAACTGTGACGAGGGGGAGGGGTTGAAAATGGGCCAAATTTGCGTGACATAATTTATGGACCATCCCTTGTTAGTGATTGACTTAAGAGTGAGGACTTGTTAGTGACTAAAGGGTGAGTGTTCTGGACTGGTTAGAAAATCGCTGCGACTCGTTGAAGAATACTCAAGAGAGGCGCCAACTGACAATGCAAGCATGTTTGATTAAGGATGGGCTTAGTGGTGCGGTTAGCGGCGTCACCCGTCGTTCAGGTGTAACGTGAATGCCACGAAGTGAGGGTTCGATTCCCACTCTAGCCGGTAGAACTTGAAAAACTCCCTACTACTCAGTGATTTATTGCCTATTAGGTGTTTGTGTTGCCCATTGTCTAGTGTTAAGTTTAGATAGAGCTGAAATTAGGGCGTAAAAGATTTTGTAAACAATGACTTCTACCGATGATTTCTAGGAATTCAAGGCGCGCCTACGCAGACCACCCTAACCATCGGATAGGGGAAGTCTTTCCCTATCCGATGAGGATCCCAAGTAGCACACTTTCATCACAATAAGTTATAGCAACTTGTTTATGACTGAAATAAGTCGTATATAAGTTTCTACAATTGATTTGTGACAAGCGTGCTACTAGGGATGTTGGTATGCGTATGAATTGGTATGAATTTTTAGAAATCATCAAGAGAAGGAATTGTTTACAAAAGCTGTTAGGCCCTAATTCCAACTCTATCTAGAAGTGATCAGTCCGTGCAACCGCTGATTGAAGACAGTGTCGAATCTATCAGTCCAAAATTCTCACCCTCAAGCCCACAGAAAACACTAACACAAAGTCCGATATCACGTTCGTGATTCGTTGAATTATGCTGACAATGAGAAGCGTGACCCTTGATCAATCCGCAGTACAGTTTCCTTGAAATAATCTTCTTTCACGACCTTACAATATTCAGTTGCCTAAGAAAGGTCTTTTCGCATACTACACCTGTTGCGGTACAGAATTTATAATATAACGTAAAATATCCCCCACCCAGAATACCGCTACCACACTATCATACCACCACTGTACACCTCACAAATGTTCGATAGATCCACTTAACACTAAACACGAAATAAAGTAGTTATCTACAACTATCCACAGAGTAAGGACGCATTTCTTTTCTTGGTCCGAAGACAACCTTTTCTCCAACGGTCAAAGTGAGTTCGCCATTGTTGCCATGAATAATCCACTATTTCGTTGTCGTGCCGGCCAGATTCCGGCAGTGTTCACAACAACACCCAGAAACCTAAAACACATCGGCATGATCAAAGTTAATCACGCCTGCCGGACCAATCACTCTAGAGTATTATCCTGGATAGCATCATCGTCTTGGAATGGAACTGGTTTCGTTGAACAAAATAGAAGAAGGTATTCGAAGACGGCTCTCAATGTCGACGGCAGATCCTAAAGCATCGATGAACAGAATATTCTAGACCAACAATTGAAATTGAATAATCAAACGTAAACAATGGCTTTAAACGTAAATTTATCGAGAATCAAAACACATTCACGCAGTCTAACACCAGTATCTGAAAGAACAAAGTTCCTTTATCGAATGACATTGTTAGTTTGCGTAGGTGTGTTTTGATTCTAGAGAAATTTGCGTTAAAGTCATTGTTTATGTTTAGTTGTTCCGCCTATTTCAATTGTTGGTTTAGTACTCTTCTTACGCCTGCATAACTGAATTCACTCACACTTTGAAATTCTCTACTACGTGGCTGTTTGCTCTCTGAGTTTTATCCTTTCTTGGTGCTTACTAAATGGGGTTTTTAAATTTAATATAGATTTATGAAAATCTATTTGCTATCTAATTTGCTACTTCATGCATGCTGCAGTAAAGCATACGTTAAGTAACAGTTGCATTGTGGTACGTGTCGGGGAAGCTGATATTTGTGCACTTAACATTTCGAAGTGGGTACGAGAATAAGGATCCCACAGCGAAACACCTTAAATCGTGTATTATCCTCGATGAACCTAAAGTTTAATAAATTTTAGATTTGCCTTCCTAATCTCATATAGTAGAATTTTTTTTTGTTTGTTTATTTTACTTGTGCGAAGTTGCTTTGAAATTAATCAGCAAGCAGAGTGATATTGTAACATTTCCAAGCCGAAAAATTGTCTTGACTGGGCAAGAAATCGATATAATCGACTCCGGCTTGTAATTCGGGATACTTGCCTTAACTGACTAGGCTCTTTTAGACTATCTTTGGCCTCCATGGACAATAATTCTCCTCTCCTCCTACCTAGTTCTTCTGGAAGTAGTTCCCCTTGATATTATAACATATTTTCAGAGCTCAGTCTTTAAATATATAGTTGGGATGAGGTTGCAACAGAATACAAATTATTGAAATCATTTAACAATTGCTTTTTTCTTTATTTTCTTTTCAGGTATGCAACCCATTGACATAAACCATTCCTATCACGTTGGATTAGTACAAGTTTGTCCAGAATCACAAAAGTTTCCGAAATGTTTCGAATTACAATTTCACATGAAACGCACACTCACACGGAGTATCTTTGATAATGCGGGTAACGTTGAAAGTTGATTTTAATGATTTGATTTACTCTCTGCACTTTTTCCGATTTGGAAACATTGGTTCCATATTGTACCTTATGGTATTGCACTTGATGTCGTATTGAGTTTTTATATAGTATATGAAACACATTGTTCGTCGTATTCGCGTCAAGAAATTGCAAGTTGCTGGACCTCATACTTGGCTACCTTCACTCGGATCCATCAATCGACTACAGCCGATTATCTTTTATACCAAGCTGGAGGATCACTACATTTGGACACTTCAAACTGATTCTACATAGGACGGGATTAGTTTCTGTTGATCCCCATCAAGCGTACCGCCTTTGATTGGAGAACTACAATAGTACGGATGCTTCCTGTGGATTCATTTGGATAAACTTGGTGAGATCGTATCTAATTTTATCTATTTAAACTAAATTTACATGATTCTCTTAAATTTTACAAAATCTTACTGGAGTTTTCTCCACGCATCCCATTTTTTGTATCTTTGAAATCATCATTGAACGCCAAATGGATTGTCTGCTCAGTTTTGAGGATGTGGTGGAGCATGACTGTAAATCATATATGTTAAAACATTATATTATATACTGGGTTGGGGTGCAGCCTAAGGGAATCAAAGGATTTGTTGACTGGACGTGGGTTCGTGGATATGCCAGTCCCTTGTCACGTGATTACAGATTGCCACCTGGTCGTTTTGTCTTCCAAAGGTCTACAATGAAGCTGATTCACCCTGCTGCAGCAAACCATCAGGCAGAACTTTACAACCGGTAAAGTATCTGCAGACATTGGTAATCCTTGCACTGACGGTGGGTTCCATTCACATCACATCACATCACATCACAGTATATGTAACACATTATCCGAACATTTTATAAAAATTACAAGGGACAGCCCTATGGGGTTGTACGCAATGGTGACGTAGGACTATGTGGTCTTATATAATAAATCTTATTTGTTAACTGCAGCAGGAGCTTGTGTTTAGTGTAGAAATAGGAATTTGAGCGGGGTTCTCTCTGTTTATACTCTTTAGTATGACGCGCTTGACATAGATGGTCCACAACGACTCACGAAGAGCTACTGATTCCGATCAATAGCGGTGAGGCTTCTCCCTCCTTCTATGGATGCTCATGTTGGCTGCAGCTCGCTGCTTGCAGGCAGCCTTTCGTTGTGTACTGGAGAACACCACCACTCAAAACGGGGTGATTGAATCAGCCTTCAGGAGAAAGACGCTTAACACTTTTTTCGACAAATTTATGATCCTGTTTCACGTCATGGTTCTTCTCTATGCCTGTTCAGATAAATTAGTACTTTTATGTATTTTCTCTACTGCTCTAAATCAAACGATGAAGGGATGTCGGATCCGCGCTCGAATAATTGAAAATTCGATAAATATTTAGTCAAATAGCTGGAAAAATCATTACGATTAATCGTTAATCGAATATTTGTACTTTTAGGCATCCCTATAAATTAGTGAAATTTCATGTTTTTTTTTGTGATCTTTCGAGAATGTCTAACTGCAGACTTGCAACCAGCAAGTGTAACCCAAGAACCAAAAGCGGTGCGATGCTAGTTTTCATTGCTATGACGACGACTACATTAAGGGGCTTAGAAGCAGATGGATGAAAGTCAATTCTCATCATCGATTTCCTCTTTTGATGACCATGGCTTCACTAACCAATTTCGCACTGTTTCTGCTATGCTCTTCTATCATCCAGAACAACAAACGTATCAATGACTGTGTTTCCAGTCGAGTTATTAACAAAACAGAATGTTGATGAAGAGAATCACTTGCACCCCTGCTTCCAATTTTGGTTACAAGATTACAACTTTGGAGAGCAGTTTGTGTGGTCGATGGGGGCTTGTGTTTCTGAATATGACGATGAGTGCACAAAATGTTACGCATCCTTCCTATTCACATATGCCCGAAGATCGGAGGCGAATGTCACTTCGACTTGTTTCGTCTACTAACGACTCTCTGATGACTGTGCTGGGGAAGCAGCATATGCATGTACGTACTTGGTGGATTTGTTAGTTATGTTGACGCTTTTGGACAGTGCTTGAAATTTACCACTTTTTCAATAGTTTTTTTTGCTGTTGAAATATTTCTGATCGATTGGTGATAAAATTATTGAAATTGGTCCAGGGGCAGCTGAGTTATTAACGTTCAGAATCTTTCATAATTTCGTTGCATGTCCCATTTTCACAAAGTGTACCCCCATATAGAAATCACAGACATAGTCCTACGTCAAAAAATCCTATCAATTGGCGTCCATCATTTCTGGATCAAAATCAGACCACTTTCATGTCGCGACCGACTTTAGTTATTGAAATCGTACCCTCAATGTTACCTTAAAGTACATGGTATGTTAAATAAAACAGCAAAAAAAGGTTATCTTCCATTTAATTCCACTTAATTAATTTTGGTATCCATGACAGATACGTATTTCGACTACAATGTGCAGTCTTCATCAGTGTCATTCACACTAAAGAACTTTTTCTTTTTTTTTTTTTGTTTAAAGAGACTTTACCCTTCAAGGGCATTCGTCTCTGAAAATTTAATAATTAGTGTTCACAAAATATATACATTTCAAATTTTCTTATACATTCTAATTTTTTCAAAAAACTTATTACTTTCACTTCCGCATCCTTATTGTTTCTTAATATAAATTCTACGTCGTCGGGAAAACCCACTTCGTGACGCTGTGAGTTGAACTGCTGACAGCCGATGAGGATATGATGAACAGTTTGGTTCCTGTTACAGGTATTGCAAACTTCTTGCGGTTTCCTTTCGAACAAATGGTGTTTTGTTAGCCAGGTGTGTCCGAGTCGAAACCTCGTAAGAACTATTTGGTCTCTTCTGTCCTTCTGGTCCATCCATCCAACAACTGTTGGTTTAACAATCCTAGTTATATTCCTTGCTGATCCATCCCAAGTTGACTGATGTATTTTCCATATTTCACTTTTACTCCATTCGATAATATCGTGTGCTGGAACATTGTTTGTAGCTTTCTCTCGCTGTCGACCTTTATTTGCTGCTCTGTCAGCCTCTTCATTTCCGGTTATTTTCGAGTGACCGGGAATCCAGCAGTAGCACATATCCTTTTCTTCTGCTTCCCTCTCGATAGCTTGAACGTACGGGTTCTTGGACTTTCCTGCTTCTAGTACTTGTAGGCAACTAGCAGTGTCGCTAAATATAACGGACTTGCCATTTGCTTCACGAGTTGCCCATAACAAAGCTGCAGCTTCAGCAGTGAAAACTGAGCATTGTTCAGGAAGACTAGCTTCAATTCTAGTTGTAGGACCAATTACACCGAAACCAACTTTACCATCAGTCAAAGATCCGTCTGTAAACCATCGGTTGTGCTCTTGGTATTTGTGATCTACTAACTCACGGAAAGCTTCCCTTGCTAGCTGAGGCGTCTGTACTGCTTTGACTTTCGCTTTGATTGTCCAATCGATTGGTGGTTTCCGTTTGTGCCAAGGTCTTTGCTGAATAGTTATGAGATTTTCCAATGGCGGAAGCGATTTACCCGTAAGGTGTTGGAAAGCAGTGTTGGCTTTTTTTTTTCCATAAACCGTTGCACTCGTTAGGTAGTTTTTCTAGCACGGAACATGATTTCCTAATTAGTGAGGGGTGACCTTGTACATCCCGATTCCACGGCCAGAGGCAAGATAGGGCTGGTACGAAGGGCACCTGAAGCGATTCTTACAATTTGGTTGTAGATCGGGGCAAGGTTTTTGAGGTTCTCTTTCCTGAGAATTTCCATACCATAGAAAAGTTTTGATGTTATTGTTGCATTTCCTATGTAAAAAAGGGTCTTACGGTCTGCTTTTTTCGAAATAGCTCTTAACAAATTCAGACGGCTTCTGCAATCCTCTTTAAGTTGCTTCGTAGGTATATTAAATTTACATTTCCTATCAAAAAGAACGCCCAAGATTCTTGTAGACTTGGTCTTAGGGATAACGGAGTCCCCCAATAATATCTTAGCCCCTTCTAAATGCCAGTTTTTATGACGGATAACCTTGCAACAGTGCATGGTTGAATACTTTGTAAGAGACATCTCGAAGCCAATGCTAGTAGCCCAATTTTCGATTGCTGTAACTGCTTTTTGAAGTCTACGACGAAGGAATCCTACTCGTTTACCGGTGGCGATGATAATGATGTCATCAGCGTATAGGAAGACCTGGACATTTTTTGGTATGATTTTGAATATAGAGTTCATAGCAAGGAGAAAAAGAGATACTGAAAGAACCGAGCCTTGAGGGACTCCATTTTCTTGATGTGTACTTTTGGACAAGTGCCCAGCAAAACTGACTTTAGCTGAACGCTGCTGCAAGAAGTTGGAAATGAAGTTGTTCATTTTAATTCCCAGATGATTTTTCACTACCGCTTCCATAATGTTTCGATGCCAGACTCTGTCATATGCTTTTTTAATATCCAGGGTTACGATCTCACAGTGTTCTCCTTTTCTTGCAGCCTCTGAAATAACGTCATCCAATTCTGCCAGGTAACAGGTTGATCCCTTTCACTTACGGAATGCATATTGCCTGTGGTGCAAATTACCAGTTTCCTCTAAGTGCGCGATGAGCCGATGATTCACCATTCGTTCCATGGTTTTGGCCACACAACTCGTTAGCGAGATTGGGCGGAAGTTACCAGCTTCGTTTCTGTTTCCTACACCTTTGGGGATCGGGATGATTATACTTTCTTTCCATTTAGTAGGGAGTTCTCCACTGGACCAGATTCGATTGAAGGCTTTTAGGAGGCTAGCCTTACAATGGAAAGGAAGTCGTTTTAGCATAGGATAGCCTATTTCATCCGGTCCAACTGATGTTCCTGCTGCGCTTTCTAGTGCTCGAAAGAGCTCTTGAATCGAAAAGTTTCTATTCAACACAGTATCTTCATCTGTGTCAAGCTCAAGTTCGATATCTTCCCTTTGCTGTTTACATCGCAGAAACGCTTCTGGATAACTTTCTGTGGCGGAAGAGGCTGCAAAAAAATCAGCAAAGTGATCGGCGATTGCTGTAGGGTCGTTTAAATGTTCTCCGTCGATGATAAGTCCGATTCCCCTAGCACTCTTCTTTCCATTTAGTCTATTAAAGCGTTGCCATAGTTCGGACGTGGGTGTACTGCTTGTGAATATTTGTGAAACTCAGCCCAAGATTTTCTTTTCGCTTCCTCCACAGCTTTCCTAGCTTCTGCTTTTGATGCGTTGAACTGCTGCTTTGCCTCACTCTTGCTTGGGTTGTCATCGCTCATCTTCCTTAGCTTCCGCAGAGCTTTTCTTCGTTTCTGTATCAATTCACCTACTTCTTGGTTCCACCATATCTGCTTCTTCTTTCCAGACACACCGTTACTTCTCGGGATAGACACTGATGCTGCTTCAAATATACTACGAGTGATATCTTGGATATTGGCATCAGAGTCTGCCGGAATTTTCTGTGCGACAACATTTTCGAATTTGGTCCAATCGGCATCCTTGTATAACCATCTTTTTTTTCGAGAGGGTAGCAGGGAGTGGGTTGTAAGTTCTAATGTGTATTGGAAAGTGATCGCTACCATGCAAGTCTTCTTGGCAGTACCAATTGAACTTGGATGCAAGAGAACTGGAGATGAAAGAACCGTCGATTGCGGTGAACGAGCCCGAGGTGCAATGGTAATGAGTAGGTGATCCATCGTTCAATGCAAGGAGATTATTTTCGATTGCCCATTCGAGTAGTAGTCGACCCCGAAAGTTAGATTTACTGCTACCCCAGGCTTCGTGGGATGCGTTGAAGTCACCACAGAGTAGATACGGTGGGTCGAGAGTTAGTAAGAGATCGTGTAAC
The DNA here is from genome assembly GCF_037179485.1 of Ochlerotatus camptorhynchus. NCBI lineage: Eukaryota > Metazoa > Arthropoda > Insecta > Diptera > Culicidae > Ochlerotatus > Ochlerotatus camptorhynchus. Next base: position 4,985,998 of record NW_027040766.1, on the reverse strand, counting down.
TTACCGACAAGCTCCTGACTATTAAGAGTGTGTGGTACGTAGATGGAGATAACTGTGATATTCCATGGCTTTCCGACTCTAGCAATGCAGGCGTGCAAGCCAGAGTTGTTTGGAAGAAGATGGAAAGGAACATCTTTACGAATGCCAAGGCCGGTTATACCATTACCCAAGCTTTCGGGCCGACTGCAGGTGACCCACTGGTAATTATTCTTCAGAAGACTCTCCGTTTTACTGGTCATCATCTCTTGAAGGCAGATTGCTATAGGATGCCTCTCATCGACGATGCTGCGGAACTCGTTGTAATTTCGCCATACGCTGCGCACATTCCATTGAAGTACGAATGTTTCGTTGTTGTTATCGATGGAGAGCATGGACATCTCATCTGAGCGGGTTGGATCCACCGGCTGATTGCACACTGTAGGAGAGGACGACGATGTGGACATTGTTTGTTCTATTAACAACATTTGGTTACTTGCCTGAGATTGCAAGTTCCCCGCACCAGCAGCCGCCATAGGAATGGGAACGTCTATGGTCGGGGCCAGTGCAGGAGCTTGCATGGGGTTTACGGACCCCGTTCCGATGTTGCGGAGAGTGCTGGTCGAGTTTTCACTTAATTGGTGGTTGGCTGTGGGTGCTTCTCTGAGTATGAACGGTTCTTGACAAGGCTGCAGCGGAAGTATTTCGTCTGTAGAGAAATCTTCCTCGCCTGTAGCAGGCACTTGGGTGGACTTAGACGTTGAGATAGTGAGTGCGTTCGTTGGGCTATAATTTTCAGCTGTTGACTGTTGTTTACTAGTGTTAGGATTTGGGTTGTTGGAGGATTGCGTAGGTTCAATTGGTGTTGTGAGGAACATGGAAGGAAAACGATCTAGATTAGATAATTTAGGTTGTGATCTGTATTGCGGCGTACGTCGGCCGACCGCAGAGAAGGGGTCACTATCAACGGGTTGGGGTAAGACGTCCCGGATAGATGTACCCTCCTGCTGCGCTTCCCTTGGAAGTGAGGGTGGTACTACACTTTCCCACTCCTCAAACCGGGGATTTTTGATGTTATGGTGATTATCGGTGTAGGTGCTGATGTTGGGTTTGAACTGTGACATGGGATTATTGTGGTTGTGATGGTCCATCAGGTGGTGGATTAGGTGATTTGAAATATTCTTGTCTCGTGTCGGAGTCGGATACATCCACCGTTTCCATCGATGATTGACTAGTTGTGTGTCTCGTTTTTATCGGGCTTCTCGTGTAGTTTGATGCTTTCTTCAACGGTGGTGACAAGCCTGAAGGTTGTTGCTGTTGAGTGTAGGACTGGTTCGTTCCTAGTTTTGTTTTTTTTTTTTTTCTTGCTTCCTTGTGGTTCTGGTTCACTGGTTTGTGACTCCGTTCGTACCCTGTTTTGCGCGCTTTCGATGAATTTCCGCATTTTCTTGTGCTGTGCTTCGAGTTTTGCTATTCTCGTGTCTCTATCTCGGATTATTTCCAGAAGTTCACTGATCCTATCGTCCTTTTGCTTGTTTTGTTCGATGATAATGTTGAGTTGGTCTTCCTGCGTTTGTTTTTGTTGTTATTCTTTCTCCAGTTTTGATATTTCTGCTTGATTTTCCTTCATTTGATTTGCCAGTGCATTTAATCTGGCGTGATCAAGTCGAGGTTGCGCAGTTACTTGTGCGTAACTTCCGTTTCCGGCTGCAACCCGTTTTCTTGCATCAGGGTATGTTAAATTAAAATCTATTTTTGTACGGATGACTGCAACTTCCACTTTGTATATTTCACACTGACGACTACTAGGTCGGTGACTACCGTTGCAATTCCTGCAAAAAGGTTCTTCCAGGCAATCTGCTCTTTCCTCGTGTTCTTTAGAGCAATTGTAACATCGCTTGGGATTGGAGCAGCTATGGCGAGGGTGGCCATATTTGTAGCACTGGAAACACAGTAATGGGTTCGGGTAATAAGGACGTGTTTTTACTCGCAGCACTCCGACTTTAACAGCCTCTGGGTAGATGGATCGATTGAAAGTCAGAATGATGGCAGGGGTATTTTCCTTATTGCTTTTCATTATTCTTCTCGCCTTTATTACTCCTTGTTTATGCATTCCAAGTTCGATGTCCTCTACACTTTTTTCTAGCAGATCGAAGGTAGAAATTACACATCGACTTGTATTTAGCGTTGGGTGTAGTTGAATTAATACTTCTGTTCCGTTCAAAAGTTGAGTCATCCCGAGCAGTTTTTCCACCTGCGTTGCATTTCTTTCATAACGGGTACTTTTGGCTTCGCTTTTTGCACTCTCAATTTTTCCCGCATGGTCTTCCAAACTCTTTCCGATGATGAAGGGTTCAATCGGTAGCTTGGGATTTTCCTTATTAGAGAGTTGAATAGATTTTTCTCCTTTAGTTTACTTAAATCTTTGGATTAATTAGTTAGGTAGGTTCCGATTCAACACATTGTAGTTTCATTTTTATACCTGTGATCTTGACTTTTATACCTAGGGGATGAGTACTTAAGGGGGTTAGATATTGAATAGGCTCGCCCACGCAAACCAACATTACCGTCGGGTAGGAGAAGTCTTATCCTGCCTGATGTTGATATTGATTTGCGTGAGCGAGCCTTGGCTTTCAAGACATCATTGATAGAAGACATTGTTTTCAAAAGCTGTTACGTCCTAGTTCCAGCTCTATCTTGATATGGGAACTGACATCCGATTGATGGCCTTGATAAATGTCCAAAAATTCAAATGTATGGTGGTCTGGTGGTGGTATGGTGGTGGTGAAAAGGACCGTTTTGTTATGATGGTTGAGTAATGCTGAGCTATTAGGGTGTTAAACACAGATGAGGCTGGTGAGCTGTATGTTGTTTGGAATGAGGGTGACGCGCTTGGCATAGATGGCCCACAGCGACTCCTTCTATGGATGCTTGCGTGCCAAAAGCACTGCTGCTGCTGCTGATGATGATGCTGACGACCGGACATCACCACACGATAATTGGAATTGAATCCGATCAGCGGTTGAGGGCAGCCTTGATAGCTAGCTGCTTGTGGGGAGTCTTTCTTTGTGTACTGGAGAACACCACCACTCACCACGTGGTGATTGAATAAACGCCGTTTGGTGATACCGGATGGAATTCAATTTGAAATCTGTGCTAGGGGAAACACTTTACGCAGGCAATCGGTGATAATTTCAATTATCATAGCAACAGTTGCACATTCGTGCATTTTTCAACAGCGACATTTAAAAAAAATATTATGTTTTAAATTGCGTAGGAATATTTCTGATCTATTGATGATAAAATTATTGAAATTGGTCCAGAGGCAGCTGAGTTATTAACGTTCGAAATCTTTCATAATTTTGTTACATGTCCCATTTTCGGTTTTCACAAAGTGTACCCCCATATAGAAATCACAGACGTAGTCCTACGTCAAAAATTATTTTCTTGATGGTTGCCTGTTTGAAAATGCACTCAAACAATCACTTATGTGCTTCTGATATAACCATCACAAATTATATGTTGTCGTATGATAGTTTCTGATTATATACTCATTCAAAGTTTTTGATCACGCCTTCCTTCGGGGAAGTAAAGCCGTCGGTCCATGCGTTTGATGAGTCGATAGGTAGAGTCCATCCAGGTGTGGGAGCTGCCTTCCTGGCGTCGATAGCATTGGTACTCTGTACGGAAAACAAGATCGACGGAAAAAGAATTAAAAAAAAGTTTCATATTTATTGAACTGAATTGTTTGAGTTTCACGCATCGAGTTTTATCAAAGTAGCCCCAAAACAAACAAAGAACATGAATTCGGTCACAAGACAAAAACAAAAATAACAGTGCAATTGCAATCATTTCCGTTAAACATATTTCTAACGAATTGACTCTAGGATCATCAGTATTTGTTTTAAACAAAAATTTGCAAAAACATCATTGTGTTAACAATATTTATAATATACTTCAAAAAACAATCAAAGTAACCCCGTTTTACGGTACTTGTAAAAAGGGTTTCCATGTGCAAAAGTTTGCACCACGCGTGGGACGCTTGCCAGCAAAATGATAAGAACAACAACAGACAAGCAATTTCGCAAATTAAGTTAACAGTCTCCTCCGTAACGTTCATCCTCCTGCAAAACAGCATCATTCGTGAGAATTCGATTTAATTTTCCTTGCAAATCTCCAACGAGCATCAGAATACTTCGAATTAACTGACAAGCATACGGCGAGCGCCTTCCTCCGATCCATTAACAGCCCCAAAGAAAGTGAGTTGATTTTCGAAGAATTTCACTCCAACACTGAGTGGGGCGATTCCAAATTATCTCTTGCTGCCTGAGTGTTCTCGATTGCAATAATAAGGAGGAAAATTTACCCTTCTGAAGCTGCTCACTGATATTCCTAAATTTCAATCCATATCTTGCGCAATATCTCTAATCAGCAAATGTATGAGCAAGAAGCTTTGTAAAGTTTACAACTTAATCGGATTTTTCTTCGGAGCTCCTCTGTTGCGTATCAGTTCAGTGGCACGCCACCCACATCGAAATTTTCTAGATAGTATTAACCACAAAATGAGACGGCACGTTTCGAGCATTTTCCAATAATGAAGCCGCTGATATAAATGTATAACAACTTTTGGATTATGTTTTCCAAATTATTGGATTCCCCCGAATTTGAATTCGAATTCGATTCGCAGATGAAGGAAGGAATGTAACCACCCAATCGTACTCATATTCCGACCAGTTTACAATCACGTACATACATGTGTTGGCAAGAGTCACCTCCGAGGTTGTCGTGAAAGCATAAATCAACGAAAATACTACGTGACACACAAAAGAAAGGCAAAAAGCACGCACCCGCCCAGAAACCAACGGGAACCATGCCGCCTGACAGGAAGTGATATCGCTCGGATGCCGGCTAATCTATTTTTGCTCGACTCGCTGTGTATAATATTGCATGTGCCATCAGCTGGTTCGCTGGCTGTCGGGAAGAAGTCCATTAAACGAGTTACTTCTCCTCAACACGCCGCCGTGCGCCGCGGAACTTGGTTGGGACTTTTTCCTCGGAACTACTTACTGACACACACACGCGTACGAGTCAAGAGTAAAGAGTGTCGGCGGTATCCAATTTCTGCTTCTCGGGATGGAAATTCCATGCAACCGATGTGAATTAAGGACACACCAACCCACATATATTCGTACCATCCAACACCAGACGATGAGGGAAGCATTCCGTGAGATATTGTGTGTAATCAAAACCACATTACTCATTCTTTCCTTTCATCTAGTTTCCTTCCTAATGATGGGGAGCCATTTTTCATTCCGCATTTCCATCGTGTGGTAGTTTGCAGGAGGTGATGCTAATACCTTTCGATGGTAGTCGGAAGGGGACGGTTCCATACATAGTGAACGTGAGGTGATGTTTGCTTCTTACGGACCCAGAGGAATTCACCTTTCAATAGGAAACTTGATTATGCTGGGAAATTTATTCCAATACAGATAATCTACTATCTTGTTTCCTGATCAGTGGGAACGTGTTGGGCGTAAAAGTACGAGTCAATTGGTACAAGACCTACTCGAAACAAAAAAGGTCACCCTGACCCTGCTCGAAGCAATTCATAATGAAACGTCTGTGTTCTGTTGATTGCAAAAGGATTGAAAATATTCCACTCATTAAGTCATTTAAAAAGAACGTGTGAGAGCAGAAGGATGACTTCGAAAGTCAGGGCGAATAGAAGATTTACTCAGGCATAAACCTTCCTTCCTGGAAAGCAATTTCACTGAGTTTAAATTGAGCGTAATGCTTTAGCTTCTGGGGGCTCCTAATGACTGGAAAATTTCTCGACTCTCCTTGACAGTATGATTTCAATTGTCTCAATTGTTATGCAAAGCTTAGAAATCGCTCAATTCATTCACGATAAATTGAGCTCATTGAACAATAAGTTAAAGATAGGCATTAGTTATCGAAGCTTAACGCCATCTACTTCAACATTATTGTCAACATCAACATCATACTCAATGTTAATAATGTTATTAATTTTAGCAAAACTGTCACCATCGACTTCAACATTAACATTAATTTGAATAAAACATTGAACGCTAATTAAGCTCAACCATCAACATTCTCACCCATTTCAACATTATCGTCAACTTAAAATCAATTGCAACATCTCCCAACTTTATCGTTCCCATCAGTTATAATTATGACATTAAGAGGAAGTTTACCGGCCCGAAAATAAAAAAAAAAAATATTTTCGGTATGTTTTTATTTTTCTAAAAATAATGGGAAAAATTATCAAAAATCCAAGATTTTAATCAAAAATTACATGCAAAAATATTTTTTTTCTATCTCATCATGAAAAAAAAAATGACCCTCAAAAAATCCGAAAAGTCGATGTTTTGTGGTAATAATGACTTATTAAAAATGTTTTTGCCATTTAATTTTTTTTGTGAAAAATTAGAAAAATGTGATTTTTTTAGATTGTTGATACCTTTTTTCAATATTTTTAGAAAAATCAAAACGTAATTATTTTTTTCGGAGCGGCGAACTCCCCCTTAACATCAACATTAGCTTCAATACCGAAATTGATATCAACAACAATATTGCCGTTATATTTGACATAACCATCAACTTCATCATTCCGTCTCGCACGTTGAGCCGGTCATGACGTACTGGTCCCGTTGTACGACACTATAGTTCGATATTTTTTGAGTTTTTCCCCACGCGAGGGTTTTTTTTTATCTCACCAAAGTTAGTTGGCATAGTGTTATAGACAACAAGTGCGCGAGTGAGGAAGCCGTTAACCATACGCCGAGCGCTTTGATTACGGTCCAGCTTTAATCATCATCATCGCAACACCAACATCAGCAATATCATCACCACTATCGGCACATCACACCATCGATAGCAGCAACGAAATTGCCTACCGAGTGGACCGAGGCACACCAGCTACGAGGTTATTGACCCATTATTGGGTCAAACAATTTCATCTCTCCAGTCTGCTGCTGCCTCAGTGTAGAAGGTATAAATCGTTTGGCTGTTGTTTTGTTCTCGTCAGTATCGCATCTCCCTTGTTCCTCTGGTCAAATATTAGGTTGGTGCATAGTTAGGGTGATCCAAAAAAATTTGTAAATAGTATTTTTTTATTTTTTTTTCTTCTTTTTTTTTCTTGTTTTACTCTTTAGTAGATGGAGATATAGGGGAAATGTCTCTAATGTGGATCTAAGATTGGACCCATCGCTAAAAATCTGCTATTTATCAATTTTATCTAGATGAACGCGTTATTGGGACATTACTAATGGATATTTTTAGTTAAGTCGATTGCTGAATTTATATATGAGCCCAAATTAGGAACACTTAGTCCAACATTACCTGCATTTCCCCTTTATATATTTTTTTTACCTTATTTTTATATCTTTTTTTTTCCTTCTATTTTTGATATTATTTGAAATTAAAGTAATTATTTGTAAAAAAAAAATACCTAAAACACCATTGCGGTGATACTTAACCGCAATGGATGAAAATGATAAAGGCGGGGGATGGTCGCTTTCCATCTCAGACGACGAAACTCTTAATTCCACCTCACACGAAAGTCTCGAGGAAGTTGTTGAAATGGATACCCTTGACGTTCCAGTTGAGTCGACCTCCAGCAAAAATACTGGAACATATCCCAAGAAAAGTTATCACCCACAGTCCTCTCCCCCACCATCTCCTCCTCGTCCACCTGCACCCCCCCACACCATTGCCCCCGAAAACCTCTGCGCTCCCCCGCCTAAAGGCTTACCCAGAAGCCTCGAAAGGCCCATGGGTTGTTTTTTTCCGGCCCAAACAAAAACCTTTGAACATTCCGAGGATCTCTAAGGATCTAACAACACATTTTTCGGCCGTTACCGATATTTTCAAGGTAACACCAATAAAACTGCGCGTTACCGTTGATGACCGGAAGCAGGCTAACCAAATTGTTGCGTGCGAGCTTTTTTCATTGGAATACCGAGTCTACATACCCAGTAGTGAGGTAGAAATTGAAGGAGTGGTCACCGAAGCGAGTTTGACTAGTGATGATTTCTTGGGTCCCGATTCCTTCGGAATCTTTAAAAACCGTGCTCTGCCGAAGGTGAAGATATTGGACTGCCTTCAAATGCAGTCAGTATCCGTAGTAGGCTCCAAAAAAACTTATTCCTTGTCAAACTCGTTTCGTGTGACCTTTTCGGGTTCAGCGTTACCTCACTACGTCGCTATTGGCAAGGTTCGGCTACCTGTACGTCTGTTTGTACCTCGGGTAATGAAGTGCTCGAAATGTAAACAACTTGGTCATACATCGGACTACTGCTCGAACAAACCACGCTGCCATCAGTGTGGCGAGCAGCATCAAAAGAGACCCTGGCAGGGTTGAAAAAATCATGAAAAAATCACCAGCATTCACTATGAAATGAATTTTTCATCCATAGTGAACTTTGATGAATTTTAGTGATTTTTTCAGCCCTGGACCCTGCGGTGTTTCCCCTCAAAATGCGTGTACTGCAAGGAAAGCCTGCATACCCTGACTGACTGCCCGAGGTATAAACAGCAGGAGACAAAATCAAGCGGTCTCTGCAAGCTCGCTCCAAGAGAACAATAGCAGAACTCTTGAAGAATACCGCTTCATCTTCTCAGACCACACCAAAAAACAGCAACACGTTTTCCATTTTGCCAGTTGATGACCTAAACTCTGACTCAGAGGGCGGTGAGGGTAGTCCGTTTGTCTTTAAAGGCAATACGAGAAAACGATCAAAAAACACACCACCGAAAAGCCTCGTAAGGCCACTCGTACGGACCACCCTTCCACCTTGGAAAAATCAAGAGGTTACGGAAATTCACCGAAACCCATCCCACCGGGTTTTAAACCTTGTAATTATGACAAGAACTTTCCGTCACTTCCAGGATCATCTAAAACCCCAGATGTCCCAGTTTTTCGGCCAGAAAATCAGCTGAATAATCAGCAAGAACATGCCCCCATGTTCACGTTTTCTGGTATTGTGGATAGCTTCTTCAGTATATTCAATGTCTCTGACTCAACGAGGAGCATTATTAATTTAGTGCTGCCAATGGTGAAAACTTTTTTGAAGCAACTAGCTTCTAGGTGGTCCTTCCTTGCATCGATCATATTCTTTGATGGATAATTCTCCGAATGAGGTCGGGGATATGATCTCTGTTCTTCAGTGGAACTGTAGAAGTCTTATGCCAAAACTTGACACATTTAAATTTTTAGTTAACAACTCACTTTCTGATGCCTTTGCCCTTTGTGAAACATGGCTCTCTTCAGACAACGATCTTGCTTTCCACGATTTCATCATTATTCGCCTTGACCGCGCAGATTCATATGGAGGGGTGCTTCTCGGGATCAACAAGCTCCATTCCTTTTACAGAATAAACCTGCCTTCGGTGACAGGCATTGAAGTAGTTGCATGTCAGGTTAATTTTCGAGGTAAATGCCTCAGTATTGCCTCAGTATATCTTCCACCGAAAACCGCGATCTCTCGTCAAAGTTTCGCGGATATCTGCACGGCTATGCCGGAGCCACGGTTGATCTTGGGAGATTTTAACTCTCACGGTACAGGCTGGGGGAACTGTACGACGACAACCGATCAACCTTGATATACGACATGTGCGACTTCTTCAAAATGACAATTCTGAACACCGGGGAAGCAACACGAGTAGCCAAACCTCCAGCAAAAGTAAGCAGATTAGACCTCTCACTTTGCTCGAGGTCACTATCGTTGGATTGCTCGTGGAAAGTAATTCAAGATCCCTACGGTAGTGACCATTTGCCAATCAAAATTTCTATTGCCAATGGTTCATCTTCTACTCGCTCGGTCGACATCGCGTACGATCTTACGAAAAACATTGACTGGCGAAAATTCGTGACCGCGGTTCTTGATGCCAGTCAATCGGTTGACGTACTTCCTCCGCTGGACGAGTATTCCTTTCTCGCGCGTCTTATCATCGATTGTGCGCTGCGAGCACAGACAAAACGTGTTCCGGATGTTTCCTTCCGCAAGCGACCTCCCACCCCTTGGTGAGATAAGGATTGCACCGACGCGAACAGCGAGAAGTCCACCGCGTTTAAACGCTTCCCCAAACACGGTAAGGTCGGGGATTTTGAGCGGTACACCGACCTCGAGAAAACTTTTAAGGACTTAATTAAAGCAAAAAACCGCGATTACTGGCGTCGGTTCGTCGATGGTTTGTCGCGAGAGACTTCCATGAGAACACTCTGGAATGTCGGCAGGAGAATGCGAAACGCGCATCACCGGTCAACGAAGACAAGGAGTACTCAGACAATTGGATATTCAGCTTCGCACGGAAAGTTTGCCCGGATTCGGTGTCGATTCAAACCAACGTTCATGGTCGTCCGTCGAGTAGTAACGGAATAGATTCCCCGTTTTCGATGGTGGAATTCTCACTTGCTCTCCTCTCATGTAACAACTCAGCTCCAGGAATGGATAGAATCAAGTTCAACTTGCTCAAAAATCTCCCAGACGTCACGAAGAGACGCTTGTTGAACTTATTCAATCAATTTCTGGAGCACAACATTGTTCCGGATGACTGAAGGCAAGTATCGCCATTCGAAAACCATCGGATTATAACTCGTACCGTCCCATCGCGATGCTGTCCTGTATACGGAAATTGTTGGAGAAAATGATTCTTTTTCGTCTAGACAAATGGGTCGAGTCGAATGGTTTACTTTCAGATACGCAATTTGGATTTCGGAGAGGCAAGGGAACGAGCGACTGTCTTGCGTTGCTTTCAACTGAAATTCAACTGGCCTATGCGCAAAAACAGCAAATGGGTTCAGTTTTCTTGGACATTAAGGGGCTTTTGATTCTTTTTGTATCGATGTCCTTTCGGATAAACTCCACGATAGTGGGCTTTCACCAATTATGAACAACTATTTGAGCAACTTGTTGTCTGAGAAATATATGAGCTTTTCTCAAGGAAACTCGACAATTTCACGAATTAGTTACAAGGGTCTCCCCCAGGGTTCATGTTTAAGCCCCCTTCTTTATAATTTTTATGTAAAAGACATTGATGGTTGTCTTGATAAAAATTGCTCGATAAGGCAGCTTGCAGATGACGGGGTTGTGTCCGTTATAGGGCCACGTGCACCGGACCTGCAAGGACCATTGCAAGATACCTTAGACAATTTGTCTACTTGGGCTATGAAGCTGGGTATCGAATTCTCTCCGGAGAAAACTGAGTTGGTTGTTTTTTCTAGGAAGCATCATCCTGCACAGTTACAGCTTCAACTAAAGGGTAGAACAATCACTCAAAGTATATCTTTCAAGTATTTAGGTGTCTGGTTCGATTCCAAAAGCACGTGGGGAAAAAATATTGCGTATGTGAAACAAAAATGCCAGCAAAGAATCAATTTTCTTCGCACAATTACCGGAACTTGGTGGGGAAGCCACCAAGAAGATCTGATCAGGTTGTATCGAACAACCATCTTGTCGGTCCTAGAGTACGGTAGCTTCTGCATTCAATCCGCGGCGAAAACACATATCCCGATGCTGCAACGGGTTCAATACCGTTGCCCCCGAATTGCGCTTGGCTGTATGCACTCGACGCATACGATGAGCCTCGAAGTACTCGCGGGTGTTCTCCCACTGACAGATCGTTTCGCGGAACTGTCCTCCCGGTTTCTTATCCGTTGTAAAGTAATGAACACATTGGTAATAGAAAACTTTGAGAAGCTGCTCGACAGAAATCCTCAAACAAGATTCATGAGTCTCTATTACGAGTACATGACGCTGGAGATTGGCCCTTCTTCATTCAATTCCACTCGTGTTTGCCTCCAAGACTTTTACAGTTCCTCTGTAAATTTTGATCTGACCATGTTGCAAGAAATCCGTGGAATACCAGATCACCATCGGTCGATGGTTGTCCCATTGATTTTTGCAAACAAGTACCACCATGTTAGTAACAATAAGAGTTTTTTCACAGATGGGTCAACTATAAACGCTTCCACTGGATTTGGAGTATTCAACGAATTTCATAGCGCCTCATATCAACTGCAAAAACCCTGTTCCGTATACGTTGCGGAACTTGCAGCCATATTCTACGCAGTAGAGCAAATTGCCTCACTACCATCTGATCATTATTTTATTTTTACTGATAGCCTTAGCTCGTTGGAGGCTATTCGATCAATGAGGCCGATGAAGCACTCTTCGTATTTCTTGACCGAAATCCGAGCTTAATTGAGTACTTTATTTAACTGCTCCTATACTATCACCTTAGTTTGGGTCCCATCTCATTGCTCAATTCCGGGTAATGAGAAAGCGGACTCGCTAGCTAAGGTGGGCGCTATGGAAGGCGATATTTTTGATCGACAAATCGCCTTTGCGGAATTTTTCTCAATTACCTGTCAGCACGTCCTCACCAACTGGCAACAAAAATGGACTGAGAGTGATCTGGGAAGATGGTAACATTCTATTCTCCCACAGGTATCGAACAAGCCGTGGTTCAAAGAATTGGACTTGAGCCGTGACTTTATACGTGTCATGTCAAGGCTCATGTCAAATCACTACTAGTTAGACTCGCATTTCTTCCGAATCGGGCTCGCAGGCAGCAATTTGTGCACTTGTGGTAGTGGCTATCACAATATCGACCACGTGCTTTGGTCATGCACCCTCCATTGTGTTGCTAGATCCGAGGTATCCGCATCCCTCAGGTCCCGAGGAAAACAACCTATGCGGCCCGTTAGATCTGAGGATTTAGTAGTTAGTGTCATCTTGTGTTCTCCCAAGTTGTAAGCCGCCCATCGGTGTACCCCCATGTTTGTCTTTTTCATTAGAGTGTCGCTTAGTTCGAGATCAAGAGCATATTGCTCTCCAAACCTTGTGTTCTCAATCCCTACCCTGCAATCCATTTGTTACAATTTGTTACCCCTAACCTCGAGATAGCCGCGAGTAATCGGCCCCCGCTTTACTAACGTTAGTTTTAAGAAATTTTGTAATCTAAACAATGAACATCGGCTCCGCAAAGCTACGGCAAATGAGCCTGGAAAAATAAGCGCATTATTAAAAAAAATCAACTTCATCATTTCCGACCACTTCAACAATATCGTCAACTACATTAATGGCATCAACTTCAACTTCAACATTACCATCAGTATCACAATTGTCAGCAACTACAATATTTAGAACATTAAAATTGACTTCAATATAACGTAGAATTTTTTATTATTATTATAATTAAATAATATGTGTTACCTTAATACTCTTGAGTGGTTCTACGCCACCAGACAAATTGATTATATTCTACCTGTCCAAATTCCATGAAACTTCACACAATTGTTTGTCAGGCCAATGAACCAAGTTTGAGCTGAAATTCAGCCCAATTTATAAAAATGGCGTATTCGGAGTTTTTCAATAATAGCCCGAAAATGATTCATCTTATCGAAATGAGATCCGAGACAAAGTTATAGGAATGCGGATTGTCATTTCCGAAAAAAAAGTACGTACTGAAAAAACTAAAATTTTCGTCAAAATCATTTTTAAGATTATTAAACTTACATTAAAACCCCAAATATACTACCAGAACCAGTGTTAGGAAAATATCAAAAAATCAAATCTCACCAACGCCCAAGATCACGCTTGATTTTCGTAGACAAAAATCAGCAAGCAAACAACTGCTGTTGATTTTGATAGCTGTGATATTGCAGCTCGAAATATCAAGTTAACAAAAATCAGCAACTGCAAATCTCACCAAACTGTGGTGATATTGAGTTTAATGATTTTTGAAACCGAAACTTCCATACCGGCTTGCAGCAGTCCCTTCGCGTCTGCCATCGTTGAAGATTAAAAAGAGGTAGCAAACTATGCTTTCTCTTTCTAAGAAAACGATGTGCAATGGAATCATTTTTGTGTCGAGTCAACTCTCAGCTTGATTTTTGCACGTTGTGAATAGTTTCACAATATCAAAAAAGCTTGTAAAATCAATATCAAGCATGATATTTTGTTCCAATATCACGCGTGACATTGCGAGCGCATGAGAGCGGAAAAATATCAATTGATTTCTGATTTTGCTAACACTGACCAGAACAAATCAAGACCTACTTTGATGCAATTTTTTGCTACTTTTATTAGTTTATTTGATTGATCAAGCAACGTTAATTTTGGCTACCAAAAAGTACCATTTTCAGAGAAATTTTAACTGCAAAATTAGTGAAATGTTGCATTAAATCACTTTACAAAGCAAATGAAGCGATTTACAACATTGCTGTCTTGAGAAAATTTGTGTATTTTTATGATATTGAAAACTTTGTTAAACATTTAAAATCGATTTATTGAGATTTATGATGCAAAAAGTAAGTAAATAAACTGATTTTAAGGTAGTCCTGACAAAAGTCCATTGATATTTCGGTTGACTTATGACGTAGAAGATTGACGTCTTGAGCAAAGTTTTATGAAACTCATAGTTCTACAACAACGAAGCCATATGCATATTATCATGTGATTTAAAAAAAAAATTAGTTTCCTAAGTGTAATACCACCTTATTTAAAAATATATATGAATATTTCAGTAGATGCAGAATAACATTCCAAGAAACTTCTCCGAAGACACCTGAACGCTAAAACATCGAAAAAAGCGAGAAAAGAGTTTTCACCACCTTTTTTTCAGAATGCTTCCACTGTGTGCCTTTTTCTAACGGAACTAACAACCTACCCTCTTGAGAACTTTCTCTACCACTAAAGCTTCATGTTGATATTGGTATAGCATTTCTTCTCAACTTTTGAATTTTTGAAAACCTTTGAAATGTTTAACTAGACAGTTATGCAAAATTTCAGGCAAATCGGAAAAGGTCAAGTATTAGCGATGTACATTTAACGTTCAATCAAAAAGTAGCCTCCACCAAAGTTGTAACTGAGAAAAACTCAAAGAAGTACATACAACAAGCTAATCCGTTAATAAATTATTACGAGGGGATAAGATTACATTTCTCGTAATAATTCCCACATAAAAGTCAAAGGGCCAGTACAGTATGAGATCTTAACCAATGGAGCTCAAATTTTGAGAGAATGACCTGATTAAGAATCGATTAAGCTTGGTGGAGTAAAATGGATATTTTGAACCACTCTTCAAAAAACAAGATTCATAAAATGTGTTTAACCGATCGTGTACCATCAAACTGTTTTGTGGAATAATCCCAACTAACATTTTCAGTTTTATAAGTCACATTTTCCAGAATTGTGCTGTAAAGAAGTTGAAAAAAGGGTGCGAAAACAGCAGCAAGCAACATAATTTTGGAGAGCGTTTACTCAACTTTTTCACAACCATTATTCAATTTGTCAGTCGCACTGAATAACAACAGCCAATAATCGCTAATGTTACTTCTTTGCAACTATTAGTCAACTTTTAACTTGTAGCTGTAAAACAAAGCTAATAAAGTGAATATATAACTCATTTGATGGGTTCCACACAACCACTGTTGCTGAATAACATCAACAACAAAAGTGCTTTTCCAACAACTACCTGTACTCAGCTAATAAACTGTGTTAGCACTGAATTAACTAGTCGAGAAAAGTGATTCATGTGCACTATTATAAAGCCTCAAGCCACAAGCTACTTAGAGATCTTATTGTATAAAGTCATGTAGATGTGTTTACGTCAGTTCAAAGTGTTGGCGTAGCGAAGTTGGTAGTTTCAATGTTTGCTAATATGGTCGTCTTGAGTTCGATTCCAGGTTCTAGTGCAGGCTAATTAATTTGGTGGTGTGCTTATAACTAGTTTAAATTAATTTGATTCACAGCAAAATAAGCTCCATAAATTCCTCTAACAAATGCGTGTACAATATTTAACCCGGCCACAAGACAAAGCTGTGTAGTGACTATTGGATAATCTGGTAAAGGTTGAGTAAGCGCTTTTCAAGTTCACTCACAAATAAACAGCAGGATAACAGCTGTATATAAGTGTGAATAGGTATGCAATAAGAGCTTGTCCCAACCGTCCCAATAGCCATAAGTAGCTGACTAAGTTCGCCACATTTGCTTGTATAGAGGTTGAGTAATGGTAACCTCATATCATATAGCATTTGAATACAGTTTGAGAATCATTTCATAGCAAAGCTTTTACATTTTTTAAATTGTTAGTTGGGATTATACCACTACGATTAGCGATGGTATCTTTTAATTTTCATCCATCACTCACTTGCTGACTACACCACAAAATGTATCAAACATTTTAAATGTCCATCATATTTAATAAATTGACATAATACCAACGATAACCAGTTCCCGTTAGTTATCATCGCACCTGAATTGCAGTCCGTTCTGGGCAGCTGGCCGACTCACCACCTGCAAGTCCTCATATAAAGCGGAACCCAAAAATAAGCACCATCATTGCCCTACTCGACGGATGAACAGCACGACACCTTGAGGGTGGCCAAATAGCACAGCTGTCCTTCAATTTATCATAGAGTCAAAGGATGCACGGCACGACAACCATTTTAGAGTCTGTCTGTGAATAAGAGCTTGATACGTATGCACCTATGAACAGGTATGGGTATACGACGTCATCCAGAATCGCACGACGGCGAGGGCTTTTCAACAGTCAGTCCTTTGATACACTCTGACTACGACTGGACCACTGAAGACGGCATGTGAGTGGGCACATATTTTTATGACAGCCAGTGAAATGTGTGACTCAAAGAGCGTATAAAAGTGGCCGCCAGCCAAAGTGGGAGTGCTCTTTTGCCGTCATACTCGTCTGCACCTTGACGAGTCTTTTACGAGCCGCGCACTTAAGGGAGGCTGCATTCAGGAAGATCTTTCAACTTGCTTTGCAAGTGATTTGGACACGGTTTTATGGCTTTAAGATGAAGCCAACTTGCTGACTGCGAGAGGTCTGATAAAAAATTACTACTGGTGGCTTTATGGTTCAGCAGGTATCCAGGGAGTTTTCGGTTGTGGTTTGATTTATGCGATCAATCAAAACACTCTTTCAGAGTGATGGTAATTTATAGATTAAATTTAAATTTTGGGAAATTAAACTGAAATTAAATGGAAGTGAAAATCAGATTAAAATTACAGTCGATAGCCAGTATCAATGGACATTCTATACCCAAGAGCTTGTCTATCCCAAGCTCTTGTTTTACCAACTCATCTATCCCTCAATTTCCTCGCCATACTTAATTACCAGCGGAAAGCATGTTTGAAACTTTTTCATTCTACACCCACAAGGCATCCGCACACACACCATCTGAACAAAATTATGAACACCCCAACGCAAACGGAATAGCTCAATGTAGTGGCGGCAAAACAAGCGTCAAACAACGTCTCTCAACGAAGGAAACCCCTTCCCAAAAACCCACTCCGTTCATTTGTCGCGAAAACTCATTTTTCTCCCGGCGACAGCACGTAAAGCTCGTCTCGGCTCGTGAGCTCGCACATCCCACGGTTTCCGTCGCTACGCTATGCCCATATGAATGAATGAACGCGGCGGGAAAACAAGCACGTGTAGCGTGTTTTTCAAAAGTTAAATGATTTTTTGAGTGTGTAGCGTGTGTAATAATTAATTCCGAGGAGCGAGCACGGCTGTAGTCCATGAAAAGGAAAATTGCTACGATTTTCGCTTCAGATAGCACGATTGCTGCACTTCTTTTCAGGTGCTGAACATTTTCCGGAAGACCACCAAACGAGCGGTTGATGAGGGTGCTGGGCAAAGGGAAGTGGGAAATTTGATATTTCAATTATGAACCATTAGAATGGTGCGAACGGTGATCCTGCTACTTTCCCTTTATACTACTTAGTTGAGAGTTTCCGATTCTAATAGAGTCGACCGTTAAACACCAAGCAGCAGCTATTGTTCCCAGTGGGACCACTTGAGATTATTCCGTAATCGCGCTTCCATTCATGCAGCTATACCAAAACGGAACAGCAGGAGACTGACGGTAATGATTGCTCCACTTCTGGCTTCCACCCCCTCCGGGCATGGTTCACAAAACGGATCTAACTGTTTAATTGGCTAAATTGACCCCAGCGAGTACTTGGCGCAATTGTTTGATAGGATTTGGCTCTTCTGCACAGTTTCTTCCTTCGTGGTAAGCAGATCCTTCCCTCCTATCATCCCTTGGGAACGTTTTAATTTCAACTCTTACCCAACTGGTGTACAATTCCAGTCGGCCAAAGTTCGCACGAATTCGTTTGTTTTCCGCCGGAGGAAATAATCTTCTGTCGAAAAAGTTTCTCCTAATGCCACGACAGACTTCCGGAGAAGCAGAGATTCTTTTGTTTGACAAAATCCTCCGAATAATAGAAACTTTTCCCTGTTTGGAGCAGCTGGATGTGTTGTCATTGTCAGGCTTGTTTTCAGTAACATTTATTGCGTTGTGCCAGGCGATTAAATCAGTCTAATCAATGCCTCTATATATGTTTGGTACGGACCTTCCTGGCAAAACCAGAAGGAGATTTCTACTCCATCTGTTTTCGCGTTACTTTATTTTGCCTTTGTCACAACCCAACAAAGATTTGTTCCGGTGATGAGTCTATGTATCTTAAGTAAAATGAAGATTCGTATAACAGTAGTCAGAAGAGAAGAGAAAATATCGAAACTTCTCTGCAGTCTGCTGTAAATAACACGAACATTTCTTCCTTTAGGGGAAACAATGTAATTGGCAACACTGTTTGCTTACGTGAAGCATTTTTATCGGCGGTTTTTACCTGTTTTCATCGTGTTTTCGGTTTATTTTATCATACCTTAAGTCTGATTTCGTCAGTTGACGTACAATAGTCGAGTGATTACATAAGCAGCCACCTTTCACAAAATGACGACAATTTGCCACTCTTGCACCATCGAAGTAACAGATGGTCCAATTACCTGTAACGGCATTTGTAAAGTTGTGTTCCATCTTAAATGCTCCGGCGTCTCTCTTACAATCCTGATGAATGTGGGCGTCTTAGTGGAATACCTGTATAATGAGAGAGAGAAGGATTAGTATTTTCCATTTAATTCCACTACTTTATTTGCTTATCCTTGACAGATACGCGTATTTCGTCTACAATGTGCAGACTTCTTCAGTGTCTTGTGCTAATACTCGAGTATTAGTACAAGACACTGAAGAAGTCTGCACATTGTAGACGAAATACGCGTATCTGTCAAGGATAAGCAAATAAAGTAGTGGAATTAAATGGAAAATACTAATCCTTCTCTCTCTAGTCTCTCTTACAGCCTTGGTAGGAACGTACAATAACAAATAATTCTAGATAGCGCTGGAATTAGGGCGTAACAGCCTTTGTAAACAATGACTTCTCTCGTCCATTTCTCGGAATTCAAGACACGTCTACACAAACCAACATATCCATCGGGTAGAAGAAGTCTTCCTCTACTCGATGGTGATGTCGATTTGCCAGAGAGAACCATGGCTTCAGAGAAATCATCGAGAGAAGTCATTGGTTACAAAAGTTTTTACGCCCTAATTCCAGCTCTATCTAGAATTGTTTTGGATGTGCAAATCATGAACCAAGCTTATGGACGACATCCGATTCCGTACCTCTGTTCGACGCGCTTACGAAGCTGGGAAGGAAATTGCTCTCAGTGACCACAAGGAGATCGCGAGAAATTAAATCAGACATTATGTCTGAGCTCAAGCAGGAGATCCGTTCGAACTTCTTCGCTTTGGTCAACTCAAGCTCATTAACGCCCAGGTCTTCAACACGAACTGCTCGACGTCGTAGGCTTTTTGGTAAGCCTGAACCGAGCCACTCTAAGGTGAAGAACCAAATGGATCTGATGGGACAGGTGGATCCTTATCGTCATCGCTTGGTCAATTTACCGCACCACCACCGGAACCAAAGTTCTGGCTGTACTTGTCACGAATCTCTCGTGACATCACCACCGGTCAAGTACGAGATCTCGCAATGAAAAGCCTAGCTATAGAAGATGTCGAGGTCGTCCGTCCGGTGGCAAAAGTAAAGGATGTAAATACCATGACGTTCATTTCCTTCAAAATCGGACTTAACCCGGACCTCAAGTCAAGAGCCCTTTCAACGTCAACCTGGCCCAAGGGTGTCCTATTCCGCGAATTTAAAGACAACACTAAAGTAAATTTTTGAAAGCCTCAAGGTACGCCAAAAGTCACTCCTTCATCGGTCGTCGATTCCCCAAACCGACATGATGGAGTAAATTCTGGTACACTACGACGAAGCAATAACTACAGCTACTCTTCAACCCTGGGACGCAATACTTCTGGTATCACGGAAGGCCCTGATCTGGAGGGATCACACAGCGCAGTCGAGCGTTTCCAGCCAGTGACCAACTGTGTCTGGGACTGGTGAAGGGCCCTTCCAAGCCGCTTATCCAGGCAAGAACAATTTTCATTTAAGTACTTCGATTCTTCCAGCATTCCGTATTTTTCAACGCTTCCATTTTCAACTTATGATTGCCCACTGGGACACACCGCCGCTGGCATAACAGAAGCCTCCGATCCACCCGCCACAGTTGAGCCATTCCAGCCATCGATCTGCAGCCGTCTCGGTCCTGTGTGTGGGCCTGGTGAAGGGGTCTTCCAACCCGTCGTTTCTGGCAAGTATGATCCAGCTCTTGACAATTCATTGGTTGATCCATCGCTTGGTTCTAGTTCGTCATTTCATAATCGATCATCGCTGCATGGTCATTTGTCTATCTCTCCTATCGCTACGCGTCACGCAAATGGAAGCCACAGGATAATGAGACGCACCACCGTTGACTTTATGGAAGCTCCTGAACCCCCCACCACCTGTACGACACAGCAATCGTCTCGCCAAGTTCAAGCGGCAGTCCGTATAAATGATAAGCAAGTGTCATCTGATGTCTTGCTGTATTATCAAAACCTGGGTGGAATCAACAGCTCCCTGGCAGAGTACCAGCTTGCATGCAGTGACGCCTGCTACGATAACTACGCTTTTACCGAAACTTGACTCAATGGCAATACATTATCATGTCAGTTGTTCGACCGTACATACACCGTAAAAACACTGGCGGTGGTGTTCTTTTAGCCGTTCGTTCCTGCAAAAACTCACGGCTACTATCACCTCCTGAAAATTCGTCCGTTGAGCAATTGTGGGTGTCAATTACGTCTGGTGACTCTACCCTCTACATTTGCATGGTGTACATACCTCCGGATCGTGTAAACTGGAGAGATGTGCACTGATTGTTTCATCATATCAGCCCCCTCTGCGTTTGTTAAAAACTATAGACATCATCCTCCTCTGCTGGTGAGCATAAAGCTCAACGTTCATCGAAATTTCAAACACACTGTAGAGAGCGTCCTATATAGCTTTGGCGAAGCCAACTTCAGCGAAATGAATGATTTTCTCTCAAATGTCGACTGGGAAGAGGCACTGCACCGTTCGAAAAATTAATGTAAATTTCTGCGAAATATAGCGCACATAAATTTAACGCCAGATTTGGCATAAATTTACGCGATATTTCGTGTAAATTTAAGCGCAATATAGCATAAATTAGCAATATTGTATGCAAGCTTGTAAACGGTTTCACTGTTTATGCCAAGTGTAGCTCAAAATTAAACGAAGGGAGATTTTACGCGATAGTTAAAATTCAGAATTTTTTCTGTGTGCGTGACTGTGACTCTAACCTCGCGGCATCGACGACATCCAACTTTTTTTTTTGTTCTCAATCGATCAATTCGTACCTAAGCGAATCAGTCACGAAACTGTTAAACCTGCCTGGTTGAATTCAGAGCTTAAGCGGTTGAAAATATTGAAAAGGGCTGCTCTTCGTAAGCACAGCAAATACTGAACAGATTCCACGAAAGCATGTTATTCTAAAGCGAACACCGATTCCAAGCGACTCAACAACCAACTGTACCATGCACGCCAAGACCAGCTTCAGCTTCAGCAAAATCCTAAGAACTTTTGGTGCCATGTGAATGCCCAAAGAAAGGAAAGCGGACTACCCTCAAGTATGACGAACAGCGTAGTGGAAGTGGACTCTATCGTGGGTATTGCCGACTTGTTTCGCACACAATTCAGTACTGTTTTCAATGATTTTCTTATCCCCCCGTCGTTCAATAACAGAGAACTCTTCCGGATTGAACGGTGTTGACAACTTAGTCTCTTTCTGGATTCTCTTTGTCACCACAGTATCGCCGATGTCAATTGTATTATGCTGAGCATTCCGGCGTTCATCCACATACTCCTCACCTTTCATTTTTCTCTCATGATCATGATCGTAGATTTCCTCAAGCACCTTATTACTTTTAATCAATAGACCTGGAAGCTTGCCCTTCAGTATCCTACCGAACATCAAACTAGAGGGAGCAACCCCAGTTGTGGAATGTGGCGTTGAATTGTGCATGCGTATGAACATCCTCAAGTCCCATTGCCAATCAGACCCCTCAGTTTCTTGACTTATTTTGATTCGTTTGCCGATCGAACGATTAATCCGCTCCACCTCCCCATTTGCTTGAGGCCAGTATGGCGTCGTTTTCTTTTGTTGAATTCCAAATTGCTCACAAAATTGTTGCAACTCGAAACTGATGAATTGTGGTCCATTGTCCGTTCTGAGGAACTCGGGCTTTCCGAAACCGCAGAATGTTTCATGTAAAGCACGTACTGTTAAACTTTCTGTTATTTGCTTCATTATAACAATTTCTGTAATAATCGATCAATACAAGCAAATTGTGGCCTGAAGGTAGCGGTCCTAAGAAATACTTCCTACTACTTCCTGCAGTGTAACAGCTTTCGGTATAACGGCTAGTACTAACTGATATATGCAATTTTCCCCCACTACATCAAAATCGGTAGGATTAGATATTGAAAGCCTTGAAATAGCGTCTGCTATGTTACCTGTACCTGGTTCATATACTACTTCGAAAGAATACGCCTGTAACCTAAGCACCCAACGTTCTACTCCAGCATTAGGTTTTGTTCGTTCTCTAAACAAAAACTGAAGTGGTTTACATTCAATTATTAGTTTGAAATGTTTTCCAAGGAAATAAAGTTGAAACTTGTCCACTGCCCAAACTAGTGCCAATGCTTCCTTTTCAGTGTGGAAATATTTCATTTCAACGTCAGAAGGAGCTTTACTTGCGAAAGAAATTATCCTGATGTGCCCTGATGTATCTTCTTGTAGCAATACTGCTCCGAGTCCTACAGGACTTCCATCAGCAATAACAATGCACATGTCCAAAGGATTTAAATAACCCATAAACTTGGTGTGACAAACTGCAGCCTTGATTTCCTCGAACGATTTTTGGTGTTCTTACTTCCACTTATAATGTCTCTTGTACGCAATAATTTTCTCAGTGGATCTGTTCTTTCCGACAGCTGAGGAATGAACCGGCCAATATATGTTATCAGTTCAAGAAAACTTCTTAGTTCAGAGACATTGTTCGGTTCGCGAAAACATTGTATAGCAGCCATTTTGCTCTCTGTTGGACGGATACCATCTTTTGAGAGTTCGTGCCCTAAAAATTCCAACCGAGACACATTTCGCACGTATTTTGACTCATTTAAAGGGTGTCCACGATGAAATTGCCACACTATGAAATTGCTCTAACTTTTTAACCGTTGGGTAGAATTTAATGAAAATTTGGGTGGATTTAGTTCATAGTGCATTATTTACATCCTGCAAGTTTTAAAGTCCTGTGATCAAAACTCGCGGAAATGGAGTCGAAAGAACAGCTCGTGCGTGATAAAATCTTGCGCATTCATCACGAGAACAAGGATCTCTCGCATCGTTCCATCGCTAAAACGTTGGGAATCACGAATTCCACGGTGTCGCGAGTGATTAAGCGGTTCGAGGAACGGTTGACCACCGATCGGAAGCCCAGAAGTGAAGGAAAAAGTATTCCGTACAACACCAAAAATCACAACCGCGTAGTTGGGGCCTTCAACCGAAATCCGAACGCCTCCGTTAGGGATGTGGCTAAGAAGCTGCACCTAAGCCGAAGTTTTGTCCAGAAGGCTAAAACTAAGGCTGGGCTTCGAACGTTCAAGGTACAAAAGGCCCCTAATCGCGACGAGAAGCAGAACAAGTCCGCCAAAACCCGTGCCAGGAAGTTGTACCTCAACATGCTGACGAAAGTTGAATGCTGCATCATGGACGACGAAACATATGTGAAGGCCGACTTCAAACAGATCCCCGGCAACCTGTTTTTCACGGCCAAGGATAAGTTCAGCGTTCCGGAGCATGTCCGCACTCAGAAGATGTACAAATTTGCGAAGAAATTCCTGGTTTGGCAAGCCATCTGCACGTGCGGGAAGCGGAGTGCACCTTTCGTGACCCAGGACACGATGAACGGACAGGTGTACATAAAAGAATGCCTCCAGAAGCGGCTGCTTCCTCTCCTGAAGGCCCACAACGTCCCAACAATGTTCTGGCCGGATTTGGCCTCATGCCACTACTCCAAGGACGTGCTGAAGTGGTATGCGGACAATAAGGTCAATTTCGTGCCGAAAATGTTCAACCCTCCCAACACTCCGGAGCTCCGCCCCATCGAGAAGTACTGGGCGATTATGAAGCAGCACCTTCTTAAACGACCTAAGGTAGTGAAGACAGTCGAGGAACTGAAGAAAGTATGGGTTTACATGCAAAAAACGGTTGATTCACAGGTTGTGCAGAATCTTATGGCCGGGGTTAAGGCCAAGGTGCAGGCATTTGCGTTTGGACTGTAAATAAAATACGAGTAAAATGGTAAAATGAAGTTTAATAGTTATTTCTCAATCCCTGAAAATTTGATGGCAATCGGATGAAAACTCGAATTTTGCGAATCAATTTTGTGTGTGGCAATTTCATCGTGGACACCCTTTAGTAGAAGTACATACTGTTTTAAGCGGTTGTGCACTTGTTCCAATCTGAAAGCATGCTCCTGTTGAGATTTTCCTGATATCAACACATCATCCAGGTAGACTATCACACCATCTAATCCAGCTAAAATCGATTCCATCACCTTCTGAAAAATCTCAGGAGCGCAACTAATTCCGAACATCAATCTTTTATACCTAGATTTTAGTTAAAAATAATTTTTCTTAGTCAAAATAATTTAAGAAGAATTGTTGTCTTTATTGCATCTGTCAAAACAAAACAATGTCTTTACAGCATTTTACCTGAAAAGGCCCTGTTTGGTTATGAAAGTCGATATCTCCCTGGACTGCTCAGATATTTCAACCTGGTGGTAGGCCTCTTTGATATCCAGCTTCGAGAAACAAACAGCACTGAATAATTCTTCGACAATTGGTAATGGATGCGTCTCCCTCAATACAGCTGTATTAGCCCGCCTCATATCCACACATAGACGAACTTCTGCTGAATCCTTGACGATGGGTACGATTGGCGATAACTACGCGGATGGCTCGTTCACACGTTCGATTATGTCTTGATTCAATAAGTACTGCAGCTTCTCAGCTATTTTGGGCTCCAATGCAAATGGTACACGCCTGTATGGTTGTTGCGTAGTTTTCACAGATGGGTCACGATGCCTTTTATCTTAGGAAAAACGCAAGACTGGACTGAACCTATATTGTACCCAATCTTTGAAACGTTTAGCATTTTTGCCGTTTCGTCACCCAACAAACATTGTCTGCCATTTTTTGCTATGTAGAACACAGCATGCGTTTTATTCTTTCCTGCTTGAATTTCTGCGGTGAACTTCCCTGCCATTTTGAGAGGCTGTTCGAACCCATATGCTTTGAACGATCGATCGACTTCTGGTTGAAAGCGCACTTTTGCCCCTGATGATTGTAATCTATTCCATTTAATCTCATCAACCATGATTGCTGCAGCTCCTGAATCAATAGTCATGGGAATTTCAACACCTCCAACTTTGAATTTGAACGTATTTTGTCCCATAACATAGCAAATCTCTTCATCCTTTTTCTCCGAATCCTGTTGCTTTTCTGCTCCGTAAACTGATTTGATTCGCTTTGCAGGTGGTGCATCGTTGTAATCTGCTTCGGATCTCTTTGTGCACCATTAGGCAAAGTGTCCCGGCCGCTTGCACCTCAGACATTGAGCCTGTCTTGCTGGACATCTGTCACTTCTTTTGGCATGCCCACGACGACCACATCCAAAACAGATTCTGTGGTCTTGATCGTTACGTTGCTGGAACGCATCAGCTGATCTTTCTTTCGGCCTTGTTGAGAAACGGTTTGTTTTCCTCGATTGCCCAGGGGTCTCACTTTTGTTTTTGAAATTCAAGGGTCGCCTCTGACTACGAGCTTACTGATTACGCAATTCTGTTGGTGGCAAAAAAGACCAACACTGTTGACCGTAAGCCGTAAGCCGGTGGTGTAGTGGTAGCGTGACTGATTTCTACCACCCCGATGGGTCTGGGTTCAATCCCAGCCGAGTTCGGTGAGATTTTTCTGAGGCATAAAAATCTCTGGTCACGTCTTCCTTCGGAAGGGAAGTAAAGCCGTTGGTCCCGGCCCATGTGTGTTGAATGGGTGCGATATCCTACGCAGGTGTGTGGAAGCTACCTTCCTGCACATTCGATTGCCGTCAATGGATGGCAATCGATGTCCGTCGGTGATTGGCACTAGATTGCGGAAAAGAGACCGACGTTAAATAAAGGAAGAAGCAACTGTTGACCGCGGAAAGACGTTGGATCTGAATACTGCTGCAAGGCTACTTTGTTAACACCATTTGGTTCTTTATTCGAAGAAACTAGTTCCTTACATTGTATTTGAACGTCCTCAATAGTTTTCCCAATCGCTACAACTTCGCTTAGAGGTCTGTCTTTCTCCAGTATCTTCTTACGTAGAGCAGAAGACAAACATTTTTCCGCGATTTGGTCGATGATCATACTATCTCGAACGCTTCCACCTTCTTGGTCGAAATCACATCGCTTTGCTTGCATACGCAATTTTATAACAAAATCATTGAAAGTTAATTTGTTACGCAATTTGACGAAAAACATATCGTTCATAGGTTCGTCGTAGGCTGAAAATGAGCGTCCAATTTCTCGATTGCCACGTCGTAAAACGGTAGATCAACAGCCACATGTGGAACATCATGTACACCAGGCAGACTGTAAAATATATCCAGGGCCACCCAAGTGTAACAACTGATTTCTTCTCTCCCTTTGTCCAACAACATTTCTTGCCTCCAAGTAGTATTCGAGACTTCTCTTCCACTTTCTCCACACCTTTGCTTCGAAAAGTTTGATGGGGCGGGCTGAATCCATCATCAAATAACTCGTGCAGTGACACAAAATCAATCGACGAATTTTCCTCGGCGCCAAATGTAGACTCTAAACTTTAAGCGGGGAGCTTCGAATATCAGACTTCTGAACGCGGTGTTAGGCGGAATATAACTGATTACTTTATTCACTCTTTCTAGGTACAAAGTATTTTCACATTAGGTATCATACTGTCAAGATGTAAATTAAAGGTGCTACTATTCCACATTGGTGTACACCAGGGAAATATTAAATGCTCGATACTACAGATGCCATCTACACAGACCTCTCCGCAGCATTTGACAAAATGAACCATGACATTGCGTTGGCTAAATACGACAGGATAAGTATTCACGATGGCCTGCTTACTTGGCTTTACTCATACCTGACTGGTTGAAACATGTCTGTCAAGATTGGAGGCTATGTTTCTTCATCCTTCCCCGTGACATTCGGCGTTCCCCAAGGTAGCCATCTTGGGCCATTTCTGTTTCTGTTGTACATGAATGACGTCAATACATCCTGAAATGCTCTACTTCGTGACAAAAGAACCTAGTGATGCCATTTTCTTGCAGCAACAATTGGAAGTCTTTGCTGAGTGGTGTCGTATTAATCGCATGTCACTGAATATCTCAAAATGCTCTGACGAGCATAACTTTGAAACGTGAATCGACTATCAAGGATCTGGGAATACTGATCAACTCCAAGCTCAGCTTCAAGGATCATGTTTCATACGTAGTATCTAAAGCTTCCTCACAACTCGGGTTCATATTCCGCTTAGCAAAAAAAAAAAAAAATCAAAGATATATACTGCCTAAAAGTATTATACTGTTCGTTGGTGCGACCTATTTTGGAATATTCGACGGTCGTGTGGTGTCCATACTACCAGAATGAAACCATGCGTATTGATGCTATTCAACGGAAGTTCATCCGGTATGCTTTAAAGCATTTTCGCTGGAATTACCCTAGAAATCTGCCTAGCTATGAAAACCGTTGTATGCTTATCAACTTAGAGCTTTTGAATGCGAGACGTAACGTAGCAATGGCGAGCTTCGTCGGTGATCTTCTTCAGAGAAACATTGACTGTTCTACACTGCTGAGTAGTATCGACATCAATACCCGCCGCCGTAATCTACGATCGCATGCTTTCCTGAACAACCGTCTCTCACGAACCAACTACGGATTGAATGAGCCCATGCGGAGGATGTGTCCCATCTTTAACATATGCTACAATGTGTTTGACTTCAATGTTTCCCGTTTTAGAAATAAGTGCAATTTCAAGAGTATTTTATGTTAATTGGTCTAGAATAAGTATACTGTCATTGGGGTGAATATTTAACCTGTTAACCATAACATAAACAAAAAAAATGCCTGGTAGCCCTGAGGCAAATCAGGAAGGTCCGATGTGAAAATGTTATACCATATAGGCCCAAAAAGACTACCCTAAGGAACTCCAGCTCGAACAGGTAGTCGTTAAGATTTGCTGCTGACCGGTGACCGTTGATAACAGCAGAGGAATTAGCACCTTGTAATCACATAAATTGGATGTGTGATTTTCAACACAATTTGAACGTTTCAATTTCTTAGGATCTTCCTCCACAATTCATGCATTTAGCTGTCATGTACAAATTTTTTGATCCGTGACCCCACTGAGGTTTTGGACATTTCGTCCAGTCTTCTTTAAGTATTCCCACTTCACTCGGCCATGGAGCATAAGACTAGCTTTTCCTAAAGCCTTAAGGTTGTTTAGTTCACT
This sequence comes from Ochlerotatus camptorhynchus, assembly GCF_037179485.1. Classification (NCBI taxonomy): domain Eukaryota; kingdom Metazoa; phylum Arthropoda; class Insecta; order Diptera; family Culicidae; genus Ochlerotatus; species Ochlerotatus camptorhynchus. The sequence goes on along the minus strand of NW_027040766.1, from coordinate 4,957,124 downwards.
ATTCTTGAAGTGAACTAAATAAAACAAAACATTAGAAATCCCGTTGCGTGAATCGCCAGGACGGGATTTCTTTTTTATTTTGATTACTTGGACAAGCTCAATTCCAAGTATTTTTTTTCCACAAAAGGGGGAATCTTTTCTTTATCAGGAATGTTTAATGGAAAATTTGTTTGGATGGTGGATCATTCTCATCATCCGTAAGAACATCAAATTTATTGCTCAATTGAATTCCATTGCAAGGGGGGTCATGCGATTACCTTTTTCTTTTGCGCCATGGCGGCAGTAAAACGTTCATTCAAATCGACTTACAAACAGATTACTATAAGAATCCAAAGGATCGAAGAGGAATTTTCCAAGTCGATGGCTTAGAAGGAGTAATTTGGGTTGGTCTAAACAAGGATCGAAAAAGAATAAGTGTCAAAAAGGATGACATTTTACAGGTTATATTGACCACTGAAAACTGCTTTTTAAATTGTGTGTAGCTTTAGGTAGCAGTAACACTTACTTTAGCAAAAATCAAATGGATCCGCACGGCAAGAGAAAACGATGTGGACTGATTGGTTGATATAATCTTCAAATGATCGTTGTCATTACTGATTTGTCTCGTAAAATCAGTTATGAAAGTGGCTATTTACGGATTCCATCAATATTGTCCTCAATGCGTTCATACCAGTTTTTCATCAAAATTTCGCAGTTGTATTAAGCATTTGCTCTGAACCAGCTGGCATGTTTTTCCAGGTCCCGGCTTTTGTTGATTGAGTGGCATTAACTCTCAAAATTTCTCATTTACCTGATCATCAAATGAATACAATCGGACTCACCCGGTGAATGAAATAAATAAGACAAGATCCAAAGTGGTATATTACAACAGATGGCTCAATCAAAATGTCCAGCCAAACAAAGCATTCCGACTAGAAATTTATGAATAGGTATTAATATTTTTTTCCCAATACAGAACGAGCCGGTAAAAGAAATATAAAACTGATTGGCAGCAAACCTCACTCCCGTTTTATCTTCCTTCGTTCACAAGCTGTCAGGCTCGGTGGAATGATTTGTGAGTAGCAATTCTACTCCTCAGAAAAATGCTACGCTTGACTCATTTTACATTCGCGCGTCAAGCCTGTTTATGAAAGCCCAAGCCATGCAAACTGAAACTGAATGTTCACTAAAAAAGCGCATATGTCAATTTTACACAAAGGCCTTCAATTATCATTTACTAATGGTCCTTTTCATATGCACGATAATTGATGGTCCGAAAGTGAGGTTAACAAAGTTCGCACTTGAAATTGAGATTACCCAAGTGTGCGAGCTATGAACGTCCTAAGGGTCAATAGACCTCGTCAGTTCTACCCAGAAAATTTTGTAACATCGCTTTGTGCTGGAAGATTTATGAATAGCTGACAACAACCCATCTTACAGCTCTCACGACTAACCGACCTCCTAAAGTGTGATCCAGTTGGAATCTGGAAATATGAAATAAGCTATATTCTGGTTTTGGTTTGACGAAAGAAAAGTTTAAAATAGGGAAAGGGAGCCAGTGTTTGACCCAGGGTTCCCTTATTGGCCCCATCTAAATTTTCATTCTTTACCAGAAGTTTAGCCAATGTTTAGTTCATCACCAAATTTTCCAACGGAATTTTGATAAATTCGCGAGCTTTCCTTGAAACTACCGTCCTCATATATTGCATAAGCTGTTGTTCAACCTCAGTGGCCAGTTGATTCTAAGAGGCCCTGCCAAGTAACATTGCAAGTTTTATCGAGGTTTTAAAGCATTCTTCTTGTCTAAATCATGGTCTACCAAATCCTCATAAATCAAAACTATTACTTGGGCGGTTATAACATAATATCCCAAATAACATTGCAAGCTTTGTGGAGGTTTTAAAGCATGCTACAAGTCTAAATCATGGTCTACAGAACCCTTATAAAACCTAAATTGTTACTTGGGATGTGTTTCCGGATTCTAACAGAATCACACTTTACTTGCATGTAGACACCCAATTAATAACAGATAACCACCGTCAACTTACGTCAATAGACGACTGCCACGAGTTCCCTAAGATTTATCGATCCTGGGTGGACCATATCAATCGTACCGTCCTTTCGACCACCAAACACACCATCATTCTCCTATGTCAAACAAGCAGCATCGGTGTTTTTTATGTATCTGTTTTGGGGTCAAAATTTATGATCTTTACAATCCGTCTGGAGGGTCCTCGTCGTCTTGCGCTGCTCGCCCGAACCGACCGTATCGAACGCATTAGGTATCAGTCGATTGATGGTCTCTCCACCAGAATCGAATTCAATCGAACAGACACTTTGGGTGGCTCCCACGGTGGGGCTGGAACTGGAGCTGAATAAGATATACAGCCAATATGGATTCGATATTATCTTCGATAATGTGACCGTCCTTTTCCAATATATCTTCTATGCAGAGGTACCTCGAGCGAAGATCCAAAGATGCAAGGTTGCGCGGGAGGAGACTGGAGGACACAAAAGTTTCTTTTCTTCCGACGAGAGATGGCAATCCTCTCCTTTCAAACGTGATTTCGGGTCGGTAAATGGGAAGATGATAAACTCTTACCGATACGATGCGATGATGAATGCCGAGGGTTCTTGATGGCAAAATGTTTGAAAGCAGATGTGTGAGTGTGTGTGTGTCTGTATTTGTGATAAACCCTTTTTGACACTTTTGTCGATACGTTTCCAACGGGGAGATGGGTTATAAAGCTTGTTCGTTAGTCTGATCTGACAATAAGCTTTTTGCGAAGATAAAAAAAAATCTCAAGAAAAATGGAACACGCGATGACATTTAGACGCAAGGTGTTTCGATACTCATATTCAATACTGATTTGATCCATAGCTATGAGCAATGAAATAACTCAAACCTCACCTTTACAAATTCCTTCTCTATAATTTATTCAACCGCAAAATCCCCAAACTGTTTGATTGACCGCAGGGTGATATTAAATCGCCCTCATACTGCCACCCATTCAGGAAACCGTGGAAATTCTGATTTAATTTCCCATTCCTTCTAATCCCAATTTCCTTCCAATTCCCTCGGATAGTGGAAGTAAATTGTGGCTGTGGTTACCGTTCCCTCTCACGCACCACCTCTAATGCCCATGTAAATGCTTCCTATACAATAACAACTCTGAGCTGCCATGCGTTGTGGAGCATATTAACTAGGTCACCACGGGGCGTTGGCGGTTTTGAAATTAATTCCATACTTCCTTTCCGTTGCCAGTTCACCGAACGAGAACAACCAGCAACATTGCCAGAGCGTAAGCCGGAGATTTTGAATATGAAATTTCTTTATTAAGATTGAGTGGCTGATAGGCACTCTCCTGTTCCTGCCAGGCAAACCTCCATGATGCGAGAGAACTCCGGTTCCCAGACAAATTCAATAAAGCAAACCCGAAAAACTAATACATTTGGCCGGCTGTCCAACAAGTATATGGCATGGCCTCGGTCTGGCAGAAGATAAAGTTTATCCGAGTGTATTGGACTCCAAACCGGAAGGGTAGGCAGCATCGAAACTGAACCGGCCACTTTCGCATGTGTGAGGCACAGTGCATGATGGGACAAACATATGAACGAGTCCCTTTCCAGTCCGTCTTGGTGCCTGGTGTGGGTCCAGGGCTGTTGGAAGATTTTTTATCATATTTTATGATTAAGCTGAACTTGGGCCTGATGTCTGACGTTCCGAATTGAATGCAATCAGATGGCAGGGTCCAGGGAGCAGCTTGAATATTTAAAATCAGTTTTTCATGCCTTCCCAGAAGATTTCGGCCAACTCAGCCGAAAGTGGAAAATGTGTTGACTTACGGTTTGCTCTGCTATTTCCTATTGTTATCTAAATCACTTCACTGGACGGATCTTGAAATTCGTTTTTAATATTTATGCCTACATTTGGGATTTGTGTGAACTGTGCCTGAAGAAGGTGATTGTGGTGAATAATAGCCGGTTCAGAGCTTTAAAGTGAGCGAATGTGGATTTTGAGGAACATTTAACGAGTGTGGGATTTCAGTTTGATTTTCTTTTGATTTAGCTACGCTTTATACGAGTTTAATTGAAAAAGGTTTGACTATTTTTAATAAGTGCCTAAAATCTTATGAGTAAACCATAGTTTTTGGAGTGTTTAAAAACATGGATGCTTGAAAACTGACAAAAATCACGTTCACCTTTGTTTCATGTGTTATTCTAATTTACATATTCACGTTTTTCTACCAGTCTACAGAACACCCCTTGGGGGTTGTGTTATTTGAAAAAAAGTGTGTTAATTGAAAAAAAAGTGATAACCTACCTAACTACGAGTATAACTTAACCTAACGTGCTAAATCACGTATGATCTGATAAGCTGATCTCAGACAGGTGTCTCTGAACCTTTCCAGGATAAAAATTTTCCTTTCTCCTAATGTCTGAATTCCAGCCAGGAGGTGGATCTCAGAATTTCTAGTTCGCGGAAGATTAAGCAGGGTTCTGCATTTTCGAAACAAAGATAAGAAAATGAACTCTCCGCAGAATCGCTTCATTTCGAGCAATATCATTTTCGTGTAAGTCATCGTGTTTCTAGTTTTCGAGTCACGAAGAACATTCCTCTTTTCAAACATGACTCGACTGACACAGTTCATTTCATTTGAAGCAAAGACTTGTTTCAATTGACGCAATGAATGACTCGAAAACTGCTTCCTTCGTTTTTTTCACTTTCACTTTAATTCGGCGCTCATTCGACTTGTCACGACCTGACGACGCAGGCATCAAAATATAGTATTTGTATAGTATGTAGTAAATTATAAGCAGATTATATGAAGTAAAAACACAGACAAACAGACATAACACTCACAAGTTGTTCATCGAACAAGCATTTAACGGTCAATTTAAAAGTATCGTAGTTGGTAGTACCGCCACCTGTGGCGCGCATAGTCAATACCCTTGCGTTTGACGTTTACACACTACCGCCATCTGTTCAGCGTACTACCCACCACAGTGTACTCAACAGATGGTGGTAATGTTCTAGCGACGATGTTTTACAGTGAGAAATATTCAATGAGTTATGTCTGTTTGTCTGTGGTAAAAATATATTATTTTATATTAAACGAAAATTAAATTAATGAGGCCATTCTGGACTCCAAGATGGCGGCCATTGGGGTCAGGGAAAGTCTAAAAAAACCCACAATATGGGTATTTTCGGAACGTGGACGACATAAAGGTGCGGAAAATCGATGTTCGACGATTTTTTAGATTTCCAAAATGGCAGCATTGGGTTTCAGAAAAAGTGTCAAATACCCTACAATAGGGTATTTTCGGAACGAGGATGCCGCGTAGATGGCAGAATTTGAAATCTGACGATATGTTGGAATCCAATATGGCGGCAATCAGGACTCAGAAAGTGTCAAATATCCTACAATATGGGTATTTTCGGGACGGAGACAACGCGTGGCTGCCGAAAATCGATAGCCGATGCTATGTTGGACTCCAATATTTAATTTGTTTTTCTTCATCGGACTTAACGTGTCTAAATGAAGCCTGATGGGGAAAAGCCTTGAAAAGGCGTAAAAACCGCATATCTTTTCGAAATACATGAATCACAATAATACAATACAATTACAACGAACATTAATCAAGTCAATAGCATAAAAAAAGTTATCCTCCTATGGCATAGTGTTGTCCGTGAATCAGGTAGAAGTCCTCGTCATGCACTTGAACTGGAAACAAAATATCCAAACTGCTTGATACGGGCACCTAGACTGCCAGCGAAAATGGTAATTTTCAATTTCGCTAACAAACCAAAATGTTTATTGCCTCGAAAAATGACCCTATGCAAAATTTGAGCTCAATCGGACATGATTTAGGGGTGGCGCAAACGCGTCAAAGTTTGACTTTTTTCACTCTCGAAAATCTCCCAAGGGGGGGGGAGGTACACGAAATTTCGGGAAAAAAAATGTTGTTGCCAAATGTCTTAAAAATGCATGAAACGTCGAGGTTTGGGGTTATCTCGAAATTTTTTTTTTTTTTCAAAAATCGACTTTCTGGGACTTAGAATTTTTTCATGAGTTCTATATGGAATATAGAAGATTGATGAGTCGGCTTCTAAAACTGTTCACAATTGTCTCCAACCTGCTTATATATACGAAATAACTCACTAGGGTGGTCCAATTATTCTCCATTAGGGTGGTCCAAAAATTCAAAAATATATGAAAAACCCCAACTTTCATCAGAAATTCCTAAAATCAATTGTAAAAATATCTTGAATTGCGTTAATCTGTTTTTTTTTTGGGAATCATGAGTTTTACACAAGAGGAATATTTGCCTGAAAAGATGAAAAAATACTTGTTTTATACTTTGCCATATATTTCCTTATTAGTTACACCAAATCAGATTTCCTGGTACTCTTATAATATTTTCGATGATCTTCAACTAATTGTAAAATGCACTGCTTTTGATCTTCATCCGTTGATAGTTTTGAATTGTGTGTTTTAATAACGCTCTGCATTATCATTAACTACTTCCAAACATTGAACCCGTCTTTTGGCATTTTTAAACTCGATGGAACTACTCCACTGCTCCATATCAACATTCAGCAACGACTTCGGAATTTCGAGAGCTTTGAATAAGTTTTCAATACCACTGCTGCCTTGAACAAACGAGTGTAGTTCAATCGTTGAAATATCGTTGGATTCAACAATGGATCTGGCTGTAATGTTTTTATGAGTATATGTAAAAAAAAATCATTAAAAAATTAAATGCAAATGTATCAGATAAAGGATTTACCTGATGGAAGTAAGGCTTCGATGAACTTTTTCTTAACCGGGAGGTCTACATTTTCGTCGAACAGACATAGTTCGATAAGGCTGTTGTCCAAATATTGCAAGTGAGTTAAAATTCATTTATGTACTGCTTTCGCAATGTCTTCATCAACAGTTTCATATTTCTTCAATATTTTTAACAGATTAAGATCGTTGTTGGGTGCCATCGCAGCACACGGAGAAAGAAACCAACTTTTCAAATAAATTTTTACAATGAACACACAAAATCGAGCTAGTTGATTTTTAGTTTTATCTGGTAAAGCAAATTCATGCCGAAGAATAAACATTTTCAAAGAATAAAGGATTTTGGCCATCCACCTTGTATTGTGGAACGCACCAGGAGCTCTTATTTGTAATTTTTCATCGATTTTTCCACCCAAATATAAAATGGCAAGTTGTAGAACCTCTCGGTAATCACCACGGTGGTGTTGCTCTCTAATTTGTTTTTCATAAAACTCCAATAACGCCAATCTTTCTATTTGCGAAATAGCTATTTTAAAAAAAATCATCATCCATACCTGAGTGGTATGAAGTCTGAGGTGAACAAACAAGATTTAAGATCATACCATACCTGACGACTGCATTGTACACCGCTTCTGCTTGTTGTGCCCCCGTAGAGTTTTCGATGGGTGGAACAGCCAAATAATTTGCTAATGCCTTCGCCTGATACAACTATGGCCAAGCGCTCGGTTTTTGGTAGAACTTTGGATGGTAATATGTTAGGTAGCAGCTTAGAATCCCAATGTACTGTTAAATTTATATCTATTATATTATATCGTTTAATGCTTTTAAATCATGTTGCATTTGTAAGCGAATTCCTGCTCTGGCGATTCTGACAGATTCCTTGTTCAACAATAATGATGAAACATCGTGCCCTAAAGCTTTAGCGATCGATGATATTAGAAACACAGCATTTCGATCACTCACTTTACAGCGGTCCAATGCAGCAGCTACCTCAACTGTAACAACTCGTATCAGTTGCGATTTACATGTCAAAGCTGTTTTTGTAGAACCTAGAACGTTCAAAATATATTAATATGGATGGTAATATGTATAGTAATAGTAATATGGTGTATAATCTAAAAGAAAAAAAAAACATTAGTAAAACATCACAACGTACCTGTTTTTGGAGAAGCTCTTTCGGATGTACTAGGCGAGTACACTGAACCAGCCTGGCTGTCGTTTTGTGATGATGTTGCACTACAAATTTGATCCGGTCTTTGGCTTGAGCCTTCTTCCTCACGGGTTTGTACCCTTACCATAATCCAATGTTATGCGCAAACCGATGCTGCCGAGCTACATGACAAGGAGAATTTTCACAGTCAACTGAATGCCGTCGTGGATAAGGTTCCAAAGGGTGACATCAAGATCTACACTGGCGACTTCAATCCGACAACACGGACTATGAGCGTGTCGAGACGCCATGGTCTCGGCGAAATGAGCGATAACGGTGAGCTGTTTGCAGAATTTTGTGGCAATAACGACATGGTGATCGGGGGCTCGCTCTTCCCTTATCAGCCAGTGCACAAAGTCACGTGGGTTTCCCGTGATGGACATACCGAGAATCAGATTGACATCTGCATCAGCCGAAAATGAAGACGGAGCCTTCTTGATGTCCGGAATAAACGCAGCGCCGACACCGCGTCTGACCATCACCTTCTAATCGGCGAAATCCGCCTACGCATGGCGCGGATTCAGCGACGGGAGAAGAGACTCGAGTGGCGGTTCAACACACGCCGACTTGAAGATCCAGCGGTAAAAAGGTCTTTTGTTGTAGAACTGGAGACTCGAGCTGCGGACGTTCCAGAAGGTGGCAGCGTAGAAGAACAATTGACGGCCATCAAGAATGCCTTTATAGAAACAAGCGAGAACAACTTGGGTGAGCTGCGCACCCAGAGGAAAGAGTGGATCACAGATGAAACCTGGCGGAAGATTGAGGAGCGTAGAGAAGCAAAAGCCGCGATAGAGCGGGCGAGAACCAGATGAGCCCGTCATAGGTACTCGGCTCTAGAGCAGGATGTCAAGCGTTCTTGCAGACGGGACAAGCGAGCGTGGGTGAACTCCCTGACCGACGAAGGGGAGAAAGCCGCAAACACTGGCGAAATACGCCGCCTCTACGATATCTCACGACGCCTGAGTGGAGCAAGGATAAACCCGAGGATGCCAGTGAAGGACACGACTGGACAATTGCTTACCGACCCCACTGACCAGATGAAGCGCTGGTTTGAGCACTTCGAACAACTTCTTCAAGTTTCGACGGCCAACCAGCCATCAACATCTCGGCATGATCCGCCTAGGGTGCGGCGCATCACTCGCGTTAATTCCGAGGCCCCATTACTGCAGGAGATTGAAGCAGCTATCCGAAGCATGAAATCCAACAAGGCTTCAGGGGTCGATCGCATATCAGCAGAGATGCTCATAGCTGACCCCATGTTATCCGCACAAATGTATCATCAACTATTCTGTAATATCTGGGACACCGCGACTTTTCCGGCCGACTGGATGCAGGGTGTCTTAGTGAAGGTCCCAAAGAAGGGGGATCTGACTGTGTGCGACAATTGGCGAGGCATCATGTTACTGTGTATTGTTCTCAAAGTTCTGTGTAAAGTTATCCTGAATCGGATACAGGCAGCAGGCAGGATTCCGTGCCGGAAGATCTTGTGTGGACCATATTGTCACGCTCCGCATCATCCTGGAGCAGGTCAATGAATTCCAAGAGTTCCTTTATTTGGTATTCATTGACTACGAAAAAGCTTTCGACCGTCTCAATCCCGAGAATCTGTGGGGCGCCTTGAGACGCAATGGAGTCCCGGATAAAATCGTCAACCTCATCGAAGCGCAGTATGAGGCTTTCACGTGCAGAGTTCTGCATAACGGAGCCTTGTCCGACCCTATCCGGGTAGTCGCTGGTGTGAGACAAGGATGTATACTATCACCGCTACTGTTTCTCATCGTAATCGACGAGATCATGGTAGGTGCAATTGACCGTGTACCGAACCGTGGGCTTCTTTGGCAGCTTATCACCATGGAGCATCTCAACGACTTCGATTTGACTGATGATGTTGCTCTACTAGCACAACGGCGCTCTGATATTCAGAGTAAGCTCAATAACCTAGCCGAACGCTCCTCTGCGGAGGGTCTCACCATCAACGTCAACAAGACCAAATCGTTGGATATCAACACGGGCAACCCTTCCAACTTTACGGTAGCGGGGCAAGCAGTGGAAAAGGTCGAAAGTTTCCAATATCTTGGCAGCCAAATAGCGTCGGACAGTGGGATCAAGAGCAACATAGGTGCACGAATCAAGAAGGCTAGGGCTGCCTTTGCGAGTTTACGAAACGTATGGAGATCCAACCAGATAAGTCAACGCACCAAAATCCGAATTTTCAACTCGAACGTGAAATCTGTGTTGTTATACGCCAGTGAGACGTGGTGTGTATCAGCGGAGAACACTCAAAAGCCGCAGGTCTTCATCAACCGATGCCTGCGGTATATAATTCGTGTCTGGTGGCCTCACAACTGGATCTCGAATGCCGAGCTCCATCGTCGATGTCATCAGAAGCCGATAGCAACAGAAACTCCAGAGCGAAAGTGGAGGTGGGTCGGCCACACACTTCGACGGGGTGGAAACAAAATCTGCAAGCAAGCGCTGGATTGGAATCTGGCAGGACATCGCAGCAGAGGCAGACCCAAGGGCTTATGGCGGCGGAGCCTCAATAAGGAAATTAAGCAAGTCGATAGGAATCTGACCTGGGCCCAGGTCAAGGCAAAAGCGAGCAGCCGCCCAGGATGGAAGTCTTTCACGTTGGCCATTTGCACCGCTGGTGGTGCACAGGACCCTTAAGTAAAAGTAAGGTGCTTGGTTCGGGACCATACGAATATTGCAGTGTCGACCAGGTTGGTTCCTCGTGGAAGCCTGTTGTCGGATCTGGATTAAGGCCGCTCGCTTGGGACATCTCCTATCGCAGCCCAGATGGTTGGAATCACAGTTCACGGTTCTTCTTCCTTCTTGCAGGCGGTAGTATTGTGAGCCCCAGCACCTTTGCCACAACGAGCCTTCATGTGACAATTTTTCGTACCGTACCCACTGTGTCACGTCACGGTACCGAGGGCCATACTGCTCTCACTGAATCACGATGTTGAACAGCGCGCGAATCAGCCACAGAGCAACAGGGAGATTTGGAAGACCACGGATCACCATTTTTAGTGGTTTGCTTCTCCGTGCTGTACAGCTTGAACAGCGGATGATGAAGCAACCTTTCCATGTGGTTGCTGGCACCAGCTTTCTTGCGAGGTCTTTTCGGGGCATCTTGAACGGATGCGGTTGAATCCAAACTTTGGCGACCCATCACCTTTTTGTTTCAACGGGTGAATGGAGACATTCAATTGTTGCTCCACTACCGCTGATTTAGCGACTGCCACAAGAGAGGCGAGAACTGACGACACGTTACTAGCTAATGCGAAAACTTGCGACGGGTACCACGACCAAACGATTGACTTAAAACACCGAACAACTCGAGAGAGCGAGCGAAAAGAAAATCGGACTGTACATCTTGATGGTCAAGCTGAGGCCTAAAAATCTCTGGTCACTTCTTCTTTCGTAAGGGAAGTAAAGACTTTGGTCCTGGCCCATGTTTGTTGAATGAGTGCGATATCCTAACCAGGTATGGAAGCTGCCTTCCTGCACATACGATTGTCGACACAAAAACGGACGCTTAATAAAGGAATGAAGAAGACAAGAAAAATCTTTAGGGATTATCTAACCTTATCATTTGCCAGGATGCGTTAGTATTAGATTAGATTACATTAGAATAGATTAAGTTTTATTGCGAGCTGTTTACAAACAAGCTTGACCTCAGGGTCAATCAGAACGAAGTAAATTTTTCTTACAAGTATTTATGCATTACTACATTACAATTATGGACACTCGTGAAAGAGGACGCATGGAATTAAGTTCGTGAGGGTCGCACAGCACCAAAAGTCGTGGCATGTTACAGTTTTGCATCAAGATAAACATCCAAGTGTGACTGATATGATTCATCACCAAGAGAATAACAAATCGCCTATGACACAACCATCTGAAAGTTAAGACTACTAATCAAATAATCCCACTCACTAAACGGTCACCAAAAACTCCCATTAGTCACAAGAAAACAGAACACCATAAACTTTTCCCGTTTCGAGTGGCGTGAAACTTTCAACAGAAAAGTTTATTTTTTTTGTTCAATCCTTAGAATATCAGCTTTCCGTCACGCGCCTAACAAGATTTGTCCTCGGGGCCATGCCCTGTGTGCCATTTTCCTCTGAAATCAACTTACGCACCATCACGTCACATCGCTTTCGTTTTCCGGCAGCGAGCGATGGAAACGAAACCAAATCGGAAGAAAAATATGCAAATCTCATGCCGGTGGTGCCTGGCTGCGTGTAATGATGATTCTAGGAAAAACAAAAACTGCAAATCAGGAAGCGTACCGTGGGTCTGAACCCGGCGCAGGACTGTCTAACTTTTATCCCAAAAGAAGATGTTTCCTTCAACTTTCTGCTTGTTCTTCGATGCCAAGCGCTGGAGGAGGAGGAGGAGGTGGAAGCAGCTCGTACAACTAACTTTCCCGAACGAGCCGAGTTCCACGAATGGGAAATTGATATTCGGTAGCCGAGGGAAATTAGAGATTTAAAAATTGAAGACCCCACGAGAAAGAAAGAAAAAGCGAACCAACGAACGGCAGGAAAAGTTGTAAGCTTCGCCGGTTCTGCTGTGCGATCCGGTTGAGGTAGACTGCTGGATTGGAATGTTCTGTGAACCGTTGTTGTTGGCGTAGCGAATGGTCTTCCTATGGATGACGAAAAATGAGACTGAATTTATTTTCTTCGGAAGGGATTGGGACATATGCGAATCAAACTTTCTGGGAATGGCTGGATGGTATATTCAATAGCAGAATCATTCAAATGATTCGGTTAAGAATAAAAGCTCATGATTATTTGATTGATTCCGGTGTAGAATAAGAATTTAAATTTTCTGGGGAGTCGACTCACCATTCATCGAACCTAATTTAAATTCAGATGGTCTGGAAAAAGTTCTAAGAGATCATTATCTCTACCAGCATTTTATCATCCCAAACCGATGTGCGTTGGCGGTTGCTATTACACAACACCAGATGCGAATCAGACGTGTGCTCGAGCATTAAAACATCACCACGGGAAAAACGTTCCCCGACTGCTACGAACACTGCCGTTGAATCTGACCGATATTTGAGTTCCGTTCACTCAAATTCGTGAAAAACGTTGGTCACTCATAGATTGAGTAAAATTTTGCTCGAATTCCAGGAAACACTTTTGAATATGAGGAAAACCGAGAAAAATTGGACTCACTACATGGGTGACCTACGTTTATGCGAGTTTTTTGTGAAAAACCACTCAATTTTGAGTCGATCTCATCGGCCGTGAATGGGAAATAAGGGTGCGTAAAACCCAAACAATGAATGCCACCGAAGACTACGCATCTTCTCTGAACAGACGCAGCTTCACACATACGTGCTGATATCTCGGCTTTAAAGCCGACGGCCATAAATCATGTCTAAGCTCAAAGCTGGTGGTGGATATGAGCGAAGGTCGGTGGGTGGTTTGTAGACTACGGCGACGAGGCGAAGATGGAAGACGTCAACATGAGCAACAACCAAGGACGACGAAATGATGATGGTGTGATCGTGGTATTTCTGGTTGGTTTGATGGGAAAAAATTGCTGTCGGGCGTGAAAGAATTGTTAATTAAGGTGAAACGACGGCATGGCAACGACGATGTAGTCGGTTTCGTAGTGAATGGAAGTGGCAAACCTACCAACAGCGCTGGTTGTGTCGTTTTCATGGAGGTGCATGGTCGGTCATTCTGGTTGTATTTCTTCCTTGACGGGAAGTTAGGGAGCTTCAGCTGTCATAGAAGTGAAACGTTTCAGCGGTTCGTGAAATATTTCAAAAACTACATGGAAAGAAATGTGTCCGAAATTTATCGAGGCAGGCTTTAGTTAGTTAGTTTTCTTTAGTATCGAGACTTTCAGCTGTGGGCTGGATGAATAGTGAGATGTTTTATAGATTTCAGAGCTATATTTAAAGGGTTTAAAATACTCAAATACGTTCTAAGAATTACAGAAACGTTTTTTAAACTATGCGGAACTTCGAAAAAATCCAACAAATGCAAACATATAAAATAATTATTTTAATCATTCCATTTTTTTTTTTTTTTCATTGAACGATCAAAATTTAAAATTTTCAATACATATTTTTCACTTTTTCTTCTCGCTCCTTCTTCTTTTCTTCTTTTTTCTTCTTGTACCTTATCCTTTTTCCTTGTTTCTGTATTGCTGCCATTTTTTAGCTTCCCTTAACCTAGCTTAATACTAACGTTAATTTGGGAAACCGATTACCCGCGGCGTACTCGGGGTTAATAACACACTCACTCATATCCACTCATTCTTTATCATCCATACCATATGTACATTAACGAACACACTTTAAGAAAGGGAAGGGAACCTAACCTAACTTAACCTATCTTAACCTAACATGAAAAATCCGAATACCATAAAAAAAAACCTTTAGAGCATTTATATCTTTGAATTACGTTATTAAACTTGTGTAATTACTAAATTCCTTTTCCAAAAATTGTTTTCTTCGATTGATTTCTAAAGTCAAAATCCTTTTGAAATCATCTAAATTTCCATCCATATAATTCTTCAGATTGTAATTAACTGTGTTGGCTAAAATCCACAATCCTAACTTTTCGTTTTTCTTCGCTAAAATTTTATCCAATATTTCTAGAGGGTCTGCAACATTGATTCTAAGGTTAGTTATTATTTGCTCTGTTGCATATTTCCAAATAATGCTTGAAATAAAACATGATTTTAATCGATGTTTTATATCATCAGTTTCTTTACACTTGCTACAAATATTATCCTCTGTTCCACGAATCTTGTGTTTTAAAAGCTTGCTGCGAGTTGGAATAATATCGTTTATGAAGTAATACAAGGCTACTCGAAGATTTGAATCAATGAACTTCATATTCATGTTAATCCAAACATTTTGCCAAGTCAAGTTAATATTTTTCATTTCAATTGCTGGTTGAATCTGCAAACTATCAATGAAAAAAGAGTAAATTTGTTTAGTCGTGTTCAAATTTGTCATCCTCACAAGATTTTCTGCTTCTCTGCCATAAATACTGAAGGTTCTTCCTAGTTTAAGGTTATTTCTATTAATGAATAGAAAATCTTGTGAGGGATTTGAACCGTTCTTAACTGAAGTGTATAACATGTTACGAATAAACAGTGCTTTAATTTTCATGCCTACATGAACCAATTCCAAACCCCCTTTCTCTTTTTCTAAATATAGTTGATTTCTATTGATTTTAAATAAGTGTCCCATCCACAAATAGTAACCTATAATTTTAGTTACTTCTGCAATGAACTTGTTAGGAGCCGGAATTATCTGACCTACATACCATAATTTGGATAAAATGAATGTGTTTAGGATCCAAATTTTTTGGATTATGTTTAAATTTCTAAATTTTGCCTTAAATAACGAGTTTTTAATAACGTTCGACTGAATGTCATAAGCTCTTGAAATAGTTGCTTCCCAAGAATTTTTAAATGTCACACCTAATATTTTCATTTCGTCAACCTGATGAATATTAGCACTATTAACTTGCAAGTCGTTAAAGCACAACAAACGCGATTTTTTATTGTTTAAACTAATCCTAGCTTCCTTAGCAAACCTTGCCATTATCTGAAAGATCTTTTCAAATTCATCTTGATTCTTAATAATAATACAGATATCATCAGCATAAACAACCAGTTTAATGAATGTACCATCAAACAATATGCCCGGAATTGCATCAGAGAGCATTGCAAGTAATGGGTCCAAGTAGAGTGCGAAAAGAACCATACTAAGCGGACATCCTTGTCGAACCGAACGATCAATTCTTATCGCGCTTGTCAAACTTCCTGATACTAGCAATCTGGAAAATGCTCCTTCGTATAAATTTTTTAAACAAGCAATAAAAACCGAGGGGAACCCGAATTTTGTCAAAACTAACCAAAGGTAATTTCTATCGACGCTGTCAAAGGCCTTCTGAAGATCTAGACTCAAAAAGGCAATCTTAAAAGATTTTTTCTTATTAGAATACACTACTAAATTCCTTAAAACTTTTAAATTGTCGACGCAAGATTTCTCCTTGTGGCAGGCAGCCTGGTAAGGCCCAATCAAATCAGGCAAAACTAATTGAATTCTGTTTGCCAGAATTTTTGCAAACAATTTATAATCTGTGTTCAGTAAGGATATTGGTCTAAAGTCTTGTACTGATGGGTTGCTGGCTTTTGGTATAAAAGTTACCACACCATCTTTAAAGCTAGAGGGCGGCACGATTCCTTGAATGAGATAACTATTGACAAGGTTTAAAAGATCTTCTTTTAGAATTTCAAATTTTTTTAAATAAACTTCATACGATAGCCCATCACATCCAGGTGATTTTTTCTTGGATGCATTGTTTAAAACGTTTGCTAACTCCTCCTCATCTATCGTTCTTATCAAATATTCTTTTTGTTCAAGATTCAATCCTTTCGTGATGAAGTTCATGGATTGATAATCCAAAGAGTTATTATGATTGTTTTCAAAAATAGATTTGTAGTACTTGAAAAATTCATTTTTTATTTTATTGCTATCGGTTGTAATTTCATTTTCAATCTTTAGACGTGACGTTGTTTGTTTCCTATCATTATGTTGAGCAATTTGAAAAATTCCCATTTTCTCTTCTTCAACTAGAGAATTTGGTTGGAAAATTTGAGTGAATTCCTGAAGTTTTTGTTTTTCTATTTCAAATAATCTTTTTTTAATGAAGTTTATTTCTGAATGAACGTCATCTCCTGCGTTTAACCTGCTTGAAAATTCTTGCATGGCTCGATAATAAATGCTCTTTTCATTCATTATACTAATGTTTCTATTAATAGTGTAACTTCTGAAGAAATGTCTTGTAGTTGTTTTAAAATCTGTGTTCCACCATGAATTAAAATCAGTTTGATATTTATATCTGCGCTTGCAGTTTTCAATGTTCGATTTGTAATCTGAGATTAGTTGATCGTTTTTAAGTATTACAGAATTTAGTTTCCAGTAGGGTGATTTAGTTGTAGCTGGACTAGGAAGCTCATTGATTTCAATCTTTAATATGCGGTAGGTGATCTGAGAAAGCAAGAGGTACTGTTCTCAACTCACAAGCTTTATCTAGTACATCCGTGGAAAGATAAAATCTATCCAGTCTTGATGCACTATTTCCTCGGAAAAAAGTATTATAATTTCATAATTTGGTAAAAATGACGATGATGTAATGTTCATTTCTTGAAAGAAAACTATGTCAATATCATTGAAATTAACAAAATCTCTTACTAACGATTGTTTTTCCTTACACACGATCCCGTTTAAATTTACTGTTGCAACTTTTAACGATTTTCTATTCATCCTTCTGATTTTGTTGACAGCTCAGTTGGCCGCTTAGTTGGCCGCTTAGTTGAGCACTTATTTTTCGTTTTTTCGGATCCAGCTCAGACATTTCACTTTCACCTACATCATCCTGGAGACCAGCGAAAATGTTACTCACCGCGACATCCGTTCTCTTACTCACTGAAGCTGCTTGGATCATTCTCACATCCCGCTCACTGCTCTGAGAAATACCAGCGTCGGATGAACCCTTGCTCACGACCGACGTACCATTCTTGTTGAATTTCGGTGGAACGTTCACCCAGCCACTACTACCAGCAGACACAGCATCACCGCTTGCATCCGTTTGTACATCATCGATCTTTATTCCGTTCTCCGTATCTGCGTTCGACATTTCGTGATCACCACTACATTGTTCAGGCGTGCTATTGTTGTCCCCCACCTCTGGCTGACTTGCCTTCGGTTTCAACAGATCGTTGAGGTTAGTAAAGTTAAGACTATCCTCCGCCTTCTTGACCCTTTCCCTAGGACAAAGTTTCTTATCAGAGCCTGCTGCACGATGTGGGCAATCAGGCTTCAAATGGTCCGTTGCTTTGCACACAAAGCACTTTTCCTGCATACCAGAGTAAAACACGCGACATCTGTAATTACAAATGTACACCTGTGGTGGTATTTCCTTGGTCACATCCATGTATATACCCCTGACCCCTGAGAAGCAATTGAAACCCGACGCCATAGATCGTTTTTCATGCACAATGTTTTTCACCAATCCGAACTTCTTGAAAAACTCCGCGATCTCCCGATCTGGAACCTCTGGTGGAAGGTAAAACAGTCTCACATATTTGATCTCTTCATTCCCGTCCGTAATCATAACCTTCGTATACTGTCCATTCGAATAACCAAATGATTTTTCGCCCACGTGCTGTTCGAGACACATCTTCATCAATGTTTCACTGGCAAACTTCACAACTATGCACTTTTCGTATGGATCATGATACAAATGAGACACTTGTTCTGGTTTAATTCCCATATTTCTAACAACAAACGTGACCATTTCGCCATCGGATGGAGATCTGGTTTGATCTCCAAATTGAACCTTGACCGTATTTTTCCTTGCGTACTCCATTGCACTGATGATAATTCCCTTTCAAATAATAGAAACTATTGTTTCCGCAGAAACAAAACAACGAAGAAAAAAACTCCGACTGCACCTCTAAAACACGTCCGACTACCTCGAGTTTCAAGTCAAAACTCATTATTCAATTGTTCTCAAGAAGTCATCGTAGATGAATCCATCCAACTAAGTACGTCCATTATCGTTCTTTCTCACGTCAAATCATCCTCTCACTCGAGGTGAGGGCTGCCTAAACTCACAGGGCAAGAGTATTTGCTACCCTGCAGTGTGTTTGAGAAGTTTTTTCATCAAGCCTGATCATGGGGAGAATTGTACGATGAGAAATGGTTCGATATTAGGATTGGTTTCCTGTCGGAACTAGGCGAGTTTGAGATCAAAAGCATTTTCAATCGGAACCATTCCTGATGAGCTTTGAAGTGTCATAAAATCATAGCATTTCATTGTATCATTTTCCTCGTCTGAAATCTCCCCAAGCCTACAGACTCTCTGTTCAAAGCCAACACCAACCAGAGTGCCATATTGACCAACGCCCACCAAAATAGCGAACATAGTGTCCTTCCTGATTTGTCACATCCAATTTTATTTTCCTCATATAAAAAGCACTCTTCTTGCTCCTTCCCCGCCTCCAACAGCTCACAGTGCGATGTGATAGCACGTGACCGATTTTCCACTCTCTTTGACTAATTCCTGTTGCTTCGGGGTTTCTTTTCGAACGGCACACCTTGACAGTTGGCAGGCACGTTTGCTCTCGGGTTTTGCGGTTTGGGTTTCCACTTGTTTTTTTCTTTGCGTTCAATTCGCACGCTTCCGGCGGGCTCCTCCAATTACTCCACGATGTCATGCTAACCTGAACAAATGGTCCCGGAGAACCGTGGAAAGATGGAGGAGGGGGGGGGGAGCCTACGAATTGAACCAAACAATGCGCCACTTGAGACGTGCCATTTAGATATCAAACGAATTCCCTTCCAGGCTTTTTGCCACTCCTCAGAGGAAGGCACGTTGATGGAAGAAGTTCTTCCGCATGCTTCCGTTTTCTATCTGCGAACATTACAACATTTTGACGGCGTCGTAAAAAAAAGAATATTTCCGCGAGCCGCGCTTCTCAACCCAACCCAACGGAACCATCAGGTCGATATCGGCACCGATACGGAAGCTCGGCAAACAGAAAGCAGAAAGCACGAGCTCCGGGAGTTTTATCTCCCCCGCTTTCATTGATAAATTGTGGGAAATTTGTGGCACTTTGCCTATGTAGGGGAAGACGGGGTAAGTCGGACCACAGCCAGTTGTATTTGTAATAGTCAATATGCTTGCAAATGTTCAACACAGAAAAGATTAACAATATGATTTTATCATTCCGATACACCTTGTGGTCCCGAACTTACGAAACGTCAAAACAGTGAATGAATGCAAACTGAGTGGCTAATGTGGTCAACCGTACTCAATATAACCTGGGACGGGACTTGAAAATCGGGAAGCGATTTTGAGCCAATTTGCTGTTAAATCCGAGCCAGTTGCTGATTTGTCGATTTGACACCAGCAATTGTGGAATAAAAAGAACATCTTAGATTCTTTGCTCGACTGTTGAGCTGTTCAGTCCGTATTTTTCGCTGGAGATCTCGTTTCGATTTTGTTTCGTTTTGTGCTGTCGCGTTGCGCCGTGGAAGTATCGCCACCTTCTCGCATTCTGGCAAGTTTACTTGAACTTGCAAACACGAAACAAATGGTGCGTGAGCGTGCCAATGAGACAGCAGCGGGCCTTTCAAAGAAGGTGCTAATCAAGCCCAGCGCGTCGCAGGACGACGCAGGAAAACGAGTACTGCAAGCCAACCAGTATGCAGTACTCCCGAAAGAAAATGGCGATGGTGACGCCGTTTCCATTGCAAGAAGAGAGCGGATTCCCCCGCTTTTCACGCCGGTGAAGGATGTTGCCAAGCTGGGTGCCAAACTGGCAAAACACAAGCTGCTGCCTCGCTTCAAGCTTTGCAGCATCGGTACCAAAATCATGTGCTCCAGCCTGGAGGAGTACAAACAAATAGGATGTTTCCTGAAGGACAACAACGTGGATAGAAATCACACACATGATCTACCATCGAGCAAGCCACTGGAGGCGGTTGTGCGAGGATTACCGTCGTTCGAGGCGGCTGCGGTGAAGTCCGAGCTGGAGCGGCTTGGGCTCCAACCTGAGGCCGTGTTCCAGATGAACCACCGTTCCATCAACAATACCAGCTTCCGTGACCAGTTGTTCCTGGTGCACTTCACGAAGAGATCCACCAGTCTTGCGGCTCTGAGATCCAAACCCCAACATCGTGATGTTACGCAGTGTATGAACTGCTCCTATGGCCATGGCACTAAAAACAAACTGCGGCAAGTGTGCTGGAACTCACTCAACTGCGTCCTGTGAGCAAGTTGATGACATAGAGCCAACGTGTGTCAACCACCAAGCCTCCAATCGCGGATGTCCTAAGCGATAGAAGTTCATTAATATCCGTCGGAAAGCCCCAATCAACAACCAGCTCGGTCGTCTTCGTAATCATCGTTCGCCTCCTGTACTCACGAAAGTCCAGTACCCAGCTCTCCAGCCCCTTCGACATGTTCCGAACCTAGCCCCACTTCCGCTAAACAATCAACAAGCCAATCCTGCGAGTATCCAAATGGTTCCCAACAGTCGGACAGTTCAGCATTGTCTTGCTGCTGCTGCGATCCAGTCAATTCCAGGTTCATCCACCGCCCCTGGTTTATCATACGCTGGTGCTGTCTCAGGTGAATCTGTCGACGATTCTCCGTTCACCTCGGATGAACTTGTGACGCTCGTGGCCGAGGTCATCATCATCATGCGCACCTGCAAGACTCGATCTGAACAGCTTGATGCTGCCTTGTCACTCGTCACCAATTATGGACCGTGAAGCTATAAAAATTTCAAATTGGAACGCTTGCTCACTGACGAACAAGCATAGAGAGCTACTCGATTTCCTCAACAGCAAAGAGGTCGACATTGCTATCATCACCGAGACGTATTTGAAGCCCGAACTGAACATATTCCTTCCCGACTTCCAAGCATGGGAAAAATCGTTCCATTTTGCATTCTCAACTCACTCACACGCATACAACATCAGAAACGAACAGCAGCTTGTGCGAGCCGCACTGATTTCGTTCGTATTCGCATTGCTTCTATTTTCTTCGATGAATGCAGAATTGAGCAAAACAGACAGCTGAGCGTAACATGAATGATTCTGAGTGTAGTAGTGTGGATGATTCCTCTCTTATTATTTTTCCATGCTGAGCCTTTTACGATTGCATTCTGCTGAGTGAGCTGAATGAGAATTTTGCAGAAAGAATCAATTTTATTTTCTAGCTTTAAACATACATTGACACATTTAAATCGCTATTAATATCGAGAAAACTGTTATACTGTAACACATGAACATAAGGGTCACGCAAACAACTTAAAACTGCTGTGGCCAATTCAACTGATTTAAATCAGTGAGCCAAAAACTGACTGACTCGGCTATTTAAATCGTTAGCATTCGGATTTTACGCATTCAATCTGGTTCTCCCTCGCGAGAGAAAATTGTTCGGCTGCCTTTCAGTTTATCCTTCTTTCCTTCTACTGCTGTCAGTTCTGAGTCGAGCTGCAGAGTCACTTGGTAGGAAGAATTTACACTCGTTCGGCAATCTGTTTGTAGGCGAGGATGGCTATTTTGATTCTGTGGTGCTCGCGCGAGTGAATGAATTTTCCCATGCTTGCCGACTTCCAGCTCGTCAGACTTGATCGCACCTGCTCTGGAGGTGGAGGAGTGGCCATCGCTGCAAGACGGAACATCAGTTGTCGGCTGCTACCAAACTTCCAGCTGAAAACAATTGAAGCCATCGGAGTGGAGGTGAGCACACCACTTGGCCCAATCACCATCATCGCGGCCTACTGCTCCAAGCAAACCAACATCAGGGACGGGTCGTCAGTGGCCCTCCGGAAAGACATCATCAAACTCACCCGGAAGAGCGGGAACTTTATCATCGCTGGCGATCTGAACGCAAAACACCAAGCTTGGGGCAACGGTCGGAGCAATAGAAACGGCATCATCCTCAATGAAGACCTGCAAGAGGGCCACTATACCATCTTGGCCCCGAACTCTCCCACCCGGTTGAGTCGGTCTGGG
This sequence comes from Ochlerotatus camptorhynchus, assembly GCF_037179485.1. NCBI lineage: Eukaryota > Metazoa > Arthropoda > Insecta > Diptera > Culicidae > Ochlerotatus > Ochlerotatus camptorhynchus. The sequence continues at coordinate 4,934,557 of NW_027040766.1, read as the reverse complement.
GTCCATGCGACCATCGACATCTTCGTAAGAAACATGGGACACAACATCTCGCAACCTGTGGCATTCCAGGAGCTGAGCTCGGATCACTACCCTGTGGTGACCGAAGTTGGATCCTCGGTTAACCGATTCGAAGCTTCCCGGCGCAACTACCATCGAGTCAACTGGGCGCAATATCAACACTGCGTTGACACAACCATCGACTACGATGTAGAACCGGAGACGTCCGAAGATGTTGACCGGTGTCTACAAACCATCGAGGAGGCAATTTCCCGGGCCAGGGAATAACACGTGCCAGTATCCAGACAGGTGAGTAACACTCTGAACCTTGACAGCCCTACCAAAGATCTCATTAGACCAGCTTACTGGCCTGCCTAACTGGAAGACCAATTGTAATCGATTAACAAAGATCATTCAGGCCAGGATGGTGGATCTCAGAAATAACGATTTTGCTAGTAAGATCCGATTTTGCTAAGCCCTTCTGGAAACTTTCAAAAATTCTTAAAAACAAGCCTAGGCCCATTCCACCACTAACCCCACTAGATCGTCCCGGCGACCCAGTGGTTCATCTGATAACTCCTGAAGAGAAGGCTGCCGCGATAGATCAACACTTCGTCAGCTCCCATAATCTCGGACAATGTCAGCCCTCATGAATCTGCAATTTGGCCTATATCAAATCATCTAAAAACATGAAGGCCCCAGGTTTCAACAACATCCTGAATCTGGAACTCAAACACTTGAGTTCCAGATTCTACAACCTTCTGGCACTGATTTTTAATCAGTGCCTCAGACTTGGCTACTTCCCCTCGTGTTGGAAGTCAGCTAAAGTCATACCCATCCGGAAACCTGGGAAGTATGCGTCCTCTCCTTCAAATTATCGACCAATCAGCCTTCTCTCAGGGTTATCAAAACTGTTCGAAAGAGCAGTGTACCACCAGTTCCTTACATCTGCCGATGAAAACAACTTGTTACTCGAGGAACTAGTGAAGATAATAAACAACTATCTATCAGACAGAACGTTCCGAGCCTCTTAATGGCATCACATCGGATGCTTTCAAAATCGGTGCCGGAGTTCCACAAGGAAGCATCCTTGGTCCCATCCTATAAAACCTGTTCACCTCTGATATGCCGGCTCTCCCTGATGGTGGATCGTTGTCTCTGTTTGCAGATGACACATCCATCGTCTACAAAGGTAGGATCATCGGAACTCTGACTGTCAAACTTCAGAGAGACCTGGACGTCCTGTCTGAATATTTCAACAGCTGGAAGATCCGTATCAACGCGGCAAAGACCCAGGTAATTATCCTTCCACACTCCGAATCTCCCAGACTTGTTCCGTCGGAGAATAACAAGATCTGCCTGAACGGCACAGTGGTGGAATGGTCCAAAGAGGTCGTTTACGTCGGGCTAACACTAAACAGCAAGCTTCTTTTCAGGGAGCACGTTGACAAAACGAAAACCAAGTGCTACATCTTGATAAGATCGTTGTATCCACTTATCAACAGGAAGTCAACCCTGTCCCTGAAAAATAAGCTTGCTGTCTACAAACAAATCATCCTTCCAGTAATCGAGTACGGTATGCCAATCTGGGAGAGTTGCACAAAATGCCATCACCTTAAACTCCAAAGGATCCAGAACAAGATCCTTAGGATGGTCCTAAACAGTCCAACGCGGACTAGTAATTCTGAGATCCACCTACCTGGAATTCAGACATTAGAAGAACGGAGAGTATTCATCCTGGAAAGGTTCAGAGACACTTGTCTGAGATCAAATCATCAGATCATACGTGATCTAGCACGTTACGTTAATCCTGATGAATGTGGGCGTCTTAGTGGAATACCTGTATAATGAGAGAGAGAAGGATTAGTAATTTCCATTTAATTCCACTACCTTATTTGCTTATCCTCGACAGATACGCGTATTTCGTCTACAATGTGCAGACTTCTTCAGTGTCTTGTACTGATACTCGACTATTAGTACAAGACTCTGAAGAAGTCTGCACATTGTAGACGAAATACGCGTATCTGTCAAGGATAAGCAAATAAGGTAGTGGAATTAAATGGAAATTACTAATCCTTCTCTCTCTCTCATTATACGTTAGGTTAAGTTAAACTCGTAGTTAGGTTGGTTTATCACTTTTTTTCAATTCAAATAAAACACATCCCCAAAGGGGTATTCTGTAAACTAGTTGAAGAACGCAAATATTAAATTTAAGTATCAAATTAAACAAAGAGGAAGATCCAGGTAGGCTAATCAATTAATATGATAAATCAATGTACTACCATAATCAACAGAAATAAACATAATTGTACTACTACTACTTAGGTGTATCCTCTGTTTTCAAGTTTGGTTACAAGATTACAACTCTGGAGAGCATTTTGTGTGGTCGTTGTGAGCGTGTTGTTCTGAATATGGCGATGAGTGTGCAAAATATTACTCAATTCCATCCTCCCTATTCGCACGCGCCCGAGGATCGGAGGCGAATGCCACTTCGACTTTTTTCGTCTACTTACTACTCTCTGACGACTGTGCTGGGGAAGCAGCATATGCATGTAGGTAATTGGTAGATTTGTTAGTTAATTCGACGCTTTTGGACAATGCTGGAGTTTTTCAATAGTTTCTTGTTGAAAATCAACATTTGTAAGCATTGTTATCAATGCGTAGCCATATTTCTGATCGATTGGTGATAAAATTATTGAGATTGGACCAGGGGCAGCTGAGTTATTAACGTTCAAAATCTTTCTTAATTTGTTACATGTTCCATTTTCGGTTTTCACAATGTTTCACATCCCTATATTTTTAAGTGCGCAAGCCTGATTTTCTATGGATCACTTTCATTAGTTTAAGGTTCATTGCTGAATGTTTTATGGATCATTTACAATATGTTTAAGAGTAATTCATACAATTTCAATGCTCATTTTTTAGAAATTTAGCGATACATTTTTACAATTGTGTTGCTAAATTTTACATAAATTATGGATCATATTGATATTTTTTAAGGATCATTCCCACTTTTTAAGAGATTTCCTGTGGTGTCTTATGGTTCATTTGGATGTTTTTTAAAGAACGTTTTTCAAAATTTAATGGATCGTTTTATCAGTTCCAAAGGTGCATTGTTAGGGCTGCCATTTTTATATCGTTCCATAAATTGAAGAAAAATAAAAAATAAATGTGATAAATCAGAAAATTTTATACGTATTAACCATAAGTAAACGACTCAGAAAAATTTTAATGTTTTCCCTAATGCTGATTGACCAAAATTATCAGTCAGAGCGCCAGCACCCCGTCCTCCCTACACGCACAATGCACGGCGGCCTGATGGTGCTTTTTCATTCCTTCCAATTTGGCCAGGCAATGGGACGAGAGAGCATTCACCTCCCCCATTCAAGGACGAACGACTCTATCATCTCCACAGGGTGGGGGCTTGGCTGAGCTGCTATGGAGAGTCGGGGATAACCGATGTATCCAGTGTGCCATTACATGCAGATTTATGTATCGGCACCGGCGGGGGAAAACCCAAAGAAATTGGCAGTTGTGATATAGATTTCTCCTAGGAACCCTCAGCATCGGGGCTAGGTACCCATGAGAACAGGGTGTCAGTTCAGTTGAGCTTGCGCGAATGCCTCGCTAGACAGATGGGTATCCTTCGGGCATTTACTTCGATGCTACACTTTCGATGATGATGGCCCGGCATTGTGGTTGGTTTCTTTTCGTACAGCAGATAAGGGTTGAACGTCGAAAGAGAAAAGAAAAAAATAACTTCACCTACCACTACCAACTAGCACTCTGCTATATGTGGAGAAAATGGATGTCCTTATGGAAATGTATCGTTCAATTTATGGGTTTGCATGCTGGGCTGGTGTTACAGTTTTTTGTCGTCTTTCTTATAGGTTTGTTGTTTGGTTGGCAGGACAGGATTTATGCTTGCACATTTGCTTATTACATTACAAGATGTTTGCCCAATCTCATATGTGAGGGTAGATTGATGGTGCTATTCAATTGGAGAGGTGCCTTTTCATCAGTAGGCAGCAATGGGAGGCTTTTAGGATGGTCTCCTCTTTGTGTTCATTGGGCAATTTCCACAGAACTTAAGCCTGCCCAGTTTTAGCAGCTCAGGGTAAATGTATGATTGAATCGCCATCCAAAAACACTTAGCTTGTATCAAAAATTGTGGTTCTTTGTATCGATTACACGACAATTATTGATAGCTGAAAGGAACATGGCGAGGTTCAGCGTTTGTTCAACGGTCATGGCAACGTCTCGGTGTGTGTTAATTGCTTTATAAAGACTACTGTACAAGACACGACCGCATTGTTGACGTAGGACTACTAGCGATCATTTTTCAATAGTTAATCATTGATAAACAACTATCTGATTTATACCAAACAAATCTTATAATCATTCTGAATAAAACTGTTTTATTAAAATAGAATTTTTTTTCATAAATGACCATTTTAAAAGCGTTCAAAACTTGACACTATTTCGTCACACAATTTTTTTTTATTCATTCACCTACGTCAGCAAAATACAGAAAAAAGGAGGGGCATAGAATGTTAATCTGAATGCTTAAGTAAATTTGACTGCAGTCATCGTTTGACTGCCGAGTGATAAATAGGGGTGTTCACTGCGTTGTACACTGAAAACGAAACTAACTCAGTGATTAACTTTTACCCATTTGTGAGTCACTTTTACTCATTCGAATGGAAGATTTTCTTAAAGCGTAGGTTACTCAGCGCATGAGTAACTTACGCTTTTAAAAATTTCTTCATACGAATGAGTAAAAGTGACTCACTCTCTGAAATTTTCAGTGTACAACGCAATGAACACCCCTATTTATCACTCGGAAGTCAAACTTTTTTTTTATAAGTTAAATTTACGTTTATTTGCTGTTTTTTTTTAATGTTTCAACATTGGTTTACCATTTCAATTGGTTAGCCCTTGGCTCTTCATGTTTATTCTAATTAATTGGTTATTCTAATGTGATGATTGCGTTTAGTGCTAATTAACAAGATACCCTTTTAAGGGCTTGTTTTCGTTTGAATTTAAAAATTTGATAACCGAATTGCAAAGCAGGTCGCGTGAATAAAATTCATCAGATCATCAAACAGGAAAGGGACGTACAACTCCTGCGAAAACCAGATTTACAATAAAAGTTTGCGAAGGAAATTATATTGAGGATGAACAACAAACAGCTTCGAGTTCGACACAGATCACGGGTGGAACAAACATAAGAAGGTGATATCAGAAGCAGCTTACGATGTACTTCCAAAGGAAAAAAAAAGGAACCTCAATCACCAAACACCAAACGCGCTTATCGAGCTTTGCAAAGGAAGCTGCACAGACAGCGGAAGTTTTCGGATGTGGATAGATGCCATAGACAAATAGTATGGGCCAAGAGTGAACTAGAAAGAGTAAAACGGGAACAGGTTTGGAAAAGTTGGAGGTAATTCTTCGAGTAGATTGATAAGGCTGAACCTTTTCAACGTTTGAGATGCACGTATAAATTTCTCAAATAACATAAAAAGTACCAAATGCGGAAATGGCTAGAGTCAGTGTATGAGTCTGTTGTTACAGCTCATAACATACCCTTTCTTCCTGAAGCTGGTGAGGACATCCCTGCGCCATTAAAGATGGACATTGAGGCTATCTTCCAAGGCTTCAGAACTGGTACTTGTCCGGGACCAGACGGTTTAAATGTGGAATTGTTGAAAAATGTACCAGAGTAGTATATGAACGAACTTCATACAGTGATTGAAAATATTCGGATCGAAAACATGGCTCCTGAAAATATTTTGGAAACTATTCAGATACCGATTCCAAAGAACTCGTATCCTAAGGAGGCAAGTGATTTCCGTAAAATAATTCTTTGTAACGTGGTTTACAAAATTGTAGCTACCCATGAAATTAGATGAAACCACCGAAGAAATCCCATCATACCAAGCTGCATTTCTGAGGAATCGGTCCGTGGAAGACCACATTTTCTCCTCTAAAAGAATCATGGAGGAATGGTGGAACAGAGGAGATGAACTTCTCTTTGGATATCCGGCAAACTTTCGATTCGGTGGATCAAAATTCATTAGTTGATGCCTTAAAGTTCATGAAGGTCCCAAACTTTTTAATCAATATAATTATGAAATTGGTCCTGCATGAGAGCACGTCTTGGAGGTGCTCAAATAAAAAAACTCCTAAAGTACTGAAGGGTAGAGGAGTAAAGCAAGGGTGTCCCCTTTCCCCCAGACTCTTTACCACAACACTACATCATGTACTGAGTCGCTTGAAAGAACGTTTTCCTTACATCTCACTGGGTCAGAATGAAGGAATGTCGCCACCAGTAATTTTCGTTTACGCAGACGACATTCTGATCGCAGTATGGATCAACTGGATGAAATCGTACGGGTTCTGGAAGAGCTCTTAGCAGAATCAGGATTAATTGTGCTTTCCGGAAAATCTGAGTTCATTGTAAGGGACCCACAGTCAATCAAGGTAGCAGTTGAAGATATGTTCAAAATTGCTGAAATGGAGTACCTGGGAACATATCTCACCGCTACGCTAAACAGACCGGAAAATGTAAAAAAAATACTTGGAAGGGCAAGTAAAATTATTCTTTCGTTCTTGCTGAAGAACAAACCTCCTTGGTATATAGTTTGGAGAATTTAGGCAACGGTAATTGTTCCCACCAATCACCATTGTTTTTAGACTAATTGCCATGGCTCTGACGGCGCACAATCGTAGAACCCTTCAAAGGTATGAGCGTAAAATGCAAGCGTAAGTGCAAGAATGGTACAAAGCTTGCGGAGGCAATGAGAAGCAGACAACGAGGAAGCTGCTGATGGGTCGTACTATTGGGAAAAAAGCTAAAACTTACCGAATTCTCTATTGGGGTCATACAGCGCGAAGGGACGAAAATCATTTGCTACAAGCAGCATTTAACCTTCGATTACCAAGCCCAAAAAGATTCAGTAGACCATGTGATAGGTACATGGTTCGTAACATTGGACAAAGAATTACAGTCATTCGGTTAGACAAAAACCGACTTCCAAGGAATACTACATGACAGAGATACTTTGAAGAAAGAGGCTGCAAAGTTATACTTATTAAATGAAGCATCAGATAGCGAGATGACGGTAATCTCACTAGGTACTGACCAATCATCAAACGAAAGTGATGATGGTTGGATGAACATTATCAAAGGTTGAGGCAATAAATACGATGGAAACAGCAATGGAAAATCATTAATTTATATTGAGAGGGCTGAGGTGTAAGGGTAAGGCTCATTTCCCAGATTGGCATACCGTATTCTATTACAGGAAAGATTATTTGCTTATAGACAGCAAGTTTCTTTTTCAAGGACAAAGTGGATCTCCTGTTGATGAGTGGATATAAGGATCTCGTCAGGATGTTACATTTGATTTTTGTTTTGTCAATGTGTTCCCTTGCTGTGGAGTGTAAGGCCGAGGTATACTACCTCTTTTGACCATTCCATTCAAGATGATGTTATTATTCTCAGACGGAACAAGTGTGGGTGATTTGGAATGACGAAAGATGATGACCTGTTGAAATATTCTGATAGGACATTTAGGCCTCTCTGAAGTTTGGCAGTCAGAGCTCCGATGACCATACCCTTGTAGACGATTCATGTGTCATCTGCGAACAGAGACAGCGATCCACCATCAGGGAGAGCCGGCATATCGGAAGTGAACAGGTTGAACCAGATGGGGCCAAGGATGCTTTCCTGTGGGACACCCGCACCGATGTTGAAAGCATTCGATGTCCTGAATGTCCTGTCCGAGAGGTAATTTTTAATTATCTTCACTAGGAAGATGGAAAGACCGTACTGCTGCAATTTGAACACCAGGTCAGGTCCAACAACACCCGGGCAGATGTTCTCGAAACAGACTTGTTCCGTCTGAGAATGTTTGTTACTCGAGTTAGCTGGTGGACGGTCGAACGACCTTTCCGAAAACCAAACTGTTCCTCGAGTGACAAGTTAAGATCCTCGGCAGATGTTAGTAGCCAATGACCCTTTCGAACAGCATGGATAACCCTGAGAGAAGAATCATCAGTCGATAACTGGAAGTAGAGGACGGATCTTTCCCAGGTTTCCGGATGGGTATGACTTTAGTTAACTTCCAGCACGAGGAAAAGTAGCCAAGTCGGAGGCACAGATTAAAAATCAGTGCCAGATGGTTTGAGTTCCAGATTCAGGATGTTGGCGAAACCTGGGGCCTTCATGTGTTTAGATGATTTGATACACGCCAACAGTTCATCAGCCATAATCTTGGATTCCTCGGAAAAATATTGCGAATCTTATGGAGGTTGATTGCGTTAACAACAACCTCAGCTTCGTGAGGGCTGACGATGTTTTGTCCGAAATTATGGGAGGTGACGCAGTGTTGACCTATCGCGGCAGCCTATTCTTCCGGAGTTATCAGATGAACCACTGCATCGCCGTAACGATCCAGTGGGGTCAGTGGTAAAATGGGTCTTGGCTTATTTTTAAGAATTTTGGTTAGTTTCCAAAAGGGCTTTGCACAATCTGGGAGAGAGCGGATCCTGTTAGCAAACTCCTGGTTTCTGAGGTCTACCATCCTGGCTTGGATGGTTTTGTTAGGCGATTACAGTGGGTATTAAGGACAGGCAGACCAGAGCGTTGGTCTGCCTTCGGATGGTGTTACGGAGTGTTATAAGGCCATTGGTACATCGGTCAAGGTTCAGAGCAGGCTTGCAATTGCTCATTACAGCTAAAATGCTATTTTTCGTTATTATGAAACAATGGAATACTATAATGATATTTAGTTTTTATTTGTAAGATGCAAGAAGAGGTGGTAAAGTTTGTGTATGACATATAAAATTTGTCAATTTTGCTTTCAGTAGGTCACAACTAGTGATTTCATGATAGCTGATTGCTCGCTCATCGCGTTGCTCATCGTTACAGCTAATCGCTAGTTGTGACCTTCTGAAAGCAAAATTGACAAATTTTATATGTCATACACAAACTTTACCACCTCTTCCAAATAAAAGTTATCATTATAGTATCTAATTGTGGATGAAATTTTTTTCGGTGCCAATGTCAACGCTGTAGTTACCACATTCTATGACGTGATTTTCGGAATACACCGCTCCGTAGAACTCTCTATCGTTGCTCGGATAATCAACCGTAGTAAAATTCGGAGCTTCAACACCGACGTAACATTCTTCGCCACTGCTTTTTTTCGTCATCGAACCGCAGAAAACAGGATCATTCTTCGTAGACTCGAAGCTGAATACGAAGAAAGCGTATCATCCTCTTTCCGTGAGTATATCTTCCGAATCGAAGACGAGGTTAAAGCACAGAGAACAGACATGCAAGTCATGTTCCTAAAGTGTGTAAGAAATATAAGTGCTATTTTGAATAGACATTTGAAACTAGCAATATCGTGGTGGCGCTAGTGTCGCTGCCCATCGACGTCGATGACCGGCAGACGACTGAATGCTGAATTGCCCGAACTACAGGAGATTTTCTTCTCGCGTGGAGTCCAAGCGCTTGCAACGAAAAAGTTATTTTCCGACCACTTCCACCCGGAGGCTTTTCGAATTCCTGGAAGAACGGATGCAGGGTAAGCAGTGTTCAAATGTTACCACATTTTTCTGAATTTAAATGAGGGCCAATTGGAGTTCACACCTTCACTGAATCATTTGAAGATACGCCGTCAGTGAACTCAAAAAAGTCACGGTTGTAGATCTGTAAGAAACTGTAGAAGAGCTTAGTTTTTTATTCGAAAATAATAGTTCCGCAGAAACTCGATTGATTTCCGAAGTTTCGTCTTGTTTGTTTTGAACTGATTTGACAGTTCATTTGGATACACGGTCAATAAGATCAACCAAATTTTTTTGCTCAGTTTACGCATTTATCGTTTAAATCGAGTCACAACATTCCGTATGGCAGCGCTAGTGTTTCTAACGTATTTTAATTTGAATACTTACACATAATTTTTCGAAAAATGTGTTTAAGCTTGGATGTCTGTTCTCTGTGGTTAAAGTGAATCCCTTTTCTTTCTGGCGCTTTTTCAAAAGCAGGAAAGTCACTTAGTCGTTCCAATTGGAAATGACATTCGATGGCACAAGTCAAGACATCGTAGGTTCAGTCGAACTCTTTGCCGATTATAACAAATCAGTGTACAATGCTGCCCTCCTTTTGCGGCGCCGGTGCAGTAGTGATAAGCGCCGGGATGTTCTAAGGCATAACATCTCTGATCACGCCTTCCTTCGGAAGAGAAGTAAAGCCGTTGGTCCCCCGTTCATGAGTTGTTGGGTCGGTAGGTAGGGTCCAAGTGTGGGAGCTGCCTCCCTGGTGTCGATAGTATTGGTGCTCAGCACGGAAAACAAGATCGACGGAAAACAAACCAAAGGATAAATGCTGCCCTCCGGTAGATTCGCCCGGAGTTGTTAAATTCCCTGCCTTCATACGATATATTTTTCCCGTGCCCAACGTTCACCATAGTAGATGTTACCAATGTGCTGAACTCTGTAGATCCCTCAAAAGGTCCTGGATCAGATAAACTACCTCCCGGGTTTATTCGTCAATGTGCTGAAGTACTCGGACTACCTGTTTGTTGGTTATTCAACCTTTCATTATTGGAAGCTGTCTTCCCGGACGCATGGAAGCTGTCTGCCGGAAGCATTCATAGCGTTGAGAATTAACGACCTATTTCTATTCGTTGCTGTTCAGCAAAGACGATCGAGCGATAGAATGAACTCTGCTGCTAAACCCATGGTTTCTCAATATCAGCATGGTTTTGTGGAGAATCGTTCTACCGGTATAAATCTGATGACATACGCTAGCATGCTAAACTCCAGTTTGAAAAAGCGCTGCCAAGTTGACAGTATTTCCGTGGATTTTTCCAAAGCGTTTGATAAAGTGCCTCATTCATTAACTCTGAGAAAGTTACTACACCCTTGAATTTTAATCTTTTCGTCGACGATTTGAGCCTCCGACTTAACTCAAATCGCCTTATGTACACTGACGATCTTAAGATTTATCAAATCCTCAGTTCGTTGGTGGATTGTGCTGCTTTACAGCAAGTCATTGATACCATTGCAAGGGGTGTGTGTCTCAAACGGAATGGTGATGAACTCGATGAAGTGTAAAATTATAAGTGTAAGCAGATCGCGGTCGCTTGTGCACTTTGGCTATGCGGTTAATGCCATTAAATTGAATCGTATAACATCTATTAAAGATTTTGGAGTTATAATGGACTGCAAGCTATGTTTTCACGACCAAGTTCGAAGCGTTCTTGAGTATGCTGTGCAAATCTGGACCCCTCACAACGAAACCCATATTACCCGAATTGAAAGAGTGCAACGTTGCTTTGTTCAATTTGCCCTACGAAGATTACCTTGGAGTGATCGGCTCAGGTTGCCTCCCTACGAACATCGATGTTGATTGATACGGTTGGAACCTCTGCGCCAACGGCGTACCTACATATCTTAAACGAATGTTTGCATTCGAGATTCTAAGTAACCGGATTGACTGCCCTGATCTTCAGCAACAGGCAAACATCTACGTTCCAGCGTGACGGTCCCGTCAACGTTCGTTTTTCTGGGCTGCTGCACTTGAGACATGTTTTAATTTGATGCCGAATTTTTTGACTTCAATATAAGTAGAAATATTTTTTAAACTAGAATAAGAACTTATTTAAGTGATTCACAGTCTGTGCAGCATAGCTGAAGACGCAGTGAAATAAGTAAATAAATAAGGTAACTTTACTTATTTATCGTGCCTTCACATTTTTCTATCGAGCATTTCAACTTAAGTATTGGTATGTTTACCTGTTTTTCATGGGGTAGTTATTTTAAATTTAAATGAACTTAATGATTAAAACATGAGCATCAGAACATTTTCCCAATGCAAAATACCAAATGAAACCAAATAGATAGTTTTTACTTCCCAACAGTTCTCCACACTACTGTTAACCACCAACTAGAGAGTACATGCACAAATCAAAATCAAGGCAAATATCGAAACCTCCTCGCCTAAGTGCTTGCGGAAGCTCCGTTTAATAAAAAAATAACATTTTTCATTCTCGACATCTACAAGGGCGCACTGATTGTGTAATATCAAACTGCCTAGGCTCGGATCGCATCCTATTCTTTATTTTTTTTCCGAAGCTTTCAGCCGAAATCACATCCCATTTATCACCGGACCTGTCCGAGCCGGCAAAGTCGCTGCCAGTCTGTGTTGCGTGCCGGCATTGGGTGCGATAGGCTCCGGAGCTTTACGCCCTTTTTAATCCATTCCGGGCTCACAATAGTTTTTTTCCGCCGTGTGCTTTCCATTCCAAATTGGCCGTTTCCCGAAGCGTGTTGATTAAAGGCCAAATCGTGATGGGCGCGATTCACGGATTTGACCGTATATCACACAGTCGGACGGGCGAGCATATGTGAATTACAACAGTTTCTGGGGCCAGGTATTGGAAAAAGGGGTTTTCCAGTTGGGTAGCGTTTGTTTTCCGGACCATTTGGGTGAGAGGAGATAAATTACGGCAAATGAATTTGGGCAGAGCCTAACTTTCGATAAATTGATAAATTGGTATTGGCTGAGCGCCACTGGGAATCACGGGTTAATACACTAACTATATATGGTTGGGATTGTGGTTTATTAAGTCCGGGAGAATAACTGCTGCCCACATAATAATAATTCTGGTTTCATAATCTCTTTCGCAGGTATGCACAGCACCAACTTTGCGGTTCGGGTAAGAATCCTAACAGCTTAATGATCCCCTGTCTCGTGGAGGTATAAATTTAGGTAATTTGTCACAACCGTCGCCGCACTGAGGTCCAGACGAAGAAAGGTGGAAAGGAATCCTGGTTTGAAGAATAATGAACTCCGGACGCCGTCAAACAAAGCGATGGTTGTGGGTGGTTTGCTTTGTATTTTTTGGCTCTATTGCGTCGGTAATTAAGATTGCCGGAAGGCGGATCTGCCCCGTTTAGGGTTGCAGGTGGATTGAATTATAGGAAAAGGGTAAAATTGACTTGGAAGAGCGAATTAATTTATCAAATTTAAAACAGGGGGCAATTGAAAGACACCATACTACTTTGATCATCGGAGTCAATAGCTAACATTCTCCTGGTAACCCTATCAGTTTTATCGCCATCATCATTACCCATCTTATTCTCGAGGCACATAATAATATGAATACGAAAACAAAAAGACAAAAGAAAGACACTTTCAAATGCCTTCGAGTGGGAAATTAGCGAATGAAAACCATTTGCATTTACTTCTTCGACTGGTGTTGCTTCTTCTTCTCCGGTAGCCACGAAAGCACCTTCAGCAAAATTCCGTTTCAAAAGACGATTTCACAGACAGGTGAGCGTGAGAGGAAACCCCCGGTTCAGTGAAAAGGCTTTTCTCTTGCCGGGAAAGGCAGCCAGCGCTAGGTGCCTGCCATTATTACTGGAACAATGAATGGCTTACTTACTTCTTTACCTTTGGTGTAATTATGGCGGAGCTGTGACCAATGTTATTTTTGCTTATATCACGAACTGGAACTAAAAGCAAATGACAAAATCGGCCATCAACAATGCATTACCTGAACCGAGGTCACAGGATTTTCCTGGTTTTTTTTTCATGGGAACTCGCCATTACTAAGTTAGGTTTTCATCAGCATCAAACAAGTCACTTTTATGTTTTGACACTCCGGCGTTGTCGTTCAAACTCAAATGGATTCATTCGCCTGCAAACGAACTTTGCAACTGCAATGTGACATCCATTAACAGGATTTACTGTCACTGGCGGGGACTCGCCTGCAGTGCCATCATGTGCCGTTTCGCCAGTTTAATGGATGTACATTGGCTACGAGGTTCCATTTTATTTTAGCGTGGGAAATGATATGTTACCATGCAGCTGTTGCCCTATTTTGATGCGCGAAAAAAATACACATACACACTGCCTAATGCCGGTAATGGAAAAGCTACATTTGGTTGTGAAGGAAATTTTTATTTCCTTGCAACGTTGTACAGAATCCCAGGAATCACTCTGCCGATAGACGTTACATGTAAGAGGATTACTTTTAAGAGTGAAGTCAAATTATCGGATTGTTTTTCGTTGATCAGTTATATCACGTTTACAAGCTCCTTTTGAAGACATATACGTTGCTAGGATTACATTTTGTGGGGATTTTCTCGATTTTCCATAAGCTAGCCTGAGATTATTTAAAAATTAAAACGCGCATTAAGATGACAGAATAAAAAAAATGTGAGCCAGTGTACAAGACATGACCGCATGGTTGACGTTGATTACGTTGAGCTGTTTAGTGAACTGTTCGTGCATTTTTCTTGATATTGATATTGGTTCTATGTACATATTTTAGTTACAATAGTTTATAGTATCTGTTTATTTTTTTTTCTTACTTTATGTGTTCGCGAGTGCAGGTCAATGGAAATGTAAAAAGGTGCTCGTTATTCCCCTTCTTCTCCTATCTATAGAATACTGTGATTTTTATAAAATCATACGTTTGTTTTCCAATAGGTAGATGCTTAGTACAACATTAATTCAAACTTAGAGGGATTCAGTTATTGAATTTCAAAATCTGAGCAAAAGCTCGTATACAGGCAGTGCTGTGGTTGTGGGTAGTCAAGGGTAGTCGACGACTACTTAGCTCCAAACCGAAAAAAAGCTTACTAAATAGGTATAAAAGAGCAATCCAATCCAATAACTAGCGTTTCTGAAATTCATGTTCAGGTGAAAATTGAAAAATCGGTAAAATTTAAATTTCAATCGCCCCTGATAGACAAATTCAGGAAAAATTTATCAAAAGCGTAAAATTTTAAATGACTTACGCCCCTGACATACACATTCAGGGAAAACATTAAAAAGGTAATATTTGATATGGTTTGCGCCTCTGGTAAGCATGTTTAAAATGATTAAAATTGTTCAATTTGAAGTCGCTAGCAACCCTGATATACAGGTTCAAAAATGTTATAAAACATATATTAAATCTGGTAAAATCTGAAAACAAGAATTGGTTGGTGCCCCTGGGGAAAAATAGAAAAAAAAAATACTTTGACTATGTTTAGTATTACTTCTGCGTGAAGTAAACGATTTAAATAGTTGACTATTCTAATGCCAAATAACAGACTAAAGTGGTAATTTTTATACTATAGATGGAGGAGATGAAAGTATAGAGTTGATAGTTCCGTTAGAGAACGGCAGTGTGAAAATTTCATATGGGTCATTCCGCGCCAAGTGTACACAGCACATGAAATTGACCTCTTCCGATTTGGACCAAATTTGTAGGGAATGTTCATTTAAGTTCAAATTTTAAAAATCCAAAGTTTTATGCTAATCGGAGCACCCCTCGGTCAAGGGGCGCATTTTCCATTTTTCGTGATTCTTTGGAAAGCACTAACTTTTGTTCATATCTCCGGAACAAATTAAGCTACAAATTGCATTAAGCATTGTTTTAATAAGGAAATTAGACAAGAAATCTAAATCTGTAATTTTTATTTCTGCACAGTGTTGCCAAATATTTTTTTATTTTTGTTTGAAAACTTTAAATGCAGTTTTTTCATAGTACGTGTCGTTTAATTTTCATTTTAAAGACACCATCGTGTTCTGCATCCTTTTTTACATAAGAAACACTTAACGACAAAAAGTAATTTGCGTAGTTCCTGAGATATTGCATTTTGAATGAATGAAAGTCATAAATTATGAGGGGAAAACTTTTTTTTTTATTTTTTTTTTTCCATTTCATGACTTATTGTGTGAAATAATATTTAAAGAAAAAAAAATCGATTACATTACCAAGAACAGTGTTGCCGAATTTAAATATTATTTAGTGACTAAAAACTTTAATCGTGATTTTTTTAAGTTGATGCATCTAAATATTTGGTTTGATTGCACCATCGTGTCCCACAGCATTTTTACATAAGATAGAGTATCTAGAACAAAGTTCAACGCAATGTAACATTTTCGGAAAACAAATTAAAGAAAAGTGTTTTTTTTTTTTCTGATGCATTTTCTACAGCAATGGAATTAATATCCAAACCTATTATTTTAAATGTTTTCAGAAGGTAAGTGCACAACGGACCTAAATCTATATTTTTTGGTACAAGAACGCCAAAATAACTATTTATTAAAATATGACATTTTTGTTTTTTTTTTATATATTAGGCGTCTATGTTTTAAGCATCTCTGGCGCATCTGTCTAGTTCATTAGAAGTTTGCAGATACCGAGTGGAAAATGGTGTGTTCTATTCAGGGGGTAAGCCACTTTGCCACCTTGTATTAAACACATCAAAAACACTCTTCGACACTCTTCGACACACTCAAACACCCTTCAACCACCATGAGAACCAATTTTTCAATCCTTTGATGCCCTTTTTTGTTTTTGTTGATTTTTTTTTTCTGAGGGAGGGACCTCCAGAAATCGGTAGGATTCCACAAAAAAACTGATCGGGACACCGAAGTAGCCCTCACCCCCACAATTAGGAAAGAAGATTCTTGATGTTGAATTGAAACATTGAAAAACAGACAATTTCAACCTTCTACAGTTATTCGTCGCAAGAGTTTAAAACCAATTTCTGCCCGGTTTCATGACGAGTACAATAAGAACTTAGCCAAAAAATTTCGAAGGTCGGAAAGTATGCGGTCAATGTCATCTGGCTGTTAAAAAAAACATGGATAATGACCAGCCATCTGCAGGTAAAATTCATCTTGAATTATTCATTTCAATCCCAGCCGTACGAAAGCACTTCTATATTGTAGCGAAACAATCCGAGTTTTTCAAATTCACTCGTCATAGCTTACGTGAAGGTGAAGTCGTTGTAGTGGCAGATTTCTCTGAAAACTATTCTTTTGTTTTTTTTTAAGTGTACAGGGAATTCATTATAATCATTTGCTGGCAACCGTTCACACTTTTGATGCCTACACTGTACACCAGAATAAAGTTGTACCATTGAACTGCGTCATAATGTCCGATACTCTAGAGCACAGCACAACAAAATTTCATGCTTTCCAGCGCCATTTCAAAGAGTATCTCAAATCCTAGGTATCACAGTTGTCCAAAATCTCGTAGTTCTCCGATAGTGCGGTACCCTGGTTTTCCACGAAAGCAAATTTGGGGTGCCCACTGAGTGGCACTACTTTGTTACGGCACATGGCAAAGGACCAAGCGACGGATTGGGATGAACTTTGAAGAGATTGGCAACGCGAGCTAGTTTACAAGGAGCCACTATTCACACGTCAAAGGAGCTCTATGACTGTGCAATGAAGAATTGCAATACAAACGTTAGATTTGTGTCATCTGAGATCTGTTCCGAAGAAAAACAAAAACTGTTCCGCCGTTTTGCATCAGCTGCATCTATTTCCGGTATTCGTTCAATACATGCAACAGCTCCTTCTGGTATTGATACCATTATTATGAAAACTGTTTCTGGTGCCACAACTGGTTCAGCTTTTAGAGTTGTGGCATCGAAACGTGCAAAGCAAGTGGATTCGAATAATAATGGGAAGAAATCATCACGAAGTGCCTTGAGAAGAAAAATAAGTAAATTGTAAATTATGTTTTACATTGTTATAATAAAATGTAAGAAACAAATCGATCAGTGTTTGATAAAATATGTATTGGAATGTCTTAATTTATAATGCAATTCGTTTAGATTATTACTAGTGTAAAGTTTTCAGTCACTAAATAATATTTAAATTTGTCAACACTGTATAAAAACTATTATTGGTTTAATCATACCTATTTTGTTTCGATCAAGTATTATTTAACAAAGTAAGTCATGAGAATGAATCTTATTACGAGGAAACGTTAAAAAATAACCCTTATAATTTATGACTTTCGTTCATTCAAAATGCAATATCTCAGGAACTACGCTAATTACTTTTTATCGTTAAGTGTTTCTTATGTAAAAAAGGATGAAGAGCACGATGGTGTCCTTAAAATGAAAATTAAACGACACGTATTATGAGAAAACTGCATTTAAAGTTTTCAAACAAAAATAAAAAATATTTGGCAACACTGTACAGCAACAAAAATTACAGACTTGGATTTCTTGTCTAATTTCCTTATTAAAACAATGCCTAATGCAATTTGTAGCTTTATTTGTTCCGGAGATATGAACAAAAGAAAGTAGTGGTTTCTAAAAAATAATGAAAAATGAAAAATGTGCCCTTGATCGAGGGGTGCTACGATCAGCATACAACTTTGGAATTTTAGAATTCGAACTTAAATGAACATTCCCTCCAAATTTGGTCCAAATCGGAAGAGGTCAATTTCACTTTTGCAATTTTTTGTGACCACTTGACGCGGAATGACCCATATAGATAGTAGATAGCGAGCTTAGGACAACTTTTAAAGAAGGTACAAATCGGTTTTTTCATCTCTCTTTACCAAAATCCCCCTTTGGAGAGGGATGGTGAGGGGTATCCCCTCGAGATCGTCAAGTCGACGATGACAGGAGCACATACCGTGTTAGGGATAAACAATAGCTGCTTTTTCCAAACCTACGACTGGATGCCTTCCTTCAAATAACAACTGAAGTGCGGTAAAAATCGTTGGTACTTGAGCGGTCAGCGTTCAGCTCTTTTGCCAGTGGTTGCGGGGGTGGGACACCCCTCACCATCCCTCTCCAAAGGGGGAGTTTGGTAAAGAGAGATGAAAAAACCGATTTGTACCTTCCTTAAAAGTTGTCTTAAGCTCGTTATCTACTATCTATATGCAATTTTCACACTGCCGTACTCTAACGGAACTATCAACTCTATACTTTCATCTCCTCCATCTATCGTATACAAATTATCACTTTAGTCTGTTTTTTGAAATTAGCATCTTCACCTTAACAAAAATATAAATTTAAAATACTTAGTCTGGAAGACATGTTTAGGAAAAAATGCAAAGTTTCAAGTGGCTTACGCCCCTGGTAGACAAATAAGTTAACTTTGAAATGGCTAGTGCACCTGGTAAACATTTTTTTTTTCCATTGGTTTGTTTTTTCCGTCGATCTAGTTTTTCGTGCTGAGCACCAATGCTACCGACGTGCCAGGAAGGCAGCTCCCACACCTGGACTGTACCTATCGACCCATCAACTCATGAACCGGGGACCAACGGCTTTACTTCCCATCCGAAGGAAGGCTTGATCAGAGATGTTATGCCTCAGAACATCCCGGCGGCGCCGACTGGGATTGAACCCAGGCCTGCTGGGGTGAGAGGTGATCACGCTTACCACTACACAACCGGCGCCGTTCACCTGGTAAACATGATCAGGTTAAAATGGACAAACATCTTAAATCAGAAAAAAAATTAAAAATTAAAAATTTGAAATAGTCTGCGCCTCTGACATACCGATATAATCAGGGATAAAAAAAATCATTAAATTTGAAATGATTTGCGCCCTTGGAAGACAACTTCAGAAAAAAATTTGAAAAATATGTAAAATTTGAAATGGCTTGCACCCCGGGTAACCATGTTCAGGTAAATATTGATTAAATAAGCTAAATTTGGAGTGGCGCCCCTGGTAAACATGAATAGCGAAACATTTAAAAATATATAAATTTGAAATGGCTATATGTAATAACCCTGGTAGACAAGTTTAGGGAAAAAATTAAAACAAATTAAATTTAAAATGTCTTCTAAACATGATGTAGGAAAAAATTATATATAATGTTAAATAAAATCTGGAATGCTAGCGCCCCTGGCAAACTATTCAAGGTTAAAATTGATAAAAATCTTTAAATTTGCAGTGGCTTATTGGCAGACAAAAGTTGGCACTTCTTAGGGACGTAAGATAGAAATTTTGACATGATGATGCTATCAAAATTCTTTCACGGGTTATGTATGGAAGAGAAGTTTGGAATCATATAAAAAAAGCTCGAAATCACTTCGAGAATCATTCGGAATCACTTTGAAAAGTAGAAAGTGTCCCTTCAGACAAATTCGGAATCACTCCAGAAAGTACTGAATCACTTCAGGAATGTTTGGAATCACTCCGAAAAGTACTGATTTATTCCAGATAGTTTGTAATCACTTCCGAAAGTACTGAATCACTTCGGAAAGAAGAGAATCACTTTTGAAAAGTTTGAAATTATTTCAGAAAAGCTCGCAAATTCTTGGGAAAGTATTGAATGACCTAAGAAAATTTCTTTGGAAATTACATAATCTTTCTAGAAAATTTGTAATCGAACCTTTCTAGAATTTCCGTAAGAACTGAATAATTCCGGAAAGAACTGAATCACTTCACAAAGCTTCTGAAAGTACTGTATCCATTATCACTAGTTTGCAATCACTTCCTCAAGAACTGAGTCACTATGTAGTAACTGAATCATTTCAGAAAAGTTTTAAATCCCTTCAGAAAATATCTAATCACTTCAGAACAATCGGAATTACTTTGGACAGCACATAATCATTTCAAGAGAGTTCGAAATCTCTTCTGAAAGTATTGAAACACTTAAGAAAATCTTGGAATCAGTTTGGAAAGTACTGAATTACTTCAGATAGCACCGACATAATTTAGCATGAGAATGATTTACCGCTCGCGGTTGCTAATCCGTTACTACCAGATCACCTGTAGTACACAGATAAGCAACAGACGATGCGTGTGACTAGCATCTGCAATGCGTAAAAACTGGTGATCTCATACTTTACGATAGGCAATAACAGCACCGGCCGCGTTCATATGTAGGTCAATTAAGGAATGGATAGGAATGTGTTGACGTGATTCTCGCTTTGTTTGAAACCGAGAAATCCTCCTCACTTCCACAAATTTTTCAATAGTTTTCAACAGGATTCACTTAAGGGAGTTTTGATTCTTATCGCTAAGCCATATAAGTACTCAATTGTGACACAACGAAAAAGGTCTGCAACATAGATGAAGTATAGTCAACTCTCCACAACGGGATGTCCACTAACTCGATATCTAGTTATAGAACCATAGTAAAAATGAATGTCATGGCTACTGCGATAGCTTGAGTTCAGAAGGGGAAATGTTGAATCGTTCAAGGATAGACTAACTTCCGAAAGTGTTATATTTTCTGGACTAATTTAACACTTTCGGCTGTAATGCCATGAGCTCTTGGGAACGTTTGAAACAAGAACCAGATATAAACGTAAAAACCTGGCACCAAAACAGTAAACGTATTGCTTATTAAGGCTTCCAACGGTAACATCAATTGTAACAGCACAAACATCTCTGGTTGTTATTTCATATATTTGCGTGCCCACGATTGCGTCATTAAGACGCACACATGCTCCAGGAGTTTGGCACTCCACTTTTGTTAAAAGTAGGAAAGTTTGGGCTCACGAGGTTTCCTAGATAAAAGTTTGCTTTACGAAAGTAAGGTTCTTGTACGAGAGTCACATTGGATGTACCGTTTTGCATTAATTTACGTATATTTATCGTTGCTGTTTTTTTATGCGGCGATTGATTTATGTTATCTTAACAGTAGTCATAATTTATAACTACTCAAGAGATCACAAATTCACCACATCCAGCATAAATTGAACAGCAACGTAGAGACCAAACTGATACTGATTTGTTAAACGCCAGAGGCATTCTGAGGTGAAGAAGGGCGAGCGTGTGCCTCGGAAAAACACAAGTCCGTTGCGCCATGCCATTAATTTGGTTAGCGCAGTAAAGGTTTCATACTGTGGAGGTTTTGATTTGGTAACTTACTGGTAGTTTTGGGAACTTTGTTTTGCCAGAGTTTCGCCTACGAATGTTAAGGAAAATTTCTAGAAATTGTTCAATTGTTTTCCTGAAATTTAGAGAAAGTTTAGTATGATATGAGATAAATAAAAACAATACAAATTATGGTGGTTGGAAAATGCTGACTTTTGGAAACTAATCATAATTTCAAGAAGGCAGGATAACGGGACTTTGTAGATTTTCATGGAAGATTAGCAAATGCCACCTTCGCTACCTGTAGAGTACGGTGCTGCTCATCATGCAGCAGCGATAAAGGAAACGAGATTGTAGGATCGCTTTGCGAGTCTTACATTCCCAAAAATTGGATTTGTGGTTTGCACCACAATTTGTACATTTAAATTTCTTAGGATCTTCCTTCACAGGACAGTTGTCTTTTGCGTGAGAGGAATCACCACAATTCATGCATTTAGCTGGCATGTAGCAATTTTTAGTTCCGAGATCCCATCCCTGGCACTTACGGCACTGGGTGAGGTTTTGGAAATTTTCTCCAGTCTTCCTGAAGTGTTCCCTTTTCACTCGGACATGAAGCAAAAGGCTAGCTTCTTCTATGGCCTTAAGGTTGTTTAGTTCACTAGACTTGAGGTGAACCAAAAAAATCATTAGAAATCCCGTTGCGCGAATCGCCAGGACGGGATTTCATTTTCATTTTGATTACTTGGAGTACGACCATGGAAATCGGAAGTTGTTATCACAATAGGGGGAATCTTTTCCTTCTTGGCATTAAGCCGGGAAAGTTTACTGGAATTTTTCCTGGATGATGGATCATTCTCATCATCCGTGAGCAAATCAAATTGATTGCTCAAATTAATTTCATCAGAAGGGGGATCAAGAGTTTGCCCCTTTCTTTTGCGCTTAGGCGCCATGGCGGCAGTAAACTTTTGTCCAAATCGACTTCCAAACAGATTACTATAAGAATCTGAAGGATCGAAGAGGAATTTTCCAAATCGATATCCAAGAAGGATTACCTCGGGTAGGGTCCAAATAAGGATCAAAGAGGAATAAGAGTTGAAGAAGGTAAAAATGTTAAAGGTTGAGCACTGAAAAGTGCTGCTTAAATTTGTTGTAGCTTTAGGTAGAAGTAACGCTTCTTTCAGCAAAAAGCAATTAGATCCACCCGGCAAGAGAGTGCGATGCGGACTGGCGAACTTAAACTTTATTATAAAGGATTTCTCCTCAGCTATCTTGTATGTTGATTCCATTTGAATGGGATCCGCATTCAGTGCGTACACGAAATTAGCATTTTCACCCATGGGTTTCGTACTTCTCTTCCCGAAGCAAAAGTTGATGGTGTTCTTAATGTCAACGCCACTCAGTATCAAATTGTTTGCTTCCAACGGCAACGGCAAGAGCGATCGAGTTGCAGTCAAAGAACAAAAGTGCTTGATCGAATACACAAACTGTCGTTTGCGATCGACACCAAGAGATACAACTGCCACTGCATCTACAGCTGAAAGCGAACTGTAGTTTCTCAATTTCATAGAGTACACAAATGCAAAATATTGTGTTGGCTTAGGAGGCTCCCAATTAACAACAGTGCAAATGCTCAAAGAACACTAAGTTGAGAGAAGGCGGATTGGTCCCATTGCGACCCAGTAGTTAAATAGAAGAAGATGCTTCACTGCGTGGAAAGATAATGTTCCAAAAAAAACCCAAAACAAATGCACTTGACGGATGTCATACCGTCAATCATCTTAAAAGCTTTCTCCAATGTCTGTGCTCAAATGCTGCCTTCCTGCAGCGGGGAAAGGACGCCACAAATAACAATACGAAAGATTTTTCCCGCCCGGAAGCGCATCAACTCTCCTGACAGACGACCACACACACACATACACACACTCCCTCACCTACTCAAACAAATACCTTTCGGAGACCAACCACGGTGACATCGTTCATTAAAAAGTTTTGTTCGACATGGAACATGAATCACTCGAGGGCAGAGACAGTCTTTTCTGATTCAACGACGTTGCATTCTTTTATTCAGAGTCTTGTCGGAACTCCAGGCGGGGAATACTCGGAAGCAGCAAGCGAACGTTAGTCATATGCGTCAGAGATGTTTTTGATTGTTCGATGTTTGAACAAAAAAAATAAAGAATGGATACATTTCCCATCGGAAAGCGAAAACATGTTACATGCCCGGGAAAATGCGATAATCATTTGCGGGATGAAAAAGAAGTACACATAATTACAACTCTCGATTGTAATCGGGGATATAATCACCCGGAAAAGAACATTTTAACATTTCCCAGCGGAAACCGAAAATATTAACTGCTGCTCTAATGATGGTCGTTCCTGCAACTACAACTACTGCTGGTCAGAACGAGAAAATTTTCCATGGGTTTTTCTTTTTCATCCTCCAACAACCATAACATTTTATTCCCCAACCAAATAAACGCGATCATTTCGCAGCGTGAAATTCAGCTCTTGAAGTTTTGCGTTTATTTTATTGCAACTGCACCACTCCCCGATGGTCGTCCCCCGTTTAGAGCAGAAGTCTGCTGCGGAGAGAGGAACAAGTTCTGAATTCTGTGCATGTGCACTTCCTCTGCAGAGCGCCAACAGCAGGGTTTGACATTTTCAACCAGAACAGAAAGAAGAACCACTTCCGGAATCGATACGTCTCAAAAGTTGCCACTCGAAAGCTCCGAGCATTTCCAGTGTGGAATCGGATATCCCATTCACATGGATGAGTCGGAGAGCCACAAGAACTCCACCACCTACTCATGTATGCTAAGGGACCGCGCCAGATTGTACATTGCAATCACGTCTAGCCATATGACGAAAATTTTCCACCACTACCAGAACCGGCACCCGTCGTCGTCGTCGTCGTCCTTGTCGTCGGCGAACGTGACCCAAGCGGAAGCACGGACTAATGCAGTGAGCTGCTGGTGCTGCAATTGGGTTGTTTCAGTTGAAAAATTGGACGAATTTGTGCCGAGTTTGTGGTTTTTCCGTTCGAGAGGAAAACCGGTTTCGAATTAGTTGTTCGCCGCAACCGGTCCGATGATGCAGTGGATAATTTTCACCATACTAAATGGCACTGATTGAAGCTCATAATTTCAGTGGTGGGAAATTTGATTTAGTTCTAAAATACAGTTCCTGCTCCAGTGCATGGCAGTGCTATCATGGTAAATTAAGAGCTGATTTTTTTTCATATTTGCGCTCGACCATCTCAAATTCTTGCGTCCCTTTTAAGGAGCGACCATAATTGTAATTTGAGTATTTACACACAATTTAGTTACCTATATCTAAAATTAGTTTTCTGTAAATCCCTGAAATTCCCGATACCTGAAGCTCATGGTGCTGTACTGAATTTATAGAATTTAACATTTACAATTCTATGTACTACTCTATGTAGTACCATCTCCTAAAAACAACAGATCATGAAACTTCCTCGAATGACTGAACTTATGATCATAATATCTCTGAGCTTCACTGGAGATCTTTAGAGCAAGCATTCAAGAAGAAGTTTCCATAGTAGCACCGGTGGTGTAGTGGTAAGCATGACTGCCTCTCACTCCGAAGGGCCTGGATTCGTTGTCGCCGTCGGGATTTTCCGACGCATAAAAATCTCTGATCATGGAAGTAAAGCCTTTGGGCCCCGCTCCATGAGTTGATGGGTCGATAGGTAGGATCCAGGATTGGGTGGTGTCTTCCTGGCGTTGGTAGCATGGATTTCCATCATAATCATCATTTATAGCAAAATGAGCTTCCAAAATAAGTTTATAAAATTAGCTCCCAAGCTTTAAAAGTAAACTTCCCAAATAAGTTTTGAAAGTAAGCTTCCTAAATAAGTTTTCAAAACATGCTTCCAAAATATTCCTCTAAATAAGCTTCGTTAATAAGTTTTAAAAATAAGCTTCCAAAATAAGCTCCAAAACTACTTCCAAAATAAGTTTCCAAATTAAACTTCCACAATAAGCTCCGAAAATATGCTTCCAAAACAAGCATTCAACAAAAGCTTCCAAAATAAGATTCCAACATAAGTTTCCAAAATAAGCTTCCAACATAAATATTTAAAATAATCTCCAAAAATAAGCTTGTAAAAAAACTTCAAAATGAAGCTTCCAAAATAAGCTTTGAAGGTTAGCTTCCCAAATATGCTTCCAAAATAATCTTCTAAATTATGCTACTACATAAGCTTCCAAAATAGGCTTCCAGAATATGCTTCCAACATAATCTTTCAAAATAAGCTACCAAATTAGCTTCCAAAATAAGCTTAATAATAAATCTAAAAGTATGCTTCCAAAAATAGTTTATAAAAAACAAGAATTCAAAATGTGTTTCCAAAACAAGCCACCAAAATAAGCTTCCATAAAGAGTTTCCAAAATAAGCTTGCATAATAATCTTGCAAACTAAGCTCCAAAATCAGCTTCAAAAATAATCTTCCAAAGTATGCTTCCAAAATAATCTTCCAAAATATGTTTCAAAAAAAGTTTCCAAAATTTGTTTCCAAAATAATCTTCCAAGAGAAACTTCCAAAAGAAGCTTCCCAAACATGCTTCCAAAATATGCTATCACCATAAGCTTCCAAAATTATCTTCAAAAATAAGCTTCTAAGATAAGCTTACAAAATAAGCATTGAAATAAGCTTCCAAAATAGGCTAACACAAAAAGCATCAAAAATAAACTTCCCAGCTTCCAAAGTAAGGTTTCTAAATAAACTTCCAATTTAATATTTTAAGCTGTGCTTCCAAAACAAGCTTCCAAAATAGGCTTCCAAAATAATCTTCCAAGATAAGCTTCCAAAATCAGCTTCCCAGGTAAGCTTCCCAAATAAGAATCAAAGGTAAGCTACCACAATATGCTTCCCAAATATGCTTCCAAAAATAAGCTTCCAAAATAAGCTTTCAAGATAAACTTCCAAAATAAGATTTAAATGTGTATGCTTCCAAAACAAGCTTCCAAAATAAGCTTCCAAATTAAGCTTCCAAAATAAGCTTCGAAACAATGTTTCTAAAATATTCTTCCTAAAAAGCTTCCAAAATAAGTTTAAAAGTATGCTTCCAAAAATACTTTTTAAAAAAACAATAATTCAAAATATGTTTCCAAAATAAGCTATCAAAATAAGCTTCCATAAAAAGTTTCCAAAATAAGCTTGCATAATAATCTTGAAAAATAATCTTCCAAAATAAGCGTCCAACATTAACTAGCATGTTTCCAAAAAAAAAGCTTACAAAATATGCTTCCAAATTATCTTCAGAAAGAAGCTTCCAAAATACCAAAATGCTTCCAAAATATGCTGTCACAATAAGCTTCCAAAATAATTTTCTAAAATAAGCTTCTAAGATAAGCTTACAAAATAAGCTTTGAAATAAATAAATAACACAAAAAGCATCAAAAATAAACTTCCAAGCCTCCAAAGTAAGGTTTCAAAATAAGCTTCCAAATTAATATTTAGAGGTATGCTTCCAAAATAAGCTTCCAAGATAAGCTTCCAAAATCAGCTTCCCAAATAAGCTTCCAAAATAAGGTTCAAAGGTAAGCTACCACAATATGGTTCCAAAATAAGCTTCCAAGATAAACTTCCAAATATGCTTCCAAAATAAGATTTAAATGTTTATGCTTCCAAAATAAGCTTCCAAATTAAGCTTCCAAAATAAGCTTCGAAATTATGCTGCTTAAATATTTTTCCTAGCAAGCTTCCAAAATAAGTTTAAAAGTATGCTTCCAAAAATAGTTTAAAAAATAAGAATTCAAAATATGTTTCCAAAATAAGCTTCCATAAAAAGTTTTCAAAATAAGCTTGCATAAAAAGTTCGCAAGATAAGCTTCCAAAATAAACTTCGAAAGCATGGTTCCTAAATAATCTTCCAAAATAAGCTTCCAACACAAACTAGCAAAATAAACTTCCAAAATATGCTTCCAAAATCAATTTAAAACACAATCATTCAAAATAATCTTCCAAAATATGTTTTCAAAAAAATCTTCCATAAGAAGCTTCCAAAATATGCTACCTCAGTAAGCATCCAAAATAATCTTCTTAACCCTCCGTTACTCGCGCCAACTTTTGTAACACGAGTACTCGCGCGTTGTACTTTGTACAACAGTGTGAGTTTTCCATTGCCATTTTGCAGCCGAGCTACCAATCGATATGAAACCACCGGGTATTCCTTAATAAACTTGTTTTTAACTAAACAAGCTTAACTTTTATCACAGTTTACCCCCAAACAATGCGGATAATAGAGAAAATGTTAATGGAAACCGCGTAAACGATGTCCGTACTACGTGGGATTTGACTTAATTGCTTACAACATTGAAAATCTCGAGATCCTGACCAGATTGAAAATTACTGCCTTGGGCAAAGTTGTTCTAGAGATCATAACCTTTTTGCTGGTGGAGAGTAGTTTAGAATATTCTCACTACGTGGTGCTAGTATATACGTGTAATTTTCGCATATACAATAGCTCGAGTTCCCAACCAGATAGAAATGTACTGTCTTCGGCATAGTTGTTCAGGTGGTCAAGGCCTTTTCGCAGGTGGACAGTAATTTAGAATTTTCTCACTATCCGGCGCTAGTGTACACGTAAAATTCTCATATTTAATATCTCTAGATTCTGACCAGATAGAAATTTACTGTTTTTGGCAAAGCTGTTAAGGAGATAAAGATCTTTTGGCTGATGAAAAGTAGATCAGAAATTTCTCAAAACTTGGCGGGCGATTCTCGCATATCAAATATCATAAAATAAAAATAAAATTTACATCATCCTAAGTGGGATAAGACAAATCTATTCTGGATTTCTTTTAGTGGTGAAGATTTTCATGCAGATTTGTCCATACATAAATTGGGGTGAGTCGTTCCATTTGTATACCTCTGATAAATTAGTGGTGACACGTATCTCTGATGGAAAACATTATCTTAAAAGATCAATATCGCTGAAACTTCCACCAAATTAATGTTTAGAGTATCCTTTTCATTTTAAACTAATTTCAAATTGTCTTATCGAGGGGTCTAGAACAAAAAAAAATCCTTGTTTTACGTGTGCACCGACACTAACTCAGAAAGTGAGGCAATTTTGCTCAGTTAAATGGAGAAATTTATAAAACCGTACACTCCCGATTATATGTTTAAGGACACCCCAAAAAACATGCAAATGTGTTATGTTCATATCTTTGTCATTTTACGTCCAATTTTCGTTTTTTAGAACATTTGAAAGATTTTGAATGGAAATTAGAAGAAGCAAATAGCTCAATATAATTTTCAAAAAATGAGAGAGCTTTGAACAAAACACATTTGCATATATTTTGGGGGTGTATTTAAGCTTATGATCGGGAGTGTAGGTTACTCAGCGCTGAGTGAACTACGATTTTGGAAATTTCTCCAGACAACTGAGTAAAACAATCTCACGACTGACATAGTCCTATGGCTCGACTGGCAAACTCGTGTGTATATATTTAATACATTTTACATTACATTACACATTTTAGACAAACTGAGTAGATCCTTCTCGTTTAGATTTAGGATAAGGTGTATGTAATCATAAATTCAACGTCAAACTCCTAGCAGCGTAGGAATAACGGTATAATGAAAGAGATGATAATTTCATATTATCAGGGCTTTTATTTATGACTTTGGATGCACACACTTAGATTTTTTGCCGAGATGGGCACCACCAAGCAGCTCGGTATTTTATTTTGCTGCATTTCAACGAAAAATTTGCCACGTGGTGAGAAAATTCTTAACTACTGTCTACCAGGCAAAAAGTCTTGACCTCCTAAACAACTTTGCCGAAGACAGCAACTTTCCAGCTGATCAAGATCCCGAGCTGAATATGCGAGAAATGCACGTTTATACTAGCGCCGCATAGTGAGAAAATTCTGAACTATTGTCACCCAACAAAAAGATCTTGACTTCCTGAAAAACTATACCGAATACATTAACTTTCTATCTGGATCTAGAGATATTTTATATGCGAGAATTTCACATGTATGGTAGCGCCGCGAAGTGAGAAAACTCTGAACTACTGTTCAACAGCGGAAAGGCCTTGATCTCCTGAACAACTATGTCGAAGACAGTACCTTTCTATCTGGTTAGGAGCTAGGGATATTTTATATGAGAATTTCACATTTATACTAGCGTCGTGTAGTGAGAAAATTCTGAACTATTGAGCACCAAGCAATAGGCTACCTACTGAAAAACTTTGTGAAAGATAGTAACTTTCTATATGGTCAAGATCTCGAGACATATCACATGCAAGAATTTCACATGTATGCTAGCGCTACGTAGTGAGAAAATTCTGAACTACTGTCCACCAGCGACAAGGCTATAATCTCCTGAACAACTTTGTCCAAGACAGTAACTTTCTATCTGGTCAGGATCTCGATATAATCCATGTTGCAATCAATTAAGTCAAATCCCACGTAGTATGGTCACAGTTTACGCGGTTTCCATTTACATTTTCCCTATTATCCGCATATTTTAGGTGTTTACTGTAATCAAAGTTTAGCTTGTTTAGATCAAAACAAGTTTTTTGAGGAATACTCGTTGGTTTCAGATCGATTGGTAACTCAGCAACAAAATGGCAAAGTACAACAGCGCGAGTAACGGAGGGTTAAATAAGCTTCTAAGATAAGCTAACAATATAAGCTTCGAAATAAGCTTCCAAAATAGGCTAACATAATAAGCATAAAAAATTAACTTCCAAGCTTCCAAAGTAAGCTTTCTAAATTAGCTTCCAAATTAAGATTTGAAGGTATGCTTCCAAAATAAGGATCTAAAATAAGATTTCAAAATAAGATTCTAAAATATGCTTCCAAAATAATCTTCCAAGATAACCTTCCAAAATAAGTTTCCTAAATATGCATCCAAAATATGCTTCCAAAATAATCTTGCAAAATAACACTTACAAGACGCGACGCGAGACAACACTTGTTAAGAACGTTAAAATAAATTAAAATTTACCTTTCTGTTTACCGTTTCCGGCCAGTTAATTTATTTTAACGTTGTAAGAACGATAAGTGTTGTGTCTTGTATCGCATTGCGTCCTGTGAGTGTCGTATAGTTCTTACGATAGCAAAATAAGCTTTCAAAATAATCTTTAATAAGTATAAAAAATAATCTTACAAAATAAGCTTCCAAAGTATGCTTCCAAAATAAGTTTCAAAAATCTTCAAGATCTTCTGAATTTTCTTAACAATCTTTGTAAGAATCTTTTTAAGAATCTTTTGAAGAATCTTTAATAGATTTTTTTAAGAATCTTTTTAAGAATCTTCTTAAGAATCTTTTTATAATATTCTTAAGAATCTCCTTAAGAATCTTCTGGGGAATCTTCTGAAGAAACTTATTTTAGAATCTTATTTTATTGGACCAGTATTATTTCAAATTTTCTCATTAGGGTGACCATTCCATGTTACGATGAACCAAAAAAATGTTTTTTTTTTTTAAATCATAACCGATACTTTTTTTTTAATCACCAGCCGATTTGAATGTTCAAAATATCAAATAAACATGATATATTTAAAAAATCGTAGACCTGTGCGCCGATCAAAATATTTTCGGCGGCGGCGTGATATGTTGTTTTCTGCCGGCGGCGGTGGCGTGGCGGCATCACGCCTTTTGCTTTCGGCGGCGGTGGTGTGGCAGCGTTGCTCGGCGTGAGTTTAATTTTAATGATGTAGAAAAAAAATACTTCCCAAACCAATCGCACATCGACAAAAAATGCTACCCACATTTGAGTTCAGATTACTCAAAATCGCTAAAACTTAGGTCACTCATAGTATGAGTAAATTTTCCGACACTTTCCCGGGGAAAACTTCTCGAATATGGGGAAAATTTAAGAAAATTATACACAGGTTAGAAGTGTACTAGTAGACAGACTAAAACCACAATCAGTTTTCCTCGTATTCGAGAAGTTTTCCTCGGAAAAGTGTGGGGAAATTGACTTATTCTTTGAGTGACCTACGTTTTCACGAATTTGAGTAACCTAAACTCAAATATGAGTAACTCTTACTCAATTTTGAGCGTTTTCATTGGCCGTGCATGTGAAATTTGTTTATAAAAGTATGTCAAGTGCTTGTTAAAATTGCATACGGTGTTACAAGCCTTTTGTCAAGTATAAGAAAAGTACGTTATGTAGGGGTGGATAGTATATAATAGCAATCTGTTGCATTACCTAACAGCCACTGCTTACTGCAAAACTCAATTTTTGCAAATACTGTAATTGTCATGAATGAAGATTGTTTTATCCACATTGTTAGGGTGGATGCCTGACCGACATGCAAATACGGTCAGTCCAGCTGTGTTAAAAACTCGTTCACTTGGCGTGCTGGTGGTGGGCACACACACAACCTTGCGAACCAAGGCTGCCAACCAAGGATACTTACTTAAGGGTCCTGTACACCACCGGAGGTGCAAAGGTTCAACGCGAAAGACTTGCATCCTGGGCGGCTGCTCGCTTTTGTCTTGACCTGGGCCCAGGTCAAATTCCTATCGACTAACTTTATTTCCTTGTTGAGGCTCCGCCGCCCCTGGGTCTGCCTCTGCTGCGATGTCCTGCCGGATTCCAATCCAGCGCTTGCTTTCAGATTTCGTTCCCGCCTTGTCGTAGTGAGTGGCCGACCATCCTCCACTTTCGCTCACGAATTTCTGTTGCTATCGGCTTCAGATGACATCGAGCATGGAGCTCGGCATTCGAGATCAAGTTGTGAGGCCTCCAGGCACGAATTATATACCGCAGGCATCGGTTGATGAAGACCTGCAGCTTCTGAGTGTTCTCCGCTGATACACACCACGTCTCGCTGGCGTATAACAACACAGATTTCACGTTCGAGTTTAAAATTCGGACTTATCTGGTTTGATCTCCATACGTTTCGTAAACTCGAAAAGGCAGCCCTAGCCTTCTTGATTCATGCACCTATGTCGCTCTTGCTCCCGCCGTCCGACGCTATTTGGCTGCCAATATATTGGAAGCTTTCGACTTTCTCCACTGTTTGCCCCGCTACCGTAAAGTTGGAAGGGTTGCCCGTGTTGACATCCAACGATTTGGTCTTGTTGGCGTTGATGGTGAGACCCGCCGCAGAGGCGCGTTTGCCTAGGTCATTGAGCTTACTCTATATATCAAAGCGCCATTGTGCTAGTAGAGCAACATCGTCAGCCAAATCGAAGTAGTTTAAATGCTCCATGCTGATAGGCTGCCAAAGAAGCCCACGGTTCGGTACACGGTCAATTGCACCCACCACGATCTCGTCGATTACGATGAGGAACCGTAGCGGTGATAGTATACATCCTTGTCTCACACCAGCGACTGCCCGGATAGGGTCAGACAAGGCTCCGTTATGCAGAACTCTGCACGTGAAAGCCTGATACTGCACTTCGATGAGGTTGACGATTTTATCCGGGACTCCCTTGCATCTCAGGGCGCCCCACAGATTCTCGTGATTGAGTCGGTCGAAATCATTTTCGTAGTCAATGAATACAAAATAAAGGGACTCTTGGAATTCATAGACCTGCTCCAGGATGATACGGAGCGTGACAATATGGTCTACACAAGATCATCAGAATCCTACTTGCTACCGCCAGAGAGTCGCGTCGATCTTCTCCTGTATCCGATTCAGGATAACTGTGCACAGAACTTTGAGAACAATACACAGTAACATGATGCCTCGCCAATTGTCGCACACAGTCAGATCCCCCTTCTTTGGGACCTTCACTAAGACGCCCTGCATCCAGTCGGCTGGAAAAGTCACGATGTCCCAGAGATTTCATAATAGTTGGTGCAACATTTGTGCGGATAGCATGGAGTCAGCTTTGAGCATCTCTGCTGATATGCGATCGACCCCTGGAGCCTTGTAGGATTTCATGCAAGAATACTGCAGCTTTCTAATTTTCCAAAAGCATAGAATATCTCCACCTACAACGTTGTTTGGGTAGCGGTGCCGGTGGTGCAGTGGTAAACGTGATTGCCTCTGACCCCAACAGGCCTGGGTTCAATCCCAGTCGGCGCTGCTGGGATGTTCTGAGGCATACGATCTCTGATCACGTCTTCCTTCGCAAGGGAAGTAAAACCGTTCAGGGTGGCCAGTGAATTTTCATTTTGAAATTCCCGGTTTTTTCCCGGTTTTCCCGGTTCAAACCTTAAAAATTTCCCGGTTGTTAATTTTCAACAAATAACGAAACTGAACGTTTTTAAAAAAAACGTGCTGAAAGGAATTTACTGAAATGATAAAAAAGTGACATAAGAAGAAACTTTTGTTCAAAATTTGTGATTAATAGCAATCTGTGTAAAAACATAATTAAAAGGTGAGATTTTGAAAAATTTCAAGACCACAGATTTGAAAAAAGTGGTTATAACAAATTACAGAACCATTTATAGAATCTTGGGGACATGTCCTGGATTTTTTAGTAAAATTTAAAAGAATTCAAAGTGTTGATTTCAAACAAATATTGAGAAGGATTCCCACACAGTTCTCGAAGGACAAGTTCTGAGCAGAATTCCAGAATTATTCTGACATGAAGTCCTTAGAAATTGTTAGATGAATTTGGAGGGATTTCTGTGGAGAAGAATGCAAGTTCTAAATTAAATTGAAGGTAATTTTAGAAGATTTCAAAAGGAGTTGTGAAAAAAAACTTTAAGGAAAAATCCTACGTGATTCCGAGGAGACTTGAATGGGAATCGTGACAGATGAATTTTAAGAAGAATTCCAAGAGAATTGTGATCGGAATTCAACAAGAAACAGAGTTCTAAGAGTGTTCTGGCAATAATTTGCTGAAAATTAGAAAAAAATGTTCTTTTAAATACTCCAAACGGTTTCTAAATAAAATTTCGAAAGATTTTTTTCTGTTTTGAATAAAAAAAGTTAAAATAACTGTTTGAAAAGATTTCCAAAGGAATCAAAGTCTCCGAATAAGTTCAAGGGAATTCTAAGAAGGATTTAATTTAAATTCTTAGAAGGGGTTTCAAGGAAATTCTAAAAAGAATTTAACGGTAATTATTACGTGGAGTGTTTTCTGGTTAATTGCCGAAAATTCCATGATAATTTAGAGCAGAGTTCCAAGTTAATTCTGGAATTCATACCATGAGCATTTTGAAAATTCAAACCTTGGAAAAGAATATTTTGGTTTCGGTTTTTACAAATATTTGTTTCCAAAGTCCAGCATCTTCAATATTTTCTTTCAAGAACATCTGAAAATGAAACGACGAAAATAAAATAAAAACAATAATACGGGAAACAGAAAAACATATATACAGCAAATAGAGCAAGACATTTATTTGGTAAAGGATCACTCTATTTTAATGATTTATTCTGAAATTCTGGTGTAAAAATTTGTTACTATGGTATGGTTAACTTATTTTTCCCGGATCTCTCGTCGAATTCCCGGGTTTTTCCGGGTTTTCCCGGTTACTTTTCAAATTCCCGGATATTTCCCGGTATTCCCGGTTTTCCCGGTTTGCTGGCCACCCTGGCCGTTGGTTCCCGGTTCATGAGTTTATGGGTCGATAGGTAGGGTCCAGGTGTGGAAGCTGCCTCCCTGGCATCGGTGGCATTGGTGCTTAGCATGTAACTATCCACCTACCCTCTTCTAAAGATCATTCTCTAGCTAATAAATTATCACACTTAAGTTTCATGTTAGCTTTTCCAACCAACTCTGAAAATCGATAACTTCGCGTATGAAGTAACATAAAAACACTTTGAATGGAAAACAAGATCGACGGAAAACAAATCATTTGTACTGAGAGGTAATTGTTTTGCAGTATGTTTACTTTAAAATAAAATGCTTGATATAGTTTTTGGTTTATTAATCCAAAAGAAAAATATAAAGGAAACGAAATGTTTGCCCATTTGTGTATTTTTGACTCATGTCCAAATTTGATTTATTTATGGGAATGAGAAGAAATAACAGTTCTGGCTGTGTTACTCACTTTATAGTAGATCTGGTTTTAATTAAATTGAGTGGTTTTTCACTCAATTTTAAGTAGCCACGAACGAGCGTGCGTTCAAGATGCATTTTACCGAAAAGATGTTACGGAATTTTCATCGGCGTGACATAAATTTATTCGGTGGCGTGAGCCATTTTACTGCGGCGGCGCGCCAGCTAAATTTCATCGGCGGCGGCGGTGAATGAAAATCGTCGGCGGCGGCGGCGTGGCGCGGCGGCGTGGCGCGGCGGCGTGGCGCGGCGGCGCACAGGTCTAAAAAATCGTAAATAAAAATCGAAGAAAAATACAGCGCTGATTTTTTCTATGTTGTGTAGAAAAGCATAACTTTTCAAAGAAAAATATAAAAACGTGTTACGCCTATTACGCCTAAATCAGGAAAATCATAAAAACAAATACAATCAAAATTCTTCTAGACAAAACTCAATTTTTTTAAACTCTTTTTTTTTCTGAAATTAATTTTTAATAAACTTTTAATTAATTTTTTGATCATTAAAATCGGCCCAGTTGTTCAAAAATTATGATTTTTAAAAAGAAATCAATTATGAAAAAATAAGAAAAAAAAATTGATTTTTGGACCACTCTAACATGGATATGGTCACCCTAAAAAAAAATTAAATAAAATACAGGTCTAATATTTTGTATTTATTTATTTGTTTAATTAAATCTTCAACATTATGTTGTACAGATATTTTCTACACACCAAAAAAATCTGAATTTTACTAGCGATGTAAACATTCATGCATGTAAATATTCGTACATGTAAACTTCCTTTTCACGTAAACTAGCAGCTTGCAAGAAATGTTGCAAATAAAAGTGGATGGATGTATGGAATATTGCATGACACGTCTCATAAATTTACACGATCTATAATCTTAACTTCTATAATATATGACGTTCCATTTATGTGCATCATAGTAACGGAAATGTACACTACTTTTTTTAGCTGTGTAGGCTAGGTGTCGAACTCTATGTATGTAAGTAGACTTACTAATGTTAAAATGATATACATCAAACGTTTCATTAAACACACGACAGCACAAAGTCCACGGTTCGTTGAATCCATAGTTGGTCCGATGGGTAGGTTGCCACAGAAGCGTGTAACTACGTAGAACTCTTTGAGGAGCATTGATGTAGATTTGGCTCACAAGAGAGTTGCAATCCACGTCACCGTTAAGCAATCCAAACACGAAGAGTCGCTGAAGTAGTTTCCTCCTTGCTGCCAACGTGTCCAGGTCAATCAGCCTACACCGTTCTTCGTAAGGCAGCAAATTTATCGAATAGTTCCAG
Organism: Ochlerotatus camptorhynchus; assembly: GCF_037179485.1. Taxonomy (NCBI): domain Eukaryota; kingdom Metazoa; phylum Arthropoda; class Insecta; order Diptera; family Culicidae; genus Ochlerotatus; species Ochlerotatus camptorhynchus. Next base: position 4,897,714 of record NW_027040766.1, on the reverse strand, counting down.
GGCAGAACACGTAAAGCGTTTCTTACGAAGTTTCGCTGAACGGCTTCGATTCTGTTAGCTTGAATAGCGTGAAAGGGTGCCCACATAACAACAGCATACTCTAGAAGACTGCGGACGAGAGCACAGTATAGTGATTTCAGCGCGTAGATGTCCTGGAATGCGTTTGTGTTTCGTTTCAAGAAACCTAATGTGGCGAATGCTTTAGCAGTTATCATGGAGATATGCTCATTGAATCTGACTTTAGAGTCGATGATAACACCCAAATCCTTAACTGAAGAAACGAAGAGCAAACTACTGAGTCCTATCCTATAGTCATGTCGTAAGGGCTCGCGTGAACGGCTTAAAGATATTGCGCAGCATTTTGTGACATTAATCTGCACACCGTTCAATGTACACCAGCGCAAAAGGGAATCAATATCCTTCTGGAGTGCGCAACAGTCAAGTCTTGACTTAATTGTACGAAAGATCTTTAAGTCATCGGCGAACATAAGTTTCGAAGAACACAGTCGACTACACAGATCGTTCTCGAACAGGATGAAAATTAAAGGCCCCAAATGGCTACGTTGGGGAACACCAGAGGGTATCTCGAAACTAGGCGAATTAACACCGTTAATGCTCACATAGGCTGAGCGGTCAGTTAAGTAAGACTGTAGCCACTTCGTGGCCCAATTAGGCCCAAGTAACAATTTGGGTTTTATGAAGGTTCTGTAGATCATGATTAGGACTTGTAGAATGCTTTAAAACCATGATAAAATTTGCAATGTTACTTGGGAGGTAATCCCATACACCTCATTTTGTCCACTGCACGCACATGTGGAACCCTATCGAACTCCTTACTGAAATCCACGTAGATCGCATCAACTTGTCGTCGTTTTTCAATGGAGTTGATCAGCGAGTTGACAAACATAAGGAATAAAACCACTAATTGTTACGAAATTCTGAGAACCACTATATAGTTTTACTATGGAATGGCTGAAATCTTAAATTTGTTTTGCTAAAAATTCGGGGGCTAACGGACTCCGGTGTTTTCAGTAATCGAGTCGGCAATGGACTCCGTGATCTCCCGAATTCAAAGCAAAAGAAATTCAATTTACATACATTATATATCATTACCCGTAATCAGCCTGGAACTGGGACATTCTCTGTAAACATTATTGCAGCATTATGTGCTTTTACCTAAATATTAATCTACCTATTTATCATATCAACCCCAATCCAAAATCCGAAATCCACACGGACCTAAGAAAATCAAAATTTGTTTTGTTTAATTGCGTGTGATACACAGATAAAAATTCTGAATTTTAATTGTGATGTAAACATTCATTCACGTAAACTTGTATTTCATCTCACGCAACCTAGCAACTTATAAACAATGTTGTTTACAAAGATGGGCTTTTGCATACAATATTTGCTACTTTGCATGAAATGTGTCAGAATTTGACATGATATATAATATAAACTTATATGATATGTGACGCTCCATTTATGTGCATTATATTGAACAGAAATTTACACTACTTTTTCGAACTGTGTACGCATCTTGTCTAAACATTAGACTAATATCAACTCGATTATTGCGTTATTCCCCATGACTACGCCTTTCCTTTCCAAAGCACCTTTGAATCCAAAATCAACATCCAAAAAATTCAATATTGAAACAATAAACCCCCTTCAATCAGCATAATGTTTTCAGAAACATTATCCCTTTTCGACGACGACGACGATGTCGATGCGCCGATGAATTTCCCCTGGATGAGTCCTACCTTTCTTCCATCCTTCTGGTTCAGGAAAAAAAAACTCAATCACCAACACCCCGACCTTTCCCCTCTCCTGTTTTTTTTTTATTTTAAATATAGCTGCCATCACATCCCCTCCGACGGCGTCGGAAGCTTGACTTACGGCATCTTTTCGTCGGTGGAGCCATCCAATTTCCCCCGCGTAGTGTTACAACGAGAAGGTCGCCATCCCCACCGGCAACGGATTTCCGATTGGGCAGACTCTGGTAGGGGTACTTCCGATTGGAAATGTCACAGTCCCATCAGCACATCCGGAATTGAACCGAACCGGGATGATGGAGCAGAGCAACGTGGGGGGGCGGTACGCGGTATGGCGACGCATGTGGATATGTTGTTAGCGAAAAATGAAACAAGATTCAATTTTGACGATTTATCTACTTTTTTTCTGCGACACACAGACACTCTCCTCTGCATTTTTAGCTGCTGTTCGGCCAGGGATGCCAAGTCCCTTTATTCGTAGCACCGCCCCTAGCGGTTACTGAATGTTGATTCCGGTTGCAAAATGTTTGTTGTAGAAAGTAAGGAAAAGTCGCAACATTTCAACTCTGTACCTTGTTCCGTTGCGAAGCTACAGTACATAATTTGTAAGTCATATAGACCCTAATGCACTAGGAGGGTTGAACAGTGACTTATTATAGCCAATTTTGTGTAGGGGTCATATTTGACCTCATGGGATTGAATCGGTTTAGAGAGCTTGGAAAAAATATGGTACAGGTATACCTCGATACCACGTAATTTTCACATTTGACCGTCATCGTCGATATCTCTCAAATAACAATTCAATCATGTAAATCAACATAACCACTAGATGAGGGTTTGTCTCAACTGTCCGATGGAATCAGGAAGTATTTAAAAGATCTCCAACTGATCGAAGACTTCAGTTAAGTCCACTTTCAAGACGTCAGATCATAAACTGTATAATACATTTAAATTACGTCTTTCATTTTTTCTCCACTGACTGCTGGTTGCTCAACTTTTATCTTGCGAACTATTCAATATATAACCCAGCTGAAGAAACATTTAAATTAAGTTCCCTGGTCTTCACTAAATTCGTCTAGCGTCTCTCAAATATTCTCCCAAGATGACAGGTTGGTCAGACAGTAATCCAAAAAGCTCTTGATGATCAAAGATTTCAATGATGCCTTCTGGATATTTTTTTTCAACGCTTCAAAGTTTCATCCAGTATCACTCTGAAAAAAATCAGATTTTGATTTCATTTTTCATTACCAAAATTTCTACAAAGGAGCTTAAAATATGTGGTCAAAATGTTCTTTTGTTTGGCCGAAATCTTCGCTAGTCTGCTTAAAATTCAAAAAACTTTCCAAAGTCTTTTTCAATGTCAACATGTCTTCAAAAATCTTCACAACACATGAAATGTCTTCCGCAGGAGAAAAATGTCTCCACAGAATTTCAAACTTCTCCAAAATGACTCCAAAACTGGCATCTCTGGGTTGGACTCAGACGACAAGTTGATTCGATTTTCTGCCACGAGGGCCCGTATGTATGAATATATGAATATGGTGGGTTATCATATTTCGCAACTCTCGTGTTTGGTCGTCTTCCATCCCCAGGGGGTGAGAAAGAGAGAAAGAGCGAGGAAGTGCCATCAGGCATAAACTAGACAAAGTCAATTTCGAGTGAAAGTTAGCACTCAGACACCGGAAGGAAGCTTGCAAGTTTGAGTCGGTTGAAGATGGGGGAAGTTTTTTTTTCCTGGGCGCTTTGTGCTTATTTCTAGAGGAAAATTGAATCGTTCGTAAGACGCCTGTCATGTCGTTTGTTGAATCTGGTCATGAGATGTGTTTATTCCCGCCGACGCAGAAGTTGAACCCCTCGACAATATTATGATGAACATAAATTGCTGTTAAGGGTAATTCGATTCTTTCGGAGCGCATGGTTAAATTTTCTGGAGCGCAGATAGGAAATTACGGAATTATTCGATCTTGATAGCTTGATGTTGACAGAACAATGACGTAGCATTCGATAATGTGTTTAGAAATCCTAGCAAAAGCAATATTTGCAATTCAATTTGTCCGCTTTAAAATCACTTACCTCGAATCTCTTACAATAACCTACTGTTTAGATTGGTCTTTGCTTGTCAAACAATTCATCGATTTGAAGATTGCTCATTCAAAACAAAGTTAGAAGTCTAAATTGAGTGATGAGAATTTTAGTAGAACTATTGTATACCTTATTACGATTTTTTTTTTCATTTAATTCTACTGTTATTGTATCTGTTTCAATATTAACTTTCATTATTCACTTTAATGATTCACTTTCACTATTCATTTTCACTATTAACTTTAATGCTTAAATCAAATTGCAATCATCAGTTTGATCAGAAGAGTTTAAGAAAATGAAAGATATAACATTTAAATTGTATGAAGAATCACGGGTTTAAATAAAAAACCAGGTAAAGATTTTCGTAATCTTGGTCATAAAAACAATCAAATTCTAGGGTAGTCGTTCGCTACTGGGACTTTAATTTATTGTTTTTTTTTTAGACTTGTAGAAAAGATACAAATCACTTAGAAAATCAAGATTCTAGGACTTCGAGATCTTTTAAATAGAAATAATCTTTAAAAAGAAAACTTTACTTTTCAAGGTTCTAAACTTTGAAAAACTCTTTCTGAACTTTGAATGTACTCAAGCAAGATTTACGTAGGTCCACACTAAGACTATAATAAAGAAATTATACAGATTTTGTGCAACAGATTTTTGTCAGCCAGATACAGATTAAAAAGATTTTTACGATGAAGATACAGATGGGTCATTCCAGCTCAAGTGGGTACACCACTTGTGATCGATGTCACCGATTTGAGTAAAACTTGGCCAAAACGCTTATTTTGGCATTCTGAACAAACACCTTTTTTGAGTTTGCTCTAAAGTGCCAACATGAAGATCTCAATGCACTAAAAACTTAAACGCGTCGAAAGAGTCTGGACCTGACGGCATTGCACCCATATTTTTGAAAAACCTTTCTGAAGAACTCGTATTTCCTCTGGAGCGTCTTTTCAGCATGTCTCTGAAAAATGGAAAATTCCCTGAAATTTGGAAATCATCTTATTTGGTACCTATTTTCAAATCAGGCGCTAAATCAGACATTCGAGATTATCGTGGAATTACTATTATTTCTTACATTTCAAAACTTTTTGAATCAACCGTAAACGGCAATATTATTCAGCAGGTGAAAATCTAATTTCAAGTAAACAGCACGGCTTTTTAAAAGGTCGCTCAGCTACCTCTAATCTTCTAGAATATGTATCTTTTATTCTTAAAGCGATGGAAAGTGGCAAGTACGTTGAAGCGGTATACACCGACTTCAGTAAATCATTTGACCGTATCGACATGCCATTATTAATCCAAAAATTGCAGGAAATAGAAATGGAGCGTATACTTTTGAATTGGCTTCAATCATACCTAACACATCGTAAACAAATAGTCCGCTTTCAAAATAAACTTTCAGAACCAAAAAAAAATATTCGTTATTTTATAAATTGCTGTTATGGTTCGAGTGACACTTGCCTTTGATAAAAAAACACGTCTACTGAGGATTCATATTTATGAAAAAATCATATATCAATGAAACAGTCATCGGTCGTCATTGAAAAGCAATGCAACTATGTTCTGTCAATCTAATTTACTTTTATTGGCTCTGTTGTCTTGTGAATTTTAGCTAAACGGCCTCTTATCTGATTTTTATTTCTCAATCTATGAAATATACACGAAAACTATGTTTGAACGAAACTTCTAGAACAATATGAGGAACATTATGCCGTAGACTATACATTTTATATCATATGGGTGGAAAATTCGTAGAACAAATACTTTAAAATTCTTCACTTTTTAAGATATCTTCGAGCATGAAACTAAGTCAAACTTCAATAAAATCACTTAGAATAGTCAACCTTTGGTTACAAAGTTGATACATAACACATTAAACTTTGCTATGAAAATTGTTACAGCAGCTTTCGTTGTTTCAGTCTCGAGATACAAATATTGTAAGCCGTAAATTACCTTAAAAACATAAAATTAACTTGAAGCACCTCTAAATCATCACCGATTTTGCTGAACATTTACACAGAAGTTCAAATTAACGTGACAAACAGTAATCACGGTTGACCCGTTACAATCCGAACATTTCGTTTAAAATGAACAGGTCTAGTATTTACTTTTCCTACCTCTTCTAACTTCTTCTTCAGTAAAACCATGGAATGCCTCGTTGCTGTCACTTGACTCGGGCTGCAATTGTCGTCGACTTAACAACACATTTGGCTTCCCAGAGAAGTCCCGATCCTTACATATGCGAAGCTGTCCTCGATGCGCCATTGTTGGCACGTTTCCAATTCGAATCCTCAACATCATTATCACTTTCCGAGTCCGCTCGCATTCTGTTAACCAAATCGCTCAAATATTCATCTGGATTTGTTGCCGAAGCATTTGGATTTACCATATTTACGGCATCCCTGTGCATATTTTTCAATTTAAAACATTTTTTTAATATGACCCTTTACACCACAAAAATCACAGACCATCTGCGAATAATCAGGGCGTTGCTCTCTATTATTATTTCTTTTAGTCTGCCATTGTCCACACCATCTTGGCCTGTCCTGCGATTGTTCGTTCCGCCATTGCCTGTCCTGCGATTCTCCATTCCGCCATTGTCTGTCCCGCCATGTATTTTTCTGATACGGTGTACAACCTAGTCTGTTCCTCACTGATCCCTTATTACGATTAACGCCACCATTATTCATCCTTTGCGCCAAATCCATGGTAGCAGCTAACTTGTCCAATCTAGACCCAGTACTACCTGATGCTTTCAATGCAGCCACTAGATCCATGCCGCTGCTGCAATCCATATTTCTGGCATTATTTCTGGCATTATTTCTGGCATTATTTCTGGCATTATTTCTGGCAATTTCCCAGGTCGCAATAAGTTTCTCCGCAATTTCCAACGTAAGCTTCTCCTCATTTAGCAACCTTTGCTGAAGAGCTTTATCCCGAACCCCAGCAACAATGCGATCTCTAATTGCCGAAGATTTAAAATTGTCAAAATTACAGAATTCAGCTTGCAATTTTACAGACAACACGAAATCCTCCAACGATTCATCCGGTTGCTGCACTCTTACATTAAATTTGAGCCTTTGAACCAAATCTGATTCTATTTTATCAAGTCGGGCCTTTAGCTTAGAAACCATATCGGCATAGGCAATTTCAGCTAAATCACTGTTAGAATATAGTAGCTTGAGTTCCCTGAAAATTACAGGCCCACTAAGCGTGATGAAATGATCACGCTTGTCCTCCTCAGGAATTTTATTCATATTGAAAAAAAATCCTAGCCTTTCCACCCAATCACTAAAGCAATTACCCTTCCGGTAAGGCTCTAACGGAGTTGTTATATTGGCTTTAGCCATGGTAGCTTTTACTCGCCGAAATTAATACCAGTAATCAATTGAATTAGCACTTTTTCCAAAAAAATTAACTTCCCCAAAAATAAAATGCAGACTCACCAGTGAAGATTGTTCAGCCTTTGCCGTCTAAGTTGAGGTATTTCAACTCGTGGTTCACAGCCCTTCGGCAGCCACACAAGCCGTCAGTTGACGTTGCTTGTTTTTTTTTTTACTTAGCTCCTATCTGTATCAATCTGGATCCAACGTCGAAAGGATGAACCCAATCAATTAATCTTCGCAATCACCAACTGAACCACCGAAAAATCCTTTCACCTTGATGGCAACCTTCCACAAAATGGTCAAATGTCCTTGTAAAGGACAAACACTTTTGTAACAGCGAGATTTACGGCAAAACTGAGCCGGCAAGGTTTGAAGAACTTTTGATACTGCGGTTCTCCTGCTCTCCTGCACATAAACGACATTTCCTACAAACTTAAAAAAATAAAACTGCTTGTATATGTAGACGACATGAAGCTCTTCATGGAAATCAGTAATTCTAGCGATGCAGAAGAATTCCAGAATTAAACAAATCTATTCCACACCTGGTGTAGTAAAACTCTACTTCAACTGAACGTAAAATGTACCGCAATAGCATTTAGCAGAAAAATTGAAACACCGCATATGGAAATATCATTAGACAACCAAATAGTAGAAAAACCAGAAAAAAATGTAAGAGATCTAGGTGTAATCCTAGACTCCACACTAACTTTTATAGAACATTATAATACTATCATTAGTAAAGCAAACAGAATGTTAGGCTTCATTAAAAGGTTCAGAAATAATTTCAAAGACCCATACACTATTAAGCTATTATATACCACATATGTAAGGCCAATTCTGGAATACTGCCACCTAGTATGGAATCCATGCATTTGCATACACGAAGAACGCATAGAATCTGTCCAAAAACAATTCCTTTTATATGCTTTACGTTAATTGAATTGGACTGTATTTCCGTTACCATATTATGAAGCGCGCTGCATACTCAACAATATACAAACACTTATGGAGTGCCGCCAATTTGCAATGCTTTTCTTCATCAACGACATTCTCGCACATTTAAACTTTCACACACCTTATCGATATCTTAGAACAAGGAATTTATTTTCTGAAAAATCGTACAAAACAAAATAGCGCAATCAATGAAATGATGTGCCTGTATAATATGCATTGCGGAACTATTGACATCACTACGTCCCAGCAGCAAATAAAAACTAAGCTAAAACAGAATAGAATTAATGCATAGTATGTAAGAAAACATTGTAATGATCATTGTATGTAGTCTACACTGGCTTGACGAGATGAATAAATAAATTGAGAATACTATAAAATACAACTTTTCCGAGGACATACATATACAAACTTGAATAAATGGTTATCAAAACAGCAAAACGTAACAAAACATTGAGGCGCCGCTAGCACGCCTCCTGTGTTGGGAATCGAAAATCTTTGACAGAAGTTTGTTTGCATTTCTATAGAGAACAACTGGTGCAAGTTTGATCAAAGTAGTCGATCGCGTTCAAAAATAACGTCAAATGGAACTCGAAAGAAGAAAAATATTGGGCACAAGCACCTAGAAAATCCGGAGTGGTCCGGTTCCAAGCTGACTAAAGTGCTGAAGATGCCGAAAACAACAGTGTTGAGTGCTCAAAACCTACAAGGAAACCCTGAGTGTGGAAAAGAATCAGCGGACCTACGAAAAAACTGTAACCAGGGATTGTCAGCTGCGCAGCAAGGTGTTGAGGTGCGTTATAGCCAACCCCGGTCTTTCGATCCGAGATGTGGCCAGAAGGTACAACGCCAATTTTCAAACGGTGTGGAACATGCCAGGGCAGGATACAAGTCGTACAGAGCCAGTAAACATCCGCACCGGTACATGAAGCAGAATTCCGTGGCCAAAAGGCGTGCAAGGCTCTTGAATGACCGTATTTTGACGAAGTTGGTTGACAAAGATGTTTTTAGAAATTTCATTCTCTTCGGTGTATACTTATTGGAAGAACTTTTTCAAAGAGATTGCAAATTTCAGAAGAATTCTCACCTACATTTGCATCCAAATTCATTCACGAAGGAAAATTGCTATTTTTTCTCTTTTATTTTATTGGGTATCAAGCTGGAGCTGCGTGACTGCTTAGTTTTCAAGACTTGACCCATTTGGATAAATTTTGCTTCTATCTTTGACAATACAGCAGTAGGACTAGCCTATGTTGGCCGCTTGAACACTGGATTCCGTGTGTATTGTTTCAAGATAGTTATAGAAAAAAAATGCTGTGACGTATGCGCTTAGATACACCCGCGTAGTAAACCGCTTAAATAAGTAAATTCGTTTCGAACGAAATATCTAAATTATGTAAGTTACGAAAACCGCGCGAATTCCAAAAGTCGTGCGAGACAACCGAATCGAGAAAAAAGGCTTATTATCATTTAAAGAGTGCCACCCAAATAAATGTGATAGCCTATGTTGGCAAGTTGATTAATTTTGGTTTCCTCCCTAGATATTCTACTTATTTACTACTGAGCTTTGTATCAAATTAGTTAATTTTAAGAACGTATCAATCATTTCAAGATTTCGCGACCGCACCGAACAAATTCTATACTACATAAGCTCAAAAGCGCTTGACAAGCTCTACCGAATTGCGTATCATTTCTGCGTAAGCTCCGTAGACGTAGACGCGTTGAATCCGACAGCCGGCAAAGGTTTAACCTGTACCAACACCGCTTAAGAAACGACCCCGAGTCAGTAAAACCGTTTCTAATCTAATCTAATATAATCTAACACCAACACAGCCAGTTCTTGAAAGCATCCTGGAAAATGATATATATATATATACCTACATCATTTTTCTTGTCTATTTGATATATGTTTCACATCGAAGATGCGTCACACATACGGCCAGGCCTACTGTTCAGTATTTAAGGGGCAAGATGATTCAGAAAACATCGGGCCTGTTTAAATCGAAGATTCAAACACGATGCTTCAGAATCCAATAAATGGATGAAACGTGGACATCTCGTACATTTTTCGTTATTATATGATTGGTTGGTCGTTGGAAGCATCAAAGCTAGAAAGGTAAAGTGATGCTTCATTTTCTACTGACGGTTGGGGCATGAGCACTAACTCTTGTGCTAGCCTTTTATGACTTATGGCTATAGTGCCATTACTCGCTTTCTGAAAAGAGAAAAGAAAAAGGAAAAGGAGATGGACAAAGGGGAAAGGATTATGTGAAATCTATGAACATATACAATATTTTTGATTTGAAATATACAATATAGAAATTCATAACGGCGGTGGTCACTACCCGATTCTTGTAACTATTATCAAGTCAATTCGGAATATGCTCTTCACCATGCAAATTTGAAAATCATTCATGCAGTTTGACACAAATTTAAAATCAGTTAAATTACTCATTTGACCTAGTGATCCCTTGGGCCTAGTTACATTCGGCTTAATAGCGCCTGTTGACATCTGGCCATGTTGGACTTGTCTACGCCCTTGCGAACAGGCTATGTCGGCAATCCTCCTCAATGGTGGGTCTTCCCATCTCCTGGTATCCCGCTTAATCCTCCGGAAGAAATGACTTCCTGACTGTAAGCATTTTCAGCAGTTTAATATTGTGGTCAAGAGCCAATGATGTAGATCAAGGGCAGATACCTCCCAGATGTAGCAGCTTGCTAGTCTGCCAAAGGCTGCAAAAATGCTGTTTCCTCGTTTTCATTTACTCCGATGTGTCCTAGGGATCCATACAAAATAATATACTTCTGAATTCCTTTGATACAGGGTTATTTGACTATGTCAAACTGAAATTTGATTAGTACGCTAGCAGAATTACTTCTTCCTGGGGTCATTCAATAGTGTCAATCCACTCTTCACCCACGATAATGGCGTCACCGTGCTGTGGCAATGATGGCGATTATCTCTAATCCAAGCCAACCTGATTTGGAAGCACAGGGTAAGCGACTAATTGCATGAGCATCAGCATGAGCATGATTAACCGCCCACGGCTGCTGCTCTGTTATTGCCAGATCAGCTGCATTTACACAAAGAACCAACAGATGATGTTTGGGACTAACATTCATCCGCAATGTGTAAAACCAGCAGATCTAATACCAGGCCGTGTCCAAATGCAGGTCAAATAGGGAATGGGAAGGAATGTGTTGACATGACACTCGCTGTGAAGGAAACCTAGAAGTCCTCTGCGCTTCCACGAGAAATTACTGGGATATTGAATGTGGGGAAAGGTTTGCAGCATGGATCGCTTTGGTAAACTAATGCTGATTGTAGCGTACACAGGTGACTATAAACAGAACATCAAATGATATTTGTTCGTCTATGTGTTTGCAGTTAAATTTACAACTATTTAAATCACATAAATGGAAAGCTCTCATAAATGGAAAGCAAATTCGGCTACTGTTTCTGGCTGTTCAACGCTGTTGACGATCACGAACTCACCAAATGAATTCATGAGCAATGTCAACCGGATGAAATTGCATGGCGCTGCTGGTCCATCTTTCTTGCTTGAATCAGAATGATATGCACGCTTGACCGCTTCCTCCACCTCGTACTGATGATACTTTTCAACTGAAATAACATGTTGCCTCTCCTTGAATACACCTTGATGCATGGTTATTTCTTTTAATCTGAGGAATTTCCTGTCTATATCTGTGATTAAATGAGTCTCCAGGATCACCACTTGTGGGTCGTTTCTCCGTGACGTCGTCGCAAACGAAAGAATGTCGGGGGTTCAGTGGGGGAGTTTGTTTTTGGAGCTCCTTCTTAACTCATTGCTTGAACTCTTTGTTATCGACTTCTGGACCGGTGTGATGGTTGGTTTTTTATACTGTTATAAAAATATGACGAAATATATTTTCCTATTTTTTACTCGCCAAATAAACAGCGGAGAAAATGCACGTCAAACTTGTTCAAAGGCAGAGCCTACTATCCCGACCCCGAGTCAGTAAAACCATTTAGAGCTAAACATCTAAATTACGTAAGATACGAAAATCGCGCAAATTGTGAACGCCACGCGAAACAACCGTATAGAAAAAAACAGCTTAATGCCACTTAAAGAGTGCCACCAAAATAAATGTGATAGCCTATGTTGGCAAGTTGATTAATTTTGGTTTCCTCCCTAAATATTCTGTTGATCTTTGTTTCAATTTAGTTATTTTACCGCGTATCAATCATTTCAAGATTTCGTGACCGTACCGAACAAATTATATACTACAGAAGCTAAAAAAAAACTTTTGGTGAGCTCTACCGCATTTCGAATCACTTCTGCGTAAGCTCCGTAGACGTAGGCGCGTTGATTCCGACAGCCGCGAGAAGTTAAACATGCATCGATGCGTCAATACCACATAAGAAAAGATCGATTTTACAGTCACGTAGGGTTTAGTTTATAGATTAACATTGACTGCTGTTTACAAATGTAAGTACTTGAACACTAAAAAATTAGTTATCCGCATATACAAGAGATTTTTGAAAGAATGATGTTGTAATCGAGTACAATAAACTCAGGGAAAACAATACCTACAAAAAATTAAAAGTTAAATTGTCTCATACCTCTAATTTTACTTATTTCCTAAACTATTCATCTCCTTGTTCAGCTGAGTAATGCTATTGGTCTGCTTGCGTTTACTTATTGAGCTAAATAGGAAGATTTATTCTACAACTTTAAAGGCTAGTTGCCTCCCTAAGCGAACCCCCCCCCCCCCCCATCCTAATTATTTTGTTATTGTTATTAGACTTTCTGATGTTTCTTATTTAAGTTTATTTGATGATTATGATACCTCATTAGTCTAATTTAATAAATAATTGAAATCTCTAATTCACCAAATCAATCTTAACCCATGCTTTATTAAGTACCTGCACTTGTGCTTGTAATCTAAAATTAAACGTGTTTCAAGTACTTTTGATTTTGACCTATACCTATTTATTATATCTTAGTTCGACCCAGGTAGCACCTACATGTGACCAAAATGCTTCATTTTGAAATTAGTTTCCTAGCTGATTTTTAAATAATATAGGGTATATGCTCCAACTATGCTCACACGCTTCCACTATGTCGCACCACAAAAATACGTATGAGTATGTCACAATAGAAGCACGCCACAGTGGAAATCCCGAGCCATAGTTCAAACACTTATCCCAAATCAAAATAAAGCACATATAAGTTTAGTTACAAAACCATGTACCAAAATGATGTTTAACATTGTTTCCTGAGTAATACTTCAATGAAAACAACAATGAAAGCTTGTCACGCAAATAGAAGGAGCAACGTTGGGCACTTTCTGAAATATTTCAATAGTATAATTCCCTTGCAAACCCAAATAAATCTATCTGCGTAGAAATAAATAAAATAAGAGTGATTTGCAGCAAAACCCACCAGTATCACACCCAACGTCAGTGCCTATACGTAAGCATACTACGACGCGACTCTCAATTAAAGGAGTAACAAGTGTGATACTTTCACTGATAGACTAGATCTTTGGTTCTCTCAATAATATATATATTCGGACGTAAATCCTTGAGAAAAATGAAGAGATAGCGATTTACCTTTTATATGCAAAAATATGCATTTTTAAAGCACTTTCAACTTTGTAGAACATTCAAATAATAGTAAAATTCAATCAAAAAAGTATTGGTAAAAAACACTTTTTAAGGGGATTACTCCATTTTCATCCTCTAATTTCGTCCACTGGAGAGATAGAGAATTGTCATTTTAGACAAAGTTTCTTAAAATGACTTCATATGCAATTTTTAAATAGATGTACATAAATATTTACAAGACAGAACGTAGTTATATTTTTATCTGAGTGTATACCCACCTTAAGCAAACATGTTTACTACTCAAATAAACTACACAACAAATGAAGAAACATTCTAGAACTCAATAGTTTTGTCGCAAAAAGGCATGCCCCTTTATTTTTTTTGTATTCGTCCCACTGTGCGTCGTGGGAATGTCAAAAACGAAAACTCAACTAAAAATCCAAATCATTCACCCAGCTGGAATGCTCCCTCAAAGTTCCAACATTTCCACGGAGCAAAGGACACCCCACGCAAAGTTAAAACGACATTACCGAACAATTCATTTTGACCCTACCCAACCACGCAGCTTGCCTCCTTTGCCAGGTAACCAAGCATTATCGCAATCCAATTTCCAGATGCCGCACATCGCCAAACAATCTAACAAAATTTCGAATTCCGAATAGCATCCTCCAAAATTGCTATAAATCATTTCATCAAACCCCCCCCCCCTCCTCCCACCCCTCTCAAACCCATTCCATACTCATCATCAAAGTCGTTGTTACTGTGCGATGTCGGTTGGGTCGTAGGAAAAGAGAAATAGATCTACCGGTATCTCAAACCAACTGGAAAAATACACTCCGACAAAATGGATAAATGGGTGCTGGCATCTCTTTTGCTATTGTTGTCTAGTTTTTTTTTGTACCGCCCCTCCCATGCATTGGAACTCGAGTTCAGTCGACAGGGCAGTAGATTTACTTCGATACACACGAACACAATCTACTCGGGAAAGGGAGATATCAATTTGAACCCTGTGACAGGGATGCGAAATCTGGGCGGGATGGGGATAAAAACTGGTGAGTTTCAGAAGACTCGAGAAGACGAGCGAGGATCTCCTCCGGAGACATAAATTTTGTCGATAAATGTGTGAAAATGTTCGTTTTTATTGTGGTAAACTTTTTTAGGTGGAACACGTGTTTTATGCCCTCCCTGTCTGTCCCCTTTGCTGATAGGTTTGGGGGTGGGATGGTTTTTACCCACATTTCAACACTTTCAGAAAAAAACAAATGCTCATATAGACATTGTCGTTTCACAATGTGTGCCTGACGTGACCATTCTCGAAGCGAGTGGTCTTTCCTAGAATTTTACACTCCCGAAAGTCTGCTGAACAGCTCTTCGTGACACCTTGAAGAGTCTAACAAGGTTCAAATATTTAGTGCTTTAGTGCGACAACATTTATTCTCCAACCGGACAAATGAAAACCACACTACACTTGTGTTTGTCCAACATCGAAACAAGAGGACAGGGTGCTCTAGAAGGTATGTCTCCTCGTTGGTTATGCAAAAAATAACGCTTGTTTGCCAAGTCTTTTAGAACACAGGTTATTTTCGCATGTGTGTGAGTGTTCTTCTCGAAACCGGGCACAATGCGGGTAAAAATTCGTCTGCATCAAATCCCCCCCAGAGACAAACATAACAAGTGGCTGTGCACGTAGGGTAGGTACTTCCAAATGTGACTGAGAAACGGGGCCGTTGCGGCAGTCGGTAGTCGGCAGTAATGAAGAAATAGTTTTACAATTAAAAATACTTCTAGCAGACTGCGACACTCCGCTCGTGTCAGGATTCACGGGTCCTTGAAATTATTGTAGAAACTTTTTTATTTTTGATGATATTGAAATATTTCAGCGCTGCTGTTGGCAAGGAGACAACACAGTGCTAATTGTCTGGTACAGGCTTCGTCTTCTTACACGAGCGTTTTGTCTGCTCTCAATTGTCCTTTGAGGCACTTTGGTGGTGAATGTTGTGTGGCAAGTGCAATGAAATGAAATGATACTCTATTCCCAGGAACGTTGAGAAAATATCCAACCCGAAATATTTTCTAGACTAGACCGATAATCGAACTCGCTACTGCTTACGGGACAAGTCTCGTTGAACATTTCAAATGATCCTATCTGCTTTGATCGATTATCTTCATCGGCTTTCTCTTTTCATAACCACTGCTATCCAAACAGATTTTGCGCTAATTCTACCACAACGTTTGATATAGGAGGTTCTTATCTAGCGTTAAAAACGTCAAATACAACAGGGAAAGGTTTTGCAGCTGAGTTATTGACGAAAGAGAAAGTCGATGAAGAGAATCGATTAATGCAGGTAGGACCTTTTGAAATTGGTGGGGAGACAGATGTGTGCAATCATCGAATACTCTTTCGGTACTATAGATCTGCTCAGACACAATTTTAACTGCCCGAGCGTGAGCTGAAGACTCCAGGACAGGTCAATATTAAATTGCAAATGCAAAAGTACTGATTTTTTGTTGTTGTTGGATCAAAACAAAAATCAAATGAAAAGGATCGATGCAGTAGATTTTTGTCGTGTTTGTGATCGATTAAAAAAATCGATTAATCGAACCAAAAGAATCGATCTTTTTTGTTTCGATCCAAGATCGCCCATTGCTAGTATTTGGACCACTTAGTGTCAGTTATTTCATGGCCTAGACGGTAAGAAAAAAGTACCCAACGCAAAGTTCACTTTTACCTACTTCTGACTAGTTTGTCTCCTTTTCTCCTTCTAATGTTGTCAAAAACGGAGGAGCCCAACGTTGGTGAACAGCAATAGCAGCAGTAGGAAGGTGGTGGCTAGTCCACTCCTTCACACCTAACAAGCAACAATTGACTGGTCGTGGTAAAGGAGGCGCCAAGCGTCATCGCAAAGTTCTTCGAGATAACCGCCATCGGTCGTCTGGCTCGCCGTGGTGAGTCAAACGTATCTCCGGTCTTATCTACGAGGTGTGCTGAAGGTGTTCCTGGAAAATGAGGTCCGTGATGCTGTCAGCTGCACTAAACACGCCAAGCGTTGGCGTGTTGGCCTTTTCAGGGCCATCAATCTTACATCAGTAAAGAGTTGGAATAGAGTTTATCTGTGCTTGTTTGTCCATAATCAGAACCACAAGCCCCTAACGACCACACAAAATGCTCTCCAGAGTTGTAATCTTGTAACCAAACTTGGAAGCAGGGGTGCAAGTGATTTTGATTGATTCGACTTTCTCTTTGAAAAAAATACTACAAATTTGGTACGCCTACAATTCAAAAACGGAAAGAGTTTAGATAATAGATAATTGATCAATTAAAAGAACTAAATGCTCTTCACATTTATTCCGTCCACTAGCGGTCCTACGTCAAGCTTCCGTTCGTGCCCCTAGGCACAGACCCTTCTACTTTTTTTTATTAAGGAGATTTGGCTAGTTCATCTCCGATGAGACCCACCTTCATCCGTTGCTGTTAGGTAGTCATTTGCGATTAATTACTACCTCTTAGATAAAGGATGTGTCTCCCTCCAACAGACCAGAGCTGTCCTGGCCACGTCCTTGCATCTGGTGGGGAAAGGGGAGGAATGTTAGTCCGACACTTACTTAAGAAAGATGCAGAGAACTCTACGACCCCTCAAGAACACAAGAATTCCGAAGCTATATTCACACATGATAAGCCCCGCTCGAATACATTATCGATGCAAATATACACCATTGATAATGTACTGAAACTTTCAATCAAGCAGTACTGCAATACTTGATTGACGCGTACACAGAAACAAAATCTATTGGCAAAAATACTATATTGATGGTTTAAATTAAATACTCCCACCAATAGATTTGTGCAGAAACGAAATTCATTTAATTTTACTATTTTTTCTATCAAAACTACTATGCCGTTTGAGTAAGCATAGTAGTTTTGACAGAATGGTAGTAAATTTGATTATATTTTTAGTCAACTATACTGAAATTATGGTAGATTTAACGGCATTAAGCGTAGTTATATTGAAAATAAGAGTTTTCTGCAAAATAGTATTCCTAACTATGGTCTTTGTTTCAGTGTATTTAGTAAGTTTTGAAATTATCGTTTTTCATTAGATGGATCGACAGTGATCATGCATAAGGACGTATACGCGATGATCCATTCTCTTCATCGATTTTCTTTCGATCATCGCGTTTACGCCCTTATGCATGCTCACTGTCGAGCTATTTCCTTTCGAGGACAGAGGAACAAAAAGGTAAATAAACTTAGCTGAGCGTAACTACGCGTGGGTTAGAACAGTCAACACCACATGCCTTGGATAACAATTTGAAAATTTTCACTTAAAGCACTTTTCAACATCACTTCTGTACTTTCAAATTAACACTTTTTAAAAATGAAATTGTAAATTTATAACATTTTCACTAGAACGAATACGATGCAGCAAAACAAAAACACGTCATTTTCACAGCGCAGCCTACTTTGATCCCCTCTTCTGTCGAACTTTTTCGATGACGGGAGAAAATCCGTAGTGTATATCCCCATGTAAACACCATTGCTCGAGACTATTTATCAAGAATGGTAACAAGTCTTCCAACAGAGAGGCTATTCTTCAGGCTGGTCAAACCACACAGAATCGATATCGGTTCAATGCAAAACGCATGGCTCAATTAGCTTGCTTGGGTTTCCCTGTTGGATGAGTTTTGGGAGATCTGAATTAAGTACTTTCCGTACTTACCTGCTTTTACACTCCGACCATCTAGTTGGCCCTAGATGTCACATATTCTCAGAATTGATCATCGAGAAATATTATAAAACTTAACTATAATTGCTTTATTTCCACTAACAAAACCCAAAAACTTATGTAACCTCTTATCAATATCATCAAACCACAACCATCAACATTAAGTACACTTTTTCGTGTAAATTGCCACTAACATTATAGTGCTTAACCCCACTCGAAGATACGATCGCCCGCCCTACTTCCCGCAAACTATCACAATGTTCATCGCTTAACTGGACACGTCTCATTTCCCCTTTCCACTCGCGACCACCGTTTCGTTCCCGACACATATCCCCAAAGAGTCATAATTCGGACACTCACGAAAAGGCCGGCACGTTTCGGAAATTTTCATCGCGTGAAACAATCATAAAAGTACCATTAATTCCGATGTCGTTCC
Source organism: Ochlerotatus camptorhynchus (assembly GCF_037179485.1). Taxonomy (NCBI): domain Eukaryota; kingdom Metazoa; phylum Arthropoda; class Insecta; order Diptera; family Culicidae; genus Ochlerotatus; species Ochlerotatus camptorhynchus. Next base: position 4,878,764 of record NW_027040766.1, on the reverse strand, counting down.
CCTATCGCCCACCGCTGGCCACCCAATTTTTGGTTAAAAATGAAAACCCGGAAAATCGTGGACGGACGCTCCTCCACTCAGGAAGACGGTTGGTTCCGTTGGCTCGCGTTGCAAAGCGTGAAACTTGAAATTTTTTATGGCATTCTTCTAGCCATCATCAGTGCTTGTTCACTATATGTATGGGAGCGGGGGTGGGATTTGAACAAGGACCAGCACGAGCACGGCAAATTGGCTGTGATGATTATCATCTTCAAATGTTGCTGTGGAAGAGGAAAGTTTGAAGGAGACTTTTAGTCGGACATCCCGGTAGACGGATGTGAGACGTGACAGACATGTTAAGAAATATATTAAGCTTGAATGAGGAACGAAATTGGGGAAGTCAAGAGCAATCATTATCTATGGTAAAAAGCGAAAATTTAACTTTTTATTAATAGATTTCAAAGAGATTTTTTGTTGATGCACTGATGAATTTTGGAAAGTAGTTTCTTCAGTTGTTCTTGGTTTGAAAATGATGTTAAGAAGTTTTATTATATTTTTCGACGTGTACGTATGGAGATTTATTTTAAATGGCTTTCTCAGTCTAGGGTAATCCAAACAGTTAGTTTTGCATTTCCCGACGTTTCGGCCGTTTATTGTGGCCTTTTCAGCAGAATTTCGGTAGGTGCGATCGATTATTTTTGTACCTTCAAGATTGAACGTGTGCTGGTGATCTGCTATGTGTTTTATAAGTGCGTATAACCGTTGTAAAGTGTAATGTCGTATAGTGTACCATGTTAATTAAAATCAAACTCAATGTAAGTCCAGTAAAGTTACCGCCAAATAGTACCATAATACAACATTTAAAATACAGGAAGCTGCTTATCGTGGCAACAAACAACATTTAACGATAAACGGTAGACTGTACATGTTCATTTTATATCAACGTTTAATGTTAGTAGTAGTCTTTATAAATTGTAATATTTTTAGTTAATCCTTGAAAAAGGCCACAATAAACGGCCGAAACGTCGAGAAATGTAAAACTAACTGTTTGCATTACCCTAGATTGTTAAAAAGTGTAGGCACAAATTAATCTCTTTAGGACTTTACGCAACCAAAAAGATGGACGGGAATCGTTCTAAACTGACATCATGATCTAAAGCACTGCCAATTTAAAATCGGTACGCCTACAATCGTTTGTTTGTTTAGTTTAAAACGTTATTAGAAGAAAAATGTTATGAATTAATTTTAGTTTAACAATTCGACTACGGTGGCAAAAAATCTTTATCCCGGCTATGAAGCCTCCGAAAAACGTGAAACGGTAAGTTTGGAATGACAATACTTAGCCGTTTCTTGATTTATTTCATAAATTGTGATTGGTTCATCAATGAAACTGTGTAAAACCGTGTTTTCTTTTCGAAAACTCTTGGAACTGTCATATAAGATAGTGTTCGTGCAAGTGACATTTACCGTCTTGACCCTAAGCAGATTATATCAACCTTAACAATCCTATCGATACCACCACTTGTTCTTACTGTTTCTCTGTAATGTGTTGTCTCTGAAATACGAAAACAATAAATATAACACAGTATCACCTGCCTCTGCTATGGCAGGACGGTAGAAATCATTATTGTCTTTTATTCATCAAATCAAAACGTAGGAAAGGGTCCTGACTGTGCGCGATAATATAGAATTTAGGCTCGTGTCATAAACATGGTCCCGGATGGCCATAGGACTGTCGTCCAAAAGATCCGGAGTCATGACGTAAAAAATGCATCCAGATGGCCATGGTACCGTCTTCTGGAAGTTCCTGAATATCCGTAAAAATGGTAAATCCATGAAACTGATTCAAGAGCTCCGCAGTTTTTTTTTTTCAAAATATTAGGAAGTGTGATATAAGAATGAATTTAAGGTCATGACATAAACATGGCCCAAGTGGCTATGAGCATCAGCCAATCAACGATCTTGTTAATACGAAATTCCTCGACATTTTTGTATACAAAGTGTTCAGCATCAGCTGAGGATGGCTGAACCTTAGCCAAACATCTTGAATTAAACCAGCTCACTTTAACTGCTTATGTGTGTCCGTGCACATTTAGCAATAGAGTTGTATTCGTGCAACCAGGGGGCGTGGAGATGTAGCCCTCACGTATGCGACGATGAAAATACCACTTAGCTCTAGTATCAGTTTCATGCAATTAGTTCTTATAGATGTTCCGGAACTCCCAGAAGATGGTCCTATAGCCATCCGGGTACATGTTTATGTCGCAACCGCAAATTCATTCTTATATCACAGTTGCTAATATTTTTGAAAAAAATGTGAAGCTCTAGGATCAATTTCATGGATTTACCACTTTTACTGATGTTCAGGAACTTCCAGAGGACGGTCCCTTGGCCATCCGGGTCCATGTTTATGTTCCACTACCCTAATTTCTATCTTATATCACAGTTCCAAGTGTTTTCGAAATAACCGCGGAGCTAGGATGAGTTTCATGGATAAACCAATTTTACGCCATCCAGGTCTATGTTCATGTGAATACCCCAAATTCTTTATTATATCACAGTTCCACGTGTAGGATCCGAATCTTCAGGAGAACGGTCCCATGGCCATGCCGGTCCGTGTTTATATCACGACCCCAAATTCTTTCTTTTATCACAGTTCCTAATGTTTTCAAAAAAACCGCGGAGCTCTAGGATCAGTTTCGTGAATTGACCACTTTTACGGATGTTTCGGATATTCCGGAGGGCCGTTTTGTTGTCTTCAGGATCCATATATAGAAACCATGACTGTAGTATGGCTAATTGTGAACATATGTGCCCATTGATCTAAATTATTGATCTTAAACCATTTTCAAAACACATAAACACACCTTTTAAAAAAGTGTACCGACTCTTTTCGCTTTTCAAAGAAGTAGACGACTCTATTTTCAATCTTTTTACAATCAAATTAATTTCTTTATAGACCCTAGGAAATACTAGAGGTACCACAAGTTTTGAAATTCATCAAGAAATGGCTAAGCAATGCCATTGCAAACTTGCCATTACACGTTTTTCGGAAGCATCGTAATCGGAGTGTTAAAGATACAATATGAGTTTTGAGTTTCTACACAAGCTACTGCCCAACCTCACTGGCTGCTTTTTTTTCAGTATATGGCCATTGAAATCGCATCGTTAGCCATAGTTCCACTCTTCTTCAGTTTAGCTTTGATGCTACTCCAATATATTTCGATTGGCCGGAAATCCGGGCAGTTTGGAGGGTTCATCCCCTTTTCAATGACGTCTACACCATTATTGCGACACCACTGTTACGCATTCTAACTGCAACGTTTGCATTAAAAACTGGACTTATGGATGGTTATAAAAAAAAGCTAAGACGGATAATTTCTTTTGATAAATTTCCCATGGAAGGTAATGATTCAAGGTTACTTGCAAAAAAATTCTACGCCCTTGCAAACGGCCTTCCGGTAGTTAACCGGAACATCCGCAATGGCGGACGAAAACATACGTGTACGCATGTTTTTGAGTTCTTTCTTCGTTTTATTTATCAATTCCTCCTCAGTTTTCGTGACAAAATTGTTGAAGTAGATCTTACGCTTCAGGTTGGCCCAGAAATTCTCGATGGGACGCAGCTGGGGGAAGTTGGGCGGGTTCGCCGACTTGAGTACCACATCGATATTCAGCCGCTCCATCTCCTCCAACGATCGCTTCGAGTAGTGGGCCAACGCCAGATCCGGCCAGCACACCGCGTCTTCGCCCTTATGGTATTTCTTAATGAACTACCGGCAGGCATTTCGTACTATAAATTTCCCCGCGCAAGAAGAGCGGCTTTGACATCCCCTTCTCGCTGATTGTCGGCCACAGCAGCACCTTCTTGGGGAACTTGGTGTGTGAAATGAGTTCACTTCCTTCGTGGGGGTAGTAAAATACGAAGTGCCCTGCCAGTCATTGCCATCCAGGGTGAGATAGGTTTCGTCGTCCATCACCACCACCACCACGTCGAGATTCGCCGGGAAAAACTAGTTGACCATCTTATTCAGCCGCTGCCGCTGCGTCATTGCCTGCAGCTCCGAAACCAGTGGACGTGACTTCCGCTTCCTGACATGTATGTTCATGTTCGCCAGGTACTTTTTCACTGTTTGCCGGTTGCACCGACCTCTCGGCCAAGCGCACGCAGCGATGTAGCCACTTTTCCCTCGGTCTTCCTCTTCAACATCCTTTGGAGCTTCTTGTCGCTCAGGGTCGTCGGCCGTCCCGAAACGGGCTTTCTTTCGATGGATGCTGTGATTGTTGTCTAATAGTGCCAAGATGTTGTAAATGCCGGAACGGGCATATCCGGCGTCCAAAAAGTGCCGCACGATGTCCGTTTTCGACGCGGTGGGGGGGGGGGGCTTTCTTTGGACGCGCACACTTCTGAACGGAGTTGCTTCACTGTTTTTGCCATCACGGTTAGAGTTCGACTGATAGAGCTGTCAAATTTTGTCTGCTGACTCATGGGTTACTATGATTGATGCAGCATGGGTAGTTTCGTCAGTGCGGGTGAAGGTAAACCCATGAAAAATCGACAATTATTGTCCATTTTTTTAAATGCAAACGTTAGTGGCACTTGACGTTGCCCTGGTTGGACCTAATGAACGGTAATACACGTTTTTTTTTCAGGCATTCGTTGATGCATAACTGTCCGTTCATATTGTTGGTTATGATGGAAAATGGAATCTTCTGGCCGAAAGTCCTGGATTCGCTTTGAAAGCCTTCATGACGTTCTAAGGCAGTTTCCGGTTCACTGTACCGCTTCGACGCCTTGATTGCACCTTCAGGGAAACAGACAAACTTTTCTTGAAATGTTTCTGCAGTGCACAGATGGTGGTTTTGGCCAGTTTTTAACTCCTGTGCGCCGGTGGTCTAGTAGTAAGCGTGACTGTTTTCTCACCCCAATGGGTTTGGGTTCAATCTCAGCCGAGGTCGGAAGTCTGAGGCATAAAAATCTCTGGTGCCAGCCCATTCGAGATGCCCAGTTAACATTTTCAGGTTTATAAGCCAACTTTTCCAGCATTGTGCTGTGAAGTAGCTGAAAACAGCTGCAGATACAGCTAGAAGCAGTAGCTAGCAAAATAGTTTTGCAGAGCGTTTACTCAACTTTTTCACAACGATTATTCAATTTGTCAGTCACACTGAATAACAGCAGCCAATAATCGCTAATGTCACTTCTATGCAAATATTAATCAACTTTCATCTTGTAGCTTCAAAACAAAGCAAATATAGTGAATATATTGCTAATTTGATGGCTTCTACACAACTAACCATTCTTGCTGAATAACATAAATGTCAAAAGAGATTTTTCAACAGCTAAACAACCTGTACTCAGCTAATAAACTGGGTTAGCACTACTTTGGAAGCATTTTTACAGTCAACTAGGTTTATTTTTAGACGTGTTAAAAATCTCCTTAATAAAGACAACCAACCAACCAACCTTTTAGACGTGTGCAGTTTTACAGCTTTTACTCTGATCCTTTACAAAGCTGAACAAACTAGTCGAGAAAAGTGATTCATGTGCACTATTATAAAGTCTCTACTCAGCGATATTGTTGAAGAAAATCATGTAGATTATTTTACGTCAGTTCAAAGTGTTGTCGTAGCGAAGTTGGTACTGTCAAGTCAAGGTTTTCTAATGCGGTCGTCTTGAGTTCGATTCCCGTTTCCGGTGCAGGGTAAATAATTTGGTGGTGTACTCATTACTTATTTCGATTAATATGAACTCAATCAATTCCTCCAACAAAAAAAGCGTAAACAATATTTAACCCGGGAAAAGGTTGAATAAGCGCCTTTCAAGTTCGCACACAACTAAACAGTAGGATAACAGCTGTTTAGAAGCGTAAATGGAAGTGCAATAAGAGCTTGTTCCTACCGTCCAAACAGCTATAAGTAGCTGACTAAGTTCGCCAGATTTGCTTGTATAGAGGCTGAGTAAAGGTTGCCTCATATCGTATAGCATTTGAATACAGCTGAGGAAAGCGTTTACAATGTGAAAATTGTTAGTTGGGTGGTCGGGTGTGGAAATTTCAACCCGACCCGTACCCGACTCATTAAATTTTCAAGAACTCGTACCCGACCCGAACCCAACTTCAAAATACATTCAATAACCCGTACCCGACCCAAACCCGATCGATTAAATTTTCTAAAACCCGTACCCGACCCGAACCCGACAAATCATAAATCTCAATACCCGTCCGCACCCGACACGAACCCGATCCAAAATATCCAGCTAAAACTGAAATTTTCGAAATGCTCTTCAAAAATTAAAGCTACTTAACAACATATTTATTTTCGAGTCATCGTTCGTATTCAGTATTTTACAGAAAGGAGTGAATATGAGAGTAAACATTAATTACCGGTAGGCCAAAAACACTTATTCATGTGAACGAATGTCAATGTACTGAAAGTTCCCGGTGAGGGATTTGTTCTTCTAGTGTCTAATGTTGCTCCTGTCACTGAAAAAGTTCGCTCATCCGAAGTGGATGAAGCTGGAATAGCAAGTAACCACAAAGCAAGCTTTGCGATACGCGGATAGGTTCTTCTTCTTCTTCTTTTCCTTTATTTAACGTCGGTCTCTGTTCCGCAATCTAGTGCCAATCACCGATGGACATCGATTGCCATCCATTGACGGCAACCGAATGTGCAGGAAGGCAGCTTCCACACCTGCGAAGGATATCGCACCCATTCACAACACACATGGGCCGGGACCAACGGCTTTACTTCCCTTCAGAAGGAAGACGTGACCTGAGATTTTTATGCCTCAGAAAAATCCCACCGACCTCGGCTGGGATTGAACCCAGACCCATCGGGGTTTCAGAAAGCAGTCACTCTTACCACTACACCACCGGCGCCGGGTAGGTTTCACTTTGCGTTCGCCAAAATTTAGCCACATCGAAATCTTCTGCTTGAATTGAAATGTATACTTATAGAGTTCTCCAGATGCACAAAAGTGTGCGTGAGACCGCGCGCTACCTTTTTAAGTAGTTGTGATATCGCGATACCTTTTTGTTTCTTCTTCTTCTTTATTTTTATTTATGGATGTTGGATTTTAGTGTTCGTGAGATTGCGCTTGGAGATCTCTACACAGAAAAACAAAACTACCCACCGCTTGGGTTTTTTAAACTCAAATTTGAGTTATTTGACCTCTGCCCGTTTCATTTCCTCTCGCTATTGTTGTCAAAAATAGAACGAAAGATTCGACTCAACCGTCTAGTTCCGTACGAGAAGCCAAAATTGAGTAATATGCGATATACCCAAATTTGAGTTAATTGAACTTAATTTTGGGTAGAAAAAATTGAAAATAACTTAGCGATGGGTAATTTTTTTTGCCGTCCTTAAATGCAAACTACTTTGAGCCGGTTTACCCAAATTTGGCTTATCGTACGGAACATGGGAGATGAGTGAAAAGAACTTAATTTTGGGTTGTTTTGAATTTCTGTGTATATGCTTATAAGTAAATGCAAATTTTTGACACTTGATGGCATGAAAAACATTGGGCGATCTCTCTTTTTTTAATTTTACATAAATCGATCAAATACACGGAAAAAATCAGGGTTTGATTTTTAGAATCAACACGGTAAGAAAAAAAATACTCAAAATTAAGTTAAAAAAAACTCAACGTTGGGTTCTATCATTTGAGGTCCGCCGTTGAGTGAATCAAAAAAGCGGCGTTGGTTAAAATTTACTCAACCATTGAGTAATAATAAATGAACTCAAATATAAGTTTATTTTCATTGGGGTTCCTGTTATGCGCCTTCAACCATTTCATTTTCACAAGCGTTTATAGACGAGTGGTCAACACACGGGCCCCGTAATCTCAACGTCCATGGTTCGGTTCCAGTCTGCTCCGTTTTATTATTTTTTTGTCAACTTGGTCAACGTGGATTCATGATCAGGATTACTCAAAATTGAGTTTTCTTCTTTAACTTAATTTTACCTAGCCGCACGGAAGCCACGTGATGAGTGAAAGGAACTCAATTTTGGATACATTTTCTTACCGTGAATATTTTTTCGACTGGTTAAGATGCAAATAATATAAACCGAACCCAACCCGTACCCGACTTGTTCGTTTATTTTGTTACCCGTACCGAACCCGAACCCGAACCCGACATATATATTTTAGATACCCGTACCCGACCCGAACCCGTCGGGTACAGGTACAGGTCGGGTTTTGGATAAAAATACCCGTACCCGACTATCTTTACAGCCCATGTGTGTTGAATGGGTGCGATATCCTACGCAGGTATGGAAGCTGCCTTCCTGCACATTCAATTACCGTCAATGGATGGCAATCGATGTCCGTCGGTGATTGGCACTAATTGCGGAACAGAGACCGACGTCAATTAAAGGAAAGAAGTCCTGTGCGGTCCTCGTAGCCAACCATGTCGGGTTTTCATATCTTGTGCGCAGAATTAATTATCTTCTTTTTTCTTCAATCGCGTGGAAATTAAAAGAAAAAACATAAAATTATTTTTAAGTGTTTGCATAGGATTTCTAGAGAAAGACATAGTAAATTAATTTCTGTCAAAAAATTCCAAAACCCACCACTAGGAGCGCTGTACCGAACTAAAAGAAACGTATCGATTGTAAAAAGGCAGGGCTTTAATAGTCCTTCATCCAGCAGTAATTGTTTAACTTTGCAGAATGTGCTAACATTTTTCGTGGCTTTGAATCACCGCCGTAAAGGTTCTCTTGTTACTTATGAAACCTTTTATCTTCCGAAGATGTTACAATTACAGTAAACAATCAAGCCAACCGGACGCCACCAATTGTACAAACTTTTCTTATTTAAACATTGTTACACTCTGTAGCCGTTGCGTAACCTGTTTGTGCATTGAAAGCGCGGTAGCAAATACTAGAGTCGGTGTATAATGAGTCACGCCAAGAGAAAAACAGTTGAACTCGCATCACGGGTTTCGAAAGATTCCCTTTCTTTTCACTTGGCAACAGAGGACTGCTACATCAACTTCAAATGACTTCTAGCGAGCAAAAAAAAAATAGCAGCTGTTGTAAATCATTATATCAGTGATTTTGTCCAATCATCTTAACAAAAAATAGTAGAAATTCTCATTACTGATCGTTACCAAACGTATCCCATGACAATTTAATGTTCACTGCGTGTTTATGATCATTTCTTCAATTATGTTTTAAATTTTATTGCAATACCTTTCGTGGACCTTTCATAGCATCGTAATGTTTGTTTACTTTGCACGATAGGTAGCCGGTTTGACAGTTCAATAGGTAGACTTGGCTTCACTCTTGGCGTGACTCATTATACACCGACTCTAGCAAATACCAAAGGCATAACTTTCTTCTCTAGGAAAAGCTTCACTCAATGTAAATAGCTGCCAACTATAGTCACTATATTTGTAATCTGGCGGATACAAAACTCTGCGAACTGGCAACTTTGAATTTGGCTGTGACGTGTTCTTCTTCTTTCGTAGAGACTATGGGCTACGCAGTTGACTATCGCAATACAAGAAAATAGATTCCCTGTTGTAAAAATTCTCGCATTTCTATACGTTCGCCCGATCAATCAGGCACTGGTTCGCGTTTGACAGACAATTGGTTCATACAAGGCCCCCTCTTCATCTTAGGATAAACAGTAAAGCTCGATTGGCTCCCGCAAATGACATATCAAATTGCATTCCTTTATTTAACGTCAGTCCCTGTTCCGCAATCTAGTGCCAATCATCGACGGACATCGATTGCCATCCATTGACGGCAATCGAATATGCAGGATAACAGCACCTGCGTAGGATATCGCACCCATTCAACACACATGGGCCGGGACCAACGGCTTTACTTCCCTTCCGAAGGAAGACGTGACCAGAGATTTTTATGCTTCAGAAAAATCCCACCGACCTCGGCTGGGATAGAATCCAGACCCATTGGGGTGAGAAAGCAGTCACGCTTACCACTACACCACCGGCGCCGGCAATACAGATCAAATTGGCTCCCGTCATTGTCTCCGCCAGACTATGAATATAGTGACTATAGTTGGACTCTATTTACATTGAGCGAAGCTTTTCCAAGAGAAGAAAGTTTTGCCTTTGGCAATTGCTACCACGCTTTCAAAGCACAAACCAGGAAAGTTGCACAACGGCTGTTTTTCAAATAAGTACTTCGTCCAGGTGCTTCAATTATATGAGGATTTGCCGGTGAGAGGAGATCACTGATGGAGGCACGTGTCAACCTAGAGGGAAAAGGATTGAGCCAGATCTGTGTCCCCTGTAGAGGCTCTACTGTGAAGGGTGCGGAATTCATAGCAGTAAAAAGCAGTTTCGTGCCGGCCGATGTTTTCGGAGGATTTGCCTGGGTAAATAGTGCTGCTTCAACGCCAATAACTATTTGTGAATGGATGTAGTGCTGCAAAAACAAAACGTAATCCAGGAGAAATTAATATCATTATTGGAAACGTGTTGTATGAGGCACTTGCTGAGTTGGGTATTTCCAGAACGTCTTGTTTATCATGAAACGTTCCTTTTTCTGTCCTACGTAAAGCAATTTGATTAGGAGGGTCGGTTTGATGGATTATGAATAAGAAATTGGGTGTCGGGTTCCAGTCATTGTTGGTGATTTTTTGTAGGTATAGGTGAAGTGGGGCAGTGACCGGTTTGAGTCCTTATAGGACAAAAAAAATATCAGAGGCCTATTGTTTCAGAGAGATTGAGTTTTTGCAGCAGAGACTATGTTTAGCAACGCTGAACATTACCTAATTAAATAATATCATATTCCCACACTCAAAATTCAATAACCTTCAGAGCTGATAGAATTTCTTGCATCCCTTCAAGAGATGGGTACCCTAATTAATATCATCATCAATCATCCAGCCATCCACTAAGCCTCCAAACAAGCTTTTGTATGGAAACAAAACAAAAGGGCAGGCATGAAATCAAATCATCAGAATCCAAAAAGGTATTCCCACTCAAAACCCCAAAAACACAGACACTTTTTGCACGATTTAATGCTGCCTTAAAACCTCATTATCGAGGCGAATAATTGTATTGTTCCTTGTTCCACTTTTTCGGCAAGTGATACAAAAAAGCACATAATTCATAATGGCCGTTAATTACCGAACTCCAAATCCCAACAAAAATCCCATTAATTAAATGGCATTCCATCATCCGAACCAGTTGAAAGCGCATGTTAAACCCAGTTTAAATTCTACACACCTTTACACTACCCCAGAGGGGGATGGGGGAGGGGGGGGGTCAAATCAAATTCCACACACCTACAGGACAGGACCTCATTGATTATGCATGCAGGAACCTCCATCGTCGGTTCTGCTTAACTCCGTCGCCGATTCCACCGCCATGGCCCCAATCAATCCTCATTATGTTTGGCGTGCCGTCAACGGAACACGGATTCAAATAAAGCGGCAAGTTTTTCGCCGGAATTTTCACTGCTGCTGCTGCTGCTGCTGCTGTTGTTTGTCAACAAAGGCTTTTCGCACCTACAATACAGTCGTGATTTTTCACGCCTTGTCCGATCATTGTCGCCGTCCTCGTTTTCGTCGGTAATGGTATGTAAATTTCGGTTGACTAGACAATTTATGTTAATTTTTCGGGTTCAATAAAAAAAATGTATTTGGAGAAAGATGGCGTCGTCGTCGTCTTCGTTGTCGTTGGTTGGTAGGGTTGGAGGAGCTGTTGCTCTCGATTCGGTTTGTGTTGTGTGTCATCGTTAATGGTTAAAAAAAAGGGGCAGGCTATGAAAAAGCGATTGATCTTCCCCCCAAACAGCGCTCGTTAGGAGTCGTTTGACATCGTTATGTTAATGGTATGAAGTGACGACTGAGATGTTTGGTTTCGATTTCAACCTTGATCTCGATTGTTGATTTATATATTTTAAGTTTGAATTGGTAACATGAGCCTTTACAATTTGTATCATAAAATGTGTAAGACGTTCGGACGGAGACGTTTGCATTACGTATCAAAAGTATTAATCGTAACCTGATATAATGTTCTAAGAACGATCGAAATATGAAGTGGTTGGTAAAGGATGACTAAACGTTAATTGGGACGCACAAAAAAGCCTGTAATTATTTATTCAATAAGTTTAAAAAGTCCATTAATGGTTACTTTACAGTACTTCTATTAAAACTTCAAAGTTACAGCATTAGATGGTAACATTTCCCCAGTTCGAACGAAATCTCTAACCTTCCTCTTGATGGATCCCATCAGCGCCCGCCAATGAAAACCGATACGGAATCAGCGCATTTCTTCCATTTTGCTCGCATTTTCTGGATGTCCTTGACTGCCTCGCCGCTTCGCCGAAGTCGTTGCTTTGAAATTGCCCAGTATTTTTCGATTGGTCGAAATTCCGAGCAATTCGGAGGATTCATTAGCTTGCGGACAAAATCGATCTTGTTGGCAGCATACTACTCCAGAACCACCTTGGAGTAGTGGCAGCAGGCAATATCGGGCCAAAAGATGACTTTGCCCCTATGCTTCTTCGATTTAAACTTGGGATGTCATCGTCGAGGATGTGACTAATGGTTCCGTTCTCAGGCCACAACTGACAATCGCTTTCCAAAGCATGGCCTTCTTCGCGAACTTGTCAGCAAACATGAACATGAATCTTCCCGACACATCCCCACGTCCAGTCGCGATGTAAAACTTTTGACCGGGAAGCTGCTTAAAATCGAATTTGACGTATGTTTCGTCATCGATGCAGCCCTTGTGTTTCGCCAAAACACGGACGTGCAAGAGCCTTGCAGGCATTTTGGCCACGGAATTCTACTTCATGTGCCGGTTCATATGGTTACTGGCTTTGTACGACTTGTATCCTTTCCCGGCAAGGATGTTCCGCACCGTTTGAAATTTGGCGTTGTACCTTCTGGCCACATCTTCTTTCGAGTTCCATTTGACGTTATTTCTGAACGCGATCGACTACTTTGATCTAACTTGCACCAGGTGTTCTCTATAGAAGTGTAAACAAACCACTGTCAAATATTTTCGATTCCCAACACTAGAGGCGTGCTAGCGGTGCGCGAGGGGCGTACCAATTTACTTTTAGACAGACATTAATGCATTGAGAATGGGCAGGGTAAGAGAAACTAAAGAGTTCTGAGTGCTTCCAGCGGTGAAAAGGGCCAGCGTGAAAGATTTCCATTTTGGACATGGCTGGGCGAAAGCAGTTTACATTTTTTTATTTATTTTAGGAAGGAGATTTTGGAACTTTTTAAGCACAAATTCTGCTCAGGCCAGCGCCGGTGGTGTAGTGGTAAGCGTAACTGCTTTATCATTTGGATTCAATCCCAGCCGAGGTCAGTGGGTTTTTTTCTGGGACATTAACATCTCTGGTCACGTCTTCCTTCGAAAGGGAAGTAAAACCGTTGGTAACGGCCCATATGTGTTGAATTAGGGCGCTGGTGTGGAAGCTGCCTTCCTGCACATTCGATTGCCATGGATGAATGGCAATCGATGTCCACCGGTGGTTGGCACTAGATTGCGGAACAGAGAAAGACGTTAAATAAAAGAAAGAAAGAAATTCTGTTGGGACGGACTATGAAAAAGTGATTGTTTTTTTGACGTAGAACTACGTCTTTGTCGACTATACTGGGGTGCAAGTCAAAAAATATGTGTGGTGAAGGAGTGTTAGGTTTTGAACGCTTGTAACTTTGTCATTTATAGATGAAATTAAAATCCAAATACGCCAATCGATAGGATATTACATTACGAACCTGTTGAAATAAATATTTTTCCAATTTTTCTGTAATTAAACTTTTGAAAATGTACAAATGATAATTTTATCACTGTTTTCATGAAATAAGCCTTTTTCGCAAACCCAGTCATCATAAACGAATACCACTTGGTTGCACATCATTCTGCTTGAATCTGAAAAGATATAAATCAGCGCTGGTCTCATGCCACTGCTCATTAACGCTTCGGACGGCGTGGCGCTTGGTCCTGCAGTAAGCAGGACCAAATCAGCAGCTTAAGGTGGATCACGGCGTGACCTGACCACAATGAGGAAAAGCACACACGCCCTTCACAACAATCTCTCGGCCCCCCCCTCAACAACCTCTCCTACCCTCCCCCACCATCAAACCTCTCCTACCCCCCCCCCACCATGAAACCTCTCCTACCCCTCTCCCCACCATCAAACCCCTCCTACCCCCCCTCAAATACCTCTCCTAAACCCCCCCCCCCTCAAATACCTCTCCTAACCCCCCCCCCCTCAAATACCTCTCCTAAACCCCCCCCCCCTCAAATACCTCTCCTACACCCCCCTCTCAAATACCTCTCCTAAACCCCCCCCCCCTTAAATACCTCTCCTACCCGCCCCCCCCTCAAATACCACTTCTAAAACCCCCCTCATCAATAACCCGAAAACGAGACAGACTTTAATGATCCCTTTTTTCCGGGAAATAAATTTTAAACATACCACAATCATTAGTAAAACCAAGTTTTACCAAATTTGAACAAAAAATTGCATTGAAGACATGTTTGATGACATTCAGTTGGTGAATTACACACAACTGACGGTAAAACATATCTGGTGCCTCTATATATGCAATTATATTAACATCCAAAGTCCATCCTATTTTACATATTCTGCACAAAAGAAACTTTCTGCTCCGCCCCATTCATAAAAAACTGCGGGAAATCCTATCAGGTTCTGAACCTGAAAAGATATAAAACAGCGCTGCTGTCATGCTTTTGCTCATTGTCGCTTCGGACGGCGTGGCGCTTGGTCCTGCAGTAAGCAGGACCATATCAGCGACTTAAGGTGGATCACGGCGTGACCACAATAATGATGAAACCCCCTCCCCCTTCACAACAATCTCTCCCTCTCCCCCCTTCACAACAATCTCTTCCCCTCCCCCCTTCACAACAATCTCTCCCCTCCCTCAACGACCTCTCCTAACCCCCCACCACCACTCATCAACAACCTTTCCTAACCCCTCCCCCACTCATCAACAACCTTTCCTAACCAACCCCCTCCCCACCCCTCAACAACCTTTCCTAACCCCCCCCCCCCCACCCCTCAAATACCGCTCCTAACAAATCAATATCTATGTGTCAGCCACATAGGGGAAATGACGCCTTCGGCTTGCAAGACTATTTTCGGCAACCCAAATTGAAACACTATTTTCACTGGATTTTCTTACGAAAACACTTCGCTGAATGCATGCAAACGATTCTTTATGCTTTCAGCTTCAATTTGACTATATTTTTACCACTGGGAAAAAGCAATCTAGCAAGGTTTTCTTGAAATGAAACACACACACTACAAATTGTAGCTGATTTCGAGTTGCCGATAATAGAACAGCAGATTTACATGCAGTTCAAATGGAACGGTTGCCGAAGAAAAACTGGTTGCCGACAATACTCGCTCTCACTAGAGAAGATTGGAGCTTTTTAAAAGCGTTTCAAAACAGTTTTTGACAATTCTTTCGACTGAAATTGTTAGAGCAGCTGGCAGAAAAAGATTGTAAACAAACCAATACTGCATATGTGTGCGTTCCTCAGAGAAAAAGGCTATAGAAAGAAGGTCGCTGCTTAGGTTGCCGAGAATACGTAAATTCCCCTACTTAAAATATGTACATTTAAAAACCATGCGTGACCACTAGACTGATGCAAAATTTGAAATTTTCGCTCCACAGTGCTCAAATGGTTCCAAATTGGGCCCTGATAAGCCTCCCAAAATTTGAACTCATTTAGTGAGAAACTGACTTGGCACAAACCATTTGAAGTTTATATGGGAATTACTATGGAGAAACCATAATTTCAGTTTATATCTATCTCAAAATTCACCAGTTCACTCTACTTTAGAAAATGATAGCTGAACTTGTTGAAAACCACTTTTCGATCAAACGTAAGGAACAAAAATTATTAATGATTCAAGTCCCTGATGTCTTATGATTATGCTCAATCAACTGTTCAGCAGGCAACATTGGTGTTTATGGCGCGTAGAATAGAGGACAAAAATCATGGCTACTATGTCACACTGCAGAATACAGTGTTGCCCACAATACAGTTGCTTAATCTTGCCATAAGATTAACAATCTCTTAAAAAATTAATAACTATTTAATTTGACGTTTGGATGAAAAATGATCTTCTGCAAAGTTGTAGCTGATAAAAATTCCCATAAGAATAGCAATAGAATGTGTTAACAGTACAATGTGTAAAAAGGCAAGAAGACAATGAACAAAAAGTTTTGTTTTCCCATAGTAATTTCCATATAAACTTCAAATGGTTTGTGCCAAGTCAGTTTCTTATAAAATGAGTTTTCTCTTTTGGAGGTTAATCAGGACCCGATTTGGCACGGTTTGAGCACTGTGGAGCGAAAATTTCAAATTTTGCATCAGTCTAGTGACCACACATACTATTCATTTGCGTGTAAATTTCATGTGTACTTCTGAGTGGATTCTGTTTATGTGTGGTCAAATGAAAATCATGTGGAATTTCACATGGATATTTGTAAAGAAAATGTGTAAATTGTTTTGAATCAACCATAACCGAAACATTGAAATACTTGAAAATTTTAAGATAAAGTATAATAGTCAAAAATGCATGAAAAACAACAATTTTGTGTGGTTCTACGTCATACTGCGGTCGTGTCTAGGACACAACCCTTTACTTTTTTTTATTGAATTTGCAACCATTTTCTCCATTTGGTTAATTATCAATAATACTTTAGTCAAATGGACTCTACAGAGCCGAGAAACAGTGAATAAATTAACAATATAATAAGATATACAGTGCTTTCTCGATTTTGTCAGCCCATTCTCAAATTTTAGGCTAAGAAAATCGGGCAAAAATTTCCCATTATTTTTTTATCAAAACTATAACAAAATAATGAAATCCTTATAGGTTACGGGGTGCTATGGGATAATATGACCATCACCCAACTAACATTTTCAGCTTTATAAGCCAACTTTTCCAGCGTTGTGCTGTAAAGTAGCTGAAACAAAGCTGTAGAAACAGCTACAAACAGAAGCTAGCAAAATAGTTTTGGAGAGGGTTTACTCAACTTTTTCACAACCATTATTCAATTTGTCAGTCGCACTGAATAACAACAGCCAATAAACGCTAATATCACTTTTATACACATGCTAATCAACTTTCAACTTGTAGCTGCAAAACAAAGCCAATAAAGTGAATATGTTACTCATTTGATGGCTTCTACACAACCAACTACTCTTGCTGCATAACATAAACATCAAAACAACAACTAAACAACCTGTATTCAGCCATTAAACTGTGTTAGCGCTACTTTGAAAGCCATTTTACTTTTTTTTTCTTTATTAGAGAGATTTTTAGCCATATGCTAGTTCATCTCTTAAGCTATTTTACAGTCAACTAGGTTTATTTTTAGACTTGTGCAGATTTAGAGCTTTTACTCCGCTTCTTTATAAAGCTGAACTAACTAGTCGAGAAAGTGATTCATGTGCACTATTATAAAGCCTCTACTTAGCGATCTTGTTGTAGAAGGGCATGTAGGTATGTTTACATCAATTCAAAGTGTTGGCCTAGCTAAGTTGGTAGTGTCAAGGTTTGCCAATGCGGTCGTCTCGAGTTCGATCGTAGGTTCCGGTGCAGGGTAAATAATTTGGTGGTGTGCTTGTAACTTATTTCGATTAACGTCATTCGCAACAAAATAAATGCCTCCATCAAAAATAGTGTAAACAATATTTAACCCGGCATCAAGAGAAAGCAGTGTAACCGGGATAACCGGGTTAGGGTTGAATAAGTGCCTTTCAAGTTCACACACAACTAAACAGCAGGATAACAGCTGTATATGGTAATGGATATACAATAAGAGCTTGTCCCAACCGTCCCAACAGCCATAAGTAGCTGACTAAGTTCGCCAGATTAGCTTGTATAGAGGTTGAGTAAAGGTTTCCTCATCATATAACGTTTGAATATAGCTTGATGCTGTATAAATGGTATGAGAAAAGCGTTTACATTGTGAAAATTGTTAGTTAATGGAGTTTCACCCATAATCACTAGAAGAGCTGCAGAACAGTCATCTGGGAAATTATTCATATCAAGTAGTCTTTTAATAGTACGAAAAAAAACGCTCTTGGTCATATAACGCCAGGGTGTGTTTTAGCCCACATTGTCCTATTATTTGTAAAACTCTTCTAAACCATCAAATAATTTGAATTATTGAATCAATTTTCCTTTGATGATAATGAAATATGTATCAACTTTCAAAGCAGATAAAATGGAAGGGGGGATCAAAAAGCCAGACCTGTATTGAAGTTGGCACGGGGTAGTATCCACTAGTTGCCTAGTGAAGCTCTACTAAAGCCCATGCCTTACTCTCTCCTATGCCTGGATCCCCCCGGGACCACACTGTAGCGACTACTTCGCTGCTCCTCTGTCCATTCCAATGCCTTCCTATGGACACATTTCATCGACGACATTCTCCACGTTAAGGACAGGCATCTCCCTTCGCACTGTCTCGCACCTTGAACAGTCGAAGACCACATGCTCTGGTGTTTCATCCACATTGCCACACTTCGGACAGATGCAGGTATTTCCTGAGGCAGCCGTGGTCAGACAGGAACTGCGTCCGGTTGTGGTTGACTTCTCCGTGTTTTCTGTTCACCTAAAGGGCGAACACGAAATTATTGCAACACCGAAAATGTCATGCCAATTTTCTTATAATGTTTAGAATCAAACCAAAATTTTAGGGTAGTTTTATACATATATTTACTTCAAAAATCAAAAGAAAAGGTTATCGATGGAGCCTTGAGTGTAAAATTGAACGCATTTTTGCTTGATGCCCTCCATCAAAGTCTTTACAGTGTCATCCGGTACCAGTTTCTCAGTTTTTTTCGACATTTTCTTAACATGTCCTTCTCGTCTTTGACTGTCTTCTTGCTCTTCCGAAGTTACCGCTTCATTATTGCCCAGTACTGCTCCACCGGGCGCAGCTCCGGACAGTTTGGCGGATTCATGTCCTTTGGAACAAAATGGACAGAATTGGCCTCATACCACTCCAGGACACTTTTAGAATAGTGGCATGATGCCAAATCTGCCCAAAATAGCGGAGCTTTGTCGTGCTGCTGCAAGAACGGCAAAAGGCGCTTCTCGAGGCACTCAGATTTGTAGATCTCGCCATTTACTGTGCCCTTTGTCACGAAAGGCTCACTCCTCAGTCCGCAAGAGCAGATGGCCTGCCAAATGAGATATTTGGAGGTGAACTTCGACATTTTCTTCTTCTAAAATTTGTCGTCCACATCGAACTTGCTCTTGCCGGTGAAAAACTCCAACCCCGGAATTTGCTTAAAATCGGCTTTTATATACGTTTCGGCGTCCATCACACAGCAGCCATATTTTGTCAGCATCTTCTCGTAGAGCTTCCGTGCCCGAGTTTTAGCCGTCGATTGTTGCCGCTCATCGCGGTTTGGGAAGTTCTGTACCTTGTATGTATGTAGTCCAGCTCTCTTCTTTGCATTCTGGACGTAGCTCTGCGACATGCCGATCTTTTTAGCCAAATCACGGCTTGAGACGTTGGGATTTGCTTTAATCATCTGCTTCACCTTTCCCTCCGTCTTTTTGTTCTCCGGTCCCGGTTTTCTTCCAGCTCCTTTGCCGTGGTCCAACGTCAACCGCTCCTGGAATCGCTTCAACACTCTGGAGACGGTTGAATGGTGAATGTTCAACATTTTCCCAACTGCCGGTGCGACAGGTCAGGAAATTCCAGGTGTTTGGAAAGAATTTGTTCTCTCAACTCGCGTTGGTTCACCTCCATTTTCGTTGAATTGAAAAACACGACTTCGAGTTTGACAGCATGTATACAATACACATCAATGAGAAAGTGTGCAAAATTTGGTTGATTTTTACCCAATGGTAAAAAAGTTATGCCCTGTTGAATGTGTCGCAATAATTTCGTGTTCGCCCTTTAGGTCGAAAAAATCGGTAATAACCAATGTGTCCATCTACCGCTATCCACCGTGTTCCACTCCTTTTGCCACTCTGCCGGGATATGCCGATAGAGATCATTCCAGCGATAGCGCATACTGCTTCCGATGAGATGGTTCTGTACGCCCTCACGACTTGCATGGCCATGAGCCGGAACGTACTGCTTAGTTTCCTTTGGTTCTGCTTCGTTTCCAGTGCTGCAAACCAAGCTCCATACCTTAGTATCTAACCAGAAGACGCCTCTTGATATTGCTAGAAATAGAGTTGTTCAGCATGATTCTAGCTATTGTGTTGATGGCCATCCAAACATTCTCACAGACATATTCGACGTGACTGTTGAAGCTTAGCCGGTTATCGATCATCACTCCCAGGTATTTCAATACGCGCTTCGAGGCAAAGGCATGCGTTGGACCAAGGATGAAGCATTTTGGAACTCCCATTAAGATCCTAATCCATCTCTGTCCCTTATCTGTCTCGTAGACCAGAACCAGGCTCTGGAAGTAACTCCTCAGAATCCTGCACAGGTAGTCAGGGACCCTCATTCTATGCAGCGCTTTGGCAATGGTGCTGTTGATCGCATTCTTGACGTCGATCGTTATCATGGTGCAATATCGATCTTCTCTTTGGTTATGTTTGGACGCCTTTTCGACTCCCTCGACCATTGTCTGAATTGCATCTACCGTTGATCACCCTTTCCGGAATCCAAACTGCCTCTCGGACGATCCAAAACAAAAGCTGATAGGGCTGATTAGGTTGAAGCATTATCCCTTTCAATTTACGATGTTATTTATCTCCGTTGAATTCGAGCATTTGCGTAGACCAAATTTCTTGAAAATTAAAAGTCAATCAAAACTTGTATGTACAATTCAATAAAATATGTAATGCTCTTTTTGCTGCTGCTGAGTTTTTATGTAAGAATAAATGTTGCTGACAATGAAGCAATGTTTTTATTACAAGCGCAAAAAAAAAGAAACAGGTTTTTCGTGGTAAAATTTATTTTTCCAGCAAACAGCAATTCAAAACTAATAATTCCTAGTAGGAGTATATTATATTAATGTAGATGAATTAAAATGTAAAAGGTACATTGGATGAAAGACCTGTAAGTTGAATTGATTGATTGATTGAATGAAAAAGCACTTCCCCTAACATTCACATTGCAGCGAAGTGTAAGAATAACAATTATTCATAGCGTAGAGTTTGAGAATTCATGTTTAAAACTCAAAAATTTAGTGAAATCTGCAAACTGAAAAAATCGGGGGTAGACAAAATCGGGAAAGCACTGTATTCGTCATAAAATATATTCTCCTTTCGATTGTGAAAATTAAGGATGGAATCTCCAGTATGAGCGGTGGGCAAAACGGCTCATTTTGCCCAGCCAAGTGAGCCAGTTCTTCAGCAGATTATTCTTAAATTAAATCACACACTCAGCATCAAAATTAGGGTTGAAAGTTCATCAAAATGTCAAAGTAAATAGTCTAAATCATTAAACGCTGTAGCTCCACATTTAAAATACATACTCATGACGCCACTGACGCGACCCAGTAATTTCAAAATTTATCTACTGATCGATAGCATTATTTTCAAAAGCAAACTTTCAAAGGGCATGCAACCAGAGAGTGGCTGAGAAAAACTGAATGTGAAAGATGTAATCGAAGAAGCCTGTGGTCAAATCCGATTCTGAAGGTGTGGTTCATGGCGATGAAGCGACCGATGATTAGTACGACGAGGTAAAGAATCCATCTGATGGTGAACAGCATGAAATTGAAGAACCCAGCTGAAGAACTCTGGGTAGAGTCCAACACGAGCCGCAGCGAACGGGAGCACAGCCTCCCTGATCCACCATGTACCTTCGACGAAATCATGAGCTGTGAATGATGAGCTGAAATTCATGGACGACAACGGAGTTTAGAAGTTAGTTCGATGCCCAAATCAAAATGGGTGTTCTGCACCAAGCAAGACGAAAATGGCAATACGTAAAGGGCTAAGAGCGTTATTTTGAAACTCGACTTCAAGAGATCAACGCACGATTATTGTCTCTATGTGCGGCTAGGAGAAGGAGATGAAGATACCGTATAGTTGGTGCTGCATGTCGATGACTTACTTATTGTTGGACCCAAGTTGAGAGTAATTGAAGATTTGAAGACCCAGCTGACTCGTGAGTTCAAGGTGTCAGATTGTGGTGCAGTAAATTATTTGCTTGGGATGAAGATTGAGTTGAATCACGATTGCGGTAGAATGTTGTTCTACCAAAAGGCTTCTATTGAAAAATTTTACCAGAAGTTTGGAATGGAGGAATGCAATCCAACTCGAAACCCGAATGAAAAGGGTTTACAGCTACAACAAAACACGACTGAAGAGATACAGCAGCCATACCGTGAGTTGCTTGGAAGGACATCCACATCCTGGACATCAACACTGGTCGGCACTTAATCGAGTATTCCGATACTTAAAAGGTACGCAGAAATTGGCGTTGAAGTTCGATCGTCATGAAGGTTAGAAGCCCCTTACCCGATTTGCAGTAGTAGATTGGGCAGGTGATCAAAACGATCGTAAGTCAGTAAGTGGCTTTGTATTATAAGTTCTCGGAAATACGGCGTTCTGGTCAAGCAAAAAAAAAAAGGCAAGCGTGGCGATGTCCTCAAGTGAAGCACAAACCCAATCAGAAAGGCATAACAAAATTATAACAACTGGAGTTATTTATTTAAAAAATAAATGTGGCAGAACGTGTTATAAACATTGGCTGGTTAGTTGTTAAAATAACAAAAATCATAGCAAAAATTTGTCTAGTGACAACAAAATTATAACAGACGTTGATATGGTTATATCAAAATTATAACAAAATGAGATATAATCTATCGCATTCAAAAATAAACATCTATAACAACCGTTGTTATAAATTAGACAAAAAGATTTGCCAATTTCTGGCAATGGTTATGCCATTTCTTTTCCACATTTTTTAACTGGAATTCATCAACTGTAGGTCATTTGAATTAAATAAGAGTCATTTTCCTGGCTTCTTTTTCCATAATATGCCAGAATTCGCTTTATAATGTGTGGTGCTTCATCAGCCAAAGATTTTGCAGCTGGTTTGTCTCCCCGATAAATGCGGAGTTCCAACAGCCGATCTAAGAGAAAACTTGGCTGTTTTAGTATTTCTTAATGAATGAATGTAAAGTTAAGGTTACCCCGCACATATTTCACTTTTTCCGGCTCGTCAGAGACGAACCAGCCAACGGCTGAAAGTGTCTATAATAAAGAAATCAATCAATCAATCAATTTTCCGGCTCAAGTGGAACGCGTTTAATTGTGTTATGTGGCAGTTGAGCCAGATGCTTGGTTGCCGTCGTTCGTGGCCTTCCACATGAATTGTTAGAGGATCTTCCATCAAATCATGAGATTCCTTTTTTTCCTTGATTTGATTTCCGTCGATCTTGTTTTCCGTGCTGAGCACCAATGCTACCGACGCCAGGGAGGCAGCTCTTACACCTAGACTCTACCTATCAACTCATCAACTCATGAACCGGGGACCAACGGTTTTACTTCCCTTCCGAAGGAAGGCGTGATCAGAGATGTTATGCCTCAGAACATCACAGTGGCGCCAACTGGGATTGAACCCAGGCCTGCTGGGGCGAGAGGTAATCACGCTTACCACTACACCACCGGCGCCGCTATCATGAGATTCCTATGGGGATGGAATTTCATTCATCATCTGGTTCAGAAGCACTAGGCAGCCAATCTATTTCGGATCGCGGTCGGTAGAGTTTTCCGATGACTAATCAGAAAAATCGGAAGATTTTATACAAGCAGAATTTTTCGAAGGATATGATGAACGGTGTTCCTGATCGGTAATATTATCTTATTTATTCAAGATAGACAAGACTGAGAACATCCTATCTTTTTTCAGGAGCCTTCGAGTTACGATCAATCGGCAAATTTCATGACAAAATTTGTGTCAAAAAAATAACGTTTATGGCACTGAATTTTTACATAAGTCACAAGCTTAACCAAGAAGGTTTGGAAGACTTTATGAAAATTTTGAATGTTTTCACCATAGGCAAATTAATTTTTACTAATGCTTTCCCAGCTCCAAAAGGGTTTATTTTTGTGTGATTTGTAATTATGGAGATGTCATCTTCTTGCTCAATAATGACAGCACACTAACAACCTAATTTATTTTAAGATATGAAGCTACTCCACAACCTGAACCTCTATGCCCTGTGGGAAACTGTGGATCAATTAAAACGGACTTTTTTGTTACTTTTCCCATACATCAGCAGATCAGATAATCTTTTTTGAAATACTCCAAAGAGATAGCTGAATACAAGACACCGGTTATTACTGAAGAAATTCGCGATATACGCCGTTTATGATTTAAACAATTTTTAACAATAATTCGAAAATCTTATCATTTCCTACTATTTATACACAGATACCTCTAACGATTGTCACTTAGAAACACAAAATAGTGAATAAACTTATATTTTGGAATCATTAATAGTTATTTTATGTATGGATAGTAATTATAACTGACTTTGTTATAATTCTGCTATGATGAGAAACTTCGAACAAACCATTTTTCACTAATACCACCTAATACCTAATAATTATAATGTTATATCGAAATATAACACACGTTGATATAAATATCAACCATTGATATAATTTTGTTATGCCCTTCTGATCGGGAATATCTTGCATTGAGCTGTGCAGCGGCCGAGGCGATCTGGTTGACCGGAATTCTCACCGATTTGGACATAACCATGAATGTATCGGTGTGGCGAAGAATCGTGCAAAACATATCGATATACGTTATCATTTTTTAAGAGATCACGTTACCAAAAGGAAACTTGAAGTCCTACCGATTGGAAATAAAAATCAACTGGCAGACATCTGTATCAAGCCTTTGGATGGCGAGCAGTTCCATATTTTCGGAAGAATCTAGGATTTAACGATCGTAAGGGGGTTTAATCGAAGAAGCAGGAAACGATCGTTAGCAACTTGTTTGCCACTCATCATGTAGCCCTCAAGAAGTGTGGCCGTGTATTTTCTTTGCTTTAATAAAACTGTTCCTGTCCGTTAAGTTCCTGTGTCGCATCCCTGACTTCCAGAAAGACTGAATCTCTTCAAAAGAGCTGTAGCTACGTCACACGATGTTACGCTTTTTTCTCGTGCGGTTAAATCCAGCAGGTTTGCTCTCACCATTCTCTGGGAAGCAAACAATCGATGACTCATTCGAAACAGGAATTGCAGCTACTGCTCCAGCTCATCAGCGCCGGTCTAGAGTTAAATCTAGAGTCAAATCATTCAAAGGGATAACAGGTCCGATGAACTGGAGGCAGCGTTGCCAGGTCATTTTCAGGAAAATCAGCTCCAGTTAAACTTTACACTACCTTACAAATCCTTTTTAAAGAGTGCTATTGAAATCAAATGGGTTTACCAACCTCCCGAAAAGAATCGTTCAGTAAAATCCTCTGGAATTTACTCAAAGTACCAGCATCTTCTTTTTTTGGAGCCTCATAGCATAGTCAGTATGTAGGCACTCGTTTGGCATCGTTGAACCAAGCTGTACAAAAAAACTCACATGTGTGTTATTTGATGCACGTATTAATTTTATACAGGACCTCGGATTACCCTCGTATATACTATGCAATATGCACAGACATATCGCGTTTAACCATCCTTGAGAACTTGTCAATGAAAAAAAAACAATCTCAAAAGTTGCCAAACTCATGGATGGGATACTGAGATTGACAGCTTTATTGCCACACTTCGGCACGTTCGGCACATTGATTAAACACACTTCGGCACGGGTAATTAAACATTTAATATCAGCAGAATCTAGTTAACGTGAAACATGGCAGAGGTGATAGTAGAAAAGAGAGCATGAGTACAAAATCCCATTACTTTATGAGGGGAAATCCCGACACAGCTAGTAGCACTGGGTAAAGAAAGGAAAATTAAGTAGGGTATAAATACGGGCTAGTTGAGCTCGTTGAAGCATTCTTGTGACGATTGTTGAAAGCAACGGATATACAGCAGCAGCATCAGAAACAGCAGCAGCAGCAGGAACAGCAGCAGCAGCAGAAATACCAGCAGCAGTGGAAGGAAGCAGATCAGCCGAGATTCGTGTAGCCGTGACCATAGGCGTAGCCAGATAGGGGCAGGGGGGGGGGCGACTGCCCCCCCCTAAACTCGGCAACACAAAGGCTTTCGAGGAAATGGCGTTCGGTGAAATGGCATTCGGCCAAATTTTCCATGGTAATTTTTTTTTCGCCCCTCCCTAGCTCGAAACCTGGCTACGCCCTTGGCCGTGACCGAGGCTGGAAACCACGATAGTCTTTTCACCAGAATAGCACTACCTCTCACTCATCTGACCACAGTCGTACCTCGATATAAAGCAACGTTACGTTATATCAAGTTACGTTATATCGAAGCCAAAAAAAAATATTTTTTTAATCGAAAATTGTTTATCGTAACCCAAAGATGACCCAATTTTTTTTTCTAGTCATCTAACAAAACCTTTCTTATATAATTTTCCCCAATTTTATTAGATATGTTCCCAAAGCTTACATGAAAGATATGAAAATGAAAAAAAAGTACTAGAGTCTGTGCCTAGGGGCACGAACGGAAGGTTGATGTAGGACCGTGATTGGTCGGTACACTTGTTTTTGTGCTTAGTTCTTTCCGTTGTTTAAAATCTATATCCTTAAAACTCTTTAAATATTTCAAATGGTGCCATTTGTGTGAATATGGAATCGATACCAACAGTGAATGAACTGCTTGCGGGCAGCCTTTCATTATGTACTGGAAAACGCCACGCGCCGAAAGCACTGCTGCTGCTAATGACGATCGGACACCACCATTCACCACGCACGGTGATTGAGTAAACACCGTTCGGCGAGACAGAAGGGAATTCGATTTTTAAATCTGTGTTAAGGAATGCGCTTTTTGGAGGCAATCGGTGATAATTTTGATGGCCATCGCAACAGTTGCACATTCGTGCAATTTTCAATAGTGACCTTTTGTAAATTGATAGTCTTATTCTCATTTGTAGAAAAAATTCCAATCGATTGGCGTTTACGAATTAAAATCTATCATCTCTGGATCAAAATCAAATCACTTTCATGCCGCGACCAACTTTGGTTTTTGTAATTGTGGGTTATCTTAAAAATACATGGTATGTTAGATTGAAACTTATGGGAACTGAACCGGCAGGCTTTCATTATTTAAGTACTGGAGAACGCCAAGCTCCGACAGCACTGCTGCTGCTGCTGATGACGACCGAACACTACCACTCACCACATGCAGTGATTGACTAAACACCGTTTGGCAAGACCAGAGTGAAATCAATTTTTAAATCTCTGTTAGGAAAAGCGCTTTTCGCAGGCAATCGGTGATAATTTAAATTATGATAGCAACAGTTGCACATTCGTGCAATTTTCAATAGTGATCTATTGACAATTGATAAAGTGTTCATTTTAACAGCTTTGTAGATGACTGTTATAACTGTTCAGATGAGTTATAACTGTTCAAAATCTTTCATAATTTTGTTAAATGTTCCATTTTGGGTTTTCACAATAGAGATCACAGACGTCAAAGTTGCTGGATGTTTTCTCCGTAGAACGAAATATTTCCCAATATGTATTGGTTTATTTCTCCATTTATAAACTTTTCTTTACATGCCTCCCATGCCTGAAATAATAAAAATCTGAGAGAGAGGTCTTTTGCTATTGATCACGCAAACGTCATCGAGATCCAGTCATGAACTGTCACTGCAAACTAGGCCGAACATTAGAAAATCATCCTTTTGAAAACAACTTTTTTCGTGCGGGTCTAGGCTTGCCTTCGCAAACCAACAACACGATTGGGTAGGGGAGAAAAAAAAGAAGACAAAGAAAACAAACCATCCTTCATTGAGCTGGCTTCTCTCTCTAGGATAAAAATGATGTTTATTCAAGAAGTCGGCTATGGCGTATTCGGCCCCAACCTAGATACCAGCAGAGGCTTTCCTAAGCCTACATCGATCTTCTCGGCTGAGGCAGCTGCCATCTTCTCAGCCGTTGCGGAGTCCAGTTTTTCCTGGAAGGCCATTATTACCGATTCGGCCAGTGTGCTGTGAAGGCCCTTGAGAGTCCGAAGAACCGACACCCGTTGGTGCAAGCAATCAGAATGGCTTCGAACAGTAACACCGTATATGTCTGGGTTCCCAGCCACTGCAATATCAGTGGAAACGAGGCTGCGGACAAGCTGGCAGCGATCGGCAGATCGAAAACCCCAGTGGAACCGGAAGTCCCTGCAGCTGATTTAAAAATCTGGATCAAAACGATTCGGCATGGGACAAGGAATGGGCTAATACCCGAGACCCTTTCTTACGCAAGATAAAAGGAGATACGAAATGCTGGTCCGACACCAAAAACTGGAAGGACCAGAGAGTACTGTCCAGATTACACTGCGGCTACATGGGGTACTCAACCAAAATGTCAGTTGAGCATCTCATAATAAATTGTCCTGCACATCAAAACCTCCGAGACCAATGCGGTATCGGTATCAGCATCAGAGACGCATTATCCAATTACCCAGACAGGGAAAGATCACTTCTCGACTTCCTTAAAGACACAGGCTATTATCAATATACGTAGAACCCCGCAACGAACAATGACACGACAACGGACGAACGACGGCACTTGGACAACACCAGCTCTCTAAACGACATGTCAAACGGAAGAACAACGATGACAACCCCGCAGGCTACGGACATTGACTCTGTCTCTCGGAAATTAACCATAACTTCGTTCACCTTCCTTACTGTTAAAACAATCGACACAGAACTCTGAGATACTTAAACTCTGTAACTAACACTATGTAATTTATTTATTTTCTCTCTCCGGGACTCCTTCAGGAGCCCCAATCCTTCAAAAAGACGAACCAGTTACAGGCTGAAAGTCTCTATAACAAAGCAAAAAAAATGTTTATTCAACCCAGCGTTACATGAAAAATTTAATAATGCTATGTATACAATAATTAAAAATGGATTTGTAACGTTAATAATCGATTTTGAGTTGATTTTTTTCAATTATTTTACTTAAAAAAAGTTACGTTATATCGAGGTGGAAGTTACGTTATATCGAGTTACGTTATATCGAGGTTGCTTTATATCGAGGTATGACTGCATATCTCAAAAACTATTTTTCCAAATTTAGGCAAATTTTTGACAATTTTAAATTTTTTACAGCATGTTTACTGTAGTTCCTATAACAAAAACAAAATGTGGGTACACCTATGAGAATAAACATTTAAAAAAGAACCTTCAAATTGTCGTTCTAAGATCACGAATAGCTTATTTGGTTTTGGAGTAATCTCTTCTGAAAGTTGAAATTTTTTTAAATCTCAAAAATCCAGGGTTGTAGCCCAGAAGGATCTAGGCACTTTAGAGCAAAATCAAAAAAGTCATTTGTTCAAAGTGCCAAAATAAGCGTTTTGGCCAAGTTTGGTTCAAATCGGTGACATCGACCACAGGTGGTGTACCCACTTGAGCTGGAATGATCCATATAGAATCCTCTTTTCTCGATGTTCTAGAAGACAAATCTTATAATTTTGCACCGTAGCAAAATTTTAGTGGTAGGAAATGTCATTTTAATCTGTTTTATTGGAAGACCTTTCAACCTTTAAGGCTAGTCATTAATTCTAGTTTAACTAAAGTTTAATCATCCAGACAAAATAGTAGTCAAAACGGTAATTTTCAACAACGGAATGGAAAGCACATCCATCGTTCTGCGAATCCAAATGCAGCGTTATGGAAATTTTATGGTTCTCTGTTTGAATTTAGCTTCGCAACAAGGACACAATGCAGGTCTTCCACCGTGTCCATTTTGCTTTGTTTAATCCACTGTAATTTTATGGGTCCCGCTTCACGCGAGGACCTAAGACGTTTCTTCTTCTTGTTCTTCATCAACGTAAATTTGTGTGAATCACTACATTTGCAGGGAGCTTTGTGAATCGTAAATTCTCCACCTTAATGCAGTTCTGCTTGACATCGTTTCAGAACCACTTGAGACGGAGCTGGAGGGAACGGAAAGAAGTGCTACTTAGTTCTACCGCTAGCTCTCAAGTGACTCTCCTTGAGGGGGATTGTCGAGCCGGGTTGGGGCCATTTCGCCGTCCAACAGCCCAGGGGAAGAAAGCTAAAAGGCTTTTTATTTCCAGCGCGTTCGACTCTTCTGCTGGCTTAGTGCCGCTTTTTCCATGGCAGTATTTATGGCAAACGTAGGACATAATTGACAGTGCAAAATACGACCGTTTTTAATCTGGAAATAACTGTCAGCAAGGAGTTCTCAGTACCTACATACGACTACAAATCCGAGGGTCGGATTTGACACGACTTCAGAACTGTTGCAGTATAGTGGTTGGTTGGTGGCAGTTTTGCTCGTCTAGTAAAGAGCAGATGAGAGAGCAAGGCACTGACTTTGCTGTCGTTCGTCGCATTAGTGGGAGGGTCGGATCGCTTCGCACGCAAAAGGTTTACGAGGAATTTTTCTTGGCAACCACCGAGAAAGCTGGAAATGTTTCCGCATGGTTGCTGCTGCGAGCGGCGGTTGGAAGATAATCCGGAACATCATGATGGTTATTTTGCTTTATTTTTGTCAGCGAGTGGATTGTGGACTAAATATTTGGAACGACGACGTTAGAGAACATTATCCTTGCTCGGCTTGGAAGAGTTATGGCTTCTGGGTGCTGTGTAGTAGGAGGTTATAAAGACTGAGCGAAATTATCCGCCTGCACATGATTTCGGTTTTGAGCGTAGAGCACAAAGTAATCTTAATTTTCTGAAAACATTATCCCGGATTTTGAAAGTAAGTGACTAAAGTATGAAAGGGGAAAAGACAAGAGTTACCAGTATTCTCGATTTTTTTACGTAGGATTACGTCTTTTTTTTTTACCATACTGAGGGTTACATTAAGAAATCAAAAATGAGGCATGTAACAAAAAAGGGGGGTGTTTTGAAACGATTTTTTCTCCACAGCATTAATGTGAACTATGTCATGCTATATGCAATTCGACGGGGAATTCATCTAGCATGTTATGGTATACAGTACAAATAGTGAAAATAGTTAAACAACTAAGAAATTTAAAGAAAATCGACAGCATCAAAATTACCCATACATTTGGTTACATCACAAGGAGTCTTTCCTAACAGAGACATCACATAGTTGCTACCAAAAGAAAAAAAAATGCGAAGCCGCCTTTCCATTCAAACTTTGGACGTTTTCATATCGTTCATCACGAAGTAGCTCAGCACAGACTATATTCGGACATATTCTAAAAATTCAAACTCAGTTTTTATCACCTAATCATTAAAGTTGGCAAATGCAGTTTTGGGAAACGCACCAAATAATATTGCTCCTCGTTCAAAGGAAATAATCCTTTTAGATTCCTCTGGCAACCCTATCCGTAAATTAACACTAATTTATGACTTTCTACTCCGTTTGCTCGAATTATCATCTCTGTCTTATCCCATAACAGCCACGCTTTAGAAAAGATTCCTTGGAAATCAAGGCCATCCGAAAGCGTCCTTGAAAGCTATTATCCTTCTGCTCGTATTATGTACGTATATATGTGTAGGAACATCGTAATAATCGTATCTATTTAATGCTCATATAAGCTTCTGGACTTCTTTTGTCTTTGGCGGTAAGACAACAATTCGTTCCTTCGCTCACTCAAGCTCCATCCGAAGAAAGCCCTGGGAGTCTCGTGTGCCAAGAAAAACAAAGCACAAACGCTCGCGGAACGCTGCGTTCCATTTCCGTTGATGAAACTTGGCAGCCAGCCTCTCGTCCTTAATTTTTCACCCGGGCAAACAAGTCCGCACCCATAACGTCTTCGTCGTCGTCGTCGTCGTCGTCGTCTTCATCGTGGTCCTGATGTCTAAAAGTAGGTGCTTATTACTCTAATGAGCTCTTAGCAGCTTACGTCGGTGAGGATGAACGGCGACAAAGTGGGATGAAACGAAGTTTTGAAACTGGGAGCTGCCCCATTAGAATGGGATCTACGAAACAGAAGCTCTCACAACAATGAATGTTAAATCCCAAACTCGTGCACTGATGTGCGTACGTAGGTTACATACATGTGGCGGAAGCCGTTTATTGCCTTGTGTAACGTGACAATTTTTCGGAACCCATGTGGAGTGTCGTTTCGGTCTAATGAATGTGTAATGGCAGGGATTTCTGTGCTTGTGAGCATCGTCTTGCGATTGGATGGGAAATTTGTGTGTATTGAAAAACAGTTAGGACGTTTGCATTGGGGGTGTGCCAATCGGCTTCCCCTTAATGAGCGGCTCTGAACCGTTTCGCTCCTAAAATGATCCGAATCGATTCTTTTTACTAGCTCTTTTATTCATTTACTGGATAAACATGAGCATGAATAACAGCTATTTATAACGGTATATGCTTTGATTTAGTGTTTCTACGAACTGCTCCAATCATTTCCAAAAGTTCAATTCACCCACACTCGACGACCAATATTCCTGACATTCACCGACTGGCCATAAATGTAGCAACAATATTTACACTTATCTTTATAATCCAAATATTTACCGAGATAATACAATCGATGTGATTCTCATTTCGCTGTTGCCCCATGTTCGAACTGTGTGTGCGTCGTCGGTCCTGGCCTCAAGGCACAGAAATTGGGGCTGCAAGCCGGGGAAGGAAATAACAAATTTCCTTCCCATCATCATTACCGCTATGATCGTCGTCATCACCATCGTCATCATCATCATCATCATCATCATCATCATCATAATCATCGCCAACGCCATCGTTACAAATCCTCAGAGTTTTATTTTTTCGGCGGCGTTCTTCCATTCCACTTGTTACAAACTTGATGTTCTCAATTCTGCTTCTGCCACTACTCACAGCTCAAATAGAAATTCACCGAGCGTTGTTGTTGTTCCAGCGTATTAAATCGGAACGAGCAAGTTTTATGTTTGAACCATAATTTCGTATCACATGACGTATAATCTTTGGTCGTATTTAATTCCCATGGCATTCGGGGATTTGAGTTCCATAAAAAGCGAGTCCAAGCACGATGGCGGCTTGGGATCGGTTTTCCTCTTTTTTGCAATACCCAATTCGCAATCGGATAGCAAATATGCATTAAAGTGATCACATTGAATCGGTTGCTGGGAAAATCAGCCTCGGGAGACCAGGGGCAAGGGTGAAGACAAATATGAATTTTATGTATGAAACCATTTCGCTAACCTTGTGACCACTACTCTCAGCGGGCATGGGGCTATCAAAATTGCATAAAATAGTTTCTCATGTAGGATCACTGGCGTAGCTTGAGCATTGTTCTGAAGGGGGTCTGTTTCGTTTTTGGTTAGTTAAGCAGCTGTTAAAAAAAACTTTGTTTTTTTTTTTCTTTTGTGTATATTTCCTATGCGACCAATAATAGAGTGCAGTTTCGAACCCCTTCAGATACGGTTGTGTTTAAAGTTTGCTCTCTGTTTTGTGCGTGCGTTCGCTTTCATAGCTTTCGGCAGCATTTACCGCATTAGCGCTGGCACTCTGCCTCCCGGACGGTTATACGTGTGTTATTGGTGGTTCTCTCGCTTTCCGAGAAGTTTTAGAATCGAGAAAGAAAACATGATTCATCATGTTTGCAAGCATCAGATTTTGCACTATCTGCGTTGTTTGATTCTTTTTTTTCTCCCGGACCAGAAATGTGTGACATTGCGAGTGATAATTTTAATTTCAGTTTATTGACGTGGTGATAATGTTGATTCGCTCGCAACTATTTTTGAAAAAAAATGAAACATTTTCGATCGAAAGGGAAAAGTGCTGATAATGTGTCCGTCACGAGCTTTGGTGGAGATTCGGTAGCCGACGTTGCCGTGAATCAGCGAGTTTACGGCTTACAAAAGTGCTCGTCTCCTGGTCTCTCGCCAGTGTCGGAGATTGTGAGCAAGCTGAAGGATGCCTCGCTGAATACGCCCAAGATTGGACGTGTTATTTACATAATATAACCTGGAAATTTCAGGGTTAAATTTTCCTTATATTAGGAGCTGAGGAGACATGTATTTTCATTATTACGTATTTTAATGTTCTGATATATTTCATTTCTCCATTATATATATTTACTATATATAAATAAACACTGGGTTGGGAGGGAGCATCGGGGTATCATTTGACCTGGAACTGGACAATTGGAGTGGTATGACAACCGGAGGTCTAGGAGGGAATAAACACTATCATTTTCTTTATCCAACCGATTCGATTGTGATGGTGTGAATTCTACTCTAGCAGTTTCAGGGAGATTGACGCGCCTTTCTTAACAAACCATCATCTAGGAAGCTTAATACGTATTGCGAATTGCGTTATTCGATTTGTTGAATCGTATCGTTGGAATGAGTTTCTTAAATTCCCGTGGATTTCACGTAAGTGTCTCTGCTTACGGGTCCACCCCTCCATTTTGGCCCTTCATACAGCGATATTGTGAATTCAGATCGGTAGCTCAAATTGATCTTGCTATTAAGTGGAACTGCATACAAGACAAGATCTTCGAAGGGATGGTGGCTACCTTACATACATACATAAATACATACATTTCCACTGCGACCAATAGTTTAACCTAAACGTGTATTCGATAAAATTGAACACCAAAATCTTCTGTAACTTTTGAAACTTATGAGTAAAAAAATCTGAAATTTGAGTAAATCTTATTCATAGTGAATTATTTACATCTGTCAAGTTTCATACAGAAGCAGCGTTGCCAGATATACCGATTTATCGGTATTTATACCGATTTCCGAACTAGATACCGATATACAGATAAGGTTCCACAGAATACCGATTTTTGATATTTTATACCGATTTATACCGATTTTTTTTGTTTTTTAATGATCAAAATTATTATTGCTTTCCCGCGCTCGATTTTCGGAGGAAATTTTTGTGAGAGACTTGTATCTTTTTGAATACCTCATATTTGTTGAGCCTTCCAAATTCTAAACAATGATATCTAAAGATGCCTTATGCGTGATACTCTTGCGACTAATGATTGCATTTCCCCCTGTTGATTGGCTACCCATCACTCGAGAAATAGTCGATGGCTCTTTCCGATAATTCATAGGGAATCGAGAAATATTTTTAAACATTATTTAACTTCCGGAAGTTTTAATTGATTTTTAAACTTCCTGAAGTTTCATCCAACTTTCCCTGGATGTTTCTTCCACCTTACCTTGGATGTTTCTTCAACCTTCGCTTATTTCATCTTCTCCCGCCAGTTTTTTCAACTTTCCCGGAACTTCAAGGATGCTATCATATTTTTATTGCGGATCCTTATTTAGAAACTTCAGAAAAGTCCAGACTTTTGTGTAAGTTTCGATAAATTAAAGACAGTTTCATTAACTTCTGTTAAAATTCGATAACCCGGAAATTTCAGAAAAGTCCAGCGAACTTCAGTGAACTTAAGGAAACATCATAAATATTTTGAAAACTTCACAAGTTCAAAGAACTTCAGGAAAATTTAATGGTTTTCAGAAACTTTAGTGAAGGTCAGAGAACATCAGGACCAAAGAATCAAAAATATCTCCAAATGAAAAGAATCAACGAACCGAATGAAAATGCTTTGTCAGAAGTGGAAAGCAATAATGATATAATCTTCTTCCGTTTTTTTAAGACAAGCAACCCGCGCGACAAAGCTCACTCGAGGCGGTAGATGATACACGTGTGTTGATGGGAATTTTTTTTTTGTTATGTCTTTTCTCGATTCTGATCAAGCCATGTCCTCAACCATGTATATTGCAACAAAGCAGGCAAGCAATATATCATTATCCTTCTACCACTCCGACCGAGCTATGTAACAGAGCGAGTTTGTCATGGTAGTCGTAGTAACCGTTTTGTCTGTATCGTTGGTTGCTTTATATGTTTGGATTCGCTGATCTGCTGAAATTATAAAGGAGTACCGAGAAACCCAGGCAATTTTCGAAAACTTCAGCAATGTCTTGAGGGGCTCATGCAAATTTAGGAAACGCAAAGAAAGTTACATGAACATTAGAACATTGTAAGAACATTTTTCGGTATTTTTTTAGCTTTTTAATGGCAGTGTCGATAACTTTTAAAAATAAAAAAAATAAATCGGAAAGATCAGAGAACTTCAATGCTGATGTAACAATAAATTCAAGAAAATTGTTAGAGCACTTAAGAGATTTCGTAATCTTCAAGATAATTTAAAGACCTTCTAAGATGATTAGAGATATTCCGGTAGTCTTATTATAATCAGGAAGGTTCCGAGCGCTTCGAGGATGACCAGAGAACTCCAAAACAGCCCCTAATTTCAGGAAAAATTACAAGATCTTTTAAGGAATTTCGAGGAATTATGGAATATTCCTAAGTGCATTTCAGGAATGTTCCGAAAACTTCAGGGAAATTTCGGAGTCTTCAGAGATGTTTTTGAATATCAGGAAAATTTTCTCGATCACATCCCCCAGGAATCTCTTTCTACCGGAAGTATGTCCTTGTTTCTTTCGACTGTTCCGTAAGCGCTCTGGATTCCGAATTTCTTCAGATGTTTCTTCCAATCTACCTGCCAGCGTCTCCAGGAAGTTTCTTTCGTCTTCTCCAGGAAGTTCAATTAATTCTCCCAGAAATTTATTTCGTCTTTTTTTTTTTGGAAGTTTGACCATAAGCCAAAGGTTTTTTTGTTCGATTTCTATTGGCAGGTTTTTCCGAGCTTCTTCTGGCTTTCCCTGCAAATGGCTTCTTCTGGAAATTAACTTCCGGTTTCCGAAACTTTTCTGGTTTCCTTTGGATGTGACATCCGATTTTTTTCCGATAATTTATTTAAATTTTCGCCACAAGTTTTTAAATTCGTGTCTTGAAAGTTTCCCAGATGTTTTTCCAGCTTTCCTCGAACTTCAACCAGCAGACTTTCTCTGGATGTTTTTCAGCTCCATTCAGAAGCTTATTCAAGCATTCCCCGGAATTTTCCGATCATAGTTCAAAAGCTAAAATTTTGCTTTGATTAACGACTATCTCAGTCTTAAAACACTGCAACGACTACGATGTAATCTGTCCAACATTTCGGCCATAGGTTGTGGCACTACTTGGTCACAATTTTAATCACCACTTGAGGACGATAATTTTAAAAATTAAGTTAAAAAATTAAAGAGTGTTGTTAGATTGAGAAAGCCGTCAAACAAAGCAATTCCCCTCAAATCACAGTCATCACCATCGTTAAAATTTTACCTTTCAAAAAGGGAAAAAAATAAAAAAATTAAATTAATAGTAAATACCGACTAATACCGATTTTTTAATACCTTTGATACCGATAAGCTTCACAACAATCTGGCAACGCTGTACAGAAGTGCCAGTCATGTTGTCGAAACAATAAATTGTCCGTGAAAAAATGTTGTGCACTTAGAATAAAAATCCAGAAGCGTCCCACCGATGGATCGCATAAAAGGCTTGGAATTGCAAATACAACTGTGTCTCGTGCGATAAGAAATTTCCAAGAGCGTATGAGTGCCCGAAGGAAGGAAGGGAGTGGTCTTAAAGTGGTCCAATGGACGGTAAAATTACCAGGAAAGTGGTGCAACAGTTCAAGAACCGTCCAAACACGTCAATTCGAGATGTCGCTAAAAAGTCCAAGATGTCAGTCGGTTTTGTGCAGAAAACCATGAAACGTGCTGGGTTACATGTTTACAAGGTGCAAAAAGCCCCAAACCGAAATGAACACGAAGTTGCTCCCCAAATCGTGTTGCGTCGTGATGGATGACGAAACTTACGTCAAGGCTCACTTCCGTCAACCTCCTGGGCAAGAATATTTCGTTGCCAAGTCTAAGTTCGATGTTCGAAAGAAGAAATTATCAAAATTTGCAAAGAAGTTCCTGATCTGGCAGGCGATTTGCGGATGTGGTGAAATAAGCGCTCCCTTCATCACTTCCGGAACAATCAACGGTGCGAATTACACGGAAGAGTGCCTTAAGAAGCGTCTCTTACTATTTCTTAAAGAAACACAAAAGATCAACTGTGTTTCTGCCTGATCTAGCATCCTGCCACTACGGAGTTTTATTTATTTATTTATTTATTTGTCTGCATAAACAGGCTGTGTATAGCCCCAATGATGATTTAAGTAACTTATAAGGGTGATACGGTCAAAATTTGGTCAATATCAACTTGACGTATTTCTTTCAATTTTGCATTTAAAAAACCTGAACACCCCTCATTTTGAAGGTGTGTGTGTGTAGAATGTTGCTCCTATTTTGATTTTGGAATTCACTCTTCAGTTGTCAAAATGCCGTCCAAGCAAGAAGAGCAGCGTATCAAAATTTTGCTCGCGCATCGCGAAAATCCGAGCTACTCGCACGCAAAGTTGGCAAAATCGCTAAAAGTTGCCAAATCAACCGTTCCAAATGTAATTAAAGTGTTTGGGGAACGTTTGTCGACAGCCAGGAAGTCTGGATCGGGGGGAAATCGAAAACCGGAAGCCGCTGAGATGACAAAGAGAGTTGCCGGTAGTTTCAAGCGAAACCCTAACCTCTCTCTCCGAGATGCCGCAAATAAGCTGGGTGTATCGTCTACAACCGTGCATCGAGCCAAAAAACGAGCCGGACTATCGACTTACAAGAAGGTAGTGACTCCAAATCGCGATGATAAACACAATACGACGGCCAAAGCGCGATCCCGGAGGCTGTACACGACGATGCTGACGAAGTTTGACTGCGTGGTAATGGACGACGAAACCTACGTCAAAGCCGACTACAAGCAGCTTCCGGGACAGGAGTTTTATACGGCAAAAGGAAGGGGAAAGGTAGCAGATGTTTTCAAGCACATGAAACTGTCAAAGTTCGCAAAGAAATATCTGGTTTGGCAAGCCATCTGTACCTGTGGCTTGAAAAGCAGCATTTTCATAGCTTCCGGGACTGTCAACCAAGAAATTTACGTGAAAGAGTGTTTGAATAAACGTCTGCTGCCTTTCCTGAAGAAACACGGTTGTTCCGTACTGTTTTGGCCGGATTTGGCATCTTGCCATTACGGTAAAAAGGCCATGGAGTGGTACGCCGCCAACAACGTGCAGGTGGTTCCCAAGGACAAGAACCCTCCCAACACGCAAGAGCTCCGCCCAATTGAGAAATACTGGGCTATTGTCAAGCGGAACCTAAAGAAGACCAAAAAAACTGCTAAGGGCGAGGAGCAGTTCAAGGCAAACTGGCTTTCTGCGGCGAAGAAGGTGGACAAGGTGGCTGTACAAAATCTGATGGCAGGGGTCAAGCGTAAGGCCCGGCAATTCGGATTTGGAAAAGCGGAAGCCTAACTGAATATTTTTCCTGAATTTTATACTAATTGAACTTGAAAAAGAAATTTAATTTGATTTTTTTAATAAACGATTTCACCGATTTACACGCGTTTTCCCTTGACCAAATTTTGACCGTATCACCCTTTATAGAAAATCAAAAAATAAAAACTAAGAATAAAATACATAAATAAAACACACAATCATTCACGGTTAACTGTGCCAGAAAATAACGATGAGAAGTATCTTCGTAGCAGCTGTCGAGGCATATGGAAATCGAAGATGCCCGAGACTCGATTGAACACTCGTTGCAGCCCACCTATTGCACCGTTCATGCCATAGTTTGTGCGCTGAAGTGGCAATATCAGCATAACGTTGTTACGTAGCGCACGGGGTTGGACGTTAATGTTGACTTGCCCCAAGATTGCACTGCAATCAATTCTACCTTGTAAAGCGTCCGCAATGAACAGGGCCCTAGAGGTGTCTCTTCTAGTTCGGAGAGGCTCCAGATCAATCAGCTGGCAACAACTTTCATAGCTGGGCAGATGAAATGGGTCTCTCCAAGGCAGCTTCCGCAGAGCGAATCGAAGAAAACGGCGTTGAACGGACTCAACTCTTTCAGCACCATTGTTGTAGTTTGGACTCCAGACCACAGAACAATATTTCAGAATGGATCGCACCAAGGAACAGTACAGTGACTTCAAACAGTAGATATCGGAGAAATTCTTTGCTATCCTGAAGATAAATCCCAGTGTCCTAGACGCCTTGTCGACAACGTACGAGATGTGCTGCTTGTACGTAAGTTGAGAATCCAGAATAACACCCAGATCTTTCACATGGTTCACACGGTCGATTACAGTGCCGATAAGTTTGTATTCAAATGTGATTGGTTCTTTCTTCCGAGTAAAAGTGATCACTGAACACTTAGTGGGGTTAACCACCATTCGGTTCAAATTACACCAGCTGGCAAAGGCTTCGAACTGACGTTGAAGGAAGTGACAGTCCTCAATCGAGCGGATTCGTAGGTAGATTTGAAGATCGTCTGCATACGATAGTCGTGGGCCTTCGATGACCAAGTTCACGTCATTGAAGTAGAGTAAGAAAATCAAAGGTCCCAGGTGACTTCCTTGAGGTATTCCTGACGTAGCTAGATAGATATTGGACCGGTTGTCACCAATGGCAACCATCAGTTGCCGAAGTCTATGCAACTTGGCAATCGCGATGGCATGGTTTAGCTTATCGAAGGCAGCTGACAAGTCGGTGTATATGACGTCTGTTTGAGTCCTCTCTGCCATGCTTTCCGTAAGATACGATGTCAAACACAGCAAATTTGTGGAAGTAGAACGACCGGAAGTGAAGCCGTGTTGATCACCACTTAGATACTGCTTATAATGAGAGAGTAGAGGCTCTATGATAACTAACTCGAATAACTTCGAAACTGCACTCAACGACGTAATTCCACGATAATTGTCCACATCCCGTTTGCTGCCCTTTTTGTGGATAGGAAATATATGTGCGAATTTCCAACAAGATGGAAATGTACCACTCGAGATGGACAATCGAAATAGGTGAAGCATGGGCATCAGCAAGCTGGCGATATGATTTTTCAGGAATACGGATGGAACGCCATCGGGTCCTGGATTGAAGGACGACTTGAGTTGTGATGCGGCAGTGGAAATCATCTCGACGTTGACATCCATCGCACCCAGTGTTTGACCGTACAGTGGAACATTACTAGCTGCTAGGGTAACGTGTTCGTCAGTTAATCTCTCATTCGTGAAAACACTGGCGAACTTCTCAGAAAACAAGCGACAGATCTACTGAGGAGTGGAAGCAACTGCTCCATTCAACACCATTGAAAAAGGTAGGCCGGATTCCTTGCACTGCTCATTTACGTAATTCCAGAATAACTTCGGGTGCGACTTGAGTTTCCTCTGAATCTTTCGTTGATATCGCGAATAGCATCGACGGCTAACTCGCTTGAACTCATAATTGAGCCTAACGTAGTGACGTTTCAGCGAAAGCGTACGATACATAGTGAATTTTCTTAAAGCGGCTCTCTTGGTCGACTTCAACCTACGGAGTTCACTCGTCTGCCAGGGAGGATGAGCAATTTTACGGTGAACTCTTTTTGGAACGTGCCTGTCAATGACATAAGCCAAGACATATGAAAATGTTTGCACAGCGGTTTCAACATTATCAGGATCGAGGATGCTCTCCCAATCTATACTAGATAGCACGTTGACGATACTACGGTGATCGGCTTTCTGGAAATCGTATGACACGGTCGTGGAAATGTCGTCAAAGACCCGATCGTGATTGTCAGCAACAGTGACAACCAAGGGAGGGTGATGATGTACTTGCTTTACTAGTGGAGAAGGTGCCGTGGAGATGAAAGGACCGGTGTCCTGAACGCTAACGAAGCAGAGGTCCAGGCTACGGTTGTTTTCGTTGACTACGTGGTTTATTTGAGATAGTGTTGCTGTACTATAGCAGTCGAGAAGGCTAACTGATCCTGTATGAAATACAGAGTGTACAGGGTCTGGGTAGAGAAAGCCGCTGTGAGATGGTTTCCAGGAAACGCCGGGTAAATTGAAGTCACCCAGAACGATTATCTCATCAGTTAGTGTCGCACTCTCCATTATGGTGAAAACGGACCGGCAATGGGTATCGATAAGTTCGTTGTCACGAACCCGGTCAGGTGCAATATACACCGCACATAGGTACAGTGTGCGATCGCTCAGTTCTACGGCCACCCAAACTTGTTCCACACAGTTCCACAAGACGTTTTCAATAGCTCTCGCCTTTAACCCGGAACGAACTGCCACGAGAACACCACCTCCAGTAGATTTCCGACTGTTTTTCGGATTTCTGTCACAGCGGAAAACCTCGTATTCGGATCCGAACACCTGGATGGAAAGCGTTCGAGAATCGAGCCAAGTCTCGACAAAAACAATGACATCGTAGCACCGGTCTGATACAGCTAGGTGGTAGTCAAGAACATCATAATTCATTCCGCCTACGTTTTGGTAGTAGAAAATGACGTCGTGTTTACTACGGTCGGTGGTCGCACGAGGTAAGGCGTTTTCCCTGGAAGTCATGGAAACATCAGGTGGCGAATGGACATGAACAATCTCAAGTAGATACTCGCCGTAGTGAGTAGGTTGGAAGACCCCTCTCCACATCCAACCACAGGCCCGGAACGACTATGAAGATCGGAGGCGGCAGATGGCAGGACTGGGTCAGAGGGATTGGGGGCTTCCACAATGCTTTCTACGGCGTCCCAGGTTCCAATTAACAGGAGTAGAAGCATTTCCTCGATCGGTGACATCCAGAGTGCTGAAATTCAACTCGGCATCAGGCAGCGAATGTTCAGAATAATATTTGTACTTGCCTGACATAGCAAGTTGGAAGACCCCCGATCCACATCTAAGCTCAGGGCCGGGACGACATTGATGTACGCTGGCAGGAATCGGCATGACTGAGTTAGAGGAACCGAGGACTTCCCAAGTGCTTTCGACGGTGCGTCCCGGTTGAAAATACTCATCGTTCGTTGCGATGCGGCTATTTGTCCGAAGTGCAGCAGCAACAGGATTCACTTCATCATGGTCCGGACAGCTAATGATAACCTGGGTGCGGGAAAACTCGTCACGCAACGAAAAGCTCGAATCAAAACAGTACTTGCCTGTGCAAGCATGGTGGAAGACTCCCTTTCCACCACCAACCACAGCTCGAAACGTATTGGAGTGGT
This sequence comes from Ochlerotatus camptorhynchus, assembly GCF_037179485.1. NCBI lineage: Eukaryota > Metazoa > Arthropoda > Insecta > Diptera > Culicidae > Ochlerotatus > Ochlerotatus camptorhynchus. Next base: position 4,835,833 of record NW_027040766.1, on the reverse strand, counting down.
ACCGAGCTAACGGAGTCAATTTTGTGCCAAAAAATATGAACCCACCAAATTTACCGGAACTTCGATCAATTGAAAAATTCTGGGAAATTATAAAGACGGTACTTCGCAAACATCCCTAAACTATTCAAACAGAGTTGGAGTTGAAGAAAATATGGGTAAAAACAACAAAAACACTGGGAAAATCAGTTGCACATATGTTTAAGGGGGTTAAATTGAACAAAACAAATTTTGTAAATCATAACTCATTAGTAGTTTTTCATTCCCTGAAAATTTCAACAAAATCCGATAATCGGTTTAATTTTGGTACGTTAATATGTGTGCGCCATTTTTATCGAATACACCCTTTATTGTGGTGAGACTTATGCCGCGGATACACTTGGATGACAAACTATGTGCATGAGCATTATTTGTATAATAAGTATGAGCACTATACAACCATACAAAAACTATACAAGTGTGACCATGGATGTGCTCATTATTTAGTATACAAATAATGGTCATGTTCAATGTTCATAGCTTCTCGTACAAGTGTATCCGTGGCATTACTATTACATTAAACGTTCGCTAACTGAAAGGGACTATTTTAATCAGAGCTATGCATTCTCGAAACAAATAAAATATAATGAACTCTCCGCAGAATCGCTTCATTTTGAGCAATATCATTTTCGTGTACACTACCGATGATAAGTTTAAGGACACCCCCAAAAAACCATGCAAATATGTTTTGTTCAATGATCTCTCATTTTACGTTCAATTTTCAATTTTCGATCGATATTTGAATGGTATGAATGGTATAGCATGAGTGTTCTACTACTACTTTTATTTCAAAATTTGGCCAACCCAATTCTGAGAAAATCAGTCACGATTCTTCAGAGTAAATTTTGAAAAATATTGAAACTTTGGGTGAACTTTTAGCACACAAAATTTGAAAATTATATTGAATAATTTGTCTACGTAAAAATTGGACGTAACATGACAGATTTGTCATGACAAATTTGTCATGTTTTTTTGGGGGTGTCCTTAAACTTATGATTGGAAGTGTAAGTCATTGTGTTTCTTGTTATTGAGTCACGATGATCCTTGCTCCAAGCTTCAGTTCATTTCATTTGAAGCAAAGACTTATTTCAATTGACGCAATGAATGACTCGAAAAGTCTTTCCTTTTCCACTTTCACTTCAATTCGGGCTCATTCGACTCGTCACGCATCGCGTCGTCTAGCATAAAAATATAGTATCCCCACAATATCGGATGCCGATAGGGATGGCATCCGGATCATATGTAGTAATAATATATTATTTTATGTTAAACGAAAATTAAATTAATGAGGCCATTCTGGAGTCCAAGATGGCGGCCATCGGGGTCAGGAAAAGTCTCAAATACCCTACAAAATGAGTATTTTCGGAACGAGGACGATACATAGAAGCCAAAAGCCGATATTCAACGCCCTTTTTGGAAACCAAGATGGTGGCAATCGGATTTCAGAAAAAGTGTCAAATACCCTACAATAGGATATTTTCGGAACGGGGATTGCACGTAGATGCTGAAAATCTATACCCGACGCCATTTTTTAATTGAAAATAGTGACAATTGGTTTTCGGATCTGTGAAATACCCTAAAATATGGGTATTTTAGGAACGGGAAAAACCCGTAGATGTAAAAATCGATATCCGACGCTATGTTGGAATCCGATATGGCGGCCATCAGGATTCAGAAAGTGTCAAATACCCTACAATATGGTTATTTTTGGAACGGGGACGATGCGTAGAAGCCAAAAACCGATATACGACGCCATTTTGGAATCCAAGAAGGTGGCCATCAAGTTTAATAAAACGATTTAAATACTCTAAGATATGGGTATTTTCGGAACGGGGACAACGTGTGGATGCCAAAAATCGATATCCGATGCCATTTTGGATTCCAATGTGGCGGCCATAAGGTTTCATAAAAAGTGTCAAATACCCTAATATCAGGATATTTTTCGGAACCTTCCCGATTTCCACGAAGCGTAGATGCTGGAAATCGATATTCGATACCACACTGAACCAAAACATCCGCAATACTTCGAATGATTATTACATTCGTATCGTACCAAACGCATTGTGTGTTACATTCGCGTTAACATTGTGTCCGCTAAAAGTTATTTTTAATTCGTTTGACTGTAGTTTTTAATCGTTTTTTCAACGTTGACGTATTATCTGGACCTGCTTTCATCGCTAAATTGTGGAGTTGATTTGTGAATTTGCTGTTTTGGACGATTCCGAAGGATTTAATTTTCAACCACATTCCTGTATTCGGGCTAACGCTATCATTTGTAGCTGTTCACTGAGTTTTGTTTTGTTCGCTGTAAGGATGGAGAAAAAACAATGCGGAGAATGCCAGTTGGAAATCAACGAAATCGAGCCGTTGCGCTGCGGCTTTTGTGAGGTTTACTTCCACATCAGCATGCAATGTTGTGGTATCAACCTCAGTCGTGCGAGCAAAGACCTATTCTCGCAAGTCAAGGCTGTATTCGTTTGTTCAAATTGCCGGGATAAAATGAATGGCAGAAGTGTGAAACAGTATTTTACTGATGAGCTCACACACGACACGACTCCGTCACCTGATGGCTTACCGGCTCAGGTTCAACAACTGTTCAACTTGGTGGAATCGCTGAGTGATAAAGTTGACAAGTGCATTGCCATGGATATTCCTGCTGAGCGACCATCGAATCGATCAAGGAAGGGAAATGCCTGGCCCAGACTTGGTGTTAAACGTCGTCGTGGTAATGAAGGTGGACCGATTGGCACTTCTTCTTCTGTGCGTGGGACCAATGCAATTGATCTCAGTGACTTGTCTGTACCGTGTCTAACACCACCGATCTCCCCTCCAAAGTTCTGGCTCTACCTGTCCGGATTACACCCGTTAATAACTGCTGAGGACATTCAAAAAATTACTTCTCGCTGCTTGGATCTAACAACACCTGCTGACGTCTTGCGTCTCGTTCCCAAGGAAGTGGATATGACGAAGCTGACTTTCATTTCCTTCAAAGTTGGCTTGGATCCATCGCTGAAAGAACTAGCTCTCGACGCTTCTACGTGGCCTGATGGGATATTATTCCGTGAATTCACCGACTACTCAAAAAACCAGTCTGGATCCAACGGCAATCCACTGACAAATACTTAAGGCTCTATTTATCATGTGGACGGTGGAAACCCTAGGGTTAGCACCATTATCAATAATCATTCTTTGCGACATTCTGTGAACGGTGGAAACCCTAGGGTTTCCACCAGAGGTGAGTATCTGTACCATTCACCAAATATTCCCGCGCCAAATATTTCCATGCTGCAGAACACGACCCGTGACGCTAGTCGTTTATGGGTTTATTACCAAAACGTACGTGGACTGCGCACCAAGATCGACGACTTTTACTGCAACGTCCTGGAGTGCAATTTTGACGTCATCATTTTAATCGAGACGGGGCTTAACGAGGCTATCAATTCGACGCAGCTTTTCGGAAGCAACTACAATGTGTACCGATGTGACCGAAGCCATATAAACAGCAGCAAATCTCGTTTCGGAGGGGTTCTAATTGCCGTACATCATCGTTTCATCAGTAGCAGTGTCGTTGCAACGAGCGGAGAAACGATAGAACAAGTGTGTGTATCGACGAGGATTGGATCCAAGCGACTATTGCTGTGTGCAATTTACGTTCCTCCAGACAAGAGCAAGGATCTCAGCGTTTTGAATGGGCATATTGAATCGATCCAAGAGCTTTGTAACAGCGGCTCTGACAGCGATTGCTTGCTGGTATGCGGTGACTACAATCAACCTGGGATATCGTGGAGTTGGGCTGATGGCGAGATTCGACCTGTGAACTCTGTTCCTTTACCAGTTGCTAGCTCATTCTTGATTGATGGGATGGATTTCTACAACCTGCATCAGAGAAATCTCGAGCGCAACCACTTAGGACGCATCCTGGATTTGTTCTTTTGCCATACGGACTTTCCTGTGGAAATCTCGAGATCTGTTTCACCACTCTTGCCAGTTGATCTTCATCATCCGCCACTAGTCGTCTGCTTACCATCTCTAGTTGATGACGGTGCACTGCTGCTGAATGCGAGTGATGAGCTTGCGTTAGACTATAGCAAGATTGATTTCGATGTTCTAATGGACTTCCTTTCCGTCACTGACTGGGATCTTCTTTTCGATGGACTGAATGCTGATGAAATGGCTGAAACGTTGTGTGCTGTGCTAAATAATTGGATGGATACAAACGTATCGATTCGTCGGCCTGCTGTTTCTCCTGGGTGGAGCACCGCTTTGCTACGAAAACTAAAACGAAAAAGAAATGCTTCGCAACGTAGACTTCGGCGATACCGTTCCCTGGCAAATAAGCATAGTTTTCACTTGGCGTGTAACGAGTACCGTAATCTAAACTCTTCGCTCTACAAATCGTACGTTTTACGAGTGCAAACTAATTTAAGGCGAAACCCCAAGAGCTTTTGGAGCTATGTAAACTCGAAGAGGAAAAATTCAACAATGCCTGCAAGCGTTTTTTTCAATTACGTTGAATCGTCGATAGGCGGGGAGAAATGTGAGCTTTTTGCTGCTCATTTTTCGTCGGTTTTTGCCGCAGAATCCATCACCTCGACTGAACTTGTCTCGGCTGTTTCGGATGTGCCTTCAAACCTTGTTGACATGAACATTTTTGAAATAACGCCCGTTATGGTAACTAATGCCGCCAAGAAAATGAAATGTACCTTCTCGCCTGGACCAGATGGCATTCCTTCTGCAGTGTATTGTCGTACCATTGGAGCACTTGTTGAACCGCTTTGCAGAATCTTCAACAAATCTTTTGTAGAGTCGAAATTTCCTGCAATCTGGAAAGAGTCATTTATGGTTCCGGTACAAAAGAAAGGAGATAAACGTGACGTTAAAAACTACAGAGGAATTACCAATCTCTCTGCAGCATCAAAACTGTTTGAGATAATTGTGACCAACATGGCTTCACGCCTGGACGATTGGTTACCACAAATCTTCTAGATTTTACCACGACATGTTTTGAGCAACTGGAAAATGGGGCACAAATAGACGTCATCTACACTGATCTAAAAGCAGCGTTTGATACGATCAACCATGACATTATGTTGGCAAAGCTATCCAAACTCGGTGCGTCGGACCGTTTGACTTCGTGGTTGTGCTCCTACTTGACTGACAGGTCTCTGCGATTGAAACTCGATTCCAGTACTTCCTCGTATTTCACGAACTCGTCAGGTGTACCACAGGGTAGCAATCTTGGCCCGTTGCTGTTCGTGTTGTACATCAACGACGCACTTATTCTACTTGGAGATGGCTGTAAGCTTGCGTATGCCGATGACCTAAAGCTGTACTTCGTGGTGCGGACTGCTGAGGATTGCATTCGTCTTCAATCGGTATTGGATCTGTTCGTTGATTGGTGTCGTCAGAATAAGCTTACCCTCAGCATTCCTAAATGTATGGTAATGTCGTATTACCGCATCAAGCAGCCGATTGTTTTTGACTATGCCATCAACGGTGTGGTTCTTCAAAGAACCGACCAGTTCAGTGATCTTGGTGTTCTACTGGACCATAAGTTGACGTTCAACCTCCACCGCTCTGCTCTGATCACAAAGGCGAATCGCCAGCTAGGTTTTGTGTCGAAAATATCGAAGGACTTCATTGACCCACACTGCCTGAAAGCTCTCTATTGCTCACTTGTGCGACCAATCCTGGAAAATGCCTCCTTGGTCAGTTGACCTGGAGCTTGAGGATCGAAAGTGTTCAGCGCAAGTTTATCAGGATAGCATTACGTAATCTACCATGGCGTGATCCGCAAAATATCCCGCCGTATTCTGATCGCTGCAATCTGCTGAGCTTGGATACTCTGGAATGCCGACGGAAAAATCAGCAAGCAGTTTTTGTTGCCAAGCTATTGAATGGTGAGGTCGACTGCTCGAGGCTTCTCTCGCTGTTGGATATCCTAGTACCACCGAGAACATTACGAAGTGGTACCCTTCTCCAACCGCGGTACCATCGAACGGCGTTCGGTTACAACGAACCACTAACAACTATGATGCGTACGTTTACGGCTGTCGAAGAATTATTCGAATTTGGGGAATCTTCATCTCGCTTTTTGGCACGGATTAGAAACACTTGAATTGTTTTAGCTTTAAGGTTGTTTCATGTAGACAATAGTCCGATGAATAAAATTAAATAATAATAATAAAATTAAATAATAATAATTGCTCGAGCCCTTTAACAAAATACATTAGAATTTCGAATGATTTTCTTGTGGTTGAATTCGTCGTCAGATGATGAACATCCACATGACTGTCATCCAAATACAAGATGATTTTCGTTTTAAAATTAGCTATAAAACATACGGCACTCCGAGGACAAACATTTAAGAATAGTGTGACATGCAAGTTCTTTTAATTAGATTTATAATTTAATTATCTATATACATTTCCATACTGAATGGCCATAATAAGCCATTCCATTATGAATAAAAAAAATGTATTATTAGAATTAGCCAAACATCATCCTTTACCTATGTTTGTAACAGCTCTCATAGCGATGCATATGCTTCTGCCTCGTTTGTCAGCTCAGATCAGTAAATAACATTCAATAGAATTATTTACATCATCGTTTTGAATGATTTGTGTTATGGGGCTGAACCAATACCATATGCATTTCCATTTAATATGACAGTCATTCTACAGAGAGCATTACGCATTTCAACTGAAGGCCCTATCCTTTCTAAAAACAATTTTCATCCTGTATTCTAGAGGAAAATCATCTGATTTCAAAACAACAGTCACCCGGTTGTTGGTATCATTCGGAAAAGCGATTTCGGTATTTTGTTTTCAATGGTCTGAGGTTTCATTAGATCAGAGGATGATGTTTGTGTACAGTGCATTTGCAGGCCATTTGACACTTTTTCTGAAATTGGAAGCCACCATCTTAAATTTCAAGATGGCGTCGGACATCGATTTCTGGATAGATGTCAGCCGATTCCAAAAAACCAACATTGATCGGTATTTGACAGTATTTCACAGTTTCTCTAAACCAAAGCCGCCATCTTAGATTTAAAGACGGTGTGACATCAATTTTTGGCATCTACGTCTCATCCCGATTCTGAAAATAACCATATTTAAAGATATTTGACACTTTTCCGCAAATCGGAAGTCGCCGTCTTGGATTTCGAAATAACGTCGGATATCGACCTCTAGACGCCATCCCGATTCCAAAAGTATCTATATTGATGGGTATTTGGCAATATTTCCCATTTGTTTTGAAATCAGAAGCTACCATATTGGATTTCTAAATGGCGTCGCATATCAATTTTCGATCTGTAGACCTCATAATGATTAAAAAAAAACGTCAATATTGATGTGTATTTGTCTGTATTTCCACTTTTTCTTAAGTCGGAAGCCGCCATCTTCGATTTCGAAATGGTGTCGGATATCGATATTCATCCTCTAGACATCATCCTGCTTTCAAAAATACCTTAATTGATAGGTATTAGACTGGAAGCCGCCATCTTGGATTTAAAAATGGTGTCGCATATCAATTTTCGATCTCAAAACGTCATCCCGATTAAAAAATAGCCATATTGATGGGTAAACAAACCACCCGACAATGATAAATTTGACATCCAGGTACACAGATCTATGCGCATACGCATACGCATACGAGTGCAAAATCAACAAAAGTCATAAAAACTGCGCGAATTTGGATCGAACAGCTTCGCTTCAATGCAAAAGTAAGTTCATTTGACTATGAAAGAAGAAATGAACACGAGTCAAGCCAAAACAAACAGCATGAAAACTGATCGAAAGTGGTTCTGTTGATGTTGACGAGGATCTGCTCGAAGAGAATACAGAATGACCTTCAATTGAAAGTGATGGTTTACAGCTTCATCGTCACTTGATGATTTTCGATCGAAAGTGACTTTGTGGGGCCCTGATTTGAATAATGGAAAAAAAATTTAACTTTCGCTTGGCATATGGTGACCATTGTCAAAAATGGGTCAGCTGGCAAACAAATTCAAGACAGTTGTCAGAAAGTGGCTACAAGTAGTGTCACGACACGACACGACAGGAATTTTCAACTCTGTAATAAAAAGTCTGGTGGTGGAGTGCTCATTGCCATCAATGCTGACTTTACTTCTGAAGAAATCATAACAAATAAGCACAAGGAATTCGAAAATGTCTGGGTCAAAGCACTTATTGCCGGTGAAATACACATTTTTTCTTCTGTGTATTTTCCACCTAAACATGCCCACAAGCAGTCTTTTGAACTATTTTTTCAAATTGTTGAAACTATAATGTCAAATATGGAACCAGAAGTAAAACTGCATATTTATGGCGACTTCAATCAACGAAACGCAGACTTTATTACAGACATTGAAAATGAATCATTTTTACTCCCGGTCGTAGGTGAAGACGAAGCATTACAATTATTATTCGACAAAATATCTTATTTTGGTCTTAATCAAATAAACCATGTAAAAAATCAACAAAACTCATATTTAGACCTTTTATTTACAAATTGTACTGAAGACTTCTGTGTGGATACATCATTAGCACCTTTATGGAAAAATTAAGTGTTTCACACAGCAATTGAATACTCAATCTTCGTACAAAATTCTTCCTCCTCCAGCGACTGGGAATACGAGGAAGTGCCGGAATACCATAAAGCAAATTACGAAGAAGCCAAACGTAGACTATGTACAATAAATTGGCAAAATTTAATAAGTATTGAAGGAAATGTCGATACTGAAGTAGAAAAATTTCACTTAATTCTACAAAACCTAATCTTAGAAGACGAACACAAAACAATAAACTACCCGCATGGTTCAATCCACAACTGAAAAATTTGAAGAATAAAAAACAGAAAGCTCATAAACTATACAAAAAAGAAAAAACTGAAACCAATTTGCGAAACTATCACAACCAATTAAATACAGCCACCAACTCTGCATATGAGGACTTTAACCGCAAAGTCGAAAATGAAGTCAAATCATGTCCTAAGAACTTTTTTAATTATGTAAACACGAAATTAAAAAGCAGCAATTTTCCTTCGCGAATGAATTTGGATGCAAATGTAGGCGAGAATTCTTCTGAAATTTGCAGTCTCTTTGCAAATTTCTTCCAAGAAGTATACACCACATTTTCCGAAGAAGATCGTGACCGCGATTTCTTTGCATTCATTCCTGAAATTTCTAAAAACATCTCTGTCAACCAACTTTCTCAACATGAAGTCCTCAATGCACTAAAAAACTTAAACGCGTCGAAAGGGTCTGGACCTGACGGCATCGCACCCATATTTTTGAAAAACCTTTCTGAAGAACTCGCATTTCCTCTAGAGCGTCTTTTCAACATGTCTCTGAAAAATGGAAAATTCCCTGAAATTTGGAAATCATCTTATTTGGTACCTATTTTCAAATCAGGTGCAAAATCAGACATTCGAAATTATCGTGGAATTGCTATTATTTTTTGCATTCCAAAACTTTTTGAATCAATCGTAAACGGCAATATTTTTCAGCAGGTGAAAAATCTAATTGCAAGTAAACAGCACGGCTTTTTTAAAGGTCGCTCAACTACCTCTAATCTTCTAGAATATGTATCTTTCATTATTAAAGCGTTGGACAGTGGCAAGCACGTTGAAGCGCTATACACCGACTTCAGTAAAGCATTTGACCGCATCGACATACCATTATTAATCCTCAAATTGCAGAAAATAGGAATGGAGCCTGGACTTTTGAATTGGCTTCAATCATACCTAACACATCGTAAACAAATAGTTCGCTTTCAAAATAAACTTTCAGAACCAATTTCAATCACCTCTGGGGTACCCCAGGGTTCTCATTTAGGCCCACTTCTTTTTATTTTGTACATAAACGACATTTCCTACATACTTAAAAAATAAAATTGCTTGTATATGCAGACGACATGAAGCTCTTTATGGAAATAAGTAATTCTAGCGATGCAGAAGAATTCCAGAATGAAATCAATATATTCCACACCTGGTGTAGTAAAAGTCTACTTAAACTGAACGTAAAAAAATGTACTGCAATAGCATTTAGCAGAAAAATTGAAACACCGCATATTGAAATATCATTAGGCAACCAAATAGTAGAAAAAAGCAAAATTGTAAGAGATCTAGGTGTAATCCTAGACTCCAAACTAACTTTTATAGAACATTATAATACTATCATTAGTAAAGCAAACAGAATGCTAGGCTTCATCAAAAGGTTCAGTCATAATTTCGAAGACCCATACACTATTAAGCTTTTATATACCACATATGTAAGGCCAATTCTGGAATAGTGCCACCTAGTATGGAATCCATACATTTCCATACACGAAGAACGCATAGAATCTGTCCAAAAACAATTCCTTTTATATGCTTTACGTAAATTGAATTGGACTGCATTTCCATTACCATCTTATGAAGCGCGCTGCATGCTCATCAATATACAAACACTTAAGGAGCGCCGCCAATTTGCAATGCTTTTCTTCATCAACGACATTATTTCAATGCGCATAGATTCGGCAGAAATTCTCGCACAATTAAATTTTTACACACCTTGTCGATATCTTAGAACACGGAATTTATTTTCTGAAACATCGTACAGAACAAACTATGCAAAAAATAGCCCAATCAATCGAATGATGCGCCTATATAATTTGCATTGCGGAACTATTGACATCACTATGTCCAAGCAGCAAATACAAACTAAGCTAAAACAGAATAGAATTAATGCATAGTATGTAAGTAAACATTGTAATAATCATTGTATGTAGTCTACACTGGCTTGACGAAATGGAAATAAATTTATAAATAGTTATTTTTTACAAAAATCAAAAAGTTTTTAATGCTTTAGCATCAAATTTGATTACATTTATTACATGACAACGCTTGGGACCTCGATTGGGGGTGATTTAGAAGCCTTTTGATTCTGAATACGCAATGATCGTTTGTTAAAACTTTTCATTGTAGTATTCTGAGTATTAAGATTTATGTGTGTTGTTTGTGATGAGGAATAATTGTTTGTGAACCAATTGTATGAATCGCTGATAAAAAGTAAACCTCGAAATAAACTATCAGTGAATCAATAAAAAAAAATTACGAAAAATTCTGGGGAGGCCTTGGCACCCCCATTACTTACGCCTATGTGTAGGATGTGTCTGAAATGGAAATGTTCTCGAAATCCTGGGTGGAGGGCGTGGAACTGCCAGACAACGAAATGATGAATGAAGTGTGTGCATTTTAACTATTTCCAGCCCGCTGCACCAGACGAAGTTGCATATGCTGGTACAAATCGACTGTACTGGGTCGAAAGCAAGTTTTAGCGAGCTATCAAACTTATGCATATATTTTCGGAATAGTATCGCTGTTTTCCCCTCCCTATACACCCACACGAGGGAGTTGATTTATCGGAACTCTACCAGCAGCAGTCGGTTTGGCCCGGCACAAGTGGCTGGCTTAGAAGTTTTATTGCATCCACTCCTGGATGTATGCAAACAAATAGCCCCTTTTACAAATCCAATCATTTTTTTACGATCCCATTATCGCGCGTAGCTGACTGGAATAACGGAATTATTTCAGCCTCGTTCAATTTTTATGCAAACCAGCACCCCTCCTTACTCTGCCATGACAAATATCGATCGTCCTTGAACTTTTACCTTTCCATTCATTAATTTTAATTAACTTTAACTGCCTGGCGTGGCTAGCGCGCTTTCATGTTCCCAAAGTGCCTGGACTTGGGCTGGGATTTTTCGTTCTGGTTCATTTCAACATTGTTTTCCAACGATCGCATAAATTGTTGCCAGCCGGACCCGAGCTCGGTCACCTTTGGGACTGTCGTCGGTCGAAAAATAAAACAAGCGCAGCGACCAGAGAAGTGGTGCATCAGGTCCAATTTCACGCGGTTGGGTGATATAAATTATTATTGCAGCGATACCGGATATCAAGTATGGACCTCCCACCCGCTCCCCGCAAGCGGTGATGTACGGGAGTGCTTTATGTGCAGTGTCATTATTTCGCTTCCTAAAGCGGAGTATTTTTGTCCATGCGATTGGGCTGATTTCCTGATTCGGACGTGGGTGGTGCATTTAATATACGAGCTTAATTTTCTTATTTTATTTTTCATTTTGGAAAATTGAGGCTGATAAATGACGATTTTCCCGCTGTTATTGCTTTCAGCCCACAACATTTTTTTTTCTGCCCACTGGAGCTTGATGATCATTTCCAGTGGCCAATTGGCTGGAATCAATGTCTTCTTTGATGATGACATCAATTGTACCACGAGATTGTCGCATTTGTCAGTACTCGTAGTACTAGTAAGATCAGATCATTTGCAATCGCTTCTGGGAAAATTCCACGGTGGTTCAGATCATGGACGTAGCCAGATTTCGAAATGGGAAAGGAGGAAAATTCATAAAAAAAAATCGATCGCAAACTTGTTTTGACAGATTTAATTTCATACATTTTTTAGGTTAGTCAGAGGAAAATAATAAACAACTTTACATGGCATGCGTTAAACGTCACCAATCTCAACAGGGTGAACATAATTAGGCCGATTATCAATTTCGCAGTTTTTCCTATCTTCCCCGGAATTTTGAGAATTTTTCGATTGTGTGATATACATTTTTATTAAGCGTAGATCTGAATGCGAGTGTGCCAAACGAATCAGTAGATTAGTATTAGTCATTATAAAGACAGACATATTTGTCTTTATTTTATATACCTTGAACATTCGCATAAAACTCTTCACATCGTTAACAGTTCAGTACTCATAACAAAAATCATAGAATTCATCCTAAGATTTGATTTCATCTTTTAATGATTCTTCCAAGAATTTACTAAAGCTTGCTTTCATAATTCCATTTAAAATTCGCTTGAATTCTTCAAAAAATGTTCATGTAATTCACCTCAGAAAAGTCCTGAAATTGTGCTCAGAATTATCTATATTTTTCTCAAAATTCCCTTTTGTGAGATGGTTATTGATAACCCTACGTAGTAAGCGTTGCTTATCAAGCACACTTGCCCCTCGAAACGTTACGAATCGATCTGTCACAGCGTACCAACATAACAGTCAGTGTTGGAAAAGTTCGCGATATTTAACGAAGTTCACCATGGGAAAAGTTCGCGAGTCATAGTGAGTTATCGCGAACTTTTCCATCACTGATCACAGTAGTACCAACCTACGCGCGCGTGCAAGGTACGTGGTTCGTTGCGAGAATGCAACGGCCTCTTTTGTAATCCAACCGTCCAATCGTCGGGTAAGTTGTGTGTGCTGGGCGATAGTGGAAGCGAATGCCATAATTACATCTAGTGTAACGATCAGGAATTTTGTATAAATTCGTATATAACTTAATAGGTTTAAATTGTTTGAATAAAATTCCTTAGTGTAGGCAGTAGGAAGACAAAAGCATTTTTGCTGAAATCTTTCCTTATACCCCGTACAGACTATGGATATCATGTAATATAGGCTGCACACTTAGAAAAAAATCATGTTAATTTAGGTGCTCTGAGACTGACATTTTGTTTTTTTTTTCTTCATTAGTTTATTTGATAAGGCTCAACCGAATTAACTTTACAGAGCCGAGGATTCTTGGTCACTATACAATACATCTTAAAATTATAATCAAAAGGTGCAACACAATAAACACTTTATCTTTCGCTATCCAAAAAGCCTCCTCCATCAGAACTGGAGCCGCTTCCAGTGTATTCATTGTGTGGCAAATTGTTGTACGCTAACGAGGGTCAGTACGCGCTGTCCATTGCAGCAATGGACGCAAAACGTGGTCAGCACTCACACACTCATCACGAAACGGTTGCTTTCCAAAGTCGACGACGCATCGACCGAAAGAACTGCTGATGAAGAACAATGAGGAGGACCACACAATGGTTGCTGCCGAGAAAACAGACGATTGCATAGCACACATCGAGAGTGGCCTGCTTTTGTCGACAGCCGAGTGAACACTGGAGACTGACATATACGAGCGTCAATTTTGACATAAAATTGAGTCATAACAGATGCAAAATATAGCTCAATCAAACGTATTTTTCGTCGAGCAACGAACTTTTCAGTCTCTGAGCACTTAATATTACATGACATGTTTGTTTACGTCTCATCTTTTATGTCAAAGACTGATTCCGTCACGTGTAAAATTAGTTATTTCTAAGTGTGTAGGATTTCCAGTGAAAACTAGATGGATGAGTGCTCATTGCAAATCAGCTATATTACATGATATAAGCCATAGTTTGTACGGGGTATAAGAGGGGTCCATTTAATTTATGGATAAGGTAGGAAAGGGACAGCCGCACGATTAAACGAGTTAAGTTATTTTCGTGTCTTTAGATTCACGAAGGGTTTCGGGAAATGATGGACTTACGGTTCGTCCGAGCTTTACATTTTTAATCTGAGGGTTCACGGTCTCGAGCATTTCGTCCGTGACTTCCCAACGAGCTTGAAGTGTGCGCGTTTGTTCGTGGTTGTTGTTTTTCTAATTAAATTAGTAGAAACTAGGGTGTGCGTGAAGAATTTGTGTGCGATCAGGAGGCAGACTATAAAACTGCATCATAATTCTACGTACCCGAGCGCAGAAACTTCTCTCCGACGGACGGAATTTCCCCGGCAATCGTCAACCGGCTGGAAGTGGACGGATCCGTTTAATAAATCTGTCCGAGGAGACTCAGGGGATCTCCACGTGGACACGGTCCACCCGTCGGTTCGTCAACCTGCCGGCACGACATAGTAACCGCCATCACGCCAGCGTGTAAAACGCCACTGCTCGAGCTCCATTCATGGGATTACCGATCGTTCACTAACGAGTGCGTCGAACCCGTCGATAGGTCATCGACTGTGATCACGTAAGCCAACGATCATCTGGTGAGTCAAGCCTTCATTTTTTACTTTGGAATGTGGCGTCCGGCAGAGTTGAAAATTATCGGGTGCAAAAGATATCCTTCTCTGGGGTGAATCTCTGCTTTCCTCTTCGGAGATTTTTCCTGGCACCACTGGAGAGATTTTTAGACACAGCACGAGATAGTGAGAATGTTGACAGTTCACTTTTTGTCTGTTTATACACTCACTTCCGTGAGAAAGATGGCAGCGCAAATGCGTTATTGTTTCTACAAAGAGCTTGACGTGAGTGAGTGAAAACATCAATAAAATGGCTGAAAAACGTATACAAAGACAAGAGCGTAGCCAAGTTTTGAGCTAGGGAGGGGCGAAAAAAAAATTACTATGGAAAATTTTGCCGAATGCCATTTCACCGAACGTCATTTCACCGAAAGCCTTTCTATTGTAGAGTTTAGTGCGGTTTGAGGACGGTACCGAAAAGGTGGTTGTGAATGTTGTGCTTTGCAGTGGCAAATGGAAAAACATTAAAAGTGGTCACGGTATTCAACTTGAAGCGGCATCTCGTCAACATTCATCGGGTGTTCTGGTGTGGCTAGAGCGCTGCTCCTCTCTCCATTTTCGCTGCAGCTGCTGACGGCATTCCAAGTGCCTTCCTCTCGACACATTTCATCGACGACATTCTCCACGTTAAGGACGGGCATCTCCCTTCACAAAACTGTCTCGAACCTTGGACAGTCGAAGACCACATGCTCCGGCGTTTCATCCACGTTACCACACTCCGAACAGAGAGGTGACACTGCGTGTCCGAACCGATGCAGATACTTCCTGAAGCAGCCGCGGCCAGACAAGAACTGCGTTAGGTGGAATTTGACTTCTCCGTGATTTCTGTTCACACAGGTCGAAACAAATCTGTATTAGTGTACGTGGTTAGGTTAGGTTATCTTTAATAGTGAGACTTTCAGCCAGAGGCTGGTTCATCTCTTTATTAGTCTACCTGTCCATCTACCGTTCTCTGCCGTGTTCCACTCCTGTTGCCACTTAGCCAACGACTCCGCTCTCACAACTTTCCATACTCTTCCGGATTCCCTCCGCCTGTAGCACTCGCTGTCTTCCACTTCGAGGTTGCGGCATGCCCCGGACGCTCCGGTGTGTTGGACTGGTGGAGGTGCGAGGTCAGAAACTGTATTTGTTTGCGAAGTGGGAGAAGCGATAGAAACTGAAAACAAAATAAAGATCTCTCGGGTGCTTTTGTCATAGTGCGAGGTGTCTTTTCAACTCATCACCCTGCTTACACTGGGGAGAATGGCATCCCTGGCGTCCGGCGAGGGCGCCACGGAGTGATTTTTTGCCAGTCTAAGACTGAGGAGCGACTAGCGCCGAGTTTCCGTGACACGCTTTTCCGGAACTCGTGATGTGGCATTCCCGCCTGTAAATTATGCGCGCGTAAGATTTCCGACGCCACTTCACTTCATTGTCACCAGGAGCGCAGACTCGTTTAGAGCTGAATGGCCGATAAGGTGACGTCACACCAAGGAACATGTAAGAGCATATGAGCACGTTAGTTAAGCTGGGTTTAGACTAGGCAAGTCAAATCACACGCACATAGGAGAGAGGAACTAACACACACAAATTTATAGAAATTGATAAAGATACAATGTAAATGAATCTACGTAGTAAAGTCTAGTAATGTTGAAATTTCCGTTATTCCGTCAATATACCGTCTGAATTAGTTCGTAAAATAAATGTTTTGTTAAAACGAACCATCTCCCTAGCTTGAGTGAATGCATTCGACATCACTTCGCGTTCTCCGTTGTAGTTTTTGAGTCCCGTTCTCTTGTTGAGAGTTTGAATGTTGCGGGGAGAGTAGTCCACTTCCAGATCGGGGTGACGTCTAGTGGCAAGTGACGAGAGGATAAATTCTCTTTCTTAGAGATCTTTTTGGTATGGGTCAGCTCTCACCGACTCTCTGAGTGATTATCGTGTTTGTGATTTTACGGAGATAATAGGGTTTTCCCGTTTGGATGGTTAGTTGAGAGCCGGCTTGCCGTAAATCCTTTCTAGGAAATTTAATGGAATCGCCCTTAGGAGAGTCTCAACCGGGCAAATATACATTGGACGTGTGGTCTCCCTTGTGGGGTGGCGCTTAAGCCACGCGTTATAAGTCGGATCGTCCGACTTATCCGTTAATTATTCGCGTAATTCCGCTAGATTCTATGCCATTTAGCAGAAGAATTTCTATGCTATTGAACACTCAAATTTCGATTCCTTTGATATTCATCTCAGAATTAGCTTGAAATTAGATTTATAATTACTGTAAAACAGGAACAATATTGCATTTGTGATGGCTATATCAGAAAAACATTTAATAAGTGATTGTTAGAGCGCCTTTTCAACCAGACGTAAAACTTGAAAAAAAATATTTCAGATAATTGGAAAATATGTTAAACATACTTTAAAAAACTCTATACGATATCAAAGGTACTGTTCTACATGCTTGGCATGCACAGTTTTACACACCAACTGCTCATTTGTTAATAACTTTTCACTCAGCTATTGAAAGTTCATTTTCTTTAAAGTAATTGATAGATAAGAATCATAGCTTACTATAGATATGCAAAGAGTAGGTATATCTTAACATTTGAATCAACACCAATGAATTTTTACATTTCAAGTCCGAGATATGCAGCGAGCATTTCTCACTAGATTTTTACAACGCAAAAACAAATACAGTTTACGACTAGAATTCAAATCTTCTTTTTTTTCTTCTTACATATCTATTACAAGCACAAACTTTATTCTATCTACTGCTTCAAACAGAACTATGTTTTGTCAACTGTGTGCAAAGTTATTAGCAAATGAGCAGTTCGTGACAAAAAATGTGTATGCCAAGCATGCTGTTCTACAATTATTCTAATTAGGAAAAAGTGTAGAGAGTAAATTTAATCATTATATTCTACTATCAAAGATACCCGCACTATCAAAGATACCCCGTTTTACGGTACCTTGGAAAATAACCTACAATTAAATACCCTCGGAATTTCCATGAGTCTCTTGATCTCTAGAAATTCTTCTCATAACGAATTTAAAATATTCATCAAAACTAGAGAGCATTTCCAGACCAAATAGCAAAAAAACAATTAATTTCAGATTCGACCTTTTCCGATTTGCATGAAACGAGATGTCTGAAATAATAAAAAAAAAAATCTTCAACGAGATTGACGAAAAACCATCACCTGTCTTCGCTGCTCTCTTGCACATTTTCGTCCGAAAGCGGGGGTCAGTGGTGTCGTGGTAAATTGAGCGCTGGTTACCCGCTAAAATTTCATATGTGCACCTCCGATCATCTTAAATTCACGCGCACCCTTTTATGAGATTCCGTAATTGTAATGTACACACTTAGAAATACCTAATTTTAAACGTGACGGAATCCATCTTTGACATAAAGGATGAGACGTAAACAAACATGTCATGTAATATTAAGTGTTCCGAGACTGAAAAGTTCGTTACTTGACGAAAGGTACGTTTGATTGAGCTGAATTTCGCGTCTCATATGACTCAATGTTATGTCAAAATTGACGCTCGTATATGTCAGTCTCAGAGCACCTAAATTTACATGATTTTTTCTAAGTGTGTAGGAAAGTATAAATACGCGTAGTTCCCTCTAATAGACACTGAGGCTTGGGTATAATTTGTTTGTAAACTACTCGCCATAAAACATGAAGATACATACAGGGAAGAGAGTCATGCATACTATCCAATCAATTCGGTTTGTTAGCTATCAACTTTTCAGACGTAGAAAACTTTCGTTAACTTGATGATCCAACAAAACCCAGTTCTATCCCAACATGATTATTTTACGTGGCCAGATTCTTCATAAATCAAAACCCTTACGATTCTTAAATCTTCCAGATTTCCATTGATCGGACTTAACTATCCCGTAGTTTCCTGAAATTCAAGGAACTTCCGCAAACTTCACGTAACTTTTGTAAAGATTTTTAAGCTTTTGTGAATTTTTATCGAATTTTCAATGCTCGGCCAGCTGCTTACTGAATAGAATATCGTCGGTTTAAGACGTGGTGATCGGAAATCCATATACAAAACCTTCTCAAGAGCAGTTGTTGTCGTTGTCGGTGAAGTCACCGATCTAGTAACAGCGAGTTGAACGGGAACTGGATCGTAATTGTGCAATATCGCGATCCATTTTATCAAAAGCAGCTAGTAGAGACGAACCAGTCTAGGGCTGTAAGTCTCTTTAATAAAGAAACAAACAAAAAATCAAAAGCAGCTGACAGATCCTTATAAATCGCATCTACTTTGGAGCCTTTCTCCATTTGGCGAACGACAAAAGAAGTGAACCTAGTATTATAAAAGATCTATGCTTCTATAAATTTGCAAATATCTAATAATTTTAAATTCATGACGGTTCACCATGCAAAAAATCACCAATCAGTAGGTTAATATTGGAGCTAAATTGGGATTATCCCAACCTACTTTTGAAATCATATAAATATTGCAGAAACATTGAAAACGTATGAGCCACTTGTCTGAATTTCGGTGACCCACCTTCTGGGTTGGGAATGGGAATGGGAATGGGAATGGGAATCGGAATGGGAATGGGAATGGGAATGGGAATGGGAATGGGAATGGGAATGAGAATGGGAATAGGAATAAGAATGGGAAAGGGAATGGGAATGAGAATGGGAATGGAGAACAGGAAAGGAAATGGGAATGAGAATGGGATTGGAAATGAAAATGGAAATGAGAATGGGAATGGGAATGGGATTGATAACTAAAGAGGCATCGTGAAGAAAAATTTCTAAATGGAAAATTTTTAATGAGTGTTAAATCACATGGAACCAGTAGGTATGTACTTGTCCAATTGAAGAAAGAATATTTGTCTGAACCATTTTTACAGGTTTTTACCTCTCCTTTCTGTAATGACATAAGACATCAATAGGCCAATATTGGTCGAACAATACTTGTGTAAATAGCTATTATGTATTTTAGTCCCCACTAGTTTAACAAACATATCACGTAAAACTAAGTGCTTCGAGTTCATTACTCGACGAAAAGTGCATTTGATTGAGCAGAATTTCGCACCTTTTATGATAAATTTTATGAACTAATTGATGCTCGTATGTTTCAGCCTCAGAGCACCTACATAGCATAGCATAGTATAGCATAAACCAGGTTGCACAATGTCGTAGGTGGTACGAGCTCCAAATTGTTGTTAACAAGGAGACCCACCTTCATCCGTTGCTGTTAGATAGTAATTTGTGATTAATTACTACCTCTTAGATAAAGGATGTGTCTCCCTCCAACAAACCATAGCTGTCATGGCCACGTCCTTGCATCTGGCGAGGAAAGGGGAGGAATGTTAGTCCGACACTTACTTAAGAGAGATGCAGAGAACTCTACGACACCTCATAAGTGTCACGGGAAGGGTGGATTTTTGTTAATAGAGAGAGTAAGCCATAGGATACGCCCAGCCGGCGTTGCTGGCAATCGTTATATCAAGCATTTAATAAATAGAAGCTGTAAGTAGTTTATCTGTCCGTTGTTGCTGCCCATTACCTAAACATATTATTCTAAGCAGTCATCAGATTTTGGAATTAAGAAACGTTATCAGCTCGATCCGGTTGCTCCTTTGCGCCTGAAAATGTTTGTTGATCCTAAACATATGCACAATTCATTCTGATTGATAGGAGGTTCTCATGTGTAAAAGCTTATTAATAGTAACTGTTTGGCAGTGGCATTATGGATAAAATCTGCCTGCAATTATTTCTTATGAATGCAAGAGAGTTAGAAGGCGACAGCTCTACCGCAGCTACAATAGCCCATTTCAAGAACGCAAGCATTCCGAAGCTATTTTCACACATGATAAGCCCCGCCCCTATACATTATCGATGCAAATATACACCATTGATAATTTACTGAAGCTTTCAATCAAGCAGTAGTGAAATACTTGAGTAAGTTTTGAAATGATCATCTTGAATATGATGGATATTTCCTATCGAGGACAGAGGAATGAAAAGATAAATAAACTTAGCTGAGCGTAACTACGCGTAGGTTAGAACAGTCGGCACCACATGCAACGGATAAGAATTTGAAAATGTTCACTACATGCACTTTTCAACATCACTTTTGTACTTTCAAATTAACACTTTTAAAAAATAAATTGTAAATTTATAATATTATCTCTAGAACGAAAATGACGCAGCAAAATAAAAACACGTCATTTTAGCAGTGCGGCCTACTTCGATCTCCCTTCAGTCTCAAAGCACCTATGTTTACATTTCGTCGAGTTACGAACTTTTCTGTCTAGGAACATTTAATTTTACATGACATTTACGTTTGTTTACGTCTCATCCTTTATGCACAAGATGGATTCCCTCACATTTAAAAATTTCTTATTTCCAAGTGGGTACACTTATTCCCGGGAATTCAAAATCACCGAGAAATGCCCCAGGATTTCGATGACAAATCGAGAATAAATATGCTTCACTCTTTCCCCAAAAAAAATAAGCTGGACCTTGACACATTTTTCAAAACCCTTGGACTGGACCTTCAGGATGCTGTCTTTTCAAAGAATCAATTTGAGATTTTAGGTGGGAATTCCTATGCCATTTTGAGAAAAAATTAGAAGGAAATGTAGGAATAACATCGAGGTATTGCAGACAAATAATCCAAGGGAGTCTTGTGAATAATTCCAAGATAATTTTATATAAAGCTCCAGGTGAATTTTAAGTAGAGTTCTGAATAAATTGTTTACGCAGCTTTGAGGGGAAATCCAAGACCAGGACTATTACAGATCCAATTCTAATGGGTATTTTGGATTAGTTTGAATGAGAATTCTTGGAAAATTCCAGGAGTATTGAATTCTGAAGATAATTTCAAAATATTTCTCGAGAAGATTCCAAGGAAATTCTGAACGAGTTCCAAGGAAATTCCGCGAATAATACCAAGGGAATCGAATTTTGTGGCACGATTTAAAAATGGCTTCAATTATATGTGAAAGATAGTTCGTATGTACACGGCTGTTAGAACTGTCTTTCTTTGCTGTTTAAAGGACAGCTGTACGGGAAATTTCTTAATACACTGTAGTTCCAATCAGGGCTGGCAAATGTCTTTTTCAATGAAAGATTTCACGCGATATTTACAGAGATACTTCTGTCACTTTCATCGGATGAGCAAACGATGATAGAGATTTTCTTCAAAATCTCATCGAATGTTTTGTCATGACAGAACGTGACAGTGTTGTGGTCATCGTAATTACTAGCTAATTTATTACTATGAAAGTAAATTGTACCGATTAATTCTTAATAATATTTTCACACTACCGATTACATACGGTTGCTCTCTCAAATTAATCTAAATCAGTTAGAAATGTTGATGTCAAAACGGCATAAGAATTATTCTCATGAGTGCTTGATCATTGGAAAATGATAAGAAAGCTAATGATAGGTAGTTTCATCTCGTGATAGAGAGAGGACCTATTTTCTCATTGTCACATGACCGTCGTGATATTTACCAGCTATGGTTCCAAAAGAGATAGATGTGTTAACGTTTTATAATTAGAAAGATCTCAGCCAACTATGCACAATGAGAGGCATGATAAAAGAACAACTCCAACCCACCACAGTGTTACAGTCACCTCAATTTTCTCCAACTTTGAATATCGTTTAATCGATATACTTGTTCCCAGAGTTCTTCCGATTCGATTCCTTTCCTTTCACACCCAAATAATGTAAAATTCACCGACACAAGCGTAAATATCTCCCCGAATAAAAACAAACTCGTGATGACAGTAGAAATAATCTAAAGTAAAAATCCCCAGAGCAATGGATAAATATGTTCAACTTTTCTGCAACCAAAACAAAAAGGCTGTCCTTTTTCCATAGTTGACAAAAATTCCACTGCAGCGTAGATCTCCCGTCCGAAAATTCCATGCTCCCATTCCAAACAACTTGTTCACACATATTTTCGCCCATGAATGCCAAAAATACGAAAGTTATTTTTCATCGGCCAAGGCGAAGAGCGTTCCCGAGTAAATATTTTCCCGGCAATCTCCATTCCAATCAACAAGCACCCATCACCAACGATGCGCTCCTCCATCGGCCAACAAAAGCTCTCCGACTAAAAACCAACAAACGCTTGTGTCATGATGAAGGCGGTAGTCATACGAAGCTCCTTCTGCATCACGGCGCCCATGTTGTAGTAATTTCTCAAATTATTCACTTCGTTGGCCGCACAAACAGGAATATCGGAAGCGCTCTGGTGGCCAGCACCGCTTTCTACCATTTTCCAAATAGACAAACCGCTTCAAAATCGAACCAACGGTGGTGGTGTCGAATGGGAACATATTTCAACTGAGAATCGCTCCGTCCGAATGCCCCCGGGCCAGCTGCAAGAACAACGAACAGTGGGCCGGCCAGACATCATATAGGACTTGATTGCTGCATCTGGCACAATGGCGACGATAACCGGCGTTTTGCGGTGTGTCCAAAAATGGTCTCCAACGGACGACACCACTCGTAGAGATTGAAGTGGAATGGCATTCAGTTCCATTGCCAAAAGATAGGTACGTTCCATCGTACCTACCTTGCCAATCGTCATTAATTTTGCACCACATAAAGGCAAAGATGGGTGTCATCTGGGTAACGCCTTTCAGCGGGATAAATGGGGCTTTGGACACCGCTGGGTGAGCGCTTTTGAAGCTACGAATGTTGTCCAAATAGAACTGAGTGGTATATTGATTTTAGCATACAACGATGTAACTATGCGCTTACCACAATCAAACTAAGCTAAATGCATCCTTCCCAAAATCTCATCGTTTCTCATTATCTTCCTCTTTTCAGATCCATGTCATCGCAAACCGTAGAACCAGTGCCCGGAAGCCAAGACTTCACCGCTCAAAATTGCACATAATCGAGTCAAACCCAGCTTTATCCGATATCCAGCGCAACAGTCAAAGTCATATGATTAGCCTCGTATAGACTGCCAAGCTCATTCCCTTCTTCCCTCACAAAATTATAATCAGCGGAAACCAAACGCCACTACCGTCTCCCGTGAGCAGGAACCGAACCGGCGGCCGAAAGCTTCATGTGGAATAAGCGACGCCTCCGACGCCGGTCCGATGATGCTCGCCATGATGTATCAATGCTGCATAATAGCTGCACTAATGATAACGCACTGTCTTGTCACACATCAATCACCGCCGCTCCCGTCGTCGTCGTCCTCGTCCTCGTCAGCCATGATTGCCATGCTCACGGAATCGGTGGCAACCGACGCAGATGACAGGATCTTGGACCCGTCGTCCGAATCGAGGCTTCGAAATCTAATGGGCTTAGTAGAGCTTGCTAGTGCCGATGATCCAACTGCGGGGGAAATGGAACCCGTTAGTAATAGTGGAAGCCGTAAGGATGAAGCAGCTGGAACAGAAGGAGGAGGACGTAAGACTGGGCTGGATAGAAGTAGCAGTAGGAACGCCCTTGATGGCGATGACCTTGTAGCCACCGGAAAAGGCTACCCAACGAAGCAGCGTAGCAGCACAACGCTAGCAGGTAGGTTGAGAATCATTGGCGTAGCTAGGGGGCAGAATTTTTGGGGATTGCAAACTCAAGCAGACTCGAGTTTGTGTAGTTCCACGCCTACTGGCGAATCGGTTTTATTTTCCCCTCTCCGAATTGCATGGAACATCGCATAATTGCTCACTAGGGGGCAATGAACCAAGTTGGTGCTGGAATTCGGCTATTTTGAATCGCGCCTAAGTTTTCAAAATGGCATATTCGAAACTGGGAAAACTGAACTTTTTCAGAACAAAAAATGCCTTAGAAAATCACTTAGTTGACCGATCCTTTTCAAACTTTGAAGACAATAAAATATAACCCATTAGTAAGCGTTTGGCATATTTATTTCATTCAAGTTTAATACCATGACCGTACGCTCGCACCTTACGCTTAACCAAAGACAACAAATCAAGAAGACTGGCATCTCTTCCATTTTCTCATACGAACGCTATGAGACAGGAACAATCGTTTCATCTGTCGCTCAAAGGTAAATGCTTTGAACGAATTTGATAGCAGAGATTACATCCTCAGAAGGAAGGTTTGTGTATTTGCTCATTTTGACGTAGGACTACGTCCTTAATTTCTATACTGGGGGCCACATTAAAAAATCAAAATTCAGACATGTAACGAAAAATCCCAAACACGGACGCAACGATAGAGCGCAAATCGAACACACGATACATTTCGCATGCTCACATGAGCGAGCTCAATACTCAATACTACGAGCTCAATAGCTTTCGAGCAACGGACGGATAAACGTCGGAGACGACGTATGAGTGCAACAGCACGCATCGCACCAATACGAAGACAACGACGATGACGGAAACACCCACATCGACCGGAGAAAAGGCTTTCTGCAATAGGTAGCATGACTAGGCCGCCGTCATCCGGTCGGCATCGACTTGCACTGGTTTGGCCACCATTTGAAAAACAACCAGCCCTTTTCAGGGCCACCAATTCAAAAACGGAAAAAGTTAAGAACTAAATGATCAACTTATTTGTTCCGTCCACTAGATAGCGGTCCTACGTCAAGCTTACGTTCGTGCCCCTAGGCACAGACCCTTCTACTTTTTCTATGCGTTGCTTCCACCTTCACTCAAGCGCAGCGTTATTGTATCTGTCGCTTGGATTCTGGCAAAGTTGCCAGTCTTCTTGATATGATGTCTTCGGTTTAACTCTACTCATTAGGTTCTGTACAATATCTGGCTGCAGCTTCTTCTGTACGGAAACCCACTTTTTCTTCCTCAGATTTGACCTCCTTGGGATGCTTCCATAGTGCCTGCTCCATAATAATCCAGTATTTTTCGATCGGCGTTAGTTCCGGTGCGTTGGTGTGAGGGGGAGGGGGTTTGTTCTTGGGTACGAAAGTGACCCCGTTGGCTTCGTACTACTCCCGGACAACATTCGAATAGTGGCACGAAACTAGATCTGGCCAGAAGATCGTAGGGCCCTCGTGTTACTTCAACCGAACGCTTCTGTAGACACTCTTTGAGGTAGATCTCGCCGTGTACAGTCCCGGTAGTCACGAACGGCGCTCTCCGTTTGCCACATGAGCAGATCGCTTACCAAATCATGTATTTCTAGGCAAACTTTGAAAGTTTCTGCTTCCTTACTTCCTCGGGAACATCAAACTTGTGCTGGGCGGTGAAGAGCTATAGCCCTGGAAGCTACCGGAAGTCCGCCTTGACGAAAATCTCATCATCCACGATGAGACAATGAGGCTTCGTCAACATCTGGGTGTACAGTTTCCGGGCCCGTGACTTTCCCATCGTATTTTGCCGTTCGTCACGATTTGGAGCCTTCTGCACGTTGTACGTATGCAGTCCGGTCCTTGGCTCTCTGAACGAAAGACTTGGACAGATTCAACTTTTTGAACAAATCACTGTCCGAAACATTGGGATTCCGCTTAAACGCTTTCACGAGACGCTTGTGATCCTGATCACCAATAGAACATCCATTCTGACCGCATTTCTCCTTCCATTCGAGAGTTGAGGATTTTCCAGGAGCTTGCGCAAAATCAATTTGCGACGTTGCTTTTCAGGTGATGGTGATTTCAAGGCGATGTGATTGTTTGTTTGCATTGTGAGAATAACAAATTTCTGATTCATCACAGTTTTAGCTGCAGGACACCTTATACAGGTAGACATTAGTTGCCTAAACAAATTTTTGCTTGTATAAGCCGTTCTGTGGTTGAATCCATAGCATTTCGCGCTGTGAACAAAAACAGTTACCACTTGTCCACTGAGCCCCACTTTTATAAATTAATCAACTTTAATCGAGTATCCAATTGAGTAGATGTTTTAACCGTTCAATTCCGGCGGTGATTTCAATGACGACGACGACGACGACAACGACTGTCACGTCAATTTAAACATCATTAGAAAACCAGCATTTTTCGCATCTGCCATCAACATGGGGCAATATGACCGGTTTGAATCGATCCGAACCAAACAACCGACCCCAAAGCCAAATTGTACGACACGCGAGCATGGGGACTAAAATCGAACACACATGTCGACCGATAACGGATCGGAAAATTTATGAGTTCAAAGTTGTAAACTCTTTTCTGCTGCTGGTGGTGCGTGAAACTCCGTGTTGCTAGGTTTGGGTTGTTATGAGGATACCTATCCTCGAAAAATGGAGAAGATTGAAAGGCACGTCGACGACGTCGACGGTTGTTGGCCTGTCAGCAACAGAGCGAGAGAGAGAGAGAGAGAGAGAGAGAGAGAGAGAGAGAGAGCTCAAAAAGTGAAAATACAAAGCTCGTACATCACTTGTTGGCTGGCTGGTCGGTTCCAATGCTGTGGACGTGAAACTCGCACGTGATTGGAATTTTGGGCGCACAAAGTGATGAAAGAGGAAACGTAAAGTTGTTAACATATCCCGGTTTCGCAAATTGCATTATTCGCATGCTGATCGTGGGAGGGTTAGGAATGGTGCTAATTTGGACGGCAGCGGCGTTGACTACTGATTGAGTGAAAATGCCCTCTGATTAATGGGGGTGTGAATGGTGCTGAAAATGTGTCAATTAGATGCTAAATATGCATAGGAGGAAGCTAGATGTTCACGTGTTGAACCACAAGCTATAATAACTGTCGTACTGATTTCTCATTTGCAAACCCCCAATTACTGAGCAGTAGGTGGTGCGGTGCCAGCGTATAATGTCGTTGTCGTTCCAATGGCGAATTGAATTGAATTTGCGGTTAGAAATTTTAATTGCAGTTCGCAGTTTGGTCCAATTTGATAATTAATGTTACCACATTATGATCCCATTTGCCATACAGTCATTGCCCCGTTGATAATAATTAGCTATACGTGCCGTTGGCTCACCTGGCCAACCAGAACAGTGGCAATCCGCTGTGTATATTTTGCATTTAATTGAAATACCACCAACTGTCATCGAAAATTTTCACCGGATAACTTTTGAGGTTTGCTGCCACTGTTGCACTTTGGTTCGTTCCATATTGAAATACTTCGGTAAACAGTTCCAACTGCCGGCCCCACCACCGGTTATCAAGCTCCTGTGAAAGCAGCGTAGCAATCCCAAGTGAAACCAAACCCCCCGAGATGGAGTCCACCTGCCGCAAGTGTTTGTGATTTTAATTTGATAACTTTGTTGCAAACAATTTTAACAATTCAATTCGCTGTGACTGTGGTGGCATCGCAGCCGAAGTGCAGCTGATGTGCGGGGAGCCGAGGTGTCTTCCGAGAGGTGCTCCCTATACAGGATGCCAAGTGGACATTGTTTGTGGAAACATTTGCTAAATTAAATAGTTTACTGAATTTCGCTTACTGAAGAGGGCTGGTTCGAAATGGTTGACGAGACGTGAGCTTGCAATGTTGTTCCTCGATGGCACACGGTAGCATTTGGTGGTGGTGTAACAAGCTGAATGTTGGTAATTTTCTCTAACTTTGTCACACCGACATTCGGTTGGGAAATAATGAGATGTAATTGGGAGTTGTCACTTCAGTTTGGGGAACATTTCTGAAGGCAGTTGACCCATATTCGGCACAGTTAAATAAACGATGAGTTAATAGTCTTTCTCCAAAGAAACTATGGATTGCATTTCAATATTAACGAAATAGCAGGAAATAGATTGAGTTAGTGCTTTTCCCACCAGAGCACTTAGGTCGAAAATGCAAAATTTCATGACAAAAACCGATGTCTCGGAAACCATGTACTCTAAAGGTTTTACATATTCCAGAAAGTTTGTCTTGTAGAAAAGAATTCCATCCTGATGAATGTGGGCGTCTTAGGGGAATACCTGTATAATGAGAGAGAGAGAGAGAGAGAGAGAGAGAGAGAGAGAGAGAGAGAGAGAAGGATTAGTAATTTCCATTTCATTCCACTACCTTATTTGCTTATCCTTGACAGATACGCGTATTTCATCTACAATGTGCAGATTTCTTCAGTGTCTTGTAATACTCGACTAGTCTTTCGAAGGCTGATGAAATGCTAGATAAAGGTTTTTGTGTAAAAACAATCCATTTTTACAGGATACTTTTCTCCAAAAGGAGCAAACATGAGCAAAAGTTTTACGCATATTCTAAAAGTACATTAATTACAAAACCTTTTGAATACTATTTGTCCCCTTTTGTACCCTTGATGAGAAAAAAATATTGGGTTGGAAAACATTCATGATCGCATAATTGTTATTGATGGTGTTTCGGCCAACCAATAGGCATTCAACCTGAAACGAATTAAAATGATTAATTACTTAATGCTAAAACATCTATTAGTCTTACTACCAAGCAACTGCAGCAGCAGAAAATTAGATTTGTTTTGATTCTGCTGAGTTGACAGCAACAATATATGCTCCACAATAGTAGTAGTAGTTTAGTATTAGTAAAATAAGATGAATATCGACTGAGTTACATGGGTTAACAATGAGTTCACACTCGGTCAAACACTCAAAACTTGCATGCAAGTTATTAGAAAAGGAAAGAAGACAAGTTTAGATGTGTGCATTAAATTGGCAGTTGAAGAAGAGCACATGTAAATGGATTATAATTGTGCTTAAATTAGGGGACAGATGAAGGTTGAAAAACAACTTAAATTTGTGCAATAGCTTAAAAAGCCACAAAGGCTTCCATATGAACCCATGAGGAGAGAAATGATATAAAAACGGACCAGGATTGCAATATAAGATCAGTTTACAAACTATCTCCAAAAGTGAAATATATCTTTCAAACCGTCAATCAACGCGTTATTTCTTAACATCGAACCATAATCCAGTACCAGTGAACCATTGCCATAGTCTAGTGAGTTGTATCCAAGTCAGTGTACCGACGTTGCAAGGTGAACATAAAAAGTTAACCTTTACCGCCCAGAGACCAAAAATTATACGTTGGCAAATTAGGTTACTGCGATAACATTTGGCGCTGTAGACAGGATGTCCACCTCGTACACCATGGACCAACTGAAGCTACGACGATCTGCGGTAGATGGGAAGCTGAAACGCTCGGCTTACAGGGTCAGCAAGTTCGATGCCGGAGCGGTCTCCATCGACGACCTCAATGCCGAGCTCGATCACCTGCACCTACTTTGGCAGGATTTCCGTGAAGTGCATAGCGGTATTCTGGATCTGTGCACGGATACCGAATCCATCGAGCGACTCTGGAAAGGCGCTACCTTTCGCTAAAGGCATCGATCAACCAGACCGTACGAACGGTGGCCATCCGAGACAATCCAACTCCACCGTCGGTTCCCGGACAGAGCATGATTCCCGCAGCGGGATCAACTGCTACGCTAGTTCCCCCCGAGCTACACCTCCCGAAAGGAATACTTCCCACATTCTCGGGAGACTACGGGGAGTGGAATTCATTCTACGATTTGTTCATCAGCTCCGTACACAACAATCCTCGTCTGACGAACGCTCAACGGTTGTTCTATCTGAAAACCTACACAACGGGAAGAGCAGCCGCCCTTCTAAAGTACCTCAAGGTCGAGGACAACGCGTATGAACACGCGTATTGACATTCTCAAAAAACGCTTCGATCGGAAGGACCAAATCGTAAATCACCATATCCAACGGTTCTGCGAGATTCCGAGTACCACCGTGCCGTCAGTTTCCGGTCTACGCAAGCTCCACGAAACCGCCGACGATGTCAAGCGAGCTTTGCAGGCTATTGAACGAGAGGACCGAGACTGTTGGCTAGTCTACCTTCTCCTGGCAAAGGTGGATTCGGAAACCAGACAGCAGTGGTCAGACAAGATCGCCACGAACCAGGATCCACCCAAATTCAAGGATTTCTTAGAATTTCTCGAACAACGGACTTATTCGCTGGAAACCGCCCAAACTCAGACTCCAAAGTCAACTATGAGGCATGTTATAAGACCGCAACCACGAAGTTCAAGTTTCGTCACCACCAACGAACAAGCTAAAAATCCATCCAAGTGCTCTGTCTGCAACGAAGGAAATCCCAGTTGCCGAGCGAATCCGTTTGGTTAATCAGCTGGGTCTTTGCAAGAACTGTTTGTGTGCATCCCACGGTAATGCGTCTTGTACCGCTGGGGATTGTCGCAAGTGCAAGCAACGTCATCACACTCTGCTCCACGAAGGACCGTCGTTGGACTCCGTTCCGGCGAAGGGTAGTCAGCTCTCGTTCGGAGTTATCAATCAACTTTCCTACGGTGATTGCTTCACGTCGGTATTCCTCGCAACTGCAGTAGTCAATCTCGTCGATTCCAGTGGGCAGCAACACAGCGCCCGCGCATTGTTAGATTCCGCGTCACAAGCCAACTTCATCACGGCCAAGCTGTCAAAGAGGCTGGGACTGAAACCGCACCGAATCCACCTGCCGCTCAAAGGAATTTCTGGGTTGACAACGAAGATCACCGAGGCCATCGAAGTCGACATGCAATCGAGAACTTCGGATTATGAGGTCCGTATAGACTGTGCAGTGCTGCCAAAAATATCTGATCCGATTCCACACCAATTCGCCGACATTTCCGACTGGGAACTTCATCCCAGCAAGCCGCTGGCAGACGATCGATTCAACATTCGCTGGGACCTGCCAAGCCAGTGCTACAAGAAACGGCTTTAGGCTGGGTGGTAGCTGGTTTATACGAGTCAAAAAACTCCGCATTACAAGCTCAACTGTGCTTCGTGTCGCATGTTGACCCCGAGGACGAACCATCGTTGAGCCAGCTAGTCTCTAAGTTCTGGGAGATCGAAGATTTCAAGCCCAGGCAGCATCTAACGAAGGAGGAGCAGTTCTGCGAAGAGCTCTGCACTCAGACTACGGTGCGCGATGCCAGCGGACGCTACATAGTGAAACTGCCGTTCATCCGCGATCCTACAGCGATAGGAGAAACCGGCTACTCCGTGTTGGCACAGTTTACGGCAATGCAACGGCAACTGCAGCGGGATCCGGAAAAGTACGTACTCTACCACAAGTACGTGGAAGAGTTCTTGGAAAACAACCACATCACGAGAATTGCACCCGATCCAAATCACCCGAAGATCATTTACCTGGCGCATCACGGCGTCATCAAGGCTGAAAGCTCCACTACGAAGCTTCGAGTGGTGTTCAATGCAGCAAAGAAATCGTCGAACGGACTGTCGCTCAACGACCTGTTGGCGACCGGACCCATCGTGCAGGATACGTTGTATAACCTCCTGATGAACTTTCGGTTGTACCCGGTCGTACTCACCGCAGACCTTACGAAGATGTTTCTTCAAGTGAAGGTGACCGAGGAAGACAGTGAACGAATCCGCATACTATGGCAAGAATTCGGACAACCTATGGCGGAATACGGGCTAAACACCGTCACGTTTGGCATGTCCTGTGCTCCTTTCTTGGCAACCAGAACGTTAAATCAGCTAGGAGAGGACGAAGGCACCGAATTCCCGCTGGCCAAGGAAGCAATCAAAGATTTCTATGTTGATGATCTACTCACCGGTGCGGCAACACGCGAGGAAGCCAAGCAAAAACGTCAGCAGATTACTGAAATGATGAAGCGAGGAGGATTTGAGATCCGAAAGTGGGCGTCCAACGACAGGAAAGTGCTAGACGATATACCGCCAGAAGACAGAGCAGTCAGCGTAGTTCACACGGTAGACAGTCAGGAGACCATCAAGACACTCGGCGTCCAATGGCAACATCGGGAAGATCTCTTCACCTTCAAGGCATCCGATGATCCCATCAAGGAGTGCTTCACGAAGCGAGAAGTACTATCCACCATCGCCAAGATCTTCGACCCTCTTGGACTCATCGGACCAATAGTGGTGATTGCAAAAATGATGATGCAGGAGTTGTGGAAAATCCAAACTGATTGGTCTGAGCCGCTGCCAAATCAGTTCAACCACCGGTGGCGTATATACTTGGTGCATCTACGAAATGTCTGGCAAATAAAGGTCCCACGGCGGTGTATAAGCGTTCCACAGCCTGTACAATATCATCTCCACGGGTTTTGTGACGCCTCACTCGAAGTATATGGACCTATACGCGTCGTCCCCGTTCCGAAAACACCCCTATTGTAGGGTATTCGACACTTTTGCTGAACCCGATTGTATTGTAGAGTATTTGACACTTTTGCCATATTGTATTCCAAAATGGCAACGCATATCGATGTTTGGCATCTACACGTTATTTCCGTTTCGAAAATAGCCATACTGTAGGATGTTTTTCAGTTTTTCAGAACCGGATGGCGGCCATCTTGTATTTCAAAAAAGGTAACTGGTATATTAGGAAACACTTATACTTTAGGGTATTTGACACTTTTTTCTGAAACCAATGGCCACCATATTTAATTTCAAAATGGCGTTGGACATCGATTTTCTGAACCCAATGGCCAAAATTTGAGTCGCACATCGATTTTCGGCATCTACACGTAGTCCTCGTTCCTAAAATACCCTATTGTAGGGTATTTGACACTTCATCTGAAATCGGAAGCCGCCATCTTGGATTTCAAGATGGCGTCGGACATCGATTCCCGGTCTCCAAAAATACCCATATTGCTGGGTATTTGGTAGTTTTTCCCTATTTTTTTTTAAACTGGAAGTCACCATCTTGGATTTCAACAAAGAGTCGGATATTGATTTTCAGCATCTACGCGTCGTCCCCGCTCCGAAAATACCTATATTGTAGCGTATTTGACACTTCTTCTGAAACTGGAAGCCGCCATCCTGAATTTCAAGATGGCGTTGGATATCGATTTCCAGCCTCTAGATGAATCCTCTGTCTCTGACCTGTAGACCTCACTCAGGTTTCGGTAATACCCATGTTGATGAGTATTTGACAGTATTTCCTAAGTTTTATGAAACCGGAAGCCGCCATCTTAGATTTTAAAATGGAGTAGGGTATCAATTGCCGGACTGTAGACACCTCCCCAATTCCAAAAATAACCATATTGATGGGTATTTCTTAAACCGGAAGCCGCCATCTTTGATTTCGAAATGGTTTTCGATATCGGTTTTGGATTTCAAGACGGCATTCCGGTTCCAAAAATACCCTATTGATGGGTACACATTTGATATCAAACATCTCTATTCTAAACATAAACTATCCGGAGTCTACCCGGATCGAAAAATAATGAATGATATCCAAGTTAAAATTAAGCGGCGGGGTGGTGTAGTGGTAAGCGTGATTACCTCTTACCCCAGCAGGCCTGGGGTCAATCCCAGTCGGCGTCGCCGGGATTTTCTGAGGCATAAAACTTCTGATCACGTCTCCCTTCGGAAGGGAAGTAAAGCCATCGGTCCCCGGCTCATGAGTTGCTTGGTCGATATGTAGGGTCCAGCTGTTGGAGCTGCCTCCCTGGCGTCGGCAGCATTGGTGCTCAGCATGGAAAACAAGATCGATTGAAAGCAAATCAAGGAAAAAAAAACCCGAATTTATCCACCTATGGTGTGATCAGACCCTTCTTACTTATTCAAGTTTATTTATTTTATTGTCATTATCAGTGACCAAGCCCCCCATCCCCGTGTCATCCAGTGACGCTACGCCCCTGCCTGGGGGTACCCGGAATATACCCGGGTGTAGTCTATTTGGTGAGGCTACCAATCACCTTATCATCGTATTTTAGTGTGATTTAATGGGTTTTAATTCAATTCATATTCAAGCAACTTCCCCGGGGTACCCGGAACATGTCCAAGTGTGTCCAATGTGGTCTGGAACACTTAACACGACTTGCATTGATCTTATTTTTGAATTCTGTAGTAATTTGATGTGTCGCATGATGGTTTTGATACGTTTTCCGTTAAATCCAGCGTGAAGGCCCATATTCACCGGATCTTATTCCGGCCATATCTCCGGAACCGGTTCACCGATTCCAAAACCGTTCAAAAGCGTTCAATGGGACCCCAAGACCTATCATTTGGCGCCAAGTTTGTCCAAATCGGTTGAGCGGTTGCTGAGAAACGTGAGCGCATTCATTTCGTTACATACACACACACATACACACATACACACGTACACACACACACACAGACATGTTCCGATCTCGTCGAGATGAGTCTAATGGTATATGACACTCGGCCCTCCGGGCCTCGGATCGATAGTCGGTTTTTCAAGTGATATCTATACCCTTCTTTGTAAGAAGGGTAAAACGTTAGATTGATCCGGATAAATTTAACTTGAATATTATCTGGATAGAGAAGAAAATGTCGATTATGCATGTATATCCGGATAATTTTGCAGCCTGGTCGCTCTGTAGAAGAATAGATTCAAAAGAACGTCGTCATAAGCAAAAAGTTCCTCGTGTCTATTCCTGCTCTTCTGATCACCTTCCAAAGCGATGTTAAACAGCAGACACGAAAGCCCATCACCTTACCGTCGCTCTCGTCGAGATTCTAAGGCACTCGAGAGAGTCCCCGAAACTCGAGCAACGCACATCACTCGTCACCTTGACCAATCGCGTCAGCTTATCCGGAAACCCGTATTGGTACATAATCTGCCAAAGCTAGACTGTTCTTCAAAATATGCCGAATCGCGTCAAGCTGGTACGTGATAGCGCGTTCAATCATGATCCAGGAATCCATGTGAATGGATTTCGTTTCCACCCCTTTTTTGTGTACTGTCAACCCACCTTCTTCTACGTTCTAACAGCAGTTCAGCATTCGAGATCTAGTTGTGAAGCCACCGTCAAGGTCAAAGTCGATAAGAAAATATCAAATTTAGACTAGGGCGGACGATTAACGGCGACGATAACGACGACGACAACAATGCGAAACGGAACAACCATAAACTTGAACTTATGTCCAACACAGACAACAATCAACACACCAAGTCAAAAGCTAAGCGTAGCAAAACACCGCTCTCAAAACTGAGTTTCCCTTATCAAACATCATCGATTGTTTGGCAAACGGGACGCACGTAGGCCCAGCAGTCAAAGTCAAACAACAAGCGGCCGAACTAAACTTTTGCTGTGATGAACTGATTGGTTTCATCCCACTCTTCTGATCTAACACAGTACAATCAATGTTGACGGTTGAATCATGTTAATTATGGAATTGTACACTCCAAGTTAGTTGCTCCAAGATGCCAACTTGGTTCAGCAGCACGCAGTCAGTGAGCTGTGTCCGTGAAATCGGATTGCCAGGGGCACTGAGCGTAAACAAGATAACGAAACTTGAAATTAGTTTAGTTGGATGGAGAGCTGTTGGTTCTCCGTTTATCGGGATCTTGCTTCATGGAATCAGTATTTATGAACAATGAAGGCGTCATTTAAAGGGTTACAAAGCATTCTTGACATATTTCTGATGGTGGACGACATCTTTCAGGATGGGACAAAACCAAGATTGCTCTCTGGAATATTTGTTCCATCAAATACACAAGCCTTCCGTACCACCTTCCAGCAGCAAATTCATTTCACGTTTTCAGATAATATCTGACTGCTTGTCCTCTGTCGGTTTTTTGGTCAACTCGAAAAGGTGGAAATAAGTCAAGAAATATCTCGACTCATCACAACCACGGTCAACACCGAATGGGTTGGGTGAGAATCAAACACGACGACAGTTAGAGTGCAAGAAAACCACCACTCACCCGGGGAGAGCTATGAGTAACGAGCTCGTTATCCGACGACACTGATTTAGAGAAATGAGCCTCAATTCCTCGCGACTCAGCTGAATAATTTATCACGTCTTCCCGTTTCGATCGTTCATATTTTGCTTTCTGCCCTAATTTAAAAGTTTTCCCCCGTCACCACCAGACTAACTACTACTACTACCACTAGCAGCTACTGATCAAACTCATTTTTTCGCTGACAGGCAAATTTTGCCTCAACAGCTTTTCTCTCGCAAAGTCATCGTAGGAACCGCAGTTTCTCATCAGCCCCGGCCCCGCTTTTTTTTCTATATTATCGGGTTGGCATTGAAAATTGAAGCATGGCTCGCGTGGAAAACCCATTTGGAACTGATCCAACTGGGAAGAGCTGGTGAGATTGGGAAGTCTAAAACATTGTCCAGGGGAAGAACGGATGGGTGGAAGCTACAGAGCAGAAAGTGCATCGAGATATGGCAAGTGCCGGTTTTCATTTATTTTTGCGCCCAAAGCCAGTGCAAATATTCGGACGGACGAACGAACGGGCGAATGTCGACGAACTGACGACGCTACCATCATCGCCGCCGCTGCCGCCAAGCAATTCCGGAAGTGCTATCATAATTATAATTTATGAATGAATGCTCGTTCGCACTGCATATCATTCCCGGGTCTTGTTTGCTCTCTTGTTCAAGCGCCGTTGGGTTCCGGGGGTGGGGGGTGGGGTGGGGGGGGTGAGGAGGTTGTGGTGCGGAAGGTTCCATATCGTTGTCACGGAGGGTTGGTTTCTGGAAAAATTAAAACACATTTCCACAATGATTGAAGTTATTGATAAGATACAGTGAGTCAGGAGGGGCCTCCGGTAGCCTATTCAGACACGGTATTATCACCTTTCGGTGTTCAAAATTCCTTCCTTTGACGGTAGTGTGAGGGACTGGTTGAGTTTTCGTGATGCTTTCACAGCATGATCGGCAAAGATGTTTCGCTCTCGCCAATTGATATATGAGTTCATTCGTCTTCTCTCGGTGCTTACTAACGAAGCCTGGACGTTGGTGGAGTCAATCAGACTAAGGGAAACAATTTCAATGTGGATTGGCAAATGCTGGAACAATGGTTCGAGAACAAAAAGATCATCGTTTGCACGTTGATGGACACATTAGTGGACAATAATATCAAATCAATAGCAAGTTTTACTATTCAAATTCGGAAACAGAACATCTTGATGTGAAATTAATTTGGCTGATATAAGAGGGAATATACCAAATATACTATCAGACAATCTAAGCGATAATAACTGAGTGATAGCAAAGACAGTTGTTGCCATATTTATACAATAGCAAAAATCTTAGCAAATTTATACCATTTTGCCATTATGTATATCTCATGAAAGTATTGGTATGTTGTTTAAATTAAATATTTTCATAACTTATCAATAGCTTATTCCACAATCAGATCAAAATTCAGATTCATGATATTAGAATATCTTAACAATAGCAAATAAGGTTCTGATAGCAGAATAAGCAAATAACATGTTATAGCACACAACTTACCAATAGAATAATTATATAAGATATTGCAGAGGCGTCGCGTGCCTCATTTGTTTACCTGTGCACCAAACTTTGTTCGTTATAGTTTTCCACCACATATTAGTATTTGTTTTATTTTTCAGTGCTCCATGAATTCGAGGAACATATTCTCAATTACTATATTAATCACTACCTAACGTAACATTTAAGGGGCCTATCATCTTGTGTAAACAAAACTTGTATGCCTCTTTTCACGCTAACCGAAGTAGGAGCAATTGCAAAACTTAACAACACTATCAGAATGAACCAGGGGAAGCTCATAAGTTTGACAGGCGCACCGGCGCAACCCTAAGAGCTGCATGAAAGGTGACACACAAGGAAGAAGTATTAGTTTGTTTACTAAAATAAACTATGCCCATTTTGTTATGGAAAGTTTTGCTATAAGAAATGCTCCTCGTGTTTATTAGCGAAATTCACATCAAAGGTTGATTAAATACGTAGGAAATCAGTTTGGCACGCCATTTGTGACCAGCATACACCTTCCAGTCATATGAAACAGGTAAAAAACCATCGAAATCCGCCCATAAAAGTTTTTGTTTTGAATTTCTGTATGGCAAAATAGTGAACTTTTCATGAACATTAACGGCAAAGAGCTCACCAACACTGGGAGACCGTGAGTTCCTGCCCACCTGTCATAAAAACATCTCGGGCGCAACCATCGGTAATTGAGAGATTTACAACTGACAAGAGAGTGAAAGCGAGCTTTTGCGCTCTCTTTCTCCATTGCTCTCTTTGTCTGCAATCAGATATCCAAGTGCACATCGAGAAATGCACGCTTTAGGCACCCATACACCACAAATTATCTTCTAATTTAAACTCCACTCAAAATAATCGTCACGTTAATGCTACGTGAAAACATACATAGATTTTTTCCATAGCACTTTTCACGTAGACCTTACGTGATTCTCATATGGAAGCACTCATTTCAGTGAGCTTCAACGTCATTGGATTATCACATAGAAGTTACGTGATTCTTTCAGTACAGCTCATGGTGGTTTCTAATGATGTTAATTCTGCTACAATTTGAATAAAATGTATTCTTGATTTCGCATAAGGCAAAGATCTAGTATTAATTTATGCATATGCCTTTACTTTGTCATAAAATATATACATCGGCAACAAAAACGTATTGAAATTAGATTCGATCGGGCCAAGGATCGGGAAAGGGAAAATATACATGTAATAAAAATGCCTATCCTGCACTTGATCTTACACCATGAATGATGCTGTCACACTAAAAGAGAAACAGACTTAAATATTCTCTATGTAAATGTTTAATTCATTCAACTAACCACATTAAATTAACCCACAAAAAAGAAACATCTAAATTATGCCCACTAGACTGATGCAAAATTGGACTTTTTCGCTCCACAGTGCTTAAATGGTTTCAAATCGGGTCCTGATTAGCCAAAGTTACAACTCATTTGGTTAGGAACAGACTTCGCACAAGCCATTTGAAGTTCACATGTAAATTACTATGGGAAATCTCAACTTTTTGTTCATTGCCTTCTAGTCTTTTTCCATATTAAGCTGCGAAACAGTTCGATAGCCATTTG
This sequence comes from Ochlerotatus camptorhynchus, assembly GCF_037179485.1. NCBI lineage: Eukaryota > Metazoa > Arthropoda > Insecta > Diptera > Culicidae > Ochlerotatus > Ochlerotatus camptorhynchus. Next base: position 4,796,265 of record NW_027040766.1, on the reverse strand, counting down.
TAGAGAAAATTTTCTCAGCTACAACTTTGCTCAAAATCGTTTCTATGTAAAACGAGACAGGAAAAAGTTATTAATTATTTAAGAGATTGGTAAACTTATGACATGATCAAGCAGCTGCTCTGTAGGCAACACTGTATTTTGCAGTGTGACATAGTAGCCATGATTGTTGTGTCCTATTCAACGCCCCAGAAATACCAATGTTGCCTGCTGAGCAGTTGATTGAGCATGATCATAAGACATCAGCGCATTGGACCATTGATTACTTTCGATCCTTGCATTTAATCAAAAAGTGGTCTTCAGCAAAGTTGTACCTGGGAAAATTTCCTACAAGTAAAGTTGAAAGCTTTTGAAGCAGATCGATATGGTGAATTATTAGATAGACATGCACAAAAATCTTGGTTTTACCATAGTAATTCCCATACAAACTTCAAATGGTTTGTGCCATCTCAGTTTCTCACCAAATGGGTTCAAATTTTGAGAGGTTAGTCAGGATCCGATTTGGAATCGTTTAAGTATTTTGGAGCAAAAATTTCAAATTTTGCATCACTCTAATGCCCACTGAACTAGCGCCATATTGAGTGTCACTCATTTATTTTTTCAGACGTGAAAATCACTTAGCGTTTACGTGAAACGCACATAGAATTCTGTGTATGGGCAAATCACGTAAACTTCATTAAAAAATGTAACGGTTTCAAATGGAATTTTCCCTCATATATAAGTGGTGTAATGTAGATTCTACTTGGGTCATGTAAAATTGACGGCAAACCAAAAAGAGATACTCTACGTGATTTTTCACGTAACTATAACGTGTTGATTATTTTGAGTGTCACACATTCCAACCGGCCTGCAATTATGATACACTTCCAAAGCGTACCAGACTGCTGTTTCCGTGTTGCTCCCGTTTGACGCGTGAATGCTGAAAGTTTCAATTAGAACTAGTGGTGCAAACCGCCGTGGAAAATTTGTGGTATGTTTCAAGAGGTGATCGAAGGTCTGCTGATAAGAAATGAACTAGCCTTCGGCTAAAAATCTCTAAAATAAATATTTAAAAAAATAGAAGGTCTGCTTGGTTTACATCAGGAATTCAATCATTCACAAACTTGCATTTAACATTTAACGAGTTTTGTCAAGGTAGTGATATCGACATGCTTAGAAATCAATGCATTAGACATTAGGCAGACCATCCGAATTAAATTGAATCCTTTTTGAAGCAAACCAAGGTCAAAGATTTAATTTAACAACATTATAAAATAATGTATTCATAGTCACTTGTGGTATGGAGTGGAGTCACTTGTGGCATGATAATGTGATCATAAAATCTATAAAAATCGAAACGCATTTTTTTAATTATTTAAACCTGTGTCGTGCACAGGTTGCACATGTGGACACGACGCCACTGAGATATTGATAGAATTTTGTATATTATTTTGCTCTGTTTTTTGGACACCGATGCGGTGCACTAGTTGGGCTCATTGACTCGTACAGACGCATACTACTGCAGAAAATTGGAGAGGCAAATGACCATGTCACTAGTGAGGTGACCGAAAAATCCTGGTATACCTTCAAGGGTGCACTGTTTAAAATCGGCACACACAAAATTCATTCTCAAAATTCGAGTTTTCATCCGATTATCACCAAATTTTCAGGGAGTAAAAAGAAACAGTTAAAATTAATTTTGGTTTCATTCATTTAATTTATTTCGCCTTCATATCCGAATGCGCGAACCTTAACCCCAGCCATAAGGTTCTGCACAACCTCAGAATCGACAGTTTTTTTTTTTTGCATACTAACCCATGCTTTCTTCATTGCTTCTACATTCTTCATCACTATAGTTCGTTTTGGAAGGTGCTCCTTCAAAATTTTCTATTGGACGCAGTTCCAGAGTGTTTGGGGGCTCCAGATCTTTCGGCACGGAATCGACATCATTCGCCTTATACCACTCTAGCACGTCCTTCGTGTAATGACATGATCTCAATTCCGGCCAGAAGATCGTCGGACCATCGTGAGCCTTCAGAAGAGGGAGAAGCCGCTTTTGGAGAAACTCTTCCAAATATACCAGTCCATTCAAGGTGCTTGCGCTAACAAAAGATGTACTCCGCTTTCCGCAAGTACAAATTGCTTGCCAAATTAAGAACTTCTTGGTGAACTTCAACATCTTCTATGTCCGGAAGTTCTCGAGTACATCACACTTATTCTTGACGGTCACATACAGGTTTCATGGAATTTGGTTGAAGTCTGCCTGCACATATGTCTCGTCATCTATTACGCAGCAGTATGGTTTTGTGAACTTCTGGTCGTACAACTTCCGGGCACGGTTTTTTGCGACCGTATTCTGTATCTCGTCACGGTTTGGGAACTTCTGAACCTTAAACGTATTCTAGCTCGAGTTTTGGTATTCTGCACGAAAGTCTTGCTCACATTCAACTTTTTAGCCACATCTCATACTGAGGCGTTTAAAGGCCCCAACCACGTGTTTGTAAGCGTTCTCGTTGACCTGACGGCTTTTTTTTTTGGATCTTCGCTTCCGACCAACAGTCAGACGTTCTTCGAACCGTTTTATGATAACAGACACCGTGGAATTCACGATTCACAACTTTTTCCGATGGCAGTGCATCTAGAACACTAAGTTGAGAGCACGCAATAAGCTAATATGCGATATGCAATAAGCTTGAAATGCGAAGAAGAAGAAGAAGTGCTCTCAACTTAGTGTACATGCACTTCCACAGTTATTAATTGAGAGCTTTCGATGCCTGTACCATTTTTGCATTGGTATAATTGTGTGGCAAGTCCAATCATACTTCTATGCCCAGGGAAGTCGAGAAATTTTCCAACCCGAAAAATTCCTAGACCGGACCGGGAATCGAATCCAGCCACCTCCAGCATGGTCTTGCTTTTGCCGACTGAACTAAGGGAGGCCCATAGTTTTTCTTAAAATTCCCTTCAAATATTTCTCATAAATCTCTTGGTATGCCCTTTAGAATTTATAAAGTATTTTTCTATAAATTCCATAGAAAAAAAAAATCACATCTGAATGGGATTGTAATTTTCCTCAGAATTCGGTTGAAATTCTTTTCAAAATGTTGTGAAGTTAATCTCTTGGAATGTTCTTGGAATTATATTTGAAATTCTCATTAAACTCTCCTTTGAATTAAAAATTTCGGTAGAATCTGCTGGAACACTACTCCGGATTATTTAGTAATAACGTTCACAATTGTAAGTAATTTAATTGGGTTGTATGTTAATATACTCAAGTTTAATAAACTTTCATTTGATATTTTGATGTTTGAAAACGGCTCAATGGTTCAAAATTTGTGATTTTTTTAGAACATACGTTTATGAAAAATTCCAACTTTTTTAACATGGAAATGGTCACCCTACGAAATGGTCATCTTACGAAATTCGGAGAACCACTTTATCGTTTTGCTATGGAATGGCTATATATATCTTCTGGTTTATCGACACTTCCGTCGTTTCACTGACAAACTGAATCCTCACAGGCCAACAGAATCGTGTTGATGATGTTGTCGGATTTTGGAACAGAAGTTTTCCGTTTGAATCTGCCTTAATTGGAACTAAGGAAGTTATTGAACCCAGGCCTGCTGGAGTGAGAGGTAATAACGCTTACCACTGCACCACCGGCACCGCAAAAAGTTCAACCTGAAGAAGATAAATCATTTGGTTAAAGTCTCTTCAACTAAAAAAGTAGATAATTTTGTCCAAAGCACGACGGCATTGTTGACGTAGATCTACTGTTGACGTAGAATTGCTGTTCCATTCAATAATATACAAATGACAAAATGAATGGCTTAGAAATTTAATTGAAAATTCTAAACCCTTGATATTTTTCCCGGATGTCCCTTAGAACTTTCATTAGAGTTCACTTGAAATTATCTTTCTAATTCCCTCAGAATTCAATACTCTCGGAATTTCTTTGAAGTTCTCATCAGAACTCTCTGTACATTCTTCTCGGAATTTATTTCGAATATTCATTAGAAATTAACCTGTTATCCTGTTATAAATCGTCATGTAATTTCACACAGAACCACATAATAGTAACAATTGACTTGACGTTATAGTCAAAACTCTATAAAAATACACTAAAAAACTCCATTGGAATTTGTATCTTACATGCCTCATTATCTCTAGAACTCATTCTAAAGTTTCATCTAAATTCCTTTGGAATTTTCATCAAAATTATCGAATAAGTTTTTCCAAGTGATTGCATCCGGAAATCTAGTAGTTGAGAAGATTATTATTTTCCAAAGAGAGGACGATGTAAATTTTTTTCATCGAAATTAACGGACTTCTCCGGTGATTTAGAATTTCCGATTTTTTCCTGATTTTCCGGTTCACTGGTCACCCTGCGTCCAGTATACAATAGGTCTTATCCATCTGAATAGAGATAGCAATCCCTTTTTTTTTCCTCTGTTCGGGACCTAACACCACTGCGACCAGTAATTTAATCTATTGTAGTATATCCCGTGTCCTTAGTATAGTGCATGTCGTATTACTCCATCACTATTGAGAAATGATGAAGTATTCGATTTTTTTACAGTTGTTATTCTTGCATTTATCGCAAGGATCCGATCCTAATTGAAAGGTCCCGCTATGTATACCCTTCGGAGTGTTGAGACACCCTCCAAAGGCGCGCCCCTTTGTCGGTCAAAATTGGATTCCTTAGCAACAAAATTAAGGAATGAAACCGATAATGATCATGCATCAGAGCCCTAGTCTTAATCACTTCAAACTAGGGAACAACGAATAGAAGATTAGGAATCACATAGATGAAGACTAGCTAACTAGTTTTTGATTGTTTCAAAATCATCCTCGGTGGACAAAGTCGAGTCTTGTCACTATCAACAAGACATAAAAAGTAACAAGGACTAAGATGTATTCCTTGGATTACTGAAAAATCCTGTTTCCCTAGTTTGAAGTAGCCAGGACTAGGAATCGGTGGTAGATCTTACATCCCGTAACGTACCACGAAAAGGTGATCTACCCACGTTACGGGGGAGCAATCTCCTATCTAGTTGAAACACAGAAAACGAAACTAACTGAGTAACTTTTGCTCATTCTTAAGGATACATTTCTAAAAGCGTTGGTCACTCAGCGCATGAGTAACCTACGAGATGACATTCGTTTTCAGTGAATGTAGACTGCTTAAGCAAGCCTTTCGAATCAAATTTTACTAGCGCTGCATGGTGAGTGAATTCTGATCTAAGAGGCCAATCATGCGATAGGTATTGTCCATCCGAATAACTTTTTTTTTTTTTTGAGCTAGTGACTTTGGCGTGAAAGGTATGGATTCTAACCACTACGCCGGGATCGTCCCCCATCCGAATAACTTCACTGCTTTCTGGCCGTGCTGTCAAGTTAAACATGGAATTTTATGCAAATTGCACACTGAGCTTGACTATCCAATATCCAATTTCTAGCCGAGATGGCAAACAAATACATTGAAAACTTATATTATTCAGAGAATGGGTCTCTTTTACTGATTCGTATGGAGACTTTTTTTAAATCGTAGGTTACTCATGCATTGAATAATCTACGCTTCGAAAAAAAAAATCATACGGATGAGTAAACGTGACTCACAACTGAGTAAAAGTTATTCACTCTCTGAGTAAGTTTCGTTTTCAGTGTGCAACGCAACGAACACCCCTGTTTATCACTTGGCAGCCAAACGATGACTGCAGTCAAACTTCCTACGTTTCGCTTACTTAAGCATTTGGATTATCATTTTATGCCCCTCCTTTTTTTCTGTATTTAGCTGATGTAGGTGAATAAGAGATAAACTAGTCTTAGGCTAAAAAACTTTATAATTAAGAATTAAAGAAAAAATGATGTAGGTGAATGAATAAAAAAAAATGCTAAGATGTCCACGCTGCAGCGAACAAGTTCAAGGTCGACCCATCCAACGTGCAACGCTGAATGATTATGCGGCTTCGGCTTGTGTTGTTAGGGAGCAACTTTCTGATGGCTGTGTTAGGGGTGAGCACCTTGCGGTCGAAGAAAATGTATGAGAAATTTGAATGTTTCCATATTTCTTAATTTTTACATAGGGGGAATGGATGTAATGTCGGCCTAAATGCCCCTAATTTGGGCCCATACATAAATTCAGCAATCGACTAAATTTTCAATAGCCGTTAGTACCGTCTCAATGACGCGTTCACTTAGATACAATTGAGAAATAGCCGATTTTTAGCGATGGGCCTAATCTTAGAACCATAGGCCAACATTACCATTCCCCTACCACACAAATTCTATAAAACTGCCGAATCGATTGACATACAAATCATCAAAATCCATTGATTGTTGGCCAAGTTATTAGCATTTAAAGTCTGACCAATTTTCGTAGCATTTCCCTGGACTGGCAAAGCTTGACGTAGGACCGCTTGTGGACGGAACAAATATGTTGATCATTTAGTTCTTAACTCTTTCCGTTTTTGAATTGGTGGCCGTGAAAAGGGCCGATTGTTTTCCAAATGGTGACCAAACCAGTGTAAGTCGATGTCGACCAGTCATGGCCTAGTCATGCTGCCTATTGGCTATTTTTTAAATCTTTATTTGAGAGATTTTTAGCCAAAGGCTAGTTTATCTCTGTGGTGTGATGAGCAGGCATGGAAAATCATTTGAATTCATTTCGTGCATTCATTTACATTCATTTGCCCCTAACTTTTTTCATCAACAGATTTCCTCAAAATGATGTAGGAAACTTTTGTAGGTTTTGCTATTAACTACAACTTTTGTTAAGAACTCAAATCCGTATCTTTTTATACATGACGAACCAGAGCGAACAGAAGCAAATACACTCAGGTCTTTTTTTACACGGGGGATACGGTCCGTGTAAAAAAAAACCTACGAGATTTTGATTTTTCGCATGCTTAAATGTTTTAAAAAAATCGGATTTTGATGCCATTTGTAATTAAAGCATGATATGGGCCATATAGACATATTTTAAAAATTTCTGTATTTACACCAAAAATTGTGATTTTTTTTTAAGTATGCCATTCGATTACAAATAGCTTGAAACGGATAATGTGATTGGAATCAATTCGATAGGTTGTATCGTTGTCGAGAAATCGTTAAAAAAGTACCGTGTAAATCGTGGAAAACCGTGTAAAAAAAACCGTGTAAAAAAAAACCGCGTAAAAAAAACCGTGTAAAAAAAGACTTCAGTGTACTGTTTTTCAGTGAATGTATTTTACATTCACTGAAAAACAGTAACAAGTTCTGTCCGCTCTAATTCGTGATGCATAAGAGATACAGATTTAAGTTATGAGCAAAAGTTGTAACTAATAACAAAACCTACTAAAGCTTTAAACAACATTTGGTGGAATGCTTTTAATCAAAAAAGTTAGAGGCAAATTAATGTAAATGAATGCATGAAATGAATGTAAATGATTTTTCATGCCTGGTGATGAGTGCTATTCCACGTGTCCGACGCTTATCCGTCCGTTGCTCGAAAGCAAATGACGAAGAAAACGATAAGGCAAAGCCTTTCATTGGTGAAATGGTGAGCGGTCTACCAAGCATTGAGCTCACTCATTTGAGCATGCGCAATGTTTCAAGTGTTCGATTAGCGCTCTTTCGTTGCGTCCGTGTTTGGGATTTTTGTGACTCCCAGTATTGAAATTAAAGACGTAGTCCTACATCAAAAAGCACAACATTCTTAATCTTATCATCTGAGGAATCATCAAGACGCTCTTGTTGACTAAGAAAATCCTAAGCTTTTGAAAATTTACTTCGGCTGTTTTTTCATCGACCATGATGAACTGATCCTGAGCCTTTTTGTGGTACGCTACGGGATGTAAGATCTACCACCAATTTCTAGTCCTGACTACTTCAAACTTACAACACATCTTAGTCCTTGTCACTATTAATGCCTTGTTAATAGTGGCAAGACTCGGCTTTGTCCACTTGAAACAAGGAAAAAATTAGATAGTTAGTCTTCATCTATGTGCTTCCTAATCTTCCATTCGTTATTCCCTAGTTTTAAGTGGTTAAGACCAAGGGGGAGGACGGCTTTAATGCGAATGTCTCTTTAGCTGAGAGTTACTCAGAGTTACTCTGATTTGCTCAGATCTGCATCGGAAAAAAATAAAGAACAAGGCGTATCTCGCATAACATTTGAAAGGACCTATAATCAAAATGTATACATACCGGTTCTTGATACTATGCTATAGCACTGCTTGATACCTAGTTACCAATGGTGTAGGAATGTTTCGGATATCCGGTAAAAGTCATTATAAATAACTCGATTTTCAAAACGGCCGATCAAAGATTTTTTTCGAATCATTTATTGTCGCACACGTCAACCATATTTGGGTGTTGTGTACTGAACTGTAGAAATGCTATGAAAAAACTTAGATTTTCTTGTATGGGAATAGAAGTAGGCATATTATTTACAATCCATTTTTGGTTTGTTTATATTTTGGTTGTAGGTCTTTTAAAATGTTACGCGAGATAGGAATTAAAATGATTAAAAAACCACAATCCATTACATAACAATCCATTATCTGGTTTGTTCTATAATAAAATCTTACTGTTCGCTTGCCGGATTGCTTGGAGCTGCAACCTGAGTATGACTCCGATAATGAGGAAACATTATTCTGTATCGCGACGTTTGATTCGGATTTTAATATTCAAGACAGTTAAAATCAACAACAAATATAGCTTTTCTGCTGTTGTTCATCACTTTCAAAACAAACGAGGTTAAATATCCAGCTGAAGATTTCAACGAACCTTAAACTCGAATTGTTGTCAAGAAAAAAAAAGACCTTTTGAAAAAAATCCACTAGAAGTGAGAGAAAGAATCGCTCAGAAAGCAAGAGAGTTGCTTAGAGTAACTCTACACGGTAAAAAGTTGTCACATCTAATCCAAATGCTCTTGCACTTGACTCAGTCTGTCATGCGGCACTACGAATCGAAGTGATTTATCATTGATTTTCATGTGATTCGCATTTTGAAACGAAGTGATTTGTACTGTACTGTATAACACCTTTAAATCAAAAAGATTATCATTTGATTGAATTGGCACCACTGTTTTCATTCATTGAATTTGATTTGTTTTGCTTTTGGAAGTAAATGTCAAAAACGCACATGCCAAACATTGCTCACGAAGATGGCAAGTCGACCACAAATTAATAAAAAGCAAGAAAGCGATAATTCTCCATTTTCACCCGAAATAATTTGCATGCTAGAGCGTGAGTATTACAAAATTGTTGCTGAATTCAATGATAGTGTATTATTCAGATAAGCTCTATTACAAAACATTGTCAAACTTATCAAATTGATTGCTGAATGTTACTTCTACAACAAGACTTGTAATGTTGTTCAATATCACTTGGAAACATGTGATCTGGGTAGTAATATGATACATGTTCTATGGTCATATTCTGAATAACGTATAACAAGGCTTGCAGTATGAAGAAGCCAATATATTTATTTAAAACCATTTTCAGCAAACATGATATCCAAGCATAAATTAGTTAAACTTTAAGTGATAGATTGTTAATATCAGTATGGTTGACATGTCGAGTTCAAAGCACAGCACATTAACAACGGGATTTGCACATCGAATTGCAATATTTGTCAAGTAGTGCAAATTCAACAGCAAATTACTGTACATGAACATGATGTTTTTTTACCGTGTAGATTGCTCTAATTTTTTCAGTGTGGTTCTTATGCATAGTCATTATCGGTGTCATTGCTTATTTTTGTTGCTAAGGAAACCAATGTTGACTGCCAAAGGGTGCGCCTTTGAAGGGTGTTTCAACACTCCGAAGGGTATAAAAAGCGGTATCTTTCAATTAAAGTCGGATCCTTCCGATAAATGCAAGAATGACAACTAATACCATGGAGGTAACTCTAAGACCAGAAGGTCCTGAAGAAACGTGCTCAACATTTTGGATCAGCTCTGGTACTCTCTTCGGTCCCAAGCTAATCGATTCACCCCTCGAAATATAGGAAAATCCACGAACCCCTCATTTTATCTGTCAAACTTGCATAGTACTAGAATTTCGACTAGAATGGGGTACGTTAAACGATTTTCTAGGGACCAATAGGCTATTTAAGTAGTGAGGCAATTTAAAATCGTTAGTTTCCATCGATTGGCAATACGACATGCACTAAACTAAGGACACGTACGCTATTTTGAGGCTACTCAGTTTTGCATGCTGTATGGAGTTGTCAAAAATGAGTAAACTGGTTTTGCTCCGATGAGTGTAATCTATCCACATAGTAATTCCATTCTTGAATAAATTCCAGTACTACACTATGTTTGTTTTGATTCGCTATGAAAGTTTGACAGATAAAATGAGGGGTTCGTGGATTTTCCTATGTTTTGAGGGGTGCATCTATTATCTTGGGACCGAAGATAGTACCAGAGCTGAGCCAAAAAGTTGAGCTCGTTTTTTCGGGAAGTTCTGGTCTTAGAGTTACCTCTATGGTACGGTAGTATGAAAATTGTTACAAGCCACACCAGCGCCGTAGCTTAAAGTGATGCAGATAGTATCTTGAATCCTGGGAGTTCATCTGTATTTCTAGGGATTTTTGGTTAAAGTCCTCTTAATATGATCTACGTATTCTACAGAGCAAATCTCGCTAACTTCTGTCCAAATTCCGCTAGATTTGCCACTAAATAGTGGTATTCTGACTGCCAGTTTTAGATCATTATTCAAATTTGCATCAACTGTAGCAGACAACGGTAAAGTAGTTTAGCTTCGAAAGCTTATGAACATTATTTAGGACAAACAAAATCCCAACATCAACCCACTGCGGAGTGCACACCAGTTTCAAAAGTTGCAACAAAATGCTCCAAGTGCAGCAGCGTGTAGCGAAATAAATGGCAACAAACACACAAACTAACTGGTGGTGTCCGATGCCAATGGCTTTTCACCAGCGATACCATGTATCCTGAATTTTGTTCACGAAAAAAGCTGGGAACGCCTTTGTTTATTTTGATACCGTATGTAAGGTACTGTATAACAAGTTTTTAGCTCAGCAAATAGTCAATTTCGGTCCTATTCATTTAGCTTTAGATTTAAGACAATAATTATATATAACGCAAAGGATAGCTTGGCTTTGTAAAGTTTATTAGATTGAGCCTGAACAAATAAATTAATTTACAAAAAATAGCTCATTTTTGGGACTGTAAGAAACTCTACGGTATCAACTTTTTTCGTGTACAAAAATCAGGATACATGGCATCGTTGCTTGGCACCACGATGCCTTGCAGATATGAGTGCGGAAAGGCGAGCACCCTCCTCGGGGTTGATTTATTGCCGGATTGAGTAGAAACAAACACCATCATAAAACAAGAATATGTGCATTGTGGAGAGAAGATCCGCATTTTGTTTTTATTCCAACAATTTATTTATTTATTTATTCTCGCTATTCAAACTTCCCCGGAGCTCTTTTGCTCTCTGATTGTGCGTTTTTGCCGGTCGGTGGGAGGAGAGTGATGCAGGAAAGAACTTTATACACTGGGATTATTCGGTTTTGCATTTCGTAGCCCCCTGCAGTAGCGCTGCGTTGGGGAAATTATTCACCTGAAGCAGCAGCTGCTAATTGCGATGCTCTCCAGATGGAAGTGGTCGTGTAACAGCTTTGGATGAGTGGAATAGTGCATGTTTCATTTGTTTCGCTCGGGAGTTAATTAAGGTATGATATGCACTTCTGAAATTTTACATAATTTGGGTGAATGCTGTCGGAAATGATTACGTTTATTATGCCGTGTGCCCTGGAAAGAATGATTCAACCGGTCGAATTTGTTTCACTGAAAAACCTTCATATGCCACGCAAGATTCCTATCAGATTCGTTTAATCCCTGTTGTTCCGAATACATGCCATTTGCCAAACGCCACTAACGGTAGAAATTTCCCATCTCTCTTCACAGCAGGGGCAGCCATGTCACCGTCCTTGAGCGACAACGATAATCCATTGCACACAACGGATTTGGAAATGAACACAAATCCATCAACACAACGAAGTCTGCGGCCACAAGGTTCCATAACATCAGCAGCACCAACCGTACCGACTAGTCAGACAAGCCCGTCTCCCAACAACCACCAAAACGACGAAGACGACGAAGGAGCAGAAGACGAACACCACGCAGGTACGAGGCTGCCCCCAAGCGTTCCAGCACCTCAGCATCAGCATCAGCCACAGTTGGAAAAAGTGCCACCACCGTCACCACCAGCTCAACAACAGCAACGACATCGAACGATCAATTCGATGAACCTGAATCCGACCACACCGGCGATGGTGGTGAAGCCGGTCGACGAGCACCGGAAGCTGCTCAAAAGCACCGGTCCCATATTGAACTATGTCTTCGATTCACATCCACCGTACTACAAGTCCAACTACTACAATACACGGTAAGTCCACATTTCAGAAAGAAACGAATCGATTTCGGGGCTGCCTGCATTGCATACCCTTGTACCTACGCCGGTTCCTGCTAAATTCCGGATGATGTACAGAGCTTTGTGGTGCGTGCAACGGACGCATACACTCAGCGTCAGAGGATATTGACGTCCTTTTTTGCTCCTACAACATTGGACAGAAACATACGGCCCCCAAGCGACCATAGTCATTCGTTCCGTCTGGTGCGCTTTGATTCTTTTTTGTTGTGGTTGCCTTTTTTCGGTGGCGGATTTGGGAACTTGTATTCTATTGCCCATGACATGAATAGAATCTTAACATGGTAGGAATGCAGAACGAGTATTACAGGATAAATGCATTCGAGACTAGAGGAAATGGGAGTCGTTACGTGGAAGAGCTCTTGTTTGGACCGTATCATGACTTAAAGCTAGATGTTTCGTTGTGAGATGTGGGTTCAAGTTGATTGTTGTATGATATACAGTCAGGAATCATCATTGGCGGATTCCTTATTGCCGGTCTCCCTTATTGCCGGGCTATCCGCGAATAAGGATACCCACACACTACGAAAAGACATTTAAATTTAAGTGCCCTGAGACCGACACATGCAAGCGGCCCTTTTGACATAAGAATCAGTTGAAAAGGACGAGAAAATCAATTCAATCAAACACATGTTTCGTCGAGTTGCATATGTTTCAGTTTCAGGACACTTAATTTTACATGCCATGTTTGTTTTCGTTCCATGTTTTACGTCAAAGCTGAATTACGTCTCGTGTAAAAATAATAATTTCTAAGTGTGCACAGCTTATAGGATTTTCACATTTGTGGTGGATTATTTCATTTGTTTCAATATATAGAGCTATACTGTCTTGGACAAAGTTGTAGTACTGGGATAGACCAACAACCCTGTGTCATTGAATTCAGGCCGCTAGAGGCGCTTCACTTTCATCCTTTCATGTTACTTATGACGGGCGCTGTAATAAATGGATCTTAGGTCTAACATAGAATATTTCGTGATTCTGGCCATATAGAAAATTGTTGTCTTGAGCAAATTTGTTCAAGACATCAAGTCCTTTCTTATGGTGGCCATGTTAGTTCAGAACTCTCTCACAACGCAGCGCTAGTGTGCACATGAGCTTCGTATATAAGCTGTATCTCAAAATCCTTGCCATATAGAAGGTTACTGTCTTCAGCCAAGCTGTCCAGGTGATCATGTCCTTTTGTATGGTGTTCATATTAGTTCAAAACTCTCTCATTACGCAGTGTTAGTGTGCATGTGAACTTCCTATATAAACTGTATCTCGAGAACCTGGCCATATAGAAAGTTGCTTTCTCCAGCAAAGTTGTTCAGGTGACCAAGTCCTTTCGGATGGTGGTCATATTATTTTAGAACTGTCTCACTACGCGGCGCAAGTGTGCACATTAACTTTCTTAATATGTTATGTTTAGAAAGCTTGTCCATTTAAGATTTTGCTGTGCAATGTGAGGACAGGAAACGGAATAGGAATGACGTGTAGAGAGGCTGAAAATCGATATTGGACGCCATTTTAAAATCCAAGATGGCGGTCATCGATTCAAGAAAAACTGTCAAATACCGTACAAAAAGGGTATTTCCGGAAAGGGAACGACGTGTAGAGGCCGGCAATCGATGTCAGACGCCATTTTGAAATCCATTATGGCGGCCATCAGTTCCAGAAAAACTGTCATATACTATATATATATATATAGGGTATTTTCGGAGAGGGGATGACGTGTACAAGATGGAAATCGATGCCAGACGCCATTTTTGAAACCAAGAAGGCGGCCATCGGTTCAAGAAAAACGGTCCGATAGCCAACAATATGGATATTTCCGGAAAGGGGACGACGTGTCTAATCTAATCTAATCTAACACCAACACAGCCAGTTCTTGGAATCATCCTGGAAAATGATGGATATACCTCCATAATTTTTCTTGTCTAGTTGATATATGTTTCACATCGAAGATCCGTCACACATATTAAAAAGGCCAGGCCTACTGTGCAGTATTTAAGGGGCAAGATGATTCAGAAAACATCGGGCCTGTTTAAATCGAAGATTTAAACACGATGCTTCAGAATTCAATAAATGGATGAAACGTGGACATCTCGTACCGTACGTTCCGATTTTGGTAATTATATGATTGGTTGGTTGTTGGAAGCATCAAAGCTAGAAAGGTTAAGAGATGCTCCATTTTCTTCTGAAGGTTGGGACATGAGCACTAACTCTTGTCCTAGCCTTTTATGGCTTATGGCTATAGCGCCATTACTCGCTTTCTGGAAAGAGAAGAGGGAAAGGAAAAGGAGAAGGACAAAAGGAAAAGGATTATGTAACCTCTATGAACATAAACAATATTTTTGATTTGAAATATACAATATAGGGAAAATATGTGTAATGTTGGCCTAAATGTCCCTAATTTGGGCCCATAAATACATTCAGCAATCGACTAAATTTTCAATAACGACCAAAAATATCCGACGTATAGAGGCCGGAAATCGATGCCAGATGCCATTTTGAAATTCAAGATGGAGGCCATCGGTTCAAGAAAAATGTCAAATACCCTACAATATGGGTATTTCCGGATAGGGGATGACGTGTAGAGGCTGGATATCGATACAAGCCGTCATTTTGCAATCAAAGCTGGTGGCCATCGGTTCAATAAAAACTGTCAAATACCACAATATGGGTAGTTTCGGAAAGGGAACGACGTGTAGAGATCAAATATCGATGCCAGACGCAGTTTTGAGACCCAAGATGGCGGCCTTTGCTTTAACGTATACTATTACTGCGGACGCCGTGCATAGGCCCAAAATCGACGTCTGCCACCATTTTGAGATCTAAAATGGTGACAATTGGCTTGAGAAGGGACATTTATAGGGGTAAGCTCCATCGAGGAAAATACGTCAATCTCGTACTATCCTCGATTTTGCTAAACACCATGGCGTATTATCCTCCATTTAAATCTCGGATTTCACTTTAATACCCCAATTTCGGGGTATTAAAGAAAATCCGAGATTTTCAACAAGTACGCAGCCAAAACAAAATCTGGCTCTCTCCGCTTTCACACACACACACTTACACAACAAATGTCATTTGCATAAAAAATAACATTTCGATGGAAGAAGCAAAAAACTAGCTTTTAAAACGACAAAGACTACAGGAAACGTTTTTGTAGCCAAGTTATTTAAGAAAGAGATATTCGATGAAGAAAATCAATCAATGTAGATTTGTTGACTTGAAAATTGACGTGAGAATTGTCCGCTAACAGCATCCCGTACCCGGCTCCTGAATCCAATCGCCCTTTCAGCGGGCAGGACTCTTCAGGTTTGTCCAAAAAAAACCCACAGTCAAATCAGTGGCTTTATCCAGGGCTTGAAAGGGGATCGCATATCGACTGTGACTGCGTGATCGCGTACGTTTTCTGCATTCAATGTGCAAAGCAAGCACGTTGGTTTGACTGGCAAAATGGCGCAGTCGTTCTGCCTTTTGTCGATTGCTTGTGTGCTGTTTGCTGCAGCAGCTCGGTGGAAGCCGATTTTTCAATTCATTCATTCTCCCGCTTATCGTGCATGTTGAAAGTTGAAGCTGCAGAATGACCGGGAGTATGCTGCGTATTTTGTTTTCATTTCTCTTTTCCAATGGTGAGCTATGCTGTACGAGTCTCTCGATAGACGCGGTAGGAAATATTTTATATTCACCGCTATAACTCGGCTGTTTTCAAACAAATCGATCTAATTTTTAATATTTAAAGTCTCTGGTTGCTATTACGGCCAAATTTGACCGATTTTGAATCTTTTGGCACCATAGGATTCAGAAATTTGTGTTCTTTCTGGACATTGCCAACAATGTCCATTTGGAATAGTCTGGTTCTAAGAAATCCGGATTGTTTCAGAACTAAGCATTTTCTTGCCTTTTGCTAGAATTTTGAAGGAATCGATATCAAAGTAGAATCTCCTTCAAGAAACAATTTCAGCTTACTTGAGGACCAGTTTAAGGTTTCTCCCCGGAACGGCCATTCCGGCGCAGGTTCCCGTAGGGCCTCTAGTGGCCATAGAAGTGTTTGGGAAGAAACCGCTACAATATGGGTATCAAAATTCATGAATTTACAGCAGGAGACTGTTTATCATAATTTTGTGATCATCCGATGGATTGTCCCGGAGTTGGTGCCCGTAGGGCCTCTAGTGGCCATAGAAGTGTTTGGAAAGAAACCCCTGCAATGATTTTGCAGATTTTGCTCCACCTCCACCAAAGCAGGTCCGTCCAGATTATTCTTTTGCGTTTGAGTTTGACCTGACTGGTTTGTAATTTCATACTACAATAGCTCTTCGAGGTTTATATGGCAATTACAAGGAAAAAAAAAAGATTTTGATTTATTTTCTTCGTTTTAGCCTTTTTCCAAAATGATATACGGGTATGCCTACTATCTTTTCTTATGTAAAATTTGGAGACTACTTTTTGATAGAACTTTCTAAATTTTCTCGTAATAATTTCCTTATAAAAATTAAAGAGCAGTATGAGATCGCAACCAAATGGGTTCAAATTTCTGGAGAATACTCAAAAATTGTAATCAATTGAGCAGGGTAGAGCAAAATCTATATTTTTAAACACCCTTGTATGGTTAGTCGTGGATTTGCTAAATATAATTTATGAACATTTTCTGTCTGTTGTTTAGGCAAACCAGCAATCTCTAGCGTAAAAAATGTATCGAATTTGAGGGAAAAAACGGTAAAGAATTCGAACTGGGGTCATTTCTTTATTATCTTACAGGTTTGTGCTAATAAAGGGTGGTTAGTGAAATGTTACGTTTATTTCCTTTGCGAGTGGGCTAAAGGGTATCAGAGTATCAAAATTTAATAAAATGTTGCCCTTGGGTAGAGTTTATATTAGATGGAAGGAAAAAATAGAGTTTATCTCAGCGAATTTCAGTTCAACTTTTCGAGGTTTTCAGAACATCACATGCTATAAGAGTACATAGCTTGAGAACGAATGATCTTAGAAACAAGGTTGTAGGGTGAAGCACTACTTCGGAATATTGGAAAAATTTCTGTTATACGCATCACAAGTTTAATTAAAAAAGCTGAAGTGAGGTATGCTGCAATGGAACCGCACCTTATATTTATAATTTAGAGTGATACTATCTGCTCACCGCTTTTTCTGCGCTTTCCTTCAATCAATTGGAAAACAGCGGAGACAGGAAAAACAGCGATGAAATAGTGGTGACCACTAGCACAACACCTTCCAATTTGTTGAGGGACTACGGTTGAACAAAAATATATTTCTTACCAAGGGTTCTTATGACGATTTGGTCTTCATTCTCAAATTGCACGTTAATCCCCAAAATATGACGAGCATGTCGCGATGCAGAGTCGATCTTCAGTGAAATTAACTTTCCTCTCATCTCTGAATTCTATCAGCATCGATGTTAATGTATTTCTTGGTTTTCCCCGATGAAAAACAAGCCTTTATCTGCAGTCGATTAACAGCCACCACTTCGGACAATTAATAGCCACCACTTCGACCCAAACGGATATCGTTCCGTCGATTTGGAGCGATTATGAGTGTCACTAGATTCACTTTTTTGTCACTTGGTGACGAGTCGCGTCACTGGAGCGATTATGAGCGTCACTTTTCCATCATTTTTTGTAACTCAGTAACGACCCCAATAAAAAATACCATAAACGAACGATAGCCCAAGTGATCGAACTATTCCACAAATGGTTTTGATGATTTCCTTAACACGTCTTTAAGAAAAATAGCCATAACAAATTTATTAGAGGAGTAACGTCACATGGTTACTGACAAGTGAAGGCAGTGTTTTTAGAAACTTGAATGACGAGTCGTGTCAGTGATGATGTTTTGTATTAATATTTCAAAAACTGCTCATAAGTACAAATATTACTTACGTTATTCACTTTGATTTCTTCAATAAAATATTTTACTGTAATGAATTTTGTTGGAGAAATCGAAAAAATCAATCAACGGACAATTGCGCTCTTTTAGCTCTTCTTTGGTAGCGTGAGTGATAAATGCAAATTATCAAAATGTAGAAAACACTTTAATAAGGTAAAATTTGCATAAGCTTTGTTTAGATAAAGATTTTGGTAATCTTTGAAACCAGAGAAAAGTTATAAGGGATGCATCAAATCCATTGAAATTATCGACTGAAATGTAAGCTGAGTCTCAATAAAGGGCGAACACGAAATTATTGCAACACCGAAAATGTCATGCCAATTTTCTTATAATGTTTAGAATCAAACCAAAATTTTAGGGTAGTTTTATACATATATTTACTTCAAAAATCAAAAGAAAAGTTAATCGATGGAGCCTTGAGTGTAAAATTGAACGCATTTTCGCTTGATGCCCTCCATCAAAGTCTTTACAGTGTCATCCGGTACCAGTTTCTCAGTTTTTTTTTTGCATTTTCTTAACATGTCCTTCTCGTCTTTGACTGTCTTCTTGCTCTTCCGAAGTTCCCGCTTCATTATTGCCCAGTACTACTCCACCGGGCGCAGCTCCGGACAGTTTGGCGGATTCGTGTCCTTTGGAACAAAATGGACAGAATTGGCCTCATACCACTCCAGGACACTTTTAGAATAGTGGCGTGATGCCAAATCTGGCCAAAATAGCGGAGCTTCGTCGTGCTATTGCAAGAACGGCAAAAGGCGCTTCTCGAGGCACTCAGATTTGTAGATCTCGCCATTTACTGTGCCCTTTGTCACGAAAGGCTCACTCCTCAGTCCGCAAGAGCAGATGGCCTGCCAAATGAGATATTTGGAGGCGAACTTCGACATTTTCTTCTTCTTAAATTTGTCGTCCACATCGAACTTGCTCTTGCCGGTGAAAAACTCCAACCCCGGAATTTGCTTAAAATCGGCTTTTATATACGTTTCGTCGTCCATCACACAGCAGCCATATTTTGTCAGCATCTTCTCGTAGAGCTTCCGTGCCCGAGTTTTAGCCGTCGATTGTTGCCGCTCATCGCGGTTTGGGAAGTTCTGTACCTTGTATGTATCATGTATGTAGTCCAGCTCTCTTCTTTGCATTCTGGACGTAGCTCTGCGACATGCCGATCTTTTTAGCCAAATCACGGCTTGAGACGTTGGGATTTGCTTTAATCATCCGCTTCACCTTTCCCTCCGTCTTTTTGTTCTCCGGTCCCGGTTTTCTTCCAGCTCCTTTGCCGTGGTCCAACGTCAACCGCTCCTGGAACCGCTTCAACACTCTGGAGACGGTTGAATGGTGAATGTTCAACATTTTTTTCAACTGCCGGTGCGACAGGTCAGGAAATTCCAGGTGTTTGGAAAGAATTTGTTCTCTCAACTCACGTTGGTTCACCTCCATTTTCGTTGAATCGAAAAACACGACTTCGAGTTTGACAGCATGTACACAATACACATCAATGAGAAAGTGTGCAAAATTTGGTTGATTTTTACCCAATGGTAAAAAAGTTATGCCCTGTTGAATGTGTCGCAATAATTTCGTGTTCGCCCTTTATATTGGAATATTCCAGGCTTGTGCAGTATTTCAGAACTTCGAAAGATTTTGTATTCGTATCTGGATTCTTACCGTCATTTCACGAAGGAAATTGGTTGGAAATGCTATCCAGTATGAAACTTTAGTGCGATAATTTATTAGCTAGATGATGGTCTGAAGAGCTTATGTAGATAGTTCCGCTAGAGTACGGCAATATTAAAATTAAATATAAGTTGAAAATGAGCGAAGGACTAATTAATGCGACCATACTAGTCAAACGCACGCTTCTGTACCCGCATAAATGCGAACCATTACTTAACCTTGCCGAAAGTGGTTTAAAATTGTTTATAATCCCTGCCTAACTTTAACTGAAGTGGTTATGGAACTTTACATGAACGATTGTGTGATAAACTTTTAACCTTATGAATTATGGTTTTTTGGAAGTGAACCTTACAAATAATGGGTTGTTAAAAACCATTACCATTCCCAATTCTTTTTTTCTCCATACATGTTTGGTAAAGGAATTATATTGAAATCTTTAATTCCAAATAATAATAATAGGGGAATTTACGTATTCTCGTCAATCTAAGCAGTGTCCACACTTCTATTAGCATTTTCTCAGCGTCACGCTCATATATGACGTGTCTGTTGGTTTACATTCATCTGCTGCTTGCTTCTCTATCCATTTTAATCGACAGAATTCTTCAAAACTGTTTGAAAGCGTTTTTACAACGCTCCAAACTTCTCATGTGAGTGTGACTATTGTCGGCAGCCTCGTTTTCTTCGGCAACCTTCCCATTAGAACTGCGTGTTAACCAGCTGTTCTATTATCGGCAACTTGAAATCAACCCCATTTTAGAGTACGTATGCTTCATTTGAAGAAAAATCTGCCATAACAGGACTGCTCAGACGTACACATACAATCAGATTGAAGCTGAAAGACTAAAGAATCGTTTGGATGCATTCAGGGAAGTGTGTTGATGGGAAAACATAGTGAAATTAACGTTTAAATTTTGGTTGCCGAAAACAGTCAATGGGTGCCGAAGCCGACATTTACCCTAGATTATAATATAAAATAAATATTATATTAATAATAATTATTTAGAACTATATTATTATAGGGATTGTTGTTTAGGGATATTGAGGACATTTAAATTTGTGAGGAAATCTACAATTCGGTTCTTTATGGATATTTAGGTTATTTCATATCCGTGGCATGCATTGAAAATAGGGTTGCTACCACTCATTTCCTATCAACATTTGTTTTTTTTTAACTATCAAATCATTGGATGTTATAATGATAATTAGTACTTGTAAGGTACAAGAAGAGGTTGTAATTTAAGTTTTTGACCAACAAAACTTGTAAGTTTCCCTTTTAGAGCAACACAATTAGCGATTTTACGATTCGTAAAATCGCTGATTGTGAAGCTCTGAAAACGAAATGGACAGGATTTATAAGTCAAACACATACTTTGAAACCTCTTTTTTCAAGCATAACATATCATTAGAACATCCAATAATTTTATAATTCCGAAAAAAAAAAACATTTTTTTATAGCAAATAAGTGGAAGCAACCCTGGAAAATAGATCCGAAAAACTAAGTTTCACTGCAGCTATTTTAAATAAATATGATTACATTACCAAAAATCACCATCATAGCGCCCCTCAGTGGGACTTTGTATGGGAGCAAGCAACCAATTTGTTAGTTTAGTGTCAAAATGCGAATTTATTATTTTGCTTTAGCTATAAATAACTATGATCCATCTTCTAGCATAACCAACTGTAACCCCAACTGCATACCTTCAACTAAATATTCTTCAAGCACATCACTGATATTTTTATCATGATACCGGATCGCTCCGAAATAATTCTAAGGACTTTCAGGATATCAAAGATTGTTTGTGCAAACGTCAACTAAGTGTGCTCAAGAACAAACAGGTGCTGCTGGAAGTGGAATCAATGTAGGGGAGAATGGTATACAACGCACCCCCTGGGCAGAACGCACCAGCTGACTTTCATTTGTGTTTTTCATGGCTTTTGCGTAACTTTTTTGTTGTATTATCAAGCAGCACTTCTAGCATAGCATCTGAACTCAAAATCCTGCATGATAAATCCTAGAATTGGACTAAAACTTCCAAGAAAAACTCAAAATAAAATGAAAAAGTGCGTCTTACCCCGGGGGTGCGTTATGTACTGTTCTCCCCTACCATCTTCTGTATTGTATTGAATCCCTATCAATAAAACGCAATAGTTCGTATGCCTGTCTGGATGGCCAGATAATCGGTCGTGTTTAATTTTCATCAGGCATTACACAACGTAGGAAAGTTCTGCCCGTGCATGATCAAAGGTCTTAAGAAAGTCCTCTGCATATTTTCCAAGACTGCAGGATGATCAGGTTTTATTCTGAAGAGCTTGAATTCTCCAATCATTCAAATAATGTCTATCAGGTTGGTCAGATACTATTACACAGACCTTCGGGATATCAAAAATATTAAGGAAGTTATCTGGAATTTGTTTCAAGACTTCAGGATTTTTTTTCCATTAAGGAGACTTTCAGCCCTGGGCTGGTTCGTCTCCGAGAGACTTCAGGATGACCAGGTATAATTTAGAAGATCTACACCTGTTTATCAATTCAAATCACGTATCTTACGTTTTATTTTTTTATAGCGGGCTGCTCAAAAATTATTCCAAAAACATCTAGGATATCAAAGATCTCAAGGAAGTCCTCTGGCTATTTTTCAAAGACTTCAGAATGATCAGATTTTATTCTGAAGACCTTGAACTGTGCAACCACTCAAATTACGTCTCTGAAATGTTCTATCATGATAACAGGTTGCTCATAAATTATTCCAAAGTGCATCAGGATATCAAAGATCTCAAGAAAGTCCTCAGAATATTTTCTCAAGACTTCAGGATGAACAAGAAGGAACAGGTATTATTCTGAAGATTTAGAATTGACCAACAATTCAAGTCACGTTTCTCAGATATTGTTTTTCTCAGTACCAGGTTGCTCAGAAATTATTCCAAAGATCTTCAGGATATAGATATAAACGAAGTCCTCATGATATTTTCTCAATACTTCAGGGTGACCAGGTTTTATTCCGTAAATCTAGAACTGCCCAACAACTCAAATCACGTCTCAGATATTTCAGAGCCTTTTGAGCTAAGAGAACCCCCAAAACAGGGGGCAGAGAACAGGGACAATATGTTTATCATAAAACATTAAAAAACTTTCAAGAACTTTCACGAAGCTCAGAATATTCCGAAAAGTTTACGTAATACCAGAGAAATTTAAACACTTTTGGACTTCTTGTAAGTTTCCTAAACTTCCGAGGGGGTCAATTAACTTTGTTAAAGCTTTTGACCCCTTCGAATCAACTCTTAACTTTTAAGAAGTTCTCTGAATGTCCTGGAAAATTCTGATCTTTACGGAAGCTTAAGAATGCAAACAATCCCCAGGATCCCTTTCTTAACCAAGCGAATTGTGATGAAGAATCTGCGACGTTTTGCATTGTAGCTGAGAGAAGTTCCTAGACCGGCAAGTAGCCGATGTTTGCTTCTGGATCAGTCAAGAAGTGAAGTGAAGTACATATGTGGTTTGCAGCCGGTAATTTTTTCCATTATTTGTTTTCCGTCGGTCTTGTTTTCCGTACCAGTGCTAACGACGCCAGGGAGGCAGCTACCGGACCAGTACCACAGCTAAGTAATATTGGCAGATTCTCTTCGTCGACTTTCTTTTTTGATCCCCCGACCATGTAAAGACATTCCCAGGTATTTTCAGCACACAGATCGGTAAAGGCATCTAATATGACAAACACAAAGAGAAACGGTTATGTGCTCAAGTTATCAACGAAAGAGAAAGTCGAAGAAGAGAATCGATAAATGTTACTTAGGACCTAATGCAATGTTCATCTTGATATAGGTTCCTTCTTGATTCATTCGCATGTAACATTTTTGTCAATTAGAGAAACGAGGTGTTTTGTTTTGGTCAACAAAAAATTGTTTCCATTTTCGATGTGATAGATTTTAGAATTTGATGCGAAAATGAAATAGAAATGAAGTAGCGGGCCCAAATTTGGCTTTAGGAAGAGTGAGCAGAGTATTGTCTGGTAGCATTAAAATGTCAATTTGTTTACATTTGTTACATACGACCTATTCACAAAATGCACTCAAGAACTATCAGTTGATTGACAGCTCTCTCGCGAATGCACTTACAAATAGACACTCTCTACAATGCGAGAGAGAATGGATGCGTGTTTTTATAGTTTAATCCTCGCTTGGTGCTTACCGAATCGAGGATAAGGATTTAATCCAGATTTCCCAAAATCCGGATTAAATCGCGTATTATCCTCGATGGAGCTTACCGCTATTAGTGGATATGGACAGCCTCGTATCAGTTTAGCACAGTTAACGTGAACTTTTTACGAGGTAGGTTTGGCGATAATCTACTAGGAAAATGAATTTCGTCTAATTAATGTTGTAGGGTATTTTGGAGCTCCAACTCTTGCCTCGGATTAATTTACCTGAATGAGGCTTACCAAGCATATTGTGTATAACTTGAATAATGTGTATAGCGTATCATTGAGCAAGTTGGCAACGTTTCCGGAGACGAACCAGTCCAGGGCTGAAAGTCTCCTTAATAAAGATATAAAAAAAAAAGTTGGCAACGTAGCATGGGACAGGGATATATGAAAAAAAAATTCTTGTTCCAGTATGATTTCCGGGGTCCTTCTGGGTCCTAGAATAACGGTGTTAAATTTCAGGTCGGTCGGTGGAACTATATATTAGTGCCAGCGGTTTTAATTTTACATAGGATTTTCTATGGGAAAACTTACTTTTTCAAATAAAAATCTCGTGAGGTCACCCATTATCGCCTGAAAACAAACCCTAGGAAATTTTACAAGGAAACTTTTCTTAGAAGACCGCAAAACGATCCGACGCTTGTGTAAAAAGTTATTTAGCCATTACTGATTGCTAACCAAACGAACTGCTCATTATTCTTTTTTTCTAGCAGCACTGCCAGCTGCCGCCTGCTGCTGTCTGCGCGAGGCAGTCACGTTGTGTGGGGGTTCACTCAGCATGGAGGAAAGCCGATATCATGCGCAAAGAATCTTCGATTTTGATGAAACTTTACACAGGCTTCCGGTGAAGTACAACAATTATGTTTCACGGGGGTCATTTGGAAACAAGCGTGATTTTTCACAAGGGTGTAATTGCTTTGGCGCACAATTTATTCAAAACTTATCAGGCGATGTGCTGCTGCTCAGACTTCAATATTTCATCGGCTTCATTTTTCGGTGGTACTCCACAACTTGCAGTAGGTATTCATGTTGTTGAGCGGTTCCATATCATTAAAGCAACGAGTAATTTTCATCTTTTTTGATTTGCATGAAATCTTGCATACAAGTTTTTTGAGAAGAAAAACTCCGTTTTGCATACTTGGTTCGCCATTTTGAATCTAGCCTTACTTATGAGAAGGGCCTATGAAAAATGCACATGATATCTTCAAAAAATTGTATCTCGGAAACGGTTTGTTCGATTGGTTTGGTGTCTTGGGCGAAGTTTTAGACAATTGTTGGTGTTATATGGAGAAAATATGCACGGTAAAAAAAAAAGTTTGGTTTTTGTGTTTTGAACTTAAATATAAATTTTCTCTTTAAAGTGACATGTCAATAATTTTTTTATTATCCTTATGTTATAGCTGACTGAAAATGCTATCTAGTGCACAGTAGGTTGTTCTGGAAAAAAATAGGTTACGATGAAAAAAAATGTTTTTTAAAAAAATACAATTTTCAAAAATGCTATAAAGAAAAGTCAAAAAAGTTTGTCACCCTAATTTTATAAAAGTACATCAAATTTGCAAACAAAAAGTACTTCGGTAACATTTTTCTAAGATGCACCGTTTAGAAGATATTACTGATTTAATATTGTTTTTTTTTGATAACTTAATAAGTTTTGGCCCTTTTCGGATGTACTCCGTGTTTTTCCAGTTTCACAAGTATTTTTTTCGGAAAGATTGGAAAATTTTGAGTAAAAATGACACTGACAGCTTAAAGATTCGAGTGAAATTCTCTGCCTTAAAAGTATTTTGAAAAACAAGCTACAAAATCCTACTATCAGGAACAATGATTTCTTCAAGTGATTTTTGGTGCGTTGTGCTGAAAATGTGCATTCAACTCTTGCATATCGCCTAACAGTTTAATCCATTTAAACTGGATGTGTTTATACTGTGCATATTTTCTCTCTATTGCCGAACATCGCCACAGACATCAAACCGATGAGACAACTCGATTTCAAGATACACCTTTTTGAGAACTGCAAATGTAAGCTCCTCA
Source organism: Ochlerotatus camptorhynchus (assembly GCF_037179485.1). NCBI lineage: Eukaryota > Metazoa > Arthropoda > Insecta > Diptera > Culicidae > Ochlerotatus > Ochlerotatus camptorhynchus. Next base: position 4,770,059 of record NW_027040766.1, on the reverse strand, counting down.
ATTAGCAAGATTCAAAAGAGCGAATTAAGCTTATTTTTCAGGGATGGTGATTGTGCGCAATAAAAAATAACATTATATGTTGGATATCATCAGTTTATTTTTATTCCTGTATTTTTATAAAATTATTGTTTACACAACTTTCTTAACAATATTGAATATTTTGGCATCATTGTCAGGACAGTTTGAATAAAGCTTTGCCTTTATTGTATTTTCTGATAGAGGAAGAAATGAGTGGAATTTTAGAGTTCCTTGAATTGTTTTTGCATTATTATATTGATTATTTAGCTGCAAAGACATATTTTCGTATTCTTCTGTAGTAGAATAACAAAATGACAACTTTGTAAGTTCTTCTTCTTTTCGTTTGTTTGCCCAATTAAACAACTCTCTTGCAGTCTTTATCGGGTGTTCGCGTTCTTTGGCTAAACTTGCTCTGGTAGCCATGCGTTTTATCGTACCTCCAATAGCATCGCATGGACCTTTTCCGTGCGATGTTGCGAAGAAATGCCATTCAGCGTCAATACCATACTTTGACTTAAATTTACAAAGGCTAGAAAAGTTTTTTCGGTTTTTATACTGTGAAGCAGCACCATCTGACATAAAATAAATTTTTTTTTATGTTTTTATTTTGATCAATTTGTAAAAAGTTTATCATTTTATCAATAAACAAATTGACAGCGACTGAATCATGTCTTAGTTCTTCAGAAATTATAATGAAGCTAAAATGTTTAATTTGCATATTTTCAGTATAATATATTACGAAAGGATGGATTGTGGCCTGTTGCACGTTCCAATGGTGTGATTGAACTTCATCCTGCAAAACGAAGCTGTAATTTTCAGAAAAGTCACAAATAGCTAAAAATTCACCATCTTGCAAGTTTTGTTTTGTAGTTTTCAAAAAATTGGATTGTTCGGTTTTTACAAAATCATGCGGAATCAAACTTTCTAATTTTTAGCTGAAAAATGAAACAAACTCATCGGTTTGCTTTACAATAGTTTCTAAATCACATCTGTCAGTGGTAACCCATTGTTCGAATGAAAGCTTTTCAACAAAGTTTTCTTCCAGTTGTTTCAATAAACTGTCTTCTAAAACTGAGGTATCTTGGCAGTTTTTACATCTTCGTAGATGGCAATGAGTTGTCTTATTTTCGCAAAGTAATCTATTCGTTAATGTTTTTAGATCATTCAAGACATTGTATTTTTTTAAGCTATGTAGAATTAAATTGACATTTTCATGCGTAGTGCAAACGCAAACATTATGTGTTCCTGTGATAGTCAATAGTTTACATTGCCTTGGCCGGAGGCTTGCAAATGATGAAAACCCTATTTTTACATTGACGTACATTTATTTCATTAAAGCGATTAAAAGCTTCTCTCAATGTCATCATTAACAATCTTTTCTGAACAGCTAATCTCTTATTTCCTGTCTTTACGCTAACAAAATCTCTTTGGCCTGGCATTGCACGGCTTATATCATCGTCCTCAAAAAAAAATTCAAAACCAGTTCTTTTGTTTCATTACTCAAAACTTTTCCAGAGCTTGAACCTTGAGATGAATCAAATACATTATCTCTTTCCTTTCTTGCATCTGATGCCATATTTCTACTGGTTTTAAATTCATCTACAATTTTTTGTACTGACCATGATTTTGGCAACAATGATAAAATTGATAGTTTTTCTTGCCTTGTGGCTGAATTTAAAAATTTAATTTTCATATTTTCTATGACTTCATCAAACTTGTTTGCTTTTTCTGTTTTAGCGTCTAATTTTAAAAGATTTCTTCGTACACCTTCGACGATTTCAGCGCACTTTTTTTCAGGATAGTGAACATTTTTAACCTTACCTAAATCTATAGGCGAAACACGAATAGCTGCTATTCCTCGGTTGAATATTTCGACGTCTACAGGCATCGTGAAGTCTTCATTTGATTTAATTGTTGATGGTATCGTGACCAAACTTTCATAGCTTTGCGAATCAGGTACATCAGGTATGGTCTGAACAGTTGGCATCCTTGAGCCGCCGGCTACGCTTTGTTCCTCGTTTTGGGTGAGGTGAGCTCTTGAAGCAATATGTAGACGGCAAGACGAACAAACACGAAAATCCTTGGTGTTCAGTGTGGATACCTTGGAAAATCCAATTGATTTTAGTTTTTGGATGATACCATCCGTGAGATATCGCAGCTCTTTCGAACACTGAATGTCTTTGAATGGGCGAATACATCTTATTTTACTCATTTTGTAATCTGTAACATAGAAAATATTTTCCAATTGTTAGTTTTGTACGAAAATATCACAAAACATATAATTAAAATGTGTATTTAAAACTTACCTTTGCACCAAAACGTGTTACACTTTCCTTTACAATTATAATGTTATCAAACAACACTGGATCTCGTTCAAAAACACAGGATTATGAGCTGAAATTACTATAATCACTATGCTACTAGCAACCTTTCTGCATTTACTGTTTGGTTTTCCCTAGTAGATACTGGATGAATTCAGAACCGAGTCAGACATTATTATACAGCTCACGGGTAGAAATCATAGAATGCTGGGTAAAGACTGTTGGAAGATAGGTAGAGTTGAACGCTCAGGTATCGTCGAACCTTCAGGTACGAGTTTGGAGAGTTGGAGCGAGGTAGATTTGCTGGCGTAGGTATATTGTTATTGAAGAAGATTGTAAATTGTATATACCTGGAATGAATAAAGAGTGCGGCGGTTGTTGATTGAGGTATCAGTCGGCAGCCCTCTAGTTTGATGGAAGGTGACTACTGCGTTCTTTTTATTTATTATTAAGGAACGGTCAACGACGGAGCTAGCCTCGTTATGGCCAGCGTGGTGGTGGACTAGTTCCAACAAAGACCATGTTTACAATCACCAACTGTACGTAGTACAGCTAACTGGTATCTGATTACCTGTATCTAATACTTGTTAGCACGTTTTCAGCACAACGCACCAAAAATCATTTGAAGAAATCATTGTTCATGATAGTGGGATTTTGTAACTTGTTTTTCAAAATACTTTTAAGGCAGAGAATTTCACTCGAATCTTTAAGCTGTCAGTGTCATTTTAACTCAAAATTTTCCAATCTTTTCGAAAAAAATACTTTTGAAACTGGAAAAACACGGAGTACATCCGAAAAGGGCCAAAACTTATTAAGTTATAAAAAAAAACAATATTAAATCAGTAATATCTTCTAAACGGTGCATCTTAGAAAAATGTTACCGAAGTACTTTTTGTTTGCAAATTTGATGTACTTTCATAAAATTAAGGTGACAAACTTTTTTGACTTTTCTTAATAGCTTTTTTTTTTAAAAACAATTTTTTTCATTGTAACCTATTTTTCTCCAGAACAACCTACTGTGCACTAGATAGCATTTTTAGTCAGCTATAACATAAAGATAATAAAAAAATAATTGACATGTCACTTTAAAGGGAAAATTTATATTTTAGTTCAAAACACAAATACCAAACTTTTTTTTTTACCGTGCATATTTTCTCCATATAACACCAACAATTGTCTAAAACTTCGCCCAAGACACCAAACCAATCGGACAAACCGTTTCCGAGATACAATTTTTTGAAGATATCATGTGCATTTTTCATAGGCCCTTCTCATAAGTAAGGCTAGATTCAAAATGGCGAACCAAGTACGCAAAACGGCGTTTTTCTTCCCCAAAAACTTGTATGCAAGGTTTCATGTAAATCAAAAAATACAAAAAATAAAAACTGGAAAAATTTCCCACTTGTTCGTGGAACCGCTCTGTTTGGGATTCTTGGTTATCGAGTTGTTGAGGTCGGAAACAAGCTTTACGGCCCTTTCCGCGACATCATTCACAACCCCAAGAGCTTGAACTCGCTGCTGCGCTGTTAAGTAGAAAAGAACCGCCGTCACTTTCAATAAATTTAAAGCACTGTTTTTGTTCAAAATCGAAACAATGTTTATGAAAATATGTCACTCTCTGATTGAAAATTTTCCAGCTGACATCAACGGAAAGCGCGTTGATCGGCTTCGCAATCTTGTAACTAGAGCAGGGGTGTCTAAACTTCTTTCGGTACCTTCCCTATCAAGTGGAACGGCGGATGCTGAATCAGCTACGATAATGGAGATAATCAACGAGTGGGGTCTGCAGGAAAGAATAGTTGGAATGAGCTTTGATACAACTAGTGTTAAATCTGGCGTAAAAAATGGTATTATAACCCGTCTTCCAGTTCTACTTTTTTTTTTTTTTTGTAAAATCATTTATTAGTCTACAGTATTATGTTACATTTTCAGTTTATAAATTTTCTAGATGAAATTTAACAGCATTTGCATCAACAGTGTTATTAACTACATTAATAAACTTGACATAGTTTATAAATAGTTTCATGACCTTGCATCTTTTTTCTCTTGAAGTATTAATGTTTGTAAATAATAATTCAGAAAAAGTTAGTCTCTTCATTACTACGGTCTCTATAATCTGCGTCAATGCTTCCCAGGCATCTTTTACTCTCTGACATGTTGCAAAACGATGTTTTAAATCCTCGTCAGTTACATTGCATACCAAGCAAGTTGCTGAATCAGTCAGCTGCATTGTAAAAAGTAGTTTACGGTGAAGAACTTTGTTGTTCACTAGAACATAGTATAGGCTTCTTTCGTCAGAAGTTAGGTTCCGAGATGCAATGTTACGCCAAACACGCTTCCAATTTATCTCTGGAAACGTTCGCATTATTTTGGAGGGTTCAACCTTCTCCAAGAAAAATGTAAGGATTTGTTTCGAAACCGGATTTTCTTTGATTTGTTCTGGGAGGTAAGCTAATTCCTGGCAAACTGTTCGTAAGCATGGGCAGTTTGTAGGAATATTTCCTAGGTATGGTGGATTTCCTGATCTAGATATCATTGATGCATAGTAGGGCATTAAATCAGACTCTTTCAAATGTCTGTTGATAAGCAGCGACTTACATTTAAAGCTCGGAAGCTGTAGCTTTAATCCTCCATTTTCAACATCTAGGGCCAATTGATTAATAGCAACCCTAGTTGTTTGCCCTGACCATAAGAAGGTTCCCATTAAAGGCGTTAACTTTGCAATATGCGATTTGTTTATGTGTAAAACTGAAGCAGTGTACCAAATTTTTAAAGTCCTGAAGTTATTTAGTAGGCCAACTTTTTGATGGAGGGAGAGAGATCGCATTTTGTGCATCCACAATTGCTGTGCAAATTTCGTTATCAATGAATCCCAGTTTACATTGATCATCAGCCTAACGCAGTTTGTGTATACAATACCGAGCACTTTCACTTTATCGGCTGTTGTTAACCATGGTACGATCAACTGGTTATTGTTTCGTATATACCCAACGTCTAAAGCAACTGTCTTTGTGAGGTTGACTACAGAGCCTGAGGATCTGCCGAACATTTCGAATATCTCTCGAGCCCTCTCAATTTTGCTTACGCTAGTAGTTATCACCGTAACGTCATCTGCATATGCTACAACAACATCATCGATATCGTTAAGGGTTTGTTCAAGTTTCGTCATTTATGGTTGTAGGTATAACACAAATAAATGCATCGATAGTGGATCGCCCTGGCGAACCGATCTTTGTATTGGAAACTCTCGATAGAGGTGACCGTTGATGAGCATCCGAGAATTGGAAAGAGAGCCTATTTTAGAAAGCAGTTCTATTAAGTTTCCGTTTATGCCAAGAGAGGACATCGTTTCGAATAAGAATCGGCGATCAACACGATCAAAAGCATGATCGAGATCGAACGACACTAATTTTCCACATTTCTTCTTCTCTCGTAACTGCACAATACGATCTTTCAAAGTGAGTGTAGCTTGAAAAATGTTCCGATCATGATTGGAATTCTTTTGTGAGTTACTAATTACTGAGTTTTCAGTTAAAACACGATCTAATCTGGTTTTTAGCACTCGAGAGAGTAGTTTAAAGTCTACGTTAAGGAGAGAAATCGGACGGTATGATTTCAAGGTGTTGTTTGAACCTTTCTTTTTTGCTAACACAATGACTCCATTAACAAATTCGGATGTAAATTCACCTCGTAAAGCCTCATTGAGAATGAGATTGAGATGGCCATGAATAATGTCAAATGCGCGTTCATAAAATTCCTTCGGAATCCCATCTGGTCCTGGGCATTTTCTGGAAGCACTACCTTTTATCGCGAAGTATATTTCTTCCGTTGTGATATCCTCCATGCACTTGGTGTTAGCATCACTATCCTCGGAGATGATCCTGTCACAAATAAATTCTGTGTTTACACGTACTTCACCTTCGGTGTACAGCTCTCGGAAATAATCTTAGACATAATTTTCTATGTCTTCGGAGTTATCGATGTATTCTCTATCGGATGTGTTCAACCGACTGATAACAGTTTTCTTACGTCTACGCTCTCCTAGATGAAAAGCAGATACGGGTTCTCCCGATACAAACGTTTCGTTCACCTGTACAAAAGTTTGTGTAAACTCTCTTTGGAGGTGTAGCATCTTACCTTTTAGTAGGTTTATTGTGGAAAGCATCGAATGATCTCCATAAAAGCTATTATAAGCTTCACGAAGTTGAGTGTATAACAATTGATATCTATTATGGAAAACATCATATGTTTGCTTAGTTTTCCACCGGAAAAACGACTTGATCTTTGGTTTTGCAAATGATAACCACCAATGCATCCATGAATTGTAGTTTCTTCGTTGACGTGTCCAGTAGTCCCACTTGAGCTGAAATTCGTCCATATTATCCTGAGTCAAAACATGGGGTCTGATTGACCAGTAACCTCTACCTATATCTCTCCCGAGGTTTGGTAGACACAGCCTCATTGTCAAGGCATGGTGGTTAGTAAACGAACAAACGTGAGTGTCGATGTGTCTTAGGTCTTTCAGCACCCCAGATGACACGTATAATCGATCAATGCGGGAAGCCGAATTGTGGGTGATGTACGTGTATTGAGTAGTACCCTTCCGTAAACAATTCCATACATCAAAGAGTTGTGCCTGTTGAACTGTGTTTTTTAGCGAGAGGCTGAAGTTGCTCTCACCTGTAGCATCCTTTGCATGTATTACAGAGTTAAAATCCCCACCAAGGATGACATGTTCGGCTGCATGACGGAGGTAATAAGAAATTGTCGAGTTAAAGAACTCTTCTCTGGAAGCTCTATTCTGAGTACCAGAGGGAGCATAAACATTGATGATAGAGACCGTATAATGTATTCTGAGAGAAATTAACCTAGAATCTAAGCTTCTTTCTATCTGTGAGAATCTAATATAGTTTTCCAACGCAATAGCGGTTCCTCTTCGAGAATGATCTACATTGAATATAATGTTAAATCCTGGAATAGTCATTGTATCAGTTTCTAACTCCTGAAGAAGCAAAATATCTAATTTATTTATTTTATTTGTCGTCAATCAGTGTAGACCGTTTTACAATTGTTGTCTTAAGTGCTATTTTTACAGTTTTGTCTTTGTTTATATTTTTTATAATATGTCTTAAGAAAAAGTTAAAACATTACTTCTAGCTGACGTTATGCGAGGAATTAAAATATTGCTTTAATTTAATTTCCGATGTCATAGTAAAATGCTGTAGAGCGTTAAGTTTGTTTTGGTTAGTAATGTTATTAATGTTTATCGTTGCAATATTGTAACTTATTGAATCCATTTCTAAGCGTACTTTGTTGTTATGTAACTTACTGTTTAAGCTTCTTCGGGCGCCCTCGGCTGCGTTTCTCAACCACAGTGAATGCATTAGAATCATCACTGGTTCCACCGTCGTCTTGTTTATGTTTTTCCGCTTGTCCCTTTCCGTCGATATTGATGACCTTCAGCAACGCTTGCATAACACCACCAGAAGAGGTACTAGGAACAACGTTGTCTGTAGCCGAGTCAGTTACCTGTGCCACAGGTGTTGGATGAGATATGCTTGATGATTCCAAAGATTCATTCATTACGAACTCTCCCTTAGCAGCAGCCATCGATTGTTCGGGTTGAACAGGATCAATCGACTGGGCGTTTGATGTAAGGTTCACTGTAGTGTCTGAGGTTGCCTCGTGCAGCGTCGTCTTAGAACCTGTTGATGGACTAGCTTCTCCATCTTGTCCAGAAGGGTTCATGTTGGCTGACGTATTCGAAGCAAAGCCGGACGAACCCGACGTTCCGAACGAACCCGATGTGCCAGATGATCCTGGAGAACCCGCCGTCCTTGAAGATCCAGCGGTATGGGAATTTCCTGTTGAATTGCCACGCACAGCACCAGCGTAAGAGGATCCTCTTAGCCGCTCGTTCAACCCGATTTTCTGCGCCAACAGCTTCTTATTTTGGACGCATGAGATTCCAGTATGCATAAACTCTCCGCAGTGGCGGCATGTTTGTCTTTGTTTTGGGTACGTCACGTAAGTGGTATCCCCATCGATCGTGATATATGACTTGATCGGTTCTCTGAGAACCATTCTGACTTGACGAATGCCAGATGAGAAACCAGGAAAGTAGTGTTTGTCACTCCAGTAGTGTTTGTAACTCTTGCACGGAGACGACTTCACCGTAAAACGACATGTGCTTTCGGATCTGCTCATCCGTTGTATTTTCGGATAGGTCATGTAGTCTCACATCCACACAACCATCCGCCATACGAATTCGCAGCTTGTATTTTACTCCCTTGACTTCATAGTCAAACTTGTTGTCGTATTGGTCAACTATTCGTTGAGCAATAGCTTGGTCCGTTACTTTGACAAAGGCGCAGTCGTCTGTGTGGCTCATCTGTATTTTCACCAGCTGAGTACGTGTGATGCCGAGATGTACTCCAACAAATGTGTGTACCTCTTCTGAGGTTGGTTTTTTTTGTAGGTTCGCAAATTCCACGCGAAACGTGTTTTCTCGGATCTTGCGGCTGTTCATCTCAAAACGGTTGTCTGAGATGGGGTGGCGTACGAAAAACAAATTTCCGGTCTCGAACCGGTTCGCTCCGGAACGCGACACGCCGTGAAAACCTTAGTAGCCCGGTACTTTTCACAACCGAATCACGAACGAACGAGACCACGTATTAACGCTTCGGCAGTCGAAGCCTCACTCCTTAACCATACTTGGGGTTCACTCAGCATGGAGGAAAGCCGATATCATGCGCAAAGAATCTTCGATTTTGATGAAACTTTACACAGGCTTCCGGTGAAGTACAACAATTATGTTTCACGGGGGTCATTTGGAAACAAGCGTGATTTTTCACAAGGGTGTAATTGCTTTGGCGCACAATTTATTCAAAACTTATCAGGCGATGTGCTGCTGCTCAGACTTCAATATTTCATCGGCTTCATTTTTCGGTGGTACTCCACAACTTGCAGTAGGTATTCATGTTGTTTGGGATTCTTGGTTATCGAGTTGTTGAGGTCGGAAACAAGCTTTACGGCCCTTTCCGCGACATCATTCACAACCCCAAGAGCTTGAACTCGCTGCTGCGCTGTTAAGTAGAAAAGAACCGCCGTCACTTTCAATAAATTTAAAGCACTGTTTTTGTTCAAAATCGAAACAATGTTTATGAAAATATGTCACTCTCTTTCGGTTGGTAACAGTGAATACATATTCATGAACAAGATAAATTAACAAAAAATAACTTTGATCTTGATGATTTGTTATATTAACTTACCTCTCAGATAATCTTGTTCAGGGTTTTCACCGAGAAAATCGGTGGAGATGTTCAGTAAAAAACTCACTTGAAGCCTCAGTAATAAAGTCCCAAAGGATCGAATGGTCCCTGATGTTAGTTGCTCTGACGGGAACTTCATCCTCGCTGAGTTTGCGTCGTTTTCCGGATTTTTCGATCGATTTTTTTGGCTCATTTAAAGCTGGTAGTTTCTTTTGGCTGTATTCCCATAGAAAATCCTATGTAAAATTAAAACCGCTGGTGCTAAAATATAGTTCCACCGACCGACCTGAAATTTAACACAGTTATTCTAGGACCCAGAAGGACCCCGGAAATCATACTGGAACTGGAATTTGAATTTTGACCCACCCTACTGTTCATCTATTCCGCAATGTATTTTAAGCGCTGTCATGTTTTATGCATTCTAGTCACCCTCGTTCTTCCACTTCTTGAGAAGGGTTTCAATTTCCCTTAGCAAATCTTGCATTTTTGTTCTCTGTTCGACATTACTGTCCAATGTGCAGAAGCTTTCGAACTCGAAGAGTTGATTTATTTTGAGCTCGATTTCTGCCGTGGTGGGATGAAAATATAATCCATATTCATTGTATATGGGTTCAGTTTGCTAACAATTTCATCTGCTATAGCCGGTTCATCTCTTATGATTTCGTTGATTTCATTGTTCTTTTTATCCCCGGCGCACCAAACTTTCCGTGAATTTGTTCTGCATGATCTGCAAATCCTCGTTATCGTCTTCATTGCATTGTGAATTCGCGAAATACGACGAAAGAATTTGCTTGCAACAGTTTACCAACTTGCTTTATTATATGTCCTTTAGAACCACATCCAAGCTGTCGAAACAATTCTTGATGCTGAACTTCTATCGTGTATCCGCTAGTGAAAGGCCTTCGTTCTCGGCTGTTTTCACAATAAAATTGTAGCTTCTCTTGACATACATAGATTTGAGAACATATCTCAAATCCCCTCATCCAGTGCGCGTTTGATTAGTATTGTCGCAATAATGGCCCTTCACTCAATTTCAACTACTGTTAGATTTTTACATCGCCGTACTCTAGCAGGAGTATCTATCTATCCCTCTTCTGAACTTTCTCTAGCTAATAAATTATCGCATTAAAACTTTCTTAGGCAAAGCATCATTTAGCTTACCAAGCCATATTTGAACATGATAATTGCCTAATCCAGATTACCCCAAAATGCTTTTGAATACGACACCATTGTATTGTATTTCATTCCCTTTCGTCGCACAGGGAGCTCCTCTTAGATCTAATTACCCCTCTAGATTGCTTTACATCTTACATCGAACAAGTGATTCGATCAATTCTATAAATTGTAGCAGATTGTAACGGAATTCCCAACATCATTCACATTCGCTTATTTTACGTAATCCGTTACCGCCCCCCCCCCCCCTCTCAACTACTGCGAAACATTATGCGTCATACAACATCAAAGAGGGGACGTAGATTCATCCGTTCTGTAGGACCCCTCCCGTGGGTACAACCGCGCCACCAACGTCGTCGACGACGACGACGACGACGAGTTTGGCATTCCAGTCTGCTGAGCCATTGTCAACGTTGAGCACCGAGTTCATGAATTATGATTGCTCACGGTAAATTTGAACTATTGTTAGCTGGTAGCTCAGTTCAAGCAGAGCAAGTGTATCAGGTTGTATATTTTCATAATACACAATTGGCACCGAAGCAGCAGTGTAGCAACAAAGGTCGACGTGGGAGATGAACCGCGTGCGACACGCGTTTTCACTGAATATTCAGGTATCCTAGCAGCAGCGCCATCACCGGCATCCTAGGCGATTGATGAATGTTTATTTTATTCAGCTCAGCTCGTTGATGTTCTTTTTTTTTTTTTGGCTTTGGCCATTCACCCACCCAGCAGCAAACCCCCCCGTCAGCAGCAACGAGCAAAAACACACAGAGGACACGTTGAATAGCGATGAGCGACTCGTTGGTTGTGGAATTTAGTTGGAGTACAAGCAGAACCTGGCGAACCTGACATGGCACAAAATTTCAGCAGATCGTAGATATTTCGTCCCATTTTTTTATTTTTTGCGTCACTGTTGCTTTTGCTAACTGTTGTATCTGTGTATGTATAATGTTGAATTCCCTGCCCAGCGATGATGCGATGAATTTGCTACCGGCGCCCTATAGGTATGGCTGCCGGGCATCCGAATCCGCTGATACACACATACACACCAACACGTATGCAAATTTCAGATGTGTAAAATTGAATGAATAAATTACAGGTCATATTTTTTTTATTCCCAAACCTTTGCTTCCCTGATCGCTGTTTGTCATGTGGCTTGTTGGACGGTTGGTGGCATCTGAGTATGATCGAATGGATGGCGGAGGTACTGCGGAGCATCATCGGAATAATTTCATTGAAAAATAAAATTCTATTATGTTTGTATTTATGAATATTTGATGGCAATCCTCGGATGGAGCTTTACTTCGTTTTTTAAACCATGATGATTTTTATTTATCGAAATGCAATAGTTAGTGGAGTTGCTTTCCGACGCGCGGCTGGTGCTGATCTGTTTGTATATTCTGTGTCAGTTTTTCCATCAGTTGTGCAAACAAGTGAGACATTTGCCATTGGTGGAAAATTGACTTTGGACAAATTGGATTGCGAATTGCGTGAGGTAAATACGTGAATTGGATAAATGACGGCTTTTTAAACTGACACATCCGCTTGTTGCTGGATGGATGAGTAGTTGGCTGTACAGATGATTGTATGTCAAGTTGGATGCCTCCACGTGTCAAGGAAGTATCTATTTTTGTGCGTTTGTCGTCCTTCAGTTGCACTTTTGAAAAAAAAATTAAAATTCCCATTTTCAATATTCAATACTCTCGATATTGGCATGCTTTTATTTTGGCATGTCTTGTCCGAAAAATCGTCAGCGGAGCTATGGAGTCGCATTAACACCCTTAGCGGCAAGCGGTGATCATTTCCGCTCCAGATTCGAATAGACACCGTCACCATCACTGATCCAACCGTCGTAGCAGACGAACTGGGCAAATACTTAGCCAAACTATCCGGCATCTCGGAGTATAGTGAAAGCTTCCGACAGCGAGACCACCCCTCTCTGTCCTCTGTGTCTACCTTCGGAATTCCTCCAGACAACGACAACCTACCGATCAACATCCCACTCTCCTGAGAAGAACTCGTGTTCGCTCTCAGTCGGAGCAACGGGAACTCGGCCGGACCGGACGAAAACGGCTACCTGCTGCTAAAGCACCTTCCACCCGAAGGCAAAACGAAGCTTCTCGACCTCTACAACCAACTCTGGACCGCTGAACAATACCCGGAAAACTGGAGAGAAAGCCTCGTTATACCGTTACCGAAAACCTATGTCGGGACCAAGGACATCGCTGGGTTCCATCCCATTGCACTGACCTGCTGCATGGTCAAAGTCCTGGAACGGATGGTCAACAGGAGGCTGAAGCAATACCTTGAGGACAAGGGGCTGCTTGCCCGAGCAAAGTCGGTTAACAAAATGAAAGCAAATCTATATTAAAGTTTGCAGTTCCTATCATAATGAATACTAATTTTGATTTCAATTGCCGAGACAGAAGTTTGACATCATATTGTGCTTTCATTATGCAGTCAAGACTTTTTAAATAAAAATAACTTAACTTGAAGTTCTACTGTTAACGTCTTGTTTAAAATTTAATTCAAGTTCATCTGTTGTTGAACTAACGCTTTTAGTTCTAACAAATTTTAGATCATTCGTTACTTGACCGGGGTGAGATTTGAGCTCAAGTCTTTCAGCGTGAGAAGCATGGATGCTTACGATTTACGCCAGGCCCGTATTCAGTTAAACAGTATGAATGCAAAATCAGAAATCAAATTGATTTCATTAAAAGCACGATTAGTTTTCCGTTTGATTCTACAGTGTAAAAGTTTACTCTCATTTTTGCTGTGTTAACCGTTAAGTCAACCAAAATGAGATCAACTAGAGTATTCAAAATAAGTTACATCATAACAGCAAATTTTGATTTCAAATTGATCTCCAGCTTTGCTCGGGTGACCATCGGCAGCACGCCTTCAGGCAAGGGTATGGCACCTCTACCTACTTCGCCACTCTTGGGGAAGTCCTGAAGGAGGCAAAGGACCAAGGTCATCACGCGGAGATCGTCTCGCTGGACATCTCCAAAGCGTTCAACCGAACATGGACACCAGCTGTATTGAAGAAACTTGCTGATTAGAGCCTGAAAGAACCCATCCTCCACTTCGTCCGGAACTTTCTGAACGACCGATCTTTTCGGGTTTCGGTTGGAAACGTGCAATCCGGAAGTTTCAGTGAGCAAACCGGAGTGCCACAGGGTTCGGTGATCACGGTCACCCTCTGCCTGGTGGCCATGAATGGGGTCTTTGACCAACTACCCAAGAACGTTTACATCTTCGTCTACGCGGATGACGTCCTCATTGTAACGGTGGGTCCCACCCTGAGAGCGCAAACGACAGTCTCCTCGATGGTCAGATGGGCTGACTCTGTTGATTTCCAGCTTTCCGCTGGTAAGAGCGTGCGCTGCCATATATGTACCACCAGGCATCGCAACAACGGACAGAAAAAAAAAAAAAAAACAAGCAATACCAACCAAAAACACCGTGAAGGTGTTGGGAGTGCTCCTCGATCGGAATATATCCTTTGAGCCGCACCCAACAAGTAAAGAAGGACTGTCGCAGTCGGTCCTACCTGATTAAGACCATCTCCCGCCCCCACCGATCCAACAATCGCGAAATCCACTTCCGCGTAGCTCGAGCCATCATCGACAGTCGCCTACTGTACGGTGTAGAGATTACATGCCTTGCCGCCGAGAAAGCCGTCCAGATTTTGGAACCGGTGTACAACGGCTACGTTCGAACAGCCTCCGGTCTCCTGCCCTCTACCCCGACCGACGCTGCATGCGCTGAAGCCGGTATCCTATCTTTTCGGCACGTTTTCACCGCAGCTACTGCTACCAAAGCCGCTGCCTTTCTCGCTAAAACGTCGGGAAACAACAGGATCGTTCTCCTCGACGAGGCGAACCGACTCCTCCGCACGGCCGCCGACGTAGATCTCCCTCGAGTGGCCAGGGTCACCGGCACGGAGACAAAAGTTGGCAATCACACAAGATCAAAATTGACAGCCGAATCAAGGACCGCTTCAGGGCAGGAGACAACTCGCTGGCTTTACGCCAGACAGTTGTCGAAACTCTCGGGGCGCACTACCAAAGTTATGAAGTTAGGTACACCGACGGCTCTCTCTCCAGAAGCGGAGTGGGAATGGGGTCTCCTGAGATGGTCTGCTTGTGAGCAGATCGCTCCCGACCCAATGCTCGGTGTTCTCAGCTGAGGCAGCGGCGATTCTCCACGCGGTTAAGTTACCGGCCAACCGGCCGATATTAGTCGTAACAGACTCACACAGCGTGATATTGGCCCTAACAACAGAAGCACCGAAGCATCCGTGGATCCAAGGAACGGTAAAGCACGCGCCGCCCTACACAGTATTCATGTGGGTACCCGGTCGCTGCGGGATCCAAGGGAACGTAATAGCCGACCACCTCACCGGCTCAGGCCACACCGGGCCCAGGTCCACCGGCAATGTGCCGCTCTAAGATGTCAAAAAGTGGATCAAGCGGATGATTCGAAGAGCCTGGGACACCGAGTGGAGGAACAACAGGACACACCATCTTCGGAAGATCAAGGCGTCTACCAGAACCTGGAACGAGAACCGCGAGTGGTGTCAAGGCTGCGCACCGGGCACAGCAGAGTCTCCCACAACTTCGGAGGAACACCGTTCCGGAGGAGCTGCGAAACCTGCTGGAGAACATCCTCGTGAACTGCGCGGAGTTGGAAGAACTTTGGGGCTGCCTTTGGCTTGGAGCATTCGGAACCTGTTGGACGACGAGTCCCCGGCAGCAGCCACCCTCATCACCTCCCTAAAGGAGGCGAACCTTAACCACAATATCTGAGTGTTCCTTCTTTGTATTTCCGTATGTTTTGTAAATAGAAAAACATGTTGTTTGTTTTGGACTTATTTAAAAACAACATCAAGTATAATTGTCCCATGTTAAAATTCTACGCATAACTGTCTCACAAATTTTTTTTTACTGAATCTTATATGAACGAATCGATTTGAGTGACTCAATGAGTCATTTCGGGAAGTATGAACTTTATTTTATGATAAAAAATATTAAGAGAAACGGGAATTTATATTAAAACACCTGATTATAGTTCACAAAACCCAAGACAAAAAAACATGATTTAAAATTCAATTGTATGTAGCAATGATGTATAAACATCTTCCTATATTGGCATGATTTAAAAAGTACGTATTATTGTCTAAAAACAACTAGAAGCAACGCAGTTATCAATTATAGCACTTTCTGTCACTTGATGTGTTCATTCATCTAGTTAATAGCTACTACCATATTTTGCAGTTAAAATAAGGTTCCTGTTGACTGATTCAGAATATCCGTTGTCGTATCGTCCTTTCGTAAATTTAGTCGTTAGAATGTTCTCAATATACTGGCGTAGATGTATTTGGTTGAATTTAATGAAATCTTTACTGTGAATGCTAACTTTTCCAAAGTCTTTCTTGAAATCATCGCCCAAGTAAGATTGCAAGCTTTATAGAGGTTTTATAGCATTCTACAAGTCCAAATCATGGTCTACAGAACCCTCAAAAAACCAAAATTGTTACTTGGGCGAAGTCCACCATTGACAATCTTTTTGTGTTGTATTTGCAACCTTGGTTCTTAGTGGGACAGATTTGCGTAGAATTAGAAAATTTCTCACTAACAGTCCCACTGAATTGTTATCGTATAAAAATAGGCTAAACTAATTTCATTGAAGGTAATTTCTGTAGTTTTCACTATAATAAATTGATTCTGTTGAAATGTGAACAATGCTCTAACTTATTAAAACTTAAATTTCTTCCAATGAGCAGAAATGATTCTTGATTTCTCAGAAGTTACTTTTAGAACATGGGACAGATATGCGTAGAACGGCAGTACTGCAGTATGTTGAATTCAGAATGATGACGAAATTTGATCTTGCTGGTGAGTGGAGCCACATGCAGGGCAAGACCATTACCGGTGTCATTGTTTGTTTTTGTTGCTAAGGAATCCAATTTTGACTGACAAAGGGGCGCGCCTTTGGAGGGTGTTTCAACACTACGAAGGGTATAAATAGCGGGACCTTTCAGTTAGAATCGATTGGACATTATTGGCGCTTTTGAAGATCATCAAATTATTGGAATCAATAACCATAAAAGCACTGATTATGATTCTGAGAATTTCAACACAAATCCCTTCACAAACCCAGTCTACAACACCTGTACATCACCACCTACTGTGCTTCCAAAAGCGTCTATCAACGATCATGTTGTTGCTGCTGAAGTATCTCGTCGAAAAGACTCTTTAACTCAGCTCCACTCAATTGCCAGTGGGGAAAAAAAACATCGCGAATCAGTATTAAATCCTTTAAAAGCATGAATACACCCACCAATAAAAGCGAAGTCAAAGACTTCCGTTCCCGCTGATAGCAACCACTTCAAAGGAGTGCGGCGGCGTCGTGTGGTTTTGTGGTCGCACCTGGCTGTAGGATGCGCCACCAACTGTGCGAATGAACAATCCCAGTAGATACATGTCCCTAACCAGCTCTTCTCATTCCATTATACGCTCTGATGAGCGAGTTTACATCGTCCATAACGTTTTAATTGCCAATCAACTTTTATTGGCATGTTCATCTCGTTCGCTTCGATGATGTGGAGCTCAGCCCTTTATGTTATTAGTCTGCATGTTTTCTATTTTTTTTTTATTCTATCTCACTTTTCGAAACACAAAAATCCCACCCACATCCCAGGCACCAGCCAACAGTTTCCAAACTGCAACTGCAAAACGGTTATTGGATACTCTCGGCCATTAACGAAGATATCAAGAACGAGCTTTGAAGTGCATATGGTGAGTGGGGGTGGGGGCACAAACGTAAAATCGAAACCATTTCCAAATGGGTTTTGGAATTGGCATCTTTTGCTGCTGCCGCTCATGATTGCAAGCATGTGACGTGAAAGAACCGAATGTTAACCGTTGTACGTAACGGCCAGACCGTATTGAGTTGGCTTTAAAATTATTGGCAGGGCGATTGAAATCTGATCCCTCCAGCAGCACTGGGATTTGGTGTTAATTGATTGAATTAAATTTAATAGTTTTTGAGGTAATTATTAAATATTACGTTTAAGCTCGACTGTCATCGCTAGCAATTTCGTCGGATATTCATACCTAACTCCACTCCAGGATCCGAGTGGTCGAGTCTTGATTGCTTATGTTAATCTTCTGCCAACCAAGCACAGCACAGGAGAATGGCAGGAAATGGAACTTTTCTGTTTGCTTCGGACAAAAAGCAGTATATTTATGTTATGCTGAATCATCCGGAAACATTCAGACAACGGATGCAGAGTCATGCGACACGTGTGTTTGTACGTCGTCGCCGTCGTTCATATGAATACACCGACTAACATTTGGCCGGAACTTTCGACTGCATTGGTGGAAGCTTGGGTCACAATAAGTTCGACAGCGATAGTGTATGCGCAGAGAGACAGAACGTGCTGTGTGTATGTGTGGTTTGGGAGTTTTGGTTTTGTGTTTGATACTGACTTGACAGATTTTCGGTGTCAACACAGCAGGAAAGCAACGAAAATCAATACAGGCACGTGCTTGGCGTGAATTGAGGAATTACTTAGATTTTGATAAGTTCTTTAGTGGGAATGACACTGATGAAGACTGCACATTGTAGTCGAAATACGTATCTGTCATGGATACCAAAATTAATTAAGTGGAATTAAATGGAAGATAACCTTTTTTGCTGTTTTATTTAGCATTCCGCTAACAACCCAATTTCATTACTTCGTCGTTATTTAGGATTTACTTCGTAAAAAGAGGTTTTTGACAATATTGTCAAATACCCCACAATATGGGTATTGTTGGAATCAAGGTGACGTGTAGGGACCGGAAATCGATGTATGACACCATTTTGAAATCCAAGATGGCGGCTTCCGGTAACGTAAAAACTTCGAAATTCTGTCAAATACCTCACAATATGGGTATTTTTGGAATCGGAGAAGCCTGCGGCTGAAAATCTCCTAAATAGAGATAATAATAATGGAATCGGAGTGACGTGTAAGGACCGGAAATCGATGTCTGACGCCATTTCGAAATCCAAGATGGCGGCTTCCGGTTACATAAAAACAGAAAAATAATGTTAAATAACCTTATGTTAAATGTATCTTAAGAATCGGTGTGACGTGTAGGGACCGGAAATCGATGTCTGACGCTATTTTTAAATTCATTATGGCGACTTCCGGTTACATAAAAACATAAAAATAATGTTATATAACCTACAATATGGGTATCTTACGAATCGGGGTGATGTGGTGGTATTTGTCAATTTTTCTGTAACCGGAAGCCACCATCATGGCGTCAGACATAAATTTCCGGTTCTTACACGTCACTCCAATTCCAAAAATACCCATATTGTTGGGTATATGACAGAATTTCCAAGCTTTTCTGTTACCGAAAGCCGCCATCTTGGATTTCAAAATGACGTCAGACATCGATTTCTGATCTCTACACGTCACTCCGATTCCAAAAATACCCATATTGTGGGGTATTTCACAGTACAGGGTGCGTGACGAATTTTTGCAGTAAATGGAATATTTGAGAAAAAATACACCAGTTAGTTATTCTAGCGATGAATTTTGTGCGATTTATTTTCTTTCGCAACATATGCAAGTAAATTTATTAAAAAAAAATTGCCTTCCGTTTCGACGACTGTAGTTAGACGCTTCCGGAAACTGCAGTATGCACGTTTTAAAATGTTTCGATCCATAGATGTCATCACTGCCTTGATTTTAGCTTTTAGCGACTTAAGTGTGGTGTGAGGGGTTCTATTGGTATCCCGTTGGACGACGCCCTATACAAAATAATCCAACGGATTGATATCGGGACTGCTTGGGGGCCCAATTTCTTCCTCCCAAATTTACGAAATATTTTCCGTAAGCCATTTCTGTGCTTTATTAGCAGTATGAGCAGATGCTCCGTCTTATCACTTTCCCAAGCCTTTTTTAATATTATACACTGTTCTTTCAGACACATTTACCGACCGAATTATTTCTTTCATGCATACTCCGGCGCGCAACAAAGCGACAACGGCTGACAGATTGCTCTCTTGTTTCAACATCTTTACGTTTACTCAACATTGTTTGTTTAAATCTTACACCTAACAGTATAAGCTATCCAGTGCTGCCAAATATTTCTAAATCATGATGCACAAGCATGAGAAATTACTATTTGAAATTTACTGCAAAAATTCGTCACGCACCCTGTATATCCCAGTTTCTTAAAATCACAAAAAAAAACTCGGGATTTGGAATTTACTTCGTAAAAAGAAAACTCGTTATTTGGGATTTACTTCGTAAAAAGAGGGACGTAAATTGAATACTGCGTAAAAAAAGACTTCGTTAACGGAGGTTTCAGTGTACTACGATATTGCAATCGCAGTGTTTAAATATGTTTTGCTACACACTAAGATTATTTCACCGAAATCTGTGAAATTTAACCGAAATCTCAACAGCTGAACGTTCGGTAAACAGTTCAGTGATTTTTCACAGATTTTCTGTCTTTTTTCACCGAATATCTGTGAAAAATTACAGGAAATCTGTGACAAATCACCGAACTGTTTACCAAACGTTCAGCTGTTGAGATTTCGGAAAATTTTCACAGATTTCAGTAAAATAATCTATGTGTGTATGTTAGTATCAATATCGGATCTTTTAATTTGACAGATTCAGACATCTTTTGACAGATTCAGAGGACTTCATAAGTAGTCCAATGTCAGAATTTTGGGAGCAGGTCACTGGATCTTTGGTTACGCGATTAGTGCACAGCTTATCGGTGAAAAGGGAATTTGGAGATCCAGAAGCCTTCGAAAACAAATCCAAAATAAGTTTGTGTACCAAAAAAGGATTTCCACAGGGATCTTTGAGGTTTACCTACGAGACTTAAAAAACTAGCCTCGGAATCCTCCATTGCATATCAAGTATTTTGATAACAGGAACGCCATACTGGCAGGTCCGAAATTTTCATTTTAAACTAGAGCCAGCTTTTCGCGGTGGTTTTTTACGTGGTACACGAGTAAATTTTACTCATTCGTATGGAGCAATTTCTAAAAGCGTACGTTACTCATGCACTGAGTGACCTACGCTGTTAGAAATTTCTCCATACGAATACGTTTTTTATCGTTTTTACCATGGGGCTGTACATAAACTACGTAGATAGTTTAGGGGGGCGTTGACAATTATCCAAGGCCCATAAAAATTAAAAAAAAAACTACAAGGGACAGGCCTATGGGGTTGTACGCAATGATAACGTAGGACTATGTGGTCTTATATAATAAATCTTATTTGTTAACTGCGGCAGGACCTTGTATTTGGTGTAGGAATAGGAACTATAGCGGGAATATCTCTGTTTATACTCTTTAGTATGCTGCTGATGCCAACGACCGGACACCACCACACACGGTGATTGTAACTGAATCCAATCAGCGGTTGAGGTCGCCTTGATTGCTAGCTGGTTGTGGGGAGCCTTTCGTTGTGTATAGGAGAACACCACCACTCACCACGCGGTGATTGAATAAACACCGTTTGGTGAGACCGGATGGAATTCAACTTTGAAATCTGTGTTAGGGAAATCGCTTTTCGCAGGCAATCGGTGATAATTTTAATTATCATAGCTACAGTTACACAATCGTGCAATTTTCAATAGTGTCATCTTGAAAAATGATAAAGTCTTAAATTTAACATATGCGTCGACATATTTCTGATCGATTGGTGATAGAATTATTGAAATTGGTGCAGGAGCAGCTGAGTTATTAACGTTCAAAATCTTTCATAAATTTGTTACATGTTCCATTTTCGGTTTTCACAAAGTGTACCCCCATTTAGAAATCACAGACGTAGTTCTACGTCAAAAAATGTATGGACAATTGTCTACGCAGGGGGAGGGGTGGTCAAGAATCCCAAAAAACTGTCTACGTAGTTAAATAACAGCCCCCATCATAAAATCGGATTTGGGTCAAAAGTAATCAACTACACTCCCATGAAAAAAAATGTATGTTTATATCTCTGTCATGTTCTCTTTAAATCATTTGAAAGGTATTGAATGGAACTTTCCTCGTAGGCAAATTGTTCAATATAATTTTCAAATTTTGTGTGCTAAAAGTTCACCCAAAGTTACAATATTTTTCAAAATTTACTCTGAAGAATCGTGACTGATTTTCTCAGACTTGGGTTGGTCAAATTTTGAAATAAAAGTAGTAGTAGAACACTTATGCTATACCATTCATACCATTCAAATAACCTTTGGAGATCGAAAATTGAACGTAAAATGAGAGATCATTGAACAAAACATATTTGCATGGTTTTTTTTGGGGTGTCCTTAAACTTATGATCGGTAGTGTAGGTACCGTAAGAAGGGGTGACATTCGGCTTAGGGTTGACATAGGGCCAACATTGAAAATGTTTATTTAGTCAAATATCTTGAATATACAGAAAATGAGGAAAAGAATATGTTCCTTGAACTTCTACAGTAAAGTGTAGATAACATAGACCAGATGCTTTATTTAAATAGTGCTGTAAAATTAAGTGTCATAAATAGTAGCACGTTTTTTAATGTCCACAAGCAAAAAAAGTTTGAACACACTTTTATGTGGATTGACACACGTGAACTTTAGCCATATATACGAAGTACATTGTGATCATAATCAAGCAAATTCTTAATAGCTACGTTAAATTTACATATTTTAATATATTTTAACCAAACTTATGGTTTGGCCCAATATCACCCCACATAAGGTTTTTCATTGGTCTATTTTGTATTTAAATTTAGTTAAATCAAGACCAACAATTGAAATGGCCTTAACTCCATTTTGTAAACAAACCTTGTAAGGCCATTTTCTCGCCAACCGAAGTCCGCAAAAGCAAACCAATATAATGAACAGGTAGGGTAAATTCTCCTTTACCCGATTGTGGTTTAGGTTTGCGAATGTAGGTTTGTTTACAAAATGGATTTAAGGCCATTTCAATTGTTGGTCTTGAAATGAGATATCATGAGGGCACCAGGACCTCGTTTTTACAGCATCGACTGATAAATGTACCATTTAATGTGTGTTCAATAAACGGCAGAAAACCGATTTTCAATATGTTTCATCGTTTTCGAGAAAAAAAAATCCAAACTTTCGCTTTTTTTCGGTCTTGCAGGTAGGCGTAACCCCTTAAAAAAAGTAGTGGCTTCTGTTGGCGCTGGTTCGTCATGCATAAGAGATACGGATTTGGGTCTTTAACCTTGAGCCTACAAAAACTCAATACATCAATTTGCGGAATTCTGTTGATGAAAAAAATTAGGGACAAATGAATGTAAATGAATGCACGAAATGAATGCAAATGATTTTCCATGCCTGGCAGTATCTTGACCTGACTGAGATTTCCGGCCATGGCTACACGAACTAGCGATGCAGCTTCCACGCCCAATCCTGCTGCTGCTGCTGCTGCTGCTGGTCCGTCTTTTTTGACGAATTTTAGAGAAGACGGCCCAGCAGAAGGAACAGCAGGAGCAGCAGTAACTAAAGCGGATGGAGGAGGAGAAGCACAGCTTCATAATGAACAAGAATTTTGTGAATTTGTGATCGATCGCGCTGTAGTTGCACTTCATGATGGCGTTCACCGCCAGGGCTACGCTCGGGAACTCGACCAATCCGGAGGAGGAACTTTCTGATTTCAGCGGATTCGCACTTCCGACGGGTGGCAGTCCTTGGTGGAGAATGCAGTCAGCAGCATATCCTCGGACGACATACGAGTGGGGTATTGAAGAAGTTGAGAATGCGATTTTTACTGGCCTGGGTCAACGATAGGAAGTGATTGTTCTTGGAGATGCTGTAGTCCTTGAAGCTGATCAAATAGTCCGGCAGGGTGGTGGACTCTGACAAGTAGTTCTGCTTGGAAAATGCAAACTGAATTTTGCTACCATCATTTCCATTCATTCAATGCTGTTCAAGTGCTGGATGCTGCGTTCGACTGGTTCGACTGCGATGGCGTCTCGCATCTGAACCATGGCGGTACCCTCCTTGGTCTTCAGGTATTGTCTGTTGCAGTGGTGACTGAATTTTTGGGAATATTGAGTCGCACTTTGATGGTACGCTGACGAAAAACAACGAACTGTTTTGGTTATTTCACGCCTAGAACGCTATTGAGTTTAACACATTTGGAAACAAAAAAGGTGTACCATTTGAATTTAAACACGTCTCAAAGTCATTTTGAATCTCATTCATACTTGGAAAACCATATAATTGTTCACAAATAAGTAATTTAGAATTGTTTGCAAAATTACAAATATTTTGCAAAATTATTTTTACACTTGTTTCGAGTAGAATGCAATGGGAGTGTAAGATCTTGAAATCAAAACAACAACAAAGACCAAAACAGACACTTTGTCTTTGTTTTGATTCCGAACAAAAATCAGTTGCGAGCTGTCACTTTGACAACTCTATCTGTCATACGCATGGCCCGCACTTATTTCATCCCCACACTTTCAAAGTGCGGAGTCCAGTAAGGTGTAAAATGCACAGTACTTTATCCTGACAACATTTCTGTACAGGCAGAACAGATTGAATAGCTTATCGGTGTTGGCTGTGTTTTAATCGAGCCCGTAGACCATCATCACTGCACCCTGTTGCTGTGCCGGTTGAATGAAGTTGGCTGGTCCGTTTCGGGCAGCTAGGTGGCAACCCTATCTTGTTTGCCTTGCCTTGACAAGAGCCAAGTTTTCCTGTAATTATTTACAGATATTTGTGAAAAATTCACAGATAATTGTGAAACATTACAAGAAATCTGCGAAACTGTTTACCGAACGTTCAGCTGTTGAGATTTCGGTAAAATTTTACAGATTTCTTTAAAAATTTCTAACTGTGTACAGAAGATTTTGAAAGCTCAGATATAGAGTTGAAGTTGAATAACACACTTAGAAAAATTCATGTAAATTTAGGTGCTCTGAGCCTGACATATACGAGCGTCAATATTGACATAAAATTGTGTCATAATAGACGTGAAATTCAAATCAATAAAACGTATTTTTCGTCGAATAACGAACTTTTCTGTCTCGGAGCATTTAATTTATATTACATGTTTGTTTACGTCTCATCTTTTATGTCAAAGATGGATTCCGTCACATGTAAAATTAGGTATTTCTAACTGTGAAGCTAAATATTCGCAATATTTCTTAATAATTCGGTTTCAATATTTAAATAGAGTGCAATTGCTTGTGTGAATTGGTTTTATACAAATAAATGCTCACACACATACACTAAAACAACAGGAAGAGGAATATTTCGTCTAATAGAAGATTATAAAGCATAATTCAAATATTTAAAAAAATCGATTTTACTCGAATCGACTTTTTTTTCTTTCGATATATTAGAGGATCGATTTTATAATCAGTTTTAGAATCGATTCGACAACATCGATTTTTTGTTTCAAAACGCCCATTCCTAGAGCCAACATTACTGCGGGCCCGCGAATTGTGGGCCCCACTGACAGCTCATAATTTATAAACAAATAGAAGATTCAAGCAGAATTTCGAAAAAGGTGTGACTGAAATTTAAGATAATCTTAATATTTTTGCTTCCATTTTGTGAAACATAAACATAGAACTTATAAAGCATAATTTTCCAATTTTCTACCACGAAGTCAACCATTTACATGGCATAAAAGGAGAAATAATATCATTTGATAAAAATAAGACAATCCAGTTACGCCATTTTTGCAGTTCACACTTGAATTGTGACGTTTCAGATATTTCAATATCATGGCGGCATATCACCCAGCTGGTTTCAGGTCAGCGGTTGTATCCTTCATCAGTCCGACATGTGTTCCGGCCAGTGTTGGTTTCCAGTTTTCCAACGGATTATATTCGGGCGGTGAAAAATTCGGTACAAATCCGTTTCCTCCGCCGGCTCCCAGAAGAGCTTGACTAAGCTTGAAGGTTGTCTAATGATTGACGTTCGTTGCGCGGAGTCGGCCTTCGTTTAGCAAAGGAGCTCGTCCGTTGCAGGCATCCTTGGAGACGGCTGCATCCAATGTGTAGTCCCAACTGGAGTCCGTGTCGTTTTTGTAAACATTGAAAAACAAAACAAAAACAAGAGCTGCTAAAATACCGGGTTGCCAAACAAGGAAATATTCACAAGCAAACAAAAGTCAGTTCAATGGCTTCTTGGCACCAGGGTTGCCAAAAGGAAATCTGTGTTTTTGTTCAAAAAAATCTTTTCATCTTAGTTTTAACGGCACCGGTGGTGTAGTGGTAAGCGTGATTACCTCTTACCCCAGCAGGCCTGGGTTCAATCCCAGTCGGCACCGCCGGGATGTTCTGAGGCATAACATCTCTGATCACGCCTTCCTTCGGATGGGAAGTAAAGCCGTTGGTCCCCGGTTCATGAGTTGATGGGTCGATAGGAAGGGTCCAGGTGTGGGAGCTGCCTTCCTGGCACGTCGGTAGCATTGGTGCTCAGCACGGAAAACAAGATCGACGGAAAAAACAAACCAAAGAAAAAAAAAAATTTTAGTTTTTTTCCAGAAAATCTGTGATGATGTCTGTGTTTATAATTTATTAATTGAACCGTTAAAAAATGTCATTTGAAAAGTGATTGAGCAATTTTTCTGACAAAGACAAAAAATATATAAAAATATATGTATCATAAATTGGTAAAAAATTATACCTCTGGCAGTTCTCATTCTCCTTTTTCATTTCGCAAAAAAAGCATGCATAGATATAAAAGATTGTGATGCATTGCATTGCACTGAAGTAAAAATAATTTTTTGTTACTAAACACCTCAAGTTTAATTTATTAAATGTTTGATCAAATTTTAAAATCTGTTAAAATCCTAGAAATCTGTAATCTGTGAGTACAGAATCTTGGTTTCAAAAACTCTGAAAATCTGTAGAAATACAGATTTACCTTTAGTTTTGGTAACCCTGCTTGGCGCAAAATAAGTGTGTAGAGTGACCACCCCTTGGTATTTTCTATTCGGCCCTATTGAATTTTGGCTCCTATCTTTGAAAAATAGACTTGGATTTTATAGAATTGACCATGCTGAATCCATACGTCAAAATGCAAATTTTTGAGTTTTTGTGAAAATCGAGTTTAAATTCACAAAAATACATATTTTGGTGGATGTTATCGATTCCTGTTCAGGCAAGTTGGATTTTGGCTCCTAATAGGCTTAAATTTTATATAATGGACCTTGCTGAATCCATACGTGATGGTACATTTTTTGAAGCATGCACATTTTTTTTAGAAAACTGGGTTTAAATTCTCAAAAATTCGTAGAAATTTGGGTTTCCTGTTCAGCCAAGTTTGGCTCCTTCCTTTGAAAAATAGGCGTGGATTTTTTAGAATTGCTTAATCTATAGCTAATTTCATAGAAATTTGGTTTTTCGGTTCTGCCAATTTGCATTTCGGCTCAGATCTTAAACTTGTATTTTATTGAATGGACCTTGCTAAATTTATACGTGAAGGTTGAACCGGGTCTGTAATTCGAAAAGTATGATTTTAGAAATGTGGGTTTCCTCTTCTGCTAAGTTGAATTTCAATATCGTCAAAATTAGGTTTTTATGTTCAAGATGGATTTTGGTTTCTTCCTTTGAATATTAGGCTCGGATTTTGTTGAGTTAACTTGTGATTTGTTCCGGCCTTATTTTGTTTTAAGAAAAATAGCTTAAGTATTTAAAGAGAAACTTGAAATTGTTGGCTGTTCTCCAACACTCGTTTCATATTGATCTCAGAAACTGTTACCAAAATCTACAAACATGATTCCAACTTTTCGTCTGACAAACTATAATAGAACAACCCACGGGCCAAATGCAAAGACTTTTTTTTAGGCTCGTTGCCCGTACATTGAGTTAGACTGATACACAGCTGTTTCACATCGATAAGTTGCTGAAAAATAAGCCGGATTTAATTTATTAATAAAAACTATGGATATTTACTATTTACAATTTCACTGGCGTAATAGGCTTTGAACTTGATGATTTTTACCAGGTTGAACATCTTACGTCAACCAGTCAACCAATCCATATGAAAAAAAAAACGTATCCCAAATGCCCTTATGCCAAACAGAGTATCAACATAAGATGTTTTTTTTTTCATTAACCCATTTGTCTTGATTCGAAAATGGATCTTTGTTGGCATCCAAATTAATCACATTAACCTTTTTTTTATCTTCCGAATCAAATAAAGTCTTATATCTTTTGTTATCTACACGGTACGGATCTAAATCATCCACGTCGTAGAGTTTCTTCCCATGAAAAGAATGCTCGAAAGCGAAACATTTAGGACAATTATTGTTAACAGATCAAAGCAGTTCCATTTCTCGAAACATTTTCATTACACCATATTTTACCGAGCTCCGAGGGATATCACTTCCTCTAAGCCACCCGCGCAATTTTCCCCATCGAATCAACTTCAATCACTTTCCCAACAAATCGCAATCTGCCCTCCGCCGATTCCTCTCCCCCCACCCCAGAAAAGCACTTCAGTTCATTACAAAGACCTGAAAATAGCTCCATTTCGTGGCTTCCGAATAGTCACATTTCCACGAAGGAGCATATTTTCATCCACTTTCGTGTGACACCGACCGTGAGTGGACCACCTTTACCGGTGCTGCTGTTACGTGGTAGCGGATTCCCATCGGATCCGGAAAACTCAAAATGGAAATTGTTTTTCGCGTCAAATGCAAAGCACCTCTTCCGTGAAGCATCACAGGAGGAAAAAATGAATTCGCGTGAAACCCGTTTCTTTCTGATGATTTCCGAAAGCTTAAAAGAGTTGTTGTTGCAACATCAACAACGACGACGACAATGTCAACGCGAAAATGTTATTTTTGTTCGGTCGAACTGGAACAGCTTCTTCCTTTTTCCTCCCCCGTCAAGGCGAGGCTGTGGAAAATTTAATTTACCGAATGCAGGATGTTGCGTCGTGAAGTGGATTTCTGGTATGGTCCAAGCCCACGCCAAGACCGGGGCCACGAGAGATGAGATTGAGTGGATTGCGGTCCGGTCGGTTGTTGTTTTATGATTATGGGAAAAAGTTGAGTTGCTTCTGGAAATTGCCCTGCGAAAAGCTGGAAAGTTCATTTTGAGTGGTGATGCAACGGCGCAACAGACGTTGCGTGTAATGTTTCTGTAACGAGTTGTAAAAGTTTGAATGATGGGATTTTCATAATCAGATTTACAGAGCAATAATGCAGTTGTGCTCGGAAATAAGGCTCTGGCTATTATTTCTTTGAGTACTTTGGAAACAATGTCGGATAACAAGCTCAGCTGCAAACCACCATCCACACAAGCAAAACCAAATTGACCCATTTACAACAAATATTTCCAGTTCAATCCTCGGAAGGATCCTCAATTTATCACTCCAAACCAACCGCCTTAAATCTACATTCGGTTTCCTCTTTCCCAAGCAATCTAAATCACACAAACGCATGCACACATCCTAAAATCCTCTTGGAACGGGCTTGGATACGTTGTATCGGAAGATCCGAAGATCCGGGTTCTGCGCCACTGCCACTGCCTCGATTCATCAATGTCATCTATGATGCATGGAGCGGCAACCCGTTATTTGAGTTGTCGATTATGCTTCGATGAATAAATCGTATCAAATCGAGATGCCACTTTTCGCTGACACTCCCACAACGACCGAACAGAGTGCTCAGGCCAAACCAATAGAGCCAACACAACGCCGTTCATCGTCGTCATCGTCACCGGTCTATGTGCGTTCGTTCGTTCGTTCGTTCGGAGGGTGCTGCTGAAAAACGGATTAAGTGCTCCTAGTCGTCGGTCGTTCTCGGTTTCTCGGCTGGTGGGTGATTGCAGGAAAAATATAGTCGATGGCTATCGGCTCGAAAGCTGACGTTGCTCAAACCGGAATATTGCCTACGGCACCGACGACTACTCGGAAGAGAAATTGATGCCGAAAAATTAAGGGTCAAATCGCGCTGACGGGCGCACATTGTTTCAAATTGATTCTGGCCTGGCGAGACGGTACGATGCCATCAAGGTCATGAGATTGCTGCCGGGGGTGCAAACAATGCGAAATGGGCTTGTCTGGAAGGTTCCAATATTCCCACGTGGTGTTATGAGTGATTGTAAATTGGTTCGTTTTTTTTTCTGTCTTTGCTTGCTTGCTTAACTTAGGGTTTTAGCACTTCCACTGCACAATGAGCCATAAATGAAACACATATATCTAGATAGAGCTGGAATTAGGGCGTAACAGCCTTTGTAAACAATGCCTTCTCTCGTCAATTTATAGGAATTCAAGGTACGCCTACACAAACCAGCATATACATCGTGTAGGGGAAGTCGATTTGCCAGCGAGAGCCTTAACTTTCGAGAAATCATCAATAGAAGTCATTGTTTACAAAAGCTGTTACGCCCAAATTCCAGCTTTATCTAGATAAAGCAGGAAAAAATCAATAACGCCCTGGGATTGCATCCAATTGAGTTGACGTATTCAGCAAAGATTCTTGACATAGTTTGGACAATAATTTGGTAGATAGAAATAGTTCAAGTTTTTGCCGCAAAGATGGCGCAGCGATGGAAACTTTTTTATTTCGCAAGGTCTTCAGTATAGTTTTTGAACGTGAAATTTTAATGAAATGTGGTTAAAGACATACAAGCTTAACATCGTCAAACAACGGAGATAAACGGTGTTCTGTAAAATTTGTCTGAAATTAACGTTTTTAGTATTAACTTTTAGAAATTCGTACATTGAATACTTTTACCATTTTTCATCGATCGGTTTTTGTCCAGCCAATGTTTTCAAGAACTTTACTTTTATTTTAATAGTTCTAAAAAATAAATATCACATGAAATTTGAAAAAAAAAATATCCATGATCTGATTATTGAGTATTCAGGTTTCAAGGTTAGTGCGGAAAATTATCTACTCAGTGATGTTTTAGTATGTATTGCTATGTTGCTGCTAGTGCAATTGAGATGAAAATAGCTTACAGAATTTTGGAGTTGAAAGCTCTCTTTTAACGATCTCCTACCAAAAGAATCCGACCGTGAATTAGCGTTTGATTAACTATTTCTTGCGAAGCTGGGTCTCAAAATGTGCTCAAGGGAAAACAATATAGTGGGATTAAAGACAATTGTTTGATATGTAAGATGTACATAGGAGAGCTGGATGAATTTCTGCTCCTAGCGTTGAGTTCTGAAACAGTGAGAAAAGAACTTCCCGTATCATACAGTAAATCAAGGTAAGAAACGAATCATGCACATGCTTAAATCTTTACGCAATTAAACAAGTCTTTTGTTGTAGATTGATATCGAGATAGCTGCAGTTTCCTTCACACAACACTATCAATGAATGCGTTGCCTTCTTGCCGTGGCAACACTCGATTTCTGTCTTTTTTGCTTTCTATAAAATGTATCGAACGCTTTATTCATTGTACTAAACCCCTCTTCATGGGTGGACCTATAACCTATAATGTGGTATTTCATGAAAAAATGTTCAGAGAGCACTAGTACATATCTGAGGAAAGTAATAACTAATGAAATTGTATTGTCAAAAACTGGTGGGCACTGTATCTGGATTTTTTTTAATTACTGGAAAATCAGGAAATAGGGGAAATCAGGAAATAGGGGAAATAGGAAAAATGCTGATGTTCAATAAAATTATCTGAACTTCTACGAAGTTTACTGAAGTTCGTTGAGCTTTAACAAAGTTAGCTGAACTCCTATAAAATGTGCTGCACTTCTATAAAATGTCTAGAACTTCTACGCAGCTGCCAGAACTTATACCAAGTTTCTTTAAGATCTATGAAAGTCCTTAAAGCTCTCCAACGTTCCTTGAATTTTTACCGAGAACACTTACTTCTACACATTTCGCTGGACTTCTACGAAGTTCTCATGACTTGCCTAAACTTCACCTTCCTCCACACGCATTTTTTTAAGTAGCATGTGAAGGCATGTAAAGCCATATTGTCGATCTCTGACAAAGCGTTATCGTTCAGCTCGTTGATCGCTTGTCATTTTGTCATTTGGAAATATGATGAAATATCCCAACTAACATTTTCAGCTTTATAAGCCATCTGTTCCAGCATTATGCTCTAAAGTAGCTGAAAAAAGCTGCATATACAGCTACAAGCAGAAGCTACCAAAATAGTCTTGGAAAGCGTTTACTCAACGTTTTCTCAACCATTATTCAATTTGTCAGTCCCACAATAAAAGCTAATGTCACTTCCATGCAAATATTAATCAACTTTCAAATTGTAGCTGCAAAACGAAGCTAATAAAGTGATATATTACTCATTTGATGGCTTTCTACACAACCAACCACTCTTGCTGAATAACATAAACATCAAAAGTGCTTTTTCAACAACAAAATAGCCGGCGCCGGTGGTGTAGTGGTAAGCGTGACTGCTTTCTAACACCCCAACGGGTCTGGGTTCAATCCCAGCCGAGGTCGGTGGGATTTTTCTGAGGCATAAAAATCTCTGGTTACGTCTTCCTTCGGAAGGGAAGTAAAGCCGTTGGTCCCGGTCCATGTGTATTGAATGGGTGCGATATCCTACGCACACACTAAGAAAAAGTCATGTAAATTTAGGTGCTCTGAGACTGACATATACGAGCGTCAATTTTGACATAAAATTGAATCATAACAGACGTGTAATTCAACTCAGTCAAACGTACTTTCCATCGAGTAACGAACATTTCAGTCTCGGAGCACTTAATTTTACATAAAATAATTGTTTACGTCTGATCCTTTATGTCAAAGATGGATTCCGTCACGTGTAAAATTAGTTATTTCTAAGTGTGCAGGTGTGGAAGCTGCCTTCCTGCACATTCGGTTGCCGTTAATGGATGGTAATCGATGTCCGTCGGTGATTGGCACTAAATTGCGGAACAGAGACCGACGTTAAATAGCGGAAAACAAGAACAAGAAGAAGAAGAACAACAAAACAACCTGTACTCAGCTAATAAACTGTGTTAGCGCTACTTTGGATGGATTTTTACAGTCAACTAGTTTTATTTTCAGACGTGTGCAGATTTACAGCTTTTACTCTGCTCTTTTACAAAGCTGAATCAACAAGTAGAGAAAGTGATTCATGTGCACTATTACAAAGCAACTACTCAGCGATATTGTTGTAGCAGGTTATGTCGATTTGTTTACGTCAGTTCAAAGTGTTGGCGTAGCGAAGTTGGTAGTGTCAAGGTTTGTCAATGTGGTCGTCTTGAGTTTTTGAGTCCAGGCTCCGGTGCAGGGTATGAATTTGGTGGTGTGCTTATAACTAATTTCGAGTAATTTGATTCGCAGCTAAATAAAATCAATAAATTCCTCCTTTAAATAAAGTAAACAATATTGAAACCGGCTTCACGATAAAACTGTGTAGTGATTATTGGATTGTCAGGAAGAGTTTGAATAAGCGCCTTTCAAGCTCACACACAACCAAACAGCAGAATAACAGCTGTATAGAAGCGTAAATTGAATATGCAATAAAAGCTTGTCACAACCGTCCCAACAGCCATAAGTAACTGAGTAAGTTCGCCGAATTTTCTCACATAGAGGTTGAGTAAAGGTTACCTCATATCGTATAGCATTTGAATACAGCTTGAGGCTGCATAAATTAAATGAGGAAAGCGTTTACAATGTGAAAATTGTTAGTTGGGATCGATGTAATATAATTTTTCAAAATGATTTCTTCTTGTCTAGAACATGAAAAAAGCAGTCTTTATATCGACGTTCATAAAAATCATGTTTTGTAGTCATATGTTATCGCTATTTTATCGCTGTTAAAAAGTAATCCCACAGCACAAAAAATACTCAAAATAATGGAGAGGCTCAATATAATTTTGAAAGGGGCCTGGCTCCCATGGCACCCTCATTAGCTTTGTCAATGTGCATTGCAAAGATTTATACAATAAAAAGAAGCCTAGTATGCTTGGTTTCAATATATTCGGCTCAGTAAGCAAAAATGGTTACCACTAGGCCCCCGGGCTCCTGACTTCACAAAATACCACTAATACCGATGACCTAGCTATTCAAATGGAAGAAAGTTCCTGGCAGAGTTCAACTAAAATAGCAGTCTCCTGGTCGAGAAATTTATCTGGTTGAGATATATTCCCTGATATAACCATAGAGGTAACTCTAAGACTAGAAGGTCCCGAAATAACGTGCTCAACTTTTTGGCTCAGCTCTGGTACTCTCTTCGGTCCCAAGCTAATGATTCACCCCTCGAAAAACCAATAACCCCTCATTTTATCTGTCAAACTTTCATAGCGAATCAAAACAAACATTGCGTAGTACTAGAATTTCGACTAGAATAGGGTACGTTAATCGTTTGCTTGGGACCAATAGGCTACTAAAGTGGTGAGCCAATTTAAAATCGTTAGTTTCGTATTGATTGTTGATATAACTGTGCTTACCACGCGTAAATGAAAGCATAAATAGTACGTACGAGCTGAGAAAGCTCTCCATTAAAAATCTTTTGATTGCTCAAAGAACACTAAGTGAAGAGTAGGCACAGAGTTCCACTTGGAATGTGCTAGCCAAAGAGACAGAACAAAACCTAAAGCTAATCCAGGAAAACATCCAGAGTTCCAATAGATTAAAATGTTGAGCGATTCTTCGACGTCACCTATCACAGCTAGCAATGGGCGATATTGGATCGAAACACAAAAATTGAATTCTTTTGGTTCGATTAATCAACTTTTTTGAATCGATCTCATCCACGACAAAAATCGACTGGATCGACCCTTTTCATTCGATTTTTGTTTGGATCCAAAATCAATTTTTTTTATTTTTCATATGTTAATCTTTTGTTTTTTTTAAATAGTTCGTTTTTGACCAATAAAGCGAATATTATAACCTGTTAAATCACTCACCTAATCAAATATCCTGAGCAAAAACTTCCACATGTCCAATGTAATAAAAATAGTCATTTACTATATTCTTATCATATAGGGGAATTGGTCTATGGATCTGAGATTGGGCCCATCGCTAAAAATCTGCTATTTATCATTTTTATCTAGATGAACACGTCATTGGGACGGTACTAATGGATATTTTTGGTCGCTATTGAAAATTCAGTCGATTGCTGAATTTATGTATGGGCCCAAATTAGGGGCATTTAGGCCGACATTACATCCATTTCCACTATGTATGTTACACTTTTACTGCGTACGTACTACTTTCCTATGATCCGTTATATTTGAAACATTTTTATTCCATTTGGAAAAGTGAATCGTTTCAAAAAGATAGATTCAACAAGGGGTTTTCAACTCTGCACACCTTAATCTGTGCCAAGAGTTTATGGAGTGCCGAAAGCTGTGCCAATCATTCCGAAGTAGGCTGAAGTGTATCAATCAAGGTGTCAATATCTCATGAGTTTGACAACCCTGAAGTTAGACTTTTGTGATTGTGTTTACATTATCAATTTATCTAATTCATGACCATTGGTCATGGCAAATAATAAGCATCACTTTCATTAGAATGAAAGCGGATTGGGCAGCGCAAGAGGAACTGGAAGCAACACAACCTATACGACCCGTCCACAAGAAACGGATAGTGGACGAAATTTTCACCAGCTGCCAGTAAAATGCTCCCCGACAAAATTGGAGGCGAACCAGCCTAAGGCTGAAAGCCTCCTAAATAAAGCTAAATTAATTAATTAATTCCCCGACAAAATCAAACCCAGAATTCTAACGGACGAAAGTTCACTCCCAGCCTAGCAACAACATCTTCGAAACAGTTCTGATCGACTCAGAACTACGCAACCTCGAAGACATCACCCAAGCCTATCGTATCGCAGATTGTGATGTTCCCTACCATCACCCAATTACACACGCCCAAGCCTATCAAGTTCACGATTCTTTGCAGATGTGATACTTTCCACACCAATGGCCAATGTACCACCAGTGAAAACCATTAAATGTCACCCCCTTCATATCTGTCGTACTTCGGAAATGGTGGACGATCCAGATAAATTTCGCATCTACAGTTCAAGGCCTTATAATTGA
Organism: Ochlerotatus camptorhynchus; assembly: GCF_037179485.1. Taxonomy (NCBI): domain Eukaryota; kingdom Metazoa; phylum Arthropoda; class Insecta; order Diptera; family Culicidae; genus Ochlerotatus; species Ochlerotatus camptorhynchus. The sequence continues at coordinate 4,734,313 of NW_027040766.1, read as the reverse complement.
TTGACTGGTAGGCCACCCATCGCAGCGGATCCTTTTGAGACGAACTAGTGCAACAGAAGAGTGCAGATTGGATCGTTGATGATGGGGTATACTCACGGAATAGAATGTAATTGCATTTTTAATTGCATTGATTTGTTCCTATAAATCCTATACTTTTTCACTAAGGTAATCGTCCAGACCTGAGGGAATATTTTAATACGTATCGACATCCCCCAATAAATACTGGGACTTCTATGGACATCCCTATAAAGTCCTGTGGATTTCCCATCGAAGTCCATACCAATTGAAACCAATGTCTGACGTTTGTTCTGCATAACAACCATGTAAAACAAAAAATATTGTCGTCGTTCAGAGGATTTTTGTCCATTCAGTTCGCCGATCGCATTCCACACCGTACCGTCGTATTGGAGGATCTTACAGGCATTTGACCAACCGTTGCTGGAGGGAACCCATTTTGGCCACCTTAACTGTTGTATCGACCCTCTCGGCCGACCATGGTGTGGAAGAACTCTGTTGGCGTGAAGCTATTCTGGACGAAACCTCAAGCTGCTGGGATTTTCACTACGAATCGGATGAGATAAACTTAGTTTCATGATGCAGAAAGGTGCAGGCAACACTAACAGCATTTTTCTTTGGAATCCGAACCCAATGTGAAGCCCAATGGAGTAAACAAAGAAGTCAACCTTAGCAACGATTTGCAAAGTGTCAACTCTCGACAGTGATGCCGTTTTATATTATGTCGATTGTATCCTACTTGCCAACGTTTGTCCTAAAGAGCCGAATAGTGTGCCATGCTGTGTTTCGGCACAGTGTGCAGAGTTTATTTTCCCTTGAGATTCAAAAATGATGGATTAAATCACTGAATCGAATATGTTCATAATCAAATAAATCGATTCTTGCCTCAAAATCGCCCGCTAATCACAGCCATCCCGCACCATAAGCGTTAAGCAATCAATCTCAATGACGGTTCGATTCAGAATGCTTTTCTGTCACCACATCACATCATTGAACATGGCATTTTACAAGATGGGACCAAGTGGCCCAACGGTAAAGAGAGATTTTCAAAAGCCTCAACAAGCGGATCACTTTTCAGGTAGGTAGGTACCTACGTTAAGGTGGTTAAATCTAGAGTGTCGACTTTCCATGCTCTCAAATTTGGAATACACCTTTATCCCTCGTCAGACAGATGAGTGGAGTCGAGTGTGGAGGCATAAGCAACAGATAAAAGGTCAAGGACGAACCCAAGTCGGGTTTTCCCCCGGTTTTTCACGTGTCTGCTTCGCAATGGATTCTGGGAAAGAGAACACGATATCGATTTTTCTGGAGCTTGTTTTAATTTTCCGGCGGGATTTACAACAACGCTTGCCACGGTTTTGATATATGTGGGAAGCGCCATGAACATGGAACACTTCCGCACGGTAGAGCTCTCCGGGTTCCAGCATCATGCCAAGGATGGATATCTTGTTTGTGTGTAAACGGCAATAAACAGGATACTTTAAGGCATCCGGTCGCTTCTCGACGCAGCAGCAACGTGCGGATGAACATAAATTACACTCAGTTCTACGGGGATTAACTCAGTACCATATGGCGTTCGGGCGGGATCTTGCCAGTGGACTGACTGACTTGAGTGCGGTTGGCAAAACTGGTTAGCAAGAGGTGTACAGTTAGCAGATGGCTGCATTCCGGGGGAGGAACGTAAATTTTCCTGATGAAAACATTAATTGTCTTAGCGAAGGTCCGGGCAAGATGAATGAGGAGAAACAGATTTTTTTTATGGAGCCAGCTGGTCAAATGAAAAGCCATGGTTGCTCGAAATGAACAGCTAGAATGTCTATTTACAAAGGTCATATCCCATTACCACTACGTATAATGCATTAACAAAACTCACATATCTGACACTATTCTTCAGCTCTCTATTCCAGTTATAACTGCTCCGAGTGCTGATGGTGAAACGAAAGTATGCTGCTGGGTCGGGCAATCGTTGTGCAGAAGTAAATATACATATTATAGAGCAAGGCGGTGATTCCATAACTACATGCTTACAGAGTGTCGGATAATTACATTACAAGTGACATTTGACATCAAATTACTCAAGTAAGAGCGCATTTTGAGCTTTTTGCGTTGACTAAATGTTCAACCGTGTGGCAAGCTTTGGTTTGACGGATTGTCAAACTTTATCAAAATGCGTCCGAGTTACTTTTGAAGCATCATAATTGAATTGGAATAAAATTGAAAATGTTAAACAAATTTGAATGGTTCGTGTTTGAACACAACTCCTACTCATGGTGAGCATTGGAAAATGATATTATAATGCTATTAAAGTGCAATTATATGGCTACATTTTCGCAACCAAATTGTTCACATAATTATAACACACCCTGTTTTGCACGCTAGGTTTTGCATGATGTGGAATGTTGCAAATAGAAGTTAATTTGAATTGTGTATCCATCGGACCTGAAGCTGTTTCAGTTTATATAAATGCACTCAAACTTTTTAATTGCGTACAAATAGTTTTTATAAACACAATACGACCCGTATCCTATAAAAACAATGTAAGCTTACAGTTCTAATTTTACTGTTCAACCAACCTGTGCGGTATCATCACAATAGTACCGTAAGTGGGGGTGATATTGGGCCAAAAAATCAAAATGTTGCGTTCCCTGCCTTACAATATTCAAATTTTAGCAATGATATATTTGCGACTGTCATGAAAATGGTTGATTGAAATTAATATCTCATTTTCCAATTTTGGCTCAATGTCACCCCGTCTTACGGAACATGGAATTGTCTGGGCAAGCTGCCGGTTCACTTCCATATGCGCAAATCTCACAAACCGGCACACTCATGGAAACCCTTTAGCGTAGCATTAAAATTTCATTACAATAACTCTCCGGACCAGGAACGACTGTACCGGCAGCCCAAAGGATGAAGGGGGAGGCATACAATACCCGAGCAAAGTCTGAGATCAAATTGAAATCTAAATTTGATGTTGTGATTTCGCTGATAATGATTGCTCAGGTTGCTGTCATTTTGGTAGTTTTAACGGTTAAAATATCAAAATTGAGAGCAAAAAAATCTTCCTGTGACATCACTTTGAAAACTATTTCTGCTATCAGTGAGAGCAAACTGAAAACTCAATTTTATATCAATTTTTCCTGTTGATAACATAACAAGTATTCAATTTGATGTTATGCTAAGGAAAGAAAACAAACCCGCAACAACATATTTTTGAAGAGCAAATGTACAGCAAAATTAAAACAAAATTTGTCAATTGCATAAACTGAAATCAAATAAGGATTTCAGTTTGATGTTGATATCAAAATTTGATTTCAATTTGCTGTCATTTTGATGCTGGACTTTGCTCGGGTAGCCGTCCGCTTCCACGGTTTGTTCACTCCCAGTTCGGCAGTAGAAGTATAGTCTAGTTTCGGGCACCGCCATAGTTCTTGGTTGCTCGGTGGAACGCAATCGTTTCTCAGCTGTAAAATAAGCATAAAATTTACTTTACGACTTTTGATAAAACGAAAAGTCCGACTTTCTTCGGGGAAATCCATATTTGCAAACGCGCTCCCCAATCTTTGCTTCATGCTGGCCGTAGTGCAGCTGTTGCTTCTCGCTAGATGAAACAGACGACTGTTATGCTTGACTCAAGAAAGCAACCGAAGGGGTTTTTCGCAAATATTTAGATAAAGGATGCAATTATACAATCTGAGAGAAAGACCAAGCACGGTAACACAAATAGAGCTAATATACTACAGTACGATGCATTCGTTTAGCCTCACTAAAAAAATATAGTCGTCCGCTTTTTGTTTCAGTGCAAGAAATCTTATTACGTATGCATGTGGTAGTGAGATGATCAACCATGTTTACAAGCTCTTTGCGACAGCTTTTACCTTTGTCAGTAGGTAGTAGATTTCAGTTGCAAACGTTTAGACGCAGTAGATGCTTATCACCATTTTACTTAAAGTGCTTTATATTTCGCAACAGTTTGTACTACATCTGCCTTCTCCTTTTTTTTTTATTTTTGCAGTACATGTCATTGATTTTGATTTTACCAGGCATGGGAAACGCAAAACGATTGACCGATGTTGAAAAGAGCCAAATTCGGGTTCTGGCACATTCTGGTCGATCTAATCGTGAGATTGCTCGGAAGATCAACCGATCAGAAAAGGTTGTTCGGAATTATTTATCTAAAAAATCCGAAGGAATATGATTTCAAAGTACGTACCGGGGGGAATTCAAAATTGACATCCAGACAAAAAGGACCCATTCGGGCCGAAGCAATGCAAAATCACTTGAGCTGCCACCAGATTATTACCAAACTCGATCTTCCAGTTTACAAAAGTGCCGTTGGTCGTGGTTTAAGGCAAAGGAAATCACCGTTGTTGAATGCCAGCTCTAAGTCCGGAATGTAACCCTATCGAGAACCTTTGGGGAATAATGGCATCAAAGGTTTACACAAAAGGACGTCAGTTTAACACCACGAAGAACCTCAAAGCGTGCATACGGGAATGCTGGGAGCAAATCGACGCACAAACAATCCAGAATCTTGTTACCTCAATGCCCAAGCGATTCTTCGAAATCATTAAGAACAAAAGGGGGGCTACCAAGTACTAAAGAATCAACAGTTTATGAAAAATTTGAACTTATTTTACTTTTCCACAGTGCAACTAAACGAATGCAATACCTTTTTTACGAAGACTACGTCTTATGGCAACATATTGGGGGTGTAATTTCAAAAAATCAAAATCAACCGCATTTCGAAAAGAGGTCAGATTTTGACCACATATAACACTGTCAATAGCAGATGGATTTTAATTCTAAACCAGCAAAACGATTGGAAATTTATCCACCATTCTGCAAGAATGAACACTTTATTAATTTTCAATAAGTCACTATTGAAAAATATATTTGTTTTTTATCTTGAAAACTATCCTACTGAGATTTTTTGGGCTACATTTTTGGACCTGGCGCATGATTTTACATGGGAAATGACCATCAGCGTACAAATTTCAAATATGCTGTAAACTAGTGTTATTGTTGTTTAAGAGTTAATTTTAATTGAACGTTCGCTCGCCTTTCTGCCTTTCACCCCCAAAGATCCCAGTACCCAGTACCCAGCAACCAAACGTTTGTCGTCAAATGCGTAACAGTATTGAAGTGGTACATACAAATCCTCGCTATGACCGAGTACCATCCCAAGTAACAATTAATTAGACCTTTATTTGACTTGTAGAATGCTTTAAAATCTCGATAAACATCTAGAGACACTTCGTAAGGTTTTCTTCAGGACGCTACACGAATAAAATTTCAAATATTGTTTTTATGTGTCCCACACATGATTTTTTGATGGAGGCGAACCAGCCCAAGGCTGAAAGCCTCATTAATAAAGTTAAATAATAATAATAATGATTTTTTGCAACTGCTTTTTGGAATCGGTTGCGCATCACCTTCCCCAGCAGACTTGTTCTTCGTGAGAATCGACATCTCGTTCGGAAACGTTTTCCACTGCACCTGCTTTATGATTACCACTTCCGCCGCCTGCAGCTCCTCTTGATGCAACTCGCCAGAAATGTTGCGTCGCTTTCTGTTCATGTTGTTAGTGAAACACAGCAAATAAGTTACGGTGCGATGTAGCCCTTCCAATTTCGGGAACCTTTCGAACTGAATGACAGACTCATATGGAAAGTGGAATAGAACAGAAGGTCGTATTTCCTCCGTCTCGACGGTACACACCAAAAAATTATGAATTTTATTGGTGATGTAAATATCCATGCATGCTAAAATTGAATCATGTAATTTTCCTTTTCACGTAAACTAGCAAGTTGCAAGAAATATTGCTTACAAAGATGGATGATTGCATACAATGCTTAGAATATTTCATTAAATGACTCATATATTTACACGATCTGTAATGTGAATTTGTATGATATGTGACGCTCCATTTATGTGCATCATAGTGACAGAAATTTACACTACTTTTTCGAACTGTGTAGATAACTCTGGAGGGATCGGCCAATGGTATTCTGGGTTCTTAAGAAACTCTGGTCCAGAAAACCAGTGGCTATCGGTACTAATATACCCAAGTAACCATAGGCCCGTTATTTCGCCTTTTTGGCTATAACAGTGTTTGCAAGCTCTGATGAGGCCCGTATATAGTCAAAAAGGCAAAATATCGTACCTATGGTTACTTGGGTAGGGTCCTCTACCCCACTTAGTCCCTTCATCGGCCGGGTTAGACAACGATGGCACGTATCTCCACTCATCTACACTGGTATTTTCCAGGATCTCTCCTACTCTGTGGGCTACGAACGGTCGGTAGTTGCGTGGATCTGACCTGATTAATGAAAGCGCCGTAGTGTTGTCTGTCCAAAGATAGCGTTTCGTGATTGGAATGCTATGGTTTTCCTGAACAAATTTCAGCATCCGTGTGCCGAGTACGCACCCTTGTAGCCATGCTTGGCATGCACAGTTGTACACACCAACTGCTCATTTGGTAATAACTTTTCACTCAGATGTTGAAATTTATTTTTCTTTAAAGTAATTGATAGATTAGGCTCATAGTTTACTATAGATATGCGAAGATTAGGTAAAGCTTAACATTTGAATCAGCACTAATCAATTTTACACTTAAATTCCGAGATGTGTAGTGAGCATTTCTCACCTCATTTTTACATTGCAAAAACAAGTACAGTCTACTACTAGCATTAAAATCTACTTTATTTGACATATCTATAACAAGCTTACACTCTAATCTATCTACTGCTTCAAAAAGAATTATGTTCCGTCAACTGTGTGCAAAGCTATTAGCAAATGATCCAGTTCGTGACCAAAACTGGGTATGCCAAGCATGCTTTCAGGTGGAATGATATGCTTTGAGCCAGAAATTGAAAATTTTGGACTAAAATTCTCTTCTACAAAGTTGTTCCTTATAGTTATGCCCTCATTTTTATGACAATGAATTCTAGGGTATTCTAACTTATTTGTTTGAATAAATTAAGGTATACATTCTTGGGCAAAGTTATAGCTGAGCTAATTTCAAGCAACTTTGTATGAAACAACTTTTTTGTATCTCTTAAATTGGCCGATTTAGACTTATTTTCTTGAATTGAGTTAGGGTGGCTCTAAAAAAACAGTTGTTTTGCTCTAGTTTTCTTATTTCGGATTTCTCAGCAAAGGAGTCTAGAAATAACTTTTAGATCTTAAGATGGCGCAAATTTTTGCCGCACAAAGCTTGTCAATATCTTTCGCCGATCAAGAGTTATTGACGTTTTTAATACTAAAAATATGCACTTTTCAAATGTTAATATCTCTGGTTAAGGCAAATAAAAAGTTTTTCTACGGTATTCATTGTCATAAAAATGAGGGCATAACTATAAGGAACAACTGAGTAGAAGAGACTTTTAGTCTAAAGTTTCAATTTCAGGCTCATAACATATCATTCCACCTAAATCTGCATTCTGGACCACTGTGCATTGGCTTCAGAGGAGCCACCTTCACCTTTGCTGCAAGCAAAGAACACTGTCCGTTACCTGCGGAATCCATCACGCGTAGATACACGACGCAACAATACACCGCAGGACTTGCGTCGACAAAAACGTGCAGCTGTGCATGTTCATAGGTGGAGCTCGTCACTGCCCCGAAGTAGCATCTCGAAATACGAACCGTTGATATAAACTGGATCATTTGCACCCAGTCCCGCCAGCGATTTAGCTCATCGTCCTTCATGTTTTCATCCCAGTTGATTCCGGTTCGCCAGAGTTCCTGTATGAGTACCTTTCCGTGAATTAGGAAAGTCGCAAGTAGTCCTAGCGGGTCGAACAGCGTCATCACACAGCGCAACACTTGCCGTTTCGTAGGTCGAGTAGATGTCTCGATAAGCGTGCGTACCTCCTCGCTCATGTGCGTTGAGAAGCATAATTCATCGGTTGCGGGCATCCACACCATTCCGATCACCCTCTCAGTGTGCTCCTTGTCAACCAGGTTGATGTTCTTGTTTCTATCGGTCTCTGGCTCTCCCAGAAACTCCATCACTGCATCGCTGTTGGCATTCCAATTCCTCAGAACGAAGCCACCATTGCGATGAGCAAAGTGCACTTCTGCAGCAATCTGCTTGGCTTCCTCTTCATCCCCGAAGCTGTCGAGATAGTCGTCGACGTAGTGATTGTCTACTATCCGTTGAGCTTCACGGGGGTACTGCTGCGAGTGCTCCTTGGCGTTTAAGTTGTTTACGAGCTGCTCTAAAGCCGGTGAGCAGGTTGCTCCAAACGTAGCTACGTCCAGTACGTAGACTACGGGAGGCAGTGTAGGATCGAAGCGAAATATAAACCGTAACGACTGCTTATCGCTAGCTATCATCAAGATTTGATGAAACATCTCTTGGATGTCTGCGCTGACTGCAATGTGAAACTGCCGGAAGCGGAATAAAACGGCAGAAAGAGCGGTCAATTGGTCGGGTCCCTTCAGTAGATGACTGTTCAACGACGATCCATCCACCTTTGCAGCAGCGTCCCAGATGATGCGCACCTTTTCTGGCTTCCTCGGGTTCGTGACTGCTCCCAACTTTGTCCGTCGCTACGTGCGTGTAGCCCTTCGTCACGTAATCGCGAACTTTCTGCTTCAAAATCGAATCTCGCTCCATACGACGTTCCAAACATTTCATGCGGCTCAGCGCCATAGGATAGCTTTCCGGTAGCTCGACGTAATCCTTCCGCCACAACAGTCCGATTTCGTATCGGTCTCCAACTCGCCTGGTCTTTTGTTCCAGCAGCTCCTGCTGCATGTTGATCCTCGACCGAAATAATAGGATTGGTCGTTCCTACTTCTTCCACAGCAAAAAATTGCTTCACTGTTTCGTGCAGTTCTTCGTTTAGCGTGCGGTCGCACATGTGAAAACTGTATGCTCTCTGCTCCACCTGCTGCTGCTGGCCGTAGACACACCAACCAAGCCTGGTTCTAGCTGCAACTGATCCGTATCCATCTCCTTCTCTAATCTTCAGCGGTAGGGCCAAACGCAGATTGTCGAGCCCAATAAGAATCCTAGGAGTAGCGTCCTGGTAGCTCTTCAAAGGTAGATGCTTCAAGTAATCCAAGCGCTTTGCTGTATCCTCCAGATGAAAGCTTTGTGACGGTAGATTCAAACTCTCAACCGTTCGCGCTCCAACTATTCTGTGCTTCCGATCTTTACCTTCACCAGAGATCGAAATGGAAACACTCTGGGAAGATTTCTCTGTACGGGAAGTGTTTGCCATCCATCTCAGGTAGAGAGGATGTGGACTGCCGGATATTCCCAGCTGGTTCATCAATCCCCCTTTCACCAGCGTTAATGAGGACCCTTCATCTAGAAAGGCGAAAGTATTCACCTGACCGCTATTCCCATAAAGAGTCACGGGAACTATCCTGAAGAGTACGCTTGAACTCATTAGATGATGAGTGTGATTATCCGCTACCTGTGTGACGCCATTCGATGATCTTGGCGTTGAATGTAAGAGAGGATGGTGTCTATACTGACAACCGTCGATGCCATAGCTAAACAAGCAGTTTTGGCAGACACCCAGTGAACGAATTTTCCTCCAACGATTCTCGATGCTGAGAGCTTTGAATTCCCCACAGTCTCTGATGCGATGCCCAGCTTTGCTGCAGTTCGTGCATTCGATCTTTTCAACCTGCTTCTGTAAAGGTACTTCGGATCATCCTTCGCCGGTGGACGCGTGTTGGTTGATGAATCCTTTTTGCTTCACTCGAATGAAAGTACACTTGTAGCATCTTCCACGACCTGCTGCATACAAGCACAGAACGTTCTCATGTCTACGAGGCCAACACCTCGTCTGTACCCAGCACACATCATCTTCTGGTCCGCTGGAAGTTTAGTTACCAGTTCCTGCAACAGTGTAGGATTAGACAGGTGACTGAGTTCGTTCGCTGCCTCGATGTGATCGCACAGTGACTGTATCGCGGTCCCATAATCGATTAACCCCTCTAGCCGATCCGATCTTGGAGCTGAAATCGATCGAACTTTCTGGAGAAGAGTGTTGATTAGGAGTTCCGGACGTCCGTAGCGCATTTGTAGATGACCTGTCGTACAGTGGAAGGTATCACAAGTCGACTCCTTACACTCTCGAGTGCACTGGGTCGTCGGTGAAAGCAGGGAGATCCCTAGCTAAGGACTGTCGGACTACAAGCTGCTGCGATGTTGGACCTAATTGCGAACTTGCGGAGGGAACTATAGAGGGATTTCTTGAGGGGAAAGCTTGACTGTCGAACTGAGGCTGATTCACATGAGGAAAGTGGTCGTTAATATTCGAGCGTGAGCTTGTGTTTAGCAGCGGAACAAACTGATAAAGTGGGTGGTTGTTTTGGTTGATTGTGGGAGGACTTATATCAAATAAACCGGGTTTGCTTTCACTTTGAGCGTGAAAAGGGGCCTGACGCTTACCTGTTTGTTCTGGGTTAGGATACATTTTAGGGATAGTACCCATATCCCGGCATTCATCACCTGTCGTTCTTCCTGGTTGGGGTACCCACAACGGAGGCGCTTGCGGTACCGTGTTCACTGGCTGATGACGAAAAACTTCTTCCATTCGCTGGACGCAGAGCTCCAGCTTCGCTCGTAATTCAGCCACTTCATCGCGAGATTTCGCATTCGCAGGTGTTTGCTTCTAGGCACTGGTATCGGAGCGTGTTTGTTGAACGACAAGAACGATTGGCGAGGCAGCTGGTACTGTATTTCCTCCCACCGCGCCTTCTTCCGTACCGTCACGGTACTCTTCTAACCATTGCCGCACCCGTCGATTATGTGCATGACGACTAACCTGACTTCGGGTCTCTTCAGCTGCTCTAGCCTTATCGTGCAGCTTTTGTTGCTGCTCCAGAAACATTATCTGCAACTTCAAATTTGCCTGCTGATCGTTGTTCAGTTGTTCAAGATCGCGAGCGATAGTCGATCCACTTTTGCTCGATTTACTGCTTTTTGTCGACACACTGGGGGCGGCTTCGCACTTGGTACACATCCATGCTCGTTCACTAACCGATGAATCGACGCCGGCACACGCAAAGTGCCACCAGGAATCACAAGCGTCACATTGAACGAAGTTGCCCGGCAAATCAGACTTGTTGCACGCCACACAACTAACCTCATTTTCTCTTGGCGTTGGCGGAGGATCCGGAGGGTTTGGCATCGTTAAAGATATTTTTTTTTTTTTTGAAGAATTGTTGCCGGAATGAAACCCCTCGCACTAACTTTCGATAGCAGTATATTATATCAGGCTTCAAAGCTGCAAATCATAGGATTAGTTAGAAATTATAAGCATACATTGCGGATAATTCAATCTTACAATTTAGTGCATTAATTCAATTTTAAGGTTAGTAACCTTCAGAACACTTAGCTTTAACCGAAAAGTGGTCATCAGCAAAGTTGTAAGAGCGACAACATGTATTGTGCAATCAAAATTAAAATTCTCAAAAAACTACAAGGGATAGCCCTATGGGGTTATACGAACCGGTGGAAACTAACGATTTAAAATTGGCTCACCTGTTGGGCCTACTGGTCCCAAGCAAATTGATTAACGTACCCAATTCTAGTCGAGATTGTAGTACTACACTATGTTTGTTTTGATTCGCTATGGAAGTTTGACAGATAACATAAGGGGTTCATCGATTTTCCTATGTTTCGAGGGGTGCATCGATTAGCTTGGGACCGAAGGGAGTACCAGAGCTGAGCCAAAAAGTTGAGCACGTTTCTTCGGGACCTTCTTGTCTTAGAGTTACCTCTATGCTTGTACCATAGAGGTAACTCTAAGACTAGAAGATCCCGAAGGTAACATAGAGGTAACTCTAAGACTAGAAGATCCCGAAGAAACGTGCTCAACTTTTTGGCTCAGCTCTGGTACTCTCTTCGGTCCCAAGCTAATCGATGCACCCCTCGAAACATATGAAAATCCACGAACCCCTAATTTTAGCTGTCAAACTTTCATAGCAAATCAAAACAAACATAGTGTAGTACTAGAATCTCGACTAGAATTGGGTACGTTAATCAATTTGTTTGGGACCAATAGGCTAGTCAAGTAGTGAGCCAATTTTAAATCGTTAGTTTCCACCGGTTGGTTGTACGCAATGGTGACATGATCTTATATAATAAATCTTATTTGTTAACTGCAGCAGGGGCCTGTGTTTTGTGTAAGAATAGGAATTTAAGCGGGGTTCTCTCTGTTTATACCATGACGCACTTGACATAGATGGCCCACAGCAACTCATGAAGAGCTAATGATTCCGAACAATAGCTGTGCGGCTTCTTCCTCCTTCTATGGATGCTCATTAGAGTGATGCAAAATTTGAAATTTTCGCTCCACAATACTTAAACGATTCCAAATCGGATCCTGACTAACCTCTCAAAATTTGAACCCATGTGGTGAGAAACTGAGATGGCACAAACCATTTGAAGTTTGTATGGGAATTACTATGGTAAAACCAAGATTTTTGTTCATGTCTATCTAATAATTTACCATATCGGTCTGCTTCAAAAGCTTTCAAACTCGCTTGTAGGAAATTTTCTCAGCTACAACTTTGCTGAAGACCATTTTTTGATTAATTGGAAGGATCGAAAGTTATCAATGGTTCAATGCACTGATGTCTTATGATCATGCTCAATCAACTGCTCAGCAGGCACCATTGGTATTTCTGGGGCGTTGAATAGGACACAAAAATTATGGCTACTATGTCACACTGCAAAATACAGTGTTGTCCACAGAGCAGCTGCTTGATCATGTCGTAAGTTTACCAATCTCTTAAATAATTAATAACTTTTTCCTGTCTTGTTTTACATAGAAACGATCTTCAGCAAAGTTGTAGCTGAAAAAAAAAATCTATAAGAATAATTGTCAAACTGTTTCGAAGCTTAATATGGGCAAAAACTAGAAGGCAATGAACAAAAAGTTGAGATTTCCCATACTAATTTACATGCAAACTTCAAATGGCTTGTGCGAAGTCTGTTTCTAACCAAATGAGATGTAACTTTGAGAGGCTACTCAGGACCCGATTTGAAACCATTTAAGCACTGTGAAGCGAAAAAGTCGAATTTTGCATCAGTCTAATGCTCATGTGGGCTGCAGCTCGCTGCTTGCAGGCAGCCTTTCGTTGTTTACTGGAGAACACCACCACTCACAACGCGGGGATTGAATAAACACCGTTTGGTGAGATCGGTGTTAGGGAAATCGATTTTCGCAGGCAATCGGTGATAATTTTAATCATCATAGCAACAGTTGCACATCCGTTAAATTTTCAATAGTGACCTTTTGAAAAATGACAAAGTTTTCAATCTATCAGATGTGTAGAAATATAACAGATCGATTGATGATAAAATTATTGAAATTGGTCCAGGGTAAGCTGACTTATTAACGTTCAAAATCTTTCATAATTTTGTTACATGTTCCATTTACGGTTTTCACGAAGTATACCCCCATATAGAAATCACAAACGTAGTCCTACGTCAAAAAAATACTACAAATTTGGTACGCCTACGAATCAAAAACGAACAGAGTTAAGATAATTGATGATTGATCAATTAAGAGAACTAAAATTTCTTCACATTTGTTCCGTGCCCTAGCGGTCCTACGTCTAGCTCCCGTTCATGCCCCTAGGCACAGACCCTTCTACTTTTTTCCTTGATTTGCTTTCTGACGATCTGTTTTCCGTACTGAGTACCAATGCTACAGACGCCAGGGAGGCAGCCTCCATACCTGGACCCACCCTACCTATCGACCCATGGACCGTGCACCAACGGCTTTGATCCCGTGATCTGAGATCGACTGCGATTGAACCCAGGACGCTTACCACTAAACCACCAGTGCCGCTCCAAAGATTTTTTAAATTACTGTTCAGAAACCCTTTCAAAAATTCCATGTTAGCCGGTTCTCCTAGAATCATTCTCATCCCGTTCATATAGTGAAACCTAAAGCACTCTAGTAAAAGTATGGAAAACTATCACCATAAAACTGCAAACAGTTGTTCCAATCGAGCAAAGCAATGCATTTTGAAGATTCGATTGGAACAATTCTAGATAGAGCTGGAATTAGGGCGTAACAGCCTTTGTAAACAATGACTTCTCTTGTTGATTTATCGGAATTCAAGGCACGCCTACACAAACCATCATATCCATCGGGTAGGAGAAGTCTTCCTCTACTCGATGGTGACGTCGATTTGCCAGAGAGAGCCATGGCTTCCGAGAAATCATCAAGAGAAGTCACTGTTTACAAAAGCTGTTACGCCCTAATTCCAGCTCTATCGAGAATTGTTAACACCATCCCTCTCCAACGGGGGAGTTTGGTAAAGATAGATGATCAAATCAATTTGTACCTTCATAAAAATTGTCCTTGCTCGCTTTCTACTCTCTATATATATACAATTTCACACTGCCGTACTCTAACGGAACTATCAACCCTATACCTTCATTTCCTCATCTACATACCTAGCATCTTCAACTGATTTACATAGTTGACTTCACTTTCATGTAAAATTACGTGTTCTCATACCGAAACATAAGCAACTCGACGAAGAGAACGTTTGATTGAATTGATTTTCTCGTTTCTTTCAACTGATTCTTATGTCAAAAGGACCACTTACATGTGTCAGTCTCAGGGAACCGTAATTTATATGAATTTTTCGTAGTGTGTACGAGTTAAATTTAACCTGGAAATTCAGCCATTCCTCAGCAAAACTATATAGTGGTTCTCTGTGGAAATTCTGGGATGATTTAAATGAGATTTATGAGAAAATTAAAAAGAACCCCTGTGAAGAGTTACACGGGATGGGATGGTCAATTTTGATGAAGACACGAATCGCTCATCTCCTTTACCAAACTCCCCTGCTGGGGAGGGATGGTGTTGGGGATTTCTCTACACCACAACTGGCAAAATAGGTGATCGCCGATTTGCTCTCGTACATTCGATGTGCGGAAACAGTTCTATCGATTATTTCACACTCAAGTCGTCATGTGACGTAAGCATCAACTATAAACATTCATCTTCTCATCTATCGTATGAAATTATCACTTTAATTCTGTTATTTGATTTTAAGCATCTCCAACTATGTAAATCGTTAACTTAACATGATCATCATTCGAATTGATTAAACTGAGTTTATTTTCAAATTGATTAAATTTTCAACAAAATGAGCATAGATTAATTTATCAGTGTACGCAAACGATGATGTGCAAGAAAATTTTAACGTCGTTTATTTTTCATCCTGGCAAAACTTGCTGAAGTTCATTTTTATGCGCAGCACGGTCAGCGTCAACGAGCTGATCGCAATCAAATGCAAGGACGAATTAACGAAATATTCTAATACCAGGTTTGAATATGCAATGTTTAAATTTTCTTTTATTATTAAAGTCATTTTTGGTCATTCGTGACTTGTCTGGGGATGAGATCTGAGGATTGGCGGTGAAAACTGCAGCAATGTGTAAGACCACTGAAGTTCAAAGTAAAGGAAGATCAAAATGAGTTGGCTCTCCTGACGCACACAGCAATATTAACCTTTATCAGTATTTATTCGAACAATGTGTAATTCAATTGTATCCCCACTTCTGCAACAATTCAATGTAACTGAATATTTAAAAACACAATTACTTCCCATCCGAGCGAATCAACGACTCCTGAGTTACAAAGCTTTTACGAGTGGCCATTCATCCTTTGATTCAACCCGTTTCTCGTTTTTCTCGTTTTTTTCCAATTGACCCACTTTTTCCATTTTATCTCTCCATCTCCCCCCAACAGGTACGGTCCGCACTTTGAAACGGACAACGTTACCAACATCACGGTGCAGAACGGTGATGATTTATTTCTAAGCTGTAGGATAAGTTTGCTGCAAGATAAAACGGTGAGTATTAGTACTTATGGTAGAACGAAGAACGCAAAGAGCTTCCTCTATGGGTCTCTGAGCTTGTTCTTTCTCTGCTGCGGCTCCTGCACTACCATCCATTTTCCTATCGCTTTGAAGATTGAAAAAGATTACAAGAAAAGTTCTGTCCCGAACGGGGGACGTTCGGATGGGTTCGACTGTGCCATTTCGCTGGATTCTGTCCATCGAGCAGAACAAATCCCCAGCAGCTTATCGGAGCAGCCAGACGCTGTAATTTGTTCGACTTTGCGAAAGATTTGCTAAATGGGCAAAGTTTAAACAATTATTCTTTCCTCGGTTCCTAGGTGTCGTGGGTCCGGCGGAAACACGGCGAAACGGACCTGCAGCTGCTAACGGTGGGGAAGCAGACGTACTCCGGTGATTCGAGGTACACGATCGAATTCCAGTACCCCAACAATTGGAGGCTAAAGATAGCCTCCGCCAACAAGAACGACGAGGGCGTCTACGAGTGCCAGATATCGACGCATCCGCCCAAAGTGATAATCTACTACCTGCACGTGAATGGTGAGTACATATATTGCCTTTGGCCAAAAAGTCAACAAATAATCGTGCAATCACGCCTGACTAACTCAATCATCCAAAACCCCTTCCTCCTTAACACACATGAACGAACCCGTGTTCCGAGTATATATTTATTACATTCATAAATTTGAATATATGCGTTATAAATCACTGATAAAACGCTCATATATCTGCGTGCAAGCCGTATCGGTTCCGCCCCTTTGGCACCGGTCTCTCACCACGGAGTGGCTGGATGGCTACTTTCTACATACATTCAAATGCGAGCTGGAAAAATTTGGCTAATATCCGCCAGCACCATCGGAACTGGCGACACGTTCCGCTCTGAATAAGCTGCCTCTATGCTCGCAGGAGTTACGACGACGAGGGTTCATTTTGAATAACACATCCCACATGATTTGATGACGCAAACGTGTCGATGGAATGGAAATTGGCATAGTTTGCAGTTTTCTTTCAAGACGAAAAAAAAAACTAACTATCACACAACGAACCTGCCAGATCGTAGTCCTGTGTATCTCAACAGCACACACTCACACACCCCTAAGAAGTGCCAGCAGGATTTAAGCGCACTCGATTTTTCATCCACGTACGTTTATGGAGGTACCTACCTACCATTTTCCCCCGGCTCTACGTGAGCAGCGAGATTTCACCTCATGCTGTTCAAACTCGGCTGCGATGCAACTTGGACTGCAGCCCAACTACTCAGCTTGATGACATGCGGAAAAATGTACGGTTTTCCTTGGCATCCTTCATTGTGTACTGCGCTGTGGGAATGCGAGGAGCAATAGATTCTTTGGCGAGTTTCTTGTTTCTTCGAAGGAGCGATGGTTGTTATGTTTGAGAATGGAAACCGACTTCATGGATGGCCATTTGCAGCGGGCACATGTTTGCTGAACTTTGGACATATAGTTGAGAATGTAGTCATTGCAGTTTATTAATATGTCTATGTAATTTATGAACCAGTGCTGTCGTGGTAAATTTAGAGCTGGTTACTTAATGATTTTTTTCGAATGTGCGCTACCTTTGAGGAGCGCCCATAATTGTAATTTTGAAATATACCCAGTATTTAGTGTCCCCTGATTAAAACTAGGATACGTGTAACCTTGTCTGCTATAAGCTCTCCATGAAATTTAGAAAAACAAAAAAAAATCGTATACATAGGGTAGATGTGCCAGATATGGCGGCTATACGTTCCTATTATGGTGTGTTACAATAATGGCTTATGGGAATTCCTTAGGCCAAATATGGAACACACCATATTGGGAACGTATAGCTACGAACCTGAACTATTGTTTGTGTGGGTTGGATTATAAATTACTAATTTTTGGTACGATGATGGGTGGGCAGCTTCCATGACGCTGGGCGAGTGCTCACCACTACACGACGGATTTCAGTTCAGCTCGGGGGCTGTACATAAACCATGATTTAGACATTGCAGATCCGACTTTCCCCCTCGTATACTTTTCTAAAGTTTTAAAATATTTTTACCGAGCCTAAACTTTGGCTGGACTCTCCTCCCCCATTAAAGTCTCGTTCGTAGACAATGACGTCACTACAGCCAGCTAATAAGCTATAAACCATAATAAGAACGTAAAGTAATAACTGAAGTAATGAAATTGGGTTGTTAGTGGAATGCTTCAATAGAACAGCAAAAAAGGTTATCTTCAATGTTACCTTAGGACCAGCGTTGCCAGATTGTTTTCATTATTATCGGTATCAAAAGATTAAAAAACCGGTATTTATCGGTATTAACTATTTTAATTAATTTTATTTTTTTTTCAAATTTTTGGACTAAAATCGAAAGATGTACTTTCCATGTAAGTCGGAAGAAACTTCTGGGAAATATTTGGATTAGTCTCTTAATGATACCGACAAACTTCCAGGGGAAGACTAAAGAAGATCTTGTGGAGGAAGTTTAAAGGAAGTTCAAAAAACTGTCTAAAATACATCCGATGGGGATCTTTCAAGACAAATGTTGAGAAACTTCTGGCAAAAAAATTCAAAATCCAAAAGCATGAAAAGTTTGGAAATCGGAAGCCAATCCCAGAGGAACCACCTTCAAATAAGTCGGAAAAAGAAACTACGGATAGTGATTTATGGAGAAACTTCCAGAGGAAGACGAAAGAAACTTCTGGGAGAACTCGATAGATACATCCGGTAGAACTTTAATTGAACTTCTTGGAGAAGACGGAATAAACTTCCAGGAGACACTGGGAGAAACTTCCTAAGGTAGATTGAAAGAAAATTCTGGAAAAAATCGGACGTCAGAGGGCTTACGGAACAGTCGAAAGATACTTCTAGGAGAAGATGGAAAATATCTGGAATAAATAGATTTATGGGGGATGTTAGCACAATATTCCCTGAATTTCATCACATGCTCTATTGATCCAGCAATTTTCCTGTTATTCATAAACATCCCTGAAAATCCCACAATGTTCTTGAAGCTTTCGGAACATTCCTTCCTGCACTTCGGAATATCCCATAATTCTTCGAATCTCCTTGAAAGTTCTGGCAATTTTCCTAAAGTTAATGGGGCTGTTTTGAAGTTCTCTGATCATCCTCGAAGTACTCGTATCTTCTCTGATAACTATGAAACTACCGGAAAATCTCTTATCTTCTTTAAAAGTTCCTGGATTAGCGCATTCATTTTTTTTTTCTTTCAAATTAATGCAGCATTAAAGTTCTCTGAACTTCCCGATTTTTATTTTATTTTTATTTTAAGATCTAGAAAGTGCCGATAAAAAAAACTCAGAACTTCCCTTAAAATGTTCTCACAATTATCTAATGTTCATGTAACTTACTTTACGTTTCCATAACTTTCATGATCCTCTCGCATCATAACTGAAGTTTTCGGAAATATGCGGAACTCATTCAAAGGTTCAGAAATTTCTTTGAATGTATATGTCCTAATGCTTCCCTAAAGTTATCTCAATTCTCCAGAAGCAAATGGAACTATCCTGAAAACCATTAAATTTCTTTGAAGTTCTTGGGGCTTTGAAGTTTTCAAATATTTCAGTTTCCTTAAGTTCATTGGAGTTCTCTGGACTTTCCTCAGATTCCCGGGCTCTCGGATTTGAACAGAAGTTAATTAAACTGTCTTTAATTTATCGGAACCTACCCAAAAGTCCGAACTATTCTGAAGTTTCAGAACTTCTGAAAAGTTTCTGAAGTTTTCCTGAAACTAATGGAACCGCAATCAAACTCTGGAAGCTTTTATGATGTTCCGGGGATGTTGAAAAACTGACGGGACGAGACGGAAGAACCTTTCGAGCGAATCGAGAAGAAGCTTCCAAGGGAAGTTGAAATAGCTTTCCCGAAGGAATTGGAAAATAATTTACAGGGTAAGGTGGACGGAAATTCCTAGGGAAAGTTGGAAGAAACTTCGAAGATTAAAGAAATTTCAGGAAGTTCAAAAATTAACGTTTTTGTGGACCTATTTTGCCACTGATTTCCAAAAATTACTGGGATGAGCCATCAGCTGTTTCTCAACTCCTTAGTAGCCAAAAACGGCGAGGAAATGGAAGCATTAGTCGAAAAAGTATTAAGCATAAGAGATTTGAAGATGAATTTTTTTTAGAGCTGACTCAAAAATTTTAAAAGATTAAAGTCTCTCACAATAGGTTCCTCTGAGAATTCAGTTGGGGCAGGCAGTAATCATTTTGATTCTTAATAAAAAAAAAATCGGTATAAATCGGTATTAAAACTAAAAAATCGGTATTCTGAGAAACCTTATCTGTATATCGGTATCAAGTTTGAAAATCGGTATAAATACCGATAAATCGGTATATCTGGCAACGCTGCTTAGGACCAAATGCACTGTTTAGCTTGAATTTTAAAATGCACGCTATTTCAAAACTACTCAAATTTGGGTACAATCCACCCAGATCGGCTAAAACTGAACCTACCCAAAAATGGGTAAACTGTGTTGTGAGTGACAAGTTGATAAATGAACAACGTCGATCGGATTCATGTCAATGTTGTTCATTTGTCAACTTGTCACTCCTAACACAGTTTACCCATTTTTGGGTAGGTTCAGTTTTGACCGATCTGGGTGGATTGTACCCAAATTTGGGTAGTTTTGAAATAGCGTATGGTTTTGGAATTCTAGATAAACATTTTAAAAGGTCTCTTGCATTAATAACTTAGCTGCAAAACCTTTCGTTGTTGTATTTTACGTTTTGAACGCAAGATAAGAACCTGCGAAATCTGTTTGCATAGCAGTGATTATCAAAAGAGAAAGTCGATGAAGAGAATCGATCAAAGAAAATAGGACCATTTGAAATGTTCATTGAGAATTGTGTTTACCTTATGAATAGTGAAACAAGTATTGACTGTGTAATACATATTTCGAAGTACGTTTTCAGCTTTCTCCAAAAAACTCCAATAGTCGTGTCTTATCGGTGATTGGACCACGATAGGGCTAGAACGTAATATTATTAAGTCAAATTACATTTTTTTAGACACACAAATAACCTTTTTACAGCTGCTGTTTGCCCTACTATTAAACACGTCAAAGAGCGTATCGTGGAATTCTACGAAGGCCGCCGTTCCCATAGCTTTATTGGATAGTTCGCGGATTTGTACGTAGTATTGAATACCTTTGGCAACTGAGTGTTGCAAAATACCGAAGAAAGAAATACGGATCGGAGCAATCGGCACAGACCTACGCGACGAAATAAGGACTACGATTGGAAACTCGGAACATGGAACTGCAAATCGCTCGGCTTCCCGGGTTGCGATAGGTTAATCTATGACGAACTTCAACCACGCAACTTCGAAGTCGTAGCACTGCAGGAACTTTGCTGGACGGGATAAAAGGTATGGAAAAGCGGGCATAGAGCGGCTACTTTCTACGAGAGCTGTGGCACCACCAACGAGCTGGGAACCGTGTAAGTGCTTACTACCTCAGTTGGGAGCGATCCTGAGAATCCCTGACTACAATGGCCTCAGGGTCGGCACGCTTACCGAACTAGGTTCCACGTGGCAAGGAATGATCGCACTGGATACAGCAAAAACTCCTACAGCACTTCAATATTCAAAATAACCACTTTTTATTGTCGGATTATACTAACACGTCTATTCCTCCCTACGTATGTAACTCTCCCACTTTCTTAATTCCTATCTGACCTGTTTCTGTTGTCTTTCCCTTCTTCTTCGGGGCCCCTTGCAGATCCACCACCACGTTTCCTCGACGACTGCTTCACTCGGCTCCACGTTCCACCTTCTTCCTTCTCTCCTTCGGCGGCGTTGGAAATCTCCTTCGCGCGCTATTCCACTTTTTATGCTGGCTGGGCCACCGAGTGTGTTGACGGACTCGGCTTCGGCGGTTGTCGGAATTGTAACTAATTTGGCTGGGGACTGGCGTAGCCTACCGGTACGTCTACCAGGTGTATCTCAGCGGTTCTGTTTAAAATTTACAGCGGGGTCCTAACAGACAAACGGTTCACATTAGGACCTTTGAACCAAAATGGTGATTCTGGGAATTTACCTGCTGTCCGTTTTTTCCTCTCACCCTTATCCACTTTCCTCTTACTATCTTCCACTATATTCTGTCACAGTAATGTTTCTTATATTTCACCAGAGACTATCGACCGTTTACCTTGATGGTTATTTGATGATAGACCTGATCGGTGTATGTAGCCTAGAAATACGTTCTTTGGGTCACTGTCCTTTGACTATTGGTCAGTGACCCAGGCCATTCGTGTTTCATCGCCAGTCATCGTGTCCGTTATGCCGTTTGTAATGGCCTTTTTTGTCATCACCTCTCATGGCCGCCTAAATGCTGCTTTTACTCCATCTGGTGGTGGGTTTTGTAGACTACGGTGGGTGGATGGCTGCGTAATACTGTAGGCTACTCTACTCTGGCCTACCAGGGAGATTTACTGACGGAGAAAAACTGTACACATACACGAACATTACTTGCCATGATTTTTCAACATAATAACGAGTACTCTACACGATATTCTAAAAATTACTCGACACTGAAACGTGAACACTCACAACCGGCTTTGTAGTGCTTGGTAAGATGCGCCAACGTGTGATTGGTTGGCAGCCGATCAACGCGAGGATGTGTAAGTTGAGGATTAAGGGCCGTTTCTTCAACTACAGCATCATCAACGTACACTGCCCACACGAAGGGAGACCCGACGACGAGAAAGAAGCGTTCTATGCGCAGCTGGAGCAGGTGTACGACGGCTGTTCGCAACGGGACGTTAAAATCGTCATCGGCGACATGAACGCACAGGTAGGACGGGAGGCAATGTATAGACCGGCAATCGGGCCAAACAGCCTGCATGCCGTATCGAACGACAACGGCCAACGATGCGTGAACTTTGCAGCCTCCCGGGGTATGGTAGTTCGAAGTATCTTTTCCCCCGCAAGGATATCCACAAAGCCACCTGGAGATCACCTGACCAACACACAGAAAACCAAATCGATCACGTTCTAATCGACGGGAAATTCTTCTCCGACATTATCAACGTCCGCACGTACCGCAGTGCGAACATAGATTCGGACCACTACCTAGTTGCAGTATGTATGCGCTCAAAACTCTCGACGGTGCATAACACACGTCGAAGTCGAACGCCGCGACCCAACATTGAGCAACTACGGGACGCCGGAATTGCCCAAGACTACGCGCAGCAGCTGGAAGTTGCACTACCCACGGAAGAGCAGCTTGGCACAGCTTCTCTTGAAGATGGCTGGAGGGACATCCGTTCAGCCATAGGTAGTACTGCTGCAGCGGCACTAAGTACTGCAATCCCGGACCGAAGAAATGACTGGTTTGACGGCGAATGCAAACTGTTAGTAGAGGAGAAGAATGCAGCACGGGCGAGAATGCTGCAACACCGCACGAGATTGAATGTGGAGCGATACAGACAAGCGCGGAACAGACAAAACTCGGTTTTCCGAAGGAAGAAGCGTCAGCAGGAAGACCGAGATCGCGAGGCGATGGAAAATCTGTACCGCGTAAACGACACACGGAAATTCTACGAGAAGCTAAATAGTTCGCGCAAAGGCTACGTGCCGCAAGCCGATATGTGCAAGGACTTGGACGGTAACCTTCTCACGAACGAGTGTGAAGTAATTGAGAGGTGGAAGCAGTACTATGACGAGCACCTCAACGGTGAAGCAGCAGAAAACGAAGGTGGCACGGCAACAGACCTTGGAGCACGCGAAGAAGACGGCAGGCTACCGGCCACTGATCTTCAAGAAGTTGAGGAGGAGATCGGTCGGCTGAAGAACAACAAAGCAACTGGTGTAGATCAACTACCAAGTGAGCTATTGAAATACGGTGGTGAAGCACTGGCTAGAGCGCTGCACTGGGTAATTGCCAAGATTTGGGAGGAGGAGATATTACCGGAGGAGTGGATGGAAGGTGTCGTATGCCCAATCTACAAAAAGGGCGACAAGTTGGATTGCTGCAACTACCGCGCGATCACACTGCTGAGCGCCGCCTACAAGGTACTCTCCCAAATTCTATGCCACCGTCTGTCACCATATGCAAGAGAGTTCGTGGGGCAATACCAGGCGGGATTCATGGGTGCCCGCGCTACCACGGACCAAATTTTCGCGATTCGGCAGGTTCTGCAGAAATGCCGTGAATACAACGTACCTACACATCATTTGTTCATCGATTTCAAATCCGCATACGACACAATCGATCGAGATCAACTATGGCAGATTATGCACGAGTACGGATTTCCGGTTAAACTGACGCGATTGGTCAAGGCGACGATGGATCGAGTGATGTGCGTTGTTCGAGTATCGGGGACACTCTCGAGTCCCTTTGAATCTCAAAGGGGGTTACGGCAGGGTGATGGACTTTCGTGTCTGCTGTTCAACATCGCGTTAGAAGGTGTGATCAGAAGAGCTGGGATAGACACGAGTGGCACGATATTCAGGAAGTCCATCCAGCTCCTTGGCTTGCGGAAACGTACATCAGACTAAATTCTGAAGCTAGGCAGATTGGACTTGCCATCAACGCATCAAAGACAAAATACATGAAAGGAAGAGGTTCTAGGGAAGACAATGTTAGCCTCCCACCCCGAGTTCAGATTGACGGTGACGAAATCGAGGTGGTCGATGAGTTCGTGTATTTGAGCTCACTGGTGACCGCCGAAAATGATACCAGCAGAGAAATTCAAAGACGCATTATGGCAGGGAATCGTGCCTACTTTGGACTCCGGAGGACGCTCCAGTCGAATAAAATTCGCCGCCGCACGAAGTTGACTGTCTACAAGACGCTGATTAGACCGGTGGTCCTTTACGGCCACGAGACCTGGACTATGCTCGTGGAGGACCAACGCGCCCTTGGTGTTTTCGAACGGAAGGTGTTGCGTACCATCTACGGTGGAGTGCAGATGGATGACGGAACGTGGAGGAGGCGAATGAACCACGAATTGCACCAGCTGCTGGGAGAACCATCCATCGTCCACATTGCAAAAATTGGGCGACTACGGTGGGCTGGGCACGTCGTAAGAATGCCGCTCGACAACCCAATGAAAATGGTTCTAGAAAGCGACCCAACAGGAACAAGAAGAGGCGCGCAGCGGGCAAGGTGGATCGACCAAGTAGAAGGTGACCTGCGGACCCTTCGCAGACTACGAGGCTGGCGAACTGTGGCCATGGATCGAGTAGAGTGGAGACGACTTCTTCGGACAGCAGAGGACAACAAGGTCTTATCCTGATTGGTAAGGTAAGGTAAGGCAACTGAGTGAGGGTGCGAGTTGCTTGTGCCACATTCATGGCTAGAAATGGTGTTGGGTTGACATACCTTTCCTTCGATTTCGGAACAAGTCTTGGAGTCGATATGCAGTCTGATTCATAAAGCTTTCTGATGTGATCAAATGACGCTATTTTCTTTTCGAATACTGCATTATGCTTTATCAGCATATTCTTGGAATTTTTAAGTAAATGCGGAGAATCGAATATAACTGCCATCTGGTGATCGTCAACCTTGATAAATGGATTATTCTGGGTTGCACCAGCATCCTCGACCATTCTCACATTGGTGGTTCCTTGATCCATTATCACAGCTAATGGACAGGGTCCTCGGATTCTTAAGGCCTTCACAGCGTCTTGCACCAATTCGAATTGCATTTTACTACCAGGGGTGTTGTAAGCTAATATATAACCGATTGCCTATAACCATTTTTTTTTTTTAATGATTATTTGGAGCACCCAAGCTTTCTAACCTGCTTAAACCTTGTTTGTTGCTTTTCAGGATTACGTTCAGTTTGGATATCTCCTTCCATAGATTGTTTGTCATACGTGGTTATTCCTGAAACTACGACCGCTACCACTTCTGTTGCAAGAGTCATTAAGTCATTGTTCTCGTATTTATTTCTCTTTCCGTCATCAGGGAATCCGATAAAAGTATCAGCTTTGGCACTATATGTCAGTTCCGGTTTCATGGACATGCCGTCTATGCATAAAGCTATGGCTTTCTCTTTTTTTTAGAAACCTTTGGTTTTCGAAGCAATGCGGTTTAGGATTTCCTTGCTCAGTCCAGGTTCTAGTCGAACTGCGGATTTCCACCTACCAATTGACATTTTGTGTGGTAAACTCAAGACCTTAGAACGTTGAATGAATCGGTATCCAGACGGACTAGCAAGGTAAGTACCCATCGCAAATTTTTTGAACGCAGCATTGTACCGCCTACCCTTCGGCTTTCGTGTACGATTTATCAAACTATTATGAAGCACTTGATCTGATCAGACTAATTTTGCCAGCTGAGCATCTTCAGTGTTTAGTTTTTGAGCAAACTGCATTTCTTTTCGAATACCATTGTTTCGCTTCTTCCAGGCAGCTGCAGATTTCATTCTCCACTTACTTTTTCGTTTTTCATAGCGCATGGCTTGTTGCAGTTCTTTCATCCGGTTTTTCATACTGGATGTTATTGATTTTTCTGCAGTATAAAGTGATTTATAATCGACTTTCCGAATGTTGATGCCTGAAAATCTGTCCTTGCTAGTTTCTGACACCTTTGAAACTGGCTTAGAATTCCACTCGTTTTTATGCTGTTCTAAGTAAGACATGTTGTAAAGGGCGAACACGAAATTATTGCGACACCGAAAATGTCATGCCAATTTTCTTATAATGTTTAGAATCAAACCAAAATTTTAGGGTAGTTTTATACATATATTTACTCCAAAAATCAAAAGAAAAGTTAATCGATGGAGCCTTGAGTGTAAAATTGAACGCATTTTCGCTTGATGCCCTCCATCAAAGTCTTTACAGTGTCATCCGGTATCAGTTTCTCAGTTTTTTTTTCCATTTTCTTAACATGTCCTTCTCGTCTTTGACTGTCTTCTTGCTCTTCCGAAGTTCCCGCTTCATTATTGCCCAGTACTGCTCCACCGGGCGCAGCTCCGGACAGTTTGGCGGATTCATGTCCTTTGGAACAAAATGGACAGAATTGGCCTCATACCACTCCAGGACACTTTTAGAATAGTGGCATGATGCCAAATCTGACCAAAATAGCGGAGCTTCGTCGTGCTGCTGCAAGAACGGCAAAAGGCGCTTCTCGAGGCACTCAGATTTGTAGATCTCGCCATTTACTGTGCCCTTTGTCACGAAAGGCTCACTCCTCAGTCCGCAAGAGCAGATGGCCTGCCAAATGAGATATTTGGAGGTGAACTTCGACATTTTCTTCTTCTTAAATTTGTCGTCCACATCGAACTTGCTCTTGCCGGTGAAAAACTCCAACCCCGGAATTTGCTTAAAATCGGCTTTTATATACGTTTCGTCGTCCATCACACAGCAGCCATATTTTGTCAGCATCTTCTCGTAGAGCTTCCGTGCCCGAGTTTTAGCCGTCGATTGTTGCCGCTCATCGCGGTTTGGGAAGTTCTGTACCTTGTATGTATGTAGTCCAGCTCTCTTCTTTGCATTCTGGACGTAGCTCTGCGACATGCCGATCTTTTTAGCCAAATCACGGCTTGAGACGTTAATCATCCGCTTCACCTTTCCCTCCGTCTTTTTGTTCTCCGGTCCCGGTTTTCTTCCAGCTCCTTTGCCGTGGTCCAACGTCAACCGCTCCTGGAACCGCTTCAACACTCTGGAGACGGTTGAATGGTGAATGTTCAACATTTTTCCCAACTTCCGGTGCGACAGGTCAGGAAATTCCAGGTGTTTGGAAAGAATTTGTTCTCTCAACTCGCGTTGGTTCACCTCCATTTTCGTTGAATCGAAAAACACGACTTCGAGTTTGACAGCATGTACACAATACACATCAATGAGAAAGTGTGCAAAATTTGGTTGATTTTTACCCAATGGTAAAAAAGTTATGCCCTGTTGAATGTGTCGCAATAATTTCGTGTTCGCCCTTTAGTTGCACTATTTGATCTTGCAGGAATGCTGATTTCACCTTTTCCTTCGTATACAACGACTACAACCAACCGGAGGAGTATTCACGACGGAAGAGTTGTCATCGTTCGATCTAAGGTCATTTGAGGTTTCTTCTGATATAACATTCAGGTTTGTTTGGTCGTGGTCAGATAACACGGCATCTAAAGTGAAAAACAAAATTAGGTTTTCTTACTAGTTTTACATAAAGCACAGATAAAAGTACGCAATTACCTGGAAGTCCTTCAAAGATTGAACTGTTGTTAAATTCGAAGGACCATTCTATATGCCTCGTCATTTTATGGGGGGAATGACAACGATGATCATCGTTTCCATTCAAGCTACCTGAGCTTGGTAGGACCTGTTCCGTTACGCTTGAGGAATCTGACCTGACATCTAGAAATTCAATATCTTCGTAGAAAACTTCACTGGAAATTCCATTCATCTCTTCCGGGCGGCTTTCGGAATATTCCATCTTCTGCCAGTTTTCGTCATCCGACTCAGAGTCAATACATTCCACGGTGAGGTATTCAATGAGGTATTTGAATAGTTGAAATCGCATCACTCAGCAACCTTTAAAGTAATTTAAAACTGTTAATAAATTTAATACCTTGCTTGATTACTTAAAGTATCATAATTTACCCTTTGGATGATTGAAGGGGATTTTTGAACGATGCATGACCGAAGTGGTCTGAGCAAATTTTCAACTTTTTTACGGCTTCCGGGCCTCTTTCAGCAAATGTCGCTGAAAGCTCTGATGAGTTGCAGTTTGCTACCCACCGAGAGCACCTACAAAATCCTCACATGCATTAATGAATAATAGCGTGATTCTGGGACTTAAATACCTTTCCGCATCCCGAGGAAATCCATGGAAGGATCTTCCTGGATTTTTATCTTCGCTGTGATTACAAGAATACACTTCACACTTGCGACCCATGTTAACACATCACTCATTCTAACTAACGCGCACTAACAAGCGTAGTGCACGATCAAATGAAAAGACGCGAAATGTGATTGAATGACTGCGTGCGCCTCTCTCGTGTTTCTCGCGAACTTTCCGAATTCAAATTGAACGTTAAACGCATGTACGATGACCAGCTGTAAATAGTAACGTCTGTTTGTCTGTAATTTTAAGCTAAATTTTGCACCATTGTTTGCTTCGGTTTTTTTTTTAACTTTTCATGATTTCCTACAACTTTGTGTTTGACCTACAGCCTGGAATTTTAAATAAATAATACTCTTAGCACAATTATATTGAACATAATTGGTTTTCTCTCCAACTAATATTTTTATCAGATATATTTTTTCAGTGCATTTAAATGGTAAAAATTTCAATTAAAGAGTAAGATTTTGACCATATCATGTTGAATAAATACCTGTTTGATCAATGTACATTTGTGGAAAATAGATTCAAACATCCCAATAGTAAGCAGAAGCAAGAACGACTACAACGATCACGTTCATCACTTCCAGTCATTCAAAGTAAAACGGTCTACACTAATTGACGACAGATAAACAAATAACTCAAATCATCTAAGTCAAGTGTGAACAAAAGCAGTACTCGCGCGAACGCCTGACTCGTCACACCAACAGAACAATAGCTCACGTGTAATCGAGGTCATGCCGGGCACCAAAGAAATGCGAGGGCACACATTTATTTTGTTATTAAGCACGACCGCACCAACAACTATAGACATCTTTATCAAATGTTCGCGGGGCCTGGGCCGCTTGCACGTCACCTACATCGTTTAAAAAAAAAAACATGTAGGGTTTTTGATCTAATTTCCGTCCTACGAAGCACAACCCGCACTTTATCTCTCTTTTCTGAACCAGTTTAAACAAAAATGGAATATTTCGGTCAAAAATGACTTCTAAATTTATTCACCTTTCCATACGTGCCGCTACATTTGATACAGAGTCACAAATTGTTGAGATATTGCTTAAAATCTAATACTTCTTCTTGATTCTAAATTCGTCCTGCGAGTTTCAATTCAGTCCTAACGCATTGAAACGCCACTAGATTTTCTTCGTCCTACGGATAAACGTAGAAAAAGGGGATTCGCTAGGAGCGCTTCTTTTGTATTGAGAACAATGAGCGTAAATATTCATACAATGCGCTCTAATAGGATTTATGTTGTAGGTAATTAACTAACCCATCGGAACAAACTTATTGTTGATTTGTGCACGGTGAAATCATTGATATTATTGATCTTTTCTGATCGATAGAACGGATATGAGCTATTACCGCCATTCCATAACAAAACGATATAGTGATTTTCATAATTTCGTACAGATTAGTAGTTTGTTCCCAATCGCACAATAGTAGACCCGTATTTTATATTTTGTCATTTTCATGCTAGGGTTGTCCAAACAAATATCATTTTATTTTTCTTCAAAAATGAATTTTTATTACTTTATTATTTTTGAACTGGGCCGATTTCAAAGATCAAATTTACAAATGAAAGGTAGTTGAAAGTTATGTTTTGAAAAAAAAAATGATATTAAAAAAATAATAATATAAAACCATTGATTGTATTTTTTTTATGATTTTCTTGGTTTGTAGACAGAGAGCGCAAAATGTTTTAATATTTTTCCTTGAAAAAATAGTTTCAAAAATCAGTGATGTGCTTTATTTTAAGTTTTGGGTTTTCACTCAATACTCTTATGTGACTAAACTACCATGCGTCGTGACCATTTTAATGTCGCTATAGGAGTATTGAGAGGAAACCTAACACTTTATAATTTCAAAAAAATATGACTTAAAAACGAAAAAATAACCATCGCTGATATGTTGTGTAAAAAATGTAAATGTTCAAGGAAAAATATAAAAACATATCGCACATATCTGCAAACCAATAAAGCTTTTTTTCCATACAAAATCCCAACTTTTTATTTTACCTTTCGTTTTTTCTTAAAAAGCACTTTTAATTGCCGAAGCTATTAATTTAAACTAAAAATAAAAAGATCCTTGCACTGAAAATCAAGAAAAAGCATTTGATACGTATTTTTTATTCAAAATGAAATATTTCTGGGTGTTTTGTAATTTTCCTTAAAACTACATTAAAAACATTTCAACGGTAAAAATCGATCCAGTGGTTCAGAAGTTATGAATTTAAAAAAAATGCAATTTTGAAAAAAAAATCAGGCCACCCACGGAAATGGTCACCCTAATAGCGGAATAAAAAAAAACGAGTCTAATATTTTTGACGTAGGACTACCTCTGTGATTTCTATATGGAGGTACACTTTGTGAAAACCGAAAATGGAACATGTAACAAAATTATGAAAAATTTTGAACGTTAGTAACTCAGCTGCCCCTGGACCAATTTCAATAATTTTACCACCAATCGATCAGAAATATTCCTATGCATTCCTACGAAATCTGGATTTAATCATTTTTAAAAATGTCACTATTGCTATGATAATTAAAATGATCACCGATTGCCTGTGAAAAGCGATTTCCCTAACACAGATTTCAAAGTTGAATTCAATCCGGTCTCACCAAACGGTGTTTATTCAATCACCACGTGGTGAGTGGTGGTGTTCTCCAGTACAAAACGAAAAGCTCCCCACAAGCAGCTAGCTATCAAGGCTGCCCTCAACCGCTGATCAGATTCAGTTTCAATCACCGTGTGTGGTGGTGTCCGGTCGTTGGCATCAGGAGCAGCAGCAACAGCAGTGCTTTCGACGCGTGGCGTTGAACCAGGGATGCTAGATGATTTTTTCAAAAGTCTGTATGAGGGTAAAGAAATATGTCTGTATTTGTCTGTACACTAGAAAAAAGTAGAAGGGTCTGTGCCTAGGGGCACGAACGGAAGCTTGACGTAGGACCGCTAGTGGACGGAACAAATGTGAACATTTAGTTCTTTTAATTGATCAATCATCAATTATCTTAACTCTTTCCGTTTTTTTATTTGTAAGCGTATTAAATTTGTAAGTTGATGAAGAGAATCCAAGGGACTGTCAACTTGAGTATTTTCGATTCATCTACCCGACTTTAAAAGGTGTATTTTGATTTTGTTGCTGTTTATGAATGTTTAAGTTTTGTGCATTTTGTTATTAAAGTATATTCAATTAATCCCTCACAGGATTTCCTTTCGAATAATATGAATGGGGCGGGGCGGAAAGTATCGTTTGTGCAGAATATGTAAAAAAGGAGGGACTTCGAGAGATTGAACTCGTGAGAGCTAATTTTCTCACAAATTTGATTTTATTGGCTTTCTGGGGATTGAATATACACCCAAAGCGAATTATTCCCACTTCTCTCAAATTCTATAACACTTCCTACCAGCGCACTATGGGCAAAAATGGGTCCAAAATTACCCAAAATTCAATATCTCAACAGCACGCTGAATTCCGGCCATGAAAAACGACTTTTCCGAAGAGAAATCGTTCGAGGAATCGATTGAACGTGGTCCCATAGACCGGAGAGCCTTGTAGGTATGTGTTTTGGACGATTTTACCCCATTTTCCCCTACTTTTTGGAGGAAATGTTTTTTCACAGCTCTATTTTTCGTAAAACATAAGCACTTTATGCATGGTTTTAGAATACTATGTCTTTAAACAACAGTTCATGAGATATTAGGGGAATACGGGGTACACTTTATAGGGGAGTAAGGGGTAAAAGTGAACCCTCGCTAAATTTATTTTAATTCATAAAAATGTTGAACGATGCGATTGTTTGAATGAACCCAAAGGTTGCCTGCAATAATAAGATTTTTTTTTGAAATTTTAAGGTTAATTGGGGTTAAATAAGTTTTAATTTACTGCTATCTGTTTTAAAAGAGTTTTCACTTTTTTTTGTCTGTATACAGCAAAACGATATAGTGGTTCTCAGAATTTTGTAAAAATTGGTAGTTTTGTTCCTAATCGCAACTTTTTAGACCCTTATTTTTTTATTTTGTCATTAGGGTGACTATTTATATATTAGGAAGGTCAAAAAAAAAAAAATTTTTCGATTTTTTTTCAAAAATTTATAACTTTTGAACTGTTTGGCCGATCACGGAACTCAAAATACCAAATGAAAGTTAATTAAAAGTATTTTGAAGAAAAAAATATTAAGATATTAAAAAAAAAGGATTTTGTATTAAAAACTATTGATTGTTTTTTCACTTTTACCCCTTACTTCCCTATAAAGTGTACCCCTTATTCCCCTAATATCTCATGAACTGTTGTTTAAAGACATAGTATTCTAAAACCATGCATAAAGTGCTTATGTTTTACGAAAAATAGAGCTATGAAAAAACATTTCCTCCAAAAAGTAGGGGAAAATGGGGTAAAATGGTCCAAAACACATACCTACAAGGCTCTCCGGTGTATGGGACTACGTGCAATTGATTCCCCGGACGATTTCCCTTCGGAAAAGTCGTTTTTCATGGCCGGAATTCAGCGTGCTGTTGAGATATTGAATTTTGGGTAATTTTGGACCCATTTTTGCCCATAGTGCAGCGTGTTCTGGAAAATGGTCGGACGATGATTAATCTCACCAATACATTCGGGCCTACAATTCCACACCTTCTGTAGAGACCAGGTTGAGCCTTGATAGCTAGCTGCTTGCGGGAACTGATGACCTTGACCAATGTCCAAATAATACTCTATAACAAATTTTGGGTGGCCCTGAAAAGGACCGTTTTGTAGTGATGGTTAAATAATGCTGAGCTGAGCACGACGAGCTACTGATTCCGATCCTAGCCTAGCGATGGGACTTCTTCCTCCTTTTCTATGGTTGCTCATATGAGCTCTGCAGCTCGCTGCTTGCAGGC
Organism: Ochlerotatus camptorhynchus; assembly: GCF_037179485.1. NCBI lineage: Eukaryota > Metazoa > Arthropoda > Insecta > Diptera > Culicidae > Ochlerotatus > Ochlerotatus camptorhynchus. The sequence goes on along the minus strand of NW_027040766.1, from coordinate 4,700,772 downwards.
AGCCTTTCGTTGTTGTTGTTGAAAGCACTCCTGCTGCTGCTGGACTGGACACCACCACTTACGGTGATTGAATGAGCACCGTTCAGTGGGACCGCATCGAATTCGATTTTTAAGTCTGTGTTAGGGAATGCGCTGTTTTCAGGCATTCGGTGATAATTTTTAACACCATTGCAACAGTTGGACAGTTGGTTTTTTTCAATAGTGGCCTATTGAAAATTAACTAAGTGTTCATTTTAGCAGATTGGTAGATAAATTTCCAATCGTTTGGTTTGTTTAGAATTAAAATCTATCTGCTATTGGTCGAAACCTGACCTCTTTTCGTAATGCTGTGCATTTTGGTTTTTTGAAATTGCGCGGATTCTATAGATCCTGTGGAGATCTATCTAGCCCTGATGTATGTGTTGTTGTTGGTAGAGGGAAAAATGTAAACTTTGATGACCTTGACCAATGTCCAAATAATACTCTTTAACAAATTTTTGGTGGCCCTGAAAAAAGACCGTTTTGTAGTAATGGTTGAGTAATTCTGAGCTGGGTGTTCAACACGGATGAGTCTGTCGAGCTGTATGTCATTTGGAGCGAGGGTGACACGCTTGGCATAGATGTCCGACCCGCAGCGACTCACGAAGAGCTACTGATTCCGATCCATAGTATAGCTGTGCAGCTTCTTCCTCCTTTGATGGTTGCTTATGCGGGCTCTGCAGCTTGCTGCTTGCAGGCAGCCTTTATTTGTTACTGGAGAACAATTTTCAACGCCACACGCCGAAAGCTACTGTTGCTACTGTTGCTACTAATTTCGACGACCGAACACCACCACACAGTGGTACGGTCGTTGGGAGCGTGTGGTTCTGAGTATGGCGATGAGTGTGTAAAATATTACGCAATTCCATCCTCCCTATTCGCACGCGCCCGAGGATCGGAGGCGAATGCCACTTCGACTTGTTTCGTCTACTTACTACTCTCTGACGGCTGTGCTGGGGAAGCAGTATATGCATGTAGGTAATTGGTGGATTTGTTAGTTAATTCGATGCTTTTGGACAATGCTGGACATTTACCAGTTTTTCAATAGTTTCTTGTTAAAAATCAACATTCGGAAGCATTGTTATCGATGCGTAGCCATATTTCTGATCGATTGGTGATAAAATTATTGAAATTGGACCAGGGGCAGCTGAGTTATTAACATGCAAAATCTTTCTTAATTTGTTACATGTTCCATTTTCGGTTTTCACAAAGTGTACCCCCATATAGAAATCAAAGACGTAGTCCTACGTCAAAATCGCCTTATTGCTGATTATGTATTTTGGCTATAAAATTGTTCGCCACACACTAAACTGAATAAATAAGCATTTATGGTCAAAAAGGTCTGGTCCGTAATCAGACAAAATCAAACAAAATCTTCCAGGTGCTTGCACCCTTTAGAAACGTACTATAATCACCGGCAAACCGACAAATTACAAAGAAATTTCTGATCACAGCACAAAACTGACATCTGCCTGAAAATATTTATCCTAGCCACGAGCACGCGTACAAAATTTATTATATGAATATGTCTTATCTATTTCGGACAAATTATTTTTATCTAGGTTCTATGGTTTTGGCAGATGGGATCCCAAGTAACATTGAAGAGGTTGTTTAGTACTCTACAAGTCTAAATCATGATCTACAGAACCCTCATAAAACCTAAATTATAACTTGGGATTGATGCACATTTGAATCGGTCGTTATGGATTCTCGATCTTTTAACTTTAAGTTTGTCGATGCCATAATCATTACAAGATGCACACTAGACTGATGCAAAATTTGACTTTTTCGCTCCACAGTGCTCAAACGGTTCCAAATCGGGTCCTGATTAGCCTCCCAAACTTACAACTCATTTGGTTTGAAACAGACTTCGCACAAACCATTTGAAGTTTACATGTAAATTATTATGGGAAATCTCAACTTTTTGTTAATTGGCTTCTAGTCTTTTTTCTATATTAAGCTGCGAAACAGTTCGATAGCCATTCTTATAGAAAATTTTCTCAGCTTCAACTTTGGTGGAGATCGTTTCTATGTAAAACGAGACAGGAAAAAGTTTTCTGATGAATGTGGGCGTCTTAGTGGAATACCTGTATAATGAGAGAGAGAAGGATTAGTATTTTCCATTGGAAAATACTAATCCTTCTCTCTCTCAGGAAAAAGTTATTAATTATTTAAGAGATTGGTAAACTTATGACATGTCAAACAAGTGCTCTGTAGGCAACACTGTATTTTGCAGTGTGACATAGTAGCCATGATTTGTGTGTCCTATTCAACGCCCCAGAAACACCAATGTTGCCTGCTGAGCAGTTGATTGAGCATGATCATAAGACATCAGCGCATTGAACCATCGATAACTTTCGATCCTTGCATTTAATCAAAAAGTAGTTTTCAGCAAAGTTGTAGCTGAGAAAAATTTCCTACAAGTACAGTTGAAAGCTTTTGAAGCAGACCGATATGGTGAATTATTAGATAGACATGCACAAAAATCTTGGTTTTACCATAGTAATTCTCATACAAACTTGAAATGGTTTGTGCCATCTCAGTTTCTCACCAAATGGGTTCAAATTTTGAGAGGTTAGTCAGGATCCGATTTTAAATCGTTTAAGTATTGTGGAGCGAAAATTTCAAATTTTGCATCACTCTAATGCACACACTCGAAAATAATTTTGTTTATTTTATGTTAAGTTTCAGGTACCAATTGCTAAAAATCTGTACTAAATCTGTATTAAGTTCTAAATATCTGTATAATGTATGTAGTCTGTATTGGGTCTGTACGAGACTTCAAAAATCTGTATAAATACACACATATCTGTATATCTGGGGTACCGCTGCGTTGAACATTGTTCTCCAGTACACAACAAAAGGCTGACTGCAAGCAGCGAGCTGCAGCCCACATGAGCATCCATAGAAGGAGGAAAAAGCTGCACCACTATTGATCGGAATCAGTAGCTCATCGTGCGTTGCTGTGGGTCATCTATGTCAAGCGCGTCATACTAAATAGTATAAATAGAGAGAACCCCGCTCAAATTCCTATTCCTACACAAAACACAAGCTCCTGCTGCAGTTAACAAATAAGATTTAATATATAAGACCACGTAGTCCTTCGCCACCATTGGGCACAACCCCATAGGGCTGTCCCTTGCAGTATTTTTTTTATTTGTATAGGAAGATCTATAAAAATGTCCACGAAATTCTGAGACCCACTTTAACTTTTTTCTATGGAATTGCTGAAATGTAAATAGTTCACTCTTTTTTTTAAATTCGTAAATAGGTATTAATATTAACTAAGCTTTAACACAAATTGAATTCTAACGGACACAACAATAACTGTAGGAAACCTCTCTCTATCGATCCATATAGAAAGCAACAATCAACTCTCATATCGAAAGTTAGTTGCAAATAAACAGTAGGAGCGTTCGTTTGTGACCAAACTGGGAGGTTCCATCGGTCGTAGTGCGTGAGTGATTTTATGAACTGTTCCGTATATTCGTGATACCGAATTCCACGGTGATAGTGCGTGAGAAAATTTCGCTGTGTGAAGATCAGTGTGATTTACGTGAAATTTTGTTTTCCCAGCCTTGGGGCTCCGTTGTTTGAAAGCAACGGTTAGATAAACCCCCGGTGGCCAGTAATTAAAGCCCTTGAGCGTGGGCTAAATTATGTAAAAAAAAGTCATTATTGAAAAAAAATCTATTTTTTTGGCCACCCAAAAATTAAAAAAAAATACGGGATAAAAATTTTGCGATAAGGAACATAATTAGATTTACTGTAAATTTACATGTAATTTAGTGTAAATTTAAGCACAATATCGCATAAATCACCAACGTTTTATAAAAGCTTGCAAACAATTTCATTGTTTGTGCCAATTATATCATAAAATTATACGAAGTGAGGTTTTACGTGGTGGTTAAAAATCTGTTGTTTTTTTTCTGTGTATCTGATAGAGTTTCTTCATCAAGATATGAAGTTATTAGATAACACATAACTTTAATGTGCTCACATAAAATTGTCGCATATTTATTATGTTATTGCTATGTTATGTTAAAAATTGATTAAGATACATTAAAAAATAAGAAATCTTTGTGGATTTTGAATGAAACCAACATGAAAGCATTTTTCAGTGTACCATTTGAAATAATTATCAAATCTGAAACTGTGCCAACAAATGTCCATTGCTTGCAGCATGATAACAAAAAATCCCTTGCCGATTGCCGCAGTGACATAGCCGGTCACCCAAACCGGAAGACAGCAACCATAGTGACCGCACCCGTCGGATGCCTTTCTTGAATAGAAATGAGCTGCTCCGTTCATTCGTGGCCAACATTACAAACATACTCAAACGTGCTCATTTACCTCATCGTCCTGGTCGTCATCGAAAACTATCTTGAAGATGGTCGGTCATCTCCTGCTCGGCATAGATACGTGCAATAATGATTGCACCACATCATCAGACAATGAGAAAATTTTCCTTGAAAAATTCCAACCCAACGAACTGCAACGTTCAGTTCGTTTCCTTCGAAAGTTTTTCGAAAATCATCAAGTTTGACACACTGCAAAACAAACACCCAAGCGGCGCAACATTGCAAACAATTAAAGCGGAAAATTTACGGCACAATGGCTTTAAATTTCCGCCTTTCAGTCGTCGTATCGCTCGGGTGGCGCAGCCCAAAGTAAAGTTTTATTATTTTCGTTTTTTGTCCTACTGCGAGACATCCACCAGAGACGATAGATGCAAGTAAAGGCAGCGCCATCGCTCAACTGTTGTCGTTTCTTTCTTTCGTTTTTTTTTTTATTTTCGTCGCTATGTTGCTAACATTTGCCTTGCCGAGTCCTAGTTTCTAGTTTTGCTTTAAGCATAGAACGTACTTTTGCACCGCGGGAACAATAAAATGGAATCTGCCGGAGAAAAAGCTTTCCGCAGACTTACTGCTGCACGGCAAATGTGACGGAGGTGAACATAATTTTCTGGACTAGAAAATTTCCCAAAGCACACTCAACAAAGGGCTAAAATTTTTTGCTAAACAAATTAAATTCTGTAACTTTAAATAGAAAACCATTTAACCCCACGAATCATGCGATGAGAACATTTAACTGAGCCACTTGTGTCACTTATCAAGACAGTGCATCTATAGTGGTGCCCCACTGCGCTGTTGCTTCGAGCCAAAACTTGCAAAGTGTTCATCTGAGTGTGCGAGAAAAAGCGGAGAAGAAAGCCCTAAAAGGATTCACGATTGGAGATCTTCTGTCGTCTGCCGCGTTGCTTTGTTTTCCATGCAGATCCGCTGGCCAAAAGACGTCTTTTATTTTGCCTGTAGCAAGTAGCTAGAAGTACACTAAACATTCGCTAACTGATTTTTTTTTTAATAAAAACATCTCAGGTTAATCAATTTTTGCCAGGGGTCAACATTCGTCTGATATTTTGGAAATAATCAAAAAGTCCCTTTCAGCTAGCGAACGTTTAGTGTAGCAGAAGCTCAGCAGTTAACCGTTTTCCCAAGTTGACTGTTTTCAGCTATGGCAACGAACGCAACGGCAACCTTAGGAGGCTAGATTGGCAAAATTCCCCAAACAAGTAGCTGTTTCATTCGTTTGCGTCGTCATTGTCGTTTCCGTTGAAATACCACAATCAAGACGTTTTGAGAATGATACACTCGAGAGAAAGATGACTGACGGGAATTTTTGTTTGTGAATGAAAATTTATTCACGCATCATCTAACGACGTGATAGTGCTGAAGCAGATTATAAGGCGGAATAATTCATTTATTGACTGAGTAGAGTTTTTCCATTCTACTAAGCACAACCCGCACTTTGGCTGTCTTTTTCGAACGGATCTGAACAAAACAAAAATTGAGTTATTCTACTACAGATGACTTCTACATTCATTTCCATTTCCATATGTACCGTTGCAAAAAGAATCAGAAATTGTTTATATTTTGTTAATAATACGACAATGCTTCTTGATTCGAAATTCGGGTTCAATTGGAACGCCATTGTCGCACGGATGAAGGCAGAAAAAAAAAATAGATTCACTATTTGTTTTTCAGAAAAATGGGTGTAAATATTCATTCATGCGCTTGAAAAGGCTTGTGTTGTAGCTTTTGTATTAACGTGTCGGATCAAATGTATTATTGATTCGTGCATGGCGAACTCATTAGGGAGCGTCCATTAATTACGTCACGTGAAAATCGTCCAAAATTGACAACCCCCTCCCCCCCATGTCACAGATTGTCACATTTTTTCCAACCCCCTTCCACACTGCTACGTCACACAATCAATACCCCCCCCCCCCCCTCCTGTGTACGAAGGCTGTAAAAAATCGTGTTTTGAATCAAACAAAATGATATTTTAATTTGTCGGGTTTTCTGTGCATTTATTGCTTTAAATTAAACGAAACTCAGACCAAGGCAACATTGATTTTATATTTCTTCAATCTTATTTCATGTGATGCCTCCATAAAGCTCAAATTCAATGCGTTTTGAGGTAATTGAAATAAAAAAAATCAAATACATAGATAAAACAAACTTAACAAGATATCTGCAAACTCTCACTACTCGTCAGCCCATGGATTCTGCAGATGGTCTTTGATAGAAACCACAAGGATGTCACTACTCGGTTCTTCGGTAGAATCAGCGAGCAATGACGATGTTTCAGGAAAACCACTGAGATCCAGCTCTTCTTCATCAATCCAATCAAACAAATTCGGTCGTTCAACATACTTTTCACAGAAGTACAATATAGATCATATGGAATCAGCTTATACCCGCTTGATGACTTTGGAAGTATTTTTTCGAGCTGTAGTGAATTCAAAACGAACATCGACGGAAAGCGCAGTGGTTCATCTTTTGTGGATCCAATCATGTCATGTGAAGTTTGTGACAGTGAAACTGGTGGTGGCAAAAACGTGTTGGGCAACACATGTCTTATGCTGCTTCGTAAAGGGGAACAACAGTTTCTTAAATAAAAAAAAATGTAACATTATTTTTTTTTTTTGTTTATTAATTTATTTGATAAGGCTCAACCGAATTAACTTTACAGAGCCGAGGATTCTTGGTCACTATACAATACATCTTAAAAATATAGTCAAAAGGTACAACACAATAAACACTTTATCTTCCGCTATCCAAAAAGCTTCTTCCATCAGAACTGGAGCCGCATCCAGTAGTTTCATTGTATGGCAAATTGTTGTACGCCAACGAGGGTCAGAGCGCGTCCATTGCAGCAATGGACGCAAAACGTGGTCAGCACTCACACACTCATCACGAAACGGTTGCTTTCCAAAGTCGACGACGCATCGACCGAAAGAACTGCTGATGAAGAACAATGGGGAGGACCACACAATGGTTGCTGCCGAGAAAACAGACGATCGTGTGGCACACATCGAGAGTGGTCTGCTTCTGTCGACAGCCGAGTGAACACTGATGTAACATTATATAGCAGGATCAGCTTACAATGCAAATATTTTACCTGTTAGAACATTTCACTATCTGTAGCAAGTATTGACTGGTTCTCACGTGAGCTGCAAACAAGTTTGGGTCGAAACTGTGTAATGATTCTGGATTGGCCTCAGATGAATCAGGTTCAATATACTCAGCCAGCGTTGGATAGCCATCGATTGTCAAGTCGTCCCAAACTTCTGCAAGTAGCTCTCCAGCGTACTTGAAGTTTGTCTTCTCCAAAGTAGGATCAGTGGTCCTCAACTGGCTATCCAAATGGGTACCAAAGTGGTCATGAGGAATAATCAAACCAGCAAGCTCTTTGCTTAAAGGTGCCATGCGCCGTTGGACCCTATTGAAGGCGCTACGACCCGGTGCATTGGTTGCAACAAATAGTGCATCGAGGTTATGTTCTTTGAAGTGATGAATGGCTGACTGGATGACTTTTTGGTACCGCGGATTTTCATCGGGCCCATCGTCGACGATGAAAATTAGAACAGGTTTGATCAAACCATCAAATTTCAAAATGTTTTCAAATGGTTCAAGAGAGCTCAGACGTTCAAAATCTAAAGCATGTGAGTATGCTGTGGATGACGAATGCTTGCCGGATCGTATGGCAATATTTATTTTATATCAATTCCTGCGTAGACGGAAGGAATAAGCTTGTGCTTATTCGTTACCACCCAGTCATGATCAGGGAGTGTTATCTTGTATTCCACATGCATAAGCATTGGAGACTGTTTATTGGCAGCCGCTAAACCTATAGCCACCCTTGCTTTGTCATCCTGACTGATAAAACCAGTTTCGTTGGGGCCGAGAATTGAAGCAAGTTCTTCCAGTGCTCTGATCGATGCTGTGCAGAAGCGGCCATCTGGGTGCTCATGATGCTTTGCGTTGCTAGCATGTAGCAGTTTTACAGGCACAGTAGAGATATGGCGCTTACCTTCACTTGAGTCAGCTCGTTTTGGAATCAGCCGTAGATATGTTGCTGATCGTTTGATACTGAAACCTTTCGTTTGTAGTGCGACAGTCAGCTCGTTGAGAGTCTTGACACTCCTAACGCTTTCGTCATGACGTCTGTCGTGTGCAGCGGATCCATGCAATGCTATGTCACATATAGCTTTAAGCAAATCTGGCTGCTCCTCTTCTACACGTGGACGTCCTGGTGAACTCCGAACCGAAAAATAATTTTGGAATTATATTATTTTGTTTTTTATTTAGCATTTTTTGACCTATCATGCAAACGAAAGAAATAATTTAAAAAATATTTACCTGCTTCAGGGATGTCTTTGATCAACTGCAACTTTGCTTGCTTCGTTTTATCTCGGTGTTTCTTCTGTCGTTGTTGTTCGTTTGCTTTCAGTTTTATAGCCTTTTCCAGTTTCATTCTTCAGATTTTCAAGTTTCACATGCATCCATCATCCGTCAACAATCCAGAAGATTTTCTGTCAGACAAAAACACAACTTGGGAATTCACATCGTTGAGCTGCGCCTTGAGGTTTTCCTGGGCTGGTGCAGGGCGTTTCATAGCACTCGATGTTGAAGCTTGTGTGGTGTCATCCGGTTCCTTTGTTGAGGAAGCGGGTTTTGGTACAGATACTGGTGTCACGACGGATTCTTTAGCTGCGCTTAGAGATTTTCCCCAGAACTGGAGCAGCTTACCCTGCTTTTTCAGCAAAAGTCCCTCTAATTCTTTAATTTTATCTTTAACTTTAGCTTCAAGCACCTCGTTATCCTTATCCTTCCATTCATTCCAAAATCGATCGGCATCAGCCTGGCATTGTTGCTTTTTCTTGTCCGGGAAAGCCTTCACAAAGGCATTGTACAGTGAACGAAACAGGTCTCCGCGATCCATGATCCAATGTTTTGAATCAAGTTTTAAAATGAGTTCAGCAATCTTGAATGTTCACACATTAAACTGCACTTTGTACCAATTCGAAACAAAAACTCTGAGACAATAGGGGGGCGAAAACGAAACACTTTTCTGTCAAACGCGAACCAGCTCCTGATTGGTCGTTTTAAAGTTTACGTATACCGAGCGGACGTAAACAAACCCGAGCATTTTCACAATAGGGAATCTTTTTTCTTGTATTTTGACAGTCAGCCGTGTCTCCCAAAATGTGTTCGTTTTGGCACGGTCGCGAGAAAACAAGAACACGTTATATCTAAAAAAAGCCAGTTGTCTCCTCTTTCTCTTAGCGAAAACTGAATGAACGAGCATTTGCTTCAACTGTCATTCACAAAACAAAACAAGGTAGCAATGGGCGGCTTCGATTTTTTCATCGTAAAATAGATTATAACTTTTTACTTCCACAAACTTTTTTTCTTAATTCAAATATATTCCTTTTGTATAAATGTTAGAATAAGCTTTTGATTCCGAACGACGCCTTTCATGTATCAAACAAGTTGTGGAATGCATTTGGAAGCAAAAAAGTTCACTCACTGTGCATTATAATCCACTTGTATTTTAATATCTAAATTTCAACTTTAAATCAATTTGATTGTAAAGCATGCTTAGTTAATATGTTTGCAGTAGGTCATCAAATCGATATTGAGCTGGAAATACACAGCAAAAAAATAATGTTGATATCACATCAAAGTGGATGCACTACAATCATGTCGAAAATTTCATGTAATTTTTATGACCACATAAATAAACAAATGCAGTAAAAGCAGCAGAATGTCAGTTCATGCATTGTATTAATGATAATTTTGTCCTTTTTAGCAAGTAATACTACACCATTTTTTCGACATGATTGTAGTGCATCCACTTTGACGTGATATCAAAATTATGTTTTTGCTGTGTAGGGCCTATCTACATTGGTCGATGAAGAAGACTTTCTCTTTCATTAATAACTCAGCTGCAAAAATATATATCGACAGTGAGTATGCATTAGGGCCTATACGCGATGATCGATTCTCTTCATCGATTTTCTCTTTGCATTGCTACAGTTAAGCGAAACAATTTTGTAGAATTTATTCAATGTAGAGTTGTAACAGGTTGCATTGGCTATCAAAAGCAACAGCAAACGCACCGACAAACGTTAAATCTAGCGAGTTATTAACAAAAGAGAAAATCGATTGAGAGAATCGATCATCGCGTATACGCCCTTATGAATGCTCACTGTCGATATATTTTTTTAATATTTAACGATTTGGACGATAGATGCAGCGCAAACAGCATGAAAGTTGTATGCATAGCCGTGGGTATCAATAGAGAAAGTCATTGAAGAGAGTCGATAAATGCAGGTATAGAAATGTAACCAATGACTTTAATCGATGATTTCTCACGATCAAAAGTAAATCGGGCAAACATACACTTCCAATTGAAAGAACAAAAAAAAATCCTTTAATATCAAATTAATATTTTTTGTGATAAAAATTCATTAATGACTTAGGAAAATTACACCAATTCATCGATGTTGAAATGTTGTGATTTTATTTTGACTCATTTAAATTACAGAAAACAGACGTCCAAGCTTAGTCAGAAACTCGTTTATAGTTAAGTGGAAACATTGCCATGAAGTGGTGCTAGCATCTCCTGATTTCTTCTATAAATTTTCCATTTTAATTATATTTTCACTAGTGTCGGATCATTTTTTTTGTTGAAAATTGCCACTGGGGGCTAGCGGCATTTTGTAATTTGTGCAACGCTAGTGCCATCATGTTGTCAAAAAGGGTTTTTAAGATGGGAGGTCGGTGTTGGCGAATCTTGAACGCATTGAAAATATTTATACTAGTTTTCAATCAAATTTTCCCCAGTTTCAACGTCTATTTTCTGTACTTTAATGTGTTCATGCTATATTTAAGACATCAGAAATTCAAACCAAAATACATGTTGATGTGACGTCATGGCTGAACAAACCCCCCCCCTCCCCCACTTGTCACATTTGGTCACATTTTCTGAAACCCCCTCCCCCCCTAGACGCGTGACGTAATTTATGGACGCTCTCTTACGCGATTACAATGAAGTAGTACTCTTCTCTATGCATCAGCGAAAATCCGGCAGAAGTAGATGCTTCGGGGCAGTGTCATTTCACAGACGGTCATTTCACCGAAGAGGTCATTTTTCCGAAGTAAAAGATTCGCTGAATTTCAATTATGACCTTTTCCTCTTCCGAACAAGGAAAACAGGAAGGGTTTTTGATTTAATTTCCGTCCTACTAAGCACAACCCGCACTTTACTTCTCTTTTTTGAACGGGTTTGAACAAAAAAAATTTAATATTTCTGCCAAATATGACTTCTAAATTTATTCACCTTTCCATACATACCGTTGGATTTGCTAAAGAACCACAAATTGATAAGATATTGTTCAAAATCTAATACTGCTTCTTGATTCTAAATTCGTCCTACGAGTTTCAATTCCGTCCTAACGCATTGAAACGCCATTAGATTTTCTTCGTCCTACGGATAAACGTAGAAAAAGGGGAGTCGCTAGGAGCGCTTCTTTTGTTTTGAGAACAATGAGCGTAAATATTCAAAAAATGCGCTCTAATAGGATTTATGTTGTAGGTAATGAACTAACGCATCGGAACAAACCTATTATTGATTTGTGCACGGTGAAATCATTCATATTATTGATCTTTTATGATCGATAGAACGGAAATGGGCGATTACGGCGAAGTAGCGCTCTATCCTATTCGATTATGCTTTTTTTGATTCTTTACCGAAAATCACTTGATATTTTTTACCGTGGAATATATGTTCCTACAACTTTGTCGATTTCGCCAATTGCTAGATTCAAAACCGCTGAATTTTGGCTTAAATTGCAATGATTGACAAACCAAGCTGGCTGCGGAGTATAGATTACCACACAAAAAGAGAGGTAGACCTGCTTTTAAATGGTGGGATACGATTGCTCAGAAAATGTGGAGATTTGAGAACATACCAGTTGAGGAATGGTATACCAATTGGCAGACGACAAAGAAAAACGGGATACGAAACTTTAAGAAATTTACAATTTTGAGTACAATGAGGATACATCTCTATCTAACCACCAGCATATAAAACTCAACATAATATTCACTATCTTTCGGAGAGTGCATCGCTAAGATTTTGGATCACAGCTCTTTCTGCATGATGGGCTTGACATTTTCGCTCCACTGTGTTCGAACGGTCCCAGGTCGGGTCGGGTGGCCTCCAAGGGTTTGGACTCGTTTAGTGGGGGAATGGCTGTGGTGTATCCGGACTTTTTGTTCATTGCCTTCTGGCCTTTTCCGTGTTGCACTGTACAAAAGTTCTGTGGCTGTTCTTGTGGAGCTACAACTTTGCAGAATATAGTTTATAAGCCAAACGTCAATTAAAATAGTTGTTGAATGTATAGGGAATTGATAGTCTTTTGGCATTATCGGGCTGCTTTTTTGTGGGCGACATTGTGTTCTGCAGTTTAACATAGTAACCATGATTTTTGTGCTCTATTCTACGCGCCTGAAACACCGGTGTTGCCTGCTGGACAGCTGATTCAGCATAATCATGGGACGTTAGCTGCTTGGATCATTAATAGCTTTTGATGCTTACATTCTATCGAAAAGTGGTCTTAGACAGAGTTGTGGCTGAGAAAGTTTGCTTCAAGGTCAGTTATTGTTTTTGAAGCGGAGCGATACGGTGAATTGATGGATGAATATGAGAGGAATGTTTGGTTTTCCCATAGTAATTTCCATATAGACTTTGAACGGTCTGTGCCGTGTCATTTTCTTACCGGATGGGTTTGGGTTTTGGAGGGCTAGTCGGGGCCCGATTGGAAGCCATTTGAGTGCTGTGGAGTGGAAGTGTTGGATTTTGCATCAATCTGATGGTCACTGAGAGAGTTGGTATATCCCATTATTCAGGTTCGTCTGGCATACGTCAGATTGGACTTCGTCTTGTGTATTGATGTTGCGTTAGTCGGCTGAGCGGCCTTTGATGATTCGAGCAGACGTTTAATATTTTGTGGACAAAATTTAAACGTTATTACTTCTATTCAGGTCAATGTCAATATTAATGCTCGTCTGCCAAACAACGACCCTGTCAATGTCAATCTAATCTAATCTAATCTAATCTAATCTAATCTAATATAATATAATCTAATCTAATCTAATCTAATCTAATCTAATCTAATCTAATCTAATCTAATCTAACACCAACACAGCCAGTTCTTGAAAGCATCCTTTGAAAATGATGGAAATACCTCCATAATTTTTCTTGTCTATTCGATATATGTTTCATATCGAAGATGCGTCACAAATATCAAAACGGCCAAGCCTACTGTGCAGCATTTAAGGGGCAAGATTATTCAGAAAACATCGGGCCTGTTTTAATCGAAGATTTAAACACGATGCATCAGAATCCAATTAATGGATGAAACGTGGACATCTCGTACCGTACGTTCCGATTTTGGTAATTATATGATTGGTTGGTTGTTGGAAGCATCAAAGCTTGAAAGGTTAAGTGATGCTCCATTTTCGTCTGACGGTTGGGACATGATCACTAACTCTTGTCCTAGCCTTTTATGGCTTATGGCTATAGCGCCATTACTCGCTTTCTGAAAAGAGAAGAGGGAAAGGAATAGGAGAAGGACAAAGGGAAAAGGATTATGTAAACTCTATGAACATAAACCACATTTTTGATTTGAAACATGCAATATAGAAATGCATCACGGCGCGTTGGTCACTACCCGAGTATTGTCACTATTCTCAAGTCATAAAAAGTTACAAGCACTAAAATGTGATCCTCTGATAACTGAAAAATCCTGATTCCCGAGTTTGAAGTTGTCACGACTAAAGTTCGGTGGTAGATCTTATACCAGTACCGCACCACAAAAAGGTGATCTCTCAACGTTACTGGTTTGAAAAGATAAAAATTTAAAAAATGTAACGAACTCACCAAGTTTAGCCAATTGAACCTGAAGGCTGTCCGAAAGTGCCTGACATGTGTTGATGTAGAAGTTCAAATTGTAGACGAAGCTTGAACATGCATTCAACATGAACTAGTCCGGTTTAAGGTAGTTGCGCGGAATGTCTGGTTTAACGCTGCGACTCAACGAATGATGGAACTAATGATGCGACAAATGATGGAACAAATGATGGAATGCCTCGTGGAGGTTCTACTTGGCTTCGGAACCGCTTCTCAGCGGCAAATAATAGGGACTGACGAACTAGAAACTGTCTCCTGGGCCTGGTTTTGGCCAGATCAGCAACCAATTATGGATAAAAAAAACTCCACGGAAAAAAAACAAACGTCAGGTTCGATCACACGCACAGCTCTCACTCTCAACGACCCTGTCAATGTCAATGTCAATTAGTTGTATAATAAGCTTATTAATAGAAATGAGTGTAAATCGATTCTAAACTTTATCTAACTTAACCCAAAACTCACATTTAAAATACTATACTAATTTGTAATGTGTTTTAAGTATATATCATAAGCATAAGAAGAATAGTTAATAATAATTACCAGAAATCACTAATCAAATTCAATGCACTAAACTTACATCTTGTATTAGATCATTTTCTATAGGAATTTACATATTAATATTAGCAAAATTTATGTTTAAGTATCACCTTCTTTTCTTAGTAAATTTTTTCTGTTCACATGATAGCTTAGCACTCAATCTATCTCACATCCAAGGAATCAAAAATATCTCCAAATGACAAAATGACAAGCGATAAACGAACCGAACAATAACGCTATGTCAGAAGTGAAAAGCAATAATGATGTAATCTTCTTCCTTCTTTTTCATGACAAGCAGCCCGTGCGACACAACTCACTCGGGCCGATAGAATGAAACGAGCAAATTGTTGGCAAGCTGCTTCACGAAGTATAACCGAAGATGATACACGTGTGTTAATGGGAATTTTTTTTGTTTTGTCTTTTCTCGATTCATATCAAGCTATGTCCTCATCCGTGTATATTGCAACAAAGCAGGCAAGCAATATATCATTATCGTTCTACCACTCGGATCGAGCTATGTTACAGAGCGAGTTTGTCATGGTAGTCGTAGCAACCGTTTTGTCTGTATCCTTGGTTGCTTTATGTGTTTGGATTCGCTGCTCACATCACATTAAATCTTAATTAAGACCTAATATCAAATCCAACGGCATCGTTAAAAAAAAGTTGATAAATAGCATTTTAAAATCATCACCATCGTTCACTCTCTTGACTATACATAAACAAAACAAACAATCATGGTTTCACTGTATTTTAGTTGTTGCATACTTTTTTTAATTAATCGATACTGTCTTTAGTTTTGTTTTGATAGCTGATTGTTGTTGACGTGTTTGGCATCATGTTGAGTATGGATAAAAACGATCTTCGTTCACTCATAAAACGTTATTTTTTGAGAGGCAAAACGGCAAAGGAAACAAAAGAAAAGTTGAATCAATATTATGGGACTAAGGCCCCGAGCAAAGTCCAGCATCAAAATGAAAGCAAATTGAAATCAAGTTTTGATATCAACATCAAACTGAAATCATAATTTGATTTCAGTTTAGACATTGACAAATTTGATACCAAATTTTGTTTTCATTTTGCTGTACATTTGCTCTTTGAAAATATTTTGTTACGGGTTTGTTTTCATTACCTTAGCATAACATCAAATTGAATACTTGTTTTGTTATCAACAGGAAAAATGGATAGCAAATTTGGTTTTCAGTTTGCTCTCACTGATAGCAGAAATAGTTTTCAATGTGATGTCACAGGAAGATATGTTTGCTCTCAATTTTGATATTTTAACCGTTAAAACGACCAAAACGACAACAACCTGAGTAATCATTATCAGCGAAATCACAACATCAAATTTAGATTTCAATTTGATCTCAGACTTTGCTCGGGTGCTCCGTCAGATTACACCCTCAAATATTGGTTTCGAGAGTTTCGTGGTGGCCGCAACTCCACTACCGATCAAGTCCGCAGCGGCAGACCCTCCGATGCGGTTACAGAGGACAATGTCAAAAAATACATGAAATGGTGTTGGCTGACCTGAAAGTGAAGGTGCATGAGCTAGCAGATACCGCAACTGAGCGCACACGCCATATTTTGGGCGAGATTCTGCATATGAAAAAGTTATCCTGCCGCTAGGTGCCGCGCAAGCTCACTCGTGACCAAAAACACTTCTAAAGAGTGTTTGAACTTGCTGATGCGGAGTCGGGCGGACTTTTGGAGTCGATTGGTAACTGTTGATGAAACCTGGATCCACTATTACACCCCAGAGAACAGAATGAGTGCCCGGCAATGGATTGAAGCCGGCACGAGTGCTCCGAAGCGGCCGAGGGAGGCTCGATGGGTTGGAAAGGTTATGGCGTCGATTTTCTGGGATTGTCATGGCGTACTCTTCGTGGACTACCTCGAAAAAGGAAAAACCATCCACAGCGAGTATTACTGTGCATTATTTAAGCGATTGAAGGCCGAAATTGCTGCAAAACGGCCTCACATGAAGCGAAAAAAAAATGTTTTTTCAAGACAATGCTGTTTGGCCTGGATTTTCTCAGTAATGCAAAGAAATTAGCACCTCTTTCTATTAATCAATTTAATCAAAAACGTTAATTTCAGTTAGGAACGTTAGTCATAACCGATCAAAAAGTGTTTCCAGGATATTCAGGAATATTTTCTGAAAGATATCTGATCATTTGATCAGGTTAAAACAATATTATCGAGCAGAAAACTTTAAATAAATCCATGATTTCAGAGTTAACATGTCAATTATGCGTTTGGTACGATACTTTAGCTACCAAACGAAGTCAATGAGAACGTGTGATATCAAGGTTTGCACCCATTATTCCCAAAAACAAAAGAAGCGCTCCAACCGAATCAATTTTTATCTTCATCCGATAGGCCGAAGTGAATTCATTGGCGTTTCAATGGCGTTTCAATGCGTTAGGCCGAGTTTAGAATCCGTAGGCCGTCTAAGTACGTCTTAGACTTTTCGACAATATCTCAACGATTGGTTTCTCTTTATCAAATCTTACGCTACAACTATATGGAAAGGTACATAAATTTGAAATCCATCAGTAATAATAACATTCCGTTTGGTGCTAAACTGCGTTAGATTAAGTAAGACTAAGTGCTGGTTGTGCTTAATAGGCCGGAAATTAGGTAGTTAACCCTACGTTGGACATGACCGATCAGAAAGTGTTGCAAGGGATATCTTATGATTGAGTTTTCCAAACAGCACCATGCGTCTCCATAATTATTAACGACTCTTAACGTTTTTGTTCGAAATTAGTATGTTTTTTCGGGATTTTAAATAATTAAAAAAAATATTTTTGGAGTTTAAATTGGCTAGAACGCACTTAAGTATACTGTTTTTACATGAGATCGGACTACCTTTTTTCGAGAAATCCATAAACTGATTTAAAAAGTTTAGTATAAGCAGTTAAGTGAAAATAGGAGGTACGATAAAAATCAATTACAGATTCGTAAAGTACGCATTTGGTACATAATATTTCCATGCAAATCTGGTCAATACACGAGGTAATTGCCGAAACCAGATGTATATCTATTTATTTATTTATTTATTTATTGATTTATTTATTTATTTATTTATATTTATTTATTTATTTATGTATTTAAGACTAAACATCAACAGGCGTTATTGGCCCCAATGATGTAACCTAAACTAAATATGAAAAGTACTAAAACTAAACATCAATACATTTCTCGTAAAAAAGGAACATTACTAGACAAATTAAACTGATCTAGAAAAAACGAACTAAACCTCCGGCGAAGTAGCTGGCGAGACAAGTCAGCAGTCAAATAGTGCGGAGATCCTGTTTAAGAGTCTCTGTAAGCCACCGATTGCGCCGAACATGCTATAATTAGTTCACTGTATAGGCAGCCACAGCATTGAATTATTCCGTACGGCTCGGAGTTAAACATATTGATGTCAACTTACTCAACGAGAACGTCTTGCAAAAAATCCGTCCTTGCAAAATACCCGAAATTAGCCATGCCCTTGCTGCATCTCTTCGGACCAACAGGGGCTCCAGATGGATCAGTTGCAAACGACTTTCGTAGCAAGGCAATCGGAAGAGATCCGTCCACGGCTGTTTACGTAGCGCATATCTCAGGAACCGTCGCTGAACAGACTCAACTCTTTCGACACCGTTGTTGTAGTGAGGAGTTCAGCAAACCGAGTAGTATTCTAATATGGAGCGAGACAAGGAGCAGTACAACGATTTAAGGTAGTAGATATCCGTGAATCCTGAAGATAAACCCCAGAATTCTAGATGCTTTGTCGACGGCATACTGCTTGAAAGGGAGTAGGTCCTTAATTTGGTTGCGCGCTCAATTTCAGTGCATAACAAAACATACTTGAACATAATAGTCTCTTTCTTGCGCGAAAAAGAGATAACCGAGCATTTGGACGGGTTAACCTCCATACGATTCAGAATACACCAATCAGCAAAAGCATTCTGCTGACGTTGAAGGAAGCAACAGTCTTCAGTTGAGTGAATTCGAAGGAAGAGTTTAAAGTCATCTGCGTAAGATAATCGTGGTCCCTGAATTACCAGATTCGCTTCGTTGAAGTAAATCCGGAAAATTAGCGCTCCCAGGTGACTACCCTGCCGGCGCCTGTGGTGTAGGGGTAAGCGTGACTGCTTTTTTACCCCAACTGGTCTGGGTTCAATCGCAGCTGAGGTCGGTGGGATTTTTCCGAGGCATAAAAAAAATCTGGTCACGTGACGGGAAGGGAAGTAGAGCCGTTAGTCCCGGCCCATGTGTTTGGATCAAGGTTGCAAAGACTCATTTCAGCTAAAACAATGTTTTTCTAAATTATGAAATAATTAGATGCCATGATCAAATTTTGAATTGGTAGGATACAAGAAGAGGTTGCAAAGAATGTGTTTGACATATTCAACCTGTTTATTTCACTTCATGAGAGTCACAATCAGCGATTTTTCACAAACTCACTCACTCACTCACTCACTCACTCAGCGATCAGCAAATCGGTGATTGTGCCTCATAGAAAGCAAAATTTACAGGTTTTATGTTTCCAACGCATACTTTGTAACAGCTTCTTGCAAGTTACAAGTAAAACATGCCATCATACCATCTTTTGGTTTTATTATTACGAAAAACATTATTTTAGCTGAAATGAGTCTTTGCAACCTTGGTTTGGATGGGTGCGATATCCTACGCAGGTGTGGAAGCTGCCTTCCTACACATTCGATTGCCGTCAATGGATGGCAATCGATGTCCGTCGGTGATTGGCACTAGATTGCCGAACAGAGCCGACGTTAAATAAACGAAAGAAGAAGAAGATGACTACCCTGGGGTATGCCAGACGTGGCAGCGAACATACGGAACTGGTGATCACGAATGACAACAGTAAGATAGTGATCGATGAGGTACGACTGAAATCATTGCAAAAGGCAGCCGTGGATACCAAGCCTGTCCAGTTTTGTGATTGATATGTGGTGATTTAATTTATCGAAGGCTGCAGATAAGTCAGTATAAATGACATCCGTCTGAGCACGATCCGACGTACTGTTAGAGATGTAGGAAGTAAGGCACAGCAAGTTAGTGGCAGTGGAGCGATCAGCCATGAAACAGTGAGCGAGTAACGGTTCCATAACAACGAGTTCGAACAATTTGGCAACAGCGCTAAGCGAATTGATGGCACGGTAGTTGCCAACGTCCTGTTCGTTACCCTTCTTGTGTACTGGAAACATGTGCTCTAGCTTCCATGAGAAAACGCCGACGTCCACGGACCGTTGAAAAACGTGCAGCAATGGAGACATGTCCAAGTGCGTTTTGAGGAACGCCGATGGGATTCCGTCAGGACCCGGATTGTACGACGAATTGAGTTTCGAGGAAGCCCTGGAAAACATTTCGGGATTGACGTCAAGTCTGCTCGTGGTTTCGCCAGAGAGTGTTACGTAACTGGCAGCCAGTCGGGCATGGTCGTCACTCAGTCTCTCGTCCGTGAATACACTAGCAAATTTTTCAGATAAATAACGAAGCATACTTTAAGGCGAATCAACCAGACTAAAGGGCTGAACACAGTGATAGCGGCATAGCGGCATAGCCGGCAATACTCTGAAATTTGTTTTACTACCCACAATGCGGTAATTGCGGTTCATTGTACGCTATTTTTTCAACATTTTGGAAAAACGCGGTAGGGTTGATCGGCAGCCTGAGAAGTGCTCAACATTTTCAGTTGTATTTTTTTGTAATTTTGAGTTAACCAGAACCTTCAAGACGTGAACCAAATAATAATCCAAGGTCGTAGTATGTAATCAGAATCATGCATCCGGACAAATTTCGGGTTCCCCCGGGAAACATGGAACACATCAAATTACATGATAATTCAAAAATATGATCATTGGTGGCCATATTAATTACTGAAGATCACGATGGCCAGATCCGAACATGTTCTGGATACCCCTGGAGAAGTGAAACTTGAACCTACATCCTCATGTGACACACCAAACTATATGAGAATTTAAAAAAATAAGAACATTGGTGACCATATTAAGTACTCAGGACCACACTGGCCATACATGGTCTGGGTGCTCCCGGGGGGTTTCATAAATTTCCCGAAATTTTCCTGAGGCCAATGGAACTTCTCTGAAGTTCTCGGAACTTCTCTGAAATTCTCTTCAGAACTACTCTGAAGTTCTCCTCAGAACTACTGTGAAGGTCTCCACAGAACTACTCTGAAACTCTCCACAGAAATATTCTGAAGTTCTCATCACACAGAAATACTCTGAAGTTCTCATCAGAACAACTCTGAAATTCTCCTCAGAATTTCTCTGAAGTTCTCTTCAGAACTACTTTGAAATTCTCGTCAGAACTACTCTGAAGTACTTCTCAGAATTACTTTGAACTTCTCCTCAGAACTACTCTGAAGCTCTCTTCAGAATCACTTTGAAATTCTCCTCAGAACTGTCGTGACCGGACCGAGGTTTCCAGCCTCGGTCACGGCTACACGAATCTCGGCTGATCTGCTTCCAGTACTGCTGTTTTATTACTGCTGCTGCTGCTATTTGGTCTCGTTTGCTGCCAAAGTTAGTTACAAGAATGACCTCTACGAGCTTAGGTAGCTCGCTTTTATACCTCCATGCTGTGTCAGATTTTCCCCGCACTAAGCATGAGATTTTGTTCGCATCTCTCTATTATCACTTCTGTCACGCTTAACTCTAATTTAGTTTAACTCAAATTGAGTGTTTCATTACTTGACTCACCTCTCAAGTTTATTCCACACCACCTCCATCTACCACAAGAACTACTCTGAAGTTCTCCTCAGAACTGAGTTCTCATCAGAACTACTCTGAAGTTCTCGTTAAAACTACTCTAGATCTTCAATGAAATTTTCAACATTTTCCTGATATTTCGTACATATTTGTTGCCCGAATATTCTCTTTAAGATTTTGAACTTTCCCGCTAGTCGGGACTTCCCTAAGGATATATTTACTCCTCCAGAAGTTTTTTTTTTTTTAGCTTCTCAATAAATAAGAGTTGTCTGGACTTCCCTAAGATTTGCGGAACTTTCCTTTTTTCGCAGTTTTCCTGATACTCAGAGCTCTTCTCAGAAGCTCTCGATATTTCCCCACGGTTCAAGGTACTTCTTCAAAGTGCTCCCAATTTTTTTTTTTAAGTTAAGTTAACGCGATTTTAGTGCATTGCGCGTTTGTCGCTATGCCGCTTTCATTGTGTTCAGCCCTTAATTGTTCCTGCAGCTACTGCGCAATTTTCCACTAACCTCCAAAAAAATAAATACTTGAAAATAGTCAGTTTCGTATACTGCTGGCATGAAAAACCTTTACAAAATCCCGCTCTCCAGAACTAACCGATAGAATAAAAGGATAAATTCCCACTGCAGGTCATTAGGGTAGTTATTGCGTCATAGGTTTTAAGATTGAACCGCTTTGCCTCGCGACAACTCTTTCTTTCTGGTGAAGTACGTGATACAGTTCACAAGAGTGTGAAAATTTTAAGAAAAATATTAGAAAGATAATTCCAAAATTGGAATAGTGATTCAAACTAACTAAATTCGAATTGAATTAATAGAGTTCGTAAGGAATTGAAATTTTTTAAATAAATTGTAATTTGATAACGGCTAACAGTAAATCAGGCACGTCGAGCCCAATCAACGTGGGCGGCTTATCTGGAGGTGGAATTTCCCACCGTCCATAGCGAGGACGCCAACCGTCCCTAATCGGTTCTCCGACGATCAAAATCCGATCGTTAGCTAGTGGTGAATTTCTCTGCGACACCACCGGTACAACCCGTTTCGTCAAGTCCGTGTGGCGCCGAGCGACGCAACGAAAAGCTCTGACTCCACCAAATTCCGGGGACGCACATTCCCCGACGATTATCGCACACACACGAGTTGGTATTTTGTGTACAAGCCGATTTCGATGCCTGAAGCCTGTCTGTTCGTCGAGGAACATCTTCCAACGCTGAAAAGAAGCCCGAGAACACCCGCCGTTAGACCAACGCCTGGATAAAATAAGGTCAGAAGTTATTGGTCCTTGTTTGCTAAAGTCCTTGGGACAGTTGTAGTAAATTCTGAATATTAGGCCTTTGTGTAACTCCATAAATAAATGGTTTGAATCTATTTTATTAACAGATCGTGGTCGTCAAATGCTGAACATTGTCGGAGTTGTTTGTTCTTTTAGCTGAGACACTATTCTACCATTCAATTTTAGAGTTCATTTGCCTTTAGATTACCGTGCCTTTACAATAGTTTGGTTAGTTTGTATTGGTTGGTGTCCGCGCAACGGAATCTTCTTCGGTAGCTCCCACGCCTGGCAACGGCGGAGTGGAATGATTTGGGGTAGGTCACTGGTTTTTGGTTTACGGCTGAAAGTTCTAAACTCTAGCCTTGACAAAGGCTGTTTGGTTGGCTTCGGTCGGAGGGAGAAAATTAAGTCGACTTCACTGCGTTGCTTTGAAAGGTTGTATTTGACGTGTAGATAATACAATAGTTTGGTTTGAACTAACTACTTGGCCGGGATGCTGGTGGTATTTATATCTGTTGGTTGTGTGATGTGTGGTACAATAAACTTTGTGTGGGTTTTTCGTCTGGTGAATTGTATCCTGTGGTAACTGTTCGCGTTGTTCGCGACAGTTGGGTTCAAGTGAAGAAACATCAGTTCTGAGATGACTGTTTGACCTGCCCTGAAAGGGTAGTCTCATGCCGGGTATTTGAACGGAGTTAACGGTCCTTCTTTTGGGAAGGTGGCGCTTAAGCCGTTTGCTTTAAGGAACAGAACGGAACGTTTTTTTCATTACCTTCTACTCCACAGTGTCCTGGCACCCAGTAGAGATTTACTGTATTATTATTAGACAACTGTTGAAGTAACTGAATGCATTCCCATACTAACTTGGAAGTACATGTAAATGATTTTAAAGCATTCAAAGCTGCTTGGCTATCAGAAAAAATGCATAGATTTGCATGTTTATATTTTCGCTTTAAACACACAATAGTGCATTCTAGTATAGATTAAATTTCAGCCTGAAAAACGGTTGGCCATCCACCCATAGAAACTGAAATATTAACACCAGGACCTGTCAGACCAGCTCCCACTTTATCATTTTGTTTTGATCCATCAGTAAAGAATACAACTGATCTTGGGTGGATTTGTGGTCCTCCCGCACTCCAGAGAGAGCGGTCTGGTTGTACCACATTGAACAGTCGACTAAAATTGAATTTTGTCTCCATCCAATCATTGACTGTAACTAATGGATTGATTCGTATTTGTTTTAATATATTTAGGTGTCCCTTAATGTTCCCTTCAAACAAGGTTTTAGTTCGCTTAAGTCTTAGTGCGCTCTTTTCAGCATCTAATTGCACAAATTGTTGTAGTGGAAGAAGATTTAGTATCGCATCTAAGGCTTTCGTAGGTGTGCTACGCATCGCGCCTTTTGTAGATACCGTAGCCAGTCTTTGCATTTTTGCTAGTTTGTTTATTGCACACTTTTCCTTAGTTTTTGACCACCATACTAATGAGGCATATGTAATTCTGGGTCGTATTATAGCCGTGTATATCCAATGGATCATTGCTGGCCTCAGTCCCCATTTATTTCCAAAGGTTCTTTACAAAGGTATGATACCTTATATAAAACGTTACAAAGGTATGATACCTAATATAAAACCTTGTTTTGAAAGGTCCAGCGACTAATTTTTGTTTCATCAATCGATTTTCAGCACACATAGTGCATTTGTGCATTAGCATATCCTGAAATCAGATCATAATTCCAATCGTGATAGCTCCGTTTGCTTGATAAACCATTTCCTAGGCGTTTCACGATCCGTTTCATTAGACCGAAACCATCAACGGTACGAGCGCACGAATGCACTAGCTGATAAAAACACGAAATCACGGTCCGAGTAAGCAATCAGATCAGATAATTCACTTAACGGAGGGAAAGCTTTTTCCCTAGATTCTGGAATCGTACGTTTTTCTTCCGTCATCGCCTACGGCAAAAATCGACTATTGCACCCCGCTCCCGTCTCAATTCCAAAATCTCTGCCGTTCATTGTTGAAGGTGGGTACAGTTGAAGCTTCCCTGATTTTTTTTTCCTTTACGAGCTTTGCCACCTTCAATAAACATTATCGTAAAATTCATCATTTCGTTTATAACAGAAGAGATATAGCGACAGACTAAGAGAGAGAGAGAGAGAGAAAGGGAGAGTGATAGCTCTGTCCCGCGGGAATAAATCTTCCTAATCCAAAAGAACACCTTGCTCATAGATGGTCCGTTTCCCATTTTTCCTCGTAGGGGAAATGACGGCTTCGACACTTCTTCACCTTTTACCGTCAGGGGGGGTAGATGAAGCCCTTGAGCGCTGATTTTTATTACATGAAGATAAATCATTGCGCTTTGCAAAAAATTAACACTCCAAGACTGACGAAAATACTTAGGTAAAAAAGTGCTGAAGCCGTCATTTTCCCCATCTGTTTCCTATGGATGGTTATGTAAAAATATACGAGCGTGAATAAAAACGGTTCGAAATCCATGAAAGCACAGAATGGAACCGTCTAGAAGAAAGCCGGTGAGTGCGGTGAAGAAAAGTGGAAAATCATGGGAAACCCTGGAGAGTGCTCGACTTTTACTCTAGTTGCTCGAGTTTTATGAGTTTCAAGATTCAGGTCGACGGAGTGTTCGTTTCTTTTTTTTTCTGTCGTTGCTCCTGTTACTGAATTTTGCTAAGAAATGTGACGCGGTGAGATGGTGGCCAGGGCCGTATGGCACTATAGTCTGCATCACGGACGGCCGGGATGGAAATAAAGCAAATAAATTGTTTGCAATAAATTTGATTTACAAACTACGCCATTTCACAAATCAACTTTCGTCGAAAGATTCAGAGCCGGGGATTTTCGTTACTGTGTTTCGTTCGGTCGGACACACAGATTTTTATTTTTGAAGCTGGCCACAGCTTCTCCCTGGTCAAATGGGGACCAGCTGTGCGCTTCGTAACTGTCCTCTTTCGACCAACAAGATGTTGTCTTACTTCTTGAGATCCGGTCGGCGGATAAGTGCCGGGAAGCTACTTGAGATGAACTTTTCTTTTTCTGCTGTTGCTGTTGTCTGCTGATTTAGTAATGGGAATTAGATGAAAAGTTCGTCTTCATCTATTTACTGGGATTTGGCACATGTTTGAGATGGCGGACGACGAGGAAGCATGCAGTCAAAGCAAATAAATTCCTAAACACACCGAGGGCAAAGAGAAGGACACAAGTAGTTTCCCGGTACAATAAATCTTGACTTTCGAGGAATACAAAATGAAATTCGAGAGGTCAAGGTTGGTTTAAAATGGGCTACAGTGTGATACATTGTAAAAGAGATTTTCAGTGGGAGGGATTTCATTCGGAAGCAAGAGAGATGGAAGGAACGTTTATCTTAGAAGCAATTTTCTTGGAACTGAACTGAACTAATAGTGCACGCAGAGGAGTTGGGCAGATGCACAACTGATGATTCTTTAAGTGATTTCCATCGCTTTATTGCATAACAATGTGGTGCATGGAATGGAAACTGTTAAGGGAAGATACATGTTAATTGATAATAATCACTACAAAATATGTGGATTCATGATGTTTTGAGGGGATCTCAATCACCGTACTCACATTACCAATTAGGTAAATGGCAACCGCAGTACTTAATTTGCTCACCATTGTATGCATGTTACAAACTACCAAGGAAGGCATTTCTGTTTCCTGAACGAAAAACTTGTTTAGATATGGGAAAGGGATGTAATGTCAGCCTAAATGCCCCTAATTTGGGCTCATACATGAATTCAGCAATCGACTAAATTTTCAATAGCGACTTAAAATATCCATTAGTGACGCGTTCATCTAGATAAAATTGATAAATAGCATATTTTTAGCGATGGCCCAATCTTAGATCCATAGGCCAACATTAGAGCCATTTCACCAAATTTAATTGAATTAAATTTGTGCTCTGGTACTCTCTTCGGACGCAAGCTAATCGATGCACCCCTCGAAACAAAGGAAAATCCACAAGACCCTCATTGTATCTGTCAAACTTGCATAGTGAATCAAAACAAACATAGTGTAGTACTAGAATTTCGACTAGAATGGGGTACGTTAAACGATTTGCTTGGAACCAATAGGCAAGTCAAGTAGTAAGCCAATTTAAAATCGTTAGTTTCCACCGGTTGATGCTACTGAAGAGAGCTGCTGTCACTTTTCTATTACTAAATGAAATTAGTGGTGGTAAGCTCCAACCACTACAATCCTTGGATTAAATCCCGATCAAGCATGTCCTGATTAAGGCTGATATTTGACGTTAAGCATCTCCAACTATGTAAATCGTTAATTTCACGCATGAAGTAAAAAATATTATTAGTTAATGTACATGTCCTGCTGCTTTGAACATTTTGCAGATCATCCAAAATGGGAAGTAAATCCGAGTTGGATCTTAGCGCCATAAGTGACTCTCCTAATCAATGTCGACGAAGAGAATCGATTAATGTTACTTAGGACCTAATGCTTGAAATGACAAATACACGCAAAAGTGATCGAACATGATTTCGAAAAGCTCCGAATACACGAATGCGGTTCGTGTTATGAAAATCGAAGTACGTCTACGAAACGACCAAAGCACAGGACGTGAAGTGAGGGAGATAGGGCGTATGATTAAAATGACGCTATGGGATGGAAGAGAGCGGAATGATATGTAAGAACGCATTCATCACGCTCGTTCATGGCTCGTTTCGTCATTCTGTTGACTAATTTTAGAGTGGACGGACGCTAGGAACAACGTGGGACAATTTGGCTGAAACAGTGATAGTGACAAATGGTTGATGCTTGAAACATCGACCAGGTCACGATTCGGACAATCCTACAGCAGTTCAATCAACCGACGTCAAAGCAACGCCAGAGAAAGTTTCCACCACCGTAGCTTCGAACATGGTCGAGAAGTTAGCAGCGCAGGTATTTTTGCTCACTGCCATGGTTGACGTTCGGGATAAGCAATGAAACCCACATCGCAGGTTAACTTTATTCCGGAAGCAATGCTTGAGAGTTTGCAGTTGGATCGAAAAGAGGTCAATATTCCTATTACCGGAGTGAACAGTCTCCGATCCAGCGTTCGACAGAAGGTCAAGGTTCATATACTCGGAAAGTTTTCCAAAGGGTTACTGGAATTCTACCAACGTTGGCAATAGACGTTGCTTCGTGGAATATCCCACCGGGGATTCAACTGGCAGATCCATTATTCTACCGTCCAGGTCAAGTGAATTTACTGATTTGTATGGAATTTGGTGGTAAATGTGCAAGTGTATATTCTCTTGTCACAGTTTCGTCGAGTGACTTAAGTGAGCAAGTGCAAAGATTTTGGGAAATCGAAAGTGTACCAGGTGATCAATGCCGGAAGCCGAACAGTGTGAACAACATTTCCAGTCTACGTTTCGTCGGAACGATGAAGGCCGATATATTGTCCAGCTTCCTCTCAAAGAATCGGCGAGTCAGCTTGGAGATTCGAGACCAATGGCCAAAGAGTCTAAACTGCAGAAGAACCCAGAAGTTAAGAAGCAATATGATGAATCTATGGAAGAGTATAAACAACTGGGACATTGCAAGGAGATAAAGGAGAAGGATGCTCACAAAAGTCTCCAGAAATGGTATCTGCCACACCACGCGGTCACGACAATGAAGACTGGCAACTTTTCCAGAATCCAAGCTATGCATATATATTTTGTATAGCAGATAAAGCAAAATAAAGCATTTCAAAGTGGACTCCTTAAAAGTACGGAATCGTCAATAAAAGTATGCTTTTACGTTGTATCGTCTTGGTGTCTTATGCCCCCTTATTCCTTATGAAGTAAGGAATAAGTGCGCCGGAATGGCTTAGCGTAAAAGTGCACTTTTATAAGCGTATACGCACGGGTGTCACGAGTCTCGCTGATTTTGGATTTTAAATGTTGGATCAGGCGCATATTTGATCGGTTTGATTATTCCTACGTTTAATTTATTGCGATGCATGCTCTTGCGTAAAGACACTCCTGGGTTCGATTTGTTGAGATGAGCACAGGCTGCCGCATTCAGTGCCTATTTATGCATAGCTTCCATATACAGGGAATTTAACCAAATGATCTATGAATACACTTCAAGTTATGGCTTACAAATTTACTGAGATAACATTATTATGTAAATCGAGACAATCCTCAAACTCGTTGGCAGTGGGCGCTATGGGAGGCAATATTTTTGATCGACAAATCGCCTTTGTGGAATTTTTCTCAATTACCCGTCAGCAAGTCCAACTTGATGGGGCCTCATAGCCTAGTCAGTGAAGGCACGGTATTACCCAGCCGGAGACGGCGGGTTCGATTCCCGGTTCGGTCGAGGAAATATTTCGGGATGGAAATTTTCTCGACTTCCTTGGGCATAGAGTATCATTTTGCTTGCCACACAATATTTACCTATATGTACAAATTCATGCCTTGGTATTGGCATCAAAAGCTCTCCATTAATAACTGTGGAAGTGCATTTAGAACACTAAGTAGAGAGCACGCAATAAGCTAATATGCGCTAAACAATAAGCTTGAAATGCGAATAGGTAGAAGAAGAAGAAGAAGAAGAAGAAGAAGAAGAAGAAGAGATATACGCTCCTGCTCGGGTAGTAGAACACGGGATTTTTTGGAATCTCTATCGAGAACGTCTGGAATAATCTTCGGGAACATCTGGAATCTAGTCGAGACATCAGAAACCTCCGTCTGGAACGACTCGAATCCAATTCAGGATCATCCGAAATCCAAGTCGGGAGTTTCAAGAAATTCTGCTGAGAATGCTTGTAATCTCCGTTCGGAAATTCTCAAACCCAAGTCTGGAGTCCATCCTTGGAACGTTTGGAAACTTTATCTAGAATTATTGAAATCTCCGTAAGAATCGTCTGGTATATCCGTCAGAAATGTCTGGAATCCCTGTTGCGAACGTATCAAATTTGAGTCAGAAATACCTCCCCTCTCAGAGAAAGTCGGGAATCTCCTTCGGGAACTGCATAAAAATACAAAAAATGAAGTACGAAAGGTCACGTCGTGGGGACGTGACTCTCTGTGAATAACCCCAATACAAAATAAGCCTCGAAACGACTGTTGATAGCTTGCTCCATCAGGATCGTCGTAAATTTAAGCCAGGAACGTCTGGATACT
Source organism: Ochlerotatus camptorhynchus (assembly GCF_037179485.1). NCBI lineage: Eukaryota > Metazoa > Arthropoda > Insecta > Diptera > Culicidae > Ochlerotatus > Ochlerotatus camptorhynchus. The sequence goes on along the minus strand of NW_027040766.1, from coordinate 4,670,723 downwards.
CTATCGGGAATATCTGGAACAGAGTTGCGACCTATCACAATCGCGATCGTCGAACAGTTGATGGTAGTAACGCTTGGTACATTCCTATCAATGTGTTTGTCGAAGCACTCGCCATGACCATCGATCAAGATGACGAAAGAAGTAAAAATCAATTGGTGAATGCCGTCTTCGGTGGTGATCCATCATTTCCGACAATGACGACACTCATCTGTGCTCATTTTGAAGCAGTTGTTGCTTTGTTTGCTTATGTGAGTGTATTGGTGAGTGAGCCCAACAGCTTGCGTTTAATTTTGCCAGCTATGTTTGTTACTCACACAGTCGCACGTGACGAGAATGAACTTGGAATGCGTAGGCATTGGTTTCATTTTCTCCTGTGGTTTCACTTTTTCTCATCATCGTACTGCAGAGGTCTTCACTGTTTTCGTTGTGCTTTTCAACATCAGCAGCGAGTGTTACGTTTTGCCTGTGAGCAGCGACCATTAAGGTGTATTCAACTCTGAGCGTGTATTAGCGGAGCACTGCAAATTTTGCGTTGGAATGAGAGAGACAACTATTACTTCTCTCCGTCTCATACCTTCGCAAAATCTTGCCCCGCGCGTGAAATATCGCTCAGGATGGAATTCACCTTTACTGGGGATTGTTGATTGCCATTGCCCTTCCTCTCACTGTGTGCCAAAACGTTCTGTTAGCGATGGTCGGTTGATGCGTTGACGAGTGTTGAGTGAGTGTCATGATAATTTGCATCACTGATCTGGAATCCCGTTGGTATGTTAATGGCTAGCCAAATGGGCTAGTTTAAAGGGATTCCCCTAACATCTGGTCTAGCCACGGAGATCGTCTGGGGTGGGCTACACTCGCCTCTTTTGTTCGCTAGCTCGAGCTCGAAACCCTACCCGCTATTTTGAGGCTACTCATTTTTGAGTCGAAACACTCAGTCCAGCCAAAGGGGAAGTTACTCAAAAATGAGTAAACATGCTTTTACTCAAATTTGAGTAAACGTGCCTATCGAGGAAACTGAGTAACGGTTACTCAGATTATGACATTTGTCAACTGAGTAACCGTTACCTAAACTCACTGCTCAAAAACCGCCTGTTCACAACTTCAAAGTGCGCCATTTTGAACTTAGGAAAAATGAAATCAGAACCATTCACCCAGAATCTGGGTAGATCCAACTCATCGTAGCAAAACCAGTTTACTCATTTTTTGACAACTCCATACAGCATGCAAAAATGAGTGCGATCCACCCAGTCACTGAGTAGCCTCAAAATAGCGTGTAGAGCTTCAAGGTCGGCTTCTGGCTTGTCGATACTAATCAGAAGCACAAAACACCTATTAATCACTTTTCACTAGTTTATTGTCTCACTCACTTGTTATGTCTTTAGCGTGGGTGTGTAGATTGCTGGCCAGCGATGAGGCGATTCTGCAGTGAGTGGGGTTTTTTGGCGGCGGATGAATGGTCTGTTCTGAGTGGATGCCGGTGCTCGACGGTTGTCACCGTGTGGCACGACGGATGTTGCACTGGGGCTCGATCGGGTGATCGACGGTGGTCTCTCAGTGGTCGTCGATGTATTACCGATGGAAGCTTGCTACGCCCTCGTGGTCTAGCCCGTAATTAATGGGTCCTGACTGGAATATGAGAGCTGGTCTTAGGGCTGGGAATTTCGCTACTGGGTTTTAATTGGGTCCTACCTGACTCCGTATTGATGCAGTACTTGCCGGTATTTGTTGGCGACTCTGTATACTTCACTTCTATTCAAACTTATAGCAAACTTGGCAGATCGATCTATCCCGCGCAACGGCTGAAGTGAAAGAGAACCTTTAGTACAGCTTGACCCAGTAGCTTTCCCCATAACCTGTCCACCTCCCTCCCACTTTTCCACCACCCCCTTGTCCATACCCTTCTCCTGTTTCCAACGCCCACCTTCATCCTTACTCCTTACCGTTAGGTGTTCTGTGTTATGTGTTATTGGTGTGACTGGGTTACAATATTTAATAGGACCGTTGGTTTGGGAGTGGTTTTTCATTTAACTTACTTATTTACTTATATTGACATTCAAAAACAAGACAATATTGCATACAAGAAACTAGCATACAAAGCTTAGCTCCCATGAGCTTGATTGAATTCACAATGAATATTTGTATTCCTCGCTATCCTATCTCCTGATTTCTCTCGGTCGAAATTGCTATGTAGGGTACAGGAACCAAAACGGTAACAGGTATCATATGGACTGAAATCGTCTGGAATATTAGCAGGAAACTACTGGAACATCAGGAACCTCCATAGAGAACACCCGGAAGCACTTCGGAAACGTTTGAAGTACCAGTCAAGAACGTCTGGAATCTCCATCGGGATCGTCTGGAATCTCCGTTGAGAAAGTCTCCAATCCAAGTTGGGAGCGCCTGGAATCCCCGTTAGGAACATCACGAATCCAAGTTAAGAACATCTGAAATCTTCATCGTAAATGTCTGGAATCCTCGTCGTAAACACTTTGAGACCGTTTTTAGTACCAGTCGGAACATCTGGAATCTCTATCGGGAATGTCTGGAATCATGTTTGGGAACATCTGGAATCTACGTCGGTAATGTGTGGAGTAATCATTGGAAACATATGGTATCTAATTATGAAACGTCTGGTCTCCCTGTCGGAAACTTCAGGAATCTCCGTCTGATACAATTCGAATCCAAGTCAGGATCATCTGGAATCCAAGTCGAGAGTGCCTGGAATCTCTGCTGGGAATGCGTAGAATCTCCGTTAGGAACATTTCGAGTCCAAGTCGGGAGTGTCTGGATTTCCCACTGCAAACGTCTGGAGCCTCCATCGGGAGCACCAGAAATATCCGTTGGGAATATCTTTCGAGAGTAACTTGAAATTCTCTTCAGCATTTGCTGCATTTTCTCTTTGAACTTTATGTTGAGTTATCCTCAGAATTAAATTCCTTTAATTTTTTTTTTGTTTAATTCGCTGGCGGGCGCTTTTCCCAGAATTCGCTGGGAATTATTTTTAGAGTTCAATTCTATTGCAATTCCCAAGAAACAATTTGAGTTTTATCGTGATCTTGTACACCATGGTTTAGACTTGTTTTAAAAGCTCTATAAAACTTGAAATGCCACTTAAGTTCTCTTCATTATTCATTTTAAATTATACTAAGAATTAGCTTTGAATATGTATCAGAATTTAATTTAAATTCTTAGCAGAATTTCTTTGGATTTCTGATTAAAATTAATTTGGGATTCTCCAAGAAATTTTCCACGGGATTTCTGTTGAATTCCCTTTTAAAATTATCTTGAAGTTTTACTCAGCAGTACCTAGGAATTCTAGTTCTGGGATCTCAACAGCCCTAGTCAGTTATGGAATGATATGTAATGACTGATACATAAAGGGCGAACACGAAATTATTGCGACACATTCAACAGGGCATAACTTTTTTACCATTGGGTAAAAATCAACCAAATTTTGCACACTTTCTCATTGATATGTATTGTGTACATGCTGTCAAACTCGAAGTCGTGTTTTTCGATTCAACGAAATTGAAGGTGAACCAACGCGAGTTGAGAGAACAAATTCTTTCCAAACACTTGGAATTTCCTGACCTGTCGCACCGGCAGTTGGGAAAAATGTTGAACATTCACCATTCAACCGTCTCCAGAGTGTTGAAGCGGTTCCAGGAGCGGTTGACGTTGGACCACGGCAAAGGAGCTGGAAGAAAACCGGGACCGGAGAACAAAAAGACGGAGGGAAAGGTGAAGCGGATGATTAAAGCAAATCCCAACGTCTCAAGCCGTGATTTGGCTAAAAAGATCGGCATGTCGCAGAGCTACGTCCAGAATGCAAAGAAGAGAGCTGGACTACATACATACAAGGTACAGAACTTCCCAAACCGCGATGAGCGGTAACAATCGACGGCTAAAACTCGGGCACGGAAGCTCTACGAGAAGATGCTGACAAAATATGGCAGATGTGTGATGGACGACGTAACGTATATAAAAGCCGATTTTAAGCAAATTCCGGGGTTGGAGTTTTTCACCGGCAAGAGCAAGTTCGATGTGGACGACAAATTTAAGAAGAAGAAAATGTCGAAGTTCGCCTCCAAATATCTCATTTGGCAGGTCATCTGCTCTTGCGGACTGAGGAGTGAGCCTTTCGTGACAAAGGGCACAGTAAATGGCGAGATCTACAAATCTGAGTGCCTCGAGAAGCGCCTTTTGCCGTTCTTGCAGCAGCACGACGAAGCTCCGCTATTTTGGCCAGATTTGGCATCATGCCACTATTCTAAAAGTGTCCTGGAGTGGTATGAGGCCAATTCTGTCCATTTTGTTCCAAAGGACATGAATCCGCCAAACTGTCCGGAGCTGCGCCCGGTGGAGCAGTACTGGGCAATAATGAAGCGGGAACTTCGGAAGAGCAAGAAGACAGTCAAAGACGAGAAGGACATGTTAAGAAAATCGAAAAAAACTGAGAAACTGGTACTGTATGACACTGTAAAGACTTTGATGGAGGGCATCAAGCGAAAATGCGTTCAATTTTACACTCAAGGCTCCATCGATTAACTTTTCTTTTGATTTTTGAAGTAAATATATGTATAAAACTACCCTAAAATTTTGGTTTGATTCTAAACATTATAAGAAAATTGGCATGACATTTTCGGTGTCGCAATAATTTTGTGTTCGCCCTTTATGCACAAAGACTTTTAAACCTGATGATATGAGGGAATATGACTTCACTTCTCGTAATCCAAATTCGATTGCGTTTTTCCAAGTAAAATTTGACTCCGCTTCTCTATTGAATCGATTGCGCTTTTCCAAGTAAAATTTGACTTCGCTTCTCGTAATCCAAACTCGATTACGCTTTTCTTGGTGAAAGTATTAAAAAATATTTTTTGTTTTTGTTTGGTGCTAAATAGTTATGTGAAATCTGACTTATCATAGTGTGCATAGTTGGACCTAATGGTCATATTTCGGTGACATAATCCCGTAGCAAAATCCTGATCTATTTTGGCTAACAACACAGATAGACGCACAAATCGACTGCAAATCTTCCTGAGTCCAGCTTGCCAGTCATTCAGCGAAGCATTTGCCTCCCATTTTGCCGTCTAATCCTTTTAATCAGCGCGCTACGTTCATCGTCAATTTCACTAGAGCGTAATTTCCCCGAGGTATCCATCTTCTCAGAATCCGTCAACAACAGTGCCATTTGGACCAGCACCTACATACATTCAGCAGCTGCCCGACAAATTCCACATTCACCGGGGGATTAATCAAAAGTCAGTCAGCCCTAACGGGCAGACGAAAGGATAGACAAACGACGGGAAATGGGTGGGGTCAACTTTGTCAGCTTTTCACTGTCATCGTGGTGGACGCGAGCTTCCGCGGATGCTCTACGGCAGCAGTTCTCAATCTATGGGTTGCGATCCACCCGAGGGGTTGCATTTTTAAGTGTTGACATTTTCCGAGAATTAAAAGAAATTCTATTATTTCTACCAAATTGGTGGATGAATTGAAATTTTCATTTACTAATTAAACCCTCTTGACAGAATCAAACTTTCTCAAATATTATGGCATTTCGAAATCATTTAGGAATTTCAACGCCATTTTTATGTTCCATGGGTTATTGGACGTTTTTCAGGTTGTTGTGGAGTTTTCACGGCTCATTAAATGTCAGAACTTGTTGCCGTTTGCAGACATTTTTTTGCGATTTAAAAGATATTTTGGCATGGGGGAAATTTTTCTTAAATTTTAGAACCATTTTAACGTTTCAAGATTATTATGAAGGTTGTTGTTAAGAGAGTTGTCAGATTGTTTGAATATTTTAAAAGGAATGTTGACGATTTACAACAATTTTCAGGTAATTTTACACCAAGGTGCATTCGTGACGGGCCGGTTTAACATTTTTTATTTCGGTAAATTCGTTAAGATTATTTTGAGAGTTTACAAGACGTTTTTAAAAGTAATGTCAGTGCTTTGAGACCATTTTCTTTTAAATGTTGGACAACATTTTATGTTGCGTTTTTAAGGCTTTTTTGGCATTGCAACTGTGGGGACTAGATATCCACCCGCAATGCATCACCCAGCATTGCACTGCCACAACTTGCCTGTCCAACTGCCACCATCCGAAAGAGCTTGAGAGTAGGCGTGTCTGTTTGAGGTGCTGATAGTGATGCAAGAGCATGAATGTGTTCATCTTCAGTAGGCATTACTACTAACGAGGGGTATCTCGTTTAATCATGTGTACACCTCACAGTAACTTATTTTCCAGGAGGAGCGGCTCACAACAGCGTCTGTTCCCCATGTTAGGGGCGGCTGATCTACGTCCGAGTGTCAGTGAAGGACTCTAAGCACAACTGTGCACCCTGGTCCTCCGGAAAGTTAGGGGGTTGGTGTCAGGCCCTGCGAGCCACCCGTAAAAAAAAGCATTGCAACGGAAAATCAGTAACAGAGGAATACGAACCGAGACCAACGGCAACGACCCCAGCGACGAAATAGGACTTGCGATTGGAAACTCGGCACGTGGAACTGTCGATCTCTCAATTTCATCGGGAGCACCCGAATACTCGCCAATCTACTGAAGGTCCGTTTCGGCATCGTAGCGCTGCAGGAGGTATGTTGGACAGGATCCATGGTGCGAACGTTTAGAGGTAATCATACCATCTACCAGAGTTGCGGCAACACACGCGAGCTGGGCACAGCTTTCATCGTGATGGACGAAATGCAGAAGCGCGTAATCGGTTGGTGGCCGATCGACGAAAGAATGTGCAGGTTGAGGATCAAGGGCCGATTCTTCAACTTTAGCATAATCAACGTGCACAGCCCTCACTCCGGAAGCACTGATGATGACAAGGACGCATTTTACGCACAGCTCAACCGCGAGTACGATTGCTGCCCAAGCCACGACGTCAAGATCATCATAGGAGACCTAAACGCTCAGGTAGGCCAGGAGGAGGAATTCAGACCGACGAGTGGAAAGTTCAGCGCCCAGCAGCTGACAAACGGGAACGGCCTACGACTCATCGATTTCGCCGCCTCCAAGAACATGGCCATACGTAGCACCTTTTTCCAACACAGCCTCCCTTATCGTTGCACCTAGAGATCACCACAGCAGACGGAATCGCAAATCGACCACGTTCTGATTGATACACGGCACTTATCCGACATTATCGACGTCATGGCCTATCGTGGCATACGCGAATCTCGAGGCAGCGTTGTCAGAGGAGGGTGAGCTCGATATGCCCCCTCTAGAGGACTGCTGGAGTACAGTAAAAGCAGCCATCACCGACGCAGCCAAGAGCACCATCGGGTACGTGGAAAGAAGTCGACGGAATGAATGGTTCGATGAGGAGTGCAGAGCGATTTTGGAGGAGAAAAACGCAGCGCGGGCGGTAATGCTGCAGCATCGAACCCGACAGAACGTGGAACGGTATAAACAGAAGCGGAAACACGGTGCCGGAAACGGTTCCCAAGAAACACGGAAGTTCTACCAGAAGCTCAACGCATCCCGCAACGGCTTCGTGCCGCGAGCCGAAATGTGCAAGGATAAGGACGGGAGCCTCTTGACGGACGGACGTGAGGTGATTGAAAGGTGGAAGCAGCACTTCGAGGCGCACCTGAATGGCGAGGAGAACGTAGGCACGGGAGACCAACGCAATGGAGGAAACGACTACGTCAGTGCAGCAGAGGACGGAACTGACCCAACTCCCACGCTGAGGAAACTTAAGGATGCCATTCAGTAGCTCAAAAACAACAAAGCAGCTGGTAAGGATGGTATCGCAGAAGAACTCATCAAGATGGGCCCAGAAAAGTTGGCCACCTGCCTGCACCGGAAACAGAACAGCTACCGGAGGAGTGGAACCGGAATATAGTCAGGATCTGGGAAACAGAACAGCTACCGGAGGAGTGGAAGGAGGGGGTAATCTGCCCCATTCACAAGAAAACCGACCATTTGGAATGTGAGAACTTCAGAGTGATCACCATTTTGAATGCCGCCTACAAAGTGCTATCCCAGATCATCTTCCGTCGTCTATCACCTAAAATGACCGAGTTCGTGGGAAGTTATCAAGCCGGCTTCATCGACGGCCGATCGACAACGAACCAGATCTTCACCGTACGGCAAATCCTCCAGAAATGCCGTGAATACCAGGTCCCAACGCATCATTTGTTCATCGACTTTAAGGTGGCATACGACAGTATCAACCACACAGAGCTATGGAAAATCATGGACGAGAACAGCTTTCCTGGGAAGCTGATCAGACTGATCAAAGCAACGATGGACGGTGTGCAAAACTGCGTAAGGGTTTCGGGTGAACTATCCAGTTCATTCGAATCTCGCCGGGGACTGCGACAAGGTGACGGACTCTCATGCCTATTCTTCAACATCGTTCTAGAAGGTGTAAAACGACGAGCCGGGCTCAACGGCCGGGGTACGATTTTCACGAAATCCGGTCAATTTGTGTGCTTTGCGGACGACATGGACATTATCGCAAGAACATTTGGAACGGTGGCAAAGCTATACACCCTCCTGAAACACGAAGCAGCAAAGGTCGGACTGGTGGTGAGTGCGTCAAAAACAAAGTACATGTTAGTGCATGGTAGCGACGTGTGCTAAGGACGATCTTCGGCGGTGTGTAGGAGAACGGTGAGTGGCGGCGAAGAATGAACCACGAGCTCGCTGCGCTCTACGGTGAACCCAGCATCCAGAAGGTGGTCAAAGCCGGAAGGATGCGGTGGGCTGGGCATGTTTCAAGAATGTCGGACAACAACCCTGCAAAGTTGGTGTTCGCTACTGATTCGGTTGGCACAAGAAGGCGTGGAGCGCAGAGAGCACTATGGGCGGACCAGGTAGAGCGTGATCTAGCGAGCATTGGTCATGACCGAGGATGGAGAGCGGCAGCCGCAAACCGAGTATTGTGGCGTACTATTGTTGATTATGTCTTATCTTAAATGTGATGTTTTGTACAAATAAATGTATATATGTCCCTCACAGCAACTTAGCCCAGAGTCAGGATTATTTAGCTATACAACATCTGTATTCAGTATTGGTGGGAATTTCCCAAGTGGGTCAGAGTCACAAAAAGTTTGAGAACCACTGCCATACGCTGGCTGACACCTACAACTCTTAGCTCTCCTACGGGGGCTGCTGTTTTTTGGTCTACTTTCTCGGCTACGGTATATGGTATTTGATTAAAACTTGAACTCGCGAGGGAGAATCCTTTTTTTTGTGAACCTTACCTTGACTGTAAAATCCGCCTGGAGGGATTTGCACGTCGTCGACGTCGTGGTCGTCCCACCGTGGGACAAAAAGGTAAAGCCGGATGGCTTATTAGGAATGCCGTGTTCCGCTGGTTGATTGAGGGTATCCCTAATTTTCATTTGCGTTTGTGTATTCGAGAGGGTCCAGCTTGTTTAATGTTCAACCTTTTGTAACTCTTGAAGGCAGATTAAAGCCTTTCAAACGGTGATTTGTGCATACGAATCAATGTGATGAACTCCAAATTTAAAATAAACTGAAACACAAAGAACCGCTTCGGACGAACAAGGGCTCATTGTATCCGCTTGCGTACGGATTGATTCTACAAATATTTGATCCATGCTAACAACGTGATCTAATTTACACTCTCCCCGCACCCGGGATCAGCGAGGACATGGCTGGGATCGAGGGGGTGAGGAAGTCGTTTGTCGCAACGGATTTGATTTATCGTCCTCCGATGTTCGATGGTGGGTCAGATTTTCGACGAAATTTTGCTACCGCGTCGGTTTGGATCGGTGGGTGTGTTGGTCCGGTCTGCGTGCACCGCGCCGCGCCGGTGGTTATTTATTTAGTGGATGTCACGTCACGAAAGTTTTCCCGAGCTCTAAATTGGTGACTGCGACACACAGTGATAATGATGAATGGGACTTTCAGTCGGTTGGGATTTTGCAATAGAGCTAATTTGCTATGCTGCTCCCGCTTGTGGGCTTGCAGGCGAGGGGAGATGCTCTATAATGCTCTCGATTGTATCGATAACAGAATGCCCGCTGTTATACATTATGCTGGTTTCGGAAGAAAGGTTAATTTTGGGATGATTTATTTGTCCGGCGCTTTAATTGGAAACGGTTTAGCGGTGATTGTAATCCGGTTGCACTGATTGGGATCTATTTGATGGACAAGGGTTCTGGCGACTAAGCACATCAAAGTAGGCTTATCGTGTTTTCGTTGTAATTTAGCCACAGTTCACTGATGTCGTTTTCGTTGTTACCTGTACTCAAGCGGTGTAAACGGTGCATCAACGAAAACGACATTAGTAGGCGCGGGACCAGGCGCAGCAAGTTGACAAATTATATATTTATATCTTACATGTTTAACGGTCTACTGGTTACGAAGATAATTTAGGGTGGGGCATCTGGAAAATGATGAAAATTATGTAAATTATCAAACATTGAGCGAGTGAACTTAGCAGTACTTGTCTCTCACGTTATTCTTTTGGTGCACTTTGTGCATTTCCTGCAGCTCGGTCAGTGCCTTTGGCCGTTGCTGTTGGAAACAAAATGCCGATATAGTTGAAATAAAGGACACCCTTTCTCAGTGATGGCATAGTTGATCTTGAGTGTTGAATCGACGCAAGAATCATTCCGTTGCACCTCGTTTTCTTAGAAAGAGAAGGTATAATAATGCTGTGATAATCACTAGTTTACAGCATTTTTGAACTCGGTAAGGTGATGATCATTTCCAATGCAAAATCATACGCTGAATTCAATGCCGTGGTCAGAAAAAATTAAAGTAGAGCCATTTTTAAGATATACAAAAATTTTGATTTTTTGAATTTTGGACAAAAGTACGATTACTAAAATGTCAATATCTTTGGAACTAGTGTACCAATTTTAAATCTTTTTTTTATGAAAATGAAGCTAAATAAATTTGCTATCGTTCACTAGAATATTATGTCTTAATTAAAAATTTAATTTTGAAGTCATTAAAAAATTTACAGCATTTTTTTTTATTTTTCCTGCGAATTTTCCATACAACATTTTTAATAGGATAAAAAGATTCAAAAAATCATTTATTCTTAAAGTCCATTCAAAACCGGAGAAAATGAGCCTTTAATGGATGAAATCGGTTGGAAATTGTCGAAGTTATGAGCATTCCGATTGAAATACAACAGCTTTAGAGTTCCTTTTCTAGGTGTCGTTGTAAGCATCCAAATCGCATGTAAAGTTTTCATGGGAGATTCTTTTCTCTGCATATCAATTTGATTAAGGCATATCAGGATTTAAAACCGAGTTCATACAATAGAAATTTATTTAGATTTTATTAAAAATGATTGAGAATCGAATGACTTTGTCTTCGATGTTTTGAACTTGTTTCTCGAATCAGAAACCAACAATAGTCACCCATCATTGCTTCATCCCAAAACCCTTGTTAACGACGTTCCATCATCTTCATTTGTTGGTGAAAACGTTCGCCGTGCTCATCACTCTCGTCACCAAGATTTTCCGGGAAAAAATCCATGTGAGAATGTAGGAAATGTATCTTCAAAGACATATTCACACCTGTGTTCAGTGAAATAAAAGGATTTGAAATTAATTATATGTAACAAACACAATATTTTTGATTTATACCTATTTTCTCATAATTTTTGAGCAATTCATCGACGGCTTCCTCATAATCTGGGCTTCTGAAATTTCCTAAAAAGGTTGTGACAACACGCTGGAACAATTTCCACGCTTCTTCCTCATCTGGTGTCAAAACTGTATTGAATGCGGAATCATTGAGCAGTTTTTTGATCTGTGGGCCAACAAATACACCTTCCTTTATCTTTGCGTCAGATAAATTTGGAAATACTGATTTCAAGTACTGGAATGCCGGCCCTTATTTTTGCAACGCTTTGACGAAATTTTTGAATAGCCCAAGTTTTATATGTAGTGGTGGAAGTATTATGCGTTCTTTTACCACAAGAGTATCATTTTTAACGTTGTCTTTACCAATTGTGAAATTATCCCGTTTTGGCCAATCTTTTCGGACGTAGTGTTCCTTATGAGCTCGACTGTCCCATTTACACAAAAAACACATATATTTTGTGTATCCCTGTTGCAATCCAGTCAACATGGCAACCACTTTAAGATCGGAACAAATTTTCCAATTGTGTTGATTGTAATTTATCAAATTGAGCAATAGAGCCATTGGTTCATACGTTTCCTTCATATTAACGGCATGAGCTAATGGAATAGAAGGTTTCTCATTCCCTTGATACAGTAAAACGGCTTTCAAGCTCAACTTGCTGCTATCGATGAATAAACGCCATTCAGCTGGATCATATGGCTCACAAAACTCTTCAAACAAGCCGTTTACGTCATGGCAAAAACATGCCTTGTCCTTTGTAGAATAATATTTGTCAAATTTCTTGTGACGATTCCTGTGACAAGAAATTTTGACCTCCTTGCTCAGCATGTTGTGTTCTTTCAAGCGTGATGCCAGCAATTCGGATTTCTCCTTCGATAAGTCGAGATCTCGCACCAAATCATTAAATTCGGATTGTGTAAACAGTTTTGGGTTTCTTTCCAATTCCACCTCGAAGTCTTCCTCGCATTCCTCCTTGAATTCCTCCTCACTTTTTGTAACGGTCGATTCAACAGAGGGCGCTCGTTTCCGCTTTGGATAAACAGGATACGGGACCGAACTTGAATGTGGAACAGGTTTTGTCATAGAAGCCACTTGTGGATACTCAACTGTTTTGTGACGTCCTTGTTGCTTAACTTTTGTCAAGCAGAAATAACAATCCGTTGCATGACAAAACGGTCGACGCCATATGGTGGGCATGTCAAAGGACAAATAGCGACTGACAGATAACAAATAAGTGAATTAGTTAGTAAGACATTAACACTTATCAAAAATAGATGAAGTAAGATAATGTCGATCAGAAAAGAACAAAGCACTACCATGCTGTACATAAATTGTTTATATGATAGTTATTCAAAAAATCAATTTACCTTGCGCCTGACATCCACCTAGCCAAGCACGTTTTGCACGAACTACATAATACTTTTGGAATCCACGGTTCGTCAAAGTCTCCAGGATCAATTTTAAAATAAAGCCTGTATGCAGTTTGCAACGAAGCAGTGAAATTGACCGATTTTGTAAATATATATAGTTGCCACACGCGTAACAAAACTTTTGAGGATCATTTTTACACTTGAATAATTCACGTTTTGTCGTATACATCGTTAAGCAATGTTAAAGAAAGAAAGCTGTCAAATTGAGTTGGTTGCGTTAGGTTCTCGCCGAGTGGTCTCACAAACACAAGCGTAAATAATATTGTTGAAAATATCCCATTTAATTTTGCGTGACAGCTGGTAGTGTTAGTGAAATGCACCGTATGCGTACACGTCCGCAGAAAGGCTTACTGGAAGTGGTGCATGAACCTAGGAGCCGGACAACGGCCAATCTTGGAACATTCAATTTCCATGATATTACAAAAAAATTCATAACTTCGACAATTTCCAACCGATTTCATCCATTAAAAGCTCATTTTCTCCAGTTTTTAATGCACTTTAAGAATAAACTATGGAATGATTTTTTGAATCTTTTTATCCCATTAAAAAATGTTGATTAAAACAAGATTTTTATGGAAAATTCGCAGGAAAAATTAAAAAAAATGCTGTAAATTTTTAAATGACTTCAAAATTAAATTTTTAATTAAGACATAATATTCTAGTGAACGATAGCAAATTTATTAAGCTTCACTTACATAAAAAAAATTTAAAATTGGTGCACTAGTTCTAAAGATATTGACATTTTAGTAATCGTACTTTTGTCCAAAATTCAAAAAATCAAAATTTTTGTATATCTCAAAAATGGCTCTACTTTAATTTTTTCTGACCACGGCATTGAATTCAGCGTAGGATTTTGCATTAGAAACGTTGGTCAACCACTAAAATTCACACTTTTTATGTTGTTTTGTAAACTAGTGTAATGAATCACTGAATGCTGTCAGTTTTAATTTCACTAATATTATGGCACCACCAACGTTTCTATTGGCATAATGTTATTATAAAAAAAATGTATGGAGAGTTGATTTTATTTCCATATATTTTTTTAGCGTAAACAGAGAAAACAATATTTTGTAGTTATGTTCCGATAAAATGTGTTGAACCACCAGTAGGGTTTTTGATCTAAAAAAACGGTTTACGTTTTTTACTACACTTGCTTCGTTGTAGTGCGCGACAGTCTGTTTGTACACTCATGCTCTACCGTCGTCTCTCTCACACAACACAAATGGTAGAATAACATTCGAGCAAAAAGAAAATTATCAAATAACTATCATATGCAAGGGGTATTCAACTCTGCACACCTCAATCTGTACCGAGAACATTGTCTGTGCCGAAAACTGTGGCAAGCGTTGGGTCGAATGTGCCAAAGTGTGACAATCAAGCTGTCAATTGCAGTATCCCATGAGTTTGGCAACCCTGCAGTTATGACTTTTGAGATTGTTTGTTTACATTGCCAATGGATGGTTAAACGAGCTATTACTGTGTATATTGCATAGTATATACGAGGATAATCACTGTGCCTGTCCTGGTAAAAAGTAAAACGAGCATCAAATAACACGAATGTGAGTTTTTCTTTGTATGTACAACATTCGTTCCTCTTGCTTTAACGATGAGAAGATTGGGAAGCGCGAGATCGTCGGCCACTGCTGGAACTGTTAGCCAGTATACGTTGACCGTTGCCAACCATTAAGTTCAACTCCTCCACGAGAAGGAGAAGGGTGAGTGATGGCAGAAGCTGCCCATCCAGGACAAGAAATTTCTTTACCGTGTCTTGTTCTGGTAGACGTTTGCCGAAACCTGTACTTATGACCCACCCGGCAAGTGGAAAATGTACCTCTACATTATCAATGCTACAACCTAGAAATCAAGAAGGGTTTGACCTAAAATTCCCACTGGAGATAGTAGAAGCAGCAATAGACCTTCAGTTTTTTTCTAATGTTAGCCTTAACTTTTTGGTTCTGAATTCATCTAATTTTGCTAAACATATTTTGGTGAGAGAGTTAATCGACTGCGTCCATGGTTTTGAACTTTTTAACACCCTAATAAATAAACAGGAGATCCAGGAAATCACTGAGATTGTTCATTAACAACTCAAAAACAAATAGTGCTGCTCTTCTTCATTCTCACGGCTCTCAACTATTTACTTTCAATCCGTTTATCCTCATCATCCATCAAATAATTTCCAGCAGCATGCACATGCGTATCTATAGGATCTAGATACCGGTTGCCAACGTTTGATTGCTACCTTCTCTTTGTATTTGCTTGTTGTTCGTTCATAACTTTCATCCTTACTTGGTTTTGCCGGAATTGCAAACTTATCCCCTGCTGGCGGTTCCGATCGCGTTTATAAAAACCGTGATTCAGATTGGCTCCGTCGAGGGCTCCGTTACCTCCGGTGTGATTACCTTCACAATTCTGTTAGCAGCATTAAGAAGGACTCACTCGTTTTCTCAGAACGGCCGTCCCGGTCGCGTTCTTATCCCGTGGCAGTGCATCCACGAGGAGACATTTTTTTTCAAATCCGTCCTCACTCGTTTTATCAGAACGGCCGGGACGGTCGCGTTCTCTCCTGTGGCTTTGCCACGACGAGGAGACGATTTTTGCAAATCCGTCCTCGCATTCAGAACGGTCGTCCCGGTCGCGTTCTTATCCTATTTTCCTTGTAAGTGGGTGATTTGCCCATTTATTACCTAACGGGGGTCTTCAAGATTTCAGGTTCGTCTCCTGGCAGAATCGCCAGAAATGTGAAAATCCGCCGATATTAATTATGGGTTAATCACCCACGACGCAGCTAATCAATGTCCAACTTACCCGTGCAGCAGCTTGAATCCAAATGACATTTCACCAACTGTCAGGAAATGTGTATGAAAAGTCATGACCTACCTAGTTATTATCCATCTCATAAATGCTCTCCTCACCGATAACAGACACGAAGCGACTGCTGCCAGCCGTTATGGAAGCTCGGTTGCGTTCGGGTGTAAAGCAAAAATCATGAAACTCAATCTGTGAGTTTCTTTAGCTTATATATTCAATATAAGCTAAAGAAACACACAATATATTCCGAGTAGGATAGGGCGATCTTCAGAGAAAGATCGATCTTATATTTAGCTCTAGAATCGATCCACTGGTTAAATCGGTACCAAAATATCGATCTTTGGTAGATTGATCTTATGGTTTTTATTTTAATTGACCTTTCTGACATTTATAACTTGCACACTTGCATAATCCCATTTTCAAGTGCTTAGTTTGCTATCCTTACTAGGCTATCCTCCTCTAGCCAAAAATGTTGGTTTGTTATTGTTATCCTCACTTTCGGACCATCTTGCATATAGAATGGACTAAAGAGGCTGAATTTATAAAAAGACAACATGTCAAAATTGTCAAATTTATAGAAAAAGTTATTCCAATAGTGCAGAAGGCATGTAAAATGAATAAGATGTCGCCTCTTTACCCAATCAAGTCTCTTTAGAATGGCCTAAACGCTTGTTTACGTTGATACCCCAAGAATTTATTTCCTTTATAATATTCAAATAAATGTTGTCCTGACGGTGAGGAGCAATGAGCTCAAGAGGAAGGTAGCGAAAACCTTCAAATGTTGCTGTATTCGTAAATATCGGAAACGTAACTAGTTACGTCATTGAGGCTACACACTTAGAAATACCCAATTTTACACGTGGTGGAATCCATCTTTGACATAAAGGATGAGACGTAATCAAACATGTCATGTAAAATTAAGTGCTCCCAGACTGAAAAGTACGATTGATTGAGCTGAATTTCACGTCTATTATGACTCAATTTTATGTCAAAATTGACGCTCGTATATGTCAGTCTCAAAGCACTTAAATTTATATGAATTTTTCTAAGTGTGTATGTTCGTTAAATTTACCACTTAGTATGGGGTGATAGTAAGTCGTTTTTTCGATGTCAATACAATTACAAAATTTAAAAACAAGAAGAGATCGATTTTTTCGATCTTTTCGTGGACAAAGAATCGATCCAAAAAATCGGAAACCAGGATGAAAAAGATCTTCCAAAGATCGATCAAAGATCACCCAATCATAATTCTGAGCGGCGATATCGCAGCTTGCAGTACACTGAGGCAAATAGACTTAAGAATTTCATAAGACTCGAGTTATAAATGATAAATATGAGTTTCAAAGGCGCGACTTATGAAAGATTTTCGTTTATCATAACGTAGCTCTTATACGCCTATAGCCATTTTATTTGCTTAAGAGTTGAAAGACGAGTGGTCAACACACGAGATCCGTAATCTCTCGACGTCAATGGTTCGGTTCCAGTCGGTTCCGATTTATGCTTTCATCTCTTCTTTTTTGACTGTTTAATATTTCGATACAGTTTCATCTGTTTTGTGTAGTAATGCAGTTTGTTTGTTCAATTTAATTTCATGTGCTACATGTATATATATTAAGGCAAGAGAAAAAATTCCTTTTTAGGATGAGATTGTTTTCCTTAAGATTTGTTTATATCAGCCGCTATAATCAAATCTTGAGGAAAACAATTTTGTGGTTTGTGGTTGATAAACTTCCCGTAGTTGATGCGAGCTACACGTTTCACGCGCCATCGATTGCACAACCCTTAAGTTGCCGTGTTGTGCTGAGAATGTAATACAATGTACATCACCAGGATCTCATTCGTCTTGGACGAAATGGGACACAGTTTGCACTTGAACGGGTTATTGTTGTCATGTTCCACGTAGATGTGCGCCTTCAGATTGTTCAGATGTACAAAGTTCTTCGTACAGCTGTTGCACTTATAAACCTTGGGCCCCGGTTAGCAATTTTTAGTTTGTTAACATTTTATTTCAAGTTAATTCTCACACAGAAGGTGTATGAGAAGTGCTTAATGCAAATTCATATTAACAGATTCTTTCGGTGCTTTCGTGGTAGTTCAGAAATCGGTGGTTACCCTTTCAGCCAACCTGACGATGGAATTCCTCCTTTAAATTTACGCCCAACTAGTGACGCAAGGTCTTTAGCAGCTTCCAAGATCTTTTTGGTCGTCTTGGGACTGCCAGAAGTAGCGCACATACAAACTCAATCCCCTAACTGGTTCTCCAAATCAACACTCAACACTATTTCCCTTCCATATTTCTTGCCGTGGCTTCCCTTAATTTTTGCGTGAAGTGTCGTTTTCGGAATATTGTACCTTTTCGGTGCCTGGTACGCGGTAAGTGATTTATTTCTTACTAAAAGAACAGCCTCTTGAAGATTTTCGACCGTATAACTCTTTTCTTTAGCCATTTTTTCAATCAAAGAAACTGATCACTCGGCCAAAACGAAATCGAATTTCAAATCAGCTGCGCGTGAAGGATGTAGACAAACCGAAGCGCACCTAGCGGCCGTCTTACGAAATACATAGGTCCAACCATCATCATGCGTAGGTCCAACCATGATCATATTTATCTATTCGAATTTCGTAATTATTCAAACATTTCAGTGCAACCAATAGATAAATGGCGTATTAACGTGTTGTTTACACCTTAAAGCAGTATTTTACTGCATGAAAATAAAAATAAATGTAAAAAGTATTCCTTTTTTGTATGATTGAAAGTAAGGCATAATGACGAGCTAATGCGTGGAAAATGAACTGTTTTGAAAACACATTGAAACTCAATTGTTTTGAAGTTTTTTTCAACAAAACACCTATGCAAATTGAAGAAAATGAGTTTTTCATGATAGTAAAGTGAACTTTGAAAAAAAAATTAGCGAAGATTGACTAAACTAGCGCTTGGAAAAATAGGTCCAACCATCATCAGTTTTTGGATAGGTCCAACCAGAATCAATTACCCTAACTGGACGGCAAACACATTCATTGATACGTTTGTTGTTCTGGATGATAGAAGAGCGTAGCAATGAAGCGTAGCAATGAAGCGTAGCAATGAAAACCTGCATCGAAACGCTTTTGGTTCTTGGGTTACAATTCTACTTTTCAACATTTTTGAAGGACCACCAACAAACATGAAAATACACTATTTTTCAGGGATGCCTAAAATTATTCGATTAACGATTAATGGTTAATATTTATCGAATTTTCAATTATTCGAGCGCGTAACCCACATCCCTTCTTATTTCTACTCGTTTGATTTGGGGCAGTAGAGAAAATATATAAAAGAACTAATTTATTTGAACAGGCATAGAGAAGAACCATGACGTGAAACAGGATCATAAACTCGCCGAAAAAAGTGATAAGCGTCTTTCTGCTAAAGGCTAAGATTTACCAACTTGTTCAGAGAAGGAGTTTAACGAGAAAAACTAAAAAGGGGAGGAGCTTTAGCTGGGTGGACACTGATATTCTGCGGCCTTCCAACCCAACCTGGTCTATACAAAGTGTGGAATTGTAGGCCTGAATGTATTGGTGCACTCGGCTTTCATTCCGCTTCGCACGATTCGTTTCTTTCGTTCACTCAATCACCCTTGTAGTGACGTAATAACGTTGGTTTTGATCGGCGCCCACATAGGAAATTTAATATGGATCATAGGATGTATGTATGTTACCAAAATTTACGACGCCACGTAATGTTGAGATAATTGATTGATTATCGAATTATCACACTGTATACCATGAAAAAGCAGCCTGTTAGTGAGTTTTTGCCTGTCAAGTAAAGAGTTATGATAAAAAACAAATCGCCAGCTGATATTTCCCGGCGACTTTACAAAATAATATAATCAAGCAAAATCATCATGCAAAAATATCTAGGATTTGTTTTACTTCTTATTTCGCAAATTTGCTTTGGAGTGTTATGACCATCGTCTCCCGCAAAGTTTACATTTTCCCCTCTACCAACACATACGTCAGGGCTGGATCTCCACACCTTGTATAGATCAGGTTGCTTCCAACCTGTCGCAGACAGCAGTTCAACCCCTGGTCAGCAGCAGACGAGCCGAGACTCTTGGGAGTGCCCAATCATTGAACCGAAGAATATGGGATTGTCCGGTCCGATTTGCTGATCCAGCTGCCTACACGTCATCATCATCTTCCAAAGGCTTTAAGCTTGTGCTACCATAGGCCCTTTTCAGGACCACCAAGATTTTCGAAAAGAGTTAAATTTCTGACAATTTCCCAACTAAAATTCATATCAAAAGGTTCTTTTCAGGACAATCATACCCATCAAACATCGAAAGTTGAATAAGAGCTTGTTCAGGCAAAAATGTGCGTGTTCAACTAAAAAATTGCTTATTCGGCTTTTAAACAGCTCAAATTGTTTGTTGGGTAGTCATACTAAAGAGTATCAACATAGAGAACCCCGCTCAAATTCCTATTCCTACACAAAACACAAGCTCCTGCTGCAGTTAACAAATAACATTTATTATATAAGACCACGTAGTCCTAAGTCACCATTGCGTATAACCCCATAGTCCCTTGTAGTTTTTAATCAATTTAAAGGCATTTCGGTGTTTGCGATGTAATTTTGGCCTTACAACATCTGTATTCCATACTGGTGGGTCGCAGTCAACAAAGTTTTGAGAACCGCTGCCAGCGGTGCCGGTGTTGTAGTGGTAAGCGTGATTGCCTCTCACCCCAGCAGGCCAGGATTCAATCCCAGTCGGCGCCGTCGGGATGTTCTGAGGCATAACATCTCTGATCACATAACAGGGAAGTAAAGCCATTAGTCCCCGGTTCATGAGTTGATGAGTCGATAGGTAGGGTCCAGGTGTGGGAGCTGCCTTCCTGGCGTCGGTAGCATTGGTGCTCAGCACGGAAAACAAGATCGACGGAAATCAAATCAAGGAGAACCGCTGCCATAATGCGTTAAATTACAACAGGGATGCTGCTTCTGAGTTGACGTGTCCTTCCCTGGAAGTAGTCCAAAGTTTCATTAGAATCTGTTATGGTGTACCAACCCCATTTTTCACGAACAGTTAATATTTAATTTGACTTCTGTTGACGACAAATACAGTTTTGATATTTATTTACATCGGTTCGAGGAAGGGATAGTTTAAAGCTTTTAGGCTCCAAGCTTATACTTTCGTCGATGGGAAACATTTTGAATCAAAATTCCATTTTCACGGAAAACCAACAACAAACAGTATTTACCGACCGAAAAGCTGATAACTGTATAGACCTTATCCATTTCAACTGTGTTTTTCAATTTTCCATACTTCCATTCCTCGAATCCGACCAACAACAGGAAAGAGAGGCTCGACCATTTTCCCCACAGAGTCCATGTTTACACCATTGAAAAAGTTGTTCCCATTCTCGACGCTCTATCGTTCAAAAGTATGTTCCATTTTCCGAGAAGCCAAACCATCCACATCCAATCCAATACGAACGTACACATTTGCCGGGGGCCACTCTGGGAAGTGGAGAAAAATTTAATAAGTGGTTTGTTTTCCTTTCACATTTAACGGTCTGTTCTTTTCCCTTTTCGCAGCTCAGGTAGGATGACTGAGCTACAGAACACAAGCACATTTTTTGACTTTCCTTCAAATTTTGTCGAGTGGGTGCGAACGAGAGAAAGTATCACCACGAGGTGCGGATCAACTTGGTTCAAGTGAACCACCAGCTTGAAAGTTGATTACTTGGTGTGGCTGTGGCCGAGATTTTACGCCCGCACTCTCGCGCTCTTTCTCCGAGGAGCATTTAAAAGTGAATTTAAGGGTGAATTAAGCTTTACAGCAGCAGTAATAGTGGCAGATTTTCGGATGGGTACCGTCGTCGGTCCAGCAAGTTTCTTGCTTTTAATAAAAGTAGTGGTTCTCCGAGGAAATGGCAATCTGTAGCAAAGTGCAATTTCAAAATGTGCATCCAAGGGGTGATTTAATAATGAGATCGGCGATGAACAGTTTATGACGCCATAAGGGTGAGCAGAGTAAGGTCAGTCGTAAAAAAGTCTTCTTATTAAATCGATCGTAAAATGGATAAATGCCGTGACAATGCACTGAAACAGGTTGCACGTGATTGTCCAATGACATGGAAGATTGCTTTTAATTTAAAAGTAGCCAACAAAGTTGTTCAACTGTATTGAGTAGCTATTAGATCAACAGTGAAATTGATTCGGTTCCTTCCTACTTCTTCGTTCTTCTTTGAACGGCCGCCAATTTCCGTTCTATCGAAACAGTCAATGTTTACTTTACTTCCACCCGCAACGGAAAAAAGAAAAACATCCGATCGATTCGTGGTCCCGAGATGTATGTCATCCAACAACCCTTTTTGAACATATGTAGCTACACACCGGCTACAAGGAAAAGTTGAAAAGTTTCGTCTTTTTCTCTGACCCTCTCTTTGTCACATATTTGCCATATATATTTGAACTCATACAACACAACCCCATAGGCGAGTGGTTGGTTGCTGGTCACTCGGAGCAGCAGCAGCGGCGGTCAGTGGTTTGCTTCGAAACGGTTTTTTGGGGATAAAATAAATTGTTGCAAACCACTTCCGACATAAATGCAGCACTTAAAGCAAACCATTGTACACTACATTCTCTCACTCCTGCTTGTCTTGCAGCGAGTGTGCTGGCGAGTGAACACAGTGGAGTGGTCGGTTAGTTGGTTGGACATGTTAAAATGCTGCTTCCGGTCCCAGGGCATCAGGGGGTGGACTTTATGGTCGAGGCCAGCAGCCAACGACGGTGCCTTTAGATGGACCGTGGTTGGTGAAATAGTTCAGCGGAGAAAAGTGTGGCAGAGGTATAGTCTTGAAAGTTTTGCAGCTGAACTGACCCCACTATTGGTAGTGTATTTTATAGAAATGAAACGTGTGTAGAATTTACAAGCAAAGTTGTTCCTGGGAAAGCATAATAGAACATAAATAACACGCTGCTGCTGTTGTTGGGGAGGGTTACATGGGAAACTTTACAGGAAAATCAATGAACAGCACGTTTTATACATAACAGAGGTGATTGATGAAATGTGTAACTGGCAATTTAAAGATTTTCTAAAGCATGCAGCTATCTGCAAAGATTATTCAGATTATTGGGATCGTGACATAAACATGGACCCAGATGGTCATCGGATCGTCCTCCGGAAGATCCGAAAAATCCTTAAAAGTGGTCAATGTATGGAACTATTCCTAGAGCTCCACGGTTTTTTTTTCGAAAACACTTGGAACTGTCATGTATAAATTAATTTGCGGTCGTGACATAAACATGTACCTAGAAGGCCATGGGACCGTCCTCCGCAAGATCTAGAACATCGAAACTGATCCTAGAGTTCTACGGTTTTTTCGAAAGCATGTGGAACTGCGATATAAGAAATAATTTGGGGTCAAAACACAAACATGGACCCAAATGGCCATGGGGCCATCCTCTGGTAAGTCCAGAACATCAGTAAACGAGGTCAATCAATGAAACTGATCCTAGAGCTCCGCAGTTTTTTTTCCAAAAACATTTCGAACTGTGATATAAGAATGAATTTGTGGTCGTGACTTAAGGGGGTAGTCCACTCTGGCGGCATGAAAAATAGGTCATTTTCACGATTTTTTTTTTTCATGGTAAATAACGATCAATTCAAAAAAGGAAATGCATGGTTTTGTCAATTGAAATGTCCTCTTTAATTAAGATTTTTTTTTTTGGTGCGATTGGATGTCTCCTGTAGCCGCTGCACCAGGTTCCCCAGGAGACCTCCCGTCTGAGTCGTCACGGGGCGGGACATCTGGCGGTCACACCACTGGAGCTGGAACAACGAATTTTTTTGTGGTTATTCTCTGATAGATGACCCAGTCTTGTACGTAGCCGTTTTTGATTTGGTTGAAAAATAAAAATTTGGCGACGTTTTGAAAAAAAACAGTCCGTTTTTGTACCCTCAAATTGGAGATAAAAGCTTGCACCAAAAATCAATTTTTGATTTTTTTGAAAATCGGCTACGTACAAGACTAGAAAAAAAGGTACTTATCTCGAAAATTTAATCGCCGTTTATATCGAATGAGCCGTTTCTAAAATACAACGCCCGTCAATTTTGAAAACATCGTTTAGAGATAATCGCGTTTAAAGTTGGAACTAACGGGCGGGTACTCTGAGCACTCATCTGAGCGCGCTTAGAGCGTCTGGACACGAGTCCACTAATCGGCCTATAACTTTGGAACGATGTCACTTGCGGACTTGCGGTCAAGTCTATGTCAAAGTAGTCATTCCAGACAAGCCAAAAAAAAAATATTTTTGAAATTTACAGAGTGAACTACCGCCTTAAACATGTACCTAGATAGCCATGGGACCGTCGTCCGGAAGATCAACAACATCCGTAAAATGGTCACTCCATAAAATTGAGAGGCGGAAGCATTACTATGACGAGCACCTCAATGGTGAAGCAGCAGAAAACGAAGGTGGCACGGCAACAGACCTTGGAGCACGCGCAGAAGATGACAGGCTACCGGCCCCTGATCTTCAAGAAGTTGACGAGGAGATCGGTCGACTGAAGAACAACAAAGCAACTGGTGTAGATCAACGACCAAGTGAGCTATTAAAATACGGTGATTAAGCACTGGCTAGAGCGCTGCACTGGGTAATTGCCAAGATTTGGGAGGAGGAGATATTACCGAAGGAAGGTGTCGTATGCCCAATCTACAAAAAGGGCAACAAGTTGGATTGCTGCAGCTACCACGGGATCACAATGCTGAGCGCCGCTTACAGAGGTTCGAGGTGGTCGATGAATTCGTATATTTGGGCTCACTGGTGACCGCCGAAAATGATACCAGCAGATAAATTCAAAGACGCATTATGGCAGGGAATCGTGCCTACTTTGGACTCCGGAGGACGCTCCGGTCGAATAAAATTCGCCACGAAGTTGACTATCTTAAAGACGCTGATTAGACCGGTGGTCCTCTACAGCCACGAGATCGTGACTATGCTCGTGGAAGAAAAACGCGCCCTTGGTGTTTTGAACGGAAGGTGTTGCGTACCATCTACGGGGGAGTGCAGATAGATGACGGAACGTGAAGGAGGCGAATGAGCCACGAATTGCACCAGCTGTTGGGAGAACCATCCATCGTCCACATTGCAAAAATTGGGCGACTACGGTGGGCTGGGCATGTCGTAATAAAGTCGCACGACGACCCAGTGAAAATGGTTCTCGAAAGCGCCCTAACAGGAACAAGAAGAAGAGGCGCACAGCGGGAAGGGTGGATCGACCAAGTAGAAGGCGACCTGCGGACCCTTTGCAGACTACGAGGCTGGTGAAGTCTGACCATGGATCGAGTAGAGTGGAGACTACTTCTTCGGACAGCAGAGGACAACAAGGCCCGATTGCAAGCAAGCAAGCCATAAAATTGATCCAATATAGAAAAAAAAAACCGTGGAACTGTGATATCAGAATGAGTTTGGGGTCTTAACATTAACATGGACCCGAATGACCATGGGACAGTCCTCCGGAAGATCCGTAAAAGTGGACGATCCTTGTTACTGTTTCTATAGCTCCGTACTTTTGTCGAAAACACTTCGAACTGTGATATATGAAAAAAATTAGGGTCGAGACATCTACATGAACTTGGATGGCCATTGGACCGTCCTCCAGAAGATTCAAATCATCCGTAACTGTGTTTTTTTTTTTGACGTAGGACTACGTCTTTGATTTCTATATGGGGATACACTTTGTGAAAACCTAAAATGGAACATGTAACAAATTAAGAAAGATTTTGAACGTTAATAACTGAGCTGCCCCTGGTCCAATTTCAATAATTTTATCACCAATCGATCAGAAATATGGCTACGCATCGATAACAATGCTTCCGAATGTTGATTTTCAACAAGAAACTATTGAAAAACTGGTAAATGTCCAGCATTGTCCAAAAGCGTCGAATTAACTAACAAATCCACCAATTACCTACATGCATATGCTGCTTCCCCAGCACAGTCGTCAGAGAGTAGTAAATAGACGAAACAAGTCGAAGTGGCATTCGCCTCCGATCCTCGGGCGCGTGCGAATAGGGAGGATGGAATTGCGTAATAATTTGCACACTCATCGCCATACTCAGAACCACACGCTCCCAACGACCACACCACTGTGTGGTGGTGTTCGGTCGTCGAAATTAGTAGCAGCAGTAGCAGTGCTTTCGGCGTGTGGCGTTGAAAATTGTTCTTCAGTAACAACGAAAGCATCAAGCTGCAGAACCCACATAAGCAACCATCAAAGGAGGAAGAAGCTGCACCGCTATGCTATGGACCGGAATCAGTAGCTCTTCGTGAGTCGCTGCGGGTCGGTCATCTATGCCAAGCGTGTCACCCTCGCTCCAAACGACATACAGATCGACAGCCTCCTCCGTGTTGAACACCCAGCTCAGAATTACTCAACCATCACTACAAAACGGTCCTTTTCAGGGCCACCAAAAATTTGTTAAAGAGTATTATTTGGACATTGGTCAAGGACATCAGTTCCCGCAAGCAGCTAGCTCCTATAGAAGGTGTGGAATTGTAGGCCTGAATATATTGGTGAAATTAGTTTTTCCTCGGCTAGCACCCTTGTAGTGACGTCGAAAACATTGTTTCAATCGGCGCTTACATATGAAATGTAATGTGGATTATAGAATTTTTTGTATGTTACCAAAATTTATGAATGGTTTGCCACTAATTGTTGAGATAATTTATTGATTATTGAATTATCACACTGTATACCATGAAAAAGCAGCCTGTTTGTGAGTTTTCGCCTGTTTTCAAGTAAGGAGTTATCATAAAAAAAAAAAACAAAGTAGTAGCAGCAGCAGCAGAAGTGCTTTCGGCGTGTGTGGCGTTGAACATTGTTCTCTAGTAACAACGAAAGGCTGCCTGCAAGCAGCGAGCTGCAGACCTCATATGAGCAACCATAGAGAAGGAGGAAGAAGTCCACCGCTAGGCTAGAATCGGAATCAGTAGCTCGTCGTGCTCAGCTCAGCATTATTCAACCATCACTACAAAACGGTCCTTTTCAGGACCACCATAAATTTGTTAAGAGTATTATTTGGACATTTGTCAAGGTCATCAGTTCCCGCAAGCAGCTGGCTACCAAGGCTCAACCTGGTCTCTATAGAAGGTGTGGAATTGTAGTCCCGAATGTATTGGTGAGATTAATCATCGTCCGACCATTTTCCAAAACACGCCGGTAGGAAGTGTTAAAAATCAATATAGAATTTGAGAGAAGTGGGAATAATTTGCTTTGGGTGTATATTCAGTCCGCAGAAAGCAAGTAAAATCATATTTGTGAGAAAATTAGCTCTCACGAGTTCAATCGCTCGAAGTCCCTCCCTTTTTACATATTCTGCACAAACGATACTTTCCGCCCCGCCCCATTCATATAATTTGGAAGCAAATCCTGTGAGGGGTGAATTGGATACACTTTAATACCAAAATGCACAAAACTTAAAAATTCAAATATAACAAAAAAAATCAAAATACACCTTTTAAAGTCGGGTAGATGAATCGAAAATTCTCAAGTTCACAGTCCCTTGGATTCTCTTCATCAACTTTCTCTTTGAAATAAATACTACAAATTTGATACTCTTACAAATAAAAAACGGAAAGAGTTAAGCTAATTGATGATTGATCAATTAAAAGAACTAAATGTTCACATTTGTTCCGTCCACTAGCGGTCCTACGTCAAGCTTCCGTTCGTGCCCCTAGGCACAGACCCTTCTACTTTTTTCGAAAACTCTTGGAACTGCGATTTAAGATAGAATTTAGGGTTGCGTCATAAACATGGATCCGGATGGCCATGGGACTGTCCTCCAAAATATCCGGAACATCCTAATGTTTATAAAAAACGCGGAGCTATAGGATCAGTTTCATGGATTGTACACTTTTACGGATGTTCTGGATCTTCCGGAGGACGGTCCCATGGCCATCCAGGTACGTGTTTATGTCAAGACCCCAAATATTTTTTATATCACAGTTAATAATATTTTCAAAAAGAAAACCGCAGAGCTCTAGGATCAGGTTCATGGATTAAACACTTTTACGGATTTTTCGAGGACCGTTCCGTTGTCTCCAGGATCCATATATAGGAACCATGACTGTTTTCTGATTAATTGTGAACATTTGTGCCCATTAATCTAAATTACAGATCTTACGTCACTTGCAATACCCTACAAACACACCTTTCAAAAAACGTGTAACAACTCTTTTCGCCTTTTAAAAAAGTAGACGACAATTTACAATCCCTAGGAATTCTAAAGGTACCACAATTTTTGAAATTCATTAAGAAATGGCTAAGCTGTGTCATTGCAAACTTGCCGTTACACGTTTTTCGGAGGCTTCGTAGTCGGCGTAAAGTTTTTTACTCACCGTATTCGGAGTGTTATAGGAGGGATAGTAATGGCGACTTACTAATGGAGCGAATAGCTTCGACAGAACTGAGACTATCCATAAAAATAAAATAGTGATCTAGTATTAGTGAGACGATAGTTTCTAGCGCTGCCGCCAGTTCAGCAACATATACGGAACAAGGAGCATAAAGCATTCGAGAGGCGCTATGAAATTCGTTATAAATACCAAAACCAACGGACGCCTCTATTAGTGATCCATCTGTGAAGAACGATCTTGCGGAATCAACTTGGCCAAACTTTGCAGTGTATAATGACGGAATAATCATGGAACGATGATGTTCTGAGATTCCGCGAATCTCTTGCGTCATAGATAAATCAAAACTAACTGAAAGAAACTCCCTCCTCAGCCAAATCAGAGTCAGACTCGTCATCAGACAAAACAGCACCAACAACAGCATTTGGACAATTATTGCTTGACTTAATTTCAATTAAATTCTTGAATTCTTCAATAAAATGAAGCTCAATGGAAAATCCACAATGACGCATCGCATCATTTTGTATGGCAAATTAATCATCCATTTTTAATCACATCTTAAAAATCTTTAAAATACAAGACTCATTCAGTCACCACCCACGATGTTGATCCTGCTCCTTGCAAGAAGCTCCATCCTGTGCACGGCTGTAGATTATTATTGTTATTACATATCATGAAAGGAAGCCATAAAATTTCTTCTTTGTTTTTCCTCACGCAAATATTTAATTACTCACTCTCGCACATACAACTGCTTCCGCTTCAACATAATCATCACCACCGTCGTCATCATCATCATCATCATCACCAGTCATCACCAGTCATCACCATCGCAATTCGTTCCGTTTGTGCGTGCTTGAGTCCCCCTGTACCTTCATGAACGTGTGAATTGTTGCTGCACACCTAGCCCAAGCTGGCGCTAATTGGTTGCAGGATGTAAATCTTATTTTCCCTCCGGGAGATGGTGCGAAAAACTTTTCCCCGCGCCGGGCTCTGAT
Source organism: Ochlerotatus camptorhynchus (assembly GCF_037179485.1). Classification (NCBI taxonomy): domain Eukaryota; kingdom Metazoa; phylum Arthropoda; class Insecta; order Diptera; family Culicidae; genus Ochlerotatus; species Ochlerotatus camptorhynchus. The sequence continues at coordinate 4,641,497 of NW_027040766.1, read as the reverse complement.
ATGGAGTGTTGATGGCTTCTGTTGTTTATATGAGTGTGGTGGGGGGGAGTGAGGATGGTGCTGGTGATGGGCAGTGATGCCACATATATAGATTTATCGATAATCATACAGATTTTTCTCAATATTTTGATTCAGATATCTGTGTGATACTTATTTTATTTAACCACCATCTTTGACATTTCCATACAGACTTTTTAAAGTGACTTAATCCTATTCTTAAAAACTGGTCTACTTATATTAAAATCAAAAACATCACACACATTATTAAACATTCTGTAACATCTATCGAGAGGATTGTTATAACCGTAAGCTGTACGATGTCCGGGAGTCCACAGAAAGTAATAGTTGCGGAGACGGTGAGCTGGAATGTGGAAATTGATGTTCCCAAGCAAACAACTGCACTCAATATGACTACTAATCATGTCAAATATGAACATCCTCTGGATAAAGACACGGCGATTTGTTAGTGTTTGCAGTCCAATAGGCGCACATCTATGCTCGTACGGAGGTAAGCTATCTGGATTTGTCCATGGCAGACGTCGTAATGCCAACTTTATAAACTGTTTCTGGATTCTCTCGATGCGCAGTACATGAACAGCAAGATATGGAGCCCAAATGTGTACTCCATATTCAAGAACACTGCGGACCATAGAGCAGTACAGCGCTTTCAGGGCGTACACGTCGTCGAATTGTGCAGTATTGCGGCGCAAAAATCCTAGCATGGAGTTGGCCTTTGCAACTGATGAGATGAGCTCAAGATCCTTAATGGGATTAACCCTTTCCAGCGGCGATTGATTCATAGAGTCATCAAAAATGATCGAAGAGTGAGAGCAGGTAAGGGTAATCACTTTGCATTTGGCAGCATTGGCTTGCATTCCATTCATCTGACACCAGGATGACAATCGCTCTATATCAGCTTGTAGTACGCAACAATCCACGATCGATTTGATCACACGGTACAGCTTAAGATCATCCGCGTATAGCAACTTACAGGAACTTAGCATATCACACACGTCGTTAATAAACAGAACGAAAATGAGAGGTCCTAGGTGACTCCCTTGTGGAGCCCCCGATGGTATATGGAATACCTTGGATCTGGAATCACGTACCTTAACGAAAGCCTTCCTGGATGATGAGTATGATTTCAACCAACAAACGATCCACGGTGGAAGACCAAAGCGTTTTAGCTTCATAATGGCTAGGTCGTGAGGGACTTTGTCAAAAGCCTTAGAGAAGTCGATGTAAACGGAGTCCACTTGCTGACGCTTCTCGATGCTACCTATAAGAGTGTTCGTGTAAGTCATCAAGTTAGAGACTGTAGAGCGCTTTTTCATGAATCCATGCTGAAACTCTGAGATTATGGGGTGAACAGCTGGATACAACTTCTCATGCGGAAGACTTTCGAGAACTTTGGCCAAGCACTTGAAGATTGGTGTAATTGAGGCGAGCTTCCAGGCATCCGGAAAAACGCCATCCTTAAGCAATCGATTGAAAATAGACATAACGGGAGTGGCCAACGATGCTGAACAATTCTTGATGAAAGACGGTGGAATACGGTCCGGGCCTGGACCTTTCGATGGATCGACTGAGCAAAGGGCTTTGAGAATAGCGTCTTGACTGAAGATGAGCTGCTACAGGTGAATGTCGTATCTTGGTAGCTGATCAATGTATTGCTGCGGTGGAGGAGTTTGTTTGGGTTCGAAAACACTTCGGAAAAAGTCAGCGAAAAGGTCAGCAGAAGCGGTGTCGGTGGTGGAGCTTCTACTACGGTAGGTGACGTCAACGGGAATACCAGCTGATCTTTTCCGAGAGTTAATAAAAGACCAGAACAACGATGGATTTTCCTTGAAACCCCCTCTGGAGGTGGTTTGTGGTGACAATTAACTTTCATAATTGCAGAGGGTGGTTCAAACAGCTCGATGCAATTGGAGTCACTGACGACAGCAAGGTCAAGAAGCTTACCATTCGTGTTCACCAGATCGTTGATTTGCTTCAATCCAGCAGACAGTATGGACTCCACTACAGCGAGTTCCTGTTCTGATGAAGCATTGAGAGGCAGAAATCCTCTGACGTCCTCATCGAAGTCCCAAGCTAGATTTGGCAGATTGTAATCGCCCACAACTATGGTTTTATCGTGAGCAGGCATGGAAAATCATTTGCATTCATTTCATACATTCATTTACATTCATTTGCCTCTAACTTTTTTCATCATCAGCATTCCGCAAAATAATGTATCGAGCTTTTGTAGGTTTTATTATTAACTACAACTTTTGCTCATAACTCAAATCTGTATCTCTTATGCATCACGAATTAGAGCGGGCAGAACTTGTTACTGTTTTTCAGTTAATGTAAAACACATTCACTGAAAAACAGTAGTGGCTTCTGTTCGCTCTGGATCGTCATGCATAAGAGAAACGGATTTGACTTGTTAACAGAAGTTGTAGCTAATAACAAAACCTACAAAAGCTCAATGCATCATTTTGCGGAATTCTGTTGAAGAAAAAAGTCAGAGGCAAATGAATGTAAATGAATGCACGGCATGAATGCAAATGATTTTCCATGCCTGATCGTGAGGGTTCGCCATACCAAGGAGCTGTTGTACGGACTCAGCGTGTTTGGTGTAAATGTCGAGTTGACTATTTGGTCGAATATATATGCAGCACAGGAAGATGGATTGATGTTGTAAATCGACTTGAATACAGATTACAGATTTTTAGAAAAATATGTAGATTTTTCAAATAAGTGGATTATTTTAACGTTTTGGTATCCTTTAGCAAGCTGGGGCATTGTACATTTGTTTATTTATTTTACTTGTCCCTCTGTAGTAGTAGTTGCAAATAGCGTCTCCGTTTATGTATATTGGGTAAGCAGAGATGGGAGTGTGCGGTGGTTGTGATATGACAGTGATTTACCGGTTCTCTGTGTGGGTAAGTGTGCTCCTCTATTTCATTGCAAATGCACTATACTTACGAGAACTCATGTAAAGCTTATCACGGACAATGTAAATGTTCTGTTCAAGTGTTATAATTGCCTATCAAATCAGAGTTGTGACGAGCAGAATGATCTGATCTAGCGTTAAAAGGATAGAGATGAAGAATGTATTTCAACTCTCGCAGTCGATCACTGGCATGCGATATCACATTGCTGCTCAGATAGACATCGCGTTCAAGAGCGGGATGGCAGTGGAATTGGGCGATCTTGGATCGATCTTTGGTGATCGATCGTTTTGATCTCGATTGTCAATTTTTAGGATCGATTTTTTGTTTATTAAAAATCGTAAAAATCGATCTTTCCGTTCGATCTTTTCGATCTTCAAAGAAGCAAACGAATGTCATGTATGTGCATCGAAAAACTGATTTCCTTTCACATCAAACCTAAGTTTAATGAACATACCCTCAAAATCAGCATCAGCATAGTCGCTCTTAATGTTGTATAAAATAGGACTGAGAATAAAAATTTGAAATGTTGCCTCTTTCATTATTATGCATTATGACAGTTAGGCGACAATAGGGTTACTTTGTTTCATATCGCATAAAAATATGTTTTATGAGAAAATTGATTAATGTGATAGGGGAAAAGGATGTAATGTCGGCCTAAATACCCCTAATTTGGGCCCATACATAAGTTCAGCAATCGACTAAATTTTTAATAGCAACCATAAATATCCATTGGTACCGTCCCAAAAACGCTTTCATATAGATAAAATTGATAAATAGCTGATTTTTAGCGATGGGCCTAATCTTGGATCCATAGGCCAACATTAGAGCCATTTCCCCTATTATTTATTATTTATTATTTCTTATTTCTTCATCAACAGGCTTCTTGGCCTCAATGATGGATAAGTTGTTGCCAATGAACAAAATTAATATACATTAAAACTACACATATGTTTCAAATTATCTAAAAACATTAAGAAATCTAGCACGTAGCAAGTCACGCGGAACGTTAAAATCACATTGACTGGCAACCCGGTTGAAAACTCTCTGTATCCCAGTAATGACACTGTTCATTCCGTAATGGGTGCGGTGAGGTTGAGGTCGTAGCATCGCATTGTTTCGTAGAGATCTTGGTCGCACATACAAGTTGATTCGTTGTAGGTTTTCAATTCGACCCAGCAAGACATCAGAAACCAGCATAGCCTTAGCAACGTCTCTTCGTGTACTAAGGCTCTGAACCATTTGGTGGATTATTTTAACTTTTGGTTAAAATTTGACAGATGAAAAGTTATCGATTAACCCTGCTATCCGAGCATGGTTATTTCTGACAGACAAGAAGTTAAAGTTTGACAACCGTGGCTCGAAAACCGGTCGATCGACAGCACGGGGATTTTCGAACATAGAAAATAACTTTCGAAATGTCACTTTTAACCACGAGTTAAATTTAACTCGGCAAATGGTTCACAGCCTAAGTGTATCCAAACGAATTAGCTGACATCGGTGCTCGTAGTTTGGGAGACGAAATGGATCCCGCCATGGTAGTCGACGAAGTGCGAATCGAACAAACCGCCGTTGCACTGATTCTATTCTCTCAATTCCATTTTGGTAGTGAGGGCTCCAAACAGTCGTACAGTACTCCAATGTCGACCGAACTTATGCACAGTAGAGCGGCCTTTGACAGTAAATGTCCGTGAACTCTTTTGTTAACCGGAAGATAAAGCCTAGAGATTTTGAAGCTTTATTCACTACAAACGACACGTGCTGCTTGAAGGTCAACTGGAAGTACCAATGGTACTCCAGAAAATGAATAATCGTGGAGTTTTGGATCTTTCAGTCAAGAAAACGTGATAACTGAGCATTTTGCAGGATTTACGGTTATACGATTCATCTGGCACCAATGAGTGAATGCATCAAGTTGTTGTTGTAGAAACTGAGCGTCAGCCTCAGAACGAATCTTGAAATATAGCTTGAAGTCATCAGCAAACGAAAGCCTTGGTCCATCCAGCACTTCATTGACATCGTTGAAGTATAAAAGGAAGATGAGTGGTCCAAGATGACTTCCCTGCGGAATCCCTGACGTAATTGGAAATGAAGCTGAAGTGGATTCGCCGATGACTACTTGCGAGCGACGACCGTTCAAGTAGGACTGGAACCAATCCAAAAGAGTTCCATGAATTCCAAGCTTTTCAAGCTTCGCTACAGCAATTTGATGGTTGACCTTATCGAATGCTGCGGATAAGTCCAAATATAGAACATCCGTTTGTGCTCGTTCAAGCATACTGTCGGTTACGTAAGAAGTGAGACATACAAGGTTTGACGCGGTTGAACGACCGGGAATGAAACCATGCTGGTCTGGGCTTAAAAATTGCTTGCAATGAAAGAATAATTGGTCCATCACAACAAGCTCAAAGAGTTTGGAAACAGCGCATAACGAGGATATTCCACGATAATTATCAACATTCTTCCTATCGCCGTTTTTGTGTACAGGGAACATGTATGTACGTTTCCAGCAGGACGGAAACACTCCGGATGAAAGCGACAAGCACTTGAAGTGGCTCGAGCAAGCTTTCAATTCAGTTCTTCAAAAACACCGACGGAATTCCATTGGGACCTAAGCACGTTGACACTTTTAGTTTACGTACAGCTGTCATAATCGCATCATTGTTGACAGTGACTTCAGGCATAGCTAGCCCTAACGGCTGTGTGTTACTAGATGCTGATGATATCTGTCTATCGGATAGCAATTCGTTGGAGAAAATCCTAGAAAACTTCGAGGCAAACATGTCACATATGGCTTGGGGTTCAGAGGCTACGGTCCCATTCCACTTCATTGAAGAAGGCAGGTCACACTCGTTACGTTGCTGTTTGACATAATCCCAGAAAGATTGTGGGTGGGATTTGAGTCGTCGTTGTAAGCCCGTCTGATATCGAATATAACATCTCTTGCTAACGCGTTTATAGATTATGTTCAGCTTCACGTAGTGGTCACACAGCGATACACTCTTGTTTTTCGAAAATCTTCTTAGGGCGGCTCTCTTTTGTCTTTTCAGCCTTCGGAGTTCGGGAGTGAGCCATGGGGTACGACTAACGGCTACCGTCTTATTGGGAACATGTCGGTCGCATATTAAAGAATATGACAGAATGTCTGTGCAGCTATGTTCACATTGGTTCCGTCAAGAATGTTCTCCCAGTCTAGCGTCTCAAGAAGAAGAATGATGCTGAATCACATCATATTGTGATTATGATGTTGTTTTGTATTTGTTTGTATAAATAAGAGGTTTAGTTTGTGTATCACACATAAACCTTGACAGTTCAACTCATTCATGATTTTTCGCGAACAGCGATCCTAACATCGCAGATTGTGTTTATTTGAAAGCAAAATTAACAGGTTTTATGTGAGCAACACGTTCCTTATAATCTCTTATTGTTACCTACAAATACGAAATATCATTGCTGTTATTATATTCACAGCATTTAAAGATTTTTAAATGAATTATTCTGATAAATAAACAAATCTCTCGAAAAACATGAGCAAATGAAAATTGAAACACGTCTTTATTATCAAATTTTCAATATTTATCGTAAAGACTCGAAATCCAAATGTTTAGTCCATAAATCCAGACACTATTAAAAGTTTATTTAACTACCTACTATGCTCGAAAAAGAAAGTAAATATTATCATGACGTTAATATCGATCGGAATCACACACAGTGTTGGAAAAATATCAAAAAATCAAATCTCACCAACGCCCAAGATCACACCGCTTGCTTGCCGTAGGGTTCGGATCTGTGTGGGACCGATGGCCACAATATGTAAATGCGCCCAGGTAGCCGGTCAAATACCCCGTTCGTTGCCACCAGAAACAACGTGACTGCGATAACGGAGCCTTGAGGGACTCCGGTCTCCTCGCTGAAACTTTTCGACTGCGTGTTCCCCACCAATACACGGAATGACCGGTCGGTCAAGAAGTTTCGTATGAACTACATAATATGCCCTTTTAAGCCCAAGTTTTTAAGTTTTTCCGGGACGGCTGGCGCCCACGTCCGGTTCAAGGCCTTGGAGATGTCCAATGAGATGATTTCAACGTAGTGTTCTTGGTCGTAAGCTTCCTTGAGGACGTCCCCCAAAGTGGCAAAGTACGTGGACGTACCGAAACCTTGTCGAAAGGCATGTTGTCGGTGGTCGAGTAATCTGTTGGTCTGAATACCTTAGCCATACAGGATGTGAGAGCGATCGACCGTAACTTAGATGTGCCCCTGTCTTTTTCGTTTGCCTTCGGGATGGGCACGACGAGACTCTCCTTCCATAGCGTCGGGTAGGTATCCGAAACCCTGAGTTGGTTGAGCATCTCAAGCATGCAACACTTGCCCTCAAGGGGCAGCTTTTTTAAAAGTGGATACCCGAGATCGTCGGGTCCCGCAGATTTGCCGTTGCTGCGGCTAGAGTTCCTCACAGGAGAAAGACTCGTTGATCTCGAGGTTGTCCGTGTCGGGCAGGATGCTTAACTCAGCGACTGATGTACGGGTAGACTTTGCCAACCGCTACATTAGCCGAAATGTAAATGGTATTGTAAAATTAATTTGTGAGAAATTGGACAATATGAAAAAATCATTTTTTGTTTTTCAATTTACTGTGGCAAAACAATTAGCTGTAACGAATGACCAGCGCAGTGTATCTAGGACGATTCAGTCGGAATCGGACTAAAATACCAGACTCAAAAAACGCAAATTAGTAATTAGTAATAGTGATCATGATGATGATGTTTTTCAAGAAAATGCGAGTTTTGTGGATGTTGTAAAACAACGTAGTCGTGCAAGTAAAAGTAAAAATATTAGTAACAGTAACAAGAACAGTAACAAACAGAGTAATCCGGTCATTGTGATTAAACCAAAAGAGTCAAAACAAGCTTGCAAAGATACTCGTAAGTTTTTGAAAACACAGTTAGATCCAAAAACACACAAAATCAGTAATTTTAGAAATGGTAAAGATGGCTCTATTATTGTTGAGTGTGCAACATGAGCTGATGTAAAAAATGGTGTTGAAAGCAATCTGGGTGAAAACTATAGTGCTTTTGTTCCCACTTCGGTGCCAAGATTGAAAATAGTGGGCATGAGCGATCAGTATTCTTCCAATGTCTTCATTGACTACTTAAAAAGTCAAAATGAAGACATCGCAATAAAAGATGTAAAAGTTGTCAATGTGTTTGAAAATCCACGCTTCACTTACAACAAGTTTAGTGTTGTGATTGAAGTCGATGTAGATACGTATAATGTTTGTTATGTGCGAAAAAAGTAATTGTAGGGTTTGATCGGTGCTCGATTGTTCCCGCGATTAATGTGTTGAAACGTTTCAAATGTGGAGAATTTGGCCACAAGAGCATGGATTGCGAAAATAGTGAGAGATGCTCTAGGTGCAGCCAACAACACAAAACGTCGGATTGTATGTCAACTGTATTGAAATGTGTTATTTTTTTGAAAATGAATAAAGAACGTAAAATGAACTTGGACGTCAACCGCATTTAGTTCTGACTGTTTAGTTTATAAAAGACTGTCTGATCGAAAGAAAAGCAGCTTGCGTTTCAATAAATAACAGCCAAGTTCCAGGAATACCATCAAAGTGCAAAACAAATACAAGTAAACGCTTGATTGATTGACATTTGCGCCTTAAATTGATAAATTCTGTAGAAACCAAACTTCAAAAAAATTTCAAGATTCTGAACTTTCGACAAACTTTTTCTGAACTTTGAATGAACTCAAATTTTTAGAACGTAGGAGATCTACGGGCGCACCATTGTATGGAAAATTTACAGATTTTGTACAGATTAAAAAGCTTTTTTTACGGTGAAAACACAGAATGAAAACGACAAAAATAAAATGTGGCAACACTGATGATGGGTTTCCTTCCAGCTGGCGAAGCTGTGTAACTGATTGTAAGCTAAGAAGCTTCAACGCTTTCCGTGAGGATGGAGGATGGGGCCGCTGAAAAAGTATGAAACATTATCAAGATCTACTACGGCGATGTGTGCGTATTACAGGCTAGAGCGGACTACTCGGAATACACTGCGGGAAAATTATGAAAACCACTGTCAAGGAGCATAATAAACGGGCTAACGAGGATATTAATATAGTTGAAGTAGTTGGGGTGTAGGCAATAAATAATCCGATTGTGAGCTTGTAAAATTCTAAGGAACATTTACCTCTTCCGCGCAGAGAGAGAGCACAAGTGCACATGAAAGAAGGTCCCCTCGCTGCCATAATAAAGTGGTGTGGAAAAATGTTGATTTACGGGCTCTTCGTGGCAAATTGTTCACTGGGATGGCGGCAACAAACCTACCAATCAAAGTAAATTAAAACAAATTGCCAAGAGTTTTCACTGGGAGTAAACTAATTGAAAATTATACCGCTAATAAATCATAAAATTAATTCAAACTTTTCCTGCGATCCACCACAGTCAGTGGTATTGCGAAAAAAAAAGAGACAGAATCTTTAGCGAAACCAAATTTCGAATTGGGTCCTCTTCCTCCGGAAGAAACGTAAATGGTACATTTAAATGCAGATCGCGTTCTCGTCTGGAAATCATTAGACCCCATACATATTTTAATATCCCTGCGAACAATTTATTCGGTCACCTTTGCCAACCCAACGGCTGGACCACCTGTTCAAAACACTGGAAGAAGATACTAAAAATGTCAAAATTAGACGCTCATTTTTCATCTCTAATACTGCCCCTCACAACAGAGGTACGACGAAGGTCCAAATTTACTCCAGCGGGTTCCAGTTCAAATCCTACACAGCATCCTCCGTTTACCGGAGCAGGCAACAGGAGGGAAAAAGAAGAGTCCTACCCGCCTCAATGATTTACGACCTCACTTCCCATCCTTGAGCCCCACGAACCGCACTCACGCAAGATTCCGAGCTGCGGACGAGCAAAACTGTCAGGACAATATGATTCATTCCTGGAGCTTGGAAGCAGCCGTTCCGTAGTTGGCTCCACTGTACTCACGACAAAAGCGCTTTTAATAAAGGCAAATTAAAATATTTGCTCCATTTCCTATTGCTGGATGGGGGAGCGGCGATTTCCAATGCTAGCTGCCTTCTTCGGACCTTAGTACGGGGGAAAATTAAGTCCCCAGTTTTCCGTTACGCTGACGAGAATGGTCGTTGAAGACGCGCACCCCGTGATGATGAGTTGGGGCTTTCTTGGAAGAGAAACGGCATAATAAATCATTCAGTTGATTTTGTTACGTACCTTGTTGCTGGTGGTGAGTGCGAGAGTGGTGGAGCGTGGAGTTGTTTGCGATTCTAATTTAATTTTTGCCTTCATCCGGTAAATATAGCGGCATCAAGAGCAGCCAGCGGTTGCCAACAGGCCTACCCTTATCAGAGCAGAACGATGGGAAATTATTCATTTGATTGCTAGAACAAATGGGAGTGTCTTGTCTCTGTACAGGAGGATATTGATTTGCCAACGGATGGTACCGAGCCGAGCAGATATGGTGCCAGCTGTTGGCTTAATTTGGTAACATTTTCATATGAATCCTGATAAATGTGGGCGTCTATAATGGTATACACCTGTATGAAGAAAGAGAGAAGGCTTAGTAATTTTTATTTAGTTTCACTATAGTAAAACCTTAATGCTTATCTTTGACAGATACGCGTATTTCGTCTACAATGTGCAGACTTCTTCAGTCGAGTATTAGTACAAGACACTGAAGAAGTCTGTACATTGTAGATGAAATACGAACATCTGTTATGGATAAGGAATTAAGTTAGTGAAATTAAAAGGAAATTATTAATCCTTCTTTCTTCTATATCTATTTTCATATGTTTGTTAAGCCTTAAGAAAATTATGATCATTGTACCTGCAAAACGGAAGTGGGGTTTTGCTTGCCGATTATGAATTCAATTGACTCACAATGAACGTTGGTCCATCTCCCCGAACCCAGTCATCATAATCGAGTACCATTTGGTTGCACATCGTGCTGCTGGAGTCTGAAAAGTTATAAAACAGCGCTGCTTTTGTGCCTCAACTCACAGTGTCAATGGTATTCGTTGCTAGTTCGTTTAGCAGTATAGTTCGTTCGTTCATTCGCTTCGCTATCGAGTTTTTTTAGTCCGTTTCATCGCTACGTTCGCGTCGTGGAAGTTCCGTCATCGACAGGTGCATTGGCAAAACTAATTGCATTTGGCCAAAGTGCGTGAATTGCGGCAGTACTCACCGAGCCACTACTCGGGACTGCCCCAAGCGAACGAAATTCATCAACATCAGGAAGAAGGTGGCAACTAGCAACCAACCAGGCCGACATCGAAACAAACGCACACCACCAGCCATCACGGATGAACAATACCCGGCAATCCAGCCTCGTCGCCTGATCCCAAACCTACCCATCAACAATCAACGAGCCGCTCCTTCAGCTCAGCATCGCCTCACTGCCACAGCGGCCCTGCCAGATCAAGTTTCTGCCTCGGCGCCTGGACTATCGTATGCCCGTGTTGCCTCAAGCGATTCAGTTGAAGAATTTCCTTTCAAATTGGAAGAACAAGTAACGCTGGATTCAGAGGTGATCGTCATCCTGCGAACCTGCAAGACTCGATCTGAACAGCTTCATGCTGCCTTTTCACTCGTCACCAAGTATGGACCGTGAAGCTATAATAATTTCAAATTGGAACGCTTGTTCGCTGACGAACAAGTATAGAGAGCTACTCGATTTCCTCAACACCAAGGAGGTCGACATTGCTATTATCACCGAGACGCACTTGAAGCTTGGGGCAACGGTTGGAGAAATCGAAACGGCACCATCCTGAATGAAGACCTGCAAGAGGGCCACTATACCATCTTGGCTCCGGACACTCCCACCCGGTTGAGTCGGTCTGAGGTTCATGCGACCATCGACATCTTCGTAAGCAACATGGGACAAAACATCTCGCAACCTGTGGCATTCCAGGAGCTGAGCTCGGACCACTACCCGGTGGTCGCTTCTCGGCTAATAGATTTCAAGCAACCCGGTGAAACTACGACCGTGTTGAATGGAATCGGTTCCAGCACTGTGTCGACACCACCGTCGACTACGAAGTACATCCAGACGCCCCGAAGACGTTGACCGATGCCTGCGTTCCTTGGAGGAATCGTCATCCTGCGAACCTGCAAGACTCGATCTGAACAGCTTCATGCTGCCTTTTCACTCGTCACCAAGTATGGACCGTGAAGCTATAATAATTTCAAATTGGAACGCTTGTTCGCTGACGAACAAGTATAGAGAGCACCATCCTGAATGAAGACCTGCAAGAGGGCCACTATACCATCTTGGCTCCGGACACTCCCACCCGGTTGAGTCGGTCTGAGGTTCATGCGACCATCGACATCTTCGTAAGCAACATGGGACAAAACATCTCGCAACCTGTGGCATTCCAGGAGCTGAGCTCGGACCACTACCCGGTGGTCGCTTCTCGGCTAATAGATTTCAAGCAACCCGGTGAAACTACGACCGTGTTGAATGGAATCGGTTCCAGCACTGTGTCGACACCACCGTCGACTACGAAGTACATCCAGACGCCCCGAAGACGTTGACCGATGCCTGCGTTCCTTGGAGGAGGTAAGTAACAAAATGAGCTCTCTCCCAGATTGTGCAAAGCTAACAAAAATTCTTAAAAATAAGCCAAGACCCATTCCCCCACTTGTGCCGTTGAATCAACCCAATGATTCAGTTGCTCATCTGATAACCCCTGAAGAGAAGGCTGATGCTATAGGTCAACATTTCGTCAACTCGCATCTCGGACTGAACATGCCTAGTCCATACGATACTGCAGTTGCGGTAAATGCAACCAACCTCCATCGTATTCTTAACAACTGAGGCATTCCACGAAGGTTCGCAAATCGATCCTGACCGATCATTTCCAATTACGCTGAAACTTTGCACAGTTGTTCCTTTTTAGTAAAGGCGCCATTTTGTGCTCTCAGTTTTTCATATTGAATTACGACTACTTTTTGAAAAGGGCCTGTGTAAAAATAGTACTAATGAGTTTAAAAATATATCTTGCCGAAACGCTTTGTTCGATTGATTTGGGGTCTAGAGCAAAGTTGTAGATATTATTTTGGCAATTGTGTAAAAAATATACACTGTAAAAAAATTCGTTTGTATCAATAAAAAAAATTATATTTATTTTTAAAAAAGTTAATTTCTCAAAAAGTACATTTTTGAAAATTTTCGTTTTAAGCCTCATTGAAGCTCATAATGTTTGCTACTAACTGGCAAAGTTTGGTGATGGTAAACTGGTTTTTTGAATATTTCACGATTTTTACATTTTCATTAAAAACACATTTTTTTTAACCGTGTATATTTTTTCAAGAATTGCGCTTTTCTACACAGGCCCTATCGGAAAAGTAGTCGGGGTTCGCTATTACAATTTGTAATAGCGAATCCCGACTACTTTTTTATTTTAAAATCTCAACTTAAATCCACAAAATACATTTATCTGCTCTTTTTTACTTTTCTTTTATTCGAAAACCTTATGGACAAATGATACATAATTTATTTTCATTGTAATACACTTACTTTCTATTTTATTTACATAACTTCTTAAATACATCAAATATTTTGGCATCATTATCATAACAGTTTGAGTATCGTTTGGCTTTAATTTTATTTTCTGATACAGGAATGAAAGAATGAAACTTTTGAGTTCCTTGAATTATTTTTGCATTATTATATTGCTCGTTGAGGTGTGAAGCCATACATTCGTATTCCTCTGTTGTGGCAAAACTAAATGATAATTTTGTTAATTCTTCTTCTTTTCGATTATTTGCCCAATTATAAAGCTCTCTTGCATTTTTTATTGGATGTTCACGTTCTTTGGACAAACTTGCTCTAGTAGCCATACGTTTTATTGTACCTCCAATAGCGTCACAAGGACCTTTCCCATGTGATGTTGCAAAGAAATGCCATTCGGCTTCAATTCCATACTTTGATTTAAATTTACAAAGGCTAGCAAAAATTTTCCGGTTCTTGTACTGTGACGCGGCTCCATCGGACATAAAATAAATCTTGTTGATATTTTTACTTTGGTTAAGCGTAAAAAACTTATCATTTTAGAAATAAATAAGTTAACAGCCACTGAGTCATGCCTTAACTCTTCAGAAATTATAATAAAACTTAAATTTTTAACTTGCATATTTTCTCTAAACTATATAACAAATGGATGAATGGTAGCTTGTTGGACATTCCAGTGATGAGACTGAACTTCATCCTGTAACACAAAGCTGTAGTTTTCGGAAAAATCGCAAGTAACTAAAAATTCACCTTCTTGCAAATTATTTCGTGTAGTTTTCAAAAAATTAGATTGCTGTGTTTTTATGAAATCATGTGGTGTCAAACTGTGTAAAATTAGATTGATGTTTTCATGCGTTGTGCACACGCAAACATTGTGGGTTCCAGAGCTGGTTAAAAGTTTACATTGCTTAGGGCGGAGTTTTGCAAATGAAGAGAATCCAATTTTTCGTTTATAAGCTTCTCTCAAAGTCGTCATTAGTAATCTTTTTTGAATAGCTGGTCGTTTTCCTTCTTTCTGCACAGACACATAATCTTTTTGACCAGGCATTGCCCGGCTTGTATCATCATCTTCAAAAAAATTTATGACTGCCAATTTTGTTTCATCACTTAAGGCAGTGCCATATTTTGCGGTTTTTGACGAATGACCTTCCTTTATCAACTTAGCCTCTGTTGCAATATATCTAGGTAAAAAGGTAAATGAATCATTAAACAATGACGATGTTCCTTAATAAGTAAAAAAAATCTCCTTAAAATAGATCGGGTTGCTCCTTAAATGATTGATCAAAATACGTTAAAAATCTTAAAATGCTCAGTAAATATTTAAAGTACGCTCCCTAAAATAGAGAAAACTGTACATTAAGCATTTGAAAATGCTCCTTAGTATGCACCGCTTTGCACCATTTTGAAGTGTAATTGTACCATATATCATCGGAAAAGCTGCTGTAGAAAGGTTAATAAGTACCATGAAATCAGTTAAAATGTTCAGTAAATCATTGTGTGCATTTGTGCATTTTTACTGAATATTTCAGCTGATTTCATGGTACTTATTATCCTTTCTACAGCAGCTTTTCCGATGATATATGGTACAATTACACTTCAAAATGGTGCAAAGCGGTGCATACTAAGGAGCATTTACAAATGCTTAATGTACAATTTTCTCTATTTTAGGGAGCGTACTTTAAATATTTACTGAGCGTTTTAAGATTTTTAACGTATTTTGATCAATCATTTAAGGAGCAACCCGATCTATTTTAAGGAGATTTTTTTTACTTATTAAGGATAATTTCATCTGTTTTATTGAGCAAAAGTAGGGCTGCCATATATCTACTAGCATTAAATTGATCCATAACTTTTTGTGTTGACCATGAATAAGGCAATAACGATAAAATTAATAATTTTTCACTTCTTGCAGTGGATGCATTGGAAAACTTTTCCTTCATGTTTTCTAAAATTTCTTTGAGTTCATTCACTTCGTCAGCCTCAGGCTCGAAGTTGAAAAGATTCTTTCTAATACCTTCGTTGATTTCACGGTGCTTCTTTTCGGGGTAGTGGATGTAGTTGAGTTTTCCCACGTCTATCGGTGATACCTGGATTCCTGCAATGCCTCGGTTGAATATCTCGATGTTGACTGGTTGAGTAAATTCTTGGTACGATTGAACTGAAGTAACTGATGTCATTGATGGTACAGTTGTAAGGCTTTCACAGCTCGGTGCGACAGGTACTATCACTGTAGTT
Source organism: Ochlerotatus camptorhynchus (assembly GCF_037179485.1). NCBI lineage: Eukaryota > Metazoa > Arthropoda > Insecta > Diptera > Culicidae > Ochlerotatus > Ochlerotatus camptorhynchus. Next base: position 4,625,779 of record NW_027040766.1, on the reverse strand, counting down.
GGCATCTTTGAGCTTCCGGCAACATGCTGTTCCTCGTTTGAGATCAAAAGAGCTTGTTTATCAACACGAAGACGACAGGACGTGCAAATGCGAAAACCAGTATTCAATCCTGATGCTTCAGAATATCAAATCGATTTTAATTTCTGGATGGTAATATTCGAAATATTCCTCAGCTCTTTCGAGCACTTGACTTCCTCGAACGGCCGAATGCACCTGATAAAACATGCTCGTTCACTCATGTTGCTTCCTGTATTAAAAAAATTAAAAATAATAATCTTTAAAAATGATTTCATTGAAATACAACTGAAGGTTATGCTTACCTTTTAACCAAATGGTGTTACACTTATTTCCTATGATAACTTTTTAAGATGTATGCGGTAAAAAGCAATCTTTGTGATCAACTGCTTGTTTTCACCATTCAAACTCATTTAAGTATCAGATCGATAGGTATAATTTCTACATTAGGTACAGACAGATGTTTTTGGTGTTCACTACTACAGTGTTGAGTATTTGACTTATTACCGTTAAGATCACTGATACAACTATGCAAAATTGAAGACAATGAATAAAAAAGAAAATTAATCGCTAGTTTGAGCATCATTTCACTTTTATTTAGTTCTAGCTCAATATTCATCAAATGAATTTTTTAGTTTTGTTAGTAACGATACCTTTTCATGGTATCAGATGTAATGAATCCTAACTTTTCAATAGGGCCTGTGTAGAAAAACACTAATGAAATAAACATATCTATATTGCAAAAACGGCTTGCTTGATTGCATTGGTGTCTTGGAGAAAGTTGTGCAAAATTAAAATGCAATTCTTTAAAAAATATACACGGTTGAAAAACATGTGTTTTTAATGTAAATGTAAAAATCGTGAAATTTTCAAAAAATCATAACTTTTTTGTTTTTGAAATACCATCACCAAACCTTGCCAGCTTGTAGAAAATATTATGAGCTTCAATGAGGCTTAAAACGAAAATTTTCAAAAATGTACTTTTTGAGAAATTATTTTTTTAATAAGAAATATATTTTTTTTCATTAAAACAAACGATTTTTTTTACAGTGTATATTTTTAACATTATTGCCAAAATAATATCTACAACTTTGCTCAAGACACCAAATTAATCGAACAAAGCGTTTCAGCAATATAAATTTTTTAACTCATTAGTACTATTTATAGAAAAGTAGTCGTGATTCAATTTGAAGAACTGATAACACAAATTGGCATCTTTACTAAAAAAGAACTACTGTGCAAATTTTCATCAAAATCGGAGCCGACAAATTAAAAAAAATTAAAAAATTCGTCAATCTGTAGAGAATTGCTGTTCTTTCCTGTGGAATGCGAGATTACGGCTGACGAACTGTAGGCCTGTACCAAATCATCTAAAAATATGAAGACCCCAGCTTTCAACCAAATCATGAATTTGGAACTCAAACACCTGAGTTCCAGATTCTTCAATCTGCCGAGGAAAACAACTTATTGCTCGAGGAGCAGTTTGGCTTCCGTGAAGGACGCTCGACTGTTCACCAGCTCACTCGAGTAACAAACATTCTAAAACGGAACAAGACTGTATCTAAAACATCTGCCATGGCATTGTTGGACGTTGAAAAAGCGTTCGACAGAACATTCAGAGTTTCTCTCAATGGCATCACATCGGATGCTTTCCTCATCGGTGCGGGTGTCCCACAGGGAAGCATGGATGGCCCCATCTTGTTCAACCTGTTCACCTCCGATATGCCGGCTCTCCCTGATGGTGGATCGTTGTCACTGTTCGCAGATGACACATCCATCATCTTTAACGGTAGGGTCATCGGAGCTTTGACCGCCAAACTTCAGGGAGGCCTAAATGTCCTGTCAGAATACTGCAACAGCTGGAAGATCCGTATCAACGCGGCAAAGACCCAGGTCATCATCTTTCCTCATTCCTCATTCCAAATCACCCAGACTTGTTCCGTCTGAGAATAATAACATCAACTTGAACGGCACAATGGTGAAATGGTCAAAAGAGATAGTATACCTCGGCCTTACACTCCACAGCAAGCTGCTTTTCAGGGAACACACTGACAAAACAAAAACCAAATGTAACACCCTGATGAGATCCTTATATCCACTCATCAACAGGCGATCCACTCTATCCCTAAAAAACAAGCTTGCTGTCTATAAGCAAGTAATCCTTCCTGTAATAGAATACGGGGTGCCAATCTGGGAGAGTAGCGCAAATTCCCATCACCTCAAATTACAAAGGATCCAGAACAAGTTTTTGATAATGATCCTCAACAGTCCTCCACGAATGAGGAACTCTGAGTTCCATCGCCTGGCTGGTCTTCAGACGCTGGAGTTATAGAGAACAGCTACCATCCAAAGGATCAGAAATTGCTGTAGGCAATCCGATCAGCTGGTCATTAGGGATCTGGCACGTTAGGTTAAGGTTTAGATTAAGTAGGTAGCTTATAATAAATTTAAATTCAATCAAAACACACCCCCAAGGGGTATTCTGTAAACTAGTCGAAAACGCAAATATTAAATTAGAACAGCAAATGAGTAGCGGCGCCGGTGATGTAGTGGTAAGCGTGATTACCTCTCACCCCAGCAGGCCTGGGTTCAATCCCAGTCGGCGCCGCCGGGATGTTCTGAGGCATAACATCTCTGATGGAAGCCGGTGGTCCCCGGTTCATGAGTTGTGATGGGTCGATAGGTAGGGTCCAGGTGTGGGAGCTGCCTCCCTGGCGTCGGTAGCATTGGTGCTCAGCACGGAAAACAAGATCGACGGAAAGCAAATCAAAGGAAAAAAAAAACAGCAAATGAAATAAAGATGAAGAGCCAGGTAGGCTAATCAATTAAAATGTTAAATCAATGTTCTATCATAATCAACAGAAATAAACATAATGTTACTACTACTGCTTCAACTCATTTTCGCTTCGGACGGTGGGTGAGCAGGTAGCAGCAGCAGTAGGAAGGCAGCGGTTCCTGTCAAACACACAGCGTTAGAGTTTTGCACCTCGAACCTTGCGCGTCGTTCCCGTCGAGATCACTGGCTATTGGCAGCACCGTCACCTCGATGACGCAAGCGCTCCGAAGTGGATCCACCTCCTTGCCTGAATGACAACGATCCCACGTTCTACAAATCTCGATTACTTTTTCGAAAGGACATATCAGCTTTTGTAAACAACGGATTTTATCGTCGGTTCGGCGTAGCTGAAAGCTCGCCCACGCAAACTGACACCACTATATCAGGTAGGGAAAAAAATTCCCTATCTGATGGTAGTGTTAGCATGCGTGGGTGAGCTACCTGTTACGCCAAATCGACGATCAAATGCGTTGTTTGCAAAAACTGATACATCCCTTCGAAAAAGTAACCGAGAAATACTTTTTGGGCTGTGTACCAATTGCCGAGTTAAATTTAACTCATGGTTAAACGTGAAATTTCAAAAGTTATTTTGCCAAAATTTGACTTCTAGTCGGTCAGAAATAACCACGCTCGGATAGCAGGGCTATTCGATAACTCATCTGTCACTTTTAACCACGAGTTAAATTTGACTCGCCCATTGGGACACAGCCTTGGAAGTAAAATTAGGGACCATTCATAAATGACGTAAAATTACCCCCCCCCTTCGTAGCGTGTTTTGCTATACCTAATACATGGCTGGTCACAACTTCTGAAACCCCTCTTCCCCCTAAACTACTACGTTATTTATGATCCATCCATTATTTTGCATTAGAAAACAGGGTGTTTCTGTGGTGGGAAAAAAAAAGGATTTCCCTACACGGATTACAGATTTCTGTACCAAGCACTGAAATTATCAGACGGTACCTCTATTTATGCTTTTAGGTAAGCTAAGATAAATTTATGCTATAGAACGGTTTATATAAATCTCAGATTTTTTTCTTTATAAAGATTTGTAAAATCCCAGAATTTTCCAAGTAGGAAGGACTTACAATGCTTATCTCTTAGCATAAATAGATGTACCGTCGATTTTTTCATTGTTATGTATTGAAATTCGACAGTGAGCGTTGAAAAGGGCCTACTTGCAATGATCGATTTTCTCCTTACATTGCTATAGATAACCCAAGTAACATTGCAGGTTTTATCACGGTTTTATAGCATTCTACAAGTCTAAATCATGGTCTACAGAACCTTCATAAAACTTGGGAAGCGAAACAATTCAAGCTGAACATTAGGTCCTAATTAACATTGACAAGATTCCTTCGTCGACTTTCTCCTTGTATCCCCTTGGCCATGTAAAGACATTCCCAGGTATTTTCAGCACACAGATCGATAAAAGAAGCTTTTATCTAGCATCTCTTATACGACAAACACATCAAGAAACGATTATATGCTCCAGTTATTAACGAAAGAGAAAGTCGACGAATTGAATCGATCAATGTTACTTAGGACCTAAAGCAATGTTCAGCTTGAAAACTATCTGAATTTTTTTCAATGTAGTGCTGTAACAGGTTGTATTGGCTATTAAAAGCAACAGCTAACGCACCGAGAAATGTTAATCCAAGCGAGTTAATAACAAAAGATAAAACCGATCATCGCGGTTACGTTCTTATGTATGCTAACTGTAGAATTTGTAATCTGGGATAGATATGGAAGTCACTTTTTTCCCACCTCAGAAGCGTCCAGTGTTCTTATGCCAAATGATGCATGTGCGTCTACATAACAATATTTTTGCTCTATCGGTAGATAAAAGATGTGCCGAGAACTTACTGGAGGGACTTATGACTAATCGAGATATTCCCGATAAACTACGAAATGTTGCATAACATTGGTGCAAAATTGTGCACTTCCTTTTTTTTGTGCGTTTTTTTTTACATTTTGAAGTTGAATCGCTATGGAAACCTTATTACTAATCAATCTCAGTACTACATAAAAATGTCAAGAGCACAAATATCAGCTCTTACAAAACTTATAACAAAGAAACTGGAACTTCACGTTTGCTGCAGTGCAGTACACAAGGAGTTTCAATTTCATGAGCGATGTCACAACTGTCCAAGATTTGTTATTAAGCCATCATGACGGTCATTGTTGAACGCTTCAATGAATCATCTGAAGAAAGCCTTACTCATATCTGATTGTAATTTAGGAACCAAATGTAATGTAATATGTATGCGCATTTTTATGAGATCCTGATTTTAACCAAGTTTTACTAAGTAGGAAATCCAAAATATGTACATAGGACCGAAATCATAGGTTGCTTCTAATGTATTTTAAATCAATATCTAGAAAAATGCAAAAAAAAATCACTACACAGCTTAACGTAGTCTACGTCAACCATATCCATTCTTATACACAACCCCACAATTTTTATTTTTATTTAACAATACGTTTCGATTACTTTTTCAAAGGGATGCATCTGCTTTTATAAACAAATATTCAAACGTCAATTTGGGTAATGTCTCCCCAACAAGATGGTGATGTTAGTTTGTTAATCAATGTATAACATTTAAACAACGACAACACTAAAAAACATCAACGAACCAAAAGATTTTCCCATCCATAATCTCAAGAAAACCGGAACCAAAACCGTTTCCTCTCCTGTCAACCAAGCAACAAATATCTTCATATTTTCCGCAACAATTTACCTCCGAAGGAAAAATCCCTCGAATAACACTTGAGAGCATTCGCCATAAAAAAAACAAACCCTCCCCCAGCGGCAGCCGGGAAGAATGAAATAACTTATAAAGCAACATGTTGCAATATGCGTGGCAGCTTCACTTCCTAGAAGAAACGAATCAAGAATATCAACCACCACCGTCAGCTCCACGTCAGGAAGGAAGCGGCCCGCCGCCCGGAGAAGATCCGGCACAGAGGGAAGCACATCTACGGCATCATTTCCATATATCTCCTTCCTTGGTCTTGTGCAATCCGCGTCCGACGCCTCTAAACAAAACCGACCCAGCATCAACGTGAAGAAATCCCCCGGAGCTCACAGAAATCCGTCATCTCGAGCTCGGAGAAAACAGTCATTCTCTGCGCTGCAACCCAACCCATCCTTCTAGAATCAAAACCTCACTCGTTTCATCATATTCGCAATGGCATCCTATCATAGTTTTATTCACATCTACCCACTTATATGGCATACGAGAGTGAGTATATTGTTTGGCTTTATTTCCAGCGCCCGAGGTCCTGATCGTAGACGAGGAAGGCGAACCGCTCTACGACAAGTACTACGAAGTCGGTTCGACGATAAAGCTGATGTGCCGAATACGGCACATGTCGATGCTGCGATCCGCCGTCTACTGGATCCACAACGAGAACATCTTGAACCACGACGTCCAGAGGGGCGGCATCAGGTGAGTTCACCCCCTCCTATTTCGACCCAGTTTAATATTGGTTTAGTGTTTTACGATCGTTCATCTGTTTATAATGAAGAAAACGGTTGGATTCAGGTTGAGATTTTAATAGCACCCGCGCTAAGTCAGTGAACGTAGTTAATTAAGTTCCTCGCTCTAGACGGCAAGAGCAAATAAGACAAGTTCACCCGTGGGGAAACTCCGCGTACACAAAGAGCAGCCCAAAATAAATTACTGAAAATGTACATCCTCGAGAAGTTGCAATTCCCGTATTTCTATTGAGCGTCATCTGCACTCGAGTGAAACAGAATTGCAATAACAACCGTTCGGTAGCAGTGTCTGTGCCACCCACACTCTCATCCCACTTCCAATTTCAGCAGTTTTCATTCAATTAAACTGTTCCTTTTGAAAACCGCCACCGTCTGCTTCAAAGTTCATATTCCTTCATCCATCCAAGCGCGTCCAATCCTCTACGGGAGAAAAGGAAAGAAAACAAATTGGGACAAGTTTCAAGTTGCTTGCTGGAAATGACAGAGACTCTTCAACACATCGTCGTCGGTCGCCGTCGTCTTCTGTGTATGTGTTTATTTTGATTTCGAAATAAAATACGAACCCAAGCCAAATCCAATGGCAAAAGCAGCACCAAATTTTCCGACTCTTATTTCAATTTCCATTTCATTTTCCCCCCAGTCTTTCCAGCCGGGCAGCAGCGGGTGGGATGTGATGGCACTCTGTCTTTCGCTTCGTCCTAATTGAAGAGTCATTGCCGGCAGTAGACTGACTGTCGACACGCCCGGCTGGGGATGATCAGTTTTAGGTGAATTGCTTTTTCGCTTGATCCTGAATGGTTTCGTGATGCAAGTGGATTTTTTTTTTTTTGAGTTCATGATTCAGGATTGGAATGTTAGTTGAACAATCAGAAGAGCTTTAAAGCACAAACGAAGTGACAGACGGAGTGGCTCGAAAACTTTGGTGAAGAATCTGCTATTGCAATTTTTCAGCGGACCACCAAATGTACTAGAATGTTTTGGTTCTATCACTTTCACTCTACTGAAAACTGAAATGCATGAAAAAATGACAAAATGATACACTCTATGAACACTGTCAAAGATCATTACACACAAAATCAACTTTGTTCAAATCAAAACAAAAATACTAGCACATCTGGTGGCTGATGGCACAATAGACTGGCCCACAAAAATAAAAGTTCTAATTTTCCACGGGCCAACCTCTAGATTTGTGCCTTTAGGTGAGAAAACTATTATCTGAAAGTGTTAGCTCATTTAGTTGTAGGATGAGCTGGCGCTTTTAGCATAGAGGTAACTCTAAGAATAGAAGGTCCCGAAATAACATGCTCAACTTTTTGGCTCAGCTCTGGTACTATCTTCGGTCCCAAGCTAATCGATTCACCCCTCGAAACATAGGAAAATTCACTAACCTCTCATTTTATCTGTCAAACTTTCATAGCGAATCAAAACAAACATAGTGTAGTACTGGAATTTATACTAGAATGGGGTACGTTAGTCGATTTGCTTGGGACCAATTGGCTATTCAAGTAGTGAGCCAATTTAAAATCGTTAGTTTCGTATTGATTGTTGCTTTTAGTTTGCATTTTATATAGAGATTTTGAATTAAATACATGAAAAAGTAACACTCCTACAATCTATCGATCATAAAAAAAGTTTCCTTATTATCGATAAATGAATATCTTAATGTGGTATGATACCAGATTTCGGTATGCTTGTGGTATAAAACCTTGTTTTGATATTGTTCAGTTATCGAAATATTTTGCAAAATATCAAATGAATACCAAAATAACAAAATGTGATCTTTCAGTTTTTAGACAATAGTGGTGGATGCGCCAATGTGAAAAAGTCACCCCCATAGCGGTTCAAAATGAGATGAACGCTCTAAAACAGAGTCAAAAGTCAATATCTGACTTTGGCTCAGAAATTGAGAAATTATCAGCAAAATTAGCGGCAGCCCATGTATCAATGGGTACCTTTCCAAATGAGGCTGCAGCTGTAAACATTGTGGAGCCAATTGCGGTTCAATCATTTATTACTGGGTTGAAAGACCCGTCGACCAAGTTTTTCCTGAAAGCGAGAAATCCGTCGACTTTAAATAAGGCAATTTCCGATGCATTGGAATGTCAGACGACAAATGCTGACACTACCAATGATAATATGATGGCACTGTGGTGCACATCGAATGGAATGAGCCGCAACAATAGCTTTCATGCGAGAGGTCGCAGAGGTTACGGTGGATATCGCGGGTACCAAAATACTCGTGGTAGAGGTTATGGACGTGGTAGAGGACAATACCAAAACTACCACCAGAGAAATTTTGACCAAAATTACCAGCCTCAATTCCATCATAATGGAAGAGGGAGTAGAGTCAACCGACCACAACGTTTCGGAAATTACAGTAATACTGGTAACGGTCACAGGGTACATACGGCAAATGTGGTTGAACCCGTTCCAGAGCAACCACGTGAGCGTCAACATGTTAACCAAAATCAACAACCCAATCAGCCAGCAGAGGAGGCTAATCTAATTGATCTCTTTCGCTAATTTTAGCGCAAAAAAAGCTCTTCGAGCAAAATTTATGCTGTTTAGCAATAAATTAGAATTAATAGTAGATAGTGGAGCGTCCTGTTGCCTACTTGATAAAAAGTATGTTCCCGAAGGTATAAAAATTGACAGGTCAGTTACCATTGAAGTCAGAGGAGTAAATGGGATTTGTAGACACAACATTGGGACATGATTCAATAGAATATCCCATTAGGTTTCACATTATGGAACAGTTGCCATCAAATGTTATAGGTTTGATTGGCACTAATTTTTTGAAAAAATTTGGAGCTCGAATTGATTTTGCTAAAATGAAAATGGAATTCACTATTCCAAATGGAAGGTTAAATTTCACAATACCCCCCAGATTTGGATATATAACATACATTGAGACAGAGTTAGTCGAAACATGTGTGGTACTGAGCCAGAGGGTTCAACCAAATGTGTTCGTGGGTAATTCTATAGCACATCCTGTAAATGGTAGAATACCGATTCAGCTGGTAAATATTTCAAATAAACCAGCCATTATTAAAGATTTTACACCAAAGATAGCATTAGCTAAAAATTATAATGTTATCGAATTAAAAAATGACGAGCAAAAATTTAACAAAGATCGAGCGAATAAATTATTGGATGAATTGAAATTGAATCACTTATCTGGTAGTGATGAAAAATCAATTAAGCAAATATGTTTGAAATACTCAGACATATTTTGTCTAAAAGGCGATAAGCTTGGTACAACCAATGTTTATTGCCCGTCATTGACGGTGAAGCCAAATAGTCAACCGTCATTTTGTAAACCATATAGACTTCCCTTTTCTCAGAAAGAAGAAGTCTGTAAACAAGTGGAGAATATGTTAAAAGATGGAATAATAGAAGAAACGAAATCAGAGTGGAATAGCCCTTTATTGCTAGTTCCCAAAAAAATTCGACAATGATGTAAAGAAATGGAGGTTAGTTATTGACTATAGAAAAGTTAATACAAATCTCCAGGACGATAAATTCCCATTGCCTAATATAGAGGAAGTTATTGATTCCCTCGCGGGTTCTCAATATTTTACACATTTGGATCTGTCACAAGGGTATTATCAATGCGAATTGAAACCTGAAGACAGACCAATAACAGCGTTTGCGACGCCATCTGGTCAGTATCAAATGACCAGGTTACCGATGGGATTGAAAACAAGCCCATCTTCCTTTTCTCGACTTATGACAGTTGCAATGTCGGGATTAAATTTAACAAAATGTTTAATTTACCTTGATGATATTATTGTGTTTGGAAAAACATTCGACGAACACAATAAAAATTTGATTTCTGTTTTTCAACGATTACGAGAAGTTAATTTAAAGCTTAACCCTGCTAAATGCAATTTTTTGAAGCAGGAGTTGATTTATTTAGGACATTTCATTTCGAAGGAAGGAATACTGCCTGATCCCCAAAAAATTGAAGTTATTAAGAATTGGAAAAGTCTTTCTTCGGCTGATGAAGTTAAAAGATTCGTGGCTTTTGCGAATTATTACCGAAAGCATATTCGGAACTTTGCAAAATTCTGCTCACCTTTGAATTAATTAACCCGAAAAGGTATTGAATTCAATTGGAGTTCAGAATGTGAAACCGCTTTTCAGAATTTAAAAGAGCAATTTATCAACCCCCCTGTTTTAGATTACCCAGATTTCAGCGAAGAAAATATTTTTAAACTTCACACTGATGCATCTGGTTATGGAATCGGTGCAGTGCTTAGCAACAAAAATGACAAACCAATAGCTTTTGCCAGCAAAGCGTTAAACAGTGCTGAGAAGAATTATTCGACCATCGAAAAGGAACTCTTAGCCATAGTCTGGGCAATTCAACATTTTCGTGTATATTTATATGGACGAAAGTTTGAGTTGTACACCGACCATAGGCCATTGGTTTACCTTTTCACACTAACAGATCCCTCGAGCAGGTTGACGAAATTTCGTCTGGCTCTCGAGGAGTACAATTTTGATGTCTTTTACAAAAAAGGTTGTGAAAATACTGTGGCGGACGCGCTATCACGCATTTCAACAACTGAATTGAGAAGCATGCATGAGAAACTCAGCACTGAGGTATTCGTTACAACCGAATGCAATCGAACAAGGAAAAACTTAATTCTTCCAAGGAAGTGGTCACAGGCCATGACACTTCAAATGGAAGGGTAGTTCAACTTAAAGTTCAAACTAACAACTTTGCGGATAACGTTACATGGATTCCTGAAAAAGAAGAGATTATCATAAAACCAACAGATACCTTGGTCTCGCTACGACGAACAATGGAGGAACTTGGTTTAGTATGCAAAAAATATAGTGTCCAAGAATTATATATTAAAGTAAATGATGAACGTGCGCACAAATTTTATGAAAACATTATTAAACATGATTTAACAAAAAGGGTACCCTCTATTTTGAAAATTTTGAATACAGTTAAAATAATTAATGACGACACTATGAAAAAGTTAATCCTGAACGATTATCATATACTGCCCACTGCAGGCCATGCAGGTATTAAAAGAACAATTAACACCATAAGGCAAACATATTATTGGAAAGGCTTGAACAAAGATGTAACTAAATTCATAACATCTTGCGAAAAATGCCAAAAATTTAAATCAATAAATGTTGCGAAACCACCGATGATTATAACCACTACGGCTGAATCTGCATTTGAGAAAATTTATTTAGATCTAGTAGGTCCACTGATTCCCTCCAATGGATACGAATACATACTAACGACCCAGTGTGAACTGACAAAGTTCATTACTGCTACCCCTATCAAGAATAAGACAACAGAAGCTGTAGCAGAAGCTTTTATAAAAAGTGTCATTTTGAAGTACATATGGTGTGCCAGATAGTATTGCATCCGATAGAGGTGCAAAATTCATGTCTGAATTGTTTGCTTCAGTCGCACAACTTTTGAACATTGAAAAGCTTAATAGCACAGCATATTACCATCAATCTATAGGAGCATTAGAAAATTCTCATAAAAGTCTAGGGAATTTTCTAAGAGTTCAAAGTTTAATAAACTTTTTTCATGGGCAAACTGGATACCGTACTACGAATTTGCATATAATAATACGGTTCATTCAGCGACAAATTACACACCCTTTTATTTAGTCTATGGGAAGCAATCTAAAATGCCTTCCAACTTGATTGAGACACGTTCTGAACCTCTGTACAATGTTGACGATTACTGTAAAAGACTAAAAGCTACATTACAAATAAGTCATAGCGAAGTTAGGGAAAAACTAATTCAAGAGAAAACTAAAAGGATTTCAGAAATAAATGCGAAAGCAAAGGAAGTAACTTACCGGAAAGGAGATTTAGTTCTGATAAGGAATGAGATAGGAAAAAAGCTAGACCCGAAGTATAATGGTCCATACAAAATAGTAGAAGCCCGAGCAAAGTAGAATAACAACCCGATATCATCTAGATAACAAGTCTTGTTATCCCAGATATCATTTTGTTTTCAGTTGTTATCGCATAACTTATTTAGTTATCAGCCTTGATCAATTTTGTTATCAGTTGTTATCATGAAAAATTCACTACATATTTATTAACGATGCAAGGTTAGATCAAAACTTTAAATATTATTCGCAATGAAACAATAAAAAATAGTGCTTTTAATCCCTAATCATATTTAAGTTATCAGCGTAAGACTTTGATATCAAAATGATAACATGATTTGAAATTTATGGAATAAATTTGTATGGCTTACAGAATTTGTTATCAAGATATTATCAATGATAACAAAATTAGTTATTTTTGTGATATCCAACGAGCAATTTTTTGTTATCATTTTTGTTATGTTGGCTGTTAATTCAACCATAATGATAACATGTTCAGTTATCAAAAAGTGATAACCGGGTAATAGAACTTGTTATCAATTTGATATTTTACTTTGCTAGGGAGATTTAGAAACAAATGTTAAGATTTCCATTAAAGATAAGGAAGATACAGTTCATAAGAGTAGGATAAAATATTTTATAGGACGTGTGGTGGATGCGTGACCTTGAGTAGGTTATGTATCACACGTGTACCACACCAAACATAACATCTTTAGAGTAGGAAAAGAAATACTGATAGGATAGAGATAGGTTTAAATTTTTAACTATAGACAAAAATTTAAACAAATTATGATAGGGCGTGTGGTGGATGCGCCCACTGTGTACGCCTATGCGCGGCATGAAGTGGGTCTTTGAATCGAACGATGAGTGTTATGCTTTGCAAGCATAAACATCCGTTGCTCGAGAACGATAACCTACCAAAATGCATACGCGGCGGAAACTTTGTGTGACACCCCACACATAGCGCTAAGAATGAATAAAATTAATAAAGTAGATTGAAGTGGGATCCCAACCAAAAGGGTTGCTTTAATTCTATCACAGTCCGTGCTTCGTATTAAGGTCTACCAGGAGGTTTTCTCAGAAACTAAAAGGGAACCAAAGCACAATAACACCTAAAAGAGTTATTGAAATGGTATTAGAAGACCTTCAAAATAACAAACAATGGTATTCTGGCATCTTAAAAAGCGTCTGTTATCTGTCTGTTATCCGTCTGTTATTGTAATAACTAAATTATTTATAAGTTCGTTAAACGTAGAACATTGTTGTGGTATTAATTTTGGTATGTACCTCTTATCCCGAGCAGGAGAAAATAACTAATGAATACCTAATTCTGATCTGATACCAAAATTTGGTATTGACCAGCATGACATAAGAGGTAAAATACCAAAGAATAATACCAAAAAATTACATGGAAAATACTTTGTAAATACCAAAAATTAATATTTGAATACCAAAAACATACCTGGGTGGTATTGTTTTGGTATTGCATTATCATAATTTGGTATTGGACTTGTATTGTGGGAACATTTTTTGGTATTATTTTTTGGTATTTTACCTCTTATGTCAGGCTCATCCATACCAATTTAACGTATAGAGATATTCGTTCCTGCTCGGGATGTCAGTCTCACTAATACCATATTTAGGTTGCCAGTTATGCTATTTTCATACCTGAATTTGGCATTAATATGTTATTCTTTCCTGCTCGGGTTACTGGCACGAGTCTGGATGTTGGCCTATCGAAAATAAGAACTTTTATTTTTTTTAGTGGTAATCTAGTTGATACGTTGCATAAGCTGTCTGTATTTTGTTGCAATATACGAACAAAATGCATATAAATTTAAAAATGAATATCTCCATAATACCAACTTGAATCGTGATGCTGTCTTCAGCAAAGTTGTTCCTTATAGTTTAAGCTACGTATGCTTAAATTCTGAGCTTAATCGAGCTTGCTGAACCAGTTATATGAACGAAAGAGTGTAGTAATGTTATTTCTTCATACATTTCAACCAATATCCCCATATCCATTTGAATTCAAAAGCGCCAGCTCGTGTTACATCCGAATGAGCTGAAATTTTCAGAGAGTGGTTTTCTCACCTAATGGCACAAATATGGGGGTTGGCCCGTTGAAAAAAATGATAAAAAAAAATTCTCCCATGTGGGCCAGCTTCTAAGAAAATTCTATTACAGATGCCGAAAATCGATATCATACGCCATTTTGAAAACCAATATGGCAGCCATTGGGTTTCCCAAAAAGTGTCAAATACCCTAAGATCTGGGTATTGTCGGAACGGGGACGACGCGTAAGATACTAATATCGATATTCGACGACAGTTGTAGGGTATTTGACACTTCTTCTGAAATCGGAGACCACCATCTTGAATTACAAGATGGCGTCGAGCATCGATTTCCAGCCTCTAGATGTCACCCTGATTCTAAAAATACCCTCATTGGTCGATATTTGACAGTATTTCACACTTTTTTCTGAACCAAAGTCGCCATCTTAGATTTTAAAATGGAGTCAAACATCAGATTCTGGCCTCTAGACGAAAATACCCATGTATTTGACAAAATTTCCCACTTTTTCTTAAATTGGATTTCAATATGGCGACTGACATTGATTTTCGGCATCTACGTGTCATCCCCGTTACGAAAATACCCATATTTTAGGGTATTTGACACTTTTCCTCAAATCGGAAGCCGCAGTCTTGGATTTCAAAATGGCGTCGGATACCGATTTTTATTCTCTAAATTTCATCCCGATTCCAAAAATACCCACAATGATGACTATTTGACAGTATTTTCTACTTTTTCTTTAACATATTGATGGGTAAACAAACCACCCAACAATTTTACATCCACGTGCACAGATCTATGCGCATGCGCTTAAATGAACCGAGTGCACAATCAACAAAAGTCAGAAAAACTGCGCGAATTTGGATCCAACAGCTTCGCTTCAGTGCGAAAGTAAGTTCATTTGACTATGAAAGACGAAATGAACGGAGTCAAGTCAAAACAAACAGCATGAAAACTGATCGAAAGTGGTTCTGCTGATGTTGAAGGGGATCTGCTCGAAGAGAAGACAGAATGACTTTCAATTAACCACTTCATTCGAGCAGTTCAAATGACGTTTACTACCACTCGAACTTTGAAATAAAGCATTATTTTGAGATTCTTTCTTCTAGAACCACGAGAAAAGTAGTCAACATTTGTGTGTTTCATAAAAAAAATAGAAATTAGTTGGTCCAGTTTTGTGAAATCGCTGGTAGTCAAAACTGCTTGACAAAGTGGTCAATTGAAAGTGATGGTTGACAGCTTCGTCGTCGCATGCATGCTTGGCAAACACAATTTTTGTTTGCGAGCTGCTCATTTGCTAATAACTTTGCACACAGTAGACGAAACATAGTTCTTTTTGAAACAGTCAATAGAATAGAGTTTAAGCTTGTTATAGATACGTAAAAAATAGTAGCTTTTAGCTCTAGTAATCAGCTGCATTTGTTTTTGCGTTGTCAACATGAAGTGAGAAATGCTTGCTACACATCTCGTACTTTTAGTTTAAAAATTCAATTGTGTTGATTCAAAAGTTAGGATTTAACTACTCTTTGCATGTCTATAGTAAACTATGATCCTTCTATATCAATTACTTCAAAGAAAACCTCATTTCAACAATTGAGTGAAAAGCTGTTAACAAATGAGCAGCTGGTATGTAAAACTGTGTATGCCAAGCATGGTCGCATGACGGTTTTCGATTGAAAGTGACTTTGTTGGGCCCTGGTAAAGATGTTAAGTTACGGCCAACAATGTCATACTAGTGCCACCTGGTGAGTGTTTGTTTTTTTAGAATAAGGCTTGTCCATCTGAACAACTTTGCTCAAGGCGGCAACCATCCATATGATCCACATGAGATCTTGATTCTTTCCTCCTATCCTTTTTCTTTTATTATTTTTTTATAACATATTAAATTAACTTTACAAGACATTTGAAATTTAAAGGGTTAATGAAGTTCCGATAATTTCAGGAAAATTTTGAAAACTCTTTGTTAGTTCCATGAAGGATAAGACTACCGCTCCAAGAAAAAAAAAATGTTTTGATATTTCAAAAATTATAACAAAATATATTTAAAATCTAAAACCATCTGTATTGTCTCTTTTTTTTTAGATTACATGTAAACACATTTTTTCTAAGCCATCGTAGCAAAAAGTTGGACTCAAAAAATCGCATAAATGAACCATTCGGTTTTGTTTAGTGTCCATCATTTTTCTCATCATGAAAAATATTTTACTTGAAAATTTTTCTCAGAAATCCAAGGAAAAATGAATTTTCTTGGATTTTCTGGATTGGATTAATAATTGTTTTTATCTCATCATGAAAAATGTTTTCATTCTAATAAATACAGGTTGATTTTTGCAGTTTTTTGAGTTCAACTATATGCCATGATGACATAGAAATAATGTTTTTACACGTAAATGTCAATAGAAAAATATAAAAAAAAATGTTTTCTATATATTTTTCCAGTAGAGGAAGGAGAGACAAAGTGAACAGGTGGGGCATATTGAGCTTTTTGTGTTTTAGCCTTGGATTTGTTATGGTTAGAAACAAATAAATTGGTCAATAGTCATTGCAATGGTGATATTGAACTTACTACCAATCGATTTGTTTCGAACAATTAGTGGTTTGGGACTGCAGTGCGGGATGCTGATTAAGCCCCACCTGTTCATTATGCACCTATTACTCCTAGTTTCAGAAAAAGGATAGCTGTGAGAGCTACAAAAACATTCAGAACTACGGGAAAATTTTAAGATCCCTAATATTAGTTTCCAGTGGCGCCGGTGGTGTAGTGGTAAGCGTCACCCCAGCAGGCCTGGGTTCAATCCCAGTCGGCGCCGCCGGGATGTTCTGAGGCATAACATCTCTGATCACGCCTTCCTTCGGAAGGGAAGTAAAGCCGTTGGTCCCCGGTTCATGAGTTGATGGGTCGATAGGTAGAGTCCAGGTGTGGGAGCTGCCTTCCTGGCGTCGGTAGCATTGGTGCTCAGCACGGAAAACAAGATCGACGGAAAACAAACCAAGGAAAAAAAATTAGTTTCCAATGGTATCAAGGCTTTTCCATGAAGTTCAGGAAAATTTCAAGAACTGTTCCATTCAATTCAGGAAAATTGCAGGAACTAATCAGAAGTTTAAAGGATTTCAATGACTTCCATTTAGTTTAATGATTTTTAGGGAAGCTACGTGAACTATGTGGCTGTTCTGAAAACTTCCAAAATGTTTCATGAATAACCAGAAAAATTTGGGAACTTCTGGAATGTTCTGGGGGCTTCAAATATATTTCTAGAATTTAAAAGCAGTTGAAATTAGAAAAATTGCGGGAAATTCCAAGAAGATAAAAATATCAAATATTTTCATAGAACATCAGGGAAGTTAAATGAACTTATTGAAACTTTATGATACTCGTCGTGATGCTAATGATTTTCAGAAAAAAATTATTGATTTCAGGCAGTTCCAGAAACATCCTCAGAAGAATAACGAGAAATTCAGGATAGATTAGAGTACTTCAGAGTGGTGCACATATTGTTTAAGAACGAGGAATGAAAGGAAATACTTGGGATTTCTGGAAAATTTCATTGACAGACAGCGGGATAATAAGGTAAAATGTGAAGACTTCCATAAAATGTTGGGCACTTCAAGGAATCTTTGGAGAATTTCAAGATGGTTTCATCAGCTTCATGGAAACTGCAGGAACTTTTAAGAAGTCCAAAGAAAGTGTGGATACTTTAAAGAAATTCCAAGAACCTCAGACAAGCTAGTTCTTGGGGTCTCCACACAAGCTCAGAGATCTTAAGGATAGACCCAATAACTTCAGGGGGAAGTTTAAAGATCTCGACTTTCCTGGGCATAGAGTATGATTGTACTTGCAACACAATTATACTAATGCAAAAATGGTACAATCACCGAAAGCTCTCAATTAATAACTGTGGAATTGCATCTAGAACACTAAATTAAGCAATAAAGCTTGAAATGTGACGAAGAAGAAGACGAACTTCCGGGTAGCTTCAAGAACATCAGAGAAGATCAGAGAACCTCACTGCAGTTCAATTAACGTAACTAGAAAGTCTGGGAATTTCCAAAAACTTCAATAAAGTTCTCAGATCTTCAGAGAAGTTCTGAGAATTTCAGAGAAATTTTAGATTTTTATACACACAGAGTATTTGAAGGATGATCAGCGATCTTCCCAGCAATTTCTTTAGTTCTATTATATATCTTATATAATAAATCTTATTTGTTAACTGCAGCAGGAGTTTGTGTTTTGTGTAGGAATAGGAATTTGAGCGGGTTCTCTCTGTTTACACTTTTTAGTATGACGCGCTTGACATAGATGGCCCACAGCGACTCAGCTACTGATTCCGATCAATAGCTGTGCGGCTTCTTCCTCCTTCTATGGCTGGTCATGTGGGCTGCAGCTCGCTGCATGCAGGTAGCCTTTCGTTGTGTAGGTACTGGAGAACACCACCACTCACCACGTGGTGATTTAATAAACACCGTTTGGTGAGGCCGGATGGAATTCAACTTTGAAATCTGTGTTAGGGAAATCGCTTTTCGCAGGTAATCAGTGATAATTTTAATTATCAAAGCAACAGTTGCACATTCGTAAAATTTTCAATAGTGACATTTAAAAAAAATTATAAAGTCTGAAATTTAACAGATGTGTAGAAATATATCTGATCGATTGGTGATAAAATTATTGAAATTGGTCCAGGGGCAGCTGAGTTATTAACGTTCAAAATCTTTCATTTTTTGTTACATGTTCCATTTTCGGTTTTCACAAAGTGTACCCCCATATAGAAATCACAGACGTAGTCCTACGTCAAAAAAATCAAAGGCGCCATTTCAAACACTTTACAAGATCCAAAATGGTCGAAATTTAGCAAATATTTCAATCATTTACAAGGGCCTAACAAAATCGGGACGTTACTGTATGACAATTATGAGCACCCTTAAAAGGGGCCCATGGGTTATAATTATTCGGAGCGCACACATCTAGTGAGTAACCAGCTCTACATTTACAGCACTGAACATAATCAAAAGAAGTTTCGTAAATTGCTACAGAACTTATAAATTCACCATCATGCTTGCCCTTGAACTCTCTGAGGTACAGCATTGAGCATCGGTATCCACGTCGAACCAATCCATGCAGTAGGAATCTAGACTGAAATTACTATTTTTGAACATCCCTCGTGTATTCGACATCACCAACCAAGGATGATCTCCGCTCATCACCGCCCCCAAAGTCCCTCCTATTCCGCAATCCCAAAAGCAACCGAAAATTACTTTTATCATCATTTCATCACATCATCTTCGTTCTCATGTGGCTGCTGCTTCTGCTACTACTACATCAGCAAACCTACTCCTTCCTAAAATGTCACTAGGATAACCCTAAACCACCATTCCCAACTCTATGTGGCAACCGGCAGCCTGCCTTTTTGCTTCTGGGTGGTGATGGTGGTAATGCTCGTGGGCGTTTGGGTTTACTCAAGACTTCCGCACTCCTCCCCGTCGTCTGTCTTCATTGCTTTTTCTCCTTCTTTATCGTCTTTGCAATTGAGATCAACCCGATCCCATCCCAAAATGAATCCCATCGTACTGGTGCGCGGTGTGAGCGAGTTTACAACTGTCTGAAAGCTGTCGATTTCCTTTTTTACGAGCTTGCTCGTCTTTTTTTTTACACCATCAATACCATCGTTCTTACTGACTGAATTGTACGTTTTCTTTTTTGCTTCTATCTGGCAGCGTCAAGACCAACCTCACCAACATCGGTGCCAACTCAACGCTGTTCGTGGCCAAAGTGAACAAACAGGATTCGGGGAGCTACACGTGTTCGATTGGACCAAACCAGCACTACAGCGTCTCCGTACACGTTCTAAATGGTAAGTATCATAATAAACGGGAAGGTTAAAATTGTAATCGGTTGGTCCTGATGAGTTTCTTGTTACAGTATTACTTGAATTGAGCACTCTCTAAACTACTACAAAGGACTTACAAACATAAATAATCAACTTCCAAGAACATTCCAGAAGCAATCTACACAGCTTAAATTGCAAGACAAACTAAACTTTATCCTCAGGATCAAAGCTCAAAACGATAAAATAAGCACCGGTATTACAATACCACCTAAACTTGCAAACGGCCAACTGGAAGCCGTACACAACGATTATCTGAACTAGAACAAACCGATGCGCTGTGAAATCGGAACAAATCCTCCTTAGAAATTCAATAGACCGAGTTTCCAACTTTTTTTCCAACGACGACGACGACGACACGACGACAACAATCCGAGAGAAAAAGGCTTACTCTCGAACCGGAGGCAAAACTTTTGTTCAATATCCTCCCCTGCTCCAAGGTACCGATTGCTCACATTGGCATTGCATTCATACATGAACGCCCGACCAACATCTAGGAGACGGAAAATTTTCTATTGAAAAAGTTTCCATCCCACAACACTGCCGCTGTTCCTCCGGCTTCGCTGGTGTTAATCCGATTGTTGTTTTCACTTCCCCCTTCTTCGGGAACGGGATTCAATCGGAACAAGCCAAACTGTCCCTCCCGGTTCCGCGCGTGGCCATTGTTTTAGCTTCGAAGAGGTCCATTAGTCAGCAGTCATTCATTCATTTTCTTTCAATGCTCGGAAGTCACTTAATCACTCGCCGCCTCCGACGGCAGCAGCAGGAGCAGTTTATGTCCGTTTCTGGATTTTCCATAGTCTTCTTCCTTTGTGGTGTGCACTGTTGATGAGAAAGCAAAAGTGTATAATGGACTTCGGCTTTCGGGAAACAAAAGGCATACTTCCGGAAAAATAACCCCATTTATTGTGCTATGCTGACTGCCGCTGTTCCAGGAATGGACCCGAATCTGGGTCGTAATTGAGGGTATTGTCGGCTGATGGCCGGCTTTGGTAGCGTGAGGTAGGGGCTTTCGCTCAGTTAAAGGAAACAAAAAATTAGATGCAAGGGGGTTGGTTGACGGGGTTGGGTTAACTACATAATCTCGCATTGACTTTTCATAAGAATCTAATAATATCTCAGTGCTCATATATGCCTATAAACTGATACAAATATTTTCAAAATTGGTTGGAAATGCTATACTAATATCAACATGAAGCTTTATGGCGATAAGTTATTAGAAACTGAACTCGAAAAAAATGCAAAGATCGGCTCCGACAACACAGACTATGCACGTGTCATGGAACGCAATGGTCTCGGCGAAATGAGCGAAAACCGTGAGCTGTTTGCAGAATTGTGGGGTAATAACGACATGGTGGTCGGGGGTTCGCTCTTCCCTCATCGGCCAGTATACAAAGTCACGCGCCTCTCCCGTGATTGACATACCGAAAATCAGATCGACCACATCTGCATTCACCGAAAATGGAGACGGAGCCTTCTTGATGTCCGGTATAAACGCAGTGCCGACATCGCGTCTGACCATTACCTTCTAATCGGCGAGATCCGCCTACGCATGGCGCTGATCCAGCGACGGGAGGAGAGACTCGGGCGGCGGTTCAACACAAAACTTGAGACTCGAGCAGCAGACGTTCCAGAAGGTGGCAGCGTAGAAGAACAATGGATGGCCATCAAGAATGCCTCTATAGAAACAAGCAAGAACAACCTGGGTGACCTGCGCACCCAGAAAAAAGAGTGGATCACTGATGAAACCTGGCGGAAGATTGAAGAGCGTAGAGAAGCAAAAGCCGCGATAGAGCTGGTGAGAACCAGATGAGCCAAGAACGAAGCCCGTCAACGGTACTCGGCTCTAGAAAAGGAAGTCAAGCGCTCTTGCAGACGGGACAAGCGAGCGTGGGTGAACTCCCTGGCCGACGAAGGGGAGAAATCCGCAAACACTGGCGATATACGCCGTATTTAATATGGAATTTATAGTTTGGGTTCAAATTACGGTCCTCCGAATAATCCGGGTAGACCGATAAAGTAGGTCGTATAATCTAAACTGTTCAGCATATGCCTGCCGCACAATTTGGAACAAAATTTCAATTTAGGTATTGTGATACGTGTAAAATTAAGTCTTATATAGGCCCATCCGGGCCTCTAATAATAAGGTATTCATTCCTTGTCTTATTCGTTACTGTAAATATCAGAATCACACAAACTCGTGCTGTCGTATTCCATGTCGTCGCAATCTTGCTCGTCATTCATTTCCCCTTCATCTTCTACACCGCTATCCATATAATATTGTGCCACTTCCTCCATGTATTTCACATCCTTACTACCAAATGCTACTTTCGAACCTTCATTGTGGTATGTTTGATACGATAGCTTAGGATCGGACCATGCTGATGCCGTTGCCATCATATCTGATAAATTTGCCTTGAGAGACATTTTTCTAGCAAGGTTTGGCCTGCAAAATTTATAGCGCTTGTGCATTCGCTCTTCAGCCACAAAATTAATAGTGTATCGATGAAAAATAATAAATAATTAGTTTGATTGGTATAGCTTAGGTAGTTTACCTTACCAGTTGATCGATATAATCTGCTAAATGTTTGTATTTGTGTAAAGAAGGTGGTAACGCTTTAATGAACGGGAACTCCTCCAAAATACTTTTTTCCAATCGTTCGTACAGCAACTTCACCTTTTCAGCATTCAGCTTCCGTGACGAAAGCACCAAATTGCTGATCAATCTCAAATTTTGCATCATATTCCTACTAACATTTAAGCTATCAGCAAATATGTCAGGCTCTGAAAGCAAACGGCGGGCAAGGTTGCCGTTATTGGAAATACCAATTCCTCCTGGTTTCGGACGGTTAATCTGTACTTTGAAATGTTGTTCAAGGCAGTTTGCAATTCGTTTGGCTTCCAACTTCACTTCCGGTTGAGTGGGGCAGGATGTCCTGGTACTGATTTTTTGGCTCCTGAGCGGATCATTGGCCATCGATCGGGTGGTGCTGTATTCCCCCGAAGAGCACGGAGTGAGGTAGGGGTGGTTTGCGGCTGCTCTGGTTCGGCGGTTTCTTGCCGGTCGTTCTGTTTTATATGCGATTAGTGCTGATCCCTGAACTAATCGCATGCGGGAGTCGGACCGGTTGGGGGGTGGCCGAGTTGAGACGATTGTGCCCACTTTGTTTGCTCGAACCGTGTTCTTCGGGGGAGTACAGTAAGCTGTGCGATGAAATTATGACGCTACTGATTCTGATTGTAACTGCAAATTTCAAAATCTGCTGGGTGCATTTGCCAGTGCCAACATTTTGTGTAATCTTATTGAACGTAGTAAGCTATCCATTGATGGTTGTTATGGCAACTACCGTATGGCAACTAAGGGTATGGATACATTAAAGGTACCAGTGTTACCAGTTTATTTGGTTTTATTCCAAACGTAGACAATCTCGATCACAGCGTAAAAATGTTATTTTAATACGTATTCATCAATTTCCAAAAATAAAATTATTTTTTATAGAGTTAGTTCACAATGCTACACGATATGTGCATTCGAGTGCAGTTCCGAACGCCTTTGGATACGGTTGTGTTTTAAGTTTGTTCCAAATAACCTCGATTTTTGTGACTATTGATTCATTCTTAAAGTTTACCAATATTTTTAAAAGCATTCCATATTGCGTTAAAAAATTCCATGGTGCATAATAAAGTGTTAAATGTACTGAGGTTAACTAAAATCGAGCTTATTCGTATTTTGTAATACTTGTTTATTTCTTATTCATTATATTTTATATCAGTGTTCACTCGGCTGTCGACAAAAGCAGGCCACTCTCGATGTGTGCTACGCGATCGTCTGTTTACTCGGCAGCAACCATTGTGTGGTCCTCCTCATTGTTCTTCATCAGCAGTTCTTTCGGTCGATGCGTCGTCGACTTTGGAAAGCAACCGTTTTGTGATGAGTGTGTGAGTGCTGACCACATTTTGCGTCCATTGCTGCAATGGACGCGCTCTGACCCTCGTTGGCGTACAACAATTTGCCATACAATGAAACTACTGGAAGCGGCTCCAGTTCTGATGGAGGAGGCTTTTTGGATAGCGGAAGATAAAGTGTTTATTGTGTTGTACCTTTTGACTATAGCTTTAAGATGTATTGTATAGTGACCAAGAATCCTCGGCTCTGTTAAGTTAATTCGGTTGAGCCTTATCAAATAAATTAATAAACAAAAAAAATATATTTTATATATTGCATGATTAGTAAATTGTTTTTATTTCACATATTTAAAATCCCATTATATCATTATAACTATAATTTTTATTTACAGAAAATAGTTGTCCTGCAGATCCTGCAAATAGCAAATCATTGTTATTAACATTTTATTTTATGATCTATGGTTTTCAGAATTTGGATTACCCAAAGAATAAATTGAATATCATCATACATTAGGCCAATGTTTTTAAATTGTTTTACCTTTGCAGAATTATTCATGGATACTTGTTTTTATAACTCTTATAAAGGGTGATACGGTCAAAATTTGGTCAATATCAACTTGACGTATTTCTTTCAATTTTGCATTTAAAAAACCTGAACACCCCTCATTTTGAAGGTGTGTGTGTGTAGAATGTTGCTCCTATTTTGATTTTGGAATTCACTCTTCAGTTGTCAAAATGCCGTCCAAGCAACAAGAGCAGCGTATCAAAATTTTGCTCGCGCATTGCGAGCTACTCGCACGCAAAGTTGGCAAAATCGCTAAAAGTTGCCAAATCAACCGTTACAAATGTAATTAAAGTGTTTGGGGAACGTTTGTCGACAGCCAGGAAGTCTGGATCGGGGGGAAATCGAAAACCGGAAGCCGCTGAGACGACAAAGAGAGTTGCCGGTAGTTTCAAGCGAAACCCTAACCTCTCTCTCCGAGATGCCGCAAATAAGCTGGGTGTATCGTCTACAACCGTGCATCGAGCCAAAAAACGAGCCGGACTATCGACTTACAAGAAGGTAGTGACTCCAAATCGCGATGATAAACAAAATACGACGGCCAAAGCGCGATCCCGGAGGCTGTACACGACGATGCTGACGAAGTTTGACTGCGTGGTAATGGACGACGAAACCTACGTCAAAGCCGACTACAAGCAGCTTCCGGGACAGGAGTTTTATACGGCAAAAGGAAGGGGAAAGGTAGCACATGAAACTGTCAAAGTTCGCAAAGAAATATCTGGTTTGGCAAGCCATCTGTACCTGTGGCTTGAAAAGCAGCATTTTCATAGCTTCCGGGACTGTCAACCAAGAAATTTACGTGAAAGAGTGTTTGAATAAACGTCTGCTGCCTTTCCTGAAGAAACACGGTTGTTCCGTACTGTTTTGGCCGGATTTGGCATCAGCAAATTGATTCTTTACTTAAATTGTGAATTCATTAAATAGGCAAAGTTGAGTTCAATCATACCATGCAATTAAAATATTCATATACAGCTTGAGTTTAGAGAAATTGAGTAACTAAAATCGAGGTTGTTTGTATTTTATTATATTTTATTAATTTTATATCGACGAGATGGATCCGGAATTTTGACGTCTGTGTTTTAAGGAGATACCTGCGATGGGTCGAAGAAAGTCCACGAAGAGACCAGTTGCTGTTGGTGCAGCTCCACTTGGTTATTGGAGTGAGATCATTCCTTTTTATTTATTTATACAGTGACGCCTCCCTATCGTAAGGACGTCAATTCAGCTTATCGTTTACCAAAACGAACCCTGCTGCAAACCCTACCCTCTTATCCAACATCCCAGTGATTCCTCATGGAAGTGCACAGGATTTCTCGGCTTCCATCAAAGCGAGTGTCACGTCAACACATTTCTACCCATTCCTTTCTTGACCTGCGTTCGGACGCGGCCGGCGCTGGTATTGTCTAGTTTGAGATCACCAGTTTTTACACATTGAGGATGATTGCTAGTCCCAAGCATCGTCTATTGGTTCTCTGTGTAAGTACAACTGATCTGGCAATAACAGAGTAGCAACCGTGGGCGGTCAATCATGTTCATGCTTATGCTCATGCTCTAAATACGCTTTGAGCTATTGATTCTGAAAAACATAGAAAGAATCACAAGGTTCTAGGATACTTTTTATAATGTATTTTTATAATTCATTATTAATGAATTGTTATTTATAAATTAAGAATGCCATTTAAAGTTGTAGGAAAATGTTATAATGGAACGGTCTAATATGATATTGGACCACCATTTGCTTCAATAACAGCTTGGTTTCGTCTGGGAATTGATTCATAAAGTTTTTGGATGGCTTCTAGTGGAATGTTGTACCATTCTTGGATCAGAAGATGCTCAAGCGTTTTCAACGACGATGGAGGAGGAAAAACGCTTCGAACGAGATTACAATGTCGACCAAAGTGGGTCAATTATATTTAAATCCGGCGACTGTGCTGGCCATGGCCGGTGTGTAAAGTCCTCGTCGTGTTCCGCACTACAGGTTCCCCCCAGGACATTCCAGTCAATGTGGTCATCCCAGAAAAGGTCAATGTGGTCGATGATCCACTTCAATTCTATAGAAAGCATATTCATGAAAATCCATGAAGAAAGAGCTGTCGCACGGCATGTTTTTGAGTAAAAACGCAATTGTCCCCTGCTACAGGTTCCCCCGGGGGCATACCGGAGGTCCCGAGAGCGGCCAATGTGGTAAATGATTCACTTTAAATATATAGAAAGAATATTCATGTAAATCCACGAAGAAAGAGCTGTCGCACGGCATGTTTTTGAGTAAAAACGCAATTGTCCCCTGCTACAGGTTCCCCCGGGGGTATCCAGTGGTTCCGAGAGCGGCCAATGTGGTCAATGATTCACTTTAAGTCTACAGAAAGAATATTCATGAAAATCCATGAAGAAAGAGCTGTCGCACGGCACGTTTTTGAGTTAAAACGAAAATGTCCCCTGCTACAGGTTCTCTCGGGGCATCCCAGTGGTTCCGAGAGCAGTAAATGTGGTAAATGATTCACTTTAAGTCTATAGAAAGAATATTCCTGAAAATCTATGAAGAAAGAGCTGTTGCACGGCATGTTTTTGAGTAAAAATGCAATTGCCCCCTACTACATGTTCCCCCGGGGATATCCCGTGATTCCGAGAGCTGCCAATGTAGTCACTGATCCATTTGAAGTTTAATGAATGCCTATTCATGAAAAACCATGAAGAATGAGCTGTCGCACGGCATGTTTTGGTGTAAAAATGCAATTGTCCTCTGCTCCATGTTCCCCTGGGGGCATACCGGAGGTCCCGAGAGCGGTCACTAATCCATTTAAAGTCTATCAAAAGCCT
The DNA here is from genome assembly GCF_037179485.1 of Ochlerotatus camptorhynchus. Classification (NCBI taxonomy): domain Eukaryota; kingdom Metazoa; phylum Arthropoda; class Insecta; order Diptera; family Culicidae; genus Ochlerotatus; species Ochlerotatus camptorhynchus. Next base: position 4,598,307 of record NW_027040766.1, on the reverse strand, counting down.
ATTCATGAAAAAGCTTGCAGAAAAGCTGTCGCACGGCATGTATTGGTGTAAAAACGCAATTGACCCCTGCTACAGGATCCCTCGGGGGTATCCTGGGATTCCAAGAGCCGCCAATGTGGTCAATGATTCATTTGAAGTTTAGGGAAAGCCTATTCTTGAAAAACCATGAAGAATGAGCTGTCGCACGGCATGTTTTGGTGTAAAAATGCAATTGTCCCCTGCTCGAGGTTCCCCCGGGGCATACTGGATGTTTCGATAGTGGCCAATGTTGTCAATGATGCATTTAAAGTTTATCGAAAGTCTATTGACGAGAAACCATGAAGAAAGAGCTGTTGCACGGCATGTTTTAAGTGATTAAATGATCTGCCCGCATTCAGAACCCTCTACCAGAACCGATTCCAGGGAAATGGCCATATCTCGGTTGATTATAGGCCGATATTAGTTCTTGGCATATGATTTGCTTTAGAAATGGTTCTCCTTTCGTTGTATTTACTAAAAATATATATATTTAACCAGCATCATATATAAAATTTCACCAAAAATTTAGCAAGTTAGACAAGCCCTCCGGAAACCCAGAATATCTCCGGTGTCCGGTGACCAGGATTATCTTCGTGGCCACACCGTAGAACAATATTAGTTTTCCAGTCAAATGCTTTTGGAAGATATAAAATCGGATCATATTTGACGAAGTTACAACACTCCAAAGTTGACCATCCTAGTTTTTTTGAGTAACCCCTGTAAATGGTTTGAAAGCTATTTGTGTGACAGGACTCAACATACAACATACATATTGGAACTGTATTAGGGCCCCTTTTTGTTTATTATGTATATTAACGACTTGTGACGTGTTTTACGATTTTCCGATATTAATTTTTTTGCCGATGATGCTGTGTTATTCATTGCAGCAAAGGATTTATAAGCTGCCATCTCGCACCTGAATGAAGATTTGCGATCTCTAAGTAGATGATTGAAGTGTAAGCAGTGAAAATTGAATACAAATAAAACTAAATTCATGGTAATTTCGCGGAATCGTGTAATTGACAACGTCTCTGTCAGAGTTGCGACCTATCACCAACACGATCGTCGAAAAGCTGATGATAGTAACGCTTGGTACATTTCTATCAATGTGCTTGTCGAAGCACTCTCCATGACCATCCATCAAGTTGACGAAAGAAGTAAAAAGCAACTGGTGAATGTCGTCTTCCGTGGTGATCCATCACCGATCTGGTCATTCCCGACAATCACGACAATCATCTGTGCTCCTTTTGAAGCAGTTTCTGCTTTGCTTGCTTATGTGAGTGTGTTGGTGGGTAAGCCCACCAGCTTCCGTTTAATTTTGCCAGCTTTGTTTGTAACACAGTCGCGCGTGCCGTGACGAACTTTGAATGCGTAGTTAATGTTTTGATTTTCTTCTGTCGTTTCGCTTTTCTCATCATCGTACTGCAGAAGTCTTCACTGTTTTCGTTGTGCTTTATATCATCAGGAGCGAGTGTTACGTTTTGCCTGTGAGCAGTGACCATCAGGGATGGAAAGTCATTTACATTCATTTCGTGCATTCATTTACATTCATTTGTCTATAACTTTTGACGTAGGACTACGTCTTTGATTTCTATATGGGGGTACACTTTGTGAAAACTGAAAATGGAACATGTAACAAATTATGAAAGATTTTGAACATTAATAATTCAACTGCCCCTGGTCCAATTTCAATAATTTTATCACCAATCGATCATAAATATGGCTACGCATCGATAATAATGTTTCCGAAGGTTGATTTTCAACAAGAAACTATTGAAAAACTGGTAAATGTTCAGCATTGTCCAAAAGCGTTGAATTAACGAACAAATCCACCAATTACCTACATGCATATGCTGCTTCCCCAGCACAGTCGTCAGAGAGTAGTAAGTAGACGAAACAAGTCGAATTGGCATTCGCCTCCGATCCTCGGGCGCGTGCGAATAGGGAGGATGAAATTGCGTAATATTTTGCAAACTAATCGCCATATTCAGAACCACACGCTCCCAATGACCACACAAAATGCTCTCCAGAGTTGTAATCTTGTAACCAAACTTGGAAACAGGGGATACACTCAAAAAATATATCACATAGGGGATTAGCATTTTGCATATTCTGCATAAAAAATACATAAAAATTCTCTCCCTTTTAACATATTCTGCAAGAAAATACTATTTAACAAAAATTTCTAGGAAAAACTGAACGATCGTTAATGATTTCTTTTTACTTTGTTTGACCATAATATGCATCCAAAGCGATCTATCCACTTTTCCAAATTTCTAACTTACTATCAATGGAACAACGCCATCAATGAGAAAAAATAGCCTTGACTTAATGGTGAAAACTATTTTTGTAGTTCTTTAAAAATTCTACTCTAACTCTTTTCTTAAATGAACTTGGTGGCCCTGAAAAGGGCCGTTTTGCTACTTGGTTGTTGGTGATAATCCATGGCCGTGACTGTCTGCGCTTGGCGTGTTCAGTGACGGCATCCGGCAACGGCAAGACGCTTCGATTGGAACATTTAAAATGTTGGCTTCAGTCTTCGCGTCTTTTATTAAACATCGTCTCTGGCTCGATCCATGTACCGTACCGTGTATGGTGAGCAGTGCCAGTCCGCGATGATTTGCTAGCCCGACCAGGCTGTATGTTTGTTTTCAAAATCTCGAAATCAACCCCGCGTCAGAAAGCAAACGCATGAACGTACATTTTTGAGAGCATGTTTTTTAACTCGTACACGGAATAGTTTTGCTTCGTTACTGATTGCATAGAATCCACAGAACAAACTTAGCCGATCTAAATCTGAATTTTAAAAGTTCACTTAAATAACTCTCTTATGGAATCTTTGTTTTGGCCCTGAAAAGGGCCGGTTTTGTAGATTTTCGACGGGGAAATTAAGCGCGTTCACCACGGATACGATGTTTGTGACGCGCTTGGCGTGGAGGACACACAGGTTGGTATCTTCGAACAGACCGACCAGATAAGCCTCGCTAGCTTCCTGTAGAGCCATAACAGCTGAGCTCTGGAAGCGCAGATCGGTCTTGGAGTCCTGGGCAATTTCACGCACCAGACGCTAGAAAGGCAACTTGCGGATCAGCAGTTCGGTCAATTTCTGATAACGACGGATCTCACGCAGGGCGACGATGCCTGGCCGGTAGCGGTGGCTGGAACGCTTTTGCGAGCGGCCTTCGTTGCCTACTGCTTGCGAGGAACCTTTCCTCCAGCGAGCCAATTTTAATGGGTACGATGTGGAGTCGATGAAAGCAAACTGTAGAATAAAAAATAAAAAGTTTAAATGATCTTTATTTTAGTTTAACTAAATTTTTACTAAGTGATTTAATTGCTTTCTTCATCTTTAGGTATGGGCAAAATTCAAAATTTGTTTTACAGAATTAGTCCTAGACTTAGTCCACGGTCGACCACCTTGGTGGGATTGGTTTGTTTTGTTTTTAGAATTTGAAGAGAAACTACTTAATACTACTATTGACAGCTTAAAACTAACCTACTCTACTATATACACTTAACCTACTATGTACAAATTGCTTATTAAAGCATGTTCAGAAAGATTGCATTTTTGAATAAATTTGGTTGTCATATCATCAATTTTGGAATCTACTTTGGGAATTTCTGCCTCTTGATGGAGGTCTGCTATTCTTGTGTCGAATGGACGATCTAGGATCATCCTCAACACTCTATTCTGTGCAACCTGGATTTTGTTCCTGTGGGTCTGAGCGCACGATTCCCACACCGGGGCGGCATAGAAGATCGCGGGGGCTATGATCTGTTTGTAAACAGCCAGTTTGTTTTGCCTTGAGAAGCGGGATCTGCGGCAAATGAGCGGATACAAACACCTAACCAAAGGCGGAGCACTTAACTAGGGTTTTCTCTATGTGCGAGCGAAACAGGAGCTTCTCATCGAACAACATCCCGAGATAAGTAACATCAGTGGACCACTCGACCCTTGTACCATCCATTATTACGGTACAGGAGGGAGACGGTTTAAGTTTTAATGATTGTCTGTGAAGGAACATGATCGCTTGGGTTTTCGAGGCGTTGATTTTGATTTTCCACGTGGTGGCATAATCAGTAAAGGTGTCAAGGCATCGTTGGAGCTTGTTCGTAATTTCACGAGGCATCCTACCCTTGACGGCTATCGCGGTGTCATCTGCAAACAGAAAGAACACGCAACCGTCTCCTAGAGGAGGGATGTCCGACGTGTAGATGCTGTAAAGCAGTGGTCCCAGCAGACTCCCTTGCGGAACACCTGCTGGGATCGGAAATTGTCCCGAAAGGGAACTATTCAACGACACCCTGAACGACCTTTGCTGGAGATAGTTACGGGTGATTTTCACAAGGTATGGTGGAAAGTTGGAGTTACAAAGCTTGTATATAAGTCCGTCGTGCCAGACATTGTCAAACGCCTTTTCGACGTCTAACAAGGCCATGGCTGTGGACTTGGATACAGCTTTGTTACTTCGGATGTTATTCATCACCCGCACTAGCTGATGATTGGTGGAATGCCCCTTGCGGAACCCGAACTGTTCCGGAAGAAGAATGTCATGTTCCTCCACAAACTTGTTTAGTCGGCTGAGGATCAATTTTTCGAACAGCTTGCTCAGCGCTGAGAGCAGGCTAATCGGTCTGTAGCTTGACGGTAGTGAAGGGTCTTTCCCAGGTTTGCGGATCGGGATGATTTTTGCCACCTTCCAGATGCTTGGAAAGTAGTGCAGCTCCAAGCATCTGTTGAGGATGGCAGCCAGCAGCGAGTGCACCCTCGCGCTGAGATTTTTCAACTCTAGGTTGAATATTCCGTCAAACCCGGGAGCCTTCATGTTCGTACTCTGTTTCAGCGCTGAGCAAATTTGTTCCTCTGTAATCCGTTCTTCTGGAGGGACGGCACAAGGGGAGGCATCTAACGTCTGGACGCACTGCACAACCTGGTTCTCGAGTGGACTTGGGATTGTAGAGCCAAGCAAATGCGACTGGGCAATGTGCTCCCCAATTGCATTGGCCTTCTCTTCGTTGGTGATAAGCCGTTCGTCATTGACTCTAAGTGGTGGAATGGGCTTGGGGTGAGACTTCAGCACCTTGGCAACCTTCCAGAATGGCCTGGAACGGTCGTCCAGGTTCTGAACGAGCCGCCCGAAACTCTCGTTCCCGATTGAGACCATTCTGGAAGCGATCTGCCGATACAGATCGACCATTTCGTATTTACGCTGCAGATCCCCAGTCCGCTGAAACTGGCGTCTACGAACATTTCTGAGCCGAATCAAAAGTTTGGTGTGGGAATCAATTGCTTGAAACTTACCCCTCACAGGAACTCGTCGAACGCACTCTTCGTCAGCCACGGATATGGCTTGATGGAGACCCTCCAGGGCCCGGTCGATGTCCTCCACTGTGTCGAGCGGTGGGTTGTCGTCGATGTGGCGGTCGACCACGCGTCGAAACTGGACCCAGTTGACTCGATGGTAGTCCTTCCGCTGGCACGGTGCAGGGGCCACGTTGTAGCCCAGCTCGGTCAGCACCGGTTGGTGGTCCGAACTCAGGTCGTTGACGGCAACCGGCTTGGCTAATCTGGTGTTTGCCAAGAACAGGTCCAGCGTCGATGGGTTGCCCGTCGGTGATGTGAAGGTTGGTTCGTCCGGAAACCAGACGGAATAGAGACCATGCTGGGAATGGTCGAATAGCAGGCGGCCGTTCTGGTTCTGCTGGTAGTTCCGCCAGGCCTCGTGCCGGGCGTTCAGGTCCCCTCCGATTACAAAGCGGGCATTGGTGTGGGTTATGATGGCAAGGTCGTTCTTGAACTGATGTGCTGTACCATTGCTAACGGTACATTGCCGGGGGCAGTAGACAACGACCGGACGTTTCCGGTCGATGTTTCCACCTCAACGCCGACGGCCTCGATGATGGAAGTGCGGTAGTGGGGTAGGGTGCAGTACTTGATGCCTTTCTTGATGATGACCGCGACACCGCCCCCCCTGGAGCTGGTGCGATCAAGCCGGACAATGCTGTGGTCGGGCAGCCAGAAGCTGTCACCGGTCTTGAGGTGGGTCTCGGTGAGAAGGCCCACGTCGATGTCGTGCTTGCGGAGGAAGTCTGCAAGCTCAATGTTTTTCGCCCCTACGGAGCGAGCGTTCCAGTTGGCGATCTTTATGGGTTCACGGTCCATAATTAGCGACGAAGGAGATGATAGCTTGGAGCTGTTGTGTTCTTGTTGCGCAGGTGCGCTTGATGATGATGGCCTGGGCCAACAGTGTGACGATCTCATCCGTTGACAGCGGAGAATCGTCTGTAGCTTCACCGGTTGTACCGGCCAATCCCGGAGCAGGGGGATCCGTCGATGGCCCGGAGGCTTGACCGGGTACTGCAGCGGCAGCCAACTGTTGGTTGAGCGGGAGCGGCGGCAACACTGGAATTGGCCGTGATTGGACCGGTGATAACGGAGGAAAGTTCTGCGCGTTGTTTTCTGGAACCTTCTTGCGACCGGGCTGGCTGTTGGACGAGGCCTTCTTCCGGATCTCGGCGTATTCGGCCTGCTTCGGACAGGCCTTACTCGTGGCCTTGTGGGCGGCACCGCAGTTGGCGCATGTGGGAGTGGCTTCCTCGATGCTGTCGCAGTTGTCGATCTTGTGGTTTTTGCCGCATTTGATGCAGCGGCTGGCCATGCGGCAATTCCTGGTGCCGTGCCCGAACAATAGGCAGTTCGAGCACTGAGTGACGCCATGGTGGGTGGGTTTATACCGCTCCCACTTCACTACGATGTGGAACAGTGTGCGTGTCGTCTGGAGATCCTTCACGGTTGTGGAGTTCTTCTCCAGATGGACCAGGTAGAGCTGGTCACGATACTTGATGGCCTTGCTGCGGGTCATCTTGTGGATTTCGACCGGCTTGAGGCCGTTCGCCTTAATCTCGTCCATTAAGGTGGTGGTGTCCATGTCGTGGAGCCCGCGCAGCACCACTTTCAGCGGCTTGGTGGCCTCGATGTCGTGGGAGAAGTACTCCACCTTCATTCTGTCCAAGAGGGCCTGAACTGCGTTGAAGTGTTTTTCGGCCGGGACCATCAGTTTGTAGCCTTCCGTGCACCGTTGAATGGTGCAGCGAAGGCCCTGCTTAATGTAGAAATCCAGCTGCTCCCATAGCCCGGGAGGGAAGCCCTTCACATAGAAGGGTGGCAACTTAACTTTTTTCGGCACCGTCTCAGGGTCCGACTGCGGCTGGGCTCCGTTCTGCAGGGTGGAGAACGGATTGTTGCTCAGCAGCTTTTTTGCTGCTGATACGGTGGCGCTGCTGTCTTCAGGTCTGGGTCGTTTAGTTCCGGGAGGCCCCGGCTGCGGGTCCGCAACGCCTGTCGGGATGGGCAATGGGGTTTTCTTCTGCTTCTTCTGGGCTGGCTCGGTGGTCGCGCCGTCTCCTGGGAGAGTCTGTTTTCCCGGTAAACCGGCACTCGCGTTACCGCGCGATTTCTTACCCATGGCTGGGTCAGCGAGAGCGTCACTACACAACGCGGAGCTAATTCGACTTGCGAACGAACGAACGAAACTAGAGAGAATTCAAATCGACTGAACTGCTCAACAGTCTGGCAGCGAATTTATAAAAAAAAAAAAAAAAAAAAAAAAAAAAAAACACGACTTCCATTCTGTTTTATAACATGCGTTTGCTGTTTTCAACCAATCAGAAACGATGAAAGAACAAGAACACAACAACTAACAAGAAGAATTTAACCCTCGAGTAGGTTTAAAAAAGCTGAAATTTGACAATTTTGTTCACTCTCGTTTCAACCTTCACCGACGACACATCTACCATCATATACAATGACTGGACGCGGCAAGGGAGGAAAAGGACTCGGCAAAGGAGGAGCCAAGCGTCATCGAAAAGTGCTGCGTGATAACATTCAAGGCATCACTAAACCTGCCATCCGCCGTCTGGCTCGTCGTGGTGGAGTCAAGCGAATTTCCGGGCTTATTTATGAGGAAACCAGAGGCGTGTTGAAGGTGTTTTTGGAGAACGTTATTCGAGACGCTGTTACTTACACAGAACACGCTAAGAGGAAGACCGTCACCGCAATGGATGTCGTTTACGCTCTGAAGCGACAGGGACGCACTCTGTACGGTTTCGGAAGATAAACTAGCATCATCGGCTCAGACAAAAAACGGCCCTTTTCAGGGTCACCAAATGAATTAAAAAGGTGTTTTTGATTACCTTTCTTGTCGGGATTTGAAAGGTGGTAGGGATGTGATCGAATGATGATTTTTTTCAGTTTAAGGTTGTTAGATTTAACCTACCCAGAGAAAAAAAATATACCCTATATTTAAGTTCTTTTTACTTAATTTTGGGTAATTTTGAGTTTTGCATCCTACTCTCACTTTTTGTTCACGAAATTTAAAAAAAGCGACAAGAGGTCAGGTTTCGACCAATAGCAGATAGATTTTAATTCTAAACAAGCCAAACGATTGGAAATTTATCTACCAATCTGCTAAAATGAACACTTAGTTAATTTTCAATAGGTCACTATTGAAAAATACCAAATGTCCAACTGTTGCAATGGTGATCAACATTATCACCGAATGACTGAAAACAGCGCATTTCCTAACATAAATAGACTTAAAAATCGAATTCGATGCGGTCCCACTGAACGGTGCTCATTCAATCAAGTGGTGGTGTCAAGTCCAGCAGCAGCAGCAGCAGGAGTGCTTTCAACAACAACAACAACGAAAGGTTGCCTGGAAGCAGCGAGCTGCAGAGCTCCAATCATAGAGAAGGAGGAAGAAGTCCCACCGCTGGGCTAGGATCGGAATCAGTAGCTCGTCGTGCTCAGCTCAGCATTACTCAACCAGTATACAAAACGGTCCTTTTCAGGACCACCATAAATTTGTTAAGAGTTTTATTTGGACATTTGTCAAGGTCATCAGTTGCCGCAAGCAGCTAGCTATCAAGGCTCAACCTGGTATCTATAGAAGGTGTGGAATTGTAGGCCCGAATGTATTGGTGAGATTAATCATCGTCCGACCATTTTCCAGAACACGCTGGTAGGAACTGTTAAAAATCCATATAGAATTTGAGAGAAGCGGGAATAATTTGCTTTGGGTGTATATTCAGTTACCAAAAAGCCAATAAAATCAAATTTGTGAGAAAATTAGCTCTCACGAGTTCAATCTTTCGAAGTCCCTCCTTTTTTACATATTCTGCACAAACGATACTTTCCGGGGCGGGGCGCCCTATTCATATATTTCGGAAGGAAATCCTGTGAGGGGTGAATTGAATACACTTTAATTCAAAATACACAAAACTTAAAAACTCATAAATAACAAAAAAAATTAAAATACACCTTTTAAAGTCGGGTAGATGAATCGAAAATACTCAAGTTGACAGTCCCTTGGATTCTCTTCATCAACTTTCTCTTTGAAATAAATAGGGGAAAAGTTTTCTTCGGCAATACCTAAACCTATTATCGTCAGGGGGTTAAACAACGTCCTTGAGAGCTCAATTTTGGCATGTGGATACATTGTGTTTCAGAGCAACTATTGGCCAAATTTGAGTGCTCTAGGACTTTGTTTACCCCCCTGACGATAATAGGTTAAGGTATTGCCGAAGACAACTTTTCCCCTACTACAAATATGATACGCTTACAAATAAAAAACGGAAAAAGTTAAGATAATTGATGATTGATCAATTAAAAGAACTAAATGTTCACATTTTTTCTGTCCACTAGCGGTCCTACGTCAAGCTTCCGTTCGTGCCCCTAGGCACAGACCCTTCTACTTTTTTTCATCAACAGAATTTCGTGAAATAGTGCAAAAAGCTTTTGTAGGCTTTGATATTAGCTACATCTTTTATCAACAACTCAAATCTGTATCTCTTATGCATGATGAACCAGATCAATCAGAACCCACCATTGATTTTCAGTGAATGTAAATTGCATTCACTGAAAAACAATAACATGTTCTGCCAGCTCTAGTTCGTCATGCATAAGAGATTCAGATTTTAGTTGCCAACAAAAGTTGTAGCCTATGTCAAAAGCTACAAAAGTTTTTTACACTATTCCACGAAATTCTGTTGATGAAAAAAGTTATAGACAAATGAAAACAAAAGTTGTAGCCTATGTCAAAAGCTACAAAAGTTTTTTACATTATTCCACGAAATTCTGTTGATGAAAAAAGTTATAGACAAATGAATGTAAATGAATGCACGAAATGAATGCAAATGATTTTCCATCCCTGGTGACCATTACTGGTGATTGTTGTTTGCCATGGCTAACCTCTCACTGCGTTCCAAAACGTTTGTCAGCGATAGTCGATTGATGCGTTGACGAGTTTCGAGTGAGTGTCATGATAATTTGCATCACTGGTCTCTGTTGTAATTGATGATGAGGCTTTAAATCACATTTTGGTGATTAATTTGATGACGAACTTAAGTTCAAATCTCACATTGATAATGCCATCAAGAAAATTGCCAAGAAGTATGGAATGTCGATTGAAAAACGATTTAACTATAGAGGGGGGCGACCCCGGCGTAGTGGTTAACATCCATACCTTTCACGCCAAAGTCACGAGTTCAAATCTCACCCCCGGACAAGTCACGAATGACCCAAGAGTGTTAAAGTGACTATAATAAAAAAAAAAGAAAAAAAAGAAAGAAAAAAGAAGATTTAACTATTGCCAGTAAAATACAGCTATTCAAATCAATCATCTCTCCTCATCTAGACTTTTATTTGCCCTTCCATTTTATTTCTGGCAAATAGTGAGATTACAGCGCTTTGATGCGTTTGATTTTGAACTGTAATCGATTCACTTCCTCAACTTTGATGCTGGACGCCTTACAATGGTTGTCGGTGAAGCAACGAATTGTATATTTGACTATGGTGTTCATTTTTAAAGTAGTTAATGATTTCCTACCTCGATATTTGTGTGATCGAATTGAAAGAGGAAGTGATTTTCATAGATATAATACTAGAAACGCGGTTGAAATAAAAACATCACATTCCTTGACTTGTGCTTCACAGAATTCTTTGTATTTTAAAGGAATAACTGTTTTCAATTCGATGCCAAGACTTATTAAACGTACAACAACACTAGCAGAATTTCGGAGACATTACATTTCACACGTTTTAACTGTCTTTTGGACAGTTATCTGATGATGGTAATAATTATTGTAGCACTGCAAAAACTATATATTAATGGATTTTTGATATTTGATTTGATAGAAGTAGTTTAAGCCTCGCGTGCTTAGAGGACTGAATTTAATATTTGATCAAACAAAATATAACTTTGAAACTTATTTGCAAGATACCTTGAGTTAGTAGTAAGCTTTCTGGCTAAATATCGGGGGTTCGTGAACATTCCTGACATTGCTGAAAATTATGATAGCATCAGATTGCGGGGTTCCTAGTGTATAGGATGCTTTGTTGACTGTTCATTAACTCTTCATTGCTTGTAATACTTATGAAGGTGCACTAAGAGGTGGACGTCTAAGTTTTTTCACATTTATACAGCTGTGAAGCAACTGTAAACTCTAGCGGGAATTTTTATCTGTAATTGTAACCAGTTTGTGTTTGTTTGCTAACCTGGTTAAAATGTTATACCTAATTATCTTAAAGATAAACCGTTTAGCTCAAACATTTGTAGGGGTAAGAGGTGGGATCATCATCATCATACCCACGTAACAATTGGGGTTTCATTAGGGTTCTATAGACCATTATTAAGACTTGTAGATTGCTTCAAAACCTCGACAAAACTTGAAATGTTACTTGGGTAGTATCCTTACCGAAGCAACACAATTTGTCATAAACGGGTTTACATAACTTATTTATGACAATATCAGCGGTAAACATTTACGTCTAGTCACTTATATACAACTTATTTATACCGAAAAAAGCGCAAGAGGTGGGATCTATATATAACATATGCTTGACTTGCGCAACTTATTTATGACTATAACGCAACCTACTGTATTGGACATGTTGTAAATTAATTTCATCCATCCTACGAATGGAATTTGTTTATCATCAATTTACACAACTTGTTCTTCTGAGGAATTTTGTCGTGCGAATAAAGTGCCTAAACTTAGAATCCGTACTGCAAACAATTATGCGGTTTCAAATTTATGGTAAATCTATACATTCTACTTCTAAAAAACTCATTGGCTCTTAGAAAAGGTTAATATTATAAATTGAATTGCATAAAAAATCCTGGATAAAATTGCCCAGCTTTGCAAAAAACAAAAAAAAATAGAATATCAACTTTCTTTTTCAATTATCTTACTTTTCTCTGTTACAAAACGTACATGTGATGTTGAAAACACAAATTAAACGTTTTTTTTTTTTCATTCTATACATTGCTTCATTGTTCAGCCATATTGTAGTGCAGTTTGTAGAATGCATTGAGAAATTTCATAATTGTTATCAAACATGTTTATAACACGACAAACAGGAACATTACTATTACTTTACTATTACTATACTATCGTATATTGAAGTTATAATTAGGTATGGCAACTCTCAATTGCCTATTTATAACACTTTTATAACTGATTGTTTTTGATGAAAACTGGCTAGCCTTATATACAACATGTTTTCATATGTCATTTTTGGAAACATGAGTACAACTGAATTATAACTTATTAATAACATGTTATAAATAAGTTATATCTCAGATGTATTCATGTTTCTAATAATGACATATGAAAACATGTTGTATATAAGGCTAGCCAGTTTTCACCAAATACAATCAGTTATAAATGTGTTATAAACTGGTAATTGAAACATGCAATACCGAATTATAGCTTCAAGATAACAAGTGCTTGTCAGAAAGGTTGAATACTTCAAAAACAACAATACAACGCGTCTAAAACAGGGTGTTTTAGAAGCAATGAATATATAACTTATTTACAACTGGATTTTTTTTTTTTTCATGCAATATGTTGCAAGTGTTACTTGGGTATCTCGCTAATCATCAACCCTCTCCGATTTAGATGAAACGTTTAACATGTTTTCGATATTGGAGATTATGTTTTGTTTTCCACATGTCAAGAGACGATTTTGACTCACGACTATTTTTTTTTTTTTTTTCAAAAGGGCGTATGTGTTTTCACTTTATGTATTTATTTTTTTTTAATTCATAACTCGAAAACCGTTGATTTTTACCGAAATTACTTCTGATAAAAAGTCGTGGAGAATAAATTTGGTTTGTCAAAAAAATATGCAACAGTAAAAAACATTCGTTATTTAAAAAAAAAAAACCAAAGTTTTAAATGCAAATGGTTTACATCATTCGAAAAAAAAAATGACGCTTCCTACTACTCGAACTTTGCCGTGAAACAATATTTTGAAACAATTTCTTCTAGATCTTCGAGACATAGTGCTAAATTATGCTAAGCTAGAAAAATCTGAAAATTATTGCATTTCCTTAAAATTCGGAGTAGAATGTAGTCTCAAAACTGCTCGACAATATGATTGATGTAATTCGTACCAACGTACGATTCTTGCAACATTTTTTTTTCTAAAAAAAAAACTTTAGAAATACATTGGAAAGAGACACTATTAATAAAAAAATTCTCGAAGCAAATCTCGGTTACTTTTACAAAGAAACGTATCTGCTTTTGTAAACAAAGATTCAAACGTCAATTTGTCGAAACTCTTTGCATTCCCACACTAACAAACATCACCATCAGAAAGACTAATGCTTCCCCAACAAAATAGTGTTGTTAATTTGCGTAGGAGTTTCATTCAAAGTGTTTTTATGTTTTTTTTTTCTGTTCGGGACATAACACCACTGCGACCAGTAATTTGATCTATTGTAGTATATCCCGTGTCCTTAGTTTAGTGCATGTCGTATTACTCCATCACTATTGAGAAATGATGAAGTATTCGGTTTTGATACAGTTGTCATTCTTGCCTTCATCGCAAGGAATCGATTCTAACTGAAAGGTTCCGCTATTTATACCCTTCGGAGTTGGAACACCCTCCAAAGGCGCGCCCCTTTGTCAGTCAAAATTGGATTCCTTAACAACAAAAACAAGTTATGACACCGATAATGACCATGCATCAGAACCCTAGTCTTAACCACTTCAAACTAGGGAACAACGATTAGAAGATTAGGAATCACATAGATGAAGACTAACTAACTCATTTTTTCCCTTGTTTCAAGATCATCCTCGGTCCAGGCAACCCGAGGACTTATCACTATCAACAAGGCATAAAAAGTAACAAGGACTAAGATGTGTTCCTTTGATTACTGAAAAATCCTGTTCCCCTAGTTTGAAGAAGTTAGACCGTAACGTACCACGAAAAGGTGATCTACCCACGTTACGGGGCGTTTTTATGTTACTTCATATGCGAAGTTTGCGATTTTCAGAGTTGGTTGACAATGCTATCTAACATGAAGCTTTAGTGTGATAATTTATTAGCTAGATAATGATCTTAGAAGAGGGTAGGTGGATAGTTCCGTTAACACAATACTTTGGTAAAGAAGAATTGCATTATAACACAAAATTAGCGGCATTTTAAAGATCTTTATTATGACTACAGATTAGCAGAATTTCAATATGTTCGGCGCATTGTATTTCAAGAAAATGTGTTTTTTTAGAATATCTAATTTTTCTGAAGCTCAATACTATAACCGATAACCAAGCAGACAAAAATGTAGAAATCTATCTTTTTAAGTTGTGCTCGTACAGTTGTTTTTCTGACATGTACGGACAGCTGTACGCTCAATTTTGAGATATACGGTATACTTTATTGAAAATTATTACCTTTTTTAAAGTAGGCAACAAAATGAATTATTCGATTTCTGCTATCAGTATAAATTTACTAGCGCCATCCACTTTCCATATAACATGGACAAGAAGAAAAATATTATGTCAACCCCATCACGAGACGACAATTTTCCTCGATAAGCGGAAGAAACTTGAAAGCAAAAGGACACCAATAACAATTTTATGTGACCACTTGAGGTAAAAGCCCTGAAGGAACGCCACTCCCCAAGTACAAACGGAACGTACTGAACATTGCAACAATATCTTGTACAACCCGACCGATGACAGGGAGCTTGGAAGCGAGAAAGGGTTCTCCGCCATCGGCTATGGGCAATCCCCAGCATAGTAAAAGAAAAGGTGTATAAATTATTGCAAAACCAGAGCCGAAGGGATCCTACCATAACGAACCGTAAAGTATCGGTGAAGATAATAAAACCTGTCCACCACCCGCACCCTCCCGTTGTCTTTCTTCCATCTCGAAGTTTCCTAACGGTAGCCGGTAAATTTCCCCTAAGGTCAACAAAAAGGTGTTCTGTTCAAAGACGTGGCCCCAGTATCTTCCCAGCGAAACCGATATCGATATAAACTAGCGCAGTATATTGTGCCTTGAGCTGTAAATCGACAGAGTTTATCGCTCTAATCGAACCAGATCGAAAATGGGGGAGATTGTTAAGCTTTTAGCGAAATTTTCCCAATAAATGTGTATGGGAAAAATTGTTGTCACTTATTTACTTCTTACTCTCTCCCACTTGCAGGTACCGCCAATCCGTACGGAATCTATCAGCGATCGTGTGCCTTCTCAGCGCTGCTCACAGCAGTCGATTCTAAATTCATCCTGAAGCAACTGCTCTTCCTGATGCTGCAGCGTCTCGCCAGATAGCACCACCCACGACGGCTGACGGTACCTCTGATGGGTGGTCTTCTTCTCCTATTCCTCCTGGTAGCATCCCCGGTCCTACTACTCCACGGAGGCGCATCGTTGTTTGTGCTGTAAACTAGCTAAAATAATATATGTAGTATTTGTACAGAGAGAATCAAATAAGATAACAGAAAGAAGAATAAATACCCTAGATTCGAAGGAAAAACTCCTCTACGTTAGGGCATAGCGCTATTGTATAGGGAAGGCGAAAGGAAGGACGAAATTCGTTGTTGTACACAGAAAACACACTGCATCGATAAGCGAATGAAGAAAAGAAAAACGATAAGCAAAAGCGAATAACAATGGCAGGAGCATGGTTTCCTGCCAGCTGGAGCGGTGTGATTTGTTCTGTTTGATAAAGACGTTTAGACGAAGAAACCCGAAAGAAACGGTTCTCTATATGAGGCAATTGTTTACCGAAGGGAAGGAGAACTGAAAAGAAAGCGAAATGCAGACATCGGTTTACATAAACTTTTGTTTCTGTTTGACAATGTTTTCTGTTACGTCAAATCGTGTTTCTAGGTTAGTTATATTTTATACAAAAAAAAAGAGAAAACAAAAATGTAAAAACAGAAAGGAATTCAATTCAATAGAACGATATTTTTGTATAATTGAAGAGTTTAGATGAGATATATATTTTTCGTTTTCGAAAAAGCAAACTTTAACAAACGTGTTAGATATGTAAAAAAGCAGAAAAATTTAGAAGAAAAAAAAATATCGACATATTGAACATAAAATAATGAACAAGACAACCGCAGCGATTGTATCTCCTAAAGAAAAATCTACTCCATAGAATGTATTACTAGTTAAGGAACAAAGACAAAAAAAAACCGAAGGAACAAAACGACGAAACGTTAAAAAAAAATGGAAGATAATTCTCCCCTATTGATTCAGTATAAATGATTAAGTGAAAAAATTCTGCAGAACGAACGAGAGCGCAGCAAAATACAACGTATTTTGGACGAATAAAACGATTTAGTTCACATGCACCTTTCAATTCATCGTCGACTAGTTTGTTTGCTAGATGATACATCACAACCACTTTTTTGTTTTCTTGATTTGTCGTCTTTTTTTCATTCTGAACCTTTAGTTCAGAGCAAGTGTAAAGTTCCAATTGTGGTGAATCTATTGGAACTTATACCATCTGAACTATGTTCGCATACATTGTCAGCTACTGAAACTCACTAAATCAAGTATTTATCCTGCACACCTTAAGTTGTCCATAGGGCCAACGTGAGAGACTTCCCTACTGGACTGCTTGCTTTTGCTAATGCCCATGTTCACGCACATAAAAGCGATGGTAATCGCCTGTGTTTCACGCACTTAGTCCCTACAAGCAGTGATATCGTCACTATGAAAAAGCGCTTGTAATCGCGGTTAAATACTACACTTTTATTACACAATGATACAACATTTATTTGCCGTCGGCCGATCGGGGGGATGGTTTATTTACAACTGACTACACTGAGGGCTGGCAAATGTCGTTTCCAATGAAAGATCTCACGCGATATTTACAGAGATAGGTACTTCTATCACGATCATCGGATGAGAAAACAACGATAGAAATTTACTTCAAAATCTCATCGATATTTTTGTCATGACAGAACGTGACAGTGTTGTTAACATCGTAATTACTAGCTCATTTATTGACATTATTGTTACTTGTACCGCGGATCATCACGCCGGGAAGTTAAGCCTTTTTCCCCCGGTTCATAAGTTGATGGGTCGATAGGTAGGGTCCAGGTGTGGGAGCTGCCTTCCTGGCGTCGTCGGTAGCATTGGTGCTCAGCACGGAAAACAATATTGACGGAAAACAAATCAAGGAGAGAAAAAAGCATATCCTGGGTAACATTGGCAATTGGTGAATTTATAATTTTCATAGAACCAATTTGTGCGGCACCTCAAAATTCGCAGAATTTCATGAAGAATTCATCAGAGGCCATGCCAACATTTCCAACGCAACATTTTCGATCTGGTGTTCTTGGTGGTGGTTCCGGAAACCCTAGAGAAAAAGAAAGAAGGATTAGTAATTTCTATTTAATTCCACAACCTTATTTGCCTATCCTGACAGATACGCATATTACGTCTACAATGTGCAGACTTCTTCAGTGTCTTGGGCCAGGGTTGAAAATTCTCTGGGGAGAATCACTCGGGTGCGAGAGATATCATTCTCTGCGGTGAATCTCTGCTTGTCTCCTCGGAGATTTATCCTGGCACCACTGCAGTGCACTGGAGACCAGAGATGCCAGATCTACGGAAATCTCCGTAGATCTACGGATTTTACAATTTTTTACGGAAATACGGATCCGTAGGCAAAATCTACGGAATTCGGTACAGTTTCTACGGATTTTTTCTTCAGTATACGTCTCCCTTCAGAATCGAATTTTACAATCTAGAGTATAATCTGATTCTGAAGGGAAAGAAGCATAAAGTAAAATACCACCGTTTTCTTGCTCCCTTATCCGCTTTTTGATAGAATTGGTGTTGACGGCGACTCTGTAGCTTTTATCTCCTATGAAATATCCGGTAAGCAAACGTCAGACTGTGCGTGAAACTCTTCACTCCGGAGAAAGTTCCCATAATATACTGTAAATCTTTGCTGGAAGAGAAAAATTTTCGACGGTGCCGTGTGAAGGCGAATAAAAGTCGGTCGGTCGACCGTAGTCGACACATTTTCTGTGATAATCGACTGCCTTTGCTTCCGACACTTGCAAAACAAGCTTTCAAGTAACAGTACCAATGTTATACGACAGGCCCTGTCATACGACACTGTCACCGAAGGCCGTAACGAATGTATGTATTTGTGTTTTTCTCATAATAAGAGCTGCTGATGTGTGCTTGTGTGAATTCTGAAAATAGCAAGCAACGATGTCCTAGTTATAACATTTCTGATCAGAAATGGTTTAATTGACACCAAATTGAGGAATTAGAACGAAATCACATGTGTCATATGAAAGTTATTTGATAATTTTCTTTTTGCTCGAATGTTGTTCTAGGAAACTACGGTTAAAACGTGGCTTTCTTATTAGATTAGGACACCACTATACCGCCGCTACGGGATCACAATTGATCAGATCGCCATAGATGGTCTTGAAATCCCTGCAGTGGATCCTCACATTGAGCTGCAAACCATTGCCGTGGATAATGAGACAGAATTGCTGCTTGGGCAACAGGAAACGCTCCTTTGGAATAAGAACAAATGCCTGGAGATCACACCCGCTCAAAACAGGGTTCATCTGTTATTAATATATGACGAGCACGGCGAAGAGATAGCTTTTCCTGCCATATGTTTTGACCATCTACGGAAATTCAAGCCAGGGATTCGGATGACATATTTCATGATGGTATCCAGTGAAACTCGTCGTCAAGACAGGCGTGTGGGCAAACCACAACATTCGTTGTACATGAACATGAAAGTTCTACGCCTTAGAGTTTCCGAAGGCTTGCAATGCACTTTTGAGCGAAATTTATCCTTCCTCAAATCAATACCGAATTTAGTACAGTATTGGTAACAAAGGAAGATAAATTTGTTCACCATGATGCGACAATTGGGAAAGCCTACGATGTTCATCACACTTAGTGCAAATGAGATGAAGTGGCCCCATTTGTTGAATCTCCTACATTGTCAGAAGGACACAATGGCAATGACTTAACAGATTCTATCCAGGAATTGACTGCACTACAAAGAGCAATTCTGGTCAATGATGATCCAATCACGTTCTGTGTGTACTTCAACAAGCTGGTTGATACGATTGAGTTTTAAGCACCGTGGAAGTCCTCACGCACACATCTTGCTATGGCTGAACAAGGATCCCCGGGAAGCAATCAGTGAAAGTATGCCAAAAACTACAGGTGCAACAGTATCATGGTATTCATGCCCTTTTCAGGGCCACCAAGCTTTTCTGAAAGAGTTAAATTTCTGAACATGTCCCAGCTAAAATTCATATCAAAGCTTCTTTTCAGGGCAATCATAGTCATACTAAAGAGTATAAACAGAGAGAACCCTGCTTAAATTCCTATTCCTACACAAAACACAAGTCCTGCTGTAGTTAACAAATAACATTTATTAAATAAGACCACGTAGTCCGACGCCACCATTGCGTACAACCCCAGAGGGCTGTCCCTAGTAGTTTTTCAAAAGTATTTTCATCGATTTATCATGTAACGTAAAATATCACCATAGAACTAAAAAAAAAATATCTCCTTCGGCTAAAAAAAATCCGTAGAAATCCGTAGATTTGAATAAGTCTACGGAATTGCATAGAAAACAATCTGGCATCTCTGCTGGAGACATTGTTAGACACAGCACGAGAGTGAGAGAGTTGACTGTTCATTGTTCGTCTGTTTACATACTCACTTTCGTGAGAAAGATGGCAGCGCAAAGGTGTTATTGTTTCTCCAAAGATTCCGGCAGAACTTTACGTGAGAAAGTGAAAACATCAACGTATACAGCCTTCTCACAGGCATATTCGACGTGGCTGTTGAAGTTTAGCCAGTCATCGATCATCACTCCCAGGTATTTCAAGACACGCTTTGAGGTTATGGCGTGTCCCTGATGGTGATATCTGCCCGCTGTACAGTTACTGGCCAATAGCACTTCCGGTTTTGTGGTGGGCTATCTGCAGCATCGCTCCTTGCATCCAGTTACTAATCATGTCGATCACCTCGGTCGCCAACACTTTCACCTCTTCCAGCATCTCGCCTCTTACCGTCAAGACGACGTCGTCCGCAAATCCAACGATCTCAACTCATTTGGGCAGCTTCAGCGTTAGCACGCCGTTGTACATCCCGTTCCAGAGCGTTGGACCAAGGATGGAGCCTTGTGGAACTCCCGCTGTGATCCTAATCGATGTCCCATGTCTGTCTGTCGACTAAACTGAAGCAAAAATTTCAATATCGATGCGCTGATGCACTTCCCGTATTCGTTTTTCAAAAATGTGCACTTTATTATTTTGCCAAATTTTAAAATAATTGACTACATACTGTACGTTAATAGAAAAAGTAACCTTTAAAAAATCTTTGTATGCCACAAAAGGCCACAAACTAACAACCAAAATCTTCACCGCGGTGCCCCGGTGAAGCAATCGAACTCTCTACGGTGCTCCCTAGTGATCACTCATACGCTCCAGTGTGTTGGACTGGTGGAGGTGCGAACGTCAGAAACTGTATTTGTTTGCGAAGTGGGAGAAGCGGTAGAAGGACCAGAAGGTGTATCAAATAGCTTATCATTGTTATTTACCTTTTATTTTATTATAATAGAATATGAATTTGGCCGGTTGCTGTTGGTGCAGCTCCACTTGGTTATTTGACTGAGATCATTATTTTTTATTTATTAATACAATAACCCATCCCTATGGTTCAAACATCAATTCAGCTTATCGTTTACCAAAACGAACCTTGCTGCAAACCCTACCCTCTTACCCAACATCCCAGTGACTCTTCGTGGAAGTGCAGAGGATTTCTCGGCTTCCATCAAAGCGAGTGTCACGTCAACACATTCCTACCCATTCCTTTCTTGACCTGCGTTCAGGCGCGGCTGGCGCTGGTATTGCCTAATTTGAGATCACCAGTTTTTACACATTGAGGATGATTGCTAATCCCAAGCATCGTCTATTGGTTCTCTGTGTAATTACAGCTGATCTGGCAATAACAGAGTAGCAACCGTGGGCGGTCAATCATGCTCATGCTCATGCTCTGTGAAGTGGGAGAAGCGGTAGAAAGTTAAAACCTAGGTGAAAACAAAATAAAAATCTCTCGGGTGAGTTTGCTTTTGTCATAGTGCGAGGTGTCTTTTAAACTCATCACCCTGCTTCCACTGGGGAGAATGGCATCCCTGTCTTGGGCTAATACTCGAGTATTATTCACAATTCAGACATGAACTCTAAGATAATCCTGAACAGAATTTCAAGACATTTCAGAGTTGAATCAACAATCAATACGAAACTAACGATTTTAAATTGGCTCACTACTTGACTACCCGAAAAAAAAATTACAGTGAAATTTTCAGTGGAAACAATGCTCTAACATTAATATTTATTGTCGACAATAAAAATGATTGTTATAATGTTGTGCCCTTCCGAAAACGGCAAAACTGCTACCTAGCTGTACAATGAATGTACATAATAAAATGTTGTTACAATGATTTTTATTGTATTTTTCATTTATTTTATTGTTAACATGATTTGATCACGAACAATAATGAACAACTCTATTACAATAAAAATTGTTGTTACATTAAATATTGGTGTGTTTTCATTGTGGGTTACTTCACGAACAATAAAAATAAATCTGATTGAAGCATGCAGACTATGAGAGGGACAGCAACACTGCCAATGTAATCAAGATAGGCGTTGCTCGTATGGCTCTTGCTTTGACAGTTCGTTTGGCTCTATTCGTTGCCAAGTCAGTTGAACGTCTACGACCAGATCGGTTTGAGTTGAATTCAACTCACCTGCCTTATCTTAATCCCACTTAATGCAGACCTTTTCCGTGCAGACAATAATCATACAATAATAATAAAAAAAATCCACCACTAAGATGTCAGGAAGGAACTCTCAGGAAGCACATTTCATGGGCAATTCTCTCCAGTCGAATGGATTAACTTATCAACGACGCTCAACCACCAAGGAGACGTGACCTAGGGAGATCGAGTGCAGGGGAGTCGGCATCTATTTCTACAAGTTTCGGATCGAATCTCAATCCATAACCAGTAAAAAAAGGACTCACCCGTAACAGACATGCCACCCCACCCCCCTCCCTTCCCGGGGCGATGTTTTATTTTTTCGATTTATTTTTAAAGTCGATAAAGTAGATCTGTCAAGCCAACACATACACTCTAAAGTACACTGTTATTTTTTTAATCAATAAATTCGCCAACCAACAGTAAAATAACAATGATATATAATGTTATTGAAAAAAAATTATATGGGGAAATCACGAAAATTTCATTGTTAAGATACTTAACAACCCCCCTTATTTATTGTAAATTTTCCATTTACCATGAAATTTACTGTTTTGTACAACATAAATCAAGGTAAATTTATTGTAGACGTAACAATATAAATCATTGTTAAGACAATAATTTTCGTCTTATTGTTACATTGTTTTTTACTGTATTTTTGTTGTTATTTTTTTTCGGGTAGCCTATTGGTCCCAAGCAAACAATTAACGTACCCCATTCTAGTCGAAATTCTAGTAATACGCAATGTTTGTTTTGATTCGCTATGAAAGTTTGACAGTTAAAATGAGGGGTTAGTGGATTTTCCTATGTTTCGAGGGGTGCATCGATTAGCTTGGGACCGAAGATAGTACCAGAGCTGAGCCAAAAAGTTGAGCACGTTTCTTCGGGACCTTCTGGTCTTAGAGTTACCTCTATGGTTAAATTGCAAGGGAATTCTAAGAAGATTAAAAATACTTTAGTGAATTCTTGCAAGAAAGTCTAAGGATGTTTTCCAAGAATGTTTTTGTTAGTACTGTTATAAAGAATATTACAAGAGAATGTCGAAGAGAATCTCATGTTTATTTTAAGGGGCTTCTGAAAAGACCTCTGTGAAGGGGAATGATTCTCAAGACAACCCAAGTAACCAAAAGTTCTGATAAAAGGCTATTTGTGGCTTAAGCAGCTTGTTTGAAGGTGGTCTATAGAATTCTAAGAAGCCTCATTTTTAAGTCGTTGTAAGAACTAGAAAGTTCCGGTCCCACAATTGAAGAGCATTCTAAGCAGCTTCTGGCAGAACTTGTACGGGACTTTTAGAAAGTAAGTTAAAAATAGGTAAAACAACAAAAAAAGGTTATCTTCCAAGTAATCTTCCATTACCAAAATTATTTAAGTGGAATTAAATGGAAGATAACCTTTTTTGCTGTTTTATTTAAGCATTCCGCTAACAACTCAATTTCATTACTTCATTAAAAATAGGTTTTTGTCCTCTACACCAATTCTATAATAAGTAAGTTAAAAATAGGTAAAACAACAAAAAAAGGTTATCTTCCAAGTAATCTTCCATTACCAAAATTATTTAAGTGGAATTAAATGGAAGATAACCTTTTTTGCTGTTTTATTTAAGCATTCCGCTAACAACTCAATTTCATTACTTCATTAAAAATAGGTTTTTGTCCTCTACACCAATTCTATATTTAGTTCGCACTTTTATGAAAGTTAATTCTAAAGTCAGTTATTGCTAAAGACAGGCATGAACGTGTATTGATTTATCAGCATTAGTATTAGTACAATGAGCTGTTTGAAGAATTCAGACATAACATTTGATAACGGCACAAAAGCATTTGTAAACAAACTTTCTAAGGCCCTTTACACGCGAACCAAAGTACGCCCACGCAAACCAATACCACTTTCGGAAAGGTGATAGTGGCCTCTATTCGATGATGTTGTTTGTTTGCGTGAGCGTACTTTGATTCGCGGGTAAAGGGCCTTATAAAGTTTGTTTAAAATGCTTTTGTGCCGTTATCAAATGTTATGCCTGAATTAAACCTAGTCTTCTTTCTGCGTGAGAGCCCCAGCACGAATCGCTACGTCATCTCAGATATATTAAAGTGAGCTGATGTCTCGCCAACTGCTGGAGTTTTCAGTGCCAGCTGACTGATTTGAATACGAAACACAACACCGTGATGCATTTTAAATTGGTTTTTTGTCCGCATGGTATTCCAACGCCCTTGTGACGCAGTGGTTAGCGTTCGTAAATTGCATGCCGAGTACACGGGTTCAAATCCAGTAAACTGCTCTTTAATTTTTTATGTTTGAAGTGAATATTGATGCACTGCATAAATATAAGAATTATGATTTATTTGAGCCACTAATCATTTCATATTTACGAACATTAAATTTTATTACTAATAAAGACTTGTGCGGATTGCTTCATGTGGGCTATGACTAACCTTTTTAGAAACTTTCAAGTTGCTTAGAACTTCCGCAGGGAACTTTTAAGATACTTTAAAGTTGATAAGAAGTTCCGCTGGGAACTTGTTCGGAACTGTGTTGTGGCCATGTTTTCAACCTTGCCTGAAGTTCCTAAGAAGTGTTTAGGGATGCTTTTTGGAACTTTTTTTGAACTTCAAGTTGCTAGGAGTGCAAATCTGAACATTATGGAACTTGAAAGTGGGTTTTATCATTGCATGCGGAACTTTTGATTGCTTGGGAAGAAAGTTCTGTCGGAACTTTATTTGAACTTTAAGGAACTTGGAAGTGAGTTTTATCGTTGAATGCGGAATTTTTGGTTACTTAGGAAACCTGAGAACATTAGTACAAAGAGCTCGTGTAAAAAGTTAAAAATCCAGAAAAATATTTAAGATTACAATAGTAGACAAAAAATCCAGGAAAACTCCTTCTTTATAGACTCATGTTATTTAATTTGTGACTAAACACTGACACTACGCCGGACACAACCTCAGAAAAAAAATATGACTGTCATAGTCATGATCCATTTCACACAGTAACTTCTTTTATTTTAACCAGGAAAATTGGCAAAAGTCCGGAAATAAAACGCAGAAAAAAAAAAACGGGTAAATTCATAATAGGAATTTCTTGGTAACCATGCTATTGTAGACCTCACTCTTGTAGAGAACAAAAAAACTTGTACTGTTACGTAAGGCCTTCTTACCATATTTAGCTTTTAAAAAAAAACTGGAAAAACCTGGTAGGGTAAATGACGGCTTCGGCAGCCTTCGATTGTTTTCGGCAACCACAATTTAAACGTTATTTTCGCTGTATTTTCTCGCTAAAACACTTCGCTGAATGTATTTCAACGATTCCTTAGTCTTTCAGCTTCAATCCTAATACATTTTTACGACTGAGAAAATCTGTTATGCCAGGTGTTTCTTCAAATGAAACATAAGCACATGAAACTACGGCTGATTTCGAGTTGCCGATAATAGAACAGCTGGTTAACACACAGTTTAAACGGAAAGGTTGCCGAAGTAAAAGAGGATGCCGACAATAGTCACCCTCATCTGAGAAGTTTGGAGCGCCTTAAAAACGGTTTCTACCCGTTTTGGACAGTTCTGCCGATTGGAATGGATAGAATAGCTAGCAGCAGATAAATGTAAACAGACAGACACGTCATATGTGTGCGTGACACTGAGAAAATGCTAATAGAAGTGCGGAAGCTGCTTAGATTGCCGAGAATTCGTAGATTCCCCTATTTAAATTCTTAAATCAAGTGGTCACCCTAATTTAGCAAAGTTTCATGAAATCATTGTTCCAACAACTTTGCTAAAAACTGTAACCACCTATAATCTAAACCAAAAAGTTAAATTACTAATGCATTAGCGAGTCAAAAAAGACCGAAACTGCAACTTGCTCCCAAAATTCCATTTTTGAACCGATTCTTTTGGTCTCAAATGAAAGATGAAGGCTCCTAGAATGGCACCCTTCCAAGGATTTATAAAGTCTGGCAATTTAGACTACCTTGTACCGGTTCCGATAGGGCACAAAAGGACACCTCCAAACCCTCATGTACTGGTACCGTCCGACGGCTCAAAATTTATGATTTTTCATCCAGATGTAAATATCCCAAGTAACATTTTAAGTTTTATGAAATACTACAAAGCAACTATAAAACAACATTCATAAAACCCTGGTCAAGGCTATTTTGTCATTAATGCATCCACCAAAACCTCATCAAGACTAGAATATGTCTAGTTGAAGAAGGTTCTGAAGGGTGTATTCTCGAAGCTCTTCAAGATTGATTTACTGCAAAAGGTTGTATGACGAACGCATTGAGAACCATTTGAAAACTACAACAAAAGCTATTTAGCAACAATAAAAACCTTTTCCGAACCATTTCCCCTAGCCGCTTGCTAAATCTACTAGGAAAGCATCAATCAAGATAGAAAAGGATTTATGAATCCGATCTTATCAAAATAATTAAAATAGAAACTGATGGTATAAAAATCGTGTGGAGTATCCAAATTTATTACAATAGTTCTCATTATGTGGCCTAGTTTTAAGTTCCTTATTAAGTGTTATGTGAAATGTACGTGAAAACATCGAAAAAATAGGTCCACTCTCGTAAAACGTCGATTTGACTAATTATTTTACATTGAATAAAATAAATTATTTTTCAGATTGAGCTAGGCTGAGATTATTTTTTTATGATTTCCGCATTTAAATGTTTGCTCATTGCTAAATTTACCACAATATAGTTATATCCAAGGAAATATAGATAGAAAATCGAAGATTGTAAAAAACAAGCAAACTAATTGCAACATGGCGGTGGCATAAAGTTGATTTTCATGGGACATTTGTGAAAAAGTTGTTTTGCTTTTAAGAAATCCTTAACAAAATCTTTAGGTTTTAAAATGGCTTTTATGAAGAAAACTTGCAGGCTGAATTGTATTTATCTGAAGCCATTTTGCTTGATCTTAACCCGTTCAGATTTATGGCAGCATTTATGGAGGCAAAGTTGCCTGCAAAAGTTAAACGTCAAAGTTTGTTTATCTTTCGATAGTTGCGCTGTGAGATTCAGCGTTCTTCCAGGCGATTATCTCCCGATGGCTTGGAAGCAGTTACTAAGAACGTGTTCACAACATTTCGCATTTGGCACAGCTGTAACCTCGATAATTCCCGAAAAGATCCCCTTCTTCTGGATGGTTCTCGAAGTGCACCATCAAACGATGCAGGAATGTATAGTTGAATTAATTTTTTTCCAAGTGATGACCCTTTCGCCGAATAAAATCGCAGCTATGGATCGGAAACCAACTAGTGTCCGCTAACTGACAGTTTCAGTAGTTTGCTGTCGGTACTGACACAAGTTATTCCAATCTTCATCTATTCGCAAGGTCTGGAGAAGGCTGGTCTGTTTTCAGGCTGTTTTGACAATGTTTTCTGAATTTGAGGACCACGCTCACTTCACTCTTCTTCACCAGATGCTCAGTCGTTGATGGTATCCGTTCCGTCGGACGTGCTGGTTCTTCTAAAGAACTAAATTTTACTTAAATCGACCTCCCTTCGGTCGTTAACATCGCTTGAATTTTTCTTCCAACCTCGTTTATCCTTCGATATATCCTTGTCATAAATTTGGTTTTTATTCACTGTGAGGATCCATCCTTAAAATTCAATTTGTAAACAGAGGAGATTTTATGATAAACTTTTAAAAGCCTAAAAGGCAACAATATATGCCATTTGCTCTCATTTAAAACTGGTTTTATGATTGCTTTTATAATGATAGAACCGGTTTATAGAGTATTTTATCAAGACAATTGGTAATGAAGTTTATGATTGATTTATAGAACAGTTTTATGGTGGGATTGAGAACTACTTTAAATTTAATTTTAAAACAAGACAGTGTTTGACCTCTCGCCAGACTGTAGAAGGTTTTTAAAACAGCGAAAAGGTGGATGCCAAATGATTGCAGAATTGTTACTTGGGTAGACATCATGCTATGGACCGTAAGATGGATCTGGTCACATTCGGATATCCAGAACCGGTTTCGGTAGGGCTAAAATAGGACATTTCCTAAAACTCATGTTCTGGTATCGTCCGACGACTCAACACTTATGATTTTCACATCCACATCCACCGGAATCGGCTCAAAAAGTACATTTCCTAAACCGCATGTAGGAGGTCGCTGAAAGCTTATTTTTACAGAAAAATTTTCGTTTCCGAATGTTAGGAAAAGTCAGGACATTTCAGGTCTCCATCATATTTCGTTACAAAGTGATAATTTTTAAAGTGACGCTGGGTCGACAAAGACAAATGCACTAGGAAGGTTAAGTTAAAATGGGGATCACAGAGAAACGGAGTAAATAATTTATTCCCGCTAAATTTCCATTTCCATACCACTGCGTCCTAGCAAGAAGTACGGTCGACTTGTTTCGCGCTCCGTTGTTTTGGAAGTTTTCTCGGTATTCGCTTGATATAAATTATCAGTTTTTTCTCACTAAGTGACTCCTGGCATAGTTCCCGGTAAATTGATCGAAAAGTGAGTTTTTTTTTGTAGTAGAAAGTGTCATTTTCGGAACGATTAATCCGTGCTATTGGTAATTCGCAAACCAATTTGGGCATCATCGTTGCGTGGTCACGCATACGCGCTTACGCATACGCGCTTACGCATACCCGCTCACGTATCATCATCATCGAGTGTGAGCACCCGTTTCTACATCTACATCATTCATCAATCATCGTGCGCCTGTGTGCGCTGAGTACCGAGCCTCGATCAAGTGCACCACAACGAAGGTCATCCACGCAGCGCGTCTCTTCCAGCCATCTGTGTAAACGCCTACACATATAACGCTCGGTGGTAGTAGTATAGAATTATCAGATAAGTTTTTGTTTTTTTGTTTCTTTTTCTCCCCCATTAGTTAAATTTTCATTTTGTATTTCTGTGTTTGTAGTGTTTTCTGTGTATTGTGTCTGTGCGTTCAGTGGGAGAGCGTTTTGCGCTCCCACTAGTTGAACAAAATGGATGTTTTGTCAGAAGACGACATGGATGACCATTCACCTAAGAAAAATGATGATGTCATCCCTGGTTCGTCGTCTCAGTCTGTCAATGGGCAGGCTGAGAAAAACTCCAGATTGCGGGCCTACCCGAATGACTCGACTGGCCCATGGGTTGTCTATTTTCAGCCCAAAAACAAACCCTTGAATGTTGTTCAGATATCTGATGATCTGACAAAGCGATTCTCTGCCGTGACCGAAATAACGAAGGTTAGGCACAACAAACTTCGTGTGACCGTCGCTAACCTGAAACAGGCTAATGAAATTGCTGTTTCCCAGTTTTTCACACTGGAATATAGGGTGTACATTCCAGCCTCTGATGTGGAGATCGAAGGCGTGGTCACTGAGGCGAGCCTGAACCCCGAGATACTGGAGAAGCAAGCGGTTGGCCGATTCAAGAACCCCTTGCTTCCTCCGGTAAAGATACTGGCCGTTCATAGAATGAAGTCAGTATCGCTCAGCGAGGGTAAAAAGAGTTTTACCCCCACAGACTCGTTTCGGGTGACCTTTTCTGGATCTGCCCTTCCTCAATACATCGAGCTGGGAAAACTTCGTCTTCCTGT
Organism: Ochlerotatus camptorhynchus; assembly: GCF_037179485.1. Lineage (NCBI taxonomy): Eukaryota > Metazoa > Arthropoda > Insecta > Diptera > Culicidae > Ochlerotatus > Ochlerotatus camptorhynchus. The sequence goes on along the minus strand of NW_027040766.1, from coordinate 4,568,618 downwards.
GCGGTTGTTTGTACCTCGGGTCATGAACTGCCAGAATTGTAAGCGGTTGGGACATACGGCCTCCCACTGCGGCAACAAGGCACGCTGCTCCACATGCGGGGAGAAGCATGAGGATGGCGCCTGCGCAGCTACTGCACCAAAATGCGTGTACTGCAATGGAACTCCTCCTCATGCTCTCTCGTCGTGCCCGGCGTACAAACAGCTCGGGGACAAAATGAAACGCTCCCTTAAGGAACGTTCCAGGCGGTCTTTTGCAGAAATGCTTAAGACAGCCAAGCCATCGACCAACGAAACAAATCCCTTCGCTCTTTTGTCAGATGACGAGTCTGGCTCTGACTTGGCTGAGGAGGGAGTTTCTTTCAGTTTTCCGGAAGGTTCTGCCCGGAAACGAAAACGCATCCGTTCGCGGAAAGTTGCAGATCAAGAACCCCAAATCAGCTTGCCCAAATCAAGGAGTGGTGGAAAAAAGGAGACTTCTACTCCTCCTGGATTCCGCAGAACTGATTATACCCAGGATTTTCCACCTCTTCCGGGGACATCCAAAACCCCTGATGCCCCAATTTTAAGAACAGAAACCCCTTCTTCATCTGGGCTGTTCTCATTTGATGACATTGTGGACGGTATTCTCAAATACCTCAACATTTCTGATCCTCTGAAAAGCATTGTCCTCACATTGCTTCCGACTGTGAAATCCTTCTTGAAGCAATTGACTTCAAAATGGCCCCTTCTTGCAGCTATCATCTCCTTCGATGGATAATTTTCCAAACGAGGTCGGGGATTTGATCACTGTTCTACAGTGGAATTGTCGGAGTCTTATTCCGAAATTAGATTCGTTCAAGTATTTAGTCCATAACAATAATTGCGATGCATTTGCCCTCTGTGAAACATGGCTCTCTTCAGAAATTGATCTCCCTTTTTTTGATTTTAACATTATTCGATTAGATCGTGAGGATTCACGTGGAGGAGGGGTACTTTTGGGGATCAAAAAGTGCTATTCCTTCTATAGAGTGAATCTTCCCGAATTCCCCGGTATTGAAGTTGTCGCATGTCAGGCTACCATTAAAGGTAAGAGCCTTTGTATTGCTTCTGTATATATTGCTCCTAGAGTCTCTGTTAATCGCAAACAACTTTTCGACATATGTGCGGTACTTCCCGCTCCATGGTTGATCATGGGAGATTTTAACTCCCACGGTACAGGCTGGGGGGAGCTGTACGATGATAACCGTTCTACTTTGATTTATGATCTCTGCGACAACTTCGACATGACAATACTTAACAATGGAGAAGTAACACGTTTGGCTGGTCCATCCTCGAATGGTAGCAGATTAGACCTCACCTTTTGCTCCAATTCACTATCGTTGGATTGCACTTGGCATGTAATCCAGGATCCGCACGGTAGTGATCATTTGCCGATCAAAATTTCGATTGCCAGTGGGTTCAACTCGTCAGAATCCGTTAACGTCGCGTATGATCTAACCCGTAATATCGATTGGACTAAGTTCCAATCCGCGATAGACGATACAGTATCGTCATTGGAAGAGCTTCCGCCGTTGGAGGAATATAATTTCCTATCTAATCTCATCGTCGACAGCGCACTTCAAGCTCAAACACGACCGGTGCCGCGATCGTCTATTCGTAAGAAAACACCATCGCTCTGGTGGGATCAACAATGCACGGAGGTTTACCGTAAAAAGTCCGACGCGTTTAAACTTTTTCGGAAACGCGGAACACGCGAGCATTTCGACGCATACACATCTCTTGAACGCGAACTCAAGAGCCTCATCAAGGCCAAAAAACGGGGTTACTGGCGGCAGTTTGTAGACGGATTGTCGCGCGAAACGTCTATGAATACGCTTTGGAGTACGGCGCGAAGAATGCGTAACCGGTCTACTAACAACGAAAGCGAGGAATGCTCGGATCAATGGATTCTAAAATTCGCGCGAAAAGTGTGTCCGGATTCCGTGCCGTCGCAGTTGATTCCTCGCGAAACCGCGAATTCGGTAGACGAAATCAGTCACCCTTTTTCAATGGTCGAACTTTCACTCGCTCTCCTTTCGTGTGGAAATTCTGCCCGGGGATCTGATAGAATCAAGTTCAACTTGCTGAAAAACCTCCCAGACGTCGCTAAGAGGCGCATGATGAACTTGTACTATCAGTTCTTGGAGCTCAATATTGTTCCCGACGATTGGAGACGAGTAAGGGTGATAGCCATTAAAAAGCCTGATAAACCCGCGTCGGATCACAATTCGTATCGGCCCATCGCGATGCTGTCGTGTATTCGGAAATTGATGGAGAAAATGATCCTTCTTCGCCTCGACAAATGGGTTGAGACGAACCACCTTCTTTCAGATACTCAATTTGGTTTCCGTAGGGGTAAGGGAATGAATGACTGTCTCGCGTTGCTTTCCTCGGAAATTCAGTTGGCTTTTGCTAAGAAAGAGCAAATAGCTTCTGTGTTCTTGGATATCAAGGGGGCTTTTGATTCAGTATCCGTTGAAGTTCTTTCAGAGAAACTCCACGCTTGTGGATTGTCTCCATTAATGAATAATTTTTTGTACAATTTGCTGTCAGAAAAACATATGAGCTTTTCTCATGGAAACTCTACAGCTTTTCGATTTAGCTACATGGGTCTCCCCCAAGGCTCATGTTTAAGCCCCCTTTTGTACAATTTCTACGTTAGAGAAATTGATGTCTGTCTTAGTGACAATTGCACGTTGAGACAACTTGCAGATGATGGCGTAGTGTCTATCACAGGGCCAAAAGAGGTTGACCTGCAAGGACCCTTACAGGATACCTTGGACAATTTGTCTACTTGGGCTATTCAGCTAGGTATCGAATTCTCCACGGAGAAAACTGAGTTGGTCGTTTTTTCTAGGAAGCATAGCCCAGCACAACCGAAGCTTCAACTTTTGGGTAAACCGATCACTCATTCCATGTCTTTTAAATATCTCGGGGTCTGGTTCGATTCCAAATGCACCTGGAGATCCCACATTGAGTATCTGAGACGAAAATGCCAACTAAGGATCAATTTCATTCGATCGATTACCGGAACGTGGTGGGGAGCCCATCCACAAGATCTTCTGACGTTGTACCGGACAACGATTTTATCGGTTTTAGAGTACGGTAGTTTTTGCTTCCAGTCGGCAGCTAAAACGCACATCATCAAGCTGGAACGGATCCAGTATCGTTGTCTTCGTATCGCGTTAGGATGCATGCACTCGACTCATACTATGAGTCTCGAAGTGCTGGCGGGCATGTTGCCACTATCCGTCCGTTTTTCAGAGTTATCTCTGAGGCTCCTCACCCGTTGCGAAGTAATGAACCCACTGGTGATCGAAAATTTTGAGAAGCTTCTGGAGCTAAATCCTCAAACATGTTTTATGACTTTATACTATTTATATTTAACACAGGATGTCAGCCCTTCAAGAAATATTCCCAATCGTGTAATCTTCTCCGATTTCGGCAATTCAGTGAATTTTGATTTATCTATGACACAGGAAATCCGCGGAATTCCAGAGCATCATCGTCCTATGATTGCTCCGTCATTATACGCTGCAAAGTTTGGCCATATTGATTCTGCAAGAACGTTTTTCACAGATGGATCTCTAATAGAGGAGTCCGCTGGTTTTGGTATATTCAATGAATTTCATAGCGCCTCTCGAAAACTTGAAGCTCCTTGTTCTGTGTATGTGGCTGAACTGGCAGCAATTCACTACACTTTGGAAACTATTGCTTCACTTCTTCCAGCGCACTACTTTATTTTTACGGATAGTCTCAGTTCTGTCGAGGCTATCCGTTCCATTAGGCCGGTAAAGCACTTCTCGTATTTTCTCTTGAAAATACGAGAACTGCTTAGTGCTTTATCCGTGCGCTCTTTCATCATCACCTTCGCGTGGGTCCCTTCGCATTGCTCAATTTTGGGCAATGAGAAGGCGGATTCACTTGCGAAGGTGGGCGCTATGGAAGGCGACATTTATGATCGACAGATCGCCTATAGTGAATTTTTCTCTATTTATCGTCAGCAGTCGCTCGTTAGCTGGCAACATCAATGGAGTGAAGGGAGCTTGGGACGATGGCTACATTCAATTATCCCTAAGGTGTCGAAGTTTGCATGGTTCAAAGGGTTGGACTTGAGTCGAGACTTCATACGCGTGATGTCTCGTCTCATGTCCAATCACTATTGTCTAAACGCTCACTTGTTCCGTGTGGGGTTGGGAGACAGCAATCTCTGTGAATGTGGACAAGGTTATCAGGACGCTGATCACATCCTTTGGTCTTGTGCGGAGTATCGTGGAGTCAGATCACATTTTTATGATTCCCTTCGGGCTCGAGGTAGACAACCTAATGTTCCAGTTCGGGATATTTTGGCTAGACGCGATCTGGAGTTTATGAAACTCATATATGTTTACTTTAAGGATATTACCCTAAAATTGTAAGTTTGATTAACCTTGAGTTTAGTTTGTATTTTGTACGTGTGGGTTTTTTTTTCAATGTTTGTTTTCAAGATGAATAGAAATAATTTCATGCTTTAGGATTAATTAAATAGTTGTATCGTAAACCACATTTCAAACCTCCTTCTTCCCTTTTCCCATCCAAAAAAATGTAAATCTCCACTAACCTCGAGACAACCGCGAGTACTCGGTCCAGTTCCTTTAACTTTAAATTTAAGACAGTAATAATGTATAACGCAAAGGATAACTCGGCTCTGTAAAATTTATTCGATTAAGCCTGTACAAATAAAGTAATTATAAAAAAAAAAAAAAAAAAAATTTCCATTTCGGAATACAGCTCAATGCCAGGGTAAAAAAATTACAGTTTTTCAATTAATTTTCATCTTTACCACTACACCCGAAATTCATTTCTTGTCGGATTATCCTGAAAGTTCGCATTCGAGGTTAAAATGTATTGGCGAATCTGAAAAAAAAAATATTATGAAAGTAATAACTCATGTAGAAAAAACCAAACCGGCTTCGTCCCACTGTCCACTAGTTTCTCTGGAATTGTTTACAATAATAAAGTACATGTGCATTTGATATTAATGTTAAAAATGTGTTGTTATGATCTAATATGAAGAGAAAATCGGAAAAATTGGACCACTTCCTAAAGTCAAAATTTTCTTGTAGGCTTTTACGCTGATCAGGAAGTATTCAAAAGATCTTGAAGATTCATTTAAACCCTCTGGATAATTTTCAAGCCTTCAGTGCCCATAAAAGCAAACCAGTCACATATTTGCTTGATTTCCTATTCAAATGGGACTGTTATGTGTTAAAATTTAAAAAAATTAATAAAACCTAAATTTCGCCAAATGTCCTTGTTTGACCTTTGAATTAAAAAAAAATATGACAAATGCTTCTGACATGTTTTAAATTATGGACACTTAAAAATGGAAAATCGTAAAACAAGTCTTCAAATTTAGCTAAGGCTCAGAATACTTAAAAGATAACATTTTCCGTTTAATTGAGGGGAAATCGTCTAAAGTGGACCAACTAAGGTGCGACCAACGACATTCGATTCTCTATTTTTTTTTTTTTGTATATACAAGATGAGCTATTTCGCAAGACTCTTATCCTACGCCGTCTAAATTCGTGGGATGTTGGATCCATTTGTATACCACTGTGCGGTGGGTTGCGCCCCATCGATCTAATCAAATGGTCAGATAATAAATGAGCGAGCATCCAGCAAAACTAGCTTTGTTCATGATTGTGCACAATGTAGATAAATGTCGGTACCAATCAGTAGGAGCTGTCGGATGACAAAGTACAAGCCTCCGTATAATTTATACTTCAATAATATGCTTTTTGCACACAGATAAACAGACGTAACTCTTCATTCTAGATCATCGTTTGCGCTTTCAACGATTGGTTTGAATGTTTTCGTTCCGCGAACTACTCGTCGCAGCGGACAAACATACATACCTCTTTGAATAAAATTATCTTGAAAACATACTACGGCCAAACATAGGACTTCAGTAACGACATCTCACGGAAAACAAACTGGCTCGCTGATTTGCAAACAATGTTGCATGCAAGAAAAACCGAATGTGTAGAAACGTCGAAGTGATCCGATGCCAGCGCTGCGACGAGTAGTTCGCGGAAACGGTAACATTCAAACCAATCGATAAATGCGCAAACGATGATCCAGAATGAAGAGTTACGTCTGTTTGTCTGTGGCGGTACTATGTCTTGAAGATAATTTTATTCAAAGAGCTGCGTCTGTTTGCTGTGCTTTTAGGCCTCTCAATAGCATAGTCATCAAGCATCATCGTGCTTGCAGCGTTGCCAGATATACCGATTTATCGGTATTTATACCGATTTCCGAACTAGATACCGATATACAGATAAGATTCCTCAGAATACCGATTTTTGAAATTGTATACCGATTTATACCGATGTTTTTTAAATGATCAAAATTACTATTGCCTAACCATACTTAAATTTTGGAGAAAATTACTGTGAGAGACTTGTGTCTTTTTAAATAACTCAAATTTTTGAGCCCTCAAAATTCATAAAAAAAAATCATCTTTTAAAATGTTATATGCTTGATACTCTTTTGAATAATTTTTCCATTTCTTCACCGTTTTTGGCTACCCATGAATCGAGAAACTGTCGATGGCTCTTTCCGGTTATTCCTAGAGAATCGCAAAATACTTTTTAAACATTTTTTTAACTTCCTAAAGTTTTTGTTCATTTCTAACTTTCTGAATTTTCTTGCAACTTTCGCCTAGAATTTTCTTCCATCTTACACCATAACTTATTCCTCAATTCCTCCCGAAAACTTATTTCAACTTCCCTTCGAAGCTTCTTCAGCCTTCGCTCGAATGGTTCTTCCGTCTTCTCCCGCCAGTTTTTTTTTTTTTCAAATTCCCCTGAAGGGTTGTTTCCAGATTTTTATTGCGGATTCGCACTAGCTGTAAGAACTTTTAAGAAGTTCTGGAACTTCAGAAAAGTCTAGACTTTTGAGAAAGCTCCGATAAATTAAAGATAGTTTCATTAATTTCTGTTCAAATTCCAAAACCCAAAAATTTCAGGAAAGTCCAGCAAACTCCAATGAACTTACGAAAACATCAGAAATATTTAGGAAACTTCACAAGTTCAAAGAACTTCAGGGAAATTTAATGGTTTTCAGGAAAGTTTCATTTGTTTCAGAGAATTAAGAGAACTTTAGGGAAGCTCCGTGAACATCAGGACAGATCAATTAACTTCAAGGAAATGCTGATATGTCAAAGGATTTCCGAGAAACTCAGGCAATATTCCACAAATTTAGGAAACGTAAGGGAAGTTACATGACCATTAGAATATTGTGAGAACATTTTATGGGAAATTCCGTGCTTTTTAATGGCAGTGCCAAGAACTAAAATTTTAAAAATTGGTAAGATCAGAGATCTTTAATGCTAATGATACAATACATTGAAGAAAATTGTGAGAGCACTTAAGAAACTTCGTAATCTTCAAGAAAGTCCAGATACCTTCAAAGATGATTATAGATATTCAGGAAACCTCATTATAATCAGGGAAGTTCCGAGTACTTGGATGATGATCAGAGAACTATACAACAGCCCCATTAACTTCAAAAAAATTACAAGAACTTTTAAGGAATTCTGTGAAATTATGGAATATTCCTAAGTGCGTTTCAGGAATGTTCTGAAAACTTCAGGGGCATTGCGGGGTCTTCAGAGATGTTTTATGAATATCAGAAAAAAAATGCTGGATCATCCCCCAGAAATCTCTTTCTTCCGGAATTATGTCCTTGTTTCTTTCGACCGTAGGCGCTCTGGCTTCCGAATTTCTCCAGAAGTTTCTTGCAATCTACCTTAGGAATTGTCTGCTAGCGTCTTCAGGACGTTTCTTCCGCCTTCTTCTGGAAGTGTGTCCATAAGCCATATATTTTCGACTTTTATTGGAAGGTTTTTCCGAGCTTCTTCTGGCTTCCCCTAGAACTGGCTACTTCTGGAATATACTTCCATTTTCCGAAACTTTTATGACTTCCTTTGGATGTCCTTTGGATTTATTTATGGTTTCTTTGAATAGAGAGACTGGAAGTTTCTCAATTCTTGTCTTGGTAGTTTCCAGATGTTTCTCCAAGTTTTCTTAGAAGTTTCCTCAAATTTCTTCCAGAAGAGCTTCTTTCTTCTTTATCTAGATGTTCCTTCAGAAGCTAATTCGAAGTTTTCTTTCAGAATGTTCCGATCATAGTCCAAAAGTTAAAATTTTCGCTTTGAAAAACAGCTAAAATATAATATAAATTAAAATAGTAAATACCGATAAATACCGATTTTTTAAAAACTTTGATACCGAGAAACTTTAAAACAATTTGGCAACGCTGCGTGCTTGTCACACAATATACGAGTGCTAAAAAAAACTGGTACATGCTTAGACAGATTCCAATTATCAACTGAAGACAGGCGCAAAGTTCCAGTTGGGACGTATTGTCCAAAGCAAAGAAGAGACATTGCTTTATTGCATATTTTCCGCTCACATGTTCATCAAAGATAAAACAGACATCAGTCTGGTTCTTTGTTCTGACCTAGTCTTATAAATAGCAAACAGATTGGTTTACACCGGCGGAAAACATTATTCAAAGAAAACTTGTGTCATTGTTGTGCTATTAAATTGCTGTTTCGAGTGACATGTAAGCTTTGCCAACGGCTTGTTGAATGGGCATGAATATTCATTACTCTCCCAGAGCGTGTCTCAAGGACGTGTCAAGTTAAGGGAAAATTTCCAGAAAACCATCTTGACATTGAATTTCCCAAAGAAAAACATCCAATAGCTCTTCAAACGCTGCACTCTACAAATCTGTATCTTTGCATCTACAGCACAATAAAGCAGTCTATGTACAGACGATCCGTTTCCAATCAAATCACAATGATCGCATTCGCAAAAAAAAACGCCGTGCATCGTATAAAGGAAAATTAAATCCCTAGAATGCGTTTCTCTACTGACGGTAAAACAGATTTTTTTTTGCTACCAAGGCTCGCCCATACCTTTACGCTTATCTCGCATTGGGATGATGTTGTTTGAGCGAGAGCCAGCCATTGAAAAGCGGAATTGAATCAACCAGAGTTTTGCGCAACATGTGTGTGTGTGTGTACTTAGCACATTGTGCACAATCACAATAGAGGGCTCCTCTCTGAAGCATGTGTAGTCAAACATTTTTCTCATGGCATTCGTCCTCGTTCGTTTCCGGCGAAAGTTGCATCCTGTACCTAGGATGAAAAGCGTCTCCTTGGAGGGCGTCTGTCTGTGTCAACGAGTCGAAAAATTAATGTTTGCTAATTCTTTTGACAGCCGCACACAATGGAAGCTCATAGATCTGCGGATGGTGCTGCTTGCTAGAGGTTGAGGAGCTATTTTGGAAGCACTGCGCAGGGGGGGGGGGGGGGAAGTACAGCGATTTTCAGCTTTTTGCAATCAATTGACGAGTTGTAAAATAGATGCATTTCTCTGAATCATACCATGATTTGAGATTGACCGTCACACGAGGAGTAGGCATTTAAAAAGGTTAAGAATTACTATCTAGATCAGTAAGTTTAGTCGTTAATTGTAATTGTCGTTGATTGTAATTGTTCTAGAAAACGTTAAATAAATCACTGGAATTTTTAACTCAGCATTTTCATCCATCAAATACTTGTATCATCAACAGGCATGGATCTCTTTGAATCTGTTTGCTTTAAATTAAAAAAAATCAATTATCGCCTTGCAACAAATGTATAAAAATACCTACTCATGATATTCCTAAATACGTAGGATGGATTACTGGATTTATTTGCATTGTATTGTATCAATCTATTGTCATACAGCAAGTATTTAAATAAATGAGCTAGAATTTGTTTCAAAAATGTCCAAATTATCTTCTAAATAAAAATCAATAATTTTCCAAATTATTTCCCATGATATTTATTTGAAATTTTAATTAATTTTTTTTTTTTTATAAATTGCATTTTCTATCAATCGGAGTCGGAGTCAAAGAGCCATAGTCGATCGATTTTTAGCCGACTCCTTAGTCCTGGTTGTATCAGGGTGTAAGAATGCATCCTACTTCAACATCTTTGGAGTCATCCACAAATAATGTAAGGGAACAGAGAACGGGGAGGAAGGAGGTGTCTCAATATTTCTTACAGTTTCTTACAAGAGGGGGGCGCCGTTTGACATTTTCTTAAATAAGCTTTAATAGCGGAAGAGAATAATGTTATCTTAAGTCATTTGATGCCAAAACACCTCAACCTACAGCCATTCCATAGCAACTATATCGGTTCTAAGGCTTTCGTTAAAATTGGTAGTATTATTTCTTATCGTTAAAAATATAACCCGTATTTTTTTGTGTCATTACGGTAACCATTTCCATGTTAGGGTGGTCCAAAAAATCGAAATTCAAAAATGACTTTTTTCAAAAATTTATAACTTTTGAACCACTGAGCCGATTTCCAAGATCAAAATATCAAATGAAAGGTAATTAAAAACACAGGAAAAATAAAATACCGGGGATTTTGTATTGGAAAAAAATGATTGTATTTGTTGTTTATGGTTTTCATGGTTTGTATACAGAGGGTGCAATATATTTTTTATATTTTTCCTTGAACAATTAGACTTGTTAACACATTTTATCAAACAATCAGCGATGTGTTTTTTGTTTTGTTTTTGGGTTATATTTTTTAAGCTATCAAATTTTGGGTTTTCGCTCAATACTCCTACGCGACTAGACTACCATGCGTCACCATTGGTTTATAGCAACTGTAACATGGTCACGACGCATCAAGTATATTAAAAAGTATTTTTAATAACCTTTCATTTGATATTTTGATCTTATCGTTCAAAAGTTATGAATATTTGAAAAGTCATTTTTATTTTCGACTTTTGGACCACCTTAACATGGAAATGGTCACCCTAAAAAATCCAATCGTTAAAAATTTGGCACAGTTGTAAGGGATGTCAATACAGATCGAAAGAGCAGTGGGGAGTAGAGGGTTGTTAAGTTGACCCACCCAAATGAGCATAAACTGAGGCAAATGAACACCTATTATCATTGACGTAGCTAATGGGGATGCCAAGGGGGCCAGGTCCACTCTAGAATTATCTAGGCCCCCTCCCTTTATTTAAGTTTGAGGAGCCTCGTAGAAGTCAAGGGAACATTATTTTATTTCAGGGATGCTCATTATTGATCGGCAACCTCTATTTAATTTCAGGGCAGTTTTTTTAAGCCTCATGGACTTGAAATAGTTGTGGAAATTACGTACAAATTCAAGAAATTTCGTTCGTGGAACTTCGCGGAAAATCAACGGAAAACGTAGAAATGCAGCAAACTTTGTAGAAGTTTTGAGAATTTCGTAGCGTTTTGAAGAGCTGCTAAAAACTTTATATAAGTTCACGAAATTTTGTAGAAGATCTAAAAATAGTTCAATCAACTTCTAAGAGCTTCAGGGAATTTTAAGGTCCGCCATCTAAATCTTCGTAACAGAATATTGAAAATTTCTTCGAGCTTGGATTATTCGTTTTTTAAGGCACGGGAATTGAAAAGCCTTATAGAATATACAGTTCTATAATTTTCGTGTTCCAGAATCTAATGAATCTGGCTTATGATTTTGAAATTCTTATTATATCTCACAGTCTTGCAGATTCTTCTATCAATCAAATCTTAAACATTTGTTTCGTATCTCAAATAATTAAACATTTAGACCAAGTTTTGGATATTTTTCCAAAAACTTGAGTTTTTTTTAAAAATCATAACTTTTTGTCCGTAATTTCTCCATCTAAAGCAAATCAACAAATTAAAAATACAGAGATCCATTTGTGAGAAAAATTTTAAAAGATTTTATTTGAAATAAAAAAAAAGCAGTTTAATTTTTTTTTAAAGTGCATATTTTTTTTTCAAATAGTGTCATCTGCAATATTGCCCAAGACACCAAACCGAACGGGCAAACAGTTTTCGAGTAAAAATTTCCTGAAGATAAGCTTGATATTTTTCTATAGGCCCTTTTCAAAAATAAGGCTGGATTCAAATTGGCGATATGAAGATTCAAAATGGCATAGTCGGTCATAAGGAACGTTTTTGCAAATTTTCAACCAACTAAAAAAATACACAAATAAACCGAATTGCGCATTCGTAGGGAATTGCTGAGTAGATAGGGGAAAGTTGGCTTCGGCAATACCTTAATCTATTATCGTCATGGGGGTAAACAACGTCCTTTAGAGCTCAATTTCGGCATGTGGATACATTGTGTTTCAGACCAACTATTGGTCAAATTTGAGTGCTCTAGGACTTTGTTTACCCCCCCTGACGATAATAGGTTAAGGTATTGCCGAAGCCAACTTTTCCCCTACCTAAAATTATAAAATGTTTCAGGATTCTTGAACTTACGTTTTTTTTTAAATTCTGGAAATTTATTATGTTACTGTATTAGGGGAAAAGCTGCCTTGAGTTGATAGGTAGATAAGTAGGGTCCAGGTGTAGGAGCTGCCTCCCTGCCATCGGTAGCATTGTACGGAAAACGAGATCGACGGAAAACAAATCATGGAAAAAAAATCAACATTAGAATCTGGACATTTGAAATCCGGTAGGTATCTTCAAAATCTGAAGAAAATTAAATTATAATCTGATTTTTCAGGATTCTTGGTCGAATATTTTTCAGGCATATTAATAGTAAAATTATTAAAATTATTGATTTTTTGTTAATATGCATGTACTAGAATTGTTACAAAATTACAGTCTAGGAAGAATCTGCAATTTGATCTTAGTCTTAAAATTATGATAATTGATACAATTTTGCAATCTTTTATTTACATTTAAATTCGAAGAATTTATGCCTACGATCTGTATCTGAGATATCTATTTTTTTAGTTACAAAATCTTGAAAACATATGGGTTCGAGGTTTCAAAACAATTTTTAGCTTAATTTTCAGAATTTTAAGAATTATTCATTGACACATATTTTGAACTTTTTCCTATATCCTAAATGTATTTATTCTATGTGCACATTGCCATATTTCAAAGTCAGAAATTTTGTAAATTTTAAATCAAAAGTCCTAGAATTTAGTGTTGGCACCTATGTCTACGATTTAATTGATGATTGAATATACTGCCGTTATACGCATAAGAGTCCCACGGTGCATAAGGATTGCATAGAACATGGGACAGTTATGCGTATAACGGTAGTATAGATGATCTAAAAAAATCTATTTACAAAATTCTTAGAATTATCTAACCATAAGAATTATCTAACATGATCATTTTCTTAAGTTTGACATCCCTAAAATCCTTATGAGATCCGGACAATATGTAATTTAATTACAAAAAACTTGAACAAACGATCATTGCTTGTTCAAAATCAGTATGCTTATAAGGCTCCACGAAGCGTTGTTATGAAATAAATACAATAAAATTTAATGTTTCACTATTAAAATAATAGTAAGCGACGAAGTGGAAATGTATTCAACAGGAAAGTAAAATAACAAATAGTCTCGACAAATAAAAAAAATGCCACGGGCTTTCATCTCCTAGGCCACCTCCAGTAAAATTTTCTAATTTTCTAATCTAATCTAATACAAATGCAGCCAGTACGAGAAAGCATCCTGGAAAATTATTAGGTTAGATAACGTGTAATCATTTTTCTTGTCAACATTGATGTTTGCAGCATATCTTTGATATGACAAAAACATCAAAACGGCGTTGCATTTGCCACAAAGATGATGCATTTCGTGAATCTACAGGGGTGAAAGATGCGTGGACCAGTCTTGTAAGCGATCACCGTAGTCGACACATTTTCTGTGATAATCGACTGCCTTTACTTCCGACACTTGCAAAACAAGCTATCAAATTACAGTATCAAACTAAAATGTCATATGACAGGCTCTGTCATACGAAACTGTTGCCGAAGACCGTCACGAATGTATGTATGTAATATGTAATACGTAATATGTAATAATTTTAGTTTTTCTCATAATAAGAGCTGCTGATGTTGTGCTTTTGTGAATTCTGAAAATAGCAAGCAACGATGTCCTAGTAATAACATTTCTGAACAGAGATGGTTTAATTTACACCAAATTGAGGAATTAGAACGAAATCACACATGTCAAATGATAGTTATTTGAAAATTTTCATTTTACTCGAATGTTGTTCTACCGTTTGTAAGAGAGACGACGCACAATGGGGAAAAATGAACGAAAAACTACATTTTATTTTGTGCATTTCCGAAACTCGCTGAAACAAAAATATGGTTCATATCATTTCTGTAGGTAAACAACTTGCGGGATCGAATGGAAATGGCTTCATCCTGGGGAGAATACAGGAAGTGTGAGTTTTTTGCTTTTTTATTCTCAAGGGAATTTTTTTTTTTAGGATGAAGAAGCAAAAAACATAAACTTCCTGTATTCTGAAACCATTTCCATTCGATCCCGCAAGTTTTCACCTACAGAAATGATAAGAACTATAGTTTTGATCCAGCGAATTTCAGTGATATACAATTAAATGTATTTTTCCGTCCATTTTTCCCCATTGTGCGACGGTAGAGCACGAGAGTACGAATACAAAGAGACTGATCATCAACTTTTCCGGACTTCTCTATTCCACGATTTTCTTCAGTAGCCCTTTAACTGCTGTCCGTTGTCCTGCGCCAGATGCTTCGACTTAGGCTGTGAACCATTTGCCGAGTTAAGTTTAACTCGTGGTTAAAAGTGACATTTCGAAAGTTATTTTCTATGTTCGAAAATCCCTGTGCTGTCGATCGACCGGTTTTCGACAAGAACTTAGCCAAGGTTGCCAAAATTTAACTTCTTGTCTGTCAGAAGTAACCAAACACGGATAGCAGGGTTGATCGAAAACTTGTCATCTGTCAAATTTTAACCAAAAGTTAAAATAATCAACCAAATGGTTCAGAGCTTTAATCACACAGCTTGCAACGAACGCCGTACACGGATCTTCGTTCTCTTCTACTTTCTTCTCACCACGTTTGCCAATCAGCACTAACTGTTGTTCAACCTCTTCTCATTTGAACCAAAAAAAATCACTTCGCGGCTTGCAAAACAACCCGAAGGTTCAAGGAATTTGTCATCGTAACGATGATTCTTCACAGATCTCAATTTTCACGCCGTCCAAAAGAAAAATGTTCGTTTGAACTTTATGCAAAAGAAATCCGAACCGTCCACTAGCAGAGCCTACTTCGATCTCCTTAGCAACGCCAATGCTCGTTGAAGACATTTTCTCAAAACACCTGGCACCTCTGATCTGAACAAAAACAATAACAAACCTCAGTGATGCCCCGTAGCGTGGGTAGATCACCTTTTCGTGGTACGTTACGGGATGTAAGATCTACCACCGATTCCTAGTCCTGACTGCTTCAAACAAAACAGGATTTTTCAGTAATCCAAGGAACACATCTTAGTCCTTGTTACTTTGTATGCCTTGTTGATAGTGACAAGATTCGGCTTTGTCCACCGAGGATGATCTTGAAACCTGGGAAAAATGAGTTAGTTAGTCTTCATCTTTGTGATTCCTAATCTTCTATTCGTTGTTCCCTAGTTTGAAGTGGTTAAGACTAGGGTTCTGATGCATGGTCATTATCGGTGTCATTCCTTAATTTTATTGCTAAGGAATCCAATTTTGACTGACAAAGGGGAGTGCCTTTGCAGGGTGTTCAACACTCCGAAGGGTATAAATAGCGGGACCATTCAATTAGAGTCGGATCCTTGCGATAAATGCGAGAATGACAACTGTAAAAAATCGAATACTTCATCATTTCTCAATAGTGATGAAGTAATACCAATACGACATGCACTAAACTAAGGACACGGGATATACTACAATAGATCAAATTACTGGTCGCAGTGGAGTTAGGTCCCGAGCAGAGGGAAAAAAATCTCAGTGATACAATACATCCCGCTGATCAATTTGACCTCGTTTCACGGTACCTACCAGTCAATCAAAAAACCAATAACCAGAGGGTAAGTCACTCTGTCACCTTGTGTTTGTGCTTACTTTTTTTCATGGGTGCTTCGTCGTATTGACCGAGTTGTCAAAACTTCAACCAAAAAAATTAATTTACTGGCAACCATATCCTCAACCATAAAATAACGCTGAAAATGACAGACCCCCTGCAATTCCTTTGCTGTTGTTTGTTTAAAGAAAAAGCACCACCGGTGAGAGGATTATTCGGGGCTAAAATGACCGCAGCCGGGAGCACCGGATATCAGAGTAAGACATGAAAAGAACCGCCAGCTATACCACTGACTTGCTGCGTCAGAAGCAGTAGTAGCATAGAGGTAACTCTAAGACAAGAAGGTCCCAAACTAACGTGCTCAACTTTTTGGCTCAGCTCTGGTACTCGCTTCGGTCCCAAGCTAATCGATTCACCCCTCGAAACATAGGGAAAACCAATAACCCCTCATTTTATCTGTCAATCTTTCATAGTGAATCAAAACAAACATTGCTTAGTACTAGAATTTCAACTAGAATAGGGTACGTTAATCGTTTGCTTGGGACCAATAGGCTAGTCAAGTGGTGAGCCAATTTAAAATCGTTAGTTTCGTATTGATTGTTGGTAGTAGCAACAATCAATACGAAACTAACGATTTTAAATTGGCTCACAACTTGACTAGCCTATTGGTCCCAAGCAAACGATTAACGTACCCCATTCTAGTCGAAATTCTAGTACTACACAATGTTTGTTTTGATTTGCTATAAAAGTTTGACAGATAAAATGAGGAGTTAGTGGATTTTCCTATGTTTCGAGGGGTGAATCGTTTAGCTTGGGACTGAAGAGAGTACCAGAGCTGAGCCAAAAGCACATTTCTTCGGGTCCTTCTAGACTTAGGCTGTGAACCATTTGCCGAGTTAAATTTAACTCGTGGTTAAAAGTGACATTTCGAAAGTTATTTTCTATGTTCGAAAATCCCTGTGCTGTCGATCGACCGGTTTTTGAGCCACGGTTGTCAAAATTTAACTTCTTGTCTGTCAGAAATAACCATGCTCGGATAGCAGGGTTAAAAGATAACTTTCCATCTGTCAAATTTTAACCAAAAGTTAAAATAATCCACCAAATGGTTCAGAGCCTTAGAGTTACCTCTATGATAACCGTTTCACAACTGTAGTGATCGAATATTAATCAGCAGCGACTACCGTTCAGGGTAACTTGTCCGAAAATTAGTCCTTGACACGGACATTGGGCCTCTCGCTGCAGGAGGAAGACGAATGGGTACGTGCCACCCGAGAAGAAGGATCAAGCAAAGGGTGCATTTGTAATTAATTGGAGGGGTCGTGATTGGGCTGCCGCTGGTGAGAACCAAGGATTTACAATCAGAAACTTTTCCGTTGAGTTTGTCTTGGTTTTCTTGCAAGACATCTTTACCTTTTTTAGCATCCTGATGCCGGTCGTTTCGTAGATCCCAACCGGTTTAGTATTTCCTTTTCTTTGGATTAGAGGTTTTCAATCCAGATCAAGAATGTTTTTCTTTCAAGGCAGGACGGCACGACGGGTTCTTTGTTTTTTTTTTCAAACAACTAAATAACAATCGAATGTAAACATTATTTGCAGTGGTGCCAGAATTGATTAAAGAATTGCTTGTCATGTGGCGGAAGGGTGCGTGAAGTATGTCGAAGTGTGTTTCTGTGGGTGTTAGCACAATAGACGAGTGCACGGATGGATTTGAGTTCACTCACACGACAAAAAGTGACACAACAGCGGGGCCCTGTTTACTAAAAATGAACACATGAATAATACTCACGTAACATTTGAAACGGGTCTATCAATTTATGTACTCAAAACTTGTTAAGCCTTTTTCGCGCGAACCGAATACGCTCACGCAAACTAATAACACCATCGGGCAGTGGAAATTCTCCACTTCCCGATAGTGCTCTTGGTTTGCGTGGGCGTACTTCGGTTCTCGTGAAAAAGACCTAGCAAATTATTTACAAAAGTTGATAGGCCCTTTTCAAATGTTACGCGAACATTATTCATGTGTTCATTTTTAGTAAACAGGGCCCCGCTGTTGCGTCAATTTTTTTTTTCAGTATATGAACTCAAGAGCAAATTTTCATTACGTCGAATGTAACAAAGGTAAACAAAGTCGAGCTATCAGTGTCAATCGATTCTCCTGCTATTACACTATATACTGTCCGAATATAGGATCAAATCCCATTTTTAAATTTATTTACCAGTCAAATTGCTTTTTGGCGTAATCACCTTCCTATCAAAATAGTTTTCGATGTTACTTAAGTCACCCAATTTCTATGGAGATGCCGTTTGACTTAAGTAACAGTGCTGAGAAACCCGTGAAAAGTGTACGTTCGTCGTTTCGCTTTCTCATTATTAAAGTGAATAAATCGAACTGTTTGTTGCTAAGATGATTTCGGTGGTCCTAAAATGATGAATGGGCTGCACGTAAGGAGACGTAATTGATCATTCTCCCGAATATCCTGGTAAATACACTTTGACTTAAGTAACAATAGGGGCCACCAAACGACGTATAATAACTTTTTACTCAAAAACCAGTATTTTTTAGCATGAAAGCTAGCGATTTGCATTTGTATGATTATTTTTTTTTTTTTTTTTTTATAATTCGTTTATTTTTCCAGGCTCATTTGCTGTAGCTTTGCGGAGCCGATATTCATTGTTTAGATTACAAAATTACTTAAAACTAACGTTAGTAAAGCGGAGGCCGATTACTCGCGGCTATCTCGAGGTTAGGGGTAACAAATTGTAACAAATGGATGGCAGGGTAGGGATTGTGAACACAAGGTTTGGAGAGCAATGTGCTCTTGATCTCGAACTAGGCGACACTCTGATGAAAAAGACAAACATGGGGGTACACCGATGGGCAACTAACAACTTGAGAGAACACAAGATGACACTAACTACTAAATCCTCAAATCTATCCGTTTTAAAAACACATAAATTAAATTCAAATAGTCGAGGTCTCGGCTCGCCAAGACATCTCTAACGGGTATCGCGGGTTGTTTTCCTCGGGCCCTGAGGGATATGGATAACTCAGATCTGGCAACACGGTGTAAGGTACATGACCAAACAACGTGCTCCATATCGTGATAACCACTGCCACACGCACATAAATTGCTGCCTGAGAGCCCAATTCGATAGAAGTGCGAGTCTAACGAGCAGTGATTGGACATAAGCCTTGATATAACGCGTATAAAGTCGCGGCTCATGTCCAACCCTTTGAACCATGGCTTGTTCGATACCTGTGGGAGAATAGAATGTAACCATCTTCCCAATTCACCATCATTCCATTTTTGTTGCCAACTGATGAGGACTTGCTGACGAGCAATGGAGAAAAATTCGTTGAAGGCGATTTGTCGCTCAAAAATATCGCCTTCCATAGCGCCCACCTTAGCCAATGAGTCCGCTTTCTCATTACCCGGAATTGAGCAATGAGATGGGACCCAAGCTAAGGTGATAGTATAGGAGCAGTTAGATAAAGCACTCAGTTTAGATCGTATTTCAGGCAGGAAATACGAGGAGTGCTTCATCGGCCTCATTGAACGAATAGCCTCCAATGAGCTAAGACTATCCGTAAAAATAAAATAATGGTCAGACGGTAGTGAGGCAATTCGCTCTACTGCGTAAAATATAGCTGCGAGTTCCGCAACGTATACTGAGCATGGTTTCTGCAGTTTATAAGAGGCGCTATGAAATTGATTAAATACACCAAATCCAGTGGAAGCATTTATGGTTGACCCATCTGTGAAAAATCTTTTATCGTTACTTACATGGTGGTACTTGATTGCAAAAATTGAGGGAACAACCATCGACCTATGGTGATCTGGTATTCCATGGATTTCTTGCATCATGGTCAGATCAAAATTTACAGAGGAACTATAGAAGGCTTGAAAGCAATCACGATTGGAGATTAATGAAGAAGGACCAACCTCCAGCGTCATGTACTCATAGTACAAACTCATGAATCTTGTTTGAGGATTTCTGTCGAGCAGCTTCTCAAAATTTTCTATTACCAATGGGTTCATTACTTCACAACGGATAAGAAGCCGGAAGGACAGTTCCGCGAAACGATCTGTCAGTGGGAGAACACCCGCGAGTACTTCGAGGCTCATCGTATGCGTCGAGTGCATACAGCCAAGCGCGATTCGGAGGCAACGGTATTGAACTCGTTGCAGCTTCAAGATATGTGTTTTCGCCGCGGATTGAAAGCAGAAGCTACCGTACTCTAGAACCGACAAGATGGTTGTTCGATACAACCTGATAAGATCTTCCGGGTGTGCTCCCCACCAAGTTCCGGTAATTGTACGAAGAAAATTGATTCTTTGTTGGCATTTTTGTTTTAGATACGCAATATGTTTTCCCCATGTGCATTTGGAATCGAACCAGACACCTAAATACTTGAAAGATATACTTTGAGTGATTGTTCTACCCTTTAGTTGAAGCTGTAACTGTGCAGGATGATGCTTCCTAGAAAAAACAACCAACTCAGTTTTCTCCGGAGAGAATTCGATACCCAGCTTCATAGCCCAAGTAGACAAATTGTCTAAGGTATCTTGCAATGGTCCTTGCAGGTCCGGTGCACTTGGTCCTATAACGGACACAACCCCGTCATCTGCAAGCTGCCTTAGCGAGCAATTTTCATCAAGACAACCATCAATGTCTTTTACATAAAAATTATAAAGAAGGGGGCTTAAACATGAGCCCTGGGGGAGACCCATGTAACTAATTCGTGAAGTTGTCGAGTTTCCATGAGAAAAGCTCATATATTTCTCAGACAACAAGTTGCTCAAATAGTTGTTCATAATTGGTGAAAGCCCACTATCGTGGAGTTTATCCGAAAGGACATCGATACAAACAGAATCAAAAGCCCCCTTAATGTCCAAGAAAACTGAACCCATTTGCTGTTTTTGCGCATAGGCCAGTTGAATTTCAGTTGAAAGCAACGCAAGACAGTCGCTCGTTCCCTTGCCTCTCCGAAATCCAAATTGCGTATCTGAAAGTAAGCCATTCGACTCGACCCATTTGTCTAGACGAAAAAGAATCATTTTCTCCAACAATTTTCGTATACAGGACAGCATCGCGATGGGACGGTACGAGTTATAATCCGACGCGGTTTTACCGGGTTTTCGAATGGCGATAACTCTTACTTGCCTCCACTCATCCGGAACAATGTTGTGCTCCAGAAATTGATTGAATAAGTTCAACAAGCGTCTCTTCGCGACGTCTGGGAGATTTTTGAGCAAGTTAAACTTGATTCTATCCATTCCTGGAGCTGAGTTGTTACATGAGAGGAGCGCAAGTGAGAATTCCACCATCGAAAACGGAGAATCTATTTCGTTATTACCCGACGGACGATCACGAACGTTGGTTTGAACCGGCACCGAATCCGGGCAAACTTTCCGCGCGAAGCTGAATATCCAACTGTCTGAGTACTCCTTGTCTTCGTTGACCGGTGATGACGCGTTTCGCATTCTCCTGCCGACATTCCAGAGTGTTCTCATGGAAGTCTCTCGCGACAAACCATCGACGAACCGACGCCAGTAACCGCGTTTCTTGGCTTTAATCAAGCCCTTGAAAGTTTTCTCGAGGTCGGTGTACCGCTCGAAATCCCCGACCTTACCGTGTTTGCGGAAGCGTTTAAACGCGGCGGACTTCTCGCTGTTCGCGTTGGTGCAATCCTTATCCCACCACGGAGTGAGAGGTCGTTTGCGAATGGAAACACCCGGAACGCGTTTCGTCTGTGCTTGAAGAGCGCAGTCAACGATAAGTCGCGATAAGAAGGAGTACTCATCCAGCGGAGGGAGTATCTCAACCGATTCAATACCACCGAGAACCGTGGCCGCAAATTTTTTCCAGTCGATGTTTTTCGTGAGGTCGTACGCGATGTCAACCGAGCGAGTGGAAGATGAACCATTGGTAATAGAAATTTTGATTGGCAAATGATCACTACCGTAGGGATCTTGGATTACTTTCCACGAGCAATCCAACGATAGTGAACTCGAACAAAGTGAGAGGTCTAATCTGCTTACTCTTGCTGGAGGTTTGGCTACTCGTGTTGCTTCCCCGGTGTTCAGAATTGTCATTTTGAAGATGTCGCACATGTCGTATATCAAGGTTGAGCGGTTGTCGTCGTACAGTTCCCCCCAGCCTGTACCGTGAGAGTTAAAATCTCCTAAGATCAACCGAGGCTCAGATAAAACTGAGCAGATATCTGAGAGACCTTGGCGAGAAATCGCAGTTCTCGGAGGAAAATATACTGAGGCAATACTGAGGCTTTTACCTCGAATATTTACCTGACACGCGACAACTTCAATGCCTGTCACGGAAGGCAGATCGATTCTATAAAAGGAATGGAGCTTATTAATCCCTAGAAGCACCCCTCCATACGAATCTGCTCGATCAAGGCGAATAATGTTAAAATCGTGGAAAGGGAGATCGGTGTCTGAAGAAAGCCATGTTTCACAAAGAGCAAATGCGTCACAAAGTGAGTTGTGAACTAAAAATTTGAATGCGTCAAGTTTCGGTATAAGACTTCTACAGTTCCACTGAAGAAGAGAGATCATATCTCCGACCTCATTCGGAAAATTATCCATCAAAAGATATGATCGATGCAAGGAAGGACCACCTAGAAGCTAGTTGCTTCAAAAGAGTTTTCACAAATGGAAGCACTAAATTAATAATGTTCCTAGTTGAGTCAGAGACGTTGAATATATTGAAGATGCTCTCCACAATTCCAGAAAACGTGAACATGGCATCATGTTCTTGCTGGTTATTCAGCTGATTTTCTGGCTGAAAAACTGGGATATCTGGGGTTTTAGATGATCCCGGAAGTGGCGGAAAGTCTTTGTTAAAATTACAAACTTTAAATCCCGGTGGTGGGGGTTTTGCTACATTTCCGCTACCTCTTAAATTTGTCAAGGTAGGTTGAAAGTCCGTACGAGAGGCCTTACGAGGTTTTTGGGTGACGTTTGTTTTGGACCGCTTCCTCGTGTTGCCGTTAAAGACAAAAGGACTACTCTCACCAACCTCTGAGTCAGAGCCCTGATCATCATCTGGCAGGAGGTGGAATGTGTTGTTGCTTTTTGGGGTGGTTTGGGAAGATGAAGCGGTCGTTTTCAAAATTTCTGCTAACGAGCGCTTAGAGCGAGCTTGCAAGGACCGCTTTAGTTTTTCTCCCTGCTGTTTGTACTTCGGGCAATCACTCAGAGCATGCGGAGTATCCTTACAGTAAACGCATTTTGGTGTAGCATGACAAGGACCCTCCGTATGCTCCTCCCCACATTGATCGCACCGCGGTTTGTTGGAACAAAAGTCCGCGGTGTGACCTAGTTGTTTGCATTTCAAGCAATTCATTACCCTCGGTACAAACAAGCGTACAGGTAGTCGAACCTTCCCAATTGTGACGTAGTCAGGTAATGCCGATCCTGAAAAGGTCACACGAAACGAATCTGAGAGGGTATACTTTTTGTTTGTGCCTATGTGCGACACTGACTGCAGTTGAATGCAGTCCAGTATCTTGACTTTCGGGAGGGCACGGTTTTTGAAAATGCCGAAAGATTCGACTTGCAGGAAATCCTCACAAGTCAGACTCGAATCGGTGACCACTCCTTCAATTTCTACGTCACAACTGGGGACGTAGACTCGATATTCGATCGAAAAAAGCTCACAGGCAACAATTCGGTTTGCCTGTTTCAGGTTATCAACGGTAACGCGCAGTTTGTTTGGCGTCACCTTAAAGATATCGGTTACGGCCGAAAAATGTTTTGTCAGATCCTTCGAAATCCGAGAAATATTCAAAGGTTTTTGTTTGGGCCGGAAGAAAACAACCCACGGACCTTTCGAGTCATCAGGGTAAGCCTTGTGGCGGGGGGTCGCTGATATTTTCGGGGGAAGGAGTGGAGTAGGGGGCACATAAGGACAAGGCGGCGATGGTGGACAAGGCGGTGATGGAGGAGAAGGGGGCTGTGGTAGAGATTTCACTTTTGGATAGGCTCCAGTGTTCTTGCTGGTGGTTTGATCAAGGTGCTCTTCGAGGGTATCCATTTCCTCAGAGCTATCAAGCTTTTCAAATGAGGGAGACTTTATTGACTCATCATCAGAGATGTCAAGCGACAGACCCCCGCCTTTATTTGTATCATCCATTGCGGTGACTTAAGATACCACCGCAACGGAATTGGTTGCAATCTTAGTTATTAAATGTTTATATTTTCCACAAATTTCAAATATATGGATTGAAATTGGAAAGGGAAACAACAAGAAAAGGAAGTCAACACTGTGAGTGAATTGCTCAGTGTTAAAAAAAATAAAAATAAAATAAAATATGTGCAAAAAAACTAAATAAGATAATGAATAATAATAAAAATAACAATTTGTAAGAAAGGAAATTCAACGCTGCAGGGGGATTACTTAATATTAGCAAATCAAAAACCAAACAAAAAAAAAATATTTACAAAAAAAAAAAAAAGAAATAGGCTGCGAAAAAAATTAACTTATCTCTATATGCCGGGATGGCGCGTTTACAAGCTCCACTGTGCGGTGAAGCAGAGATGATCGCTCTATTGTTGCAGCACGTGGCTTAGCACAAAGGGCACCGTCCGGTCTGGATAGACCGTATCTGCAGTTCTGCTGCTTCGTTGTACGGGTGTATACGGGTGATGACCCTTTGATGCCGTATGATGCGATGTCTAGGTGGTGGTTGATGGTTTTACCGTTGGACAATCCAATCTTCAGACTCGGCTGAGATGGTTGCTTCTTCCGCGGAACGTTTATGTCCGCCTGTGGCACTGCACACCAGAAGGTGTATAAAAAAAAACTCCGATCGGGGAGAGAAAAAAAATCCACTTTTTTCCGAAAAACACTTTTGCGGCGGCGTGAGAGTAGCGTAAGCAAACTTGCTCTGTCGAACGTTCGACGAGGAATGTTGTATGATTAAAACCCTGCTAAATATGTTAAACATTGCTATCACTATGACATTATATGTGTTTACTTGGAAATAGGAATAACTTTTCGGTCATCAAAACAAAACTTTATTTTTCTCGGATTGGTGCGAATGTTACTTACGACATAATGAAAATTTGCTCTTGAACTAAAGTTCACCACGCACAGGTCTATGTGGCAGAGTGACTTACCTAAAGCCAAATATATCTAATTAACAAGATATCCCACTAATCGATTCCTCGTACAAGGCATATAATTACTACCCGTATGTGATCACAGTGCTATCTGTTGAGTGCACATTGAAACTGTTGGGAGTTCCCCACCAACTTCACCACCTGGGCTCAATAACTGACAGGTGTCAGCATGATAGATGTCAATGCGGACGTTGATGACAGAGCTGCCAGGTGGTTTTATAAAAAATCTGTATCCACTCTATTAAAAAATCTGTATTTTCTGTATTGAAGATTTTTTTTCTTAATTAATCATGTTTTGTTGTTTTACAAATACAGTGCATACAAAATAACCATAAAAAGTGCTTAACCACCTATTCGGGCTATCGTACTAACCATACGGGATATAATTGCGCCATTTGTGATATCGTCCGTACTTATTTATAAGAGTGATATGAAGCCGTTTGAAAATGTATGGAGATTTTAGTTTCTATTCATTATCTTCCTGATAAGCAGTTTTAAATGCAAAAAAGTGCACGAGTTCATTACTATTTGATATTTTTAATATAGATGAATACAATTAATTACTTCATTTGTGTGGTAGTTACACCGAAAAGTAGAGAGATGTCGCCCCGCCAGTGCTGGTAAAATCATTTTTGCAGTATGGAGAATATCAGAAAATCCGCAATGTCTTACGAAATACATTTTCAATGCAAGTAAAATGTTTACGAGTACTTGTATTTGTACCATTTTAATGTGCTCGGGCACTTTTCTTGTATTTAAGGTTCAATTTACTTTGATGCATTTTCGAAAAATTCAAAAGCAGTTTTTTTCGACGCATTATTTCAGATTGCTAAAAGCTCGCGTCATTTTGTGTAGAATAGCAAAAGGAATCGAATAGTGCGAGCATTTTGCAATCTGAACTAATGCGTAGAAAAAAACTGCTCTTGAATTTTTCGAAAAAGCATCAAAGTAAATTGAACCTTAACATACATGCTTATATTGGAAATATTCAATTAATACTGTAAATCCCCATACAATCTCAAATCGTTTACTACCAGCTCCATATGCATCCGAAAGCGGTTGGTCCTCTGGTTGTGAATGCTGTCAAAAACACCATAACATGATTAATTGTCGATGGAAATTTGATAGGTTCCTGAGCAGAGGGTGAGAACAAAATGTAAACAAGAATTATGTTGTTTTCATTATTCCTGATAACTCAAATTGATTTTATTTTGATGGAGTTGATGGCTAACAGAACAAAAATGAGAGCTAAAAGATATGCGAAGAATATCAAAATTATAACATATATTGATATTAGTGAGAATTGCTTGATAACTTATTTTGATAAAGATTTTTTTTTTCTCAAGCATTTTATAAAAATCTGTATAAATCTGTATTGTAATTTAAAAATCTGTGATAAATCTGTATTCTGTATCGGGTCTGTATTAAGATTAAAAAATCTGTATAATACAGATAAATCTGTATAAATGGCAGCGCTGGTTGATGATCAGCCGAGGAAAGAGGACGATATCATCCTCGAAGTCATCATCATTATATTGCGATAGCAAGATTCTTACTTGTTTGTGATTGTTCCGATTTTCAATCATTACCACTTAATACGCAACAGAAACACCTGAGAAAACAATCATACATCCAAGCGCGCATCATGATGTGCTTGTAATATGTTTTGCTTTCGAGCGAAAGAGTTTCCAATATACCACCGGTATCAGTAAGATGCAAATCTTTAATAGTAATTGATGATTTGCGGAGCTGGTGCTCTAAAGAATCTCAATAAGCATAGAAGTAAACATGGGAAAAGCATTCACTCTCTCTAAAGAATTATTTCAACACCCCAGTCACTGGAAATGCAACGTATCGAAATCATTGCTAAACGT
Source organism: Ochlerotatus camptorhynchus (assembly GCF_037179485.1). Lineage (NCBI taxonomy): Eukaryota > Metazoa > Arthropoda > Insecta > Diptera > Culicidae > Ochlerotatus > Ochlerotatus camptorhynchus. Next base: position 4,541,673 of record NW_027040766.1, on the reverse strand, counting down.
AATAAAATATGCCGTCTTCTTTGGCCAACGCAGCATGCATTCTATTCAAAAATTACATTGGAATTATCATTACTTTCCTATTTTATAACGTAGGAAGTAGCAAGTAGCAAGTAGAAGCAAACGCAAACGGAAGTAGCCGAAGCTGAATGATGACGATGAGTGATGACACCGCTTCGTGTTTAGATTTGCGCTGTACCGTCTGCTCAGTTGTGTGGGTTCGTACATGTATAGATGTTGGTGTGCGTGTTTTCTTCCAACGCTGCAGTTCAACGTTGTCTCGTCACAAACCGTTTGGCGCTGTTATCTGTCTCTAAAAAATCCAACGAGTGAAGGGGGTCTGCAATAACTGTGATTATGAACAGGAAATTAAAGACGGGAATTTTTAGATCGTATCTGCCACTCGCGATCTTTCCTGTTTGCTGTTATTGATATTTTCTTGGTTTCACTAGTGTGACGAGTCATATCAAGTGATATCGAGATATTCCGGTAGCCTTTCAATCACTGCACTATATCTCAAGAGACAGAGTTCACTTTTGCAATTCGACTTAACATTCCTGGTAATTGAGTACTTTAATTTTGAAAAATATATCGGTTTTTATATATCTTCTGAAAGAGCTTCGTTTTCTGAGCACAGCGATATTTTTTTTCGAACCCACACACTTTCATCTCGATTTATAAATCAAGATTTAAAGCAAAATAATAACTTCACTGTTTGACACTAAACTAACAAACTGACAGCTCGCTCCTATACAAAGTGACGGCGAGGGGCGCTAATAAGGTGATTTTTGCAAATGTATTCGTACTTATTTGAAATAGTTCCAGTGTACTAAAATTGATGAAATTTTGGGTTTGGGTTCCATTTTTAATGCAGATTGCGAATATACATTTACCTCAATACCCTTAAAGAACCCATTTTTCAAAATTAAAGAACCCAATTGGTTAAATTCAAATCTTCTGGCACAAGTTTTCAATAAATTGTCGATACATGACAACCAACGAGCTAATAGTTCAGTGCCAACATTTCAAAGGGGCGTAATTGCATTTGTAAACAATGGCTTTAGCCGTCGATTTCTCGCGAATAAAAGCTCACTCATGAAAAATAATGACACCAGCAGGTAGAGGAATGTTTCCTCTACCAGCTAGCATTGTAATTTTGGAGAGGTAAGATTTCATTCGCGAGAAATTGACGGCTAAAGTCATTGTTTACAAAAGCAATTACGCCCCTTTGAAATGTTGGCACTGAGTTAATGGATATTGAATAACTAGTCTAATTGAAACATTTCTCATGATCATGAAGCTTTTCTAAAATCATCAGAATTGTTCAATTCGAAGCTCGAACGCGCATAACAAAAGATAACACTGATAAAGCATCAACAGTCAAGCCACTTGCCAGAAGCAGTTGCAACTCTCGACACAGTACATGTTTATCACAATAGGGGAAAAATCTACTTCGGCCTAATCGCCCATTCCCGGCCTATCGAGCACAAAACATCAAATATATCTATGATTTCGGCAAGAACGTGTCAAACAAACGTTTGGTACGATGCTTCTATTCAATAGCTACAAGACGAAGTGTTGAAGAACGCAAAATAAGATCTCGAAACAAAAGACGCACTTGCAGTGTACAAAAGGCGCACGCAAATTCACTTTTATTTCCGTTCGATAGGCCAAAGAGAATCCCAATGGCGTTTCAATGGCTAATAGACCCATGGAAATCCGTAGGCCAAGTTGAGCCGCCAGAAGCAGTTTTGCATTTTCAACAATAAACGAATATTTCGCGACCCCTTAACAGAACTAACGGTACATTTGGAAAGGTAAATAAATTTGGAAGCCATCTGAATAACATTCCGTTTGGTGCTAAATCACGCCAGATTAAGAAAGACTAAGTCCGGGTTGTGCTTAATAGACCGGGAATGGGGTAGTTAACCCTATGTTCTTAATCACCGAAAAACTACGTAGGCGGGGTTTTACCTCCAGTTGTTCATACGACTTTTCCAGTAATGTGTTACCTATTTCTGACTTAATTTATTTATCAACTCTTAGTGACGACAGTCTGATCTCGCAACATAGTCAGTATCATAAAATGCTTATTCGTGTGCATAAATTTCGAAGCTCAGATCGAGAACGAAGATAAGCGCAGAAATGGGTCACATCTAAACTGCCGTTGAAAGCATAACTGTCCCATTGTTATATGCCGGCTTTGATCCCATATCGGTCCCAAACTGGAAAAAGTAGGCATTGAGAAAATGGCAATCGACGTTACAAAGTGCAATTCCCATTTAAATGTTTGAAAAATCATAGTAAATTAATTGGTAATACTTTCAAGCTGAATTCAGTTACAATGAAGCTTGCATGTTTTGTTGTATTAGCAAAAAGCAGAACTGTAGCTCACGATCAAAGTCCGTAGTTGTATCACGTTATGTGAAAGTAGATTATAGGCAGCTTAGCAGTTCTATAGAACATGGGACACTTGTGCGTCCACCGGCTGAATCGGGATCAGGTTTCCGGCAGCGGTGAATTTTTTTTTGGAGTACCTATGTAGGTTATATAAAGAACCGGTACATTCGTGACTGGTTGATCAGTTTCGGCAGTGCGATCATCATCATGAGACAAAACCTGGTGGCGGTGGTGGTGATTTTAGCGGTGATAGCAGTAGGAAATGGTTCTTCTGAAGTGATCAGGTTGTTCAACTCAAATCCATGGATGATTGATTTTGGTGACTAGCGGTGAGGTTGCATTGTTTGAATTATTCCAGGTGGAATGATGATATATTCTTCGATGAGTATGACTGCGCGACGAAGGACAAGTTCACGATGATCGTGCACGGATGGAAGGAGAGCTGCCAAACGGAATGGGTTGTTGATATGCTGTCAAATTTTACGGTTCTTCGAGGAGGATGTATCATCTGTATGGACTACAGTAAGTACTCTATGACGGAAGACTACTTCGGAGCGCTTGTACCCAAATTTGAACTGGTGGTGGACGCTTTACTCGGGAAGCTGAAGGAAGTGGAGAATAGAGGTTTCGATCCAGCGAACGCGCACCTGTTCGGGTTCAGTTTCGGCGCTCAGGCGTCAATAGAAGCTGGCAGGCGGTTTGGATTCCGGAAGATCGATCGGTTAGACGGTGTGTTCTGTGGATCAATTTCAGTGCGGTGCATGTCATGAATAATTTGATTGATTTGAATTTCAGTATGTGAACCGGCCGGGCCGGGTTTCGATTCGGATCGCGTTTTCTCCTCGCTGGAAATGAAGGCAGCAGCGAAAAATATCCAGTGTATCCACACGAGCATCGACAAGGGAACGTTTCGACGCGAATGCCACCAAGATTGGAACATGGGTAATTGCGGTGCCAATCAAGTGGCAGCTGGGCCATATCCGAAGGGATCGCACGGCCTGTGTCCCTATTTCTACAACAGTGCGTTCCAGAATGAATTCCGTGCCATCCCAAAACCAAACGAGTGCTCGTCGATTCGGGCCGTTGCCACTTGGCCGGTCAGCTTCCGGATGGGCTTCTTTTGCGATACGACCAGGTAGGGAGGGGCAGCGATTTCCTGGAAAGTCAATCAGAGAGCTAACATTTATTTCGATTTGCAGTGGCATCACCGGGGACCTTTACGCACGAACCACCAAGGCGTACCCTTATAACGAGCTACCCAATGAAGTTTAATTGGCGATTTTAAAATTACGACAACGTGGGATTCCTTCCTTACTCGAGCAGCTGCTTTCCAGTATTCTAATTTGTAAAAGTTTACCAATTAGGTGACCCTTGAGGGAGAAGGGCCAACAGAGTCCCAATCCGATGGGTGTTAATTACATCGATAGGAGAAGAAAAAATGATCAAAACGGGTGGTAATAAAGAAATCGTGTTGAACAAAGATCGTTTCGGCATGAAATCATCTGCTTACGGTTGGCTTTGAGTGACAGAGTTGGATTTATTACTTCACTTATTAGCTATCCTCATTGACGTATCTGCCCCATCGATGCGCAAATATCAATATTTAATACTTTCCCTCATACAAAATATATAACCAGCTTTGATTTTCACCTCGATTGTTAAGCATTATCGTTTCCATTATTCATCATTTGGTTATAACTATTGGTTGCCTTAATCTGCTTAGTTATAGTTACTAGAGCTTTACACTTAACATTAAGCGTTTCAAGCGTTTGTTACAAAATGTGCTGCGACAGAAAAAAAAGCTATCAGCCTACATGTTTGCTTAGAATCCTTTTATCAATCAGTCGAAATGTTTGCTTGCAAAGGACCAAATTTTTACACTTTACTAGCGTGCCTGCTTCTACTAGAATGATTATTGTTTTGTTTGGTTTGCTAAAACTTTTAGTATAAAAATATAGTGCTTTTCCGTTTACATCTAGTCGTAGGAATTGTTTGAATAACCAGCTTTTACATTACATGTGATGATTACTGTTAGCTGTGAGCGTTCGATTATTTTTTCGGGAATTGGGCTGATGCTAATTTTATTTTAATTTTGTGTCACCCCCCCCCCCCCCTCCCATGACCTATTAAAAAAATGAAAAAAATTTGTTTTTTCGTCCCTTGTTATTTATGTTTTGCCCTTTGCTTGACCTATTTGAGTGATGTTGAAATCAAAATAAAATTTGCATCAGTCTTATCTGGAGAGAACAAATCTTACCTAACTTTTAAACCTGCGGCCACAGACGTATTGCGGAGTGATTTATGCGGTTATTAACTGACAGACCCAGGAAGCGTGCTTGTTCAGAGCATCGCCACGCAGTTAATATAAACGAACCATCCACAATCTACTGAAAGCTTCAGGAAAAAGCGAAGTAAGAAGCTTTCAATTACTATTTGCCCATCAACGAAGGGTATAAACAGTGATGTAGTTTGTATATTTGTATGTGTTGTGTGATGTTTTGTTTACCTTAAGCATGTTGATCTACACTCATGTTTTGTTTGTCTGCAGATGACATCTGATAAAAAATAAAATAAAATAAAAGAATAGACGATCACAAACCGTGATCTGCTTCTGGTAGGTTACGAAATCGATATCTGGTAAGTTAGAGTAATACAGGTTAATTTATTCCGATGATGATTATTTCTTGTTAAAGTAAGTGTGACGAATATAACATAACATGTTTCCGATCTAAGCCCTAATAGAAAATAACCATACAAAGAGCTTAACGACATGTTCGTGTTATCATCCAAACCATTTGTGGGATAATTTTACCATCCGGGTTACCGTTCGTTTATGGTATTTGTTTATCAGAGCAGTGTTTTCTTGATGATGTCAGCCACCTTTTAGAAAACCTTTAAAACTTTACTTCAAAACCCGTGCACTTTTTCATTGGTTTTATGGTACCGCAGTATGTGAAATTTTCAACTGGAATTTAACTGGCCTATGCGCAAAAACAGCAAATGGGTTCAGTTTTCTTGGACATTAAGGGGGCTTTTGATTCTGTTTGTATCGATGTCCTTTCGGATAAACTCCACGATAGTGGGCTTTCACCAATTATGAACAACTATTTGAGCAACTTGTTGTCTGAGAAATATATGAGCTTTTCTCATGGAAACTCGACAACTTCACGAATTAGTTACAAGGGTCTCCCCCAGGGTTCATGTTTAAGCCCCCTTCTTTATAATTTTTATGTAAAAGACATTGATGGTTGTCTTGATGAAAATTGCTCGCTAAGGCAGCTTGCAGATGACGGAGTTGTGTCCGTTATAGGGCCAAGTGCACCGAACCTGCAAGGACCATTGCAAGATACCTTAGACAATTTGTCTACTTGGGCTATGAAGCTGGGTATCGAATTCTCTCCGGAGAAAACTGAGTTGGTTATTTTTTTCTAGGAAGCATCATCGTGCACAATTACAGCTTCAACTAACTTACTTAAGGGTCCTGTGCACCACCAGCGGTGCAAAGGGCCAACGTGAAAGACTTCCATCCTGGGCGGCTGCTCGCTTTTGCCTTGACCTGGGCCCAGGTCAGATTCCTATCGACTTGCTTAATTTCCTTATTGAAGGTCCGCCGCCATGAGCCCCTGGGTCTGCCTCTGCTGCGATGTCCTGCCGAATTCCAATCCAGCGCTTGCTTGCAGATTTCGTTTCCGCCCACCTCCACTTTCGCTCTCGAATTTCTGTTGCTATCGGCTTATGATGACATCGACGATGGAGCTCGGCATTCGAGATCCAGTTGTGAGGCCACCAGGCACGAGTTATATACCGCAGGCATCGGTTGATGAAGACCTGCAGCTTTTGAGTGTTCTCCGCTGATACACACCACGTCTCGCTGGCGTATAACAACACAGATTTCACGTTCGAGTTGAAAATTCGGATTTTGGTGCGTTGACTTATCTGGTTGGATCTCCATACGTTTCGTAAACACGCAAAGGCAGCCCTAGTCTTCTTGATTCGTGCACCTATGTCGCTCTTGGTCCCGATATTGGAAACTTTCGACCTTCTCCACTGCTTGCCCCGCTACCGTAAAGTTGGAATGGTTGCCCGTGTTGACATCCAACGATTTGGTCTTGTTAGTCTTGCTGACGTTGATGGTGAGACCCTCCGCAGAGGAGTGTTCGGCTAGGTCATTGAGCTTACTCTGCATATCAGAGCGCCGTTGTGCTAGTAGAGCAACATCATCAGCCAAATCGAAGTCGTTGAGATGCTCCATGGTGATAGGCTGCCAAAGCAGCCCACGGTTCGGTACACGGTCAATTGCACCTACCATGATCTCGTCGATTACGATGAGAAACAGTAGCGGTGATAGTATACATCCTTGTCTCACACCAGCGACTACCCGGATATGGTCAGACAAGGCTCCGTTATGCAGAACTCTGCACGTGAAAGCGTCATACTGCGCTTCGATGAGGGCGTCTCAGGGCGCCTCACAGATTCTCGTGATTGAGACGGTCGAAAGCTTTTTCGTAGTCAATGAATACCAAATAAAGGGACTCTTGGAATTCATTGACCTGCTCCAGGATGAAGCGGAGCGTAACAATATGGTCCACACAAGATCTTCCGGCACGGAATCCTGCCTGCTGCCGTCGGAGAGTCGCGTCGATCTTCTCCTGTATCCGATTCAGGATAACTTTGCACAGAACTTTGAGAACAATACACAGTAACATGATGCCTCGCCAATTGTCGCATCCAGTCGGCCGGAAAAGTCGCGGTGTCCCAGATATTACAGAATAGTTGATGCAACGGAGCATGGGGTCAGCTTTGAGCATCTCTGCTGATATGCAATCGACCCCTGGAGCCTTGTTGGATTTCATGCTTCGGATAGCTGCTTCAATCTTCTGCAGTGATGGGGCCTCGGAATCGACGCGAGTGATGCGCCGCACCCTAGGCGGATCATGCCGAGATGTTGATGGCTGGTTGGCCGTCGAAACTTGAAGAAGTTGTTCGAAGTGCTCAAACCAGCGTTTCAGCTGGTCAGTTCGGTCGGTAAGCAATTGTTCAGTCGTGTCCTTCACTGGCATCCTCGGGTTCATCCTTGCTCCACTCAGGCGTCGTGAGATATCGTAGAGGAGGCGTATATCGCCAGTGTTTGCGGCTTTCTCCCCTTCGTCGGCCAGGGAGTTCACCCACGCTCGCTTGTCCCGTCTGCAAGAGCGCTTGACTTCCTTCTCTAGAGCCGAGTACCGTTGACGGGCTTCGTTCTTGGCTCCTCTGGTTCTTGCCCGCTTTATCGCGGCTTTTGCTTCTCTACGCTCCTCAATCTTCCGCCAGGTTTCATCTGTGATCCACTCTTTCCTCTGAGTGCGCAGCTCACCCAAGTTGTTCTCGCTTGTTTCTATAAAGGCATTCTTGATGGCCGTCCATTGTTCTTCTACGCTGCCATCTTCTGGAACGTCCGCAGCTCGAGTCTCAAGTTCTTCAACAAAAGACCTTTTTACCGCTGGATCTTCAAGTCGGCGTGTGTTGAACCGCCGCCCGAGTCTCTCCTCCCGTCGCTGGATCCGCGCCATGCGTAGGCGGATCTCGCCGATTAGAAGGTAATGGTCAGACGCGATGTCGGCGCTGCGTTTATTCCGGACATCAAGAAGGCTCCGTCTCCATTTTCGGCTGATGCACATGTGGTCCATCACGGGAAACCCACGTGACTTTGTGCACTGGCCGATGGGGGAAGAGCGAGCCCCGATCATCATGTCGTTATTGCCACAAAATTCTGCAAACAGCTCACCGTTCTCGCTCATTTCGCCGAGACCATGGCGTCCCATGACACGCTCATAGTCCGTGTTGTCGGAGCCGATCTTCGCATTGAAGTCGCCAGTGTAGATCTTGATGTCACCCTTTGGAACCTTATCCACGACGGCATTCAGTTGACTGTAAAAATTCTCCTTGTCCTGTAGCTCGGCAGCATCGGTTGGCGCATAACATTGGATTATGGTAAGGTTACGAACCCGTGTTCTAAATCTGGCAACGAGTTTACACCTTGCACAAAGTTTCTTAAAAAGACTTCATCTTCAATGTTTCCATAGGTGTTCATCAAATTTAACAAGACATAAAAAAGTTATTTTTTTTATCTGAGTGTATACCCTCCTTAACCAAATTTTTAACTACTTAAATAAAGTACTTAAAAAATAAAGAAACATTCTAGAAGACAACAAAAAGCTATACTCAATCGTTTTGTCGCAAATAGCCATGTCCCACTTTTTTTGAATTCGTCCCACTGTGTGTAGGCGCCTAAATCAGTTAATTGTTTCAGTTTCAGGGTGTTAATTGAAAATACATGATACTCCACTGCTTTCATTCAAATTTGGACTGATTCAAGTCAGCAAATGGGAGCTCAATGCAAATTGCAATATGTACAGAGTAATGACAGTTTAAAGTGAGTGTGTGTTCGAAAAATGAGAAAGAAATAACCAACGCAAGTAACCTACCGGCTATGAGCAGACCAGCAAATACATTTCTTATTGTCTCGGCAGAATAAACTAGGTCCAAATAATTACAACACAACGCATATCAATATAGGTGGGTACATATTAATAATAATGCTTCCCTTTTCTCGTCTCAGGCAACTTCTATAACCTAATCGGCCTATTCCGCAATCATAACTGACAGTAATGAGCTTACATAAAGATATACCTAAACTGCAGCATAATAATAGCAATAAGGAAAAAGCAACTCACTTAGAAATGCGACTGCGCCTGCTCCAACCGACGCACAATGTTCTGGTAGAACTCGATCTGCGCTCCGATAAAGTTCCGCAATGTGTCCTTGAGGTGGGTGTCCCGCTCCTGGCGGAAGTGCGCCATCTCGGCGAGGACCGCGTAGGACATCACATCCACCCTCCGGTTGACTTCCGCCAGCTGGCTGTTCTCCATCTTCTGCTCGGCCGTTAGCTTTTCGCACTCTTTCCGCTTCTGCATGCCGTTCCGGTACTCGTTCAGACAGTCCGGATAGGTGTTCAACAGTCCCCGGTAGATGTGCAAGCGATCCGAGAAGGGAATGAAATCATGTTTCGGTTGGTCGGCGTACATCTGACCGATGCTGATGAAGATTCCGGCCGCATGGCCGACCGAGTTGGCCAAACTGATCTCGGTTTTCTGGCGACGTTCGTCGATTTCGAGAGATCGTGCCAGCTCCGATAGGCCTTCGCCAATACGCTGATAGTCCTGTTTCCATTGTCCCTGGAACTTTTTCGACTCGTCGCTGCAGATTTGGAACAGGGTCTTGACGGCGGAGTTCATCTGAGGAACGAATAGGGTGCACGCGTCCACCTGGGTTTCGACTTGCGAGGGGAGGAGCGTTTTGTCCGGTGGGAAGATTGACGCACAGAAGGTGGTTCCCACCAGGGGATCCTTCTCGGCCGAGCGTTTGCCTGTTTTCCATTTCTTCTCGTCGGTACACGTAAGGAAGTGCATCCAGACCGCGCAGGTAGACAGCACCGGATGTCGGCACATCCAATCAACGAATTCCTGCAGTTGCACACGACGATGCTCAACAAACTCTTCGTCATATCGTCCGGAAATTTGCTTATCCGGCAACGGTGGAATCGGAATCAGGCAGTACTTATTCAGCAGCCGCTCGTGAAGCCAATCGAAGTGTTTATACCGGCGCGATACTGGATGGTTGTTTAGCGAAGGCGTCAGCTGATAAGCGATGAAGCTTTTAAGGCCATTGAATTTCTTCTCTTTCTTTGGTGAATCTACTGTAACCGTGTAGCTATCGCGCATCGGTTTCCAAATGATTCCATGTTCCGTTTGCAGAATCTGCACCCGGTCGCTCTCGGACACGGCAGGTACGCTCAATCCCAGCAGATAGGCGTCGCCCGTTTTGGAGAAAATTTTGCCAGACGATGTCGTTCTTCTGGTTCCGCCAACCGTCATAATTGAAACTGTATCCCCATCATTGTTGTGCACCCCGGCAGGTGGTGCCGGCAAGTTGGCATTTGCATAGTAACTACTGTTTTGGAAATTCCCATTCTGATTATGGGCGCTTCCCGCTGCTGCTTCCGGTTTTCCTCCACCACTCGCTGGACCAATTTCCGAATACGTATCATTATCGTCGTCCCAATCATCATCCCAATCGTCCTGCTGTTCCCCCCAATCATCCGATGTCGGATCGTACCGATGTCCCCCTTGTTGTGCTTGCTGCTGCGGCTGCGGTGGTTGCTGCTGCTGCTGTGGTTGTTGCTTGACCGCCGGAATCAACGGTGGCGGTGGCATCTGCGGTGGTCCCGGATTGTTCGGCAGGACTTCCACATACGCAGCAGGGAACAAACCGCGTTGACCGCGGGAATTGGTGCCTTCCCACCATCCTTCGCCGACGTCGGTACTTGTGACCGACAGGATTTCGCCCGCCGTGATGGTGATCTCTGCCGAGTTGGGCTCCGCCGAGAAATCGTACAATACTTGCACACGCGACATTCTGCAAGTAAAAACGGAGAGAAAATTAAAATACGTTAGGGAAATCACGCTTAATTTAGAATGCTTTAAAACGTGCTAATATTTAAAGTTATGATCTGAATACGAGCAGAACAAACAACAACTCGCTTTGGCTGCATATAAACACTACGCTGATGGTAATAAAATCGTTGGTGGTATATTTTTGGTATGAGGGTGTGCAGCTCGACAGAGCAGATAAGAACCAAAACCGACAACCGACAACCGAAACAGTAGTAGGTACCGAATCCCCTTCCACTTCACAAGTGTTGCATTACCGCTCCTTCCCCGCCTTCTGCAATAAAAGCATCTACTTAACTAATACCTATAGTAACTGGATAGTGGGTAGGAATGGCATCGTAAACTGATACCGCTGGGAACTGGGAATAGGACGGCCGGCTGTCAGTGTGTTCTGATTGCAATTTTTCGGTGCTTCTTCAGAACGGAGCTGCAGACGAAACTACGTGTCAAAAAGTGGTGTATTATCGGTTTACTGGACGATGCCGATGGGGAAAGGCAATCTATCCCCCCAGCACTGTTTCATCTAGTTCATCAATTAGGAGCCAAATTACTGAGAACAACAACCAGTAACGACCACTATCAGCAGCTACGCTTTGGGGAGAGGGCAGTGCACTTTGAATGTTCCTAGTATTACGAGCGTCAAGTGAGCTACATATAAGCTATTTGTGTGGTGTACGGAGGATGGGGATGGGATCGACCACAAGTGGGCGAAAGTGTATTAGTAAAGGCTTTCGTTCTATTGAGAGTAATACGTAGTAATATCGTAGCTTTGTCGTCCCATACGGGGATACAGAGTGTATGATGTTTGAAAACGAGCTTGAAGTGTGAGAGTTGCAATTTTGGAGGTTCTTGTTGGTACCTACTACCGTAGAACCCCGTTAGTTTGAAAAGCTAAAATCGCAATTAATCGGCGGTCGTTTTGAATTTTTTTCTAACTGGTACCCCTACAGAGGTGTCCAATAGCGTTACGCACCAGTGTAGGCGAACCAGTTGAACAAAGTTGAACGCCGTTTAGTTGCGATTTTAGCTTTTCAAACTAACGAGGTTCTACGATATAAAGAAAGCGGGGAATTTATCATTGTTCACTGAAAATTTGATACATTTTATCCAAAAATTAGACCTGTCCCAATGATGAGCATCAAATTTCTTAAATAGGTACTTTTTTGTTGAATTCGTTCTATAAAATATATTGTTTTACTAATATCCCGCAATCATAACTGCTGGATATCTGTGATTTACAGAAATTTATCGAAAACTGTAAACAAATTTTACTGGCCGAAACTGTCAATGGCTGCAGCGTTGTCAGCACTAAAACATCGGAGAAAAGAAATAATTAGTGTTTTGAGTTCTTTATTCAAATATCTCAAATCTAACATGGATTTTTTTTTAATTCGCAAGATTACTTGAATGGCGGCGTTCGAAAAAAATCGATTTTTTGCTGCTAAAATGCGCCTAAAAAATCGAAAAGTTGGAATATCCGAAAAATCCTATCAAAGGTTTTAGATAATCCGTTTTTAAGTCGCGTACAGAAGAATCGAATAGTCCCGAGATCTCAGTCTCGCAAGGTAAAAAAACCAACAGCGGAAACATTAATATTTAACGCTGAAAATTTTCGAAATTAAAGCTGAAATGTTGCTTAATAACTGATGTGTTTCCGTTTGGAGAGAGATTCTTCTTTTCTAAAAAGATAAGTGTTGACTCCAGTATGTATCAAGTCCAACTGACCAACTCAGCACAGTGTTTATTTCATTTATTTATTCTCCTGAACATCACTTATCGCCTCACTTATCGTTTTCTCTCTTTCCGTTATTACCGCAAAATCTCTCAGAGGGTTTAGCTATTTGACCGATCATTACAATCCTTCCTCCTTTAGAACAAACATTAATTCATAAACAAACAAAAAACTATTTAATTTCGAACTCATGAATTTACATGAACTGATTTAACTAAATCTAACTCGTAACAGAATTCAGAATAAAGCATTTCAATAAATCGTCACTACTTTACATAATTTAATTGAATCTAAACTGCCCATAATCGCAAGTCAGTCCCATCTGTAAAAAACTGGAAATGAGAAAACGGCGTTCAAAGATTTTACAACTTTATTGAATGTTTCTAGATTTGTTTTGCTGGTTCCAGAGCAAAGGCCGGAACGTATTCCGGTGAGTATGGGTCTTCATCAGACCAGAGCTTTTCATAAACGTGCCAAACCCACCATGCGATAAATCAATTGATTATTCACATAATTCACATGATAATTCAAAAATAAGATCGATAAGAGTCATTATCAGTGACCAGCACCATGTTGGCCAAACCCGGACATGTTCCGGGTATACCCGAGGAAGTGGTAAATCCTTTTTAAATCAAAATCCATCAAGCGATACATCAAATCACATGAGAATTCAAAGCCATCCATTGGCGGTCAAACTGAGTATCGTAAGAGCTATATTGGCCACATCAGGACATGTTCCAGATACCCTAGGGGAAGTGGACAAAATCTGTCTTGAGACAAATCTCATGATGCGATGTGTTGTCTAACATTCCTAACATATTTTTTTCTAATGGGACTGACTTGCGGTTACTTTTCGGTGTGGGACAGTTTGACTTGGTATTGTTTTTCATTTTTCTTAAACAAACCACCTTTTTTCAATAGCACATCTCAAAAAACATAGAAAGATAAACTGAATAATGATGCTAACTCAAAATTGATTAAAATGCAGATGGGACTGACTTGCGATTACCGGCAGTAAACATATTCTCAATAATTTCCATACATTTTCTTAAAGTTTTGAACCTGATATTTTTCTTCTTGATTTTGTTGTAGCAAATCCCAGGACTCATTGATAATTCACTACTGTACACAATGCTACTGGTCTTGCCACTGTTCTTCCATAGTTGATTCAGCATTTTTCTTCGACCGTGTAAAGCTTCGCGTTGCAATGGGGCTACGTCTCGCTTGTTTTAATCCTCTGCTTCCAGAATCGGTATTTATTGGTACATCCGGAAATCCGAGAAACTCCTCGTCGGAATCATCGAGTTCTCTAAGCCGTTTCTTCCGCTGTATTGGCACTTGAAACGTCGTACTACTCGGCCGGTTGCCGACAATCCTTAGCTGATTCCGACGAGCGTTACAATTGTGCCTGAATTGGTGAAATCACATTTTGCTTCTCTAAAGAATCCAGATATTCAATAGCTTTTTCCCGTAATTTGAATGGCACATCATATGCTTTACGAAATATTGATCTTTCCTCTCTAAGCACAAGATCAGCTTCAAACTCCAATGCATGCTGTTGATCCAAATTTCGTTCAGTTTTTTTTGCTCAATGTGTTGATACTAATCACATTTCCAAATGTACTCCTCCAACTAGGATAAAAACTATCCAGCCAATTTCTGCCGAACAACGGAACAATACTCATCGAGCAATCAAGTATTATCAAAATTACTTGAAGCTGAACATTGTTCGCAAAAACATTGACGAAAATCTCACCAAGGATTGTCAGCTGTTGTCCATTAACGACAACTAAGCGGCTGCTGTAAATTGTAGCTTCGATGTGTTTAAAATACTTTCTGTAGGTCTCCAAGCTGATAACCGTGACTGCTGCACCACAGTCTATTTCCATAATCAGATAAATTCTTTCTACTTGTACCTCTACAAGACACGGTTTGCTAAACCGGCTGCTGGCTATCATCATACATGGACAATCATCTTCCTCCGAATCTTTTATCTGTAACCTTTTAAAATCATAGCTATCTATTTCTACCGGCGCTTCTTCTACGAATTTGACCGATTTACGATTATTTAATCTATAGCAATTACGCTTCACGTGGCCTTTCTTTTTGCAAAATTACAAATTAGTTTACGTGAAGGTTCTCATTTCTATAACTATAATGATTCGAATAACTGGTCCTCATAATAATGTCGACGATCATATCGATTACTACCGAAATGTACACGTTCACGATCCCTGCTTGTGCTCCTGCTTCTGCTGCGATATCGCCTTTCGTAACCACGCGATACAGATCTACTTCATATGTCCATACCGCTCCACTGCCTTTCATTTCCTAATCTGTATTTAACCGAATTCACCCCACTGAAAACCCGAAGTAATTGCATTTATTCTGATGTTCGAAAAAAAATAACAAAAAATACCCTTTTTTAGAGATCTTAACAGGTGCCTCTCCCCTAAAGGTCTTCAAGTCCATAAGCCATAGAAACCTCTTCAAAACCATGATAAAACCGAAAATTGGGATGACTACAATCCTGAAACTATACCTAACGATCACCTGCTGCTGAAAAGCTCTTAAATGTTGATCGATCGATTAATCAAAGAGAAATTCTGAGGAAAGCTGCAACGAAATATGGATAATAATTCCTAGAGAATCTAATTCTTAACATGGCAAAAAAATTCATTGCAGAATTTTTAGCAAGTGTGAGGATAGTGTTAAGAGAATACCTACAATAATACATTAGAATGTTGAAGAAATATCGAAAAGTTTAGGAGGATTTGGCTGGAAGTATTGGGCATTTTTTTCAATTAAACGCTGAGTAGTGTTCCTGGAGATTCTGATGAAATCCCCAAGGGAATTCTAAGGAGAGTTTGAGGAGAACTCCAAAAGATGCTCTTCAACAGCATTTTGAGAAGCATTTCAAGGAAATTCTGAGGAAAATGTACATGGAATTCCGAGGAGAAACATTTCAAGGAAATTCTGAGGAAAATGTACATGGAATTCCGAGGAGAAGTTTTCTGCAGCGAATTACAACGTTTATGAAGAAAGTTTCTAGAGATCACCGAACAGAATCATAAGATTTTTTAGGGGAATCCTCGTAATTCTGAAGACATTTTTAAATGATCCTAAGGAAATGCTTGAGAAATGTGCAAACATATCCTAAAATATATTTCAAATAAATAATTTGTTCAAGTTTTAGATTCCATACACAGAAATTTAAGATCCAAGATCAACTAAAAATGTGAAGAATCGGAGACTTCAATTGAGAACAAATTTCAAGATCCTTGTCTCAGAAAACTTTTCAAGACTAGATTCAAAATTCTACGAGAAAAATACGAAACATCGAACTTTGAATTTTTTATTTAAAAAAAATATATACTTTAAATATTCATGTTTGTGTTGCTTCTGCGTGAAGTTAACGATTTTACTTAGTTGAAGATGCTAAGTTTCAAATAACAGACTTAAAGTGGTCATTTGATACGATAGATGAGGAGATGAAAGCGCATACAAACAGACATAACTCTTAGAAGAAAATTCTTCAAAAATATCGTCAAGCGTATTTTGCATGCGCACCAGCACCATCTATCATCCACATTCCCAAGCAATGTTTTGCAACCGGAGCATCCCTCGTGCATGCAATTTTTTCACTAGTTGCTTTTCCCTCGTTCTGTCAACGCGTCAGCTGTGTTGAATAAAAACAAAACAGATGGAAATCAGTGATGTCGGTTCTACAAAATTTTCCGAAGATCTATAGAATTGATTGAATTCTGCAGAAATACGGATCCGTAGGAAAAATTCTCAGAAGCTAAGACTTTTGTTAGGGATTTGTTTTGTTTGCTTAGTTTGCTTTTTCGTTTGCTGGAAACAAGTTTTTAAACAAGGTAATGCATCACTTATTAGTGCCCTTTCTACCAGCGCTCATCACTTCAATGTGTACACAGAAGAAAAAATAATATGTATCAATCAATGATATTCATGGTGAAGTATTGAACATCAATAACTGGTAAAATTGATAGAATATTACAGCATGATTTGTTCTCGAATTCGATGTACATCGTACAACGTAATATTAGGAACGGAATGACTAAGGTGCAGCAGTTTTGTGTAATATTCAACAACTTTTTTTTTTCTGTATTCGTCAGATGTGGTGTGTCTCCAGTGGGATGCCTCGATTTTCAAGACATCTACTAACTAGACGTGAAAAAGAACTGACATCACTGATAAGTTCGAAATGTGGTGGCTTGCTCAATGCTTCAGTGGCGCCACCATGATAAATGCAAGCACACTCCCAACTAAAAGATTATTTGCGATAAATGTGATTGTGAGTGTTATGTCTCTTTGTCTGTGATGAAAGTATAGAGTTGAGAGTTCCGTTAGAGTTCTGGCAGTGTGAAAATTGTATATAGAGTAGAAAGCTAGCACGGACAACTTTGAAGGAAGGTACGAATAGGGTTGATCATCTCTCTTTACCAAACTCCCCAGTTGGAGAGGGATGGTGAGGGGTATCCCCCAGAGCCGCCGTCAACGCCAATTGTTACCTCTACTACTATATGTGCTCCTGTCATCGTCGACTTGACGATCTCGAGGAGACACGGTTAGGGGAGGTGCTGCTACTGCAATGACGTTTATATAAGGTCTGGGGCAACAGGCAGCTTGCTGGTGTTAGAAGCAATTAGAAATACATCACTTATACCAATTAGCCTTTTGACCCAAACCTTGTATAAAGGACATTGCTGCTACTGTGCCTTTCGGCCAATTACAGTATGGAGATTAAGGACGTTTAACGCACGCACACTAGCGAGTGCATCGCCGTGTAAAGTAGTTTATTTTTTTTTTCTCTGGCTAACCTAAAAAATGTATGAAATTAGATCTGTCAAAATGAGTTTGACAACGGTTTGTTATGTATTTTCCTCGGATTTTCACTAACACGCTCTCACATATCGCATCAATACAACTGGACGTGAAAATCTCTATGATTGATGGTAACCTCCCATCTATTGTGGGTATATACATGGTGATACAGCTTTGTCACTATATGGGTGGGGAGGTCGTGGGGAAGAAAAGTACGGCTTTAAAGCAAATTGTAAACAAACTCGGTCGCTGTACCATACAAAAATCCAACATGGCTGAATCAAGAATTTGAAACATTAGAGCACCTATATATAGTCACCTTGCTCCCATCTAGAGTTATGTACTTTAACTATGGGGGATACGTTTTCGCGTTCATAAAAACCGAAATTTGAAATTTTCATTGTCAATTTTTTTTCGTTATATCGAGACTCGACCATTGACCAACCGTCGTGACAGCTCAAAGAAGGTACATTCAAATTCTTTCCCCAGACGCCATATTTAAAATACGTTAAACACTACCGCCATCTAGTCATCGGATCGCGTCATATCGTGAGTCACACGTAAAATCTCGCGTAAAATTTATATTGACTAGGTTTGCGTCTCACCTTGTTTGACAGATCTGGTCGCCCATTTGACAGATCGAATCGCTCATTTGACAAATCGAGTTGCGGACAAACCAAGTTATCTTAGCAATCTCAGTAATCAAAAGTAACAAAAGTAATCTAAAAGAAACAACATAATTTTCATATTTGGGTTGTTTAGGGGTATTGAGGTAAATACTAGTAGCATAGAGATAACTCTAAGACAATTAGGTCGTGTAGAAACGTGCTCAACTTTTTGGCTCACCTCTGGTACTATCTTCGGTCCCAAGCTTGTCGAATCACCCCTCGAAACATAGGAAAAACCAATAACCCCTCATTTTATCTATCAAACTTTCATAGCGAATCAAAACAAACATAGTGTAGTAATAGAATTTCAACTAGAATAGGGTACGTTAATCGTTTGCTTGGGACCAATAGGCTACTAAAGTGGTGAGCCAATTTAAAATCGTTAGTTTCGTATTGATTGTTGCTAGTAGGGTGAAAAGTAACCTCCTTGACCACCAGAATGCACTGCTACTGCAAAAAAGGTTATGGTGCCTTGTAGCATAGAAGTAACTCTAAGACCGGAAGGTCCCGAAGAAACGTGTTCAACGTTTTGGCTCAGCTCTGGTACTCACTTCGGTCCCAAGCTAATCGATGCACCCCTCGAAACATAGGAAAATCCACACGGTCAGAAAAAATACTCAAAATTAAGTTAAAAAAAAACTCAACGTTGGGTTCTATCATTTGAGGTCCGCCGTTGAGTGAATCAGAAAAGCGGCGTTGCTTAAAATTTACTCAACTATTGAGTAATAATAAATGAACTCAAATATAAGTTTATTTTCATTGAGGTTGCTCTTATGCGCCTTTAACCATTTCATTTTCACAAGCGTTGATAGACGAGTGGTCAACACACGGGCCCAGTAATCTCAACGTCCATGGTTCGGTTCCAGTCTGCTCCGTTTTATTATGTTTTTGTCAACTTGGTCAATGTGGATTCATGATCAGGGTTACTCAAAATTGAGTTTTCTTCTTTAACTTAATTTTACCTAGCCCCACGGAAGCCACGTGATGAGTGAAAGGAACTCAATTTTGGGTACTTTTTTCTTACCGTGCAAGAACCCCTCTTTTTATCTGTCAAACTTTCATAGCGAATCAAAACAAACATAGTGTAGTACTAGAATTTCGGCTAGGATGGGGTACGTTAATCGTTTGCTGGGGACCAATAGGCTAGTCAAGTAGTGAGCCAATTTAAAATCGTTAGTTTCGAATTGATTGTTGCTTGTAGTCCGTTCATATTTAGGCAGACATGCCAAATTTCAGTGCGATACTGTTTTTAGTTTTGTTTTGACAGCTGATTGTTGTTGACGTGTTTGACATCATATTGAGTATGGATAGAAACGATTTTCGTTCTCTCATAAAACATTATTTTTTGAGAGGCAAAACAGCGAAGGAAACAAAAGAAAAATTGGATAACTATTATGGACTAGTGCTCCGTCAGACTACACCGTCAAATATTGGTTTCGAGAGTTTCGTGGTGGCCGCAACTCCACTACCGATCAAGTCCACAGCGGCAGGCCCTCCAATGTCAAAAAATACATGAAATGGTGTTGGCTGACCGGAAAGTGAAGGTGCACGAGCTAGCAGATACCGCAAGGATTAGTAAAGACTGTAAGGCGCAAAAATTGGTCGACCAAAAATCGTTTCTTGCAGTCAAAATTCATATCACAAAAATCTTCTTATTTTTCTTTTGGTAGTTCAATTCATATATTTAAAGGAAAAATGTTCGTTTATTGTATTGGAGTGCCAAATCCTAACTGCCGTGCCTTCCACTTAACCCCTTCCATTAAAATTTGCACAGTGGTCTCATCGACCTTATTCGCCGCCGAACGCCAGTTAGATTTAAACTGCTGCTCGTTTTCCATGGATTTATTATTTTTTTTTTAGATTCCGTTTGCCCAAGGCCCAATACCGTTCGATAGTGCGGAGTTCTGGGCTGTTGGGAGGGTTTTGGTCGTTGTGTACAACAACCACGTTGTTCGCATCGTACCACTCGATTGCCTTTTTCCCATAGTGGCAGCTCGCCAAGTACGGCCAGAACAGCACAGGTCTATTATGTTGCTTTAGGAATGGTAGCAGCCACTTTTCCAGGCACTCCTGGACGTAGATCTC
Source organism: Ochlerotatus camptorhynchus (assembly GCF_037179485.1). Classification (NCBI taxonomy): domain Eukaryota; kingdom Metazoa; phylum Arthropoda; class Insecta; order Diptera; family Culicidae; genus Ochlerotatus; species Ochlerotatus camptorhynchus. The sequence continues at coordinate 4,521,454 of NW_027040766.1, read as the reverse complement.
TTGATTGATGGTTTCTTTTCATCGCACCTTGTACATTATCGTTATCTGCATTAAAAATGGAACCGAAATCCAAAATTTAATCAATTTTGGTACACTGGAACTATTTTAAATCAGTACGATTACATTAGCAAAAATCATCATCTTGGCGCCCCTTGGTGGGACTTTGTATGGGAGTGAGCTGTCAACGAATAGATTTAGTGGCAACGATTTAAATCTCGATTCAAAAATCGAGATGAATAGCTACGGAATCGATAAAAATATCGTTTTGTTCAGAAAACGAAGCTCTATCAGATGCTGTTTAAAAAATTGGTAGCGTAAAATACCCCATTTCCGGCCAATTAAGCACAACCCGCACTTAATCTTTCTTAATCTGGCGCAGTTTAGCACCAAACGGAATGTTTTTATTACTGATGACTTCCAAATGTATTTACCTTTCCGTATGTACCGTAATAGTTGATAAAGAGAAACCAATCGTTGAGATATTGTCAAAAGTCTAACACTGCTTCTTGACGCCAAACTCGGCCAACGGATTCTAAACTCGGCCTAACGCATTGAAACGCCATTTAAACGCCAATGAATTCACTTCAGCCTATCGGATGAAGATAAAAATTGATTCGGTCGGAGCGCTTCTTTTGTTTTCGGGAATAATGGGTGCAAACCTTCATATCACGCGTTCTCATTGACTTCGTTTGGTAGCTTATTAACTAAAGTATCGTATCAAACGCATAATTGACATGTTAACTCTGAAATAATGGATTTATTTAAAGTTTTCTGCTCGATAGGCCCAAAATGAGCGATTAGGCCGAAGTAGTTCTCTACCCTATATTTTTCAAAGTTAAACAACCCAATTGTATAATAATCAAAGTGTCGTGGTCGTCTGATAAGCACTGATCGGTACAAACTGTACATTTTCGAGCATAAATATTCACGGAATTACAGTTAAATGATGTTCATGATTAATTGCGAAACAGCAGGAAATGAAATTATTCATAAATTATTAACGATATTAGGGGTGTGTGGACTCTACAGAGTATTTCTCGGGTAGGCTATCTGAAGCTCCCTGGCCCCATTGCAACCCTCTAAATCCGGACCTGATCTAGTGAATACGCGTAGGGAATTTTGCTTACGAATCCACCCAATCCGTTTGTGGCCCTTCATATAATGGCAGGCTAAATTAAACTTGATTAAGTCAAACAGTGAGAACAGTCCACTCCACAGTTATCATCATCAGCAGCAATGTTTCAAGGGATTCGGTAGGCGGCGGCCACTTACATGTGACTACCGGCAGAATCAACTTCCATCGGTTGAATAAATCGCGTTTGTAGGAAACCTTTTACCGAGAGGATATTATTGCGAGACTTACTAAGCCGCAATTATTTCAAATAAATCACAACCGTTTTAACAATTAACTTCATTCTTTCGTTTGGTATGCGAATAAGCATTCGTATTAGTGCGGCGCGCTGACACATGTATTTTATTAGCAACTAATTAGCAATGTGACTCGAATGTCTGTTCGTTTGTGTGTAGTCACTGGTGCACCGTTATCGTGTGGCTAATTATGGGGATTCAGTAGAAAATCCCACTACAAACACGTCATCACTTCGCGAATTTCGACGCTTTCTAGTCGCAAAAATTATCCCGTGGATGACGTTGTTGAGTGCTGTAGCAGCAGTATAAAATTGTGGGTGAGACAAGAACGGAATAATGAGCTATCGAGTGAGTGTCATTCGAAAAATTGAAATATCGTGCGTATTTCCACCGCAAAGGGATACATCCGATATATCTCGAAATGAGCCGTCATCATCAATCACAGTGATCCAATCGAGGTCCGGTTCCGGCTGCTGCGTGCAGCATAAACGTCGGCTCGATTCCTCTAAATAAGCCATCCATGATGTGTGGTAATCAGATCATCATCATAAACATTGAATAATTGGTTTCATTAATTTAAACCGGTTATTTGTGGGAATTCGTCACCATGATTCGGGATCAGATGTGGGATCCTTTTTACATCATCCTTCAACAATGCACTGGATGACGATGCTATCAGGTTCAAGCGCAATAATGTTCTCCTTCTACAATTGGCAGTGGACATTTCAATAATAATGATGCCATAGATTTATGATGCCGATCGAGATAAATGTATGATGATTGTGACATGACAACACACAATTGGAATGCACCTGGCGTCATTTAGCGCACGAGTTGTTCAACAGCTGTTTGTTAGAATTGAATTGCTTTTCCATTTTCTTGTTTCTCGGCAAATCAATTTCGGTAATCCACTGCACCTGTCCAACTAACCGTGGGACAGAGCCGTTTAATCCAACCTTATCGGACACCAAATTTCATCGAGCCAATATCAGTTAGTAGCAACGATAGCGGTCGTTTATCCGCTTATCGTTTCACTATAACTATAGCAGTAACTTCCTTCTCCGTCAGTCATAGGACACCAACCGGCTTCGAGTAAATCTACCCCCAAGGTAATAATTTTGCAGCGAAACGGAAACGGGTGCGGGCAGCAGCGCGATATTCCAATTTTTGTACACGAAAAACTTTGGAACCCCCTTGTTTATTTCGATACCGTAAACAAGTTGAAACAAGTTGCTTAATTTTTGAACTATGCAACTTGTTCCAATACCCTTAACGGCTTCACTCTGAGTGAACGCTCAAGAATAATTGAATCGCTAATTGCGACTATCTGAATGCGAAATCGCATACATTACAACATCTTCTTGTAATTTACAAGTTCAAAATATCATGATTGAGCAACCGTGAATCCCAACTTTTTTCGTGTACAAAAATCGGTATTTGTGGCATCGCTGGCGGGCAGGAGGTGACATCACGTTGTTGCCTGCCTGTCATCGTCAGTGTTCTATTCTCTATTGTCCGAAGCAGCAGCAGCTTATTCATCCACCTACCTACCTATCCGTCATCATAGTCCGGAGCTTCGGGACGAACGGTGCTCTGATAAACTTCCACCTTTCAAGCCAGAGACCGGAGCACTGTTTTCAAACGAAACAACATTAACTAATTTATCCTTTCAGCAGCTGTACAGAGGTCCGTCACCGTTCCGTTATCGTCACCCTACATGTAGGAATGGGGGTTTGCGTTGTCGAAAAAGCATAGTCAGGGTAATAAGTGTGTGCAGTATGTCTGCCCGCGGGTGTTAGGTTGTAGTTTATCAAAACCGAAATGTGCACGCTTTTGCAGTGGAAGGTAGGTAGGATGTAGCTGGATGGAGTCGCCCTGTTAGAAATGTATTAAAATAAGATAATGGAGAGGGATTGTTGGAATTTCAATGAATTGGATAGTGCACTATTCCTTCGACAATGTGCACGTAGTCAGCGAAGTAAATGAACTAGCTGGATTTATTGAAGATCGTACCCACATATATGATGATGATGATGGTCCCACCTCTTACCCCTACAAAGGTTTGAGCTGGACGATTTATCTTTAAGATAATTAAATATGACATTTTAACCAGGTTGGCAAACAAAATCGAACTGGTTTCAGTTACAGATATAAATTCCCTCTAGAGTTTACAGTTGCTTCACAGCGATATAAATGTTGAAAAGCTCAGGCGTCCACCTCTTAGTTCGCCTTTTTGTCCACCTAAAATATTCATAAGTATTACAAGCAATCAAGAGTTAATGAACAATCAACAAAGCATCCTATTACACTAGTAACCCCGCAATCTGATGCTATCATAATTTTCAGCAATGTCAGGAATGCTCACGAACCCCCAACATTTGCCAGAAAACTTACTACTAACTCAAGGTATCTTCCAAATAAGCTTCAAAATTGCATTTTTTTTTTTATCAAATGTTAAATTCAGTCCTCTATATCCGTAATACGCGCGCGAGGCTCAAACCTTTGTAGACTACTATTTTTTTTTACTACTACTATTAAATCATATATCAAAAATCCATCATCACCATCGTGGCGAACAAAATAGTTTTTGCAGTGCTACAATAATTATTAAAAAGTCGTTATAACAGCTATCCATACAAAGTAATCCGTTAAAAATAACTTCGTCAAGATACATAATTTGTCAATTCATAAAAAAAATCACTGGATAACCGTTCAAAAGACAGTTTTAACGTGTGAAATGCAATGTCTCTTAAATTCTGCTCATGTTGTTGAACGTTTAATGTGTCTAGGCATCGAATTGAAAACATTTATTCCTTTAAAAAATAATGAATTCTGTGAAGCACAAGTCAAGAAATGTGGTGTTCTTATTTCATCCGCGTTTCTAGTATTATATCTATGATAGTCACTTCCTCTTTCAATTCGATCACACAAATATCGAGGCAGCAAACCGTTAACTACTTTAAAAATGAACACCATAGTCAAATATACAATTCTTTGCTTCACCGACAACCATTGTAAGGCGTCTAGCATCAAAGTTGAGGAAGTGAATCTATTACATCTCAAAATCAAACGCATTATTTTATTCTGCAAGCGCTGTAATCTCGATATTTGTGTTGCATTAGACAGAAATAAAATGGATGCACAGCAAAAAAATAATTTTGATATCACGTCAAAGTGGATGCACTACAATCATGTCGAAAATATGGTGTAATATTACTTGCTAAAAAGGACAAAATTATCATTAATACAATGCATGAACTGACATTACGCTGCTTTTACTGCATTTGTTTATTTATGTGGTCATAAAAATTACATGAAATTTTCGACATGATTGTAGTGCATCCACTTTGATGTGATATCAAAATTATTTTTTTGCTGTGTGGGCAAAAGTCTAGATGAGGAGAGATGATTGATTTGTATAGCTGTATTTTACTGGCAATAGTTAAATCGTTTTTCAATCGACAAAGAATTCCATACTTCTTGGCAATTTTCTTGATGACATTGTCAATGTGAGAGTTGAACTTAAGTTTGTCATCAATAATCACGCCAAGATATTTAATCTCCTGAACGCGATCAATAGTCTCATCATCAATTACAACAGAGACGTTCTCATTTAATCGATTCCGCGAAATTACCATAAATTTAGTTTTACTTGTATTCAATTTTAACTGCTTACACTTCAACCATCTACTTAGATACTGCAAATCTTCATTCAAGTGTGAGACGGCAACTTCTAAATCCTTAGCTGCAATGAATAACACAGTATCATCTGCAAAAAGGTTAATGTCGCAAAACCGTAAAACACGTCGCAAGTCATTAATATACATAATAAATAAAAGGGGCCCTAATACACTTCCCTGGGGCACTCCAAGGTTGTTCCCCACGGGACTGGAAACAGAATCATTAAAAACAGTCCGTTGAGTTCTGTCAGACAAATAGCTTTCAAACCATTTATATGCAGTACTCGTAATTCCAAAGCGCCTGATTGATCTCAACAATAAGGGCCTAGAAATTGTTTCAAAAGCGCGTTTCAGATCCAAAAAAACAGCAACAATCGTATCTTTACGCTCCAAGTTGTCTTTCCACTTTGCTAACACCAAATTCAATGCAGTTTCACAAGAATGACCTTCCCGATATCCCGATTGTTCTGGTATCAACAAAGAGTTGCTATTCAAATACTCCAACAGCTGGCCTTTAACAACAAGTTCTAAGATTTTCTCTAATGTGTGCAACATGTTGATGGGACGAAACTCTTCGGCTTTAATCGTTCCAGCAACTTTTTGAATAGGAACCACTAAGGATTCCTTCCAAATTTGTGGTACATGTCCATTCTGCAATGATTTATTAATAAGGTCCAGAAAGATGTGGCCAATGACATGAAAGCAATCTTGAATAACTCTAGCATTAACATTATCTACTCCAGCCGATTTTCCTAATGAAAAACAAATAACTCTAAGTTCATCTAATGTAATTGGGTGAAAAACTTCAAATCTGCAACTACTATTCACTGGCTGTTTTATTTCGTCAGGTTCATCGACCAATTCAATAGATTGATTAATCAATGAAACACTGTCTACGAAATAATCATTAAACTTAGATGCAATTACTTGTTCTGACTGTTCTAATGTGCCATTAAAAGTTATGGACCGCGGTTTGCAATTACTAGGTTTTAATAAAGATTTCAAAATTTTCCATAACTCTTTGCTGTTGTTTTGATGCTGATCAATCTTCCTTTGAACATATTCACAACGAGTTTTCTTTATCGATTGTGAATACTTATTACGCGCGATTGTGTACCTAGTCCAATGATTGTCATTATTAGATCTACAAAACTTTTTGTACCATTTGTCCCTTTTCCGTTTAAGACGCAAAAGATCCAAATTGTACCAGCTGTTCGAGTTTTTCAAAGAAACAAACTTTTGCTCAACTAGTTGATTGGTACACGTTTTCAAAGCGTTATTAAGAACAGCTGTAGATTCATCTAAGTTACCGGCCGCGAATGGAAAATCCAGGCTTCTCTCAACAAGATTTGAAACAGCTTGCTTCGAATATTTCCTCCAGCACTTCAATTTTACAAAATTATCGTTATCGTTAACATGGTCTAAGACATTAATCACTAAAGTCTCATGATCGGTTATTTTCAAATCAGTATCCGTAACTGAACAAATGGAATCAAAATTGGAATAAACGTGGTCAATTAAAGTTCTACTGTGCCTGGAAATACGCGTATATTCATTTACCGTTTGCTTTAAATTAAAAAACTCAGCTAAACGCTTCAAATGATTCGAATTATGGTTATCACGCCAATTAATATTAAAATCACCAGCCAATATATTTAATTTACTAGAATCAAGGAATGTCTCGAGCCAGTTCTCTAAAACTTCAACAAAACGCTGGTCACTAGAACTGGGAGAATGATACAAAACACCATAATTACCCATCTTCATGCCACGTACAACTGTAATGCCCAAGAACCAGTTGCCATCAATAACTTCGTTGGTACGAAGGTTGAATTGAACTGATTCTTTGACATAAATAGCAACACCGCCAGTGTGTCTAGAATGTGATAAACAAGCAGCAACAATATATCCCGGAATACTATACTGATCAAAAGCTTCAGTTTCTACAATATGAGTTTCAGATAATAAAACTAAAAGAGGACGTTTTTCCTCAACAATCTGACGTAATGCTACGTAGTTTGTTGACAACCCCGCAATATTCAAATATAAAAAATCGAATTGATTCACATTCCTGGAACTTGGCTGCTATTTATTGAAACGCAAGCTGCTTTTCTTCTGATCAAAAAGTCTTTTATAGAGCAAACATTCCGAGCTAAATGCGGCATGGTTGACGTCCAAGTTCATTTTTCGTTCTTTATTCATTTTCAAACAATTAATACATTTCAATACAGTTGACGTACACTCCGACGTTTTGTGTTGTTGGCTGCACCTAGAGCATCTATCACAATTTTTGCAATCCATGCTCTTGTGCCCAAATTCTCCACATTTGAAGCATCTCAACACATTAATCGCGGGAACTATCGAGCACCGATCAAACCCTACATTTACTTTTTTCGCACATAACAAACATTTATAAGTATCGACATCGACTTCAATTACAACACTAAACTTGTTATAAGTGAAGCGTGGATTTTCAAACATGTTCACTACTTTTACATCATTAATAGCGATGTCTTCATTTTGACTTTTTAAGTAGTCAATAAAGACATCGGAGGAAAACTGATAGCTCATGCCCACTATTTTCAATCTTGGCACCGAAGTGGGAACAACAGCACTATATTTTTCACCCAGATTGCTTTCAATACCATTTTTCACATCACTTACGTTTGCTCCTGTTGCACACTCAACAATAATGGAGCCATCTTTACCATTCCTAAAATTACTGATTTTGTGTGTTTTTGGATCCAACTGAGTTTTTAAAAACTTACGAGTATCTTCGCAAGGTTGTTTGGACTCTTTCGGTTTAATCACAATGACCGGACGAGTCTTACGATTATCTGGTTTGTTACTTTTACTATTACTGTTACTATTAGTTTTACTTTGACTAATACGACTATGTCTTTTTACAACATCCGCAAAACTCGCATTTTCTTGAAAAACAACATCATCATCATGATCACTATTACTAATTACTAATTTACGTTTTTTGCGTCTGGTATTTTTGTCCGATTCCGACTGAATCGTCCTAGATGAACTGCACGGATCATTCTTTACAGCTAATTGGTTTTCCGCATCAATTTTAAAAAATGAACTTTTCATATTATCCAATTTCTCACAAATCAAATTTTCAAGACCATTTACATTTATTCTAATATCTGCCATCCCGCTTTTAACCGCGATGTCCACCTGAGCAGCAATGTGATCTCGCATGCCAGTGATCGAGTCCGAGAGTTGAAAAACCTTCTTCATCTCTTCCTCTATCCTTTTGACGCGCGAGATCAGATCATTCTGCTCGTCACAACTCTGATCTGATAGACAACTATCACACTTGAACAGAATATTTGCATTATCTGCTATAAGCCTGGCCGCAGTCTTAGTGAGTGCCGCACAAGCGAAATGGAACGTTCCATTGCACGGACCTACACACGTAACTGGGAGCCCACTCATAGCAATAGACTGCTCGCATACATTACACACATCCATTCTACCAAATTAAACGCTAACACTGTTAGCAGCAGACATATACAGGGGAGGAGAACACAAAATAAAATTTTACCGCCACAGCTCACTATACAAATCAATAGCGCGCCGGGGGGAAAATACAAAATTAAACAAAAACTAGTTGCTAGGCAACCTTTCCTCTACTTATCCTGTTAGAAAAACACCACGGGCACGCGTTGGAATAATCCTTTCGCGGCACACGCCACTATTTCACACGAAATTATTAATTTATTTTCACAGCACAACTCAACAAAAACACTACTTTGTACGCCATACTACAAGTTTTTGAAGTCAATACGTTTCATAACATCTTCTAGCGCAATTCTGGAGGCAGGAAATACCATCGCCTTGTCAATCTGGTCGCCATAACTCTTCACGGACCATCACCATGTAAGCGGCATTGAAGTCGATGAATAGGCTGAGCTAGGGTTTTCATATTCACGATACTAGGAACTGCCACAAAAGTATTTTATCATACCTTGCCACAAATCAGAAAGTAGCGCTCGTTTGACAATAGCGTTCCCCTAGGGCATCCCACTCTAAACTTTACTTCGAATATTTATTAAATATTTTTAAATATCTCGTAAGTATCGCTAAGTATTTTTAAGTATTTTGTTTTTAGGTTTTATTTTCATCGTAGTAACGTTTGTTTATGACTGGTTGCTAGTGCTGTGTTTGTTGTTTTTTGCTCCATCAGTTCGATAATTTTAGTCGCGTGATCTAATCATTTTTTAGAGTATAAAATTAGTTTATTTGAAATGAAGTATGAATTCATTGTAAGAGTTAAGTATTTCAAATCTGCCTACGAAATGATATAACAAAAGTATGTTTTTCAGTGATCTAAAATGAGAAAGTACACCAAGTCTTTTTGATCCGTTTTCTCTAACATCAGAATCCTAGAAGACGATTGTGGAACCAAAGAGCTTTAAATGTGAACAGTCCCCTACAATTAAAGAACATTTAATTACTGTACAGTCAGTCTAGCCTGTTCATCATATGGAAGTGATTCATATTTGTGGAAGAATGTATGTTGTTGTTGACTGTATTTATATATTATGAAATAAAAGCTGAACACAATGAAACTGTTTATTCTCAAGACTACTAAACATTTCACAGACTAATCATAGTTTACCAAACCACCGAATCTATAAATAACAATAATTTGAAAATAGCAATTTGGTTTTTTAAACCATAAAATTAAACATGGAAAATGGAGCATTTTTGTAAAATTATCGTTCAGCTCATTAACCCATTTAATGAGCATGCCCCCAATATCGCCACATTTTTTTTATAATATGTGACGTAAAATCATTGTAACTATCCACTAGAAGCTAGTTCAAGCCTCTAAGGGAGCATCCATTAAGTACGTCACGCTCTGGGGGGGTGTTACAAATGTGTGACAAGCAATGCATTAGGTAGTGGAACAAAGTGACGAATGGGAAGGGGGAGTACATTTTCTCTAATTTTTGCGAAGAGTGCTTAATACATGCTTGCAACTCAATGGTTCCAACACTATTGGTTTTTTTTAGGGTGAAATAATAGATTTTCTTTAAACGAAATCTTTAGGACCATAATTTCCACATGGAAATGTTCAAAGTAAGCGTCTGTAAGAAAAATATCAGGTGAATTGAATGTTATGATAGTCAATTTTTATAACCGTTCTAAATTTTGTTCTGAACCGATTTTTCGAGTGAATTTGTGGGTGAAAACATCGGTGAAAACCTCCGTGAAAACTATACTTATAACAAGATAGCCATTTCCAGATCTGTATTTTGAACGATACTTTTAAACGAGCAATAGTCGAAAGGTTCCAATGGCCATCAGCATAGCTTCTTCCTGGGACTGGATCAAAGAGTCACGTACGGTCAGTGGCGTGTAGTTTATTCTATTAATATTGAAACTCACAACTGTTTGACACCGGGACTTCTGCGCCGTCTCTGAAGGGGACGTGTCTACATCCCTGACTGCTGGTCTAAGCCAGTCGGCAGTTGTTGGGGTGGACACCAAAGGCCTGTTTGGCAAATGAATTCGAAAGAGCACTAAATTACCGCAAAATCGACTTTGATGTGCTTTTCGCTTACCTGTCAGGCCTCGACTGGAATTGTGTCTACGACAGTGTGGATGTCCATGACATGGCCTCAAATTTGTGTACCATCATCCGCATTGGCAATTAGATTTCCGAAGAATGGGCGTACTCCAAGGAGGAGAGACAGGTTTTCTCTTCGTAGGAACGTTTAAGTTCAACCCAATGGTTGAACTTACCCGTTCCTAGCCTTAAGTTCAACCCAATGGTTGAACTTAAACGTTCCTACGAAGAGAAAACCTGTCTCTCCTCCTTGGAGTACGCCCATTTTTCGAAAATCTAAGAAAGAACGCAATCGGTGGCAACGTTATTTCCGGGCGCATAAATCCGTATTTGCAAAAGCTAACTTCAAACGAGCGAGCGACGGCTACAGAAAGTTGAATACTTCACTCTACAAATCACACGTTTTGAGGGTGCAGTTTGGTTTACACAGGAATCGTTTTGGGGTTTCGTAAACAGCAAGAGGAAAAGCTCATCAGTTCCGCCTAATGTGATCTATGATGGCAAAGAGTCCAATAGTGAAGAAGAAGCATGCAATTTTTTCGCGATGCATTTCGCATCCATCTTCGAACCAGTGTCATCGTCCGACGTCGAGGCCGAACTAGCTGCGTCAAATGTCGCGCTGGATGCAGTTGATTTAGACACGTTAGAAATATCATCTGCAATGATCATCGGTGCTTCAAAAAAGTTGAAGAGTTCATTTGCTCCTGGCCCGGATGGTATCCCTCCTGCTGTTTTCCGTCGCTGCGCATGCGCAGTAGCTGTGCCGCTAGCCTTAATTTTAAACCGTTCGTTTGAGCGAGGTGAATTTCCCATGAGCTGGAAACTATCCTACATGTTTCCTGTGCACAACAGTGGTGACCGACGAGATGTTAGAAACTACCGTGGGATAACCAGCCTTTCTGCCGCATCGAAGCTTCTCGAGATTGTCGTCAGTGATCAAATTCTACGCGCTACAAAAAAAACCACATTACGTCAGATCAACATGGATTTATTCCCGGTAGGTCTGTTGCTACTAACTTGCTGCATCTAACTACTACCTGTTTTTTCGGCTATGGAAGATAAAGCGCAGGTTGACGTTATCTATACGGACCTAAAGGCGGCTTTTGACAAAATTGATCATAAACTGTTGCTCTGCAAGCTATCGCGGTTGGGAACCTCAAATCGATTGGTGTCGTGGTTGCCATCGTACTTGGCTGGCAGTGTTTCATCGCCATTTTCTAGCACGTCAGGTGTCCCGCAAGGAAGTAATTTGGGACCGTTATTGTTTGTGTTATTCTTCAATGACGCTGCATCTACCCTTGGCCACAAGATCAAGCTCGTATATGCTGATGATCTGAAAATCTATGTGGCGGTACGCTGCATCGAGGACTGTTTTCACCTGCAAATGTTGCTCAACATGTTCGTTGGCGAACAAGCTTGTCATCAGCGTCGCGAAATGTCATGTGATGAACTTCTATCGGTCCAAAGATCCGTTAATTTATGAATACCACATCGATGATACTGTTCTTAGCAGAGTGGATCAAGTGACGGATCTTGGTGTCGCATTGGACTCGAAGCTTTCCTTTTATTCCCATTATGCATCGTTATTTCCAAGGCTAATCGTCAACTTGGCTTCATCTCTAAGATTGCCAAGGATTTCACGGATCCACACTGTCTAAAAGCATTGTATTGTTCACTCGTAAGGCCGATCCTAGAAAATGAGACGACTTAACCGCTTATACCCGTGGTTGAGTCTGACATAGTAGCATTTCAGCGGCAGTGTGCGGAATTTAGTAAATCTCCTGAGAGCAGCCTTCTTAGTTCTTTTCAACGAGCGAAGATCTTTCGCCATCCACAGGACGCGAGAGTCGATATGGATGATCTTTTTGGAAACGTGTTTGTAAATGACATATGCCAAGACGTGACGTTGACGTATACAGGATCTAGAATATGCTCCCAATCTAGGTTAGACAGCACATGGACAATACTGCGATGGTCAGCTCAAAGGAAGTCATATGACACAGCGTTTGGAGTGCTGATGAAATCATGGACAATATTATTTTCGATCACGATAACTAAAACAGGATGATGATGCACTTTCTTGACTAAAGGTTCGGATGCCGTGGAGCGGAAATGAGCTGTATCACGAGCACTCACAAAGCAGAGATCCAGAGTGCGGTTGTTTTCATTTAACAGGTTAGGGCCTGTTCATAAACTACGTAGACAGTTTTTTGGGATTCTTGATCCCCCCTCCCCCTGCGTAGACAATTGTCCATACAAAAAATTTCAAATTTGTATGGGCCGTGGATAATTGTCAACCCCCCCCCCCCCCTCTAAACTGTCTACGTAGTTTATGAACAGCCCCTTATTGATTTGTGACAGAATTGCGGTACTATAACTGTCCAAGAGCTGCCGGCGCCGGTGGTGTAGTGGTAAGCGGGACTGCTTTTCATCCCAATGGGTCTGGGTTCAATTCCAGCCGAGGTCGGTGGGATTTTTCTGAGGCATACAAATCTCTGGTCACGTCTTCCTTCGGAAGGGAAGTAAAGCCGTTGGTCCCGGCCCATGTGTGTTGAATAGGTGCGATATCCTACGCAGGTGTAGAAGCTGCCTTCCTGCAGATTCGATTGCCGTCAATGGATGGCAATCGATGTCCGTCGGTGACTGGCACTAGATTGCGGAACAGAGGCTGACGTTAAATAAAGGAAAACTGTTCAGGAGCTAGATGGTTCCTACGTGGAAAGATGAACGCTCGTGATTAGGACAAAAGAAACCATTATGGGTTGGAGTCCATGCAATGTCCGGTAGGTTAAAATCACCAAGCACCGATATTATTTAGGTTATGTTTTGTATGATTACAGATTCCCATCCCAAAATCGACGTCCAAGTCAGTCTGCTGGATATACTGGATTATGTTGGGGACTCCGTGCTAGTGGATTTAGAGACCTATCATATTGTGTACCTGGGCTACACCAGTAGATCAGCAGCAGAGCAAGAATTGAGGGGAATGGGTTTGTGCTGCAAAGTTGCTATCCCGGGGAGCGGCCACATGAAATTAATCTCAAATCACCCCACGACAGCAAACTTTGGGACTTATGTTCAACAAAGTCTGCTTCGGAAATTATCCAAGATGGCACTTTAAGGTAGAACTTTTTTTTTGGTTTGGCGTCGCAGCAAACAGGGAGTTCCAATTTCACGACCGATGTCGCGACCGTGCCCGAGATTTGTGCTCTAGAAAACTTAAAGTGAATGGGGCATATCAGCCATCATAGACAGCCATCTTAGGACTCTACAAGGAATCGCCTTAAATTCCGTAAATGTAAGTGATAAGCGAGGGTGGAGTTTTATCAAGGCACCCACTAATGACGCATAACTGAACTGTATGTAGCTGATCGCGATGATCCTGATAAACCTACCAAAAACATTCGACACCCTGACTACCGCTATGTAGAACCGATCGGACGAGGAGCTGACCCTGGATCTTGTCAAGGTCAAGCGGAAACCTAATTTGGCGCGATCAGAGGAAGGAATATAATCTCATGTACGAAGCCGTGAAACAGTAAGGCTCCGGTACGAATTCAGCGATGAAGGTTAGAACAGGAACAAGAAAACGCTGCAAAAGATGGAGATAAGCCATACCGTCGAGAACCGTATTTTTTTCTTGGAAATACACGAAAGTGAAGTCAAACATGTTACGCTTGCTGACGGGAAGCCTAGACTTACAATAAAATATCAATCTCAGATCAAGAAAGAACGTCTTAAACATCGACATTTTTTCGGAACCTCGAAAAACAAATGAGAATTATCTGATAAGGAGAAATTTTAAAATTTTGGAAATAAACCGATTTAATATTTTGTATTTGAGAACAAAATATTAATTTTGGAACTAGGTATGTGACACATGCTAAAAAAAAAACCACCTACAGCTGTGTGTCTGCATCATAGATAGGCAAAACAATAATTAACCTAACCAAAGCCCGTATCAAAACACCCTTGCATGACTCAGTCGAGCACTCAATTATCAGCAGACTCGAACACCTTGAAGGATGCATGCTTACATAAACTGGAAACTATGTTTGTAACACTGCTAACACAAACAACCGATCAATATTGTACTACTGTACATTGAGATTTCCAGACTTTCCAACTCAACCAATTGCCCTGTGATTGTACCTACGTGTGGACAAAATAAATTTGTTAGCGACAATCACACTTTCGCCGCACACAATGACCGCTGCTGCGTTTGCCTTCCTTCCGAGCTGTTCTAGAACAACAAACTCGAATTCAACTGAGCGAGAGTCAGCGAATAACAACAAACGACGATGCCACCAAGGTCACCACAAACATTCTTCAAGACAACAGTGCTTCTTTCTTTGTGGTCGAAAGATTGAAGCGTATTAGATAAAAGACGCAAATGAAATCCATCAACTTCTCATATCATCGACCGAGACAGAATCTCTTCCAGTCTTCCCCGAGATGGCCATAATCCGAGCGAGACTCTTTAATTAAACTGTTTATTGAATTAGCAAACACACGACAACAACGACAACTTCCTCCCCCTTTTTTTCCAAGTATAGGCGTTTCCCTTGGAACTTGCTGCAGGCAGACCTAAGACGACTGGTAATTGCCGCTGCTGCTGCTGATATGCAACAGTTTGTTAAAATCGGATCCGCATTGGGCTACTTTTTCTTCGCAGATTGTATCTATCCATTATCCGAGGACGGTGATGAAACGTATTACTAATCGAAGGTTTACAACACATTCGTTACTGCTACTGCAGCAGCAGGGCAAAATACACAGCGCATTGGATGATGCGAAGACCCCCAACGAAAGGCACGATCCAAAGCAGACTTCAATTATAATGACGTCAACTTATTTTGTAGGAAACGAGTTGAGGGTAAAAAAAAAACTTACATGTTTCAGCCGCGTCCCGTATTTGTCAGCAATTCCAGATTCTGCTGCTGGCCACGTCTCCCGTCGTTTGATGCTAGATGCGGAACTGCTGCGTTCAACACCAGGGGTCAGTTTTACATTGGCAAACCGAGAAGGGAACGTTTCACTATCACCGTAGAATAATTCCGTCGTTTTATTTTATTATCGCTGAGCAATAACTCTTCTTCCGATTGCACTCCCGATCAAGAGCACGTCCGTGAATCACTCACGACACCAAAATAATGACGATGACGGTTTCGATTGACTGATGGATGGACTGAACTGTCAAATCTGGCTGCGGTTTCATCAGCTCTGGTCACAGTTGATCTGCGCCGGGGGGTAAGGTGTTGGAGAAAATAATTTCTTCAGAAGATGTTTGCCTTTTGAAATTTGGTGGATATTTTTTAAACTGAAATGCATTTCATGTCAGGCATAACATTTGATAACGGCACAAAAGCATTTGTAAACAAACTTTCTAAGGCCCTTTACACGCGAACCAAAGAACGCCCACGCAAACCAATACCACTTTCGGAAAGGTGATAGTTTCCCCTATCCGATGATGTTGCTGCACAGCAAAAAAAAATGTAATATCGATCAACGTAATTCAAGCTGATGTATGAAATAATGATGTAATAGCAAAAAGTAGATACAATATTACATCAATGGATGTAATTTTGTTCGCAAAATCGATGTACATCGTACAATGTGATATTACACAACCGATGGATTGACCTGGTTGCATCAGTTTCGATGTAATATTCAACAACTTTTTTTGCTGTGTGGTTTGCGTAGGCGTACTTTGGTTTTTGTTTAAAGGGCCTTAGAAAGTTTGTTTACAAATGCTTTTGTGCCGTTATCAAATGTTATGCCTGATGTGTGAAATGCATTTCATATGTATAATGCACAAGAAGGGGAGGTGGCTGTCAAATACGAACAATCGTCGCCTCCCTCTCATAACTCTATACAGAGCTGGAAAAAGGGCCTATCTGCTTTGATCGATTCTCTTCATCAACTTTCTCTTTTGACAACCACGGGTATGCAAACAGTTTTCGTGCTAGTTTGCTAGATAAAATGAGGGGTTCGTGGATTTTCCCATGTTTCGAGGGGTGCATCGATTAGCTTGGGACCGAAAAGAGTACCAGAACTGAGCCAAAAAGTTGAGAACGTTTCTTCGGGACGTACTGGTCTTAGAGTTACCTCTATGGTATAAGACTAGTATACCCGAAAAAAAATAACAACAAAAATACATTAAAAAACAATGTAACAATAAGACGAAAATTATTGTCTTAACAATGATTTATATTGTTACGTTTACAATAAATTTACCTTGATTTATGTTGTACAAAACAATAAATTTCATGGTAAATGGAAAATTTACAATAAAAAAGGGGGGTTGTTAAGTATCTTAACAATGAAATTTTCGTGATTTTCCCATATAATTTTTTTTCAATAACATTATATATTATTGTTATTTTACTGTTGGTTGGCGAATTTATTGATTAAAAAAAATAACAGTGTACTTTAGAGTGTATGTGTTGGCTTGACAGATCTACTTTATCGACTTTAAAAATAAATCGAAAAAATAAAACATTGCCCCGGGAAGGGAAGGGGGTGGTATGTCTGTTACGGGTGGTCCTTTTTTTTACTGGTTATGGATCGAGATTCGATCCGGAACTTGTGAGAAATGCAGGCCAACTCCCCTGCGCTCGATATCCCTAGGTCACGTCTCCTTGGTGGTTGAGCGTCGTTGATAAGTTAATGCATTCGACTGGAGAGAATTGCCCATGAAATATGCTTCCACCTGAGAGTTCCTTCCTGACATCTTCAAGTGGTGGAATTTTTTATTATTATTGTATGATTATTGACTGCACGGAAAAGGTCTCCATTAAGCTTTAGAGAGGGTCTAGGATAAGATATGAGCGGACGCGGACTGCCTGGTTTTGAGCCAAACGAACTGTCAAAGCCAGAGCCATACGAGCAGCGCCTATCTTAATTACATTGGCAGTTTTGCTGACCCTCTCATAGTCTGCATGCTTCAATCAGATTTATTTTTATTGTTCGTGAAGTAACCCACAATGAAAATACACCAATATTTAATGTAACAACAATTTTTATTGTAATAGAGTTGTTCATTATTGTTCATGATCGAATCATGTTAACAATAAAATAAATGAAAAATACGATAAAAATCACTGTAACAACATTTTATTATGTACATTCATTGTACAGCTAGGTAGCAGTTTTGCCGTTTTCGGAAGAGTACAACATTATAACAATCATTTTTATTGTCGACAATAAATATTAATGTTAGAGCATTGTTTCCACTGAAAATTTCACTGTAATTTTTTTTTCGGGTAGGTCCCGAAGAAACGTGTTCAACTTTTTGGCTCAGCTCTGGTACTATAATATATTTAATATGGTACTACCTGAGAAAAGTTACCTTCACTTCCTGCTGCTGCCATTCTACGTCACGCAACTGTCATGTCATGTTATTGCAGTCATAATTTAATAAATAATTATGAAAAGGTGTGAGTACATTTATTTTTAATTTTATTTCTCTTGCATGTCTTATATACTACAGCAACTTCCAAGGAATCCAGCCAGTCCTGATGCTGGAATTGCATCCTGTTGGTGTAAATCGGCAGCACCGATTCCCCGTCACCATGTTCAATCGGAACCACCTTCTCCGGCTCTCCATCCCACGGTGGTTAGGATGCGTAGGATATCGCACCCATTCAAACACACATGGACCGGGACCAACGGTTTTACTTCCCTTCCGAAGGAAGACGTGATCAGAGATTTTTATGCCTCAGAAAAATCCCACCGACCTCGGCTGGGATTAAACCCAGACCCATTGGGGTGAGAAAGCAGTCACGCTTACCAAAATAATAACTTCACTGTTTGACACTAAACTAACAAACTGACAGCTCGCTCCCATACAAAGTGACATCAAGGGGCGCTAATAAGATGATTTTTGCAAATGTAATCGTTCTTATTTAAAATAGTTCCAGTGAACCCAAATTGATGAAATTTTGGGTTTAGGTTCCATTTTTAATGCAGATTACGAATATGCATTTACCTCAATACCCTTAAAGAACCCAATTGATTAAAAAATTTGCTTATCATGGGGCGGAAGGGTGTTTGTGGGTGTTTGAAGTGTGTTGACGTGTGTTTCTTTGGGTGTAAGCACAATGTGGCAGAGTGACTTACCCCCTGATGGCCTTAGTTCCGGAGCAAATTGTGATTAGGACGAAACTAGCAAAATGTAAACAAATGGAGAAAAACCGAGCAAGTAATATGCAATTTTTTCTATTGGAATTACATTTATGATCGTAAAATTGATCAATTTCCTTTAAAGTGTCGCCCTTCACTTTTCGCCGCGTTTACGTTTCAGTTAAAGATGAGCCTTTTACTATTTTCGCTTTTGTTGGTTAACAGCTTTCACTCAATGATAAATAAAATAAAATATTGAGTTCGAACCATGATTACTTCGGCAGTTGTCATGCATGATTAAAATCGAAATAATCTTTCCAGTATTAAATTTTAATCTTTTTCAATACTGATATATAATCAAAAAAGATTAAAATTCAATAAAAAAAAAATTTAAAATAGAATCAAAAATGATTAAAAAAATATTAAAAAAAAAGATAATCTACGATCTAATCAACGATGATTAAACTGGGATTAATATCAGATGCTTATATTTTAGAAAGAGAGGATTAATTTTTAATCATTCGATATGATTAACCTGAGCTTAATGTCAAGTTTAAGTTTAAAGTTCAATTTATCAGTGTTGATTTCACCCATTCATTGAAATGTTTCAAAATTGCGCCCTGTACTATCGTTAACAAAGAAAAGAGCGGCTCTTCACAGAAAAAAAATTGTTGAATATGTAATATGGATGTAATCCAAACTGCTGCAACCAGGTCAATCCATCGGTTGTGTAATATAACGTTGTACGATGTACATCGATTTTGCGAACAAAATTACATCCATTGATGTAATATTGTATCTGCTTTTTGCTATTACATCATTATTTCATACATCAGCTTGAATTACATTGATCGATATTACATTTTTTTTTTGCTGTGTTTTTAAATTTATTTTTTTGAAATAAATTTTGTTTCGCCATTCGCTTTGTTTGGATTTTTCGATAGTGGAACATATAAAAAAAATGTTTAAGGTTGTTTGTTAGTTGATTTTTGCCTGCCCCGTCTGATTGCAGTAAAATATCCGTTATTTTTACATTTCGGTAGTTTCGCCCTAATCACACTTTACTCCGGAGTTGGTTTTGTTTTATAACGACTAGAAAATACTCAGAGGGAGAGATGGGCGGAGAGAATGTTTTGAGCCAAATGAACTGTCACAATCTGAGCCAATCGAACATTCCAATTAGAAATTTTCCGAGGTTTTTCTTATTCTTATTAGAATAAATTTGAGAGTATTGCAATCGAACAGAAATTCAATCACCTTTATGTTTTGTGTGCTTCTCAGATTCAACTAGTTTTTGGAACCAAAAACAATATTCTAACTCTATTGACTAATTGATCTTTGTTGGTTAATGAATGGCACCAAGAAATGTGCAAAGAATTGCGATCCAATCAATTATTATTTTGCACGGAAATCGAATCAAAAATAAAAGTAATTTGAAATGCTAGCTTCTAGCAAGGGTTGCAAGATAATTTAGGAACAAATCCCTGCTGCCGAATTGTATTTTGTTTTCTCCGCCTTCTCTCCCTCTGAGTATGTCGACCACGATTTTGGCGGATTACCGGGGAGGAACTGTAGTCAACTGTGACACCTGCAAAGCTTGTGCTAACTGTTATTTACTGTTATCGAAATTTTCGCGCTTCAAATCTGTCAAAGTTTAGCGGGGCTTTCGTTTGTTTACCGTTTTGTGAAGAGTTTTGAGGCATCCGAGGTAATCACTTCCTAAAAGTTAACTCAGGTTTTTTACAATAAATTGTTAATCTATCGATGAAAGTAAGCCACAGGAATTATGTGTGATATTCTGGTGATGAATGTAAATTGCAAGCGTCGCAAACGGATGCGGTCCGATGATGGCGACGGCGGTGATGGCCCTTTTGTGATGCAAAGAAAGATGTTCATAAACCAACTGCAGGTCGACCGGCAGAACGAGCAAAAAATGAGACAAATTGAAGGTGAGTTGCTTGGAAGGGAAACAACAACAAATATGGGCCAAACAGGTCTAGACCACTAAAGGGATTGAAAAAAGAAAATATATTTTTTAAAGAAATTGGGACGAAAATCGTGAATCTTTTTCATAGGAGCGATGGCTAGCACCAGCATCCATAGCAAGGGGTCGCCTGATTTACTTTTTGAGATGGTCACAGACAAAAACTAATAAAAATAATGTCTTCTTTTTTACCAGAGAAAACCATGAACATGCTGTTCCTGGGAGCGAAAACATCTTCACAGCAGCGACCGGGCGTTTGCCAGCGTGAATGTCTGAAACATGTGCGTCTCCTGGGTACCGGGGAGTATGATTTCGATATTGCTAATGTAAGTTGGGAGAAGAATTTTGAATAAACACCGAATGCCTAACATTCATTCGTCGACAGTGTCCGGCGTGGATGGCGAAAAAAGCGGATCGCGAGTGTCGGATCTGTGACCGGATCTCACTGGTTCACGCGGACTGTACCAACTGCAATCTGGAATTGTGCGAGTTTTGCGGAATCAGCTGCCACTACTGTCCGGAGAAGATTTGTATGAACTGCGTCAACATATTGTAAGTATTTAGTTGGTGTTTACTCTTCTTTTGAACATGAGCTGTTTTTTTGTGTTTCATGTCAAATAGCCATTATGCCAAATAGGTTAGATACGACGTTACTTTTCGAGAAGGAACGAAAGGGACAACAAATTCTCACATTGACGGGCAGTTCTAAAGCACTTTAGTAAAAGTATGGCGACTGTCACCACAGAACTGAAAAAAGTTGTTAAAATCGGTTGACGGTTCGATTGAAATAACTTTTGACAGACGTTCATACTTTTTTACTTAGAGGATTTTTGGCAGTTCTGGTGTAGCTACACCGCAAAAACGAAAAAGAAAATAGATGATACTTACTGTGTACACAGAAACAAAATCCATTGGCAAAATTACTATATTGATGGTTTAAATTAAATACTCGCACCAATAGATTTGTGCAGAAACGAAATTCATTTAATTTTACTTATTTTTCTATCAAAACTACTATGCCGTTTGAGTAAGCATAGTAGTTTTGACAGAGTGGCATTAAATTTGTTTATATTTATAGTCAGCTATACTGAAATCATGGTAGATTTAACGGCATTAAGCACAGTAATACTGAAAATAAGTGCTTTCTGCAAAATAGTATTCCTAACTATGGTCTTTGTTTCAGTGTAGTTTTCCTTTTCTTTCTAGTAACTGCCGTAACTCGGATGTTCCTTGCTGTGAACGATGTAAAATTTTCAATTGAAAGGTAGGATTGTGATATCAATATTATATTATACATTTTATGTTTCTGTTAAGTGCGTTTTGCAATATCTAATATTATGTATGAAATACGACAGTTTTGAATAAATTTAAATGGTGTAAATTTCTTTCACTTTCAAAAACGAGACCAGCCTTTATTACAAACATTTATTTATATAACTCTGCTCCTCCTCTCGCTAACTATTTACGCATCTATGGTAGGTTTTGTCCTCCTTATCGAGGATATGGTACTTTTCAACTGGTTGGATTTGTGCTGATTGATAAGTACGTTGCAATACAAACGTAATGAGTAGCTATAGCGTAGTATGTATGTATGTATTTGATAAAAATCGTAGAACAAAAACGTAAATAATGCTAAACATATCACAAAATCACTGATGAATTGAAGGCAGAAACAATAATGATGAGAATGAAAATCGATAGAAGTTCACCATTATGGCTGTTTCCCGGTTGAATTTCAACCGTGAAAATGCTGAACTTGTCTAACATAATAACTTCGGATGGTCACTTTTTCGTTTAAAAAAAAACATAAGTAAAATCACTAGCTGGTCGTAGTTGGCACAGCTCTTTGTGGCTACAGCCTCTGCAGTTCGGTTGCGTCTTTGTAAATGCCACTGTTGATGGACTTGACGATCCCAACGCTTAACTCGTCGTCGTCTATCATCTGGTTGGAAGCTAACAGTCGATCATCGTTGGAAACCTTCGGCGAGCGGATGAATAGTCTAAATTTGAAGGAAAAGAAGTTAATTCAACTTTGTCCCAAGGATGAGGTAGGTACAACTAAAAGCCGTCTGAAATACCTTTTGCTTTAAAGTTGAAATCAAATATAATGAACTCAGTGGAGAATACCATGCTTAAGTTATATAAACTTATAAAACAGCTTCAGTTAGGTGCAGATGAGCGGCAGTGCTTCAAGATTGTTTTAGAAATGATCGGATGAGGGTGATTATTAGTACTAACTATTTATTAGTTAAAACTGATTGGGCTAATGTACAAACGTAACAAAAAGTACTTTGTTCTAGCAGTGGAGAAACGGTCATCTTAAAGCTAGTCTAGTGAACACATAATACTTCAATACTTGTTGGCACTTTCCCTGTTAGAATATCATTTTTTTCTTATTCCTTAACCTAACTGGTTAATAGTGCAGGATTAGTAATAGTCACGTTGTTGTTATTCCCTTTATGGCATATTCATTGGCAGGAACCCCTTTTTGTTAGCAACTTGTATTATCAAGCATTGGAAGGCACTCTGAGAAAACTGAAAAATCAAAATAACATAAGCGAAAAAATTTAAATCGAAATAAAAAAAAACGAAACAAGCAAAGCTAGAACACCAATTACCATATCCGACTAGATTTACAAACATTGCAGAGTTAACTCCGAGAACAGAACAGGTTACGAGGCGCTTACTTGGCTAAAGTGGAACTGGTCGAGCGGCCAAAGTTGGGCCGTGGAATATCGTCCAGGCCGCGGTGCACGGAAACGGTGTCCGGATCCAGCAGGGCTCCGGCTTCCACCAGAGCAATGTACTCCGGCGTCTGGAGGGAGGCTTTCGTCGGTTTTTTGTACAGCTTCAACATCAGCGAGGAGCACACCACCGACACGGAACTGAGGGCCATCGCTGCCGACGCCATCCAGGGCTGGAAAATATTTTGTGTTTATTTTGACGGCGGCATCATTTGATTTGATGTAGGTATAATATTGTTTATAAGAGTACTATACAATGGTTTTCTGCCATGAGCTTGTTGAAGTCACTCACTAAAACAGTGTAGCTGCATATCAAACAACCTAACAACCATTGTTTTAAATATTGTTCGGATTGAGCGAATTCTGCAGAAAAGTATCATCGGTAAGATAGATAAGGGAAATGTAATTTTTTTGGATCAAAGATTGGGCCCATCGCTAAAAATCTGCTATTTATCAATTTTATCTAGATGAACGCGTCATTGGAGCGGTACTAATGGATATTTTTGATCGCTATTGAAAATTTAGTCGATTGCTAAATTTATGTATGGGCCCAAATAAGGGGCATTTAGGCCGACTGAGGTTCGCACTGACAATATGCTCGAGTTCGCACGGGTTGGAACTGGTTCCAACCTGGATAATAAACAAATTCGATGAGCAATATGGACCGGAGGCGAATGTGGTCTTTCAGCAAGACGGGGAACCATGCCACACCTCGAACCGCACGCAGAATTGGCTGAAAAAACATCTGTCGTTCTGGCCGAAAGATATGTGGCCGCCATCCAGTCCCGATCTTTTAACCCCTTGGATTATTCAGTGTGGATCATCATGAACACCAAGGCCTTTGCCAAACGCCACTCCAGTACAGCAAACCTCAGGCCCGCACCTGGAGAGATATGGATCCGGACTATATTATCAGAACGTGTTGAGGACCTAATTGCGCACATACAAATTCTATTGATGATTAACATAGGGTTAAGTTCTTACAAACACATTTTGAATTACATAATTCTCGGGAATTACTGCCCCATTTCACCTGAAATTGTTGTTGTTCTTAGAGAACCCATTCGTGGATGTTGAGGAAATCCGTTAACAAGAATCCCAAAACTCTGTTCACCATCCAGGAGCTACTGGAGGCGGAATGGATGACGTAGGAAATCAATTCATGACAGTTCAATTTTCCCAA
This sequence comes from Ochlerotatus camptorhynchus, assembly GCF_037179485.1. NCBI lineage: Eukaryota > Metazoa > Arthropoda > Insecta > Diptera > Culicidae > Ochlerotatus > Ochlerotatus camptorhynchus. The sequence goes on along the minus strand of NW_027040766.1, from coordinate 4,496,784 downwards.
AATCGTCCCCTGCTAAGCGTACGACATCAATCCTTAGAAGTGTTACGTAGATGCAAATATCTGCTCCAGCCAGACGGGACTGTCCACGTCGCCGCACAGCCTTTCGATATTGGATGATGTCGATGGTGAAGATCAGGATAAGCAGCCCTAATAAACAAATGCCATGAACGAGCTGTATCCCGGATGGGTATACTATCCCACAAATGGTTTGGATGAAACCCCGAACCTGCCAGCGGAGGTTCCAGGGAGTTTCGACCCATTAACGCATAGACCTTGGACCAACGGCTTTACTTTCCTTTCAAAGGAAGGCGTGATCAGATATTTTATGCCTCGGGAAAATCCTGACTTACCACTACACCACCGGCGCCGCTAACGGAGATTCCTAGTCAGTGGAAGCTCCGGAGGGAGATAGTCGTTGCTACCGGAGGAAGTATCATCAACAATCAATACGAAACTAACGATTTTAAATTGGCTCACTACTTGAGTAGCCTATTGGTCCCAAGCAAATCGTTTAACGTAACCTATTCTAGTCAAAATTCTAGTACTACACAATGTTTGTTTTGATTCGCTATGAAAGTTTGACGGATAAAATGAGGGGTTATTGGATTTTCCTAGAGTCGGTGTATAATGAGTCACGCCAAGAGAAAAACAGTTGAACTCGCATCACGGTTTTCGAAAGATTCCCTTTCTTTTCACTTGGCAACAGAGAACTTCCCGCATAAGCGCGAACCATAAATTGACCTTACCTAAAATGGTTAAAATTGTTTATAATTCCTGCTAAACTTCAACTGAAATGGTTATAGAACTTTACATGAACGTTTAACGATAAAGTTTTAACCTTAAGTATTATAGTTTTTTGGAAGTGGACCTTACAAATAATGGGTTGTTAAGAACCATTACCATTCAAAATTCTTGTTTTTTCCATACATTTTCGGAAAGAAAACTATACTAAAACCTTTTAACTTATGGTTTGAGAACATTAATGGTAATGGTTATGGTAACCAGTAAGGTCCATGAATGGTTTTGTAACATCGATCAACTTTATGTGGAATATATCGCGAATTGGTTGCCTGTAAATTACTGATTACCAATTCACGATATATTTCACGTAAAGTTGAGCGATGATACAAAACCATTAATGGACCTTACTGACTACCATAACCATAACCATTAATGTTCTCAAACCATAAGTAAAAACGTTCTAATATAGTTCTCTTTCCGAAAATGTATGGAGAAAACAAGAATTTGGAATGGTAATGGTTCTTAACAACCCATTATTTGTAAGGTCCGCTTCCAAAAAACCATAATACATAAGGTTAAAACTTTATCACACAAACGTTCATGTAAAGTTCTATAACCATTTCAGTTGAAGTTTAGCAGGGATTATAAACAATTTATAACCATTATCGGTAAGGTCATGTGATGGTTCGCGTTTATGCGGGTTCTACATCAACTTCAAATGACTTCTAGCGAAAAAAAAATAGCGGATGTAGTAAATCATTATATCAGTAATTTTGTCAAATTATCTTACAAAAAAATAGTAGAAATTCTCATTACTGATCATTACCAAACGTAGCCCATGACAGTTTAATGCTCAGTACGTGATTATGAACATTTTTTCAATTATATTTTATATTTTATTGCATTACCTTTCGTGGACCTTTCATAGCACAAACCACAAACGAAGTGACAGACGACTAACTGGCGAAGAAATCCATTTAAATAATGTGGTTCACTGTAATAGAATTTTCTTGGAAGCTTGTGCCATCATCCACCAGATGGGTTAGTTTTTTGTTTTGATTTCAACAAAGTTGATTTTGTGTACAATGATTCTTTGACAGTGTGCAAAGAGTGCGTATCATTTTGTCATTTTTTTATGCATTTCAGTTTTGAGTAGAGTGAAAGAGATAGAACCAAAACATTCTAGTACATTTGGTGAAAATGCTAGTTCAATCTAGTAGTAGTGTGGCACAAACGAAGTGACAGACGGAGCGGCTCGAAAACTTTGGTGACTAACCTGCTATTGCAATTTTTCAGTGTACCACATGGCAACACCACTACTACTGGATTGTACCACATGGCAACACTACTACTAGATTGAACTAGCATTTTCACCAAATGTACTAGAATGTTTTGGTTCTATCTCTTTCACTCTACTCAAAACTGAAATGCATAAAAAAATGACAAAATGATACGCACTCTTTGCACACTGTCAAAGAATCATTGTACACAAAATCAACTTTGTTGAAATCAAAACAAAAAACTAACCCATCTGGTGGATGATGGCACAAGCTTCCAAGAAAATTCTATTACAGTGAACCACATTATTTAAATGGATTTCTTCGCCAGTTAGTCGTCTGTCACTTCGTTTGTGTTTCATAGCATCGTAATGTTTGTTTTCTTTGCATGATAGGTAGCCGGTTTGACAGTTCAATAGGTACACTGAAACAAAGACCATAGTTAGGAATACTATTTTGCAGAAAACACTTATTTTCAGTATAACCATAGAGGTAACTCTAAGACCACTGGGTCCCGAAGAAAATCATTATTATTTTTGGCTCACTCAGTACCAGAACAACGGTCCCAAGCAGTCCCAAGCTATTTCACTCACCCCTGCATGTTCTGCATGAATTCACACACCCCTGATGTTATCTGTCAAACTTTCATAGCGAATCAAAACAAACATAGTGTAGTAATAGAATTTCAACTAGAATAGGGTACGTTAATCGTTTGCTTGGGACCAATAGGCTACTAAAGTGGTGAGCCAATTTAAAATCGTTAGTTTCGTATTGATTGTTGGTATAACTACGCTTAATGCCGTTTAATCTACCATGATTTCAGTATAATTGACTAAAAATATAAACAAATTTACTACCATTCTGTCAAAACTACTATGCTTACTCAAACGGCATAGTAGTTTTGATAGAAAAAATAGTAAAATTAAATGAATTTCGTTTCTGCACAAATCTATTGGTGGGAGTATTTAATTTAAACCATCAATATAGTATTTTTGCCAATGGATTTTGTTTCTGTGTAGACTTGGCTTCACTCTTGGCGTGACTCATTATAGAGATTGCTGACGTTTATTGTACGCACACTACGTCACGTATACGTATACGCAAATTGTTTTCATCGGGAAAAAAATACTTCATAGCGGAAAATTTTCCCGATGAAAACAAATCACTGACACAATCATACTGTAGCAATCTCTATACACCGACTCTACACGGTTAGAAAAAAGTACCCAAAATTAAGTTCTTTTCACTCATCTCGGCACTATAGTGCAGGAACCCAAAAGTAGGTAAAGCTGGTCAAAGTAATTTTCATTTACTTGTGTGCAGTTCGTATGGAATTTTCCACTGGTTTTTTAACCAAAAGTAAGTTAGTTGTACCCAACAGTAGGTAAATATGGTTATACTCAACGTTGGGTTCCCACACTTTACTACCCTTGTTGGGTGGGTTTACTCCTCCGTTTTTGACAACATTAGAAGGAGAAAAGGAGACAAACTAGTCAAAAGTAGGAAAAAGTGAACTTTCCGTTGGGTACTTTTTTCTTACCGTGTAGATTTTCCTATGTTTCGAGGGGTGAATCGTTTAGCTTGGGACCGAAGATAGTACCAGAGCTGAGCCAAAAGGTTGAGCACATTTCTTCGGGACCTTCTAGTCTTAGAGTTACCTCTATGGTATCAGGGAGTTTCAACGAAGTTTTTGCGTGTTCACAGTGGAGATTTTGTATCTTGCCGGCGTAGAGGGGAGTTTCAACGGAGTTTTCACATGTTCACGGAGACTGTTCCGGGCGAATTCGGTGGAGATATTAGGTGCTGCCAACGGAGGTTCCAGTAGGTTTCAATAGTCTATCGCGTTCGACGCTGCCAGTGATTCCAGGGAATCTTGACGGTTTATTTTTGGCGATCTGAGTGAAGGTTCCGCAAGGTTTTGGTGGACCCAATAAACAATTTATGCTGATTAAAGGCTGAATAAGCCATTTTGTTAATTAATTTATTTGATAAGGCTCAATCGAATTAACTTTACAGAGCCGAGGATTCTTGTTTACTATACAAAACATTTTAAAACTATAGTCAAGAGATACAGCACAATAAACACGTTATTTTCCGTTATCCAATAAGCCTCCGCCATCAGAACGGGATCCGCTTCCAGTGGTTTTATTGTATGACAGTATCGCCAACGGAGGGCACAGCGCTTCCATTGCAGCAATGGACCGAGCAATAGACGAGTGCACGGATGGATTTGAGTTCACTCACTCGATAAAAAGTGACACAACAGCGGGGCCCTGTTTACTAAAAATGAACACATATGTGTTCATTTTTAGTAAACAGGGCCCCGCTGTTGTGTCACTTTTTGTCGAGTGAGTGAACTCAAATCCATCCGTGCACTCGTCAATGGACGTATCACGAGGGTCATCACTCACACACTTATCACGACACGGTTGCTTTCCAAAGTCGACGACGCATCGACCGAAAGAACTGCTGATAAAGAACAATGAGGAGGACCACACAATGGTGGCTGCCGAGTAAACAGACGATCGCGTGACACACATCGAGAGTGGCCTGCTTCTGTTGACAGTCGAGTGAACACTTCCTTTTTAAAGAGTTGTATAGATTTTTCTCCTTTAGTTTACTTAAATCTTTCGTTTTTATTAGTTAGGTAGGTTCCGATTCAACACATTGTAGTTTCATTTTTATACCTTGTGATCTTTTTACCTATGGGATGAGTACTTAAGGGGGTTAGATTTTGATAAGTTCTTTAGTGGGAATGACACTGATGAAGACTGCACATTGTAGTCGAAATACGTATCTGTCATAGATACCAACATTAATTAAGTGGAATTAAATGGAAGATAACCTTTTTTGCTGTTTTATTTATAACTGAATAAGCCATTTGTTAGCAAATTTTTGAATGAGCTCTTAGTCTACTTCCAATATTTGTTGCGGGAGATTCCCGATGCTGTCCTACGGAAGTTTCAGAGAGCTTTCTCGCGTGGAGGAAGTTCTGCACAGTTCCGTAAGAGATTTCCGGTGCTGCCAACGGAGGATCCAGAGAATTTCGACGGATTTTTTCCGCGTCCTTCGGTCCAGGAGCTTCTGGAATAATTTTCTCGAGTCAGGAGCATAGATTTGAGCGAACGACTGTCACTTAGAGCTTACACAGAAATCAATCAATGATTTGAATTCCAAGCTCCGTAGAAAACCAAAAGCCTTGAGGAAGTAATTGAGTTTTTTAAAGAGTTGGCTTTACAGGTGATTTTTCACAATTAACTGCAAAATTCAAACTAATTCTCATTTCGATAGACGTTTGCAGATCGTTCTCAGTTATTCTCAATACAGTGTCAATACTCTATACTGTGAAATAAGTATCGAAAATAAAGGCTGGGACTGAGTTGAAAAGATTGGTTACCACTTTGCAATTCAGCGAAGGCGTACCGATAAATTCCTCGCACCATAATCAAATGGCTCCAGAGTATGGGTTCAGAACTCGAAATTTCAAGAGAGACGATGGATGCTTTGAGAGCAAAACCCGATTAACGTTTGGTTTTACTCATGAACGAGATGGTAATTCGACGGCAATGGATCATTGAAGATGCTGAGGTTTTGACAGCACCGTACTGTGGCTACCACAGTGTTTTACATTAGATCGTCCGTATACAGTAGCGCCAAATGCAAGCTGTGGCGGGTTCAAAACTCAGCCATCTAAAATGATCCATTGGCGTTGACGGCGACTCTGTAGCTCTTTACAAACGTCAGACTGTGCGTGAAAAATGGCGGCTCTTGTACTATCTCTTTACTCCATCGAAAATTCCCGTAAGATACTCAATGGATGGCAATCGATGTCCGTCGGTGATTGGCACTAGATTGCGGAACAGAGACCGACGTTAAATAAAGGAAAGGAGAGGAAGAAGAAGAAGAAGAAGTAATTCGATAACAGCAAAAACTAACTGCGGCAACATCAATACAATAAAAACTCAACTGTTTGAAGAGAAGAGTTCTTTTCGCGAGGAAAGCGTTAATAACAATCGACAGTGCGATCCAGCTTACAAAGAAGTCGCAGTATGCAAGAAAATGATGATATTTTGCAGAGGCGTCGCGTGCTTCATTTGTTTAGCTGTGCACCAAACTTTATTCGTTATAGTTTACGACCACATATTAGCTTATTTTTTTTTCAATGCTCCATGAATTCGAGGGACATATTCTCAATTACTATATTAATCACTACCTAACGTAACATTTAAAATGCCTATCATATTGTGTAAACAAAACTTGTATGGCCCTTTTGGCGCTAACCGAAGTAGGAGGAACCAACATAACTATTTCTTGTTGTGTTTGTCATATTAGATGCTAGAAAAAAGCTTCTTTTATCGATCTGTGTGCTGAAAATACCTAGGAATATCAGTACATGGCCGTGGAGATACAAAGAGAAAATCGACGGAGAGAATCTGTCAATGTTACTTAGGACCTAATGCAATGTTCAGCTTGAATTCTCGTTTTTATCAAAAGACTAACTCTTTAAACTGAAGTGTAGTAAAGAATATCCGTCAAACACTTCCGAACATATTTTTTGATACAAAACAGTGTCAAACACCCCTATTCTGTATTTCGTTTCGAACGAAATACAGAATAGGGGTGAAAATCTAGAGAAAATTCATAGTCCCCTGGGTAGGAAACTTGAATTAATCAACTTTTTATTCATCAGATCAACACTATCACTTATGATCATAAGTTTTGACAGACGCACCGGCGCAACTATCGGTAATTGACAGATTTACAACTGACAAGAGAGTGAGAGCGAGCTTTTGCGCTCTCTTTCTCCATTACTCTCTTTGTCTGCAATCAGATATCCAAGTGCACAGCGAGAAATGCACGCTTTGGGCACCCATACATCACAAATGTTCTTCTAATTTAAACTCACACATTCAAACCGGTCTGCAAGTATGATAACGTCCAAAGTGTACCAGACTGCTGTTTCCGTGTTGCTTCCGTTTGACGCGTGACTATTGAAAGCTTCAATTACAACTAGTGGTGCAAAACACCATTTATTGTGGAAAATTTGGGGTATGTTTCAAGAGGTGATAGAAAGTCTGCTTGGCTTACAACAGGCATTTGACCATTGCACTATTTAACGAATTTTGACATGGTAGTGTTATCGACATGCTTAGAAATCAATGCATTAGGGATTAGGCAGACCTTCCGAACTGAATTTACTCCTTTTTTGAAGCAAACCAAGGTCGAAGATTTAATTGAACCACACTATAAAGTAGTGTATTCATGGTCACTTGTGGTCTGGAGTAAAGAAGTACAGCTATAATGTGACCATAAAATCTTTGAAAATCTAAACGCATTTTTTTAATTATTTACACCTGTGTAGTGCACAGGTTGCACATGTGGACGCGACGCCACTGATATTTTGATAATATTTCATAGGTTGAGATGCAGCGAATGATCAGAAGTTCAAATATGAGGCATGCATGAAAACCATAATAATTTATCAGACTCGGTTTACAGCTATTAGGTAGTTCCAGTCTATTCCTAATTTGCAGAGTTGCAGCACTCGTGAGCGGTGAACGATGCCTAACGTCAAATATCAGACTTAAAGTGGACATTTTGTAAGATTCGATGAGGACATGAAAGTATAGAGTAAATAGTTTCGTTACAGTGGGTTATGTAGGTAAGGTTTTACAATATGAATTGTTTGAAGAATATACAGTTATTCAACTTGTTGAACAGCCTACAATCATCCCAACCGATCTCTTTAACGATGGAAATCGGTATGCTAGATCTAATCATCACAAATAATACACGGACAGTCATCCAAGTGGAATTCGAAAGTACACCTATTAATTGGCGTCTAAATAAAGTCAGAATACGGTGGCATCCGGATCAATGAAAATGCTGAGGTTTTGACAGCACTATGCTATGGCTACCACAGTATTTTACATTTGATCGTGCATATACAGTAGCGCCAAAAGCATGCTGTGGTGGATTCAAAACTGGACCATCTAAAATGATCAACTGATCTCATACATTCTATATTAGACATCAATTCTAAACCAACAATTGAAATAGGTGGAACAACCAAACGTAAACAATGGCTTTAAACACAAAATTCTCGAGAATCAAAACACTCCCACGTAAACTAACAAAGCCATTCGATAAAGGAAGTTTGATCTATCAGATGATGGTGTTAGATTTCTTGGATGTGCTTTGATTCTCGAGGAATTTGCATTTAAAGCCATTATTTACGTTCGGTTGTTCCGCCTATTTCAATTGTTGGTCTAGAATTCATCTACGATCTTCAAGAGATGATAGACATATTTGAAAAAAAAAACAGTATAAAGCTTTACTTACATTGTAAAATACTTTTTTTTTCTTTATTAGAGTGACTTTCAGCCACTGGCTGGTTCGTCACTTAAAAAGGGATAGAGGGCTTCAGAGAGCGGCCCCCCTGATGTGTAAAGGGTACAATTGTGTTAGACAGAGTTATAATAACGGAGTTGGTTTTGTTGGCAGATATTCAGATAACTTGCGGTGTGTCTACACGGAAAAACGAGTTTATGCATTGATGACTATTTTTTTAACCACTTTTGGGAGCTTGTTCGAGCTGTCATAGAGTGGTTGAAATTTATAGCAAAAAAGTGTATAGAATTTAGACATTTCCAGAGAAAACCATTTTTCAACAAAAGTGTTTATATTTTATTCACTGGTGGCTGAAAAAAAAACTTGGGAACAATTATTTTCCGAAAAGCAGCGGCCATCATTGGTCATTTTTTTGCAGGTAGATAGATTGTTTATAGTATTATTTATAATCTAGATACAATTCAATAGTAATTTATAATTTTCTTATTATTTCCAGAGAGCGGTGAGAACTTTATCTTTATAAGGTTTTCCAGAGGAGCTAGTGAGCTGCAGATTCAGCTGTTACACGCGTTGTCCGGTACGGTTGGCTTCCGATTGATATTGCTGGACATGCCGACTGGAATATCCTATCGCCGTGTGGGATCAGGCCAAAGAGATGGCCGATGCTAATAGTAAGTATACCTAACAAGGTACATTATTTTGTAACTTTTGATCCCTATTACAGAGGGCTTCAATCGGCAGCATGACGATCCGAATAGACTCTCATTATTTTGTAACTTTTGATCTCCATTACAGGGCTGCAAACGGCAACACGACGATTCGGATCGAGTTCGCGGGGCAACGGAACGGAATGGTTGCCGAGCACGACACGGGAAGGTCGACGAAGGGATCGTGAAAAGAAACATCCGAGTTCCACCTGGACGGGATGTCGATCGATGACAAAGTGGCCGACATTGTAGTGCCTTGAAAACTTAAGAGATAAATGGTGCGATCTTGCTCTGCCCAGATGTACCTCCTAATTTTATTTATTATACTAGAAATAAATATTACTTTTTATTGATTTTTATTTGAATGCAATTGTTTATATAATATCTTGAAAATACACGAAACCAACTATTTAAAATCGTCCGCTGTATAAAATTTAACCACTTTTGAGAAAAACGTCTTTATTCATTAATGATTAAAATTTAATCACTTTCGAGAAAAACGCGTTTATTCATCCGATGAGTAAACAGCGTTTATTCATTTTATGAATATGTGCGGGTTTTCTCGAAACTGTTTAAAATTTAAACATTAATGCATACTTTTTTCTTAGCGTGTAGTAGTTGGTCCTTGTCATAATCCATTGTCGTCACTTGGTCTTGTGTTCATTTTGTTTTTATGTGCAGCAGTTTTCTGTCTTCAGTTCTATTGTTGCCGCTGTGCGTAATTTTGTGCCATCATCCGTCCATTTTCGTGTCCTTATTCGTGCATCATCATAATATAGTTGCTCGTCCGTTTTTGAGTATGTCGTTGTTGCCAATAGTAGTTGGTGGGCGTTGGCCAAATTTGGATTTTTAGATATAATCCTAAATAGGACCTAGATTATTTAATACTCTAGTAACCTCAAGTCCGTGCTCTGTCACAATGTTCTATGAGAGCTTTTTGACGTTTTATCGGCGCACACTACTGCACAATTTAAATCGAACGAGTGCGAGCAAGAGAGAAACAGATTAGTGGGAAAACAAACCGTTCATTCATCCATGTGTTCTAGATAGAGAAAGACGATTATACGTCAAAATGGTCTATTGTGATTAATCAACACTCAGAGGGGTAAAATATAAAATTTGGGGTAAATTTGAAAGAAAGGGTACTTGATGTGTAGAGCGCACTGCCCACTGGACGATTCTGAAGCCTGGCCAAGTGAGTGGGGTATGGGTTTATTTGATTGAACGTCATTTCCAATGTATATATTGATACATTCAAACCATTGGCATTTGAGATAAGACAGAGATAGGATGCGGAGGGCCCGCTTAGGAGGAACGTAACCCATGTTATGGTTTCCATTTATTAAATAGTTCAGATAGGCTAGAAATGACAGGTTTATAGTGAGAGAATGTACCATATTGGGAAAGCATAATTTTCATAGGGTTCAAAGCGGCTGAGCTGTTCGTTTGTAGTTTGACCTTTCTTCAAAACCAATTTGGCACTAGAACAATTTAAAACTTGTTCTGCATTATTCACATGTTGTAATTATTGAAAAGAGCTCGATATAAGATAGCCACAGAAAACAGACGTTGAGGCTCCAAAATTCCTCTAAAAACTTGTGTAAAGATTCCTATTCGACTTAAGCGCCACTAACGGAAACTTCCCCACTTAAAAACCCTCTTTGACAACATGATGGCGCTGGCGTTGCAAAACTTACACTAGACACTAAGTGAAAATTTTCAGCAGGTAATTTATCGGTACTAGCGCCAAATTGGTCGAAAGTGATAAATTTATAGAGGAAATCAGGAGATGCTAGCGCTACGTAACGGCAACGTTTCCACTTAACTTTACACAAGTTTCTGGCCGAACTTGGACATCTGGTCTCTGTGAGATAGCTTAATACAATTAAATAGAAATGCCAAAATCTTACGTAGTTTAGCTGTTCTGATTTCGATTCAGTTTGTTGAGGTCGGGTATAGTTTCTGAGTATGGAGTATGGCTTTTGAAATAACTCATATTAGCACAGAGTAATAGTTTTATTGCTAGGGAACTTTCTTTTGGGATCGTCTTGTCTTCATACAATTCTCATTATTCATACTATACTAATCATGTTCAGTCTTAGAAAATGTTATATGTTTAAGCCCCGTTCTAGATTTGTTTGTTATTCATATCTTATGCATTGCAGCTCGTGAGAGGTTACCAAATATGGGTTCTTTTTCTCATCCGCAATAGTTTGGGGGGAGGGGGCGATCTGAGAGCTGAATAGAGGCAAATAAAATAGGGAACGCAACACCATGACCCAAACGACTAACCAACGCATGCAACTCACGCCTAACTTGTTCTATTCCTTTCTTCCCCTCATGTACCAATATTACCTACCTGAGAACAATTGGGAACACGGCCAGATTTTCAATAGGAAGAAGGAAAAAAGCGAGAAAACGTAAGCGAGTAAGCAGTAAGAAAGGATTAGGCCATTTGAAAACAGCCAATTTATACTGGACGGAACTGGTAAGTAGGATAAGAATTGTAAAAGGTGTGTGCTTGCATGATTTACCTATAAGCCACATGAGAACCACATTTCCTTCAATTACTATTCCATTGCAGCACACACCTAATAATGATCACTAAAATCGACATTTTTAATCAAAAGGTGAATTGTAAAGTATAATTACCATGCATAGATATAAGTTAATGTACCAGAACCTGGACGAACACGAGCCTAACCAGGGGAGGACCCGGATACGACCACCCATGTGTGTCTAGAGTATCGCACGAGCTGACGAGTGCAACGGGAAGGACAGTAGGTGTATAGACTAGGGGGTTAGTCCCTAGATAAGCCAACTTAGCGGTTGGCACAGCCTATACACTGAACAATTACAATTACAAATGTCGTTGTTGCCAATAGTAGTTCAATCCTTTGTCCGTTATCGTTGCTCGGGTCAATTTTGGGTCATACATCAAATTTGGTTGATCAATCCTGTCTCATACAGAAAAGAGAAGAGCGCTGTGGTGCTAGAGGGGTCATAACTCAGGGTGTCCCTGACGCTTGCTGGGATCCCTATTGGACACGTGGTCCGTAGTACTGGGGGCAGTTGCATAGGAAATGCTCCACTGTATGTGGCACATTACATGTCTCGCATTGCTTCCTAAATGGACCTCCGCCTCCCATGTTGTGAGAGGCTTTGGTATGACCGGGTAAAAGACTAAAAAACGAACGATAATGCAAGGAAGAGCAATATTCAAAAAGAAAATTCAAATTACGAAAAGAATTTACATCATGAACATCACTGAAAAAAAGACAAAAGCAACTCCACCGAGCATATTTGAAAAACCGTTAAGAGAATAGGTACATCTATCTTAGGAAGCAGCAGGAAAAAGATGTCTATTACGCGCCAAGAGTGTGAGGAATACATAGTTTTTGTGAGTGTCTACAAATAAACTGCTCATAATTACGTATAAGCCATGTTTGCTTTAAATATATTTATATGCGACTGTTATACGATTACAAGTAGTAGAGATGAACTAGCCTAAGGCTAAAAATCTCTTAAATAAAGTTAAAAAAAAAAAGATTGCAAGTAGTGCAGTACAAGGATTGGAAGAGTTCACAATGGCTTGTCAAGCTTATGAGCTGATTAGTTTGAAGGATAAGGAACTAGAAACACTCAGTAGTGCTGAGAGAAGACAAGCTAATGATATCCTTAAAATCCTAATATAGGGGAACTAGGAACAAGAAGGTCACCCGGGGCAAGAGTGCCACCCTCAATATATTTTGAAAATGAAATTATTTCAATTTTATCTCACGATGAACCTATGCACAGTATTCCTATGAAGCATTCTAAAAAGTTCTGTCCGAATCGAAGTCGTAAAAAAATGCAAAAAATCATTTTGTGTTGATGCATTGAAAAGCTAGTTTTTTATAAGAATAAGGCATCATAAAATAAGGTTTTCGGAATTTCCAATTTATTTTTTTCACAATTTCTGCATTGAGACATCACTATTGATGGTTGTTTGATACATTAATGACAATAAATTATTAAATATTTTGTTTAATTAATCAAAAATTATATTCCTAAAAATAAACTTTATACAGGGCAAGAGTGCCACCCCTACATTTATGTATTAAATTGTACAAAAATGTTCAGAAATTAACACAATGGGCATTCATGTTTCCAATATACATTGTTTTCGTGAAATTTTGGAAAACAAACTGTATAAAATAGTTTCAAAAATAGTTTCCATTTGAATCTTTGACGCACATGGTTTATATGTTTCAGATATAAAAAAATATATCGTTAAGTCAATATTTTAGTGGAATAAACAATAAAAGCAGTTGCTGTCATACCTAAGAATAGTATTTTGTTGTTTAGAAATGAACATTTATCAGTTTCACTTCATTTTAGACATATGGTCTTTTTGCCCCATAAGAGTGGCCCTCTTGCCCCGTAGCATTTTTTAGAGCAGGTTCGACATGACATTTTGAAAAAAAATCATTAACAGTTTTTGATGGGGTTTAATTTTAATTTCAATGATGATTTATAACACAATTCATCCAAACTCCTGTGGATTCCGGAAGAAAAGCTCGGCAAAGCAAGAAATCAAGGACAACATTAATGTCTCCCGAACATTAAGAAAACTTCCGTTATCAGTTTGAAAATACCGGTGGATTTCAGCCCAGTAAACCTTTTTTTCCAACACAGAACCACATCCCGCGTACTTACCTCCAGAATAAATCCGAACGGCGTGAAAATGCCCGCCGCCAGTGGAATGCCGAGCAGATTGTACATACTGGCGAACAGAAAATTGAGATGTATCTTCCGGACAGTCTTGCGCGATAGATCCAGACAGGCAACCACGTCCAGTAGGTCATTCTAAAATGGAACAAAATTCTATCAAATTTCCTGCCTCCAAAAACCTACACCCCAACGGCAACTCACCCTCATCAGCACAACATCGGCCGCTTCGGCAGCCACATCCGTCCCGGATGCAATCGATATGCCGACGTCGGCCTGAGCCAAGGCCGGACTATCGTTTACCCCATCTCCGACCATCGCCACGCGCATCTGGTTCTCCTGTATCCGTTGGATTTTTGCCACCTTGTGCGATGGAAGCACCTCGGCAAACACCCGATTGATGCCCACCTGGCGAGCAATGTTCCCGGCAGTGTTCTTGTTGTCTCCCGTCAACAGAATAACTTCGATGCCCATCTTCTTCAGCGTGTAGACGGCCAGATGTGCCTCCGGTTTCACCATATCCGACACGGAAATCATACAGATCAACTGATTGTTGATTGCACACAGAATCGCCGTATTGCCCATCTGTTCCTCCTCCGTCATTTTGATGTTGATCTCCGACGGAACAAGAATCGCATTCCTGTTCATCCACTCGCGATTCCCGATCAGCACATTGTACTCATTGACACGCGAAAACGCTTCCTCACTGGTGTCAGCTTCGATCGTTTCAAGCTGAAGCAGCTGCTGCAATTCCATTGTATTCTTCTGCGATGGGCTTAACTGCGGAATCAATTCTTCCACCACCGCTCCATTGACGAAACTCAACGCGTTAGAATCGTTGCTTTTGTACGAATTTTGATAATTCTTCATTTTCTCCGATCTCAACCCGTTGCTTAGCATACCGTTCACGTTGGAAATTACACATCGAATACCACATCCAGGAACGGCCATGAAATTCGAGCACTTACTGAAGGCATCGATATCCAATGATTCTTTTACGAATTTAACAACTGCCGTGGCGATTGGGTGTTCACTGTTTACTTCCGCTGATCCAATGACACTCAACGCCCGAGTCAGCGAACACACGTGCGGTTTAACGAACAGACATATCCGGGAAGTCATCGGCATTCCGTACGTGATCGTTCCGGTCTTATCGAAAACAACTGTTTTCACTTTGTGAGCATTCTCCAGCGGCCCTGCCCCCTTGACCAGAATTCCATGCAGAGCTCCGACTCCGGTAGAAACCATCACAGCGGTCGGCGTAGCGAGACCCAGCGCACAAGGACAAGCGATCGCCAGGACGCTCAAAGCACAGCGGAAAGCGTAACTGAAGATGATCTCCTCTCTATTCAAGCCTTCCTTGGCAGCTGCCGACATAGGAATGTGATTGATATCCACGTAACCGCTGATGACCCATCCGATCAAAGTGACTACCGAAACGGCCACCACGAATGGTACAAAGTAACCGGCGATCTTGTCCGCCAGCTGCTGAATCGGTGCTTTTGAAGTTTGTGCTTCTTCGACTAACTTTACGATCTGTGCCAAGGTAGTATTCTCTCCGGTGTGCGTTGCCGTTACCAGTAGGAGGCCGTTTTGATTGATGGAGCCACCGATGACTACGGAATTTTTCTTCTTCGGGACCGGCATGGACTCACCGGTGATGAGACTCTCATCGCACGTGGAGTTACCACAGAGCACCTTGCCGTCGACGGGGATTTTGCTGCCGGGAACAACCTTCAGGACATCTCCTCGTTGTACCAGATCTACCGAGATTATCTTCTCCGATACGACTTCGTAGTCATCGCCCAGCATTACCAGTGTTGCTTCGGTAGCCTTCAGCGAAAGCAGTTTGGATAGGGCTTCTGAGGTTTTACCTTTCGCTATGTGCTCAAGCCAGCGACCGAGTGAGATGAATATGAACAACATTGGTGGCGTATCGAAGAAGGTCAGTGGGGAAGTTTTCATTTCCATAACCATAGCTGCAATTAGGACTCCGATTGAATAGAGGTAGCTTACCGTAGTGGCCATCGTGATCAGGACGTCCATATTACTGGCACCGTGCTTGACTGCTCGGTAGGCTTGGATATAGAAGTGCCACCCACCGAAGAACTGGACCGGAGTCGAGAGGACAAACATGATCAGATTTTCCATGGAAAGACCTGGAAGAACGCAGCACATCTCCTCGTGACTGTGAGTTTCCATAAGGACCATAAAGTAGATCATGGCCATCATGCAAGGACCTCCGAAAGCTAGTGATATGAGGAATGCATTTCTCCACTTGCGGATTTCCTCCTTGTGCTCCAAATAACTGTGAGCCATTTTGTCTTTGTTGGACAACACCGTAGCCTGGAAGCCTAAAGTTTGTATCGCTTCACATATCGTCCTCGCACCAGTCTTTTCGTTGTTGAATGTGAATTTCCCCCTCTTTAAAGTCAACGCAACGGAAGCCTTCAGGACACCAGGAACCTTCAGCACCGTTTGTTCGATTTTGTTGACGCAGGAACCGCACGTCATTCCCAGGATTTCGATCTCCACCACGGCTTCCCCCGTCCCCGGTTCGTCTATGACTTCCGTCGGGAAGCCGAGGTCTGTAATCGATTTGGCAACATCTTCCGGGCCGGTCAACGTATGGTCGTACTTGACTTCCGCTTTCGCGGCCAGCAGAGCGATCAGAATCGACTCCACTCCGTAGATTTTCTTGCAGTGCTTCTCGATTGCCGAAACGCAACTGGCGCACGTCATTCCCTGTATGTGTAGGAAGCATCGTTTGTAGTCATCCTTCAGCCGGACCTGCTTACCGTTGGGATTCCCGTTCGAAGGCGTGAGGCCATCGTCAATTGAAATTATCTTCTCCGAACGGGCCTCCCGTTTGCTGTCAGTCTTTCGAGTTTCGTTACCGTCACTGGCCACCTTGGCTTCGAAGCCCATATCATCGATTTGATCTGCGATCTGCACCGGACTGGTTACCATTCGGTCATACTCAACCAGACCCAGTTTCTGGTCCAGTAGGACTTGAATCGAGACGATCCCAGGTTTGTCCTTCATAGTGCCTTCGATGTTTTTGACGCACGAATTGCACGTCATGCCTTCTATGCTTATTCGAGCTAACAATACATCACTGGCTCCGTCGTTGGCTCCCTTCCGATCATCGTTGTATACACACTCGAATCCCATGTCGTCGATATCGGCGGCTATCTGGACCGGATCCGTCAGCGTGGGATCATAGTCTATGTAGCCGGCATTCTCGGCCAGAATTACACTAATTTTGATTATACCTAGCTTACTGCCGATGTTTCCTTCGATGTTCTTGACGCACGACTGGCAGGTCATACCGATGATCGGTAACCGGACGGAGGCTACCTGTTGCTCCAGCAGTCCGGTGGACTCGCCGTAGTCGTCCATATTTTCTCTGTAAGAAAAAGCAAAACGTTACACTTCGGCTCGAACGATAAACGGCAAGGTTGAGAAGCGCAAGTTGCGTGCGAAGCGAATTCAGTAATTGCTCGCTCGTTTGCAAATAATAGGCATGGCTCTTTCCTTCGATCGTGCCTAATCGATGTTTCAACAAACGATAACGAATTGACTGCGCGACGGCATTATATTGCTGCTACCAGGCGATGTATAAACAGAAAATGGGGCAGACGAGAGTTTGGATTCGTATACATTATTAATAAGCGTATACAACACATCTATATAGCGCGAGGTAGAGCAAGAGATAACACTCCTTCCTGAAGTGGTAGGCACTGTGACTGTCCCATGATCGTCAAATCGGAAATTATTCTGCGTAGATTTGGTTTTGTACTAAACATCGAAGTTTCCACTAAGTATCCACTGTTACCCATCTAAATAATCGAATATGTGTACTAAAATGTATTTAACCTAATTAAACGAACGGTGTCATTGAAAATTCCATAGTCATCGTCTTTGGATTCCATAACGAGGCGGCGACTTGCAGGTATCTTGCTGAAAAATCTAGCAAAATTAAACTACGCACTTAACACTTTTCAACATCAAATTATTCTACTGAATCCCGAAAAAACAAATCCAAGTCAGAAATCACAATTTGCATAACTTAATTGAAGCATAGGCACACCGGTGTCAACTACACGGCTATCGTTCACGGTAGTAGTACTGATACTGGAATCTGAATGGCGTATGAATTTCTACCGGTGGACAATCACATTTTGCGATAAGAACCAAGAAGGGTATTATAAACTTCCCAAGCATCCCGCGATGAGCATTGAGTCCGTACGGAGCAGCACGAGAGATATGGAACCGTTATTTGCCATGATTTAATTGTTATCAATCGTCGTTAGTCGATGGCGATAAAAATCGAACAACACTGGTGAGGAAGGAGGACCTGACGTGAGTCGGTGAAAGCGAGCTACTGTGGAAATGTGTTTATCAAATGGTAATGGGATTTTCAGGTGGGAAATTTGTTTGAGAATCATAAACAAATGGCATCCGAGAAACCTCAGGGAAGCAGTGGAATTAGGAATTTCAAATTTCTACATCGTACACTCTAAAAAATCTTCACGTCCGATTTACGTGAAATATCACGCAACTGATCTGTATTTAGAATAGCTCAAAACGTTTTGGTGAGTAGTTGTTGAGTAGTGTAGGTGAGAAATCATTTTGAGCTATTCTAATCATAAATATTTAGTCAATTATTTTAGGAAATTTATCACATTTTCCAAATCTGCAATAATACATAAGGGATATTTTTAATTTTTTTCAGTTACTCTAGAAAAACTGTCAAAAAATCAGGACAAGACGTGGATACATCCTGGTAGAATGTGCCATAAACATTTATACCTCATAATAATCAAGCAGTCAATCATTTGCAATTTGATGAGCAGATATGCAGTACCCGTTCGATTTTGGCAACATGCCCGAATATTTAGTGTTACCAAAATCGAATCGTGTCAAAATCGAACGGTTTAATTTTGAAAGTAAATTTATGATTTTGTTGATTTTGGACCACCGAGAATCATCTTAATGACAAGGACGTTCGTATTTTTTTATTATTGTTTATAGAGACTTTACCCTTAAAGGGCATTCTTTTTTTTTTTTCCTTTGGTTTGTTTTTTCCGTCGATCTTGTTTTCCGTGCTGAGCACCAATGCTACCGACGTGCCAGGAAGGCAGCTCCCACACCTGGACCCTACCTATCGACCCATCAACTCATGAACCGGGGACCAACGGCTTTACTTCCCATCCGAAGGAAGGCGTGATCAGAGATGTTATGCCTCAGAACATCCCGGCGGCGCCGACTGGGATTGAACCCAGGCCTGCTAAGGTGAGAGGTAATCACGCTTACCACTACACCACCGGCGCCGTTTAAAGGGCATTCGTCTCTGCGGTAATATAAGTTTATTAACAATTTATGTATAACGAAAATGCTAAGTTTCACGCTATATTTTGTTGAAAAGTTCTACCTTTTTCATAAAGTTGATTAGCTTATCCTCGGCAGCTTTGTCGTTGCGAAGAATTTCGTGTATGTCATTGGTAATCTCGAGATTGTGTCGCTCAAGGTTGTATCTTTGGCATGCAGCAAAGTATATGATGAACTGTTATGTTGCGATTACAGGTGATAGGGTATACGTCCCTAACCTCGGTCTAATATGCAGCCATAGATTACGTTTTTAATCATAACTCATCAATTAATTTACCTGCAAACGATATTCTACTGCTAAATGGTATGCTTAGATATGCTAATCATGTCGTTTGCTATCAGGAACCGCAAAAAGTTGAAAAACTTACTTTTTTTAAGACAAAAACTCACCAGGGAAATGTATGTAATATCGGTCTATTGTCCCCAAATTGGGTCTATTTATGGATGCAACTTCGTCCTATCCTGTTTGATTCTCAAAAAAAACGCTCTTGGTAACGTTTTCTTATGTATTTTTTTTATCACTATCACTGTTAACTTAATACTCTTCATTCCTCAAAACATTTCTTAGAGAAAATTTTACGAAAACTACATTAAATCACTCAAGTTAAAAATTAAAAATTAAAAATTTCGCTTATCGTCTTTCGACCGCAGAATATCTAAATCAAAACATTGTGATGTTCATTATACAGATTTGGCAGAAAAAATCTCCCTTCCTGTTCGTTCCTTATCATCCAAATGCAAACCACATTGTTGACGTTACTCTTATTGCTATATGCTGTCAAATGAATTTCATGGGCCAAAGTTAGGAACATAGAAAAGAAATGTGTCCCTAAAGTTGGGTCCATGATTTACTTGTGAAAACGTTGTTAAACAATTAAAATAAACATAAAATATTCAAACAGTAACTGTGAGTTTTACGTCTAGTGTGTATTATCAGGTAATTCCATTCAATAAATGCCATAATCAGGCCATTTGATGATCGTCAGTGCAACCTTCCCATCTTAACCTTAGAAGTCATGGCGGCTAAAAACTCCGAACAGAGTGATATTCTCAACCAGTTTTATTACTTACGAGAGCTGAAAATGTATTGAAATGTTGTGATATAAATTGATTTGTGTGTGGTACACATTTATCAATCATCAGTGATCAATATTTTCCTTATTTTTTGTGTAATATTCCTTAATTAATTATTTATTTGCGTGATAGGCCGAATGAAAGGACTAGACCCACATTACATACCGTAACCCTACATGTTTCCGGTGGTTTCCTTTCAAAAAAATGTTGCTTTGTTAACCAAGGGTGACCGAGCCGAAGTCTAGTTAAGACAATCTGCTCTTTCCTGTTTTTCCTGTCGGAATATCTACCTATTGTAGACTTCACAATTCGGAGGTTTTTCCTTGGAGCCTTATCCCATGATTCCTGATGTGCTTTCCATATTTCTTTTTGAGTCCATTTAATGATGTCTTGTGCTGGGACTTGGGTGTTAGTTCTCTGTTGGTGTCTTCCAAGGTAAGCTGCATTATCAGCTTCTTCGTTTCCCGGTATGCTAGAATGACCGGGGATCCAACAAAAACGTACATCTTTGTTTGCAGTCTCTCGTTTAATACGTTGGATAAAAGGATTCTTTGATTTCCCCCATTCTAGTGCTAGTAGGCAGCTGGCGGAGTCGCTGAAAATTACGGATTTATTTCTGGCATGTTGAGTTGTAGCTACAAGTGCTGCTGCTTCAGCTGAGAAAACGGAGCATTGGTCAGCTAAGCTAACTTCAATCTTGATAGATGGTCCAATTACTCCATATCCTATTTTTTCTTCGGCTAGTGATCCATCAGTGTACCATTGTTCGAATTGCTGATACTTTTCTTCTAACAGCTTTCGAAAGGTTTCCATAGCCAGTTGAGGAGCATGACCAGCTCTGATTTTTGACTTAATAGTCCAGTCAACGTACGGTGTTTTTTGAAACCATGTTCTAGGAAGTATTCTGTCTAGCTTACAGATCTGTGGCAGTGACTTACCCGTTAGGGTTCGAAATGCAATGTTGGCTTTGTTCCATAGAAAATTACATTCCTTCGGGGATTTTTTCAGTATCGCACAGGCCTTTCTTACCAATCCGATAGTAGCTAGATGCTGCAAAGGTAGACAGTCTGATTCGACGGCTAGTGAGAGGGCTGGGGTGGTTCGTAGAGCTCCAGAGGCCGTCTTTATTATTTGGTTGTACGTAGGAGACAGTGTAGCGATGTTTTATTTGCGTAATATTTCCAAACTGTACATCAATTTGGAGGTGACTATAGCGTCCCCAATTTAGAGCAATGTTTTCCTGTCTGCTTTTCTTGATATAGCTTTCAAAAGGTTCAATCGACTGCTGCATTCTTCTTTCAATTGCTTTGAGTATGCACCTTTAAGCATTTTCGATCAAAAATGATACCAAGAACTCTTATTAATTTTGGTTTGCTAATTTCTGAACCTCCTAGCAAAATTGTTGCTCCCTCGAGGTGCCATCTACGATGCCGTTTCATCTTGCAGCAGTGCATGGTTGCGGATTTTGAAGAAGATAGTTGAAAGCCGATGCTTGTAGTCCATTTTTCCACCGCTTTAACAGCTTTTTGCAATCTTCGTCTTAAATAGCTGACACGTTTTCCCGTTGCGACGATCAGTATGTCATCAGCGTAGAGAAAAACTTGTAATTTTTTTTTGGAACAACAGTGAATAGTGAGTTCATGGAAAGGAGAAAGAGAGAGACTGATAGTACCGACCCTTGAGGTACACCATTTTCCTACCGAGTGGACTTCGACAGTTGACTGTTAAAACAAACTCTGCCAGATCGGTCTTGCAGGAAATTATATACAAAATTATTCATTTTTTGGCCCATTTTGCTTTCGATTATGCTTTCCATAATATTTCTATGCCATGCTCGTCATATGCTTTTTTGATGTCCAAAGCCACGATTTCGCTGTGTTCTCCTTTGTTCGCTGCCTCCGTAATGGTTTCGTCTAGATCCGCGAGATAGCAGGTTGTACCTTTACCTCGACGAAAAACAAATTGTCGAGGATGCAGCTTTCCTTTGGTTTCTAGGTGGTCAATCATGCGGCGGTTGACCATCCTTGCCATTGTCTTCGCAACACAGCTTGTTAAAGAGATTGGTCGGAAGCTATTAACCTCATTTGTATTCTCTCCTGGTTTGGGTATTGGGATTATTATGCTTTCTTTCCAGGCGCAAGGAATTACACCACTGGCCCAGATGCGGTTGATAGCTTTGAGAAGACTCATCTTGCAGTGAAAAGGAAGGCGTTTTAACATCGGATATCCGATATCATCCGGTCCAACTGATGTTCCTTTAGCTCCTGATAATGCTAGAAAGAGTTCTTGTACAGAGAATTCTTTATCCAGGAGTGACTCTTCCCCAGGATTCAGGTCGAGCTCAGTTTTCTCTTTTTCCTGTTTTGTTTTAAGGAATTCTTCGGAGTAACCAGCAGTTGCAGAGGTGGATGTAAAGAAGTCTGCGAAATGATTAGCGATATCAGATGGGTCGCTATTGTGTTCACCGTTGATAACTACACCTGGACCTTTGTTTCGTCGTTTACCCGTAAGCTTGTTGAAGTTTTGCCACAGCTGAGCGGTACTAAATTTGGCCGTAAAGATCTCTTGGTAGTTAGACCAAGAATCCTTCTTTGCGTCTTCTATCATCTTTTTTGCTTCGATCCTCACTTTGTTGAACGTTGCTGCAGCTCGTTTTTACCTGTGCCATCGCCCTTAAATTTTCGTAACTTCCTCAAAGCCCTCTTGCGCCTTTTTACCACTTGACTAATTTCTTCGTTCCACCATATTTGCCTTTTCTTCACGGATTTGCCTTGTGTTTTAGGAATGGATTCCGATGCGGCTTCGAAGATGCCCTGCGAGATCTTTTCTATGGAGACGTCAGAATCAGAAGAGATTTTAGCAGCAACGATTGTTTCAAATTTAGTCCAATCGGCATCCTTGTAGAGCCATCTTTTTGTTGAGAGGATGGTTGGGAGCAGATCGTTCGACCGAATTTGTACTGGAAAATGGTCACTTCCGTGCAAGTCTTCTTCACAGCTCCAAGAGAATTTGGACGCGAGACAATTTGAAGCGAAGGTGATGTTGATAGCAGAGAAGGAGCCGGTAGTAACTTGATATTGAGTTGGAGAGTCGTTATTCAAAGCTACAAGGTTGTTGTCGACCGCCCATTCAAGATGAAGGTTTGATTTTGTACTGCCCCACACTTCATGAGAAGCGTTAAAATCACCACAGAAGAGAAAATGTGGCTCGAGAGATTGCAAGGGGTCCTTCAATTTACCGATCAACTCGTCGCTGCTCGTTGCGTGTGGCACGTATATTGAAATAATTGTGAGGCTCCACGGTTTTCCAATTCTGGCAATGCAAACGTGCAAACTAGACGTAATATCAATAATTTGGTGTGGAATATCTTTACGGATACCCAATCCAACGATACCTTTGCCCATACTTTCAGGACGACTGCGTATGATCCATTTGTAGTTGTTGTTAAGGAGATTGTCCGTTTTGTCGGTCATCATCTCCTGGAGGCATATGGCTACAGGAACGCTGTCGTCTACTATTTTCCGGAATTCTGGATAGTTTCGCCAAACACTGCGAATATTCCACTGCAATGCGAAGGTTTGAGTGATGTTCTCAGACGATGATGTTGATAATGAATCCGTGTCAGAAAGATCTGATTGGGATGAGCGATTTGATGTTCCAGAGCATGGTACTGTCGATCCATTGGCGGAAGTTGATTGATGGTTGCTTCCTGTAGAGGGAGTCGCTAGGACGTAATTTGTTCTTTGTTTTACCACATTATGATTACTTGCCTGAGAAGACAAGTTTCCCGGTGCGGCTGCCGCCAAAGGCTCAGTCCAAATATTGGGTACATCTAAGGTCGGGGTCGGTTGGGGTTTACGGACCCCACTCCGGAGTTGTTGGAACTGCAGCTTCTCGTTGCTATGTAACGATGGCTAGCAGTAGCTTGCGATAGTTTTGTCTGGATGATTTGTTTCGTTGTAGTTCGATTGGTTAGATTATTCTGTAGCGGAATAATTTCACCCGTAGGGAATTCCTCCTCGCTCGTTGCAGGCAATTGGTTGAAGTTGTTCGAAGGTAAAGGTGATCGAGCATAGCGTGTTGTGAAGGCATTTAGGCGGTTTGAGTTAGTATTGGGATTATCAGCATGTTCGGTTAAGGAGGAATGTATGTTTGGGGACTTTGGGAAAGGATGTTCTTCAGGCTGGTTTACGGAGTTGTTGTCCGTGGATGAGGCTTGATTGTATGCATTTCTATTTGGGGATCGAGAGTATGTCCTGTAGAGACCGGCCGCAGAGGGGGGTTCACCATCAACGGGTTGGGGTAAGGCGTCCCGGATAGATTCCCCTGCCTGCTGCGCTTCACTTGGAAGTGAGTGTGGTACTGCACGTTCCCACTCCTCAAACCGGTTGTGATCTATATTGCGTCTGATGTGGTTATGGTTGGTGGTGCTATCTACCTCCTCGAGCATCGTCCACGTCTTGTGCCCGTAGAGAACTACCGATCTTATCAGCGTCTTGTAAATGGTACAGTTAGTACGCAGGTGAAGTTTACCCCACCTCAGGGTCTTGTGGAGTCCGTAGTAAGCACGACTTCCGGCAATAATACGCCGACGAATTTCTCTGCTGCAGTTGTTATCCGACGTCACCAATGATCCGAGGTACACAAATTCATCCACCACCTCGAACTCATCTCCGTCGATTGTCACGCTTCTGCCTATGCGAGCCCTAATCCGCTCGGTTCCTCCAGCTAACAAATACTTTGTCTTCAATGTATTCACCTTTAATCCAACCTTCTCTACTTCACGTTTCAGCCTGGTGTACTGCTCCGCCACGGCCTGAAACGTTCATCCGACAACGTCCACGTTGTCAGCGAAGCAGATGAACTGGTTTCTTCTTCTTCTTCGCATTTCAAGCTTATTACATATCGCATATTAGCTTATTGCGTGCTCTCAACTAAGTGTTCGAGATGCACTTCCACAGTTATTAATTGAGAGCTTTCGATGCCTGTACCATTTTTGCATTGGTATAATTGTGTGGCAAGTCCAATCATACTTCTATGCCCAGGGACGTCGAGAAATTTTCCAACCCGAAAAATTCCTAGACCGGACCGGGAATTGAACCCAGCCACCTCCAGCATGGTCTTGCTTTGTAGCTGCGTCTTTACCGACTGAGCTAAGGGAGGCCCTGATGAACTGGCTAGACTTATTGAAGATCTTGCCCCGCATGTTAAAGCCCGCACGTTTCATAACACCTTCTAGCGCAATGTTGAACAGGAGGCAGGAAAGACCATCGCCTTGTCGAAGTCCTTTGCGAGTTTCAAACGAGTCCGATAACGCACCCGATATCTTCACGCAGCACTGTATACCATCCATCGTAGCCCTGATCAGTCTGGTCAGGTTCCCGGTAAAACCAACACAGGTGGCCAACTTATCCGGGCCCATTTTGATAAGTTCCGCTCCGATACCATCTTTCCCAGCTGCTTTGTTGTTCTTAAGCTGTCGGATAGCATCCTTAACTTCACCTATCGTGGTAGCTGGCATGTCCCCCTCATCCGCTGTACCGACGAAGCCATTCCTCCTGCCGCTTTAGTCCTCCGCCTCTGCGCCGTTCAGATGTTCATCGTAGTGCTGCTTCCACCTTTCAATCACCTCACGTTCGTCCGTTAAGATACCCCCTTCCTTATCCCGGCACATTTCGGCTCGCGGCACAAAGCCTTGGCGGGATGCGTTGAGTTTCTTGTAGAACTTGCGTGTTTCTTGAGAACGATACAGCTGCTCCTGTGTTCGGTATGTAGCTATATTCATGTTTCGACAGCCACAATAAACAAAAATATCCGAAATAGTTTTACGATGGTCACATGGATATTTCATGAAGATGTGATTTGATATTTCACTTGCCATAACTATGACATTTCGACCATATGGAACAACAATCTATCTACAAGTGGCTATGAGAGATGGTTTGACCTTATGGAACCATAATCCGGAATATCCGGAATATCTACGGAGGCCATATGGCTCTATGGATGTCGTTTTGTGTGCCATTGATAATATTTCGTCGGGTAGATGTGATTTGATTTGTCGTTTGATATGGTTATGATAAATATCAAATTTTACTATACGGATCCATGATCTGGAATATCCATAACTGGTTCGATGGTGGTCATATGGCTCTATGGTTGTAGTTTTAAGTGACATTGGTCATATAGCAGACAAAAGTTGCTTGCGACACAAATCTCCGTAAAAAAAGTTTTACTGAGATTCCAGCAAACATTTCATTTGTTTGCTGAGATTGATCTAAGCATTATCCGAGACTCAGCAATCAAATGTCACTTTTGCTGAGATAGTTATTTTTGCCAAGATTTGCACAGCCGAGCTCGTTAGAAAAAACTGAGTGTGTACATTTGTGGTTCAAGTGCCAAAACTGACGACAAATGGGGGGAGGGGTGGCACATGCCTCCCTTGACTACTCCTGGAGCCGCTTCAAACACACTTAGATTTTTTTTGCCGAGATGGGCACCACCGAGCAGTTCGGCATTTTATCTTGATGGATCTCAGTGAAAAACTTGTCGACATTCAGCAAAATTTATGTTTGTTAGCTGAGATCTCGGCGAAATTCCCGTTTGTTAGCTGAATCTCGGCAAATTTTTCACTGAGACCCAGCAAAATAAAATTCCTAGCTGCTCGGTGGAGTTCGTCTACAACACGTTACAGTTGTAAATAATGGTTTGTATGTACACACGTAATTTTTTTTGCCGAGATTTCAACAACCGAGTAGTTCTGCAATTCATTTTATTGAGATTCAGTAAAACAATAGCCAAGACTCAGCTAACAGATACCATTTTGCTGAGATATCAGCTAACAAACAGATATTTTGCAGAGATATCAGCAAAAGTAAATGCCGAGGTAATCGGCTGTTGGAGATTTTACCGAGCTAGATTAAGTGTGTAGGTATTAGTATAAGTTGCGCTTATTGTGAAACACATCCATTTCATGTGTGAATCTTATGCTATAAATCATGCCTGAACACTATGGATTTGAATTATGACACACTTGGATTCTATGTGCCTCATTTGGTGATATCAATAGCTTTGTACACCATAGTTCAATATTCTACAATATTCTACTTTATCGACTTCTATTTTACCGACTCTAAACATGAATCGACAAATAAATAAACAAAACTGCCAGAGCTTTCACATATCTTTTTAATGGGTCTGATTTGGGATTCGATTATGGACTGTTGGGGTGTGCCGCTGCCGGTGTCTTCGTTCGATCTCACTGTGCCACGGTTGTTCTCATATATGGTGCGGGATGATAGGATAAAGTCACAAGTCTTGTTTTCGATGTTTACCTTTGTGAGCAAGCAATTCACATCGCATTGAAATGCAAAACACTTTAAATCCATCTGTTTTGAACAGTATGTAGTGTGATTCAATGTGTAATACACTTGAATAGATAGTGAAAGATTTTCAAACATTATAAATTAACGTGTATAACACATTGAACTAAGGTGAAATACACTTAAAGTAAATGTGATTGTGCATTTAAAAAATCAAGTGTTTAAACACTTCGATCAAACGTGTGGAATTTTTTGAGTGTAGATAGAGATATTCTATGCTTTTGGAAAATTAGAAAGCTGCAGTTAGTGATGTCCGATTTTCCCAGCTAATCGATTATTTACTAATCGATTATTTATTTTTAATGATTGTAATCGACATCGATTAATCGACATGAAATTAATTTTAATACTCTCTGATAATAAAGAAAACCAACGTCTTTAAGAAAGTGGTTCAACCAGATGTTGATTATTCATCCTTGGATCATGTGTAAATTATTGTTTCGAGATAGGGGAAATGGCTCTAATGTTGGCCTATGGATCTAAGATTGGGCCCATCACTAAAAATCTGCTACTTAACGATTTTATCTAGATGAACGCGTCATTTGCACGGCACTAATGGATATTTTTGGTCACTAATGAAAATTTAGACGATTGCTGAATTTATGTATGGGGCCAAATTATAGGGGCATTTAGGCCGACATTACATTTCAATTAAATACACTTTTACTCTTTAATTCTTATTAACGTTTTTATAAGATTAGTAGTGCGAGAAAAGACAACTTGCATCTTTATAGCGAATTGATTTTGACTTTAGACTGCAATCTCATTGCCTGAAAAAAAAACATTACTCGATACAAACAACTTCTCCAATAGTATATCCAGAAATAGTATCATGTTGAGATGAGGGCCAGACAAACGGTTTCTTAACTTTGTTATTGTCTGACCTGCTTTTTAGAATAGACGTTCTGAACTTCAAGTTTGGATGGAACATAGTTTAATCGATGCTCTGTTGGCTTAGAAGCAAGTTCTACATACATAGTTTAATATGATAAGCGTCAATTAACAGACTTAAAGTGATCATTTTTATACGATAGATTACGATGACAGGAGCACGTACAGTGGAAGAGGCAACAATAGATGCCTCCCTTCAGATAATGACTAGAACTGTTTCCACACATCTTAGGTACATGAGAAAATCGGCGGTCACCTCTTTATGGCAGTGGTGGCGTGGGGGGACATCCCTCACCATTCCTCTCCAACTGGGGAGTTTGGTAAAGAGAGATGATCAACCCGATTCGTACCTTCCTCAAAGTTGTCCTTGCTCGCTTTCTACTCTCCATATACAATTTTCACACTACCGTACTCTAACGGAATTATCAACTCTATACTTTCATCTCCTCATCAATTGTATAAAAATGGCCACTTAATAACAGACTTATTATTTGCCAGTTAGTATCTTCAAATATGAAAATCGTTAACTTCACGCATGCAATAATACAAACAAAATAGTTAAAGTTTATATACACTAAAATAAATTCAACTACTACTTCCAATAAAAATATAAATAATCATGGCTCATGCGAAGCCAATTAATCGATTAGCAGAAAATCAAGGCATTGAATAATCGATTAAAAATTAAAGGATTATTTTAACAGATAATCGATTAGCTCGATTAATCGAGTAGTAATCGGACATCACTAGCTGCAGTATCCTTGCATGAAATCCAACAAGGCTCCAGGGCTCGATCGCATATCAGCAGAGATGCTCAAAGCTGAACCCATGCTATCCGCTCAAATGTTTCATCAACTATTCTGTAATATCTAGGACACCGTGACTTTTCCGGCCGACTGGATGCAGGGCGTCTAAGTGAAGGTCCCAAAGAAGGGGGATCTGATTGTGTGCGACAATTGGCGAGGCATCATGTTACTGTGTAGTGCTATCAAAGTTCTGTGCAAAGTTATCCTGAATCGGATAGAGGAAAAGATCGACGCGACTCTCCGGCGGCAGCAGGCAGGATTCCGTGCCGGAAGATCTTGTGTGCACTATATTGTCACGCTTCGCATCATCCTGGAGCAGGTCAATGAATTCCAAGAGTCCTTTTATTTGGTATTCATTGACTATGAAAAAGCTTGTCACGGATAAAATCGTCAACCTCATCGAAGCGCAGTATCAGCATAGAGGTAACTCTAAGACCAGAAGGTCCCGAAGAAACGAGCTCAACTTTTTGGCTAAGCTCTGGTACTATCTTCGGTCCCAAGCTAATCGATTCACCCCTCGAAACATAGGAAAATCCACTAACCCCTCATTTTATCGGTCAAACTTTCATAGCGAATCAAAACAAACATAGTGTAGTACTGGAATTTATACTAGAATGGGGTACGTTGGTCGATTTGCTTGGGACCACTAGGCTAGTCAAGTAGTAATCCAATTTAAAATCGTTAGTTGCGTATTGATTGTTGGTATCAGGCTTTCACGTGAAGAGTTCTGCATAACGGAGCCTTGTCTGACCCTATCCGGGTAGTCGCTGGTGTGAGACAAGGATGTATACTATCACCGCTACTTTTCCTCATCGTAATCGACGAGATCATGGTGGGTGCAATTGACCGTGTACCGAACCATGGGCTGCTTTGGCAGCCTATCATCATGGAGCATCTCAACGACTTCGATTTGGCTGATGATGTTGCTCTACTGCTCCTCTGCGGAGGGTCTCACCATCAACGTCAACAAGACCAAATCGTTGGATGTCAACACGGGCAACCCTTCCAACTTTACGGTAGCGGGGCAAGCAGTGGAGAAGGTCACATGTTTACAATATCTTGGCAGCCAAATAGCGTCGAACGGCGGGACCAATAGCAACATAGGTACACGAATCAAGAAGGCTAGGGCTGCCTTTGGCGAGTTTTCGAAACGTATGGAAATCAAACCAGATAAGTCAACGCATCAAAATTTCAACTCTAACGTGAAATCTGTGTTGTTATACGCCAACGTGGTGTGTATCAGCGGAGAACACTCAGAAGCTGCAGGTCTTATAATTCGTGCCTGGTGGCCTCACAACTGGATCTCGAATGCCGAGCTCCATCGTCGGTGTCATCAGAAGCCGATAGCAACAGAAATTCGAGAGCGAAAGTGGAAGTGGGGCGAAGTCGAATCCGGCAGCACATCGCAGCAGAGGCAGACCCAGGGGCTCATCCCGGCGGAGCCTCAACAAGAAAATAAAGCAAGTCGATAGGAATCTGATCTGGGCCCAGGTCAAGGCAAAACCGAGCAGCCGTCTAGGATGGAAGTCTTCGCGTAGCCCCCGTAGGTTGCACCTCTGATGGTTACAGGGCCCTTAAGTAAGTATCCTTGGTTGGCAGCCTTGGTTCGCAAGGTACTGTGTGTGCCCGCCACCAGCACGCCAAGTGAACGAGTTTTTAACACCGCTGGGCTAACCGTATCTGCACGTCGGTCAGGCATCCACCCTAACAATGTGGATAAAGCAATCTTCACTCATGACAATTACAGCATTTGCAAAAATAGAGTTTTGCAGATTTACGACGAGGATCGAATTTACATAAAGGTAAATAAGTGACTATTATCAACAATACGTTGATATTTGACCTTTTTTTAATATCTTGCAAGTTGTGCGGGATTCTCCGTACATACGAAAGACATCATCTTCAAATACAAAAATAAAGTTATATGACTACAATACGTATGGATTCAAATATGTATCACAGTAATAAAAGCATATGATTTATCGTTATCAACATATTAATTACGTGTAATGCTCAATACATGAAAGAATTCCTAGGGCCCATTAAAATATTACGTAATGCAGTCACTCTTTATATACTATCCAGCATTACAGAACTTACTTTTCTTATACTTGATAAAAGGGTTGCCACTTTGCCATATGACTCCACCTCTGCAATTTTAACAAGCACTTAACATATTTCTCTCAACAAATTCCGCATGCACGGCCAATGAAAATACTCAAAATTTAATAAGAGTTACTCATATTTGAGTTCAGGTTACTCAAATTCGCGAAAACGTAGGTCACCCATAGAATGAGTAAATTTTCTGACGCTTTTGCGAGGAAAACTTCTCGAATACGAGGAAAATTGATTGTGGTTTTAGTCTGTCTACTAGTACACTTCTAACCTGTGTACAATTTTCTTAAATTTTCCCCATATTAGAGAAGTTTTCCCGGAGAAAGTGTCGGAAAATTTACTCATACTATAAGTGACCAACGTTTTAGCGATTTTGAGTAACCTGAACTCAAATGTGGGTAGCATTTTTTGTCCATGTGCGATTGGTTTGGAAAGTATTTTTTCTAATCATTCACAATAAACTCACGCCGACCAACGCCGCCGCCACCGAAAGCAAACGGCGTGACGCCGCCACGCCGCCGGCAGAAAACAACATATCACGCGGTCGCCGAAAATATTTTGATCGCCGCACAAGTCTACTGAGAAGTACAAATCAGTAACAGAATTCGATCAAAATACGTAAAAACATATTTTGAGAATACCATCAAATTCCCAGTTGGTTTCGGTTTCCGGTTAATTTCCGGTTCTCGCGGTTTTCCTGGTTGAGTGTTTACAATCTACGACGTGCATTGGTTGTTTACTCCAAATCTGGTATTAGCAAAAGAGCTTAGTCAGCAGTTTACAACAATATCCAGTATGATTTAGGCAACACGACTAAAAATTCTTGACGTTTATGAAAAACTTAGCCACTACCCGTGATACAATTTTGTAATGGCTCGATTATGAGCAGAAGAATCATTTGAAATATGTCAGTTTTGTTCAATTTTTGAACTAATTAGGACTATCCGAAGTAACCAACAAGCCCGATAATCGCCCTCTTTGCAATAAAATGCTGATATACGGCTAATATGAAGTTTTACAAGCCCTATAACAACCTTACATTGCAAAAAGGGCGACTAGAGGGCTATTAACGGGCTTGGTGGTTACTTGGGGAAAATTGAATTAACATCATCCAATTAACAACAACGGTTAGCCAAAATCTGAACGAGACTTTTCGAATTTCATATACGTATGCTTAATCGTTTTACACGTGTCATGTTCCGAAAACAAAACAATCGAACAAGCGAGCGTCCAAATCAGGGATCTTCCTTTATCTTATCTAACAGCATGTATCGCAAATGCAGTCTTGCGTTACGACAACATCCACCATTCAACAAATATGTTCAGTCTGACACGCATGAATCACTCCATTCCATCGGCGGCGATTGATTCAAGAATCAAACATCATCAAATGAATTGAACTGCACGTCACGATTTTCTCTCATTAACAGACCACTATGGATCACTTTCGTGTCGTAAAAAGTTCGAAATTCATTCATACCATTCGGAAGACCGTAAAAGAGGAAAACCAAACCGTGGAAACCTGATGCCAAAGTTGTCCAATCCTAAAACGACTAAGTTCGCCTCTCCGACCAACTTAAAACAAACTTACGCGTACCGCATGTCGTACCTGAAATTGGTCCACATTTCGTAAGTCGCTTGTGCTTTTTTGCTACTCTCAGCTATGCAATCGAGCGTTCGTTTTGAACGAACGGGCTGTAGTCACTCTGTCTTCAGCTTAAGTCGCTTTTACTGCTGCTGCTGCTGCTATTATTGTTTTTATACTACACGGTCGCAGCTTTCATTTTCAGCACCAATCAACGCCGTGCTACGGTCATTTTCTAATTTGCAAACTTCCCAGCGTCGTAACACATTTCCCGTAAAATTTGCCCAACTAATTGAACAATTAGATTCGTTTACTGCACTTTATCACACCATTGCAGAACGCTTCTGAAGTTCTGATATCTCGTGCGAACTTGTGGACGAGGTCGCGATCACCACCCGCTCGGAACTTGAATCCGTTCACCTCGATCAAAACGGTACACACAAACAACACGTACGAATAGTAGGCACTGAATGTTTATGCGATCATATACCGATCAACAACGTAGCGAATGAAAGAGTTGGAACTGACTGAGGTTGCTGCTGAGCTGCTGTTTCAGCAGATCCCTCAAGCACCGATCGGCCGACCAACCACCGTAACTGGTTTATGGTGCGCATTGTATTTACCTAGCGCCAAGCAACGTCTATACCATGCAACAAAAGCGCAGTCATGTTGTGTTTGTGCTTCCCCCCACAATTGAGACTCATACTGAGCACGCGGATGTCCGCGAGCCACCCGTCCGTGTGTTTGGGGGAAGGCTTTTCCTCTGTATACTACACGGCTATCAGCGAATGCTATAAAAGCTCTGAGTGAGTGGCATTACTAACACAAATCAACATATGAGCGCTGCTAGGTAGATGTGCGGTTAGTCACATCGCCTACTATGGGGAACGGGTTCGGATACTACGGTGGTGTGATGGATTTGAGTTGTTGACAAGCAACAAGCTTTTTATTGAAGTTAATATTGAGCATGATCCATGAGTTTGTCTAGCTGCGGTGGACAACGCCATGGGTCGTATGCAGCTAGTAGATTTAAAATATAAACGTATAATTAGGTGAATCGCTTTCTTATGGTCAATCTCTCACAAAACATACAACAATGAAACTGGAACTTCATGTTCGCACACATGGAGTTCCAATTTCATGAGCGATGTCACAACAGTGCCGGAGATTTGTGCTCTAGAAAACTTGAAGTGATAGGGCAGTTCAGCCGTCATGATTGTTGGACGCCATTGTTGGACGCTTCAAGAAATCACCTTAACTAAGATATCAAGTATTTTTCATGCCAAAAGTTTTCAAATTCTTAATGCCAGAAAAGACTTTTTGAATTACTTATTTAATTGGTTCAATTCTAGCAGTGAATCACTGAGTGCACGCGCAAAAACACACTATTGAAATATGATTTTAATCAACAATTCCCTTGGATATTTTTAAAATGCTTATAGGGGAAATGGCTCTAATGTTGGTTATTATTATTATTATTATTATTATCTCTATTTAGGAGATTTGCAGCCGCAGGCTGGTTCATCTCCGTACTCTAATGTTGGTCTATGGATCTAAGATTGGGGCCATCGCTAAAAATCTGCTATTTATCAATTTTATCTAGATGAACGCGTCATTGGGACGATACTAATGGATATTTTTGGTCGCTATTGAAAATTTAGTCGATTGCTGAATTTATGTATGGGCCCAAATTAAGAGCATTTAGGCCGACATTACATCCATTTCCCCTACTTCACTAGAAAGAGGAAGGATTGACTTTGAAATACAATAAAAACCCGAATCAATTGGAGCGAAATTTTCTTCATTCGCTTGCAAACATACCGTTCATTTTTTAGAGACTTGGTGCAACTGCTCTTCGCTTATCATTTTCCTGTATTTCTGTAGAATTTACTCGGTTTTTGAATAGAGGAAGTTACGTATTCTCGTCAGTCCAAGCAGCGGCCGTGTTTTTATTAGCATTTTCTAAGCGTCACGCACACATTTTTAATGTGTTTGTTTGTTGACATTTATTTGATGCTTACTGCTCTATTCATTTGAATCGACAGAAGTACCCAAAACGGTTTGAAAACGTTCTCAAATGAACTTTGCGTTAACCCTGCTGTTCTGTTATCGGCAACTCGAAATCAGCCGCAATTTGTAGTGCGTATGATTCATTTCAAGAAAAATTTGGCAGAATACGTTTGCTCAATCGTAAAAATCTTATCAGATTTGAAGTTGAAAGACTAAGGAATCGTTTGAATGCATTCAGTGAAATGTTTTGGTGAGAAATAGCTGTGATTTTAAGTTTGCTATCATTTAAATTTTGGCCGAATACAGTAAGTTTGTTCCTGGTCGTTTGGTCGAACGCCGTTTGGCCGAATGTCGAACAACAAAACTGCAAAGAACTGCTCATGTTTGAAAAAAGGAACAATCTCTTAATATTGTTAAAATATTTTTTGACGTAGGACTAAGTCTTTAATTTCTATAATGGGGGTCACATTAAAAAAAAAAAATCAAAATTCAGACTTGTGACGAAAAATCCCAAACACGGACGCAACGATAAAGCGCAAATGGAACAAACGACACATTGCGTATGCTCACAAGAGCGAGCTCAATGCTCGGTTGATCGCTCACCATTTCACCAATGAAATGAAGGGAGGAGAAAAGCATCGATAATAAAAACGCTTGCCAAATCGTTTTCTTCGTCATTTGCTTTCGAGCAACGGACGGATAAGCGACGTATGAGTGAAACAGCACGCATCGCAGCAATACGGAGACGACACAGTGTTGTCACATTATTTCCAATTTCA
The DNA here is from genome assembly GCF_037179485.1 of Ochlerotatus camptorhynchus. Classification (NCBI taxonomy): domain Eukaryota; kingdom Metazoa; phylum Arthropoda; class Insecta; order Diptera; family Culicidae; genus Ochlerotatus; species Ochlerotatus camptorhynchus. The sequence goes on along the minus strand of NW_027040766.1, from coordinate 4,460,962 downwards.
ATCTGTATTTTCACCGTAAAACATCTTTTTAATTTGTTTATGGTTGACAAAAATCTGTAAAATAATCTGTATAAATTCTAAAGTATGATCTTATTGCGGTTCGTCGTAAATACACTTTGAGTTCATTTGAAGTTCAGAAATAGTTTGTTCATAATTTAGAATCTTGAAGAATGACTTAAGTTTGCTTTCTAAAGAATTTATCTATTTATCTCGAAATCCTGAATCTTGATTTTTTATTGAGTGATTTGTATCTTTTCAGGGCCACTAATTCAAAAACGGAAAGAGTTAAGAAATAAATGATCAACATATTTGTTCCGTCCACTCGCGGTCCTACGTCAAGCTTCCATTCGTGCCCCTAGACACAGATCCTTCTATTTTTTTAATTAAATAATAGACGAACCTGCGTTTACTGTGCAAAAAATAATAATACAGGGCGGACTCGATTATCCGGAGTCTTGAAAAAAATTTCACTCCGGATAATCGAGCCCTCCGGATAATCGAGCCATAAAAAAAAATATTTTTTTTTTTGGTCTTATGTGGTCTCATTTAATGTTTTAGTGGCTCCATTGAACGCTTTTGAAGGATTATGGAATCGGACCACTGGTTTTGTAGATATGGCCGGAACAAGTTTCGGCGTTTATGGGCCATGAGGCTAAATTTGACTTGAAAGGAACAAAACCCATTAAGCGACACATCAAATTAAATCAAAATTTGATATCAAGATCAATGGTGGCAAAAATTAAGTACCATGGACCATATTGGCCACTTCCGGGCAAGTTCCGGGTGCCTCCGGAAAAGTGGCCAGAACCAGACTTGAATAATAACCTATCATGCGACACATCAGATTATATCAAAATTCGATAACCAGATCAATGGTGGAAAAAATTAAGTACCTTGGACCATATTGGCCACTTTCGGACAAGTTCCAGGTGCCCCGGGAAAGTGACCAGAATCGGACTTGGATAATAACCTATCATGAGGCACATTAGAATCTCGAGATCCTGACCAGATAGAAAATTACTGTCTGCGGCAAAGTTTTTCTAGAGATCATAATCTTTTCGCTGGTGGAGAGTAGTTCAGAATTTTCTCTCTACGTAGCGCTAGAATACATGTGAAATTATCGCATGTGATATATCTCGAGATCATGACCAGATAGAAAATTACTGTCGACGACAAAGTTGTTCAGAAGGTCAAGGCCTTTTCGTTGGTGGACAGTAGTTCAGTGTTTTCTCACTTCGCGGCACTTGTATACCGTGCCGATTCAAATTTCGGACACTTAAACTCGAATTTCGGACACTTTTAAAAGTTGATTATCTCGGTCGAATATGATCCACATGTCTTGTAAATTTTAAATTTTTTTGACTTGTGCCCTCCACGATCATCTAACATTATTACTTTGTTTCTAACTGGATGTAATATTTAATTAAAAATGAAAGTGTCCGAAATTTGAATCGTCCGAAATTTGAATCGGAACGGTACATGTAAAATTCTCGCATATATAAAATATTTCTAGATCCTTACCATATAAAAAGTTACTGTCTTCGGCAAAGTTTTGCAGGAAGTCCAGATCTTTTCATTGGTGGAGTAGTTCAGAAAATTCTCACTACGTGGCGCTAGTATATACATGCAATTTTCGCATATACAATAGCTCGAGATCCTGAGCAGATAGAAGTTACTGTCTTCGGCAAACTTGTTCAGGGTGTCAATTAGTTTTGGCTGGTGGACAGTAGTTCAGAATTTTCTCACTACACGGTGCTAGTATAAACTTGAAATTCTCATATAAAATATCTCGAGATCCTGACCAGATAGAAAGTTACTGTCTTAGGCAAAGCTGTTCAGGAGATCATAGCTTTTTTGCTGATTAACAGTAGTTCAAAATCTTCTCACTAGGTAGTGCTCGTATACATGTTAACTTCTCGCATGTGATACATAACTAGATAACGAAATAAAGAATAAATGTCTTTGACAAAGTTTTTCAGGAAGTCAAGATCTTTTCGTTGGTGGACAGTTGTTCAGAATTTTCTCCCTACTCGGTGCTAGTATACACATGGAATTCTCGCATATACAATAGCTCGAAATCCTTAGCCGATAGAATGTTACTGTTTTCGGCAAACTTTTTCAGGGGGTCAAGAATTTTTGGCTGGTGGACAGTAGCCTAGAAATTTTGCACCACATGGCGCTAGTAAACGTGTACAATTATCGCGTATGCTAAGCTCGAGATTCTGAACAGGTAGAAAATTACTGTCTTCGAAAAAGTTGTTCATGAGGTCAATGCCTATTGCTTGGTGCACAATAGTTCAGAATTTTCACACTACGTGGCGCTAGTATACACGCGAAATTCTCGCATGTAAAATATCTCGAAATTTTGATCAGATAGATTTCTCTAGTGGACAGTAATTCAAAATTTTCTCACTACGTAGCGCTAGAACACACGTGAAATTCTCGCATGTGGTTTGTTTCGAGATCCTGACCAGATAGAAAGTTACTGTCTGCAACAAAGTTATTCAGGAGGTCAAAGTCTTTTGGCTGGTGAACAATAGTTTAGAATTTTCTAATAAACTCTAGGCTTTAAACTCCTGAACAACTTTGTTCAAGACAGTAACTTTCTATCTGGTCAAGAACGTTAGGTATTTTATATGCGAGAATTTCACATGTATAATAGCATCATGAAGTGAGAAAATTCTGAACTACTGTCCACCAGCCAAAAGATCTTGACCTCCTGAACAACTTCCTATCTGATCAGGATCTCGAGATATGCATATGCGAGAAGTGTACATGTATACTAACGCCACGTGGTGAGAAAATTATTAACTACTGTTTACCAGCCAAAAAGTCTTGATCCCCCAAACAACTATGCCGAAGACAGCAACTTTTTAGCTGATCAAGATCTCGAGCTATTGAATATGGGAGAAAGGCACGTATATACTAGCACCGCATAGTGAGAAAATTCTAAACTATTGGGTGACAAAAAGATCTTGACTTTCTGAAAAACTTTGCCCAATACATTTACTTTCTATCTGGTCAGGATCTAGAGACATTTTATATGCAAGAGTTTCACATCTATAGTAGCGCCGCAAAGTGAGAAAACTCTGAACTACTGTCCACCTGTGAAAAAGCCTTGACATCCTGAACAACTATGCCGAAGACAATACCTTTCTATCTGGTTGGGAACTTGAGATATTTTATATGAGAATTTCACGTGTATACAAGCGTCGCGTAGTGAGCAATTTCTGAACTATTGAGCACCAAGCAATAGGCTTTGACCTCCTGAAAAACTTTGTGAAAGACAGTAACTTTTTATCTGGTCAGGATCTCGAGATATATCACATGCGAGAATTTCACATGTACACTAACGCTACGTAGAGAGAAAATTCTGAACTACTGTCCACCAGCGACAAGGCTATGATCTCCTGAACAACTTTGTCAGAGACAGTAACTTTCTATCTTGCCAGAATCTTGATATATTCCATGTTGTAATCAATTAAGTCAAATCCCACGTAGTATGGTCACAGTTTTCGCGATTTCCATTTACATTTTCCCTATTATCCGCATTTTTTAGTTTAATCAAAGTTTAGCTTGTTTAGATTAAAACAAGTTTTTTGAGGAATACTCGCTGGTTTCAGATCGATTGGTAACTCAGCAACAAAATGGCAATGGAAAACTCATGTGTGTTGTACAAAGTACAACAGCGCGAGTAACGGAGGGTTAAAGGCCCTTCGGTACATATTTTTTTTACGGATCTTCAAAAATTTTGTTCGGTTGCCATTCCCCCCCCCCCTGAAACGTGACGTAATTAGTGAACGGACCATCATGAGATTCAGTTTTTGTATGTTGTTGTGGCACATGATATGTTTGATTCCTTTCAGGTCAAAGTTAATCCAAAACCCCTTAACGCCGGATTTTGTAACAAAGGCACACAAACACTTAAATATAGTCATTTCCCGATCTTGTCAGACTTAGTCGAACGATGTATGTTACTCGTCCTCGGATCGAAAGTCGGTTTTCCAAGCGGTTTATGAAAAATAATTTGCAAGATAGGTAAAAAAATATGACTCCGGATAATCGAGCCATTTTCTCCGGATAATCGAGCCCCGGATAATCGAGCCTCCGGTTAATCGAGCCTCCGGATAATCGAGTCCGGCCTGTATCATCAAAACTCCAAAGAACTGCTCATGTTAAAAAGGGTGGCTAAAAGATACAAATTACATAACTAAAAGCTTAGCTTTAAAAGAATAACGAATCCATCGGAAATATAAAATATCTGTTTTATACAATATACAATTTAACAATAAATCCCATATTTATAATGTCAAAAAACAGAATTGTGGAAAGCAAAAAAAGTCCATTTAGGAATCTAGTAGTGTTCAAAAATTTAAAATCTCTTTTCAAGTATTCGGCCAAACGACCCATTTAGCCAAATGGCCGGAATCACAACATAAGTTGGTGCCGAAGAAATGAACAACGTTTTAAATAGCATCAAGGTTACAAAGTCTTAGGAGTAGAAGTACTACGATTTTAACCAGAGGATATATTTGTCAACTTTAGAGGGCTTACAAATTAACGCGTGTAAACTCTATAGGACTTATGCTGCCCAACTTCAATAGTTTGATGGTTCTGAAAATTTCAGCCACCTTCCCTTTTCCTGATGCGGTATAAAACTCTTGTCCCGGAAGCTGCTTGAAATCCGCCTTCACATAAGTTTCGTCGTCCGTGACGAAACAGTCGAACTTTTTGAGCAGATTCGTATACATACAGCTTTCGGGATGGCTGCTTTGCCGACATGTTTTGTTTGTAATCTCGGTTCGCCATCTTCACCTTCTTAAACGTCGACAACCCGGCTCGTTTCTTGGCCCGCTGCACAGTAGTATGGGAGACATTGAGCTTGCCAGCGATGCCCCGGGTGGAGAGGTTAGGATTCCGCTTATATTTCACCGCCACCTTCTTCGTCGTCGCTGCCACGTCCAGATTACGGTTGCCGCCGCTTCTAGGCTTCCTGGCGGTCGACAGACGCTCCCCGAACACTTCTAAAACAGTTTTGTCACGGTCGATTTGGCCACATTCAGCAATTTTGCCAACTTGGCGTGTGAGAACGTCGGATTCTCTTGCTGCGCGAGCAAAATTTTAAGACGCTGCTCCTCTTGCTTGGACGTCATTTTGAAAATTGGAGAGCAAACAGTGAAAGATCATCATAGCAACCAGGGCTCTACATTTTCGAAGCTCTAAAATGAACTCCACTTTTGTTTCTCTTATACAAACGTGTTCAACGCTTCATTTCTTTAACGCCTAGCTAGACTATCAACAAGAAATGATAATGAAAAAAAAGCACGCTTAGAAGGAAACGCTGGCCGTGGATCTTCTCGTCGTTGCATTGCTCATCGCTTTCAATGTAAGTAATATCGATGTTATAGTTAAACGAAACCTCATTATGGCTTTCAATCCCCTTTCACGAACACTCTATCCCCGCTCTTTCAATCTGTTTAAAATGCGTTATGTCCAGTTTTCGTTAATTTTTTTTAGATAAATATGTGGATGGAAGATAAATTAAACATATTACGTGTAACCTTCAAGTGTTTCACGTGAGAAATGCTTTAAATGTGTTATTTCATTTTCCGTTCTATACGTCATGAAACCTCTGTTGATGTGTTTCATGAAAGAGAAAACTATCAAAGTCGAGCGCTCTTTCGCTCATCCGTTTTACCGAAGCTTGAAAGGAAGACCAATGGAGCGACGGGAGAAAGAGAGACAAGCGATTGAACATTTGTTTGTGCACGCCGACTGAGGTTCTAGAATGCTGCGAAGCTGTTCGACTTTAACAGAAAAAGAAAGCCAACAGTCTCTTCGTCACATCGATTTGGTCGATTGAAGCTGATATTGTGAAGCCCTGATTGGCAAATCAAAGTTGGCACTCGTGGAGAATAGATGAACTATGAAAGTGACGATGGTTTCAAAATTTTACACGGTGAGGTATACGAGTTCAATCTTAAAATGCCTTTATTTTGCAAATGGAGCATTTTATTTAAATCTGGTTAATGCTACGTTAGGAGAAAACTTAAGGACTACTCAATAGATATATAATATAGAAAAAATAATTTCTTTTCAGATTTTTAGGTGTATGCATAGATTTCAGCTTTTCTACAACTGTAGCAACAACCAGATTTAAATACAATGCTCCATTTTTAAAATAAAAGCATTTTAAGATTGCACTCATATAGCTCTCCGTGGAAAATTTTTAAAACCATCATCACTTTTATAGTTCGTCTATTCTCCACGAGTGCCAACTTTGATTTGCCAATAGCAAACATTGTTTAGACATCATACACTCAACTTCCAAATGCAGCATTTCAGGTTTTTTATGCATTTTTAACAGAAATACACCAATTTGAAGTTGACCAATTTTTGTGCGTTCCAGACATTAGTGACTTTAGTGACTAAAATAACGAAAATAGTGACCATATAGTGACTTTAAAGCAATAAAAAGTAACTAATAGGCTCTTTTCATGCACCATCAATGTAGAGTGCTCTAGCCGAATCTGAGTGTAAATGTCATCAAATCCATTTGTTTACATCATAATATTGCACAACTTGCAAATTTCCACCGGGAGTGGTATTATTTTTCGATTATCTACAGATCTGAACTGATTTACAGCTAAAATAACCACACATAAAAAATCCGGAAGATCATAACTGCTGGGAGAATTTTATAAACCTTAATTTTTCTCATCAAAAATATATGGAAGCACCAGCCGGATCACTGCAAATCCGATACAGGAAACAAAATATTCCACGTGGATGATGATTTCAAGCACCTATGGTGGATAAATTAAAAATTTCCACCCTCATCACTCTATTGAGGGTTCCCCTATTCACCGCCAGAGGCTGAAACAATCGCTTAGTTTCTATTGGATTCGCCTATAGGCCTTTTTAATAGAAACTAAACGATCGATTAAACCTCTGGTGGTGAATAGGAGAACGTCAAAAAGAGTGTTGTGAGCATAAATTTTCGCCTTGAGACATAGGAAACGGAACACTTTTTTACTTTTCCTGATAAATTGATTCATCTGAGATGCTGCAAAACTTAATCTACAGTTGAAAAATTTAATTCTGTAACGTTTTTGAAAAGATCCTGCTGGTGTTCAGGAATATTTTTGTTGAGAAAAATGGAAAATTAGAAAAGTGCCTTAGAGGTTATGATCTTCCGGATTTCTTGTGTGTGAATAGTTAAGGTGCAAATCAGTTCAGATTTGTGGAAAATCGTACAAATAGACAATTATAGAATGAAACATGCTGTTATTTGCGTTGGGGAAAATACTTATTCTGATGTAAACAAACGGTTTGGTTGACGTTTCTTCTCGAACTCGCGTAGCGCACTATACGTTGGTGGAGCATTAAAAAGGCGTATAGTGACATTTATTGATCGAAATAAATGGTTACAATATTTCGTTGACTGCGACCCACTTTGAGAACTTTTATAAACTCAATCACAACCCATCCTGAGCATTTTTCATGCTCCTTCAAAATAAAACAAATAATGGTTAACCGATCGCATAATTTGTCCCGAAAAATTAATATTTATTTATTTTACAGTGAACCAGGAATTCAGGAAAACCGGGAAAAGGGCGCGAATTCGAAATCGCCGGGAAAAAATCAACAAAAGCCCATGAATTTCGATGACAAACCGGGAAAAATAAGATTCTGGACCTTTAAACAATTGCAAGACCCCTGGACTGGAAAATATTTTCAGGATACAATCACTTTACAGAACTAAATATGAACTATTTAGGATGAATTCGGCAGATAACAATGTTTTTTTTTAGAAAAAAATACCAATAGATCTTTTTTAAGAACTCTAAGAGAGATTTCACTAGAACTCCCAGTCATTTGTGGAACTTCAGACGTTAAAAGTAGAATCTTTAAGTAGCTCTGTTGGTAAATTCATGACGATTGTGAAGCGGACACCAGGTTCATTTCAAATGAATATTCAAAATAAGTTCTTAGAAGAATTGTGATGACAATTCGAAGGAAATTCTTAGAAAATTTAAGATAATATCAAGTGAAGTCTACAGAGAGTTTCAATGATCTTACGATAAATACCAAGGGAATCGAATTTTGAGGGAAAAATTCCAAAGGAATTCTCAGATGAGTTTGATGAGAATTCCTAGTTTAATTTCAAAAGCATCTCGAGAAGAATTTCAAGGGAATTCTGAGGAGAATTCCAAGCGAATTTTCAGAAGAATTTAGTGGACAGCTCCAAGATAATTATTAGCAGAATTGTATGATAATTCTTACGAGAATTGCATGAAAATTATACGGAATATTCAGATTAATTCTAGAGGAGAATGTAAGGAAGTTTCAGTAAGTGTTTTTCGAAACGAATCTTAGGATGAATTCTTCGATCTAAAAACAACCGGGAAAATCACCAAAACCCCCGGAAATTACAAATTGGGATTTGCTGGTCACCATGATTATGGATAGTGAAAATTTGATTATTGTTTTATGGCAACAACAATTTGAAAATTTAGCACTTTTTAAAATCGTTTTCCACTCTACATTAAATGTGTTGCTTATACGTAAATTCCTTTCTTTTTTGTTATTTAATATTTGCCCCTCCTCGACCTATTTGAGTAATGTCGGACATAAATTGAATATATTATTTGCATCATCCTTTTGCCGTATGATTATCTAATAAAATCAAATAATAACAACAAGACAAATGTTGAAAAATTTTAGACAATCAATCGCTTCAAATTTTCATGGCTCCAGGACCTACAAAATTTTCCTAGATAGTGATCCAAGAATAAATCTCATTATTCTGGAACGAGGAAAATTTTCCAAGATGGAAAGATCGTGAATGCACTCGGCAAGTTAATCTAACTCATATTTGAGTCAAATTCACCTAAATTCGCAAAAACGTAAGTCACAAGTAGTCACAAGTCGGAGTAGTACTAATAGACTGAGTGAATCCAATCTTTACTTTTCTCAAATTCGGGAATTTTTCCCTGAAAATCCTGGAAAAACCTGGGAAAATATGAGGCAAATTTACTCATCGCTGAGTTCCTGCACTTTTGGCGATTATGAGTGAACTAAACTCAAATTTGGGTCGTTCTCATTCGCCGTGTATGAGTGATATTTGCTCATATTTGAGTAAAAATTGACTCAAATGCGACTTTTAGTGAACGGGAATGAGCCAGATTTATTTTCCGTGTAGAATATTTTCCATGCGTCTCGGACTTAACCTCTGGAAATCGAAAAAAAAATTAGGGATCCGGGATAAATTTTAGAGATTTTGGACCAATCGAAGATAACGGAGCTGAATGTCTCGACCACGAAGATGAAAAAAATAAAAATATTAGTGATTCCATCAGCATCAATTGAACACTTCTGGTCTGTCCTCAACTCTTCTTTGTCGAACTTTACACTCTGATTTTTAATTAATCGTTTTAACAAAAAGTTGTTACTAAATCAAGCTGTGATTTTGTGATGTGATTTTTTAAAGGCGTATTATTTACTCTTGACATTATTAGTCGTAAAAAAGTGACTTTAGTGACTAAATTTTAAGAAATAGTGACTTTAGTGACTGTTAGGTGAAGAAAAGTGACCTGCTACCAGCCCTGAAATTGGTGTGCTATTTTTGTTAGAAAATATCTTCAATAGTAAAACTACAGGAACAATTTGTTAAAGCTGAATGCATTATTCAACTATATGGCTCGCTTGATATATTCAAAAATAAACCATTGAACTTTATGATGTTTTAATCCATTATATACGATCACAGTCATCCCAAAATTATCGGTAATTTATCAATTATTATGAATCTGTTAGTCCAGTGTGTTAGTCAATTGGAAGTGATTCTCAGATGTGGAGTGATTGTATAAGATATAGAAAAAGTAAATGATATTATCGCATCACGTTTATAAGCTTGAGGCCTTTTATTTTTGAAGATTGGATTATGAAACTAGAATTAGAAATACAATGAAAACTGCTGTTTTGAAACCATATATTTTCAAGAAAGATTTTGTTTTTATGCTGTTAAGATACTTTATAACCTCGTTTTTGTACTGTAAATTTCTCAAATATCATTATTTTTAAAGTTGTAAGCCAAGAATTTCGATGTGATTTTGTGGTAATTCTTAAAACTGACCCCAAAAAAATCATTGTATTTGAAATTTGATTTTATTTTTCCGGAAGGCTTTGACATTTGGAAGTAGAATTAGACTACATTTCGAGATTTGCATTGTATATCCGGCATAAAGAAAATAAAACTACAAGGGACAGCCCTATGGGGTTGTACGCAATGGTGACTTAGGACTACGTGGTCCTATATAATAAATCTTATTTGTGACCTGCAGCAGGAGCTTGTATTTTGTGTAGGAATAGGAATTTGAGCGGGGTTCTCTCTGTCTGATCCTAATACTCTTTAGTATGACGCGCTTGACATAGATGGCCCACAGCGACCCACGAAGAGCTATAATTATCGGGTAGAGGAAGTCTGACCCTACCTGATGGTGATGTTGATTTGCGTGGGCGAGCCTTGACTTTCAAAACATCATCGAAAGAAGTCATTGTTTACAAAAGCTGTTACGCTCTAATTCCAGCTCTATCCGATTGATGACCTTGACAAATGTCCAAACAAAACTCTTTTACAAATTTATGGTGGTCCTGAAAAGAACCGTTTTGTCGTGATGCTTGAGTAATGCTGAGCTATTAGGGTGTTAAACACAGATGAGGCTGGTGAGCTGTATGTTGTTTGGAATGAGGGAGACGCGCTTGGCATAGATGGCCCACAGTGACTCACGAAGAGCTACTGATTCCGATCAATAGCGGTGCGGCTTCTTCCTCCTTCTATGTATGCTCATGTGGGTTGCAGCTCGCTGCTTACAGGCAGCCTTTCGTTATGTACTGGAGAACAATGTTCAACGCCACGCGCCGAAAGCACTGCTGCTGCTGATGCCGATGACCGGACATTGGAACTAAATCCGATCAGCCTTGATAGCTAGCTGCTTGCGGGGAGCCTTTCGTTGTGTACTGGAGAACACCACCACTCACCACGCGGTGATTGAATAAACACCGTTTTGTGAGACCGGATGGAATTCAACTTTGAAATCTGTGTTAGGGAAATCGCTTTTCGCAGGCAATCGGTGATAATTTTAATTATCATAGCAAACAGTTGCACATTCGTACAATTTTCAAAAGTGACATTTTTAAAAATCATAAAGTCTTAAATTAAGCAGATGCGTAGAAATATTGCTCATCGATTGTTGATAAAAATATTGAAATTGGTTCAGGGGCAGGTGAGTTATTAACGATCAAAATCGTTCATAATTTTGTTACATGTTCCATTTTCGGTTTTCACAAAGTGCACCCCCATATAGAAATCACAGACGTAGTCCTACGTCAAAAAAATGATTTTTATTAAGAAATTGAGAAACATACTTGAAATGTTGAATTATGGAAAATTTACAAGATTAAAAACATATATTTTAGGCCTGACAAAATTTCAAAGCTCAAAGTTTTACACCTATGAAATTTTTAGGAGAATAATTCAAAAGGAATTAAAACGTTTATTCAAAAGAAAAGCGGAAAATATTTACTGCAAAATTCTGGTAAACATTCCAAGGGAGTTCTCTGGCCAGATAGTTCTAAGATAGTTCTGACATAATGGCCTGAGGAATCGTGAGATGAATTCCAATTAATTTCTGGGGAGAAGAATTGAATTTCTCGGAAATTCTTAGAATAATTCCATGAAAGTTTTGAAAAGAACATGAAAGATAATTCTGGTGATTCTGAGGAAAATTTTATGGGATCGTTAGGAGGATAGCAAGCAGGGTTACTTCCACTCACTTGCTATACAAAAATGTTTTTAGGAATTATAAAATCATGAAATAGTATAATCATAGAGGTAACTCTAAGACCAGAAGGTCCCGAAGAAACATGCTCAACTTTTTGGCTCAGCTCTGGTACTATAGGAAAATCTACGAACCCCTCATTTTATCTGCCAAACTAACAGTTTTTTTTTGGATTGTACCGACCCCCCTGGATACACAATTGCTCATACACAATTTAAAAATTTGTATGGACCGTTGATAATTGCCAACCCCCCACCACCAATCATTGTGCTTGCCACACAATACTCGAATGCAAACACTAGTACAAGCTTAGAAAGTTCTAAATTACTTGAGTGTAGGCGTAAAGTTCCAGTTGGAACGTAATAGCCATAGAAAAACAAGGAGATAAACTGTTGAAAAAGAACATAAATCAATTGACATCAATTGAAAAGCGTAACATGTTTAGACACAAACGCCTTTTTAATTCTTCGAAACCCAGCCGAATCAACGATTCAAGGGTATTTAAAATTCTATCCGGTATGTATCATCTGTTCCTTCTGATCGGTCGAATCCATTAACCTTAATTTGGGAAAGAGTTGTGATCCACAAGACTGCCCAGTCGTTCGACGTATCTTGTTGTCTTCCAGACCAGCAATAATAATAAACTGATACATCTGGTCTGATAACAGTATGATTCGTATCCACTAAAACGGCAGACAGCTACCTACCGTCACGTTCTTTGCTGATAAATTCACATAAGCGTAACCCGATTATAACGCTCGGTACCGATCTTATGTGAGCAGAATTCTACACGGCGAGTCAAAAATGCGTGCCTAAGAAATTAAACCTGCCGAGCCAAGGTGAACCGGTTGGATATATCACTCCAACAACAACACGGTGTGGAAATGTCATCGACTCGATACTCAACCAACCACTAAGACCACCATTAGCCGTGTCTTAATTTTTGTTTAGATCGATCCGGTAGACACAGACGTAACTAACCATTAGAAAGGCTAGAGGTTACGTAAAACAGCGAACTTGACCAAACCTAACATCCAGCAACATTTTTGCACTCTTTGAGAAGTCTGTTCGGTTGTTACTAAGCAGGATATTCATCAGACAGATCGGTTAGTAGTTTCAAGAGTGGGCATTCTTGGGGTACCTGTTATCACTGTCCACGAGAAGTGCATACTGGTAGCCGTGGTTGTTGTCATTGCTGATAGTGCTGGTGAAGCCTCTCCCTCCGCCCGATGATCCATTCTGGTTACCGACTTTGCCGCGAAAGAAATTCATCTTGTTTCCAGCTTCCCCACTTGCTTCTTTTGATCACCAGCAGATTGATCCGCTACACTTTCATTTCTCACTTGAACGGCCGCTTCACAGTAAATATCACTTAAACCTTGTCTCGACTGGATGAAGGCTTTTCTTTTGGTCGAAATGTATACGATCGATTATAAAATCACTTGCGCCATGTCGAGCGACCGACGGACGCGTTTATAGACCACGAGCCATGCGTCGCACGACAACGAGCTTATTCCACGACGATCAACCGAGTACTGAACAGCGTTGACTGTGGTGACTCGGGGAGCAACAATAACAGCCCCAACCCAATCTCTCCCCAGCTCTAATCAGGGATTCCCGTGCTCTCTCGCGCGTGCAGTTCGACGGCACAAGCCACACAACCTAACTATAATTGATATGAGAATGAGAGTAACAAACTCGCTCAGCTGATGGGGCTCGTTGACGCAGTCGGGCCTTAAGGTTGTCACTACAGCGCAACAGGTTCCTGTTAAGGGTGTAAGCTATTGTAACCACCTATAAATAATTCTCTTTGGAAGTGCACTATCGGAAGACAAATAATTTCAAGAGTGGACACTTTCTCGGACAGATGGAAACACAAAGCCGACGGGGCTTGCCTCTAGTAGTTAATGGAGTGTATACGTAAAAATTCGGTCAGCAGGAGGAGTTTTTGATTTCTCCACGGGAACATCTCAATCAATTCTAAATCAAGTCCGGATCATCAACATAGCCATGCTTGGCATGCACAGTTGTACACACCAACTGCTCGTTTGTTAATAACTTTTCAAACAGTTGTTGAAATTTGTTTTCCTTTAAAGTAATTGATGGATTAGAATCATAGCTTACTATACATATGCAAAGAATAGGTAAATCTTAACATTTGAATCAACTCTAATGAATTTTTACGCTTAAATTCTGAGATGTGCAGCGAGCATTTCTCACTTCATTTGTACAACACAAAAACAAATACAGTTTATTATTAGAACTAAAATCTTCTTTTTTCTACGTATCTATAGCAAGCTTAAATTTTATGTTATTAGCAAATGAGCAGTTCGTGACCAAAACTGTGTATGCCAAGTACAAGCCCTACCTAGGAAGCGATCCAGGAATACCACGCAACAGCCTCGGAAAGCCTCTTGTATTGACCCTCGGGTTATCTTGAAGAAATCAGGAAATAGGGGTAATGTTCCGAATGCCCTTCTACCGGGCTCCAACTCGTTTGATTTTGATAGGGACTTTCCGGCGACTTTCAGGTTCTTGCGAGGCTCCAGATGTACCAACTTGACGCAGCCAGGACAAAATGAAGCCATGCCTACGTTTTGTGGTATTGTGGATAACATTCTTGAACTATTGAATGTATTCACAATCGCAAACTTCTTGAAATTATCAAGATGTTTTGAAAAATATTTCATTTTACAAAATGGCATAGTTATTTAGCCTGACAGATCTGATTATATTAATGATGCATGTGATACATTTAGTATGGGGATACCCTCATGATGTGTTTTGTGAGGTATATCGATGATCAAAATTGATTGTAAAACATATTCACCATAAAGCCACAGACAAACAGACGTAACGCTTTCAAAGTGTTTTTTTATGTTACTTCATACGCGAAGTTAACGATTTTCAGAGTTGGTTGGAAATGCTAACATGAAGCTTTAGTGTGATGATTTATTAGCTAGAGAATGATCTTTAGAAGAGGGTAGGTGGATAGTTCCGTTAGAGTACGGCAGTATGAAAATTGAATAGAAGTTGAAAATGAGCGAAGGGCCATTAAAGCGACAGTTTTTCAAGATAGACGCACATTTTTGCCTAACCCGTACGATGTACGCGGGGACTTGAAGTATGTCTCCAAGTCCACAGGCAAAAATGTGCGTCCCTCTTGTTGCTCATAAACTGACTGCGGCTGTGGAATAGTTCTAGCGACGTTTTCATCACTACCTAAAGCCCCACGTTGCGAGAGCATTTCCAGTCGATGGTGTGTTATAATGCAGTTCTTCTTTACCCAACTATTGTGTTGCTCCTCTCGTCATGACCAACGTGATCATCTCAGAGAGAAAGCAGTAGGGTGAATTTTCATACTGCCGTACTCTAACGGAACTATCCACCTACCCTCTTCTAAAGATCATTCTCTAGCTAATAAATCATCACACTAAAGCTTCATGTTAGCATTTCCAACCAACTCTGAGACGTAACGCTTTTTCTTAAATCGTCGAACACATATTTAACGTTCAGTTTAAACAGATGAAACCTGGTGGAAGATTGAGGAGCGTAGAGAAGCAAAAGCCGCGATAGAGCGGGCGTGAACCAGAGGAGCCAAGAACGAAGCCCGTCAACGGTACTCGGCTCTAGAGAAGGAAGTCAAGCGCTCTTGCAGACGGGACAAGCGAGCGTGGGTGAACTCCCTGGCCGACGAAGGGGAGAAAGCCGCAAACACTGGCGATATACGCCTCCTCTACGATATCTCACGACGCCTGAGTGGAGCAAGGATGAACCCGAGGATGCCAGTGAAGGACACGACTGGACAATTGCTTACCGACCCCACTGACCAGCTGGTTTGAGCACTCCGAACAACTTCTTCAAGTTTCGACGGCCAACCAGCCATCAACATCTCGGCATGATCCGCCTAGGGTGCGGCGCATCACTCGCGTCAATTCCGAGGCCCCATCAGGAGATTAAACAGCTATCCGAAGCATGAAATCCAACAAGGCTCCAGGGGTCGATCGCATATCAGCAGAGATGCTCAAAGCTGACCCCATGCTATCCGCACAAATGTTGCATAAACTATTCTGTAATATCTGGGACACCGCGACTTTTCCGGCCGACTGGATGCAGGGCATCTTAGTGAAGGTCCCAAAGAAGGGGGATCTGACTGTGTGCGACAATTGGCGAGGCATCATGTTACTGTGTATTGTTCTCAAAGTTCTGTGCAAAGTTATCCTGAATCGGATACAGAAGAAGATCGACGCGACTCTCCGATGGCAGCAGGCAGGATTCCGTGCCGGAAGATCTTGTGTGGACCATATTGTCACGCTCCGCATCATCCTGGAGCAGGTCAATGAATTCCAAGAGTACCTTTATTTGGTATTCATTGACTATGAAAAAGCTTTCGACCGTCTCAATCACGAGAATCCCGGATAAAATCGTCAACCTCATCGAAGCGCAGTATGAGGCTTTCACGTGCAGAGTTCTGCATAACGGAGCCTTGTCCGACCCTATCCGGGTAGTCGCTGGTGTGAGACAAGGATGTATACTATCACCGCTACTGTTTCTCATCGTAATCGACGAGATCATGGTAGGTGCAATTGACCGTGTACCGAACCTTGGGATGCTTTGGCAACCTATCACCATGGAGCATCTCAACGAGTTCGATTTGGCTGATGATGTTGCTCTACTAGCACAACGGCGATCTGATATGCAGAGTAAGCTCAATGACCTAGCCGAACGCTCGTCTGCGGCGGGTCTCACCATCAACGTCACAAGACCAAATCGTTGGATATAAACACGGCCAACCCTTCCAACTTTACGGTAGCGGGGCAAGCAGTGGAGAAGGTCGAAAGTTTCCAATATCTTGGCAGCCAAATAGCGTCGGACGGCGGGACCAAGAGCGACATAGGTGCATGAATCAAGAAGGCTAGGGCTGCCTTTGCGAGTTTACGAAACGTATGGAGATCCAACCAGATAAGTCAACGCACCAAAATCCGAATTTTCAACTCTGAACGTGAAATCTGTGTTGTTATACGCCAGCGAGACGTGGTGTGTATCAGCGGAGAACACTCAAAAGCTGCAGGTCTTCATCAACCGATGCCTGCGGAATATAATTCGTGCCTGGTGGCCTCACAACTGGATCTCGAATGCCGAGCTCCATCGTCGATGTCATCAGAAGCCGATAGCAACAGAAATTCGAGAGCGAAAGTGGAGGTTGGTCGGCCACACACTTCGACGGGGCGGAAACGAAATCTCCAAGCAAGCGCTGGATTGGAATCCAGCAGGACATCGCAGCAGAGGCAGACCCAGGAGCTCATAGCGGCGGAGCCTCAATAAGGAAATTAAGCAAGTCGATAGAAATCTGACCTGGGCCCAGGTCAAGGCAAAAGCGAGCAGCCGCCCAGGATGGAAGTCTTTCACGTTGGCCCTTTGCACCGCTGGTGGTGCACAGGACCCTTAAGTAAGTAACGTGGGTAGATCACCTTTTCGTGGTACGTTACGGGATGTAAGATTTACCACCGATTCCTAGTCCTGACTACTTCAAACTAGGGGAACAGGATTTTTAAGTAATACAAGGAACACATCTTAGTCCCTGTTACTTTTTATGCCTTGTTGATAGTGACAAGACTCGGCGAGGATGATCTTGAAACAAGGAAAACAAAATGAGTTAGTTGTCTTCATCTATGTGATTCCTTATCTTCTATTCGTTGTTCCCTAGTCTGAAGTGGTTAAGACTAGGGTTCTGATGCATGGTCATTATCGGTGTCATACCTTAATTTTGTTGCTAAGGAATCCAATTTTGACTGACAAAGGGGCGCGCCTTTGGAGAGTGTTTCAACACTCCGAAGGGTATAAATAGCGGGACCTTTCAATTAGAATCGATTCCTTGCGATAAATGCAAGAGTGGCAACTGTAAAAAAATCGAATACTTCATCATTTCTCAATAGTGCTGGAGTAATACGACATGCACTAAACTAAGGACACGGGATATACTACAATAGATCAAATTACTGGTCGCAGTGGTGTTATGTCCCGAACAGAGGAAAAAAAAAAGTAAGTAAGTTAAACATTATTACAGAGTGTCGACGACCTGGAAGAAACCTGTAATATCAGGAAATATCAGGGAAATCCTTTTTGGACCTGGCAAATCAGTGATTGTCAGGGAATTTCAGGGAAATATTTCTTTATAACAGAAACATATTAATAAGTATGGCTGACTTCGCTAGTTTCAAACAACTTAATTACTCGTTGAAGTTTGAGGATGGCTTTCAATTGAAAATTTTAAATAGAGTTGCGAAGTTATGGTTGTTCAATGCTTGATGTTGCATTTTTGCAAGTGGAGCAAAAGCTTCTCAAATAAAAGGGTATTTCGATGATTTTGAGCCTATTATAAATGCAGCTTCCACTGGGTGTTGTCACATTCCTTAGTTGAACCGAGATAAAAAATCAGTTCCGTACAGACGCTAGACGTTGTTAGTTGTTGCAAAATTTAGCTGCTTATGGGAATGTGCGTCTCTTAATAGATGTTATACCTAATTGCGTCTGAGAAAATTTAACCTTCAAGTAGATTCTGCGTCTGCTCAATCCAGTGTCCAACAAAAATCAATCCCTTGAGCGCATTGGAGCGCTTTTGAGTAAATGCAAGAATGATTAAGAGTTAAGTTGGGCTTAGATATGGTAAGTCATTGATCAACTCAGTTGAATTCAATTGGCTTGAAAAGTTGAGCCTGGTTCAATTTTAGTTCAAGTCAGTTAAGGTGATTCCTTGTAGAGTTCACAAATGGCTGCCACGTAGGCTATAAATGCACTTCCACCTCAAATTTTCAATTACACAAATCTCGGAAATTAGAGTTCACTTGAAATTGCTACTGCATGTATGCTGCAGCGCAGCGAGTAACGTTTCATTGTAGTACTTGTCGTGGAAGCTTATATTTGTGCACTTAAAGTTTCGAAGTGGTAGCGAGAATAAGGATCTCACAGCGAACCACCTTAAATGGCAAGTCAGTTGAATTCAACTGAGTTGAGCTTTAAGAGAAGGTAATGATTTTT
Organism: Ochlerotatus camptorhynchus; assembly: GCF_037179485.1. Lineage (NCBI taxonomy): Eukaryota > Metazoa > Arthropoda > Insecta > Diptera > Culicidae > Ochlerotatus > Ochlerotatus camptorhynchus. The sequence goes on along the minus strand of NW_027040766.1, from coordinate 4,442,081 downwards.
TCTGAATACTTCTAGTTTTTGTTTTTTATTGTGTTCTTAACAACTTGATTAGCTCAGAGAACTAACTAATTGAGAATTTAGGATAATTGTTTTGCTTGGGAGGTTTTTTTTTTTGATTGCTTGGAGTACCACTTTTATGATTGAATAATGATTCAAAGATACGTAGACAAGCATTGCTTTGACAGCATAGAATGGCAGTATTAATTATTCTGGGTCTTCATTGTAAACCTGGTTAGCTCGTAAAATTAGCTTCACAGTAAAGTTTTAGTATGGTAATGTTACTGTTATTACAATTAAGATGGAATTAACATACAGAATTTTGGAGATTTAAGAGTTATTTTTACTATTTCCCACCGGAGAAATCTGCCCGCGAATGTGCAGACATGCGTGTTTTCGGCACCACTGACGCACTCACCTGAGGTAGAATATGACAACATAGCTGAGCCCGAGGATCATGGCATCTCACATAACTTGAGGGATTTCGGACAGGATGCAGCCACTTCACCCCCTGACCAGCACGACGTAAGTGACCATGTCGCTAGTTTATCAAGTAGCTCTTTTTTAAGTGAAACTACAGTCTATTGCCAAAATTTTAACCGTATGCGTAGTGCGTATAAAATAAATGAAATTCAAAATAAAATAAGCGGATGCACATATGATATAATAATTGGAACAGAAACTAGTTGGTCTGATAGCATTAATAGCGAAGAGGTCTTTGGTAGTAAATATTGTGTTTTTCGATGTGACCGCGATTTATCATTATCAGGTAAAAAATCAGGTGGTGGTGTACTTATTGCTGTGAATGCTACATTTCAAGCTGAACAAATTGTTAGTGAAAGCCAAAAAGAATTTGAAGATGTGTGGGTTAAAATTTTAATAAACGGCGAAGAACATCTTTTCGCTTCTGTCTACTTTCCTCCACACTTTTCCAAAAAACCAGCTTACGAAAAGTTTTTCACTGCTGCAGAACTGAAAATTCAAAGAGAAGATCCAAGAACCAAAATTCATATTTATGGAGATTTTAACCAGAATACTGTTAATTTTATACAGGATAGTGATAATGATTCTCTGTTGTTACCAATTGTAGGAGAAAACGATACTTTGCAATTCATCTTTGATAAAAGCAGCCACTTGGGACTTCATCAAATTAACCATGTTCGTAACCAGCTCAATTCCTATTTGGATCTTATGTTTACTAATTGTACAGAAGATTTTTGTATTGTAGAAGCAGCAGTTCCATTATGGAAGAATGAAAAATTTCATACGGCTATTGAATACTCAGTGTTCACAGACTCGCATCGGTCACGCCCAAGCGTTGTTGATTTTGAATTAGTTTATGATTTTAAAAATGCAAATGTTCCTGAATTTAACAACAGACTGAATAACATAAGTTGGCAAAACCTTTTAAAAGATGAAAACAACATGGACAAGGCTGTTGACATATTTTATACTAACTTATACAATATTATTGAAGAATTCGTTCCTAAAAGACAAAAGAGAATAGTGAACAGCACCAAATATCCTGTGTGGTATACACAAGAAATCAGAAATATTAAAAACAGGAAGCAAAAAGCACACAAGGCGTATAAAAAGTTTAAAACGTCACAAAATTTAGAAAAATACGTTGAAATTTGCGGAGCACTTGAGGCAGAAATATCGTCAGCATATGAGAATTACAATTCAAGAGTAGAGAACAATATAAAATCTGATCCCAAAACGTTCTTTAACTTCGCGAACGAAAAAATGAAGTCATGTACATTCCCATCACGCATGCAGTTTGAAGAGTGTGATAGCACTGATAGTGAGGATATTTGTAACCTATTTGCTCGTTTTTTCCAAAACACATATAAGAAATCCAGTAATGCTCTCGATTTGAACTATTTTTCTTACCTACATGAAGGGGAAAATGACGTATCAGTTAAAAATATCACTGTTAAAGACATTTTCATGACTTTTGAAAGTCTCGATGCTGGCAAAGGACCTGGTCCTGATGAAATACCTCCATTTTTATTGAAAAAAATAGCAACAAGTTTTGTTAAACCATTGTTTTGGCTTTACAATTTATCTCTCAAAACAGGTGATTTTCCAAAAAATTGGAAGAAATCATTTTTAGTTCCAATATTTAAATCTGGCAAACGGTCAGATATTAAAAACTATAGAGGTATTGCAATTATGTCATGCATTCCTAAAATGTTTGAAGCAATTGTTAACCAGAAAATATTTAACCAGGTTAAGCATCGCATTTCAAATAATCAACATGGTTTTTTTAAAGGTCGGTCAACGTCTACTAATCTGTTGGAATTTGTAAACTTTTCTATTGAAGCAATGGATAGAGGTAATACCGTTGAAACCTTATACACTGACTTTAGTAAGGCCTTTGACAGAGTAGACATTCCCTTACTTCTTTTTAAATTAAAACGTTTAGGTATGACAAGTACACTTTTAAAATGGATTGGATCATACTTGACAGAAAGAACACAGATGGTCCGCTTTAAAGGAAAAATATCTTCGCCAGTTAATGTTACCTCGGGAGTTCCACAGGGATCTCATCTAGGTCCTTTATTATTTATTTTATTTGTGGATGACGTGAAGTTTGTGTTAAATCGTTTAAATGTGCTCATATATGCTGACGATATGAAACTGTACATGGAAATCTTTGACAATTCTGATTTGCTACATTTTAAAAATGAAATTGATGTTTTCTACAACTGGTGCGTTAAAAGTCTGCTGGATATTAATGTTAAAAAATGCAATATTATATCATATTCCAGAAAAAACACTACTCTAGATGTTACATGTACTCTAGGAAACCAGCTGGTTGTAAGGTGCGATAAAATTAGGGACTTAGGAGTAATTCTTGACTCGAAGTTGACATTTGTAGATCATGTGAATACCACAATTCACAAAGCAAATAATATGTTGGGATTCATAAAAAGATTTAGTTATCATTTTAAAGACCCATATACCATCAAAACACTTTATATAGCTTACGTGAGATCAATTCTCGAATACTGCAGTGTGGTTTGGGCTCCATACCATGAAACTTATATAAATCGTATGGAATCAGTTCAAAAACAGTTTTTGTTATTTGCTCTTAGGAAACTAGGCTGGACCTCTTTTCCCCTTCCTTCTTATGAGTCCCGTTGCATGTTGATAAACATTGAAACACTTAAGAAACGAAGAGAAATTTCCATGATTTCCTTTGTCAATGATATTATCTCACAACGCGTAAATTCAGAAAAAATATTAGCAAGATTAAATTTTTACGTACCATCACGCATGTTAAGAACTCGAAATGTATTTCAACTGTCACCTCACAGAACGAATTATGGTAAAAATGGACCAATTAATAGAATGATGAGAGTGTATAATAATTATTGTGAGCATATAGATCTAACGATGTCTAAAGATACAGTAAGGAGAACACTAACTGCTAGGATTTCATCTCGTTAAGTTTAAAACAATTTTTATTTTTTAGATATTTGTATATGCAGTCTACATTTGCTGACAATTTCAAATAAAACGTATGTTTTAAAATAGCATGTAAGGCAACAGCACTATTGTAAAACGGTCTACACTGATTGACGACAAATAAATAAATAAATAAATAAATAAATAAATAAATAAATTAGCTTTTGGTTAAGCATATTATCCGGAATAATGTTAGTACGGAGCTGGGTCTCAAAATGTGCTCAAGGCAAAAAAATATAATGGGATTAAAAACAAATGTTTCATATGTGAAATGCAGCGTGACCAGTGAACCGGAAAAACCGGAAAAAGCTGAAATATGAAGTCACCGGGAAAATCCCATGAATTTAGTTGACAAATCTGGAAAATATACCTCGTCCTCTCTTGGAAACAATAAGATTTCAAGACCCTTGGACTGGTCTAGATTTTCAGGATAGCTACAGTCACTTTGAAGAACTATTAAGAGAATTTTAGAATTTTTTTCCAAAGCAAATTTGAGCAGATTTTAGAATGAATTCTAGAGCTAACACCAAGGTATTCCAGGGAAACCTTAGGTTTAGCAAAACCTCTAGGAGAGTTTTTACTAGATCTCCCAGGAGTGAAGAGGATTTCAGGATTTTTGAAAAATACCAAGGCACGTAAATTTTTAGGGTACAATTCCAAAATAATTATGCGAAAATCTATAGGGATAGTCCAATTATAATTCCAAGCGCATTTCGAAAGAATTGCATGCAATTTTCAGAAGAATTTAGAGGAGAACTCCAAGATAATTTTGAGCAAAATTTGAAAACAATTCCCGGCGGGAGAATTTTCCCTGCCAGTTGGTGTTGGCATGGAAGGGGTATTACACTTTTTGGTCACAAAAGCTAATAGACCCTTTTCAATTGTTGGTCTGACGTGAATTCTACGGAGAATGTCATGCTAATTAAAAAAATGAAGCTCCAGTAAATTCTTAGAAAGAGTTTAAAATTCTAAGAGAGGATGAATTTTAAGATTTTTTGGAGTGTTCTACAGAGAATTTCTGTACTATTATAAAAACAATTTCAAGGGATTTCCAGAGAGAATTTCAAATTTATATTAGAAGAATTCTGGAGAGATCTCTGTGAAATGAAATGAATCTAAAGAAAAGGCTTGAGAGCAATCAAATAAAAGCCTGTAAAGAAGGGGGCGAAATTTTCATACACAAATTGTGAAGAGTTCGAACCTGTCGCAAATCCAAATTCAAGATCTAACAAAGGTGCTGCTGTATTAGAAATTACCCATTTAACCTTTGGCTTCATCGGTTTCAGTTTTGTGCTTAATTAAAATACCTAAACTGCGATAATTTCCACAATTCCGGGAGAAAAACGTGAAAATTGCTATTCGAGATTTGCTGGTCACCATGAAAATGACTTGGAGATTTGGATGAATGTATGCCCCTAGGGTAGAATGCGGACCCTTCCCGTTTTTGGCAACACGACATTTCTGTCTTGTTTGCATTCTATAAAATGAATGGAACGCTTTATTTTAAATGAAATTGTACTGGGTTAGAGCTCCGGGTGGAATTTCATGAAAAAATGTCCATAAAGCAATAATATATTCTGAGGAAAGTTATAGCTGATGGGGTTATGTTGCCAAAACCGAGTAGGCACTGCAACTGGATTTTTTTGAAAATTACTGGAAAATCAGGGAATATCAGGGAATTTTGTTTTCTTCCTTGAGTCGACACCCTGTATTAGCCACAGCATCGGCCGCTGTTATCGAATCACTTTGACGATTATATCATCTTCTTCTTCTTCCTCGCTTTTCAAGCTTACTGCATATTAGCTTGTTACGTGCTCTCAACTTAGTGTTCTAGATGTACTTCCACAGTTATTCATTGAGAGCTTTTGATGCCTGTACCATTTTTGCATTAGTATAATTGTGTGGCAAGTACAATCGTACACATTATCTTCCTCCGAAGTTCCCGACTGCGATCTAGCGTTGGTGCTGGGGAAATACAGTAAAGTGAAGCGTGTCATCTAGGAGGAATTCCCTGTGGAGTTGGGCCTCAACGTCTACACAGGTGTGCGACGTGTATGTACGTGTATTCTTGGGCTCACATCAGTGACGCAGTGATGGGTGTGCAAGTATAGAGTTCAACCCCCCCCCCCCCCTCCCTCTCCCCAGAGCCTTGAGAAAATATAAAATTGTGTATTTGCACTAAGTGTGTGCCGACTTTTAAACTTTTTTCATACGTACAGAATGTAGCGCCTTTTGCTATGAACCTATTAAGCTATGAAAAGAGATACAGATTTAAGTCATTCACAAAAGTTGTAATCAAAACCTACAAAAGCTTTACATATCATTTTACGAAATTCTGCTGATGAAAAAAGTTAGAGGCAAATTAATGTAAATGATTTGCCATGCCTGTTTCAGACCGACTCAGATATCCCATCATAGTTTAATAGAAAATAATCATACTCAAACTATACAAAGTCTATTTTTTACTGTTCTATTAGGACCGCTTGATTTGTAGCTGTGGATTTACCGACTGAGCTAAGGGAGTGATGGACTTAAATTTGACACTTTAGAAATAAATTAAAATGAATGAAAATCTATTTGTTGTTGATCGGTTGATTTTCGAGAAGGTGTTTGACAAAATTGATTCCTTGGCTGTCCGAAAAGTCTTGTGGAGTAGCCCTTATTTGAACAATATTTAAATGTTAAATTTAAGTGAAAATTAACCATTTGGAACACAGCCTAAATAACTCTAAGATCAATAATGCTTAATAAATAATATTTACGGTATTTAAATTTTTATTAATTATTCAATCCACTTTAAAAGCTCTTAATGATAGACACCGCCGTAGAAAAGTTATTATTTATGTATTATAAGAAAATTTTAACGTATTTTTTTTAAATTTTGTTAAAAAAAATTCTGCAATTTTTCAGGCTATGTTTACTGAAAAGATTTTTTAAAGCTCAGTGGCGACTATTCCAACATGAATTAATAATATGTCTACCGGCGACCCACTCAATGACAGTACAGCCAGTAACCCACCGCATGTGTGTCGCACATTTGTTTAACGCAAGTCAGAATGAGTTGTATTAATCCAAGCATTGACAGCTGGTGCCCAACTAGGTACAAATCTATCAGAACATGGTCCAACAGTGATACCAACCAACAGTCGGCACCGATGCAGTATGAGCGAAGTAAATGAAATTTAGATCAATCAACCGTATGCAATAATCAGCTGTTAAGCTCCGTTCATCCGTCCACATGCACAAAGAGATAGTCCTCGCTGAATTTACAATCGAAGCAAAGCGACATTAAAAACCACCCAACAACGACCGCTGATAATCTGATTCCCTTCAAGCATTGACGAGAGGAAAAGAAGAACACTGAAACTGACGCCCTAATTGAAGTACAATGGCCTAATAAACTGATTATAATCTCGTGACAACCACCGAATCAGCCAATAGATACCGCTGCTGCTGGAGAGGTGTACGTAGATAACTTTCCCCACGTTGGAAGCGGGACGCGGCCAGAAGTGCATATTCGAGTAGGGCACAATTTTTTGTTTTGCTCTTTTCTGAATGGTAAACGTGGGCGGAATGGCTTGATGTATTACCTACACATTTGTTTTCATGATTGAGAGAAGTAATCGATTACGCCTCCCACACTATTAACTAATTAAACTGTTGCAGTAGATAGGTCACTTACATCGACTTGTACAGCTTGTCGGCTGAGCAGGGCTCCTCCAGGTTGTTATTATCGGTGACCATCTTCTTATCAGCTTTCTCGTCGGAACCTAAAAAATAGGACAATCTTCAGCATACCCCATCGATCGTGGGAGATTGATTGCACTATGAACTCACCTGCCGCCACCGATGGTTGGTTTAATTTCGCTTCCTCCTCCATTTGAACAGAAGTCGCACAGTCCTTTGTTTGCGGGAATAATTAAAACAATCAACAATGTCCAAGTATTAGACTGAATATTTCTTATATTACACAACGTTATCTTGGTTCGAGTTCGAGTTAGTTTACGCCCGCACATTCGCACACATATGGAATCTCAAGATTTGGTTCATCGGCTTTGTCCACTTTTTCTTGGTTTGTACATTTTCGAAACGCTGAAAAATTTAAACCGGTTCCCGATTTAATTTTTGGACTTATGCGTCCAGTAGAACAGCAGGACCGTTGTGTTGTAAACACTCCACACGTAGTCAGCCATCCGGGACTGGAAACCTTGAACGAACGACGACGACGACGGCGGATAGTAAACTACGTGCTGCACCGATCGAATGGCTATGATTGTTCTTGAACGAAGAAACGAGAAGCAACTCCCTCAGACTGACGTTTCTTGTTGCCTTATTCAATGTTTTGATTGGGTTCGGTGATGATTTTTCATTCATACGAACGATGATGACGACGATGATGATTTTCAGAATGACGAATGACGACAGCCGCGCTCTTGAGCAGAGCTGTGCCTTGTTTTTCTAGAAGGGGCAGCAGGGAACTGGGCAAGCGCGCAAAAATTTAAAAATTGTTCCATTATAATCAATTGGCCATCCCGAAAAATAAACCAATAAAAATACAATGATTTTCATTGGCATTGTAACTACATAGGGTTACCACACGTACTCTTTTAAGAGTACATATTACTCTTTTTTGCTGTTAAAAATCGTGTATCATCCATCCATTGACGGCAATGTACAGGAAGGCAGTCTCCACACCTGCGTAGGATATCGCACCTATTCAACACACATAGGCCGGGACCAACGGCTTTACTTCCCTTCCGAAGGAAGACGTGACCAGAGATTTGTATGCCTCAGAAAAATCCCACCGACTTCGGCTGGCATTGAACCCAGACCCATTGGGGTGAGAAAGCAATCACACTTACCACTCCACCACCGGCGCTGGCGACCTTCTAGTCTTAGAGTTACCTCTATGGTCATACTGGCCGGAGAAGGGAAGAACTCCCTTCGACTTGACGACCGACTCGACACATTATCATTTAGATAGGAGATTCGCATTAACGTTTGGTGAATGGAACTCATGAAAAAGGTATTTATAATCATAACCTGAATTTGGGCAGAACAAGAAGTATGCCCTGTGCGGCATAACAGTCCCACTAACATTTTTGGCGAAAACGAGTTATACATTGGAATCAATTGAATCAAGTACCATCACTTTACAATGTACACGAAAAGTTTCCTACTTTGTACAGAAAATGTCGCGAAAAATACCAAAACTATGTTGTCCCATCCATAAGAGCCCATGGAGAAGAAATCTTCAACAGCGTTTTTCACAGCTTGCTGTTTTAACGAATGGGACAACTATGCTGAAAAGGGTAGTTTACAGGAACAATAACAATATATATTGTATTGACCAACATTGGCCAACATTGGAAATGGTAACCAAAATGCGTGATTTTTTTAGATTAATATTCATTGACGTCAAATTGATCTTCCACTAACGGCCAGATCGGCATAAAGACTGCAAATGAGCTGGCACAGTTCAGCACTGCCCGTAAATCGCTACGAAGGGGTATTTTTGAAAGTTTGACAACTATTCTTTTAAAAAATGCACTTTGAAAATTAAGAAGTTGAAGGCGAGGTTGAAGGTGAACGAAACGCTTTTAAACCAAAAGCATGACTTTGAATTTGAATATTTTCGTAGTTGAAATTACGAATTTTGGAAATTTTAGAGTGCTTTATTTTTATTACAACAATTTTTGTTCTTTGTGTGCATGCGTAAAAAAAAGAACCGTAGAGGTACAATGAAATGTATTGTAGCCATACAATAGAGTTTATGGTATTTACAATAAATCATATTCTCCACAACGATAAAATAACAATAGAATCTATTGTAAAAGGGGGAATATACAATGGATTAAGGGGGTCGTTATGTATCTTAACCATACGAAAAATCACTTTTTCCCGAACAAACTTGAACCATTTACCATTAATTGTATTGTTGTTCTATTGTTAAAAACTCTTACTATCTGGGACGTATTGTACATCTATTGTATTAACAATATGTTAAAAATTCGTGTACTATATACGCACAATAAGATCGATTGTTGGCAATAGATTTACTTGTAACTGTATTTTATTGTATGGTAATTGTATGGTTATTTTTTTTCCAGGCAGATACGTCGTAATACCATAGAGGTAACTCTAAGACCACTGGGTCCCGAAGAAAATCATTATTATTTTTGGCTCACTCAGTACCAGAACAACGGTCCCAAGCAGTCCCAAGCTATTTCACTCACCCCTGCATGTTCTGCATGAATCCACACACCCCTGATGTTATCTTGTCAAACTTTCATAGCGAATCAAAACAAACATAGTGTAGTAATAGAATTTCAACTAGAATAGGGTACGTTAATCGTTTGCTTGGGACCAATAGGCTACTAAAGTGGTGAGCCAATTTAAAATCGTTAGTTTCGTATTGATTGTTGGTAATACGCTTTGTGTGCTTCATTGTGTTTCTTGCACCCAAAATATCCAAATTAACATTCTATTCCACTGGTACTTTGAATGAACACTAAATTTTAAAATATTCAAAAGCAACCGTTTTGTTTTATGAAAAAAAAAAACTTTACAAAAACAATTACACACTTAGATTTTTTTGCCGAGGTTGGCACCACCGAGTAGGCTCGGCATTTATTTTTACTGAGATCTCAGCAAAATTTATGTTTGTTAGCCGAGATCTCGGCAAAATTCCCGTTTGTTAACTGAATCTCGGCAAATTTTTCACTGGGATCCAGCAAAATAGATTGCCGAGCTGCTCGGTGGTGCCCATCTCGGCAAAAAATCAAAGTGTGTATATACAGTTTAAAAGTTTTTCAAATTTAATTTCATATTACTTTTTTAAAAGTGTTGGTTTTTTTTCAAAAGGCTACATTTTTTATTTTTTAATCAAATATATTCAAAAATATATGAAAATATTTTTGTTATTCAAGTTTTAAACATTTTTGGATCTATAACTCAACATTACTTGAAATTTTTTACCGTATATTTTTTTCCTGAAAAGGAATTATGTATTCCAAAACGTCTTTTTCTCAGACGCCATTTCGATTGGAAGTGATATTTTCGGGCTACACAGCAAAAAAAATGTTATATCGATCAACGTAATTCAAGCTGATGTATGAAATAATGATGTAATAGCAAAAAGCAGATACAATATTACATCAATGGATGTAATTTTGTTCGCAAAATCTATGTACATCGTACAATGTGATATTACACAATCGATGGATTGACCTGGTTGCAGCAGTTTCGATGTAATATTCAACAACTTTTTTTGCTGTGTACATATGTTTTGATGAAAAATATTGAACACGGCATTTTAAAGTATTTTGCGAGATTCAAAATGACCGAATTTTATCTCAAATTTGAATGATTCACCATAAAAACAATTAGGGCCGATCCATTTATTATGTCACGCTAGATTAAGGAAAAATTTACTCCCCCTCCCCCCTTTCGTGACGATTTTCCTACAGCTAATGCATTTCATACAAATCGGAGAAAGTCAAGGCTGAAATTAACTTTTTTTATGTTATTTGACCATTAAGGCTGTGAACCATTTGCCGAGTTAAATTTAACTCGTGGTTAAAAGTTACAGTTCGAAAGTTATTTTCTATGTACGAAAATCCCTGTGCTGTCGATCGACCGGTTTTCGAGCCACGGTTGTCAAAATTTAACTTCTTGTTTGTCATAAATAACCACGTTCAGATAGCAGTGTTAATCTATAACTTTCCATCTGTCAAATTTTAACCAAAAGTTAAAATAATTTACCAAATGGTTCAGAGCCTAAATCACAGATGAACAGACGAAACCCGTTGAATAAAATTATATTCAAAAGATAGTACCACCAAATAAAGGACCGCAGTAACGGCATCTGGCGGGCTTCTCGTGGAAAACAAGCTTGCTCACTGATTCGCAAACAATGTTGCATGCAAGAAAAAAACCGAATATATAGAAACGTCAAAGTGATCCGATGCCAGCGCTGCGGCGAGTAGTTCGCGGAAATGATAACATTCAAACCAATCGTTAAATGCGCAAACGATGACCCAGAATGAAGAGTAACGTCTATTTGTCTGTGGGGAAACGGATAAATAAAAACATGCACGGGGGCGACCCCGGCGTAGTGGTTAACATCCATACCTCTCACGCCAAAGTCACGAGTTCAAATCTCATCCCCGGACAAGCCACGAATGACCCAAGAGTGTTGGGAATAAAAAAAAATAAATAAATAAATAAATAAAAATAAAAACATGCACAACAAACATACTTGTGATATTGATGAGCAAAGATGACGACCACTTTAATTTTGGCATCGAAATCGAACACTTGAAATTGTTTTGTCGGATAATTAAAAAAATACATCCGACTTGTTAAAACTCCTAGAGGTAGCAACTTTTATTGTTAAACTTTCCACTAATGAATTTTCCGCTAGAGCGTCCCGTTATTTAAAAACAATCGAAGAAATGGAGTAAGTTGAGATGTATTGGCATTGACGACGACTCTGTATAGCTCTTTATTCCTATGGTAAAATCCATAAGCAAACGTCAGACCAACAATCAATACGAAACTAACGATTTTAAATTGGCTCACTACTTGACTAGCCTATTGGTCCCAAGCAAACGATTAACATACTCCATTCTAGTCGAAATTCTAGTACTACACAATGTTTGCTTTGATTCGCTATGAAAGTTTGACAGATAAAATGAGGGGTTAGTGGATTTTCCTATGTTTCGAGGGGTGAATCGATTAGCTTGGGACCGAAGAGAGTACCAGAGCTGAGCCAAAAAGTTGAGCACGTTTCTTCGGGACCTTCTAGTCTTAGAGTTACCTCTATGGTCAGACTGTGAGTGAAACATGGCGGACTTCGTACTATCCTCATAGAGGTAACTCTAAGACCACTGGGTCCCGAAGAAAATCATTATTATTTTTGGCTCACTCAGTACCAGAACAACGGTCCCAAGCAGTCCCAAGCTATTTCACTCACCCCTGCATGTTCTGCATGAATCCACACACCCCTGATGTTATCTTGTCAAACTTTTATAGCGAATCAAAACAAACATAGTGTAGTAATAGAATTTCAACTAGAATAGGGTACGTTAATCGTTTGCAGGCTACTAAAGTGGTGAGCCAATTTAAAATCGTTAGTTTCGTATTGATTGTTGCTATCCTTTCACTCCACCGAAAAATCCCATAAGAAACTGTCAATCTTTTCTAGAAGAGACGATTTTTCGACAGTGCCGTCAACGCCAATTATCGTTGGTCAAATTCAGAGGTCTTTAAAAGGCTGGCATGAACTCCTACTACGTCATCAAAAAAATATGAAACCCAAAAGTTTTGCCAATCGGGTAAGATGTCTTTCTTATCTTGAATTTATTGATCATGATTTTATTCAGAAGCATAAAATTTGCTTAAAAATGCTACTCAAGAGAAATCTAAGTATTTATGAACGATGTTTAGTCCGAGTATTTTTAAAAAAAAAAGGAAAAAATTCAAATAAAAATGAATTTCTTTCAATTTTCAAATGCACACGGTGGCCCAGTGCACTTTCGTCGCTTGATGTGCCTACTGGGGCAAGGTTGACCACCATTCCGTTCCCGTACCACAACGTTCCGCTTTCGCTCGGATCGACCCGTACCGCACGTTACACTGCATGAACTCCACTCGGTCCAATCGGATAGGACACAATCCACCGGTAAGCCTGCTTCCAAATCTTGCAGCGGTCCAGTGGTTGGATGACGACGATCATCATCTGCAAAAAAAGGATTTGATTATAGTCGAACTTGTTGGTAAATTCCCCACGAACCTCTTGTAGCTCGACAGGTTTGAAGGCAATCCTCGTTCGTCAGGAAATTGTTACGATTTCCTCGACATCCACCGTAGAAAAACGGCACGCAGGTGTCCCGTTCGCCATCGAATGCATATCGCTGGTACTTGCCGCGGCACGGTCCAGCATCGGGAGTTTCGGAGCAGATTTCCCTAGCAGTGGCTAAGTCGAATATACAGTCCGCCTTTTCTGAGCAAGGTCTTTGCTGGTTCAGTTCCATCCTTTGGAAACACTTATCCAGTAGCTCGGGCCCTACGAGCAGGAGACGAGTTCGGATCTTAACTCCATTTCCACAGGTTGCACTACAAGGACTCCAATCACTCCATACTGTTGTTGGGCACATCGGATCCGGAACTTCTGCATCAGTTAGCGAACACTCCGGTTGCATGCATTTCTCTTTTTCAACTGTAAGCAGGGAATATAATGATTACTGATGATTAGACTCACCCGAAAAATTACAATGACCATACCAACACTAATATGTGGACACTTCTTCCTTCCCATGTGGTTGACGAACGTCCTGGTCCTCATAGAGACTCCAATTCCACAAGTAGCCGAACATTCCGACCATTCGCTCCATCTCGTGGTCTTGCACACTCCAACCCCGTCTCCATCGTCATTGACAGCAGCCGCCGTCTTCCGAATATCCTCCGAACTATCCTCCGACTCCTGACCCTCGACACATTCAGGAACATCCGCTACGCACATCTCCTTAGAAATCAGTTGCCTATTGCACTGGAACCTAGCAGCCTGTTCCGGTTTTAGATATTCGCGCGTCCTCATATGAATTCCTTTTCCGCATGTAACCGAGCAGGGTGTCCACTCGCTGTACCCGGTTGTCTCACACTCTGGCCTATTGACTTCTTCGGTATTCTCCGCCAATTCCAGTACCTGTGCCTGAAGAAACTCATCATCACAGTTTCTATGGATAACCTTCTCCCGTCGGAAGTAAACCCTGGCCAGCGGAACCATTTCCTTCGATTTTGGATTGTAGAATGGAGCACGTGGATCCTCTGGATACAGTGTTGTGATTCGATGCATTCTCTCCCTTGGCTGCGTCTCGGAATTTGCCGACATATAGCTTATTCCACTATCCGTACCAGCATCCCACGGGTACAGATCAATATCCAGTGATTCCACCCAGGTACAATCCTCGCTGCATAGATCCAGTCCACTAACACCAACAACCCAATCCGGAGAAGGTCCGAACATGGACGCCAGTGAAACCTTATGATGCTTTCGATCCACTCGGAAGTTTGAAGTCGTATTGGAATTAACTCTCGGGTACCACAGTCCGGCCGCTTTGATCAACGTCCTTAGCCGAGGGCCTTTGGCACGCAGCTCCTGCTCCAATTGACGAATCGAACCCCACTCGGCTAGCGATCGGAATCCATCGGTAGAGATGTGATTCTCACCCCAGAATGAAAAATTCGTATCATGTGAAGCACCGATGACATCCGAAAAGTGTGTCAACCATACGGCGAATGGGAAGTCTTTCGAATGCGTTTCGTTGGACCAGATTCCCTCGAAGACAAACTGAAAGTATAATACGTTATTGGAAGGTTCACACATTAGGAATAGTACGCCGAACTTACATTATACTTGGCCTCATCGCACGCGCAGCATTCCCCCTTAACAGCCGACGGGTCCGGTTTGATCTCACACAGAACCTTGGTCAGGGCACCGTCGTCCGAGTACCAGGACTCCTCGCCTTCGAAAACCATTGCCGACAGACTGACGCATCCGGAACCGCTGGCCGGTGCAACCCACATGACCTGGATTTCCGTTTTGGGGAAGTCATCCGCTTGGGTTACGGTGTTGACGCAGCTGTCGTAGAACTTAGTCAGCGAATCGCTAAACAGTTGGAACCGGCCGACCCGTTTCGGACCGGCGATGAAGGTGCGGGCGTTCTTCGATGTTCCAGTGGTGGCTTGAGCCGTCAACATAAAATGGGTGAACTGCTGGAGTTTGATGTGCGTTCGGGAACCGACCAGGAATACTTGCAGTTGGAAGAAACATTTGAGAACGGGGATCAGAGTGTGTAGATCAAATAGGTTTAGGTTTTCATGAACCTCTGTCCAACGTGTGTCTGAATACAGAATTTACTGTATTCCTGGAAAAAGTTAAGGGTTGTGTCCAAAGCACGACCGCATTGTTGACGTAGAACTAAAAGATTGTTTTTGATGTTCCATTCACTAATATATTAATAACAGAATAAATGGTTGAGAAACTTAACTCCAAAATGAAGAGTTCATTATTCAAATTTTTGAAATTGGGCTGTTATTGAATAAATCCTAAAATTAGGATTACCTTTGGCCGCTTTCTTGTTGGCTCGACACAATCGAACGCGTTCAGTTACGGTTCGCGTCTGTTTTGCCGAGGGGGGCGACACATCTAAAACTCAATTTGAGATGCTCAAAACATCTCACACTAGCGAATCAATCTTCGAAAAATCTTCCTGCATTTCTCGCATCTACTTGCATCGAGCATCATCTTTTTGCAGGAAATCTTCAGAATCGTCATCAATCTTCTTTCTATCTACTCAGCGTGTGAGCAGCTAGCCACAGCAGAACACAATCTTTCCTGCAGCGTAGATAGAGTCATTCCCCTCGTGTTTTGCAGGTTTCCCTGCTTCCGGGTCTCTCACGCGCTTTCGATAATCGCGGAGCTATTTTGCAGCCATGTGTTGAGACATTTTAAAGGTTTTTAAAGAATTTCTCAATAAACACTTGATTCACTTTGAATATTGACTCTATCCAACGCGGAGTGTAGACACTGAAGCACTTACTGTACCAATTGGAATATACAGAGAATGCTACAAAGCATAATCACGATGGTGTTTGAATATGATGTCTGTATTTGGGAAACAATCACAAAATGAAATTTTGATTGCCTTTATTTTTGCACCCGCCGGTAAACTACTTAGACTCCTCCCATCATGAGTAGTTTGCTATCAAGTAGCGACACTCTCCCTTTGCGTAGTTTGCCAATGTCAATCCTTCAAAGTAAAGGGTAATTAACGAGTTATTAACGAAATATGAAGAGAATCGATCAAAACCACATGACCTTTTCCTTCTTTGCCACGACCAGTCATTGTTGCTTGTTAGGTAGAATAATGGACTACCTAACCTGCCACCACCTTCCTACTGCTGCTATTGCTGCTTCTGCTGCCTGCTCACCACGCCGTCCGAAGGGAAAAAATGAGTTGAGGCTAGACAGCAGTGCTCTTTTATATCTTTACAGGTTAAAGCAGAATGATGTGCAACCAAGTGGTACTCTATTATGACGACTGTATTTGGGAAGAACGTTTATTTCATAAAAAAAAAACAGTGACTGCATTACCAGATTACCACTTTTTCAATAGTTTCTTGTTGAAAATCATCAGTAGGAAGCATTGCTATTGATGCGTAGATATATTTCTGTTCAAACTCTTTCATAATTTTGTTACATGTTCCATTTTTGGTTTTCACAAAGTGTACCCCCATATAGAAATCACAGACGTAGTTCTACGTCAAAAACTGTTGACTTTAGTGAGTAATATTCATCAGATTCACGGTCCAAATACTGGTATCGACTCACGAGGCGGCGCATATTGCCTCTGCCAGTGGTGCCGTGTCCTTGGAGTAATAAACCGACGCCAATTCCGGCCAAAACAGTACTGAGGCGTCGTGTTTGCAGATCATGGGTAACGGACGCTTGTTTAAACACTCACATACGTAAACATCGGTTGTTATTGTCTCCGTTGTCACAAACGGTTTGGAAAGCATTGAGCTTTTTGACGTTTAATCGGCGCACACGAATGCACCATTTAAATCGAACGAGGGCGAGCAAGAGGGAAACAGATTAGTGGGAAATCAAACCGTCCAATAATTCATGTGTGCTAGATAGAGAAAGATGAGACGAGACGTCACACACAAATGGCTTTCCAAAACAAAGCCTTTTTACCGAATTTTTCGGTAATAATCGACTTATTCGCGTCGTCAACACTTCTGTCATCACGAACGGTGTAGTACCAACAATCAATTCGAAACTAACGATTTTAAATTGGCTCTGGTAACTCTAAGACCAGAGGGTCCCGAAGAAACGTGCTCAACTTTTTGGCTCAGCTCTGGTACTCTCTTCAGTCCCAAGCTAATCGATGCAGCCCTCGAAACATAGGAAAATCCACGAGCCCCTCATTTTGTCTGTCAAACTTTCATAGTGAATCAGATTAAACATTGTGTAGTTCTAGAATTTCGACTAGAATGGGGTACGTTAATCGATTTGCTTGGGACCAATAGGCTAGTCAAGTAGTGAACCAATTTTCAATCGTTAGTTTCCAACCGGTTGGTAGTACTGATCACCAGGAAGAGTTTTGTAATTAAATTTAACGTGTGATTCATCGTCCACAAGCACGCCGATTTTCCACCCAGCAATTGGTCGTATAACTTCCAAGCCCTCAGTTGCTTGTTTTTCACTCAACTTTGGATACGTATTTAGACCCTTTCTTGCCAGCGGGTGCTGGACGTTACTCTTTGAGGATCTCACTTATTTAGTCATGGCTCGAACCGAGGCACTTTTCTTGCGACTGAAAGCTTGCACGATTTTCCGGTCCAGATTTCGGTCAACATGGTTCGGTTTACGTCCAGATTTTTGCTTGTCCTGCTTGTCGAACGGCTCCGATGCTTACAACCTCCAATTTCGCTAATTCACGATCTGCTGGCGCTTTTCCGAAAAAATGCTTCGCATTGTCACAGAAATGTAAAGAACCGACACTTGCGATACACGGAACTGTTGGTCGAAATTTAAAAAAATATTCAGCGTGATAATCAGCTGTTTAAACGTCATCTGAAACAAGCAGTGCTTAGACATTCTGGGACACCCTATACAATGAAAAAAGACATAAAGAATGCGTTTTATTGTCGATTGTTTACGAATTACAACACAACCACACAAACTAACAATACCATCTGATAGAGCAAACTTGCTCTCAGATGATGGTGTCGGTTTACCAGAATGAGTCTATATTCTCGAGAAATCGATGTTTAAAGTCATTGTTTACATTTGGCACATACAGGGCTGGTAGTGCTGATGCGATATAATAGTAGTGACTTTAGTGACTAAAATTACGGAAATAGTGACCAAATAGTGACTTTGAAATAATAAATAAGTAACCAATAGTAACATTTATATGATGACTCAGAAACTCAAATAAGGTTTAATATTCAAATTAACTGTTTTTGTCATGGAACTTAAAAACACATTTCCTGTATTCCTCCAATTATGTAGAAACTCTCAACGAAATTTCGGAATCATTTGAAGGGCAATTTCTGGATTTTCCCAAAGATTTCTTTAAATTGTTACTGGTTGAGCGATATACGATGTTTAAACCAATAAACCATAATCATAATGCACCAGCTTAAATAGGGTTAAATAGTTCATTACAACAAGAGGATTTTTTTCGAAGATCTTGAATTTTGCCTTTGAAATCTTTAAAATTTTGATATAGCTTTGATAATTCGCTAAGAATATTTCATATATATTTTTCAGAATGATCTCAAGAACTTTTTTTTAAATTAATCCACTTCTCTTAAACTTAAACTTGCTTCTTAAATAAGCTTAACAAATATAATATTGCATTCTTGAAATTCTTTGCAGAACAATGGGCAACATTCTTGCAAATAGATTATTTTCGTAGTTGGAGATACTGAACGTCAAATATCAGGCTTAAACTGTACATTTTAATAAAGTATTGAGTTGATAGTTCCGTTGTATTACGGCAATGTGACCCGCTACCAGCCCTGCACATACGCACTATTCACATGTTGCTCTAGTCACTAGCTTCCTCCATCATACGTAAAAAAAAGGTTAAAGTTGAAGGTTGCGGACTGGACTGTGGAGTATAAGTTTAGGTGCAATCGTTAGAAAAAGTAGTGCATTATGATAACGTTTCTGTTGCTTTTGATAGCCAATACAAGCTGTTACTACTCTGCATTGAACAAATTCTAGAAAATTGTTTCGCTTAGCTGTAGCAAAGCGAAGAGGAAATCGATGAAGAGAATCGATCATCGCGTATTCGCCCTCTTGCATGCTCACTGTCGATATATCTTATAGTCAGTTACTCCTGCCGGCGAAAAACAGAAGAAAACTTTCGACGAAGAGCATCACGGGAGAGATGAAAGTCGAAAACAGATGCAACTAAAGCCCTACAGTAAAAGTATGGACGACTGTCACCACAAAACTGAAAAAAGCTGTTCCAATCGAGCAAAGCGGTGCATTTTGACGGTTCGATTGGAACAACTTTTGACAGACGTCCATACTTTTACTGTAGGGCTTTAGATGCAACTCTGTTGAATGTTCTCTGCAGTCCGCAAATCGCACCGTATGCTCCATAATTTGTGCGACGTAGAGGCAGTCTTAGCATAAGGTTATTACGAAGCGGTCGGGGTTGAACATTCAGGTCAATTTGCCTCAGGATAGCCTCGCAATCTGTCCTTCCTTGCAGGATATCGGCCACGGTTAGGGCTCTGCTTGTGTCTCTTCTAGTCCGGAGAAGTTCTAGGTCGATAAGTTGACAACGGCTTTCGTAACTGGGTAATCGAAACGGATCATTCCAATGCAATCTACGCAACACAAAACGAAGAAAGCGACGTTGAACAGATTCAATTCTCTCGGCACCGTTGTTGTAGTTTGGGTTCCAAACCGCTGAACAATACTCAAGCGTCGATTGAACAATCGAACAATAGAGAGATTTTAGACAGTAGATATCAGTGAAGTTTTTAGCTATCCTAAAAATGAACCCTAAAGTTCTTGACACCTTATCAACAACATATGCAATGTGTTGTTTGCATGAAAGCTGCGAATCCAAGATCACACCCAAGTCTTTCACGCGTTCGATTGTCAAGCCAAGCAGGTCATAGCTAAATATTATCGATTGTTGTTTTCGTGAGAACGTAATAGCGGAGCATTTGGCTGGGTTTACTACCATTCTGTTTAACCTGCACCAACTAGCGAATACATTCAGTTGACGTTGAAGAAAGTGACAGTCAGCAATGGAGCAGATTCGTAGGAAGATTTTGAGGTCATCTGCATATGATAACCGAGGAGCTTCGATGACCAGATGCACGTCGTTGAAGTACAGTATAAAAATTAACGGTCCCATGTGGCTTCCCTGATGTATATCTGATGTGGCAAAGAAGCTAGCTGATCTGCAAT
This sequence comes from Ochlerotatus camptorhynchus, assembly GCF_037179485.1. Lineage (NCBI taxonomy): Eukaryota > Metazoa > Arthropoda > Insecta > Diptera > Culicidae > Ochlerotatus > Ochlerotatus camptorhynchus. The sequence continues at coordinate 4,421,599 of NW_027040766.1, read as the reverse complement.
CTCCTATGGCAACCTTTAGTTGTCGACCGGTAAGATATGATCGAAACCAACTCAGAAGATTACCGCATACACCGAGCCTGCCGAGTTTAGCAATCGCAATAGCATGGTTCAACTTGTCGAATACTGCGGATAGGTCTGAATAAATAACGTACAGATGGAACTCCATCAGGTCCAGGATTGAAGGATGACTTGAGCAGAGTCGCGGCCTAAGAAATCAACCGCTTTTCTTCACTAGTCGCAGCAACTGGGCCCAGCGAAGTCACACATACCGATTTTTGCACACACAAAAAGTTGGTACCCCCTTGTTTATGGTACTCTGGCTATAATCCCATATCAGTCACTTATGGCAGTTGAAGTTACGAAGTGCTATTCCCATGTAAATGTTTGAAAAATCATAGTAAATTAATTGATATATTTGTTTCAAGGTGAAATCAGGTACAATGAAGATAGCATGTTTTCAAATATATTACATTAACAATATGATCCACTCTTTCGCTTAGCTGGTGAACAAAATTTTTAGCGATGAAAGCACGTCTTTGGCCAAAAAGGCTACCAATGTATTTGTTTATCGTCACGAGGGGTAAACCAAATGAAAATTTGTTTAATAAAGGGTGTCCACGATGAAATTGCCACACACAAAATTGATTCGCAAAATTCGAGTTTTCATCCGATTGCCATCAAATTTTCAGGGATTGAGAAATAACTATTAAACTTCATTTTACCATTTTACTCGTATTTTATTTACAGTCCATACGCAAATGCCCGCACCTTGGCCTTAACCCCGGCCATAAGATTCTGCACAACCTGTGAATCAACCGTTTTTTGCATGTAAACCCATACTTTCTTCAGTTCCTCGACTGTCTTCACTACCTTAGGTCGTTTAAGAAGGTGCTGCTTCATAATCGCCCAGTACTTCTCGATGGGGCGGAGCTCCGGAGTGTTGGGAGGGTTGAACATTTTCGGCACGAAATTGACCTTATTGTCCGCATACCACTTCAGCACGTCCTTGGAGTAGTGGCATGAGGCCAAATCCGGCCAGAAGATTGTTGGGACGTTGTGGGCCTTCAGGAGAGGAAGCAGCTGCTTCTGGAGGCACTCTTTTATGTACACCTGTCCGTTCATCGTGTCCTGGGTCACGAAAGGTGCACTCCGCTTCCCGCACGTACAGATGGCTTGCCAAACCAGGAATTTCTTCGCAAATTTGGACATCTTCTGAGTGTGGACATGCTCCGGAACGCTGAACTTATCCTTGGCCGTGAAAAACAGGTTGCCGGGGATCTGTTTGAAGTCGGCCTTCACATATGTTTCGTCGTCCATGATGCAGCATTCAACTTTCGTCAGCATGTTGAGGTACAACTTCCTGGCACGGGTTTTGGCGGACTTGTTCTGCTTCTCGTCGCGATTAGGGGCCTTTTGTACCTTGAACGTTCGAAGCCCAGCCTTAGTTTTGGCCTTCTGGACAAAACTTCGGCTTAGGTGCAGCTTCTTAGCCACACCCCTAACGGAGGTGTTCGGATTTCGGTTGAAGGCCCCAACTACGCGGTTGTGATTTTTGGTGTTGTACGGAATACTTTTTCCTTCACTTCTGGGCTTCCGATCGGTGGTCAACCGTTCCTCGAACCGCTTAATCACTTGCGACACCGTGGAATTCGCGATTCCCAACGTTTTAGCGATGGAACGATGCGAGAGATCCTTGTTCTCGTGATGAATGCGCAAGATTTTATCACGCACGAGCTGTTCTTTCGACTCCATTTCCGCGAGTTTTGATCACAGGACTTTAAAACTTGCAGGATGTAAATAATGCACTATGAACTAAATCCACCCAATTTTTCATTAAATTCTACCAAACGGTTAAAAAGTTAGAGCAATTTCATAGTGTGGCAATTTTATCGTGGACACCCTTTAGTTCCGTTGTATTACGGCAATGTGACCCGCTACCAGCCCTGCACATACGCACTATTCACATGTTGCTCTAGTCACTAGCATCCTCCATCATACGTAAAAAAAAGGTTAAAGTTGAAGGTTGCGGACTGGACAGTGGAGTATAAGTTTATGTGCAATCGTTAGAAAAAGTAGTGCATTATGATGTTCGCCATGATGAGTAATTTATAGTCTGATTTTCCACAATACTGAGTAAAAATTTACTCAATTGTGAGTTGTTTTCGATTGCCTTGGTGATATTGTGCTATCAACTGCTAAGAGCTCAATTTACAGTGTACTAGACATCTTTCGTGTCACTAGTGGTGTTAGTGTCGAGGAAAATCGTTTCTTGGGGATAATAGAGGAATGGACCATATTTTTAATTTATAATATTTCCTAAAACACTCATCAATCAATTCAGAAAAAAAATGTCCTCTACAATAACCCGCAACTTCTTTAATTCTTCTAATTGCTTTATTGTTTTATTGTTCTTTTACATCAACAGGCTGGATAAAGCCCCAATGATGTTAACCTTATCAACTATGGTAAAAAAAAACATTCAAGCATGGTCATAACATAAAAAAAAAATTAAAAAACATATCGACAAAGAGCATGCATAAGGGCGTATACGCGATGATCGATTCTCTTCGTCGATTTTCTCTTTTGTTAATAACTCGCTAGATTTAACGTTTCTCGGTGTGTTTGCTGTTGCTTTTGATAGCCAATACAACCTGTTACTACTCTGCATTTAACAAATTATAGAAAATTGTTTCGCTTAGCTGTACCAATGCAAAGAGAAAAACGATGAAGAGAATCGATCATCGCGTATTCGCCCTTATGCATGCTCACTGTCGATATATCTTATAGTCAGTTACTCCTACCGGCGAAAAACAGAAGAAAACTTTCGACGAAGAGCATCACGGGAGAGATGAAAGTCGAAAACAGATGCAACTCTGTTGAATGTTCTCTGCAGTCCGCAAATCGCACCGTATGCTCCATAATTTGTGCGACGTAGAGGCAGTCTTATAAGACTATAGCCTAAGGTTATTACGAAGCGGTCGGGGTTGAACATTCAGGTCAATTTGCCTCAGGATAGCCTCGCAATCTGTCCTTCCTTGCAGGATATCGGCCACGGTTAGGGCTCTGCTTGTGTCTCTTCTAGTCCGGAGAAGTTCTAGGTCGATAAGTTGACAACGGCTTTCGTAACTGGGTAATCGAAACGGATCATTCCAAGGCAATCTACACAACGCAAAACGAAGAAAGCAACGTTGAACAGATTCAATTCTCTCCGCACCGTTGTTGTAGTTTGGGTTCCAAACCACTGAACAATACTCAAGCGTCGATCGAACAAGCGAAAAATAGAGAGATTTTAGACAGTAAATATCAGTGAAGTTTTAAGCTATCCTAAAAATGAACCCTAAAGTTCTTGACGCCTTATCAACAACATATGCAATGTGTTGTTTGCATGAAAGCTGCGAATCCAAGATCACACCCAAGTCTTTCACGCGTTCGATTGTCGAGCCAAGCAGGTCATAGCTAAATATTATCGGTTGTTGTTTTCGTGAGAACGTAATAGCGGAGCATTTGGCTGGGTTCACTACTATTCTGTTTAACCTGCACCAACTAGCGAATACATTCAGTTGACGTTGAAGAAAGTGACAGTCAGCAATGGAGCAGATTCGTAGGAAGATTTTGAGGTCATCTGCATATGATAACCGAGGAGCTTCGATGACCAGATGCACGTCGTTGAAGTACAGTATAAAAATTAACGGTCCCATGTGGCTTCCCTGATGTATATCTGATGTGGCAAAGAAGCTAGCTGATCTGCAATCTCCTATGGCAACCTTTAGTTGTCGACCGGTAAGATATGATCGAAACCAACTCAGAAGATTACCGCATACACCGAGCCTGCCGAGTTTAGCAATCGCAATAGCATGGTTCAACTTGTCGAATACTGCGGATAGGTCTGAATAAATAACGTCCGTTTGAACCCGATCCGACATGCTTTCGGTTATATACGATGTGAGACACAGGTGGTTGTAGAGCGGCCGACAGTAAACCCATGTTGATCAGCACTCAAATACTGCTTGCAATGGGACAGCAACGGTTCCATAATCACTAGCTCGAATAGCTTCGAAACGGCACTTAACGATGTAATTCCTCGATAGTTATCCACAGCTCGTTTCCTTACTTTTTTGTGGACGGGAAACATGTGCGCAAATTTCCAGCAAGATGGAAATATGCCACCTGAGAGAGACATTCGCAACAGGCGAAGAAGCGGAATTAACAAGCTAGCAATATGTCTCTTCAAAAATACAGATGGAACTCCATTAGGTCCAGGATTGAAGGATGACTTGAGCAGAGTCGCGGCCTTAGAAATCAACCGCTTTTCTTCACTAGTCGCAGCAACTGGGCCCAGCGAAGTCACACATACCGATTTTTGCACACACAAAAAGTTGGTACCCCCTTTTTAATGGTACTCTGGCTATAATCCCATATCAGTCACTTATGGCAGTTGAAGTTACGAAGTGCAATTCCCATGTAAATGTTTGAAAAATCATAGTAAATTAATTGATATATTTTTTTCAAGGTGAAATCGTGTACAATGAAGATAGCATGTTTTCAAATATATTACATTAACAATATGATCCACTCTTTCGCTTAGCTGGCGAACAAAATTTTTAGCGCTGAAAGCACCTCTGTGGCCAAAAAGGCTACCAATGAATTTGTTTATCGTCACGAGGGGTCAACCAAATGAGAATTTGTTTAATATTTCAAATGAATGTATTTCAGCATATTATTTTATTTGATGACAACAGTGACATGTCAGACAAATGTTAAAGTAATATACACAATGTAATTAATGAAAATAATGTTACTCTTACTTTTGTAATAAGTGCTATATTCGCACCCCTCGACTGTAATTGAATGATTGTTGCTGACCTTCCCTAATAAAAATTGTATGGTTAATTTGCTAAACGACGTGTTCTGGGTATCATCCAAACCATTTTTGGAATAGTTCAATGATTTGGGTTATCGTTCGTTTATGGTTATTTTTTATTAGGGTTTTTCAACGCTAGATGGTGCGTGAAGCGATATTTTGCGCGTCGCCATTGCAATATATGGAAAAGGCATGAATGGATCATATTGTTAATATGATATATTTGATGTTTTATTATATCAGTGAAAAATATGGCGATCCAAAGAGCAAAACTGTAACTTGACCAGCTGGACGATTGAATTTCAGGATGGGACTGATATGCGATTACTTTGCTTAATGAGACAAACTGTCTTGATATTGTTTTGACATTTTTCATGATCAAAGCCCGTAGTTTTATCACGTGATATGAAAGTATATGCCAATTGATAGTGGATAGCGTTGTTATCTCAAAATTGACGAAACACCACATGGGACTGATATGCGATTATAGACAGTACTATGGTACTATTGTAGTTTCAGAAACAAACAATCTTGAGTAAGTTTTAAGCAGGTTACACCATGAAATATAAGGGTTATACCTTTCCTAAAATTCTATGTGAAATCTCAGATACAATTGATTTAAGGACAAGGTTGATAGAGTTCACAAATGGCCGTTTTCATGACTGATATGCCTTGTAAAATCAGCCATGGTAGCGGCCATTTGTGGTTTATATAAATATTAACCTTAAGCGGCTTGTAGTCTACATGAAATCATTATCTATGAATACTTAAAAAAATTAGCTGAGTTTTTCTGCCTCTAGATACCTAGTACATTAATTTTGCATATGATGATTTGCTAATTATTTACCACTCTCACTTTTCCAAATACATGCATCAGGATTATCCCAATTTCCCTGCCTCAAAACAACCTAAACCTATCAATCGAATACCAAAATAAATACATCCGTCTCATCATAAACAAATTCCATCCAACCACAGCGGAAAGCATTTCCGCTACAAGCACGAGCGGTTACTACTTGTATGTACATTCAAACGGCTCAATTTACTCCCCGCGTAGACAGACATAGCCGTCGCCTCGCCGTTGCCGCTCGTTATCAGTGATGAACTAGTTGCATTGCGTTTTGCGTACTCATCAATAATTAAACTATCATCTTTCATGATTAGAGTAAGAATAGTGAATGTTCTTGCTTGCCCTTCTGGCGATAGAAAATGGAAGAAACTTCCTAGTACTAAAACGTGTTAAAAAATTACAGTTATAGATCTTGCCCGGTTCGTAGCCGCTGGGATCGTTGCGCACTGCCAGCCGATATCCGTTATCTCCGGGTTTCTTCTCCTTGGTCACCGCACGGCCATTGAACACTGGAACCTTGCTGCAAGCCCAGCAACATTGCTCCACAACAGCAATCGCTGCAACTATGAAAACTAGTCCCGCTCGAAGGGACACCATCGCCGTTTTTCTTCAACAGCACCGCAATTCTATAACAGTCCTAGAGCAGAGCACCTCACATTCACAATTTCTTAATCCCTTATCACCGCGTATCACACCACACTATAGCCTAGCTGTTATCAGTTTCACTGAACCCGGCAAAAGGACTGCTGCTACTGCTGCACGGCAGGATTCGCCGACCAAAGACGAAACGAAGAAACTAGGTCCGATTAGCGCGGCGCCTGATCGACAACTGCCCGGTTGCGGATGCTGCACGATGAATGAATCCGAGGGGAGGCAAAGACAAGACAGAGAAGAAGATTATCGGTTATTGAGTGCGACACTTGATGGGGCGAAGTGAGACCGTGCCGGGGGGTAGATTTGTTCTGTCTTCAAAACATGGAATCGGCATGGTTCTACTGTTTCCATATATGTCTAAATGTTTATTTGTTCCTGCTGTTTATTAAGTTATCGTCCTCTGAGGGCGGCCATACGGCGTACGGGTTTTTAGTATTTTTGTTTTGTTTTGTATAACGATAATTCATAAGAATATTTTATACGGAACGTAAAATGTGGAAACCTAGAAGCGTTTATGAGAGAGAGAACTGTGCTTGCGGAGTGGCAACACTTTGCAAGCTTTTGAGTTGGAACTTAACGTTACATAGCGGCCGATTGCAATTCCTTAAAAATGACTAGTTTTTTTCGTTTTGCATCCAGAGTGTGCTTCAAATTTGGTAATCCTACCTACGGAACAGACTGTCGTCCAATTTTGTTTAGTTTAGTTTTTACACCAAACGACTAAGCTTAATGGTGGATTTGTTTCAGATCTCATATGTTTGATTTACTGCTAAATAGAAAAAAATGTTATTACTAGTACAGTAGCGTGTAGTAGCAGTGGTAGTAATAGTACTAGAAGTGATGTTCCGTTGCATGTGTGAGTAGGAATATTTCACCTTCGATTTTAGAACGTTAGAATCGGTTGCTCGCGATGATCCAGGAGGTCTGAAATTAGCGGAAGATTTGAGGCTTAAAAATACTGTTTTAGAGAATTATTTGGGCGGTACCTTTTGCTATGCTCCACCAAGGGAGCGTAACGTAAGTTAGGAATGCATTAAGCGGCGTCGACTGTTGGCGACGGTTCTCCTTCCAGAAATGGAACGTCTGGGTGAAGCCCTTCGTTGTCCAGAGCGGGTTGTAGGCGCCATCATCGAGCTCTGAAATGGAGGGAGTGAAAATGTAGTATGTAGGTGCTTGTTTATTTCAGATATGTAATGTTAGAAAAGTAGTAGTTCTTTGGCTGGATTTTGAGTACAAATTAGAAAAATAACTAGAAAAATAGTTCTATATTGCATATGTACCTAATTGTTTGAACTATTCTGGAATTTTTTTTAATAAATCTTAGAGGCCACCCTCAAGTTTGATTAATAACCCCAAAATATTACGGATTACGATCCCATGGCTATCTTAAAGTTCTACCGCAGCTGTCAAAGTTCTACCGCCAGTATGAATATGACCCGAGCACTGAAAATGTACAGTGTGCTCTGCATCTGTGTGCATTGATAAATCTGGATCAAAAATAGAAAAGGGTCCATCAACATTTGTAAACAAACCGTTCCAAAGACATTTACTCACAAAGCGAAGGCCACCCACGCAAACCACCACCATCATCGAATAGGGGAAACTTCCACCTACACGATGATGATGTTGGTTTGTGTGGGCGGCAGTGCTGCAAAATTTCGACAATACACGGTGATACTCAAAATTCTGCTTTGGTCACTCGTTTGAGCTAACAGTCATCGTCAAGGCAAACCATGTCAATTGTCAGTACAATTTTTGTCAGTGACGAACATGTGCTGATTTGTTTATTAGCTAAGTTTGAAATGAAATTAAATAGCTTGAGCAAAACAATTACATGGAGCCATTAAAGTGAATAAGCATCTACGTCCTGAACCGCTTGGATAACAATAATGTGTCTCAGAATGCAAGAAATTACACTTTCTGTTACCAGGTGAATCTTTGTCATTGACGAAAAATGAATGAGATTTTGACAAAGATTTTTTTGAGGATCAAGTCTATCATTGACTATGTGAAAAACAATTTTGTCAATATCGTGCAAAAGTCTGTCAATGACAATGACAAATCTCAGCACTGGTGGGCGGCCTTCGATTTGTGAGGAATGGGCTTTGGAACGGTTTGTTTACAAATGCTGATGGGCCCTTTTCTATTGTTGATCCAGAAATAAGAAATATTTTTGCTGGCGATTCTCTGAAGCCTTGAAATTCGAAGGTGGACGCACCCCTGCCTATGGCCACCAGAAAAGAGGATTTTCCAAGGGGCAATCAACTCTGCACACTGTGCCGAAACACATCGTAGCACACAGGGCACTCGATGGTGAGTATGAGATAGAATATAATATGGCATCACTGCTTTGAGTTGACATTTTGCTAAGCGTTGCTAACGTTGTAAACGTTTGTTTACTTCAAAGTAAAGGAGACATTTTTTTCAGATATTTTTATTTTTATTTTCCAGCGCAAGTATCCTGAATCATAATAAAAGGTTGCAATGTTTTGGGACAGAATAGGCCTGCTTACGTATTAACCCCAGATGGCAATAGGATACGGACTGAAAGCAAATTGTATAAACAAGAATAATTGCAGAATCCAGATCCAATTGCAGCATTGATGTACGGTGTCAACAACAACCCGGTACTGAACGATCCCGCCATTCTGCAGATGTAACTGTAACCGCAGCAGTTTCTCTTTTCACTGGCATCAGTAGATCTTGTATTAGCAACATTGAGAAGGATGCTGCTAATAGAATTTTGAAGGTAACCACACCGGAGGTAGCAAAGCCCTCGACGGAAACAATCTGAAGCGCGGTATTTATAAACGCGATAGGACCCGCCAGCAGGTGATAAGTATGCAATTCCAGCCAGTGATGCAAAATATCATGACACTCACGTGACACTCGTCTTCGCATCAACCGATTATCGCTTACAGATCGTTTTGTCACGCAGTGAGAGTTAGAGCCATGGCAAACAACAATCACCAGTAATGGTCGCTGCTCACAAGCAAATCGTTACACTCGCTGCTGATAATGAAAAGCACAACGAAAACAGTGAAGACTGCTGCAGTACGATCATGAGAAAAAGCGAAACGACAGAAGAAAATGAAAACAATGCCTTCGCATTCCAAGTTCGTCTCGGCAGGCGCGAGTGTGTGAGTTACAAACAAAGCAGGCAACATTAAACGGAAGCTGTTGGGCTCACTCACCAATACACTCACATAAGTAAGCAAAGCAGCAACTGCTTCAAAACGAGCACAGATGAGTGTCGTGATTGTCAGGAATGACCAGATCGGTGATGGATCACAACAGAAGACGAGATACACCAGTTGATTTTTACTTCTTTCGTCAACTTGATGGATGGTCATGAAGAGAACTTCGACGAGCACATTGATAGGAATGTACAAAGCGTTACGTTTGATGATGGTGATTGTGATAGGTCGCAACTCTGATTCCAGCAAAACCAAGTAAGGATGAAAGTAATGAAGGAACAACAAGCAAATACAAAGAGAAGGTAGTAATCAAACGTTGGCAACCGGTATCTAGATCCTGGACCAGCATTTGTATGCTGCTGAAAATTATTTGATGGACGATGAGGATAAACGGATTAAAAGTAAAAAGTTGAGAGCCATGAGAAAGAAGAGGAGCAGCACTATTTGTTTTTGTATTGTTAATGAACTGTTTATTTATTAGGGTGTTCAAAAGATCAAAACCATGGACGCAGTCGATTTACTCTTCCACCAAAACATGTTTAGCAAATTTAGATTAATTCAGTACCCAAAAGTTAAGGCTACGCACTACGAAAAAGTAAAGTAAATTTCAGTTTCCTGAGACCGACACATGTAAGCGGTCCTTTTGACATAAGAATCAGTTGAAAGAAACGAGAAAATTAATTTAATCAAAGGTTCTCTTCGTCGAGTTGCTTATGTTTCGGTTTCAGAACACTTAATTTTACATGAAATGTTTGTTTACGTTTCATGATTTACGTCCAATATGGATAACGTCTCGTGTAAAAGTAGTTATTTCTAAGTGTGTAACACTAGGTAGCAACTGAAGGTCTATAGCTGCTTCTACTATCACCAGTGGGAATTTTAGGTCGAATCCTTCTTGATTTCTAGGTTGTAGCATTGTCCGAGTACCATAATGATAATGTAGAGGTACATTTTCCACTTGCCGGGTGAGTCATGTATATGTTTCGGTGAACGTCTACCAGAATGAGACACGGTAAAGAAATTTCTTGTCGTGGATGGACAGCTTCTGCCATCACTCACCCTGCTCCTTCTCGTGGAGGAGTTGAATTTAATGATTGGAAACGGTCAGCGTATATTGACTAACAGTTCCATCAGTGGCCGACGATCTCGCGCTTACCAATATTATCACTCGTTTGGCATCGTTAAAGCAAGAGGAATGAATGTTGTACAAAGAAAAACTCACATTCGTGTTATTTGATGCACGTTTTGCTTTTTAACAGGACAGGCACAGTGATTACCCTCGTATAAAGGGTGTCCACGATGAAATTGCAAAATGAAATTGCTCTAACTTTTTAACCGTTGGGTAGAATTTAATGAAAATTTGGGTGGATTTAGTTCATAGTGCATTATTTACATCCTGCAAGTTTTAAAGTCCTGTAATCAAAACTCGCGGAAATGGAGTCGAAAGAACAGCTCGTGCGTGATAAAATCTTGCGCATTCATCACGAGAACAAGGATCTCTCGCATCGTTCCATCGCTAAAACGTTGGGAATCGCGAATTCCACGGTGTCGCGAGTGATTAAGCGGTTCGAGGAACGGTTGACCACCGATCGGAAGCCCAGAAGTGAAGGAAAAAGTATTCCGTACAACACCAAAAATCACAACCGCGTAGTTGGGGCCTTCAACCGAAATCCGAACGCCTCCGTTAGGGATGTGGCTAGGAAGCTGCACCTAAGCCGAAGTTTTGTACAGAAGGCCAAAACTAAGGCTGGGCTTCGAACGTTCAAGGTACAAAAGGCCCCTAATCGCGACGAGAAGCAGATCAAGTCCGCCAAAACCCGTGCCAGGAAGTTGTACCTCAACATGCTGACGAAAGTTGAATGCTGCATCAGGGACGACGAAACATATGTGAAGGCCGACTTCAAACAGATCCCCGGCAACCTGTTTTTCACGGCCAAGGATAAGTTCAGCGTTCCGGAGCATGTCTGCACTCAGAAGATGTCCAAATTTGCGAAGAAATTCCTGGTTTGGCAAGCCATCTGCACGTGCGGGAAGCGGAGTGCACCTTTCGTGACCCAGGACACGATGAACGGACAGGTGTACATAAAAGAGTGCCTTCAGAAGCGGCTGCTTCCTCTCCTGAAGGCCCACAACGTCCCAACAATCTTCTGGCCGGATTTGGCCTCATGCCACTACTCCAAGGACGTGCTGAAGTGGTATGCGAACAATAAGGTCAATTTCGTGCCGAAAATGTTCAATCCTCCCAACACTCCGGAGCTCCGCCCCATCGAGAAGTACTGGGCGATTATGAAGCAGCACCTTCTTAAACGACCTAAGGTAGTGAAGACAGTCGAGGAACTGAAGAAAGTATGGGTTTACATGCAAAAAACGGTTGATTCACAGGTTGTGCAGAATCTTATGGCCGGGGTTAAGGCCAAGGTGCGGGCATTTGCGTATGGACTGTAAATAAAATACGAGTAAAATGGTAAAATGAAGTTTAATAGTTATTTCTCAATCCCTGAAAATTTGATGGCAATCGGATGAAAACTCGAATTTTGCGAATCAATTTTGTGTGTGGCAATTTCATCGTGGACACCCTTTATACTACGCAATATACACAGTTAAAGCTCGTTAAACCATGCATGAGACAATCCTTTAAAATTGTCGAACCTCTTAACGGAATCCCTATATCAAGAGCTTTGGTTGGTTTATTTCCTTTAAATTCCGTTATAATTGCTTATCTTTTGACAGATACGCGTATTTCGTCTACTACTTGCAGACTTAATCAGTGCCAAGTTCTCAACACCAGGCAATGAGAACTTGGCAATGTAAACAAACAATCTCAAAAGTCTGCAGGGTTGCCAAACTCATGGGATACTGAGATCGACAGCTTGATTGCCACACTTCGGCACACTCGACCGAACGCTTGCCTCAGCTTTCGGCACAGATAAAGTTCTCGGTACAGATTGAGGTTTGCAGAGTTGAATACCCCTTGAGATTTTCTGGTAGCCTTATTTGCTGTTTTGTTTTGATTCTACGCTCCGTTTCACATCGTTCCATTTTCGCTTTTCTCCATTCCATCTGCTGTATGACGTTTGAGCAATTTTTAATTTGCGCGATGTGCAGATTAGCGGGGTTCAAACTAGAAAGTGTTCCACGGTAATCATGTTAAAAATACCTCTAAACTACGGAATTGTGCACCAAAAAATCTGGCATCCCTTCTCCATTAGTGGAGATACGTAAAGTAAAACACACGCAGCAGTGTAAAACCAACAATACACAAACATTCCTAACCTTTTCCTCGCTTTGGATGGTAGTCGCACCAATAGTAGATGTCGGTCCCATCAGGGGTCCGTCGCTTAGGCACATGTTCGACCAACCGTCCCCCAATCAGTGTGTGAGGCCTCATGTAGAAGCTGTTGTAGCTTGGTTTCTTAACCTTGGGCAACGTTGAGCACATCTTCTTGGCTCGCAGAATCCGCAGAGCTTCCGTTATGTTGGCACTTTCTCTCCGTTCCTGCTCCGGTGACGAATTTTGTCTGTCAGTCGTTCGTTCGGGATCACTCTTCACTCCCGTATTACCGTTGACATCTTCCTTGGGTTTGGTACTGTTGTCAGCACTACTGCTGGTACTATTTATACGGTTAGGCTTATTGTTAGCATTTTCAGTACTGCTATCCACTGAGGGATACTTATTCTTTAACGACAACTTATTGCTACCCTTACGATAGATGAGTGAAAATTTACTACTGCCAGTATTATTGGTGGCGTTGGTTGTGGAAGCCGTAGACGTTTTAGAGGATTTCTTCTCGTAGTACTCTTTGATGCTTTCTCTCACCACAGTTTTACCACCTTTACTCGAGGACTTCTGCTGACTTATTGCTTTGTTCTTCGCACCAATTGTTTCTTCCACCGGGAATTCCTCCTTCCCATTAACTCGAATCATTTGATTCGCATCGAAGTCATTCATGACTCCCATCTTCACCACATCGTCACTTAAATCCCCGTTCAACGAAACGGCATCATCGGCTATTTCCACCTCTTCGGAATCCTGCCGTTTCTCACTCTTGTTATTGTTCACGCTCTTCTTGTGCACACCCGGTGACGGCCCTTTCTTCGGACTCTTCCGCTCGGAGCTACAACTTCCACTCCGATTGAGCGTTTTCTTCTTCCCATTTCCATACTCGATCTCACTTTCTACAATCAGCAAACTCGGATGCTTTGCCGCTGATCTTCCCTTGGAAACCGTACTCAAGCAAGCCGGTGAATCGTTCAGCTCCAGTGCTTCTTCTTCGCACTTGGGACAGTGCACATAGTACACGTCGGACATTTGAGCGGAAGCCGTGTCACTCCAGCGCTTCCGAGGGCCGAAGCAGATGCAACACCCCGCTGCAGACCCACTGCCACTGCTGGTTCGCCGTGGGGCCCCTTGTTTTGCCGCCTTACCTAGCGTCCCGTGACCGGCCGGGGCCAGTTTCGAATCGGACACCGAGGAAGCAGGACGATCTACGAGAAAAGAAAAAGAAACAGAAAACGGAAAATTAAAATGATAAACTTTTGCTGGGTGTGGAACATAAGAATGGCGTCAAAATGAAGTAAAACTTTAGATTTCGATTGAGGAGCGGTTCATTCGAAGGGTAACAGGAAAACTTTCCAGGTTCTTCGGTTAAGGTAGACTTAAAGGATACAGTAAATGTTAACATAAGAGAGGAAAATTAACAAAATGAGCGATCGTCCTGCTTCCCTGGGGGCTGGTCCAAATTCAAAGCTAAGCAAATGTAGTATATTTGTTTAAATCATTCAAGCATTTTGGTTTGTTATCATCAATAGCAAAATAAGGAATAACATGTGTGTGAGTGTGTTTGGGAGAGTATGGAATAAAGGCAACTCAAAATATAGAAAATGATAGGTCGTTAAATGGGAAGCAAAACGTGCAAACGTCACAGGACATGTCGTGAACTAGGTTTTGGGTTTGAGATCATTATTACAAATATTATGAAGGGCAAACAAGTGTATGGTTGGTCATCGCCATCTGATGATGTATTTTTCTAATTAATTCTTGCTGCGCTACTTAATCCATCAGTTCATTATTGTAAATCATTAGAACATAAAAGAAGAACTTAGAGATTTGGACGTAATTGCTTTTGTAAACAAACATGTCAATCGTTGATTTCGCACGAATAAAAGAACAATCTCGAGAACAAACTATACCAAATGATAGAGGAATCATTCATTTATCTGTTTGTGTTGTTAGTTTTTAAAATTTAGCTTTAATTCGCGAGAAATCATCGAATGAAATGTGTGTTTACAAAAGCAACTACGCCCTAATCTTGAAGTTCTCCAGATAAAAGTACAGTTTTCACGTATTCAAACCATTCAAATTTATTCGAACGCTTCCACACATAGGCAGGTAATGTTTTGCACATTCTTTCATAAAGAGAAAGAGAGAAAGATTAGTAATTTCCATTTAATTCCACTACCTTATTTGCTTATCCTTGACAGATACGCGTATTTCATCTACAATGTGCAGACTTCTTCAGTGTCTTGTACGAATACTCGACTCGAGGAATTAAATGGAAATTACTAATCTTTCTCTCTCTCTTTAAACAGGTATTCCATTAAGGCTCTGAACCATTTGGTGGATTATTTTAACTTTTGGTTAAAATGTGACAGATGAAAAGTTATAGATTAACCCTGCTATCCGAGCGTGGTTACTTCTGACAGACAAGAAGTTAAATTTTGACAACCTTGGCTAAGTTCTTCTCGAAAACCGGTCGATCGACAGCACAGGGATTTTCGAACATACAAAATAACTTTCGAAATGTCACTTTTAACCACGAGTTAAATTTAACTCGGCAAATGGTTCACAGCCTAAAACGCCCACATTCATATCAGGATACATTCTTTCAGTTTCTCCTCTGCTGCGGTCTCTTGTTCTACAAAGGCACAATCTTCGGTAAAATGTTTAAACCATAGCTATTGATAATTGCAACTAAAAATGAACTGTTCCAAAAATGCCAAAAGTGTGCTAAAAGTGTACGTTTACAGCGAATCATTTTTGTTTGTCGTTGGAGCACTTATTTCATGCTGCATAAGGCATAAGTGAACCGATGAAAACAAAACGATCTGACGTAAACGTTCACTATTATCACTAATAAGGTAAATCGCGCTTATCTGTCCAGTTTGTTGAGAAATGCGCAATACCTGTCAGTCAAATCAATACACAAATTTGTGATGATACTTTTAAACAAGCAATGAATTCCTAGTTAACATAAGATACCATAGGAAATTTAGTTTACAGGGTGGTTTGTGAACCGGAAAAATCCCGGGAATTCAACGGAATATTTGGGAAAAATCAATAAACCTTATTATATATATAGTCACTCTAATTTTAACACGAACTTATTATAAAGTTTGTGAAAATTGAACTTCTTAAATCGCCATGATTTCTGAGCAATGGAGATTTGAACTTTATAAACCTATGCGTTACTTTTTCAAATGATTTAATATTAAGCTATTTAAAATAAAAAAAAAATTGACGCAGATTACGTCTTACAATGAAGGGATAATAAATTGAAAATCTAAAATTGTGGCTGTCACGAAAAGGTGCTAGATTTTCAAGGCTTATACCTTTGTCATTTTTAGATACAATTAAAATGCAAATACACCAATCGATAGTAAATAGCGCTACAAATTTTCTGAAATAAATAATTTTACAATTTTTCGTATTAAATTTTTGAAAAATGTTTAAATTAAAAGTAATAATTTTATCACTGTTTACATGAAAAAAGAAAACGTTTTCCCGTCATAATCGAGTACCACTTGGTTGCGCGTCGTTCTGCTTGGACCTGTAAAGTTATAAAAAGCGCTGCTGTCACACCTCCGCTCATTTCTGCATCGGACGGCGTGGTGAGCGGATCGCTAAAGGTACCAGCAGTAGCACGCCAGCGGTAGAAGGCGGATATTTTCCTTCACGCTGCAGTCGTGAAGAAAAACATCCTCGCAGCCGAAGGCGTGATGAGTGGATCACCTTGACTACCAGCATACCACCAACCAGGCGGAAAGAGATTAACCACTTTAACGAGTTGTTTTTGCATTAAGCTCAATTCGCACCTACGCGATATCATCCGATCCGTCAGGTTATTTTTTTTTATACATCGTCGGGTTCATGCAAAACTGTCACAAGTCGGAATTTTTTTATTTTTGAGATTTTTATGACAAATGGCGGAAAATAGTGTGAAGTTTCATCCAACAAAAACTCATTTTGAAATTCATGAAAAATCAAAAGTTATAGGTACATATGTCTTAGCTACTTTTTCATAAAAAAAAATCCAAAAATAAAGTAGCATCAAAGGAACATTTTGAATTGCACCTATGTTGCCCATATCATATGCAATAGTACATTACAAAAGGGCACACCACAAATAAAAGGAGTAACAACTGTTGGATTGTTTACTATTTGATCTGATATTTGATAGATTGAATGAAACACACTCGATTGAAAAGATTTTTGAATTGAAACTCAACACAGAAATGCAGAAGGTTTTTTGAACCCACATTTTCAAACGTTGATTGTGGAAATTCACATATTTTAATTTGTGCCCTATTACACGAAACGGACGATATATTTCACTCTCTAATTTGTGGAGAGTCTATCGGATGATATCGGACAGGTGTGGGATGAGCAGATGACGAGTGAACCAGCAAATCGAAAAGAAGTCGGGAATTTGAAATCATTTTAGATTTCAGAATGAACAGCAAGGAATTTTAGAACCATCATTTTGCATAAGAAAGGGTATTAATTGGGAGAGAAAAAAGTAGTTTTTCTATTACAGATTACAGATTTCAATACCAAGCACTGAAATTATCAGACGGTACCTATATTTATACTTTTAGATTAACATCTTAAGCAACCGGTGGAAACTAAAGATTTGAAGTTGGCTCACTACTTGACTAGCCTATTGGTCCCAAGCAAATCGATTAACGTACCGCATTCTAGTCGAAATTCTAGTACTACACTATGTTTGTTTTGATTCGCTATGAAAGTTTGACAGATAAAATGAGGGGTTCGTGGATTTTCCTATGTTTCGAGGGCTACATCGATTAGCTTGGAACCGAAGAGAGTACCAGAGCTGAGCCAAAAAGTTGAGCACGTTTCTTCGGGACCTTCTAGTCTTAAGGCCCAAACGCAATGTGCGCGGAAGCGGAACGGAAACGGAAAGTTTTACAGTTGTCACTAATGACATCAAGATGCCTAACCGAAGTCTATTTGGATCTAACTAGTTTTCAATCCGACAAGTGGGCTTACTCAGATCGGGCTTTTCCGCTGCCGTTGCCGTTCCGCTTCCGCCATTATTGCGCTTGGGCCTTTAGAGTTACCTCTATGTTTTAAGTCTCTCCTACTTGGAGATTTATGCTATAGAATGGCTTGCTTTGCCCGGCCACAAATATAATTTCCCTGATTTCTTGGGTTGATAGTCAAATCACTTGGAAACACACTAGATTGTATCTAGTTACCTAGATGTAGCACACAATGTCGTTGATCTAAACTGAGATACCTAGTTGTGAAAAATATATAAATATTTATTTTGTTTGCTTCCGTAATTTGACGACTTTTTTATATGTTATAGAGCTTTACAAGATGAATATTTTGGTTTGATCAACTCAAAATTTAAACCTAGTTGTAGCTTAAAGGGGACGATATAAACGAACATTTTGTTCAATATTTAAAGTAGGGCAGAGCGCTACTTCGTCGTAATGGTTCATTTCCGTTCTATCGAGCAGAAAATATCAGTATAATCAATGATTTGACCATGCACAAATCAGTAATACGTTTGAACTGATGCGTTAGTTTACAAGCTACAACACAAAGCCTATTAGAGCGTATTGGGTGAATATTTACACTCATTGTTCTCAAAACAAAAGAAGCGCTCCTAGCAAACTCGCTTTTTCTACCTTAATCCGTAGGACGAAGAAAATCCAATGGCGTTTCAATGCGTTAGGACGGAATTGAAACTCGTAGGACGAATTTGAAATCAAGAACAATATCTCAACAATGTGTGGCTCTTAATCAAATTCAACGGTACTTATGGAAAGGGGAATAAATTTAAAAGTCATCTTTTATAAAAACATTTCATTTATTATTAAAATCCGTTCAATAAGAGGTAAAGTGTGAGTTGTGCTTAGTAAGACGGAAATTGAATCAAAAACCCTACCATATTCTGATCACAACGTGTAAAGTTGAAGCTGAGATTTGAATCGACGCAAAAATGATTCCCTTGCAAGCCGCTGAAACTCTTCAAAATCACTGGAGGTTTTAAAACACTCTTGTCCTGTGAGTTTAGTCAGCCCTCACCACGAGTGAGTGGCGGCAGCAATTGACGAGTGCACGGATGGATTTGAGTTCACTCACTCGACAAAAAGTGACACAACAGCGGGGCCCTGTTTACTAAAAATGAACACATGAATAATACTCACGTAACATTTGAAACGGGTCTATCAACTTATGTACACAAAACTTGTTAAGCCTTTTTCGCGCGAACCGAATACGCTCACGTAAACTAACAACACCATCGTGCAGAGGAAATGCTCCCCTTCCCGATAGTGCTCTTGGTTTCCGTGGGCGTACTTCGGTTCTCGTGAAAAGGACCTAGCAAATTATTTACAAAAGTTGATAGGCCCTATGGGGAAGGGGAGAATTTCCTTTGCCCGATGGTGTTGGTAGTTTACGTGAGCGTATTCGGTTCGCGCGAAAAAGGCTTAACAAGTTTTGTGTACATAAGTTGATAGACCCGTTTTAAATGTTACGTGAGTATTATTCATGTGTTCATTTTTAGTAAACAGGGCCCCGCTGTTGTGTCACTTTTTGTCGAGTGAGTGAACTCAAATCCATCCGTGCACTCGTCAATACGGGGGCAAAAATGAACCACTTTTCTGTCAAACGTGAACCAGCTCATGATTGGCTGATTGGATGTGCGTAAGATAGAGATAGACATAGATAAAGATAGAGATAGAGATAGAAATTAAAGAGTAAGAAGCCAATTGTCACCTCTTCCTCTTAGGATTTGACGTGAGATGCGCTTTTCGAGACTCCGGATGACTTTTTAGTTCGACGCAAGAAGCTCAGAGATCATCCAGAGTGAGAGTAAGAGCATGTGATAGAAAACATGAACATGAATGGCAGCAAACCTCACTCTCATTTTATCCCCCTTCGCTCACAAGTTCTGAAGCTCAGTGGAATGATTTGCCAGTAGGCATTCTACTCCTCAAGCAAACCCCACACGCATCAATATATTGACGCGAAGGGGAATTATTGACAATAATATTGATGATGTGAATTCAGAAATATTGTCAATCTCGATATATTGACGTCAATATAGCATGTATTGACAATACGATTATTGTCAATAAAAGCAATTGGAAGATTGCCGCAAAAGCTCATCGCAGATGTCGCCACTGCATGATGATGATAATGTTGACAGACTGCATATAAAATTCGTGAAAATTAGCGTTAAATCATAATTTTCATCAAGCCTGTGTAAAATCCTTCCAATATAACATTCGAATTGAAGAAGAAAACATTTTTACGATCAGACTGATGTGCATCTTTGACTTTTCCAGGTGAACTTTCATAAGATATATTCATTTCATTTCGCGGCTCCATCAATGCTGCATCGTAAATATGATGGTAAACAGAAGTAATTTGCTCAATTACTCAAAATAAAGATGATTTGTCATCTTGTTATCACTTTGAAGACCATCTAGCACCATTTTATAGTATGGTGCGTGTTGAGAAAATCAAATTCCGGTTCGTTTTCCGTCGAAAATTGTGAGTATCAATATGTTTGCTTAAAAAAGGCCAAAATGAACATTTATTGAATATTGGCGTCCTATACAACCAATTCTCTATTACCACCAGCATGATACAACCTTTCCTAAGTAAATTCACTTAATTTCCACTTTCATCTTAGTGAAAATCGCACATATTCACCATTTTCCAAAAAATACAGCTGCGCAGAAGGTAACCTCTCCCTGTGGATGCAAACTTGTTATGCATAATTTGCCATGAAAACATCTCCGATCCATACCGAAATAGTAACAAATAGTTTTCAAACACGTTTTCTTACACGATTCAAGCAAAAGTTTCCACGGGAAATTATTGGTTTTTCTTTATGGACCGATTTGCCCCAAAAAGCGTCTGTTTCACTTGGAAAATTTGGAAACTATCCTCCTTCTAGTAGTTCTCACTTCGAAATGTAGGTGGCGAAAGCTTGGAAAAGTTTCACTGCAAGACGCCAACCGTGTAGGGTTCACTTCAGAGAAATGCTACGCTCGGCTCATTTCAAACTCGCGAGCGAGGCTCCATCAAGCCTGGTTGCAACTCGTTTTCTTAGAAAGAAAGGGTATAATAATGCTATCTCTTTTATCTCTTCGCCGATGGCAGACACGCAGCGACTGCTCCCAGCCGTTATGGAAGTTTCGGTTGCGTTCGGGTGTAAAGCCAAAATCATGAAACTCAATCTCACCACAGCTTGGTGAGATTTGCAGCTGGTGAGTTTTGTTAGCTTTATATTCTGAACTGTGATACCATAGTTTGCAATATCAACCGCAGTTGTTTGCATGTTGATTTTTGATCTTGCTCTTTGGTGAGATTTGATTTTTTTTATATTTTCCCAACACTGTTGGTCAAGCTTGCAATATGCTATTTTTCGGATTTTTGAAGTTATGAGATATATCAATGATAATTCTTGTCTACAACATCCAAGAAGAGAAGGTAAAGTGTGTGTATGCCACATAAAACCTGTCAATTTAGCTTTCAGAGGATCACAATAGTGATTAGCTTTAACGATGAGCAACGCGATGAGCGAGCAATCAGTGATCATAAAATCGCTTGTTGTGACCTTCTGAAAGCAAAATTGACAAATTTTATATGTCATACACAAACTCTAGTATCTCTTCTTGGTTCTTATAAATAAAAATTATCATTATATAGTATCTTTTAGTTTCATAATTACGAAAAATAGCATTTTAGCTGTACTGAGCAATTGCAAGCCTGCTGGGAGTTCATGTAACGAAAATCTACATTTTAGTTGAAAACTGACTACATTATTTTAAAACGCACTATCTCAGAAACGGCACATTTTACTTTGGATTTATGAGTGTTATATACTGAAAACAAGTCTGTAAAACGCGATTTCGCCGAGGAACCTATAAAAAATTACATTTATTTAGTAAAAAATGCGTTACTTTATTACTTTTGCAAAAATGTCAGTTGGCAACATTGCCAAAAATAAACAATATATTTCAGATTTCTCGCAAAATTCCAAGCTGAAATTAGTCGCTAACATTTGCTGTAGCTCAATTTGGCACGGAGATAAGATGGAGAAACGAGTAAATTCCATTCACTTTGAATCAAATACAAAGGGGTCGAATTCAGATCTGCATATTCTTCTGATCACTTGGCGTGGAATGACCCATATTGTTTATTGTATATTACTCAATGCCCAGGGAAGTTGAAAAAAATTCCAACTCAAAAGATTTGCTCGACTAGGATTTGTAATACCGTCCCTTTAATGATTAGATAGAATCAGCGAATCCAAACGCAACTAACGATAAAGACAAAACGCTTGCTACTACTACCACGATAAACTCTATCTGTAATATAGTTTGATCGGAGTTGTAGAAGGATTTTTCGGCGCCACTGTTGTAGAAGAAAAATGATATATTGCTGCTGTGTTTCAATTTACACGGTTGAGGACATAGCTTGATCGGAATCGAAAAAAGACATAACCAGTGCTGAGATTTGTCATTGTCATTGACAGACTTTCTCGCGATATTGACAAAATTGTTCGTCACATAGTCACTGACAGACTTGATCTTCAAAAAAACCTTCGTCAAAATCTCATTAATTTTTTCGTCAATGACAAAGATTCACCTGGTAACAAAAAGTGTAATTTAGTACATTCTGTGTCACATTAATGTTATCCAAGCAGTTCAGGACGTAGATGCTTGTTCACATTAACGACTCCATGTAATTGTGTTGCCCAAATCATTTAATTTCGTTACTAATTTAGTTAATAAACAAATCTGCACATGTTCGTCACTGACACCATTGTCATTGACAATTGACATGGTTTGCCTTGACTATGACTGTTGGCTCAAATGAGTGACCAAAGCAGAATTGTCAATATCACCGTGTACTGTCGAGATTTTGCAGCACTGGACATAACAAAGAAAATCCCATATAGATGGGTGTATCATCTTCGGCGTTACTTCATAAAGCAGCTTGCCAACAATTTGATCGTTTCCTTCTACCGGCCCGAGTGAGGTATAGGGTGGGTGAGCCAGTAGTGGAGGTACGAAGCCAATTTATTAATTAAACAATAAATATACGATGTACACACAATTGTTATTCGTCAATCTATAGCTTACAACCTCTATTTTGATAGAAAAATATTACACTGAAATAAAATTGCATACAATTTTAGAAAACTCATCCTCCATTAATAGGAACACTGTTCCAGTAGTTGTGGTAGTTGCTAACTTTGGTTCCTATAATAGTGTATGTGTTATACTATTATAGAAACACTACTGCAACTATAGGTGCAAAGGAGTGAAAATCTTAAGGAAAATGAATGATTTTCCGTAATTTTTGGGCTAATTATAAGTTTGAAATATGCAAATATGCTTTATTTTAGGACAGCTACCGATGAAAAATAATCTTATCCGGGTACTCCTTACTATTCCGACACAACCTATATTCGTAACTATAGGTACACTACTATTACTGGAACATCACCCTACTTCAAAGGCAGTTTGTCGTGAAAAACAAGGGAAGAAGATTATATCATTATTGCTTTCCATTGCTGACATAGCGTTATCTTTCGGCTCGTTGATCGCTTGTCATTTTGTCATTTTGAGATATTTTTGATTTCTTGGATAGAATACTAGATTGTTGGGCTGGACTAGATTTTCAGGATAAATCACGTTGAAGAACTATTAAGAGAATTAACAACATAACACCAAGATAGCTCAAAGAATATTGAGAAAAATTCAGAGAGTTTTGACAATTTGATTGTGTGAATTTAGAAAATATTTTGTATGAAGTTCTGTGGAAAATCCCATGACAATGAAGAGGATTCCATGATTCACGAAAAATAACAAGGAAATCGAATTCCAAAGGAGATCTGAGAAGTGTTTTAATAGGTCTCCAAGGACATCACGAGAAGAATTTCTAGAGAATTATAAGGAATTTTTCAAGTGAGTTTTCTGAAGAGTTTAGAGGATAATCCCAGATAATGCTGAGAAAAATTTCGAAACAATTCCGAGGTGAATAGCATGAAAAATCTAATGAAAATTTTCAACGAATTTTCAGTAGAATTATTGAATTAAGCTTCTTGGAATAGTAATTCAAAATTCGAATAGAATCTTAGGATGAATTTTGTCAAGTGTTCTGCAGAAAATGTATGGTGCCTTTTATAAATAAATCAAGGGACTATTCTAGAGGAATTAAGAGAAGAACTCTGTGAACGGGAATGATTCTAATGAAAATTCTTGAGAACATACGAAAAAAAAAGTCGAGAGTTCTGAGCTTATTTGCATGGAAGTTAAACATAGATAAGTTTTGAAGACTGAACGCAGAAAGAAATTTAAGATCCTGGACAAATTCTGCAGTCTTTAAGTACCAAGTTGACTCATTTAACCCTGGGTACTGCGAACACAGCCGTTTTTGTTTTGCAAGTCAGCAGGAAACAACTTGAAATTGTTCCGATATCACAAATTGTTTTGCTCACAATTTGCATATACATGCTGTCGAAAGTTCACCCTTTGCTCCATAAATAACGTGTACGTGGTGTTGAGAGTGCACCTACCCACATGACTCTTATAAAGTTTGTTTGCATTCTTCCTTCAGCAGTTCGTGCAGGTTCGTTCGTTCGTTACATTGTTTACATCCGAGTATTTGAGCAAGTTTTTTGTTGAAGAATATTAGTAAAAAAATGCCGAAATAACAATATTTTCAACATTGACCACAATACTTTCTCTGCCGACGGGGAATGTATGAGAAAAGTATCACTTTTAGCAGCTCTAGATCGTTGGATTCTTTTTGACAACCATTTTGTATTTCTCCGCACCACTCAGATTTAACCTAATGTTCCCTTCGCTTAAATCGCATTTGATTTTATTATTAATTTAAATTTCACAACCGGATTTTTTTTTAATTTCTGGAAAAAAATGGGAATATGTTAAACGGGATTTGCTGGTCATCATGTGTTTATGAAACTATTAAAAATATTTGCTTTACATGTGAATCGGATGGATTCTCGCTCCAAAAGAAAAGCCGGCAGCATTGACCTGCTAAGACAAGTGATAAGAAAGTGGTCTACAAGATTAAGCAAGAAGAAGTAAAATCTGACAATGGAACAAAGTTGAACTTTTGTTTACTATGGTTATTCATAGAATTTAATCGCAAGAAGAGAAAATTTCGTTGAAAATAAAAACATTCACATTCGGAATGATATCAGAGTGATAACTATATATCATGTGCTTCGGGAGATTAGATTGCATCCTGTCGTAGATTTTCTATTATACAGATGAAAATAGAACCAATAACAAACAAACGCAGCGATAACAGTCAACAGCAAATCAAACAAATCTGACTCACCATCTCTCAAATCACCCGCTTCGATTTCCGACACCTCGTTGGCCAAGCAATCCAGTCCTTCGTTCTCCGAGCGCGCTTTCGTACCGCCATAGGATGAATCATTTGCATTCTTCGCACGCCATCCGTATCGGCTAAAGTTGTTCAGATTCGCACTGGGATCGCTCAGCCGTCGCTGGTGCCGGTAGTTGTAGTATTCGTCGCAGTCTTCCTCCCACTCTGAGTCCCACATGTCCGTGGCGCAGAACCTACAATGGTCAATAGATCAGTTCCGTTATAAATCGCAAAAACGGACGCTAACTGCACATACCCGGGTTCGCTGGTTGGAGTTTCTACCCCGGAGCCTTTCGGTTTGGTTACAGCCATTTCGGCGTGACCCTTACCCTGAGGTCCTTTCATCCTCACGAACTCGCACCGAGTCTGTGGTCCCCCGGAGCTGAACAAACCGAAAGACATGCGTTGTGCCACCTTAGAACTAAGACTAGATTGCTGTAACCGAAAAAAATACATGTTTACTACAGGCACACCTACACAACCCATCGCAGAAACTCACCCTGGCATCGTAGACCTTCTTCAGTGCATCGTACCGAATCGATCCGAGAAATATCACACCTTGAACGCTACCGTCCCTATCGGTAGCCACCAGCTCCACGCAAACCATCTCCCCGTCCCGAACGAGAATATCGTGGAAAACCTCGTCGAAATTGTCCACCATGAAGCAAATGTGCGGATAGGTAATTTCCTCGCTTTCCCCCTTGGTGTCCATCTTCCTTCGACTAGGCGAAGCGTAGACCTTCTGCGAGTGCCGTCGAAGCACCTGCAGCTCCTTCGGTGAAGTCCTCGTACAAATGGCCAACGTCAGCGTGTAGTCAAACTGATGGATCACCAAGTTCAAGTAGACCGTCTCCTCCCAATCCACATCCGGATCGCCGATCGGCAGCTTGCGGGAATCCTTTCGAAAGACTTCGATTTCCGTTTCGTACTTTGGCATCACCCGGGAAGACCCTTTGACGTGTTTCTTGCGAACGAAGAAGAGCAAATCGTCGCAATCGATGCTGTGCTGTTTCTCCGTTTGGAAGAGAAAGTGACGCACGAAAAGGTCCGTCCAGTAGGTGGTGCCTTGCAGCACGACGAAGCCACCATCTGCAAGAAAGAGCGAGAATTTTTCCGAGATAAGGTTAATGAGGAAGCTACGCACAATGAATGATGGGTATGGGGTGTAGCGGTTGGACGGTTGGTGGAGCTGATAACCCCGTGCATAATGTATCTACAGATTGTCACTACATTATACACAATTATGTTTTTGGATTGATTCGTCAAAACAGGTCAAAAGTATAAGTAACTGTTTTCATTCATAGCCAATATAGCTATAGTTATATATTAGGGTTGGTTATATGGAAAAACGCAGAACAAATTTTTTTGGTTCCATTTTAGGTCCCAAACAACTGCGCAAAATTTGGAGACGATTGCGTTTGAAATTTCTATGGAAATTAGTAGGGGAAAACCTAATGTTTTAAATTTTCATAACTACACACTAAGATTATTTTACCGAAATCTGTGAAATTTTACCGAAATCTAAACAGCTGTGATTTTTCACAGATTTCCTGTAATTTTTCACAGATATTCGGTGAAAAATTACAGGAAATCTGTGAAATATCACCGACCTGTTTACCGAACGCTCAGCTGTTGAGATTTCGGTAAAATTTAACAGATTTCGGTGAAATAATCTTAGTTTTTAGAGACCACAATTTTACTTATACCTCTCAACTAACCACGTATGAATATGATGAATATAGTTTAGGAAGTGCCTAACAACTTTGCCGGTAGATGTATGGTGCTAGAATGTCTCCCAAAAAAGTAAAAACTTTTCAAATAGGTATTTATGGTTTGAATCAAATGCAAAAAATCACTTTTTCTGCGAACACTACCGGTGTACCAATGGAAGTCAGATTCCAAACTGAAATAATTTCGGAGTTTCTTATCCTACCGATTTGGTATGTTTAGATGATTTATTGAAAAACAATTACTCAATCTCATAAGCGTAGTTAGAGAGAAAGGGGGTTTACTATAACCCCCACCCCTCATTCATATCAATGGAAGTAAAACTTCCAACTGAAATAACTGCGGTATTTCTCATCTTATTTATAAATATTTGCTCAATCTAATAGGTTTAGTTGGATAGAGGGGGGACTACTGTATCCTCTCCGCCCCTCTCTGTACAGTTACAGACAGTAAAATTACAGACTGGAATAACTTCGGAGTTTCCCATCTTCTCGAGTTAGTATGTTAAGATGGGTTATTCAAAAACATTTGCTCAATCTCATAGGAGCAGTTTGAAAGAGTGTACTCCCTCCCCCTTCCCTACTCTTACTCAAGTGTCATAAGATTGTAGTGATTACATTTCAGTTTAATATATTTTACGATTTCCAACGGTACTCTTTTCGATGCTGTTCCATCATCTGAAGCAAATATTGCTGTTGAACTCGGGTGGATTTCTTGTTGAAGTCGGAAGTAAGCTTCACCCCTCGTTCAGTTCATTGACAACCATCAAGGAAGCAACTCGTAGTTTCGCATGGAAATAAGTATGGATATCGTACATAATTTATTATCATTATTATAGGAAAGTAGAAACTCTCTCTTTTCCTTTAAATATGAACTGAAAACCAAACCAAGAAAAAATCATTATAATTATCAACACTCTTGGGTCATTCGTGACTTCCCGTGAATGAGAGTTGAACTTATGACTTTGGCGTGAGAGGTATGGATGGTATGGTGATATGGCATGCCATGCAACAAAGGCTATCCCCAGAATCATCTTCCTAAAATATTGTTTTTTTTTTGCTTTATTATAGAGATTTTCAGCCTTGGGCTGGTTCATCTCTTAAAAACGAGGGGTGGGGGCTTCAGACGGCAGTCTCCCTAAATACAGAGCTAATAGGAAGGGGAGGTGAGGTTTGTAACAAGTACGCTTTTCCATTTAATTATTTAGTTATTTCTTTGCACAGAATTCCTATTATACAATTTTCACATTTAAGTATATTGCATGAACGTTCGTTTTTTACAATTAAATTCATAAATGTATTCACAGCCAAGAAACGTACGCCCATATCTATTTATATATATAAAAATGAATTTCTGTCTGTCTGACCCTTATAGACTCGGAAACGACTGAACCGATTGGCGTGAAAATTTGTATACAGTGGTTTTTGGGGCCGTGGAAGGTTCTTATGATGGTTCGAGACCCCTCCCCCTTCTGTAAGGGGGGGCTCCCATACAAATGAAACAGAAATTTCTGCATAACTCGAGAACTAATCAAGCAAATGGAACCAAATTAGGCAAGTGGGGGCGAGTGTGGGGGTATAAGGAGATAATCATAGGGGGTAGCCCCTTAGATAATGGGGGGGGGGGGCTACGTACAATATAGCATGCTTTTTTTTTCAAATCGGCGCATAAACTCAAGCTAATATTGAATCCCGAGCAAGACCGGGCACACTCAGCTAGTATATATATATAGTTACACTTGTCATACAAAAACCAACAAGTTCCCGATACGTTCAGCTAATTCACTCCATTTGACCCGAATACGCTACCTGTTCGTCAAAGTCCGGGGTTGGAATCCGAACCGTTCTCTCTTATAAAAGAATAACCAATAACACTAGTTTACAAAACAACATAAAAAGTGTGAACTTTAGTGGTTGACCAACGTTTCTAATGCAAAATCTTACGCTGAATTCAATGCCGTGGTCAGAAAAAATTAAAGTAGAGCCATTTTTGAGATATACAAAAATTTTGATTTTTTGAATTTTGGACAAAAGTACGATTACTAAAATGTCAATATCTTTGGAACTAGTGCACCAATTTTAAATCTTTTTTATGAAAATGAAGCTTAATAAATTTGCTATCGTTCACTTGAATATTATGTCTTAATTGAAAATTTAATTTTGAAGTCATTTAAAAATTTACAGCATTTTTTTTTATTTTTCCAGCGAATTTTCCATAAAAATCTTGTTTTAATCAACATTTTTAATAGGATAAAAAGATTCAAAAAATCATTCCATAATTTATTCTTAAAGTCCATTAAAAACTGGAGAAAATGAGCCTTTAATGGATGAAATCGGTTGGAAATTGTCGAAGTTATGAAATTTTTTGTAAAATCATGGAAATTGAATGTTCCAAGATTGGCCGTTGTCCCGCTCCTAGGTTCATGCACCACTTCCAGTAAGCCTTTCTGCGGACGTGTACGCATACGGTGCATTTCACTAACACTACCAGCTGTCACGCAAAATTAAATGGGATATTTTCAACAATATAATTTACGCTAGTGTTTGTGAGACCGCTCGGCGAGAACCTAACGCAACCAACTCAATTTGACAGCTTTCTTTCTTTAACATTGCTTAACGATGTATACGACAAAACGTGAATTCAAGTGTAAAAATGATCCTCAAAAGTTTTGTTATGCGTGTGGCAACTATATATTTACAAAATCGGTCAATTTCACTGCTTCGTTGCAAACTGCATACAGGCTTTATTTTAAAATTGATCCTGGAGACTTTGACGAACCGTGGATTCCAAAAGTATTATGTAGTTCGTGCAAAACGTGCTTGGCTAGGTGGATGTCAGGCGCAAGGTAAATTGATTTTTTGAATAACTTTCATATAAACAATTTATGTACTGCATGGTAGTGCTTTGTTCTTTCCTGATCGACATTATCTTACTTCATCTATTTTTGATAAGTGTTAATGTCTTACTTACTAACTCACTTATTTGTTATCTGTCAGTCGCTATTTGTCCTTTGACATGCCCACCATATGGCGTCGACCGTTTTGTCATGCAACGGATTGTTATTTCTGCTTGACAAAAGTTAAGCAACAAGGACGTCACAAAACAGTTGAGTATCCACAAGTGGCTTCTATGACAAAACCTGTTCCACATTCAAGTTCGGTCCCGTATCCTGTTTATCCAAAGCGGAAACGAGCGCCCTCTGTTGAATCGACCGTTACAAAAAGTGAGGAGGAATTCAAGGAGGAATGCGAGGAAGACTTCGAGGTGGAATTGGAAAGAAACCCAAAACTGTTTACACAATCCGAATTTAATGATTTGGTGCGAGATCTCGACTTATCGAAGGAGAAATCCGAATTGCTGGCATCACGCTTGAAAGAACACAACATGCTGAGCAAGGAGGTCAAAATTTCTTGTCACAGGAATCGTCACAAGAAATTTGATAAATATTATTCTACAAAGGACAAGGCATGTTTTTGCCATGACGTAAACGGCTTGTTTGAAGAGTTTGGTGAGCCATCGATAGCAGCAAGTTGAGCTTGAAAGCCGTTTTACTGCATCAAGGGAATGAGAAACCTTCTATTCCATTAGCTCATGCCGTTAATATGAAGGAAACGTATGAATCAATGGCTCTATTGCTCAATTTGATAAATTACAATCAACACAATTGGAAAATTTGTTCCGATCTTAAAGTGGTTGCCATGTTGACTGGATTGCAACAGGGATACACAAAATATATGTGTTTTTTGTGTAAATGGGACAGTCGAGCTCGTAAGGAACACTACGTCCGAAAAGATTGGCCAAAACGGGATAATTTCACAATTGGTAAAGACAACGTTAAAAATGATCCTCTTGTGGTAAAAGAACGCATAATACTTCCACCACT
Organism: Ochlerotatus camptorhynchus; assembly: GCF_037179485.1. Lineage (NCBI taxonomy): Eukaryota > Metazoa > Arthropoda > Insecta > Diptera > Culicidae > Ochlerotatus > Ochlerotatus camptorhynchus. The sequence goes on along the minus strand of NW_027040766.1, from coordinate 4,390,735 downwards.
ACATATAAAACTTGGGCTATTCAAAAATTTCGTCAAAGCGTTGCAAAAAGAAGGGCCGGCATTCCAGTACTTGAAATCAGTATTTCCAAATTTATCTGACGCAAAGATAAAGGAAGGTGTATTTGTTGGCTCACAGGTCAAAAAACTGCTCAATGATTCCGCATTCAATACAGTTTTGACACCAGATGAGGAAGAAGCGTGGAAATTGTTCCAGCGTGTTGTCACAACCTTTTTAGGAAATTTCAGAAGCCCAGATTATGAGGAAGCCGTCGATGAATTGCTCAAAAATTATGAGAAAATAGGTATAAATCAAAAATATTGTGTTTGTTACATATAATTAATTTCAAATCCTTTTATTTCACTGAACACAGATGTGAATATGTCTTTGAAGATACATTTCCTACATTCTCACATGGATTTTTTCCCGGAAAATCTTGGTGACGAGAGTGATGAGCACGGCGAACGTTTTCACCAACAAATGAAGATGATGGAACGTCGTTACCAAGGGTTTTGGGATGAAGCAATGATGGGTGACTATTGTTGGTTTCTGATTCGAGAAACAAGTTCAAAACATCGAAGACAAAGTCATTCGATTCTCAATCATTTTTAATAAAACCTAAATAAATTTCTTTTGTATCAACTCGGTTTTAAATCCTGATATGCCTTAATCAAATTGATATGTAGAGAAAAGAATCTCCCATAAAAACTTTACATGCAATTTGGATGCTTACAACGACACCTAGAAAAGGAACTCTAAAGCTATTGTATTTCAGCAGCAAGTGTTTTACAAAAATGCTCATAACTTCGACAATTTCCAACCGATTTCATCCATTAAAGGCTCATTTTCTCCGGTTTTGAATGGACTTTAAGAATAAATTATGGAATGATTTTTTGAATCTTTTTATCCCATTAAAAATGTTGATTAAAACAAGATTTTTATGGAAAATTCGCAGGAAAAAAAAATAAATGCTGTACATTTTTAAATGACTTCAAAATTAAATTTTTAATTAAGACATAGTATTGAAGTGAACGATAGCAAATTTATTTAGCTTCATTTTCATTAAAAAAGATTTAAAATTCGTGGACTAGTTCCAAAGATATTGACATTTTAGTAATCGTACTTTTGTTCAAAATTCAAAAAATCAAAATTTTTGTATATCTCAAAAATGGCTCTACTTTAATTTTTTCTGACCACGGCATTGAATTCAGCGTAGGATTTTGCATTGGAAATGATCATCACCTTACCGAGTTCAAAAATGCTGTAAACTAGTGTAATAGATTGGAGCAAGATAGTATACTGAAATTGCATGACAAGGAAAGAGATGTAGCATTGAATGTTCTTGAGAGAAAGATGTTGAAAATTGTCGTTTGAAAGGTCGTTGAATTACTTCGGTAATTTGACGTACTTCCGGCCACGATGACCGTTGAAATCACGCCTATCTGAGGGTATCTGGAACTTCTACTCGTTCACTTTGACTTGAACCGTGGAAGAGGCGGGAGTGCGAGTATACTTAGTGTCGCGGTGTGTTTTTCGTGGTATGTGAAGTTAAAAATGTGAGGAGTCTAAAAGACCGATTTTAATGTTACATCTTTGTTCCTTTCCGTTAGCCTGTAGAGTGCAAACTGCATGTAAAAAGTTCCGTGCGGTCCACTTATTGTGTGTGCAAAGTTATAGAAAGGTAAAAGGTGAATAGTGTCTTTTGTGTGGAGATGTAACTGAAATGTGTCGAACAGCCGTTCAACGGCTTTTTGTTTAGGATCGTTTTTGTGTAGGATCGTGTTGTGCAGATTGGAGTTTGCACCGCATCGCTTCTAGCGATAGATGGCTTTGCTCGGCACACCGCAATCGAGGGAATAAATCGCGCTCTCTAGACCCCACGCTTCAACTTCAAGGTTCCCGGTTCGGGGGAGAATTCGGAAGGGAGACACCGTTTCACTGTTCTCCGGCAGAGCGTTGGCCAAATCCGCCAATGTCAACCACGTGAACCCACGTACATTATTCGTCTTCGACGATCCCCTCGTTGACATTTGAGCCACCGGCAGTCGGCGCTAGTTCAGTACCAATTCGAGGGTTCGATTGGGAATTTCCGCACCATATCAGTCCGGGGTGCAATGTGCAACACCACCACCGTTTGAATAGGCTGCTACTTTGCCGACCTCCCTCCGACAAAGGGATGCTTCTGTGCCGACACGGATGAAGCAGCGACGATAATGACTACCGTGAGTAAGTAAACGCATGCGAATCTCCACACATACACAAACACATGAGCTCGAAGAAAATTAGCAAGTTAGGCTAGCAATCGCTAGAAACAGATCAGGATACCACACACACGTTTAGGGAGAGCTAGCCAACAAACGAACAAAAATGGGAAAGGAACAAGAGTCATGAATAAACCTTGGTTAGAAATACGAATAAATAAATGATTTCCGTTATTTAGCCATGAAATAAATGTTGTTTTCGTAAAGTAAAAGCTTTCTCCGTAATGTTAATTTTTGTTGGTTAGATTCTTCACGTTGGTCGTTCTATTTTGCGTTATTTTTTTGTAGTATTTTTATTGTAATTGAATTTATTCCAGGTTGGACTGCCTGGGAAAACAGTCTCCGCACTCACGTGTCAGGAAATCTGAAAGGGAGAGTTCCTCCAGTGATGATAAATGTGAGTGGGGTTTTTGTGTTACGGTAGAACGACGGTTAACTTCAACTTTCGCTTAAGACCATTGGAAGCGGCCTCTGTTTGTGAGGATCTCAATCCCTCATGGAATTTCAGTCTGATGAATCGCTCTTAAACTAAATTTCGGTCTCTTCCATTCATAAACCCGCCCCGAGGTTGGGTTTCTTGCCGGGCAAATCAAACCTTGACGAGTGCGAGGGGGGCGACACATCTAAATCTCAAGTTTAGATGGTCAACAAATCTCACACTAGCGAATCAATCTTCGAACAATCTTCTTTCATTTGTCGCATCTACTTGCATCGCTCATCAATTTTTTGCAGGAAATCTTCAGAATCGTCATCAATCTTCTTTCTATCTACTCAGCGTGCGCGCAGCTAGCCACAGCAAAACACAATCTTTTTTGCATCGTAGATAGAGTCGTCCCCCTCGGACGAGTGGTCCTCTTCGGAGGTGGCGCTTAAGCCACTCGTTTTTAGAGACAGGAAGCGTATTCGGTGGTCGAGATCTCGCAGGCTGAGAGACGTGCGTTACAGGTTCCAGAAGAGAACCCCGAGGATACGGAGTTTTAATAATTCAGAGTTAGGAATTCCTTTACTTTAATACTACCGATGTTACTGTCCTTTTGAATAATCGTGGTCAAGTGGTCAAGTTCTGTGTCCTGTTCCTTTGTAGTCGCTGTGTTTAATTTTAGTGCCGTCATTCGTCCATTTCTGTGTCCTTGTACGTGCTTTGCTTGGTTCGATATCTTCGTTCATCCGTGTCCGAGTCAGTATTTGTTGCCGAGGTATAGTTTTGAGTCCATATATTGGTCCGGATCATTGTCCGTTGTCGTTGCTTGGGTGTTCATAGATCAAATTTGGTTAATCAGACCTGCCTCCAGAAGGAAGCAGAAAAGTGCAGCGATGCTGGATGGGTCATCCCTCGGGGTATCCCTGATGCTGCCTGATATCCCGTAAAGGGAACGGGGCCCGTGGTACTGGGGGCATTCACATAAGGAATGCTCCACTGTAAGTGGAACATTGCACGTTTCACATTGTTGTCTGAATCCGCCTCCGCCTCCTATGTTGTGGCGGACTTTGGTACACACAAAAAACAAAAAATTTATCAATAAAAATCATGCGTTTTCAAAATAAAAGTTTCCCAGCTTTGATAGTTTTAACCATGAAAGTTTTTAAAACAAAAGTATTTGGTTTGGTTTGAAAGTGTATTTTTCACTTTTGACTTGTACTTTTAAAAGCGCATATTTTTAAAATGAAAATTGTTTAACTGTCAAAAATACCTTGTCATAGCAACGTTTTTGGCAGCACTGGCAGCATTTGCCGCTAAATTTAACCTTAACGTCAAAAGTCGCAAATCATGTTCCTTGTTTGGAATGAAACTGAAAATCAACATTAAATCCGCTGGATATTTCAGGCAATATTTTTACTATTGTCGGCGAGATTGTCGGTTACGGAATTCATTGTGACATCATTAGTTAAAATTGTAAGTATTTAATTATCAATGTTATTGTGTGAAGTTATTTAGATTTTTTTTTCAGACGATGAAATCTACCAATGAATAAATCCGAATCAACAGTCAGCCGAAAAAATCCACCTGCAACTTTGTGATATCGCAATACGATGACAACGATTTTCTACTCACTGAAAACCTGCGGATGATGTCTTCCGAAACCCAGCATAATTATTATATTTGTATTCATGTGGATAGTAGTAATAAATATAGTTGTAGTCCTTTTTTAATTTATGAAACATTTGTTACTATCGATTGAATAAATATTTATTAGAATTTAAAATGAAAATTAATATTGCAATGTTGAAAATGCTTGTATTTTAATTGAAAATATTTTTATTATAGATTCAAAACGGCACATGTTATTACAACTTTACCAAACTTTCATGACAAAAGATTGATTTGATACAAAAATAATCCACTTTTAATTATAATACTATCATGTTTTTCATTTGACAGTTCCACAATTCGTTTTGAAAGTTTCAACTTTCAAAAGTAGCATGCGAGGAACTTTTGAATTGACAGTTAGCTGATTTTTGTTGCTAACCGCTTTCTACCAAAAAGAACCAATGCAAACTTTCAATTCTACCAATGGTATTTTTAATTTTAGCAACGGTTTTTCTTTGTGTGTATGGTCGGTTCTCAACCGGGATAGAATAACTTGAAGTCGGTGTTCCCGTGGATCCTCCCATTTCCTGGTATTCCCTTTTACCTTCCGGATAAATAAGTCTCGAGATCGCATCCATTCGTTAGTCCAGCAGTTCCATATAGTGATTGTGATCCACCGCTTTATGTCCTGGGCCGGGACCTTTCTGGTGTAAAAGTTGGACTATCTTCCGGGTGCCACCAGGAGGTCGGCTTCCTCATTACCTCTGATCCCATAGTGTCCGGGGACCCAGACAATGGTTGTTTCCTTAGGAGCGAACTGCTGGATACTCTGGATCCAGGTGTGTTTAGCTGTTTCAGACTGAAGAGCTGCTAAAACACTGGCAGAATCGGAGAATATGACGATCGGTTTGTTGGAGGGTAGGGCGGCTGCTTCAGCAGTGAAAACGCTGAATGGCGGCTGCTTCAGCAGTGAAAACGCTGCAGGGGTCTTTTTTTTATACAGGGGGGAATCTGCTCCCAGACACCTGAGAAGATAACTCAGGGTGTGGGGATGGGAGAAGGAGCACTCCCGACCCACTAAACCTTACCCTCCCCGGAACCGCCCGAAAGCATTGCGTCATGGGAGGGGGCCGGTTGCGCTATGGCGCATCACTAAGTGTTGTGTCAGACGTGTCACTCGCTACTGCACAGTGAGCAGCTGTGCAGGGCCTTCCTCTTGTTGATCGCTGTTAGTTGTTTGCCTGAGTTCTAGAGCAGACGTGATAGCCAGCCAACTGTCCAGGGCCAAACAGGACAGATGTGACCGCTTATCAGCTGCGTGTGCTAAGCACTCTAAGAACCCGGTGTCACTCCTGCCTTTGCACAACGAGGGTTTGTGCAGGGCTTATCAACTTCCTGGGACGAGCTGGATGGGGTTCCAGCGTCCTTACTCTGTGGTAGTTCGTTTAGCCGCAATATCTCTCCCTTGGGTTCGATAATTAACGTTTCCTGGACACACCACGAGGAGGCGAACTACTTCATGCCCCAACGCTACAGGGGTCTGATAGTCGGTAAAAGGTGCACAGCTCCGGATCGGAAATTCCAATACCAACTCTACCGCCACTTCGGGATCCGTCGGTGTATCGTACTTGATGATTGTTGTATTTGGTTCGATGTAATTCCGCTACTGTTCTCACTAGCGCAGGGGATTTGGTTCCCGCCCGGAAGCTGTTCTTTATCACCGGATCGATGGACAGACCGGGTGAGTTCCAACCTCTGGCTCCACACCAGTGGACCCTGGCTACAGGGGGGAGCTCCAGGTTGGCGGTATTATTCAGGAGATCGTTCGCCTCCATGAGGAGGGACACTCCGTCACTTGTCCTTGTAGTCTTTTCTGCAAAGCCAATCGCTTTCTTGCAAACAGATGCAACTATGTACTTTTCAAAAGGTAGCCTTCCACTCTGCACGCAGGCTGCCAACCTGGGGGTGGATGAGAGGAGACCTGATGTGACCCTAATGGCCTGATAATACACTGGATCCTACCTATCCAACCTATCAGCAGCCAGGCAAGTCAATTCTAAACCGTAGGTCAGTCTGAAATCAACTACCGATTTTGCTACACGCATACGAATAGCACGGTTGACTTTTGGCTAGTGTTCGGAGTAAATCAATCCTCGTTTGGCAGCTCTTTTTCACCTCATTAAAGTGGTCGACAAAGTTTAGATGCCTATCAAGTCGTAGGCCGAGAATGCGGATAGACCTCTTGAAGGGCATGATTCTTTCATCAATGCTGATTGGAGATCGGAGTACATGGTGGTTCATCGGACAGATGTGAGAATAAGCACATTTTTCCACCGAAAGCTGGAATCCAACGGATTTAGTCCACCGTAAGACAGCGTTCGTGGCTGCTTTTAATTTTCTGCGGATAGCCTTCACGGTGCTGCTAACTACTACCAAGACAATGTCGTCTGCATACACAAAAGCGTATGTTTCCTTGGGAAGATTGTTGAAAACTCCGTTCATCCGTATTAAAAACTAAAACATAGTAAATTACTACATACTACACACCTGATTCATTTTTTTTTAAATTAAGTGTTACATATTTGATCTAATGAAAACGAAGTCTAGCAGCTATGTTTACTGTAGTTGCGGTAGTGCGTGATGTACACTTAACCACTACAGCATCAATGATAGTAAAAGCACTGACACATAGAAACGAATAAAAAAAAAAACGTAAGTGGACTTTTTCCTGAATCAATATTTTTGTAAAAAACCCTCACAAGACAATTTTCAAGGTGCTACCACTATACAAAACTTGTGTATGTGATGATTTATGCATCGATTCGATATGAGGTAAGTTTAAAGAGTCACAATAAGTTCGTTTTTAATACCTGGAGACCTTCAGACTTATAAATGAGGAAAGCAGCACCTTGCATTTGAAAGGCTTTGCCCGGCTACAAACCAGTATGCATTTTTGTGGTTCTAAGTAAAAGATGAGTATGATTGTAAAAATCTCCGATAACTTTAAGAACAAACCTGTTCAAAACGAGAACGTCCAACCGTCAACTCTTTTGCTCATACATGTATTGTACAAATTTGAATTGTCATGTAGGTAATTGCAGTGGTTCCCCTCTTGTTCCATTTGTATGCCAATAAACTAATGACATCCACTGCTGCTGCAGTAAAGAATGACTTCACCACGAAGATGAATAATGCAATAGCAAACAGCAGTAGTTGTATAAATACATATGTACACACAGCACGTCGCAGTAGAGTCGTCTGCTAATCGTCGTTGTGTACAAGTTCAACTCAAGCAAAGCATAAGCAACGCAGTCGGTTTTGCCACAAGTCGAAGCACTCAAAGTTGCTTCTTGTTGATTATTATTGTTATGATCAGAAGTGGGCACATAAAGTGCGAACGGCTATATCATGCTTTCGGAAATCATTATTTTTTTTAACGTACACAATTTAAGATTAATACAGATTTATGCACAGAAGTACCTTTGATACTAGGCTATTCAACAGTGGCAACGGTTACTGTCTTCGGCAAAATTGCTGTAGATTTGAAGTCATACTTCAAATCTTCGCGTACATCGTATGGGTTAGGCAAAGAAGTGTGCGTTTGACTTGTACTGTCGCATTAATGGCCCTTCGCTCATTTTCAACTTCTACTCAATTTTCATACTGCCGTACTTTAACAGAACTATCTACCTACCCTCTTCTAAGACCATTCTCTAGCTAATAAATTATCACACTAAAGCTTCACGTTAGATAGCATTTCCAACCAACTCTGAAAATCGCAAACTTCGCGTATGAAGTAACATAAAAAACACTTTGAATGGAAGAGTTGTTTGTTTCAATAATCTAAAGTGTTGCCGTCTAACCCCACCGTCCCCTAAACAAATTTGTCTCAATCTGAAATAACTAACATTAGAAAACATAATGATTTCCCGCAGTATGATTTAGCGCTTAGCGGTTTGAGTGCTCAGCTCTGGTTATGACGATTGCGTCTTAGCCATTGCTCTCGCTTCTTGAACCCTCTTCGGACTCATAACAAGAGTCATTCATAATACGCCATACGTACCGCGCCAATAATGGACGTAGTAAACAAAGATCAGCTGACGGAGAATCTGCGAGATGGTCACTTTTGCTCCCATCGGTATCCCTTTGCTCTCTTTCTCCCAGGAGGCAGTTTTTCCAGCTGTCACACCAACCCACCCAACCACCACCCATTCAGCAGGACATGACACAACCAGCGGGAAAAATCGATATTCGCCGGCCATCATGCTTTTGTGAAAATTTGAATATCTCTTACCATCTTTCAGCAGCTGTCGCATCTCCTTGGTCCGCTGAAAGTTGATTTCCTCCAGCAGCAGCTGCAGGGCCGTTGGCGGGGACTTGAACATCGAAGCCGCCGGCGAACTGGTGCTACCATAGTGGGAAGACGCCATTGGAAGTGTGCCACGGGATCCACAGACGGACCACTCTTACAACTTTTCCGACTCAGAACAAGCGACAGCAGACACAGAAGAGGTGCGTGTGCTTTTGTAGTATGCAAATTAAATCAACGCTCTAAAAACCGATCGCACTAAAACAACACACACTCGATGCTTTACGTTGTTGCAGCTATTTGGTGCATTTCAGCTTTCCCTCAGGTCCGGCTGGGAAGGATCACATTTTTTCTTCTCTTGCCGTGGGAGTATCTTTGTGGTCAATGTATTACGTTGCAGTGTACGGCTGGTACTGACTGACTGGCTGAGAACCGTGTGTGCGGAGATGTACGATGGGAATGAAGGCGGACAGTGCGGTGCGGTGGAGATGGAACTGGATTTTGAGAGAAAGGCAAAACAGAAACCTCTTGGTTCATGGTCGATGTGGAAGGAAGGCATACAGGGAGGTGTTGGGTGGTGAAGAGATACGACGAAAACAGAGAGGATTTTTTCGTGAATTGAGAGAACTGTACACTGGAGAGAATGACTAGTGGAAAAGAGTATGAATGTCGCGTAGGCAGAGACATCTCGTGGCGGGAATGTTGCTAGATGTAATGATAGTGATGCAGAATGACAACGATGGGCTGAGCAGTGAAACACATGCAAATTAGAGGTAGGGTCAAATAGTTCCTCTAATACCTTGTCAGAAAAGGCACGGTATTATCATAGAGGTAACTCTAAGACCACTGGGTCCCGAAGAAAATCATTATTATTTTTGGCTCACTCAGTACCAGAACAACGGTCCCAAGCAGTCCCAAGCTATTTCACTCACCCCTGCATGTTCTGCATGAATCCACACACCCCTGATGTTATCTGTCAAACTTTCATAGCGAATCAAAACAAACATAGTGTAGTAATAGAATTTCAACTAGAATAGGGTACGTTAATCGTTTGCTTGGGACCAATAGGCTACTAAAGTGGTGAGCCAATTTAAAATCGTTAGTTTCGTATTGATTGTTGGTATTATCAAGTCGGAAGCGGCGGGTCCGATTCCCGGGTCCGGTCGAGGAAATTTTCTCGACATCTCTGACATAGAAAAAGCGATCAATTACACTCAGGTATTTTTTTACACGGGGGATACGGTCCGTGTAAAAAAAAACCGTGTAAAAAAACCTACGAGATTTTGATTTTTCGCATGCTTAAATGTTTTTAAAAAATCGGATTTTGATGCCATTTGTTATTAAAGCATGACATGGTCCATATAGACATATTTTAAAAATTTCTGTATTTACACCAAAAATTGTGATTTTTTTTAAGTATGCCATTCGATTACAAAAAGCTTGAAACGGATAATGTGATTGGAATCAAGTCGATAGGTGGTATCGTTGTCGAGAAATCGTTAAAAACGTACCGTGTAAATCGTGGAAAACCGTGTAAAAAAAACCGTGTAAAAAAAAAACCGCGTAAAAACACCGTGTAAAAAAAGACTTCAGTGTACATACTGTGGAAGTGCTTCAAAATCCTGCGCCGGTGGTGTAGTGAGCGTGACTGCTTAAAGCCCTACAGTAAAAGTATGGACGTCTGTCGAAAGTTGTTCCAATCGGACCGTCAAAATGCACCGCTTTGCTCGATTGGAACAGCTTTTTTCAGTTTTGTGGTGACAGTCGTCCATACTTTTACTGTAGGGCTTTAACCCCAATGGGTCGGGTTCCCCAGCCGAGGTCGGTGGGATTTTCTTGAGGCATATTTTGAAGAATCTACGCGAAACTGCACTAGTGCATGAAACACTTAGGTTTGAAATCCAAAACCACAAAAGTTATGATGTACCAAAAATTATTCCATACGATTTGACAGGTAGCAAAACGTCATTATCATTTTCTCATCATTTCCATCTGCTGGTCGACCGTAACGTAAATTCATCAATAAACATCATGCCGCTTTATGTTCGTGAGAATGGTTGGAAGTGTTTGGCAGGTAACTCGTATTTTTTCGGTTTTCTGTAGATTTCAAATGTCAGTTCAGTTAGGTTTACCATATCGAAAACTTGAAAAGGAGGACATTTCGTTTAATTAAGGAGGATAATGATTACTTTTCTTAACATTAAAGGAGGACAATGAGTTTTTATCATACGTTTTAATAATATGTGCGCTATCACAAAATTCATGATTTGCGAAGGTATCAATTTGATATTATGAATTGATATTGTTCATAACTTGTGGTCGTTATCAATTCAATTCATCTTCTCTTTGTACTTCTGAAAAATGCATCAAACTAGCCTTCACAATTCATGTTTGATACTTGGAAATGATCTAGTCCAGCTGATTTGCATGAAAACTGCAGCTTTACAGCCTTAAAACCATTCCAACTTTTATCATGAACAAAAATCAGTATACATGTCATCGCTGATTGAAACCAACATGGAACATCTAAGCAACCTGTTTATTTTACCATTGATTCAGCATAGGACTCTAATACGCTAATACCCCGTACAGACTATGGATTATATCATGTAATATAGGCTGTCTTGCAATGATCACTCATACATTGGATTTCCAGTGAAAACTAAATGTATGAGTGCTCATTGCAAGACAGCCTATAGCTATAGCTTAGCGTTATATACAAAATAATTCCTATTATTGATATCATTCCTTACATTCGACTTCACGCTTCACGTGCCTCTTCGCTCTCAGTATGACAGCGGCCAAATCAAGCATAACTATTCAAATCGACGAAAAATGCTTTTGTAAACAATCTCTTCAATCGCCGATTTTTCTTAACTGCTAACTCACCCACGCAAACAAAGACCACCATCAGGTAGATAAATCTTTCCCCTACTAGCTGGTGTTGTTAGTTTCTGTGAGTGAGCTTGCAGTTGCCACAAATCGTCGATTGAAGTGATTGTTTACAAAATCAGATACGTCGATTTGTATAGTTCTGCTTGAAATACCCATAGAACCAGAACGTCAAAATCGAACGCATGTTGGATTCTATCTGTGTGGCTGTATTTCATTTGGTGATTTTTTAACTTCAATTTGACAGATATAAAATTTTCAAACCTGTTATTGTACCAGACTTATTTCTGCCTAGGGTTACTATATTAAAAACTTGAAAAGGAGGACATTTCATTTGAAGCTTGGAGATTAAGGAGGACAATGATTCCCATTCTTAACATTAAAGGAGGACACTGAGTTTTTATCAATCGTTTTAATAATATGTGCACTATCACAAAATTCATGATTTGCAAAGGTTCAATTGAGATTGTTCATAAATTGTAGTATTTACCAATTCAATTCATCTTCTCGTTATACTTTTGAAAAATGTATCAAACTAGCCTTCATAATAAATTTTTGATACTTGTTAATGATCTAGTCTAGCTGATTTGCATGAAAACTACAGCTTTACAGCCTTAGGCTCTGAACCATTTGGTAGATTTTTTTTAACTTTTGGTTAAAATTTGACAGATGGAAAGTTATCGATTAACCCTGCTATCCGAGCGTGGTTATTTCTGACAGACAAGAAGTTAAATTTTGACAATCGTGGTTGAGTTCTTTTCGAAAACCGGTCGATCGACAGCACAGGGATTTTCGAACATTGATAATAACTTTCGAAATGTCACTTTTAACCACGAGTTAAATTTAACTCGCCAAATGGTTCACAGCCTTAGAATCATCCCAATTTTTACCATGTTCATGGAACATCTAAGCAACCTGCTAATTTTACAATTGATTCAGCACAAAAGTGAAGGCCGCTGCCATAGTAGGAGCGAAGAGGCGCGCTTAGCGTTCTATACAAAAGAGTTCCTATTATTGATATTATTCCTTACATTCGATTTCACGATTTGCGTGCCTCTTCGCTCTTAGTATGGTAGCGGCCTAAACAAAAATACCGAAAATACCATAGTACCAGAACGTCAAAATCGAACACATGTTGAATTCATTTGATGAATTTTAGCTTAAATTTTACAGATAAAAAATTTTCAGTCTAGGAATCAATTTTGACAAACACCTCGAAAATCACACGGTCAACAACAGACAGATTTTCGAACATTTTAATTTATTTTCGAAACATCAAATTTATGTAAACATTCAGAAAAATGGAGCACAGACTGTGTTCCATTTGATGAATTTTCACTGACACTTTGAAAATAATCACCAAATGGATCGCAGCCTAAATGTAGGGGGATGACAGCTGTAGTATACTCTTAGTCCCGAGCTTAGTCCTACCCTACCATCTAATGGCATTTGATAGATAAGATGACGTTGCGACATAATTAAAAAAATAAGCTCTGCAAACAACGGTCTTTGAAAACAATTTTATGAATCTGTTACTGGCAAAAATACAAGGATTTAAAAGGATGACATTTTCGGGCAAAAGGAGGATGTACACGGTAAGAAAAAAGTACCCAACGGAAAGTTCACTTTTACCTACTTTTGACTAGTTTGTCTCCTTTTCTCCTTCTAATGTTGTCAAAAACGGAGGAGCAAAACCACCCAACAGGGGTAGTAAAGTGTGGGAACCCAACGTTGAGTATAATCATATTTACCTACTGTTGGGTACAACTAACATACTTTTGGTTAAAAATCCAGTGGAAAATTCCATACGAACTGCACACAAGTAAATGAAAATTACTTTGACCCGCTTTACCTACTTTTGGGTTCCTGCACTATAGTGCCGAGATGAGTGAAAAGAACTTAATTTTGGGTACTTTTTTCTAACCGTGTAGAAAAACTATTGAAAAAGGAGGACATGTCCTCCTTTAGGATACCATATGGTAACCCTATTTCTGCCACACCAGGAATCATTTTTGACAAATTTCTTCTCAAAAATCACATGATCAACAACAGAGAGATTTTCGAACATTATAATTTATTTTCGAAATGTCAAATTTAAGTAAAAATTCAGAAAAATTGAACACAGTCTAAGCATAGAGGTAACTCTAAGACCACTGGGTCCCGAAGAAAATCATTATTATTTTTGGCTCACTCAGTACCAGAACAACGGTCCCAAGCAGTCCCAAGCTATTTCACTCACCCCTGCATGTTCTGCATGAATCCACACACCCCTGATGTTATCTGTCAAACTTTCATAGCGAATCAAAACAAACATAGTGTAGTAATAGAATTTCAACTAGAATAGGGTACGTTAATCGTTTGCTTGGGACCAATAGGCTACTAAAGTGGTGAGCCAATTTAAAATCGTTAGTTTCGTATTGATTGTTGGTCTAAGGTTGTGTTCCATTTAGGCTGTGAACCGTTTGCCGAGTTAAATTTAACTCGTGGTTAAAAGTGACATTTCGAAAGTTATTTCTTATGTTCGAAAATCCCTGTGTTACCGATCGATCGGTTTTCGAGCAGAACTCAGCCACGGTTGTCAAAATTTAACTTCTTGTCTGTCAAAAATAACCACGCTCGGATAGCAGGGTTAATCGATAACTTTCCATCTGTCAAATTTTAACCAAAAGTTAAAATAATTCACCAAATGGATTTTCACTGACTCTTCGAAAATAATATATAATGTTCGAAAATCCCTCTGTTGTTTATCGTTCAATTTTCGAGAATTTGTTTGTCAAAATTGATTCCTGGTTTGTCTGAAATAAGTCTGGTAGAATAGCAGGCTTATTTGAAAAATTTCCATATGTCAATTTAAGTTAAAATTTACGAAATGGACGGCAGCCTTGACCGCAGCCTAAATGTAGCGGGGTTGGCAGCTGTAGTATACTCCTAGTCACACCATCAAATAGCATTTGCTAGATAAGATAAAGTTGCGACATAATTAAACAAATAAGCTCTGCAAACAACGCTCTTTGAAAAGAAATGTATGAATATGTTATTGGAAATAATGCAAGGATTAAAAAGGAGGACATTTTCGGGCAAAAGGAGGACATGTCCTCCTTTAGGATACCATATGGTAACCCTAAGTGCAGTAGATCTCGGAGACTCGAGTCGCTAATAATTAGAACGTCCAAGAAGAACGGTAGCACTCCATCCTTCTCTTGTTCACAAGTGAACATGATATACCTATGTGCACTGTTAATGGCCTCTAGGATGATTGGCAAACATTCTCGTTTAACAATACTGAAGATATCGTCTTCAGTATTGGAAAATATCAAAAAAATCGAATCTCACGATCACGCTTGATTTTCGTAGACAAAAATCAACAAGCAAACATCTGGGGTTGATTTTGCGAGCTGTGATATCTCAGCTCGGAATATCAAGCTAACAAAACTCTCCAACTGCAAATCTCACGAAACTGTGGTGAGATTGAGTTTAATAATGTTTGCTTTACACCCGAACACAAACGAAACTTCCATAACGGCTGGCAGCAATCACTTCGTGTCTGCCATCGGTGAAGAGTAAAAAAGAGATTGCAAACTATACTTTCTCTTTCTAAGGCTGTGAACCATTTGCCGAGTTAAATTTAACTCGTAGTTAAAAGTGACATTTCGAAAGTTATTTCTTATGTTCGAAAATCCCCGTGCTGTCGATCGACCGGTTTTTGAGCCACGGTCGTCAAAATTTAACTTCTTGTCTGTCAGAAATAACCACGCTCGGATAGCAGGGTTAATCGATAACTTTCCATCTGTCAAATTTTAACCAAAAGTTAAAATAATCCACCAAATGGTTCAGAGCCTAAGAAAACGATGTGGAACGGAATCATGTTCGCGTCGAGTCAGCTCACAGCTTGATTTTTGCGCGTTGTGAATAGTCTCGCAATATCAAAGGAGCTTGTAAAATCAATATCAAGCATGATATTTTGTTCCAATATCACGCGTGATATTGAGAGTGTATGAGAGCGGAAAAATATTATTTGATTGATGATTTTTTTCCAACATTGGTCTACATATCTCCACCATCGTTTGCAGAAGTGACAAAAGCTACTAAGGACACGGAAAAACGTATATAATTACCATTACAAATCCACAGTGGCTGAACATGTATTTTCTTACTGACACTCATCAATTGACAAAGGAGGACATAACAATTGTATACGACATATTACAAACCCTTGGAAACGTGGCTGAAAGTTTAGAAATTTACAAACAAAGACAAGAAAATTTACTGAATCAAGACCTAGGAGATGGATATTCCTGACTTTTTAGACTATTACCTGAAACACGGAGACAACCAGCCCAAACGACAAATTACGTACCTCAATAAACAAAACACGCGTGCCTATACTATGTACTACTGACTACCTACATAACATCTCTAACGATAAACACCATACCTGAAAACACAACACACATATATGAACACTACGTATACACGTTTATAAGGAATAAAAGCAATGATTTTTCTTTAAGTATATGCATAGACACTGAACAAGTTTGCAAGTAGTAAACGAAATACGTATCTGTTGTAGTTCAAAGTGATAGTGAATGTAAAGAGTTAAAGTTAATTAGTGAAAGTGAAAGTGATACAAAAGTAGTAGAATGAAAAGGAAAAATCGACGAAAAAGGTATACAATTATGCTACTAAAACGCTCATTTATCAATTTAGAAAACAACAACATACTTTGACTATTTTTTAGTATTACTTCTGCGTGAAGTCAACGATTTACATAGTTAAAGATGCTAATTTCAAATAAAAGACTAAAGTGGTAATTTCATACGATAGATGAAAGTATAGAATTGATAATTCCGTTAGAGTACGGCAGTGTGAAAATTGCATATAGAGAGTAGAAAGCGAGCAAGGACAACTTTGGGAAGGTACAAATCGGTTTGATCATATCTCTTTACCAAACTCCCCCGTTGGAGAGGGATGGTGAGGGGTATTCCCCCCGCCACCACTGGCAAAAAGAGATGATCACCGACACGCTCAAGTACAGACGATCCAACGGGGGAGTTTGCTAAAGAGAGATGATCAAACCGATTTGTACCTTCCTAAAAAGTTGTCCTTGCTCTCTTTCTACTCTCTATATTCAATTGTCACACTGCTGTACTCTAACGGAACTTTCATCTTCTCATCTATCGTATAAAAATTACCATTTTAGTTGTAATTGTTATTTGAAATAAGCATCTTCAACATTTTTTTCTATCTGTCAAAGTTCTCATTTTAGAGAAATTTAGCAGAATTGAATTAGAGAGTATCGGAAAAATGTATATAATTGAAGAATACTTTAAAACTTTGATAAAACTTGAAATGTTACTTGGGTATCATCCTTCCGAAATTTAAGGTTGTAGTATACATATGACAATCTGATAATCATTATCATTGAAACATTATGTGAGAGTTACTATGAAGAGATTCGAATCTAATCAATCACAATTAGTAATTACTACGAGGAAACGAACCGTTTTGTTCAGCTAGTTGCAGAACATTTCGGTACTAAGCTCTGTGGGTAAGCTTGATTGTCTCGGAGGGGTTTGTAACGGTGCGTGAAGCAATTGAATTAATTCTCATATACCGTAAGATCAACGTACTGGTCGCAGTGGTTATATCCCGAACAATGGAAGATGACATCATTTAAAAGTCTGCAAAATATCACGTTTTAATCTCTCGGATGCTCAGGGTTTGACTCATTCACAGTTGTATGATCGTTTATTCATTCTATCCAGGAGATCGTAGCTCCTTCCGACTGCACCTTCAACACGTTTTCATGATACCATCCCCCCGGTTGCGTTCCGATATTAGATACACTTTTTTTTTTTCTGCGTACTTATGCCATCGAAAGTACGTGACACCTGTTTATTCAGTAGTCAACCACTCTAAGGACTTCACTATTATCTCCACTAGCAGCACATCTTGTTGGTGAGTCGTATAAATAGAGCCCGATAAGAATGGGCACGCGATTTGTAGTGACATCTATAACCACCCACCAGGACCAACATCAGTAGGATGCAGACCGTCACCGTGATCCTACTGCTTGCGATAGCCGTAGCATGCGGATTTCCTCAAAGTACAGCTGAAGCAGGTGCATTAACTGCAGTGGCGCCACAGCAAGGAACGGGTGCGGCGGCGGGGCAGTCCTCAGTCAGTCAGATCGATATGCAAACGAAAGAAGTGAATGCCACAACCGTAATGGTAGATCAACTTTCGACGATTTTGTCAGTTCTTAAAAACCGCCTGGATGCAGGGAAGCAACGTTTGGTTTCACTGAATCAGTTAGCCGAAGCCGAAAAGCAGTTGCGTGAACGGCAGAAGGCATTCCTCGAGCAGCAACGAATCCTGGTGGATCAACAGACCGCTCTGTTATCCCAGAGATTGCTGATTTATTAGAAATGGAAATAAGGCTGAAATAAACTTGGTTGTGAAAACATACGATTTGCGTTTTGAAGAGACTTCGAAAATAATCTATCGGTGGAACAAACAGTGGAAAAGGTATAGCTAAGATATCAAAATCACGCAACATGATAATTGCTCATTTGCATGTGCATCAATATATTAAGTGAGTTTTGATGGACTGATGGGGTTTAAGGATCTTCAGATTTTTTGTGCAGATGACTTGATTGAAATTTATAAATCATATTTGTGACTTTATTTTATTAACATAATATATTGCTTGTACTATAAAAAAAAAATACTTTTGCAGTCAAATTTAAAATCTGAGGCAATCTTATCCTATCAGTTGCAGCACAGCCAACCTCAATCCTCAACGGAGTGCAAAATCCTTGCATACTTTTTACTTTCCGATCGCTTCCAGGAATCCACTTGACAACATAATTCATTTTTATGACCATCCATTATCGCCCGATATCGCAGATCGCATCGGATCGAAGTGAACCACTGCACTGCATCGTTCACCCGATTTAAATATAACAATTTAACCCACTCCCGACCCGTTGGACGACGAGTTTCGGAGATCAGCTCCGAGATCCGATAAGGAAAGTGAAAACGATCATCTTCAGGGCTTCCCCGGGAGTTATCGGCCCGGACCCATCCATCAATACATCATCGTTTGAGTCGAGCCGCGTTGGTACGATGTGGCTATGGAGGTGAATTTGCATGCGTGCACGCAGCACCACCGGTGGCCATTCCCCGAAAGGCGGCATAAGGTATCCATCCCCATCAGAGGCAGAGGCGATAAGTTTAATAAATTTCCCTATATATGCGTGATCCTAAAAAAAAAGCAAAAGAACATTAAGCACATAGTCAATGATAATGATGATAGTAGCTATCATTAAGGTGCCTTCGTACTCACTCACGAGACGACATTCCGTTGGTGGGGTGGGGTGTGTGGGGTATTGGCGTTGGGTGAGGAGAAATGTAAATGGTGACTCAAAGAAAGCATGAATGCCTGTTTTCGTTTCTTGTAATTTGTTGAATTGTTGTTTTAAGTCTCTTGAATATTGGTTTCCTGGATTCTATTTATTCTTTTTTAATAAGTTTGTTTATTTACTAGGCTCTGTCGTGTTTGACACTTTGCGGAGCCGAAAATCAGTAATGTTTGAATTTACATTTCAAACAGCAGTAAATCAAGGGTACCAATTACTCGTTGCGGGCTCGAGGTTAATGGGTAACAATTTTGATTGGAGGAATCTAGGTAGGGAACTGGTTTCCTAAGCCTCCTTCAGATACTACTCTCTGACCGTTGACCAAATGCTGGCTGGGCAATGGAAACCCGAGCAAAGTCTGAGATCAAAAAGAAATCTAAATTTGATGTTGTGATTTCGCTAATAATGATTACTCAGGTTGCTGTCGTTTTGGCAATACAATCTTCCTGTGACATCACAATGGAAAACTATTTCTGCTATCAGTGAGAGCAAACTGAAAACTTAATTTGATATCAATTTTTCCTGTTGATAACAAAACAAGTATTCAATTTGATGTTATGCTAAGGCAATGAAAACAAACCCGTAACATAATATTTTTGAAGAGCAAATGTACAGCAAAATGAAAACAAAATTTGGTATCAAATTTGACAATTGCGTGAACTGATATCAAATTATGATTTCAGTTTGATATAATGAGAGAGAGAAGGATTAGTATTTTCCATTTAATTCCACTACTTTATTTGCTTATCCTTGACAGATACGCGTATTTCGTCTACAATGTGCAGACTTCTTCAGTGTCTTGTACTAATACTCAACTAATTCGAGTATTAGTACAAGACACTGAAGAAGTCTGCACATTGTAGACGAAATACGCGTATCTGTCAAGGATAAGCAAATAAAGTAGTGGAATTAAATGGAAAATACTAATTCTTCTCTCTCTCATTATACAGGTATTCCACTAAGACGCCCACATTCATCAGGATTCAGTTTGATGTTGATATCAAAACTTGATTTCAATTTGATGTCCTTTTGATGCTGGACTTTGCTCGGGATGTAGCACAGAAACAGGAGGATAATAAGACTGGAACACAATAGCGGGAAATTGTTTGGAAAGGAGGGGATGATCACATCAAACTCTAACATCAGACAAACAAAGGAATTTGTAGATCGCTTGCATGTAGGGAAGATCTCGGGATCCCAATACATCTCTTACTTCATGGTTGTCTACCTCGGGCCACTAGGGTATCCAATAGTCGTACTTTAGAGGTGTCACTACCCGGGCAATGCCAAACTACGTGTACGATGTTATCACAACCTTTTTTTTTTTTTTTTTTTCCTTTATTAACGAGACTTTCAGCCTTAGACTGGTTCATCTCTAAGTATTATCATAACCTGTTCTGCACCTGCATATATTACGGTCAACGAGGTTTATTCTGTAGAGATGTGCGTCTAGCGAGTAGTGGTTGGACATAAGTCTTGACATCACTCGAATGAATCCCCGACTTACATCCAGACCTTTGAACCACGCTCTCGAAGAAACATTTGGAATAATGGAATGTAACCACCGCCCAAGAGAATCACTTGTCTAATCGTGTTGCCAACTTAGAAGAGAACTCAGACGTACTTATGGGAAAAATTCATCATGTGAAATTCTTCTATCATAAATCTCGCCTTCTTGAGCACCCACCTTTGCTAGAGAGTTCGCCTTCTCATTGCCTGGGATAGAGCAATGTGAGGGGACCCACACAAAGGTAATTCTAAATGATCTTTCGACCAACGCACACATCTGCTCCCTTGTTTTTGTAAGGAAGCAAGATGAGTGCCTCTCTGGTTTCGTCGACCGGAGGGCCTCAATTAGAACTGAGACTATTCGAGAAGATGAAGTAATGGTCTATGGGCATGTCGGAAATCATCCCTAATGCGAAGTTGATTGCTGCTAGCTCAGTTTTATAAACGGAACAAGGTTCCTGAAGATTCCGGAAGGGTGTTTAGTATTCATTGAAAACGCTGAAGCCAGTGGATCTACCAATGCGTGATCCATCAGTGGAAAATCTTCTATTGCAATTGACTTGATGGTACTTTTCAGCAAAAATACAGGGAATTAAGATAGGTCGAAGTTGATCTGGAACTCCTTGGATAGCCTTTTTTATGCAGAGATCATAGTCAATGGGGGAACTGTAATTTGTAAAGCGTACACAAGGTGGGCTATAGGATGGAAGGCTAGTATGCAATGACATATATATTTAAGATAGATTCGCACGAATCTAAACTGGGTTCTCAATTCAAGCATTTCTTCGAAGTTTCCAATCACACACTATATTTGAATAATATTCTTAATGAGAGCTCTCAGAAACGGTTCTGCAGGGGGTTTTACTCCTGCTAGAACCTCTAGGCTCATATTGTGTGTTGAATGCATACAGCCAAGGACAATGCGTAAACAACGATATTGAATACGTTCCAATTTAATTAGGTGGCTTTTTATTGTCGAGAGGAAGCAAAAAAAAATCCATACTCAAGAACTGAAAGAATAGTCGTTTTATACAGTTTAATGAGGTCTTCTGGGTGAGCACCCCACCATATCCCAGAAATTGATCGTAGAAAGTTGATCCTTTGTTGACACTTTTGTTTCAAATCCTTAGTGTGGGTACCCCAAGCGCATTTTGAATCAAACCAGACTCCAAGGTATTAGAAGGTCAAAGATAATAGTCCTGATTATAATTTGTCTTGATTCAGCAAATTCTTTGTATTTTAGATGGTTGATTCTTGATTCTTGGTTTTCCTGATCTTTGATCCACTTGATTCTAAGCGTTTTTAGTTCTCATGAATTTTACTGTACTGAGTACCAATGCTACCGACGCCAGGGAGGCAGCTCCCACACACCTGGACCCTACATATCGACCCATCAACTTATGAACCGGAGACTAACGGCTTTACCTCTCTTCCGAAGGAAGGCGTGATCAGAGATTTTATGCCTCAGAAAATCCCGACGGCGCTGACTGAGATTGAACACACGCCTTTTGGAATGAGAGTCAGTCACGCTTACCACTACACAACCAAATTCAATTTAATCTTTTGGTTCTGATCGAAGATGATCTTTATTCGTGGTGTACTTCACTTTTTAAATCAATTAGATTCTATAATCTTCGATTCTTTTTTCTTGATTATATTGATTCTCTTGATGATCATAATTTTAGATTCTCGTGATTCATGATTGCCTTGTTTCCAGTGGTTATTTATACTCTTGATTTGGGATGATCTTGATTGTTGAGACACTTTATTCTACGGTATTTAATTTTCATGAGTATTGATAGTACTGATTCTGGATTCTCTTAATTTTAGATTTTCTTTGTTATTCTGATTCTCTTGATTCCTTGATATTTATGATTTTGTTTGTTTGCTTCTTTGTTTATCATAAATCTGATGATCCTATTTATACTTAATTATAAATTCTAAAAATAACTCATGAAGTACAGAGAACTTCTCAGGAAGTTCAGGAAACTTCTTAGGAAGTTCAGAGAACTTCTCGGGAAGTTCAGGGAACTTCTTGTAAAGTTCAGGTAAGTTTAGAGAAGTTCAGGGTAGTTCAGGGAACTTCTCAGGTATCAGAAAATTCAGGAAACTTCTCGGAAGGTAATCGAACATCTAAAGATTCAGGTCAATTTTAAATAAGATCAGAAAACTTTCATAAATTATGGGAAATTTCCAAAAAGAAGATGAAGAAGAGGAGCTTCCTAAAAACATAAGAGTAGCCATCGAAAGAAGTTGAAGGGGGATTTTCCGAAAGAAAAAAAGTGCAAAGAACTTGCAGAGAGGAGTTCTGGGAGTTCCAGAAATATTAATGAAGCTTTATCAGGGTTCCCTGGTTTTCCAGGTTTTACAGGAACCAAAACAAAAATTTCCAGGTTTTAATTTACATGCTGGCTCTCTCCGAAAACAAAACTCATCTACTGTGACATTAATTCATAGAAACACATATTGATGATATTCACAACCATATGTAACACATTCCGTTAAAAATCATACTACTTTGTAACTCATTTGCGGTAAGTTAGTAACGCAATGGTATTAAAATTCACAGTCGTATAACTTCTTCCATAGTTGGAGATGCTTAACGCCAACATCAGACTTAAAGTATAGAGTTGATAGTTCCGTTATAGTACAGAAGTGTGAAAATGGTAAAGGAAGTAGAAAGTGAGCAAAAAAAAATGTTGAGGGAGGTACGAATCGAGTCGAGCATCCCCTTTACCAAGCTCATTCGTTGCTGAGGGGGTGGTAAGAGGTGTTTCCCCTCGCCACCACTTGCAAAAGGGATGATTGCCGATATGCTCATGTACCTCCGATGTGCGGGAAAAGTTCTATCGATTGTTTCACACTCAAGTCGCCATTAAACGTAAGCATCTAGTCGATAGGGTTTGAAATTGCAGCTATTGTTGCCTCTACCACTGTCCGTGCTCCCGTCATCATCAAAACTTTCATCTTCTCATCTATCGTATTCAATGTTCACTTATTATTGAAAGATAAAAGTCTTTGGCTTAGAGGGGCTGACAAAATCGGGTCATTACTGTACTTCAAAATTATAAAGAAAAATTAGATACTGAATTTTAAAAAAGATAGACAATTTAAAAAATACTGCATTAGAATGCTCTCAAGGTTTAAGATTTCAGAGTTTAAATTTAATAACCAAATAAATACATTTACAGTAGCAATATTTTTATTATACTAAAACATTACATTCGAGATCTCGGACATAATTTTAAAAATTAATGAATTTTTTTGAGATATCTGGTTTAAAGAAAAATACAAAATTTTGAGACTTAAACATAGAATTAACCAAATTTCTTAAATAAAGATTTAAAAAAAAAGAATTAACCAACTAACATAAATATACAATTCACAGATAATGGATAATTCCAGGTTTTCCATGTATTTCAAAATGCCCTGATAATTCATGGTCTTCTAGAATTTCCCAGGTAACAAAAATAATCCTAGAATATAAAAAATATATATATCAGCATATATACAAAATGAGATAACTTTAATAGAGTACAAACATTTAAGGAAACCTCAACATTTCAAAAAGGAATTTAATGAAAGTTCATGGAAGTAGCCTAGAAGTTCAGGAAATCAATGGAAAGTACGAAGTATTGCAAAGAAGTTCGGAGGATTCCCAAAATGTTTCGGAAACAAGCTTAAGGATTGTCACGAAACTGCAGAGAAGTTGAAGCTGCACTGTAAAGTTCTGGGAGCATTGAGAAACTAATCAACGTGTAAAAACTGGTAATCTCATCCTTTGTAATAGGAAATAGCAGCGCTGGCTCAGCTAAATGCAGGTCAATTGCACCATTTGAAAAATTCATCTACATTTCTGCAAAATATAGCGCACATAAAACTAACGCTAGATTTGGCGTAAATTTACACTATATTTCGTGTAAATTTAAGCGCAAGTTCCCATAAATTAGCAATATTGAATGCAAGCTTGCAAACGATTTCGCTGTGTATGCCAATTATTGCTCAAAATTAAACGAAGGGAGATTTTACGCGATAGCTAAAATTCAGAATTTTTTTCTGAGTAGGGAATTGGTAGGAATGTGCTTACGTGAAAATTCGTTGATAGCGGAGAAATCCTCAGTGTGTCCGTGCTATCACAAGAAAGAAATCCAGAACTCAGCAAATCACAGAACTTCAGGAAACACTACATTTGTATTTGGCTTAAAATCTCCTAAATAAAGTTAAAAAAAATTGATGCTTTTGGATAATGTTGCTCGACATTTGGGAGATTCTTATTTTTTACCATATTTGAAGGTTTGATACATAAATTATCAAAATATCTTATTATCTGCATGAAAATGGTTTGAAAACTATTTGTCTGACAGAACTCAACGGACTGTTTTTAATTATTCTGTTTCCAGTCCCGTGGGTAATAACCTTGGAGTGCCCCAGGGAAATGTATTAGGGCCCCTGTTATTTATTATGTATATGAATTACTTGCGACGTGTTTTACGATTTTGCGACATTAATCTTTTTGCAGATGATACTGTGTTATTTATTGCAGCTAAGGATTTAGATGATACCGTTTTACACTTGAAAGAAGATTTACGTTCTCTAAGTAGATGGTTGAAGTATAAGCAGTTGAAATTGAATACAAGTAAAACTAAATGTATGGTAATTTCTAGGAATCGATTAAATGAGAACGTCTCTGTTGTAATTGATGATGAATCTATTGATCGCTTCCGGAAGATTAAATATCTTGGCGTGATTATTGATGACAAACTTAAGTTCAACTCTCACATTGACAATGTCATCAAGAAATTGCCATGAAGTATGGAATTCTATGTCGACTGAAAAACGATTTAACTATTGCCAGTAAAATGCAGCTATACAAATCAATCATCTCCCCTCATCTACACTTTTGCCCTTCCATTTTATTTCTGGCCAATGCAACACAAATATCGAGATTACAGCGCTTGCAGAATAAAATAATGCGTTTTATATTGAGATGTACATAATAGATTCACTTCCTCAATTTTGATGCTAGACGCCTTGCAATGGTTGTCGGTGAAACAAAGAATTGGTGTTTATTTTTAAAGTAGTTAACGGTTTGCTGCCTCGATATTTGTGTGATCGAATTGAAAGAGGAAGTGACTTTATAACTGATAGATATAATACTAGAAACGCGGTTGAAATAAGGACACCACATTTCTTGACTTGTGTTTCACAAAATTCATTATATTTTAAAGGAATAAATGTTTTCAATTTGATGCCTAGACATATCAAACGTTCAGCAACACTTACAGAATTTAAAAGAGACTGCATTTTACACGTTAAATCTGTCGTTTGAACAGTTATCCAGTGATTTTTTTTAATGAATTGACAAATTATGCATCTTATATTGTATGTATTCTCAGGGAGCGCCAGTAGCATCCTCGCAAGAAAGAGGATGGTTCTCACATACCGAGTTGCGCCATCTATCTACTACAGTATTTTCCACATTGATTCTCGTTTCTTTATACTTTTTCGCATTTGTATTTTTTCCAATCTATGTTATCAATTAAGAACCCTCCTTCTAAAATATTCAGATTTGCAATAAAAAAAACTGAGAGTTATTCAATAGTCTACGGATCGCCTGTTCCGCTGCCACTATCGCTTGATACGCATAAATTTCTACACCGCAAAATAGCCCTTCGGAGCCCAGAATAACGTGGCGAAATCTGAATTCTAGCCCTCGGGGCTAGCACTGCCGTGCGCTGGTCCCACAAGACTCATAAGCATAATTTATGCACGGAATTCCGAAATGTGGCAAAAGTCGTAAAATTATCGAAAAATTTAAATGATTTATTATTTATATGAAGGAACGATCAGAGAAAGCAAAACAGGCAAACGACCAGAAAATTTCGATTATCCTTTTACGCACTGCCTACCGCACAGAGTCGCATCTGGGCCCTGCTCGGACGAGCACACTTTCCTACTTCACTTGATTCGGCTCTCGTTCGATAGGGGGCATGCACAGTTTGGGGACAATCCTCCACGCAAGCCCTCGTTGAACGGAAGGCACATGGTCGCTGAGCACCCAGATATTAAACAATTACCGTAATTACAGGGAACCACCAGATGCGACGACCGACGACGTCGCCAGAACCGTCGCGATGCCGCTGGCCATTTTGAGGCATAAGTCGCACACAAGTCGCCTCCGGTTCGGCCGAGTTCTGCCGTGCAACTTTAGCCTTTGAGCAGCATGTGCTGCAACAACCTCCACCGGAGTCAAGTGGTTCACGTGCATGTTGCATCGCTCATGGCCTTCTTGGCGATTGGTTTTCGTGTTTCTCTCTTTTCTTCGAGCCCAGAGTGCTGCAGCCTCAGGCAGCAGAAGTGCAATGCTGCCGTTGAAGGTATGTTGGTCGTTTATCAGCGCATAAAGGAGCGTAATAATATGCGCTAAATGCTTAATTGATTTGTGATTGAGAGTGGTAGGTCGCGAAAATGAATGCGTTTATATGCGTGGCGGCGGGTGAGATGGAGAGACGGAAGCAGTGACACAAAAGCGCCTCGGGCGAATACATTTCATATGAAGGAGTAGGACAAAGAGGAAAAGATCGAGTCGCACGTTGCTCGGCAGCATAGATATGCAGATGAGGCTTGTGCGTGTGTTGCAATGTATGTGTCTCGATGTCGGACGGATGGTGGTGACAGGGAAGGAAAACCTGAACTGGTTTGGAATTATGCTGATGAGTGTGGTATGGGCGTTGATGTTGGGACGGATCAGCTGAGCTTGCTGCGAGGAGATGGAAAAGACAGGTTCAAGCGTTAGATACCATGGGACCCCTTTGAATGCGTTTCGAGTAGAGTAAAAGTTGAACGTAGGTTAAAACTACGCAACACGGGGCAGGTCTCCGATTTTCCATGGTCAATGGAAACATTTCACGAGACATTGGTAGACATACTCTCGTTGCGATGGATGGATGCAATTATAGCGAAAAAAAAAAATATGGCATCTAACTTTGCGTGCAGAAAATCGTAAAATTAGGGTTTTACAAGATTTGAACCTTTTTCGACGAAAAAAATGTGGTAAAAGTGGTAGCATTTATTATTACCGAACTAAATATTCTTTTAAATTTTCGAAATCTTCATGGTTCTAATAACTTATTGATCATAGTAAAATGGCACAATGCTAGTTGTGATGTAAAAGTTGATAGCCTACGGTACTCCATTGAAAAGAGTGAAGTATCATATATATATATTATATGAGGAGATTCTGACTTCACTGCTCATAATGAGACTGATGATAGTTACGATGTCACGATATGAAAAATACAAATACTCTCAGGTATTTTTTTACATGGGGGATATGTACCGTGTAAAAAACGAAACAAAATTTTGATTTTAAACATGGTTTATTTAAAAAAAAAATGGATTTTGATGCCAATCGTAATTAAAGCATGCTATTGTCCATATAGACATATTTTAAAAATGTCTGTGTTTACACCATATATTGTGATTTTTTTTAAAGTGTGCTTTTCGATTACTTATGGTTTGAAACGAATAATGTGATTCAAATCAAGTCGATTGGTTGTTTCATTATCTAGAAATCGTTAAAAACGTACCGTGTAAATTGCGACTCAGTGGCGCTAACCTTGTAAAAAAAACCGCATTGAAACCATTTTTGCCTCGGCGGCGGTGGCGTAGTGGCCTGACGCCGTTGACTTTGATCGGCGGCGGCGGTGGCGGCGAGCATCGGCGTATTAAGGCTCCCCCACACTGGCGCGATTAGAACAATTGGAGATCTTCAGAATAATTCCTTATCCACCTAAAGTCTCAAGAAATGATCCAGATACATATTGAAAATTATTGCTATGATAATTAAAATTATCACCAATTGCCTGCGAAAAGCGATTTCCCTAGCACAGATTTCAAAGTTGAATTCCATCTGGTGTCACCAAACGGTGTTCATTCAATCACGGCGGAGTGAGTGGTGGTGTTCTCCAGTACACAACTGTAGCCTACATAAGCATCCATAGGAGGAGGAAGAAGCCGCACCGCTATTGATCGGAATCAGTAGCTCTTCGTGAGTCGCTGTGGGCCATCTATGTCAATCGCGTCATACTAAAGAGTATAAACAGAGTGAACCCCGCTTACATTCCTTTTCCTACACAAAACACAAGCTCCTGCTGCAGTTAACAAATAAGATTTATTATATAAGACCACGTACCCTAGTAGCACCCTTGTTATAAATTGGTTTTGGAAACTTATATACGACTTGTTTCAGTTATAAACAAGTTGCTGCAACTTTTTGGGACAGAATTGTGCTACTTGAGTAGTCCTACGTCACCATTGCGTACGATCCCATAGGGCTGTCCCTTGTAGTTTTCTGAGCCACCTGGAATCACGAAAGAATATTCAAAAGCATTAATTGAAATGTTGGACAGTTAACGATGTTCAGAATAATACCTGATCATCCTGAAAAATTCCAGCGGGCTTCATCAATTTTATTTTTTATCTTTATTAATGAGACTTTCAGCCCTGGGCTGGTTCGTCTCCGGAGGCTTCATCAATGTCTTTGATCACCTGAAGGTCTTTGTGATAATTCCTGAGTAACTTAGTATCATAACAGTTAGCAATTTAGTAGCATAATACAGATGATGATCTTCAGAACAATACCTGGTCAGCCTGAAGTCTTGAAAAATATCCAGGGATCTTCATCAATATCCTTGACTTGAAAGTCTTTGAAATAATTTCTGAGTTAGCTGGTATCATATGAGAAAATATCAGAGATGTGATTTCGATTGATGGATAGCACAATATCTCTAGAATACCTTAAAGGGCGAACACGAAATTATTGCGACACATTCAACAGGGCATAACTTTTTTACCATTGGGTAAAAATCAACCACATTTTGCACACTTTCTCATTGATATGTATTGTGTACATGCTGTCAAACTCGAAGTCGTGTTTTTCGATTCAACGAAAATGGAGGTGAACCAACGCGAGTTGAGAGAACAAATTCTTTCCAAACACCTAGAATTTCCTGACCTGTCGCACCGGCAGTTGGGAAAAATGTTGAACATTCACCATTCAACCGTCTCCAGAGTGTTGAAGTGGTTCCAGGAGCGGTTGACGTTGGACCACGGCAAAGGAACTGGAAGAAAACCGGGACCGGAGAACAAAAAGACGGAGGAAAAGGTGAAGCGGATGATTAAAGCAAATCCCAACGTCTCAAGCCGTGATTTGGCTAAAAAGATCGGCATGTCGCAGAGCTACGTCCAGAATGCAAAGAAGAGAGCTGGACTACATACATACAAGGTACAGAACTTCCCAAACCACGATGAGCGGCAACAATCGACGGCTAAAACTCGGGCACGGAAGCTCTACGAGAATATGCTGACAAAATATGGCTGCTGTGTGATGGACGACGAAACGTATATAAAAGCCGATTTTAAGCAAATTCCGGGGTTGGAGTTTTTCACCGGCAAGAGCAAGTTCGATGTGGACGACAAATTTAAGAAGAAGAAAATGTCGAAGTTCGCCTCCAAATATCTCATTTGGCAGGCCATCTGCTCTTGCGGACTGAGGAGTGAGCCTTTCGTGACAAAGGGCACAGTAAATGGCGAGATCTACAAATCTGAGTGCCTCGAGAAGCGCCTTTTGCCGTTCTTGCAGCAGCACGACGAAGCTCCGCTATTTTGGCCAGCTTTGGCATCATGCCACTATTCTTAAAGTGTCCTGGAGTGGTATGAGGCCAATTCTGTCCATTTTGTTCCAAAGGACATGAATCCGCCAAACTGTCCGGAGCTGCACCCGTTGGAGCAGTACTGGGCAATAATGAAGCGGGAACTTCGGAAGAGCAAGAAGACAGTCAAAGACGAGAAGGACATGTTAAGAAAATGGAAAAAAAAAACTGAGAAACTGGTACCGGATGACACTGTAAAGACTTTGATGGAGGGCATCAAGCGAAAATGCGTTCAATTTTACACTCAAGGCTCCATCGATTAACTTTTCTTTTGATTTTTGAAGTAAATATATGTATAAAACTACCCTAACATTTTGGTTTGATTCTAAACATTATAAGAAAATTGGCATGACATTTGTCGCAATAATTTCGTGTTCGCCCTTTACTATAATAGAACGGTATCATACGAGAATATCTGAACTGTTATTTTAATTGTTGGCCAGTTAAAAACCTGGAAAGATATGAGGGAATGTTTGAGAGAATAGATTTTAAAGGTCGGATAGTTGAATATCTTCAGGTATCATACCTGATCATTCTGATGTCTTAAAAAGACATCTAGAGGAATTTATGTAGAGCTCTGATCACCTGAATCCTTTGAATATTTTCTGAGTAACCTGGTAGCTTGAGAGAATATCTGAAAGATGTGATTTTAATTGTTGGACAATTGGTTTTGTTGAATTGTTGGCCAGGGTTAAATACTGTTAGAATCGATTTATTCACTACCGCTGCCGCCGCGAATAAATTGCCCCAGTTAAAGGTGGCGTATCAAAAGACATCACGGCGTCGCGCCGACTTAAACCCTTCGGCAGCGGCGGCGCACAGTGGGACGAAATCAATAATAGTGGGACATTGCCAATTGCGACAAAATTATTGAGATGCTACACTTGATGTCTTCTGTAATGCTTCTTCATTTTTTAAGTACTTTAATTGAGAAGTGAATATTTTTTTATTAAGGAGAGTATACACTAAGATAAACAAAATAATATTTTTATGTCTTGTTGAAATTGATGAAGATCTATGGAAACATTGTAGATGAAGCCATTTTAAGAAACTTTGTCCAAGACGTCAATTTTCTATCTCTCAAGTGGATGAAGCTATAGAGTGAAAATGGAGTACTAACGCTAGTACCCCCTTAAAAACCTTTTTTACCATAACATTTTAGTTTGAATTTTTCGATTTTTTTAATGTTGTACAAAGTTGTAAGTGCTCTAAAAATGCACATTTTTGCTCAATGAAGCAAAATGAATTCATACATATTTATAATTTTCTCAACACTAACTTTAAAGGGGTGCAGGTATTCGCAGCTTAACTTGGCGTAATTTCGTTCGGCAACTTATACCCTACTGTAACATATACAATTCATAGGTGGATCCAAGGGGATGTCTAATAAATTTTTTATAACGTACCTTAATGTTTGGTTACGTGTTTCTGTTTCATGTCCTTTTTTTCCAAGTAGGTACATTAGAGTGGGTTGTAGCTTCGACAAAGTTGTTTGGTATAGTATTATCAATCTAAGTCCGAGTTTTGGTGAAATTTTAGCAATATTTGGATTTTTGGTAAGCAAATGAATAGGATTGTTCCGTTTCCCATACAAAATTTTAAATTCTCCCGCAAATCGAGAATATAACCATATTTGTTCAAATTTTGCCCAGTTGTTAGATACCAGAATAAGCATTGAATGAGCAATGGGAACCCACTCTAATGTAAACACTTGAAAAATGGTAATGAAAACAGAAAAAAAAACGTAACAAAACATTGAGGTACTTTTTAGAAAACTCATTAGGCATCCCCTTGGATCCCCCTTTGAATTGTATATGTAACAGTAGACTAGAAGATGCTGAACAAAATAACGTTGAGATTAGCTGCTAATACCTGCTAATCTGCAAGATACACCCCCTTACAGATAGCGTTAAAAATTATGAAAATGGACTTAATCCTTAAAACTGAGAAATAGCGGTTTGTTTTTTGCTTAAAAAAATGTGCAGTTTTAGAACACTTACAACTTTGTAGAACATTGAAAAAAAAATTTAAAATGTATGGTAAAAAAACGGTTTTTAAGGGGGGGACTACCGTTTGTATCCTATGTTCACCCTATAACTTTTTCCTCTTGAGAGATGGAAAATTGACGTCTTGGACAAAATGTCTTAAATTGACTTTATCTTCAATGTTTCGATAGATACTCATCAATTTAAACAAGACACAAAAAAGGTAATTTTTTATCTAAGTGTATGTCCCCCTTAAGAAAAAAAAAATGCAGCGGTAATAAAGTATTTAAAAATTGTAGAAACATTTTAGAAAACATCAAAATGCTACACTCAATTGTTTCGTCGCAAATGGCCATGTCCCTCTTTTTTTGATTTCATCCAACTGTGCGACGTGTGAAAAAGTGTCGGTGGCGGCGGCGTGGCGCGGTATATGTATATTATACATTGTATAACAGTACACCCAAAAAAAAAATTTATCTTACACCCAATGTAAGTGTTGTGGTCTAATCCGTAGGGCAGGCAACACACTCCTTGTCACGAAGTAATGCGCGTGGGCAGTTCTTTCATTTTTGAAACACGGCGGACGGTGATTGCACTCAAAAATATTATAATACAAGGAATGATTAAAATTTAATAATTTTGATGGTTATTCAATGTTTATACCGTAGAACCCCGTTAGATTGAATAGCTAAGCTAGCAATTATACGGCGCTCATTTGGATTTTTTTTAAACTGGTAACAAAACCAAGAACTCGGAGGAGACAAAGCTAAGATCTACCACCGATTCCTAGTCCTGACTACTTTAAACGAGGGAATAGGATTTTTCAGTAATCAAAAGGGCACATCTTAGTCCTTGTTACTTTGTTGGCCTTGTTGATAGTGACAAGACTCGGCTTTGTCACCGAGGATGTTTAAGGCCAAGGAAAAAATTAGTTAGTTAGTCTTCATCTATGTGATTCCTAATCTTCTATTCGATGTTCCCTAGTTTAGATTGATTAAGACTAGGGTTCTGATGCGTGGTCATTGTCGGTGTCGTTGCTTAAATTTGTTGCTAAGGAATCCATATTTTGACTGACAAAGGGGCTCGTCTTTGGAGGGTGCTCTCACTCTTCGAAGGGTATAAATAGCGGGACATATGAATATGAATCGATTCCTTGTGATGAATGCAAGAATGACAACTGTATCAATACCGAATACTTCATCATTTCTCAATAGTGATGGAGTAATAAAGGGTGATACGGTCAAAATTTGGTCAAGGGAAAACGCGTGTAAATCGGTGAAATCGTTTATTTAAAAAATCAAATTAAATTTCTTTTTCAAGTTCAATTAGTATAAAATTCAGGAAAAATATACAGTTAGGCTTCCGCTTTTCCAAATCCGAATTGCCGGGCCTTACGCTTGACCCCTGCCATCAGATTTTGTACAGCCACCTTGTCCACCTTCTTCGCCGCAGAAAGCCAGTTTGCCTTGAACTGCTCCTCGCCCTTAGCAGTTTTTTTGGTCTTCTTTAGGTTCCGCTTGACAATAGCCCAGTATTTCTCAATTGGGCGGAGCTCTGGCGTGTTGGGAGGGTTCTTGTTCTTGGGAACCACCTGCACATTGTTGGCGGCGTACCACTCCATGGCCTTTTTACCGTAATGGCAAGATGCCAAATCCGGCCAAAACAGTACGGAACAACCGTGTTTCTTCAGGAAAGGCAGCAGACGTTTATTCAAACACTCTTTCACGTAAATTTCTTGGTTGACAGTCCCGGAAGCTATGAAAATGCTGCTTTTCAAGCCACAGGTACAGATGGCTTGCCAAACCAGATATTTCTTTGCGAACTTTGACAGTTTCATGTGCTTGAAAACATCTGCTACCTTTCCCCTTCCTTTTGCCGTATAAAACAAAATTTTGATACGCTGCTCTTCTTGCTTGGACGGCATTTTGACAACTGAAGAGTGAATTCCAAAATCAAAATAGGAGCAACATTCTACACACACACACCTTCAAAATGAGGGGTGTTCAGGTTTTTTAAATGCAAAATTGAAAGAAATACGTCAAGTTGATATTGACCAAATTTTGACCGTATCACCCTTTAGTGCATTAAACTAAGGACATATTCACGGGATGTACTACAATAGATCAAATAACTGGTCGCAGTGGTTTTATGTCCCGAATAAAGGAAAAAAAATCAAGTCGTGCTGGGTTTTTGAACGGACAGCCCAGATTCTGCGATGACTTCAAGAAGCTCAGCATCTCAAATTGACTGAAGACGGTGGAGCAAAACAAACTCGTTGCAACTTTAAAGTTCGCTGTAACGTTGCAGGATGTCAAGGTGAACACCATCTTATGCTGCATCGAGTCGAAGAAGCCGTAAAGTTGCTAGATGTTGAGTGTCATGCCCACGGACGGTTGATTTTCCGTATAGTACCGGTTACTCTATATTTCCAGAATCACGCAATGGATGTTCTGGCCTTTTTGGAGGAATTCATTGCTAACAAGCTGAATGGTGGTTACGTGGACGGCCAACGTGACGGGCGCTACGATATTGAGTCGAAAATGGTAAATCTCGAGCTCTCGGCTTGAGGATCCCGTGAACTAATACCGTTGAAGAACGCACGTACGGTGGAAGTGTTGAAGCCATGCAGATCGAAGAGATCGCGGATCGCTACTCTCACCAAAAGTAATTACTAGTTATGAGTAGCGATTCGGAGAAACTCGTATCATTATCACTATCACTTTAGGCAACCTGTACGTGTTTACTCCACTAGAAACACGAGTGGGTGAGCCTGACCAGCTGAGGTCAAAACTTGGGTGGACCATCTACGGACCAGGAAATCCTACTGCTGCTATTGCAGAGAGGTACGTAAATGTTCATTCCATTGAACCGATAAGCAACTAAATAGGATCTTTTTGAGAAGCTGCGGACACAGTACTAGCTGTAGGACACCGGTACATCTAGCATCGCAGTACCAGAGTAGGATTAAAATCTACACGCACGTGAGATCCTCCATGTAAGGACAGTGCGGATCGGCGACAAATTCGAGATGGGTTTGCTGTTGCGTGAAGACGAGAGCAGATTCCCGGACAGTAACCCGATGGCGCTCCGGCGATTGAAGGCTCTGGAGAGGAAACTGGGAAAAATCCAGAGCTTAAGCAAAATGTCCACTAACAGATAGCGGAGTACGTGGCAAAGAGATACGCGCGTAAAGCTACAGAGGAGGAGCAAGCGGGAGTGAAGAAAAATTAGGTCTGCTACCTTCCTTCAAACGTGATGCTCAACCCTCGGAACAGCGTTGTCAGATTATTTTCTAGCTTATCGGTATCAAATGTCTAAAAAATCGGTATTTATCGGTATTCACTATTTTAATTAATTTTATATTTTTGCCTTTTTGAAGGTGAAAATTCAAACTAAAAACAAAAAAATGTGCTTTCCCGGTAAGTTCACAGAAATTTCCGGGGAATATTTGAATTAATCTCTTGATTATTGGAGGAAGCTTGCAGGTCATTCTAAGAAATGTCAGTAAAACATCCGATGGGGATCTTCCAAAACAAAAATGTTGAGAAACTTCTGGCAAAATTTTTAAAAACGTTCCAAAAAAAAAAAAAAAAGGATGACACACCCAGAGGAAACCAGAAAAGTTTTGAAAATCCGAAGCCAATTCCATAAGAAGTCAGAAGAAGCTCGCAAAAACCATCCAATACAAGTCGGAAAAACCTACGGAGAAGGACTAAAGGAAGAGCTTCTAGAGGACGAAAAAAACTTCTGGGAGAACTCGATAGATACATCCGGTAAAACTTTTATTGAACTTCCCGGAGACGCTGGGAGAAACTTCCAAAGGTAGATTGGAAGAAACTTCTGGAAAAGTTTGAAGCCAGAGGGCTTACGGAACAGTCGCACGAGTACTTCAAGGAGAAGTTGGGAAAACAACTGGAAGAAATAGTTGGCCGGTTGGCGCAACATTCCCTGAAGTTCCTTACATGTTCAAACGGTCCAGAAATATTCCTGATATTCATAAAACATCCCTGAAACCCCCTCAATGTCCCTTAAGTTTTCAGAACATACCTGAAATACACTTTGGAATATTCCTCAATTCCTCTGAACTCCTTGAAAGTTCTTGCCATTTTCCTGAAGTTAATGGGGATGTATTGAAGTTTACAAAGTTTTCATGAACTTCTCGAAACTTTGCTAAAGTTTTCGTAAATTCCTTGAGTTTCTCTGAACTTCTTTAAAAGATTCAGAAATTTTCTTGAATTGATGTGTCCTGATGTTCTCAGAGCTTCCCTAAAGTTATCTCAATTCTCCTGAAACAAATGGAACTGTCCTGAAAGTCATTAAATTTCCATGAAGATCTTTGGACTTATGAAGTTTCTAAAATATGTCAGATGTTTCCTTAAGTTTACTGGACTTTCCTGAAATTCCCGGGCTCTCGCATTTTAATAGCAGTTAATGAAACTGTCTTTAATTTTTCGGAACTGTAAGGGTAGATCTTTAAACTTACCCAAAATTGCGAACTATTCTGAAGTTTAAGAACTTCTGAAAAGTTCCTACAGTTTTCCAGAAGCTAATGGAACTGCAATAAAAGTATTGAAGCATTCCTTCAGTTCCAAGGAAGTTGAAAAAAAAAACTGACGGGAGAAGACGGAAGAACCTTTCGAGCAAAGCCAGAAGAAAATTCCAAAGGATGTCTAAATAACTTTCTGGAAGGAATCGGAACATAACTTACAGGGTAAGGTGGACGAAAATTCCTAGGGAAGTTGGGAGAAAGTTCAAAGGGAAGATTAAACAAATTTCAGGAAGTTGAAGAATCAACATTTTGAGGGATTTATTTGTTCACTGAATAAAAATATTTCCCGATTTCCAGGAATTACTGGGATTAGCCATCATCTGTTTCTCGACTCCTTGGCTCATTGGTAGCCAAAAACGGCGAGAAAATGGAAGCATTAGTCGAAAGCATTAGTATCAAGTAGGGTTACGGTATGTAATGTGGGTCTAGTCCTTTCATTCGGCCTATCACGCAAATAAATAATTAATTAAGGAATATTACACAAAAAATAAGGAAAATATTGATCACTGATGGTTGATAAATGTGTACCACACACAAATCAATTTATATCACAACATTTCAATACATTTTCAGCTCTCGTAAGTAATAAAACTGGTTGAGAATATCACAATGTTCGGAGTTTTTAGCCGCCATGACTTATAAGGTTAAGATGGGAAGGTTGACTGACGATCATCAAATGGCCTGATTATGGCATTTATTGATTGGAATTACCTGATAATACACACTAGACGTAAAACTTACAGTTGCTGTTTGAATATTTTATGTTTATTTTAATTGTTTAACAACGTTTTCACAAGTAAAACATGGACCCAACTTTAGGGACACATTTCTTTTCTATGTTCCTAACTATGGCCCATGAAATTCATTTGACAGCATATAGCAATAAGAGTAACGTCAACAATGTTGTTTTGCATTTGGATGATAAGGAACGAACAGGAAGGGAGATTTTTTCTGCCAAACCTGTATAATGAACATCACAATGTTCTGATTTAGATATTCTGCGGTCAAAAGACGATAAGCGAAATTTTTAATTTTTAATTTTTAAATTGAGTGATTTAATGTAGTTTTCGTAAAATTTTCTCTAAGAAATGTTTTGAGGAATGAAGAGCATTAAGTTAACAGTGATAGTGATAAAAAAAATACATCAGAAAACGTTACCAAGAGCGTTTTTTTTTGAGGATCAAACAAGATAGGACGAAGTTGCATCCATAAATAGACCCAATTTGGGGACAATAGACCCATATTACATACATTTCCCTCGTGAGTTATTGTCTTAAAAAAAGTAAGTTTTTCAACTTTTCGTGGTTTCTGATAGCAAACGACATGATAAGCATATCTAAGCATACCATTTAGCAGTAGAATATCGTTTGCAGGTAAATTCATTGATGAGTTATGATTAAAAACGTAATCGATGGCTGCATATTAGACCGAGGTTAGGGACGTATACCCTATAAGACATTTTTAAAGAAGAAACTTTTTTAGAGCTGACTCAAAAATTTGAATGTTCTAAAAGTTAAAAGTGAGATACAATAGTTTTCTCGGACAGTTCAGTGCAGGCAGGCAGCAATTATTTTGATTATTAAAAAAAATCGGTTTAAATCGGTTTTAAAACTCAAAAATCGGTATCCTGAGAAACTTTATCTGTATATCGGTATCAAGTTTGAAAATCGGTATAAATACCGATAAATCGGTATACCTGGCAACGCTGCCTCGGAAGTCGGGTAACGTACGTTTGGTGAGGGATGCGGCAACTTTGATGAACGGAGTTTCATTAAACACTGAACTCCTAAAAGGACCGGACATGCTGCAGTCTTTTCCGACGGTAATCAACCAGTTTAGTGAGCACCGAATAGCTTTTGGTGGAGACTTTCAAGAAATGTTCCACCAGATGAATTCCGTCAACGAAGCGGTAAATTTGGCGAACCAGGTGAAACTCATCCAACTCCCGTAGAGGCTTCCATATTAGGAACTGGATTTCCAACTCCAAGCAGATTCTGGAGGCGATGGGCGACCAAAATTTCGATCCAGTAGTCCATTTCAGCCGGGACAAAAACACGCATGCCAAACCAGTTCTGGGAATCGTATGGGGACTAGAAGAGGACGTTTTTCTGCTTTCGACCGCTGGACGAGAGAAGTACCAACCAGTTCTGCGAAAGAGTTAAACGACCAACCAATAGGATCGTGTTGAGTTGTGTCATGGCGATGTTTGATCCTCAAGGCTTGCTCTCTCCGTTCACCGTTTTCGAATGTTTGTTGGTCCAAGATTTGTGGACGAAGTACTGCCGATGATAGAAGCGATCAGAATTCACCGGAGTTATTTCGGAGACGCTAGAATGGATCAAATTGAGGGTCTCCAGTCGCAAGTATGATGCTAGCAAAGGCGCTTACGGGTGTGCGGCATATTTTCGAGCTGTGGGGAGTGGAACGATCAGATGTGTGTTGATTAATAGTCGGGTGAAGGTGGCTCCGTTAAGTATCAGTTTCAAGGATGGCAAGCAGCAGTGCTGGGCTTGCGTGGTTTGCGTGTTTCGGTTCGTGTCGAGCTGCCGAAGAAAGCTTAAGGGATCGCAGCTAGAAACATTTAAACCGATGAAAAAGTAAGCACAAAGCATTCTCTCGAAAGAGTTTGGAACTTCCAAAATGTAGTTTCATCTGCAAATTAACTCCTCTAATCGACGAAAACGGTACATGGAAGGTCGAGCGGGACCAGCTGAATTTCTACTGGTGGTTCTCGGCAAAATACTGCCAAAGGACAATGCCGTTACGTGGATAATTGTTCAGCATTATCACGAGCGGGAGACCGTGAAGAACGCGTTGCGGAACGATTCGTTGTAGCCAAAGTGGCGAAAGCCTGCATACAGTGCAGGGTTGCCAAGAGTTGCCCTTGGATGGCTGTGCTATCAGTACAGAGAGTCACCCATTATCGATTACTTCGAGCCGATAAAAGTGTCGCCTGGCCGCTGCAGGGAAAAGAGGTGGATCGTTTTGTTCACGTGCCTGGTAGTCAGAGCGGTTCACCTCGAAGTAGCTCACTTCTTGACCACGGAGTCGTGCTTGATGGCGATCACCCGCTTTGTCTCATGTCGTGGTTCGCCATTAGAAGTTTATCGCGTCGAAAAACTAATATACTAATATTTGACCAATATTTTTAGAAAAGTCAAAACGGATTTTTTTTCAGATCGGTAAACTTTCCCATAAATGCCTTTATAGATTCTGAGATTTTGATTTTTTTAATTATACATTTTCCAATTTATGGATGAACACACATAATCAAACTTGGAGTAAATTCCAAGAGTATAATGCTAAGTCACCATGTATAAATTACGTAGTGTTTGAAAGAAGCACCATGTAATAAATATAAGAGATCTAAGAATCCATGAGTTCATGCGAAGATTAGTGTAGAAATTGTTTTAGAGAGTGTCGTTCGTGAATTAATTACGCATTAACTTTGAACTGATATCAAAAAATTGGATGATAAAACCAATTTTGGCTTAACCCATTTAAATTACCAACCCTGTAAGTACTTGGCCTAATGATGTTCGTGCATTTTAAGGAATGAACCATCATCATCAAAATATTTCCCAAATAAAAATAAAAATCAACCGTACCCATATGAAAATGACGAAAGTCATATATGTCATTTGTACCGATATGTTGCTTTTGTTAAAAAAAAAGAAAGAACTAGTTAAAAAATTACAGTTCTTGAAAGAAAGTATGTATTTTTTGTGATTTTTAATTTATCTATGAATTATGCCCAATGTCATTCCTAACGTCTACTACACAGTCTGCCTAATACTCACCAAGCAAAGCAAATTGTTGAACTTGAACCATCTACAATCCAAACTCCTTCCTCCTCCTATTCTTGCAAAACGGCCTTCCGTCTTCTATTTGCAGTCACAAAAGTAAACTTTCGCGTGAAACCATTTTCCCTTTCCATCGTAATAATAGTAACACTTTCAAGAGTACCTACGCACTGCGCCAAACTAGTACGTGTACTGATTATTATCACAACCCGAAACAGACTGTTTTGTCATGCAAATATGCTCCTCTCGAAAATGAACAACAAACTTTTATCCTTCATACAAAAATCGATGTCACCGATTGTACATCTTCCAGACTACCGCAGCAGCAGCCGGACCAGACGAAGACGGCCACCAAAGCCAGCCAATAATGAAAAGGAAGTCCGGGTAGAAATGATCGCTATCAATTGCTACCGTATTCTGCTCATCTCTACACGTCTGCCAACAAGCCAACATACCTACATACTCGCACACCAATCACGTTCATATTCCTACCACCACACCACCCATCAGCGAGAGAGCCATCATCGAGAGGGCTCGCACCGCTCTGCCGCACCCGCACCAGAGACAATGGCCAAGCCATCCGAGACAGATAAACTTTCTGCTCAAGGAGAAGGGAAAAAAGTACCTACCCGAAATGTGATGCTATTTCGGTGTGCAAGTTTCATCGGACAACCAGATTGATGAGTGTCCGGCACCGCGGCTCCCTCTCGGAGAGCTCATCTCGTGTCTGCAACAGTTGCGGAATTGCACCTATCATCACACACCAGCCAAGGAAAGCCAATAAAGAGTATAATAGAATCATTTGCTGGTTGGATGACGCCGGGCAGACTTTATTTCGGTGGTCAGGACAGGACAGATGGATATTGGAACAGCTTTGTCTGGAATCAATCATCCTGTCCTGACATGAGGAAAGTGCACACTTGCCAAGCAGGACATGTTGGCGGCCGACGGAGCCAAACGCATAAAGTGGGTGTCTATTTCAAGTCACCCCGGAAGGGGGTCAAAGAACTCGCTGCGCTCAATCTGCACTTCAAAGCTCAAATGAGATATAGTAGGTAGGAACCTATCAGCAAATCTGAGGGTCGAGTCGTCATCATCTCTAGTAGCGAATACCCGACGACGGTCGGTTGGTTGTGTGTGCAAGAATCCCCATCAGAATCCGATCAATGTGTGCAGTACGTGTCAGAATGCAAGAAATGTCCTCCGCGTGCTCCCTCAGTATCTCTGAACGTAGCTGTGGTGAAGCAATAAAATGAAAATTGTTCATCAACACTAATTTATTGGCTGTTCCGAAGGTATGATGGTACCTATATTGCCATCCGGGTCCAGCGGGAAACCGACAGCAAAAAAAAAAATCCCAACCGCAGCAAAGAAGGTGCAGCGAAAATTCCTTCCAAATCAAGCAACGACAACGACGACGGCGGTGATGATCTACCGGACTGATATGGAGCAAGTGGATGGATGGGAAATAAAAGGTAAAAAGGAAAGCTGCAGGCTCCCAACAACAAGTGGACGAAGCAGAACAGTTCAGGAATGTGATTGGTTTTTGCCTCCCATCGTTGCGTTCGGTGTATTAGTTTGAAATTGCCTTAATTTATGACATTATTTGCGGGTCCCGAGGCGGCTGATTATGTCAAAAGTGTGGATTTCATTACCGTAGACTACCGGGTACTGTATGGGGAGTTTTTCGGGAGGTACTGCCATTTATGGGTGCGTGGATCGCTGAGCTGTCCCGTCCATGGCGTTGGTACCAAGGGACTTGCACACGTTTCCTTTGACGAATGAGGCCGACATGAGAAAATCGACAATTATTTCGATGACTCTCAACCAACTTTGGGAGAATGTGGTTGGAATTTTCAAAGCTTCTTAATTACTTCATTGGTTTTTGGAAATTTTGAGGGTAACAGGGATGGTCAATGTACTAGAGAATGGTGTTTGACGGTGTCGTGTGAACTATGAATTGCATCCAGTATATTGGGTAGGAGTGTATAAAACGCCCCACTGGGGCAAAACTTATCAACTCTTGATAATTTAATTCGTTCAAACAAATTTAAAGGCTGCTCAAGGCTCAACTGGAGTTGCTCTTCTAGACATAGAAAAAGCATTCGACAGAGTTTGGAATGAAGGTTAGATTTGCAAATTACAAAAGTTTAATTTTCCATTTCATAATAATTAGTTCAGTGTTCACTCGGCTGTCGACAAAAACAGGCCACTCTCGATGTGTGCCACGCGATCGTCTGTTTTCTCGGCAGCAACCATTGTGTGATCCTTCTCATTGTTCTTCATCAGCACACGCTATGTCTGAAGGCACTTTTTTGCAACATTCATGTACCTCAGATTTTTCTTCACTGGATGTTAGTGTTGATCCTAGCAATCAAATCTGTGATGGTTTTAAAATAATTAATCTTGGGTTTGTTTAGAAATCGTGTTTTGAAGTTTACAAAGTCGAGTATGGACAATTTACCATACAAAACAGTTAAGTAAGAGTAAAAAAGAAAAAAAATGAGTAGAACAGTTCGTAGGCAGTAGGCATTGATTTGTGTCCTGTTTTGAGTGTTTTTTTATAGATAAATCGCGTAGAAAATCTGGAAAAATAAAAAGAAAATAGAGCGTTCAGTTGTTGTGCTTCAAAAAAGCAACACTGAAAAAAAAAATCATGTCACTTTAGTAGCGACGATCGTTGAAAGATTTTCACCAGTTCAATAAAGGAGATAGTAGGTATCCAAAAGTTTTGTGTCCCCTACTCAAGAGGTAGCGAAGGTGGAATTTGCCACCAAAACATCCTGAGGGATGGAAATTTTGCTTGGATTTTTAAAAATAAAT
Source organism: Ochlerotatus camptorhynchus (assembly GCF_037179485.1). Classification (NCBI taxonomy): domain Eukaryota; kingdom Metazoa; phylum Arthropoda; class Insecta; order Diptera; family Culicidae; genus Ochlerotatus; species Ochlerotatus camptorhynchus. Next base: position 4,347,443 of record NW_027040766.1, on the reverse strand, counting down.
TGAGATGTTTGACTCAACGGCGAGATCGAAAATAAATTCTGGCAACCATAACGAATTTGTTTGAAAATCTTTTATACGATAATGTCGATAATACAGGAATGAAACTCACATGGGATCAACTACTCTTGCCCAGTGAGTTTAGGTAGCTCTCACCTTGAATTACTACAGAATTGCTAGAGCTTCATTGCAGTTCCCATATTTTGTTTAAGGAAACATTTTGGAAGGTTCAGCAACTTTCTAGGAAATTCTGCGAACTATAGGGAACTGTAATGAATTTTAGGAAAGCTTTGCAAACTTTAAATAAGGTCCTCCAAAGAAACAGAGAAATTCAGCAACTTTCAGAGCAGTTCATTGAACTTCGGGGAAGTTCTACAAACTTCAGGGGAGTTCTACAAACTTCAGGAAAATTCGAAAAACTTGAAAGATGTGCTTCGAGCAACTTCAGGAAAATTCTGCCAACTTCAGGGACGGTTTGTGAGCTTCAGGGGAGTTCAATGTCATCCTGGTTAGTTCTACAAACTTCAAGAGAGGTCCTAAAAAGATGAACCAGCTCAAGGCTGAAAATCTCTCTAATAAAGCAAAACAAAAACTTCAAGAGAGTTCTGTGAACTATAGCAACATTATATGAATTAAATGATGCTCTGCAAAAGTGCTTTAAACGTGAGGAAATTTTTGCAAACTTTACGATGGTCTGTGCACCACAGGGAAAATTTAATAACATTAGGAAAATACTGTGAACTTTAAGAAATATCCGATAATTTCAGGGAAATGCCAAACTCAGAGACGTTCAAAGAACATTAGGAGAGTTTGAAGAATTTCATCGAAGTTCAACGAAATCATGGAAAAAACTTATGAACAGGGATTTGAATTTGAAATGTAAATTCTATAAGAGGTAACATTGGGTCGTTGGTGGAACAACTCCACCTCCATATGTTAGAAAACAGGTATAATAGAGAGATATAATTTCCTGCGATACATCTTCCTCTTTTACGCTTCCCTTGTGAAATGTGATCGAAGGCATGTTTTTCAATACAAAACGCTTTTTTATATCTTTATATTTTCCTTACAAGTGTTTTTTATTACCTTTCATTTGATATTTTTATTTTTGAAATCAGTCTAGTGGTTCAAAAGTTTTGAAAAAAGTCATTTAAATAAAAAAAAAAGATTTTTGGACCACCCTAACGATGAAATGGTCACCCTAATGCCAAAATAAAATTTGCAATAAGGATCAAATTACATTTTTTACCATATTCTGAGAAACACTCTAATGTTTTGCTATGGAATGGTTGAATATTAGTAAATTTAGAGACTAAACCATTGTTTAATTATGTTTTTAATTAAAACATTATGAGATCATGGTAAAGCTTCGATATTTTACGGCAACGAAGAGGGAATCTTACTGTATCATTGAAACTTAGTATTTTGACTACTTTAATCCCTTTTTGAATCATTTTCAGCTGAATTTGTTTCGATCCGTAACAATTTTGTATCGTCAGTAGTCCTTATACGCCTTTGTAAACGGGCTAAGTATACTTCAAAACACTTTTTCTCAAAGAACCCACACAGATTTGATTTTTAGGATCAATACTAACTTCCTGTGAAGAAAAAACTGAGGTACATGAAAGTAACAAAAAAAGAGCCTTCAGACATAGCGTGCAGCAGTTCTTTCAGTCGATGCGTCGTCGACTTTGGAAAGTAACCGTTTAGTGATGAGTGTTTGAGTGCTGACCACGTTTTGCGTCCATTGCTGCAATGGAAGCGCTCTGACCCCCGTTGGCGATTCTGCCATACAATGGAACCGACTATAGTTTTAAGATGTATTGTGTAGTGACCAAGAATCCACGGCTCTGTATAGTTAATTCGATTAAGCGTTATCAAATAAATAAATAAACAACATAATAATTAGTTCAAAATTGTTTAACGGACAGAACTAAATTCTGGACTGATTCAAGATTTTGGTGAAATAGCTTTTGTAATCAAACACGTAAGTCGCCGTCAACCATTCTGAAAAAAAGACGGTCAAAGCCCTTTTCTCATTTTTATTAAGGTGGTATTACAAAGAAAAACTAACTTTTTGTAATCACAAGATGGCAAAGTTGTAGAGCCAAGCATTTCATGAACTTTGCTGAAAATACAAAGTTTCTAAGTCATAAGTCCAGCGAGATATAAATCGATTTTTTGTCATGACTACATTAATTTTTTTTTCTTTTGACGTAGGACTATGTCTTTAACTTCTATATTGGGGATCACATTGAAAAAAAAAATCAAAATTCAGACATGTAACGAAAAATCCCAAACACGGACGTAACGATAGAGCGCAAATCGAACATACGGCACATTGCGCATGCTCACATGAGCTCAATGCTCGGTTGACCGCTCACCATTTCACCAATCAAAGGAAGGGTGGAGAAAAGCAGTGGTAATGAAAACACTTGCCAATTCGTTCTCTTCGTCATTTACTTTCGAGTAACGGACGGATAAGCGTCGGACACGACGTATGAGTGGAACAGCACGCTACACACCAATACGAAGACGACTACAAATGCACCCACATCGACGGAGTCCATCTTTGACATAAATGATGAGACGTAAACAAACATGTCATGTAAAATTAAGTGTTCCGAGACTGAAAAGTTCGAAAGTACGTTTGATTGAGCTGAATTTCACGTCTATTATGATTCAATTTTATGTTAAACTTGACGTTCGTATATGTCAGTCTCAGAGCACCTAAATTTACATCATTTTTTTCTAAGTGTGAAGGTTTCCCACAATAGACAGCCGTCATCCGGTTGACATCGACTTGCACTGGTGTGAAAGAGCCAAGTAGCGCTAGTTGTTCTTTCACAACAATCAAATTCAATGCTGGCCGGAGTACGTCTTAGTCTGGTGTGAATGCTGCCATATACTTACAACCAGTCCGTAGCTAAAACGTTGCATATCTTCAGATCGACCACAGATGTTTAATGAGATCCATAATCGGTGTCGTGAAGCAATCTAATCTATTTATCAGGTCCGAGAGAGTAGATTTGCCTTTTCAGGGCCAACAACCAAGAAACAAACGACCGTTTTCAGGGCCACCAATTCAAATACAGAAGGAGCCAGGATAACAGATTTTCGAATAATTAAAAGAACTAACATTGCACTACATATTTCAGATCCTATGATGTTAAGTATTCATCACCTATTTCTCTTACCGTCGGCCTATACTTACTGATATAGGTAAGTAGTAATATCATCATTCAGAATTTAATGTCACAAACAAACTTTTGAAATTACAGGTATCAACAATCACTATTTTTCATAAGCTACAGGTAGCTGTCCTAAACGATCAAAAGAGCACCAGAAAAAACGGCCCTTCTCAGGGCCACTATTTAAAAAACAACAGGTCCTATTCAGGGCCAACAATTCAACAACGGAATGAGTTAAGATAATAGATTATAGATCAATTAAAAGACCCTAAATGCTCAACATATTTGTTCCGTCCACTAGCGGTCCTACGTCAAGCTTCCGTTCGTGCTCCTAGACACAGACCCTTCTTCTTTTTTCCATCATAAATCTTAACTAAGGCTTGTACTCGAAAAAAAAGCACCATTTTTATCCGTGTGTAACTTTTTTATCCATGGGTAAATTCTGAATGAAATTCTGGGTACAACTAGTTTGGAGTGAATTGTTTACATGTGCAAAATTTCATAACAATCAGTTTAGTGGTTATTGAGATGTCATCGAAACAAGAAGAAAATCGCCGGAGAATTTTGCGCGCCGTCATGGAAAATCCGACTGCCACCATGAGATGGATCGGAAGACAACTGGGAATCACCCATACAACTGTGTCTCGGGTGGTAAAATCGTTTAAGGAGTCCCAGACAACCGAGCGGCGGGCTGGAAGTGGAAGAAAATCGAAGACAGCTGACCCTGTGAAGGCCCGGAAGGTGTTGGATTATTTCAAGCGTAATCCGAACCTTTCGATTCGCGACGCGGCTCTGAAGGCAAAATGTTCCGTCTGGTTCATTCAGCAAACCATGAAACGAGCTGGGCTTCGTGTATTCAAGGTCCGGAAGGCACCGAACCGGCGTGATCAACAAAACACGGCGGCCAAATCCCGCGCAAGGAAGCTGTATCGAGAGTGGTTAACGAAACCGATGTGTGTGGTTATGGATGACGAAACCTACATCAAGGCAGACGCAAAGCAGATACCGGGGCTGGAGTTCTACGTTGCCAAATCACGGTTTGATGTTCTGGAAGACATAAGGAAGAAGAAAGTGGACAAATTCGCCAAAAAATACTTGCTCTGGCAGGCCATATGCAAATGCGGTAAACTGAGTAAACCGTACATCACAATGGGTACCATCAACAGTGAAATTTACCGCACCGAGTGCCTCCAGAAGCATCTGTTACCCTTCCTGTGGTCCCACGGAGGCGAGACATTATTTTGGCCGGACTTGGCATCATGCCATTACGCGCGATCGACGTTGGATTGGTACAGAGACAATAACGTTGTTTTTGTACCAAAAACCGCCAACCCCCCAAATTCACCAGAGATTCGTCCGGTGGAAAGATTTTGGGCCATAATGAAGGCCAAAGTTCGAAAATCGTCCAAGGTGTTTAAGAACGAGCTGGAGTTGAAGAAAGAATGGATGAAAGTGACCAAAAAGGTCGGCTCCACCATTGCACAAAATGTAATGAGGGGTCTTAAGGGAAAGGTGCGGGCTTTCAGCGATGGAAAGGAAATTGAATAAAGTAATTATGCCGCAACATAATCCATATATATTAGTTCATTCTCTGAAAGTTTCAAGAAAATCCGACTTAAAATAAATTTTTGGCGAACACTTCTGTCTGGTGCATTTTTTTTTTCGAGTACAGGCCTTAATCGATTCGACATGTTCTACAAAGTTTTTAATATCACCAAAATACACAACTTACCTGAAGAAAGCCACATTGTGAATCGCTTAGTTTGCTTTGTAAAGTGATTTTAAAGCTAAATTTCACCAAAATTTTTCTATAAATGGCAGTGTTTGTTGGCAGCCCCCGCCCCCTTTTAGAATTGATGGAACGACCCATAAAAAAAATGAAAAATTATTTCTTAAAAAACATCCAAATAATCCTTTAAAACCCCAGTGAAAATCCCAAAAAAAAAGTGTGAATGAACCATAATAAATGTCACGATGATCCATATTTTATGCAAAATTTAGCGACACAATTGTAATAATCTACCGCTCAATTTCTAAAGAATGATTCAATGAACGAATTACGCATTAACATATTGCAAATGATCCATAAAACGTTCAACCATGACCCAGAAACTAACGAAATTTATCCTTAGAAAATCAAATGTTCACACTAAAAACTAAAGGAATGATCCAAAAAATGGAATTGAATCCACAATATTATGCTCTGTGGTTCTTGGAGTATACTCATCCGCATCCACATCCATACCTTCTTAACATCATTCCGAACAGTACCAGTTGCTGTTCTTACAGATACCACCCTTGTTAATCCTTCTGGACCTGGGAAGGTTTCGACGATTCTGCCAGTCTTGGCTTCGAATTGTCGTCCACTAGCAAAACGAAGTCATTGTGCGATGATCGTTGCCACTTCGTCATCCGCTGCAGAGATCGTACGTATTCTGGCAGTCATCTGATGCGAAATTCTGGCGAGAGGCGCTGAACAAACTGCCAGCGTGACATCGAGGAAATTTGCCGTCCCAGCAAGTTGACTTCGGGAATGATGGTGAGTGCCCGACCGATGAGAAGATTAGCAGATTGCTGACTATCCATCGCTTTATGTCCTGTAGTGGCACTTCGTTGGTGTAGCGAGAGTCAGCTGGTCCAGACCCTGCCAGGCTGTCGGCTTCGCTATTTCCTGGGATACCGCAGTGCCAAGGGATCCAGGAAAACACCGTTTTTGGAGGTGTGGCCTCCACAATACCATGTATCCAGGGGTGAGTCAGGGTCTCAGATGTAAGGGTTTGTATCACGCTGTAGCACCAGTATGGGCCGGTCCGAGGGTATTGTAACGGCAACAAAAATGGCCGCAGCTTGCGGCTGTAGGCTGCTACTCATCGGTGTTTGAATTCCGGCTACTCCAATTTCGACCCCGGCTCGGGAAAGCAATCCGTCCGTGTATATGTGGGCATGGCTTGGGTAGTCCGATCCTAGCAGTTCAGCTACTGTTCTCCTCAGCGCTGCAGAGTTATCTTCTGAACCTGCTCTTTATCCGACTCTCTATTTTTGGTGGAGGTATGTGCCAAATTTTGTCTCCGTACCAGTGGACCTTGACCACTGGGGGGAGCTCCGAATGGGCAGTCATTTAGAGGAGTCTGTTCCCCTCATCGAGGAGAAAGGTCCTGTCATTTTCGGAGGTCATTGCGGTAAAGGCAGCGGCTTTCGTTGCAATTGCTGCGGTTATATGATGGCGGAAGGGCAGAATACCCGCTTCGATGCATGCGGCATCGGCGGGCGTTGACTGAAGAAGACCGGAGACAATCCGAACGTAGGTGTTGAAAGTTGGTGCTAGTATCTGCACGAGCTTTTCAGTAGCGATGCACTTCATCTCAAGACTGGCACCGTGTCAGCGATGGGATGGACACACGTGGCACCTGATGATTTTGGTGGCCGAAAGGTGGAAACCTACCGCGCTGGCCCACCTGGCTACAGCGGAGACAGCTGCCTGGGCCTTTATCCTGTTACGTGTTGCTGTTGGGCCGGTAGTTACGATAAGTACATCGTCGGCATACACGAAAATATAAACATTTTTCGGCAGTGGTCCGAAAACTCCGTTCATGGCCACCAGGAAGAGGGTAACGGCGATAACTGAACCTTGTGGGCCGCCCGTCTCTTCTCTGAAAAGCTTGTACCTCGTGTTGCCAACTACGAGTCTGAAAGAACGATCGGTCAGGAAATTTTTGATGAAGTGGACCATGCGTCCACACAGCCCCCAGTTGACAAGCTGCTCTAAGACGAAGGGCGTCCACGTCCTGTTGAAGCCCTTCGATATATCCAGTGAGACGATCTTGGTGTGGAGACCGCTATCGTTGGTACTCTTGAGGACCTCCCCTAGTGTTGCGAAATAAGTTGACCTTCCGTACCCTTGACGAAAGATGTGCTGTCGATGGTCTAGCAGGTTTTCGCCTTCAAGGAAATGCTTTAGCCTCCTGTTGACCATTCGCTCCAGGACCTTGGCCATACAGCATGTCAAGGCTATTGGCCGGTACTTGCTAACTTCACGGATTGTTTCATTGGCTTTTGGGATGGGAATGACTAAGCTCTCGTTCCACGACGCTGGATACGAGTTGGTGAGCCAGAGTTTGTTGAAAAGCTCCAGGAGCTGGCCTGGCGTTGGAAACCTCTTGACCGTAGCTGGCCTGGCGTTGGAAACCTCTTGAGTAGAGGGTACCCGATTTCGTCGGAACCCGCCGACTTTCCGTTGCTGCAGCGGAGGGCATGCTGCAATTCCTGCCAGGAGAATGCCTGGTTGATGTCCGAGTTCCCAGCGTCAGAAGAAACAGAGAAACTTGCAATGGATCACGTTGAAGGCTTAGCTTTCCGCTTGAATTCGTTTTCGTACTTCTCGATGGCTGCGAGATCGGCAAAGTACGAGCCGAGTTCGTCCGCTTCAATTGCAGGGTCATACATTTCTTCGAGCAACGAACATTTCAGTCTCGGAGCACTTAATATTACATGACATGTTTGTTTACGTCTCATCTTTTATGTCAACGACGGATTCCGTCACTAGTAAAATTAGTTATTTCGAAGTGTGTTTTGCAAGCTCAAAACTTTATTCTATCTACTGCTTCAAACAGAAATATTTTTTGTCAACTGTGTGTAAAGTTATTAGCAGTTCGTGACCAAAACTGTGTATGCCAAGCATGGTATTGACGGATAGCGTCCTCGCGGTCGGGATGTTCGATAGGAAGGCGCTTTACACGGCGAAGTGCTTTACGCCGAGCTTTAACGGCTTTCCTCGTATCTTCATTCCACCAGCGTAGCGCTTTTCGCCCCGGAACGCTGCTGGTCTTTGGGATGGTTGCTGTTGCCGGTTCGCATACCACTTCTGTAAAGACTTCAATGCTGTTCGGATTACGCTGTAGTAACAAGGACTGAAAGGCTGTTCCATTAATTTACTATCATGTTCCATCCAAGTAATCACGATGTTCCATTCAAGTAATCGCAGCAACCTACAGCTGCGACCGAGATGGAAAAATTAGTGATTTGAAGTGTAGATGTCAACCTGAATAAACGTATAGTTAGAAGCACTCAAACTATCTTTATTCTTTGAGAAGAACACTTCAGTTGGCGACGAGGATTTTTCTGGAAGCTCACAAGTTCAAGAAATTCCAGAATCGAACCGAGGAAGGTGGCGGCGTCAAACGAAGAACTCCAAGCAGCGATTTTGCAGCTTCTCCAGTGGTTGGCCGTTCCACAAGCAACGAACCCAGAGCAAGTTTTGGAATCCCTGTCGACAAACATCAGCGAGTTCTGCTTCGATCCGGAGAACGGCACCACATTCGAAAAATGGTTTGCCCGTTACTCGGATTTGTTTGAAAGCGACGGACAAAGTCTGGACGACGCAGCAAAAGTTAGACTTCTGCTCCGGAAGTTGGACACGTCCTCTCACAGTCGCTACGTCAACTACATCCTTCCGAAATTACCAAAGGACGTCACGATACGTTCGGCAGACAGACCTCCGTATTCCACAAACGCTACCAGTGCATGCAGCTACTCAAGTCCGAGGCCGACGACATAATCACCTATGGCGGAAAAGTCAACAGGGCATGTGAAGTATTTGAGTTCCAGAATTTGAAGATTGATCACTTCAAGTGCTTGATTTTCGTCTGTGGTCTCAAACCACCACGCTACGCGGACATTCGAGCAAGGCTTCTATCCCGGATTGAAGGTGAAACGGCTGATGCTCCGGTAACAATTCAAACACTGATCGACGAGTTCCAGCGGCTCGTCAATATCAAGTCGGACACTACGATGATCGAACATCATGCAAGTGGAAGTAGATGAAGAATCGAAGAAGCTTCTCACCATAAACACGCATCGAGGCATCTTCCAATTCAACCGGCTCGCTCCAGGGGTGAAGTCAGCGCCTGGAACATTCCAAAGACTGGTTGACAGCATGATAGCCGACATTTCTGGTGTTCGGTCGTTTCTCGACGACGCTATCATCTTCGGAAGAACCTGGGAGGAACACAAGGCGTCACTAGACAAGCTACTACAACGTCTAGGGGAAAATGGGTTCCATGTCAAGCTGGAAAAGTGCAATTTCTTCCAAACCGAAATCAGATATTTGGGGCATATCGTCGATCGAAACGGCATCCGTCCGGATTCAGAGAAGCTTCAAGCCATCGCCTCTATTCCGGCACCCACCAATGTTTCCGAAGTGCGATCGTTCCTGGGAGCCGTTAATTTCTACGGCAGATTCGTGCGCAACATCCATGAACTTCGTCATCCTCTCGACCAATTACTCAAGAAGGATTCGAAGTGGCAGTGGAATTCCGATTGCCAACGGTCTTTTGAGCAATTCAAGCAAGTCCTGCAGTCCGATATGCTGCTGACGCATTACGACCCGAAGTTACCAATCATCGTAGCAGCGGACGCCTCCAGCACGGGCATCGGTGCAGTCATCTTCCATGAATTTTCGAATGGACATCTGAAGGCAATCCAGCACGCATCAAGATCCCTCACTCCAGCGGAGAAAGGTTACGGGCAGCCGCAAAAAGAAGCACTTGCACTAATATATGCGGTAACGAAGTTTCACAAGTACCTCCTTTGGCGCAGATTCACTCTGCTCACGGATCACAAACCGCTGTTATCAATCTTTGGATCGAAGAAGGGCATTCCTTTGCACACCGCAAATCGACTTCAACGATGGGCATTGATGCTTCTCAACTACGACTTCGACATTCGGCACGTGTCTACCAACGACTTCGGATGCGCCGATATGCTGTCAAGACTCATCGACCGTTCTAAGCAGCAAGAAGAGGAGTACGTTGTGGCAGCAATATCCCTAGAAGCGGTGCTGCAGTTCATTCGTGAGGGTTGGCCAAACGATGCACGATCAGTCGAAGATCCAGAGATTCGAGTCTACTTCAACAGGCGGGAGTCTCTCACCAACGTCGATGGCTGTATACTGTTCCACGACAGGGTAGTCGTTCCGAGCAAGTTTAGAAGGCAAATCCTGAAGCAGTTTCATCGCGGACATCCCGGCATGGTACGAATGAAGTCTATTGCACGCAGTTTCGTTTACTGGCCCGGAGTCGACAACGACATCGAGAATTTCGTCCGGCAATGCACTCCCTGCTGCACTGCTGGAAAAGCACCAGTCAAAACAACGCTTGAATCGTGGCCCATCCCTGATAAGCCGTGGTCACGCATCCATATTGACTACGCAGGACCTGTGGACGGACCTGGTAGTTGTCACCTGGTAGTACGGGTCACCAAATAGCCCGAAGTATACGCAACTAAAACCACAACGACAAGAACAACAATCAAGCTACTTACTCAAACGTTCGCAACATTTGGCGTGCCAGAAACCATCGTCTCAGATAATGGTACCCAGTTCACCAGCTACGAGTTCAAGAATTTCTGTGAGAATCAAGGCATTCACCACGTTCGCACAGCAATTCCATCCTTAATCAAATGGCTTAGCAGAACGGTTCGTGGACACCTTGAAGCGCACTCTTCGGAAGATTCGGTCGGGAGGAGACACACTGGAGGAAGCATTGCAGACGTTTTTGCAAGTTTACAGGTCAACACCAACGGCTGACCTAGGTGAAAAGTCTCCTGCAGAAATAATGTTCGGACGATCGGTCCGCACAGTTTCGTCAATGCTACTACCGCAACACAACTGTACATCAGCAGCAGAACCGAAAGCAGATGAGCAAAACAAGCGTTTCAACAAGAAGCATGGAGCGATTTCGAGGCAGTTTGTTCCGGGTGATGCTGTATATGCTCAAGTCCATCAAGCAAATTCCTGGAAATGGCAGGCTGCCACAGTAATCGAGCGTGTCGGAAAAGTCAACTACAACGTTTTCCTGCAGGATAATCAGTGGCTCATCCGTTCTCATGCCAATCAATTGAAGCAACGTGCGGTCGAATCTGGTCCAGATCTTAGTCCAAGCCAAGGTCCTAGTCTGTTATCGGTATTCTTCGACGGTTTTGGCCTAGACGTACCATCCGTTTCAGCAGCAATACCGGCTGCAGTGCCCGACGAACTTGGTCCAGTTGATGAAGAGCTTGGAAGTGATGAGGCGGAGTATTTTTCGGATGATAGTGAGGCAGACAATCCACCACAGCAAGATCCAGTACCAGTTCCGCCAGCAACAAGGGAACGCCGGCAGACTCGTTTACCAGCTAGATTCGAGGAGTACTGGATGAATTAAGAGGGGAGATGTTCCATCCAAGTAATCGCAGCAACCTACAGCTGCGACCGAGATGGAAAAATTAGTGATTCGAAGTGTAGATGTCAACCTGAATAAACGTATAGTTAGAACCACTCAAACTTTCTTTATTCTTTGAGAAGAACACTTCATATCATTTATCAAATTACATGGGAATTGCACTTCGTAACTTCGACTGCCATTTTCTCAATGCCTACTTTTTCCATATAGGACTGATATGGGACTATAGGCAGTATATCTCGCAGAAATTTACATGAATTTTTCGACTGGTACAGAGATGTCACACGAACAGGTTGCTTTTACCATAAGGAGTTTTGTATACTTAGAAACTTCTCGAAAGACACCCAACTACGGTAATCAACCATTCCAGCGTGATTAAATAAGTGGACGGTGGCGGCGCCGTGGCACTCATGTCTATTTCTATTTATTTCAGCCATATACCACCCAAATAGAATAGAATCGATAGAATATTTTGCGGTTCACGACTTATTGATTGAGATGTTAGAATCTGAGGAAAATAGTTCATGTTCATTCATTTCTGTTCATAACTTAGTACCTACGGACACAATCCTCTTCTACAATGCTCCTCAACTGCTACATACTTTCGTACTTAGCTATAACCGTAACCATACTTGCACCGCTACACTACTGGTGGACCAGTCCTTCAGTATATCTCTCGGTGCCTATATCGACTTCTCAATTCACCGTAGTCCGAGGTTGTTGTTGTTGTTTTCACTGAACACCACTCGTTTTTCCATCTCTGGCTGTTGTTGTGCTGGCAAGAAGAAGTTGTATGCAACAGTTTTTCCCATATCCGATTCGCGCGCGCCAAGAATACCAACCATAACATGGAATGACGGAATGGAGACGATAAATAATTTTCATAATATGTTTATCGATTTCTAATTAGATAATTGTGTGCACTTTTAGAAAAATGCACCACTTGTGCCGTTGATACCCCGGGAAGAAAGCATACAAATCGGTCCAAAGCACGATGACCTGAAGTCCTCGGAATACATGTTTGTGTTTGTGTTGTGATAGTTTGTGAACGCATCTGAATCGGATGAAAAAGGAATCGAGTTCCGAAAATGGCTACATCTGCTTTTCAGTATGTCTTGTTTTTGTTTGTTTACGCTGCCCTTTTGTGCCAGCAGCCGGTATGTCGCATAACTGCATAAATAGTTGTCATTTTTTTTTGTGCCAGTTGGTAAACTTTGTTGCAATTATGTACTGCTACTGCGGCTAACAACGTGATTGGAATCGAGGCCATCAGTGTTACCCAATTGATGTTTTTAAATTCCTGGTAAGGCCCTAAAATGAAAAAAATAAAAATAACCTCAATCCTTCCTCGTAGGTTGGTAAAGGCACCTCATTCAATATTCGCTCTCGCGCCGGAAGATGGATCGATTCCCACACCGAAATCCGTAACAAAAGAAAGATAAATCGAGCACCGTAATTGACCGAGATGATTGCACAATAATGATGCAATTTATTTTATTTCTCAATACCGGCATCACTACTTGGGCCAGCGATACACACCGCGTGTATTTTTGCGAGGGAGCAACTACACTTTTTGCGGCTTTTTGGCTCCGGATATCACGCTCTGTTGAGATTATCGACTTTCTTTTCTGATTTTTTGCTGTCTTCATCTTTCATAAGTTGAAGTAGGTAGGTGCAAGTGACTCGAGGGTAGATAACAATAATGTCCAAGATGTATTTTTTTTTTGTATTTCAATCGCGGATGAGAAATGGGGAGCAGTACGTACTAGAAGTTGGTCTTCAAGCAACCATTCTGACCCTGATTGCGTCTTATTGGAGTTCTTCCGGATCTTGGTATCGAAAGCGTCAAAGAAAAACATATATTTCCGTGAGGGATAATGTTCTAATAGTTAACTCCTTTTGTTGTTAGAAGAACATACGGGTTTATTTATGGAACAATAAAGGTTGAACTTTGTCAAAATTTCACTGAATCATGCTTAGAATGTATAAAATCACAGTAGGCATTGGTTGTCAGCAGAGTTGATAATAGAAGAGTTACGCAGAGTGAAGCTTGCAACGCTGATGTTGATCAATGGGCAATTTTTTTTTTAATTTTTGGCAACCTTTGTTTATGTTTATACCTCCGATTACTTCACATGGGTTGTGAAAGTTTCCTTTAGTTTCGATAACAATACTTCCCACGCAACAGAGTCAGTTTGTTTGATCTGCTCGATAGGTATACGGTTGACAGTTCGATAGATAGATTTTGGTTTCAGTTTGCGTAACTCTTCTATTATCAACTATGGTTGTCAGGATAAGTTCATTTGTTTACATCATGGCTTCACCGGAGAAATCACGTCGCGATTCGATTCTGCACGCTCGAAACGTGAATCCCGGTCTATCCGCTCCTGGCAGTTTTCGATCAAATTCTTGGGCAGGAATTTTATACCTCAGTTGACTGGAAGAGTACCCCGTAAAGCTGGGCTTAGACAGGGCAAGTCAAATGATCAAGTCAGTTGAATTCAACTTGAACGTGCAAACCATGCAAGGGGTAAGTCACTCAGCACAGTGTGCCGAAAGTAGATTCGGTATAGCTTGGGCACATCCATCGGCACAATCAATATAGGCATTGCAATGTTCATTAAATAAAATGGCAGCACTGCTGGACAACTGTCATTGAAATTGTTCACAACATTACATGCTGTTTGACTGTGTATTTCAGAAACGTAATCTAATTGAATATACTAGAGGAACCGAGGGGGGCGACACATCTAAATCTCAATTCTAGATGCTCAAAAAATCTCACACTAGCGAATCAATATTCGAAAAATCATCTTTCATTTCTCGCATCTACTTGCATCGCGCTTCTTCTTTTTGCAGGAAATCTTCAAAATCGACATAAAACTTCCTTCTATCTACTCAGCGTGCGTGCAGCTAAACACAATCTTTTCTGCATCGTAGATAGAGTCGTCCCCCTCGAGAGGAACTCAGACCAGGAATGCATTTATCGGTTCACATTTAAATTCGAAATGTAGGCTTCCGATGCCGGTCACAAGTCTTTCAGCTACTATGCAAATGGAGTGTCCTACGAACCCAAATGCAAGAACAATTTGGATGGATTGGATCATGCAGTGGTGGCGTTTGGATACGGAAAACTCAAAGGAGAAGATTACTGGCTAATCATGAAAATTTTATGTTAAGGCAACGGCTTGGGAGTGGCAGGATGTGGCCTTTTAAGGACCCTAGTTTTCAGCAGCAAATCACCAGCAAGCGATCAATTGGTCATCAACCAAACCAAACTCACTTGAACAATACCGAACTACTTTTCACGGCACAATCACATGGCATTTTTATTCCTTCCATTCAACCTAATTAACTTACAATGTTTAAACCGAATTTCACTGGGTGAGGTTCTACGATCGAATTCTCCCAGCACTCCAACTCGATGGCAAAATCGAACGTCTTAGCTTGGGATCCTCCTTCTTGGCTAAATCCATTCCGACGTCGAAAACCTCCGAGAGCTTCTTGCCCGGAATCATCACCTTTAGCAGTTCCTCTTCCAGATTGAGCAGAAAGGTGTAGTGCTTCTGAATCGTTTCCATCGGATTGACCAGCAACGTTCGGACGACATCGGAGCAGTAGGACTTGTAACGCGCACCCAGATCACAGATGATCGATCCGAAGTACAGATATTTTTGTCACTGAATGCACTGAACATCAAGCTCGACACCCACTTATCAGCATCCATAATCTCCATGACGATCCTTGTTGAATACATCTACCGTCTGATGGTGATAACCTCGGAGTCCTCCTTGGAGCACATGATGCATGCGATTGGGACGCTGATGTCCACCGTGTCGAAGCTATTGTCCTTGATGAAGGCTCGCCACAATTCACAGAATTCACCCGGGAAGTTTTCCTTGGAGAAGACGCCCAACGTTTTGCCATCTTTGAATCCCTTGATTGCCTCCAGCAGTTTATCAAAATTGGCCTTGTCTTTGTCGTTCTTATCCCGAACCAACAGCTTCACCGACGGAATGCCCTCCTCACGGTCCTTCTCGATCTGCTTCAAGAAGTCGATCTTCTTCTTGCTGGTCAGTAAAAAGATGGACTTGGACAGCTTGTATCCTAGCAGCCAGGTCTGCAGCGAGGTGGATTTGTTGTAGATGACTTCCTCGTCTGCGCCAACCGCTATCAGAATGCAATCCACCTTCTACAGCGAATCATCATGGGAAAACTCTGGTTTCTTCCAGTTGGCGTAGAGGCGTTTCATTCGTTGGTAGAAGAAATCCTTATCCAGCACGATAT
Source organism: Ochlerotatus camptorhynchus (assembly GCF_037179485.1). Lineage (NCBI taxonomy): Eukaryota > Metazoa > Arthropoda > Insecta > Diptera > Culicidae > Ochlerotatus > Ochlerotatus camptorhynchus. The sequence goes on along the minus strand of NW_027040766.1, from coordinate 4,331,752 downwards.
TCGTCATTTTCGGGGCCGTTCAATTATCGCATCCTACGGTTTTCCATGCGGGGACACTACCGGTTGCTCTCCGGCTTTTTGTTCTTTGTTGTGTCCTGTTGGATGACTGAGACCGCTCACGGACCATCTCACCAGCATTCCTCCTTGGTTGTCGCTAGACCTATGTTATCCTTCGATTGCAAACCAAAACATTCAAGCTGTCCGAAATATCGGGTTGCCAAATATACCATAATATAAGTATTTTACAAAAAAATCTCAGCTTGCTCTATGATCGGCACTGCCGGCACAATCGGCACACTTGCGGCACACTGAGAAAAATGTTGATCCAAGTTTGGTGTGCGGAGTGACCTACCCCTTGAAACCATGCCATTCAACTGACTTGATCAACTCACTTGAATTGAAAAAAAGTTGAACCAGGAAGAGTACCTTCAAAAGAGACTTCTGCTTTTTCTGGAGCAGCGTGAGGTGGATTGCCTATTCTGGCAGGGCTTGGCAAACTGCCACTACTCAAATTCTATAAAACAGTGGTACAGTGACAATGGCGTCACAGTTGTTCCCAATACTCCGGAGCTAAGGTCAATTGAGGAATACTGGTCAATGTGAAGCACATACTGAAGAAAAAGGGTGGAACTGCAATTGACCTGAAGCGGAAATGGAATTTGGCAGCCAAACAAGTGGGAACACGGCTCGTGCAAAATATTATGGGCCGCGTATGAAGAAAAGTTCAAGCAATTGCCTATGGTAAGAATGAAGACTGAAACAATGGTCCTCAGGGCGTCACAATATCAGCTTCAATCGACCAAATCGATGCGACGAAGAGACTGCTGGCTTTCTTTTTCTGTTAAAGTCGAACAGCTTCGCAGCATTCTAGAACCTCAGTCGGCGTGCACAAACAAATCGACAGTGAGCATTCATAAGGGCGTATACGCGATGATCGATTCTCTTCATCGATTTTCTCTTTTGTTAATAACTCGCTAGATTTAACGTTTGTCGGTGCGTTTGCTGTTGCTTTTGATAGCCAATGCAACCTGTTACAACTCTACATTGAATAAATTCTACAAAATTGATTCGCTTAGCTGTAGCAATGCAAAGAGAAAATCGATGAAGAGAATCGATCATCGCGTATAGGCCCTTATGCATGCTCACTGTCGAAATGTTCAATCGCTTGTCTCTCTTTCTCCCGTCGCTCCATTGGTCTTCCTTTCAAGCTTCGGTGAAACGGATGAGCGAAAGAGCGCTCGACTTTGGTAGTTTTCTCCCAAGAGAGAGGCGCCAGCTGGCTCTGAAGCCGATCGCGTAAACGTCAATGCGAACCAGTCATGATCTGTCACTGCGAACCGAAATTTTGATTCAATAAAGTGGGGGAAGTATTGTTAATCGGAAAAAAATCTACGTATTTTTTTTTCAAGATAGTTTTTTTGAAATGGCAGTTAATGACGGTGCAGAATACAAATGTTTTTGGACGTTCGGCGTTTCTGTTACTTATTGTGAAGCAGGGAGAGGGTGTTATTAGTAGTTTTTACGCAAAGGATTTATTTTCCATTGAAATAGAGACAACTTGTAGGGATTGAAGTAAACAATCGTTACGTAATTAAAAATTGATTATCGTCTATCCACTAGAAGTATTTTTTTTTTTTTTTTATATCTTTATTAAGGTACTAGAAGTATGAAAATCGGAGCAAGCAACAATAATTTTGATGCCGAAAAAGCTAGAAGTCGTACCTAATGCACAATGTTGCTCAAGTATTCGGACGCTGCTACTCGAGCTCCTAAAAAATAACCATTTTTTTGCACAATACATTGACTATTTGGCGACAACTGTGAAGGAGTTTGTGGTCTATTTCAGATTTCGGACTAAAATAATTGTTAATTTGTGAAATAAAGACATATTTATTGTGTTATCTCTTGATTCTTATTTGAAGTTTTTGTTTCAATTTAGCATACTTCGACTATCATATTTTCGCTTACGCGATTTCTTCGTACGATTGGACTTTGCTTTGAATCTCAAAAACCTTTTGATAATTTTGGTTTTTAAATTGTGGCAACCAGGAATTTCCAAAGGTAATGATTTTAAAGACTTTTCAAGAGAAGAAAATTGATGCTTGGTTAACTGGAGGTGATTTTCAAAATGCTGGTTGATACTTTCTTCCATACAAATAAAAAAATAAAATATGGATCGCGTAACAAAAACGAATGGCTTCTGACGAGCTCTGCCCAGTAGAAATGAATATTTTCCATAATTTTTATCATATGGAACAGGCAAAACACATTGGTTGACGCAAGTTTCAAACATTACTGTTCCTGCTAATACTACCCATGATATATCCAGCAACATGATACATAGCATTAGCTTCAGAATTGCAGTAAGATACTTGCTCACAACATACAGTTCACGACAAGTTTGAACACTCCGACGGCAAAACTATATCAACAAACCGAGTGACAAACGCGCATCCTCGCTTGAATGATTCTTTCCATCAACAATTTTTTCAACAAAAAAGAAGAAGAAGAAGACAACCAAAACAAAGAATCTGTCATTTGAGCTGGCTCCTCTCTCTTGGGTTTTCCAACAATCAATACGAAACTAACGATTTTAAATTGGCTTACTACTTGACTAGCCTATTGTTCCCAATCAAACGATTAACGTACCCCATTCTAGTCGAAATTCTAGAACTACGCAATGTTTGTTTTGATTCGCTATGAAAGTTTGACAGATAAAATGAGGGGTTATTGGTTTTTCCTATGTTTCGAGGGGTGAATCGATTTGCTTGGGACCGAAAAGAGTACCAGAGCTGAGCCAAAAAGTTGAGCACGTTATTTCGGGACCTTCTAGTCTTAGAGTTACCTCTATGGGTTTTCTCTTTCATGAAACACATGAACAGAGGTTTCATGACGTATATGACGGAAAATGAAATAATACATTTAAAGCATTTCTCACGTGAAAACACGTGAAGATTACACGTAATATTTTTAATTTATCTTCCATCCATATATTTATCTAAAAAAAAAATGATCAAAAACGGGACATAACGCATTTTAAACAAATTGAAAGATCGGTGATAGAGTGTTCGCGAAAGGGGATTGAAAGCCATAATGAGGTTCGTTTAACTAGAAAATCGACGTTAGTTACATTGAAAGCAATGAGCAAAGCAACGACGAGAAGTTCCACAGCCAGCGTTTCCTTCTAAGCGTGCTTCTTTTTCACTATCATTTCTTGCTGATAGTCTAGCTAGGCGTTATAGAAATGAAGCGTCGAACACGTATGTATGAGAGAAAAAAAAAACACGAGTTCATTTTAGAGCTTCGAAAATGTAGAGCCCTGATGGTCCTACAATAAGCAAAATACCTAATAAAGGCTGACTAAAAGTAAATTGGTACGCCCCTCGCGCTCCGCTAGCACGCCTCTAGTGTTGAAAATCGAAAATCTTTGGCAGTCGCTTGTTTACACTTCTATAGCGAACAACTGGTGCAAGTTTGATCAAAGTAGTCGATCGCGTTCAGAAATAAATTTGACGTTATTTCTTAGCATTTCTCTAACGGAACTCGCAAGAAGAAAAAAAAAATATCGTGCCCAAACACCTGGAAAATCCGGAGTGGTCCGGTTCCAAGCTGGTGATGCTGATGATGAAGATGCGGAAAACAACAGTTTGTCGAGTGCTCAAAGCCTACAAGGAAACCCGAGTGTGGAAAGGAATCAGCGGACCTACGACCAAACTGGAACCAGGGATCGTCAGCTGCGCAGCAAGGTGTTGAGGTGAGTTAAAGCTAACCCCGGTCTTTCGATCCATAATATGGCCAACTTTCAAACTGTGCGGAACATCCTTGACAGGAAAGTCGTACAAAGCCAGTAAACATCCGCACCGGCACATGAAGCAGAGTTCCGTGACCAACAAGCGTGCAAGGCTCTTGTGCGACCAAGGGCTGCACTTTGATCGATGACGAAACATACGTCAAACTCGAGTTTAAGCAGCTTCCCGGTCAAAAGTTTTACCTCGCGACTGGACGTGGGGATGTGCCGGGAAGATTCAAGTTCGTGTTTGACGATAAGAAGGCCATGATTTGGCAAGCGATTTGCAGTTGTGGCCTAAAAAACGGAACCATTTGTCATGTCCTTGACGATGGCATCCCAATTTGCCATCGAAGAATGCCTGAAAAAGCATGTATTGCCGTTCATCCGCAAGAATACGACCAAAGTCATCGTTTGATCCGATTTGGCCAGCTGCCACTACTCCAAGCTGATGCTGGAGTGGTATACTGCCAACAATGTCGATTTTGTCCCCAAGAGGCGGAGCAGTCAAGGACATTCAGCAAATGCGGACAAAATTGAAGAAATGCGCTGATTTATTGGACTTAGGATTACAGTGTAATGAAAGGCCAGGTTTAGAATACGAATAAGAATATATTGACTTAATATGTTGTCACATCGAGAGCACATTTACGATTAAACAAAATGGTTCTTTTGCACTTTCTTCTCTCTGCTACGCAGTCGACCCTGCTGACATACCGATAGGGATGTACACGCACCACACGTATACTGTAGGGGTGGCACGATTGTTGCCTCTCCAATAGATTCCGTATCCGTTTCCACTGTGTGGGCGCTGATGGGCCATCAAGAGGAAGGTTCGAGATTTCGTTCGAACTGGAGAAATGTAACCATCTAATGCTCTAACTTTGAAGTTTTTATAAAAGTACCGCAAAGCAACCATTAATGGACTTTTAAAGCTTATTGAATCACGAATTACAGGTCTTTTTGTATGTAACAATTTACTATTAGTTAGCCTTTAATGTATAGTTGTTACATTGAACTATGCAAAATAAAACGCATTTTTAAACCCCAACAAGATTTTCGTGTCCGGATTTTTTCGTGCTCAACCTTTAGTAGACGGTCCTTCCTCAACGTAGGTATTCTATACAAATATACAATATTTACCGTAGGTTATTCATGTCTTATCTAGTAAGTGCTTTGAAAGGATAACTTTACTCTCATCCTGAAAAGCAATCGCAAATGAAATAAACTGGATTTGAGGAATAATCACATCCAAAAAACGAAATGGCATGATCGAAGTTCCTAAAAAATCAAACATTGTTTGTTTTCAGCATTTTTTTTCGGTCTCCACACATGCCACAGAATGCCGCAGAACTTTCCTCATTTCCCTCTTAGCTCATTTCATTTTGTTTTTCATTGATTTTTTTTCCCCCCCAGAAAATCGTCTACTTCAAATAACAGCTAATGATCGCATCGAGTGGAGCTCGTTCAAAGCAGCCGGCTTTCGCATCAAAAGTCATATGCAGAATGGAAATGAGGAAATGCTCGAAAGTCAAAGGATGGAAGGAAAAATGGTTTTCCATTTTTATTGGGTCCACTTTTTTCCACTCCACTCTGGCCTGTTTTTCCGTTTTCAATTAGAATTCTTCCAGTGACCGAAAGGCTAATGAAAACCTCTCCGCTCTATCCTGTGCCGTTATTGTGTATGCAAATTATGCTGGAAAACGATGTCTTCGCCTGATGCATGTGACGACTCGGGGTGGTCCATTTTGGATGTGAGCGAAAATTTCGTTTTACTTTCACAGTGACTTAAAAATATAAAGGTTTTTTAATCACACAGGCTACAGCGATTCAAAGCCTCTCTAGGAAGCATGTCGTCGGGTTTTTGTTGACGTTAGAGTACTGCTGAAGTTTTACCTCTTCCGAACGTCAACAACAGTAGCATTGGAGCGTTCATGCAAAGCATAGGTACCTCCATCATCATCGTCGGACGGTCGGTCGTCATCCATCGAATATTCCTGCGTTGAAAACAGACAAATAGAGACATCAGAAAGCCGCTTCTGGCCGTCAATATCCAACTATAAAAACGTGTGCCCCGGTATATTCAAATGAGATCGATAAGTGTATGAGCATGTGTTCTGTACAAACACAAGAGAGTGCACGACACGCTCTTATGGGTGGCCACCCGCCACGAGGTGATTTCAGAATCTCCCGTCGTACTTATGTGTGTGCACTTATTTCGCGCATTGATTTTTTTTTATTTTTCGTTCGTTTTGCATGCCCGATAATGGTGGCAAGAAAGAGCATTGAAAAGCTCCGATGGTTCTCAATCACTGACATAACAACGCACCGCAGAGCAGGTATTCTGCACGGTAGTTCACATATGGGGCGGCATCGATTGGTGTATGATTAACGTTCGATGCGGTAAAATTGTCACCCCCAGGCTGACTGACAGCCGAGCCGACAGAGAGCACGTGTATATATTCGTTTCAAATGACATAATTGTTACGGCGCACGATGGGAGTTTTTCCGGATCACGGGATGTGTGTTGGATGAAGGTGGTGGAAGCAGCTTTTACAGGTTGTTTTTAAAGAAAATTAATAAGGATTCATTTTTGTAAAAAATACCACGCAAGCTAGGAATCCATACCCGAGCAGATAATGAAAACAAAATGGAATCTAAATTTGATATTTTGATACAAGCGTTCGTGATGACATGTTTAGTAGTTATTATTTTGTTATCATGAATATCAAATATAGTAATCTGAATGTTTTGAAATGTATTGGTCGATATCAAGATTCAAAATCAAAAAATGGTACCAATAAAGTGCCAATGGTGCCATATTAATGTACACAGGGCTGGTAGCGAGTCACTTTTTAGTGACTTAGTCACTTTTTTCAAGTCAGTCACTAAAAAATTTCTTTTTTAAGGCCAAGTCACTAAAGTCCCCATTTCTTGTAATCAGTCACTATTTTCAACTTTTTTTAGAGTGATTTTATTTCAAGATTGATCATTCTTTGCTTTAGGCGTTTAATCGACTTTCTCTATCTACAGGGTGTCTATTCATTTTTCTAAATAAAATTATCTGACTTTTCCAGGTTTTTCAGTATTTTAACGGATAAATTCCAGGTTTATAATAAAGCTAAATTTTTAAATGCGTTAAAAATATTTTTTTTTGTAAATCAAAAACAATAGCAATTTACCCAAATGTTTTTAAGACATGTCAGACAATCAGTTTTACAATCAAATCCATTGAAACTTGATAAACTTACTTAATTTCTCTTTTAATAAAGTTGTAAAAAATTCACCCAATTTGAGTAATTCCAAGATCTAAAATTATCCAATATCTTGAAGTTTCGTATTGCATGTACAAGTTCAAGATATTGAAAATTTTCAAAGTGCCAGAAACAAGGAAAAAAATAAATGATTTATTTCAAGTTCGTAGGAACTTTGGCGAATTAATGAGTAATGAAAAGAAATGATGAGAATTTCAGTGAAGTTCCATAAACAAACTGCGGGAACATAAGGGAAGTTAATACGCTGAAAATATGTCGAACTTACTGGAAGCTTTAAGAACCTCAAAGCGGTTCTTTTAGCATCCGAAAATTTTCGGAACTTTTATGAAGTTCCTAGAATTTCAAAGAACATCACAGGTGTCAAGCGAACTTGAGAAATATAGAAAACATGAGGGGTATTGTGCAATTTTTTAAGAAGTTCTAAGTACCTCAGAAAAGCTAGATCTAGAGATTTTTTTGGGGAATTTCAGACCTTAAGAGCAGTTTCCGTAGCTTTAATCTAGACTTTTGGAGCGGTTTGAATATCTATAATCGTAAATTTAGAAAAATTCAGGACAGTTCCATGATATGCTGAAAAAAAATCGAGAACCATTTAGATGTTCCGAGAATTTCAGGGAAGTACAGAGTCCTTCAGAGAATGTATGAAAACTTTAGAAATATTTCAGAAACTTCACAGAAGTTCAGAGAATTTCAGGGAAATTTAAATATCAATGAAAATCATAGAACTATACTAATTATTTCGTTCTAATTCCATGAAAATTGCGGTAGCACAAAAGTTCCAGAAATTTAGAAAAACTTCGAAACTTCATAGAAAGACTGTGGTCTTCACAAACATGTCGAGAACTTTATAGAAATCTATGGAGCTTGAGGAGAGATCCGCGAACTTCAGGATTTTTAATGAACATTGGGGAGGCCACCCAAGTTACAATTTTGGTTTTATGAGGGTTCTGAAGACCATGATTTAGACTTGTAGAATGCTTTAAAACTGCGATAAAACTTGCAATGCTACTAGGGCAGTTCCTTAAGTTTCAGAAAATTAGTGGGAAGTTAAAGCAATTCCCAGATTTTCAGATAACTTCATAGACGTTAAAACGTTAATTGAGGTCTTCGCTTACGTTCAGAAGCTCACTGAAGCTTAAACATTTTTAGGGCGGTTCAATTAAATTCAGTGCAATACAACAAGATTCATGAGAACTGCTAAAACTTTAGAGAAGTTTTGAGAATTTCTGAAAAGAACAAAGAACCTCAGAGCAGTTCCGTTAACATTAGAGAAGTCACATAAATTTTAAAGAAGTTTAGAGAACTTCAGCGAATTGTTAAAAGTTTAGAGGAGATCCATGATCATTGAAAAAAATTAGGAAACTTTAGAAAGTCCTAAAGTTTAGGGAAGTTTAAGAATTAGATGAGAAGTATTGTGAGTCTCAGGCTAGTTTCTCAAACTACAAAAGAACTTCAAGGCAGCTTCATTAACTTCAGGAAAAAAATGGGAACTTTCAAGTAGTTCTGAAAACCTCAAAATAGTCCATTCCATATTCTACGGAGATTTCCATTGAAATATTCCTCAAAACTTTGGTGAAGCTATTCAATTTTCTTTTAGTTTTCCTTGAAATTCTCCACAATAAGAAACCCTTTCGAAAGATTCTCCGAATATTCATTGAATTCATTTCAGATTTCCTTTTCAATCTCACTCCTTCCCTTGGAATTCTACTCACATTGAAAGTCTCATAAGAATTAATTGGTATTTCTTGAGCTTGAGCTTGAGCTTGAGCTTGAGCTTGAGCTTGAGCTTGAGCTTGAGCTTGAGCTTGAGCTTGAGCTTGAGCTTGATTGACCGCCCACGGTTGCTACTCTGTTATTGCCAGATCAGCTGTAATTACACAGAGAACCAATAGACGATGCTTGGGACTAGCAATCATCCGCAATGTGTAAAAACTGGTGATCTTAAATTAGGCAATACCAGCGCCGGCCGCGCCCGAACACAGGTCAAGAAAGGAATGGGAAGGATTGTGTTGACATGACACTCGCTTTGATGGAAGCCGAGAACACCTCTGCACTTCCACGAGGAATCACTGGGTTGTTGGATAAGAGGGTTGGGTTTGCAGCAGGGTTCGTTTTGGTAAACGATAAGCTGAATTGATGTCCTAACGATCATATAACGCGAAGGAGCTTGGGACTAAACCCACGGTCTTCTGCTCAGTAAGCAAAAACGTTTGCCACTAGGCAGACGAGCACCTTTTTAATCACCGAGTTGCTGTTATTACCATGTAGTCATATTAATAAATAAAACGATTGACGAATCTTGAATGTGGATGGGCCTGAGATTAGACTCATGATGTTCTGCTCAGTAAGCAAAAACGGTTGCCACCGAGCCTTTCATATCACATAATACCGTTGCTCAAATTTTTGTATCCATTCAAACCCGGAACCAACGACAACAACGAGTTTCGCAAAACACACGATACACAAGCGATTTTACCATAAATCTCTTTGATATGTAAAGACCTGGGACCGCATTTTTCTGCTCAGTAAGCAGGCCACTGTAACCGACGATCTTTCAAATCCGAAAACTAAAAACTACGAAAAAATACTTAGGCCTTCATTAAGTTCCACTTTCACGCGACGTTCAATGTTTCAATTTGCTCTTTACGTATTGTTCAGGCTATAAATAGGCTCTTTTCAAAAGTTACGCGAGAAATACGCACAATCGTCGCCTACCTCGCAGAACTGGTTCCAAACGACAACAAAGGCATAAGCAACGATGGATTGTTGAACTTTGCTGGTTGGTGTAGTGCTGTTGCGGCATTCTATCGACCCTGTTCCATGACCTACAACCTAAGAATTAATTGGCATTTCTCCTCACAAATTACTTCGATTTCTTCTGATAATTTGTTTGGCAAACTCTCCCGAATTCATTTTCCGAATTCCTGTGAAGATGTCCTGGAGTTATTCTCAGATTTACTTGTAATCCTCCTTTAGTATTAAAGGGTGATACGGTCAAAATTTGGTCAAGGGAAAACGCGTGTAAATCGGTGAAATCGTTTATTTAAAAAATCAAATTAAATTTCTTTTTCAAGTTCAATTAGTATAAAATTCAGGAAAAATATTCAGTTAGGCTTCCGCTTTTCCAAATCCGAATTGCCGGGCCTTACGCTTGACCCCTGCCATCAGATTTTGTACAGCCACCTTGTCCACCTTCTTCGCCGCAGAAAGCCAGTTTGCCTTGAACTGCTGCTCGCCCTTAGCAGTTTTTTTGGTCTTCTTTAGGTTCCGCTTGACAATAGCCCAGTATTTCTCAATTGGGCGGAGCTCTGGCGTGTTGGGAGGGTTCTTATCCTTGGGAACCACCTGCACGTTGTTGGCGGCGTACCACTCCATGGCCTTTTTTCCGTAATGGCAAGATGCCAAATCCGGCCAAAACAGTACGGAACAACCGTGTTTCTTCAGGAAAGGCAGCAGACGTTTATTCAAACACTCTTTCACGTAAATTTCTTGGTTGACAGTCCCGGAAGCTATGAAAATGCTGCTTTTCAAGCCACAGGTACAGATGGCTTGCCAAACCAGATATTTCTTTGCGAACTTTGACAGTTTAATGTGCTTGAAAACATCTGCTACCTTTCCCCTTCCTTTTGCCGTATAAAACTCCTGTCCCGGAAGCTGCTTGTAGTCGGCTTTGACGTAGGTTTCGTCGTCCATTACCACGCAGTCAAACTTCGTCAGCATCGTCGTGTACAGCCTCCGTGATCGCGCTTTGGCCGTCGTATTTTGTTTATCATCGCAATTTGGAGTCACTACCTTCTTGTAAGTCGATAGTCCGGCTCGTTTTTTGGCTCGATGCACGGTTGTAGACGATACACCCAGCTTATTTGCGGCATCTCGGAGAGAGAGGTTAGGGTTTCGCTTGAAACTACCGGCAACTCTCTTTGTCGTCTCAGCGGCTTCCGGTTTTCGATTTCCCCCCGATCCAGACTTCCTGGCTGTCGACAAACGTTCCCCAAACACTTTAATTACATTTGTAACGGTTGATTTGGCAACTTTTAGCGATTTTGCCAACTATGCGTGCGAGTAGCTTTGATTTTCGCGATGCGCGAGCAAAATTTTGATACGCTGCTCTTCTTGCTTGGACGGCATTTTGACAACTGAAGAGTGAACTCCAAAATCAAAATAGGAGCAACATTTTACACACACACACCTTCAAAATGAGGGGTGTTCAGGTTTTTTAAATGCAAAATTGAAAGAAATACGTCAAGTTGATATTGACCAAATTTTGACCGTATAACCCATTATCAAAAAAAAATCCAAGGACTTATGCTCCGGATTCGTTTTCTCCCACAAACTTTATGAAATTATGCTCAGAATGCCCTTGGAATTTTCCTCTGAAGCTCCTCAGAAATTCCTAAGAGTTTTCATTATAATTTACTTTTAGGTCCCTTTTTAGTCACTGTTTTTACAAATATAAGTTACTATTTGGTCACTTATTTCATCAAAATGGTCACTAAAATGACTATTTATAACAGCAGTGATTGCTACCAGCCCTGAATGTACAGAACCGTAAATAATCATCCAGTGGTATACATTACAAGAAAGTATATAATGAATCATTTTTGTAATTATAGACAAATAACAGACTCACCTCTAATCAAAAAATGGCATTCGCGAATTTGATACCCGAAGAAAACCCAAAAGCTAAAACATGACGAACGATTGAAGTTTATTAGATCCAATAGCATAGAATAGACGATGTGATTTTTTTTAAATTTAGGGATTAGTTTTCATGGCAAATTCGAATGGAATTATATTCAATATAGGACACACGAATCATGTAAAAAATTAGACTACCATGACTCTTATATTATTAAGAATGATCAATGCCTTCGAATCGAACATATTTCAACAGACATGAATTATTAAAATTTAATTCTAGATAAACATTTCAAAAGGTCCTATCTGCTTTGATTGATTCTCTTCATCGACTTTCTCTTTCGTTGATAACTCAGAAGCAAAACATTTTCCTGTTGTTTTTGACGTTTTGGACGATAAATAAGAACCTCCTTTATCAAACTATCTGGTTAAAATAGCACGAACTCTGTTTGCATAGCAGTGGTTATCAAAATAGAAAGTCGATGAAGAGAATCGATCAAAGCAGATAGGACAATTTGAAATGTTCATCGAGAATTTGTTGGGAGAGAACTGATAGTTAATGAGATTTATGACAATATATATTTAAATATGAGCTAAGAAATTCATTGATATCAGTAAATGTTGTAAAATATAACTGTAATAAATCATAATTGTCTTTGTGATGTTCATAACAAAAAACAACAAGCATCCTGATTGACTCATAAGAAAAAAATAGATATAAGTGATTTTTATAAATATCTTATTTTGTTTATAATTATATTTTTTAGAAATATCAAAATAATATCAAAATATGAATTCAACCGAAATAAAAAAAACATATCAAAATATGTTATGAACATGTTTAAAAAAAAACATAATTTGTAAAAAAAAAATTTAGTATTTTGATGTCCGACTTTGTTCGGGTATTGTTTATTTTGAATCATGGTGAGGGAAGTGCACCAGTTATGGTACTATTTGAAATTTGCTTCAGTTTCGGCATATACCAGAATTTTAGGGACGCACATTTTTGCCTGTGGACTTGGAGACGTACTTCAAGTCCCCCGTACATCGTACGGGTTAGGCAAAAAAGTGCGTCTATCTTTAAAAACTGTCGCATTAATGGCCCTTCGCTCATTTTCAACTTCTATTCAATTTTCATACTGCCATACTCTAACGGAACTATCCACCTACCCTCTTCTAAAGATCATTCTCTAGCTAATAAATCATCACACTAAAGCTTCATGTTAGCATTTCCAACCAACTCTGAAAATCGTTTACTTCGCGTATGAAGTAACATAAAAACACTTTGAATGAAAACAAAAATCATATTAAAAATTCGTCTAGTGGTAGCAAAATTATAACAGCTCTTTATTTGATTATATAAAAAAATTATTACAAAATTAGATATAATCCATCGCATTCAAAAATATACAGATATAACAACAGTTGTTATAAATAAGATATAAAATTTGCCATATTTCTGGCAATGGTTATGTCATTTATTTTTCACTTTTTTTTTAATCTAAGTCAAACAATTAATTGGAATTCATCAACATTAGGTGATTTTAATTAATTAGGAGTCATTTTCCTGGCTTCTTTTTCCATAATATGCCAGAATTCAATTCAATGTGTGGTGCTTCATCAGCCAAAGATTTTTCAGCAGCTGGTTTGTCTCCCCGATAAATACGGAGTTCCAACAACCGATCTGAGAGAAAAAAAATGTTGTTTTAGTAATTCTGAACAAATGAATGGCTTGGTTGCCGTCGTTCGTGGTCTTTCTTTTGGATTGTTAGAGGATCTTCCATCAAATCATGAGATTTCTATGGTGATGGAATTTCATTCATCATCTGGTTCTGATGACGAATCAAAAAAATCGAAAGATTTTATATAAGCAGAATTCTTCGAAGGATACGATGAACGATGTTCCAGATCGGTATTTATTATCTTAATAATTCAAGTTGGACAAGACTGAGAACATCCTATCTTTTTTCAGGAGCCTTCGAGCTACGATCAATCGGCAAAATTTCATGGCAACATTCGTGTCAAAGACATAATGTTTATGGTAATGAATTTTTATATAAGGCACAAGCTTACCCAAGGAGTTTTGGAAGACTTTATAAAAATGTTGAATGTTTTCACGATAGGCAAAACTTTTCCCGAAAGCTTTATCACTTTTACTAATGCTTTCCCAGCTCCGAAAGGGTTTATTTTTGTGTGAATTGTCATGATGGGTATGTCGTCTTCTTGTTCAATAATGACAGCACACTAAAAACCTATTTTATTTTAAGATATGAAGCTACTCCACAACCTGAACCTCTATGCCGTGTGGAACACTGTTGATCAATTTAAATGGAATTTTTGGTTACTTTTCCCATAGAGCAGCAAATCAGGTAATCTAAGCCATTTATGATTTAAACAATCTGTTTTTTCAACAATCATTCGAAAATTTTATCATTTCTTTTTATTTATACACAGATGCCTCTAATGATCGTCACTTAGAAACAGAAAGTAGTGGATAAACTTATATTTTGGAATCATTAATACATATTTTATGCATTGATAGTAATTAAAACTGACTTTGTTATAATTCTGATATGATGAGAAACTTCGCACAAACCCCTTTTCACAAATATATCAAAATATAACACACGTTGATATAAATATCAAACATTGATATAGTTTTGTTATGCTCTTCTGATCGGGTTATCTGATTGAACAGTTGATCAGTAGAAGATTTTTTGAATAATTAATCAATCTGAAAAAAAAAAATATCCAAGGGGCTTTGAAATTCTCCAGTGATCGTCTCTAAATTTGCATTAATTTCAAAAAATTGGGAGCACTTTCAAGAAGTACCATGAACCGTGGGATAACTGTGGGAGCTTAAGGGAAGTTTCGTGAACTTTAGGGAAGGTAAGAGAACTATAATTTATTGAGAAGTTAAGAGAACTTCTGGGAGTAAAGATATCTTTAGGGAAGTCGCGACTATCGGGAAAGTTTAAAGATCTTTAAGAGAATATTCAGACAACTTCTTACATTTTAGAAAAATGTTGAAACTTCATCGAGGATCTAGAGTAGTTTCTATGAGACCTTCAGAGTATTTCTGTGGAGAACTTAGTTCTGAGCAGAACTTAGTTCTGATGAGAACTTATTTCTGAGGAGAACATAGTTCTGAGGAGAACTTAGTTCTGAGGAGAACTTAGTTCTGAGAAGAACTTAGTTCTGAGGAGAACTTAGTTCTGAGGAGAACTTAGTTCTGAGGAGAACTTAGTTCTTAGGAGAACATAGTTCTGAGGAGAACTTAGTTCTGAGGAGAACTTATTTCTGAGGAGAACTTAGTTCTGAGGAGAACTTAGTTCTGAGGAGAACTTAGTTCTGAGGAGAACTTAGTTCTGAGGAGAACTTAGTTCTGAGGAGAACTTAGTTCTGAGGAGATCTTAGTTCTGAGGAGAACTTAGTTCTGAGGAGAACTTAGTTCTGAGGAGAACTTAGTTCTGAGGAGAACTTAGTTCTGAGGAAAACTTAGTTCTGAGGAGAACTTAGTTCTGAGGAGAACTTAGTTCTGATGAGAATTTCAGAGTAGTTCTGAGGAGAGCTTCAGAGTATTTCTGAGGAGAACTTCAAATTAGTTCTGAGGAGAACTTCAGAGTAGTTCTGAGGAGAACATCAGAGTAGTTCTGAGGAGAAGTTCAAAGTAGTTCTGAGGAGAACTTCAGAGTATTTATGTGGAGAATTTCAGAGTAGTTCTGAGGAGAATTTTAAAGTAATACTGATGAGAATTTCAGAGTATTTATGTGGAGAGTTTCAGAGTAAGTCTGAGTAGTACTTCAGAGTAGTTCGGAACAGGGTTGCTTCCACTCACTTGCTATAAAAAATATTTTTCCGAATTATGAAATCATTAGATGATATAATGATATGTTGTACTTGCAAGTAACACGAAGAGGGTGTAAAGTGTGTGTTTGACTTGTAAAACCTGTCAATTTCACTTTCAGAGCGTCACAATCAGCGATCTTATGATTTGTGAGCGTTCACTAAGAGTGAGCACTCACGAATCGTAAAATTGCTGATTGTGACAAACTGAATGCAATATTGACAAGTTGTATGTGTCAAACACATACTTCACGACTTCTTCTTGTAACTAACAAGTACTAATTGCCATTATAATATCTAATGATTTCATAATTCCGAAAAACAATTCATAATAGCAAGTGAGTGGAAGCAACCCTGGTTCTGAGGAGACCTTTAGAGTAGTTCTGTGGAGAAGTTCAGAGTTGTTCTGAGGAGAACTTTAAAGTAATTCTGAGGATAACTTCAAAGTAGTTCTATGGAGACTTTCAGAGCAGTTCTGAGGAGACATTAAAAGTAGTTCGGAAGAGAATTTCAAGGAAGTTCCGAGAACTCCAGAGAACTTCCATTGGCTTTAGGAAAATTTCGGGAAATTTATGAAAACTCACCGGGAGCACCCGGAACACGTCTGGCCAGCGTGGTCCTAAGTACTTAATATGGCCACCAATGATCTTATTTATGTGTCGCATGAGGGTGTAGGTTCAAGAAAAATGTGACCACTTCCCCGGGGGTACCCGAAACATGTCCGGATCTGGCTAACGTGCTCTTCAGTACTTAATATGACCATCAATGATCTTACTAGTTTGTATGTTTGTATTCGAGTATGTTTGAATTCTGATGTAGTTTGATGCGTTGCATGAGAGTGTTGGTTCAAGTATAATCCAACCAGTTCCGGATCTGGCTAACATGGTCTTCAGTACTTAATATGGCCACCAATGATCATATTTTTGAATTCTCATGTAATTTGATGTGTCGCATGGAGGTTTTGGTTCAAGCAGAATATAACCACAAGTTGCAATTTCCAAACCTACGACTGGATGCCTTCCTTCAAATAACAACTGAAGTGCGGTAAAAATCGGTAGAACTGTTTCAAACACACAGTTGGTACTTGAGCGGGTCGGTTTTCATCTCTTTTTGCCAGTGGTGGCGGGGGGACACACCCCTCACCATCCCTCTCCAAAGGGGGAGTTTGGTAAAGAGAGATGAAAAAACCGATTTGTACCTTCCTTAAAAGTTGTCCTAGCTCGCTATTCTAATATCTATATGCAATCTTCACACTGCCGTACTCTAACGGAACTTTCAACTCTATGCTTTCATCTACTCCATCTATCGTATAAAAATTACCACTACAGTCTGTTATTTGAAATTAGCATCTTCAAATAGTGTGCTTGTTGTGATTTGCCCTTCCATAGCGTAAGGCGATTTCACCATTTTTCGATGAATACACAGTTTCGTAGATTGTGTAGCTGAATGTTTATCGTGTCCGCGAGTTTAAGTTTCACTTTATTTTCGAGGAATTTTTGAACTTCTCCCGCGTCCGGCGTTTCGGAAGTACACTGAAATCGATGACTAGAGTGTTTTTTCGTAAAACACCCATGTCCGTCGACGTTCGATTTTGTAACCGTAAGGAACGAATTTGTTACACGTCCGATGCAAACCAGCGATGGGGGACAACTGACATATCAACATTTAAAATATCCGCACCGTAGAGCCACACTCTGTGTTTTCACTGAAGGTACACATGAGAGCGCTCTCGA
Source organism: Ochlerotatus camptorhynchus (assembly GCF_037179485.1). Classification (NCBI taxonomy): domain Eukaryota; kingdom Metazoa; phylum Arthropoda; class Insecta; order Diptera; family Culicidae; genus Ochlerotatus; species Ochlerotatus camptorhynchus. Next base: position 4,314,473 of record NW_027040766.1, on the reverse strand, counting down.
GTGTAGCTTCAGTGAAATCACAGAGTGTGGCTCTATGGTGCAGAAATTTTGAATTTTAATAAGGAGATTAATAGCACTAAACTATCTATTTTAAGATGGCTTAGCTGAAAATTCAATTGGATTTAACTCAAGTATTCAATATTAAAAAGTAATGAAAAAGTCCCAAAAGAGCGGTCCATCACTACTCGAGGGTACCCAGAACATGTCCGGATGCATGATTCTGACTACTTACTACGACCTTGGATGCTTATTTGTCGTCCCCCATTAATTCATTGGGTAGGTATGGGAGCATCAGGGCGCCCGATTGTAGCGATTTGGATGGGGAAAGAGGAATTTCCTTGTTGTCAACATTTCGTGCATTAAAGGTGGGATCTTCTCCCCACTCATTGGAACATCCCTTCGTATGATGGCTTGTTCTGTATCGGGTTGGAACACGTTTATCATTGGAATGAGATTCTTCTTGCTCCCGTGGATCATGCTTGAGTGTCTCTGCTTACGGGTTCACCCTCCGTTTTTGGTCCTTCATACAATGGTAAATTGAAAGCAACCAGGTATCGTACTTGATCATGTCATATGAGGTGGACAACAATGAGTAGTATCCTTTGCACACATACATACATATATACATACATACATACAAAAATTTATTAAATATTATTGTTTGATTAAAGTTGCAAAAGCAAGAGCTTCTAGGAGTAGGAAAAGGTAGTAGTTCTTGTATTCAAGCTTGAAGGTAAAAGCCGTATCTGATGTGGGTGTCCCAATTTGGAGCTCTTTCTCACAAAAAAAGACTGGGCAGGTGAATCCGCAGGTGAACAAACTTTCGTCTATAAATTTATTTTTTAAATAGGAGCAATATGCATTATTCACCCCCTAGCTACGTCCTTGAATCTGTTGACACGTGAGGTACAGCATAACAGCTTTTATCACTTTTCTACCAATGATTAGCTTACTTCTCAAATCATAACTGTTTCGGTCTTTGAGTGAATTTTACAATAAACTATAGTGAACAAGCTACTTTTTCCACGATCATATTTTTGTACAAAGCATTTTTTATATTATTTTTCTATGATAAGTTTTATTTGTTGAATGTAAGCCGTTTCAACTCATTCCTAAGTAGAGCTGGAATTAGGGCGTAACAGCTTCTTTTGTAAGCAATGGCTTCTCTCGATGTTTTCTCGAAAGTCATCGCCCTCCCTGGCAAATCGAGATCACCATCAAGTAGAGGAAGACTTCTCCTACCCGGTGGATATGTTGGTATGTGTAGGTGTCTTGAATTCCTAGAAATCAATGAAAAAAGTCATTGTTTACAAAGGCTGTTACGCCCTACTTCCAGCACTATCTAGATTTGTTAACACTAACTCCACAGGAAAACAGACATAATACATCGAATATGTTATGTTACTTTTAAGTCACTAATACACTATCGCCATCTGTTGAGCTAGTATACGGGCAATATGCAAAAACATATAGCGGTAGTTTGTAAACGTTAAACGCAAGGGAATTGACTATACGTGCCACAGGCGACGGTACTACCAACTAAGACAAATTTTAAGTGACCGATAAATGCGTGTTCGATTAAAAACATGCAAGAGTTATGTATGTTTGTCTGTTCTAATGTATATGCGTTGATTTATTACGGGTACCACATACGTGTCGTACAAAACTGATCGAAAATTTTACATTTTCAGTCGCATTACAAATCGGAAAAAAATCTAGGGATTTTCTTCAGACCGATTTGTTCTTCTTCTGAAATGGTATGCATGTCTTTTTTTTTGTAGTGATCACAGTGGCAGCATACACTTGCTTAAACTCTACACTGGACCCCTTTTATTGAAAAATTTTGCTTCTTTGGTCACTGTTGTTTATGTGTTGATCCAAATAATTTTGATAATATAATTGCGCATTCTTGTTTTTTTTAAAAGATTGATTTTTGTCCCAGTCTTGTCTTCTGTCGTCACTTATTTCGTCATTTTGTCTTGTGTATTAACTCCAACTTGTCTTGTGTATTGTGTCAACTTGTGTAAATTGTCCTTTACCATCTGTTTTAAACTCGTTCTGTTACTCTGTCATGACTAATTTCATTGATATATATATAAATAGTAATATAGCCATTGTCGTGACCGGACCGAGGTTTCCAGCCTCGGCCACGGCAACACGAATTAGCGATGCAGCTCCTACGGGTGCGGCTGCTTCTATTGCTGCTGCTGCTGTTTCTGCTGCTGAGATTTCTGTTGCTGCTGTTTATGCTGCTGCTGGTGGTCCGTCACCTCCAAAATTCGTTACAAGAATGACTTCAACGAGACTTTTTTTTTTTTGACTTAAATGATCTATATTTCTTGAATTTGTGTGGTTTACATGTATAACTTATCAAGTGACACAGATGCGTCTTTTCAATTTTAGTTCCTGTGAAATTTCAATTATTATTAATTACAGTTCCTAGTCCTATCAGGCCTGTTTTAGAGAATGACCACCTTGGTGGGATTGGTTTGTTTGAAAATTTGAAAAAGGAGACTACTTATAACTACTATTTACAACTACAACTAACCTACAACTACTATGTACACCTAACCTACTATATACAAATTGCTTATCAAAGCATGTTCTGATAAATTACATTTTTGTGCAAATTTAGTCTTAATTTCGTTAATTTTGGAATCTATTTTGGCAATGCCTGCCTCTTCATGTAAATTTGTTATTCTAGTGTCGAAAGGACGATCAAGAACCATCCTCAGCACTCTATTCTGAGCGACCTGAATTTTGTTCCTGTGAGTCTGTGCACATGATTCCCACACCGGAGCTGCGTAGAGGATCGCAGGTGCTATGATTTGTTTGTAGACGGCCAGTTTGTTCACCCTTAGAGGCGGGATCTGCGGCAAATCAGCGGAAACAGACACCTAACCAAGGTAGAACACTTGACTACAGTTTTCTCTACATGCGAACGGAAGAGGAGCTTTTCATCTAACAACATCCCGAGATAGGTTACTTCGGCGGACCACTCAACCCTTGTGCCATCCATGATTACAGTACAAGATGGAGCCGGTTTCAATTTGGGCGATTGCCGATGGAGGAACATGATCGCTTGTGTTTTGGTGGCATTGATTTTGATTTTCCACGTGGTGGCATAATCAGCAAAGGCGTTAAGGCATCGTTGAAGTTTGTTCGTTATTTCGCGAGGCATCCTTCCTTTGACGGCTATTGCGGTATCATCTGCGAACAGGAAAAACACGCAACCGTCACCGAGGGGAGGAATGTCGGAAGTGTAAATGCTGTAAAGCAAGGGGCCCAGCAGACTACCTTGCGGGACTCCTGCTGGGATCGAAAACGTGTCTGAGCGACAACCATTCAACGATACCTTAAACGACCTTTGCTGGACGTAGTTACGGGTGATTTTAACCAGATTTAATGGAAAGTTGAAGTTACAAAGCTTGTACACAAGTCCATCATGCCAAACATTGTCAAACGCCTTTTCAACGTCTAACAAGGATACAGCTTTGTTACTTCGGATGTTATTCATCACCCGTACTAGCTGATGATTGGTGGAGTGCCCCTTTCTGAATCCAAACTGTTCCGGAAGGAGAATGTTGCTTTCCTCGACAAACTTGAGCAAACGATTGAGAATGAGTTTCTCGAACAATTTGCTCAGCGCTGGAAGGAGGCTGATAGGTCTGTAGCTTGAAGACAATGTTGGATCCTTACCGGGTTTGCGGATCGGTATGATTTTTGCTACTTTCCAGATGCTTGGAAAGTAGTGCAGTTCCAAACATCTGTTGAAGATAGCGGTTAGAAGAGACTGCACTTTCATGCTGAGTCTCTTCAAGATCAAGTTGAATATACCGTCAAACCCGGGAGCCTTCATGTTCTTGGTGCATTTCAGCGCTGAGCAAATTTGTTGTACTGTAATCATATCCGCCGGAGGCACGACACAAGGGGAGGTATCTAGGTTTTGAACGCATTGCGCAACCTGATCATCGAGCGGACTTTGGATAGTCGAGCCAAGCAAATGCGATGAAGCGACATGCTTGCCGATCGCATTTGCTTTCTCCTGTGGGGTAATTAAAAGCCGATCGTCATCATTTTCGACTTTGAGAGGTGGAACGGGTTTGGGATGATTTTTCAGGACCTTGGCTACCTTCCAGAATGGTCTGGAGCGGTCATCCAGATTCTGGACAACACGCCCGAAACTTTCATTTCGGAGTGAGTCCATTCTGGAAGCAATCTGCCTATTCAGATCGGCCATTTCACGTTTTTTGCCCAGATCTCCAGTCCTCTGAAACTGGCGTCTACGAACATTTCTCAACCGAATCAGTAATTGGGTGTGGGAATCAATAGCAACAAACTTACCCCTCACAGGAACTTGTCGAACGTATGCCTCGTCAGCCATGGATATGGCCTGTTGGAGCCCTTCCAACGTCCGGTCGATGTCATCTACGGTGTTGAGTAGTGGATTTTCATCGATGTTGCTGTCCACCATTTGTCCGTAGTGCACCCAGTTGACATGGTGGTAGTCTTTACGCAGGCAGCTTCTAGCAGGAACCACATTGACACCGACTTCAGTCACCACCGGTTGGTGGTCGGAGCTGAGATCGTTGTGCGCCTCCGGCTTGGATAGTCCGATGTTTGACAGGAAAAAGTCCAGCGTGGAGGGATTTCCCGCCGGAGAGATGAATGTTGGTTCGTCCGGAAATTGCACAGTGTACAATCCATGTTGTGCGTGGTCGAACAATAGACATCCGTTCCGGTTCCTCTGATAGTTCCTCCAAGCTTCATGGCGGGCGTTCAGGTCGCCCCCAACGATGAATCGGGAGCTAGTACGGGTGATGGCGGTCAGGTCCTTCTTGAATTGGATTCCTAATCCGTAGCTTGCGGTACACTGGCGTGGGCAGTAAACAGCGATGAACCGGATGTTTCCAGTTGGTGATTCCACGTCCACACTAATGGCCTCGATGATAGAAGTGCGGATGTGGGGCAGAGTGCAAAACTTGATTCCCTTTCTGACGATGACCGCTACACCACCCCCCCTGGAGCTGGTGCGATCAAGCCGGATAATGTTGTGGTCAGGCAACCAGAAGCTGTCACCGGACTTTAGGTGGGTCTCGGTTAGAAGAACCACGTCGATGCTATGCTTGCGGAGGAAGTCGGCAAGCTCAATCTGTTTTGCTCTTACAGAGTAAGCGTTCCAAGTAGCGATGGTTAGCGGTTTAGACGCCATACTGGATGATGAACTTACCGAGCACTTGGATCTGTTCGGGCTTATTGCGGCACTTACGTAGAGCACCGGTCATGTTGACGAAAATTTCCACCAGTTCATCCGCTGAAAACAGATCGGGGTTGTTGTTTTGCGCTGGTGGTTGTCTCCAGAATCCAGGGGGGGATGGAGAGCTTTGGCCAGCAGAATCACCAGAAGTTGCTTGAGCGGAATGCACCCGCGAATTTGCTTGCCTTTGCTGAGGAGCACGAAGAGGCGGGAAATCCTCCATCCGAAATGCCGGGACTTTGTCCTTCTTGCGTCCTGGTTGGTTGTTAACTGCCGCCTGTTTTCGGATGCGTTTGAAGTCCTCGCGTTTGGAGCACTGTCTGTCGGAACCTTGGTGAGCACCACCACAGTTGGCGCATTTTAACGCCACGGCTTCATCCGCAGGGCAGTCGGAAATCGCGTGGTCTTGAGCGCAATTGCCGCAGCGTGGCTTAATGTTACAGTTGCGGGTGCCGTGTCCAAAGTTCAGACACCGTTGGCACTGAGTCACATCGCGATGGCCGCCACGGTATGGCTCCCAGCGGACGATGATGCAATTAATGGAGCGGATGGCTTTCAGCGCGCTGAGCGTCACCGTTCCCTTCTGGAAGTGTACCAGGAAAAGGCAATCCGGATACGCCTTCACATTCTCGTCTCTTCTTGTCATCCGATAGACGGCACTTGGGGCCAGCTTGTACCGGTCCCTGATTTCAGCTTCGATAAACTTCGGGTCGAAGTTTGGTAGGCCCCTGATGACGACCTTGAATGGTTTCTCACCGGGAATGTCGTGGGTGAAGAATTCCACCTTGGAAGTCCTCAGGTGGGCGACGACCAAGTCATACTCCGCTTTGGTACGGAGCACCACCTTGGTGCCGACTCTGCCCAACTTGTATTCGGCTTTAACGCCCAGCGTCGCTAGATCCGCGATGAGCTCATTAAGATGAGCATTTTTTACCACCAATGGAGGTAGCTTCACTTTTGCCGCACTCGGGCCGGCAGAATTTTCGTTGTCGATGGTGTCGCCGAAATCACCGATGTCGCTGGCGTTCGTTGCTGTGACGTCATCACGTCCACTCGCACCATCGGACTGGCCTTGGTTTTTCTTCCTCTTCTTGGATCGCTTCACCGTGGCGGAGGTGGTATTTCCAACATCGGTGGGAAGAGTAGCGTACCTATTTGAAATAGGTACACTCGTGCTACACTCACCACTGATCTTTTCCGCTTTCTCACGGAGCCTGCTCCGGGAGCGCTGTCTTCCCATCACACGATGCGACCGACACTACTGACGACGCGAATAAACGTTTGGAATAACTATCGAACAACTCGACAGAGCGAGCAAATACCGGACTGTACTGCTTGACGAACAAGCAGAGAATGTTTGATGACTTCAACGAGCTTAGGTACTTCATATTTATACCTGCTAAACTATCAAAATTCTCTAACCAATGAGATTCTGTTTACATACGAACTATCACGCTTCACGCTCACTTGATTCTACTCATTATTTATTCAACACTAACTCTATCTACTACATTATTCCCCTCTTCTACTCTCCTTAATTGAGGAAGGGGGGCATTATATCCACCCATTTGGGGCAATCTTATCTACCCTCTCGGGGGACTTTCATCTACCATCTCAGAGATATTTCATCCATCAGGTCATGGCAATTCCAACTATTTAAAAATTTCCTCAGTCCATCCATCAAGTCATGGCAATTCTAACTATTTCTAAATTTCTTCAGTCCATCCATCAGGTAATGGAAATTCTTATCTACCATCCGTTCCAGAATTACCAGGTCATAGTAATTCTATCTACCATCCATCAGTTCATGGTAATTCTTTCTACCATCCATCAGGTCATGGTAATTCTATCTACCATCCATCAGGTCATGGTAATTCTTTATACCATCCATCGGGTCATGGTCATTCTATCTACCATCCATCAGGTCATGGTAATTCCATCTACCATCCATCAGGTCATGGTAATTCTTTCTACCATCCATCAGGTCATGGTAATTCTATCTACCATCCATCAGGTCATGGTAATTATTTCTACCATCCATCAGGTCATGGTAATTCTATCTACCATCCATCAGGTCATGGCAATTTTTTTCAAAATAATTCTTCAGTTCTTTAGTCATTCCACTATACTTACACTATCGTACCAACTGCGCCATTGTCGTGACCGGACCGAGGTTTCCAGCCAATGAGGTACAGAGAGAAGTGAAGCAGATCGTGAAATATGGTTGTATTAGTAAACCAAAAAATCAACGTAAACGCAAGTAGTGACGTCACTAATTGCTTGTATCGTACAGGGGTTTTACTCACACAACTTAACCGATTGCTTCACCTCGGTAATCCAGCTCATTGGTTTCCAGCCTCGGCCACGGCAACACGAATTAGCGATGCAGCTCCTACGGGTGCGGCTGCTTCTATTGCTGCTGCTGCTGCTGTTTCTGCTGCTGAGGTTTCTGTTGCTGCTGTTTCTGCTGCTGCTGGTGGTCCGTCACCTCCAAAATTCGTTACAAGAATGACTTCAACGAGCTTAGGTACTTCATATTTATACCTGCTAAACTATCAAAATTCTCTAACCAATGAGATTCTGTTTACATACGAACTATCACGCTTCACGCTCACTTGATTCTACTCATTATTTATTCAACACTAACTCTATCTACTACATAGGATAATATGGTTATTTCTCGATTACTTTTGCAAAGGGACGTATCAGCTCCTGCAAACAATGCACCCGATCGCCGACCCGGCGCAACCGGCAGCCCGCACACGCGTACCAAAACCACCAGCAGGAAAGGAAAATTTCCTGATGGTAACGTGGGCGAGCCACCAGCTACGCCAAATCGACGATAAAATGCACTGCCCACAAAAGCCGACAAGTTATCGAGATTTCTACTAATTAATGAATTATTGACAATTACCTCTCACGATCCTTAGCTCCACTATGATTTTAACATACCACTATTTGATTATTTATCAAATACCTCTCCGAGTATATAACGCCCCGATGCCTTGTTGGTGTCTGGTCTCATTTGGATTGATATCCGAAGCGTTTATATTCCTTATCCTTAGTCCATTGAGTTATGTTATTTCTTTGAGTTCCAGCTTGTACGTGTCTCACGTCATATGATTCACCATTCATAAAGATAATGAGTTAAAAGGGAGTAAAACATACATAAAGGTAGATTAGTATTAGTTGTACTTGATCCAAACAATAGAAAGAAGCATAGATAACTTAGTTTGAAAATAAAACTAATATAGGGGAATTCACGTATTCTCGTCAGTCTAAGCAGCGTCCGAACTTCTATTAGCGATTTCTCAGCGTCACACACATACATGAGAGGTTTGTTTGTTGACATTTATCTGCTGCTTGCTGTTCTACCCATTCCAATCGACAGAATTGATCAAAACGGGTTGAACATGTTTTTACAACGCTCCAAACTTCTCAGGTGAGTGTGACTATTGTCGGCAGTCTCTTTTTCTTCGGCACCCTTTCCATTTGAACTGCGTGTTAACCAGCTGTTCTATTATCGGCAACTCGAAATCAGCCGTATTTTGTAGTGTGTATATTTAATTTAAAGAAAAATATGGCATAACAGGATTGCACAGTCGTAAAAATGTAATCTGATTGAAGCTGAAAAGTTAAGGAATCGGCTTAATACATTCGGCGAAGAGTTTTGATGGGAAAATACTGCGAAATTAACGTTTCAATTTCGGTTGCCGAAAACAGTCAATGGGTGCCGAAGCCATAATTTACCCTATAACTAAAAGTGCAATGGATAAGTGTTAGTTCCGGGATCATGTTAGTGTTAGTAGTTATGTTAGTTTTGATCCGTATTCAGCCCTGCCTGGAGGGGCCCAGCACTATTTGCAGCAATTGTGATAAGATTATGCGACACTGCTACTACTACTATGTTAGATGTATGACTTGTCAATTTTCGCTAGAGAAGAATACTGTTTTCTAACGCAACGCAATGTCTTTCAATAAATCACTCAATCAATTTGATTTTTGAAAATTTGCTCAAAATGGTTTAGTTAACACATCATACCTTACCGAAACTAAAGCACAACAATCCTAATTCTTATTTCGAACCTATCAACATATTTAACACATCTTTCCTAAAACTTCACTTATTCGTAAGCGCCTGATTGAAGATATGACTTTCGCTATTGACATTGCCTGTAATTAACAAGTACACTAAATAGGAAGATTTATTATACAACTTCAAAGACTAGTGGCCTCCCTAAGCGGACTCCCGCGTCTTATCTCTTATGTTAATTAACTTTCCGAATTCTCTAATTGAAGTTCATTTGATGATTATTTAGTCTTATTTAGCAAATAACTGAAATCTCTAATCTACCTACACAATCATAACCCATGCTTTTAAACTAAAATTTCACGTGTTTCAAGTACTTCTGGCTTTGACAGGTATTAATAATATCTTTGTTCGTCTCAGGTGACACCTTCAAGTGACTAAAATCAGACTTGGTAAAAACACCGCTCGGTGCGGCTCGGTGGCAACCTACTCATATATGCACAGCACTGGGTTTCTTCGATAAAGCACCCGGTGTCGGTGCAACATGTTGGCACGCCACCGAACCAAAAGAGAAACCCAAACGCGGTGCTACGGGCTTCGGCTCGCCACCGTGCGGCACGGAGCCAACGAACCGCTCATGATTTCGTATCGTTCGTTGTTGGTGATGCGCTATACTCGGTATCATTTGCTTTTTTATCAAAACTGAGTTTTTCAATGGAAGTGGTAGCAAGTAGCTCAAAGTTTAATTATACTCGATAAACTCAAGAAATTTGTTCTGAAATAGTTTAGAAAAATGGGCAAGTAGGTTTTCCCTTTACATAAGAATCCATGGTGCGAAGCAAACTTAAAACGCGTTCTTAATTGCGTCCGTCATTTCTCTCGACAGGAACAGGGTCCGTTCGGATACGGATGTGTTGGCCATTTTCGAAATGTTGAAAATTATGAATAACCGGGTGAAGCAAAATGTCTAGATCAACCATAGAAAAGGGCCCATCAGCATTTGTAAACAAATTGTTCTAAAGCCCTTTCCTAACACAGCAAAGGCCGCCTACGCAAACCAACACCATCATCGGATAAGGGAAAGTTTCCCCTACATGATATGGCATTGGTTTGCGTGGGTGGCCTTCGCTTAGTGAAGAAAGGTCTTTAGAACGGTTTGTTTACAAATGCTGAAGGGCCCTTTTCTATTGTTAATACAGAACTTTTTTGGTGCTCTGGTGCTAATTTTACCACTCATCATTCTCGTCTACGATTATGTTTGGTACATGTTGTGCCGCGCTGCGTAAACTAAAAAAAGTTTTCTAAATAAGAGGCTGTTCATAAGCTACGTAGACAGTTTAGAGGGGAGGGGGGTTGGTAATTATCCACGACCCATACACATTTTAAAATTTTTATATGGACAATTACCTACGCAGGAGAAGGGGGGGTCAAGAATCCAAAAAAAAAACTGTCTACGTAGTTAATGAACAGCCCCTAAAGTTATAGTGAAGCAAATTGTATTCGCCAGTGAAAATAAGAACAAAACAATTAACTTGTAATTGACGGAAAAAAAAGTATGGTTTTAAGGCAATTATATTTGCCGCATTAATGCTACATGGTGAAAATCGCTGTTGCATTAATTCGCATTGACGGCATTGGCTCTTCACAGTGTGATAGTTCCTTAGGTGCTGTTCATAAACTACGTAGACATGGGGGGGGGGGGGTTTGGCAATTGTCCTCGGTCCATACAAATTTTAAAATTTCAGGGGGGTCAAGAATCCCAAAAAACTGTATACGTAGTTAATGAACAGCCCCTTTGAGATTTTTCATTTGAGCGACAGAGTACGGAACAGCCCGCCATGCTTCACGCACACAATGACAGTTGTTTGTGGGGTTTTCCCATAGGAGTAAAGAGGTACAGTATCGCCGGAAAGGTCAATCAGAAAAGGAACGAAAAAAAACAGGTAGACTGCGATAATGGAAATAAAGGAGAAGAAGCACGGTATTCTGGCACCGGGCCCTGGCACGGATCCGCACGGAGCGCACCGAATAACCATAGCACGGCACCAAGCCGAATAAAACGGCTCCGCGTTCAGGTTTCTTGTTCGTATCGGTGGCGAGCCGACAAGAGGTACCGAAACCGAGTGCGTGTTAGCTTTGAACGGGGAGCAATATTCTTGCACGGCTCGCAGTGCCGGTGGGTGTTTTTCCTTGTCTGACTAAAATGCTTCACTTTGAAGTTAGTTTCCTAGCTAATTATTAAATTGTATATTGTATAGGGTAAATGTTCCAATTACGCTCTCACGTTTCCACTATGTCGCACCACAAAAATACATATGGGTATGTCACAATAGAAGCACACCACAATGGAAATCCCGAGTCATAGTTCAAACACTTATCCCAAATCAAAGTGAAGCACAATACCATGTACAAGAATGGTGTTTGACATTGTTTCCTGAGTAATACTTCAATGAAAACAACAATGGAAGCTTGTCACGCAAATATAAGTAGCACTGTTGGGCACTTTCTGAAATATTTCACTAGTATAATTCCCTTGCAAACCCAAATAATTCTATCTGCGTAAAAAAAAATAAGAGTGATTTGCGGCAAAACCCGCCAGCATCGCACCCAACGTCAGTGCCTATACGTAAGCGTACTACGACGCGGCTCTCAATCAAAGGAGTAACAAGTTTGATACTATCATTGCTAGACTAAATGTTTGGTTCTCCCATGCAGTGATTTATCAGAGAGGGTAAGCTTAGTAATCCCCATTGCCTGCCCATGGCGCCATTCTATCGCGGCATGAGCCAGCAACGCCGGCCATAAACCTACCGTCTCCAACACTCCACTTAAAAGCATGACATTAAGCCCGCCCACCAACATCAAGGTGCAAAAACTAGCCAAGGGAAGGGTTCTTCTGAAATCGTATGTATGTCATAATTAAAATGATAATCTTTAATTCACAGCTAGCTATACGATGATTTTTGGTTTAACCAGTCGCTATCCGCTCCAAATTCTGGCCTTTTGATTGAATCTCACCCGAAATGTCATCTATAAATTCAATGTCGAGCAATGTACAAAAACGCTTATCTTCAACATGATCTGATTGCTTCAAATTCGAATAACAGTAGTTTGTTCGATTCATGAGATAACTGAAACAAAACAGCAACAACAACAACAACAACAACAACAAACGATCGTGAGAAGAATCACGATGCGAAAACGTCTCGAAAGAGGTCAAATAATGCACGATGATGAGTTCGGCAAAGGGTACCTTCCTACGTAGCCACTGCACAACACGGGAAGCAGCAGCCAGCAGCGAGTCAAACCAACAAAAACGACACTCGCGGCGAACCTGGCGGTCTCCCAGCCCCTTGAGCGATTCTCCAAAGCGATACCCACTGCAGCCAGGCGAAATATATGGAAGTTGACTGATGTGGCGCGGTCGGTGTGTTGTGGCGGGCGGAGAAGCGAAACAAAACAAAAAATGCAGTAGCATTGAAAAGGTGCATCAAGGAGCGGAGCGAGAGACAATAAGGGAGAAAAGTGCTTTCTGCTCCGAACACACTCCAAAAAACGTTCTACGTCAAGTGATTGATACGAAGGACCTCACGCAAAACTGATCACCGCTGATTGGTCGTTTTGCGATGTGTTGTTATTGGAAATAAATTGGTTGCCCAGTTACCGTAGTTGTGTAATTGTAGCACCAGGGCAACCAGGTTCTCGTAAATAGAAGAACGGACCGGAGGCAAAAAAAGGCCAAAATGTGAAAAGCGCTTACTTTAATGGGAATTTGTGGTTTATGTTGTATGTCTTCCGAGTACTCGTGTTTTTAAACAGAAACAGCAAAACAACTCCCCACATCGTGACATTGAACGATAATCTGCTTAATCAGAGACAATAAGTTCCTTTTATTGCAAATCGAGCACCGAACGCCGCCAACGACTGATCAAAGTAGCAGCGAAACGAAATTCCGCCCGGCTCAATTTGCTGATAGCCGCAGAACGATAGTTCCTCAAATTAGCTTCGTTATTTACGCGAACAAATTCCAACTAACGAAAGCTCCTCGGTGCGGTAGTATGTACTACTGTACCATCAGCGTTTAATTTAAAAGTTGGTGGAACTAAATCATTTCCCGGAATCCCGGCTTCCAAGTGGATTAAACGATGTGCCGACACTTTTTGACCGGCAGCGGTTGGTTTGTCCATGTCCAGCGAGAGAGATAGCGAAAGAGAGCGAGTCCATCCAGTTAATGTCAATCAAAATCGACGTGAAGGCAACCGTTTATGGGCAGTCAAATCACACCACATCACATCACATCTCGGCGAGTTCGACGGATCATCAGCACCCCGTTAGTTGTTGTAAATATTCTACAACACTGACGAATCGTGCGTCTCCATGAGCGACGATAAAAACCGATTTTCTCATCGTAAAATGATCACTTGGTGCAAAGTTTTCCCCCTTGTGGAGGCTGCAGACCGAGCCAGGTTTATGACCGCTCACTGATGGCTTCTGAAAGCATTTAAAGTTCTAGTCGCGTCGCTTCCTGGCAGGAAGGAGTCCCAATAATGGAACGCTGTGTGAAAATTGGGTGCTTTTCTAATCGTCATCGTCGGCGTCGTCGTCGTCGTCGTCGTCGCCATCGCTAGGAGGAAATCGTGTTTGGTTTCTCGCGTAATGATGAGAGTTCGCGCCAAAATACATCGTAAAGTTGAATGTATTGCTCTATGGTAGCGTGACTCGGTTGCTGTTGGGGCCCTTTGGGGGATGCTGTCTAGCATTATGGGTTATAGCTCAGGATTTGCTGGGTGCTTTTATCTATGGTGTGAGAAAACTTCAATGGGTTGATTTTACGATTCGGGAACGTCGTGGCACGTTATGTGCTCACGAGGTTCTTGAAAAAGTTGACATTTTATCTGCTAGATTTATGTTTTCGATTTCGTAATTTATCGCAATTATCACTTGAGAACATTTTAATTCATTTGAAATCTCTCCGAAGCTGTCAAACTGAAAGTTTAATTAAAGTAAACATTTAAAGTTTCTCAATGAAGTTGATTTGGTGTCAAGAATAGTTTTAATTTTAAATCATGATTAGATTGATTGAGTGTCCCTGACATCCGTAGTGGCGCATAATCTGGATGTCAAGTCGACTGATGATGATGGTCCCGCTTCTTACGCCTACAAAGGTTTGAGCTATACGATTTGTGTATAAGATAATTTATTTAAAAACATTCAAACCAGGTTTGAGCATGAGCATGATTGACCGCCCAAGGGCTTTAATTACACAGAAAACCAACAGACGATGCTGGGACTATCAATCATCCTCAACGTGCAGTGAACAACGAAATCGCTCGTTTGTTCTACGAATTTATTCGTTGTTTTCTGCAACGAAATTGATTTGTACATTGTATGAAGCTAGTTTCGTTAGAACTGTCACACTCGCTATCGCTACCAGCGTTGCCAGATGGTTTTCTAGCTTATCTGTATCAAATGTTTTAAAAAACCGGTATTTATTGGTATTCACTATTTTAATAAATTTTATATTTTTGCCTTTTTGAAGGCGAAAATTCAAACTAAGAACGAAAAATGTGCTTTCCAGGTTCGAAGAAATTTCCGGGGAAAATTTGAATTAGTCTCTTAATGATACCGAAAAAACTTCCAGAGAAAGAATGAAAAAGATCTTGTGGAGGAAGTTTGCAGGAAATTCTAAGAAATGTCGGAGAAATATCCGATGGGGATCTTCCAAAACAAATATTGAGAAACTTCTGGCAAAACCTTTAGAAACTTTTTAAAATATTTGGATGACATACCCAGAGGAAACCAGAAAAGTTTTGGAAATCCGAAGCAATTCCAGGGGAAGTCTGAAGAAGCTCGGAAAAACCTTCCAATACAAGTCGGAAAAACCTACGGAGAGAGAAGCTTCCAGAGGACGAAAAAACTTCTGGGAGAACTCCGATAAAACTTTTATTGAACTTCCCGGAGACGCTGGACGCTGGACTTCCCGGAAACGTTTACGGAACAGTCGCACAGTCGTACTTCAAGGAGAAGCTGGGAAATCAACTGGAAGAAATAGATTTCTGCTTGGCACAACATTCCCTGAAGTTCCTTACATGTTCAAATGATCCAGCAATATTTCTGATATTCATAAAACATCCCTGAAACCCCCACAATGTCCCTGAAGTGTGTTGATGTTCTCAGAGCTTCCCTAAAGTTTACTCAATTCTTCTGAAGCAAATGGAACTGTCCTGAAAACCATGAAATTTCCATGAAGATCTTTGGATTTGTGAAGTTTCCAAAATATGTCAGATATTCCTTAAGTTCACTGGACTTTCCCAAAATTCCCGGGTTCTCGAATTTTAATAGCAGTTAATGAAACTGTCTTTAATATATCGGAACTATAAGGGTAGATCTTTAAACTTACCCAAAACTCTGAACTATCCTGAAGTTTCAGAACTTTTGAAAAGTTCCTACAGTTTTCCTGAAGCTATTGTAACTGCAATAAAAGTCTTGAAACATTCCTGCCGTTCCAGGGAAGTTGAAAAAAGTGACGGGAGAAGACGGAAGAACCTTTCGAGCAAAGTCAGAAGAAAATTCCAAGGGATATCTAAATAGCTTTCAGTTTAGCCAAAATTGAAACTTTATTGAAAATCTTTCACTCAGCAACGCTCACAAAACCATTACTATCCAGCAGATAGCTGAAATTCAAGCCGTAGAAATCGGACAGCTTATATGGCTTCTGGTGCGATGGTAGAATGGTAGAGACTCCATCCGTATCAGGAGCTGTGATTCAAAGTCTATATTCTACGGCAGCAAGTCACCGATAAAGAGGACTCGCTTCGGTTGAGTAGCTTTGAACCACTCCTGAAGACTGTCAAGCAGCCAACCGGTGGCACGTTTCAGCATCTCGATCATTTTTTCCGATGTGGTGATCATGGGGAATGATGCAGTAGGTAGCGTCCGCTATCTGGATGCCGTCCAGATCGCGGTCCAGGTCTTCCAGCCACTGTGAATTTGCTTCATTTTCGTCGAAGAAATTATCGTCAGGCTGTGGAACAGATAGAAAGAGATAAGGTCAATCAGCAATTGTCACACTTGTAAATTTTTCACCGAACTTAACTGACCGTGAACTGCTCGTTTCAAAGATAGTTCTTAAACAACTCGTTGACAGCGCATTAAACCTAAACGGTCATGTTGTTCCCCCTCAAACCATAGTCACACAACACCATTTTAGCCCGACAAGGACACCGCCGAATCGAAAAAACAACGATTTTTGCTACGAAGTACACAATTTCACTGAGTCGTGAACATTCATACTACGAACAAAAGCAATTAATGCAACAACGAATAGATTCGTAATGTTAACAAATAACGCTCGTATAAAAGCTAGTATAATCGAATGATTTTCGTAGGTGAACGTATAACGCGAAAGAGCTTGGGATTGAACCCTCGGTCTTCTGTTCAGTAACCAAAAACGTTTAGTTTTTGTTTGTCTTGTCCTCCGTCTCTATGAGTCTCATCGTCGCCCACTTTTCACCATAGCCGGTCGAACTCCAGACGAATCTAAATCCACACTACCGTTCATACTGGCGCTCTGATGTTACAACAAAACCCTACCCCCATGCTCCTCCCCTGATCCTATCCTTCAAAAATGTACCCCTCTAACCTCGGGTAAGCCGCGAGTATTCGGTCCAACTCCTACTAGATATAGAATTAAGTGAATTTTGTTACAAACAATGAACAATGAATTATTGGCTCCGTGAAGCTACTGGCGATTGAGCCTTCCAAATAAACGAACTAGATAAAAAACAAAAACGATTGCCATTCGGCAAACGAGCTCCTTTTCAATCATCGGGTTGCTGTTATTACCATGTAGCAAGGGGTAGGTCACTCCGCACACCAATCTTGGGTCATCTTTTTTTGTCAGTGTGCTGCAAGTGTGTCGCAAGCGTGTCGATTGTTGATTAACACCTTGAATGTTTTGGTTTGAAATCGAAATGATGTATTTGGTTGAGGATGATGCGGGAAGTGGCGGGTGTGCAAAATTTTGCTGTTTTGTGTTCATAGGATAATAAAAGTCCTGTGTTTTAGGGTTTTATAATACCCTCAAAGGCAGACCAGAAACCTAGCCTTTCGTGATGTTAAATGCAACGGTCTATCAGCTGCCGGAAAGAGTTGGAACCGGTGGGGAGCATTGATGGAGACTGACTATAGAGGATGATGAATATGACTTCTGTGGTTTGTTTTGTGTGCGTTGCAGCATAATTTGGATTAAGGGTACTAATGGGGTCTGATTCACTGCCTCTTTCTCTTGAGCCCACTCTAGAACCTACATTTCGTATTTAAATCTATAAGTGAACCGAGAAGTGAACTGCTGGTCTGAATTCTTCTAGTATATTCAATTAGAGGCAAACAGCCCGTTATGACATTTTGTCTGCAGTGCTCCCATTTTATGTACAACAATCTAATTCCTACGAGATTGTGCTGAAGGTGCGCCCAGTGTGCTGGGTGACTTATCCCTTGCCATGTAGTCATATTAACAAATAAAATGGTTGACGAATCTTGAATACGAATAGGCCTGAGATTAGACTCATGATGTTTTGCTCAGTAAGCAAAAACGGTTGCTCTAAGACCACCATCATATCGTTACTCAAGTTGTTGTAACCATTCAAACCCGGCACCGACAACGACGACAAGTTTTGGAAAATATAGGATGAAAAAGCGATTTAAGCATAAATCTCTTTAATATGAAAGGACCTGGGATCGCATTTTCTGCTCAGCAAGCAAGCCATCGCAACCGACGATCTTTCAAATCTAGAGATGGACGAACGCTCACGAACCGCTTATTTGATACGGTTCGAGAAAAAGAGCGAACGAACCACGGTTCTACAAAATTGAACCGCGGCTCTCAAACGAACCGTAGCTCTCAACCACAGCTCAAAATTGAACGGCGACTCACTATGAGAATGACGCACGAACCACGATTCAAGAGTCCCGGCTATAGAGTTCGCTACCAATGAGGTACATAGAGAGGTGGCGCAGATCGTGAAATAGGGTTGTATTAGTAAACCAAAAAATCAACGTAAACGCAAGTAGTGACGTCACTACTTGCGTGTACTTGCGTGTATCGTACAGTGGTTGTGTGAGTGATTGCTTCACCTCGGTAATCCAGCTCATTGGTTCGCTACCACCGTTAGTATTAGTAAGCAGTTTCACTAATAAAGGGTGATACGGTCAAAATTTGGTCAAGGGAAAACGCGTGTAAATCGGTGAAATCGTTTATTTAAAAAATCAAATTAAATTTCTTTTTCAAGTTCAATTAGTATAAAATTCAGGAAAAATATTCAGTTAGGCTTCCGCTTTTCCAAATCCGAATTGCTGGGCCTTACGCTTGACCCCTGCCATCAGATTTTGTACAGCCACCTTGTCCACCTTCTTCGCCGCAGAAAGCCAGTTTGCCTTGAACTGCTGCTCGCCCTTAGCAGTTTTTTTGGTCTTCTTTAGGTTCCGCTTGACAATAGCCCAGTATTTCTCAATTGGGCGGAGCTCTGGCGTGTTGGGATGGTTCTTGTCCTTGGGAACCACCTGCACGTTGTTGGCGGCGTACCACTCCATGGCCTTTTTACCGTAATGGCAAGATGCCAAATCCGGCCAAAACAGTACGGAACAACCGTGTTTCTTCAGGAAAGGCAGCAGACGTTTATTCAAACACTCTTTCACGTAAATTTCTTGGTTGACAGTCCCGGAAGCTATGAACATGCTGCTTTTCAAGCCACAGGTACAGATGGCTTGCCAAACCAGATATTTCTTTGCCGTATAAAACTCCTGTCCGGAAGCTGCTTGTAGTCGGCTTTGACGTAGGTTTCGTCGTCCATTACCACGCAGTCAAACTTCGTCAGCATCGTCGTGTACAGCCTCCGGGATCGCGCTTTGGCCGTCGTATTTTGTTTATCATCGCGATTTGGAGTCACTACCTTCTTGTAAGTCGATAGTCCGGCTCGTTTTTTGGCTCGATGCACGGTTGTAGACGATACACCCAGCTTATTTGCGGCATCTCGGAGAGAGAGGTTAGGGTTTCGCTTGAAACTACCGGCAACTCTCTTTGTCGTCTCAGCGGCTTCCGGTTTTCGATATCCCCCCGATCCAGACTTCCTGGCTGTCGACAAACGTTCCCCAAACACTTTAATTACATTTGTAACGGTTGATTTGGCAACTTTTAGCGATTTTGCCAACTTTGCGTGCGAGTAGCTCGGATTTTCGCGATGCGCGAGCAAAATTTTGATACGCTGCTCTTCTTGCTTGGACGGCATTTTGACAACTGAAGAGTGAATTCCAAAATCAAAATAGGAGCAACATTCTACACACACACCTTCAAAATGAGTGGTGTTCAGGTTTTTTAAATGCAAAATTGAAAGAAATACGTCAAGTTGATATTGACCAAATTTTGACCGTATCACCCTTTACATGCGTTTTACTGGTTGAAAATACAAAACTAACCGCTGTCAAGTCGAACACTTTGACAGCTGATTTCGTGGTTGAAAATAATAAACAAATCGATTTTACACGAATACACTAGCAAGGTTGTGTTAGTGAGATCTTGCGTCAAGCAGTCAATAGCAAATTAAGCCGCTGATGTCAAATTCAGATTTCCCATTCACTGATGTTCGATCTTTTCTTCAAGTGTCTCTCTCGTTTTTGCCACCCAGAAGAAAATATTCACTCATTCTGCAGGTACCTGTTTTCTGTTTATGTCTCTCTCTTTTCTCCTTTCGTTTTCACCCGTGGGAAGAAAAGAGCTGGACGAAAAAAGCGACACGAGATGAATGAATGCTGCTGTTTAAAATCTCGTTTGTTTGGTTTGCTTGTGCGAGTATTGACCTTTTTGACGTTTAATCATCTTTCTCTATCTAGCACACATGGATGAATGGACGGTTTGTTTTCCCACTAATCTGTTCCCTCTTGCTCGCACTCGTTCGTTTTAAATGGTACAGTAGTGTGCACCGATTAAACGTCAAAAAGCTCTATAGTCCATTCTATGTGCGCGAGTATTGATGGTCCGATAGCGAGGATAACAATAACAAACCAACATTTTTGGCTGGAGTGAAAGTGAGGATTACAAAGTTCGAACTTGAAAATGGGATTACGCAAGTGTGCGTGTTGTAAACGTCAGAATGGTCAATTGAAAATTGGGATGCGTAAGAGCAAATAGCGTTTTCTTTATTTCTACGCAATCGAAAGTGTAAGAATCGTTTTTAACAATAATTTGCTATTTTAATCATTGTCCTCTTCCTTAGTGCCATGTCAATAATGAGTACAACTGCGATTTGGTATCATTTTGTTCGGAAAGACAACGGCAATGAGAAGTTTACAGGAACATCATCGAAAATTCATCATCTGTACCATCGCCCTACATCTGTACCATTGTGCGTCCAAAAACGACTGAGGGTTAATAACGAATTTTGTTAAGATTACCAAGCCAATGTCTGTCCAAAAAAGCAGATCATTTGACATTCAATTGCTCAAAATGATCTGCAAGGAATTTCACCTTTTCTCGCTAGTCGAAGACACAGAATTCAAAAAATTTGTAGGAATATTATGTCTTTCCTATAAACTTCCCAGCAGAAAAAAAATGAAGGTTCGACCAGCATGAATAAACAAGCTTTTACGCCTTAACTGCTCATTTTTTGACTCTAAAACGGTGCTCAAATCTGTTTTGTTGGAATGCTCGGAAATTCCCGGCAGACATACGGCGAGAAATATTTCTGTATGGATCACATCAGTCTTGAAGAAGTTTTCTATCAATTCCAAAGTAGCAGTTCTTGTAACTGATATTGCGTCAAATATGAAATCAACTGCCACACTTCTCGATGTACCTCATTTAGGGTGTTTTGCACATTCGCTCAACCTTGTCGTAGAAACTGCAATTTCAACATCTACGAAAGCTGTTGTTGATAAAAGCAAAGCAATCGTGCAATACTTCAAACAAAGTAGCCATGCTCTTAGCAAGCTCCATGAAATGCAGCAGAAACTAAACAAGCCGCAATTGAAGTTGAAACAAGACGTTCCAACTCGTTGGAATGCCACTTACGATATGTTGGATCGAATCCTACTAAATAGGGAGGCTGTCGTGTCTGCTTTGCCACTTTTGGAGTCTAACTTGTCCTTGGAATCTGACGATTGGATAGCAAACGAACATTCAGTTAAAATTCTCAAAGTATTCTACGGTGTAACGGTTGAAATATCCGGGGAGAAAATTGTATCGTTGTCTAAAACTGCTGTGCTTTCGCGATTAATGACCCGACATGTTCGACAGTAAATATCTGGAGCGGGAAAAAAGAATTCCGGAGATCATTGAAAATCTCTGTAATCAACTGACTGCGGGACTGGAGAAGCGTTTTTCCGGCCTAGAGTCAAACGAGCTGGTAGCGCAATCGATACTACTGGATCCTCGCTTCAAAAAGCGATGACAGATCACAGCAAATACAACTATGCATACCAGTCGTTGATAGAGAAGTTTAGAATGACAGACGTAAAACCGACGTCTTTGGTACAACCAGATAAAACGAGTAGTGATATGAAGCACAGTCATCTGTATGGGAGGAGTTTGACGAGCTGGTCGGGAAACTACAAGCCGCGCATCGTGTGAGATGTGATCCATCAGTAGCTGCAATCGTGGAGGTGGATAAGTACCTAGCCGAACCACACCTGCTGAGGATGAGTGACCCATTGTTATGGTAGGAAGAAAGGAAATCTATCTATCCTAGACTCTACCAAATGGTTTTGAAAAAGCTGTGCATTCCACTTCGGTTCCTTGTGAAAGGATTTTTTCAAAAGCAGGACAGATCTGCAGTGATAGACGCAGCAGACTAACATCAGGAAACATGGAGAAAATTATGTTCATAAATCAAAACTTGCATTGAAATACTATGTAACAGACATGTATTAGAGAAATCACATCAATAAACACACATGTGTGTTATTCTTTTCATTAAATACAGACTTAAACTTCATCTAAATTCTCTCTTCCTTTATTATGCGAACCGAATTTACTATTTATTTAAAAAGAGCCGGTGAGCCATTCAAATGAGCCGGTTCATTAAATTGAACACATGGTTCTGAGCTGCTCACTGTAATGAACCGTTTTACCCACCACTATTCAAATCCGAAACCTAAAAGCTACAAAAAAGTACTTAGGCCTTTATTAAGTTCCACTTTCACGCGACGTTCAATGTTTCGATGTGCTCTTTACGCATTGTTCAGGCTATCATAATAAGCTATGACCGACGTGACGATTGTTTCAGCCCTGGTTAAACAAGTTATTCAAATAAAATTACGTTCTCGAAAGCAGTCAATAATGTTTCGCAATTTTTCCTAAACATTCCGAAGCATTCCACCCAATTTCTATCTATTATGATTTTCTACAATATTAGCCAAGGATAAATCGTTATGTCTTTTCCCCCACAAGAGTCAACTATGTTTTTGCACACCTCACCGACAGTATCGTTTTTCTTATGTTCTATTTAAAATCGCAAAATAGATAACGTGCGATCGAGGCTATTCCATATTGATGGGTATTTGACAGTATTTCCCGCTTTTAATAAAACCAGAAACCGCCATCTTGGATTTAAAAATGGCGTTTGATATCAATTTCCAGACTCTAGACATCACCCCGATTCCACAAATACCCATATTGATGGGTACATGTTAGATATCAAACATCCCTACTCTAAACATAAACTGTTCGGAGTACGGATACTATCCGGAGAGAAAAATAATGGATTTATCCCTATCCACTTTTTTTCTATCCGGATAATTTTAAAACTTTTCTATTCGGAAAATTTAAGTTCGGATATTATCCGTTTTCAAATTATCCGCATAGGGATAGAGATAATATCCAATGATAGATTGGATAATGATTAGGGAAAATTTTGATGCCTGGTACAGAGTTCTATGCGAATTTTCATGGAAGTTAAAACAAAGACAAATGTTGCTTTCTTTGTGATTACTCGGCAATTTATGCTTAATTCAAATGCATATCACACAACCGAGATCATTTTCTGAAATCCGGGAAAAATTGGGAATTCAGAGCTTGGTTCATAAGTTATGAATTTTCAAGGTACGTGATGTCCGCGAAAATGCGAAAACTTCATCTAAAATTTTCCCGGAAAAGAAACCATGCCGATTTTTTTTTAATTTTATTTCATTCATATTACCATAACCTCACTAGTGCGCATAATATCATAAAATTCATAAAATCCCCTACTCAGTGAGTGAGTAAAATTTTCCTCTACTTTCCAGGAAAAACCTCTTAAATATAAAGGAAATCGAGAGACTTTTCGCTTAATCTATTAGTATACTCCTACACTGAATAAATTGCCGAAGATTCGAGAAGAATCGGTAGAATTTCGACTCAAGTGCAATTTTTGAAAACGGCACTGATTTGATCATATGTCATTCCAATGTCAAGGAATGTGGAAAAATCTGCATTAAAACGGAAAATTAAATCGTTTTTCAACAACAACAACTGCCTTAATCGTTGAAAAAATGTTTTTTGAACAGTTAATATTTTCTAAGAATCCCGATATAACGTAAAATTTACGTGTTCTCGTCAATCTAAGCAGCGTCCACTCTTCGGTTAGCATTTTCTCAGCGTCACATACACATATAACGTGTTTGCTTGTTTACATTTATGTGCTAAAGCTCGATTCAAAGTAAATCTGGACGCACGGTTTAATACACCACCGCGCCCCTGGTGGTTGGAACAAAAAACGTTTGACAGGCATTTGTTGATGTTTCATTGACGAAGAAATTGGTGAAAAGTTTTCTCGATTGATCGACGCATCCCGAAATTACGGATCATGGAACTTGAGAAAAGAAAATTAATTGTGCACAAACATCTAGAAAACTCAAAAATAGCAAAAGTGTTAAAATTCCCAAAGTCAACGGTGAGTCTTGTAATCAAACGTTACAAGAATACTCTGAGTGGGGATAGAGCACAGCGCATCTATCTTAAAAGTGGCACTAGGGAGAAAGAGCTGAGGAGAAAGGTGTTGAGGTACGTGAAAAGCAACCCAGGTGTCTCCATACGCAAAGAAATACGATTCCAACTTTTCCACCGTGCGTAACATCCTTTCAAGAGAAGGATATAGGTCTTTTTGTGCCAGTAAACATCCGAATCGCTCCCTGAAACAAAATTTAGTGGCCAAAAAGCGAGCACGATTACTATACGAACGAGTTTTGACGAAATTTGATGGCTGTATTTTAATGGATGACGAAACATATGTCAAAATGGATTATAAAAAAATCCCCGGACGAAAATTTTACCTGGCAACTGGTCGTGGGGATGTCCCTTCCAAATATAAATTTGTTTTTGCTGATAGGTTTGCTCGGAAACTAATGATTTGGCAAGGAATCTGCAGTTGTGGCCTTAAAACCAAGGTTTTCATCACATCTCACACAATGACGTCGAAGGTTTACATTAAAGAGTGTCTGAAAAAGCGGATTTTACCCTTCATCCGGCAACACAAGACCAACGTTATGTTTTGGCCGGATCTAGCCAGCTGCCACTACTCTAAGGAGGTACTAGAATGGTATGCTGCAAACAATGTTAATTTCGTCGCCAAAGAGATTAATCCTCTGAATTGCCCAAGTCACTTCGCGAACACTTCGAGGATGCGGTAAATAAGTGACAAATGCACAACAAATGCGTGGAATAAGATTCCCGGTACAGTGTCACCAGCGACTGTGCAGATCATGATGGCATCGATCACAAGTAAAGTGCGACATATCGTTCGAAACGGTGAAATGTAATAACTTGCTATTTATCGTTTGAAAGCTGAATAAATACCCTTTTGTTGGACGTTCTGATCAACCGTGTATGTTGTTTAATTCTTGAGTTATGATCACTTGAATGCGTCCAAATTTACTTTGAATCGGGCTTTACTTACTTCTCTATTCATTCCAATCGACAGAATTGACCAAAACTGTTTGAAAGTGGTTTTACAACGTTCCAACTTCTCAGATCAGAGATGCCAGATTTTTTTCTATGCAATTCCGTAGACTTATTCAAATCTACGGATTTCTACGGATTTTTTTAGTCGAAGGTGATATTTTTTTTTTTAGTTCTAAGGTGATATTTTACGTTAAATGATAAATCGATGAAAGAACTTTTGAAAAAATACTAGGGACAGCCCTCTGGGGTTGTACGCAATGGTGACGTCGGACTACGTGGTATTATATAATAAATGTTATTTGTTAACTGCAGCAGGACTTGTGTTTTGTGTAGGAATAGAAATTTGAGCGGGGTTCTCTCTGTTTATACTCTTTAGTATGACTATGATTGCCCTGAAAAAAAAAGATTTTGATATGAATTTTAGTTGGGAAATGTTCAGAAATTTAACTCTTTTGGAAAATCTTGGTGGCCCTGAAAAGGGCCGATAGTAGTCCAGGCATGAATACCATGATACTGTTGCACCTGTAGTTTTCGGCATACTTTCACTGATTGCTTCCCGGGGATCCTTGTTCAGCCATAGCAAGATGTGCGTGTGAGGACTTCCACGGTGCTGAAATTCAATCATGTCAACCAGCTTGTTACAGTGTTCACTCGGCTCTCGACAAAAGCAGACCACTCTCGATGTGTGCTACGCGATCGTCTGTTTTCTCAGCAGCAACCATTGTGTGGTCCTCCTCATTGTTCTTCGTCAGCAGTTCTTTCGGTCGATGCGTCGTCGACTTTGGAAAGCAACCGTTTCGTGATGAGTGTGTGAGTGCTGACCACGTTTTGCGTCCATTGCTGCAATGGACGCGCTCTGACCCTCGTTGGCGTACAACAATTTGCCATACAATGAAACTACTGGAAGCGGCTCCAGTTCTGATGGAGGAGGCTTTTTGGATAGCGGAAGATAAAGTGTTTATTGTGTTGTACCTTTTGACTATATTTTTAAGATGTATTGTATAGTGACCAATAATCCTCGGCTCTGTAAAGTTAATTCGGTTGAGCCTTATCAAATAAATTAATAAACAAAAAAAAAAAAAAACCAGCTTGTTGAAGTATACGCAGCACGTGACTGGATCATCATTCATCAGAGTTGCTCTTTGTAGTGCAGTCAATTCCTGGATAGGATCTTTTAAGTCATTGCCATTGTGTCCTTCTGACAATCGATGTAGAAATTCAATAAATGGGGCCACTTCATCTCACTTGCACTGAGTGTGATGAACATCGTAGGCTTTCCCAATTGTCGTATCATGGTGAACAAATTTCTCTTCCTTTGTTGCCAATACTGTGCTGAATTCGGTATTGATTTGAGGACGGATAGATTTCGCTAAATGCACTGCTCCATGAATAAGGCGGTCCTTAAGGTTCACGTGTAATGTTTGCGGTTGCCGTGCACTTAAAAGTACATTGCAAGCCTTCGGAAACTCTAAGCCGGAGAACTTGCATTGTCATATACAACAAATGTGGTTTGGCCAAAAGCCTGCCTTGACGACGAGTTTCACTGGATGCCATCATGAAATATGTCACCCGAACCCCTGGCATGAATTTCCGTAGATGGCCGAAACAAATGGCAGGAAAAGAGGAACCCTGTTTTGCGCGGGAGCGATCTCCAGGCATTTGTTCTCATACCAAAGGAGCGTTTCCTGTTGCCCAAGCAGCAATTCTGTCTCATTATCCACGGCAATGGTTTCCAGCTCAATTTGAGGATCAAGGGTTTCAAGACCATCTATGGCGATCTGATCAATTGAGATCCCGTAGCGGTGGTACAGGGGTGCTGTAATCTAATAAGAAAGTCACGCTTTCCGTAGTTTCCTTTATAAAGCCGGACAAGTACGACGACTTATGGATGACGTGCTTTTTGATGAACACGTTGAAGGCCTGATCGAGGCTGACGGGGAAGAGAGCGTCGTCTCTCTTACACAACGCAAACGGTAGAACAACATTCAAGCAAAAAGAAAATTATCAAATGACTGTCATATGACATATTTCATTTCGTTGTAATTCCTCAATTTGGTGTAAATTAAACCATTTCTGATCAAAAAGGTTATTACTATGACAACGTTGCTTGCACAAGCACAACATCAGTAGCTCTTATTATGAGAAAAACTAAAATACTTACATCCGTGATGGTCTTCGGCGACAGTGTCATATGCCAGAGCCTGTCGTATGACATTTTAGTTTGGTACTGTAATTTGAAAGCTTGTTTTGCAAAATGTATCTATTACGGTGACCGCTTACAAGACTGGTCTCAACATGACTTTTATTCGCCTTCACACGGCACCGTCGAAAATTGTTCTCTTCATGCAAAGATTGACTGTATATTAACTTTCAACGGAGTGAAGAGATAGTACGAAGACCGACATGTTTAACGCACAGTCTGACGTTTGTATACTCAAAAAGCGGATAAGTGAGCAAGAAAACGGTTGACAAGTTGCAGAGGTGTATTTTACTTTATGATTCTTTGCCTTCAGAATCAAATTGTAAAATTCGATTCTGAAGGGAAACGTACACTGAAGAAAAAAAATCCATAGAAACTGTACCGAATTCCGTAGATTTTGCCTACGGATCCGTATTTCCGCAAAAATTTGTAAAATCCGTAGATCTACGGAGATTTCCGTAGATCTGGCATCTCTCGGCAGTCGGCAGCCTCTTTTTCTTCGGCAACCTTTCCATTTGAACTGCGTGTTAACCAGCTTTTCTATTACTGGCAACTCGAAATCAGCCATATTCTGTAGTGCGTATTGAAAGGAAAATCAGGCATAACAGGATTGGTCAGTCGTAAAAATGTTATCAGATTGAAGCTGAAGGACTAAGAAATCGTGTGAATACATTTACTCCGCTGATGGGAAAATACAGTAACGTTTAAATTTTGGTTTCCGCAAACAGTCAATGGGTGCCGAAACCGACATTTACCCCAGTAGTATGATAAAACTGCATTTATTATATAAAACATTAAATAACCTAGCTTCACAAAAGCTTCCTTAACTCTACAGAAGTTATGTTCATCAATCATAAAACAATATGTCACTGTTCTTAGAACTGTTGATACCGTTGATTGGAATCCATACCAATTTAAACGACAACGCATCACCACCTGATAACCTGATGACGGCAACCGGGAAGTGCTCCTGGCAAAATACCGTTCAGTTCCCCCTCTCGATCCTTCTGTTAACGCACTCTCAATCACTGACTGTGAAGACCGCAAGCCAACTGTACCGTAAAGCCAATAATCAAGTCAAAGAAAAATGATCACGTTCCGGTCAAATTACCCATACCCTGACTGATTTGTAGTGGATCGAGTTCAGGGGGAATCCGGCGTGTGAAATTTGCATAACTTTCCCACCTCGATTTGATGAGTGTCATTTATCATCGTTCAACCGAGCAAGCGATCAAGCAAGCCAGAGCGAGTGGTTTCGATCCGGTCGTCCATCGTCGCGAGGATAAAGCAACGCGAGCATCTGATCATCTGAGTTATCGGGGGCCCCAGTACTTAGTAACCGTAGAAGTAGGCTGCAAGCCTCGTGAGACAGGCAAAGGGACAAAAATATTCGATAAATGGTGTAATTTTACATGCAAATTTTCAACCCAGAAGAAGTGCAGCATATAGCCGCGTGCTGCCATGGGTTGTTCTGTTGCAATCAATTTGCAAATTTATTGGATTATGAGAGCGTGCGCGCGCGCGGTCGGGACTATCAGCGGAACGGTGCCAACATCCTTGTATTACCACAATTTGTTGACTCCTGCACTCAATCGGTTCCAAACGGGAAAAGTCAGATCATGCATTCCTATCTTAACATAAGGCACAACGACAGCACGTGGATTTATCATAATGCCCAACAGGACACCACCGGCTCGGCGACGCTACATCTGCATGCAGCACGACGCCCTGGCAATGATGCGCGACGTCGCCGGCAAACTATATCGCTTTGCAACATAACATTCATATCTCCTGCCACCGATTCCGCATGTAGGTATACCTGCTACTAGTATTACCGCGCTGCTTCGCAGTTGCCTGGTGCCTTTTGGCTGGTTGGCGCTCTCGGTTGCGGGTATTCGAGACATATTTATGCTTCAGTTCGAATTAGTTTATCTTCGGACGCCGCGCCGGCAAGACGCGTTCTCGGTACGAATACTGCCGTGTAGTGCTACTGACTCTACGCTTTTCTCAGCAGTCGCCACAAGGAACTGACCAATATTCGATTCCGTACGTATATGTCGAACGCGTGATAACTCAACCATCGGGGCCGACTACGAAGACGAAGCACAAGGATATCCCGACATCGAGGGCACCCCGCCGATCGACCGTCGCCGTGCTTCCGAATCGAGCATGGAATTAGTCACTTCTGATTGAGTTTTCTGCTGGTTTTCTTTGCCTCTCGACCGCGGCACGCTAGTGGCACGCTTTGCACGTTTTAGGACCCGGTGGTGAATCAGCTGTGTGACAGGTTGACCTTTGACGTCGCGGCGCGCGGTGCATCATTCGGATTGCATACGGTGCAGTGCATCAGCATTTTACTGACATATATAGCGAGGCGTTTCGAGGGAGAGAGTATCCGAGCCGGCGTGCGGGAAAAGGAAAACAACGAAAAGCCGGCCGTTCGAGACGACCGAGCCGCCGGAAAATTCTGCATGTGTGAAACACGGCATACCATGTGATTCAAACGCAATTAAAATAGATAGCGGCAAATCACTACCGACCGGCATCAAACTGATATATGTGAGTAACGAGTTTACGAATTCAATTCGCATGTGATTCGGTTTGCGAATTTTTGGGGTGTGAAGTTAACCTTACAAGTGAGAGTGACAGGCAGCAGCAGTAGAAGTAGCGTTGTGACGGAGTGGTGCGGCGTGAAGATAAGAGGAAGCAATTAGAAGTAGTGCAAATATTTGTTGAAATGGGCAACATAGAGTGCAAGTTTCTGGAACGGTGAATCGGTGAGAGATCTGGAGGGTTGCTTCGAACCGTTCGAAGAATAATTGCATTGCGGGTCAGCTAGTGAACAATCAGGTGAGATTTTGTTTTATTTTATAATTGATCATCTAGTTATCAGCTTTTCTGATTATCTGACTGTGGGAAAAGTTTGTAATGGGTTGTTATGATTAGCTGAAATTTGTTATAATCGAATTAATTGATACACATTGACCGGTCAGAAGTGCCTTTGGTAAATAAAAATAAAGAAGATATTTGAAGCAAGCCTAATTTTGACCACTATCCCAACATATCCGTGTGTGGAAAATGTGGTGATAATGATTAAAAACCACACCATGTTGAAAGTACAGTTTAAAAGTGGTTGTGGCTAGTGGTTAAAACGTATCACATTTTATGAAAAACACTTACAATCAATACCCAAAAATATGACGAGACAATTACTGTTACTAGAACTGATTATTGATACAAGAACTCAAAAAGCATAGTATTAACCAAGTTGCATAATATCGTAGGTGTTTTGAATTCATGTCTTCTAGAGAAAGGCATACCTCCATCCGTTACTGAACAGATTGTAATTTGGGATTAATTACATTGCAACTTATGGGGATAGAAAAGGACTGTATGTTCGACATGTACTTAAGAGAGATGCAGAGAACCCTACAACCTTCCTTAAATGCCACGGGAATTTAGCGTTAATTTTTGTAAGAATTCAGAGCCACAAATAAGCATATATATTGAATAAATGCTGTATTACAGTGTAAAATGCTGAATAAAACGATTAATCGAATTATGTGCTGAAAAAAGCTCATTGAGATCGAGAGATGCACATTTATTCCACTGTTTGCTCTGATGTGAATAATTTTCTTATTAAAAGCTGTATAAACGTTGACTGTATTCCCAATTCAACACCAGAAGTTTGATCTAATAACAAACTGAATAAGTGTCATTTGCACATACAATGACGCTTTAATTCGACTGTTTTCAATTGATTTAATAACATGCTTTATAAGACGTCTAATAAATGTTTTCTAGCCCCATTATTAGATTTCATTGCATTGCTTTACAATATTGCCGAATAAAGATGGATACAGTCAGCATAATTGCTCTTATACCACTATGCGTCCATGTTTTAATCGTATGCCTTGTAAATGCTTTATAAACAACGTATTAGATTCATTATTCCACAACACTGGTTCAGTCTAACAACAAGACGAAATCAGTAGAGTAGTGGTTACCATTTCCGCTTTCCAAGTAGAAGGTCGTGAGTTCAAGCTTGGAGCTCAACGCTTTTTGTTTATTTGTGTTCTACGTCTAATTAATTTAAATAGTAATCGTCGATCACATGAATCACGACAATAAATGCATTGATCTAGTTTAAAATATAACCGAGCATCCTTTCTTTCGACTTGGAGAGGAGAAGAGGTAACATTGGTCTCATTTAAAACAACGATGAATCAATTAATCATTCCCACAGAGCCTTGAAGGAGCTAGAGTTGCGATCAGGAGTGCTGATCAGGGTTGCTTCCACTCACTTGCTATAAAAAAATATATTTTTCGGAATTATGCAATCATTAGATGTTATAATGATATGTTGTACTAGTAAGTAACAAGAAGAGGGTGTAAAGTATGTGTTTGACTCATAAAACCTGTCAATTTCGCTTTCAGAGCGTCACAATCAGCGATCTTATGATTCGTGAGCGTTCACTCAGAGCGAGCGCTCACGAGTCGTAAAATCGCTGATTGTGACGCACTGAAAGCAATATTGACAGATTTTATGTGTCAAACATATACTTCATGACCTCTTCTTGTAACTTACAAGTACTAATTAGCATTATACTATTTCATGATTTCATAATTCCGAGAAACATTTTTTTATAGCAAGTGAGTGGAAGTAACCCTGGTGCTGATAGGTATTCACTTTCAAGCAAGCTTTTATTGATTATTGAGCTGCCCTTAAGATGAATTATAGGATAGCTCAGATGGCAAGGCAAGCGACTGGTGATCGCAAGGTCCATGGTTCGAGCCCCATGTAACGACATGTATATGTATGTAGTTCATTTTGCAAAATATGTGTGGTACGTGCCACGTCAGAAATAATGAAAACAATCACTCATAAAGAATAATTAACATCTATCCCTGCCCCCCCCCCCCCCCCACCCAACTCGTCTTTCTTATTTTCGGGTTAATTTCCAAAGTTGAATAATCGTTTAATAAATGTATAATAATGTCTTATTGAACGTTACTTCACATGAGAATCAAGCGTATACAGAGCATCACTGTTTTAATTAAGTGGAAGCAGTGATGTCTAATAAACGCTGAATAATCAAAAATGTTATCGAATAAAAGAAGCTCTGTGTTACAACTCATATAAGTCGAATATCAGCTTCTCGACATACCTCATACCACACCAATAGGTCAATGTGTTGTGGTTGAATAAATTCTCCAGATTTGTGTGAACAAAGCCTGAACAGAAGTTATTATTAAAAATAATACAAGTATTATTAAGCATGCAGTTGAATAAAATCGTCAAGAAGACGTTTCTTCAATAGACGTTTGTTTGTTGGGGAGGGAGGCCATATGATATATCCAGTCGGTGATAATGGCATAAACGCAACGTTAAGATCCATTTTCTCCTACTGTTTCATACATATCAAGCTGGTGTAGGTCGCAATCCTGAGAGAGCTGATCTATAATATTGTTATAAGTAATTTATGAAAATTGCTGCGAGCAAAACGGTAGCAAATTGGATCGTATAAAATAAAAATAAACATAACTGAAAGTTGAATGCGCAGGGTGGTCACTGAACCGGGGCAACCGGGAGACCCGGGAGAACCAGGAATTAGCCGTTAATCGAAAACGACTGGGAAAAACTGGGAGTTTGATTGGAACTTTGCCATGTACTTTTAGTTGATAATTTGTCCGATACATATTTTAATTATTTATTTTAGGAGTTATAATCTTGGTAACACTTTCTAAGACCAGGGGCCTCTTTGGTGAAGTTAAAACGAAACGTTTTTCGGTTGAAGGCATCTATATACTTAATGTGCCCCAGGATTTTGAAATTTGTGAACGGATTTTTAAAAATAACTCAACTAAGAAGAAGGAACTTATCTTAGAATATAATTGAAATTTCTTAGGATTTCCTTGGGATCATTCCAAAATGTCTTCAGGATTCTCCTTAATAACCTTATGATTCTGTCCAGTATTCCCCATATTTTTTTTCTATAAAAAATCAGAATTCTGTGCAGAACACTTAAGGAAATCCCTCCAGCAAACTTTATTTGCTGGAGAATTTGCTTTATCGTCTCCCCATTGCAGTTCGCTTTGAATATTCCTGGAATTTTCTTGTTATGCCATGTAGAATTTAGAACAGTTATCCCAAAATTTCCTTGAATTTCAACTCAGAATTTTATTTGGAAATTATTGATTTGGTTGTTCGACTGGTTTTATTGAGATTTCGGTTTTATGGCTTTCTCAGTCTAGGGTAATTTAAACAGTTTGTTTTGCATTGCCTTTTGGAAATTATTTCAGAATCTTCTGGAACACTAAGATTCCAGCCAAACTCTTCAAAAATTTTGATATTTCTTCAAATTTTTTATGAATTATTTAAGGATTATTTTGTAACTATCTTCAAACTACCTTAAACTATGTGCCATATTTTGAATCAGATTCTCTTGGAATTATTATCTATATCCATGCAGCTCTTCTTAGAATATCTCTTTGATTAACTGATGGATCAACATTTACAAGAATTCGGCCTAGTGCCCTTCGAATAATTTACATGTAGCTTAGATCCATTTCAGGATTTCATTAGAGAACATTTCAAATTTTGGACCCCAAAAAAAAAATCTATGTCATGGGAATTGTTATTTTAAACCGTGAAACATATGTTGGGCACCCGGGAAAAACCGGGATTTTAATTTCTTAAATTCAGTGGCCACCCTGAATGTGAGTTAATAATGTGAAATGACAAAACTATGAAAATTTAGACATTTTAAAATCTGTAAAAGAAAACAACAATATCTTTGGTTTCTACATATGCTTTTGCTGTTTGTTTATAGTAAACTTATAAGAATCAACCTCTTGATGAGTGTACGCTAGTTGAAAGAATGAATAGTTAGTCACTAAATGCTTAATAGGATCGATCTTGACGCGTCAGTTGGGATTGAAGAAGTCCCCTGATACTCGACTACACTTTCTCTAAAATTAAAACAAATTGATTGGATTTCCGACTGGAATTTGTAATGGCAATGGAAAAATTGACCGTTTCAATTCCCACAAGACTGCCAGTAATAATTCCATTGAAACAAATATTTACGCGATCCACAAAAGAATCACCATCGAGTCCTTTAAGGGAAACTCAAATTTATAGGTAAACTAGCTGAGTGTGCCCGGCCTTGATCAAGATTCAATATTAGCTTGAGTTTATGCGCCGATTAAAAAAAAGGATGCTATATTGTAATTCCCCCCCCCGCCCCTCTTATCTAAGGAGCTAACCCCTATGACCATCCCCCAAATCTCCACATGCCAAATTTGGTTCCGTTTGCTAGATTAGTTCTCGAGTTATGCAGAAATTTCTGTTTAATTTGTACGGGTGCCCCCCCCCCCTTACAAAGAGGGGAGGGCTCTCGAACCATCATAAGAACCTTTCCCGACCCCAAAAACCTCTGCATACAAATTTTCACGCCGATCGGTTCAGTAGTTTTCGAGCCTATAAAGGTCAGACAGACAGACAGACAGAAATTCATTTTTATATATATAGATAGGGGAAATGGCTCTAATGTTGGCCTATGGATCTAAGATTGGGCCCATCGCTTAAAGTCTGCTATTTACCAATTTTATCTAGATGAACGCGTTAGGGGCTGTTCATAAACTACGTAGACAGGGGGGGGGGGGTTGACCATTATCCACGGCCCATACCAATTTTGAAAATTTTGTATGAGAAATTGTCTACGCAGGGGGAGGGGGTGGTCAAGAATCCCAAAAAACTGTCTACGTAGTTAATGAACAGTCCCTTATTAGGACAGTGCTAATGGATATTTTTGGTCGCTTTTGAAAATTTAGTCGATTGCTGAATTTATGTATGGGCCCAAATTAGGGACATTTAGGCCGACATTACATACATTTCCCCTATATTGGTTATTCGTTGCTTGTATTGTTGATTGCCGCTGATACTGAACTGTGTGTGTGTATGTGTATTCAATCTAACCCCCACTGGCCGGCAGTGGTATTATGGAAGAAATTTGCTTACAACAATCCTTGATGTAATAATTTAAAGCAAGTTTAGTCCGGGAGTTAGAAAGCGATAGCTCTACTGCAGATTCAGCAACCCATTTCAGAATGCCTGGTAATTCACGTCCATTCCGAGGTTACTTTCACATACAATAAGCCCCGCATGTAAACACTACCGTTATTATATGAATAATGGTACTGCAAACACACTTCCAGATTTCAAAATGTGACGTTTCGAAATCATGGCGCGTATTTAATAATATATGGAAATATGCATTTATGATTGATTATAAATCAGATGGATCTCACCAAATTCTGTCTCCGAAAAAGGACCGGTTTGTTCACTCGCGGTAATCGAAAAAATCTTCCGCGTTGTTTTTACAACCCAACACGACATTTTGAATCACATTCGAAGTTTTTTATTTGCACCGAATTTTTTCTTGACACCTCATTCGCGTGCATCCTCCGGAAGGCAGAATGCCAGCACCAAGAAAAGAAAGAAAAATACCTGGTAAAACTCTTCTTGGGAGGGAGGCCAAGCACCAAAAACAAGCGAAATGAAAAACCGACCGACGCGACACCACAGCAACGTGATAGATCTTAATTTACACTTATCCACACGCGAAAACTAATATTTGTTTGATTTTGTACAATTAAAAAATATGGGAAAAACAGATGATATCAGCGCCAGCGAAAACAAAACCAACCGTTCGCGGGCAGAGCCTACTCGATTGCCGCTGATACTGAACTACCTCGAAAATACCAAAAGTGTGTTAACGTTTGCAGGTCTCTTTCAAATTGTTTCGTGTCACTTATTGAAAAGGATTGTTAGTTCGACTCCCGTTGTAACTAGATATCGAGTATACTCCCGCACCTCTACGGTAGTCACGGGACGGAAGTTTTTGTTAGTGGGAAGGGTGAATTAGACCTTCATCCACTTTAAAAAGTGATGCGATCTTTTAAAGCATGGTAATCAAATGATGCGAACCTATCGCCTCAGTAATGCAAAGGGGCTTGGGTTCTAACCTACGATCTTCTGTTCAGTAAGCAAAAACGGACGCTCTAAGGCCACCTACGACCGACGATCATTTAAGCCCGGATACAAAAAAACTATTCAAATGAAATGACGTCCCCAAAAGTTAACAATATTTTCCAAACCGGAGCGTACGTAATATTTTTCAGCTATGGAGCCTCCCTAATAAAGATAAATAATAATAATAATATTTTTCAAAACATATTTCTTATTCCGTACCGGTGTATCAGTAACGATTTTCTACAATAGAAGCCCGGGATACATCCTAATATCTTCAGCAGAACTCATCTATGTTTTTTTCACTCAGGTCGAGCATACACACTTAGAAATTTTTAAAGAAATCTGTAAAATTTTACCGAAATCTCAACAGCTGAACGTTCGGTAAACAGTTTCGCAGATTTACTGTAATGTTTCACAATTATCTGTGAATTTTTCACAGATATCTGTAAATAATTACAGGAAAACTGTAAAATTGTTTACCGAACGTTCAGCTGTTGAGATTTCGGTAAAATTTTACAGAAATCTGTTAAATAATCTTAGTGTGTACGTCAGCGAATTTACGGTTAAATTTGCTTTTATGCATTTTCGATTGTATTTTCCGCAGTTTTTTTTCAACGCATCATTTCAGATTGCAAAAAGCTCGCGTCATTCTATTCTTTTTGCAATTTTACACAAAATGACGTGAGCTTTTTGCAATCTGAAATGATGCGTCGAAAAAAAAACTGAATTTGAATTTTTCAGAAATGAATCAAAGTGCTTAAGCTTTATATAGGGGAATTTACGTATTCTCGGCAACCTAAGCAGCGATCATCTTTCTATAATCTTTTTCTCTAAGGAACGCACACATATGCAGTATTGGTTTGTTAACAATCTTTTGCTGCCAGCTGCTCTAACAATTTCAGTCGAAAGAATTATCAAAAACTGTTTTGAAATTGTTTTACAAAGCTCCAATCTTCTCTAGTGAGAGCGACTATTGTGGGCAACATCTTTTTATTCGGCAACCTTTCTATTTGAGCTGCGTGCTGTGCTTTCATCGGCAACTTGAAATCAGCAGCATTTTGAAGTGCGTGTGTTTCATTTCAAGAAAACCCTGCTAGATTAATTTTTCTCAGTGAAAAAAATGTAATCAAATTGAAGTTGAAAGCCTAAAGAAACGTTTGAATGCATTCAGAGAAGTGTTTTCGTAAGAAAATCCAGCGAAATTAGCGTTTTAATTTGGGTTACCGAAAATAGTATGTCATGCCGAAGCCGTCATTTCCCCTAATACAGTCATCTCTCCATATTTAAATTTTGAAGGGAATAAGAATAACCTACTAGACCGTTTGAAGGGTCCGAGATAACCATCCACTTACAGAAAAAAGTGGTGACAAATCGAGATATAGAACATCGATATATGGAGAGTTGACTGTACAATAACACATGAGAAATCGTAGAAATCACGGCATCCATCTGTTCCAAAGAGCATCAAGTTTCAACATGATCAAACGCTTCACTCATCGCACATTGCGTTAGAAGTGGGAATTTTTTTTCAATTTCGTCTAATCAGTATTTTCGTGCGGATTCAAACATAAAGAATTAGAATTGCACCAGCTTTACCTTCACTTGATCTAGAAATGACTGAAATATAAAAAAAAGGTTTATTATAACTCTATCCACGCTTTCCAAAATTCCGAATTTTGTTTCAAATTGAGCAAAAGCTAAGCTCATCACACGTCCCGCAACAACCGAACAATAGATCACGCTCGATCGAGGTTATCCCACCGGGTAACAAACGGAAATCAACAACAATGATATTAAATGCATGCGAATGTTTTCCAACAGGAACAAACTCACCAAATCTATCCATGAGGAGGCGAACCAGCCAATGGCTGAAAGCCTTGTAAATAAAGGAAAAAAAAAAAAAAAAAAAATATCCATGAGGATTAATACATTATGAATTCAAATGGCAGAAATGGCAGAAAACGAACCGGAATTCGTCCAACCTCCTTACAAAATGCATGCAGCCTGCATAAGGCAGCCAAGCTCGAATCATTTTGCACGATAACTACGGATATACCGACATGAGTGACCATCATTCCGCTCATACTTTTCTCTAGCCGCAATAATTACTGCATTGAGATGACAAAGTGACGTAAACTCCACCATGATAAATTTTCACTTTTCACCATATTCGAGTTCTGCATCCATAATGATATCCAAAAACAACTCCACACATGATTTTGAAGCAAGCAGACAAAGTGACGTTAGCCATACATTTTCGAAGAACATCCAACAAATTATTATTTCTACACATAAGTGACGTCCGCCAGTGCTGAAAAATTAAAAGCTATTTTAAACATCATGGTTTATGTTTTTAGCTTTGTTAGATCAAATTCAATAGAGTCAGAA
Source organism: Ochlerotatus camptorhynchus (assembly GCF_037179485.1). Lineage (NCBI taxonomy): Eukaryota > Metazoa > Arthropoda > Insecta > Diptera > Culicidae > Ochlerotatus > Ochlerotatus camptorhynchus. The sequence goes on along the minus strand of NW_027040766.1, from coordinate 4,275,633 downwards.
ATGAAATTATTTTGAAAATTTTCGCAATCATTGCAAAGATAATCGAAAATATCTGGTTTCTGAACAATTCAATACATGGAGCTACGTAACATTGTCATCTCACGACAGACATGATTAACTTTCTTCCATATCATTTTCATTTTCGCTTGACTGGCAGTTTCATCATTGATCCCGGTCATTCACTTCACTCAGCCAAAGGCCAAGCTCAAAAACACTGCATGATCGATCTATTCGATCGATATCTATTATCTATTATTTTACAACACACTAGCGTGAACAACGGCGTTGCTTATCGCAGTAACCAAACAATAGATCAGGGCAGTCGTGGTCATACCCAGTGATGCCACATTTTATTGATTTTTAAGACGTATTTTCATCGCAAAACATTTTTTTAATCTGTTTCTGACTGACAAAAATCTGTATTTTGGCAACAAGCCCAAAAATTTAGTTTTGCCAAAATCGAACGGTTTTATTTTTAAATTTAATTTCGTTCCCAAAATCAAACCGTTCCAAAATCGAACGGGTACTGTAATTTATTTGTTATGGTCTCAGTGTGGATTTACCTAAATCTTCATTGAGTTTATTCATAGCTCAGAAGCAGTTTGCTCAACGTTTAGAATCTTGAAAAATGACTAAAATTTGCTTTCCAAAGAATTGCCTTTTTTAATCACGAAATCCTATAATCTTGATTTTTTAAGTGATATGTATCTTTCCTACAATTCAGAAAATATAAAACATTAAGTTCCAGTAGTTGCGAGAGACAAATCTGCTTCGAACGGAAAATTTCCCGGGTTTACTAAAATGACTTGTTTACCGATTTGACACACAAATATAGTTAATTAAATATTGTATCTGTCACCATGTGACGTGGTTAATTAAACAAAAAGAAAGGGAAACTAGTAATAAAGACGAGCTATTTAACTTTTTGAGAGTTCATAACGTGCATATTGCCGTTATAACTGAAATGTTCCTTAAACCTGACCATAAGGTTAAGAAGGACCCAAATTATTTGATTTATAGAAATGATCGTCTTGATGGACCCTGTGGTGGCGTTGCCATCGTTGTCCATAGACGAATCAAACATAAAATTCTTTCTTCATTTGGACAACTTACGTTTATAGCTGCCTATTTGCCTTTCCAATGCGTAGGCCAGCAAAAGAATTTTCTCAAGGGTGACCTTCAGAAACTTACCCGTCATAGGTCTAAATTCTTTATTATTGGTGGTTTTAATGCAAAACACCGCTAATTGAATAATGCTCAAAGCAATTCCAATGGTAATATTCTGTTTGATGATTGTTCTGCAGGTTATTACACTATTCAATATCCAAAAAGCCCAATATACTTTTCTTCTGCAAGAAATCCCTCCACTATTGATTTGGCCTTAACTGATTCATGTCAACTTTGTAGCCAATTGGTTACCCATGCTGACTTCGGTTGTGATCACCTTCCAGTAACTTTTGAAATATCCCAAGAAATAATTTCTAATCCCAACACTTTCAACTACCATAGAGCTGATTGGGAGCAATATCGAACATTTATGGAATATAACTTCGATCCAAACATTTATTTGCAAACCAAAGATGAAATTATTTATGCTCTTGAATCTCTGACTACTTCTATAGTTGAAGCAAGAGCTGCCTCAGTACCAAAATGCGAGGTTAAATTCGATTCAATTATAATAGACGACGATCTTCAGCTCTTGATCCGTCTTAAAATTGTCCGTAGGAGACAATATCAAACGCGATCCTGCCATGAAAGTTATCTGGCGCGATTTGCAAAAACAAATTAAAAAGCGATTCTCTGCCCTGAGGAACAAAACTTTTGAAAATAATGTTTCTAAATTAGACCCGAGTTCCAAACCCTTTTGGAAACTCACAAAATTTTTGAAAAAACCTCAAAAGCATATTCCAGCGCTTAAAGAAGGTGTAAAATTTTGATCACAAATTTGGAAAAAGCTCAGAAACTTGCTAAGCAATTCGAGAGTTCCCATAATTTCAGTTTGGGTCTTACTAGTCCTATTGAGAATCAGGTTGCTCGGGATTTTCTGAATATTTTCTCTCGGGAAAATATTTTTGATGATTCCTGGGGGACTGATTTGGACGAAGTAAGGTCTATAACTAAAAATTTTCAAAATATGGAAGCTCCAGGTGATGATGGAATTCTCTATATCCTCATCAAAAAACTTCCAGAGAGTACCTTGTCTTTCTTGGTAAAATTATTTAACTGATGTTTCCATTTGGCATACTTTCCTGATAAATGGAAAAATGCAAAAGTTGTTTTGAAGCCGGATAAAAATCCAGCTGAAGCTTCTAGCTACCGCCCAATAAGTTTGCTTTCTTCAATAAGTGAACTTTTTGAAAAGATAACTTTGAATAGAATGATACTTCACATCAATACGAACTCAATTTTTGCAGATGAGCAGTTTGGATTTCGCCATGGGCATTGAACTACTCATCAACTCTTAAGAGTTACCAATTTAATTCGTTCAAACAAATCTGAAAGCCACTCAACTGGAGTTGCTCTTCTAGACATAGCCTATGACTAAAAATCTCTTAAGTAAAGATTAAAAAAAAAATCACGCTATCTAAGAATACAAATTTCTGTTCACTGAGTTGTTTATGATTAAGCTATAAATTACAACTCTGCCAAACTTAAATTGAGAGCTGCCAATCCAAACCAAACACCGTAATGGTTACATCCCCGAAAGTCATGCTACGCGTAATGTGCACCCGTGCATGAGCAGTAAACCTCTTCGGTGAAACGTGCGTGAAGTGAGACCACACGATGATCAATCATCGTTGGATCCAGAGGAGACTCGCCTAATTTGCGAACGTGTGAACCTCCACCGTCTTCGCTATTTGCCTCTCAAACCGTAAACTGCAGACACTAGCGATGGATACCTCTATGCAAACTAATAGCGATGGTCGATTTCTTTGCCATGTTCAATTTGTGCGATTAATTACAAGGAGTGATTAATTGGGTGTGAAAGATGGGAAAATGATGCCTACATAGCTTTACGAAATCGAATGTAGGTTAGTTCAACGTGGATCATATTTCAAGACCTTGTTTGATGACACAGTGAAAGCTGCAGTGGAAAGTTGGTCGAATTGATAAATGTGATTCCAGATGCCATTGTTGTAAAACAAATGACACGCGTTACACTTGGCATGGGCAAACATTTCACCCGCGCATGAGATCCTAACAATTACACACATTCATCCTATTTATATTAATTTTCTCCCGGTTTGATATTACAAACCGGCTCAGCCATCAGGCGCCTCCATGTGACAAATCTTGGCGTTGCAATGTTTTGTCTTCTGGATTTGTCACGGCTGTCGACTGTAGGGGCGAATGCATGCAAATATGCTCCAAACTCTCCCGTCATCGATAGCGAGTGACCGTGGTTTACGTGTAACCAAAGCCGAAACAGCCCAAACAAATCGCCAAACCAAACATTTAATGAAAACACGGAAATGTTGGATTGCATGGAGTGTCAAATTTTGCGACTAAAATTTCACCAACAACCGTCGTCATGGGCAAAATGATGTCGTCGTTTATATGCCAGTCAGTGCCATGGCGAATGCGGAATTTCCTTTCGTTTATGCTGCTGCAGCAGCATGCATTAGCATACTGAGAATGCAGGGTTTTTATGTGTCTTGATGATTATCTAATGTTTTTTTCCCCTAGATTAGAACGTTTTTGTTCATTTTATTCATTTGAGCCAGCTATTCTACTTTTCAAATATTTTCATTCATTGCAGAGCACAGAAAAAAAATGTCAACGGGTCGAATTGGAGGAGCACCGTTGTTGCACGTGGCGCAGGCGGCGGTGCTGCTGTTGCTGGTAAGCGGCCAATCCTCGTTGCTGATAATCTCGGCCAAAACTTTCAACAAAGACTGGCCGCTATCGGCTGGGGAAGGGCGCGACGCTCTTTGTTCCCGACCCCGGAATGTCCCCGGACCGGAGCAGCGGGTGGCCATCGAGGAATGGGCGAATACGGTACCGGCTACGGTGCTGATGGAAGATAAACCGGTGCTGATGGTGGCCAAGGAGAGCAGAATGAGGTTAGTTTGGGCAATGGGTTTGGTGTTCGTGTGGGGTGGGGATATGGATTAGATTGAATTGGTTAACGTCAGTGTTAGTGATCATCGTTGAACGTTAACGAGTTAACTTCATCGTTAATAAACTATATGGAGTATGGGAAGGATCAGTGACAGTGGACAATTTACATATATATATGGCGACAACCGTTTATCCAAAATGCCTTGGAAATGATAATAATGGGTATCTACGGAACAGGTTCGACGAATAGAAGCTAAATACATTAAAACTTCTGTTATAGGGTGTCTCACAATGTCTAAGCACGATTTAAAAAAAAACGGTAACGTTACTCTGTTTACAGCAAATTCGATTTCGTATTCATCTTTTTTTTTCCTTTATTTTACGTCGGTCTCTGTTCCGCAATCTAGTGCCAATCACCGACGGACATCGATTGCCATCCATTGACGGCAATCGAATGTGCAGGAAGGCAGCTTCCACACCTGCGTAGGATATCGCACTCATTCAACACACATGGGGCCGGGACCAACGGCTTTACTTCCCTTGACCAGAGATTTTTATGCCTCAGAAAAATCCCACCGACCTCGGCTGGGATTGAATCCAGACCCATTTTGGTGTTAGAAAACAGTCACGCTTACCACTACACCACCGGCGCCGGATAATTCCATACTCATGTTCTCTATAGTATTCTCTTACAGTTAAACGTAGAAAATCCGAGATCCGATCAGTCGTAAGCCAAGAAGCGGATTTTTAATTTCAAGCTACTCATTAGCTTCAGCACAGATGCCTTTCCAACAATTTTGAATACTTTTTCCCAGTCTTTCGCAAACTTTGTAACGGAATCGCACATATACTTTGGTCAGGGCCCAAAAAGTTTCAATTGGCCTGGCCTAGGAATTGTTTGGCGGATTCATCTCTTGCATTTTTCTTGCGAGTGAAAGCTTGCACGATGCTTCATCATCATACTTCCAAATCGCGTTTCGAACGGCTCCGATGCACAGTGGTGCCAAGGGTATCAAAACACGCGCTTTTTTATTTACGCTGAAATGGTTGATTAAAGGTACTAGGTGTCTTCTGAGAAGTTTCTCGAGTTACAACACTCCTTCTTATGATAAAAGAAAATTAAAGATTAATCCACCTAAAAGTGAGATGCAAAATTTTTTTTTTAGTATGATGAGTTACAAAATAATTGTGTGCCGCGAAGCTGTAGAGAACATTACTGTAAACAACTTTGCTGAAGATTATAAATTTCTAGTTCTTATAGCTGCTGAGATATAAAGGTTACTTTGACATCGTTAAAATCAATTTTGTATCTGTAACTTTTTCTACAATATTTCTACATGTTTGGCATGTTCTACAAAAATGTTAGAAATTTCAAATTACATATCTTTTTAGAAGACTGCAAATTGCTATCATTAATATTTGAAGAGTTATTTACATTTTTTGGTTGAAAATTACCCAAATTTCCAATACCAATAACTTCTAAATGGGCAAAAACGAGCAGGCCATTTTTAGAGCAATTGAAAGTACAAGAAAATGCAATAGAATGGCGAAGAAACCAGATCGCCCCCACGTGACCCATAACCGAAATACTTGCATTGAAACTTGTCACTTTTCAGAATTTGAAATGGCGATTTTGTGAAACCACGGGACTGTTATCGAGTAGGTGTGAAAAGAGGCATACAAATGGATAACCAAGCAACTCGGGTTATTTCTAGTGACAGTACATAATATTCCAAAATCTTTCATTCGTCGGCTGGTGGACCTTCCAAACCTTTAAATCGATTTATCTCCGTAAATATGGCTCTAATCGCGAAAAGAGGGGTGTTCAGATGCTCGAAATTTTCATACCTTGATTTTCCAGTGTATAATATTCCAAAAACTTTTATTTTTCGGCTGGTGGACCTTCTAAACCTTTAAATCGATTTATCTCCGTAAATATGGCTCTAATCGCGAAAAGAGGGGTGTTCAGATGCTCGAAATTTTCATACCTGGATTTTCCAGTATATTTTATCCCAAAACCTTTTATTCGTCGGCTGGTGGACCTTCCAAACATTTAAATCGATATGGCTATCGCGAAAAGAGGGGTGTTCAGATGCTCGAAATTTTCATACCTTGATGTTCCAATATATTTTATCCCAAAACCTTTTATTCGTCGGCTGGTGGACCGTCCAAACCTTTAAATCGATTTATCTCCGTAAATATGGCTCTAATCGCGAAAAGAGGGGTGTTCAGATGCTCGAAATTTTCATACCTAGATTTTCCAGTATATTTTATCCCAAAACCTTTTATTCGTCGGCTGGTGGACCTTCCAAACCTTTAAATCGATTTATCTCCATAAATATGGCTCTAATCGCAAAAAGAGGGGTGTTCAGATGCTCGATATTTTCATACCTTGATTTTCCAGTGTATAATATTCCAAAAACTTCTATTTGTCGGCTGGTGGACCTTCTAAACCTTTAAATCGATTTATCTCCGTAAATATGGCTCTAATCGCGAAAAGAGGGGTGTTCAGATGCTCGAAATTTTCATACCTGGATATTTCAGTATATAATATTCCAAAAATCTTTTATTTGTCGGATGGTGGACCTTCCAAACCTTTAAATCGATTTATCTCCGTAAATATGGCTCTAATCGCAAAAAGAGGGGTGTTCAGATGCTCGATATTTTCATACCTTGATTTTCCAGTGTATAATATTCCAAAACCTTTTATTTGTCGGCTGGTGGACCTTCTAAACCTTTAAATCGATTTATCTCCATAAATATGGCTCAAATCGCGAAAAGAGGGGTGTTCAGATGCTCGAAATTTTCATACCTGGATATTTCAGTATATAATATTCCAAAAATCTTTTATTTGTCGGATGGTGACCTTCCAAACCTTTAAATTGATTTATCTCCGTAAATATGGCTCTAATCGCAAAAAGAGGGGTGTTCAGATGCTCGATATTTTCATACCTTGATTTTCCAGTGTATAATATTCCAAAAACTTTTATTTGTCGGCTGGTGGACCTTCTAAACCTTTAAATCGATTTATCTCCGTAAATATGGCTCTAATCGCGAAAAGAGGGGTGTTCAGATGCTAGAAATTTTCATACCTGGAGATTTCTGTATATACTATTCCAAAAATCTTTTATTTGTCGGATGGCGGACCTTCCAAACCTTTAAATCGATTTATCTCCGTAAATATGGCTCTAATCGCAAAAAGAGGGGTGTTCAGATGCTCAAAATTTTCATACCTGGATATTTCAGTATATAATATTCCAAAAATCTTTTATTTGTCGGATGGTGAACCTTCCAAACCTTTAAATCGATTTATCTCCGTAAATATGGCTCTAATCGCGAAAAGAGGGGTGTTCAGATGCTCGAAATTTTCATACCTTGATTTTCCAGTGTATAATATTCCAAAAACTTTTATTTGTCGGCTGGTGGACCTTCCAAACCTTTAAATCGATTTATCTCCGTAAATATGGCTCTAATCGCGAAAAGAGGGGTGTTCAGATGCTCGAAATTTTCATACCTAGATTTCTCAGTATATAATATCCCTAAAACTTTTATTTGTCGGCTGGTGGACCTTCTAAACCTTTAAATCGATTTATCTCCGTAACTATGGCTCTAATCGCGAAAAGAGGGGTGTTCAGATGCTCGAAATTTTCATACCTCGATTTCTCAGTATATAATATCCCTTAAACTTTTATTTGTCGGCTGGTGGACCTTCTAAACCTTTAAATCGATTTATCTCCGTAAATATGGCTCTAATCGATGCTCGAAATTTTCATACCTGGAGATTTCTGTATAGACTATTCCAAAATCTTTTATTTGTCGGATGGTGGACCTTCCAAACCTTTAAATCGATTTATCTCCGTAAATATGGCTCTAATCGCGAAAAGAGGGGTGTTCAGATGCTCGAAATTTTCATACCTAGATTTCTCAGTATATAATATCCCTAAAACTTTTATTTGTCGGATGGTGGACCTTCTAAACCTTTAAATCGATTTATCTCCGTAAATATGGCTCTAATCGCGAAAAGAGGGGTGTTCAGATGCTCGAAATTTTCATACCTGGATACTCCAGTATATATTATTCGAAAAACTTTTATTTGTCGGCTGGTGGACCTTCCAAACCTTTAAATTGATTTATCTCCGTAAATATAGCTCTAATCGCAAAAAGAGGGGTGTTCAGATGCTCGAAATTTTCATACCTTGATTTTCCAGTACATAATATTCCAAAAACTTTTATTTGTCGGCTGGTGGGCCTTCCAAACCTTTAAATCGATTTATCTACGTAAATATGGCTCTAATCGCGAAAAGAGGGGTGTTCAGATGCTCGAAATTTTCATACCTGGATTTTCCAGTATATAATATTCGAAAAACTTTGATTTGTCGGCTGGTGGACCTTTCAAACCTTTAAATCGATTTATCTCCGTATAGGCGACTTTGCCTATCGTTCTACCCTATCCGTTTATAGCTTTTCATACAGCGACATGTTGAGGATAATCAGAGGTTATTAAGCATGATCAAGACGAACAGAGAAGAGAGCCCACTGCTGTCGGACTTAGTTTCCGTGCTACAATGGGTGGTAAACCACTATCATCATCGTCACTTATAATCCTGGAGTTCAGATAAAATCATGTACCAGATCAACCATGACTTGTACAAGGCCGTTAGTTACGAATCATCTCAAAATAAGTTCATATTCATTATGTACATCTATTATGTTTCAATGTCATGTGTATAAGATGTTTTAGGTTCTCCATAACCTCATCTACGTGAGTTTTTGCGCATCACTTATAATTTATTTTGAGGTATATAAGATGCTAAAGGTTCTCCCAGTTATCCTGGAGTGCAGATCAAATGATCTACTAGACCAACATTGCTGGAGGTGGCTGTGTTTGATTCCACGTCCGATCCAGGTATTTTTTGGGTTGGACAATTTTTCAACTTTCCTGGGCATGACGAATAAAAACTAGCACAGTATATGCTTTAGCAGTTACGATGCACACTTAGAAATAACTAATTTTACACGTGACGGAATCCATCTTTGACATAAAATATGAGACGTAAACAAGCATGTCATGTAATATTAAGTGCTCCGAGACTGAAAAGTTCGTTGATCGACGAAAAGTACGTTCGATTTATGTATATTTCGCGTCTTTTATGACTTAAATTTATGTCAAAATTGACGCTCGTATATATCACTCTCAGAGCGCCTAAATTTACATGATTTTTTCTAAGTGTGTACTTATGTGTTCGTTAAAACTTAGCTTTGAATCGATCGTAACACCTAGATCACATATTGAATTTCCACGTTCTAGAAAATTTAGCCCCTTGTAATATTGATGGTGATTCATCATGGTGAATAATTGTTGCAGCGGGTGAAGGATATTACTTTGCACTTTTTCGGAGTGAACGGTTGAAAACAGCAGCGATGGGCGTCGCAAGTGTAGCGGCGCAGTTCTTGAAAACACAGGAGACAAGCTGTCTATTCCGGGTCCTTCCTCTGTTCGGGACATAAATCCTCTGTGACCAGTGATTTGGTCTATTGTAGTTCCGGGTCCTTTCGTTGAATCGAGATCGACGGGGGCTTTCTGAACTTCGCTTGGAGAAAACTGTATACGTGGTGGACGGTATGGATTATAAATGATGCAAAAAATTTCTAGGAACATTTTTGGGTAGGTAAGGACAAACCTTGGTTGATCCAGTAGACTGAACTCCTGGACAATTTTTAGAACCTAGAACATCGTATACACATGAAATTGAAACGTAAATGATGTGCATAATCTCTATGAACTTGTATGAAGATGTTTCGAAACTAAGGGCCTTGTATGAGTCATTGTTAATTAAAATGTTGGTAGATCATTTAATAGGAACTCCACGATAATTTGGAGAAGCTTGGGCATCTATTAAACTTCAAAATATATTATAACCTATCTTACCTTACCAATCAGGCTAAGACCTTGTTGTTCTCTACTGTCCGAAGAAGTCGTCTCCACTCTACTTGATCCATAACCACACTTCGCCAGCCTCGTAGTCTGCGAAGGATCCGCAGGTCGCCTTCTACTTGGTCGATCCACCTTGCCCGCTGCGCGCCTCTTCTTCTTGTTCCTGTTGGGTCGCTTTCTAGATCCATTTTCACTGGGTCGTCGTGCGGCATTCTTACGATAGCATAGCGTCCTCCGGAGTCCAAAGTAGGCACAATTCCCTGCCATAATGCGTCTATGAATTTCTCCGCTGGTATCATTTTCGGTGGTCACCAGTGAGCCCAAATACACGAACTCATCGACCACCTCGATTTCGTCACCGTCAATCTGAACTCGTGGTGGGAGGCTAACAATGTCTTCCTAGAACCTCTTCCTTTCATGTATTTTGTCGCTGATGCGTTGATGGCAAGTCCAATCCGCCTAGCTTCAGCCTTCAGTCTGATGTACGTTTCCGTCATCGTCTCAAAGTTCCGTGCCATGATGTCAATGTCATCGGCGAAGCCAAGAAGCTGGATGGACTTCCTGAAGATCGTGCCACTCGTGTCTATCTCTGCTCTTCCGATCACACCTTCTAACGCGATGTTGAATAGTAGACACGAAAGTCCATCACCTTGCCGTAACCCCCTTCGAGATTGAAAGGGACTCGAGAGTGTCCTCGATACTCGAACAACGCACATCACACGATCCATCGTCACCTTGACCAATCACGTCAGTTTATCCGGCTATCCGTACCGTAAATATATTATAAGTGATGCACAAAAACTCAATTAACAACGTCCCCACTGAGAAGTCTGCACTCTTTGACAATTTGGTGTACTTATAACATGTTGAAACCAAGCAAATTCATCTAGAATTGTCAAATTGGGTTGAATTAACACGGCAGTGCATGTCCCGTTGCTAAAGATATCACCGCTGTCCAGATTAAAGCCTATGTTCGTTAACTTAATAACTTCATAAGGTTTTGGATATCTATATCTTTGAGTTCCTCTATAAACTGCTGCTTTAATATTATTCCTGTATAGTTAACACCCACAACTACAACTTTTCTCAAGAAAGTATGTCTATCTATTACTTTTGATTTTATGCAACCAATCAGAGCGTGGTCATATATGACCACGCGGGCACGAAAGGGTTAAACTAGCAGAAGGAATGCTAAAGGGGCTTACTGAAATGACGTAGCATATGTTTTACTAATTACATCAATGCATGACCGGCCACAAATAATGATGACCTAACCCCCTCCCCCCTAAAATGCTTCCTCATTTATCCATGTTTCCTAACCGTACTGCACAGGAATCACGCTATGGATGTTAGCTGGTATGCATTTTTATACAAAATCTTCTTGGAAACTGTTCGACCGATTGAACGCGTGCTTGGCTTTCTAGTATAAGTCGATTTCTAGAAAAGTGGCAAAAAATCACACACTTTGCCACTCATTAGCAGTCTATAGCTGGTTGGATGCGACAAACGACAAACGATCCGGGGTCACGTTCGAAAAATAAACAGGAAAGCAATATCGCCATAGGCTATGTAGAATTGGTTCTCATCATAGATGAAATCCTTCACGCCATCTATCGCTATGGATGAGATTCACCGAGGCTGCAGCGAGTTCAAATGTCACTGGTAGGCAAAAGTCGTGATGTTTTCATCAATTAATTGACTGCAGTTTACTGCTTCATTTGATTTACCGTTCGAATGTGGGAAAGTGCAACTGTGCGCGAAGATTTTACGACTCTCTTGATTTCTTTATTTATTGCAACGAAAAAACAACGAGTTTGACCCGAATTCGATCACGTTGGGAACATCGATATGAATAATTCGCACCGAGTGTGTAATATATCACTTAAACAGTTTTCGCTCGATTTTCGTTTGATCCCACCGATCTGATTCTTCAAAGCATTATTTGGTGAGAATAATTTTCCCGTCCGTCTGAGCAGAGTTTGGGAATTCAATCCCGACCGTAATTGAAACTTTCTTTTCGAATAGCATCTTTGCGAACCCGGTCGATATGAATACAGCGGGCAATCTACTTCAGCAATCTTCTGGAGATCCACACAAAACAACAAAAAATCAAAACAAAGCGACGGGAATCAGGCTCCTTCTGTGGTTAGACCGAAACCGATCTGATTGTTTTTCGGACGGCCTCTTATTCAACTCAAGTGCTGGGTACCTACCCCAAACAGATCATCGCGTCATCATCCCGTGGCTCCCTGTCCAACTTACTATGCGGTACGATGGTGATGGGAATGACGCAGAGAAGGAAGCGCAATGAACCGGCCTCGCCACGAGAAGGAGGACGGAAAACAATAAAGCCGCGATGAAATTACAAAACAAACATAAATGCACAACCAACAACCAAGTACAGGAAGCGCCCAATTTTGGCAACTCATATTTTTTTCAACGTAATTCATGTTGATAATGGATCATTTGATTATCTACTCACGTCGGATGCTTTTTTGAGTTATCCTTGATTTGAATGTATGAGTTGCCAAAATCGGACGGACACGGTATTCTATTTAGTTCGCAAAGGAATAAAGTTCTCATTCATGCTGGAGAGTCAGTCAGCCGATACAGGGGTATATTGGACTTGTGGAGTGCTTTTTTTTCTTTTCTTCTGAATAACATAGTACTGGATAGCGTGAAAGTACTTGAGAAGACGACTGAGTCAGGTCGGGTGAGGATGTGAGTGGTTGTGGTGGTAATAATCGTCACAACACGAGGATCGGCACGTTCGATGGTGCGGTCGTAAAAGTTCTAAAATTAGTAGAACTGTAACAGGACTTTGCAAAGTTTGAAGTTCCTTGAGAACTTTATTCATTGACAGCTTATGAGTACCCGGCGACGTCGAAGGGCCTTGAAGTCAGTAGGGATGTCTATTTTTGATAAGAAATTTTTATGTAATTATCAACCACGCCAAAACACTTCCAATAATATTGGATATATATAGTTATTTCAGAATTTCTTATATTGATAATGTCAGCTAAAATAATGCATCTCCAGAAACTAAGCTATTTCAAACCTGAAATTGAGTGAACTGTGTGACATAAATTAATTCATCTGAAAGTATATGCCTGTTCATGAAAAATCGGAGATATTTATTTCAGCTAGATGTTAGATTTAACTAGAGTGCCTGTAGAGAGAGTGCGTTCACTGAAAATAGCATTTCGTTTATACAACGAATTCGCCCGTTAATTTTACGGATTAATTCGTTGTTTTCTGTAACGAAAGAGATTAGTACAGTCTACGAAATTAATTTCGGTAAAAATGTCACACTCGTTACTAATTTTATTTCATATTGGAACCAATGGAAAACAAATGCAATAATGCGAAAAATAGGAAATGTAAGTTTTTTTTTTTTTTTTAATTCTTTATTTAAGAGATTTTTAGCCTTAGGCTAGTTCATCTCTAAAAAGGAAATGTAAGTGTTTAAAAAAAAGTAGAAGGGTTTGTGCCTAGGGCACGAACGGAAGCTTGACGTAGGACCGCTAATGGATGGAACAAATATGCTAAGCCTTTAGTTCTTTTAATTGATCGATAATCTATTATCTTAACTCTTTCCGTTTTGGAATTGTTGGCCTTGAAAAAGACCGATTGTTTTTAGAATGGTGGCTCTGAGATGGACCGTTATTTGTTTTTTTTTCTGGTGTCCTTTTGATCGTTTGCGATGGCTACCGTGCAGGTAATGAAAAACAAAAGTGATTATTGATACCTGTAATTTTAAAAGTTTGTTTGTGACATTAAATTCTGAATGATGATATCAGGCGTACCATTTAATAACGGTACAAAAGCATTCGTAAACAAACTTTCTAAGGCCCTTTACACGCAAACCAAAGTACGCCCACGCAAACCAATACCACTTTCGGAAAGCCGAGAGTTGTCCCTATCCGATGATAATGTTGGTTTGCGTAAACATACTTCGGTTTGCGTGTTAAGGGCCTTAAAAAGTTTGTTTACAAAAGCTTTTGTGCCGTTATCAAATGTTATGCCTGATATTACTACTTATTGATATTGCTGTTTTATTTGCTTCAGTGGATGAAGAACTAACACGAAATGCATAAACGTGCTACCAATGACGTCTGCGGAAAGATTTGGAGCTTGATGATTTACGTAAGTTTATTCTCTCACGGAGACTCAATAACCCAAAGCTGATAGTGATTTTCTGAACACTGCTATTGGCACCTGTCGTGACCGGACCGAGGTTTCCAGCCTCGGCCACGGCAACACGAATTAGCGATGCAGCTCCCACGGGTGCGGCTGCTTCTATTGCTGCTGCTGTTTCTGTTGCTGCTGTTTCTACTGCTGCTGGTGGTCCGTCACCTCCAAAATTCGTTACAAGAATGACTTCAACGAGTTTAAATGTTTAAATGATCTTTATTTTAGTTTAACTTGGACGATTACCATATAATTTTTTTACTAAGTGATTTAATTGCTTTCTTCATCTTTAGGTATGGGCAAAATTTAAAATTTGTTTTACAGGATTAGTCCTAGACTTAGTACACGGTCGACCACCTTGGTGGGATTGGTTTGTTTTGTTTTTAGAATTTGAAGAGAAACTACTTAATACTACTATTTACAGCTTAAAACTAACCTACTCTACTATATACACTTAACCTACTATGTACAAATTGCTTATTAAAGCATGTTCAGAAAGATTGCATTTTTGAATAAATTTAGTTGTCATATCATCAATTTTGGAATCTACTTTGGGAATTTCTGCCTCTTGATGGAGGTCTGCTATTCTTGTGTCGAATGGACGATCTAGGATCATCCTCAACACTCTATTCTGTGCAACCTGGATTTTGTTCCTGTGGGTCTGAGCGCACGATTCCCACACCGGGGCGGCATAGAAGATCGCGGGGGCTATGATCTGTTTGTAAACAGCCAGTTTGTTTTGCCTTGAGAGGCGGGATCTGCGGCAAATGAGCGGATACAAACACCTAACCAAGGCGGAGCACTTAACTAGGGTTTTCTCTATGTGCGAGCGGAACAGGAGCTTCTCATCGAACAACATCCCGAGATAAGTAACATCAGTGGACCACTCGACCCTTGTACCATCCATTATTACGGTACAGGAGGGAGACGGTTTAAGTTTTGGTGATTGTCTGTGAAGGAACATGATCGCTTGGGTTTTCGAGGCGTTGATTTTGATTTTCCACGAGGTGGCATAATCAGTAAAGGTGTCAAGGCATCGTTGCAGCTTGTTCGTAATTTCACGAGGCATCCTACCCTTGACGGCTATCGCGGTGTCATCTGCGAACAGAAAGAACACGCAACCGTCTCCTAGAGGAGGGATGTCCGACGTGTAGATGCTGTAAAGCAGTGGTCCCAGCAGACTCCCTTGCGGAACACCTGCTGGGATCGGAAATTGTCCCGAAAGGGAACTATTCAACGACACCCTGAACGACCTTTGCTGGAGATAGTTACGGGTGATTTTCACAAGGTATGGTGGAAAGTTGGAGTTACAAAGCTTGTATATAAGTCCGTCGTGCCAGACATTGTCAAACGCCTTTTCGACGTCTAACAAGGCCATGGCTGTGGACTTGGATACAGCTTTGTTACTTCGGATGTTATTCATCACCCGCACTAGCTGATGATTGGTGGAATGCCCCTTGCGGAACCCGAACTGTTCCGGAAGAAGAATGTCATGTTCCTCCACAAACCTGTTTAGTCGGCTGAGGATCAATTTTTCGAACAGCTTGCTCAGCGCTGAGAGCAGGCTAATCGGTCTGTAGCTTGACGGTAGTGAAGGGTCTTTCCCAGGTTTGCGGATCGGGATGATTTTTGCCACCTTCCAGATGCTTGGAAAGTAGTGCAGCTCCAAGCATCTGTTGAGGATGGCAGCCAGCAGCGAGTGCACCCTCGCGCTGAGATTTTTCAACTCTAGGTTGAATATTCCGTCAAACCCGGGAGCCTTCATGTTCTTACTGTGTTTCAGCGCTGAGCAAATTTGTTCCTCTGTAATCCGTTCTTCTGGAGGGACGGCACAAGGGGAGGCATCTAACGTCTGGACGCACTGCACAACCTGGTTCTCGAGTGGACTTGGGATTGTAGAGCCAAGCAAATGCGACTGGGCAATGTGCTCCCCAATTGCATTGGCCTTCTCTTCGTTGGTGATAAGCCGTTCGTCATTGACTCTAAGTGGTGGAATGGGCTTGGGGTGAGACTTCAGCACCTTGGCAACCTTCCAGAATGGTCTGGAACGGTCGTCCAGGTTCTGAACGAGCCGCCCGAAACTCTCGTTCCGGAGTGAGACCATTCTGGAAGCGATCTGCCGATTCAGATCGACCATTTCGTATTTACGCTGCAGATCCCCAGTCCGCTGAAACTGGCGTCTACGAACATTTCTGAGCCGAATCAAGAGTTTGGTGTGGGAATCAATTGCTTGAAACTTACCCCTCACAGGAACTCGTCGAACGCACTCTTCGTCAGCCACGGATATGGCTTGATGGAGACCCTCCAGGGCCCGGTCGATGTCCTCCACTGTATCGAGCGGTGGGTTGTCGTCGATGTGGCGGTCGACCACGCGTCGAAACTGGACCCAGTTGACTCGATGGTAGTCCTTCCGCTGGCACGGTGCAGGGGCCACGTTGTAGCCCAGCTCGGTCAGCACCGGTTGGTGGTCCGAACTCAGGTCGTTGACGGCAACCGGCTTGGCTAATCTGGTGTTTGCCAAGAACAGGTCCAGCGTCGATGGGTTGCCCGTCGGTGATGTGAAGGTTGGTTCGTCCGGAAACCAGACGGAATAGAGACCATGCTGGGAATGGTCGAATAGCAGGCGGCCGTTCTGGTTCTGCTGGTAGTTCCGCCAGGCCTCGTGCCGGGCTTGACTGGGTACTGCAGCGGCAGCCGACTGGGCAGCAGCCAACTGTTGGTTGAGCGGGAGCGGCGCCAACACTGGAATTGGCCGTGGTTGGACCGGTGATAACGGAGGAAAGTTCTGCGCGTTGTTTTCCGGGACCTTCTTGCGACCGGGCTGGTTGTTGGACGAGGCCTTCTTCCGGATCTCGGCGTATTCGGCCCGCTTCGGACAGGCCTTACTCGTGACCTTGTGGGCAGCACCGCAGTTGGCGCATGTGGGAGCGGCTTCCTCGATGCTGTCGCAGTCGTCGATCTTGTGGTTTTTGCCGCATTTGATGCAGCGGCTGGCCATGCGGCAATTCCTGGTGCCGTGCCCGAACAATAGGCAGTTCGAGCACTGAGTGACGCCACGGTGGGTTGGCTTATACCGCTCCCACTTCACTACGATGTGGAACAGTGTGCGTGTCGTCTGGAGATCCTTCACGGTTGTGGAGTTCTTCTGCAGATGGACCAAGTAGAGCTGGTCACGATACTTGATGGCCTTGCTGCGGGTCATCTTGTGGATTTCGACCGGCTTGAGGCCGTTCGCCTTAATCTCGTCCATTAAGGTGGTGGTGTCCATGTCGTGGAGCCCGCGCAGCACAACTTTCAGCGGCTTGGTGGCCTCGACGTCGTGGGAGAAGTACTCCAGCTTCATCCTGTCCAAGAGGGCCTGGACTGCGTTGTAGTGATTTTCGGCCGAGACCATCAGTTTGTAGCCTTCCGTGCACCGTTGAATGGTGCAGCGAAGGCCCTGCTTAATGTAGAAATCCAGCTGCTCCCATAGCCCGGGAGGGAAGCCCTTCACATAGAAGGGTGGCAACTTAACTTTTTTAGGCACCGTCTCAGGGTCCGACTGCGGCTGGGCTCCGTTCTGCAGGGCGGAGAACGGATTGTTGCTCAGCAGCTTTTTTGCTGCCGATGCGGTGGCGCTGATGTCTTCAGGTCTGGGTCGTTTAGTTCCGGGAGGCCCCGGCTGCGGGTCCGCAACGCCTGTCGGGACGGGCAATGGGGTTTTCTTCTGCTTCTTCTGAGCTGGCTCGGTGGTCGCGCCGTCTCCTGGGAGAGTCTGTTTTCCCGGTAAGCCGGCACTCGCGTTACCGCGCGATTTCTTACCCATGGCTGGGTCAGCGAGAGCGTCACTATACAACGCGGAGCTAATTCGACTTGCGAACGTACGAACGAAACTAGAGAGAATTCAAATCGACTGAACTGCTCAACAGTCTGGCAGCGAATGACTTCAACGAGCTTAGGTACTTCATATTTATAGCTGCTAACCTATCAAAATTCTCTAACCAATGAGATTCTGTTTACATGCGAACTATCACGCTTCACGTTCACTTGATTCTACTCATTATTTATTCAACACTAACTCTATCTACTACATTCTTCCCCTCTTCTACTCTCCTTAAGGGGGCATTATATCCACCCATTTGGGGGAATTTTATCCACCCTCTCGGGGGACTTTCATCCACCATCTCAGAGATATTTCATCCATCAGGTCATGGCAATTCTAACTATTTAAAAATGTCCTCAGTCCATCCATCAAGTCATGGCAATTCTAACTATTTCTAAATTTCTTTAGTCCATCCATCAGGTAATGGAAATTCTTATCTACCATCCGTCCCAGAATTACCAGGTCATGGTAATTCTATCTACCATCCATCAGGTCATGGTCATTGTATCTACCATCCATCAGGTCATGATAATTCTATCTACCATCCATCAGGTCATGGTAATTCTATCTACCATCCATCAGGTCATGGTAATTCTATCTACCATCCATCAGGTCATGGTAATTCTTTCTACCATCCATCAGGTCATGGTAATTCTTTGTACCATCCATCAGGTCATGGTAATTCTATCTACCATCCATCAGGTCAAGGTAATTCTATCTACCATCCATCAGGTCATGGTAATTCTTTCTACCATCCATCAGGTCATGGTAATTCTTTGTACCATCCATCAGGTCATGGTAATTCTATCTACCATCCATCAGGTCAAGGTAATTCTTTCTACCATCCATCAGGTCATGGTAATTCTATCTACCATCCATCAGGTCATGGTAATTCTATCTACCATCCATCAGGTCATGTTCATTCTATGTACCATCCATCAGGTCATGGTCATTCTATCTATCATCCATCAGGTCATGGCAATTTTTTCAAAATAATTCTTCAGTTCTTTAGTCATTCCACTATACTTACACTATCGTACCGATTGCGCCATTGTCGTGACCGGACCGAGGTTTCCAGCCTCGGCCACGGCAACACGAATTAGCGATGCAGCTCCCACGGGTGCGGCTGCTTCTATTGCTGCTGCTGTTTCTGTTGCTGCTGTTTCGAGCTTAGGTACTTCATATTTATACCTGCTAACCTATCAAAATTCTCTAACCAATGAGATTCTGTTTACATGCGAACTATCACGCTTCACGCTTACTTGATTCTACTCATTATTTATTCAACACTAACTCTATATACTACAGCACCGATTGATGATTCTTTGCTGTTATTTCTATCCATGGTTCAACAATATTTCAATTTTGTGAACCTGTTTTATCCACCATCTATAAATCTAGAATTATGTAGCGTAGAAATACAGTGGCCCTGAAAAATACCATTTAGGATCCAAGAGATTTACATGCTGGTACTTTCGAGATGGCTCTACACCGTTACACCGTTGCACAGCGGTTGAAATTTTGCAGGTGATTAATGTTGTGGTCAGCCTAACGGAACGACTGCAGTGGAACGTCCGAAAGATAGTGAAGCTACTCAAAGAGCCACCGATGTCCGCGTCCTTCAAGATTCTACCAAATTTGTTGTAACCATATCCGTCGCAAATGAAACTGCCATGGTGTACTCAAAGATGAATGCTTTTGTGTACTTCTGTACCTCCAGAGACAGCGGGCTCAGTTGGCTTTCCTGGCAGCAGAATTATGCAGGTGATCATTGTAGTCAAACTCATCTGTGTAACGTTCGAACGATGTCGTTGCCGTTGGTAATGCTTCTCATTCCGATGTCCGCGTCCATTTGCTGGGTCTTTCAAATTAGCAATGACGACTGTCCCCAGAGCGAAGGGATTTTTTTATTTTTTATTATAGTCACTTCACTCTTGGGTCATTCGTGACTTGTCCGGGGGTGAGATTTGAACTTGTGACTTTGGCGTGTGAGGTATGGATGTTAACCACAAAGCTGGGGTCGCCCCAATGGAATTGCAACTGATCAAGTTCACTTTTTTTGACTTTAAATGATCTATATTTCTTGAATTTGTGTGGTTTACATGTATAACTTATCAAGTGACACAGATGCGTCTTTTCAACTTTAGTTCTTTTGATATTTCAATTATTATTAATTACAGTTCCTAGTCCTATCAGGCCTGTTTTAAGAATGACCACCTTGGTGGGATTGGTTTGTTTTGATCGAGTTCACTGAATTGTAGTCTGTTTTATACTTGCAAAATAGCTAACAAAGCCC
The DNA here is from genome assembly GCF_037179485.1 of Ochlerotatus camptorhynchus. Lineage (NCBI taxonomy): Eukaryota > Metazoa > Arthropoda > Insecta > Diptera > Culicidae > Ochlerotatus > Ochlerotatus camptorhynchus. The sequence goes on along the minus strand of NW_027040766.1, from coordinate 4,255,287 downwards.
CTCTCTTTGGGTTCATGCATATATCATGTCACGCTCTAGGAGGGGGGGGGGGTTTAAGATTTTGTGACAAGCAATGTATTAGGTATAGGAAAAACGTAACGATAGGAGGGGAGGGGGTAAATTTCTTTCATACTGCCTATTGCGGGAAGCCTTTTCTTTGGTTCGATGTGGGTGCATTCGTCGTCGTCTCCGTATTGGTGCGATACGTGCTGTTTAACTCATACGTCGTGTACGACGCTTATCCGTCCGTTACTCGAAAGTAAATGACGAACAAATAGGATTGGACGATCTTGGATCGATCTTTGGAAGATCGATCTTTTGCATCCCGATTTTAAACGGTGCGCTTGCAATGCTTTACTGGAAAGATCTTTCAGCAATGAAAGGGCAATTGCACGTGTATGAAAGGAACTACAAGCTGTCCCCTAAAAATCGATGGAAGATTTCTATGGTGACCTTACGGAACAGTCAGAGCTGTCTGGCTTTACTGCCATGCCGATGACGTTCTATTACAGGGGGATTTTGTACAATCTCTAGGAGGGTTTCAGTTAATCGCAAAGGGGATTTATGACAGTCTCAGTAGAGATTCCGAACAAACCTAGGGGGAATTTCAGACAATCCCAGTTCGGTTTCCCAACAATATCAAAGTTAACTTCGGAAAATCCAAAGAAGTAATATGAACTATCCAAGGGAGGATTCCGGACAATCACAGGAAGAATTGCACTCAATATTGAGGGGGATTCATGACTGTCCAGGGGGGCTTCCATATAATCCAGTCAATTCAAATGTAGATTCTGGACAGTCCCAGCATTAAAAAATGTTATGCGATGGCTCCTACATCCTTTCGACGATCACTCATTGACTAACTTCATATAAGTTTCAGAATAGAATGAGCTATGAAGTTGGCCAGAACTAACCTATTTGGACCTAGAATGAAGAATTAAATAAAAGACTGCAATTCAACGCTTCTGGAGAGAGTTGACCCTAACTCTGACATTTTCTAGCAAAATATTCTCAGAGATTTAAACCCCTCTTCCTTAATGAATGCTGGTAAATAAAATGTTGCTTATCACGAAAGAGTTTCCTCATTTCAGGCATGTAGTGCAACAAAATATGAAACCTCTGACCGATTTTGCGAGACTGAGTATTAATTTTCATGAGCTAAATTAATCTTTTGAAAACATTTGACCAAATTCTTACTTCCTTAGTCTTGAAATCACACCAGCTAGTGTTTCCTTAACTGGCAATTTACCAGAAATATCATTTCCCGATTCCCAGAAAACTAGTTTGGCTTCCCGAGAAGTAGTTTTTTGTACGAAAACCATGTTAAACATATGTTATATTAAAAATGACCACCCAAATTTTGGGGAAAATTGATAGAAATTTCCGGAGAAAGTTTGACGAATCTTTAGTGCAAAGTCAGGAAAGCTTCCTGGCGAAGAATCTTTCAAACGAAACCGGTAGACGCTTCTGACACAATCTGTGGGAAACTCCCGGACTTCCATGGAAATTTAGGCAGCCTGATGAAACTTTCGAATAATTCAGAAAAGTTTTCCGTGGGAAGTCCGGATGAAATGGGAAATAGCTTCCACTTCCAGCGGTAGGACTTCTGATTGTAATCTGATACTGTTGGTGTAGTGGTAAGCGTGATTACCTCTCACCCCAGCAGGCCTGGGTTCAATCCCAGTCGGTGCCGCCGGGATGTTCTGAGGCATAACATCTCTGATCACGCCTTCCTTCGGATGGGAAGTAAAGCCGTTGGTCCCCGGTTCATGAGTCGATAGGTAGGGTCCAGGTGTGGGAGCTGCCTTCCTGGCACGTCGGTAGCATTGGTGCTCAGCACGGAAAACAAGATCGACGAAAAAAACAAACCAAAGGAAAAAAAAAAAAAATCTGATACTGTTGGAATGAAAAGATGATGAAACTTCCGTTGAACAATGGACGAAGGTGGAAGATTCTTCGAGGGCAAGTTTTAAAAAAACTTCCAGGAGATGTTTGAAGAAACTTTCGTGCAAAGTCAGACGAAACCTCCCAGAGCAATCATAAGAATCCTTCCGAAGAAGCTGGTCGAAATCTTCAAGGGGAAGTTGGAAGAAACTTCCAGAAATTGTCGGAAAAATCTTCCGGGAGAAATCCTGACGAAGTTCAAGTTTTAATAAATAACTACCAACAATATTTTCCGATTTCCGGGAAGATTCTTCAGCTATTTGAAGATTCCCGGGTAATTATAAATGGCAGGGATATGGCAACACCAAAACCACCATATCACCAAAAACTTCAAAGACATTACACTTTAGCCATCCATCCTAGAAAGCAAATGAGACCTAAACATCCCTTGGCTTGGACAAGAGCCATCTAACTTAATATTAGACTACTTTGTTTGTTTTTGAGTAAATATGAGTAGCTCAAATTTACTCACTGCAAATATATTAACTCTGAGTACATGTGTAATGGTTATTTTGCTTAACGACGTGTTTGGGGTATCATCATCCAAACCTTTTGTGGAATTGTTCTATTATTTAGGTTATCATTCGTTTATGGTATTTTTTTAAATTAGGGTTGCTCCTTACCGTCACGACAACATTTAATGGAATATTATAAAGGAAAGAATTTCTTATACCCCGTACAGACTATGGCTTATATCATGTAATATAGGCTGCCTTGCAATGAGCACTCATACATCTAGGTTTCACTGTACATCCTATGTATGAGTGCTCATTGGAAGACAGCCTATATTACATGATATAAGCCATAGTCTGTACGGGCTATGAGGGTACCAACGTAAACAAGAGTATTAAAATAAAAATCAAATGATCGATCTACCAAACTTCGATTCTTTGGTACCGGTTTAATTAGTGGATCGATACTAGAGCCAAATATAAGATCGATCCGTCAAAACCGATCTTTCTTTGAAGATCGCCCAATTCTTCGAAGAAAATGATTTGGCAAGCGTTTTTATTACCGCTGCTTTTCTCCTCCCTTCCATTCATTGGTAAATGGTGAGCGGTCAACCGAGCACTGAGCTCGCTCATGTGAGAATGCGCAATGTGTCGTGTGCTCAATTTGCACTCTATCGTTACGTCCGTGTTTGGGATTTTTCGTTACATGTCTGAATATTGATTTTTTTTTTATGTGACCCCTGGTATAGAAATTAAAGACGTAGTCCTACGTCAAAAATACAAATTTTTTGTACATTCTAAATTGAAAATGCGTGCATTGTACGAATATAGAGCAAAGTATGTACGAATTGATTTCGTGTATCTTCTTTTTAGTATCACTAATCTAGATAGAGCTGGAATTAGGGTGAAACAGCTTTTGTAAACAATGACTTCTATCGTCGATTTCTAGGAACTCAAGGCTCGCCCATACAAACCTACACAACCATCGGGTAGGGTAAGTCTTCCTCTACCCGATGGTGTTGTTGATTTGCGTTGACGAGCCTTAACTTTCTAGAAATCGTCGAAAGAAGCCATTGTTTACAAAAGCTGTTACGCCTTAATGCCAGCTCTATCTAGAAATGATATAAATTGATAATCGCCCTCCGCATGATCAACGAGGGTACAACCATACTAATGCCAACTGGTACTGAGTAATAATGTTATCCAGAAGGCCTGCATTACCTACAACGAATTAATTTCCCTCTATCAGCACCAGCAAAATGATTATTTGGAATATTGTCGACTCCAGAGCCTAAGACCTCGATAATATAATCAATTCAGTATGAGGCAATAATTTTCCATCAATCTGTGTATGAAAACCAACACAACACGGTCTACAGTGCTATATTTGTGTAATATGAAAATAATTATTTTGCATTTGATCCTCGTAATGATCCCCACCAAGATGAAGATGAATATTGATATTGACAACAACACAGGCGATAATAAACATTCAGCCACGAATGAACAAAACAAATGGTGACTTCGATACGCGGGGCACGCAATACAAAGAACCGGTGCGTTGAAGTTAAAATGCAATCAAAAGTACACACTTAGACAGTCCGCATCGTGCTCTCTTGCCATGCGGATCTATTTGATTTTTGCTGAAGGAAGTGTTACTACTACCTAAAGCTACAACAAATTTAAACAGCACTTTTCAGTGCTCAACCTGTAAAAAAAAAATTCTACCTTGTTCAACTCTTATTCCTCTTCGATCCTTGTTTGGACCCTACCCGAGGTAATCCTTCTTGGATATCGATTTGGAAAATTCCTCTTCGATCCTTCAGATTCTTATAGTAATCTGCTTGGAAGTCGATTTGGATAAAAATTTACTGCGGTCATGGCGCCTAAACGCAAAAGAAAGGGGAAAACTCTTGACCCCCCTTCTGATGAAATTAATTTGAGTAATCAATTTGATTTGCTCACGGATGATGAGAATGATCCATCATCCAAGAAAAATTCTAGTAAACTTTCCCGGCTTAATGCCAAGAAGGAAAAGATTCCCCCTATTGTGATAACCACTACCGATTTCCATGCTCTTCGCATGGAACTTTTGAACTTCGTGAAAGTTAAGTTTTCACTACAAATTGGACGTCGGGATGAATGCCGTGTATTGGCTGAAACTTTAGACGGATTTAAATGTCTTCTCAAGTATCTTACTGAGAAGCAGCATATTTTTTTTACTTACGACACCAAAACTGAACGTGTGTTCAAGGTTGTCATGAAAGGACTGCCCAGTGGTGAATCCCTGGATCAGATCAAAGATGAACTGGCAAAATTACTTGGAGTTGTGCCACTCCAAGTAATCAAAATGAAAATGAAATCCCGTCCTGGCGATTCGCGCAACGGGATTTCTAATAATTTTTATTTAGTTCACTTCAAGTCTAGTGAACTAAACAACCTTAAGGCCTTAGAAAAAGCTAGCCTTATGCTCCATGTCCAAGTGAAGTGGGAACACTTCAGGAACTAAAAATTACTACATGCCAGCTAAATGCATGAATTGTGGTGATTCCTCTCACGCAAAGGACGACTGTCCTGTGAAGGAAGATCCTAAGAAATTTAAAAGTTCAAATTGTGGTGAAAAAACCAAATCCATTTTTTGGGAATGTAAGACTCGCAAAGCGATCCTACAATCTGGTTCCAAGCTACAGGTAGGAAACGCTCCACGTTTCCGCACAGGTACAAATTCCTCTGCTGTTAACAACGGTCAGTGAGGAACAAATTCTACATTCGTACCCGGTGGTACAAATATCACCCCTGCTTCAAATTCTACATCAATACCTACTCCCCTCACTGCTAACAATGTTCAGCGAGTGAATGGAGCTACCTATGCTGCCATTGCAGTGGGTAGAAATCAAAATACTAGCCAACATAATTCTAACGGAAATTTTGATAATTTTGACTTTGTAAGCATTACTGCTCCTAAAATGGAATTTTTACAGAAATCATTAATTGACATGATTTCTGATATGCTTAAATCTAACTCTATGTTTGATGCTATTCAAACTGGAGTAAAATTTGCAAATAATATTGTCATGACTTTAAAATTCAGCAATGGATTTTAAAGCATTAAATATTTTAAATTAGAATGCTCGATCTCTTAGAGATAATGAAGACGAGCTATTTAACTTTTTGAGAGTTCATAACGTGCATATTGTCGTTATAACTGAAACGTTCCTTAAACCTGACCATAAGGTTAAGAAGGACGCAAATTATTTGATTTATAGAAATGATCGTCTTGATGGACCCTGTGATAGCGTTGCCATAATTCTTTCTTCATTTGAAACTAAAGTTTTTGAAACTTTGGGAGATTCTGTTGAAACAAAATTTGGACAACTGACGTTTATAGCTGCCTATTTGCCTTTCCAATGCGTAGGCCAGCAAAAGAATTTTCTCAAGAATGACCTTCAGAAACTTACCCGTCATAGGTCTAAATTCTTCATTATTGGTGATTTTAATGTAAAACACCGCTCATGGAATAATGCTCAAAGCAATTCCAATGGTAATATTCTGTTTGATGATTGTTCTGCAGGTTATTACACTATTCAATATCCAAACAGCCCAACATGCTTTTCTTCTGCAAGAAATCCCTCAACTATTGATTTGGTCTTAACTGATTCATGTCAACTTTGTAGCCAATTGGTTACCCATGCTGACTTCGGTTCTGATCACCTTCCAGTAACTTTTGAAGTATCCCAAGAAATAATTTGTAATCCCAACAGCTCTACTTTCAATTACCATAGAGTTGATTGGGAGCAATGTCGAACAAACCAAAGATGATGTTAATTATGCTCTTGAATCTCTGAATACTTCTATAGTTGAAGCAAGAGCTGCCTCAGTGCCAAAATGCCACGTTAAATTCGATTCAATTATAATAGACGACGATCCTCAGCTCTTGATCCGTCTGAAAAATGTCCTTAAGAGGCAATATCAAAGAACACGCGATCCTGCCATGAAAGTTATCTAGCGGGCTTTGCAAAAACAAATTAAATAGTAATTCTCTGCCTTGAGGAACAAAAATTTTCAACATGATGTGCCGAAATTAGACCCGAGTTCCAAACCCTTTCGGAAACCTCAAAAGACTATTCCAGCGTTTAAAGAAGGTGGTAAAATTTTGATCACAAATTCGAAAAAAGCTCAGAAACTTGCTAAGCAATTCGAGATTTCCCTTAATTTCAGTTTGGGTCTTACTAGTCGTATTGAGAATCAGGTTGCTCGGGATTATCTGAATATTTTCTCTTGGGAAAATATTTTTGATGATTCCTGGGGGGCTGATTTGGACGAAGTAAGATCTATGACTAAAAAAGTATCGAAATATGGAAGCTCCAGGAGATGATGGAATTTTCGATATCCTCATCAAAACACTCCCAGAGATTACCTTGTCTGTCTTGGTAAAATTATTTAACAGATGTTTCCTTTGGCATACTTTCCAGTTTGCCTTCTTTAATAAGTAAATTTTTTGAAAGTATGATTTTTAATAGTTTTGGAGGTTCAGTCGGAACTTTATTTGAACTTGATGGGAAATTGGAAGTGTATTTTATCTTTGAATGTGGATCTTTTGGTTACTTGGGTATAAAGTTCCAATACATCTTTCTGGCTACTTTTGAAGCTATAGAAACCACACGAGGGACTTCCGGCTCCAATAAGTTCCTATGCGTACTCTTAGCAACTGGAAGTTTAAAAAAAAAAGTTCAAAAAAGCATCCCTGTGCACTTCCAAGGATCTTCAGGTAAGGCTGGAAACGTGGCCATAACAAAGTTCCGAACAAGTTCCCAGCGGAACTTCTTAGCAACTTTAAAGTATCTTAAAAGTTCCCTGCGGAACTTCTTAGTAACCTGAAAGCTTCTAAAAAGGTCCGTTATAGCCCACATGAAGCAATCCACAGTCTCTATTAGTAACAACATTTAATGTACGTGAATATGAAATGATCGGAGGCTCAAATAAATCATAATTCTTATATTTATACAGTGCATCAATATTCTATCCAAACATAAAATAAATTAAAGAGCGATTTCCTGGATTTGAACCGATGTATTTGGCATGCTATCTACGAACGCTAACAACTGTGCCACAAGTTTGTTGGAATACCATGCGGACAAAAAACCAATTTAAAACTCATTAAGGGGGTATTCCCAATCTTTTGCCTTTTTTCGGCCTGTTTTTCAATTAATTTTTTTTTTCAAGGAAAATGAATAGTAATGCGCCTAACTCTTTGGGATTCTTGTTTATTGAACATTAAAGTTTACAAATAAATTTTTTTCGACATAAAAAAAGACATTATTGACGTCACAAAATGGCGGCAAACAGACCCCTGTTCGCCGCAAACGCCTGGACGGGCGAAGACTTTTCTCTGGAACGCTTCATCTGAAACAGATTTCGTGATGAAATTAATAATCTGCATAAGATTCTCTGGAGCTTCTCCTGTTGGCAGCAAAAAATCTTGCAAATTAACAAAATGGCGGCCATATGAAAAAACAGGCGATTTTTAGCCCGCTTTTTTGCAGCTTTAAGGTGCTTCAAACAATGTTAAATGTTAATATTTTTGGCTGAAAGTGGGAGAAGCTCCAAAGAATTTAATAAGGAACAAAATGCGCAAAGATTCAAGTCAATATCTCTTATAGTTTCTGAGAAAAATCTTCGCCCGATAAAAAAAATGTGGTTTCGAGAAAAACGCGTTTAAAGTTTTGACTTTAGTTAAAACCATTTGGGGGTTCTTACCATTAGTCAGCTATGCCTGGACACCGAATTCGCTGATCGGAAAACGGCTTGGGGGGATGAAAGTATATAGTCTAAAGTACAAAAAAACGTGAAAAAAAAATTTGATTTTTTGAAAAAAAAAAAAGATCGGGAATACCCCCTTAAGGTGTTGTGTTTTGTATTCAAGTCAGTCAGCTGGCACTGATCTTAGAATTAACTTTCATAAAAGTTGCGAACTAAATATAAAATTGGTGTAGAGGACAAAACCCTTTTTTCAACTTATTTTCTAAAAGTTCCGTTCAAGTTCCACCAGAAGCTACTTAGCATGCTCTTCAATTATGCTTACGGGAACTTTCAAATTGTTATAACGACTTAAATATGAGGCTGCTTAGAATTCTATGGACCACCTTGAACCAAGCTGCTTAAGCCACAAATAGCCTTTTATCAGAACTTTTGGTTGCTTGGGTATGCACTTTATGGAACATGAAAGTGGGTTTTATCGTTGAATGCGGAACTTTTAATTACTTGGGAAGTAAGTTCCGTCAGAACTTTATTCGAACTTCTGTTGGAACTTTATTTGAACTTGATGGAACTTGTAAGTGAGTTTTATCGTTGAATGCGGAACTTTTAGTTACTTGCGTACGCTCCTTTCAAATGTCAATTACTCAGTATGGGGAAAATACATGTAAATTATGAAATTATGATTTGAAAGCGCATAATTTAAAGCACGTAATACGAGTTAATTGCGAAAGTCATCTTTGAGAGACGTACGCACAATGTCGATTGAAAAGTACGTCTGTAAAAGAGTTGAAATTTGTAACAAGTGTAAGTGTTGCGTCCAAGATTGGTGAGAGTGAGGCACTTCCCTATAAATTGTAGAATAATACCACTAGCCACCACCAGAGCACGCTGTGTGCAGTCTTGAATGTACGTCCATAGGGGTGGCGTAATGGGGGCCATTGCGTAGAGAATTCGTGGCACGTACGACGGTTCAACGGTCACGGTTCAGGGTCATCGTTCACCAAGAGGCACAGTCATAAGCCTCGTGATCATTAAAGACTACGGACACATAGCGAAAGTCAGAGCTAAAATCAGGCAAAGCGAAAGTCAATCAAGGCAAGTCAACTTACCCTTGTGGTTCGTTGAAGCCTCGAGTCCGTCACCATACTCGAGGGGCGTACGGGACAGGTAGAGGCGTCAACCCCTGGCCCAAGAAGGTGACGCGGTACCAGAGAAAGGAGAGGAACTACGACGACGACAGTGGCAGGTAGAAAAAAAACGAAGATAGAAGTAATCGATTGAGGAAGTGAGAGACCAGGAGCATATTCCTGTTCGGATAGCTGTCCTTGACTGTCATGCTATTGAGCCGGCGTGAATCCAAACATACTCTTATTTTGCCGTTAGATTTTCTAACAGGCACCAAAGGGTTTGTCCACTCACTGTAGCATTCCTCAATGACATCCATGTCTTTGAATCTCTGGATTTCCGCGTCGATCTCTTTCTGAATCCCAGGTGCACATCGATACATCACTTGGTTTTTCGGTTTCGCCCCTTCTTTGAGCACGATTTCATGCTCCATTAAATGCGTCCGTCCAAGCTTCTTGCTGCTGGTTAACTCAAAATTTTTCATCACCTGTACTAAGTTCTGTCGTTCTTCGTCCGTCAAATCGTGTTCGACTTCAACCGTATCCACCGAAGGCTCCTGTGCTTCCTCCGGAATGTCGAAGGTTGGAACGTCCAGCGTCGTATCGTTTCCTGATGACGGAATTTTGGGAAGTTCTCCTATCGGTTCTAGGGTGAAAGCTATGAGCTCGTCCGGTTCATTAAATTGACCTATCTGCTCTGGTCCGTTACCCAGGTCTGCCATCGGTGTAATACCAAAACTTCGCCAGAAATTACATCCTAGAATAGGTTTCGAGATCTCTGGAACCACTACTGTTGGTACCACCCTTGTGATGCTTTTGTAGGTGTATGGAATGTTGAGGTACCCTAAGCATTTATATTCAGTGTTGTCGGCTGTGCATACTCTCAATCTAGTCGGTTGAAGTCTCAAACCATACTTCTCCGATAACTCAAGAGAATTCACAACACTTATCCCGGCACCTGAGTCTAATAGAGCTGTTAGTTCTGTGTCGAAAACGTTCACACGTAGATAGGGACATCGTCTTGTCTGAATGTTGATGGTATGAATGCGGTCGATAGGGTCAAAATGTGGTGTTGCTTCGGGAACTTTGTTGTCTTCTGGAATGTTCGGTTTCCCTGACGTACATCCCCTTAATTGTTTCCCTGGTTCTGCCTACCTCGTCCGTGGGTCCGTTCCGCGCATTTCTGACATGAACGGATTGTTTGTCCTACTTCGCCGCAACCATAGCAGAAGATTACTCGTGGCTCCTTACAATCCCGCCAGTTGTGGCCAACCTTCCTGCAGTTCCAGCATACGTTCCCTTGCAAATGTCTAGTTTGTTGTTGATTCGTCGTTGTTGTATTCCTCCTCATCATCGGTTGGTTTCGTTGGCTTGTTCTCTGACCTCCCACGTTCGGTCTGGTTTCGATCAAGTCTATATCCTCTGGTTCTTCGCTTTCATCTACGGAAGATGTACATTCTACCTGATGGATATTCCGTTGATTTCGAGGCTCCGTATTCCTTATCTCCGGGTGTGGCTGGAAGCTGGTATCCGCCGCATCAATCCGGTGATTGAGTTTGATTAAATGTTCCAAGTCTCGTATTCGAATAATGGAGGTTTTTGAGCGATAATGTGGGCGCATATTGTCGCAGACAACTTCGAACTTCCGTCGTTTCGAAAGCGGTTTCGAGAGCATTTGGTTAAGCCGTTCTATCTCCGATACGAATGCACTAAAAGATTCACCCCTGTGTTGTTTCCGCTCGTGGATCCGTTGTCGAATTCCTTGATCCTGATTTGGATTCCCGAGCCGAAACCTGATTTTCTCCTCGAAGTCATCCCAATCCTCAAATTCGTCCACGTATGTAAAAAACCAGTCCGATGCCTGACCCTCCAAGATCAAGTGTATGTCTCGAAGTAAACTCCGCTGAGAAATTCCTTCTCGTTCTGCTATCTTCTTCAACTTGTAGAGGAAATTTTCTATGGATGCTGTTCTGTTGTCCCCTGAAAAGGAGAGCTTCCAGTGCTCAATCCTTCGAGATTGCTGAAAATTCCTACCCCTATGTCCATCAGGCGTAAAGGAGCTTCTTGTACTACATTGGTCACCGCTAGGACTTCTTCGCCTGTATCTGTACCGTTCGTCATCTTGTTGATGCCGGTTCCGTTGGCTGCCAGTTCCTTGATGCCTGCCATGCCACCGATCTTCATCACCCTGAAGTCCTCGGTTGGATCGCTGCGGTTCTCCGTATTCGCTACTGGATTCATCTGTTGTATATTCCTGGTCGCGTTTCGACCTAGGACTCTTGCCTCCTCGAGTATCCTTCCGTCTACTACTCCGTGTACTATATTTATTGCAATTTTGATCCACCGTTTCAAACTCACTGCCGTTGTTCTCCGTGTCAACGTCTCTAGCTGGCATCTTCCTATTTCTCTTAACCTGTTCCGTGCGCTTCCGATTCCTTCGGATGGTCGTGACTACCCTGGGGTTTCAGTTGTTGCAGAATGGTCTCAAGTTTACGTACCAACTCTTCGTATGGTACTCTCTGCTGGGCATCTTTCTCCCCCTTTTAACCCGAAGGTAATAATGCCTTAAGCGGGACACTAAAGACGGATCTTCTTTTTCTTCAAGTGCCTGTTGGAGTAACACGATTCACGATCCTGTCAACCTCCTGTTCAAATTTGTACGGAGGTCTGTACTCCCTTCTCTCTTTCTGATCTGTTTGAAACAGCCTACGCAACAACCGAAGTTTTGTTTGATCATCCTTTCCAATCTCTTCTACATGATTTCGCAACTTAAGCTCATAATTAATTTCTTCAGTCGTCAAATAATCAGCGTGTGGAAACTGCATTTTGTAAATTTACGTTTGAGGACAATGAGGTCACAAATAAATTAACAATTCCTAGACAGTCGTTCACTTAAGTTAATATTTTATTCTATGATATGTATACGAGATTGATGTATGAAATTATACCGCATATAAGAAAAATAATAATAATAATAATAATAATGTATTGCCTTATTTTATGTATGTACAGTGTGTATTTAATTTACCAAATGAAAGAAAGAAATTAAAAAATGCACAATTCCCCAATAAGCGCCAATTAAAAAATGCACAATTCCCCAATAAGCGCCAAGAAAATTCTGAAAATATATAGGCCTTCTAAACGTTGGGCGCCAAAATGTAGCGCGCAAAATGCGGCTAACGGTTTTCCGTCTTCTGGATCGTTCCCTGGCTCGATAAACGGACGGCTTAAGCGCCACCTCCAAGGAGGACCGTCCGTCGAGTCTTGTTTGCCCGGCTAGAAACCCGACCTCAGGGCGGGTTTGTTCAATCAGAACCAAAAATTTAATTTCAAAACGAAACAGAAGACTCAAACAGCACGATGGATCGAGATTCTCCACACAAAGAGGTCGCCACAATCGCAACGAGAGAATAGTTGATGCTACAGGTCGTTCTACCTACTCACGAAAACAACACTCACCAGTATCATCACCGGGGGAACTCACTTATTCAAAGATCCCCGCCGATCGAGACACGTGAGTGGAGAGACTGATTTCCCACGCAGTCTAACCTGGCGTACAAGAACATTAACACAAAAAAGTAGAACGACGCGAAATGTGAGAATACTCGAAACCAAAAAATAAGTTACATGGGAAACTTTAACATTTAACGGAAAAACATTTATTGGGGTAAACTACTATAAAACATTTAAGTAAGTTTATTTAATTGTATAACCTAGGTTTTCATTTTTCGTGTTTCTTCCTCTCTTGTTCCCTACTGTGTGCGGATTTTGATCTAGTGATCGCTAGCTAGCTTTTCTCATCGAGCTCTTCGTGGTGTGTGTGTGTGTGGTGTCGTTAACGCATGCGCATGGTTAGATAAATTGTTGGGTTTACTCACGGTACCGAAATAGCTGCCTGATGAATTGGTCGGCAAAGCAGATACCGGCTGGTTTGCGGCGGTATTGTGGCTATCGCCCGAAATGCGGCGATTGGCGATGATGCTGCGAAAATTCCCAGTCGATGGATGGTCTCGAAGCTGGTACTGAAATCGCGCCGAAATGGATTGGCGCTGTAGATGACGTTGGGGCGTCGATGTTTTACACGTGGCGGAAATGGCAAAATGGCCGCTCTGTCGAAACGGTTTGTTTCCTTCCGGCTTTCCCCTCAAACCGGGACTTTTGACGCAGAATCGTGGGGTCGAGAGTCGCGCTTTATCTCGAGATGCGGTGTGCCGAGCTTCGGCCGTATATCGCTAGAAGCGAATCCTACATAAAAAGCCGTCGAACGGCTGTTCGACGCGTTAACAATAAAATTTCCACACAAAACAATTATCCACGAATTTACCTTTTCTCTGCGTACGCACACACAAAAATTGACCGCACGTCAACTTTGACCTAACTGATGAACTTTAGGCTACACGAAGGAAACAAAAAGTAACATTAAATTCGATCACTAGACTTCTCACATTTTTATAGGTACCAATTAAAACACACCGCGACACAAGAAAACTATTTCACGCACTCTCGCCTCTTCCACGGTCCAGGTCAAAATGGACGAGTGGACGTTCCGAAAACCCTCAGATCAAATCGTGATCATAGTCTTCGTAGCCGGAAGTACGTCAATTACCGAAGTAATTAATGATGACCAATTAACGACCTTTTCAAACGACAAATCTCATCAACTACGATCTCGAGCCGATTGAACACTCTATCTCTTTCTCGCTCGTACTGTTTGATTAAACTGTCTCACTTCAATCTATTTCTGGTTCGATTGATTTTTTTACGAGAGAGAATGTTCGGATTCGAACCTCGGACTTTACGACGAGTCTCGCAAACCAGTGAACGTTTCCAGTGGCGGATCAAATGAATTTTGGAAGGCAGCGTTTCGTTTTTATGCGGATTTACAATTCGTTTAATTTGTAAAGGTGATTTCAATTTAATTTAAGTGAACATGTAGTTATTATGTAATGAATATGAATAATTAATAAATAACGTGAACGATAATTATTAATGGAATTCAAAAATAGATGGAAAAACAGAATATAAATTCAAATAAATAAGTGGCAATCCTTAAATTAGTTAAATTATATTTACATAAAAGTGACCATGCTACAATCTAGACCGTCCGTGAAGTGAGAAGGAAGTGATTGTTAATAAAAGCGATTAAAGCGGGAGTTTGTCTTGAGTGAACTTTAAGTGTTTTCTTGGTTCGCTGAATTGTCACGAGCGTGTGCCGTGGGTTTCATCAGTGCTGGGAGTAACACCGCACTGGCACGTTACAAATTATTATATATAATTTTCTTTTAAAAAATGAATAAGTTCTAATTACATTTCTTTGAGAGTACTTGAGTTATATCCATTTAAATGATAAATTGATGTATTCGAGCCATGCTCAGTAATTCCCATTTTTAAAGAAAATTGAAAGTTTCACGAGATTTTTAAAAGTTATTAATTTACTTCATTCGGCAAATCCTTGAAAACTTTCACGGGAAATTTGAAATGAGATACTTAGAGTTAAAAAGCTTAATTTTGCAGGAACTCCCTAAGGTAATTTTGAAAAATTACACTGAAACAAGAACGATGAGAGATTAGCTTGAGATTGACCAAAACAAAAAAAAATGTTTTAGAGTTTAAATTAATTTGAGAACCACCCTAATGTTTATAATTACCAAAAGAAGGGAATATTTAAACACAACAACTTCACCAAAGACATCAAACGTTTATAGCCTCAAACAAAAGTACCTACTAGAACTACTTTACTTCTAAATTCCCATCCTGGACGTAGGAAACAGGAATTCAAACCATGCACTTAAATCAGGAGGCTAGCATCTAACGCATAAATCTAACGATGCTTTTTGGAGCCAGGCGATTAAAAGTATGTAAGAACCATGCATTCCATGATGAATACAAAGTAATTATTCCATACGATTTCTTTTAAAATGAACCTTGAAGTCATGCGTCTAGTGTAGGTTCCCATACGCGATTATCTTGAAAACCGTTCAAACTTATATTCAACGGTCGAAAGCTAGGGCGTGATAAGTTTGTGTTTTTTTCCTGGCCTAATTCACTATTTGAGAATCCGCAACCTGTTGGTAAACATGCATATCATGCACATCCGCTCAAATATTTAACCAGCATTGGTGACCTATCATATACCATACATTGTATCCACATTCACGCGGTTCGGTCATTACGAAAGCTACTTAAAATACACTAATGGAAACACACTAATGGTGCCTCCGATAGCCTAGTCAGTAAAGGTACGTTATTATCAATCCGGAAGTGGCGGGTTCGATTCCAGTTCTGGTCGAGGAAATCTTTCGGGTTTGGAAAATGCCTCGACTTTCCTGGGTATAGAGTATCATTGTGCTTGCCACACAATATACAAATGCATGCATTGGTTGGTATAGAAAGCTCTCAATTAAGAACTGTGAAAGTGCATCTATAGAACACTATAGATGCCGGAAAAAAACCCTCGCTATAGAAGCGTAAAAAAAAGCCTGGAAGAGGAAGAAACACAGCTCTAATTGCGTTACATCATGCGATTTCTGTCCATGAACTATTTCGCAGCGCGGATATTTTTCGCCACATATTACATCACAGCAAAATGATTTATCTATTCAATTAAAAAAAATCTCATCACTGATCGATTGGACATCGTAGCAAGTAATGATCTTTGCTATTTCCAACGCTGACTTCCGATACATCTAGCTTTGATTGAAAACCCTTCTCCACCCGTTATTGTCGTTGAGCAGCGCGTGTCCTAAAAAGAAGAACTAAGTGCATTATTTCACAGTACACGGCCGATGAGAGTAACTCAGTAACTGAGTCGAATGACACTCAAAGTTTAAAAACATAAAGTTTTCGGGTTGAATTGCTTGAATATGAGGAAAATGGACCAACATTTTACTCAGTCTAATAGTATACTAATATCGCTCGATTTTCCCCATATGCAACATTTCTTCCAGTCGGCGCCGGTGGTGTAGTGGTAAGCGTGACTGCTTTCTCACCCCAATGAGTCTGGGTTCAATCCCAGCCGAGGTCGGTGGGATTTTTCTGAGGCAAAAAAATCTCTGGTCACGTCTTCCTTCGGAAGGGAAGTAAAGCCGTTGGTCCCGGCCCATGTGTGTTTGAATGGGTGCGATATCCTACGCAGGTGTGGAAGCTGTCCGTCGGTGATTGGCACTAGATTGCGGAACAGAGACCGACGTTAAAAATAAAGGAAATACATTTTTTCCTGGAGTTTTGAGTCAAATTCAACTCAACTTTGAGCTAGTTTTACTGGCCGTGTAAAAGGTTAAACTTGCTGCACTGCGAAAGAAAAAGCATTCCCTATCTCTAAACGGAATAAAGATGCATTTACTTCTGCTTCCCGAGCTTGTTACTGACTGAAAAGCAGTGCCATTAGGATGCTGTACTTTCTTCTTTCGATTCCGGGAAACTCGAGCAAAAAGAAGAAGCAAGCTCCAACAAACCACTTGAAGGAAAGATTCCTTTCTGCAACATTGTTTTCCGTTCTCTCGTGGCTGAGCATGCCCCTAATGACAGTAAGTGCTTGATGGCACAAGTAACTCGTCTTCTTCCTGATGGTAGTGTACTTGTGTTTCTTCCTTCTGAATAAATAGAGCACTTTTACTTGCACTATTTACTTGACGGATCCTACTGCAGACGACAACGACGACACGATTCGGACTCAAGTTCCGTTGCGACTTGGAGTGTGTGGATTATTGTTCCGGGTGGTGGTGGGAAGTATTCGGTATCACCATAAATGTGAATTCTCATATTATTCTTTGGTTGGCTCACCCACGGCAGCCAGGGTATGATTGTTGGTGGAGTGCACTTTGGTGTGTATCAAATTGCTTTCTCGTTTAAACAGTTTTTTGTTTGTTTATTCGATTATTATTATTTTTCTGCTGTGCTTCCTAGGAGGAGGAGGAGAAGTGCTTTACAACTTGTCGCGGTGGCAGAGGTGCAGTGTGACCGACCAAGCGACGATGTCATTTAGTGGGAATTTATTCCGATGGACAAGGAAATCGGTCAGAGGTATGGAGAGACGAGGGGAAAATTCTGCATTTATGTTGTTTTTTCTTACATTCTAGTTAGTGAGTGATTTGAACTCGCAATCGTTGTTCCCGTTGGGTTGGGGATGGTACTTGCTACCGGTTGGAAAAGATGCAAATGATGAAGGCGCCATCAGTATTTGGTATTTGGTTACAGTAACGAGCCGGCATTGTTCGTTTCTGGTATCTTCGTGTTTGACGGTCCATGTTTGGAAATTAAAGGATTGCTTCCTTCTTGTAAAACGAGACTGAATTAGGTTATAGCATAGTCCATCAAGGCTACGTCATACAATTGTCATGGATTCAAACGGCTAATTCAAACAAGCAGAAGTATCTCTTAATTTTTGGTCATATCTCACACAGTTAATAAATTAATAACTTCTAATATTTTTTGTTTCATTATTTACTCACCGCTGTAGTGGTACTGGATAGTGAGGGTTAAGTATCACTTTGCCAGACCTCTTCTCCTTGACATGCACTCAAAATAATTTACACTTTGAAGCCATGTGAAAAATTACGTAGGCTTGAACTTTTTACTCTCCTCTCCTTGAATTTCACAGGGAGTTCCTTTTGAACACACCTACATAATCAATTAAATTTACGTGAGTTTCACTTAACTCTGATTCTATGTGCGTTTTACGTAAAGCTTATGTGGTGTACACATCTAAAAACATGAACATCGATGCTAGCAATAAATTGTTTTTGCTTTATCAGAGCAGAGCAATCATTCACACTTTTGCTGAAATTTCTTCTTCTTCTTCTTCTTCTTCTTCTTCGCATTTCAAGCTTATTGCATATCGCATATATTAGCTTATTGCGTGCTCTCAACTTAGTGTTCTAGATGCACTTCCACAGTTATTAATTGAGAGCTTTCGATGCCTGCACCATTTTTGCATTCGTATAATTGTGTGGCAAAGTCCAATCATACTTCTATGCCCAGGGAAGTCGAGAAATTTTCCAACCCGAAAATTCCTAGGCCAGACCGGGAATTGAACCCAGCCGCCTCCAGCATGGTCTTGCTTTGTAGCTGCGCCTTTACCGACTGAGCCATTTTGCCACTGAAATTTGGCCATTTTGAATCTAGTTTCTTTTTTTTTCAAAATGGCATCCTTGACCTTTTCCAATATATTGTAGAACGTAAACATCACTTCCTATCGAATAATGACGAATTTTTAGAGTAAAATAATGAATTTTTGGAAAAATGTACGTCTAAGCAATTTTTTAAAGTAAATTCCATAAAAGTGTACAAAGCTCAAATACATGTATACCCAAGGGGAAGGTTACTTCGCACACCAATCTTGGGTCATTTTTTTTTTGTTCAGTGTGCCGCAAGTGTGCCGGTCATACACGCTAACTCGAAAGTACCCATTAAATGAGCTTCTTATACTCATTTTTAAGTTATTCAAAACTGTCAAAAATGGGTATTATCCAAAAACGAAAAACGGGTACTTTTTCCCCATTTTTGAAAATATATTCTATTGGTAAAATGGTTTGATACATGTCTTCAATTAACTTCAAGACATCTCTAAAGGACTGGAAGCGCAGGACAGAATGTTCAATCATTTTTATACTGCGTGCAAATCGGTAAAAAATCACATTTAAAATACTTAGACGAGTACTGCGATTATGTGATGAAGGTTATAGTGATTTGTCCCGGCCAATGTTTATTGAGGTGGAAAAGTTTAGTGGAAATAGTGCTACATCAGACACAGAAAGATGATGCGAGTCAAACCGAAAAACCCGAAATAGCACATATCTGGACACGATCTGGTACCCATTGTTACGAGGTAAATTTTAAAAGTGCAATTATGATGAAAATTGTATATGTTCTACAAATGTGTCCCGTTTTAGGTTAGCGAAAATCTTCCATGAGAAAAATTCAATTTCCATGCGGAAGGGTTCAAACCTGTTCGATTAATAGCATCCCTCGCGGACAGCTCCCAGCAGTGATCTGCGCCGAATGTTGAAACCGCTCTTGCGGATAATACTCAGCTTGAATGTCTGCAACCGTGCCTATCGGTAGATTCTAGTTATTTGTGTAATATGTATTGAGATTATGATTAAGTATTTATGTGCAATTGAGAATATGAAGTATTTTTATGATTTTAGATTTTTTTTTAAACGTTTGCTGACAAGCAGCCTGATGCAAAAAAAACGAATCAATAAAATGGGTACTTTTTACTCATGTACAGAAAAAGATGATCGATGAAAAGTACCAATTTTTTAAGTGTTCGCTGAATACTCATTAATGAGTAAAATAGGCTTTACTCATTTCATGAGTTATGCAACTTTTCTTCAAAATGGGTATTTTACTCATTAATGGATACTTTCAAGTTAGCGTGTAGAGCAAGCTGCGATTGTTTGTAAAATACCCATCCTGGCAACCCAGTATTTCTGACACCTTGAATGTTTTGGTTTGAAATCGCAAGGATAAATCGGTTTGAGGATGATGCGGGAAGTGGCGGGATGATGCACGAAATTTTGGAGTTTTGTGTTCATAGGATAATAAAAGTCCTGTGTATTAGGGTTTTATAATGCCCTCAAAGGCAGACCAGAAACCTAGCCTTTCGTGATGTGGAAAGCAACGGTTTATCAGCGGCCAGAAAGAGTTAGAACCCGTGGGGAACATTGTTGAAGACCAACTTTAAAGGATGATGAATAGACTTCTGTAGTATGTTTTGTGTGAGTTGCAGCATTATTTGAATTAAGGGTACTAATGGGGTCAGATTCACTGCCTCTTCCTCTTGAACCTACACTAGAACCTACATTTCGTAGTTAGATCTATAAATGAACTGGTGGTCTGAGTGCCTCTGGTATATTCAATTAGATACCTTTTTGAAATTTAATCATCTTTCTCTATCCAGCACACATGGATGAATGGACGGTTTGTTTTCCCACTAATCTGTTTCCCTCTTGCACGTCAAAAAGCTTTACAGTCAAACAGCACGTAATGTTGTGAACAACTTTAATGACAGTTGTCCAGCCGTGCTCCCATTTTTTTTACAACAATCTAATGCCTACGAGATTGTACCAAAGGTGTGCCGATGGATGTGCCCAAGCTGAGTCGAATCTAATTTCGGCACAATGTGCTGAGTGACATACCCCGTGTGTATACCTATACTTTTGACGTCCATCGTCGATATATCGCTAATAACAATTGAATCATACAAATTAATATTACCAATAAATGAGGTATTATCTCATCTGTCCGATGTGTATCTCATAACGTCGTAGATTAATTTTTGATTTTATTTTTTAAATATAAGCTCATAAAAAATGCAAGCTTCTGAACTGTTAAAAACTATACGCCTTTTTAATAGAAACTATGGTGGTGAATAAGAGAACTTCAAAAAGAGTGTTGTGAGCAGAAATTTCTGCCGTGAGACATTGGAAGCGGAACACTTTTTCACTATTCCTGATAAATTGATTCATCTGAGATGCTCCAAAACTTGATCTGCAGGTGAAAAATTTAATTCTGTATCGGTTTTGCAAGGATCCTGCTGGTGTTGTGGAAAATTTTTGTTGAGAAAAATGGAAAATTAGAACAATGCCTTAGTGGTTATGATCTTCCGGATTTCTTGTGCGTGAATAGTTGAGCTACAAATCAGTTCAGATCTGTGGAAAATCGTAAAATAAGACAATTACTGATGGAAATTGGCAAGATGTTCAATGGAAAATGCTTTAATTTGCGTTGGGAAAAATCCTTATCCTGATGTAAACAAACGGTTTGATTGACATTTCCTCTCGAACTCGCATGGCGCACTCTACGTTGGTGGTGCATTAAAAAGGCCTATGGTCACTTGAGTTAAATATCTGAACTGTATGTTAGTACGTTTTTTTACGAAGGAATACGTCTTTCGGCAACATATTGGGGCGCAGTTAAAAAAAAACTAAAATCAACCGCGTTACGAAAAGTGGTCAAGTTTCGACCACTTAGGGCCCATGCATTAATTATGTCACGCTAAATCGAGGAGAAATTTACCCCCCCCCCCCCCTATCGTGACGATTTTTCTATACCTAATGCCAGGGTTGCTTCCACTCACTTGCTATAAAAAAAATATTTTTCGGAATTATGCAATCATAAAATGTTATAATGATATGTTATACTAGTAAGTAACAAGAAGAGGGTGTAAAGTATGTGTTTGACTCATAAAACCTGTCAATTTCGCTTTCAAAGCGTCACAATCAGCGATCTTATTATTCGTGAGCGTTCACTCAGAGTGAGCGCTCACGAGTCGTAAAATCTCTGATTGTGACGCACTGAAAGCAATATTGACAGATTTTATGTGTCAAACATATACTTCATGACCTATTCTTGTAACTTACAAGTACTAATTAGCATTATACTATTTCATGATTTCATAATTCCGAAAAACATTTTTTTATAGCAAGTGAGTGAAAGTAACCCTGCCTAATGCATTGCTTGTCACAAAATCTTAGACTAACTTCCTCCGTCCCCCTTGAGGGGGACATAATATATGCATCAACCCTTATAACTCTGTCAATAGCGGATGGATTTTAATTCTAAACAAAACAATCCATTGGAAATTTTTCTACAAATGTGTTAACATGAACACTTTATCAATTGAAAATTACACAACTGTTGCAATGGTGATCGAAATGATCACCGATTGCCTGCAAAAAGCGCATTCCCTATCACATATTTCAACATCGAATTCCATCCCTATCAATCACCATCAGTACACAACGAAAGACTGCTCGCAAGCAGCGAGCTGCAGCCCACATGAGCGTCCTTTCACCGAAGAAGGAGAAAGAAGCCGCACCGCTACTGATCGGATTCAGTTGCTGGTCGTGAGTCGCTGTGGGCCATCTATGCCAAGCGCGTCACCCTCGTTCCAAACAACATACAGCTCGCCAGTCTCATCCAAGTTGAACACCTAATACCCTAACCATCACCGAGGGGGACGACTCTATCTACGATGCAAAAAAGATTGTGTTTTGCTGTGGCTAGCTGCACGCACGCTTAGTAGATAGAAAGAAGATTGATGACGATTCTGAAGATTTCCTGCAAAAAATTGATGAGCGATGCAAGTACACCCAACCGGTGGATGTAAGATTCGCTTACAATTATGTGGGATTCATCATCAGAGGATGTAAGTGGAGACCGCATGAACCGAGGATGCGATATACCTAGCTGCGGTCCGATGTAAGAAAATTGGAGACCGAAAAATGTGGAGTGTATTAGTGAGTGAAATTAATTATGTCGAAAAAAATAGAAAAAAGGTTGCCGACTGGACTCGAACCACGGACGTTGCGACTTTCAGACCTGTGCTTTCTACACTGCTCTCTCTATGCTTCTGAATGTGGTCAGCCTAAAAGCAAACATGAAGCGCTCATTTTCTCGCATGCTCGACTTCGTATGCTTTTTCTGCAGGAGAGATTCGAGTTAAGTGTGTGCGTCGTTCTACAATGTTCTACAATGTGCGTCGTTCTACAAGCTTACTGGTATAGTCGAAACGAAAGCGTAGATGCAACACGAAATAAAAATGCTCGACTTCGTATGCTTTTTCTGCTGGAGAGATTCGAGACAAGTGTGTGCGTCGTTCTACAATGTTCTACAATGTACGTCGTTCTACAAGCTTGCTGGTATAGTCGAAAGCGTAGATGGAACACGAAATAAAAAAAGACAAAAAACCATTACATCGCCTGCATGGTCAATTTCTAACATTCGTTGCGATGTTCATGAACAGAGGATGATAGGAAACGGAACTAACATTCATTGTAATAGATTTTTGGTTTGCGTGTAGATGCGACAAATGAAAGAAGATTGTTCGAAGATTGATTCGCTAGTGTGAGATTTGTTGACCATCTAAACTTGAGATTTAGATGTGTCGCCCCCCTCGACCATCACGACAAAATGGTGCTTTTTAGCACCACCATAAGTCCGAAACTGCCGTTTGCCATACAAATTATAAAGCTCTCCCGCAAGTTCGGAACCAAATTCGTTCAAATTTGACACAGTTGTTGGGGTTCTCAATAAGAATAGAAAGAGCTGTAAGGAGCAGGGGGTTGATAAGTTAGCCCACCCTAGTCTCAATGCTTTGCAATACAGTGCTTTCCCGATTTTGTCAGCCTTAAGATTTTGCTGAACTTTTCGGTTTTTAAGCATGAATTCTCAAGCATTTCGCTCCAAATGGCATTTTATTGTTGCGTCGCAACAATAACAGAGGTAACTCAAATGAACCTTAATTATTGCGACACTGCACAGCTGTATCGAGTTCCTCCCGATAACGGTAACTAGGTGGCGGATAAAGCTGGGATGACTGCAATACAAGCTATTTGCAGATAACCCATTGAAGAAGAAGGTTTCGTGATCGCCAAAATTAACGGAATATTCATATGCAGTTGCTACGCACCCAATGGAAGATGGAGCCGTTCCACGGGACGCTGGTTCGACTTACCGAAGAGCTTATCGGACGAAGACCGGCAGTCATCGGAGGAGACTTCAATGCTTAGGCAGCGGAGTGGGGAAACACATGTACCAACGCACGTTGTATTTGATCAGTAACTTTAAAGCGCTGCAGCGGTCAGAAATCACCGTTGAGAAACACGCCATAAACTAGAACTGCGCCTACGCCTACGAGAAGGCGGCGAAGGCCATCAACGCGGTAACCAGAATCATACCGAACTTTTTTTGTTTATAAATTTATTTGATAAGGCTCAACCGAATTAACTTTACAGAGCCGAGGATTCTTGGTCACTATACAATACATTTTAAAACTATAGTCAAAAGGTACAACACAATAAACACTTTATCTTCCGCTATCCAAAAAGCCTCCTCCATCAGAACTGGAGCCGCTTCCAGTAGTTTCATTGTATGGCAAATTGTTGTACGCCAACGAGGGTCAGAGCGCGTCCATTGCAGCAATGGACGCGAAACGTGGTCAGCACTCACACACTCATCACGAAACGGTTGCTTTCCAAAGTCGACGACACATCGACCGAAAGAACTGCTGATGAAGAACAATGAGGAGGACCACACAATGGTTGCTGCCGAGAAAACAGACGATCGCGTAGCACACATCGAGAGTGGCCTGCTTTTGTCGACAGCCGAGTGAACACTGAATCATACCGAACTTCTTGGGACCAAGCAGTAAAAAGTAGGCTCCTGGCTACGTTGATACTGAGATATGGAGGTTCAGCCTTGGTTGCAGCACTGGAAACCAAGCCAAATTTAAGGAAACCGTTCAGTACGTACCGGCTCCACATCTATGACACAAACGTCATTCCCATATACTTTGCGTGAAGCCGAAAAATCCTGGTTCTCTGGTTCGATCGAACCAGAGAACCAGGATTTTTCGGCTTCACGCAAAGTATATGGGAATGACGTTTGTGTCATAGATGTGACCGGCTCAACAAACCGTACGCAAACTTTTCGAGACGTTTGGTGTACTCTTTATTGAATGATTAGTAAACTGATATCAGTAATCCCATTAATAGTGGATAAATAATGGTTAAACTTGATTTCAAAATCATTTTGAAGGTTAAAATATTGATAAAGAAAATTTCCCGATTTTGTCAACCTGAAATTTCAGATGATGCCAAAATCAGGAAAATACTTTACTCCAAAAGTTTGAGTTTTCTATGAGCTTTAAAAATAAAATTGATGTAGACATTTTGAGATATGTTAGTAATTAACACTTTATCAAAATATTTATTCAAAATTCCTAAAAAAAATCCCTTGTGTATTTTATTAGTTACACTATATTTTTCTCAGCAACTTTTTATTCGACGTTCTTTCGATCAGAAGTGACATGGCTCTAACTCTCACTGCGCTGCAAAACGTTCTGTTCTGTGTTAAAATTGATTGAAAAATGTCAAAGATGCCGCTTTGAAATTGCAACAACCGGATTTTAGTAAAAAAAATAATGATTGCTCTTAACAAAAAGTTATGTTAAGTATCATACAAATCAGAAAAGGTCAAGTTTTATCGATTCGACATGAAACTGCTCATTTATTTTTATTATTGGTGCCAGAGTTGAGACCTTTCACAATCACGATTGTCAAACAGCAGATGGTAGTAACGCTTGGTACATTCTTATCAATATGCTTGTCGAAGCACTCTCCATGACCATCCAACAAGTTGACGAAAGAAGTAAAAAGCAACTAGTGAATGTCGTCTTCGGTGGTGATCCATCATCAATCTGGTAACTCCCGACAATCACGGCACTCATCTGTGCTCGTTTTGAAGAAGTTGCTGGTTTGCTTGCTTGTGTGAGTGAGCCCAACAGCTTCCGTTTAATTTTGCTAGCGTTGTTTGCAATTCACACAGTCACGCGTGCCGAGACGAACTTGGAATGCGTGGGCATTGTCTTCATTTTCTTCTGTCGTTTTGCTACTGCAGAAGTCTACACTGTTTTCGTTGTGCTTTCCATCATCAGCAGCGAGTGTTACGTTTTGCCTGTGAGCAGTGACCATTGCTGGTGATTGTTGTTTGTCATGACTCTAAAGCGTCCCCACACGTAAAGGGCGAACACGAAATTATTGCGACACATTCAACAGGGCATAACTTTTTTACGATTGGGTAAAAATCAACCAAATTTTGCACACTTTCTCATTGATGTGTATTGTGTACATGCTGTCAAACTCGAAGTCGTGTTTTTCGATTCAACGAAAATGGAGGTGAACCAACGCGAGTTGAGAGAACAAATTCTTTCCAAACACCTGGAATTTCCTGACCTGTCGCACCGGCAGTTGGGAAAAATGTTGAACATTCACCATTCAACCGTCTCCAGAGTGTTGAAGCGGTTCCAGGAGCGGTTGACGTTGGACCACGGCAAAGGAGCTGGAAGAAAACCGGGACCGGAGAACAAAAAGACGGAGGGAAAGGTGAAGCGGATGATTAAAGCAAATCCCAACGTCTCAAGCCGTGATTTGGCTAAAAAGATCAGCATGTCGCAGAGCTACGTCCAGAATGCAAAGAAGAGAGCTGGACTACATACATACAAGGTACAGAACTTCCCAAACCGCGATGAGCGGCAACAATCGACGGCTAAAACTCGGGCACGGAAGCTCTACGAGAAGATGCTGACAAAATATGGCTGCTGTGTGATGGACGACGAAACGTATATAAAAGCCGATTTTAAGCAAATTCCGGGGTTGGAGTTTTTCACCGGCAAGAGCAAGTTCGATGTGGACGACAAATTTAAGAAGAAGAAAATGTCGAAGTTCGCCTCCAAATATCTCATTTGGCAGGCCATCTGCTCTTGCGGACTGATGAGTGAGCCTTTCGTGACAAAGGGCACAGTAAATGGCGAGATCTACAAATCTGAGTGCCTCGAGAAGCTCCTTTTGCCGTTCTTGCAGCAGCACGACGAAGCTCCGCTATTTTGGCCAGATTTGGCATCATGCCACTATTCTTAAAGTGTCCTGGAGTGGTATGAGGCCAATTCTGTCCATTTTGTTCCAAAGGACATGAATCCGCCAAACTGTCCGGAGCTGCGCCCGGTGGAGCAGTACTGGGCAATAATGAAGCGGGAACTTCGGAAGAGCAAGAAGACAGTCAAAGACGAGAAGGACATGTTAAGAAAATGGAAAAAAAAAAAAACTGAGAAACTGGTACCGGATGACACTGTAAAGACTTTGATGGAGGGCATCAAGCGAAAATGCGTTCAATTTTACACTCAAGGCTCCATCGATTAACTTTTCTTTTGATTTTTGAAGTAAATATATGTATAAAACTACCCTAAAATTTTGGTTTGATTCTAAACATTATAAGAAAATTGGCATGACATTTTCGGTGTCGCAATTTATTGTCAATAAAAACAATCGTGTAGGGTCCACTTAACTCTCACTGCGCTGCAAAAAAAATCAGTAATTTTAGGGAACATTTTATCTCTTTATTGATCATTTCCCTTGATTTATGGAGAATACTTTTAATTATATAGGTGCAATTTTTAAAATTCAGCTGGGTACAAGTAGGTCTACGACAAATGTAGCTTCTCTTTGGGCTTATCACGTTCCAATGTCAGCCTGCTTTGTGGCCGTATCGTATATAATTTCACATAACTTATTTGAGTAGAATCGAAGACTGGCTACTTTTCCAGAATCCTAAGGTGCATTTTCTTGTTCCTATTGGTGCAAAATAGTTGCTGCCTATTCAGAAGCATTGTCTCAAGTACTATAGATTTTGGCTCCGTAAAGTTTCTGCCGTTGAGCTTTGATAAATGAACGAATTCTCGGTTAAAATTTGAATAGAACGTATAAGCGATAACACAATGATTAACTTGATTCGCCGCGTCTTCAGCAGTGGTTTTGCAATATGGATGCATACAATCAAATGTTCAAAGATTAAATAAAAGATTATACGTACCGTAAGTTGGGGTGCAATTGGGCTAAAAAATCAAATTTGGTCATTCCCTACCTTAAAAAGTACATATTTTAGCAAAGAAAACAATTTTAAGCATATGAATATATTCATCAATGATATATTTACGACTATCAGGGAAATGGTTGATTGAAATTGGTATCTTAATTTACTAAAATTAAATGCAAAATAGACCAATGTAAAAGCTTATGGTGGGCTAAAACATAAATATGGATATCATATCTTACAATATTTAAATGTAAGGTAGCTATTAGGAGTACACTTGGTTATGATCATAATTTACTTGATATGTATGGCCAAAAATTGCGTGTAACCACATAAAAGTGTGTTCAAACTTTTATTTGCCTATGGCGTTTTGGTTTTGCTATTATTTATGACACTTAACTCTACACTTTACTCCAGGAGTTCAAGAAACCTAGTCTAGTCATTGTATTCTGTATATTCAAGATATTTTCATCAATAAACATATTTGAATTTTGAATCAAATGAACATAGGACCTATTCAGAAAATAATCGACAATTGTAAAATTTTGTTGGCATCAGTGTTGGGAAAATATCAAAAAATCAAATCTCACCAACGCCCAAGATCACGCTTGATTTTTGTAGACAAAAATCAACAAGCAAACAACTGCGGTTGATTTTGCAAGCTGTGATATCGCAGCTCGGAATATCAAGCTAACAAAACTCACCAACTGCAAATCTCACCAAACTGTGGTGAGATTGAGTTTAATGATTTTTTCGGGTGTAAACGAATGCAACCGAAACTTCCATAACGGCTTGCAGCAGTCCCTTCGCGTCTGCCATCGGTGAAGATTAAAAAGAGATAGCAAACTATGCTTTCTCTTTCTAAGAAAACGATGTGCAATGGAATCATTTTTGTGTCGAGTCAACTCTCAGCTTGATTGCACGTTGTGAATAGAATATCATTGGAGCTTAGAAAATCAATACCAAGCATGATATTTTGTTCCAATATCGCGTGATATTGCGAGCGCATGAGAGCGGAAATATATCAATTGATTTCTGATTTCGCCACACTGGTTGGCATATGTTTGGGAATATTTTGGCTTCTTTTAAGCAGGCAGGTTTCAGGCAATCATGCATTTTAAACTAATTTCGCGTCATTTCCCAAAGTGGATCGCAATCAAAAAAAAGTGTGAGAAGCACTGATTTTGCGTACAGTGTTGTTAAATCTAATCATTTGTAATACTTTGGTAGCAACATAGAACCCCGATGAAAAAATCAAGTAAGAGCAATATCTGTTTCTCAAAACGGTGATTTCTGACAATTGATTTAGAGTAGGGTTCATATAATAAAAAATCGGTTTTCGGTTTCGAGATTCCCCAATTCAGAAACAAACAACGAATGTGTTATACTTACCATTTTATCGTGTCACAGCATTGCGTGATCCATAACATCAAGAGCCCAATGCACAATTTTACCAGCCTAGTTCGCGCGATACAATTAATTACCTGCACCATGATGCATGGCAATGCACCATTTTTCGCCATCAGTACCCCACCATCGCTAGAATGCACCTGACGTACCTGACGCTCCTCCTGACGGCGACTACAGCTCCACTTTCATCCGGAATCGTCTACGTCCGGATGAAGAACGAACGTGGCCCAACAGCCGTCCGAGCGGGCATCAACTGTCTGGAGCTTCTCACCGATGTCTTCTTCGACACGAGCGAATCGATTCAGATTGAAAACATTGTCATATTCCACTTGGACAATCTAAGCTCTCCTGCTAGGGAGATCGAATTAGGATATCTGCAGAATCATCACACCGGATACGAGGAAAAGGAGGAAGGTCCCAGACAAACTTTCCAACTGAAGCTGATGTCCGATGTTCTGCCGTTGAGCAGCTTGCGGAGAATACAGTTTGTCGACTACAAACTGATCGATTTCTACGTGATTGTGGTTGACGAGATGGATAAGCTGGAACGCGCTCTGAAATACATCAGTTCTGCTTATGCGTTCAATCCTCGGGGGAAATTTATCATGTTGTACAATAATCCGAACGACCGCGATAACGAAGATCGGTTCGCGTTGGAAGCGTTGAATTTTATGTTTATCCAACACCATTCGGTTAACGTGTTGATGGCTTTCGCGGTAGATTTGATGACCTACAATGTGTACACTGGAGATCCGTACCATGGAACGCGAAAGGATTGTGGTGTAATGAAGACGTTGAAAGTTGCTACGGTGGTGAATGGAACTTTCAGAAATGCTGGTCAAGCAATTAAATCTATCAAAATGCCGAAGGTGCCAGCGGAAATGGAATCCTGTATTTTTAAACTGTGCACTAGAGTTGCTTCGCCTTTCATCAACGAGGGTTGCGAAACTGGATTGGAGTTGCAAATTATGCAATTGCTGCAGGAATCAATGAAGTTTAATGTGGAAATATCGTGCAGCACTATGGAACGAGGCGAACTGATGGACGATAACATCACCTGGTCGGATCTTTTGGGGAAGCTTCGAGCAGATGAATGCGATATCATTGCTGGATCATTCTATCCGGATTACGATGTGCATATGGATTTTGCAGGAACGTCACTCTACTTGCAGGACTACTACACATGGTTCGTGATATTGGCCGGATTGGAAAGCCGATGGAAAGTACTATTGGGGATTTTTGAAATTGCTACGTGGGAGCTGATTTTAGTCATTCTTCTT
Organism: Ochlerotatus camptorhynchus; assembly: GCF_037179485.1. Classification (NCBI taxonomy): domain Eukaryota; kingdom Metazoa; phylum Arthropoda; class Insecta; order Diptera; family Culicidae; genus Ochlerotatus; species Ochlerotatus camptorhynchus. Next base: position 4,224,948 of record NW_027040766.1, on the reverse strand, counting down.
ATATCATCGGGCACATGGTTCCTTATTGGCTTATCCCTACCGGAGGTGCAAGCTCATAAGCAACTATCAACATGCTTCCTGAACACTTGGTGTGTATTCTTGGGCGTCTCAACGAACAATCGACCAATGTACAACTCCCTTAGAATTTTCTTCATGGCACTCGCCTTATATGGGATGAATCTGACCACCATCTACACCTCCCAGCTGATCAACTTTTTCACGTCTCCTCCAAGAAAATATCAAATCGATTCCATCGAAGAGATCCTGGCAGAAAATTTCCAAATCGGAGGCCGCATGGAATATGAAGATTGGTTCCTAAACGAAGACGATTTCGATCTCCGAGTGTCGACGCTGTACGACAACACGGAAGAATTCCAACCATCCCCAGTCAATGTGAAAGCCGTTTCCGAAGGCAAACGCGTCATTCTGACCAGTCGGATGTACATCATGAGCAGCCACTACCGAGAGGATGTCCACGCTCTCAGTCAGGATGTTTTCGCCAACCAGTTGGAGATGATCGTCGAGAAGGGCTTCCCCTTGCTTCCGAAGTTCAACCGAATTATATCGAATCTAAATGACATGGGAATCACTTCGAAGTTATTCCAAGATTTCCTATACAACGTAACGATTTTGGACAACATTAAGGAAATTCTGAATCCGGATGAAGATCACCAACTAGCAGCGAAGCAAGAAATTGTGCTGACAATTGATCACCTGCAGAGTGCGTTCTGCTTTTACTTGATCGGGGTAGCAATGAGTACGGTTATCTTTTTGGGGGAAGTCTTATCGAGAACGGCGTGGTTTAAAATTATCGCAAACTCGATTGGAGAATGGTTGGACCGTTTATTGGTTTGGTTGAAGCTGCGTGACGGTCGTACAAAACCCATGAAATTGAGGAAGAGATCTCGTGGGTTGACAAAGTTGAAGAGGACGAAAAGGTTCTACTAAGCAACTGGTTTATTTTGCGCCACATGCAATTCAATGGTAAGTTAACTCACAACATTAGTAACCTCACGATAATGCATGCGGAAAAATATCTTCTTCATATACAGTTTATTCCTTCCAAATTTTGCCACTATGCATGGCTATAAAACTATAAACCGCCCGCTGCAAATGGCCAAATAAATTGTTTAAAATTACCCAATAAATTTCTCACATTATTCCAAGGTCTGGGTTACTATCAAAACGGAGGGGCACCCTTGAATCCCGAACATGTCGCTGCGGTTGCCATTGAATGCCATTTCACTTCCCACTGTTTTCCCTACTCAATCGCCCAAATCAGACGGAAATTTGATTCCCCATCCATATCTGCCCGCAAGCATACTATCGGACTGTACCCTTTCGAGGAAGGAGAAAAACAAATAAAAATCGTCTTTACGACAATTGCGCTCGGCGATGATAAATCGTCTGCACTTTTCCTCGCACACACACAAAGCCGGAGACTCAATACCGAAAAACCCCAAACCTATAAAGATGACAAATCACCGTAATTAAAACTGTATAAATTAGATAAACTAGGATCGTACTGATTGTTCTCCCTTTTCCACCCGTTTTCCATTCGCTTTCAGATATGTGATTCATCTTGCGGAAACGAATCCACTTGCCATCGTCATCACGCCATCCTGCACGCCCAGCCTGGGAGGAGAAATTCGATGGACGGTCGTGCATAACGATTCGGGTGAGTTTCCTCTCGGATAGTGTTATTGACCTCGAACGTTTTACGACCTACTATTTGCTTGCTTTCGCCAAATAGAAATCCTTGGAAGCAACAATGCGCTGAACAGATCGTTCTTCATCCTACCGTGCGCCTCCCGAGGTAGCTACCACGTTTGGGTGGAAATCACCGACATCTACTGTGCAGCGGAAATATCCTACAACACGCGCAGTCTCGTCGATCTATGGCCAATGCTGAATCGAACCTCACTCTCGCCCATCAAGTTCCATCAGCACCCCCGCAGGCACCAGCTTCTAGTCAAGTGGGAGAAGAGCAAATTTGACATCCACGCAATGCACTACTGCCTGGCGATCAGTCGAGATCATCCGCAGCGAACACTGTGTCAGGCGCTGGGAAACTCACAATACGGGTCCAGGTGTGGTATTTCAATGACGGAAACGCTCCGACGGATATCAGTCGATGAAGAGAAGAAGGTCCCACCAGAGGCAAAAACGACGATCGCCTGCACTGGTAGCCGCACGAAACAGTTAATCCGGGGAATGAAGCCAAACACTACGTACTTCCTGGATGTCTTTGCCGTTCATACCCAGAAAAACAATCTCTCCTATCTGCTTGGGGCTGCCACCATTCATGTTAACCGAACTCGCCCCACGCAGTTATTGGAAGGCAAGCTCTTCGTTGGTAAGCTTTCAACGCTTGGAGGATTAACCTCGTTCAGTTTCAAAGTTCCCAAGCGTTCGCCTAGCAACACTACGCTCAAACTTCTGGTGACTCCGTGCGGTGGAACGGTCAACTTGGAAATTTACCGGAAGAAACGGCTGCTGATGAAACCGATCGTGGACATCTACTACCCACGGGTGATCATGGTTGAGAATGTGGTACCGGGTGAACGGTATCAGATTCAGGTGTCCGAAGCCGACGAACATTTCCGTACGAATCGGATACAGATTGCAGTTACAACCAAGGATGAGTTTGCCAACTTGCCACAGCTTCCCATCAATACGACGGTGGCGGAGCTGACCCAGCTGAGAACCTGCCATGCAACGACAATCGCTTGGTACAGCTCGCCGGATAAGCGGAAGATAAGGTAGGCTACAAGTAAAAACAGCAACCCTTGTTGGGGACTTAAAGTATTTCGGGATATGTTTCCAGTTTTGCAAGACTTTCGCTGGATTATAAGAATACCTAAATTTATCGTACCGTAAAACGGGGTATCTATGAAAATGCGGGTAGTTTTGATAGTATAATGTAAAGATTAAATTTACTCGCTGCGCTTTTTCCAAATTAGAAACATTGGTTCCATGTTGTAGCTGAGGGTATTTCCGTTGATATCGTATATAGATTTTATATAGTATGTGTTGCATATTTAACAAACATATTTAAAAGCAAATTTTCGTGTTTTTCTCCTGTTTAAAAAAGCACTCAAACTATCACTTATGAAATGTATCTCCGATATAGCCATCACAAATTCCATGTTGTATTCTTATTGCTTATGATGTTTTCTGATTATATAGGTACTCATTCAAAGTTTCATATTTAAAGAACTAAATTGTTTGAGTTTCACCCATTTTTTTTCTACATTTACCGAGCACAGTAATCCCAAATCATAAAACTGAAGTTCGGTCAGAAAACTAAAAAAAATAGTGCAAAAGCTTTAATTTCCGTTAAACATATTACTAACGAATTGTCTCTTGGATCCTCAGTACTTGTTTTAAAAACATAGGTCATGAATCCATAAGCTTTTTATTAGCTGATGAATAAGGGCTTCAATTAGTTTTACTTGATGCTAATCATTTATTAAAATCTTCAGTGATGATCAAACTACCAGCGTTGACAAACCCATTTCCAAACGTAATTTATTTATTTATTTATTTATTGTAATTCATCTGACAGTAGTTGTCTTAATGAAAAAAATATAGATAATACACAAAAAAGCAACAGATAAACAGATTACAAAAATAATCACAATCTTCTCAATCGGTTTCGAAATTGGTTCGATGTTTCTCCGAATTCAAATGCTTCTTACACAGCGGAGAATGCCCGAATCATCGCAGACATTGGCTCATGGTATCCATATGCAGTTCGATGGAATCTTGTGTGTAGCAAGGATGATTGCCGCAACATCCTTTGAGGAACACGGAAATTTAATTGTGAAAGCAGATGAGGCCTTGAGGGCCGTCCACATCGCAATTTGAAAGATATTTATTAGATATTTCAAAATGAGTTTGACAGCGATTTGTTATGTATTCTCCTCGAATTTTCACTAACACGTTCTCACATATCGCACCAATAGGTACAACCGGACGAGAAAATCTCTATAGAAAATGTACGCTCATTCAAAACAAGGATTGGGTACCATCACGGAAGAATTAACGTGCTGACTGAGCTCAGCGTTGCCAGAATGTTTTAAAGCTTATCGGTAACAAAGGTTTTAAAAAATAGGTATTTATCGGTATTTACTATTTTAATTAATTTTATATTTTTGGCGTTTTTGAAAGCGAAAATTTTAACTTTTGAACTATGATCGGAATTCCGGAAGAAAACTCTGGGGAATGTTTGAATTAGCTTCTGGAGGAAGCTGAAAACAAGAGCCAGAGAATGAAGCTCTCCTGGAGGAAATTTGAGGTAGGTTGTGAGAGAAGTGGGAAAAACATCCGCGGAACTTCCAAGGCATAAATTGAGAAACTTCTGGCGAAAATTTAAATAAACTCAGAAAAAAATCGGATTTCACATTCAAAGGAAGGCAGAAAAGTTTCGGAAACCGGAAATAAATTTCAGAAGTAGCCATTTCCAGAGGAAGCCAGAAGAAGCTCGGAAAAACTTTCCAAAAAAGTCAAAAAAAAAAACAACTGGACGAAATTCCAGAACTAGACGAAAGAAATTTCTGGGAGAAGTTTAATTGAACTTCATGGAGAAGACGGACCAAACTTCTTGGAGACGCTGGCAGAAATTTCCTAAGTTATATTGGAAAAAAAATCTGGAGAAAGTCGGAAGCCAGAGCGAAAGCGTCGAAAGAAACAAGGACATAATTCCGGAAGAAAGAGCTTTTTGGGGGATGCTCTAATGATCAAGAAAATTTTCCAAATGGTCATAAAACATCCCTGAAGACCCCGCAATGCCCTTGAAATTTTCGGAACATTCCTGACATGTACTGAGGAATATTCCATATTTCCTCGGGCTGTTTTGGAGTACTCTGATCATCTTTGAAATACTTGAAACTTCCCTGATTAAGATGAGACTACCGGAATATCTCTAATCAACTTTGAAGGTTTCTAGACTTTCTTGAAGATTACGAAATTTTTTAAGCACTCTCACGATTTTCTTAAATTTATTGTAATATCAGCATTGAAGTTCCCTGAACTTCCCGATTTTTCTATTTTTTTAAAAATTTCGACACTGCCATCAATAAGCACGGAACATCCCATAAAATGTTCTGATGTTCGTGTAACTTCCCTTACGTTTCTTTAATTTGTATGAGCCCCTCGGAACATTGCTGAAGTTTTCGGCAATTGCCTGAGTTTGAAGATGATTTTTTTAGAATTTTAAAGGCTCAAAAAATTTAGATATTCAAAAAGATACAAGTCTCACACAAAAATTTTGTTTTTGATTATTTAAAAAATCGGTATATATCGGTATAGCACATCAAAAATCGGTATTCTGAGGCACCTTATCTGTATATCGGTATCTAGTTTGGAAATCGGTATATCTGGCAACGCTGACTGAGCTACTTACTGAGTGCTCTACTGTCAGCAGTGTGGCCGGTATTCCAGATTTATCTGGATTTTCTAGATTTTCGGTCATCCAGCCAGATACACAGACAGATCACGTATATTTCCAGATTTTTAAAATATGTTCCAGATTTTCCCAGATTTGCATGTTGCTTTAAAAATATCATTGCAATTGATTTACACTCTAATCAAAAAATAAAAACTGCTTCTTTAATTAATAAAGACCATCAACGTTTAATTTAGAGAAATCTACAACTGTCAGAATTGAAAACAATTGGAAAATTAGTAAGGCCTTTGAATTTAGACAACAACCAGGACTTTGAATCATGTTTGTGAGATTTTTGAGGATAATTAATAAGGAAAATTTGAAAGGCATCAGATAATTTTTAGCATTTTTAAAGTACCTGTGAATATTGAGTTACAGCAGTCTGAATTTTTTTAGAATTCTGAATTGCCCTAGAATTTCAGAATTTTAAGGTAATGTTGAAAATAGTTTACAGTGAAGTGTGAGGCAAATTCTTTGCGAAACCAAAGGAGAATTTCAAGTTAATTCTGAGTAGAGTTCCATCCGTCTTTGTAAGCTTCGTGGTCGTGCGGTGTCACCCGTCTTTCAGGCGTATTGTGAGTGCCACGAAGTGAGGGTGCGATTCCCGCTCCAGCCAGTGAAACTTTTCGCAACCTGAAAATTTCCCTATTGGTCTACTGTGTGTGTTGTCAGTTTTCTAGTGTTAAGTTTTCAGTCTGTGCAACCTCTGGTTGAAGACAGTGTCAGTTGTCTTTTAAAAACTCGGATGACAATTGCATGGAGATTTTGTGAAGAATGGAAATAGAATTCGGAAGAGAATTCAAAGAAAGTGCTTATGATGAAACTTAAGGAGTATGCTGATACCAATAGTGAGAATAATTTCAATTGAATTCTGTTAAATGTTTCTATGAAGATTCATTTTTATAAAATTTTAAGAAATTTAATCAGAATTATGCCAAAAGAACATCTGGCAATTTCTGGGAGACTTTCAATGCCATTTTGGCAAAGTATTTTAGTACTTAGCAAATACTGAAAATGATTTTAAAAACAATTCTGACCTTACCTACAAAGCAGCTGAAAGGGAATTATCGGATAAGTCTGAGAATAGTGTGGTGGTCATTCTGAAGAGTGTGCCAAGGAAATTATTAAGAATATTCTAATGGAATTTCATAGAGAAAAATGAAAACAAAATTATGCAAATTCTTGGAAATTATTGCTAGTTTGAGGGAGTTGTGGAATCGGAGAGTGATTTATAAGACATAACAAGAGACTCTTAGAATGTTACTGAAAACGTTTGGATATTATCATGATTATTTTAGGGGAATCCAGAAATGAAGTATGATGGAATTCTTAGATGATTCAAATGGAACTCTGAAAAAAGACGAAGATATCCTGTAAATATTTCCATGTAAATTTAGAAAAACAAAAAGTTTCATGATCTGGGACCCAGGAACAATATAAATTCCACTTTCAGACTTTCATTTTAGTTATATAATAAAACTATTCGTAATGCTAATGCAAATTTATTTAAAAATCTGTATAAATACATTTATACAGAATCATCCAAATTTAACGGGACTTAATACATTGCAGTGGTTTAAAAATTTTATGAAACCTCTATTTTTAGAATCGTTTGAATAACTTATCAGATTTTAAAATGTTTATATTAGCGGTGTCAGTGGTGTGGGTTCAATCCCATTTGGCGCCGCCGGGATTTTCTGAGGCAGCTCTGATAACGCCTTCCTTCGGAAGGGAAGTAAAGCCGTTGGTACCCGGTCCATGAGTTGATGGATCGATGGTAGGGTCCAGCTGTCTCCCTGGTGTCGGTAGCATTGGTACTCAGTGCGGAAAACAAGATCGACGGAAAACAAATCAAGGAAAAAAAAGTAGAACGGTCTAGGTGCCTAGGGGCACGAACGGAAGCTTGACGTAAGACCGCTAGTGGACGGAACAAATATGCTGATAATTTAGTTCTTAACTCTTTCCGTTTTTGAATTGGTGGCCCTGAAAAGGACCGCTTGTTTTTCAAATGGTGGCCACACCAGTGCAAGTCGATGCCGACCGGATGACGGCGGCCTTGTCATGCTTCATATTGCTGGAAGCCTTTCCTCCGGTCGATGTGGGTGCTTTCGTTGTCGTCTCAATGATGTCACATATACAGATTTATCTGTAATGATATAGATTTTTCTCATCATTTTGATACAGATGTCTGTATATACAGACTGCAGATTTTTTTTTTAAATATACAGATTTTTCAGATTTTTCAAATATGTGGAATACATGTTAAACTCTGGTTTATATTTATTAATATCCGTAAATAATTCTCTCTTCCTTTTGAGTAGATACGAGCACCAAACCAAATCCCAATTTTTCACTTTTTATTTTATTATCTTCGTAAATTTTGAACGGACTTCTAATGCTCAGATGTTCTAATTTCTGATTGCTCGTTAGAAGGAATGTTAGTTTTTTATTGTAATTGTTTAATTAACCATATCACATGGTGATAGGCACTATGATTATTTTTTTTAATTTGTCGAATTGGTAAACAACGCTCTTTTAACAACCCACAAGCTGATTGATTACAGTTTGTGAATAGAACAGTCAACTGGATATTTTGACATTTGACTAGCGTAATATCAGAACTAATGAATATTCTATGCAATTCTACTAAACATCCAAATAAAAGTTATGTGTTGTGATAAAATACAATAAAGTTGATAAAACATATGAACACGATTGCAAATAGAGAAATACAGATAAAAACATCCCAAAGTTTTCAAAAAAAAAAAAATGTTGGGTACATTTAGGTATGTAGCTTCGAGCAACAGCTAGCAAATTCAATATCCTTTTAATCTGTCAAATGATTAGATAAGGTTGAAATTGGATTTGATTAGAAGAAATTGAGAAAATGAAACATCGAGCATTACATTTTACAACTACGAATTCATAAAAATGTAATGCATTTTCTAATATTGTTGAATTAAAGAAAACAAATTCCCTGACAAAGATTTTCGTAACCTCCAATATAAAAAATCAAGTTTTCAGAAATTTTATTGTTTATTCATTAATTTTTTTCAGGTTTGTGAAAAAAAAATGATACAAATCACTCACTTCGTATTGGTGCGATGCGTGTACTCATACGTCGTGTCCGACGCTTATCCGTCCGTTGCTCGAAAACAAAGGATGGAGAAAACCATTTGGCAAGCGTTTTTACTATCGTTGCTTTTCTCCTCCCTTCCATTGGTGTAATGGCGTGCGATCAAGTGATCATTGAGCTCGCTCATGTGAGCATGAGCAATGTGTCATTTGTTCGAGTTGCGCTCTATCGTTGCGTCCGTGTTGGGGATTTTTCGATACATGTCTGAATTTTTTTTTTTTTTTTTAAATGTTACCCCCAGTATAGAAATTAAAGACGTAGTCCTATGTAAAAATGCTTCTACCCAAATTGGGATTGTTTTCTTTTGGTTAGGTAAAACGATTATTATTTCTAATAATAAAAAGAAATTCGATCGGAAACGTAAACATATTTCATATTGATCGAAGCAATTCAATAATCTCATAACATATTTTCAATTTTTGTGTCAATGGGGAAGTTTACCGCACGAAAAAACAAATCGACACGTTTTTATTTTTCTAAACAAATTGAGGAAAAAAATTCAGGAATCCAAAAAAATCAGTTTTTTACAAGATTTTTAGGAAAATTTACATGTAAATCTATTTTTTCTATCTTAACTTAACCGAAAGTTTGATGTTTTGTGGCTTGTTGTGCCATGACTTTATGACACACGAAAAATGTTTCTGTTCGTGAATTTTCTTTAAAAAAAATAGAAAAGATTTGATTTTTTTTAGATTTTTGAAATCTTTAACCAATGTTTATTGAAAAATCAGAACTATTTTTTTTTTCGAATCAGTGAACTTCCCTTTAAACAAGATTCAGGAAAACGGAATTTTTTTGAATTAATTACCAGGAAAACTGAAAAAAAAACTGTATATTGAAATCTATATTCAGGTGCCACCCTGCAATATAAAAAAAAAATACACAAAAGGACTGTAAATTCTTGAAAATGTTCTGGTTTAAGATATCATACGATTTGGTCATTTGCCGCAATATTTCTGCTGGATAGGAATCCAGTTCAAAGTCGTTTTGATTTTAATACCCAAATCACAGAATCTCTGCCTTGACAATTATGATTATGTATTTATAGAATCAAAATGACACAGCATAGAACACTGACCAAAAGAGGCATCGACTTGAAGAGTACGGAAATTTCGACTTAAGGAAAGTTCGATTCATGGAAAAATAAAGGGATGGCTGAATCCATCGTGTTATAGAAAATATCAAGTTATAGAATATCGAGATTGTTTAACACTTTGTTTCCGACGTCATTTCGATTAAAAGTAATGCTTTTGTGCTACAATTTTATTTTTAAATGTCAAAGACACCAATTTTGAAAACAATGTATGATTCAAAATGGCTAAATTGTTATTCGCTCCATGAGGCCGGTAAAGCACTCCTCGTGCATTACGCATGAAATACAAGAACTTCTAAGTGCTTTATCTTTAAGATCTTTTATCATCACCTTTGCTTGGGTCCCATCTCATTGCTCGATTCCGGGCAATGAGAAAGCGGACTCGCTTGCTAAGGTGGGCGCTATGCAAGGCGATATTTACGATTGACAAATCGCCTACAACGATTTTTTCTTTATTTATCGTCAACGATCACTAGCCAGCTGGCAACATAAATGGAGTGAAGGGTGTTTGGGACGATGGCTATATTTGATTCCTTGGTTCAAAGGGTTGGAGGTGGGTAGAGACTTCATTCGTGTGATGTCTCGCCTCATGTCCAATCACTATTCGTTAAACGCTCACTTGATCCGTGTTGGGCTGGGGGACAGCAATTTCTGTGAATGTGGACAAGGTTACCAGGACGCAGATCACATCATTTGGTCTTGTGCTGAGCATCGTGGAGTCAGATCTGAGCTGTATGATTCCCTTCGGGCTCGAAGTAGACAACCTAATGTTCCAGTTCGGTTTATGGTTCGGTGAGTTTATGAAACTCATATATATTTTTTTGAAGAATACCCAACTAACATTTTAAGTTTTATGAAATACTACAAAGCAACTATAAAACAACATTCATAAAACTGTGGTCAAGGTTATTTTGTCATTAATGCATCTACCAAAACTTCATTAATACTAGAATATGTCTAGTTGGCCCACCCTGGAGAAGGTTCTGAAGGGTGTATTCTCAAAGCTCTTCAAGATTGATTTACTGCAAAAGGTTGTATGACGAACGCATTGAGAACCACGTCAAAGTTTGTTTATCTTTCGATAGTTGCGCTGGGGGATCCAGGATTCTTCCAGGCGGTTTTCTCCCGATGGATTGGGAGCAGTTACTCAGATAATTTGCGATGCTGTTTTACAACATTTCGCATTTCGAACAGCTGGAAGCGAAATCGTTCCCGAAAAAGATGCCCTTCCGGATGGTTACAGAAGTGCACCATCCAACGATGCAGGGATGTACGCTTGAATGAAATTTTTGAAAAGTTGATTCTTTCGCCGAATAAGATCGCTGCTATGGATCGGAAACCAGCTAATCTTCGCTTACTAACAGTTTCAGTGGTTTGCTGTCGGTTGATATTTCGCAAGATCTGGAGAAGGCTGGTATGTTTTAACTTTCGACAATTTTTTTAAGACCCCGCTTAGTTTACTCTTCTCCGCCAGATGGTCAGTCGTTGGTGTGCAAGTTCTTCTAAGTAAGTAATTTTTTCTGAATTCCACTTGAATTTTACATCCTTCTTCGTCTATCCTTCGAGATTTTCTTGTCATAAATTCGGCTTTTTTTTTAACTATGAGGAACCATTTTTAAGCTCAATTTGTAAACAGAGTAATTGGGGAGTTTATGATGCACTTTAAAAAGCCTAAAACGCAACAATAAATGCTTTTTGCTCAAATGCAAAACCTAATGGTTTTATGGTTTCTTTTATAATGATAGAACACGTTCATAAAGAATTTTATCAAGACATTAATAAACAATTGCAAATGACGTTTATGGTTGAATTACAGAGCAGTTTTAAGAAGGGATTGAGAACTATTTTAAATTTATTTATTTAAATTTTTTTACGAGGTAGTTATTGACGTTCTTGCCAGACTATGAAAGGTTTTTAAAACAGCAAAAAGCTAAATTACTAAGCAGGAATGTTTTACACTTTGAAATGCTGTATTTATACTAAATGGATTGTTCGTTGCCGTTATAAAACCATCATAAATCAGAGTGGATGCCAAATGGTTACTGAATTGTTACTTGGGTATTAACCGTAGATTGTAAGATTAATTAACCTTGTGTTTAGTTTGTATTTTGTGTGTGTGTGTTTTTTTTTTAAATATTTGTTTTGTAATAATAATAGAATTACACTGCTGATATCAAGTTGAATAGGTATAAGTTTATTTTTAAGGAATAATGAAATATTTGCATCGTAAATCATATTACAAACGTCCTTCTCCCTCTCCCAATCCCCGAAACTGTAAATCTCTACTGAGCTCGAGACAACCGTGAGTACTCGGTTCAATTCCTTTAACTTAAGATTTTAATTTTAGATTTAAGACATTAATAATGTATAACGCAAAAGATAATTTGGCTCGGTAAAGTTTATTCGATTGAGCCTCTACTAATAAAAACATTCACAAAAAATGGCTAAATTTTAGTAAAATTGTGTATGATTGCCAATAGCAAACAATTGTGCAAAGCAGTGTTGGCAAAATCATCAATCAAACGATATTTTCCGCTCTCATAAGCTCTCAATATCATGCCTGGCATTGGAATAACATAGCATGCTTGATATTATTTTACAAGCTCCTTAAATATTGTGAGACTATTCACAACGTGCAAAAATCAAGCTGAGAGTTGACTCGACACAAAAATGATTCCTTTACTCTTCACCGATGGCAGACACGAAGTGACTTCTGCCAGCCGTTATGGAAGTTTCAGTTGCGTTCGGGTGTAAAGCAAAAAATCATGAAACTCAATCTCACCCCAGTTTGTTGAGATTGGCTGCTGGTGAGTTTTGTTAGCTTGATATTCCCAGCTGCGATATAAATGCAAAATCAACTGCAGTTGTTTGCTTGTTGATTTTTTTTTCTACGAAAATCAAGCGTGATCTTGGGCATTGGTGAGTTTTGATTGTTTGATATTTTCCCAACACTGGTGCAAAGTTTCATGCAAATTGGAGCAGGTCAAGCGAAAAATTCATTGTTTTTCTATAATTTGGTCTAGAAATGCTCAAACACACTATTTCCGCATACAATGTACCATTTCAGCAGTTCCAGGCCTTTACACGCGAACCAAAGAACGCCCACGCAAACCAATACCACTTTTGGAAAGGTGATAGTTGCCCCTATCCGATGATGTTGTTGGTTTGCATGGGCGTGCTTTGGTTCGCGTATGAAGGGCCTTAGAAAGTTGATTTACAAATGCTTTTGTACCATTATCAAATGTTATGCCTGATGTATTAACCAGTGAAATTTCTGAAGAGGATAGATTGATAGTTCCGCTAGAGTACGGCAGTGTGAAAATGAACAGAAGTTGAAATTGAGCGAATGGTAATTTATGCGATAATACTAATCAAACGCGCTCTCCCTTACCTAACTCATACATTAATGGATGAGGGGATTTGAGTTATGTCCAAAAGGTTGTTGTTTTTCGATTTTGTTAATTTTTAAGTGTCCAAGATTTTGAATATTTAAATTGAGAAGCTTAAAATTTTTTGAACAAAATATTTTTTTTATTTAACTTTTGACGACTTTTTTAATTTTCTACTCAAAATTACATTGAAAAATTTAGCTCGTATATTTTCAAAAGAAATATTTTTTTTTCTTACAACTTTGTCACGGACGTCATTAAAATTTGATGTGACATTTTCGTGCTATTTTTTAATTAGTTGAAGATGCTAATTTCAAATAACAGACTAAAGTGGTAATTTTTATACGATAGATGAGGAGATGAAAGTATAGAGTTGATAGTTCCGTTAGAGTACGGCAGTGTGAAAATTGTATTTAGAGAGTAGAAAGCGAGATAGGACAACTTTTTAGGAAGGTTCAAATTGGTTTGATCTTGTACCTTCCTAAAAAGTTGTCCTTGCTCGCTTTCTACTCTCTAAATACAATTTTCACACTACCGTACTCTAACGGAACTATCAACTCTATACTTTCATCTCCTCATCTATCGTATAAAAATTACCACTTTAGTCTGTTATTTGACATTAGCATCATCATCTATGTAAATCGTTAACTTCACGCAGCAGTAATACAAACAAATAGTTAAAGTACTTTTTATTGAAAACAGATGAGGGAATGTTGATAATTATCCACGCCGAAGGGTCTAAACCTCCCAAAATATGTCTACCTTAAGTTCATTACAAAAATGTAGAGCCAAACTCTATCTTACAAAATTTGTAATTTTACGATGATTTGTATTATTTTGTTCGTTGTAAATGATCCAGCAATATACGTATGTGCTAATCCAATTTCATTCAATTTTGCGACTTTAGAAGAAAAGCGATTTGGTTGAAATCTCACACATCTTGCCAAAAAAATCTGGTAAATCTCAAAACAATCCGTTTTCTACATCTTGTTTCAGATATTGCACCTACATCTTCAAGCAACACACAAAGCATCAGTACTACAGCAACATCAAAATGCCATCCTACTGCGAGTTGGAAAGCCGAGATATCTACTCCCATCCCCAGTTGCAGCAGATGCACTGCATCTTCTCCGATCAAATGTAAGTAACCTTATCGAACAAAACCTACGCAAAATTATCACTTCACACGATCGCAACTTCCCTGCAGAAATCACACCGACCTCATGCCGAAATCGATGTCCATCAGCAACCTGGCACCGGCGCACTACTATCTGATCTTCGTAACGGCTAGTCTCGGAAACGGGCGAAGCCTGCCCTACCGATCGGCGCGGATAAAAACGCATCCATACTGCCGGGATGGTGATTCCACCGCCGCCGGTATCATCAATCAGCAACAGCAGCGACTACGAAGTGTTTCGATCATCAAAAAGCACCAGCATCCACCACGGGGCAACAGCAGTATCAATATGCTAAAATCCGGTCTGCACAAGCAACAGCAACTGATCGAGAGGAGGAACAACCGATTGAAGAGGGACAATAAGTAGAGTTACTGCATTACAATGTAAGATTGGTTTTTTTTTTGGGAAAAGAAAGACGCATATAAATCCTCCCTAATTGATTTGGCACTGGATCAAACCTGATAAACCCATCCTCGCGTTCTTCGTCGGGACCCCAGCAGGGGAGGAAGTCCTGATTTATGTAGCTTTCTCGTTATTCTTGCATTGTATTTACGCACATGTGCAATCACATACTACTCATGAACGGCGTTTATTGGCAGTTAAATTTTTGTTCTATGTTGGAAGACGAAAAAAAAAAGAATACGACAGTAAAGACAAGGAAGACTCCAGACACTTGTGAGATTTATTTCCCTACTATACATGGGAAACCAGCTCGGTTATCGTGCATAGACGACGGCGAGCCCGGCGGTGCGGCCGGGGCTGGGAGAAAGTGAAATAAAAATTGTATTGCATTAATAAATTAGGGATGCGACGGCAGCCACTTGTGACAAGTTAGCAACTAGGCGAAAGTTGGAAGATTTGCGAGAATAAAAAAAAACGTTGTAAAATTTATGACACACCGGAAGGATATAGCTTTCAAGTGCTTGAGCGGTTCTCGCATTGTAGTAGCAAGTAAGAATAAGAGTCAGCCATACAAACACACACACACACTCACATACACACATAAACGGATCGTATAAACTCGTATATGAATATTACTTTGTAGGAGCAAGCCAAGCCGAGAGTGGCAAATGGCAAACATTGTTACTAATCTGTATAGTAGGACTTAAGAACGACTTTCTATCAATTAAGAACAACTCACACAAGTTGAAAACTCGTACTTCTAGGATGTAAGGACAACTTATATGGTAGATGTGTGCTACGTGTTTGTGGATAGCATCCAAGCTTGTACCATTGATTGGTTTTATGAGCGCGATTACTTTTATTCTTTGGAAGAATATTTATTCGATGATATTTTCTACTAATGTAACTTTATCTTCAGTCGTAAGTATTTGTACCATTATCCATCGTTTGTAACGTATATTTAAAATGCAAATACACATGAGTATTATCCGATTGATTGATGTGACGTGTTTATTTGAATTCATTCCGTAGTCAGTGCATGTATGTCTAGTCAATCCAGCTTCCATCTGTGTCCGGCAATTGTTTTATGGAAGAATCTGCCTTCGTCTTTTTGATAGTCTGAGTGGTGAATTATGAGTTAAGAAAATGTACCCACCCTGTCAAGTTGTGGGAACAATGTCGGAAACCGCAAATTGGTTCGATTCCTGAGTAAACAGTTATTAACTAATAAGTACGTGGCATTGTATTTCAACAAGGTGTAGGCCACCCAGGGAAAGATGCAGATAAATGCTGAAAAACAGAGTTGAAAAGAATCCCTCGTCGGCAACAAGTCCAGCCAATCAACGGCTGAGCTGTAAACACGCTCAGCGGTGTAAGAAAAGCGGTAAGGTGACACGCTCAGCGGCGTCAATATCAGGGCACCAGGGATTGTCGCTTTCCGTACTCAACTTAGGGTGCTTCTTTTGGGTGAAAAAAAAAATGTTTCCAAACAAGGCAATAACCACATAACATATGTGGAACTCGATCATCAAAAATCGACCCCATTTCAGTGATTTCAAGTGGTATAGATGGACATCGATCTGTCAAACTGATTATACCAACTGAAAAATGAGAAAGAGGATCATTCATTTTTCCCATTTGAAAAATATGCAGTGTTTTGAATTGACTTTGCATCGTTTCATTGGCAAGAATTTTTTATCAAAGATTTCAACACTCCCTATGTTTCTCAATTGCCTTCAATTGAAAATTTCTTCAAAAAAAACGTGGTAAGGTTGATCCTTGTTGATCGAAAAGGCAAAGGAGGAGCTACACACAATCATAACATTTTTTTTTTCGACCTCTATGGCTAAGGTCCCAGGGTGGGACTCCCAGCTAGATGTATCAAAGTTAAGCACTATTTACTAACGAAAATAGTTGTTAATATGCATCCACTGGATATTTCATGCTGTATTCATAAGTTGACTCACTGTTAACAATATTTCAACATACCACAGACATAATGATAGCTTCACACCTATTCGACGTTATCATCAAATCTTCGAATTATTTGCATCAAATTACATGAAATTAACACAATTTCCGTAATGAATCCAATGTAAAAAGATCAAATAGACGAAGAAATATTGCATCTGTAAATAAGCAATATTACTGAATAACAACGCTCTTGATTGGCTTCTATCCGACTTGAAAATACTAGTTAAAAATTCTTTGAGAAGCCCCCTGTCAAACTAGTCGAAAAAAGAATGCCCACACATCAAACTCCGTCAAGCATTTAAACAGCGGAGGAACAAAGGAGACGACAAATTATCTGGGCCTCACCTGTTTACATCTCATTACCCATTACCGTGTTTATTGACAATTCGCCTCTTCGGTCACTCTGTAATTCTTCACTCCTATGGAAAAATCCCATTCGCCTTGACACCAGTCCCGAAGTGACGTTTCTTCACACACATTTTGACAGTTCCTTATGGGGTTTTGCGTTGGAGTGAGAGAATAAGAAAAAGTCCGCCATGTTTCACACATAGACTGACAGTTACATATGAGATTTCTCCATAGGAGTAAAGAGTTACAGAGCTCTCGTCAACGCCAATAAGCAAACATCAGTCTGTGCGTGAAACTTGGTGAACATTTCCTTACCCTTTCACTCCTATGAAAATCCCATATGATTCTGTCAATCTTTGCGTGAAGAAACGGCGGCTTGCTGGAGGAATGAAGAGAGAAGACAAAGTCCGCTAGATTTCATGCATAGATTGTCAGATGCTTATGGAATTTTACCAGGAGTAAAGAGTTGCAGAGTCGCCGTCAATGTCAATGCTTACTTTCATTGGCCCAATGCTGCAAACGTAAACCAATTCTTTACTTTTTGCGTGAATTTCTCGAAAATGAAAACTCACTCAAGAAAACCAACACCACCCAGACAACCAGAATGAACGTATATTTAAAGTTGTTTCTGTGATAACCAAACATATATACAAACAAACAAATCGTATAGAATGCAAAAAAAGGGCCTATACCTACAAAAGTGGAGGCCATATACGTGCAAATTTTAATTTCATTTTAAACGAGTTGATTTGACATTATATACGATTCAATCTGTAATAACAAATTCAATTTGAAAAACCTTACGATGTAATCTGATTTAATTTGTGATACAGTACGATGAAAAAAAGATTCGTCGTATATAAGTCGGAAATTTGCATTCTATACGATTTAACTTAAACATAATACGATGTATGTCATACTTATATGCGATGTTGACTTAAACAGCAGTTATTTACGATACTTTCTGTACATTGTTATACGACTTCTGGTTGTCTGAGCATGATTGTGTACAGAAACAGTCCTCCTATCCGATAAAATTAGTGGCTTACTTGGATTGACTTGGACGTACGAGACATTTACGAAAGATGCCATTATTTATGTTTTCGACATTAGTCCTTATGAATGCTCAGTGTCGATATCACGAAAATTTTATTTTGACAGATCGATGTCCAACTATACCAGTTATACCACTGAGGCAAAACAAAAAAGGGGTTAGCTTTGAGCCAGCTTTTGCATGAAGTTCCACATATGTATCTTATGTGCAATAACCCTTCAATTCGGTTGCTTGGTTGGTTGTCTTTATTAAGGAGATTTTCAGCCAGACGCTGGTTCATCTCCGGATCCCTTCAATTCGGTTCAATTCCCCAAAATAACTGCCTATGCAAAAAAAATGGGAAAGGTTGTGAAAAGTTTAAAGGTCATGCAATCGGTTTAAGTTTGGATACAGTAGCTGAAATTCTGTCAAATGATCGATCGAATGATGATAATGATCGGTTACGGTTAACTTGATAGAAACTCAAAAGATATAATTCTCGGAAAATTGTAAAATAGCAAGGGGTAACCAACTCTGCACATTGTGCCGAAACACATCGCGGCTCATTGATCGGCGGGTCATGGCACACGAGCTGAAGGCGCTGATTTTGAAGGCTAAAATGAAGCGCTTTGCCAAACTGACTGGCACATCTTTGAAACCACTGAAGATATTGCCATTGCTGTAGCGTGTTGAAGAGTTACTTGGTTGATTTTGATCCACTGCGCAGGGCATCTTCGAAACCACATTTACGAGGACTCAAACGTCTAAGATCCAAAGCACTCCGAACCTACTGCCAGACTCGTTGTCCTTTTGCCAATCAACATTTCGAACGTGTCAGTAACAAGTATTGCACGTATAACCGTTATCTGTACAAACGCTACTGCAAACGAACTAAGGAAAGTCCACGCAGACATCACGACATTTTTGGACATTTGTCAACTCTTAACGGAAGGACAGTGGGTTACCCATTGAGATGTTTCTGGGCAATTAAGTTGCCACTTCCGCTTTGGAAAAGTGCAATTTGTTTGCCAAATCATAGAAGCTTGTAGAGATACACCTAGTGGTGTCTGTTCTCTGAGAAGCTTTGCAATCACGTCGAATCAGGTGGACTCCGCAATAAACAAATTGAAATACTCTTATACCCCGTTCACATTACAGCCTATATCACGTAATATGCAATGAGCACTCATACATAGGATTTCCAGTAAAAACTAGATGTATGAGTGCTCTTTGCAAGACAGCGTATATCACGTGATATACGCTGTAATGTGAACGGGGTATTAGCATAGAGGTAATTCTAAGACCACTGGGTCCCGAAGAAAATCATTATTATTTTTGGCTCACTCAGTACCAGAACAACGGTCCCAAGCAGTCCCAAGCTATTTCACTCACCCCTGCATGTTCTGCATGAATCCACACACCCCTGATGTTATCTGTCAAACTTTCATAGCGAATCAAAACAAACATAGTGTAGTAATAGAATTTCAACTAGAATAGGGTACGTTAATCGTTTGCTTGGGACCAATAGGCTACTAAAGTGGTGAGCCAATTTAAAATCGTTAGTTTCGTATTGATTGTTGGTATTAGGGTTATTCCGAGAGTCGAAGTGGCTTTTGTCACTAGTGAAGTGAGAAAAGTCACGTCGGGGTGACGAGACTCTCCATTTGATTTGCACAGAGGGTCACGTCACCACGACGTGACTTATCTCACTTCACTAGTGACAAAAGTCACTTCGACTCTCAGAATAACCCCCTCTGTGTCCAGTCCAGATGGCATATCGTCAGGCATCCTGAAAAAATGAGGTGAAGCGTTGATTTTCCCTCTTATAGCACTTTTCAAAATATCATTACGGAAGCGTAGTTTTCCCGTGTTTAAAAAGGGGATCAACAGAACATCGAGAACTACAGAAATCATAATAAATCTACAAATTTCGTCCAGTTTGCTTCGTTTTGCATACGCAACATGTTGGTTGGTGCTCAGATCGACAACGCATACACTGATTTGAAATCAGCTTTCGATAAAGTTGACCACAGAATAATACTCTCACGTCTAGGATGAATTGGTGTCTCTGAAGATCTTGTTAGCTGGTTTGGATCATACGTTACGGATTGTAACCTCACCGTTAAAATCGGGTTTGAATCTTCGGAACAATTTTCAAACTTATCTATCGTGCCAATAGAGCTAGAGGAAGAATAGCGCTGCCGTTGCTGTCGAAACATCTTTTCCTTACATCTAATAGGGACACAACTGTTAAAGCGAGAAAAAACTATGCAGTTTGACAGTTCTGTACACGGTATTATCATAGAGGTAACTCTAAGACTAGAAGGTCCCGAAATAACGTGCTCAACTTTTTGGCTCAGCTCTGGTACTCTCTTCGGTCCCAAGCTAATCGATTCACCCCTCGAAACATAGGAAAAACTAATAACCCCTCGTTTTATCTGTCAAACTTTCATAGCGAATCAAAACAAACATTGCGCAGTACTAGAATTTCGACTAGAATGGCGTACGTTAATCGTTTGCTTGGGACCAATAGGCTAGTCAAGTAGTGAGTCAATTTAAAATCGTTAGTTTCGTATTGATTGTTGGTATTATTCAAAATAGCAACAAAGGGAACACCAGCGCTATTCTTCCTCTACACTCATAAAATAAATCACATAAGCAGTGGAAAATATCCATGTGAATTTCACATAACTTTCATATGATCCCTCAATTGGAAATTGCACCACTAAATCACATGAACGTTATGTGTCCAATGAAATCTATATGATTTCTCATATAGAATTTCTAATGCTATGTGATATTCAGGTAAAAATCATTGTTTTTGTTTTTGGAAAAATACTATGTGCGTTCCTAATAGAAACTAAGTGAAAACTTTTTTCAGTGTATAGTATATTAGCTCTATTGGCGTGTCACAAGGGAGCAACCTGGGTCCTTTGTTATTCTCACTCTTCATCAACGAGGTTTCTCTCATACTACCATCTGGCTGCCGTGTGTTTTACGCTGATGACGTCAAAATATACATGATCATTAAAGGTATCGATGACTGCTATAGACCTTTTTGACGTTTAATCGTCTTTCTCTATCCAGCACACAGGGATGAACGGTTGGTTTGTTTTCCCACTAATCTGTTTTTCTCTTGCTCACACTCCTTCAGTTTAAATGGTGCATTAGTGTGCGCCGTTTAAACGTCAAAAAACTCTATGCTCTACAACCACAAACGAAGTGACAGACGGAGCGGCTCGAAAACTTTGGTGACTAACCTGCTATTTCAATTTTTCAGTGTACCACATGGCAACACCACTACTACTGGATTGTACCACATGGCAACACTACTACTAGATTGAACTAGCATTTTCACCAAATGTACTAGAATGTTTTGGTTCTATCTCTTTCACTCTACTCAAAACTGAAATGCATAACAAAAATGACAAAATGATACGCACTCTTTGCACACTGTCAAAGAATCATTGTACACAAAATCAACTTTGTTCAAATCAAAACAAAAAAACTAACCCATCTGGTGGATGATGGCACAAGCTTCCAAGAAAATTCTATTACAGTGAACCACATTATTTATATGGATTTCTTCGCCAGTTAGTCGTCTGTCACTTCGTTTGTGCTACAACTGCTGCTGAATAGTTTTGCTGATTGGTGCACCCGGAAGATGCTGAAGTTGAGCATCCACAAATGTATAATTATATCGTTTCGTTGAGCGTGTTCTTCAAGTTCGTGATCTTGGCGTCATCCTGGATTCAGCGCTGACCTTCCGATCGCACTACAACGATATTTTCTGTAGAGCCAACCGACAGCTGGGATTTATGTTCAAAGTATCCTGCGAATTTACCAGTCCTCTCTGACTCCGGTCCATGTACTGCGCTCTGTTGCGGTCTATTTTGGAATCCAACTATGTAGTATGGTTCCAGTCAACTTGAACTGGCAGGATCGAAACAATTTAAAGAAAATTTGTGAGATATGCCCTACGAAGCCTCCCCTGGCGAGATCCGTTAAACCTACAACAATATGGAGATCGATGCAGCTTATTGGGACTGCAGACGCTTGAGCAGAGATGGAATGATGCCCAAGCGGTGTTTGTTGTCCGAACTCTCATAGGAGAAACTGACGCATCGGAGTTACTAGGTCAGCTTAACCTTTACGTTCCTGAATGATTGCTTCGCAAACGGAACTTTTAGCTGCTTGAGCCCCGGAACTCCTTGTACGGTCTTCATGATCCTGTCAGCTTCATGTCGGCTAGGTTCACCGAAGTCTACATCCTCTCCGACTTCGGCTCTACTGTGGCAACATTCAAGCGTAGACTAACTGAATTGAGATTCGTTATTGTGAAAGGTGAGTAATATCCCAGTGCTCCTAAATTGTAACGATAACACTAGTTTACAGCATTTTTGAACTCGGTAAGGTGATGATCATTTCCAATGCAAAATCCTACGCTGAATTCAATGCCGTGGTCAGAAAAAAATAAAGTAGAGTTATTCAAAAAATCAATTTACTTTGCGCCTGACATTCACCTAGCCAAGCACGTTTTGCACGAACTACATAATACTTTTGGAATCCACGGTTCGTCAAAGTCTCCAGGATCAATTTTAAAATAAAGCCTGTATGCAGTTTGCAACGAAGCAGTTAAATTGACCGATTTTGTAAATATATAGTTGCCACACGCGTAACAAAACTTTTGAGGATCATTTTTACACTTAAATTCACGTTTTGTCGTTTACATCGTTAAGCAATGTTAAAGAAAGAAAGCTATCAAATTGAGTTGGTTGCGTTAGGTTCTCGCCGAGCGGTCTCACAAACACTAGCGTAAATTATATTGCTGAAAATATCCCATTTAATATTGCCGGACAGCTGGTAGTGTTAGTGAAATGCACCGTATGCGTACACGTCCGCAGAAAGGCCTACTGGAAGTGGTGCATGAACCTAGGAGCGGGACAACGGCCAATCTTGGAACATTCAATTTCCATGATTTTACAAAAAAATTCATAACTTCGACAATTTCCAACCGATTTCATCCATTAAAGGCTTACTTTCTCCAGTTTTTAATGGACTTTAAGAATAAATTATGAAATGATTTTTTGAATCTTTTTATCCCATTAAAAATGTTGATTAAAACAAGATTTTTATAGAAAATTCGCAGGAAAAATAAAAAAAAAATGCTGTAAATTTTTAAATGACTTCAAAATTAAATTTTTAATTGAGACATAATATTTTAGTAAACGATAGCAAATTTATTAAGCTTTATTTTCATAAAAAAAAAGATTTAAAATTGATGCACTAGTTCCAAAGATATTGACATTTTAGTAATCGCACTTTTGTCCAAAATTCAAAAAAATCAAAAATTTTGTATATCTCAAAAATGGCTCTACTTTATTTTTTTCTGACCACGGCATTGAATTCAACGTAGGATTTTGCATAAGAAACGTTGGTCAACCACTAAAGTTCACACTTTTTATGTTGTTTTGTAAACTAGTGTAATGCTACCTGTGTATTTTTTTTCTCGTTTCACCACTGCCGACGAGGATTGCTTCGGATGATGGATGTCCAATCGAGCTGGATGAATTAAAAGTGTATATGCTGTAGTCACAGTTGATATTTGATGCCATGTTTACTTTATGCTATGTTCCCGGATGTGGCTTTTCCCCCATCATATTCATTAAGACGACAAAAAGTCAGTTGAATAAATAAATAAATAAATTAATAAAGGGTTGTTTATTATCTAGGTTTTAAATTTTTTTTTACTAGAATTTTTTACCGTGTATATTTTTCTTGAAACAAAATTGTTGTTTCCCACAGCTTTGCCTCAGAAGTCATTTCGATTGAAAATGACGTTTCCAAGTTATTATTAGTGGAAAAACATTTTCAAATTTCAAAGCTCTATTTAGGTAACACAAAAGGATTCTAGGAGAAAATTGAAATGTAGCATCTCTAGTAGACGAGAATATCAAATCAATAGCAAGTTTTACTATTAAAATTGGGGAACAGAACATCCAGAATTGTTTTTAGTTTGCTTGATACAAGAGATAATTAATTTAAAAAATAATATCAAAAAATTTATTGGACCATAATTGGATAATAGAAAAGCCAGTTGCTGTCACGTCTATCTCATTTTCCTATTATATCCCATCAAGCTATTGTTATGTCTTGAAAATTAATCAATGTAATGCCACATTAATAGCTATCCGATATTCGAAATTTGTTCTTGAATTCATGATATCAGATATCATAATAAGAAATTGTAGTGAAATTTATATTATTTAGTGTAGGTATTGCTATTCCCCTCTACTCAGGATGAGTCTCTTTTGTGTTAATTTAGTATTTTTTGTGATTTATTTTTTATTTTTTAAATCTTTTGTTTGCTAGTTCATTCATTTATTCGTTTGTTTATGTATTTATTAATTTATTGGATTGTGTATTAAAATATTAATTTACATGCACAATAATTTATTTATTCATTATTTAATTTATTAAATAATTAATTTTAATATTTATTTTTATCTAACTGCATTATTTTTATTATTTATTCATATATTTTCGTGAGTGTTTTTATTCAACTATTTATTTCTTTAATATTTTATTAATTTGTTTACTAATTTATCAACAGATGTTTTTTTTTATTTACTTATTTATTTAAATATTTTTATACATAACTTTATAACTTTAGAATGTAACTTAGGATTTTAGCATTTTTTGTTAAAAATTTAAACCAACTTTTGAAACACTGTACATGCAAAGTTCAAAAACATATCGAATAATCGTAACTACTTTAGCATCCCTATTTATTGCCTGACGCCTACCACCGATGCAAGCATATGCTGTGTTAAAGAGCCTGAATTTATAAAGAGACGACATGTCAAAATTGGAATAATCGATTGTCTGTCAAAGTCATAGGAAAGGTCATTCCAATCGAGCAGAAGACCTGTCAAATAGATAAGATGTCGCCTCTTTATAAATTCAGGCTCTTTATGCTGTGTATACTTTCAGGCGTATGATAGCAAATCGCTTTCACCGTAAGGGATGCTTTCTTTCATCAATTCACCAAACATCTTCGATATTTTACTTCTACAAACACTTAAATCTGATATTTTTGAAAAATGTTGCATTTGACATAAACCCGCCACTATAACACTTCAATCAACTCTAGTCGCCACAAAACATGCCATCACGCTGCTGTGACCGTCTTTTTTCCACCCGCGTTACGTCCCCCTTGCCACTGTTGACCTGCTCGGAGGCTTTTGTCCTTATCCTTGCGAATACCCGAAGACAAGGATCCACCCAGAATCGGACGCACATCGTTCGGAGGAAAACCGTCACCTTGATCGTTTCCCCCAGGAAGGTGTAGATCAGCGGGTTCAGGACGCAGTTCATCATAGCCATGATGCCGAAGGTGTAGTGCAGTGTCCAAAACACGTTCGTATTGGCGGTTCCGTGGAGCTTTATCAGCAAGAAAATCCAGGTCGGCAATCTACACAGGAAGAACACCGACATGATGAACACGATGGCCTTGAACATGCGCAGCTGACGCTTCATGCGACTGTTGGTTTGGGTGCTGTTGATTGTTGGGGGTGGTGGTGGTGGCGGTGGTGGTGGTACCCTGGGTGGTGAATGCTGATCAACGCAATTGGGACACACACACTTGGAGACGGAGTAGTTTGTGTTTCTTGCGGGAGGTAGAGGAGGACGACGATCCGATGCGTTGCTGGAACTTATGTTAGTCGATGTTGTTTTACGCTCGCAGGTGCTTTCTGTTGGGGCGGTATTTTTCGACTTCTTTGGCGGGTTGGTACGCTTGTCGATTGGATGCCGACGAATCCAGATTTCCTTGGCAATGATGGAATTTAGCCATATGAAGGACAGTAGCAGGGGTAAGAAGATAACGGTGAACACAATTCCAAAGTAGTAGCCATTTTTGCTCTTATCAGTAGCGCAAATCTGAGCCAAAAAGTACCCGGTGATTACATCCGAATGGGATCGATCGGCTGTTAAAACGATAACGTTGTAGATTTGGTACAGAGTCAACATGGGGCTGGCGACTCCTGCTGACAGACCCCAAATCAGAACAGCACAAGCGATGCAAAGCACTCCGCTGGGTTCCCAGGCTCCTTTCGTCAGTCGCACCACAGCCATGTATCGATCCAGGGCAATTGCTACCAAAGTGATGCTATCCACCAAGACGGCCATAGTTTGGAAGAAGGGAGCAAATGTGCACATCAGCTCACCCAGAGTCTGTTAGAAATTTGAAGTGATAACTCACTAGAATATGCAGTTCAAACAAAATAGCAACAATACTTACCCAGAGAGAATTGTATTCACTGTTGAATTGCGACAAATAGACGATGGATGTGATAGTCACGAAAAGGATATCGCTCAATGCCAGCGAAAGCAGACACACTCGAAATAAATGGCGTTGTTCCCTTCTGATGTTGGCAATTATCGTCAGTACATTGCCGAAGATTGCCAGCACCATCACCAGAATCACAACCACCGTAAAAGCCGTCCGCTGTTT
The DNA here is from genome assembly GCF_037179485.1 of Ochlerotatus camptorhynchus. NCBI lineage: Eukaryota > Metazoa > Arthropoda > Insecta > Diptera > Culicidae > Ochlerotatus > Ochlerotatus camptorhynchus. The sequence continues at coordinate 4,198,431 of NW_027040766.1, read as the reverse complement.
CGTGCTGAGATTCTTCAACGAGCTTTCCCAGTATCCGATCAACTTATCCCGTGGACTCGCATCGAAATCCTCATGGCTTCCGGCTGTGAAATTTTTCGCTGTCAGCCATTTGAAAGCTCCCTCACTGATTTCGAATGCCATTTTGACACTATTTTTGATCCACTCAATGACTTTATAGGATTCAAACTGGATCTAAACTGTTCCCTTAGACTCCATCTTGTTTTCATGCAATACTAATTTCCACAGAGCTCCCGGATCAGTGACCTAACATTGAAGAACTCGAGGACTACGAAATTTATGACCGACGTTATTGCTAAACCTAATGGAAATGACACGGCGGTAGAGGAAAAATGCGTGTACGATAACTTTTCCATGAATTGCCTATGTAGTCTTATCGTGGAAAAAGTAGCTGATAAGCTATACTCCTGTAGATTGGTGATTTTCACGGTTATCAACGGTTTGACATGCAATTTTGATAAGCTGCCTGACAAGCGCTTGATCGCTGAAATAATTGATTGAACCGATAGGCACAGTATCTGTGTCAATGAAAGGATTTTTAGTCTGTTTTCAGATGTAGTATAGGGTTGAATTTGTTTATAGGGCCTCCCTTAGCAACAAACAGTTCGATTTATTCACTTTACTAATGAGAAAGCGAAACGACGAACGTACACTTTTCACGGGTTTCTCTGCGCTGTTACTTAAGACATAGAAATCGGGTAACTTAAGTAACATCGAAAAATATTTTTATCGGAAGGTGATTACGTCAAAAAGCAATTTTACTGGTAAATGAATTTAAAAATGGGATGTGATCCTATATTCGGACAGTATATAGTGTACTAGCAGGAGCTTCGATTGACACTGATAGCTCGACTTTGTTTACCACGTAATGAAAATTTCCTCTTGAAATCAAAACCAGCTTCGATTTCCATCGGAGCGGCGGGTGCAAGAAAACCAGATGAGTTCGGGGATCCTTTTCTTCGAGGTTTACCTCCAGTTTGATGACACGTCCCAGCCACTGGCATTGTGTCGGTCCACTATTCTTATAATACAGCCAGACATGGAAAATCATTTACATTCATTTCGTGCATTCATTTACATTCATTTGTCTCTAACTTTTTTTCATCAACAGAATTCCGTAAAGTAATGTATGAAGCTTTTGTTGGTTTTATAATTAGCTACAACTTTTTCCAACAATTCAAATCTGTATCTCTTATGCTTAATGAACCAGAGTAAACTGAACCCACCATTGTTTTTGAGTGAATGTAAATTACATTCACCGAAAAACAATAACATGTTCTGCCCGCTCTAGTACATCATGCATAAGAGATACAGATTTGAATTGTAGACAAAAGTTGTAGCTTATTATAAAACCTACAATAACTTCATACATTACTTTACGGAATTCTGTTGATGAAAAAAGTTAGAGACAAATCAATGTAAATGAATGCTCGAAATGAATATAAATGATTTTCCATGCCTGAATACAGCTCACCTGCATTCACTAATAATCAACTAACGACGGATCCGAGCACTCTGTAAGGATAAAATCAACAATAACCGAAAATGACAGCTACAGCTTTGCTCACGATTTCATGAACGAAAATCATGGATAACGAAATTATGATTTTTTCTAAGTTTTCTGTAGCGTTCGGAAATCGTTGGTCGCGCTGAACAAGCGTGAACTATGTTCATGGATTTGAGCTATTATTTAATGAAAATGTGATTTACTCGATCACGTTTAAGGAAACTGAGTCATGAATTCAAATGAACTAGCAGTTCAGGTTATTGTGATTTTTTGTTTATGAAAACCGAAACGATTTTTATTTTTGCGTGAACCGAAATCTCCATACAAACTCTAAACCCTCATCAATCTTTACCGTTTTTTGCCCAGGCTTATATTTTAGGGTTATGAATCGCAATGGAGGGTGGCCTATCAGGAAAACATTACTTTTTATCAAAATGAGATCAAAAAGTAGATTTCTTGGAGCACGCACATTTGTTGAGAAAAACGATTTAAGTTCACTAAAATACGAATTTTCATGGAGATATATTTTCGGCTACTCTGGAAAGTTGGAGGCAGGGAGTGCATGAAATAGATGCGAAATTTACGATTACACGACTCATAGTTGAGATTAGTTCACTCATATTCTTGAAAACGTATTTAACTCATAGACTGAGTAAAACTTCCCGAGCTTTTATATGAATTTGTTTTTTTTTTTTTAATATGAACAACATCTCGATGTACATATTAATTGGTATACTTCTAGAATGATTATATTTTTCGTCGATTTTACTCAGTCTACAAGTAAACTATGTTTTCCAGAGTTAGCGTAAACTTAAATTTTAGTCGATCTATATACCATGCAGTGTGGAAATCCGTTAGTTACTTAGTATTGGTCCTTTTGCACGCCAGCAGCAGGGGAACGAGCACATCTTAGTGAGAGATTCAACTTTCCACCACCTAAATATGGAGAAATTGGCAATCAAAAGAGCAATTTACAAGCTTATTAATACGATTCTAAACACTTCGTGCTCAAAAAGTGTTTATGAATCAGGTTTAGGATTTCTGAAACGATTCAGATAGGAAGGAATATTGAAATAAAGATCACGAGAAATGGAGAGTACTGTACAACGAAGCCAAGTACAATGAATTGGTGCTAAACACTAACAAAGTTGTAACGATTTTACAAATACAGTTTTAAAGTAAGATATATCAAGCATCATATTCATTGCATTTTGCAAAATAATTACACACCTGAGGGAGAAAAAATTGGCTAAATATAACACAATTTGCTGATACCAACCTTTTTGCCTTTCTCGTACACCAAGGTGTACCGAAAGGCTATGATATCACTGGAAAACACAATTTCTATCCAAGACCTGGAGAGACGCATAGCATATACCAATAGACTCATCTCGACGGGATCCTTTAAAAAAGTTCGTTATGGAGTTTGATTTTTCTCGATTATTTCCACATTTTTACTATTCTTATTCAGGTACAAAACGGCGAAAATGGCTGCTTCGTTCAGTACTGCATCCGGGGATGGGTGGTCTCGAATAAAAAGATGGAATAGGATGGAAACACACTGTCCGTTTCATTCAAGGAGGATGAAAGTAATCCGCTTTACATTTCATATAACGGATTTCTTTAAAATTTGCTTCAAAATGTCGGTTTTTTAAGATAAATTCGAGTCGTAATGAATAATAACAAGCACCTGACGATATTATCCGATTTCATACACTATTCATCGATAATCTTGAATGTGGTAGAATTATCGAGCATTATGCTGATGTTGTTTTTAGTGTATTTTGTGATGTAAACTGTCACTTTCTTGAGCACCTGCTTCTGTGATTGTTGCATATTCAAACTCTGGAAGCAACGATATTTCAAGAGCAAATTTTCATTACGTCGAATGTAACAAAGGTAAACAAAGTCGAGCTATCAGTGTCAATCGATTCTCCTGCTATTACACTATATGCTGTCCGAATATAGGATCAAATCCCATTTTTAAATATATTTGCCAGTCAAATTGCTTTTTGACGTAATCACCTTCCGATCAAAATAGTTTTCGATGTTACTTAAGTCACCCAATTTCTATGGAGATGCCGTTTGACTTAAGTAACAGCGCTGAGAAACCCGTGAAAAGTGTACGTTCGTCGTTTCGCTTTCTCATTATTAAAGTGAATAAATCGAACTGTTTGTTGCTAAGATGATTTCGGTAGTCCTAAAATGATGAATGGGCTGCACGTAAGGAGACGTAATTGATAATTCTCCCGAATATCCTGGTAAATACACTTTGACTTAAGTAACAATAGGGGCCACCAAACGACGTATAATAACTTTTGACTAAAAAACCAGTATTTTTTAGCATGAAAGCTAGCGATTTGCATTTGTATGATTAAAACCCTGCTAAATATGTTAAACATTGCTATCACTATGAGATTATATGTGTTTACTTGGAAATAGGAATAACTTTTCGGTCATCAAAACAAAACTTTATTTTTCTCGGATTATTTCGAATGTTACTTACGACATAATGAAAATTTGCTCTTGATTTGTCCGAAGATTTGGCAACATAATTGATGGCCAAACGTAACCGAACCCAAGACCAACCGGTAGGTGCCATCGATGCTGATCTTCACCGGATGCCTGAGATTGGGAAAGTCTATTGAGGTAGTGATGGAAATCAGTAATGACCTTGGAGATATCCGAGAATTCCCAGTCGTGGCATATGCGTTTCGGCACTTCCTATAATGTGTGTAATGCGCTATACTATCACTTCAAAATTTCAAGAGTACAGCTGCCGCAAACACTATGCTCGTGGAGGACCAACGCGTCCTTGGTGTTTTCGAACGGAAGGTGTTACGTACCATCTACGGTGGAGTGCAAATGGATGACGGAACGTGGAGGAGGCGAATGAACCACGAATTGCACCAGCTGCTGGGAGAACCATCCATCGTCCACATTGCAAAAATTGGGCAACTAAGGTGGGCTGTTCACGTCGTAAGAATGCCGCACGACGACCCAGTGAAAATGGTTCTAGAAAGCGACCCAACAGGAACAAGAAGAGGAGGCGCGCAGCGGACAAGGTGGGACCAAGTAGAAGGTGACCTGCGGACCCTTCGCAGACTACGAGGCTGGCAAACTGTGGCCATGGATCGAGTAGAGTGGAGACGACTTCTTCGGACAGCAGAGGACAACAAGGCCTTAGCCTGATTGGTAAGGTAAGGTAAGTAAGCTGCCGCAAAACATACAACAATGAAACTGGAACTTTACATTTGATGCAGCAAACAGGGAGTTCCAATTTAATGAGTGATGTCTCATCTGTGTCTGAAATTTGTGCTCTAGAACACTTGAAGTGATAGGGCATCTCAGCCATCATCAGGCAGTTTGTGGACTCTTCAAGGAATCACCATAAATGATTTTTGAACATACGATTTTCGAACAGATTTATCAACCAACAATACTAAAGGGTGGATCAGCAAATGGATCAGCCGGTGTTGTTGATTCGGCAAGGCGAGCTTCTATTTTCGAGAAAAGAACATTACAAGATTTGATTACAGAAGTTGATCCGCCTTTTTGAATTGTTGGTTGAGATTTAAAAACGTTGTTTTTAAAACCCTGTCATGATACTTATAGAGAGGTGACCAGATATAAGAGATGTGACTGATAAAAATCGATATTATTTGTTTTTAGAGATTTAAGCACGATTGTATCGGATGAATCCGATAAAATGGATTTCTCCGACGATACATCAATAAATCCAACTTTAGAGTAATTTTTAGCAAAATTTGAATAAATGTGGGACTTTGTTCTCCCTCGGTTTCATTTACTTTTTCAGTGACAGTGACTATAGACAGTCAAGTTATAGACCGGCCAACATGAGTTGACGTATTCAAACAAACCGTCAAATCGTACGGGAAATGTTAGTTTTGGCAGCAAATTGACAGGTCTATAACTATGCATCAAATTGACAGGTCTATAACTATGACCGTCTGTAACAGTGACAGCTCGTTCGCGTGGTGGATTTGAAAACGCGCAAATTTCTAATGCGTGCTGCAAAATGCATCCCGCGTGTAATTTGATTAAAGATGTAAAACAGTGTAACAAAATTAATTTTAATTTTTTCCTTGATTTCAAAAGTCTGTGAATATCTGTGAATAAACTAAAAAGTCTGTGAAAGTCTGTAACGAAAAAAAATGTCTGTGAAAAAATAGAAGCCTGTAAATTCACAGACATGTATGTAAATCTGGCATCTCTGCTCTATAGGCTCATTTACTCAAATTTGAGTAAAAGCATGCTTACTCATTTTTGGCCCTTTTGGCTGGACTGAGTGATTTACGACTCAAAAATGAGTAGCCTCAAAATAGCGTGCAATGTGCGGATTGTGTCGGACGGCCAAGAAGTGTTTCAAGACTACATTCGGGACATTCCGTGCAAGCTCTACCACAAACCGGACTACCCCGTGAAGCGAACCGTCTACAATTGCGACTTCCCCTCTTACACATAAGGCCAGCTTGGTGGGTTCACTTGGTCAGATTTGGTGAGTTTGTTCAATTTCCTCCTTTATATTATTTTCATACTTAATTCCCGAATTCGGAATGCTTGCGTTCTTGAAATTGGCTTTTGGAGTTGCGATAGAGCCGGATTTAAGCTTCTTGCAATTATTCATATAAAAGATGGTTGCATGCAAGGGGTAAAACAGCTCCTAATCATGAGCAATTTTGGAGTTACTTTTGAGGCACCTCGAGTAACTGTCACTAGAATTCACACTTTTCACATCAAAGCAACATATGAAGGTGCAAAGTCGAAAAGCTGCTGTCAAGCAAAACAACAACAAACAACCGGCTTGATGTGATAGAAGAACTCGATCCGCCTGACCAAATACTCCAGATCCGGCAAATTATACGTACCCCGCCGCCCTCCGATACTCGTCGAAGCGATTCCGTTCCCATCGCTCAACAACCTGCTGCTGGATAAAACTGCGATCGTGAAATAGTCCGTTTTCTGCGATACACAACCGAGATTCTTCTGCGGCCGTCGAAGGAAGTATCCGTTGAAGTTGAATCTAACTTCTTTAAAGAAAATATTTCATCCAGAAGGAAAAAAGATTTTTTTTTAACTTGAATTCATTACATTCGGAGCATGTTTCGTTGTTCGGATTCTTGTCAGCAAAGTCTATAGCGATGATCCTGTACTTGGTTGGATTGGATCTTGAGAATCTTCAGATCGTTCCATTCTTTCTGAACCACATCCAATTTGAAAAATGTCTTATTCAATAGATTGTGTGTGAAATCTAAACTGGCTTTGATGGCAAGAGTATAGCATATGTTTTTTTTTTCTGGATGTCTTAACATGCGCGTATTTTTTGAACATTTGTGTTATGTTTGTGACTAAACTATCTATTTTAAGATGGAATGAAAATTAAATTGGATAATAAGTTAGCATTCTATATCAAAAAGTAACGAAAAAGTCCCAAAAGAGCGATCCATCACTGGTTTCTATACTATTTTTTTTTCCTTTGGTTTGTTTTTTCCGTCGATCTTGTTTTCCGGGGACCAACGGATTTACTTCCCATCCGAAGGCGTGATCAGAGATGTTATGCCTCAGAACATCCCGGCGGCGCCGACTGGGATTGAACCCAGGCCTGCTGAGGTGAGAGGTAATCACGCTTACCACTACACCACCGGCGCCGTTGTTGTATGGTAATTGTATGGTTATTTTTTTCCGAGTCTGAAGCTGTACTGCCCCAAAAATGCAAAAAGTGTGATAAAAGTGCACGTTTCAGTCAAATCATTTTGGTTTCTGTGAAGCACTTAAGCACACACGGCGCATGATATTTATGTTATAGTTCTCTATGACATAGCCGATTAAGATTTCTATATCATAGTTCTATGAGATTTGGGAAACCATTTTCAAAAAATATGAACTATAACGTAATAGTAGCTATGTTGTAGAAAACTATGACGTAATGCTATAAAATAGAATTTTCGAGTGTACACACGATTGAATTTTTTGTGTATTTTTTTTATTCGCTTAATGAACCGGTGCGCATCATAAAAAAATAATTGCACGAAAGCAAAAATATATGGGATTAGAGTTAATTGGGGACAAACTCTTATTGAAGGGTAATTTGAAGAGATAACTTCCTGACATTGCTGAGATTTGTTATTGTCGTTGTCAGACTTTCGTGCAATATTTTCAAAATTGATCCTCGATTGATTTGTAGACATGATCCTCAAAAAATCCTTCGCCAAAATCTCGTTCATTTTTCGTCAATGACAAAAATTCACCTGGTAACCAATAGTGAGGTGAAGTGACAGTGAAGTGATGGTGAAGTGACAATTTTTACCTCGCTTGAGGTGAGTCTCCGTTCAAATCAAATGGAGAGTCACCTCACCCGAGCTGACAATTGTCACCTCAACGGGGACAGCGTGTTACTCCACCTAACCCGCCGCGCAGAATAGGCCTACTAGGATCAGTTTCACGAATTGACCACTTTTACGGATGTTCTGGATCTTCCACAGGACCAGTCTTGTGACTTAACGGAAACTGACTATTCCCAAAAGGTGGCCAACTATCTGCTTAACTCTTTCATCAAAGACATAAGAAAGTTATCTCTACAAATTTCCGAATAAAATTGCCGAATAAATTCGAAGTTGTGACCGGAATATAGACCCTGGAGACCACGCGATGGTCCACTGGAACATCCGTAAAAGTGGTAAATTCATACTACTGATCCTCAACATCCACGGTTTTTTTTTTTTTTCGTTCTCATAGAAGTCTTATCATAATATGAAGTTATGACCGGAATTTGGTCACTGGAAACCACGAGGTGGTCCACTAAAACATCCGAAACATCCGTAAAAGTGGTCAATTTATGAAACGGATCTTAGAGCTCCGCGTTTTTTTTTTCCTTTCAAAACCACTCATAGACGTCTTATCAGAATTAATTCGAAGTTGTGACCAGAATATAGACACTGGTGACCACGGGATGGTCCACCGGAAAATTTGGAACATCCGTAAAAGTGGTAAATTCATGAAACTTATCCTTGAATTCTACGTTTTTTCAAAGCCATTCATTGACATCTTTTTAATATGAATTCGGAGTTGTGATCGGAAAATTGACTCTTGACTCTTGGAGAATCAATTTGGAGTTATGACCAGAAATTTTACCCTGGGGAGCAGTGCACAAAGGTCCCCAAGCCGTATTTAGGAAGACAAACATATTTGCGCCCAAACCATGACTTTTAGGTATATGGTGTCTTATAGAAAGTTTATTCGTATTTTTGGCCAATCTTTTTATGTTAGTGAAATTGGGATGGTCCATAAAATTGGTGAATTGAAAATACATTTTTTTTTTATATTTGAGATAGACCAATGCACTTTTCTAAAAATTTAAATAACAATCAATTGCTTAAGACATCAAATTTCTATCTCTTATGGTTCATTACTTATGATTATTTTAAGCAAGCAGGTTAGGGTGGCCCCTAGAAAATCAGTTTTATTTAAATATCATTTTATAAGTTCATTTCTCGTAGAAACTTTGTTTAAAATACTTTAAGAACTTTTTATGACGCATATTTTTGCTCAAGCAACTTAGTTGATATTTCTTTTATCTGAAAAGTTATGGCTAGATCTTGGTAAAAAATTTACTTTTTTTTTAAATTAATCGCTCTCACTGTTTTCTCACCAAAAATGAATAAAAACACGATCTTTAAGTTTGAAAACCGGTTTGCTCCTTTTAAAGATATTGACAATTAAAAAAGAAATCGAAGAATATATCCATTAACTTTCTAATCAAAAAAGATAGCAACATGGTTGCGTCATCAATATGCGCCATCATAAGTTCTAAATGTGTCCAAAACAACGTTTTTTCGAGAAATGAACGTGTGAAAAGTTATTCAACTAAATCGGTTTTTGGAGGCCACCCTTACAAGCTTGTTTAAAAAAATTTAACTCATGTACCATAAGAGATATAAATTTGGTGCCTTAAAAAAAATGCTTCGAATTGATTGTTCTACAACTTTTTAGAACATCTGAAATGATCCCTGTGGTTATTTTACAAGAACAAATCGCTTATGTCAACCTACGCACAATAAATTCACATTCAACGTTTTGAAACGGAGGAAAACGAACAAAAAGCACCTCCAAAACAATAACAGCAGCAGCCAATCAACACAGAGAAGCAAATGAAAATTCACGCCAATGCACCCCCTTTCGAAGCTTTTCCAGCATCGTTCAAGTCATTTTCTGAACAAAATCTGTAATTCACATCATTTCAATAGCAGAAAAATTCTATTTTATTTACAAACAAGATTTACGTTTAATATGTGATAAACGGAGAAAGCCAAGGAGTAACCAGAAAAAACATCGATGAACGTCGATTAAATTTTGAGGTACAGCGAGTTACTCGCGAGTTACTCGCTGCAAAAAAAGCAACTCAGAGTAAAGCTGTCTCACCCCTTGGTTGCATGAGGATTCTATCCATAATGCCACTGCCATTCAGTGGGCGTTAGATTGTAAATACACATGCAATACACACATATTTTTATTTTGCTGCTCTTCTATGTTGGTATCTACCCCACCTCACAAATGTGGGTGCTCCAAAAAAATATACTTTCACGCATCGATTCAGCCAGACCTATTCTACAAAATTCAATATTATTATCCACAAAGCTGGGTACAAATCCAACTTGGCAGAGCACTCGAAAAGAAGTTCCATAACAATACGTATTTTCGTGACTTTTAACCCTTTTTCCAAGGCGAGTATGAATTCATTCTGTTCGGTTAACAGTTCGAATAATTTTCACAGTTTTCAGGCGATTTTTCACAGATATTCAGTGACAGGAAAATTGTGAAAAGTCACCGAATTGTTTATTGAAAGTTCAGCTGATGAGATGTCGGTAAAATTTAACAAAAATCTGTGAAATAATCTTAGTTATGCACACTGGATGGAATACTATATAACCCTTCAAGATTCAACTGAATCATGTCAGTTTCCACATTCACTGCAATCTGGTTCCGAGAACAAGGGTACACACTTAGAAAATATTAGCGTTAGAAAAGTTACCGAAAATCTCAGTTGACGAAAAATAAATTTAAGCAGGAATAACCGAACATCGGTTTACTCAAGAATTACCGAACGCTATCAAACAAACCGTCTCACTTGTTGTAATTACGGAATTCGGTTCTCTTGGGCAGAGCTCGGTTTTTACTTCAAATCCTGCTTTAAATTTTGATTAAGGATACGTTGCTTCAAATTTTCATAAAAATAAAACCAGTTTTGTCAAAGAAATGTATGATATATATTTATTTAATTTGTCTTGGCGAATAAAAATTTCCGTAACGCGAGTTACAGCGTGGAAAAGTACAGTCAAAAAAATATCAGTCATTCTTATTCAAATGGTTTTTAAAATGCCTTTGCAAGCCAGAGACATAACCTTGTATATTTTCACGGCAGGATAAAGTTTCAAATACTTAAAAATGATTTCAATCAAACGTGCATCCTCCTGTTACAGCTGCTCCAGGACTTTTTCCATTTTTACTAAAGTTTTGCACATGTCCGACGAGCACACACGAGAAAAAAAGGCTGCCTACTATTAGACTCAGCTTAGAGAACCGAGTTTTCGGTTAAAATTTCCGTCGCGGAGTTGAACGCAAGTGGAACGTTTGACGTTTAACACGTTTTAGCGAATATTCGGTTCAGTTTACCGAGTTTTTCGGTTTTCACGTAAATTTTTAAACCATTTATTCGGTTTCTCGTTAGTAACCGAAGAGGTTCGGTAGAAAATTAAACCGAGTTCGGTTTAATTTTCTAAGTGTGTATGTGACCATTCAATTCACATTAGTTTCAAAATAACACCATGTATGACGGAGAAAAAGTCTTGTGAAAATTCAAAGTACCGTATACGAACTGTCCTTAGTACATAACTGTGTTATGTTGGGGAGGAATGTGGTCTAATCCGGATTCCGGTATATTCGGATACTGAACACCGTTGCAGGGTTTTCTGGTACACTATCAGCGCAACGTCTTCTTCACCACCAACTGAACCTTGCCTTTCCGATTGCCAACCTATGTTATCCGATGGACTTGTGGTGTATTATCAAAATGTTCGTGGCTTGCGAACTAAAATTGACGACTTATTCTTGACTGGTGTTGAGTCCAACTACGATGCAATAGTTCTTACCGAGACCTGGCTAGTTGATCGAATTCACTCAGCACAATTATTTGGCAGTAGGTTTTCAGTTTTACTTCCTGCTGTGCTCTTTTGGATGGTTTTAGCCTGCGTGGTTTAAGGCAAATTAATTCTGTACCAAACAGAAACTCTCGGCTGCTTGATCTTGTGTTGGTGAACGAAGCCACCGCACTAGAGTGCCGTGTCGCTGAGGCATCCGAGCCTCTGATACATCTAGACGCCGATCATCCAGCGTTGGAAGCATTCATCAATCGATCAGTTCCTGTTCTCTATGAAAACATCGTTGATGTACAAAGCCTGGACTTTCGTAGAACTGACTACGTCGCATTGAATAACTCACTGGCCCAGGTAGATTGGCAGTCGCTTGACTTATGTTCGTCCATTGATGAAGCCGTTAACTATTTCGACGAAGTTGTTAGCCGATTAGTAATGGATTGTGTGCCTCTGAGGAGACCTGCTCCCAAACCTGCATGGTCCAATGCTCGATTGCAACACTTGAAGCGTGTGAGATCGAAGGCTCTTCGAAAATACAGCCAGTCCCGTAATCCATTCACCAAGCGATTATTTTCGTTAGCAAGTAATTGGTACCGAATGTACAACCGTTTTCTACACAAGAAGTACTCAAGACGTATGCAGACCAATCTCCGGCGTAATCCTAAGATATTCTGGACGTTTGTGAAGACAAAAAGGAAAGAGGATGGGCTACCGGTTGAGATTCATCCAAGCGGTAAAAGAGCCAACACTTCTTTAGTGAAATGTAACCTCCTGGCAGAGCATTTCAAGAGTGTTTGCAACGATTCAACGGCATCGTTAAGCCAAGTTGCTGAAGGGATCAGAGATACTCCCAGTGACGCGTTCAGCTTTGATATTTTCATGGTCACATTGGACCTCGTCGACTCTGCCATCCAGAAGCTGAAATTCTCGAACGCTGTTGGGCCTGACGGCATTCCATCGTCCATGCTCAAAAGATGCTCAACAGTGCTTTCCTCTCCGTTTTCAAAGCTGTTCAATATTTCGTTTCAACAAGGAGTATTTCCCTTTCGTTGGAAATCTTCGTTCATGTTCCCGATTTTCAAGAAAGGAGACAAACAAAATGTGGAGAATTACCGAGGAATTACTTCACTTTGTGCCTGCTCGAAAGTATTCGAGATAATCATCAACGACGCTTTATTTGCCAGCTGTAGAAACTACATTTCTTCTGACCACCATGGTTTCCACCCCAAACGTTCGGTCTGAACAAACCTCGCTCCTTTCATTCCCCTATGCCTACGGAATTGGAGGCAGGGGCACAGCTGGACGTCGTATACACGGATCTCAAAGCTGCTTTCGACCGGGTTGATCATGTCATTCTAATTGCCAAACTCGAGATGCTTGGTGTTGCTCATGGACTCACTCGTTGGTTTGAATCGTATCTTACCAATCGAGAGCTTTGTGTGAAAATCGGGTCTGATCAATCGGAATGTTTTTCAAACAACTCAGGCGTTCCTCAAGGCAGCAATTTGGGACCGCTGCTATTCTCCATATTCATAACCGAAATGAGTTTGATACTTCCAACTGGCTGCCGGTCATTCTATGCAGACGATGTCAAGATGTACGTGGTTGTGCGATGCTTCACTGACTGTCTGCGGTTGCAGCACCTGATCGATAGTTTCGAAGAGTGGTGCTCTAGGAATTTCCTCACGTTGAGTGTTCAAAAATGCAATATCATCACTTTCCATTGCAAGCTAAAACCTATTGCATTCAATTATACAATCGATAACCAACCTCTGCAGCGTGTGGACAACGTTCGTGATCTAGGAATTACACTTGATTCTGCTTTGACATTTAAGCCACATTACACGGATATCATAGCCAAAGCTAACAGGCAACTCGGATTCAGCTTTAAGATCTCTGATGAGTTTCGGGATCCTACCTGCTTGACAGCTCTATATGAAACAGTTTGGATAGCGAGGATCGAGTCTGTTCAGAGGAAATTCGTTCGTTACGCTCTTTGCCACCTTCCTTGGTACGATCCTACGAACCTTCCACCCTACGAAGATCGTTGCCAACTACTGGGTACTGAAACTCTTGAAGGTAGGCGGAAGATTAACCAGGCAGTTTTTGCAGAAAAAGTGCTGATAAGCGAAATCGACTCTCCCGAGATTTTGGCTGAACTCGAAATCTATGCACCTGAACGAGTTCTACGATCGAGAAGTTTCCTGCATCTCGAACCCCGTGCAGCTAATTACGGATTACATGATCCAATACGGTTCATGTCTGCCCGTTTCAATGAATTCTATGTTTTTTCGATTTCAACTGCACAGTGGAAACATTTCGTCAACGGATTCAACGTTCAATTCAACGCTGGATAGGTGACGATGACGATACGGTTCGACACATGCAACTGCTTTCAATCAGCAAATTGTTGCAATACGGTGAGTAGCTGTCCATTAATGTACATCTGATGAATGTTGCTACCTGTTTCCTTTTTTGTTCCCGATCAACTCTGCGATGACGGTCCCGACTGATCCAAGGACAACTCCATGCCATAGGACGAGGTGATTTTTTTTATGATGAAGACCATATTATTATTATTATTATTATTCGGTGTTTATTTTTATAATTGATGTGTTTTTCTGTCCTTTTTAAATTGTTCCTTGTATTTTGAAAAGATATGGGTTTTTTACGCCTAATTGCCAAGTAGGCTTTTCCCCATCAATCTTCATTCAGACAACAAACGTCCGATGAAGAGAGTAATAAATAAATAAATAAATACACGCCTTTGAAAATTTGTAAAAATTGATGTGTCACATGCCCAAGTTCTGTCGAAGCGAAAAGTGGTCCTCGGAACCTGATGTATGTATGTATGTAAGGTAGCCACCATCCCTTCAAAGATCTTGTCTTGTATGCAGCTCCACTTAATAGCAAGATCAATTTGGGCTACCGATCTGAATTCACAATATCGCTGTATGAAGGGCCAAAAACGGAGGGGTGGACCCGTAAGCAGAGGCACTTACACGAAATCCACGGGAATTTAAGAATCTCCTTCCAACGATACGATCCAACAAATCGAATAACACAATTCGCAATACTTATTAAGCTTCCTACAGGATGGTTTGTAAAGAAGGGCGCGTCAATCTCACTGAAACTGTTGAAGTAGAATTCACACCATCACAATCGAATCGGTAGGATAAAGAAAATGATAGTGTTTATTCCCTCCTAGACTCCGGTTGTCATACCACTCCATCGTCCAGTCCCAGGTCAAATGATACCCTGATGCTCCCTCCCAACCCAGTATTTATTTATATAATGAAAATATATGTTGTGGAGAAATGAAATATATCAAACCATTAAATATGAAATAAAATTAATATAAATTTATATAGGTTAAATAGTTGATATTCTGCAATGAAAATAATAATTATTTTACATAAAATAAGATGCAGCTCTATGTTTCCTCAGCTCACAATATCAAGTGGATGTAACGCTGAAATGTATCTCTAATTACTAATAATGTAAGGATGTAAATGTAAAGTGTAAAGTGTGATGCATAATTAACATGACTAACAAAAAAAAAATGGGATTACGAGAAAAATATAGGAAAGATCTCATCCGATATGTTGCAAAGGAATCCATGACATCACGATGATTTCGAAGAGCTCCAATAGATATGCTGCCGCTACATCTTTCAACCGGTGTTAAAAACAGCATTAATTTAAAGAATACATTTGAATATAAAAGTTAAAAATTTAATGTTTATGAAATATATAGTGAAATGCAATATATCATAATAAATACGTATGAAAAATTACAAACAACCTAGATTTTATTTTTAAATCCTTTAACCCATATTATTTTAATGGCACTTATGCAAAAACATTATTTATGTGACCTAGAATGAAACTGTGTCCCACTAGATGTTATGAATATTTTAATTAATTAATCGAAAAACCGAAAAATCTAGGTTATTTGGGCGTTAACCAATATTTTTCAATGATAATTCATCATCAATGATTGCAAATATTGAACACTCTGTTAAGGTAAAATTATATGGTTAGTTAATCTGTAATGTAATGGTTAAATTAAAGAGTAATTGAACCTGTTTCCAATGATGTAACGCGGTCTTTTTTTTTCCAGCTGTTTGTGGATCCTATTTTTAAATATGCAAGCAACTATTTAATAATTAAAATCTGTAGTAATATAAATTCATGTAATGTAAGGTATTAAATTATAATAATATGGATACTTGAATTAATTTGACATTCATACAGATACATACATAATTTAATAAGATTGTTATACTGCTTATATGTAAACGTTGCATGAATATTCCTCGATTGATGCCTGGTAATATTAGATTACAATTTGAACTTTTAAATATTGATGATCTGAACAAAAACCCTTTTTGATTCTATTAGAAAACATACTAATAGGAAGAACAAAATTAATCGATAAAATATTATGTACAGTAAAATCATAGACAAACAGACATAACACATTGAATATTTCCCACTGTAGAACATCGTTGCTTAAACATTACCATTTACATTGAGTCCACTGTGGTGGGCACTACACAGTAGTTTGTAAACGTCAAACGCAAGGGAATTGACTATGCGCGCCAAGGTTGCAAAAACTCATTTCAGCCAAAACAATGTTATGTTTAATTATGAAATAATTAGATGCTATGATCATATTCTGAATTGGTAAGATACAAGAAGAGGTTGCAAAGAATGTGCCCGACACATCAAACCTGTCCACTCCACTTCATGAGAGTCACAATCAGCGATTTTTCACACACTCACTCCCTCACTCACTCAGCGATCAGCAAATCGCTGATTGTGACTCACAAAAAGCAAAATTTACAGGTTACATGCCTCAAACGCACACCCCGCAACCTCCTCCTGTAAGTCCCAAGTAAAACATGTCATCATACCATCTTTTGGTTTTATTATTCCGAAAAACATTATTTTAGCTGAAACGAGTATTTGCAACCTTGATGCGCGCCACAGGTAGCGGTACTACCAACTACGATACTTTTAAATTGTCCGTAAAATGCTTGTTCGATGAACAACTTGCGAGTGTTATGTCTGTTTGTCTGTGGTTAAATATCATTCCTAGACAATACATTACATGAAGACTGTATAATTTACATCCAAGATCTCGGTGGATATAAAATAATATAATAATATAATTGCGAAATAATCAACATTAATAATATAAAATAAGTAGATAATATCAATTAATATAAAATAATATTATAGGATGCATTACAAAACAAAATCGATCTTTGGAAAAGCATTCCCTGCATCCATTGGGTACTCAAGGGAAGTAACTGTGAAAAATTACATAAAAAAGTTTTAGCACATGGAACGGAGAAAAGCAAAATGAAACGATGCGGAATGGAACACAGAATCAAAGCAAAACAGCAAATAAGGTTACCAGCATATCGCTTTCTAAAGGTCGTAGGGTTACTAGAATACTAATTAAAATTTAACCTCTTTAATATGCACGAACGGGATTAAAGGTACAGTTAAATAAAAGAAGAATAAAATTGTATAGCTAAGAATAAATAAAAATGTTGTAAAATATAAAACATTCCATATAATAATTTTCTCATCTTGTGGTTACATATTTTCATATAAATCAAACGCTGGAAAAAATCTTTCAAATGCACACAGCCGTTGCATTCGACTCAAATCCGAACCGTACTCACTCAACCTTGCAAAAAAACCCATACCATTCAAACATCCGCACGACGAAAAAAGAATCCCACTCAGTATATTCAAAGACTGTTTTTAAAATCCCCCGACTCTCCTCATACCTGAGCAGACCCCTGAGGAAAACCTAAGAAAACTCAGTCAATGAACGACCAGGTCCTTAGCGAATCCAAGCAAATGGAACTCAAACCCGAATCGGAATCAACCAACGTTTAATGGACGAATTTAAATAAACTTGAATAATGTATGAATAATTGTGGAGAATAAGGAATCATTTTGATGCCGACGCAGCGAATCGATCATCGCGCCTACGCCCCTATGCATGCTCACTGTCGATATGTTTGGAAAGAGGAATCAAAACACCGAGAGGCAAAAAGAAAAGATTCCAACAACCACCCATCAAAATATTGCTGTAGTTTCGAAGATTCGAACAAACCCATTCTGTAGCACAACGTTTCCAGAAACAACCCTAAAAAAATAAGTCAGTCCGCTTCAACGCCTCCAACTGCTGTGCACCTAAAGAAAATTTCACAACCTAATCAGTAATAAAAACGCGATTGAAATGTACAAACAATAAATGCCATTCAAATAGAAATATATTAAGCTGAGAAAAAAAAAGACTTCTGACGCCACAAAACCAATTAAATATAACGAAAGTGCATGCAAAAGTTATAAATTTGATAAAAAGGTAAAGGAACAATCTCACCAAATTTTCTGCCGTGTACCCTGAGCTGCTGCGTGTCTAGCTAATCCAAACCAACCAGACTATCAACCTCACATACACACGAAGACATCTCAGCTTTAATAATACGACGCACACACATAGCACCGCGCTTCGGTTTCTTTTCCTTCTCTTTTTTTTCCATTCTGTTTCTCAACATTTTCACTGTTATTTCACTATTTGCGAATGTCACTGATGCATAGAACGCTACCGAGAAGCAACCGTTGGCTAAAGCACTACGCACTCATCGCGTTTTGCCATCCACATTGGCAAAAAAAAAAAAAAATATTATCACCTCATCAAAAATTACTCAAATCTTTTCTCATCCCGCTTCCAATGAAAAGTGGTCCTCGGAACCTGATTTTGAAAAATGACGAAATGATGTTTTTTTTTTTAATTTTCATAAATGAAAAATCAGACGCCATTACCAAGCGAAGGAAGCTGTAAAGTATTGTATATATTTGGATGAGTGTGTAAAAAGTTTGAGTTATTTTAGAAAAACACCGTTTTCTCAATACACATTCATTTACTTGAAAGTTTATGAACCACACTTTTCGAAATATTGTTTATTTGTAGTCATTATAAATATATTTTGTAAGCTGATAATTTGACTAAAATATATTCACTACGAAAATAGTCGAAAATTTACCATTTTACTAAAATTGCTTCCGTCGATCTTGTTTTCCGTGCTGAGCACCAATACTGCCGATGCCAGGGAGGTAGCACCCACACCAGGACCCTACCTATCGACCCATCAACTCATGAACCGGCGACCAACGGCTTTACTTCCCTTCTGAAGGCGTGATCAGAGATGTTATGCCTCAGAACATCCCGGCGGCGCCGACTGGGATTGAACCCAGGCCTGCTGGGGTTTGAGGTAATCACGCTTACCACTACACCACCAGCGCCGCTAAATTGCTCAAACTTCATACAGGCACTGACAATCAAATCTAAGTCTATACTGATAGCTCCATAAATAGTTGATCAACCACCAGCCAAGATTTCAGAAATCTTTCTATTCGTAAAGTTTCAATCAGTTGTCCATTCAGGTGTACCGTGCCGATTCAAATTTCGGACACTTAAACTCGAATTTCGGACACTTTTAAAAGTTGATTATCTCGGTCGAATATGATCCACATGTCTTGTAAATTTTAAATTTTTTGACTAGAGCCCTCCACGATCATCTAACATTATTACTTTGTTTCTAACTGGATTTAATATTTAATTAAAAATGAAAGTGTCCGAAATTTGAATCGTCCGAAATTTGAATCGGAACGGTACTTTGTCTGCAAATCAATTTGACATCTGTGAAAAACGTTTTTATTTTTTTACTGTCAACCTAGTGCTTCGCGCATACCTACAAGCTTATGTGTATGCCAGTAGCTATGCGCGGAGCACATGATAAAAAAATTAAAAAAAAATATCTTTTTGCACATTTGCATCTTTTACAAAGTAGTTCTGTGTAGGTTTCTCAATCCTAGTCCCAGGTTTGGTAAAACTTGAATGATTTTTTAATTTTTGACAAGCAATCGAAAACACCCTTGAAACATTGCAGATTGGCCCTTAAGCCTTCCAAAACATATTCTTCAAATTATATTCCATAATTTCAGTAAACTCTACGTCTAGAGCATTCCAAACTCAGCTAGACTCTAAATATCGACCACCCTTAGAAACATGAACACCCCCACTTTATCTCCCCTTTTCGAGTCTCTTCGAGTCTCTCATTCTTTCTCCACCGTACCTCTGGAGCTGGAGCTCACATCACCACCCGCGAGCCAACCAACCAGCCAACCAGCCAGCCAGCAAGGCAGCGAGAGCCAACCAAAAGCGAGCGCGCGAAATCCATCAACCGTCGTCATGTGCTCCGGCAAAGTCCACTCGATCGGTCCCCTTGAAGAAGGCGAAGTAGCTCGCCTCATGGTCTCGATTCTGCAGCCGTCGCGATCAGTTGAGTGTTGACCGCGGATCCAAGCGGACGACGTCTCCCCCCCTCTGTGCATCATCCGCGCGATCGTACCATTGTAAACGCGGACGCGTGTGCGCGATCTTTCGATCGTCGTTTCACTCTTGAAAGCTCTATAAGGAATTGGCTGCAACAACACGCAGATTGTGTGCTATTTACAGTGTAGGTATGGATTAATTTTCTATCGTTATCAAATCCGGAATCGGGAGAAAACAGCTGTGCGGTAAGATTGAGCGAGCGCGTGACCGAAACTTGATCTACAACCTCTGGGAAGAGCATTGTGGATTGTGGCCGGCGCTCGAAAGCGGAGTAGTTCATCGGGTGATTGGAAGAAAAAGAAACGCCACTGTCTGGGGGCCCGGTACATGCTTTTGCGCGTAAGATAAGATCTCTGTGGAGGCACATTTGTGTGAATGGTGGATTAGTGTCACATCGCGACGCGCAAATTGTTGTGATCGTTTTCTGTCTTCAATTCAGGTCGTTGCAATTTTCAGACGTGTCCATAGGGAAACAAAGAAATAGGTTCGCTATCGGCCACTGGACTCACGTAGCTACTATTGCTGTTGTTAGGTGATAATTGAGAGTTCATAGAACGATTCCCGGAGCCGTTGAGGAGTATCAGCAGAAGTGTAAGTGCGCAAACAAAGAAGCTGGCACCTTCTGCCAGCGTGTCTTGAGTGATTATCTTCAAGTGTCGACTCACAAATGGTGCCAATGATCTCTGCCCGTCTGAGATAATCTGCCTAAGTGCGTAACCGCTCTTCAACGGTTCCATAAAACTCGATACAGGGTACTACATGCGAGGCAGTCTTTTCGAAGAAGGGTGTGATGCATTGACGGCTTGATTTTCCCACAACGAAACGAATTAATCCACCGGATAATTGGATATGCACATAGGTTGCGAAGGTGAACAAAAAAGCATTAAGAAGAAAAATGAAAATTTACAACTCTGCTTTATCGGAAAGAAAAGGAAAATACAAAACCGTGTAGTTACAACCACATGGCGAACCGGCAAAACAGAAGAAAAAGAAGAAAAGGTGAATTATGAAAAACGGTTTCCAATAGGCTCGTTTACCCACCCGTATGTACGAAAAATGCAATTTTTTATCGAACACTGGGCAAGTGAAGTGAGTGCAAAACGAAATCCTAAGTAGAGAGTTGAATAACTAAACGAGCTTATTGAAGTTGAGAGTTTGGTGAAAGATAACAACAACAACAACAACAACAACCGACAAAAGCAGCAAAACATAAGAAAAATGAAGCAGGAATTTCACCTCTTTCTCCGGCGCGTCGCAATCGATGGTGATCGTTTTGTATGAACGGTTGTTTCTTTCTTCATCGCCACCATTTCGAACAGCACTGCAGGCAGACATCGGTGCACTACAATGAAGGGAAATACCTGTTTCCATCATCCAGCCGCGTAAAACTATTAGATGAACCTGTGAAATATTGATCATTCGAAGAAAACAAAGTGAAAATTCAAAAGTGCTTCTTCGGCAACACCCAATTTATTTTGTGTTGTGTCCGACCTACAAAAAAAAGTATAATTTCTCACAACGCACCGCTGAAGACTACCGTTGAATGTAAATTTCAATTTGACACTAGCTCAGCCGGGCCGGTCCCGACTACCTTTAGATATGCAAGCTGGCACCAGCAGCAGTGTTTTTGAAAGAGCTGTCCTTCGATGAAGTTGTTGTGAAGTGTTTAGCTAAATAGTGAGCTAGTGCTGGATTTGCTACTTTGCCTTTGGCAGACCGGCAGTGTGAGGAATTGCACTGTACGAGGTGTGGATGTGAAGAACTCTGGTACTTGATTACTGTGATATCTAGCGAGCAACTTGTGTAGAAGATTGTGAATGCAAGCATCGTACACTGCAAATAATATTTTGCGATGCACTTCACCCATGTCCAGAAATTCGAGAAATTGTATATCTACTCGATGTAGTACCATAGAGGGAAATCTAAGACTAGAAGGTCCCGAAATAACGTGCTCAACTTTTTGGCTCAGCTCTGGTACTCTCTTCGGTCCCGAGCTAATCGATTCACCCCTCGAAACATAGGAAAAACAAATAACCCCTCATTTCATCTGTCAAACTTTCATAGCGAATCAAAACAAACATAGCGTAGTACTAGAATTTCGACTAGAATGGGATACGTTAATCGTTTGCTTGGGACCAATAGGCTAGTCAAGTAGTGAGCCAATTTAAAATCGTTAGTTTCGTATTGATTGTTGGTAGTACTGCAGCGTCAGCATTTTCGATTGGTCATTTTCTAAAAGAAATTTAAAATCATGATTCGAATGTCTTGATCTATTACTTGAGCTGTGCTAGGGAATTTGGTTTTCGCGACCGACATAATCCCTCCTAAATCTAAAGTGATACGCTTGTAACCGTAAATTTACTTACTTTGCTTACCTTTACTTTACCTCATCATTCTCGAGCGTGCTACACTTCTTAGATCTTGCTTCACTTGGTCCAAACACCTAGCTCGCTGTGCTCCTTTGCGTCTTGTACCGGATGGATTCGAGGCAAACACATTTTTTTTTCGGGAATGTTGTCCGGCATTCTTACAACGTGTCCCACCCATTGTATCCTTCCAGCTTTAGTTCAGCTCGTGGTTGATGCTTCTCCTCGATAGAGTATGGGTTTGAGTTCACTCACTCGAGAAAAAAGGTAGTCCGCAGCTGCGGGTAATGCTTACTAATCATGAGCACTTAAAGTTCATGAACGATTAATAATGAACATTTAGTGTTCATGATTAGTAAACATTGCCAGCAGCTTGTGTCACTTTTTCTCGAGTCAAATCCATCCGTCTATACGCCTTTTTCACATAGAGTAAGGTAAGGCAAAAATTCGTTTTGGGGATTTGGACGATTGTACAAAATAAAACTAATTGTTTGGAAGGCTTTTTAGACCCAGACTTTCCCCCAACAAATCACAAAAAATGGTGGTGCAAATTATGGGTAAAAGTGTATTTCAGGATGGTAAATTATAACATTTGCGCCAACTTTGGGGGCGTATAACAAGAACAATCCAATAGTGAAGGAGTCATTTTATTTCAGGTCATGATAGGGTTTTTCTTGCAGATGATTTTAGAAGTACCGTAGAACGGGGTAGCTTTGATAGTTAATTGAAGTATATCCTAAATGTTTTTACAGCAATCAATGTTTTTAAAATTTTATTTATTTTTAAACAAGTACTGGAGATCCTAGAGTCAATTCGTCAGTAATGTGTTTAACGAGAATTATTGCATTTGCACTATTTTTGTTCACAGATTTTTGTTTTGAGGTTACTTTGCTAAAACTCGATTGTTTTACTTTAATTTTTAGATTTTTAGCAGTAGGCTAGTTCATCTCGTGGGTAATACTCGATGAATATAGAAAACTATGCGTGAATCTCCAACAATTCAAATCAGGAAATAAGAAACTTTGAATAAGTATACAATCATAAATATCATAAGCAATAGGAAAACAATATTAGATTTGTGAATACATTTATTAAGTGATTGTTTGAGTGCCTTTTTAAACAGACGGAAAACAAGAAAATTGTTTTTTTTTCAGATATTTGGAAAATATGTAAACCATAATACAAAAAAAACTCCATGATGCATCGCCCTAGCTGACAAGATATAAACCATAAACCATCGATAGTATAGCGGGATCGAAAAAATGTCTTCACTTCTACATGAAATATGTACACTCTTTCACATTTTGTAAACTAAGTTTTTACAGAACTTCACGAACCTTCTTAGAAATCAATGAAAATTCGAACAGAAGCTATGACTTAAGAGATTGATTTCAGGAAGCTCTGCGAATTGTTGGGAAACATTTTAAAAGTTTAGGGAATGTTATATAACTGCAAAAAAGCTCATCTTCAGAAATTTCATAGCACCTTATAATATTTTTAGAACTTCAAGAACTTCAAGAAGGGCAACAAACTTTATAGGGGCTCAGCCATTATTGTAAAAGCTTAGCGAGCTTCATAAAAGTCGAGTGAACGTCGTAGATATGCAGATTGTTTAGTAGGACTTCATGAAACTTTATAGAAATTTGTACAAATTTGGGGAAGCTTGTTAAAGTTTTGTAATTTTTCTTGACCTTCATTGAGTTTCCTTAAACTTCAGTGGTTTTGGCGATGTTCAAATGAAGTCGTAGAAATGCTTGGAATCTAATATAAATTCGGAGAGCTTCATGGGGAACATGTACAAGTTTAGGAAACTTCAATGAAGTTAATGAAACATTGTTTTATTGCAGGAAACTATATTAAACTTCCAGACCTTCTTCGGGCTTTAGCAGTTTAAAAAAATATGAAAGTTTAGGGAATTGCATAGAATTTCATTTTTTTTAATAGAATTTCCAAGAACAGAATATAAACCCAACTCTTAAAATTTCGGAAAGCCTCATAGAAGGGCAGTGAATTTTATAGTCGTTCAGCGATCTTCGAACAAGTTGAGCGAATTAAACTGAAAATCGAGAAACTATGCAAAACTTTTTTGAGGAAGCATGTAGAATAATTCTGAAATTTGTTTAAAGAGTCATAATGAAGAACGATGATAGTTTAAACCTTTTCGGGAAGCAATTCAAAATAGTGTAAATCCTTTAAATTTGTCGAACCTCTTAACGGAATCCCTTTATGAAGAACTTTGAGTGGGTTGGTTTATTTCCTTTAAATTCCGTTGTAATTGTTTATCTTTAGACAGATACGCGTATTTCGTCTACTACTTGCAGACTTCATCAGTGCCAAGTTGGTGTTGAGTACTTGGCACTGATGAAGTCTGCAAGTAGTAAACGAAATAAGCGTATCTTTCAAAATATAAGCAATTATAACGGAATTTAAAGGAAATAAACCAACCCACTCAAAGCTCTTCATAGTGTAAGTGCCACCCATGTATCAAGGCGAATAACTGATAGAATAAATTTGATTGTGTTCTCTCCTTAAAACTACTGCAACTTTACGTCAAAAGATTGAACTTTGTAAGCATGAGCATGAGCATGAGCATGATTGACCGCCTACGGTTGCTACTCTGTTATTGCCAGACCAGCTGTAATTACACAGAGAACCAATAGACGATGCTTGGGACTAGCAATCATTCTCAATGTGTTAAAACTGATGATCTCAAACTAGGCAGTATTAGCGCCGGCCGCGCCCGAACACAGGTCAAGAAAGGAAGGGGTAGGAATGTGTTGACGTGACACTCGCTTTGATGGAAGCCGAGAACACCTCTGCACTTCCACGAGGAATCACTGGGATGTTGGATAAGAGGGTTGGGTTTGCAGCAGGGTTCGTTTTGGTAAACGATAAGCTGAATTGATGTCCTAACAATCATATATCGCGAAGGAGCTTGGGATTGAACCCACGGTCTTCTGCTCAGTAAGCAAAAACGTTTGCCACTAGGCAGACGAGCTCCTTTTTAATCATCGAGTTGCTGTTATTACCAAGTAGTCATGATAACAAATAAAACCATTGACGAATCTTGAATGTGGATGGGTTTGAGATTAGACTCATGAAGCAAAACCGGTTGCTCTAAGGCCACCGAGCCCCTCATATCACATTATAGCGTTACTCAAGTTTTTACATCTATTCAAACCCGGCACCGACGACAGCGAAAAGTTTTACAAAATACACGATAAACAAGCGATCTTACCATGCATTTTTAATATGAAAGGATCTGAGACAGCGATTTTCTCCTCAGTAAGCAATCCACCGCAACCGACGATCTTTGAAATCCTAAAACTAAAAGCTACGAAAGAGTACTTAGGCCTTCACTAAGATCCACTTTCACGCGACGTTCAATGTTTCGATTTTCTCTTTACGCATGGTTCAGGCAATCATAACAAGCTATGACCGACGTGACGATTGTTTAAGACTTGGTTAAACAAGCTATTCAAATGAAATTACGTTCTCAAATTTCACTTGGCGTGTAATGAACAACAGAATTACGCGATAAATCATATTTTCAGCAGTTGATGGTTAATTTTAAATATACTAACGGTACTGTCTACGACTACGATGGCGATTACGACAACGACAAAAGCGAATTTGTAACTTACCATTTGTCTAGGATAAACACCTCCACTGGTTCTTCATGTCCGCTATCTGTCACTGTTTGCAAAATATCTAATAGCAATTACCTTTGTTGTAATACTTCCTGTATTGCCATCGTCATCTGGGAGGAGAGTCGCATCTAGAGCTTTCCCCAGGAACCGTTCACGGCCACCAGCTACCACCCGTCCAGTCTTGGGTGTATCCAGCGAGACATCCTTCAGCTTACTCACAATCTCCGACACTCAATCCGTCAAAAGATTGAACTTTGTAAGTATAGAAACTTCACTATGTACCTAAAATAGTGCGGCAAATGTACGTCTTGAACACTCTTCCGCAAATAATTGTTCTAGCTTGGGATGGACTTAAAACTCATCAAAAGTACTCTCAAGAGAAAGAGAAAATTGTAAACCTTGAATGAGGGATCCTGTGTATGGAATTAGTTTGATTCCAAATGCTTTGAGTTTTGAGAAATTTGCCCCACCTTACTCTACCCCGCGAATGATGGTCCTAAACACACGTCGTTCGAAAACATCCAGTGCTTGCAGAATCTCCTCGAGCATTGTCCGAGTCTCGTGCCCGTAGCGCCTTGTACATGGTACACTTAGTAGGGGGTGAAGATTACCAGACCTCGAGGTCTTGTGGAGTTCGTAGTAAGCGCTTCTTCTTCTTCTTCTTTTTCGCATTTAAAGCTTATTACTTATCACATATTAGATTATTGCGTGCTCTCATTGTTCTAGATGCACTTCCACAGTTATTAATTGAGAGCTGTCGATGCCTGTACCATTTTTGCATTAGCATAATTGTGTGGCAAGTAAAATCATACTCTATGCCCAGAAAAGTCGAGACATATACCAACCCGAAAAAATCCCAGGACCGGGAATGAATCCAACCGCCTTAAACATGTTCTTACTTTGTAGCTGTACCTTTACCAACTGACCTAAGGGGGGGGGGGCAAACGTGGAAAGCACGGCTTCCGGCAATAATGCGCCTCCGAATAACTCTGCTGCAGTTATCCGACGTCACCAATGATCCAAGGTACACAAATTTATCCACCACCTCGAACTCATCTCCGTTGATGACCACACCCGTCTGCCAAAGCGAACTCTATCGGGCTCGGTCCCTCCAGCCAACAGATACTTAGTCTTCGACGTATTCACCTTTTCAGCTTCACGTTTCAGCCTGGCGTACTGCTCTGCCACCGCCTGGATCGTTCTTCCGACAATGTCCACGTCGTCAGCGAAGCAGGTGAACTGGCTGGATATATATATTGAAGATCGTGCCCCGCATGGTAAATCCTGGTCGTCCTAGTCCAAAATCTTCCATAGCTCTTCCCCATCAATAGAATCGTTAGCGGCCTTGAAATCTATGAATAGGTAGGGACTTGAGATTTGCGACCTTTTTGGTGGATCTGCCGCAACGTAAGGATTTGGTCAGTTGTCAAGTGCCCGTCCACAAATCGGCTTGATAACTTCCGAAAAATCTGCTTGCTAGCGGCAATAGACGGTGAAAGATGATCTGAGAAAGCACTTTGAAGGCTGCGTTGAGCTGCATTGATAGCTGGGTAGTTCTTACAATCTAACATGTCACCCTTTTTTATATGGGGCTCACTCTTTACAATCTTCCGGTAGTTGTTCTGTATCCAAGATCCTGACTATCAGCTGGTACAGTCAAGTACCCGAGCAAAGTCGGTTAACAAAATAAAAGCAAATCGATATTAAAGTGTGCAGTTCCTATCATAATGAAAACTCATTTTGATTTCAAATGTTGCGACATAAGTCTGATATCATATTGTGCTTTCATTATGCAGTCAAGACGTTTTAAATGAAAGCAACTTAACTTGAAGTTCTGCTGTTTACGTCTTGTTTAAAATTTAATTGAAATTCATCTGTCGTTGAACTAATGATTATCGTTTATCTGATTTGTTTAACACATTTTAGGTCATTCGTGACTTGCCCGCGGTGAGATTGGAGCCTAAGTCTTTCAGCTTGAGAAACATGAATGGTAACCATTTACTCTAGGCCCGTATTCAGTTAAACATTATGAATGCAAAATCAGTAATCAAATTGATTTTATTGAAAGCAGGATTAGTTTTCCGTTTGCTTCAACAGTGTAAAATTTTGCTCTTGTTAAGTCAACCAAAATGAGATCAACTGGAGTATTCAAAATAAGTTACATCATAACAGCAAATTTTGATTTCAATTTGATGTTCAGCTTTGCTCGGGTAGCCAGCTTATCCGGGCCCATTTTAATAAGTTCCGCTCCGATATCATCCTTCCCAGCTGCTTTGTTGTTCACTGCTTGATAGCATCCCTAACCATGGGAGTTGACATGTCTCCCTCGTCTGCCGTACAATGAACCCATTCCTCCTGCTGTATCTACGCCTTTCAGATGTTGATCATAGTGCTACTTCCATTCTTCGATCACCTTCCGTTCTTCCGACGAAACAACTTCATTCTTATCCTGTCTACTGACACATCTCGCCTCACGGCACATAGCCGTTGCGGGATGCGTCGAATTTCTTGTCGAGCTTACGCGTTTTTTTTTTAGAACGATACAGCAGCTCCATTTATTCATATTCCAACTCTTCCAGGCGGGGAGCCAAAGGGGGTCTGGTCCACCTCAGACCTAGGGTTGCCCCCAGGTTCAATTATTTATTTTTCCCGCAGATTTTTTGAAAAAATTATGATTTATGAAGACGTTTGAAGACACGGTGAAACTGAAGAAGACTTCAGACGATTTTATTAAAATACTAAGCAGACAGGAGATAATTGTTGCTATTGAAATACATATTTTGATTTCATATTTTATGCTCTGCCTTGAACATTTTGATTATGAATAATGTTACCAAAATCAGTTTTTTACAGGATAATGCTTAATAGTTAGCTGCAGACCATTTAAATACTTCATAATCAACGTGCCATTCTGGGAGAATATCTAAGGGACTTCATTTGAATCTTTGAACAGGTGAAGAATTCAACAATAAGACTTGTTCAACCTAAAGCCTTTAAACATTTCCAAAGATGGCATTTCCAACCAACTCTGAATATCCAAAGGATTAATTAAAATCCTCGATCAGATGGTCGTACCTCCAAGATCAACCGGCCGTCTTGGGCGAATATCAGAGTACGACATTTAAACGTTTGAAAAGAATTTCAGAATCTTGAAAAACGTTCCACTGTATTAAAATGTATGATCAGCTGCGATCTTTCAAAAGTATTCCTATGATAATATCTGATCACGTAATTTAAATGTTTGAACAGTTGAAAATCTCCGGATCAATTTACTTCCTGATTTAAAATGAATATCTGATAAACGATGTTTAATATTTTGAAAAGATCTTCAGAATAATACTTCTGCCATTTAATTTTTCAAGAGTTCTAAAAACATTCAGCCACCTAAGTTAAATCTTATTGAAAACCCGTGAATGTCAAAAATGTTTTCTAAAATTCGCCAAAGTTTCCTGAACTCCTATAAAGGTTCCTGTACTTCCACAAAGTTTCTTAAACTTAAACTCAGTTCAATGAACTCAAACAAAGCTCCATAATCTTCTTTCCAATTCACTGACCTTATCTGAAGTTCAGTGACCCTCTATGAATTTTCGTGAATTTGTGAGAAGTTTTGCGATATCCTGGAAAGTTGTGTCCATTACTACGAAGTACCCTGAACTTCCACGATTTGTCCATAGCTTTCACAAACTACAACTCAATGTCTACCAAGATTTCTAAACTTGTACGTATTTCCTATAACTCATACATTGTTCCCTGAACTTCTTCCATGGTCCATTATTTGTTTTCTTTTTGTCTTGTTCTTCTTCGCATTTCAAGCTTATTGCATATTGCATATTACCTTATTACGTGCTCTCAACTTAATGTTCTAGATGCACTTTCACTGTTATTAATTGACAGCGTTCGATGCTTGTATCATTTATGCATTAGTATAATTGTGTAGTAAGTACTATCATACTATATGCCACGGGAAGTCGAGAAATTTTACAACCCGAAAAATTCCTAGACCGAACCGGGAATCGTATAGCTGTACCTTTACTGGCTGAGCTAAAGAAGGGCCCATTTTTGTTTAACTAGCTTTCTTAATTTGACCAAGATCACAGACCATCCATGACCAATTCCATACTTCCCGGAAGTCCCTTACCCATTCAACGAATTTTATTTGGGTGAAACAAAGTTCCCAAAACTTCCAAGGCGTTCAAAAATACCCTGAAGTTCTTAGAAGTTTCTAAAGCTTTTACAGTATTACTTAAGCGTCTAATTAAGCGATTGCTGAGGCTCTATAATGTTGACCGAACTTCTGTGAATTTCCATGCTCTTCTATGAAGATTTGCACAATTCTTCGAATTTCTACTAAATTCGCTTAACTTCTACAAAGCTTCACGTTAGATAGCATTTACAAACATCTCTGCAAAATTGCAAACTTTGCGTATGAAGTAACATAAAAACACTTTGAATGTAACAACTCAATGCGGGAGTAGCCGTCAACAATACTGATTATAGTACAGCACGCAACAACCATCCTACCAACAATCAATACGAAACTAACGATTTTAAATTGGCTCACTTCTTGACTAGCCTATTGGTCCCAAGCAAATCGATTAACGTATCCCATTCTACTATAAATTCCAGTACTACACTATGTTTGTTTTGATCCGCTATGAAAGTTTGACAGATAAAATTAGGGCTGATTTGATTTTCCTATGTTTCGAGGGGTGAATCGATTAGCTTGGGACCGAAGATAGTACCAGAGCTGAGCCAAAAAGTTGAGCACGTTACTTCTGGACCTACTAGTCTTAGAGTTACCTCTATGACCCTACTGCTTTCTCTCTGAGATGACTACGTAGGTCATGACAAGAGGAACAACACAATAGTTGGGTAAAGAATAATTGCATTATAACACACCATCGACCGGAAATGCTCTCGGCAACGTGGGGCTTTAGGTAGTGATGAAACGTCGCTAGAACTATTCCACAGCCGCAGGCAGTATTTGAACAAAGTCAGGCGCACACTTTTTGCGTGTAGATTTGAAGTCATACTTCAAATCTCCATGTACATCGTACGGGTTAGGCAAAGAGTGTGCGTTTGACTTGCGCTGTCGCATTAATGGCCCTTCGCTCATTTTCAACTTCTTCTACCCTCTTCTAAGACCATTCTCTAGCTAATAAATTATCACACTAAAGCTTCATGTTAGATAGCATTTCCAACCAACTCTACAAAGTTCGCTGAACTTTTAACAAAACCTCTATGCAAAATTTTGAACGTCTATGGAATTCCTTAAACCAAGTCTAACTAAGTCTAACTTAAGGCTAATATTCAAAGAAGAACCCTAAGGCTAAAAAAGGCTCCTGAATTTTAATAAAATTTAAATGCAATAAAACAAAATTCTCAAACTTGAACAAGTATCCTACTTCTAGGAATTTTTTCAGAATAATTACGAAGCTCTCTTAATTTATATTGACTTCTCTTCTACGGTTTCCCTTGAACATCTCCAAAGTTGCCAAAGTTTTAAGCAGCCCAAAATTAACCAAAATTCTACTAATTTCTTTAAATTTCGTTAAATGTCTACAAAGTTTCATGAAGTTCTAAAAATTATTTGCTTTTTTATAAAGTTTACTAGATTGCTACGAGGTTCACTGAGCTTCTACACCGTTCGAAAAATTCATGTAAATTTCTGCGAAATATAGCGCTCATAAAATTAACGCCAGACTTGGCATAAATTTACACGATATTTCGTGTAAATTTAAGCGCAATATCGCATAAATTAGCAATATTGTATGCAAGCTTGTAAACGATTTCACTGTTTATGCCAAGTGTAGCTCAAAATTAAACGAAGGGAGATTTTACGCGATAGTTAAAATTCAGATTTTTTTCTATGTACATAGTCAGCTAGAATCCTATAAAATTAGTTGCAGTTATTTTTTTTCGGAATAAATCATAAATTATTTCATTCCAGAATTAAATTTGGATATTGTTTTTATAAGCCATATATCTTCAAGCCTAAATATCTGTAAGATATTTGGTGATTCTTGAGATATGTTATCTTGAATTAAAGTTTATTCGACAACCACTTTAGCTATTTGAGTTCATGATCACTAATCAGTCATTTCTATACCCTTATAGGGTGGATGTACCTATACGCTCTTATTATGGTAAGTTACAATTACGGCCTATGGGAATGCCTTAGGCCATAATTGGATCCAGAGCGTTGAAAATTAATCAAACTGGTTAATTATAAGCATTGAGCATGAATTTCAAGACATTTATATTTTTTTATTAAGATGAATAATTAACAGTTAACATCTAAAAATATTATAAATTGACGTTCTGATTGGAACCACCCGTAATAGGATCGTATAGGCATATGTGGTACATTTACCCTACCCTCTATTTACCTACCTATTGATATTTGAATAACATTCTCGCAACATGCACTGACAAAATCACAAACGCGTGAAATCGGCCAAACGGTCATCCCAACGGTACTCCGTAACGTTAAGCGTCGCGACCAATCCCCGATTTATCGGTCGACCAATCTCCGACATCACGCAACAGCGATCCCCGGAAGTAAACATACTAACTGCATATATGTACCTACCTATGCGAACCCGCTAACAAAAGCATCACCATCACCTAATTACCAACATCCGCATCTAGCGAACAATCCTCCCTGTCATCTTCCGCCAACCCAATTTGTGCTGACTCATCTCTATTCTGCTAGGTAAATAGATACAAAAAAATTAAGCAATTCCCAATCAACGGACGACGGCTGCTCGCCGGCCCCTCAAATCGAAGCTTCGCAACTATTCACCTCCTAACCAAACGGAATACGATCGTCGTCGTCGTCGTCGCCGTGTTGGCCCAAAGAAATTCGCGCATATGTTTCGCCAAACTTTTTCCGCCAGCTCCGCCGTCCGACCCGCCAACCGCCAGCAATGGAATGAAAGAGAAATGGCCTGGACCCAATCCGACCCCCATTGATGATGATGATGATGATGATGATGACGATGACGTCGGTGGATGACGACGCCTTCGCTTCTCTCGCGCACACGTTGCATCTACAGGTAGTGGTGTGGAGTATTTACTTTCACTTTACGCGTGCTTTTCTTTCGAGTCGCAAGGAGTTCCCCCAAAGACCCACCTCACTGTCCGATGGGGCGCGGGAAGACGGTGCATGAGCACCGTGTTTTGACTGAAATTGCGATAAATTTAAGCAGCAGATGCTTGCGCACATGTAACACTCGTGTTAAGCCACCACCGCCGCCGACGCCGCGGATTTTGATTGCATGATGCATATGTTGACTGGTGGTGTGGGTTGTAGTGATTTGCTGTACCACCGCCGATGATGCACTTTTTCCCGCTGCCACTTTGGTACGTTGATTCAGTTAGTTCAGTTTGCCATACCACCATACCAGAGCTGCATTGTATTATTGTAAAGCAGAGTGTGAGGAGCATAGCGCGGTTTTTCACACCTGCAGGAAACATTAGCAAGAGGTTTTCAACCTCCTTCTGCAGACTTTGACGTCCTGTAATTAGATGCATTAAGACGAGTTGCACTACAAGAGCGCTGTGATCAACCGGTATGATGCAATTTCTAGCTTGGGGGGAAAATACCAGGCGGTTGTAATTTCAGCTCGGAGAAATGGGCGAATTAATTGATTTTAACATTGGGCGAGGAAGTTGAGCTGAGGAATTTATTTGAATTATTTGTAAAGCTGGATCTTCATAAGTATAGCTTACTAACTGTGCACAGTTTGCGGCAGTTTTGAATCAAATGAAGTACATTTTAAATGTACAGGCGCTTCTTTACCTTTCGATATTCTCTAAGTGGACTAAAGTTTCCAAATATTGCATTGACGACTGTAACGTAAACTTCCCAGGAATTTCACACCACAACACTAAGGCTACCTACATAAATTGCGTAACGCATGGAGTGTAGAGTGGGTCCAGCTTGCGTTACTATAGAACTTCAAGGAACCTCGTAGATCTTCATGAAACTTCGTTGAACTTTAGGAAACTTTGAAAAAGTTCAGGGAACTTTGCGGAACATCCGAAAATTTTCCAGAGACGCAGCAAATTTTGTAGGAAATCAGCTAATTTTGTTGAAGTTCAGAATACTTTGTAGACCTGCAAGTTTGGCGAATTCCAGAGAAATTCTGGGAACTTCAATAAACGTAGTGTACTTTTATTTAACTCCAGGGAATTTCGTAAAACTTTAAGGACTTCGTAGATTTTCAGAAAACTACGCCTGAATTCGGAAAACTTCTTAGAGCTTCCTTAACTTAAGATAAGTTTGTAAAAAGTCGTGAAAACTTCATAGAAGCGGGAACTTTGTACAAATTTGGGGAACTTCTTAGAAGTTAAGAGAACTTTGTTTAATGTCAGGTAACTTCAGAAAAGTTTGGGACATTCTTTTAACTTAATGCTACTTCGTTGATACATAATGGACTTGGAATAGGTCAATGAATTTTGTAGACGTTCAGGAAACTTCGCAGAAATCATAGAAATTCTTTAACATTTGCGTGCCTAAGGTCTAAATTTGCATAGATTTCAAAATTCAATTAGCTGTAAAAACATAATTTCTCAATCTTTTTCTTCACATCAAGTTGCATTTCGTCGGGAATCTATTGAAGATTTTGAACCCATCTGAAAACATTTGGATCAATACTTGGTTCCGGAGTTATTCCGGTTCCCGTTGAGGTCACTTTTGGTCGGCATACGGTTTTACTGTTCTGTAATAAGTATACACACGTTTGTTTTTTCTCTCAAATGTTGTAATTGGACCAATGGCAGCTACACTGACGTTCCACGCTCACACTAGCCTGCCCGGGCATGTTCCGGTGCCCCCGGGGAAGTGGCCAATTCTCGGCAAAAACCAAAACCCATCGTGACATATCAAACTTCATGATTTTACAAATATTGGCCGGTAAAGGCCTTATTGAGAGTCCACGGTCACACTAGCCCTCCCGGGCATGTTCCAGGGTCCCCGGGGAACTGGCCAATTCTCAACAATAACAAAAACTTATCGTGCGGCATATCAAACTTCATGATTTTGCAAATCTTGGCCAGTAATGGCCTTAATGAGAGTCAACGGTCACACTAGCCCTCCCGGGCATGTTCCAGGGCCCCCGGGGAAGTGGCCGTTTCTCGACAAGAACCAAAACCCATCGTGTGACATATCAAACTTCATGATTTTACAAATCTTGGCCGGTAATGGCCTTATTGAGATTCCATGGTAACACTAGCCCTCCCGAACATGTCCTGTTGCCCCCGGGGAAGTGGCCAATTCTCAACAAGAACAAAAACCTATCGTGCGACATATCAAAATTCATGATTTTACAATTCTTGAGAGTCAACTGTCACACTAGTCCTCCCGGGCATGTTCCAGGGCCCCCGGAGAAGCGGCCAATTCTCGACAAGAACCAAAACCCATCATGTGACATATCAAACTTCATGATTTGATAAATTTTGGCCGGTAATGGCCTTATTGGCCTTATTGAGAGTCCACTGTCACACTAGCCCTTCCGGACATGTTCCGGTGCCCCCGGAAAAAGGCCAATTCTCGATAGAGAACTTTGATAAAAATCAGATCATTGAACTTTGCACAAGTTTAGCTTAAGAGAAACTTCATATGAGTGCTGGGAGCTTTGTTAAAGTTCAAGGGACTTATTAGAAGTTTGGTACACTTTTTTGAAGAGTAACAATTCGCGTAGAAGTTTAGAAAACTACATAGAAGCACTTCAGCAAACTTCTTAGTCCTTCAATGATCTTCGTATCAGTTTAAGGAACTTCGTATCAGTTTAAGGAACTTCGTAGCAGTTTGTCAGAGTACATACTTCAAAAAATTTCAGTGAACTTATTACTTCATTTGATTTCAGGGAACTATCCAGATCAGTGTGCAGTCAGGTTCATTGAGTCATTTTGATGTGAATATGAACTGCCATCTGCCTCATCATTCACGGCCTCGTGAGAGTCTGAATGATTCAGAGATAAACGAGTCACTGACAGCCGAGCACTCAGTAAGTAGCTCAGTCAACACGTTTATTCTGCTGTGATGGTACCCAATATTTGTTTTGAATGACTGAGCGTGCATTTTCTATGGAAAAATGACTCAATTACATGCTGTGTGAGCGAAGGCAAGCGGTGTGCGTCGCCTGCTCGTGAGTGACTGAATGTTTTTGTTGGTTCTTTCATTGCCTCGTCCTTTACCGTTTGGTACAAACGGTCTGCACAGAGCAATGGATTGAATAGTGCAGTGCCCAGGCGCAAGACGGTTTTATGACAGGTGGGCAGGAACTCACGGTCTCCCAGTGTTGGTGAGTTCTTTGCCGTTAATGTTCACGAAAAGTTCACTATTGTGCTATACAGAAATTCAAAAATCTGCGGATTTGGACTGTTTTGGACCTGTTTCATACCACCGGAAGGTTTATGCTGGTCACAAATGCCGTGCCAAACTGATTTCCTACGCAATTAATCTAGCTTTGATGAGAATTTCGCTAATAAACACGAGGAGCATTTCTTATAGCAAAACTTGCCATAACTAACACTTCTTCCGACTGTGGCACCTATGTATTAGGCGTCTCGGCCCAGGCGAGTAAGAGAGGTGCCACAGTCGGAAAAAGTGTTAGTTTGTTTACTTAAATGAACCATGCCCATTTTGTTATGGCAAGTTTGCTATAAGAAATGCTCCTCGTGTTTATTAGCGAAATTCACATCAAAGATTGATTAATTGAGTAGGAAATCAGTTTGACACTGCATTTGTGACCAGCATACACCTTCCGGTTGTACGAAACAGGTCAAAAACAGTCCAAATCCGCAGATAAAAATTTTTGTTTTGAATTTCTGTATGGCAAAATAGTGAACTTTTCGTGAACATTAACGGCAAAGAACTCACCAACACTGGGAGACCGTGAGTTCCTGATCACCTATCATTTCCCATCTTGGTGCAGTGCAGTCAATAATTTTAAGCTCTGGTCCAGATGTTCTGAAATTTTCGTAGAAAATGTGCAGGATCTTCCCAGAAGTTTGACAGAAGTTCATGTATTTTCTAAGATCTCGGTAGAATTAAAACTTATGGAATATGGAACAAGTTTAGGGAACTTCGAAGAAGCTGAAAAAACTTTGAAGAAAATGAGAAAACTTCGAACTGGGTGAGAAAACTTCGAAGAAGGTGAGAAAACTTCGAAGAAGCTGAGAAAAGCAGGTTGGTCAGGAATTCGAAAGAACTCCAGCTGATCGAAGATCTCTGGATATATTTTCAAGACTTCAATATTATAAAATATCATTCTCCCTTAAATATTGTCCCTAGTCAACAGGTTGACTAGGGAATACTAAAAAGATCTCCGGCTGATCGAAGGTTTTAGTAAAGTCCTTTGGATATTTTTTCAACACTTCAGATGGATCGTGTATTATTCTGAGGATCTCCAACTTATGCACAACCAGACGAATTACAATGCTTTGAACTATTGTACAGAAAGAAAAAAACTCGATATAATGTACTTACTCCTGATGAATGTGGGCGTCTTAGTGGAATACCTAGGTTAATATATATTCGGTAAAATGCGATGTTTTCTTCAGTCGAGTATTATTACAAGACACTGAAGAAGTCTGCACATTGTAGACGAAATACGCGTATCTGTCAGGATAAGCAAATAAGGCAGTGGAATTAAATGGAAATTTGAAGGAACTACGTGGACAGGACGGGGCAATAATGAACAGGCCGAGACTTAACGAACAAAATAATGTTCTATTAAAGCCAAACTTGAATTGCTCACATCGAGCTCTTGAATTGGAATGACAGCGAAAAAAAACAGGAGTGACCAGGTCAGGTAATCCAACGACTACTTTGATTTCACCCCCACTCGTTGGGATAGTCCCAGCATCGTCCGAAGTTCCTCAAAGCGTCCGACGTCCAACGATTTAGTGAAGAAGTCAGCCAACTGGTTGTTGCTAACAATCAGCTCCACCAATAGCTTACCAGCACCGACATGATCCCGAAGAAAATGGTGTTTAATGTCCAAGTTCTTGGTCATACCAATGCATCCACGGTTGTCTTCGTATATGGTGATTGGTTCAATGTTCAGCTCATCGAGGTCGCCTAGAAAACCGACTAGCTATATTGCTTCCGATGCTGCAGCACTCAACGTTACATATTCAGCTTCGCTTGAAGAAGTTGCAACTGTTGTTTGCTTCTTACATGACCTCGCAACAGTACATCCGAAAACACGGAAAACACGCTTACTGATTTCCGGTCGTCAGTATCGGTGGCCCAGTCTGAATCAGCAAACCCGATGAGTGGCGCCACTTGATTGTCTCGAGTAAACGTCAAGCAACACTCCATCGATACTTTAAGGCATCGTACAACCCGTTTCAGTGCTATCCAATGTTGTTGTCCAGGTTGAAGTTGGAATCTCCCCAGATATTCGATAGGAAAGCAAATGTCCGGCCTTGTGGACATCATCACGTACATCACTTGACGATCCAATTTCAATCCTTTCTCAATAGGCGTCCTTGTTGCATTGCACTCCGCCATGCCGAACTTCTGCAAGATCCTTCCAGGCTGGTTTCTTGAGACAGCATCATTCTACCATTTTGTTGATCGTACCGTATCTTCATCCCAAGAAAATGAGTCAACTCTCCACAATCGGTCATTTCAAACATCGCCGACAGTTCGCGTTTCAGCTTCATTATGGTGGTCAGCTGCATACCTGCTATCAGGAGATCATCGACATACGGCACGATGAAAACAACGTCTTTCCCCCTCTTGTCGATATGGGTTTATAGGCAATAGTCGTGCTTGGAACGTGTGAAACCTAGCTTCAGCAGCACATGATTGAATTTTTCGCTCCAACAACGAGGAGACTGCTTCAGACCATGCAACGATTTCTGTAGCTGGCACACCAGCCCAGGGTTTGCCTTGACGCCATCCGGAAAAGCCATGAAGATTCTCTCTTGTAGCTCACCATGAAGGAACGCCGTCTTGACGTCCATCTGATGGAACTGGAATCAGGGTTACTTCCACTCGCTTGCTATAAAAAAATGTTTTTCGGAATTATGAAATCATGAAATAGTATAATGCTGATAAGTACTTGTAAGTTACAAGAAGAGGCCATGAAGTATATGTTTGACACATCAAATCTGTCAATATTGCTTGCAGTGCGTCACAATCAGCGATTTTACGACTCGTGAGCGCTCACTCTGAGTGAACGCTCACGAATCATAAGATCGCTGATTGTGACGCTCTGAAAGTAGAATTGACAGGTTTTATGAGTCAAACATATACTTCATGGCCTCTTCTTGTTACTTACAAGTACAACATATCATTATAACATCTAATGATTGCATAATCCCGAAAAATATTTTTTTATAGCAAGTGAGTGGAAGCAACCCTGACTGGAATCCCCTTTGTACGCCTACGGCCAGCACAATTCGAATCGTCTTGCCTTGCATCGCACATTGTTTCCTTCTTCTTCCTTCCTCTTTCACGCAAAAGACCCGATTCGACTGTAAGTGCTTGACACCGGCAGGGCATTCCACCGTCGTCCACACCTTATTCTCCTCAAGAGATTTAAACTCGTCTCTAACTGCGGTCATCCAGAGCTGTCGATGTTCTCGATTTTCGATTTCGGCGTACGATTCCGGGGGATCTGAAGGAGTTGAAATTTTACCAGCAGATGTTGCTCTAAACCCAGTAAAGAAGTCAAGTAACTTACCTGGGAGCCTGCGCTCCCGTTCACTGCGCCTAGTTTCAGACTCTGAATAGTCATCACCTCTATGTTGTGAAGGGAGCGAACCAGGGTTTTCGGATGGAGCTTCTTCGGTTGGTTCTTCATCCAGATCAACGGTGCTTTGCGTATCCGGATCGACTTTATTTTCGGTTTCGCTTTCGATAACAGCTACTGCTTCTTGTTCGGCCGACGAATTGTCCCCCTCTGGCAGATACAGCATGGGAATCACTAAGGGAACCTTCGAGCCTTTATCTTCTTCAGAAGCTTTATCGAACTTGATGTCACGAGAGATGAATACTTTTCTTGCTTTTCTGTCCCATAAGCGGTAGTCATTTGGAGCATAGCCAATCATGACCGCCTCCCGACTCTTGTTGCCCACTTCTTCCTCAGCTGGCTTGGAACCCACGATAACGCTTTGCATCCAAAGATACGCAGCTTGGAGAGATCAGGTTTCATCAATTCTGCAAAAGGCAATAATCCTCCATCATTTGAGTGAAAACACTGTAAAACGAAAATAATCATTTCGGATTTGATACTCGAAATCATCCTCACCAAGATGATTATGAATATGGATATGACAACAGAATAGGCGATAATGAATACGCATCTTTGAATGAACAATTGTTTTCTTCGAAACTCAGCGGTTGCCTTGATCAAGAACATATTATCGCGTCAAATTCATGGTTTATCTTTTCCCCCAATACAGTGGTGCATAGATTTTCATCAGGGGCGACCGCTAGCTTTTGCCTTGACCTGGCCCAAGGTCGACCGCTTCGAACTCCTAGATATGCCTCTGCAGCAATGCTGAGCTCCATTCCAGCGCTTGCTTGCAAATTTCGTTTCCGCCTCTTCGTTGTGTGTGGCTGACTCATCTCCTCGAATTTCCGTTAAGGTGATTTCTTGAAGAGTGCAAAGATGGCCGTTATAATGGCTGATATGTAGTATCACTTCAAGTTTTCTAGTGCACAAATATCGGATTCTGTTTGGACATCGTTCATGAAACTGGAACTCCCTGTTTGCTGCATTGCAGCAAACGTGGAGTAGCAGTTCCATTGCTCTATGTTGTGTGTGAGTTGATATTTGTTCTCTTGAAATTTCGAGGTGACAATGAGATTAATCGGAAATAAGGTTTCCACTGCGATTCACCTTGATATCGGATTCTGATGACATCGACGATGGAGCTCAGCATTCGAGATCCAACTGTAAGGCCACCAGGCACGAATTGTATACCACAGCTATCGATTGATGGGGTCTCAGATAGCCTAGTCAGTACAGGCACGGTATTACCAGGCGGCGGGTTCGATTCCCGGTCTGGTTGAGGAAATCCGGTACCTTTCATATTGTCTCATTATTTATGAACGGTCCTTTTATTTGACATTTGCAGTGGAAGTCAAATTTCACATCCATCCAGTTTTGTGTTCATTTGAATAATCGATTAATCGATTAATGAACCAAAAAATCAAATATTTTTAGTTGGTTATATCATGCCAAGTAAGCATTAACTTCTCCAGAAGATCATCACCCATCGTTTCAAACATGTTCTGGACTCGCTACAGATGCTCAAAGAGCCTAGAAGAAGAATATGTCGATTGATAAAGATTGACGAAAGCCTCTGCATACTGTGCCGGAAGCAGTGGGATCGGTTTCCGGTCCGGTGAATGAATTTTTTGATTGTTAGTTTGGAAGTCTTTTCAACTTTCCCGGTTATGGAATATCGTTTTGCTTGCCACAAAGAATAGGAATGTGCAAAAACTGGTTAGACTTAAATGACGTCCAAAGAACATATTTACTTCAATTTGAAATTCATTCAGTTCAGATATGTTCAAAATCGTGTTGTTGATCCCGCGTTGGACTAAGACCCATTACCATTATTTTGGATATAAATGAAAATTTCCTAAATTGTTTCAAGGAGCCCCGGCAATCACGTCACATTACATGGTAGGTGATTCTAACCTTCACTGACTTGTGTTTACATTCAAACCCTAAACTTGAACCCCCTCACCCCCTCATAATACTAAATGCGACCCACAAATCAGTACAGCCACGTAAATCGCAGGTCATGCAAGACATACCAAACGAAAAACCATAATTGGGTCATTACGGCCAATATCAGACTTCAGTATAGATACTTCTGCCAACTGCCAACATGGATAAAATCATAACAATAATAATACGCATTAAACACAGCCACTGACGCATGCACTTCCTCACATTCGCACCGCCATCGTTGGTTGCTGCGATTACAGAAAATCACAGTAGCTACGCAAAACATGCTACTGGAGGTCGTTCCAGGGCAGTCAACCATATGGCTTGTCGCAACTGAGAAAGGATGGTGTTATTTTTATTTGTAAGAACGTGAAGAACAATCCCGCGATTGTGGATTATCAAGGGTAACAAGACCATCTGTATGCCTTGAGTTTCCTTTTCCGAATGCTTGCTGAAGTTATGTCGCTCTGCCCTAGTAGCAAATAGGCCGTTCAGAGCAAATTTGCAAGCCTTCTGTGCGATAGGATGTTGATAGCGCAGTTGATTAGTGTATACATTGCTCCATATCAGAGGAAATCAGCGTCAACACTTGATATTTATAGATGTAAGGAAACGGTCAACAAAACGTCGACGACAATAACAACTTAAAGATTATGCGCATTTCTCCTCTCACCCAGTGAAGACGAATGCCACACCATCTTACTACATATATACCTTCACTACTGACCGGAAAGTTCGGCCGAAGCGTCGAGGCGCCTGTTGCTATGACTTACATTTCCTAAGGCGTTTCAAAAATAATATATTCATCTCTAACCCACTCCAAATTCGTTATGAAATTCAAACAAAATCTCTCTAAAAACCGGATAATTTCTCCGTCTATCATCCTCCGTTGAGAGATTCGCCAAACCACAAGTTTACGCAACCCCACCATTATTACGAGCAACACGTGGTGAATCATCACCATAGTATTATTTGAGAGGATATGAATAACCGGGTGATCTTCACGGAAGCACAATAACTTTCGTTTTTGTTCGAAAACCACTTATCCATAAGCCGGCTCAACTCAATGACAAAACAGGCATAAAAGCAGATCAAGTTTTCCAAATGTCACAACAACTTCATTGTCACGGACGCAGCGTTATCGAACACCCGCAGTGCAGGAAACTAATTGATATTGTGTTATTCTTATTATGCCCATTGCAGAAGGAGGAAACAAAGTGTGTGAGGCCGAAGTAAGGACCAGAATAAGTAAAATCAGCTCCGGTACGAGAAACGAATAGAAAAACTAAACAAAGCACAAACAGGGAAAATCAAACCGGGCGGAATGATTTCAGCCAAGGACAACGAAGAGTAATAGGATTTGAAATCACATACTGGAAATTGACGTGTGGGTGGCTTGTGGAGAAAAAACAAAACTCGCAGGTGAGTAAATTTACACACTAGGCATCGAACTCGAAATGAGGTTGCCGATTTAGAGTAAGGTTATTCAAGGTTATTATTGTGTTGAAGCAGAATGGTGCAAGTGTAAATTACAGTATAGCCTCGAGTAGCTCGAATTTAGTGCAATCAAATCTCCGAGCATCCCACTTTTTCGAAATGATGTATCCCGGATTCTATTTATTCGTTTGCAAATGTTTTATACCGTTGAGAAGGTTATTTTCTCAACTTTTCATTAATATCACATTGGTCGCACTGTGCTTACCACACAATATGCAAATTCATGCATTAATTGGCATAGAAAGCACTAAATTAATGACTGTGGAGTGCACCTAGAACACTAAGTTGAGATCCAACAAAACGCTCGCTACAGAAGGGTAAAAGCCTAGAAGAACCGTGAAAACTGGATTATTATTTTTAACAAAATTTCCCAGAGGCCAGTACTCTTTCAGTAGAGCAATTAAAAATTCTAATACATTATTATAAGCGTTCATAGAAAAATATGAAAGATGGAATCAAGTTGTTTGAACTTCCCATTTTTGTCTACCGATTAGTCAAAAATGGACAAATCATAAACTAAATTTAATATCGTTCATGGAGGTTACACGACCAATTTCTCCATAAGAAATGAGTACAAATATCCTTTCTAACGAGATAAAAACCTTGGAAATCAATTTTAAACTCCCAAATATACAGTGCCTTCCCATTTTTGGTAACATTACTTCATAAGTCATTTGCAGGGTGGCCACTAAATTTTAATTTAAGGATTTCCGAATTATTCCCGGGTTTCCCTGGTTTCCCGGATCAAACCAAATAAAATTTTCGGTTATTAATATTCAAAAACTTTGATTGGATTATCTAAAACTGCCAGATAAATCTTGGAAAAATTTTAGAATAATTAAGAGAAAGTTCTTCAAAACTTTGCTTTATTGTATAGCGAAGTTTTGAAGAACTTTCCCTTAATTATTATAAAATTATATACAATTTTTCTCCCACAGACCGGCAGGGTCTTACAATTTCGCTCAATTATCTTTCCCTTGTATACCCTTGGTATACTCACACAAACAGACATAACGTATTGAATATGTTCAACTGTAAAACATCGTCACTCAAACACTACCACCATCAGTTGTTTTTGTTTTTACTGTTTTTCCTTTAGTAAGCCACTGCCATCTGTTGAGTACAATGTCAAACATCAAACGCTAAGGTATTGGAACTACCCACTAAGAAAATTTTAAATTTACCGTTAAATGCGTGTTCCATGAAGAACATGCAAGAGTTATGTCTGTTTGTCTGTGGTATACTTCTCAGAATTACCGTAGTACTCTTCTCTCAATGGTATAAAAATTCTCATGAACATCGCCTTGAAAATACACTCTCTTGGAATACTTCCAGAAATTGCTTATACCCTGGACATACTATGGCTTATATCATGTAATATCACAAGTAACAATTCAAGCTGATCAGTAAGAACAGAAGCTGATTATTGGTTGATTAAAGGTGTACAAAGCTGATTAACATTAGGCTGAATACATAGTTGATTAGTAGTGCATGAAGCGAATTGTATCCCCATAATCCAACCTCAATAAGTTAGCTGATCTAAAGATTGAACAAGCCTTCTTTAAACTTAACACAACTCCACAAATCAGCAATACGTTACACAAATTTTGATAGCTTGATTTGTTAAATGTCGTCAGTATCTG
The DNA here is from genome assembly GCF_037179485.1 of Ochlerotatus camptorhynchus. NCBI lineage: Eukaryota > Metazoa > Arthropoda > Insecta > Diptera > Culicidae > Ochlerotatus > Ochlerotatus camptorhynchus. Next base: position 4,153,450 of record NW_027040766.1, on the reverse strand, counting down.
TGTCACTCGTTGCATTTTCGGCATTTTAGTTCTTCTAAATTCACTGCCTACCTTTCTAATTACAAGCAGTGGCAGCAGTAGAGACTAGGAAGAGGAGATTTCAAGGAATAGCTCCAGGTAGATGTGGGTTGCGACGTCGTCGGAAGAATTAACATTTGTATTTCTATGTTTTGACTGCTATATTGCACTGAAGTTTCAGACCGCATCCAAAATGAATACTCAATTATGGCACTAAAATAGCATCCAAATGACCATCGAAATAAATCACGCGTGTTGACAGTTGACAGTATTAACCGCACTTGAAAATAATAGGAATGTTTTACTGTCACCAGTTGTTGTTTACAATTCTGCATTGCTGTATAATACTCTTCCGGTTGCTATTATTCAACTTAAATTTGACGTGCTTCAAGTCAATGATCATACTTTTTGCCACACATATGCTTAAGTGGTCCAGTAGGTGTGATTGATGCCTGTGAATCAGCGACTGCCGGTTCAAATCCCAAAATGCAAAGGTAATTTTTAGACTTATACTAACAATATAAATATGTAAATCCTATTAGTCAGCAACAAAATAAAAGCATTTCCACATAAATGCATAAGATATGGAGCGGTCTTCCCTCATTATTTTTGAAATAAAATTAGAAGGCTGAACAAGGGTTGGAAAAGACTTTTATTTAATGCCTTAAAAAGCTTATAATGTATATTACTGTTAAGCTTTTGGCTGATTAAAATCACCAGATTTAGCTGTTTAAAGGCTGAACAAAGGTTAGTGTGGTCTATGTACAACAATTATTCAATCTAAGGCTGAATTAAAATTGATTAACCAACACTTGTTAAGCATCAAATTGTTACCTGGGATAGGCTGTCTTGCAATGAGCACTCATACATTGGATTTCCAGTGAAAACTAGATGTATGAGTGTTCATTGCAAGACAGCCTATATTACATGATATAAGCCATAGTCTGTCCGGGGTATTAAAGTTCGCTTTAGAATTTAGTTGGATCTCTTATCTGAATTACCTCGGCAGTCTGGTCAGAATTTGATTCCCATAGAATTCATCTCAGTATTCCATTGAATTTAATTTTCCGAATTCACATGGAATTCACCTTAAATTTCCCGTAAAATATTCCGCTGAATCACATTTTAACAATTCAAAGTCAAAGTTTTGCCTAGAACTTTCTAGAAATTTTCTCCAGAAGTTCTCTTGAAATCTTGCACAGAATTAGTTTTAAAGTATCTGTATAATTTAAAAGGAATTCTCCTCAGAACTTCAATTCGATGGTAAATTGATTAATCCAGATCCTTAATTCCAAAAATTCCTTCAAAGCCTAACCCAACATTAAAGGGTACCGGAGGCTAACCAGCCCAAGGCTGAAAACCTCCTTAATAAAGAAAACCTAACCTAACCAACATTAAAATTTGTTTTGAAAATCTGGAAACCTAAATATCTGGAATCTTAATCTCTTGACAATCTAAAATTCCGAATCATAAAAAAAAAACTACATCTTGAGACTCTTAGTAAAGCTGTCATCTGACCACTCAATGCGCGCATACTGATTTTCTGAAATATACAAAGTGAGAATCAAGCAAACACAAAGTTGACTTGTTTTTCACTCTGCGCAAGTGAAAATCAGTGCAATCGCTCGGACGGATCCGACCCAAAGAGCACCACTCAGTGCAGGGTTGCAAATGAGAAACACAACAAATATACAAAATTCTTCTTTGTTATGCCCTTCTTCATCTCCTATGCATGCAGTCGTGGTAAGCAAAGTCTGCAAAGAATTCGAATAAGACATTAGCAATTGTTGTATTATATTCGCTCCCTGCGCCGCACAGAGTGTACTACTCATTGTGTGGATCGCTTTCTCACAGATTAGTTGGAAAAGAGGCGAAGTACATGGGAGAACCACACACTCTATGTCGAGTGTTGTGAGATGCATGCACAAAGTTGCTTTGCTAACGCTCTGAGGTGCTTTCCAGCCCTGACTCTTGCTCAAAGATTCTTGAAAATTTCTTCAAAATTGATGTTAAATCAAATAATTTTCTGTATTCCCAAAATTTTGAAGGTTTTTGTTTATCCCTCTTCTTCTTCTTCCTCTTCGTTTCCTGAACGTTTTAGAATTGCATTGATTATCTGCGAAGTTCCCTGATGTTCTACAAAGTTTCTTGAACTTGTATGGAATTTTCTTATCGATCCTAAATAAGTCCATTGAACTATAACGACGTGCCCTGAAGCAGTTACTTAAAATAAAACAAAGTTCCCTTAACTTAAACAAAGTTCCTCAAACTAGTACAAGGTACGAAGTTTTCCCGAGTTTTTACAAAGTACCCTATATTTTCACGGAGTTTCCTGAATTTATATTGAAACTACCGTAGTTCTACGATATCCCATGAACATGTCTAATGAAGTTAAAAAAATATCCCTGAGCTTCAACGAAGTTCCCTGAATTTCTACAAAATTCGCTAAATTTTTCAGAAGTTTGTGTAGTGGTAAGCGTGATTACCTCTCACCCCAGCAGGCCTGGGTTCAATCCCAGTCAGCGCCGCCGGGATGTTCTGAGGCATAACATCTCTGATCACGCCTTCCTTCGGAAGGGAAGTAAAGCCGTTGGTCCCCGGTTCATGAGTTGATGGGTCGATAGGTAGGGTCCAGGTGTGGGAGCTGCCTCTCTGGCGTCGGTAGCATTGGTGCTCAGCACGGAAAACTAGATCGACGGAAAACAAATCAGAGAAAAAAAAATTCAACTATAATAAATAAAGTTCAACACAGTTCTCTGACCTTACTGAAGTTCTACAAAAATATCTGAAGCTTCTAAAAAGTTTGCTAATCTTTCTAAAAGCAAGCTGACCCTCTGTAAAATGCTACAATTCTAGAAAGTTTCGAAAACTCCTACACAGTTCCATGCATGTCTGAGCCAAATGACGAAACGCGACAAATTTACATTCTTGGACCCATCAAACTTTGCATAATTGTATGTTATGGGCAATGATTCGCATTTTTACAAAAATTCGGCCATTTTGGATGCTGTAATTGTTTCAAAATGGCGTCTTTGCAATGTTTCAATAAATTGTAGCACGAAAACGTAACTTCTGATCGAAATGGCTTCTGACACAAAATTGTCGTGAAAAATGAATTTACAATTTTGAGTAAGAACTCCTAAAAAGTATATCACCATTTTTTTTTTAATTTTTAAACAAACAAACTAAAACATGCAAATTTTTTAAATATTTAAAACCACGAACACTTGAAATTTGACAAAAAATATGCGTCATTCAAAGTTCAAAAAGTGTCTACAACAACGTTTTTACGAGAAATCAATGTATGAAAAGATATTCAAGGAAAACAGTTTTTTAGGGACCACCCTGCTTGTTTAAGAAATCATAATTCATCAATTATAATAGATAGAAATTTAGTGTATTGATCAAAGTTGCTTCGAATTGCTTTTTCCACAACTTTTTAAAACATTGCATTGGTCTATCTCAAATAATAATAATAAAAAAAGTTTGTATTTTCAATTTACTAATTTTTTAGACCACCCAAGGGGTAGCACATTGTGCCGAAATTAGATTCGGCACAGCTTGGGCATATCCATCAGTACACCTTCGGCACAATCTTGTAGGCATTAGGTTGTTGTAAAATATAAGGGAGCACTGCTGGATAACTGTCGTTGAAGTTGTTCACAACATTACGTGCTGTTTGCCTGTATAAGTATTCAGGAACATCATCAAATTGAATATACCAGAGGAACTCAGAACAGCAGTTCAATTATGTATCTAAATACGAAGTGTAGGTTCTAGAGTGGGCTTAACAGGAAGAGGCAGTTATTCAGCATTCCACCCTTAATTCAAATAATGATGCAACTCACACAAAACAAACTACAGAAGTCTATTAATCATCCTCTATAGTCGGTCTCCAAAAATGTTCCCCACCGGTTCCATCTCTTTCCGGCCGCTGCCGCTGATAGACCGTTGTTTTTCGCAGCACGATAGGCTAGGATTCTGGTCTGCCTTTGAGGGCATTATAAAACCCTAAAACACAGGACTTTTATCATCCTATGAACATAAAACACCAACATCCGCCACTTCCCACGTCATCCTCAATCCTCAAGGTGTCAGAAATATCCGATTGCCGGGATGGATATTTTACAAACAATCGCAGCTTGCTCTATGACCGGCACAATCGACACACCTGTGGCACATTGACAAAAAATATGACCCAAGATTGGTATGCAGAGTGACCTACTCCTGGGACCACCCTTATTTCACTAACATAAAAAAGATCGGTCAAAAAATATGAGAATAACAGCAGTTTTTTTTTTTTAGAATTTTAAAGTAGTAGTGAACTTTTAACGATGTTAAAAGTAATTCTGCGGAAAGATTCACAAGAAAGCCGAAACTAAGTTAATTGAAGTTCGTGGATAGTTCCAAAGGAATTCTTAAAAGATATTTAGAGGATAATTCAAGATAATTACAAGAAGAGATCCAAGGGAACTCAGAGGATAATTCCAAGATTATTGCTAGGAGAGTTTACATGACAAACATAAGGAACATGTTGAACATTATTTTAAGGAATCTGAGAAGCACTCCAAGGGAATACATCGAATTTATTTTAGGAGGATTTTCAGTAGAAGTCTAAGAGAACTCTTATGTGAATTACAATAAGACTTTTATGTTTGTCCTGGAAGATATTCCAAGGGTATTTTCTATGGGAATTTGAAACTATGGAGCGAATAAAGCAAATTGTTGTAAGAGTTATTAGAAATTCAAAGAAAACTGTAGAACTATTGCAAAGAGTATTATGGATATAATTATTAGAGTGTTATGAAGAAGGGAATACCAGAGATAAACCCAAGATTATAACAGATGAAGTCTGAAAGCAACTTTCAACTAATTTTAGGATGAATTCCCAAGAGAACTATCATGAAAGTTTAGGCATTGATTTTGTTTCTTCAAAATTTCGAGCCGACAAAAAAGAATGCCATGCCATCTCTACTAACTATTAACTACATAACAACTCTCTTGATCGCTTATTAAAGTCTTGAAACAATGATTTCGAATATTGAATAACCTTGAAATGTTCAGTAACTGCGTCTGGCGAAGACGTAATGATATTCTAACCAATTTGAACTGTCAAAATCTAGCCAATTGTTTTGCTGTTGAAAGAAGGAAATACAGTTATAGGGGAAATGGTTGTATTGTCGGCCTAAATGCCCCTAATTTCGGCCCATACATAAATTCAGCAATCGACTAAATTTTCAATAGCGATCAAAAATAACCATGAGTACCGTCCCAATGACGCGTTCATCTAGATAAAATTGATAAATAGCAGAATTTTAGCGATGGGCCTTATCTTAGATCCATAGGTCAACATTAGAGCCATTTCCCCTACACTGAACGAAAACATCCGCAATGCTTCGACTGATTATTGTATTTCTCGAGTCCTTTAACAATATGCTGTCGAATTTCTTATGATTTTCTTGTGGTTGAATTTTTCATCAACTGATGAGCATCCATATGACTGTTCTCCAAATAAAGGATGATATTTATCTGAAAACTGGCTGCAAAACATACAAGGCTCAGAGGAAAACCATTTAAGGATAAGATGACTTACAATTACAAATGTTTGGATTAGATTATTAATTCGATTGTTTACATTTCCCTTATTGAACAGCCATGAACATCAGCCATTCATAATGGATACAAAAATAACTTGTTGGTCGAAGAAACTTCCTCCACCACGAAATAGATAAACTACGGTTTGCACGCTTTATCAATGTCCGTACCACCTCTGATAGCGATGGCTATGCTTCCACCTCGTTTGTCTGCGCAGAGCAGCAAATGACGTTCAATATAATTATTTACATCATCGTTTTGAATGATTTGCGTTAAGGGCTGAACCAATACCAAATGCATTTCAATTTAAGATGACTATCATTCTGAAGAGAGCATTACGCATTCTAACTGAAGGCCTTATCCCTTCTCATAACAATGTTCATCCTGTATTCGAGAGGAAAATCATCTGATTTCAAAACAACCGTCATCCGGTTGCAGCTATCATTCGAAAAGGCGATTTCGATGTTTCGATTTGAATGGTCTGAGGTTTGGTACAGTGTAGTCCATTCTATGTGCGCGAGTATTGATGGTCCGGATGTAAGGATAACAATAACAAACCAACATTTTTGGCTGGAGCGAAAGTGAGGATAGCAAGCCGGCGCCGGTGGTGTCGTGGTAAGCGTGACTGCTTTCTAATACCCCAAATGGTCTGGGTTCAATACCAGCCGAGGTCGGTGGGATTTTTCTGAGGCATAAAAATCTCTGGTCACGTCTTCCTTCGGAAGGGAAGTAAAGCCGTTGGTCCCGGCCCATGCGTGTTGAATGGGTGCGATATCCTACGCAGGTGTGGAAGCTGCCTTCCTGCACATTCGATTGCCATCAATGGATGGCAATCGATGACCGTCGGTGATTGGCACTAGATTGCGGAACAGAGATCGACGTTAAATAAAGGAAAGAAGAAGAAGAGGATAGCAAACTTCGCACTTGATTACGCAAGTGTGCGTGTTATAAATGTCAGAATGCTCAATTTGTCGAAAGTTGCAATTCAAGCAGGCAAACCAACAATACCATCAGACAGATGGGACATTCGCCTATTCATTGATATCATTGATTTGTGTAATTCGCGAAACTTCGCATTCCAATTGCTATCCATTTGAAACTCATCGCAGCAGTCTGTAACTAGGTAGTTAGTAACTACCAAATAAAATGTGAAATTGTCAATAAATAGTACCTAGAGTAGGTGTACCAGTCGTAACTATACGTACCTATTATGGTGAGTTCCAGTTATGGAATGTGAGATTACGATATTCCATAATGGGAACGTATAGCTATAACTGGTACATCTACCCTATTCGCTACAGCACAGTCAAAATAATGAGTAAGTGTGAATTTATTATTTCCGAAGCATTTCTGGATCAACAATAGAAAAGGGCCCATCAACATTTGTAAACAAACCGTTCCATAGCCCTTTACTCACAAAGCAAAGGCCACCCACGCAAACCAACACCACCAGCGGATAGGGGAAACTTCCACCTACACTATTATGGTGTTGGTTTGTGTGGGCGGCCTTCGATTTGTGAGGAATGGGCTTTGGAACGGTTTGTTTACAAATGCTGATGGGCCCTTTTCTATTGTTGATCCAGATTTGAATCCGGTTCGGTGAAATCATTTTGCCTTGAAAATATAGCAAGTAAAGTATTAAGTTAAGCATATATGCAGAAAAACGTTTTTTAACTAATCATTGTATTACTTCATGCGTGAAGTTAACGATTTGCATAGTTGGAGATGGTTAACGTCAAATATGAGACTTTAAGTGATGAGGAGAAGAAAGAATAGAATTGATAGTTCCGTTAGAGTAAGGCAGTGTGTAAATTGTATATAAGAGAGTAAATAGCGAGCAAAGGTCAATTTTGAGGAAGCACGAATCGGGTTGATCATCTCCTTTACCAAACCCCCGCTGGTAAAGGAGATGATCAACCTGATTCGTACCTTCGTCATAATTGACCTTTGCTCGCTTTCCACTCTCTACATACAATTTTCACACTGCCCTACTCTAACGGAACTATCAACTCTATGCTTTCATCCCCTCATCTATCGTATAAAATTACCACTTTAAGTCTGATATTTGATGTTAAGCATCGCCAATTATGAACAATGTTTTTAAATGTTTCGATCGAAGCTATATTTTGGTATCAAAGGTGTCCCACATCACATTGTATCACTGAAAAAACGCAGTAGAAAATTACAAATTGGGTATTTTCTCTTGAAAATTTGAGTAGAAGTAGTTTAGAGTGTATTGTTTACACTGTATTTTTATCGCTGTCACTTTTTCGAAAGTTGATAAAAAATGGCGTCGCCCGAAAAGCAGCGTCGCGAATGAATTTGCGCAAGCACCTGTAAAATCCTCAATTCTCTCATCGGGACATCGGAAAACAACTCGGAATCGTGCAGTCAACGGTGAGTCGTGTGATTAAACGTTACTACGAAACTTTGAGCATCGAACGGAAGGAGAAATGCGATTAGAATGGATGTACTATTAGTGATCAGGATCACAAGCGTGTCGTGAAAGCGTTTAAGCCGAATCCCAATGCTTCGGTCAGGAATGTGGCCAAAAAGTTGAATCTGTCCAAGTTTTTCGTTCAGAGAGCCAAGGACCGGGAGGGACTGAATACGTACAAAGTGCAGAAGGCTCCAAATCGTGATGAACGGTAAAATACGGTGGGAAAGTCACGGGCCCGGAAAATTTACACCCAGATGCTGACGAAGCCTCATTGTCTCATCATGGATGATGAGACTTACGTCAAGGCGGACTTCCGGCAGCTTCCGGGACTGTTCTTCACCGCCCAGCACAAGTTTGATGTTCCGGAGGAAGTAAGGAAGCAGATACTTTCAATGTTTGCCAAGAAATACATGATTTGGCAAGCGATCTGCTCAAGTGGCAAACGGAGTGCGCCGTTCGTAACTAGCGTAACTGTAATGGGGAGATCTACCTCAAGGAGTGTCTACAGAAGCGTCTGCTTCCTCTGTTGAAGCAATAAGAGAGCCTTACGATCTTCTGGCCGGATCTAGCGTCGTGCCACTATTCGAATGTTGTCCTGGAGTGGTACGAAGTCAACGGGGTCACTTTCGTACCCAAGGACATGAACCCCCCAAACGCATCGGAACTAAAGCCCATCGAAAAATACTGGGCTATTATGAAGCAGGCACTACGGAAGCATCACAAGGAGTTCAAATCTGAGGAAGACATGAAGAAAAAGTGGGTTTCCGTACAGAAGAAGCTGCTGTCAGATGTTGTATAGAACCTAATGAGTAGAGTTGAGCGTAAGGTGTGAGCGTATGGTTATGGTATTGAAGTTGAATGAAATAAATATGCCAAAAGTTTACTAATGGGTTATATTTTATTGTCTGAAAGTTTGAAAAGGATCGGACAACTAGGTAATTTTCTACAGCGTTTTTTCCGTGATGCAATTTGATGTGGGACACCCTTTAACTGGCATGTCTGCAATCATGTTTGGGACAGTACTTAAATGTTGTACACATATTGACTTTGCTGAAGAGAATTTAAAATTTCCAAAACAAGCAATTAATTCAGTGTCAAAGAAACAAAATTAGTCAAAACATTATTGAAGTATTTCAGCATTTTTCAGGGTAAGTCCAAACCTGTGTGTGACTGCTTCAATATTTACAAACTTAGTCCACATTTTTTCCAAAGCAGATGCAACAGTCTGATATCTAATTTTTCTAAGTTATTATACACTGACTGGGGTATGCTTCTTTGGGCATACACAATATTTGTGGTTGCTAACAAATTCTATCAAACATCAGTGTTATGATTCAGTCCCATTTTCCGCTGTAACAGTTCAGTTTACCAACAAATATTCAGGATTTCTCTCGCATCATTAATTCGCACCTTTCTCCACCCACAATCGGGAAAGCAACTCCTAAAGAAATTGCCTATGGCTATAGACAGAAAGTGTTAACCTAGGTCAGCAGCACCAATCAGAGCCAGAGCAAATAAAATGGTAGCGGGTGGGGGCAGGTGGGGGCGCCGTCTATCCTACATTTCTCGCTCCCCTGCCAAAGCCGGCACCCACAAACGATAATAATTTGAACAACGCGTGTATCGCGTGGCCTAGGAAGAGTGTAGGAAGATATTAATCTGGGTCAAACTACCGGCTCATTTCCGAAGACGGCAGTGGCGGTCGTTAATCTAATCCTCTCCGCGTGCCACGTGCGCATACTCCATTATTTTTCGATCAACTTTCCCTTTTAGAGCTGTCGGTGGCCACGTGTCTGTCTGCTCCCCCGCCAAGAAATGGTAACCGGTAGCAGTCAGCGAGCGTGTTCCGTGTACCGGTCTACCATCTCTCGGAAGAATAATAGTGAATGAGAAATGCATAGAAGCGGTTGAGGTTAAGGAACTTTGTGTGGCCACGTGAAAGTTTAAGCAAGAACGTGCTCAACGTAAACAACATACCACAGCAGAGCATCGTCAGAATCGAATGTTTGCTTGAGAACAGGAAGCGACAACAACATCAGAAAAAGTCCCATAAATCACCGAGTCGTAAAAACACGTGGCGTTAGAACAAATGAACTTTAACGAACTTTTGGGTTTGCTGTTCTTTCGTCGAGTGTTTGTAAAGCTCTCGTGATGATGCTCGAAGAGGCATTGAACTTGAGATTGTATAACTGGTATAGGTTTTGTTTACGAATCGGATCATGTTCGGAAACGGCTTCATAACGGTGCCAAGGGAGACTAAATACCATCCGACGCTATAGGCGATTGACACCAAAGTGTGATAGTGGTTGCATAATTCTTTGAAAAATCACCTTCATCAACAGAAATATTTCGAAGGCAACGTTTAACTGCAAGCAAACAACACCGTCTACTCCCGTCCCGATTGTAGCGTAATCTCGTTAAACATGGTCTACCTTTCCCGAAGTCGATGGGACTTTCACCATCGATGCGACGGGTAGTTCCGGGTCATTCGGATTTATTTTACAATTGTCCAATTCTGCTGAGAAACAATTTCATTTTTTTTGCCAGATTACTGGAATGCTACTTAATTGTGGTTGACGGCAGCAGAGTCGGATACTGCATGGTTCAAAGGGTCTTTGTGAAGTTGAGTTATGGGAGAAAGTTTCACCTCTTGAGTATTGTTTGAGACGAAACTTCAGACGGATATGTTAAGTGGATGGATTTTGTTACCCATAAACATCAACACGTGCCATTTGACCCAGTCGATTCAGTTGTTTGCTCAACCGATTGCCCGCAGATTATGTAACATTCAATTTCCTGTTGTGACTTCACTTTGCTGCTGTTAGGGCTTTGAATGGCACGTCGGTGATGATCGTCGATAAGCAGAGCCGACTTGCTATAAACGATCGGCAACGAAAACTGCTGCGCGATCGTATTCAGCTGTCTTATCAATATGTTTGAAACACATAGATCTCGCGATCAAAGCTTTAATGATTGCAGTGCAGCCTGTTGTACACAGAAAACCGGTCAGGAATACTGATAAGGCAGCGTTCCTCAAACTCTGGGTAGTGACCTCACCGGTGGGTCACGGAAGTTCAGACAACTTGGTCACAACTTTTTAAGATTTCGTGTAAAATTCATCTGAATTTAATATTAAGTTGGTATAATCCAAATTGGAGTGCAATAACAATCTATTCGTTTTAATATTTTTCTAGTTAAATTGACTGGGCTTGATAATTATCAAAAACATCTTGAAAATTATAACAAATTTTTAACCAAATTATTGATTTTTCTTTTTTTTTAAATATGTTGACGTTCAGGCATGTTAATGCCATTTTGTGATTAAAGGGTTAGTTGGGCATTTTTAAGGTTGTTTTGGCGTTTTTTGGACTATTGTATTAATAACTTCAGGGCTATTTAAGCGTTTTCAAGCCTTTCGGTAAATTACAAGTTAATGCAACAAAAGGTCTCTAATATTCAATAAAGTTCTCTAGACTGAGTGTACCCCATTAGGCATAAATACGTTAGGCATACGGACGTTAGACATTCTGGACATTAGGCATAAAGTCATTAGGCATAATGGACGCTAGGCATAAAATACCTTGCTGCTGTACAACTCTAGAAACCTATTTCGAGTATGGTTAACAATGCTTAAATTAGGCTAAGCTTTGAAAGCAAGTTATGCAAATATAGATTATTTAATAAGCACAGTTTGGAATCCATTATTTATTATATCATAAGTGACGTAGGAACATATTTACTTAGATCCAAGATTAGTAGCGATAGCGGTTAAGTAATCCGCACAGAAATTCAAAACAACCCAAAATTAAGTTCTTTTCACTCATCTCCCATGTTCCGTACGATAAGCCAAATTTGGGTGAACCGGCTCAAAGTAGTTTGCATTTAAGCCCGGCAAAAAAAATTACCCATCGCTAAGTTATTTTCAATTTTTTCTACCCAAAATTAAGTTCAATTAACTCAAATTTGAGTATATCGCATATTACTCAATTTTGGCTTCTCGTACGGAACTAGACGGTTGAGTCGAATCTTTCGTTCTATTTTTGACAACAATAGCGAGAGGAAATGAAACGGGCAGAGGTCAAATAACTCAAATTTGAGTTTAAAAAACCCAAGCGGTGGGTAGTTTTGTTTTTCTGTGCGGCAATGAAAACTCAGCATAGTTCTGAACTAGCGGAAATGGCTCTAATGTTGGCCTATGGATCCAAGCTTGGGTCCATCGCTAAAAATCTGATATTTATCAATTTTATATAGATGAACGCGTTATTGGGACGGTACTAATGGACATTTTTGGACGCTATTGAAAATTTAATTCCATTGCTGAATTTATGTATGGGCCGAAATTAGGAGCATTTAGACCGACATTACATCCATTTCCCCTGTATCTTGAAATCAGTCGCATCTAGAAATAAAAAAAATCACACAATTGTTGTAATATATTCTTACACACATATTGCAATTGTCAAACAAGAAAAGGGTTTCCTCAAAGAACAGCTCATGAAATAAAGAATGGTGAATTCTGTGATTATTCATTCAATAACAAAAAAAGCAAAGGTTGAATAAAAGATGGTGCCAAAGAAAAGCTCATGAAATGAAGAATAGTGAATTCTGTGGCTTTTCATTCAATAACAAAAAACATACCTGCTGCTTCCAGGATCTCCTGCCATAATTTTCGATTCTGATTTTGTTGTCATCAGAATAAAAACTAGTGGAACCATCTGCTGATGTGAGGGAGCGATACTTCCATGAAAAAAGACGAGTTGCCCAAACAAACAAGGAACTGTGGCAAACGTACCATCTGCAACCCAATACTTTGCCTGTCCAAGACGTCGCAAGTTTTCATGAGGCCCAAAAATTAAGGCTCTTTCATTATTGTCACCGATGTCAGCTATTAATTGACGGTCCCCATTATCATCCTTCTGGAATTCATCGGGTAGATTATCCCTAACGTCCATTATGTCTATCGTACATTATGCCTAACGTGCGTATGCCTAACGTCCGTATGCCTAACGTCCGTATGCCTAACGACCGTACGCCTAACGTCGTGTACTCCACTAGACTTGCCTGATTCTTTCAAAACTTTTTAAAGTTCCCGAAATTTCCTTAAGTTAAAATTCAGGCAGTCCAATTAGCCTTGAAATTCTACGGTCTATGCTGAAGCTATCTAAATTTACCAGAAGTTTATGATACATACTTCCTTGAAGCTCATTGAAATCTTTGAAATTTCCGGAGATCCTTCTCTGGCCTAGACTGGAGTTTGACATTTTCAAAAATTTCAAGGAAATTCTCTTACGTTCCAACATTTTGCCATTTTAAAACCAATTTGGATATTCTACGCCATTTTTGACATTTTGGGTCAATTTTGGCATTGTAGGATGATTTAAATATTTCAGTTGTTTTAAAGATTATTATAGGTCAGTGTTATCTCGGCTGTCGACAGAAGCAGGCCACTCTATCCATGTGTGTCACGCGATCGTCTGTTTACTCGGCAGCAACCATTTTGTGGTCCTCCTCATTGTTCTTCATCAGCAGTTCTTTCGGTCGATGCGTCGTCGACTTTGGAAAGCAACCGTTTCGTGATGAGTGTGTGAGTGCTGACCACGTTTTGCGTCCATTGCTGCAATGGACGCGCTCTGACCCTCGTTGGCGTACAACAATTTGCCATACAATGAAACCACTGGAAGCGGCTCCAGTTCTGATGGAGGAGGCTTTTTGGATAGCGGAAGATAAAGTGTTTATTGTGTTGTACCTTTTGACTATAGATTTAAGATGTATTGTATAGTGACCAAGAATCCTCGGCTCTGTAAAGTTAATTCGGTTGAGCCTTATCAAATAAATTAATAAACAAAAAAAAAATAAAGATTATTATAAAAGTTGTTTGGTCATTTTAGCGATATGGTCATTTTGCTATTTTTAAAGCTATTCTAGGCTATTTTTGTTGTTGCTGTTGTTGTTTATTACCGACACTTTACATCTGCTGAAGCATTCGTGTCTTTAAAAAATGTACAGTGTGTTTTATGTGGTGTTAGTGTTAATTGTGAAGTTCACTTTTAGCTTCTTTACTGCTCAATTCCACATTTCATCGCTTCTGCTACACACTTAATTCTGAACACCGAAGTTAGTAGAGTTTTACCGGGTTTTTGAACAGCAGATCAAGTCGGTAAAATTTTCAAATCACCGTTAAACGTGATAAGTTAATAAAATAGACAATTTTTTTTTTATAGCTAAATGAGGTAAACTAAACAATGTTTGTACAAGTTCGGAGTACATTTACTAATTATTAGATTTTTAAAAGATTTTCAAAGTTTTACCGAACAGTTCTGTAGTTGAAAATTTACCGATCGGCAGAGGCCTGGATTAGTGTGTACTGCTGTATCTTCTTTTCCTTGTTTCGTTCCACTACATGTTCATCACTTCAAATTCAATTCTTTGCACTTTTTGTTTTCTTCTCTATTTCATTCATTTCTTCACCATGATATTATATTCAATTTTCTTCCTCTACGCCTACTGCTAATTCCCTTCGTCATCTCATATTTCTTGCTTCTTGTATTCCCATCCGCTACCATATTCTTTTCCTCTTCGACAGCTTCTGCTTCCTCTCCATCATCTTTCCATTTCCTGCTTCTTGGATTTCCATCCGCTTCAATCTTCTTTTGATACCCGGTTTCACCTTCTTTATCGCTATCTTCTCCATCCGTGTTTCACCTATCTGTCTTCTTTCACCCCTTTCCGTTTTGCTTCGCACTCTACTTCATCCTCTGCATAACCATCTTCTTCTCCATCTTCTTCTGCTTTCTTCCCATCATCTTCTGTCATCTTTATCAGTTTCCATTTTTGCCCTTGGGCAGCGGCAACTCTTTTTATTCTTCTTCTTGATTTTCCTTCGTTGATCGCTTGATCTTCTGCCCCGCTTTCTTCATCTTGTTCTCCATTCATGTCTACTTCTGCTCCCACTTTGTATGTTTCTTCTTCATCATCCTGTTTTCTTCTGTTGTCCTTAACGTCCTCTGAATCCGCTTTTCTATTTTTCCTCGTTTTCACAATGTTTGATAGATATAAGCTTCATGCGGGAACTTCAGCAACCGCTTTTCACTGTCATCATCGTTGCATAGTGCCGTATAAAGACTAGTTGGATCGATCTCATGTTTCGTCCTGACTGCTTCAAATTTCCTGCAGTGTAGAATTACGTCGGTGGTCGGTGTCGGTGGCGCAAACGAGTGAGTACTCGCTGGTCGGCAGAACTTTTCTGATCGATCCACTTTTTCGTGTCACGTTTTATCTCCTTCAGCTTGACTTCTGTAAGTTGCGCCCATCGTGCATTGGAGCAGACCCCCTTCACTCTTTGTAATTTATAGAGACAGATAACAGCGCCAATAGGTTTGTGACGATACAACGTTGAACTGCAGCGTTGAAAAAAACACGCACACCAACATCTATGCATGTACGAACCCACACCACTGAGCGGAGGGTACAGTGCAAATCAAAACACGAAGCGGTGTCATCACTCAGCTCTGGCAGCTTCAGTTTGCGATTTCGGTGGTGTTGACAAATACCTTCTTTATAAAATAGGAAAGTTATCATTATTCCAACGTAATTTTTGAATAGAATGCGTGCAGCGTTGGCCAAGGAATACGGCATATTTTATTACAAAGCAATGATTTCAATACGTTGCGTTTTTTGAAGTATACTTATATGTTTAAAAAAATTATGTTGAGCAACATATTCACAAATCATCAATTTTCGATTACTTTTTCGAAAGGCCGTATCGGATATTGTAAACAATGCATCTTACTGATACCGGTGGTGATATTGGAAACTCGTTCACTCGAAAGCAAAACATATTACAAGCCCAGCTTGGATGTGTGCTTGTTTTCTCAAGCATTTCTGTGGCGTATAACGTGGTAATGATTGAAAATCGATACAATCGTAACAAAGTGAGAATTTTGCTATCGAAATATAATGATGATGACATCCATCATCTTCTTCCCTCGGCTGGCATCTGTCATACTGACACCTGTCATTTATTGAACCCTGGTGGTGAAGTTGACTAGGGACTCCCAACAGTTTCAATATGCACTCACTAGATGGCGATCACATAAGAGTGGTGTATCCATTGCCTTGTTCGAGGAATTGATTAGTGGGATATCTTGTTAATTAAATATCTTTGGTGATACGATACGTCATACTTTTTTTGCTTTTTTCTCTCCTTTCTATGTGTCTGTGAATTGATTATCATTGATGCTGTAGTGGTGTGAGTGTACATCATGTAGACGGTAAGAGAAAAGTACTCTAAAGGAAGTTATTTTCACACATCTGGGAAGCCAAAAGTAGGTAAAGTGGGAGAAAGTAGTTTTCATTTACTCGTTTTCAATTTGCATGGAATTGAAAGTTTGCTTTCTACCGAAAAGTAGATGAATATGATTATGCTCAAAGTTAAAGTAGAAAAATGTTAAATGCTCGATGGGTACTTTTTTCTTAGGGCCCATGCATTAATTATGTCACGCTAAATCGAGCAAAAAAATTCCCTCTCCCCCCCCCCCTATCGTGACGTTTTTCCTATACCTAATGCATTGCTTGTTACAAAATCTTAGACCCCCCCCCCCTCCCCCTTAGAGCGTGACATAATATATGCATCAACCCTTATCGTGTATGTTTTTGTTTTTGCATCATCCTTTTGCCGCCATTTTATATCAGCTGATGCCATCGTTGCCAGCTTGTTTTCAAGATTATCGGTATCAAAGGTTTAAAAAAATCGGTATAGGGTAAATTATGGCTTCGGCACCCATTGACAGTTTTCGGCAACCGAAATTGAAACGTTAATTTCACTGTATTTTCCCATCAAAACTCTTCGCTGAATGTATTAAGCCGATTCCTTACCTTTTCAGCTTCAATCTGATTACATTTTTACGACTGTGCAATCCTGTTATGCCATATTTTTCTTTAAATTAAACATACACACTACAAAATACGGCTGATTTCGAGTTGCCGATAATAGAACAGCTGGTTAACACGCAGTTCAAATGGAAAGGGTGCCGAAGAAAAAGAGACTGCCGACAATAGTCACACTCACCTGAGAAGTTTGGAGCGTTGTAAACACATGTTCAACCCGTTTTGATCAATTCTGTCGATTGGAATTGGTAGAACAGCAAGCAGCAGATAAATGTCAACAAACAAACCTGTCATGTATGTGTGTGACGCTGAGAAATCGCTAATAGAAGTTCGGACGCTGCTTAGATTGACGAGAATACGTAAATTCCCCTATATTGTTATATTATTTTTTAAATTATTTTCATATTTTTGCCGCCATTGAAGGCATAAATTTAAACTTTTAGCCCAAGAATGAACATTTTGCTTTGAAGTCGGAAGAAATTTCCAGTG
Source organism: Ochlerotatus camptorhynchus (assembly GCF_037179485.1). Classification (NCBI taxonomy): domain Eukaryota; kingdom Metazoa; phylum Arthropoda; class Insecta; order Diptera; family Culicidae; genus Ochlerotatus; species Ochlerotatus camptorhynchus. The sequence goes on along the minus strand of NW_027040766.1, from coordinate 4,136,022 downwards.
AATGTTTAAATTAGTTTCTGAAGAAGTTCTACGAATTTCGGAAAAACATCCGGGGAGACACATATTGAGAAACTTTTGACGAACATTTAAACAAGCTATCGAAAAAAAAATCGGATGACACATCCATAGAAAGCCAGAAAATATTCGGAATTCGAAAACAAATTCCAGAAGCAGTGATTTCCAGGGGAAGCTCAGAAAAATTTCTATTAGAAGTTACAAAAAAACTCATGAAACTAATCGCTTATGGAGAAACTCCCAGAAGAAGGCGAAAGAAATGTCTACAGATACATTCGGTAGAAGTTTAATTGAACCTTCTTGAGTAGACGGATGAAGCTTCCTAGAAACGCTGGAAGAAACGTCGTATGGTAGATTGGAATAAACTTCTGGAGAAAGTCGAAAGCCAGAGGGACAGTCGAAAAAAATGTCAAGGTGTAGTCAAGTATGGAAAAAATGCCGGAAGAAAGAGATTTCTAGGGGGTGTTCGAACAAGATTCCCTAAAGTTCCTTACATGTTCTAATGATTCAGAAATTTTCCTGATATTAGTAAAACATACCTGATGACCCCGCAATGTACCTGAAGATTTCGGAATATTCCTGAAATACACTTCGGAATATCCCATCATCCTCCTTGAAAGTTCTTACAAGAAGTTATTTGTGCTGTTTTGTAGTTCTCTTCTGAACATTCTTGAAGCATTTGGAACTTCCCTGATTATAATGAAACTACCGAAAAATTTCATATCTTCTTTGAAGGCCTCTGGACTTTCTGGAACATTTCGAAACTTCTTAAGTACTTTCACAATTTAATTGAAATTAATTTTACATCATCATTGAAGTTCTCTGATCTACCCGATTTAATTTCCATTTTTAAAAGTTCTCGAAACTGCCATTAAAATGCACGAACCTCCTTGCAAATATTCTCACATTTTTCTAATGGTCATGATACTTCCTTTACGTTTCCAAAATGTTCAGGGACCTCTTGGAACTTAGCTTAAGTTGTTGGACATCCCCTAAGTTTCTCGGAGCTCCATTCAGGGTTCAGTAATTTAATAGAAATTAATTGATCTGTTCACTTAACATGAAACAAATTAAACTGTCCTGAATACCATTAAATTTCCATGAAATTCTTTGGATTTGAGAAAAGATTCCAAAATATGTCTGATGTTTTCTTAAGTTCATTGGAGTTCTCTGGACTTTTCTGAACTTTGCAGGTTCTCGAATTTTAACAAAAGTAACTGAACCCGTCTTTAATTTATCGGAACTTACCCTTACAGATCTTTAAACTTACCCAAAAGTCTGGAGTTTTCTGAAGATGCAGAACTTCTTAAAAGTTCCTGCAGTTTTCTTGAAGCTAATTGAAAAGCAATAAAACTCTAGAAGCATCCCTGAAGTTTCGGGGAAGCTGAAAACAAAACTGGCAGTAGAAAATGGGAGAACCTTCCTAGAGAAGCCAGAAGAAGCTTCCAAGGAAAGTCGAAATAACTTTCCGGTAGGAATCGGGAAATAACCTACGGGGTAACTTCCAAGCGAAAAATAAATAAACTTCAGGAAGTTATAAAATTAACATGGAGTTCACTGAATAAAAGTATTTCCTGATTCCCAGGAATTACCGGAAGGATCCATCAGCTGTTTCTCAACTGATGGTTAGCCAAAAACGGCAAGGAAATCGAAACATTAGTCGAAAGAGTATCAAGCAAAACACATTTTTATAGATGAATAATTTCTTAAGCAGGTTCAAATTTGTTTAGATTTTCAAAAAGATCAAAGTCTTTCATCTGACAGTTCAGCGGGCAGACAATAATTATTTTAATTATTTATATAAATCGGTATACAATCTCAAAAATCGGTATTCTTGGAAAGCTTATCAGTATATCGGTATCAAGTTTGGAAATTGATATAAATACCCATAAATCGGTATATCTGGCAACACTGGCTGATGTAGCTGATGGCTTCGACCAGTGCAACCAGCACGACACAGATGTTTTCTACATAATATTTGTAGGTTCAGTAACTTTTATTTTTTCTTGAAAAACAAAATCAGACGTTGTTTTTAACATTTGTTGATTTCAGAATCAACTTTATACTTCCGAAACTATGATTCTCGCCCGAAACGATTAAAAGACGTGTAACTCGTATAGCGAGAATATAATTTTCCTACCAAATAATATAAAAAAATATTACTAAGCATACTATAGATATGAGTGTACATGAGATTATCAACTCATCATTTGGCAACTTCGAATATAGATGTAAGTTTACTAGACATTGCTTAATTAATTTCTCAACTAGCTTTAGTCCTAGATGTAAGTGTAGTTCATAAATTACTTACGTTTAGTATCCGTCTATCTTTCCACTGTACTTTAGTGCGGATTTAATCGTTTAGTGGCAATTCCTAGGATAAGTAATCATAGTGTAAGTTAGCTTGTGAACAGTTCACATACAAGGTGGGTTTTTCATACTTCTCAGCAGTAGCTTGAGAGTTAGCGGGTGCTTTACGAGAATGGCGGTGCACTATAGTCGTAGGTCGTAAGTTATCTAATATGTAATGTAGATATTAGTTAGGATTAATCACTTCAATTCAAAGTATAGCTCACCAAAACTAGTTTTGTAGAATTTGGTTCAATTTTCTAGACACTATTAAATTCACTTTTAGCCGTAACTTTAGGAAATCTAATTTAATTATACTAAGTTTTTCACAATGCAATTCACTTCGTGGCTTGTTTCAATTGTTGTTTTGTTCTTATTTTTACTCACCCGTTGTGACAGGTTGGGTACCTGTCACTTCGCTGTCGCATTGCAGGGGTGTATACAATGACCCCACGTAGTCACCAACGGTAGGTGCGTCTAAGCCAGTGCGGCCAACAACATTTATTAGTGATGGTTTCTAAATTGAACACAGTTTATGCACCTTCAAATACAATAAAAGCATTGTTTTTACACAATTTGTTTCAATTAAATCGACAACACTGGATACTAGGTATGATCGAAGATTCGTACACACCTAGGTACACATTTGTAATGCTGTGTGTAGAAAATAGGTAATCAAAACAGTATCAGCTTGCAAAATTAGTCGCGGCTCGCATTTTTAACGATGAAATGATATTATTTAAGTAAATATCGTCTTTAAAAGTGAATTAACTTGAAAGTACTTGTAGAAGCACGTGTCGTAATTGTTTAAAGTGTGGTTCTAAGAATGGAAACCAGTGAAAACAAGCATTGAAGCATTGTTTTTGAATTTTGGCCAGGATCTTGCTCTAGTTCTTCCTCTATGCTTAGCAGAAAATCTTAAAAGCTGTTCATAAACTACGTCGAAAGTTTAGGAGGGGAGGGAGTGGTATGGTCTTACAAATTTTAAAGTTATTTGTATGAACGACTGGGTATGAATTACTGGGACCATAACCAGTTGAGAGAATGAACACGTGTGCACTGGTTGAAAACTGATGAACTAATGCAAATTTAATTGGTATGTTGAAAGCAGCTAAATAATGATTCATAGCCAAGCATACTCCTTAGTAAGTAGGCTACTTACTCAACTACAATAATAATAGCTTAATTTAATGACTAACTAGCTACAGGATTGGGGAAAAGTTAGTTTGAAAATACAATAATGTTACAAAACATTCATGAAAGCGGAGTGTGGTAGATTCAATTTACCGATTTTGTTTTAGATTGAAAACATCCTCGACTTCCTTTGGCATGAAATAGCATTACACCATATACAAAATCACGCAATGGTAGACTTGTAAAATTCTCTGTTAACAACTGTGAAATTAAAATATCATTCGGCTCAGTGAAGCGAACCGCATAGAGTCACACCAAATCAACAACAACAAACATTTTCCAGCATTATCCAAGAACAAAGTTCGAGTTGGAATTCCGGGAAGAATAGCAAGAACACCAACAACATCAACTCTTGAAAACACAAACCGCATCTACTTCCAACCGAACGTAATTCAGTAACAGCATGCTCGCTCCACTATGTCTGGATCTGAACTTGAAGCGCAACTCCACTCCGTGAGGGTCCCATCCGTCAGACATAACAGTTAAAAGTAAAAACAGCTTGCAACATCGATTATTCATACTTTTACTTCTCATTTCCCTCGGCTCATCGTCGACAAAGCTCGCCGTTTGTATTCAGTCATCAATGCACAACAACGCATGCTTCGCTAGTTCCATCGTTTCATCAACCAACGCCACAAGGTTTGCAAATGCAACGGCTGTCTGTCGGTCTGCAATATTGGGCCAACTTCTGTGACCGAAATTGGGTTGGATTTCCACGACGGCCGTTTGTCATCTTAATCGACTTAATGAAATTGTAATGCAAAAAAAAAGGAGATGGAGTAGGCTAGTGAATTACACGTCAATCATTAGCCGACCTTGTCGATTTGACACGGCTAGTGAATTTTTATTTGGACGCGCAATGTTTTGGAATGCGTTCGATCAACTCATTGCATTGCATCCATAATTGATTATTTAAGTAAGCATAACGTGTCGAGGTACATGGCAATATTTATGTCAACCTTGTCTTTGATTTCAGAGGATATGGATAAGCAAGAGAACTCCAAAACATTTAACGGAAAAAATATAACAGAATCTGAACTAGCAAAACAATCATCACCACTTATACAGAGCTTCGCATTGAATCGACATTTTTTTTTCGGACACCGCTAATGGGTGGTTCGTGTATTGACATAGAGCGTCAATTAAAATAACCACTTTGTTTAGGTTATGTTATTGTAGACTTCCTACATGTCTTCATACACCATAACGGCGCGTCGCACCAATTCGGTAGCGTAATTGTTAACACGAGCGATAGCAGCGTAGGTGGGATGTTTTGTTAATGTTTATTAATTGCATAAATAACCTTCGTTAAACGCGTTTCGACGGAGGGGCTTTTGTACTGATGATGTGGCTTGAAAGTACGGAAAATGGATTGCGATGTTTAGATTGGGATACCCAAGTAACATTGCATGTTTTATCGAGGTTTTAAAGCATTCTACAAGTCTAAAACATGGTCTATAAAACCCTTCCAAAACCAAAATTGTTACTTGGATATGCTGTAGGGCTCTTTGACTGTTCATTATCATGGTGTTATACACATTTGTATTTATTTTAAAGTTCCATATAAGACGACATGGATACTACCCACATTAAGGTGGATCATGTTTATATGGCGGATCACAACCCCTGGCCACAGCTCCTTCGATTCGTATTGAGGGGGTTGTTAAGTTTACCCACCCTAATCCACATTGTACGGAATCCGACGGTTCCGAAGACTACATTTTATATCTGAAGAAAGATAAACATGCAACATATCCCTAATGTCTTCAACGTAGTAGATACTGAACATTTAATTCTCTTCGAACAACAACTCAAGCAGTCAAATCGAAATAACCAATAGATTGGGGATTGACTCCTTTGTCAAACGGTATAACTTTGCGTCGGTTGCGAGAAATTGGTGATGCAGGGCCGGATTTACATATGTGGGGACCATCGGAGACCAAAGTCATAGTTTCAATTATTTTGAATGCGCTTCTTGACTTTCTAAGGCGGAATCCATTTCAGGAGAACTAATATTTATGTCATATCGAAACCTTGGAGAATTAATAAGCTGATCGATAATTGAAAAAACTGATCGGTTTTGGATTTTTTTTTTTTTTTTGAGAAATTTTCGTGTCAAATGGTTTTAAAGTGAACTGACCACTCCTGGTTGATGCCGAAACCAGCAGCCAGCATTACCTATCGATGTGTATCACGCGATTGTCTGTACAAATGATAGCAGCTATTTTCCGGTGCGCTTTGAATATCATCTGCAGTTTGCTCGGTTGATCCTATTGTTGTCGAGCTTGGAAGCAAAGATATCTAATTAACAAAATTTCCCAACATCATTACCAAGGCTCAATAACTGACAGGTGCCAGTTGTCAACATGACGTTGATGATCAGCCGAGGGAAGAGGGCGATATAATCCTCGATTTCAGTATCATTATATTGCAATAGCAAGATTTTCATTTTTTGTGATTGTTCCGATTTTGAATCATTACCACTTTACCACAGCTCTTTCGATTCGCATTGAGGTCCCCAGCAACTGTGCCAAATTGGAACGAATTCGGTTACGAGATTTAAAATTTGTATGGGTTCTAATATGATACTTGCGAGAGCACAACCACCCAATGATATGCAATGATGGGCGTATGCCCTTCACTAGCGCTCCCATTTTTCTTCTTCTAGACTTTTTACGCTTACTCGTACACTGGAATCAACGACGCATGAAGAAGCGTGGAGTCAGCTGAAGCAATACCGCATCTACAAGTGTTTGTTTTTTCAATGCCGAAATTGAAAGGGTTGCCAAATGTACCTACAATCAGGATAAACATAAGGAGCAGTTCCCCGTCAAATGACGAATCGATCTGAAGCGACCATCTCCGATTTGCATGAAACTTTGCATTTTTTTTTGTTATGATCAATCATTCACATTTGAGCAAAGCTTCAAAATGGTGTATTCGATATTATTCAACAAACAACTGTAACAAGTGTTATCAATTACATCCAATCGAAATGACGTCTAAGACAAAGTTGTAGGCAAAAATAATTATAGATGTTTCAAGATCAAACATTTAGTTTGATAAATGATAAATAATTTTCCGTAATCAACAATCTGTCTTGATCAAAATATGTCTGTTTGTGGTTTTTCAATAATTTGCCTTGATTAAAAGTAAATAATCTTGAGCAAAAATTGATCATGATCAATTGAGTGTTTTGATCGAATTTTTTGTAATATCAACAATTTCTAACTTGATCTAAAATTTCAATCGACCAACAATCTCCCTTGATTAACAATCTTCCTCGATTCAAACATATATGTTATCAATAATTTGCCGTTATCAACAATTTGCATTGATTTTCAATGTATCTTGATCAACCGCTTGCTTTGGTCATCGATTTGCCTTGAACGAAAACTGTCTATCCCCAACAGTATTACCAACAATCAATACGAAACTAACGATTTTAAATTGGCTCACCACTTTAGTAGCCTATTGGTCCCAAGCAAACGATTAACGTACCCTATTCTAGTTGAAATTCTATTACTACACTATGTCTGTTTTGATTCGCTATGAAAGTTTGACAGATAACATCAGGGGTGTGTGGATTCATGCAGAACATGCAGGAGTGAGTGAAATAGCTTGGGACTGCTTGGGACCGTTGTTCTGGTACTGAGTGAGCCAAAAATAATAATGATTTTCTTCGGGACCCAGTGGTCTTAGAGTTACCTCTATGGTATTACCAACAATCAATACGAAACTAACGATTTTAAATTGGCTCACCACTTTAGTAGCCTATTGGTCCCAAGCAAACGATTAACGTACCCTATTCTAGTTGAAATTCTATTACTACACTATGTTTGTTTTGATTCGCTTTGAAAGTTTGACAGATTACATCAGGGGTGTGTGGATTCATGCAGAACATGCAGGGGTGAGTGAAATAGCTTGGGACTGCTTGGGACCGTTGTTCTGGTACTGAGTGAGCCAAAAATAATAATGATTTTCTTCGGGACCCAGTGGTCTTAGAGTTACCTCTATGGTATTACCAACAATCAATACAAAACTAACGATTTTAAATTGGCTCACCACTTTAGTAGCCTATTGGTCCCAAGCAAACGATTAACGTACCCTATTCTAGTTGAAATTCTATTACTACACTATGTTTGTTTTGATTCGCTATGAAAGTTTGACAGATAACATCAGGGGTGTGTGGATTCATGCAGAACATGCAGGGGTGAGTGAAATAGCTTGGGACTGCTTGGGACCGTTGTTCTGGTACTGAGTGAGCCAAAAATAATAATGATTTTCTTCGGGACCTACTAGTCTTAGAGTTACCTCTATGGTATTACCATAGAGGTAACTCTAAGACTAGTAGGTCCCGAAGAAACGTGCTCAACTTTTTGGCTCAGCTCTGGTACTATCTTCGGTCCCAAGCTAATCGATTCACCCCTCGAAACATAGGAAAATCTACGAACCCCTCATTTTATCTGTCCTTTCATAGCGAATCAAAACAAACATTGTGTAGTACTAGAATTTTGACTAGAATGGGGTACGATCGATTTGCTTGGGACGAATAGGCTAGTCAAGTAGTTAGCCAATTTAAAATCGTTAGCTTCCACCGGTTGTTATTACCTAGTCAATAATTTGCCCTACTTAATCGTAGCCTCAATAATAAATGTGCTTTGATCAACAATCTGCCATGATCAACAACAGTGATGGAAAAGTTCGCGAAAACTCACTATGACTCACGAACTTTTCCCTTGGTGAACTTCATGAAATATCGCGAACTTTTCCAACACTGATCAACAATTAACATAAATGAACAATATGCCTTGATCGGATAATTTCTACGATCAACAGTTTGCTTTAACCAATAATATGCCGCAATCAATCGAAATTTCGACCATGCATTAATTATGTCACGATAATTTCAGTGCCAACATTTCAAAGGGGCGTAATTGCTTTTATAAACAATGGCGATTTCTCGCAAATAAAAGTCCATCCCTCCAAATTAACAATGCTAGCTGGTAAAGGAAACATTCATCTACCTGCTGGTGTCATCAATCTTCATGAGCAGTGTTGGCAAAATCAGAAATCAATTGATATTTTTCCGCTCTCATGCGCTCGCAATATCACGCGTGATATTGGACCAAAATATCATGTTTGATATTGATTTTACAAGCTCCTTTGATATTGCGAGACTATTCACAGCGTTCAAAAATTAAGCTGAGAGTTGACTTGACACAAAAATGATTCCATTGCACATCGGTTTTTTTAAAAAGAGAAAACATAGTTTGCTATCTCTTTTTAATGTTCACCGATGGCAGACGCGAAGCGACTGCTGCAAGCCATTATGGAAACTCAATCTCACCGCAGTTTGGTGAGATTTGCAGCTTATGAGTTTTGTTAGCTTGATATTCCGAGCTGCGATATCACAGCTTGCAAAATCAACCGCAGTTATTTGCTTGTTTATTTTTGTCTACGAAAATCAAGCGTGATCTTGGGCGTTGGTGAGATTTGATTTTTTGATATTTTCCCAACACTGTTCATGAGTAAGTTTTAATTCACGAGAAATCGACGGCTAAAGTCATTGTTTACAAATACAACTACGCCCCTTTGAAATGTAAAGTCCTACAGTAAAAGTATGGACGTCTGTCAAAAGTTGTTCCAATCGAACCGTCAAAAAAAAAAAAAAAAACGGCGCCGGTGGTGTAGTGGTAAGCGTGATTACCTCTCACCCCAACAGGCCTGGGTTCAATCCCAGTCGGCGCCGCCGGGATGTTCTGAGGCATAACATCTCTGATCACGCCTTCCTTCGGATGGGAAGTAAAGCCGTTGGTCCCCGGTTCATGAGTTGATAGGTCGATAGGTAGGGTCCAGGTGTGGGAGCTGCCTTCCTGGCACGTCGGTAGCATTGGTGCTCAGCACGGAAAACAAGATCGACGGAAAAAACAAACCAAAGGAACCGTCAAAATGCACCGCTTTGCTCGATTGGAACAGCTTTTTTTTCAGTTTTGTGGTGACAGTCGTCCATACTTTTACTGTAGGGCTTTATCCTCCCCGCCCTCCTTTCGACACGTTTTTCCTATAATGCATTGCTTGCCACAAAAACATACACCCTCCTCAACAATCTGCCATGATGAACGATTAGCATTAGCGGCGCCGGTGGTGTAGTGGTAAGCGTGATTACCTCTCACCCCAGCAGGCCTGGGTTTAATCCCAGTCGGTGCCGTCGGGATGTTCTAAGGCATAACATCAGGGAAGTAAAGCCGTTGGTCCCAGGTTCATGAGTTGATGGGTCGATAGGTAAGGTCTAGGTGTGGGAGCTGCCTCCCTAGCGTCGGTAGCATTGGTGCACAGCATGGAAAACAAGATCGACGGAAAACAAATCAAGGGAAAAAAAAGAACGATTAGCATTGATCAAAAATCTGGTTTGATCGAAAATCTGTCTATGATCAACAGTTTGCCTTGATCAATGAAATGCCGTAATCGATAGTGAACTCAATGAAACATTTACCTTGATGCCATGTTCAACAATATATTTTAATAGAAAATGTTTTGATGATAAACAACGCTGGCATCACTGGATCGCCAATTGTAATTTTGACGTCGGAAGTAACGTGACCCACACAGTAGCTTCCCTTAAGTGAACCCTACACGATTTCTTTTATTGACAATAATCGTATTGTCAATACATTTTATATTGACGTCAATATATCGAGATTGACAATATTTCTGAATTCACATCATCAATATTATTGTCAATAATTCCCCTTCGCGTCAATATATTGATGCGTGTGGGGTTTGCTTTAAGCGAACCCCACACATTTCAATATATTGACGCGAAGGGGAATTTTTGACCATAATATTGATGATGTGAATACAGAAATATTGTCAATATCAATGCATTGACGTCAATATAGAATGTATTGACAATACGATTATTGTCAATAAGAGCAGTCGTGTAGGGTCCACTTTAGGTGCGCCCTACACGAGAGAAGTTTCGTCAATAGTTCAATCAATATGTTCATGTCAATATTATCAACAATATGATCGGAAGGTCATCAATACAGAGTCGCTCCTCACTAACATTGTTGTAACTGCTGGCATATTCCGAGTCAAATCACAACCACCTTGACAAAAGATACCAAAGAATAGGCCTCATCTGCTGCTGTAGTCAAACAGAAGGGGGAAGTTAGAGGAAATATTGAAACATGAAATCATTTTATTTTTTACTTTGCGTCAATATACTCATGAATATATTCGTCGTAAATATTTGCATCAATATGATTGTCAATACTTTTGAGTATTGACAATATTTTTGCCCGTGTGGTGCTTGCTATAATCAAAAGTAGCCTCAATCAAATTTTCATCGACAATCTCCTTTAGCAAACCCCACACGCATCAATATATTGACGCGAAGGGGAATTATTGACAATAATATTGATGATGTGAATTCAGAAATATTGTCAATCTCGATATATTGACGTCAATATAGCATGTATTGACAATACGATTATTGTCAATAAAAGCAATCGTGTAGGGTTCACTTTTGATCATCAATCGAATTCGCTCGCTGTTCTATCTAAGTACGCTACGTTTTTTGTAGGACTCGTCATTTCTGACAGTACTGATTCATTTTCGATCAACTCATGGCTGAACAATTTGGATAGTTGCTAAACGATTGTAATGATAATAATCAATCCAGGAAACAGTTGGATACATAGGATTCAATCAATGTTCAGCTTTAACAGCTCAACCTAACTAACGAAAACCTTTCATTAAATGGGCTATTAGTTTAGCCCAACGAGTGAAAGTTGACGGTACCTTGATCAATCACAAGGGGTGAGACAGCTTTACTCTGAGTCTAGGGGTATCCCACTCTAAACTTTGTATTTTCCCTCATATACAAATAAAGTTCTAAGTGATATCTAAGATACCTGAAAATACCTCAAAAATACTTAAGAAATATCTAGCGTTAGTTTATTTGCTTGGTTGCTATACCGATTTAATTTGTTTGTTTATCCAATGTCAAAAGGTTTGTGTGGATATTGGTGAATTTGTTATGGAATTAGCATTAATTTTATTGAGAGAGTGAGCTGAGCAGCTGTATGTCACGAACCGTTTCCGGTGTAATCTGTTCGATTGTAACCAGAAAGAGTTCATTTTGATCTGAAAGACATGGGGACCTTTTGTTGGTTGCTCATTCGGTTTGATTTCTATCACTTGTATTCCTTATATCCATGTGAGTATTGTGTTATAATAGGGGATATATTTGTCCGCTAGGTTCTTGCCCGTCAAACGATAACTACGGGGAGTAGCCTAAGCTAAATCGGAAGTGATAAAACCTTTCACACCATACTATGGTGCGGACCCGGATCTCGTAGCTTCTCACCTTTTAAATGTAGAACACGTTTATTCCAGAAGATAAAAAATCTTCAAGGCTGGATACCATCGAAGCAAGATATCTTCTTAGAACCAAAGGTGGAGCGTGTTTGAAACATTTTTAGTTTTCAGCACAGCTCTCTTTTTAACTTTCCAGGAGGATATGGTTTATATCCTATATCGATTTTGAACTCTATACTCTCGTTGCATGATCTGGTGATTAACTAATAGTTGGAGTATAATGGTCCAACGATAACATGAAACAATTATGGAAATGATTAAAATAGTCGGATTTAACTTTAAGGATTTCCTATGTAGAATCGAAACAAGCAATATAATGTTTAATTGTAATAGGTATTAGAATTTTCATAGAACTTATTCGTTAATTGAGAAACTCGATAATTGATAAACTTTATTTTTGCTTTCGATCAGACGTTTTGACCCTCCTGACCCATTCCTTCACTACCCATTCGCTTGGTCATCTTGGTTTCTTAAGGAATATTATGTGACATGATTTTTTCGGCATCTTGAGCTTGCTTTTAGTTCCTCAACTGTACTGCAAAAAAAAACTACTTAGTCAGATGATTTGCTGCTAGGAAGGCAGGGGTAGTATCCATTTGTGGAAATAAATATTCATCAGTAGGATCTGTGTCCACCGAAGGGGTTTATGTAAGCCAATGAACAATCTGTGTTCTCTCGATCATTAGACACCTCATAATTTATACTCGGGTGCATCTCATGCCAACGATTGAAAATCATCGTTTTTTGTAGCTACGTCGATCTTGACCTTTGCATTTTAACATTTTGAATGGCTGAAAAATAGAAATTAGTAATACTATTTCATTGACATAATACAAATATCCACCCATTAACAAGAGTTTTCATATGAATTTGAACAAATGCACGACGAACGACTCGATATAACAAAAAAAAATCAACAACAAACCTCTACACTAGCAACACGTCATAAAAACAAGTGTTACTACGATGAAAATATAATCTTAGTTAAAAATACTTAAAAATACTTGCGATACTTACGAGGAATTTAAAAATATTTAATTGATACTAGGTCTAAAGTTTAGAGTGAGATGCCCCTAGCTCTGAGTTCTGCAAGTAACTCGCGAGTAACTCAATGTACCTCAAAATTAAATCGACGTTCATCGATTTACTGTCTGTTTACTCCTCGGCTTACTCCGTTTACCGCCTTAATATCGACAGCGAGCATGCATAAGCCCGTATACGGTTTGATCGATTTTCTCTTTGCATTGCTACAACTAAGCGAATCAATTTTCTAGAATTTGTTCAATGCATAGTTGTAACAGGTTGTATTAGCTATCAAAAGCAACAGCAAACGCACCGAGAAGTCTAGTGAGCTATTAACAAAAGAGAAAATCGACGAAGAGAATCGATCATCGCGTTTACGCCCTTATGCATGTTCACAGTCGAGTTATTTACGAAAGGGAGAGTCGATGAAGAGAATTGAGAATTGAGAGAATGTTGATTTGTCTATTTGAAATCGGAGTTAGATAACCTGAATGACACGACGAGAGCGGGATGGTCAGCATCTAGACTGATTAGTGGCCGGTAATGCGAAATCATTTGCCAGGACAAGATCTAGCAAACGTCCGTTTCGGTTGGGAAAAGTGTTTCTTGACTAAACCCGTGTAAGTTAAATCCGTCCAAAAGAGTACAGCAAGCCACCGGCATATGCGATAGCAGTGAGTCAATAAATGGTGTACCGCTGTCGGTATAGCGCCACTGATTTTGTAGTCGCCAAATAGTAGTACGGGAGAGCGGGGACTCAATCAAGACCTAACGATGTTGCTCACGGATGATCGTGCAGTCAGCAGGTAGACAGCGCCAATACTGAGAATGTTTTGTGGAAATTCCACGACAATGTTCCAGCAGACTGGAAATGGGCGAGGTACTTAGGTAGCTGGATAGTCTAGTTGAGACAGCAGCCAGAAAGCCTCCACCGCGCGATTTTCGACTGTGCAGGGAAGATCGGTCACTTGAAGACGGAACAAAGGGATCCGAAGTTGCGATGAAAAGATCCGGTCATCCAGTCACGTTTCCGTCAGTAGGATCAAATCATATTCAACCTCCGCAACAGCCAAGAAAATCGAGTCGATTTTAGTCCTCAGCCATTCGAGGAGCGATCCCGGGAGCTGGAAACCGAAGGAAATTTAGGACCGAAAGTTCAGAATCACAATCATACTCGCCTGGAGTTGTAGGCCAAAAGTCCCCAATTTTTGTTGTTGTTTTGCTTGACAACAGCTATTCGGCTTCGCACCTCCATATGTTGTTGTGATGCGAAAAGTGAGAAAGCAAATGACAGTGATCTTGCTCACTGAGCAATGTGAGTTACTAGAGGTGATTCAAAAGTAACTCTGAAATTGCTCATGATTAGGAGCTGTCTTGCCCCTTGATCAATCATTTCCCTTCATCAACTATATGTCATACAGTGCTGAGATTTGTCATTGTCATTGACAGACTTCGCGCGGAATTGACAAAATTGTTTATCACGGAGTCTCTGATAAATTTGATCCTCAAAAAAACCTTTGTCAAAATCTCATTCATTTTTTCGTCAATGATAAAGATTCACCTGGCAACAAAAAGTGTAATTTCGTGCATTATGTGTCACATTATTGTTATCCAAGCAGTTCAGGACTTAGATGATTGTTCACTTTAACTGCTCCATGTAATCGTGTTACTCAAGTAATTTAATTTCGTTACAAATTTAGTTAATAAAAAAAATCTACACATTTTCGTCACTGACAGCATTGTCACTGACAATTCCGGAGTGATTTGAGATTTGGGCGTAATTGTTTTTTTAAACAAAGACGTCAATTGCCGATTTCTCTTGAATTAAAGCTCAATCTCACAAACCAACTATACCAAATGATAGAGGAATCATTCCTCTATCTCAAAGCGTTATTAGTTTTCGAGATTTAGCTTTTATTCACGAGAAATCGGCGATTGACGTGTTTGTTTACAAATGGAATTACACCCAAATCTCAAATCACTCCGGAATTGACATGGTTTGCCTTGACGATGACTGTTAGCTCAAATGAGTAACCAAAGTAGAATTGTCAATATTACCGTGTATTGTCGAGATTTTGCAGCACTGATGTCATGATCGAAAAATGTATATAATAAGCAATCTGAATATATCAAATAGTTTCTATTATCAAAGATTTGTCTTCATCAACAATCTATCTCGATCAACTATCACCGGCCATCATGATTCAATATACTCTACATATATCGCGTAATATATTCTATTTGTCTCAAGCACTAATTAATGCTATATCAAAACAGTCAGTATTTCAACCTTTTAAAACCCTCGACTAGCAATTTCTCGCCGGAAATTATCAAGCGAAGCAATTTCGCTTTCTCGACACACATCCTGTCATGAGAAAAAAATATATATATATGTCACTTCCCATACATTTCTCTCTTGCTCTCCCCAATCACACAAAATATGTCACTGACGATCGCTAATAACGCGATCGCCATTCATCCGTACCGTACAAGAAAGTATTTATCTTGCCTCCCTTTGAGTGGCCTACTGAGAGTTGACCCCCTCCCTCCGCCCGTTCTTCATCATCAGCATCGATGACCCACATCGGAAAAACAGGTTTCTACGCAAAAAGACCCATATCTGCTGTATTCTCTCATTATCTTTCCAGAAAAAAAAAACTCGCAAATCAATGTGAGCATATATTTGAACTTCCTATAAATAGCTAAACCGCTATGATCTAATGGCACCACGGCTGATCTGGACTGCAATCAAGTTTTAACGCAACAAATTAAGGCCATCATGCGAGCGCCAACTCGTTATGCAAGTTTCGCGCCCCTAAATCAAAGTGTTGACGAAGTTCGTTTCATTTCGCACTGCCAGCATGAGATTCATCTGAATGGAATTTAACATTAATGTTATTGTACTTTTCCACGGTAGCCGGTCCACGCGGGGAGCTACGTAATTGCTAAGAATTCTATGATTTCTATTAACAGTTCTACTTCGAAATTGTTGTTGTCGTTGTTGTGCCTAATGTAATTGGCCTCGGCTATCCCGCCATCATGCATGGTGACAAACAAAGAAACTCAACATGACAACAGTCACAGGCTGAGAGCGTGTGATTTGCCGGCTGCCGGCGTTGTTTGTTGACAATGGTATTGTATGCACTCCCACCAAGTAATAAATAATGATGGCTTTTTCTGCAGTTTGTTTTCCATATTTGCTTGTCAGAGAATCAGAAATGAGACGATTGAATTATTATTCAAATCAAATACTGGCAACACGGTTTTTGTTTGTTTTGACAGTCGACGATTATATAAACAGAAGCGCCATCTTCGATAGAATCGTGAATTTGATTTCTCAAAAAAGTCAAGTCCACTTGTCTATGGTTCAATGTTTATCAGCTTATCCATAGTCGTCTCGTATGACACAGTTTGAGTCATTATGCAAGCTGGCGACGCAAAACAAATTGTCACATACGCTGAAATTGCAATCGCGACTATCTAAAATTGGCTACCACTGTGACGCGACAGGACGGGCTTTTCCACTGAACAACAGTCTACCCAGCTTGTTGCTACTGGAAGATCGTTTCGCTCGCAGCTTGGTGCGATCGTCTACCGTGAAGACCGGTTTCATGCATTAAGGTCAACTCTACACTTATCTGCCTTCAGTGGAAATTCACTTTTCCTGACTCTCGTAAAGAGTCGCAATTATGCCATGGCACGCGTCTTTCCAGAGGACTGACATTCAACGACGACGATCATTTGAACGATTAATGGGAGCAAGACGTAGGTACCTATTTCCGCGATCTTGCCGCTTTCTTAGGAACTCTCACTGCACCAGTCACCAGATTGCGATCACCTTTGATAAGCTGGCTTTGAACCGCAGGCGTATAATTGGACGGCGGATCTGTTACGGATCTCTTGCGCTTCCTGATCGATGATCATCGTCGTCTTTTTTCCTTTTTTAGTAATCAAGTTTGGTCGGTTTCACTTTCAAGCACCACGAGCCAGCCTCTCTTACTCACACTACTGCTTACATACGCTCATGATAGGTAACTGAAAATTTCCTGTTTTTCTTTGTTCCAGACTACCTACCGACGGGGTTGGTGCCGCAGCAGCCGTCGAGCGTCCGTCAATCAGGTATCAGCACGCGCTCGAGGTCGCCCTCTTCTTCGCTTAATCGCTCCACATGCTATCAATCAATCGGACGTCACCATGAGTCAGTACTACTTTCCGATCGTTTTGGTGTTTCTATTGGAACTATTTCGACTCACTCAGTGTAAGTTGTACACCTCATAACATACCGATAATCGCAATAATCAAGACCGATCTTTAATTTACAGCTCACCCGTTTGTGTTCACATCGTCTAGTGGTCAACAACGAAAAGCGCAGGTTGAATGGCGCCAACCGGACGACGATTGGAACATCCAAACAGTTCCACGAAGCGTGCATCCACTACTCGAAAATCAGCACAATGTTCACCGGTTGCCTCCCACCAGCTACGCCGTGATCGACTCAGAAAATCACGATGATAAGATCCTGAAGCGCCTGATGGAGATCAAAGAGAATGCTACGGCGAGAACCCTATTCTCCTACAATAAAGAAGAATCGCATCTACCACCGCTTCTCACTAAAACGATCAAGTACTTCAATCTCCAACAAGTAGCGTTCGAACTGGAAACCAGTGTAATGTCCCAGGTTTCCTGTACGGCCTGCAAAGCCGGCGCTGGACTTCTTCAGCACTACATTCGAACCGGCAAGAGCAAAGAAGAGATTATCAAGACCATCTACCAGTACTGTGTAAACCTCAAGATCCAGTCTCCTCGAGTGTGCGAAGGCGTTAGCCAATTGTTCGGCGTTGAAGTCATCTACGTCCTGAAACGAGTTACGATTGGGCCGGATGAAATCTGTAGTTTTATTATTGGTGATGCCTGCGAAGACATCTACAACCCGTATCACGAGTGGGAAGTTGACTTCCCACCGGTTCCCAAACCGGAAGTCCGTGAAGTTCAACTGCCGTCAGAAGGTGCCCCCGTGTTCAAAGTCCTGCACCTCTCGGATACCCACTATGATCCATACTACGCCGAAGGCTCAAACGCCGACTGCAACGAACCACTGTGCTGCCGACTGACTAACGGACGACCTACGACTCCAAATGGAGCAGCCGGAAAGTGGGGTGACTACCGAAAGTGTGATACTCCTCAACGAACGGTCGATCACTTGCTGAGTCACATTGCTGATACCCACTCGGATATTGATTTCATCATCTGGACTGGTGATCTGCCGCCACATGACGTCTGGAACCAGACAAAGGAGGAAAATCTAAAAGTGCTCAAGGAAACGGTCAAACAGATGGCGGAAAAGTTTCCTGGAATCCCAATCTTCCCCGCACTGGGCAACCACGAAAGTGCTCCGGTCAACAGTTTCCCACCGCCGTACGTCCAACAGGTGGACAGCTCGATCTCCTGGTTGTACGACGAACTGGACATTCACTGGCGACGATGGCTACCAGCCAGCGTGTCACACACGGTTCGACGAGGTGCCTTCTACTCGGTCCTGGTTCGCCCCGGCTACCGGATCATTTCGATGAACATGAACTACTGCAACAACAAGAACTGGTGGTTGCTGCTCAACTCAACGGACCCCGCCACTGAACTTTCATGGTTCATCTACGAGCTGCAGAGTGCAGAGTTCGCCAACGAGAAGGTTCACGTCATCGGGCACATCCCTCCGGGTCATTCGGATTGCCTGAAAGTTTGGAGTAGGAACTACTATAAAATTGTGTCACGGTACGAGAACACGATCGTTGCGCAGTTCTTTGGCCATACGCACTTTGATGAGTTTGAGGTGTTCTACGATCCACATGATTTGGGTAAGTGCGGAGGTTTAGGGTTTGATCATTAAGAGTTCGCTAATGGATTTTGTATTGCAGGTCGAGCAACGAGTATAGCGTACATTGGGCCATCGGTGACTCCCTACTACGATCTAAATCCGGGCTACCGAATTTACTACATCGATGGAGATCACGACCAAACCACTCGGGTAAGACGAATTACGTAAAGTTCGGCGGTAGGTTTCTTATCATGAGTACGCCTTTACAGCTGGTAGTTGACCACGAATCGTGGATTATGAACCTCAAGGAAGCCAACCTGTACGATTACCCCATTTGGTATAAACTGTACTCTACACGGGCGGCCTACGCTATGCGTGGTCTTCGGCCGGTTGACTGGGACATTCTAATTAATAACATGACCGACAACAAGGAGCTGTTCGACCTGTATTACAAGTAAGTGCAGTCAACGATCCCGGTAAAATTCAACTGACCTTAATCTTCTCCCGTATTTGATCGTAGACATTACTGGAAGAATTCACCGGTTCGGCCAGAGTGCGACTTCGAGTGCCGCAAGCGGATACTGTGTGACGCCAAGAGCGGCCGCAGCCACGATCGCAAGTACTTCTGCGAGGGCGTCGAGGCTAAGATCGACGAATACAACAAAGGCTGGAAGGACTGGCTGCTTAGTTCGATCTCCTCTTCGTATGTAGCTTACAAAAAGATTTTCTAATAACCGCAGTATCGCAACTGGTTTTCTTTTCTCTTACTCACACATTAACGCAACCTTAACCGCTAAATTTATCCACGATCGTACACGCATATGCATACTCACGACAGTTTACAATTGGTGGCGGTTGGAACTTTTGTTTAACGAGCTAAAATTAGTCGTAGTCTCATACGTGTAAATAGCTTCATCAAAAAATGCTTTAACAATTTGTGTATTTATGCATTGGCTTTGGATTTTAAAAGCGATCAAAATTTACGGTGACGGTTTGGTATTTACAGCGAAAGACACGCACACAATGACAACGGCAAGGGCAACAGCGCTTCCGATAAAGAACATCAAGGTGGTTGGGAACCGGTGGATGCCGATTCTGATCAGCACCAGCACTTGGTTGCGACGGCTTTGGAAGATAACCGTGCTAATCCGAGTGTCCAATTGGCTAAAGGCTGAATTTCTGTGTATCCATTTTGTATAATATTTTAAGCTGATAACTATTGTAACAACATTCAAATCGCTAGATGTTTCAATAAAGTATCTAACCTCAACCTGTCAAACGCAAGCTTTTCGTATATGCTAGGTTATGGACAAGTAAGGAAAAGAGTGGTAACAATGGAAGTGGTAGATCTTACAGTTCAGTTCTAGGATTAACCAGCCATACATTCTTGTAGAATATCCTACGCCCTATCGGGTTTGACGCGGATTTTCTGGCGCAAGCGATGATCCAGTGGAGTTCCTGTGGAATAGCAATACACACACACTGATTACCGACAACAACTAACCCATTGGAAGACGCCAGCATTACCTCCTTATTGATATTAGAAGCGATTGTAGACCTTACTATACAATCTTGAAGCAAACAACATTCGACCATCATCGATTGCAAGCGCGGGGCGGGAAGGCGAGAAACGACAACAATACAGCATGCCATTGATACGAAAAGTGTTCATCGAGTCTCGGACGTATACCTACTTCGAAGGGAATCAGACTAGAAGGATTGTGATAAGCGTAAAAAAAATGAAAACGTTCTAGGTTGATACTAAACTATATGCATAGGGAAGCCTACCGGACAGATACTGTTGAACAAATCCCTTGAAACCAGTGTTTTAAACGAGCGAATACAAAGTCAACTTAAGCAATGCATCCATTCAGTATGATTGTAAATAAATCATCTAAATTTTACCAAAATAAATTATTTATATTGTACACTTATCGTCCGGCTCAGACTTCCTTGTTCGAACCCCCCTTCATCACTGCTCCAGCCAAGCTTCGCAAATAGATTCGTGCAGTCTGTCTACTGGTGCAACTCTAGCAACCAAAACAAACGATTCATTAGGAAGCAACAAGATGTCGTTCGTTGCAACAGCTCCCCTGAAAATAAAAACAAGTCCCATGATCATTTAGTCTACCAAATGTCTACTATAAATACCCTCGAACATGATGCGAGTCGATTCCCACCACCTCGAATCTCAGCTTCGACGGCAATCGGCTAGCCAACGCTATCCCGTCAAACAGCTCGATCGCACCGCCAAGATTCACCAGCGTAATGTACGTATTGTAGCCCTGCAATTCCCGCACGATCGCCAATACATTCTCCTTAACGGCACTCGCCTTAACCGAGCCATGCTGAAAGGTCTTACTTTCGCGAAGCTTCATCATAGCCTTGTACACCTTCAGATGGCTCTTCTCCAAACCATTTTCCACTTTCACGTTCACCGTTCGATAGTTCGGACCAACCGGCAGCCACGTTGTACTCCCGTTGGTGAACCCAGCCAATGTCGAATCGTCCCACTGAAATGGCGTCCGACACGGGTCCCGTGACTTCTGCGCATACAGCTCCTCCCCAGCATTGCAAGCCGCTGGATCTTTTGTTTCTTCCCAAGAAATAATCACATCGGTCATTCCAATTTCCTCACCCTGATAGGTCACCGTAGGACCCGGTAGACTGTGGATGATCATGTTCATAGCGTCGATACGCTCCGTACCGGAACGGGTGCCGACCCTCGAACGATCGTGATTGCCCATCTGCAAAACACCTTACTATCTTACAAACATCCACCGCCAATCAGAAATAAATACCCACCACCCAGTTAGCCGCATGCCCCGGAGGAACGATCTCCATCCACGACTGTACCACTTTCACAAAATCCTCCGCTGTGGAATTGATTCTCAAGTCAGTTATCAGCCCAAAGTTGAACGGCATATGCGATCCCAGTCGACCATCCGGACTAACGTAGTATTCATGCAAGATTTCCAAACTAGTGTACGCTTCTGTCATTAGGACCCTAGTCTCTCCACCGTGGTCCTTCTGATACTGATCCACCAGCTCCCTCCACTGGTACACCATATCCAGCGTCTCCGGTTGGTTTTGAGTGTACACGTGGGTCAAATAGTCAAAATCATCCTGATCATTCGTCAATCCACTTATTGGTTCATCCGGGAAAGATCCATTCGCCTCAGCTTCGTACAAACAAGGCACCGCATCGATCCTAAACCCATCCACCCCCTTATCCAACCAGAACGTTATCACATCTTTCATCTCCTGAACAACCTTCGGATTCCTGTAGTTCAAATCCGGCTGTTCGACCGTAAACTGATGCAGATAGTACTGCATCCGCTTCTCACTCCACTGCCACGCACTTCCTCTGAACGCCTGCACCCAATTCGACGGTGGAAGCTTCCTTCCACCCTGCGGATTATCCACCCCATCGTGCCACACATAGTACTCATCATAGCCCTGCTCCCGATTCTCCGACTTGACGAACCACTCATGCTTGTCGCTAGAATGATTAGGAACAAGGTCCATAATCACCTTCAAGCCCACGCGTTTCGCCTCCGTCACCAAGTGCTCGAAATCCTCCATCGTTCCGTACTCCGGCTGAATCGCCCGATAGTCCGAGATGTCGTACCCGAAGTCAACCATCGGAGACTTGTTGATGGGAGACATCCAGAACGCTCGCACCCCAATGTCCTTCAGATACTGCAACTTGGAGGTGATCCCATTCAGATCACCAATCCCATCGCCGTCGCTGTCCTTGAACGAACGTGGATAGATCTGATAGAAGCCGGCTTTCTCCCACCAATCCCGCTGGGTAAGTTCCACACACGACACGGCTGCCACGAGCAGCAACACTCCGGAAATCACTCGCGGACACGGTAACATTACGAATAGTACTGACGGTAAGCGGTGATCATGGACGATTTCTTATATATTATAGTTGCTGCTGGGTGAAGTGGATGGTGATAAGGAACCACTTGAAGGGGATTAATTCGATGGCGATATACAGGTAAGATAAGGGATTTTGTGAAAGTACCGATTTGATGGTCGATAGTGATATGTTTGGACACGAAGATAGACACAGTAGATAGTGCTTATTTGCTTTCGATGTGGTGTATTGTAAATACTGCTTCTTATCTTAACTTCCGAGCAATTGATGCGGATGTGAATTGTGAATTTTTGATCAATTCTCTCAGAGATTTCGAACGAAACCGGACCACAATTATTCTGATTTTTTTTTTATTCGGGATTGTTCCGTATTCAAAATGGAGTCGCTGGGGAATGTCTCGGTCCTCGTGAAAGTCACGTGTTCTATTCTCATCCTTACCCCATAGAAGTAACTGAGTTTAAAAAACCTAGATTTATCCACCTATGGTCACCTATGATCTGACCACCCAAATTGCAACAATGGTCTTCAAGAATCAGTCTGGGGGCCTAAAGCATAGAGGTAACTCTAAGACTAGAGGGTCCCGAATAAACGTGCTCAATTTTTTGGCTCAGCTCTTGTACTATTTTCGGTCCCAAGCTAATCGATGCACCCCTCGAAACATAGGAAAATCCACGAACTCCTCATTTTATCTGTCAAATTTTCATAGCGAATCAAAACAAACATCGTGTAGTACTAGAATTTCGACTAGAATGGGGTACGTTAAGCGATTTTCTTGGGACCAATAGGCTAGTCAAGTAGTGAGCCAATTTAAAATCGTTAGCTTCCACCAACAATCAATACGAAACTAACGATTTTAAATTGGCTCACTACTTGACTAGCCTATTGGTCCCAAGCAAACGATTAACGTAACCCATTCTAATCGAAATTCTAGTACTACACTATGTTTGTTTTGACTCGCTATGAAAGTTTGACAGATAAAATGAGGGGCTGGTGGATTTTCCTATGTTTCGAGGGGTGCATCGATTAGCTTGGGACCGAAGATAGTACCAGAGCTGAGCCAAAAAGTTGAGCACGTTTCTTCGGGACCTACTAGTCTTAGAGTTACCTCTATGCTTCCACCGGTTGCCTAAAGTCCCTCTAAAGGAAGGTTTACAGTTCAGAGCTTCACTGAGAACCAGCAAAATAAATTGCCGAGCTGCTCGGTGGTGCCCATCTCGGCAAAAAAAAAAAATCCTGCTTTGATCGATTCTCTTCATCGACATTCTCTTTCGTTATCAGCTGCAAAAACCAGGTTGCTGGCAACCCCATCTTAATCCTTTACGTTTGATAGTAGGCAACATCACGGGCCTTATTTAAATACGTTCCGCGTATACATGGTGGAAAGGGACGGAAAATCGCATTATAAGCAGAAAGACAAGAGCAGATTATAGCATAAAAAACGTGGCCGCCAGTCAAGCCCCTGGCATTAACATTCTCATTTGTCTGTCAGTGTCATTCCAATCGAGCACGAGACCTGTCAAACCTGTCAAATTGGTACTGTTACTGGTGGTGATTGGAGAAGTATATCTGATGCATCAAGCTTTTGAGGTATTTACAAATACAATCCCTAAAACCAAGCGCAACGAAAAGATAAATTCGTTTAATTTAACTTGATTACCAACTCTAAATCGAATCACCGAAAAAAAACAACACTGAATACACAGAAAAAAAAGTTGTTGAATATTACATCCAAACTGATGCAACCAGGTCAATCCATCGGCTGTGTAATATACGCCTTTTTAATAGAAACTAAACGATCGATTCAACCTCTGGTGGTAAATAGGAGAACTTTAAAAAGAGTGTTATTAGCAGAATTTTAGGCCGTGAGACATAGGAAGCGAACACTTTTTCACTTTTCCTGATAAATTGATTCATCTGAGATGCTCCAAAACTTGATTTACAGTTGAAAAATTTAATTCTGTATCGTTTTTGCAAGGATTCTGCTAGTGTTCAGGAATGTTTTTGTTAGGAAAAATACAAAATTCCAATAGTGCCTTAGTGATTATCACAAACGAAGTGACAGACGGAGCGGCTCGAAAACTTTGGTGACTAACCTGCTATTGCAATTTTTCAGTGTACCACATGGCAACACCACTACTACTGGATTGAACCACATGGCAACACTACTACCATAGAGGTAACTCTAAGACTAGTAGGTCCCGAAGAAACGTGCTCAACTTTTTGGCTCAGCTCTGGTACTATCTTCGGTCCCAAGCTAATCGATTCACCCCTCGAAACATAGGAAAATCGAATAACCCCTCATTTTATCTGTCAAACTTTCATAGCAAATCAAAACAAACATAGTGTAGTACTAGAATTTTGACTAGAATGGGATACGTAATCGATTTGCTTGGGACCAATAGGCTAGTCAAGTAGTGAGCCAATTTAAAATCGTTAGTTTCGTATTGATTGTTGCTACTACTGGATTGAACCGAGGGGGGCGACACATCTAAATCTCAAGTTTAGATGGTCCACAAATCTCACACTAGCGAATCAATCTTCGAACAATCTTCTTTCATTTGTTGCATCTACTTGCATCGCTCATCAATTTTTTGCAGGAAATCTTTAGAATCGTCATCAATCTTCTTTCTATATACTCAACGCGCGCGCAGCTAGCCACAGCAAAACACAATCTTTTTTGCATCGTAGATAGAGTCGTCCCCCTCGGATTGAACTAGCATTTTCACCAAATGTACTAGAATGTTTTGGTACTATCTCTTTCACTCTACTCAAAACTGAAATGCATAAAAAAAATGACAAAATGATACGCACTCTTTGCACACTGTCAAAGAATCATTGTACACAAAATCAACTTTGTTCAAATCAAAACAAAAAAACTAGCCCATCTGGTGGACGATGGCACAAGCTTCCAAGAAAATTCTATTACAGTGAACCACATTATTTAAATGGATTTCTTCGCCAGTTAGTCGTCTGTCACTTCGTTTGTGGTGATTATAATCTTCCGGATTTCTTGTGTGTGAATAGTTAAGGCACAAACGAAGTGACAGACGGAGCGGCTCGAAAACTTTGGTGACTAACCTGCTATTGCAATTTTTCAGTGTACCACATGGCAACACCACTACTACTGGATTGTACCACATGGCAACACTACTACTAGATTGAACTAGCATTTTCACCAAATGTACTAGAATGTTTTGGTTCTATCTCTTTCACTCTACTCAAAACTGAAATGCATAAAAAAAATTACAAAATGATACGCACTCTTTGCACACTGTCAAAGAATCATTGTACACAAAATCAACTTTGTTCAAATCAAAACAAAAAAACTAACCCATCTGGTGGATGATGGCACAAGCTTCCAAGAAAATTCTATTACAGTGAACCACATTATTTAAATGGATTTCTTCGCCAGTTAGTCGTCTGTCACTTCGTTTGTGGTTAAGGTGCAAATCAGTTCAGATGTGTGGAAAATCGTAAAATAAGACAATTACTGATGGAAATTGGTAAGATGTTCAATGAAAAATGCTTTAATTTGCGTTGTGAAAAATCCTTCTTCTGATGTAAACAAACGGTTTGGTTGACGTTTCCTCTCGAACTCGCGTGGTGCCCTCTACGTTGGTGGTGCATTAAAAAGGCCTATAACGTTGTACGATGTACATCGATTTTGCGAACAAAATGACATCCATTGATGTAATATTGTATCTGATTTTTGCTATTACATCATTATTTCATACATCAGCTTGAATTACATTGCACGATATTACATTTTTTTTGCTGTGTAGTTTCCCTCGAATAAAAACAAACGGGACCAACTCCAAGAGCAACGGGACTAGTCTCTTTACATATAACCTAAGAGGAAGAGGAGACAACTGGCTTCTTTTTGTCTGTGGGGTGTTCTTCTTCTCTCGCGGAAACGACCGTTCAAAAATTATTTGTAAAATTTCTCGCGTTTCTATACGTTCACCCGACCAATCAGACGCTGGTTCGCGTTTGACAGAAAATTGGTTCAAAAAAGCGCCCCTGTCGTTATAATGGCGATAAAATCCGAGGGTGGCGACTCTATCTACGATGCAGGAAAAATTGTGTTATGCCCTGCGCGCAAGCTGAGTAGATAGAAAAAAAAATGATGATGATTCTGAAGATTTCCTGCAAAAAGCTTATGCGCGATGCAAGTAGATGCGAGAAATGAAAGAAGATTTTTCGAAGATTGATTCCAGATGAGAAATTTGTTGAACGTCTTAAATTGAGATTTAGATGTGTCGCTCCCTCGATAAAATCAATTAGAATAATGCAGCTGGGTGGCAGCCCTATCTTGTTTGCCTTGCCTTGAAAAAAGAGCTAACATCTCTGCGGGCCCGCGAATCGTGGGCCCCACTGACAGCTCATAATTTGTAAACAAATCGAAGATTCAAGCCAGAATTTCAAAAAAGGCGTGACTGATATTTTAGATATTCTTAATATTTTTGCTTACATTTTGTAAAAAATAAACTTAGAACTCATAAAATATTATTTTATGATTTTCTACCACGAAGTCAACCATTTATATGGCATAAAATGGAAAATAAATTCATTTGATAAAAATAAGACAATTCAGTCACGCCATTTTTGCAGTTCACACTTCAATTGTGACGTTTCAGATGTTGGTTTCAATAACATGGCGGCATGCCACCCAGCTGGAATAATGTGGTTCGCTTTAAGAGAACATGCGTGTTAATGACGTAGCATTTGAAGGGGAATAGAGATTGCTGACGTTTATCGCACGCACACTATGTCACATAAACGTATACGCAAAATGTTTTCATCGGGAAAAAACAACTTCATAGCGAAAAAATTTCCCGATGAAAACAAATCACTGACACAATCACACTTTAGCAATCTATATGGGAAGGAGGGTTCAAAAGTTAAAACCGGTCATATCAGGGGGTAAGTCACTCTGCCACCTTGTGCCTGTGCTGTTTGTATTTCTTGTGTGCTTTTGAGTGTCGAAGGGTGTTTATTAATGTTTATACGTGCCGACCTGATTGTCAAAACGGCAAGCGAAAAACTATGCTAGCAACCGACACGCACTTAGATATTATTACCGACTTCGGTAATTTTTTATTAAACTTCCAACAGCCTTAACGTTTGGTAAAAATTTGGCCCTCACATCAAAAGCTGCTTCACTGAATTTTAATTTCAAAACACTGTCAGCCAATTCTTGCCATTGGGTGAAGTTTTCCGTATTATGAAGCTTTATAACTCATGAATTAAAATGCCTGAATTATACCGAACACTTCAGCTATTGACAATTCGGTAAAAAATACCAAAGTCGGTTATCTTTTCTAAAGCTCTGAACCATTTGGTGGATTTTTTAACTTTTGGTTAAAATTTGACAGATGGTAAGTTATCCATTAACCCTACTATCCAAGCGTGGTTATTTCTGACCGACAAGAAGTTTAATTTTGACAACCGTGGCTGAGTTATTCTTGAAAACCGGTCGATCGACAGCACAGGGATTTTCAACCATAGAGAATAGCATTCGAAATGTCACTTTTAACCAAGAATTACATTTAACTCGGCAAATGGTTCACAGCCTACACACTTAATCTAGCTCGTTAAAATCTCCAACAGCCGATTATCTCGGCATTTACTTTTGCTGATATCACTGTAAAAGCAATATTTGTATTCCATAAGAAATAACAACTCATAAAAGAAAAGACAAGAAAGCTGACACTACTTTTTTTTATATAAATATATGTTTAAGAAAACAAAACTGTATTAGTTGTATTAGTCTACGTTGGTTGACGAAATAAATAAATAAATAAAAATATCTGTTTGTGAGCTGATATCTCAGCAAAATGTTATTTGTTACGAGATTTGTTAGCTAAGTCTCGGCAATTGTTTTACTTTATCTCAGCAAAATAAATTGCAGAATTACTCAGCTGTTGGAATCTCAGCGTTAAAATTTAAGTGTGTAAGGCTGTATTTCATTTGGTGATTTTTCATTTAAATTTGACAGATGGAAAATTTTCAAATAAACCTGCTATTGTACCACACTTTTTTCTGACAGACCAGGAATCAATTTTAAGAAACACCTTCTCGAAAATCGAACGTACAACAACAGAGGGATTTTCGAACATTGTAATTTATTTTAAAAGTGTCAAATTTAAGTGAAAATTCTGGAGGTAAAAAGGTCAAGATCACTGGTATAAAAATGAAATTAAAATGTGTTGAATCGTTTTATTTAAGCATCCCGTAACAACCCAATTTCATTACTTCATTGCTAATCTGGTTAAATGTTGTACTAAACTATCTTAAAGACAAATCTACCAGCTCAAATCTTTTCAGAGGTAAAGGCCCACGCACATTAGATCCGGATCGGTCGCGTTGCGGCAAAGTGACAGTTAAATTTATTGTCTAACTGTCAAATGTACGTCAACGCAACGCAAACGGATCTAATGTGGGTGGTCCTTAAGCGGTGGGACCATAGAGGTAACTCTAAGACTAGTAGGTCCCGAAGAAACGTGCTCAACTTTTTGGCTCAGCTCTGGTACTCTCTTCGGTCCCAAGCTAATCGATTCACCCCTCGAAACATAGGAAAAACGAATAACCCCTCATTTCATCTGTCAAACTTTCATAGCGAATCAAAACAAACATTGCGTAGTACTAGAATTTCGACTAGAATGGGATACGTTAATCGTTTGCTTGGGACCAATAGGCTAGTCAAGTAGTGAGCCAATTTAAAATCGTTAGTTTCGTATTGATTGTTGGTGGGACCTAGGGGCGTCTCACTTTTAAAATGCTTATTGACGATGTATTTAATTTAAAAAAAAATGCATTTAATTTCCATCGTTTACATCAACCATTCAGTGCAATGTGAACGTCAAAACAAAGCAAGATATACAAACAAAGCATGAAAAGAAAAAATGTCTATCCACACGATTTCTGTGGACTAGAGAATTTATATGCTGCCATCGGAGGTTCCAAGGGAGTTTCGGCGGTGTTTCCACGCATTGTCGTCGGAGGAGCTTTGGCCAGTGAAGAGTTTGGATGATGCCAACGGAATTTTCTCTCGTTCTCGGTGGAGGAGGTTCTGTATGATTTTTTTTTGGAGACGGTTCTAGATGCTGCAAACGCAGATTCTAGGAAAGTTTTCCTTGTCCTTGTTCGTCCATTACGTTTGACTAAATAAATAACAATTGCAATTACTTACATACCTACATATCAATTAAAAAAAAATGCGAAAATACAAAATTTCGATGGCATTCTCTTGAGTTTATGGCGATTTCTGCTTCCAGCGGAGATTCCAAATAATTTCGACGGAGTTTTCTCAGCGGAGGAGGATCTGCACGATTTCGGTGGAGGTTTCCGATTTTGTCAGCGAAGGTTCCAGGTAGTTTCGATTAAGGTTTCTGGTGTGCACGGTCGAGAAGTACGATTTTGGTGGATATTGTCGGTGCTACCAACGGATGTTCCAGGAAATTTCAAAGTCATTTCCTCATGTTTTCGGTGAAGCAGCTTCCACAAGATTCTGGTGGAGATGCTGCCATCGAAGGTTCAAAGGAATTTTGACGGGATTTTTTCGCGTTCCCGGCGAAGCGGGCTTAGCACGATTTCTGAGGAGGTTTTCGATGTTGACACTGGAAGTTCCGGAGGCAGCTTCTGCACGATTTCGTTTGAGATTTCCGTTGCTGCTGGAGGAGGTTGCAGGGAGTTTCTAGCAAGTTTATGCGTGTTCACGACGGAGAGAATACCATTGCATGATTGCGGTGGATATTTTGTATGTTACGGATGTTAGTGCTTTCAAATGTTCGACGGATTTTTTCCGCATTCTCGATCGTGGAGCCGATGTG
This sequence comes from Ochlerotatus camptorhynchus, assembly GCF_037179485.1. Taxonomy (NCBI): domain Eukaryota; kingdom Metazoa; phylum Arthropoda; class Insecta; order Diptera; family Culicidae; genus Ochlerotatus; species Ochlerotatus camptorhynchus. The sequence continues at coordinate 4,105,523 of NW_027040766.1, read as the reverse complement.
AACAACAACATGTTTTGGTAGGAACTGTCACTTATGGTGGTAAGCTCCAACTGGTATTATCCTCGGATTAAATCCCGATCAAGAATGTCCGGCTGGTTTGATGTCGACATCAGAATTAATTAACATAACTCTAAGCAAACATTTTGCAGATCATACAAACAAGGACGGTATTAAAAGTTAATCCGAGTTGGAGCTTATCGCCATTAGAGCATCACGCTACAAAAAATGCACTGAGAAAATGCATTTAATTTTTTTTTTCTGGTCAAAATGCATTTATTTATTTTTTGTTATAATAAATGTACGACAAGTGATCTACCCCTAGGGTGGGACCATCATCATCACTTTCAATAACTTTTTTCTGTATTCGTCAGATTAGTATATGTGGGATGCTTTCTCAAGAAACAATGAAAGGTGATTTCAAGCATAACTTTTCAAAAGGACGTAAGTCGCAAAAATAAACAAATCTATATTTGGCATCTAACCGAATATAAAATACATGCTTTTCCTACGAGTTAATGAAAAACAAGGTTTGAAATTGTAGTGCATTTTGGAAAATATATTTAATGAACGCCCTATGTGACCTTCTTTCATTGTTTTTAAAATGGTGTTGATACACCCTTTTATTGTCCACATGACTTAACTGTTAAAATTTGATGATAACACGAAAACTGCAGATACACTCACAGTGAAGCGTCGTATGTGAAAAAACAAAGCAACCACTATCAATCAGCAAATACGTCAAGTTTGTATGTTTGTTTTTGGATTTCCGGGAGCAACATGTTTATTATTTCAAAAGTATTCTAATAAAATTGCACTTTAATCTTGACTTTAATATTGAACTTCACATACCAATCTGACCATCGCTTTCTTAACACGAAAAACACAAAACGTACAACATCTAACTGACCCTCTCATCTCCGCATTTAACATCGATTATTTCACAACTCTGGGTAGTTATGTAAATAAACCAACCAACCGACAATTCCTCAATGCTTTTCGAGCTGCCGACGTATCTTCACTGCAAAACAAAAACCGGTGTATCTGATTTGACGTATGTGAAAACCCTTCTGTCAAATAGACGAATCATGCAGGGTGTATGTAACAATCAAGGTGTGATACCGACGAATCAATCAGGGTGTATGTGAGTAGTACACAAGTAAAAGGTGTATGATTTTGTTTTATTAAAAGTCTTGTCCGTGTTTGCAAAACTCGACATTTTTCAGAATTCTCTTAAACGCTATCCCTTTATCCAACTAATAGCACAAACAGATTTAAAAAAATAGCATTTAATAATCTCATATAGACATTGCTATCCAATGTTTCTAATTTCCTATCCAATGTTACATACGTCCTTTTGAAAAGTTATGCTTGATTTGTTGAGTTGCCTTCTTATTTCAAGAGCTGAAATCTACTAAACAAACCTGTAAACGAACTGACACCACTGATAAGTTCGAAATGTACGGCGCTACCATGACAAATCTGAGCACATTCCAAACTGAAACCTTGTTTGCGAAGAATGTTATTGTGAGTGTTGTGTCTGTTTGTCTGTGCTTTAACTGAAATGGTTATGGAACTTTACATGAACGTGTGTGATAAAGTTTAACCTTATTTATTATGTTTTTTTTTTGGAAGTGAACCTTACAAATAATGGGTTGTTAAGAACCATCACCATTGTAAATTTTTGTTTTCTCCTTGGTTTTCTCCATAAATTTATGTGAAAGGAATTCTATTGAACCATTTTATTTATGATTTCAGAACTTCAATGGTAATTGTTATGGTAGTCGGCAAAGTTCATAGATGATTTTGTAACATCGATCAACTTTATGTGGAATATATCGCGAATTGGTTGCCTGTAAATTACTGATTACAAATTCCCGATATATTCCACGTTGTTGACCGATAATACAAAACCATTAATGAACCTTACTGCCTACCATAACCATTACAATTTAAGTTCTCAAACCATAAGTAAAAAGATTCTAATATAGTTCTCTCTCCGAAAATGTACGGAGAAAACAACTATTTTTAATGGTAATGGTTCTTAACAACCCATTATTTGTAAGGTTCACTTCCAAAGAACCATAATGCATAAGGTTAAAACTTTATCACACAAACGTTTATGTAAAGTTCCATCACGATTTCAGTTAAAGTTTAGCAGGGATTATAAACAATTTTTAACCTTTGACTATATGTTTTTAGTATTACTTCTACGTGAAGTCAACGATTTACATAGTTGAAGATGCTAATTTCAAATAACAGACTGTAGTGGTAATTTTTATACGATAGATGGAGTAGATGAAAGCAGAGAGTTGATAGTTCCGTTAGAGTACGGCAGTGTGAAGATTGCATATAGGTATTAGAATAGCGAGCTAGAACAACTTTTAAGGAAGGTACAAATCGGTTTTTTCATCTCTCTTTACCAAACTCCCCCTTTGGAGAGGAGTGGTGAGGGGTGAGGAAATGTTTTACCTCAGACAAATCTTTCATTTGGAATAACCTTCCAAGTTTTTCTTTGATCCACAATATATCATCTATATTTTTGGCAATTAAAAGAATGTCGTCTACATAGAGAATTAGGATGATTCCTTTGGACTTTGATTTGTAAATACAACAGTCATTTTTGAGTGGAACAAATTCTAGTTCTCTCATCGCATCATCGAAACGTTTGTTCCAAGATCTGCTTGCTTGTTTAAGTCCATACAAGCTTTTATGTAAACGAACAATTTGGCTTTGTCCGTTTTCTTTCGGTGGGAGTTTCATGAAGATTTCCTCTTCTAGATTCCCATTCAAAAATGCTGTTTTGACGTCCATTTGGTGTACAAGCAATTTGTGTTCGTTAGCCAGTGCAAGAGCTAAACGAACGCTTTCCAGTTTGGCAACAGGTGCGAATTATCACTATAGTCAAATCCTGGCCGTTGTGAGCATCCCTTTGCCACTAACCGTGCTTTATACCGTCCATCTTCTTTCATTGAGAAAATCCATTTCGAATAAATTGGCTTGACTCCTTCTGGCACACAGTTTACCACTGTCCAAGTGTTATTATGATGCAATGCATCAAGCTCTTCTTGGAGTGCACGTTTCCACTCAGGCCAATCAAAAAGATTTTTCAGCTCTTCAATATTTTGCGGAATATCTTCGTTACGAATTATTGCCGTTTTCGCTGTGTACTCCGAATACCAACGTGGAGTTTTCCTATTCCTCTTGCTACGTCTTAATGGCTGCTTGTCTTCATCATCGTCTCTTTCATCGACTTGACTTTCATAAGTACTTTCATAATCAGTTTCACCAACTGATTCTTCTGCTGAAACGTTATCTTCTTGATTTTCTTCAATCAGCGTACTGTCTTCATTCCTCTGCTCTTCGTCAGAAGTTGATACCTGATCTTCAATATCTTGTCTTTGATCTTCATAGTTCTCTTTTCTATGCAATTGTGTACAAAAAAACAAATCCTGTTGTTCTGATTCGATTTCATGAGAGAGTATCGTGGATTCATCGAATACAACGTTTCTACCTATTTCAATTGAACGTGTATCTGCATTCCACAATCTAAATCCATTGTTTGCGTAGCCCACAAAAATCAATAGTTTAGTTTTCGGATCTAGTTTATGACGTTTTTCCTTGGCGATTTGCTTGAAAGCTCTGCATCCGAAAATTCTCAAATGCTTCAAGTTTGGCTTCTTTTTAAACCACATTTCATATGGAGTTTTGTTTTCTTCTATCCCATTCATAGGAGATCTGTTGATTAGGTATGTTGCTGTATATAATGCTTCACCCCACATTGCTTTAGGCAATTGACTATCGTAAAGCATTGCTCTTACCTTTTCCATCAACGATCTATTCATTCGTTCACTTACTCCATTTTGCTGTGGAGTGTATGGGACTGTGAACATCATTTGAATTCCGATTTTCTTACAATGATTTTGGAATTCAGTACTTGTGTATTCTCCGCCATTATCACATCTAAGCATAGAAATACGTGCTTGAAAATATGAAGATGCCATAGCTTCAAACTCATTGAATCGTTCGAAGACTTCAGATTTGTGTTTCATGAGGTAGACCACGAGAAAATGAGTATAGTCATCAATGAAGGTTACAAAGTAGCGGTAACCATCATACGTTTCCTCTTCCATACTTCCACAAACATCTGAGTGAATTAACTCCAATGGTCGTTTTGATCTTGGCAATTTCATATCCTGAAATTTGAAAGCGGATTGCTTTCCTGCCAGACAGCCCTCACAAATACTTGTTTGATTCCGTTCTCCATATGATAGATTGATACCCTCAACCATCCCTTTTGACATTAGTTTCTCCAAACCTGTAGCACTCAGGTGTCCCAGTCTCTTATGCCAAGTAGTAAGACTCACCTGTTTTCCAATCAGTGCAGAACAGGTTGCATTTTCTGAGGACTTTCCATCCCAAATACAATCAAGGTAGAACAAACCATCAATGAAACTTCCTGAAGCAATGACTTCATCTTCAGACTCAAAGGTAACCTCTTTATTCGTAAAGTGACCCTTTTCCCATGCTGGCTTGCCTTTCTAACCGAAAGAAGATTTTCTTCAAGTCCAGGAATGAAAAGAACATTGTTCAATTCAAGACTCTTTATTGAATTTTTGCCAACAACGCTCTTCAATCTCAACTTACCCATCTTCGTTGCCCGAAGATTTTCACCTGTCTTGGCGGTTGAGACAATCACTGGCTCCTCCAAATCCTTTACTTCGTCCAACAAGTCTTCGTCGTTGATCATGTGATCGCTGGCACCTGAATCAACAACGAATTTCACGCGTTTGGCACGATTACGCGGGGCATTCGGCTTCACCATCATGGCATGGCCTTTTTTATTGTCCTTTTTCCCATTGGATTGTTGACCACGCATCCATTTTTCCTTCTCCTTGGCGATGAATTTCTTCATTAAAGGGCATTTGTTTTTATAATGCCCAGTTTCGTTGCATCCGAAACATCGTATAACCTGCTTCGATGCCAGAGTGACGTTTTTCTTCTCCTCTTTCTTCTCTTCCCCAGCTTCGGCGTTCAAGAACATTCTTTTTATATCTACTGTCATCATTCGGAAGCACCAGCAAAGCTCCTTTTACATGTTTGAACCTGTCCGGTATTGCAATCAGGAGAGCATGGATTTTCTCGGCTTGAGAAATTCTAAAAATATCTTCCGAAGTGAGTCTAAGTTACGGTGCTTCATCGAGAATAATCTTTCCCGCATACTGACCATAGCCGCGGTACCCGCCTTCTGGTACGTTTTGACCAATACATCCATGGCTTGTTTCGCATATTCCACGCCAATGATTTTATTCAGGACATCATTGTTTACAAGCATGACTATTTCATCGAGTGCCTCGATGTCATCATCCAGCCGTTTCTTCAGCTTCTCCTTTCGTGCTTTTTTCACCTCCGCAGTAGCCCCTTCAGCCGGCTCGAAATAGTCTTCCTCGTCAGGAGTTTTCACCAGCGTGTTCGATAACTTCAACTTTGCTAGGTGATGCTCCACACGCCATTTCCAAGCGGGAAACAAGGACTCAGTACCGTCGAAAATATTGGCACGATCCGCGCCTCGGACAACTGCTGTGTATGGCAAGGCACGTTCGAGAGTTCCCCTCTCGTAACCGCCATTGCCACCACTTCCTTGTCCGCCGGGGGCAATCCTTCCGCAAATCACACGGTCGTCTGCTGGATCGGCTAGTCGAACGGTCGTCTTCTGGCTCGGCTGGTCGAACGGTCCTCTTCTAGCTCGGCAGGTATAACGATCCTCCTCTGCGCTCAGCTGGTCCAACGGTCGTCTTCTGGGTCGTCCGGCTCGTCTGTTGGCGATCAGTTAACCACTGATTCGTGTCGCTACCAGTTACCTACTGGATGTTGTCGTTGTCGCACTCAGTTTACCACTGGGCCCATAACCTTGTTGGGATTCGAGAATTGCAATAAACACTTCGAGATTACTTTTGGTTTTAAGGTTGATTTTATTGAAACTCAATACGTCAGGTTATCTTACGAAGACATGGTACAATATCGATAGTTCATTATTTACATAGTTCATTTCTGCTTCACATTCTCACACTCCCTATCTCCCTATTGCCTATATATGAGATAGCACACATTCAAATACTACTAGCAAGTTTGTATGCAAGAGGCAAAGCTTCTAGCTGAGCACTAAAGCTTCTCCATTCAATATTGCATACAATACCATATGCGAATAACAGTTACGACTCGCATCTCTCATGTTTACACTGACAATTGTCATCCGATGTGTCAGTACCGATCTATCAGTTGAATGGTAAATTGTTATTGTTTACTCCACAAGACGATGGTGATAATATCACCGCAGTTTGTTTCTCAACACGCTCAAGTACCAACTGTGTGTTTGAAACAGTTCTACCGATTTTTACCGCACTTCAGTTATTATTTGAAGGAAGGCATCCAGTAGCATCTTCAACTATGTAAATCGTTGACTTCACGTAGAAGTAATACTAAAAACATATAGTCAAAGTACATAACTCTGGATGGGAGCATACCATCAATTACTGTCAATGGTCGAAAGGTACAGTAGCAGCACCTACCCCACCCGTGTCCCCTCGAGATCGTCAAGTCGACAATGACAGGAGCACTTATCGTGGTAGGGGTAAACAATAGTTGCAATTTCCAAACCTACGACTGGATGTCTTCCCTAATAAAAAATAACCATAAACGAACGATAACCCAAATCATTGAACTATTCCACAAATGGTTTGGATGATACCCAGAACACGTCGTTAAGCAAATTAACCATACAATTTTTATTAGGGTTCCTTCAAATAACAACTGAAGTGCGGTAAAAATCGGTAGAACTGTTTCAAACACACAGTGGGGGGGGGGGGGGGGGGGACACCCCTCACCACTCCTCTCCAAAGGGGGAGTTTGGTAAAGAGAGATGAAAAAACCGATTTGTACCTTCCTTAAAAGTTGTTCTAGCTCGCTATTCTAAAGTGAACCCTACACGATTGCTTTTATTGACAATAATCGTATTGTCAATACATGCTATATTGACGTCAATATATCGAGATTGACAATATTTCTGAATTCACATCATCAATATTATTGTCAATAATTCCCCTTCCCGTCAATATATTGATGCGTGTGGGGTTTGCTTAATACCTATATGCAATCTTCACACTACCGTACTCTAACGGAACTATCAACTCTCTGCTTTCATCTACTCCATCTATCGTATAAAAATTACCACTACAGTCTGTTATTTGAAATTAGCATCTTCAACTATAATTTTTAACCATTTTCGGAAAGCTCAGGTGATTCGCGTTTATGCGGGTTTTTGGGTTCCTGCACGATAGTACCGAGATGAGTGAAAAGAACTTACTTTTGGGTACCTTTTTATTACCGAGTACGTCGTTCAGGATAACAGCGAGATAAAGACTGAGCTTAAAAAAAATTAAATATTGAACACTACTGCACTACTTATAAGTGCTATGGGTCATATAGGACCTAATGCATTGTTCAGCTTGACTTGCTTTGCTTCTCGAAACCACCACCCCTTGGGCAAGCGCTTGAGTCGTCAAGGAGCATACATTTGACGCAACATAAAAATAGCTCAAACTCCCCCTTCGAATTTATTTTTCAACGACCGCGAACCGTTATCGCAGCATAGCTGTCAGTCACAACCGACCGAGACTCCAACGATTCGAGCAATTCCCGTTTGAGTGTGTGGTTGTGAAATTTCACCGTTTGATTTGCCGGCCGCTTTTTGAACACACTTTCAAACTGTCGTATTCGTATGCAATCTCCCACATCGCATCGCATCTCGAACCGAACCAAACCAAACGTAAGCGTGCATTCGTAAAAGTTCGACGTGTTTTGCCTTCATTTCGCGGTGGTGTGAGCACTGATGCTGTTTTCATTGTTATTCCTCACACGGGTTCCAGCCCGGTCGCGACTCGCCGTGTGTACATAACAAACCCGCCACACAGCAGCAGAGTAGTGCGAATCGAGTCAGCTAGTTTATGGTGTGCGTGTTGTTTCGGTCCGAGAAGAACAACCCAAATCGTTACCCGACGAAAAAGAAGAGGGAATCGAAACTTTTCAAGCAGTTTCATCATTAGGCGTGGGTTTTTTCTTCAGATCTGTACTTGAACGCGGCGACGGTGGTGTGTCATTCCCTGTGCTCGTCGGAAATTTATCAAGCCAAATCAAAATCTGGTGGAATTTCTTCCCGTTTCGGAGACCGGTAGTGAGGTTACATTTGAGTTTGGTGTCGTGAAAGTGCAGAAAGGTTCGCCTTTTTTACGGTGAAAAAATCGATTTTTGTGTTGCGGCCATCGAAAGCGCGGTGGCAGACGGAATACGAACCGAAGGGAAAATAAGAAGAAGGCAGGCCGTGTATTTTTGTGGCCCCCCGGTTTCAAACGACCACCAAAAGAGTGTGTGGTATTGAGGTTGTGTTTGTGTAGAGAAAGAAAGCAGTGTTCCTCTGCGAAGAAGCAAGGAGTTTCGAAATGTCTCAAAAAACGAAGAGATCCGGCGTTTCGACGCCCATTCCGGTGACGGCCAGCACTCCGGTGCAGGGAAGTTCCGGCATAGGAGCTCGCCCCTCCAGTCCGCTGAGTCCGACACGGCTCACCCGGCTGCAGGAGAAAGTTGATCTGATGAATCTGAACGATCGACTGGCCTGCTACATCGACCGGGTGCGCTACCTAGAGCAGGAAAATTCGCGCCTTACGGTCGAAGTCCGCAGCTCACAGGAAACCATCACTCGGGAGGTTTCCAACATCAAACAGATGTACGAACATGAGCTGACCGACGCCCGGAAGCTGCTGGACGAAACGGCCCGCGAGAAGGCCAAGCTCGAGATCGATGCCAAGCGAATATGGGAGGAGAACGATGATCTCAAAAAGAGGTAGGTTCCGATCTGCTGTTTGTTTTTGTAGGGATTCCTTTCGGCAAATTTTGAGCAGGGCCGGCGAGTCTCCGGTGGGAGTTATTTTTTTTTTTCGGTTGGGTGACGTCATGCGATTGCTAATCCACTGCCCGCCACCACCATCAACCTCGCTCGTGTTTACTCTAGCTTATGGCATTTTGTATTTTTATGACATTGCGTTCACACATTCATAGGATTTTTGTCCGTCAATCCGTGTTGTGCGGTTCTGGGTTTGTTTGTGTATGAATTTATAATAGAAGTGGCAAACAAATTACGGGGAACCTAACGAAGTGAAACCTTTCGGACGTAACGCGGAGTCGTTTCGGTTGGATCTTGGGATCGAATCAGATCTAACGTATGAATAAGCAAACAAACGAATCGAACGGTGATGTCACCCACGATCTCGTGTACGGGTTGGATCGATGACGTTTGCCTTGAACGGGGTTGTGACTGGTGCTGTGGATTGAATGATTGAAGCATGTTTTAAATCCATCCGTTGCGTCTTTCTGCAGAGGAAAATATCTCAATACTAGATTCTAGAAGAAAGCCAGAGTATGATAGGTGGACTCTGTGATCCGTACTCAACAAATTTACAAAGTATGTACTCAGCTCTTATGTTCAATCCATTAGCGAGCGATCTTGAAATTGACAGGTTAATTGCTTAATCATAAGTCAAGTGCATTGCTTTACAAGCGCTATAACCTACAACAATTTCAACCTGTACGCACGCTCGGAATGTTTCTCGCATTTCTCAGAGCTATACATGCAACAGATAACAAGAATTCATGATCAGATTCCGGTCATTCATTTACCTACAATCTTGTACAATGGAGATGATATCACCCAACAACCTTCTCTCGTTGTTTGTAAACGTACTACACACCTTCAAATATATAATTTAACGCTGTTTCGGTGAAACTGTTTACATAAAACATACCAAAATATAGCTTCGCTCAAAACAAAACAAATCATCAACCGTGAATGTGTCGTTCAGGGGAAACCTTTCAAGCTCGAGCTTCTTCTCCAAATTTACTTTAAACCGAGAGGCTTTAAATCCAACCTCCATGTGTCCACCGCATCATGATTGTCATAAAAAAATGTGTGACTCGACCTGAATGCGCGAACGCAACTCGGCACGGACATATGATGTCATCCGGATATTTTAAATCATTGATCTTACTTGGATGGATTTACACGAAGCACACGGCTGGCAGTGACGTCATCATCGATCGTTAATATCCGTTACACCTTGCTCAATGACGACCGTGGGATCGGTAATCGGTTTGAACGGTTCTCGGTACACTGAATCTTGTGATTTTATGGATCGATTGCTCCCTATTTGGCAGATAACAATTTGCCTGCGTTAAATATCAAAGGTGCACTCATGGCAATGCCTCAGATGACCTTTTCCAAGCCGTTCGTTTATCCTACATCCATTCAAAACTAGCTCACTAATACAAAATATCGATTTTTCTTCACTCGCCTGCATTTTAGACGCTCTATGTTTGTACACCGAGTGAAAACACGCAAAGAGAAGATTTTTATCACCTTAGCTATTGTTGTGTGATGTTGCATTACAATGTTAGGAGAGGGCGGCTCATACAACGCTCCCAAGGTGTAACGATCCCAATCCATTTCTCCCTTTCCTCTGCGCTTGGAGATGACCTCATTCCAAGCGAGGATACGACCGATCCAAGCATTTATTCAAATTCATATAAGAACACGCTGATTAATGCCTTATTCCAGCGAACGCATCGCCTTCAAACATTTTCTCACAGAGCTGACGGTTCTGTATACTTAACGGACTCTGTCGATGTGTGCTGCCTGGCATGGCAGCCAGGCCGCTTCGTTCGCTTCATTCGGAATATAAACAAAGTGCAAACACACAAATTCAACCAACTATTCTAGACGAACATGTGAACAGGACGAATGAGTTAAGTGTAAACAATGACTTTAAGCGTCGATTCGTCACGGATCACAATATTCTCACGTAATCCTACTACACCCTATGATATGTTAGTTTGCGTGAGTGTGTTGTGGTTCGTGAGAAATCGACGTTTAAAATCGTAAACATTGACTCACTGGCCCTTTTCAAATGTCCGTTGAGCATTCAAGCGTTGCGTCCTGCTCGGACCCGGATTGACTGCGTAACGCATCTTTAATCAAATTGATTCGGATGCCTCCCCCTTGACGTGTGTGTTTTGAATGTTTTGACCGTTTAGAAATAATCTATCTATGCTATTCAAGTACGGAAACGATTTCGAGTAGTTCTGAATTGAAAATATACCGCCCTGCTGCTGCGGCTGCTGGTGGTAATAATACGGTTATTATCGCCATGTGTCGCAAACTGCTTTCCATAGTGGGTTTAATCGACCACCACATGGCCACACGCCGGGTCCTCTCCCTCTCGTTGATGGGCTGGCTGTGATGGTGCAATATGAACGTTCTATGTGTTTGAGAACAGGAATGCCAATTCACACTGCACGCTGTTCTAATCTTAGTCATGGCTTGATTTTTCGCACGTTTGTTTGCTAGCACTTAAGTTGCGAGGGAAAGTGATGGATGTTTCGAAATACATAATCTCGATTACTTTTTCAAAGGGACGTATCTGCTTTTGTGAACAAAGGGTTCAAACGTCAATTTGTCGAAAGTCTTAGCACTCTAACGCGCAAACTAACAACATCATCAGAAAGAGTAAAAATGTTTCCCCAACAAGCTGGTGTTGTTAGTTTGCGTGGGAGTGCTAAAATTTTCGACAAATTAATCTTTGAGCCTTTGTTTACAAAAGGAGAGAAAGAAAACAAGCATATCTTAAATAGTATCTCAATTTAATAAAATGCAGCAGATGCTTCCATTTTATAGAAAACGATTTCGATAAACTAATCTGGTTTCCGTAGGCCGTTCGCAATTGTTTGTTTATTGTTGTTTTACATCAACAGGCTGGATGAAGCCCCAATGACATTCAAGCATGGTCATAACATAAAAAAATTAAAAAAAACATATATCTTATAGTCAACTCCTGCCGGCGAAAAACAGAAGAAAACTTTCGACGAAGCGTATCACGGGAGAGATGAAAGTCGAAGTTCTCTGCAGTCCGCAAATCGCACCGTATGCTCCATAATTTGTGCGACGTAGAGGCAGTCTTAGCCTAAGGTTATTACGAAGCGGTCGGGGTTGAACATTCAGGTCAATTTGCCTCAGGATAGCCTCGCAATCTGTCCTTCCTTGCAGGATATCGGCCACGGTTAGCGCTCTGCTTGTGTCTCTTCTAGTCCGGAGAAGTTCTAGGTCGATAAGTTGACAACGGCTTTCGTAACTGGGTAATCGAAACGGATCATTCCAAGGCAATCTACGCAACGCAAAACGAAGAAAGCGACGTTGAACAGATTCAATTCTCTCGGCACCGTTGTTGTAGTTTGGGTTCCAAACCGCTGAACAATACTCAAGCGTCGATCGAACAAGCGAACAATAGAGAGATTTTAGACAGTAGATATCAGTGAAGTTTTTAGCTATCCTAAAAATGAACCCTAAAGTTCTTGACGCCTTATCGACAACATATGCAATGTGTTGCTTGAATGAAAGCTGCGAATCCAAGATCACAGCCAAGTCTTTCACCTGATTCACGCGTTCGATTGTCGAGCCAAGCAGGTCATAGCTAAATATTATCGGTTGTTGTTTTCGTGAGAACGTAATAGCGGAGCATTTGGCTGGGTTCACTACCATTCTGTTTAACCTGCACCAACTAGCGAATACATTCAGTTGACGTTGAAGAAAGTGACAGTCAGCAATGGAGCAGATTCGTAGGAAGATTTTGAGGTCATCTGCATATGATAACCGAGGAGCTTCGATGACCAGATGCACGTCGTTGAAGTACAGTATAAAAATTAACGGTCCCATGTGGCTTCCCTGAGGTATACCTGATGTGGCGAAGAAGCTAGCTGATCTGCAATCTCCTATGGCAACCTTTAGTTGCCGACCGGTAAGATATGATCGAAACCAACTCAGAAGATTACCGCATACACCGAGCCTGCCGAGTTTAGCAATCGCAATAGCAAGGTTCAACTTGTCGAATACTGCGGATAGGTCTGAATAAATAACGTCCGTTTGAACCCGATCCGACATGCTTTCGGTTATATACGATGTGAGACACAGCAGATTGGTGGTTATAGAGCGGCCGACAGTAAACCCATGTTGATCAGCACTCAAATACTGCTTGCAATGGGACAGCAACGGTTCCATAATCACAAGCTCGAATAGCTTCGAAACGGCACTTAACGATGTAATTCCTCCATAGTTATCCACAGCTCGTTTCCTTCCTTTTTTGTGGACGGGAAACGTGCGCAAATTTCCAGCAAGATGGAAATATGCCACCTGAGAGAGACATTCGGAACAGGCGAAGAAGCGGAATTAACAAGCTAGCAATATGTCTCTTCAAAAATACAGATGGAACTCCATCAGGTCCAGGATTGAAGAATGACTTGAGCAGAGTCGCGGCCTTAGAAATCATTTCTGCATTAACATCAATTGCACCTAGCGTTTGATCGTTAACTGGAACGTTCCTGGCAGCCAGGTTAAAGGGTTATACGGTCAAAATTTGGTCAATATCAACTTGACGTATTTCTTTCAATTTTGCATTTAAAAAACCTGAACACCCCTCATTTTGAAGGTGTGTGTGTGTAGAATGTTGCTCCTATTTTGATTTTGGAATTCACTCTTCAGTTGTCAAAATGCCGTCCAAGCAAGAAGAGCAGCGTATCAAAATTTTGCTCGCGCATCGCGAAAATCCGAGCTACTCGCACGCAAAGTTGGCAAAATCCCTAAAAGTTGCCAAATCAACCGTTACAAATGTAATTAAAGTGTTTGGGGAACGTTTGTCGACAGCCAGGAAGTCTGGATCGGGGGGAAATCGAAAACCGGAAGCCGCTGAGACGACAAAGAGAGTTGCCGGTAGTTTCAAGCGAAACCCTAACCTCTCTCTCCGAGATGCCGCAAATAAGCTGGGTGTATCGTCTACAACCGTGCATCGAGCCAAAAAACGAGCCGGACTATCGACTTACAAGAAGGTAGTGACTCCAAATCGCGATGATAAACAAAATACGACGGCCAAAGCGCGATCCCGGAGGCTGTACACGACGATGCTGACGAAGTTTGACTGCGTGGTAATGGACGACGAAACCTACGTCAAAGCCGACTACAAGCAGCTTCCGGGACAGGAGTTTTATACGGCAAAAGGAAGGGGAAAGGTAGCAGATGTTTTCAAGCACATGAAACTGTCAAAGTTCGCAAAGAAATATCTGGTTTGGCAAGCCATCTGTACCTGTGGCTTGAAAAGCAGCATTTTCATAGCTTCCGGGACTGTCAACCAAGAAATTTACGTGAAAGAGTGTTTGAATAAACGTCTGCTGCCTTTCCTGAAGAAACACGGTTGTTCCGTACTGTTTTGGCCGGATTTGCCATTACGGTAAAAAGGCCATGGAGTGGTACGCCGCCAACAACGTGCAGGTGGTTCCCAAGGACAAGAACCCTCCCAACACGCCAGAGCTCCGCCCAATTGAGAAATACTGGGCTATTGTCAAGCGGAACACAAAGAAGACCAAAAAAACTGCTAAGGGCGAGCAGCAGTTCAAGGCAAACTGGCTTTCTGCGGCGAAGAAGGTGGACAAGGTGGCTGTACAAAATCTGATGGCAGGGGTCAAGCGTAAGGCCCGGCAATTCGGATTTGGAAAAGCGGAAGCCTAACTGAATATTTTTCCTGAATTTTATACTAATTGAACTTGAAAAAGAAATTTAATTTGATTTTTTAAATAAACGATTTACACGCGTTTTCCATTGACCAAATTTTGACCGTATCACCCTTTAATATGGTCGTCAGTTAGTATCTCATTAGTGAATACACTGGCAAACTTTTCGGAAAAAAGGTGGCATATATCCTGAACAGTGGCAGCAACTTCTCCAGGGATTGGGGGCTTTCTACGGCGCGTTCCGGGTTTCCATGATTGGGAGTTACAGAGGCATCATCACAATGACTAACATAGTCAGAATTGCTGAAAATTTGATCGGCATCAGGCAGTGAATAGTCAATATATTGATTGTACTTGCTTGTAGATGCTTGGGAGACTTCACCACCGATCTCGACCGCAGGGCCAGAACGACTCTGATGGCAGGAAATAGAACGACTTTGATGGCGGGAAACAGCTAGCGCGACTGGATCGAGCGGTTGCTGATGCTGATTTTCAAAATTATTTCAAACTACTACTCGACAGTTCTAAAATTTGAAACCGTCAAAAATGAAACTGCAACACGATTTAGTACGAACGGAGCAGGAGATTCTGATTCAAAAATTTTTGCTTGGAACAAGATGATTACAACAACGTAATCCAGTGTCAGGTAACAAGTTCGAGCCACGCGAAAAGCTACCGGACGATTCTGCTGTCAAAACATGCAGTCACTGAACAGAATGTCTTGGAAAAATATCCGGAGATGTGTTTGAAGACCTATGAGCAACTGAAGGTCAGACAGGTGAATACAGCTGAAGATCTTCAGAAGCATTGAAAAAATATCCTGATAAGATTTTGGAGACCTGTGAGCACTTTTGGTTTTTGCAGTAATTTCACCTGCTATCACGATAGAATATCTGAGGGACGTTATTTAAATTGCTGGACAGTTGAATATCTTCAGAATAAAACTTGATTATCCTGAAGTATTGAAAAAAATATCATGAGAAGTTA
The DNA here is from genome assembly GCF_037179485.1 of Ochlerotatus camptorhynchus. Lineage (NCBI taxonomy): Eukaryota > Metazoa > Arthropoda > Insecta > Diptera > Culicidae > Ochlerotatus > Ochlerotatus camptorhynchus. The sequence continues at coordinate 4,089,881 of NW_027040766.1, read as the reverse complement.
TTGGAGACCTATGAGCACCTTAAAAAACTTTGCAATAATTTCTGAGACACCTAGAGAATCTCTGATATTTGATCATCCTGAAGTATTGAGAAAATATCCTGAGATGTTTTTGAAAACCCATGAGCACCCGAAGGCCTTAGGAATAATTTTTGAGACACCTGGTATCATGGAGAATTTCTGAAAGACGTTATTTGAATGTTGGACAGTTAAAGATCTTCAGATTAATAGTTGATCATCCTGAAGTATTGAAAAAATATCCAAAGATTTTTTTGTACAGCTGATCTGATGGGGTCTGATCACCTGAAGAAGGTCTTTGGTACAATTTCTGAGTCCCGTGGCATCATAAGAGAATATCTAAGAGGCGTAATTTGAATTGTTGGATACCTTCAGAATAGTACCTATTATAAAAAAATATCTTGAAGATTTAATGATGATCTCGGATCACCTGATGGAGAATATCTGAGAAACGCGATTTGAATTATTGGACAGTTTCTTCACCTCGTTTTCCCCTAGCCGTCTGCCATCTGTCAGATTAGAAGCTCCGCAAATACATCCATAGACATTTGAAACAGAGTTCTGGAGTAACTTTTGAAATTTTAATGGTACTCACTCCCTGAGTTAAAGTCAAATTTACTTTAAACAGAATCAAGTGCACGGAGCCCATCCCCATCAACTCGAGCAACTCGATCGAACATGTGGTTGACCCGAGGTGAACTCTTGCCAGGATAGGGTTATGTCAACGAGGAATTGCCGGCGGCCACCAACCACCGGAAACCATTGACCTTATTATGGCAGGCTGCCCAATACTTGCACCTACACCGAATGCCACTACGGAGTCGCAAAGATTGTGCACCAACAGTTGGCGCTACAATGTGGTCTTTTGGAACCCCGATCCTTTACTGGAAAATAATCGTTCCAAGCTGTACTGGGATCGCAGCGTATTGACTGATCTCTTCATCCAGCAGAACCACCCAGACGTTATGGTGGTTTATGACAAAGTCGTCATCACTGGCATCGCCGTTCCACTGAACCGTAACCTGGAAACGGCTATAAAATCACCAAGTATTGACCATTGACCGTGCAGTTGAAGGCATTCTAGGTATTGTTGGAGGTCCCGAAGAAGCTGCTGGAAACCTTGAAGGTGTAAAGATGGAGTAGGAGTGACCCGTTATCCAGAAGTCGGTAATACTCAGCCCCTGCACCATCGTCCGAAACGTTCTGGCCCATGTCGATACGCCAACCAAATTAATGAAAGCTAAAGCTGAATTGTGTTCCATGAATTTCTCGGAAATCGTAATTTATCAACTAATGCCCGAATATAGGGATTCTTCCCATTCACGATGATACTGTTAATTTGCTTGGGTCATCAATTTACATTTTCGTGCCTGAAAAATTGTGCATCAAGTGTCTGTTTAGGAAACAGAAGGTTGGGATCTTGCATTAAAACTATTTAAAACAATGAGCAGTTTTGGTCGTCTGCATCACTCGAACAATAATCTAAGGCTTGTACCACATAAGGGAAATGGGAATAAAATATCCATAGCGGCCAACCTTGTATCTCAGTTGCTAGTTGATACGATGTCGACTATGTGAATATAAGCAAAAATCTGTTTAAGGAAAGCAATTCTAAATTCAAGCTGAACATTGCATTAGGTCCTAAGTAACATTGACAGAATCTCTTCGTCGATCTAGTACGTTTAAATTTGAACATATGCCAGCATGTTTTCGACATCATATCAACTAGCAACTGAGATATAAGGGGGAACATCTTGGCTTGGGTTCAGCCTAAATTTATAAAAAAGAAAAATAATTTTATTTTAGAAGGAAAACCACGCAAGAAAAGATATTTCTTGAAACAGCTGGCTTAGATCTAATTTTGGGTCTACTAAGCACAACCGAAGACATCTTATGAAATATACAAACCCTTCTTCCGAGGATGTAATCTTTGCTATCAAATTCGTTCGAAACATTTACCTTTGAGCGGCAGATGGCGCGATTGTACCTGTCTCATAGCGTTCGTATGATAAAATCGAAGAGTTGCCAGTCTTCTTGATTTGTTGTCTTCGGCACAACCCACCCTTCGCCTAATATATTTTTCGAGTTGATTTTTTTTTCACAAAATGGAATGTTTTCATGCAGATGACTTCAAAATTTATTTACCTTTCCGTACGTACCGTAAGATTTGATAAAGAGAAACAAATTGTTGAGATATTTGTTAAAAATCTAACACTACTTCTTGGACCCAAACTCGGCCTTCTTCTTCTTCCTCGCATTTCAAGTTTATTGCGTATCGCATATTAGCTTATTGCGTGCTCTCAACTTAGTGTTCTGGATGCACTTCCACAGTTATTAATTGAGAGCAGTGGCGTCGCCCTAACCTCAATCTACCTGTTCAACAACTTTCAAAACGTAAACAAACAAAACAATATTGGTTTCAATGGATACAAATCAGTGAAACTAGAAGATCCTATGCCTTTTGAAACTGATTTGAATGTAAGTGTTGGGGACAACTGGAAAACGGAGTACCCCTATCCACTCCGCCGCCGCTGGACTCGCGGGTGACTGTTTTATCCGTCATCCATCAGATGTCAACAAAGCGCATAAAGAGTGAATGAGATATGTTGTCATCATGTATGTAAATAGAAGTGTTTTTAGTTCGTCATCGTAACAACGTGTTTTATTTTCATTCCGAGTTTTTAATTAGTTTTAATTTGTATTCGCGTCCAATGTTCGCGTATCGCGAGTTCGGCCACCACGTACGGGCGCGGGATACAAAAGTGGCGACTTCGGGAGTGCAAAAGTTGTGAAAAGTGGTGAAAATATCCCATCACAACGTTACCCACAGTAAAACGAAGAAGAATGGATGACAACTCGTTCGACGGGAATCCGGGTCCGATTCAGCCGGGAAATGGACAGCAGATGCCTACCGGGAATGTGCGACCGATTCCGCAGCAGCAACAGTTCAGAAATCCGCCTCCAGCCGGACAAGTGGACCCGTACCTGCTATGGTTTCAGCAGCAGCAGCAGGGTTATGTCACGGACCTTTTTCGGCAGCAGCAGGCGGTGATAAGGCAGCAGCAGGAGGTTATGCAGCAACAACAGCAAGCGTTTATGGCCCAGCAGGAGCAGCTGATTCGCAGTATAATGACATCGATCCAGGTGCAGGTCCCAGCAAATCCGGAAGCTGTTTTAGATTCCTTGGCGAACAATATCAAGGAGTTCAGATACGATCCCGACAGCAATGTTACGTTCGCTGCGTGGTATAGTCGATATGAGGACTTGTTCGCGAAGGATGCCAACCGACTCGACGGAGGAGCAAAAGTGCGCTTGCTGATGCGAAAGCTGGGGATGTCGGAGCACGAAAGATATATCAGCTTTATTCTGCCAAAGGCACCGAAAGATTTTGACTTTGCGGTGACGGTAAAAAAGTTGACCAGCTTGTTCGGTGCTGCCGAATCTGTGATTAGCCGGAGGTATCGTTGCCTGCAAATCGTCAAGCAGCCACAGGAGGATTATGTGACGTATGCATGCCGCATTAACAAATCGTGCGTCGAGTTCGAGCTGTCCAAGCTATCGGAGGAGCAGTTCAAGTGTCTCGTATTCGTGTGTGGCTTGAAGTCGGACAAAGATGCAGATGTGCGGATGCGGCTGTTGTCGAAGATTGAGGAGCGGAATGATGTTACGCTGGAACAGCTGTCGGAAGAGTGTCAACGTTTGTTGAACTTGCGGCACGATACTGCGATGATTGAGGAGAACTCAATGTCTGTGAAAGCCTTGAAGACGAAGCAGTACCGTTTCAAGGGAACCTCGCCGTCGAAGTTCAACCAGTCCGGCAGTGAGAAGGGTAGTTGGAAAGCGAGCAGCGGGAAGACTAGTCCAGAAACAGCTTGTTGGCTATGCGGTGGCATGCATTACGCCAGGGAGTGCACGTACAAAAGCCATAAGTGCAGCGATTGCAGCCAGGTAGGCCATAAGGATGGCTACTGTCGGAGTGCAGCGAAGGTAAAATTCAGGCGACGGAAGCCCAACGTTGCAGCGGCCAAGGTAGTGACTGTGAATTCGTGCAGTGTGCAGGAGCGTCGAAAGTACGTGCCGGTTGGAATCAATGGATTACCGGTGCGTATGCAAATCGATACGGGGTCTGACATCACGATAATTTCGTCGGATACCTGGTGCAAGATTGGCAGCCCTTCAACGTCTGCGTCGACGATCATCGCAAAGACAGCCAGTGGTAGGCCATTGCAGATTGAAGGTGAGTTTTCTTGTTATCTTTCCATTGATCGGCGAGTGTTGCGTGGCTTGATTCGGGTCACCAAGGAACAGTTACACCTGTTCGGTTCTGACACGATCGATGCTTTCGGATTGTGGTCGGTTCCTTTCGATTCAATTTGCAACCAGATCAGCAGCTGCGCAAAGTATATCGCTACCTTCAAGAAGGATGGCCAGAAGTGTCGACGATCGAAGATCCTGAGATTCGACGGTTCCATGGGCATAGAGATTCGTTGTGTTCTGTTGGGAAATGCATCATGTTCGGTGAACGCTTGGTGATTCCTGAGAAGCATCGACTGCGGTGCATGCGGCAGTTACACCAGGGACATCCAGGGATACAACGCATGAAGTCCATAGCAAGGAGTTATGTGTACTGGCCATCGATTGACGATGAAATCGTTGGGTTCGTGAAGGCATGCAAGCACTGCGCATCCGTGGCAAAATCTCCACCGCATTCCCCACCGGTTCCGTGGCCAAAGCCTAGTGGTCCATGGAAGCGTGTCCACGTAGATTATGCCGGCCCCATTGACGGAGTCTACTACCTGCTAGCCATCGATGCCCATTCGAAGTGGCCTGAAGTGGTGCCTACGCAACGAATAACATCCACAGCAACGATCAGCATTCTACGGAACATCTTCGCCCGCCTAGGAATGCCCGAAACGCTCGTTAGTGACAATGGTACGCAGTTTACGAGCAGCGAGTTCCAGAAGTTCTGCAGTGACAGCGGAATTGATAACGTCACCACGGCACCTTTTCATCCTCAGTCAAACGGTCAGGCTGAAAGGTTCGTGGACACATTCAAGCGGGCGCTGAAGAAAATCCAGGAGGGGAAGAACTGTGTTGGTGAAGCGTTGGACATTTTCCTTCTAACCTACCGTACAACGCCAAATCGTCAGGTCGAAGATGGAAAATCACCGTCCGAAGCTATGTTTGGGCGTCGCATCAGAACCAGTTTGGATCTACTTCGCCCTCCGCCGGCGCGTCCGCCGATAGAGCCTAATCCAGACGATGAAGTAAGGAGAAGTTTTTCTGCACACGATTCGGTCTACGCAAAGGTGTACAGCAATAATAAATGGCGCTGGGCACCAGGAGTCGTTTGCGGCAAGATCGGCAAAGTGATGTACACGGTCTGGGTTGAGGATCGTAGAATGGTTCGAGCACACGTCAACCAGCTGCGCAGTCGTGGTGGTACTCCAGTTAGCAATCGTACGTCACAATCGTCGGCACCACCACTCGACGTTCTGTTAGATGCGTGGAGTATTCCTAGAACCACGTTGGTACCGGCAGCACCATCTCCACTACCAGGACCATCGACTTCGCCGGATCTTCCGAATCCTCAGGCCCCGAATGCTGAGTCTACACCGTTGCCACCTGTATCGTCCTTGTCCTCGTCGTTAGCTACGTCTTCGTCCTCATCATCATCGTCTACGTCTACATCAGCAGCATCTCCAGAGTTCGCTTCAGCAGATAGCGGACCAGCTACACCGGTACAACTTCCACGCCGGTCTTCTCGTATCCGAAGGCCGCCGCAGTGGTTTGACCCGTACCACCTCTATTAAAGAGGGGGGATGTTGGGGACAACTGGAAAACGGAGTACCCCTATCCACTCCGCCGCCGCTGGACTCGCGGGTGACTGTTTTATCCGTCATCCATCAGATGTCAACAAAGCGCATAAAGAGTGAATGAGATATGTTGTCATCATGTATGTAAATAGAAGTGTTTTTAGTTCGTCATCGTAACAACGTGTTTTATTTTCATTCCGAGTTTTTAATTAGTTTTAATTTGTATTCGCGTCCAATGTTCGCGTATCGCGAGTTCGGCCACCACGTACGGGCGCGGGATACAAAAGTAAGCATGACCCTAAATAACGTTTTCAAAGTTGTTGAACAGGTAAAAAGTGAGGTTACGCGACGCCACTGATTGAGAGTTTTCGATGCCTGTACCATTTTTGCATTAGTATAATTGTGTGGCAAGTCCAATCATGCTTCTATGCCCAGGGAAGTCGAGAAATTTTCCAGCCTGGTCTTGCTTTGTAGCTGCGCCTTTACCGACTGATCTAAGGGAGGCCCCCCAAACTCGGCCTACGGATTCTAAATTAGGCCTAATGCATTGAAACGCCAATCGGTGGGAATGCCTTTTTTTGTTTTTGAGAAAAATGGGTGTAAACATTCATTTTACGCGTTCTCATTTACTTCGTTCGGTAGCTTTTGAAGTAAAGTATCGTACCAAACGCATAATTGACTTGTTAACTCTGAAACAATGGATTTATTTGCAGCTCGATAGACTAAAAATGAGCGATTAGTCGAAGTAGTGCTCTACCCTATCTCTGAACACTACCAAAATTAACGTTTTGATTGATGCAAGTTGTTAGGTAGGGTAAATTATGGCTTCGGCACCCATTGACTGTTTTCGGCAACCGAAATTGAAACGTTAATTTCACTGTATTTTCCCATCAAAACTCTTCGCTGAATGTATTAAGCCGATTCCTAACCTTTTCAGCTTCAATCTGATTACATTTTTACGACTGTGCAATCCTGTTCTGCCATATTTTTCTTTAAATGAAATATACACACTACAAAATACGGCTGATTTCGAGTTGCCGATAATAGAACAGCTGGTTAACACGCAGTTCAAATGGAAAGGGTGCCGAAGAAAAAGAGACTGCCGACAATAGTCACACTCACATGAGAAGTTTGCAGCGTTGTAAAAACATGTTCAACCCGTTTTGATCAATTCTGTCGATTGGAATTGGTAGAACAGCAAGCAGCAGATAAATGTCAACAAACAAACCTGTCATGTGTGTGTGTGACGCTGAGAAATCGCTAATAGAAGTACGGACGCTGCTTAGATTGACGAGAATACGTAAATTCCCCTACATGCTTTGTTTTTCGGCTCGATAGCTCAACTGGTATGTTTATTAGAAAAATAGTAGATATTTTCAAAATTACCATTTGTAGGGCATCATACCATCATGCGCCCCGCGAATTGTAGTGGTAAAAGCATAACCATCAGGCGTAAACATTCGAAATTCTTCCACAGATAAAGCCTAAATTGCTTAGTTGGCATGAAATCAGTGTGCGAATTTTACCCCGTAGTATTTCGAAAACAGGTTTTTGGGGTCTTTTGTTTTATCCAGTTCGCTTATTTGTAAGGCTCAATCGCGTTAGCTTTACGGAGCCGATAATTCATTGTTCTTTGTTTGTAACAAAATTCACTTAATTCTATGTCTAGTAGGAGTTGGGCCGAATACTCGCGGCTTATCCGAGGTTAGAGGGGTACATTGTCGAAGGATAGAAAAAGGAGAGGAGTTTGGGGGTAGGGTTTCGTTGTCTCATCAGAGCGATGTCGCCAGTATGAACGGTAGTGTGGTTCTAGATTCGAGACTATCCGAGAAAATGAAGTAATGATCTGTGGGCATGTTGGAAATCATCCCCAATGCTAAGTTGATTGCCGTCAGCTCAGCAGCATAAACGGTACAAAGTTCCTGAAGTTTGCGGAAGGCGCTAAAGTTTTCATTGGAGACACCGAAGCCAGTGGATCCATTGAGACGTGACCCGTCTGTAAATTATCTTTTCACGCAATTAACGTGTTGGTACTTTTCAGTAAAAATACGCGGGATAATAATAGTTCGAAGTTGATCTGGAATCCCATGAGTTGCTTGTTTCATGTTCAGATCATATTCAATTGAGGAACTACAATTGGTGAAGTGAGCACGGTCTGGAGTGTAACAAGGAAGACACATATCTGACGATATGTAGTGGTGGTAGATTCGCATAAATCGAGATTGTGTGTTCAGCCCAAGAATTTCTTCAAAATTTGCAATTATAAGTGTGTTCGTAACTCCGCATTTGATTAGTATTCTCGGTTCTGAAGAGGTGTTACTCCTGCCAGAATCTCTAGAATCATGTTATGCGTTGAGTGCATACAGCCAAGAGCAATACGCAGACAAAGATATTGAATTCGTTCCATTTTTATTAGGTGACATTTTCTTGCCGAGAGAAAGCAGACAGAACCGTACTCTAGAACAGAGAGAATTGTTGTTTTATAAAGCGTTATAAGGTCTCCCGGATGAGCACCCCACCATGTGCCGCAAATTGAACGGAGAAAGTTGGTCCTCTGCTGACATTTTTGCTTCAAATACGTAATATGGGTATTCCAAGTGCACTTTGAATCAAACCAGACCCCAAGGTACTTGAAAGACAATGATTGAGTAATGTTTCTGCCCAAAAGATTAAGATGCATTTGGGCTGGGTACCGCTTTCGAGTAAACACTACCAGTTCAGTTTTCTGCGGCGAGAATTCGATCCCTAGATTCCTAGTCCAAGAAGACAAGTTATCTAAGGAACTTTGCAATGGTCCTTGCAAGTCCACGGCATGTGGACCTTTTACGGAAACCACACCGTCATCTGCAAGTTGTCTTAGCGTTCATTGTTCTGCCAAACAGTTGTCGATATCTTTGACATAAAAGTTATAAAGAAGAGGGCTGAGACATGAGCCTTGGGGCAGGCCCATGTAACTAATTCTGGAAGTTGTCAGTTTTCCAAGAGAAAAGTTCATTTGCTTTTCTTACAACAAATTGTACAAGAAATTATTTAAATTTCCAGAAAGTCCACATCTGTGCAGATTGTCTGACAGAATTCCAATGGAAACTGAATCAAAAGCCCCCTTTAATGTCCAAGAATACTGAAGCCAATTGCTCCTTGTGCGCAAAGGCCAGTTGAATATCAGTGGAAAGCAGCGCTAGACAATCGTTTGTTCCTTTGCTCTTGCGGAACCCAAACTGTGTATTTGATTGATAGCAAGTTATTTGCTTCGACTCACTGATCGAGTCTCCGAAGGATCATTTTCTCCAACAATTTCCTAATGCACGAAAGCATAGCAATCGGACGGTATGAGTTATGGTTAGACGCTGGTTTGTCAGGTTTTTTAATGGCTATTACTTTAACCTGTCTCCATTCAGGCGGTACAATGCTGTTTTCTAGTAAAGAATTGAATAAGTCTAGCAAGCGTCTTTTAGCGATATCTGGGAGATTTTTCAGAATATTGAACTCAATCATATCGCTTCCCGGTGAGGAGTTGTTCGATGAAAGAAGAGCCATAGAAAATTCCAGCATTGTGAATGGTCTATCCAGAAAGCCGCCGCTCGGAGGCGCTTCTCGAAGAGTGTTGGTCTTTTTAATGTTATCAATTTAAACAAAAAATGGCAATTTTCGTTAAGCATATCAATTGTGATATCTTACCAGTAGCCTAATACAACATTTTGATTGCAATTAAATATTGATTTAGTTTGTGGATTAAACGGAGATCTTCCTTAGCATGGGCATTTTACTCCAATCTCTCTTACGAATTTGTACCACTTGGTCAATGCTATAGCTATGGCATAAATCATAAGCAGCTTGGTTTGGGAGTCGTAAATAGTAGGAATTTCCAATTTTTGATGGAGTGGCCACCTTGTTTTCTGGTTGACCATACAAAGTAGTAGACTGTTCCCTTCAAACAATCACATTGTTTTAGTTGTGGCAGCATCATGCTGCTAAGTCAGCCACCCCTTGATAGAGACTTACACCGAGCGACAGCAAGAATCGACCGGCCGGCAGTTTACTTCACTTACGCCATATATGAGTTATTCACTATGGTAAGGTATTTATTTATACATATCCAACACACCACCGTAAAAGTTGCGATTCATAAGTACCCGCGTAAACCAGCATGGATGGGTGCGCGAATAGGACGGATAACAAAAAAAATAGAAACACGCGTTGTGCGTACGTGAATATCCGAAGAAAGGAGAATAAACATAACACTATCACTCTTGTATATAGGACTCACTAATGCACGCGCATTTTCAAAACGCCTTTGAACTTTCAACGGTTTAAAGATCGGAGCATGCACGGAAATGACTTGTTCAAAATTACAAAATGACCCTTTCTCTTTATGTGGCGGTCGAGCCGGGAGGAGTTGGAAGATGCGTCGTTGAGAAAATAGCTCTTTCTCCCGTTCAGCAGATCAGTGGCGTTGTGGTTTTGAAGAGTGGCAGCAAACTCTGTCGGTTGTTTTGATGGACAGCACAAGCAATTTTTGCGGGGGAAAGGGCGACCTAAAAATACGGCGAAACCGCCAATTAATTATAGCGCTTGCTTTGCATTGGAAGATCTTGGTTCGGTGAACTTTTGGTTGAGAGTTGCTAAATTTTTCGTCGAAAATGGTCAAACCATGGCGTGAATGATTTTCAGCCAGCAGCGTCTCTCGCATTTCATTCAATCGGAAGTTCCCTTCGATGAATTCGGCACCCACAACAACGCTTCTCCCCTCGTAAACTGTTTGGATAATGCACTACCGCGTGGAATGTTAAATTGAGCAAGTTTCTCCCACATAAACATGGTTTTATTACTTTGAGAGGTAACCCACACAAGCCAACACCGTTGCAACCGGATGATGCGTATGTGTTTGTAAACAATAAATACAAAGTTGACTTAATACCTCCTGCTGCACACGTGCTTCTACTGCATCAGTGTAAATTGCATTCTGCCTGAAGGGGAAGTATAGTTTCACCATAGCGTGAAAAAGTGTCGATCATGAATCAGTGACCCCTTCAAACGATCGTTCCCTCTGTCATGTGTAATCTTCCCTGCGTACACACAACAAATAGAACAAGTTAATGCAAGCATTTGATTACTTATTCTCTGCATCCTTCTCTTCCCCGGTATTGACTCTTTTGTCGTGTAAGTATTCAAGATCTGGTTGTTGGAATCTAAACGCGCATCATGGTGTGGGTGTTTATTACGCGAGAAAAGGATCTCGTCATGACGTCCGTGACTTATAACACTCTGATGCAGCGGTGTCGATTGCAACTCACTTTGAGAAATTCCATAGGCCAAATGACCTTAAATCTTCAAAATGGCTTTAAAACACCAAAAATGCTTGATTGCAGAATTAAATAATGGCATTAAAACGACTGCAAAGCAAGGTTGCAAAGACTCATTTCAGCTAAAACAATGTTTTTCTAAATTATGAAATAATTAGATGCCATGATCAAATTTTGAATTGGTAGGATACAAGAAGAGGTTGCAAAGAATGTGTTTGACATATTAAACCTGTTTATTTCACTTCATGAGAGTCACAATCAGCGATTTTTCACAAACTCACTCACTCACTCAGCGATCAGCAAATCGCTGATTGTGACTCATAGAAAGCAAAATTTACAGGTTTTATGTTTCCAACGCATACTTTGTAACCTCTTCTTGTAAGTTACAAGTAAAACATGCCATCATACCATCTTTTGGTTTTATTATTCCGAAAAACATTATTTTAGTTGAAATGAGTCTTTGCAACCTTGCTGCAAAGGAGTATTAGAACTTCTCAGAAAAGCATTTTAAAATAGTTGGTAAGGGGAAAACCGACTCCGCGCCATCTTTGATCGCCAAAATTTAAAAAATGGTCTTTAATCACGTATAAAGCCTCAAATGCAGAAATGGCTTTTAAAAACGTGGCTTTGATTGTAAACTTTCTATTGAATCTTTCGCTTTAAAGGTTCATATCGTACATAAGTGATACTAATTGAATAAGTCTAAAACACCAAACATTTATTTGGTTTGCCATCATAGACTACTTTTCTTCTCTTAGGTCACTTTTTAGTCACTATTTTTGCAACTATAAGTCACTATTTGGTGACTTAATTATTCAACATGGTCACTAAAATCACTATTTCTGACAGCAGTGATCGCTACCAGCCCTGACTCAAACAATCACTTATGAAATGTGTTTCCGATATAGCCATCACAAATTCAATGTGGTCTTCTTATTGCTTATGATGTTTACTGATTATATACTCATTTAAAGTCTTATATTTCTTGATCCAAATTGTTTGACTTTCACGCATGTATTCATCAAGCATTATCAAAGTAACCCCAAATCAAAATACTGATGTTCAGTTACAAGACTAAAAACAAATACAGTCGAGTCCCTCCCGATAAAGGTAACTAGGTGGCGGATAGAGCTGGGATGGCTGCAATACAAGTTATGGGCAGATACCCCATTCAAGAAAAAGATTTCGTGATCGCCAAAATTAACGGAATATTCATATGCAGTTGCTACGCACCCGATGGACGATGGAGCAGTTCCACGAGACGCTGGATGGACTTACCGAAGAGCTGATCGGATGAAGACCGGAAGTCATTGGAGGAGACTTCAATGCTTAGGCAGTGGGGTGGGGCAACAGATGTAACAACGCAAGAGGGCACATTCTGCTGGAAGCTCTGGCGAAGCTGGGAATTAGGCTGTTCAATAAAGACACCACCAGCACTTTTCGCAGAGATGACCGGGAATCCATTATCCACGTCATTTTATGCGGACTGCAGTCCGTCGCTGGTGGAAAACATGAATTGGAGATTGTGTGGAGGATATACCTATAGTGACCATCAGGCAATCCGATAGGGGCATCGGCCAACAGAATCCTGTGGCAGTACAGAGGACCAGAACTTGCGACCTGAAGTGGAAGACGAGTTGACGAGTTGGTTAGGAAGAGCATGTGATACGATCATGTCGAGGAAACTGGAGCTAAATAACAGACGGCTTCCAGCTTACTGCTGCAACAATTAGCATTAGGCAATTAGCACCCTCCGCACTAGTTGTTTCAGAGCCAGAAGACGTGCTCAGAGAGCAAGAACAGAAGTAGACAGAGGGAACGTAGAGGAATGTTCCAAGCACAACGAGAGATAAAGCAGAGCAAGTCAAACTGTCAACTGGAGCTGGGTCGAGACGCTGCTGCCAACGACGCACATCGTGTCGTGATGACGAAGATCAGATGTCAAGTCATGCCCACTGAAATGTGCTTGGAGAACCTGAAAGTCATCGTGGAAGGACTTTTCTCGAAGCACGATCCAACGACCTGGTCACCTACATCGTACGGAGACGGAGAGGGAGATAACGACGAAGTCACCAACGAGCAACTCGTAGCAGTGCCTGCTGGATACACTCGGAAAACTCTTGGAGAGGATCATCCTAAACAGGCTGACGAAGACGCTGTAAGCAAGGATTGGTGGAGAGGCAGTTCGGATTTCGAAAAGGAAGGGCAAATGTGGATGCAATTCGGACAGTTTCGACGTGATTTGAAACCTAATGCATGGAGCGAAGCTGCAGATAGCCCACAACAAAAGCGAGGTGGTATTGATCAGTAACTTTAAAGCGCTGCAGCGGTCAGAAATTACCGTTGGGATGCACGCAATAAACCTGGGAGTGATGGTCGATGACCGTTTGGCTTCAATAGCCACGTAGGATAGGCCTACGAGAAGGCTGCGAAGGCTATCAACGCGGTAGCCAGAATTATACCGAACATCTCGGGACCAAGCAGTGGCTAGAGACGGATCCTGGCTAGTGTATTTTCGTTGATACTGAGATATGGAGGTTCAGCCTTGGTTGCAGCGCTGAAAACCAAGCGGAATTTAAGGAAACCGAACAGTACATACCGGCTCAACAAACCATACGCAAACTTTTCGAGACGTTTGGTGTACCCTTTTTTGTAAGAATAGTTAACATTTATCAGTAATTCCATTAATAGTGGATAAATAATGGTTAAACTTGATTTCAACATCATTTTGATGGTTAAAATATTGATAAAGAAAATTTCCCAATTTTGTCAGCTTCCCGTTTTTGTCAGCCTAAAATTTCAGATGCGATACTTTCCAATAAACATATTACTAACGAATTGACTCTAGGATCCTCAGTACTTGTTAAATAAATTGAAAAACATGCATTGCTGTAAAAAAAATATTTAGAATGTACCGTGGACCCACGTTAATCTGAACGACATCTGCGTGCATCTTAATGGAGTTCATTTTTAATTTGAACCGCTAGTAACCCTACGACCATCAGTAAAGCGAGTCTGGTAGCCTTATTTGATGTTTTGTATTGATTTGAGTTCCGTTTCGCATCATTCCAATTTCTCTTTTCTCCATTCCATGTGCTAAATTACGTTTGATCAATTTTTAGTTAAAAGACTATCAATGTTACCCCGGTTTACGGTACCACAATTTTGATTACCATAATGTGGAATTTTTAAAAACATATGGTCAAGATATCGGAATTTCTGTTACCCATAGATTGACAAACGCTGTAACGTTTGTTTCATAGACTTTCATAGATCTACGGATTTGATACCAGTACCGAATTGGTTGCCAGCAATTGTTTTCAATGATAAACGTGAGCATTGATTGCCAGCTGATTTAGCTGAAATTTTGATTCTTTTTTTCTCATTCGAATAGCGAGGATGACACTTAATTCAAGCTGAACAGTGCATTAGGTTCTAAGAAACATTGACAGATTCTCTTTGTATCGTCACGGCTGTATTAAGACATTCCCAGCTAATTCAAACACACATTATCTAACATTGAAAATTTGACAATGTTAAAGTATAACTATAACGTATTTCGACGACAGGCTACCGGCCCCTGATCTTCAAGAGCTTGCGAAGGATATCAGTCGGCTGAAGAACAACAAAGCAACTGGTGTAGAGCAACTACCAAGTGAGCTATTAAAATACGGTGGTGATGCACTGGCTAGAGCGCTGCACTGGGTAATTGCCTAGATTTGGGAGGAGATATTACTGGAGGAGTGGATAGAAGGTGTCGTATGCCCAATCTACAAAAAGGACGACAAGTTGGCTTGCTGCAACTACCGCGCGATTACACTGCTTAGCGCCGCCTACAAAGTACTCTCCCAAATTCTATGCGGCCGCCTGTCACCATTTGCAAGAGAATTCTTGGGGCAATACCAAGCGGGATTCATGGGTGCCCGCGCTACCACGGACCAAATTTTCACGGATCAGTAGGTTCTACAGAAATGCCGCGAATACAACGTGCCCACACATCATTTGTTTATCGATTTCAAATTCACATGCGACACAATCGATCCAGATCAGGTATGGCAGATTATGCACGAGTACGGATTTCCGGATAAACTAAAGCGATTGATCAAGGCGACAATGGATCGAGTGATGTGCGTTGTTCGAGTATAGAGGACACTCTCGAGTCCCTTTGAATCTCCAAGGGGGCTACGACAAGGTGATGGAGCTTCGTGTCTGCTATTTAACATCGCGTTAGAAGGTGTGATCAGAAGAGCTGGGATAGACACGAGTGGCACGATCTTCAGGAGGTCCGTGCTTGCCAAGTTTTAAATAATGTTGCATACAAGTTCGATATAATGTATAGAAACGTCAAAGTGATCCGATGCTGTGGTGCGGGATTCGCGCTACTAATAATACGTTAAAAAGGTATTTAACATGGGCATATTTGTTCCCTTCGCATCGGATTAGTTATATTCCCAATCGTCGCGAGTACGCATTATGTTCACGGCTATCGACCGTCGTTAGAGTAGTCCTCAGAACATGCATATTGTTTTAAATGTGTTTATCACGCATGGCTTGAGTAAATTGGATCATTCGGGTGAGACCCTTTCTGTGTGTATATTTGATTTAAAATTGGAATTTACATTTAGGAGCTCGGCTAGCTTGGCGGCTGCCGCTTTTGCTTACTGAGTAGATCGTAGGTTTATTCCCAAGCTCCTCCAAAACAAAACAATTACTATGGTCGCTATTCGCTTAAGCGAATCCTGACCCATCTCCTACCAAACTATCCAACTCTGTAGCATCTATGGGGGCGTCGGTGAGTCGCTGACCTCCCGTTAAGTAGATGTTACATCAACAATATCCTTCTTTTTCCCGTAACGGAGAACATGGGCGTTGCCGGCAATGGTAATTGTCATGCTTTTTCTGTTCTGAACTTTGATTGGAGAACTCTTCACTCCCAAATAGTTTTCCTTAAGCAATCAGAATAAGAGCTTTAAAGTAGATACATGACAGTTGCCAGTATGCAATCTACGAATTACTCTGTTACAAACACAACGCAACGCAATGTCGGTCCTAATATTGGGCTCATACATCAATTCTGCCGTAATTAACTTTATGAAATATTAGAGATCTTCATTACAGTCCCATTAACTTCACAACAATTGTAGGAACTTTGAAGAAGTTCTGCGGAATGAAAGGTAATTCTGAGAATTTCAGTAAAGCTCCATAAACAAATTGCAGGAACATAAGGGAAGTTAACACACTGAAATTATGGGGAACTTACTGGAAGCTTTCTTTAAAGGTTCTTTAAACATTCTAAAATTTGCAGAAACTTTTATGAAGTTCCTAGAATTTCAGAGCACATCACAGGTGTTAAGCAAACTTGAGAAATATAGAAACCTTGAGGGTTAGTGTCGATAATTTAATGGAAGTTTCATGAACTTCAGAAAAATCATGAGAACTTAAGTGAAAATCATAAAACTATACTAATTATTTCATTCTAATTCCATGAAAATTTCGGAAGCACAAAAGTTCCAGAAATTTAGAAAAACTACGAAAACTTCACAGAAGGACAGTGGTATTCAGAAACATTTCGAGAACGTCATAAGAAAAATTTGGGAATAGTCCATTTCATATTCAACGGAAATTTCGATGAAGCTATCCTCCGAGTTCAATTTTCTTTTAGTTTTTATCGTAATTACCTTGAAATTCTCCACAATAAAACACCCTTTGGAAAGATTATCAGAATATTCATTGAATTCATTTCAGATTTCCTTTTGAATCTCATTCCTTCCCTTGGAATTCTACTCACATTGAAAGTCTCATAAGAATTCATTGGCATTTCTACTCACAATTTCCTTAGATTTCTTCTCATATTTTGTTTGGAAAACTCTCCTGAATTTATTTTCCGAATTCCTTTGAAGATGTCCTGGAGTTATTCTCAGATTTAACTGTAATCCTTCTTTTAGTATTTTCAAACAAATTCCAAGGACTTATGCTCCGAATTTGTTTTCTCCCACACACTTTATGAAATTATTCTCAGAATGCCCTTGGAATTTTCCTTTGAAGTTCACAGGAGTTGCGCTCCTCAGAAATTCCTAAGAGTTTTCAATAAAATTTATTTTTATTTTCAATTCAGGGTCACAATTTTTACAACTATCAGTCACTATTTAGTCACTTATTTCTTCAACATGGTCACTAAAATCACTATTTTTGATAGCCATCACACCAGCCCTGAAATTGGAGAAAAGGAGATTTTTAACGATGGGTCCAAAGTTTAGAACCATAGACCAACATTAGAGCCATTTCCCCTATATGTTAGCATCTCAAAACAATCAAAAACCTTCTGGAAAGTAAAGGGTTCTGGCCAATTTCTTCACCTTCACTTCTTAAGCCTTAAACTAGGCTTAACTATATGGGTAAGCTTGGGTTAAGATTTAAGCGAAGGTGAAGAAATCGGCCCTTAATGTTTACTTCAGGATTCCCTTGCTGTTGAAATTCTCCTAGGTTTCTCAAAGTATTGTCCCAAAAATTACTTTAGGATTCACATCAGACTGCCCCGGGATTGTTTCTCTCTAAATAATGCTATAAAGTCTCCTAGGAATTCAGTTGAAATTCAGCCAAGATTTTTTTAAGCTATCTTCAGAATAAGATTTCCTTGGAATTATTGATTGGAGTTCTCCTCATAATTGTCTTTAATTGATTGATTGGTTGTCATTTAAGACGTTTTTAAGCGTATGCTCGTTTCTGGAAAAGAACTAGAAAGTATCAAAAGGGATCCTCCTTGGCCTAGCATAACAGTTCGGTGGTTTTTGACAGATTTCCTGTAATTATTCACAGACATTCGGTGAAAAATTACAGGAAATCTGTGAAAAATCACCGAACTGTTTACCGAACGTTCAGCTGTTGAGATTTCGGTGAAATTTCACATACATATTTCGGTGAAATAATCTTAGTGTGTAACTATGAACATTTATAATTTGATCCTTAGGGACAATGTCAGGGCTGTAGCGATCATTAATTTTGTTATAGGATTAATTATCTGTGGATTCACATCCAAATTCCCTTAAAGAAAGATTTTTTTTTAATTCCGGGGAAGTTCGAGATTAGGGCGTAATTGCTTTTGTGAACAAACACTTCATTAGACGATTTCTCGTGAATTAAAGCTCAATCTCAAAACTAACAACACAAATAGGTAGATGAATGGTTCCTCTATCATTTGGTATGGTTTGTTCGCGAGATTTTTCTTTTATTCACGAGAAAACAACATGTTTGTTTACAAAAGCAATTACGCCCAAATCTCAAAGTTCTCCGGAATTTGCTTTAGATTTCTCTGAAATGCTCCTCTCAATGGGGCATTGAAGGGGGCCTCCGAATTCACTTCTCATTTTCCCAACAATTTTCTTATAACACTAATTATAATACTATAATAATACTAATTGTAATATTTCTAACGAATTCCTTTAGAATTCCCATCAGAATTCCTTGATAATTATCCCTAAGTTTCCTCTCTAATTCTCCATAAAACTTATTTTGCATTCCGTACACAATTCTTCAAAATGTCAGAATCCTAAAATGTTATACTAGCTTTGTGTTTTTTTTTAAGGTCTTGAAATTTTAAATTTTTCATTTTATGGAATCTCGAAAAGTTAAAGAATGTGAAAAACTAATCTAATTTATAAATCCAGAAAAATTTCTCATGCCATCTTTAAAAAAAATCTCAGTTCGAGATCTCAATATTATTCCGTTGATCTCATTGTATTTAAATTAAATTTTCAATATCAATATATCGCTTTATAACATTCGGTCCAAGGACCCACATAGCCCGGTAGCGTTCGACACAGTGCCTTTCGAAAAACTCCAAAATTCTGAGACTCCCAAGTCTTTTTTTTATACTAAATTATAGAACATGATTTTACAATTGGGTTGTTTAACTTCGAAAAATACACCGATTTTTACACATCATCTGATAGGGCTTCGCTTTCTGAGCACAACCATATTTTTATCGATCCTGTAGACATTCATCTCGATTTTTAAATCAAGATTTAAATTTTTGATCATTGACACTAAATCTATTCGTTGACAGCTCACTCCCATACAAAGTCCCACCAAGGGGCGCTAAAATGGTGATTTTTGCTAATGTAATCGTACTTATTTAAAATAGTTCCAGTGTACCAAAATTGATGAAATTTTGGATTTCAGTTGCATTTTTAATGCAGATAACGAATATCTATTTACCTCAATACCCCTAAACAATACGACGGCGCCGACTGGGATTGAACCCAGGCCTGCTGAGGTGAGAGGTCATCACGCCCACCACTACACCACCGGCGCTGCTGTCAGGTTTACTCGATCCTAATTAATCATATTGACGAGCAGTTTTGGGACGACGTTTCCTACCACTGATCTTCCTAAAACAGCTCGACAATAAGGTCAATTCTATACAGAGCTGGAAAAAGGGCCTATCTGCTTTGATCGACTCTCTTCATCGACTTTCTCTTTCGGTTAAAACTCAGCTGCAACAACATTCCCCGTTGTTTTTAACGATTTGGACGATAGATAAAAATCTCCTTTATCATGCTATGTGGCAAAAATAGCACGAACACTGCCGTGGTTACCAAAAAAAAAGTCGATGAAGATAATCGATCAAAGCATATAGGCCCTTTTCTCAGTTTTGTATAGAATTGTACAAAAGACACGTTTTTTTTCCTCTGTTCGGGACCTAACACTACTGCGACCAGTAAATTGATCTATTGTAGTATATCCCGTGTCCTTAGTTTAGTGCACGTCGTATTACTCCATCGCTATTGAGAAATGATGAAGTATTCGATTTTTTTACAGTTGCCACTCTTGCATTTATCGCAAGGATCCGACTCTAATTGAAAGGTCCCGCTATTTATACCCTTCGGAGTGTTGAAACACCCTCCAAAGGCGCGCCCCTTTGGCAATCAAAATTGGATTCCTTAGCAACAAAATTAAGGTATGACACCGATAATGACCATGCATCAGAACCCTAGTCTTAACCACTTCAAACTAGGGAACAACGAAGAGAAGATTAGGAATCACATAGATGAAGACAACTAACTCATTTTTTTCCTTCTTTCAAGATCATCCTCGGTAGACAAGGCCGAGTCTTGTCACTATCAACAAGGCATAAAAAGTAACAAGGACTAAGATGTGTTCCTTGGATTACTGAAAAATCCTGTTCCCCTAGTTTGAAGTAGTCAGGACTAGGAATCGGTGGTAGATCTTACATCCCGTAACGTACCACGAAAAGGTGATCTACCCACATTACGAGGCAAAGACACGTTAGAGAAAA
Source organism: Ochlerotatus camptorhynchus (assembly GCF_037179485.1). Taxonomy (NCBI): domain Eukaryota; kingdom Metazoa; phylum Arthropoda; class Insecta; order Diptera; family Culicidae; genus Ochlerotatus; species Ochlerotatus camptorhynchus. The sequence continues at coordinate 4,069,452 of NW_027040766.1, read as the reverse complement.
ATCGAATTGCCACCCGGTGGATCATATTGCCGGAATCTTACAATAAATCCCTTCGACGTTGATCATAATATCAACCCTGATTTACATCACCCATTTTTGGATGAGTTCGATTTTACCGAATCCAATGTCTGTGATCTTCTGTCTGTGAACTACAGATTTAATTTTTTGACTGCCAATAGGAAGTTAGTTCCAATCAAAAGTTTCAATTGTTGTTGGTAGCACTGCACGTGCTCCCAGACCAGACGACCATTAGTAGCAATTTAGTTTCCTCCTCGTCGTGGTTTGTGTTTATATTGCTGATGATAATTTAGTCCCAGACAAACAGACATAACACTTGGATGTTTTTCGTCGAACACGCATGTAACGTTATTTTTTTTTGTTAGCACCACCACCTGTGGCGCGAATAGTAAATTCCATTGTGTTTGACATTTACACACTACCGTCATCTGTTGAGCGTACTGTCGTGACTTATTGACATGTTGGTTAGACTACATGTAACTTTGTTTAACAATTATCGACTGGCCAGTTTTTAACAGTGAAAAGTATTCAACGTGTTATGTCTGCTTATCTGTGATTTAGCCTTCTAAATTGAAAAATGTGTGAACCAAATCGTTCAAATTGGTGTTTGCTATACAGTTGCTATTCGCATAACAGTCCCATGTCCTGTTGATTTCCTACCATCGTTTGCTGTTATGCGAATAGCGGCAGATATTGGTGGTTATATGCGGTTTACTGTCTTCGAAGATATTTTGTAGAATGAGTTATTAATTCATAAAAAAACGAGTAAGTTCCTTCAGTGTTAGTACATACCGCGATATTTACTAATATATAACTGAAGAAACCCTCGTGAATAGCCCCCATCATCAAGCGATAAGCGACAGTTTATGACTACCAATGTGTTAAGATGACGAAGACCGTCTGTTATGACGATGTCGCGCTCACGATGAAGTCACACACGAAAACGGCCATCCAAGGAGTAATTTCAAACGATCACTGCTTTCATGATCCAAACGTGATAAATTTAAATCGATGATGTAAGCGGCAACTTTCACACCGCTGTGGTGGTGGTGGTGGTGATCTCTGCTGAGGCTAACTTTCTGGAAATATGCTAATCACTGTTTGTCGTTTCATGAATTTTAACGAATTCTCTTTTCCCACCCCTCTTCCCCTCCTCTCAGACTGGACCGCAAGACGAAAGAAGCCGCTGACAACGAACGAAGCGCTCGTAGCCAGGAAGCTCGCGCCAACGAACTCTCCGGCAAGTACAACACAGTCCTGTCCGAACGCAAGAGGGCCCAGGACGAACTTAAGGAGCTGGAAAAGGAAGTTGCCCGCCTCAAGAAACAGCTGGAAACGCTCCGGAAGAATCTGGAGGAAGAAACGTTGGCTCGGGTGGACTTGGAAAATACCGTCCAAAGTTTACGCGAAGAGCTTACCTTCAAGGATCAGGTCCACCAACAGGAGCTGACCGAAACCAAGACCCGCCGACAGGTCGAAATCAGCGAAATCGATGGCATTCTCTCGGAGCAGTACGAAGCCAAGCTGCAGCAGACGCTACAGGAACTGCGCGATCAGTACGACGGACAAATGCGCGCCAATCGGGATGAGATTTCCGAGTTGTATGAAGTAAGAAAATGCATTTCGATCTATTTCTATCAGCGTGTTACTAATGAGTGACTTTCCCATTTTAGGCTCGCCTCCGCGATCTGGAGCTGCAGTTGAATGCCGAACGACAGCGTCACGCCGTAGAGAAGAGCAAACTGCAGGACGAAATCGAACGTCTGCGCAACCAGATTTCCCTTCAACTGCAGGAGTACCAAGATCTGATGGACATCAAAATCACCCTGGACATGGAAATTGCCGCCTACGACAAGCTGCTTTCCTCCGAGGAAGTCCGGCTAAACATCACCCCGGGCAGTCAATCGGCTATCTTCCAGACCTCGTCCACTAGCTCCAGTGCCGGACGATCGGGGGCGATGCGACGTACTCCGCAGCGGACAGCTGCCAAGCGCAAGCGTACCGTCCTGGAGGAGTCGGACGAGCGTAGCGTGTCGGACTACTCGGTCACTTCGTCCGCCAAGGGAGACATCGAGATCTCCGAAGTCGATCCGGAGGGCAAGTTCGTCAAACTGCACAACAAATCTGCTAAGGTATTTAATTTGTTTGACGAAAATCAATAAGCGATGTTACGATTCAATCATTTCAGGAAGTACAAGTCGGAGGCTGGACCCTGGTCCGCAAGGTGGGCACCAACGAAACCGTGTTCAAGTTCCACCGAACGCTGAAGATCGATGGCGGTGCCTTCGTGACGGTGTGGTCTTCGGACCTCGGCCAGAATCACGAACCCCCGAGCACGATCGTCATGAAGGGCCAGAAGTGGTTCGCCGGCGATAACATGACCACTCAGCTGGTGAACGGAGACGGAGAGGTAGGAGATCGCGCATTGTTGTTTTAAATTAATCCGGCGTTGGTTGATTGTGTATTGTTTCATTGTTTCGTCCGTTTAGGAAGTAGCCGCGTCGGAACGTGTCAAGCGTATTATGTCCACTGCCGCATCACGCCACCGCGAGTACCTCGGTTCTTACGGCGCAGAAGAGCTGTATCACCAACAGGTATGAATTGCACTCAAATTTCACATTAGTTTAAGTTCTTTGTAAGTTTGATAAAAATCTCAAAATTGTGTTACTTGACCAAGAAATGCACCTTATATCGGTGAATCCTGTTTTTCGAGGATAATACCGGTGGAACTTACCAGCATTAGAATGCTCTCATTAGGTGGCTCTAGTGAGCAAATTGATTTCTTGTTCATTGTCTTAACTTGATGTCCCCACTAGATCGGATTTTACTGCCTTCTGCTATGAGATGTTCAATTTGCCAGGACCTGTTGAGTTGAAGGCAGTTGTATTCAGGTTGTGCTAGGGTGCTATTCATTTTATTACACTACATTTTATGATTGCACGGAAGGTTGATTTTTTCAACAAACTCGTGCAGGTACATAAAGCTTTTTGAATGGTGGGCAGACTGCCAAATAGACTGAAATGGCATATTTTGTTCGACAATTTTGTTCAATTGAGGCTAGAATTGATTCGTAATGTGCAAAGTTATACCTACGATTTTGTGTATCTGAGTTGGGGACGAACTAAATAGGATGAGAATCAAATTTTGTTTTAGACATTGCTTACGAGAACTTGAGAATTTGTCTGGAAACATTTTTAGAATTTGATGAGAGAATTGAACACCTATTCAATATGAAAAAAGACAGTAAGAGAATCACTAACACACATTTACCATTCGCTTTTCTTTTTTTCTTACAGGGGGAACCTAAAGGCGAAGAGAAGTGCCGTATCATGTGAAGCTAAAAGAAAAGAACCTAGCAGCATGAGCCGTGAAATTCGCCTATAGCAGTTTAGTTTTCCGTATAAAAGTCGGAAAATCGTTACACACTCTACTTACAATAGGAACTACAACAGTAGACACCAAGAAATACTTTTTTTCTTATCCGTGTTAGTGCGATAATACCCTCCATCCTATGGCGGACGAACAATAGTACAGTAAAACAAAATATAAACCCATTTCTACCATTTATTACATGCCTACAAACAAACAGACACCTTTAATTGAAACACTTATGTTCGTGTTGGAAAAACAAGTTGACACGAATATCTACTTAATACGAATGTTGTCCTTGGTAATAAGAAAAAAAAATAAACGAGAACAGAAAATTTGCACAACTAATACCTTACTGTTAGTACTAAAACACTTATGAGGAACGATTCAAAAACAGCAACAAAACACCGCATTGAAACGTTAGAATTTGGACATTGAAAGCACTTAAAATAAAGATCTATATCATTCATATAAAACCAATACAAGAAAAAAAAGATGAGTAAGAAACTAAATGCCATAATTGTAAGGAGAAAGTAGACAAAACCGCCGTTTGATTTTCCTTTAAGTTTTACAATTTTATTTTCGTCGAATATTTCGATCATCATCCATCAAGACAGAATAACGTAACCAACGTATTGCACTGAAAGTAACATCGGTGGCTATTTATGCTAACTTTTAAGGAATGTCCTATCATTTGTCATTGTTTTGTTCATTTTATGTAACGTAACGTAATCAAAACTCGTAAGAAATGTCCACTTTTTTTTTGTTCTTCGAATCGGTGTCCTTGGTCAAGCTGGTAAGCCACGTTGGAGAAACGTTTCAGGAACGTTGAACATAAACAGAATGCTGCATTTTTTGACTTTCCTGTTTTTTTTTCCTAACAATTGTAAAGAAGAGAGTTAAAAGAAAATATATATTTTTAAATGCTAAGGAGTATAAACCGTTCAATCGTATAATAGCTTCCGATAAAATATATGTCCTACAAAAGTTGTTGCGACGTAGGTAACCCAAAAGAAGAACAATCGTTTAGTTTGTAGTCATCAAAGCCACCATCATGAATCGAGCATAAATGATAATTTTCCATTTCGGTTGAGAGGTTTTTTTTTTTTGAATCGGATAAATTAACACTTACAATTAAATTTATATCTGTTGCCTGATATTTTTTGTACTGTCATAAACATGAATCATTCAATCATTAAGAAGAGAATTTTAAAATAAACACTCAGAAAAACAGCAGCGTTCAGAGATTTAGTCGATCCGAAACGACCATTAAATTGTTAACGTTTGAAATCCCAGGAAACTCGTTGAATTTTGTTTAACGTGATTTAACTGAATGCAGCAATGACCCGATTTTGTCAGCCCCCTCTTTGAAAATATTTTCTAGTACTCTATGAAACCTATGCGCTTTTTCTGTGATCTTATTGCATCAAAGTATAGCTTAACCATCAATCTTGAAGATGAATGAGAAAGATTTAGGTGAAATTATCGAATGATAGAAGTCTGATGCGTGGAGGGGCCGACAAAATAAGTAGTCTTTGTTAATGAATTCACTGAGATAAACTGCCCATAAAAGCATAATTGTTCCATCTTTGCTTGATTTCCTATTCATATGGGACAGTTATGCTTTTACGGGCATTAAAATCCTCATGCAAAACGAGATATTCCTTAGTACCGTGTGGAGCCCGTTAACCGCTCATTTTGTCAAAGTTTGTTCAAAAATTCACTCGTGTAAAATGCCTGCTGAACGTATTTAATCATCGGTACTATTATTTCACTGCTTATTGTCGAAAAAATACTTTTGTTGACATTAAAATACTGAGGCTTAGAATTTCATAGGCACGACTTATGAAAGATTTTCGTCTAACATAAGGTAGCTCTTCTACGTCATTAGCCATTCGATTTTCCCAAGCGTTGACAGACGCAAGACTCGTAATCTCAACGTCCGTGGTTCGGTTCCAGTCTGTTCAGTTTTATTATTTTTCATAAGGCAAATCTTTGAAATTCACGATTTCTTGTTGCTAAAACTTATAAGTGGTTCTTATGGAATTCTTACGTTCTTCTGCCTCAGTGTATAAGCGGTGAATGGAGACCCAACAACGATCAAGCGGTTTCTTCTCCGCTCACTCCACAAATACACTGGAGTCGCTTTTTACGCGGTTTTTTTTTACACGGTTTTTTTTACGCGGATTTCGGAATTTACGCGGTTTTTTTTTTCGCGGATTCCGGAATTTACGCGGTTTTTTTTTACGCGGATTTTGGTTTTTTTTTACGCGGATTTCAGAATTTACGCCGTATATCGCTTTTTACGCGGTTTTTTCTTACACGGTCTTTTTTTTACTCGGTTTTTTTTTACGCGGATTTCGAAATTTACGCGGTTTTTTTTTACGCGGATTCCGGAATTTACGCGGTTTTTTTTTACGCGGGACGTATCACCCGCGTAAAAAGCGACTCCAGTGTAAACTTAAAATAGACATTACTACCAATATTCCATAAGAAAGGCGAGTGTTTAATCAACATCTAATAGGGGAAATGACTATAATGTTGGCCTATGAACCTCAGATTGGGCCCATCGCTAAACATCTGCTATTTATCAATTTTATCTAGATGAACGCGTCATTGGGACGGTACTAAAGGATATTTTTGGTCGCTATTGAAAATTTAGTCGATTACTGAATTTATGTATGGGCTCAAATTAGAGACAGTAATATATACAATAATATACAAACCATATAATTCGTTAAATGGCCAGAAAAGATCGACGATTCATAAAATAAATAGGGGAATTTACGTATTCTCGGCAACCTAAGCAGCGACCTTCTTTCTATAACCTTTTTCTCTATGGAACGCACACATATGCAGTATTGGTTTGTTTACAATATTTTGCTGCCAGCTGCTCTAACAATTTCAGTCGAAAGAATTGTCAAAAACTGTTTTGAAACGCTTTTACAAAGCTCCAATCTTCTCTAGTGAGAGCGAGTATTGTCGGCAACCATTTTTTCTTCGGCAACCGTTCCATTTGAACTGCATGTAAATCTGCTGTTCTATTATCGGCAACTCGAAATCAGCTACAATTTGTAGTGCGTGTGTTTCATTTCAAGAAAACCCTGCTAGATTGCTTTTTCTCAGTGGTAAAAATATAGTCAAATTGAAGCTGAAAGCATAAAGAATCGTTTGCATGCATTCAGCGAAGTGTTTTCGTAAGAAAATCCAGTGAAAATAGTGTTTCAATTTGGGTTGCCGAAAATAGTCTGTCATGCCGAAGCCGTCATTTCCCCTATTTCCGCTACACTTAATTGTATCAGCATTGTTTTAGGTGTTTTATATTTTATCCACAATCTTTTGAAAATGACCTGCAAGCTAGTGCAAAAATATGCTCAATATATTTATGAAAAGTAATTTTACTAACGATGTGAACTTGATTGTCACGTCCCTCGGACGGTACGCACCTACCTTAACAACACCTTGTCTTCATCGACCGTTGGCATCAATGAGCTGGATTACCGAGGTGAAGCAATCACTCACACAACCACTGTACGATACACGCAAGTACACACAAGTAGTGACGTCACTACTTGCGTTTACGTTGATTTTTTGGTTTACTAATACAACCCTATTTCACGATCTGCGCCACCTCTCTCTGTACCTCATTGCGTTGGCATGACTGGCGGTAGGGTCGATGAAAGGCAATTTGACAGGGAGAGAGAACAAGAAAACTGCTGATTCATGCAAAGGCCACGGTATCGTAGTAAGGCAATAATTTAATCTAGTGCATTTAGATGTTTTTTGAGCTTAGTCAGTTACAATTATAAGCAGTTACGATTAAAAGTGGTTAGTTGTGAAGTGATGGATTATTAGTTGCATACGATTCATAAATTCCTATTATTATTTATCCTACAGTTGGTTTATTGATTATTCTAGAATTGGTTACCCTAGAATTTATTACCCTACAATTGGTTATCCTACAAGTTGTTTATTCTATAATTTAGTAATACTAGTTTGAACAAAGGTAAGAATTGAATCCTAAACTAACTAAACGAATTAGTAAAAAGCTTATCCTAAAATGTATACCTATTCATGCAGCTTAACCTAAATTGGGAGATCTGGCTCAGTGGAATCGTGGTAAAGGAGGTTAGGAGGCACTAAACGTAAGCAAATTTATATACCCGTATTCTAAAAACTAATTAATTCTTTATTAAAGGAAATTTTAACCAACCTAAAATTCCTGTGGTGGTTCATTGTTTCGGAAATCTCCCTCCAGTTGGCTCGGCCAACATTGATTTTTCTCTAAAGCGAGCGTTGAGTATTTGAGTACCGTGGGCCACCGTTGATCTGTACGACATTACGTGCATATTAAAGGGGTTAATTTTTAATTTGAACTTTCTAGTAACCCTACGACCATTTTAAAAACGAGTTTTTGGTAGCCTTAATGAGTCACACGCTTACTCGAAAGTACACATTTAATGAGTACCATTACCATTCAAAATTCTTGTTTTCTCCATATATTTTCGGGAGGAGGACTATATTAGAACGTTTTTACTTATGGTTTGAGAACATTAATGGTTATGGTTATGATAGTCAGTAAGGTCCATTAATGGTTTTGTATTATAGCTCAACTTTACGTGGAATATATCGTGAATTGGTAATCAGTAATTTACAGGCAACCAATTCGCGATATATTCCACATAAAGTTGATCGATGTTACAAAACTATTCATGGACCTTACTGACTACCATAACCATTAGACCTGTTCATTTTAAACGAAATGTTCGGAATGTAACGGGTCAACCGTGATTACTGTTCGTCATGTTAATTTGAACTGTTGTGCAAATTTTCAGCAAAATCGGTGTTGATTTAGAGGTGCTTCTAGTTAATTTTATGTTTTCAAGGTAATTTACGGCTTATAATATTTGTATCTCGAGACTGAAACAACGAAAGCTGCTGTAACAACTTTCATAGCAAAGCTTAATGTGTTATCTACCAACTTTGTGGTCAAAGGTTGACTATTCGAAGTGATTTTATTGAATTTTCACTTAGTTTCATGCTCGAAGATATCTTAAAATGTGAAGAATTTTAAAGTATTTGTTCTACGAATTTTCCACCCATATGATATAAAAATGTGTAGTGTACGGCATAATGTTCCTCATATTGTTCTAGAAGTTTCGTTCCAACATAGTTTTCGTGTATATTTCATAGATTGAGAGATAAAAATCAGAAAAGAGGCCGTTTAGCTAAAATTCACAAGACAACAGAACCAATAAAAGTCAATTAGATTGACAGAACATAGTTGCATTGCTTTTCAATGACGACCGATGACTGTTTCATTGATATATGATTTTTTCATAAATATGAATCCTCAGTAGACGTGTTTTTTTTTATCAAAGGCAAGTGTCACTCGAACCATAACAGCAATTTATATTGGTTTGTTTTTTTTTTCCGTCGATCTTGTTTTCCGTGCTGAGCACCAATGCTACCGGCGTGCCAGGAAGGCAGCTCCCACACCTGGACCCTACCTATCGACCCATCAACTCATGAACCGGGGACCAACGGCTTTACTTCCCATCCGAAGGAAGGCGTGATCAGAGATGTTATGCCTCTGAACATCCCGGCGGCGCCGACTGGGATTGAACCCAGGCCTGCTGGGGTGAGAGGTAATCACGCTTACCACTACACAACAGCAATTTATAAAATAACGAACATTTTGAATGGCTCGAGTGACACTTGCCTTTGATAAAAAAAAAACACGTCTACTGAGGATTCATATTTATGAAAAAAACATATATCAATGAAACAGCCATCGGTCGTCATTGAAAAGCAATGCAACTATGTTCTGTCAATCTAATTGACTTTTATTGGTTCTGTTGTCTTGTGAATTTTAGCTAAACGGCCTCTTTTCTGATTTTTATTTCTCAGTCTATGAAATATACACGAAAACTATGTTTGAACGAAACTTCTAGAACAATATGAGGAACATTATGCCGTAGACTACACATTTTATATCATATGGGTGGAAAATTTGTAGAACAAATACTTTAAAATTCTTCACTTTTTAAGATATCTTCGAGCATGAAACTAAGTCAAACTTCAATAAAATCACTTCGAATAGTCAACCTTTGGTTACAAAGTTGATACATGACACATTAAACTTTGCTATGAAAGTTGTTACAGCAGCTTTCGTTGTTTCAGTCTCGAGATACAAATATTATAAGCCGTAAATTACCTTGAAAACATAAAATTAACTAGAAGCACCTCTAAATCAACACCGATTTTGCTGAAAATTTGCACAAAAGTTCAAATTAACATGACGAACAGTAATCACGGTTGACCCGTTACATTCCGAACATTTCGTTTAAAATGAACAGGTCTAATAACCATAACCATTAATGTTCTCAAACCATAAGTTAAAAGGTTCTAATATAGTCCTCCTCCCGAAAATATATGGAGAAAACAAGAATTTTGAATGATAATGGTTCTTAACAACTCATTATTTGTAAGGTCCGCTTCCAAAAAACCATAATACATAAGGTTAAAACTTTATCATTAAACGTTCTTGTAAAGTTCCCTAACCATTTCAGTTGAAGTTTAGCAGGGATTATAAACAATTTTTAACCATTTTTGGTAAGGTCAATTTATGGTTCGCGTTTATGCGGGAAGGTCCACGAAAGGTATTGCAATAAAATATAAAATATAATCGAAGAAATTATAATAAACACGCAGTGAGCATTCAATTGTCATGGGATACGTTTGGTAATGATCAGTAATGAGAATTTTCACTATGTTTTGTTAAGATAATTTGACAAAATCACTGATAAAATGATTTACTACAGCCGCTATTATTTTTTCTCGCTAGAAGTCATTTTAAGTTGATGTAAAAGTCCTCAGTTGCCAAGTTAAAAGAAAGGGAATCTTTCGAAAACCGTGATGCGAGTTCTACTCAAGAGCCACATGTGAAAAGGGCATACAAGCTTTTTGTAAACAAACCTTTGTAGGCCCTTTTCTCGCCAACCGAGGGTCCCCCACGAAAACTAATAACATCATCGGGAAGAGGAAAGCTTCCCTTATTCGGTGATGTTGATGGTTTGCGTTGGTGTCATATGGGTAGTGATAAAAGGGCATAAGAAGGTTTGTTTACAAAAAGTTTGTATGCCCTTTTCACATGTTGTTCTTGAACTGTTTTTTTCTCTTGGCGTGACTCATTATACACCGACTCTACATACGCCCTCCAGTTAGTGTCAAAAAGCACAGTGAAGGAAACATGTATTCATACAAACTGGCCGCCATTACCGAGCATGGAAAACTGGATACACTCAAAAGATTTTCAAATATAGATTAAAAGTTACGCTAAATCGCAACTCTCCTGACCGACGCATGGCCGAGGGAAACGACACATCTAAATCTCAATTTAAGACGCTCAACAAATTTCTCATCTGGAATCAATCTTCGAAAAATCTTCTTTCATTTCTCGCATCCACTTTTTTTTTTCCTCTGTTCGGGACCAAACACTACTGCGACCAGTAATTTGATCTATTGTAGTATATCCCGTGTCCTTTGTTTAGTGCATGTCGTATTACCAACAATCAATACGAAACTAACGATTTTAAATTGGCTCACCACTTTAGTAGCCTATTGGTCCCAAGCAAACGATTAACGAACCCTATTGTAGTTGAAATTCTATTACTACACTATGTTTGTTTTGATTCGCTATGAAAGTTTGACAGATAACATCAGGGGTGTTTAACTATGTCAATTCGGCTAAGAACTATCAGCAAGCTGCATGATTATGAAATACTTGGACTACACTGGTTATTTGCCAGAGGCCAATGAAGCATAACTACCAGCAATTCGTTGTGCTGGTGGGCGCGAAGTTGAACTAGGGGGTGCAATCATAGAGGTAACTCTAAGACCACTGGGTCCGAAGAAAATCATTATTATTTTTGGCTCACTCAGTACCAGAACAACTGTCCCAAGCAGTCCCAAGCTATTTCACTCACCCCTGCATGTTCTGCATGAATCCACACACCCCTGATGTTATCCGTCAAACTTTCATAGCGAATCAAAACAAACATGGTGTAGTAATAGAATTTCAACTAGAATAGGGTACGTTAATCGTTTGCTTGGGACCAATAGGCTACTAAAGTGGTGAGCCAATTTAAAATCGTTAGTTTCGTATTGATTGTTGGTATATCCAGCGGGACAAAGCTCTTCACCAGAACGAAGCTCCGGAGAGAATCCAGATGTTCTTTTTCCTATCATTTTAGTAAACACTGTCGAATTCCAATCCGTTAGTCGGACTTAGTTTAATCATAGAGGTAACTCTAAGACTCGCTCTAAGACCACTGGGTCCCGAAGAAAATCATTATTTTTGGCTCACTCAGTACCAGTCTTGTAAGCGGTCACGGTAGTCGACACATTTTCTGTGATAATTGACTGCCTTTGCCTCCGACACTTGCAAAGCAATCTATCATAGTACAGTACCAAACTAAAATGTCGTATGACAGGCTCTGTCATACGACACTGTCGCCGAAGACCGTCACGAATGTATGTATTTTAGTTTTTCTCATAATACCCACACGAATTGCCGGCGAAAAAGTGACGTCATTTGACATTGAGCGACTTGAAGACTGATCGTTCGCCCTTTGTCCGGGATGCGGACGAAGGGCGACTCGCCCCGCTAGAGTAATTTCATCCGCCGGGCGACCAAATGGCGGTCCGGGATCCGGACGAAAGGCGACTCGCCCCGCTAGAGCAATTTCATCCGCCGGGCTACCAAATGGCGGATGGAACTTAGCATTTTTTTATGATTTTTTTCGCGTCGGCTGATTGTGTGGTCAGCCATGTTTACATTTCGGTCGTGTCAGGAGGTTATTTGTTTTAATCCGGGCCGCGAAATTGGCCTCCGATGGCCATCTTCCTGAGTGGTTGGTCTCCCGGCGGGACGAATCAACAGGTGTATTTATTCTCAAGGTAAGTAAACTGTTTTTTAATGAAAAACAAAACAATGTTGATAATTTTTGCATATATTTTTTTCAGCCGGCTGCTGGAGAGTGTAGTAGCAGAGTAGTGTCGTGACCATCAGACCGAGGTTTCTAGCCTTGGCCACGGCTACACGAACTGCTGCTGTATCTGATGCTTCTAAATCTGTGGTGGTCCGTCACCTCCAAAATTAATCCACGACATTCTGGTTAGTAAAACGAAATGTTTGTTGTTTTTAGGAATGATTTACATTCCCACAAGTGGTATGCACACATCCAGCTGGATTCCAGCACCCCTGAGGAAGAGTTAGAAAAGTAAACTGAACGTTGGAATTACTTCTATTAAGTAGTCTGTCGGAACACATCCGGCTGAATTACAGCACCCCTGAGAATGCGTAGGACGTGTAAATTAAATTTTAGTTTTCGGGAGTGATTAATTTTGAAATTAGATCTCAGAAGTGGTCTGTCCAAACACATCCGGCTGAAGTCTAGCACCCCCGATTTCGTTGGAAGTGTGTACTGAACTGTTTGTTATTTTTGGGAGTGATTCACCTTGAAATTACTTCCCATAAGTGGTCTTCCGGTAAACATCCGGCTGCATTCCAGCACCCCTTAGGATGAGTTGAAGATGTAACTGAACTGTTTTTGGGAGTGATTCATTATGAAATTACTTCCCATGAATGATCTTCCGGTGCACATCCGGCTGAATTCCAGCACCTCGGAGGATGCGTAGGACGTGTAAATTGAAATATCTTTAGTTTTTGGGAGTGGTTCACGTTGGAATTTTATCTCAGAAATGGTCTGCCGAAACACATCCTGCTAAATTCCAGCACCCCTGAGGATGCGTTGGAAGTGTGATTGTAACTGTTTGTTGTTTTTAGGAGTGATTACCTTTGGAATTGGTGCTCATTAAGGGTTTGCCGGAACACATCCGGCTGAATTACAGCACCCCTGAGAATGTGTTGGGTGTGTAAATTTAATTTTAGTTTTCGAGAGTGTTTATATTGAAATTAGTTTTCAGAAGTGGTCTGCCCAAACACATCCGGTTGAATTCTAGCACCCTCCCGGATGCGTTGGAAATGTAAACTGAACTGTTAGTTGTTTTTGGGAGTGATTCACACTGAATTTACTTCCCATAAGTGGGCTTCCGGTACACATCCGGCTGCACTCCAGCAACCCTGAGGATGAGTTGGAAGTGTGAACTGAACTGTTTTAAGTTTTTGGAAGTGATTTACTTTAAGATTACTTCCCAAGTGTGAACTAAACTGTTATTTTGGGAGAGAATCCGAAGCTGAACCCCAAAAGGAAATTTGTTGCCGGATCCCGAAAGTTTTGGATAAATTAATGTTAGTTTTTAGTTAAAGTTTAGCTAAATAAAAATAATAATATTAAATTAACTTGACTTTAACTTGAATTTAATTTTTCTTATGTTAAATTTGGGTAAAATATATAATCAAGTTGAGTTTAAATAAAGTTAGAGCTAAGTTAATGTAAAGTTAAAAATATGTTAAAGTTAAGCTACAGTAAATTTAAAGTTAAGTTAAAGATAAATGAAAGTTAAATTCAAGTAAAGTAAAAGCGAGAGTAAAAGTCAAGTTAAATTTAAGATAAAGTAAAAGTTAAATTTATATTAAAGTCAAAGTTAAATTTATGTTACAGTAAAGTTAAGTTAAATAGTTAAGTAATGTTTAAGTTTGGTAAAAGCTAAAATCAAGTTGAGTTTGAATAAAGTTAAAGATAAGTTAATTAGTAAAAGTTCTGTTAAAGATTGGTGAATGATAAACTCAAGTAGAGTTTAAATTAATTTAAGTTAAGCTCTAATTAAGTTAAATTTTAGTTAAAGTTAAGTTAAAGTTAGGTTGACGTTAAGTTAAAAGTAAGTTAAAATTGAGTGAAAGTTATGTTAAAGTTTAGGAAAAGTTAAGTTATGTTAATTACCTTGGGAACTTCCTGGAAGTTTCGTAGAAAGTTCTTGGAACTTATTGGAAGTTCTTATGAAAGGAAATCCAATGCCGGATTGGGAATCCTAAGCCGGATTCCAATAGGGAATCCGATGCCAGATCCCGAAAGTTTAGGATAAAGTCAGGTTAGTGATTAGCTAAATTTAAGTTAAAGGAAAGTTAAATTTAAGTTTAAGTAAAATTATGTTAAAGTTTGGTAGTAGATAATCAAGTTCATATTAAATAATGTTCTAGTTAAGTAAAAGTTAAGTGATAAAGTAAAGTTAAAGTGACGATAAAGTGAAGTTAAAGTTAAGTTAAAGGTTAATTAAAGTTAAGTCAAAGTGAAGTTAAAGTTAAATGAGATTTATGTTAAATTAATTAGGTAAGGTTTAGCTAAATTAATGTTAACATTAAGTTAATGCTAAGTTAGTTTAATGTTAAACTAATTAGATATGTGTTAGGTAAATTTATGATAAAGTCAATTCAAAGTTAAGATTATTAAGGAGTTGAAGTTTAACGCGTAAAAAATCCAATAAAAATACAATGATTTTCATTGTCATTGTAACCATGATATCTATTGTCAAAAGCTTGGAAAATCACAACGAATTTCATGGTTCAAAACAATGAAAATCATGGTATTTGATAAATTTACAGTAAAAAAGGGGGGTTGATTTTTCTAGAACAAATTTGATCTCATCAAATTAGGGTGATTTGTTGTGAGATCTTTATATTTATGGACTTTTGAAATTATTTTTCACTCTTTCTGAAAAAAAGTTAAGTTAAGTTTAAGTTAAAGTTAATTTAAAGTTAAGTTTAAGTTAAGTTAAGTTTACATTAATTTTAAGTTAAATTTAAGTTAAGTTAAAGATAAAGTTAGGATCAAATTTTGACAAATTTAAGTTAAAGTTTAGTGAAGATTTAGTTTAAGTTAAGTCAAAACGAATTCAAAGTTACGAATGAGTTGCAGTTCAAAAAATATAATAAAGTTTAGTTAAAGCTAAGCTCAAGTTAAGTTAATATTAAATCAAATTTAAGTTAGACATTAGTTAAAGTTTAGTGAAGGTTAAGTTAAAGTTTAGTAAAAGTTAAAGTAAAGATATGTTAATAGATACTTAAGCTTAAGTTAAGTATGTGTTGAAGTTAAGTTAGATATGTTGAAGCTAAAGTTGAGATTAATTTAAAGTTTGGTTAAAGTTAAGATAGTTATGTTAAACTTAAATTAAAGCTTTGTTTAAATTGTTATAGAATTAGTTGACACTTAAGTTAGAGTTATGTTAAATTGTAGTACATGTTATAAATAAGTGAAGTTGAAGTTATTATAAGGGAACTTGAGGGATCCTTTTAGAGCACATAAGGAATACTTCAGTTCTTGGAAGTTATTGAAATCTCTTAGAACATCTTGAATTTTATTTAACTTTTTAGAAGTTCATGGAGCTTCTTTAAACTTCATTACATCTCACTTGGATGTTCTTGTTAAGTTAAGATTAGGTGTAAATTTCGTTAAATTTAAGTTACTGTTACGTTGAAATTAAAGTTAATTTAATTTAACAAGTTAATGTTTAATTGAAGTTAAGTTGAAATTCGGTTACATAAAATCAAGCTGACTTACAATTAAGTCAAAGTTAAGTTAAAAATTAGTGAAGGTTAAGATTAAATTAAGTTAAAATTAAGTAAACGCTAAGTTAAAAATATGTTAAAGATAAGTTATAGTAATGTTGAAGTTATGTTAAAGATATTAATGTTAATGTTCAGTGGCAGTTAAATTAAAGTAAATGTTTATTTAAGGTGTATTTAGTTAAAGTTTAATTGAAGATAAGCTGAAGTTTAACTAAAGATATTTTGATGTTATATTAAAATTTCATTAGTTATGGTAAAGTCAAGTTGAAGTTATGTGAAAGTTATTTTCAGGCAACTTCAGAGAAACTTCATTCTTTGAACATCTTGGAAGTTCTGTTCAATTAAAATAAATAAATATAACTAACGTTTAGTAAATGTTAAATGAAAACTAAAATAAACTTAAATCAAGTAAACAGTTAAAACTTGTTAGAAGTTATGTTTATACTACGTAATATTCAAATCGAAGCTAGGCTGGACTTAAAGATAAGAAGTTCCCAGCCGTCCAAGAGCAACATAGGAGTTCCTAGGAACTAACTTAACTTAAACAGAACGATAACTTAGTTTTTACATATCTTTAGCTCAACTTTAACAACTTTAACTTATCTTCAATTAAACTTGAACTGAAAATTAATGTAAATTCAACTTGGCTTAAATTTAATTTTATTATAGCTCTTATTTAATCTTAACATATCATTAGCTAAACTTTAAATAAACCAATAACTAATAATACCTTAAATTTACTTTTTCTTTAACTTAACTTCAACTAAAACGCAACTTCAACTTAAAATTATCATTACTTGTAATTAGCTCTATCATACCTTTCACTTCATTTTAACTAAACTTTAAATTAGTTTTATCGTAACGTTCACTAAATTTTAACTTAATTATAACTTAACTTTATTTTATATAACCAAACTTTAATTAGCTTCACTTTACTCTAACCACAGGCAAGCAGTCATAACACATTAATTATTTAACTTTACTTTAACTTCAATATAACATTCACTTAACTTTAACTAAACATTTACTTAACTTTAACTTTGACTTAATTTTAACGTAGTAAGAACTTCCATGTGAAGTGTCAAGAAATTTCTAGAAGTTTCAAAACTTCCAAGAACTTTCAAAAGTTCGAAGAGCATTCAAAAAATTTCAAAGGCTTTCAATTTTCAATAACTGGAGTTTCCCTGAAGTTCTCTGCAAATTTCCCTGAAATTCCCTGGAAATAACTTTTCCATGACTTAAGCTAAACTTAATAGTTTAACATAAATTTATCTTAACTTAAATTTTAATTAACGTTAACATAACTTGAACAGAAGTTCTCTTGAAAAAACTTCAGCTAAACTTTTACTATACTTTAACTTAACTTTAATTAAACAATATCTTGTTAAATTAACATAATTTTAAGTTAAAATTAACTTCCACTTATTTTTTACTGAAGTTTAACATAATTTAGCTTAATTTTATCATAACTTTAACTTGAATTTAACATATCATTCACTTTAATTAAACTTTAACTTAACCTTAACCAACCTTCACTAAATTTTAGCTTAACTGAACTTGATTTTATCTTTCATAAAACATAAACTTATGTTTTACTAAAATACATGATGTAACATGAACATAACTACAACTTAGCTTTAACTAAACATTAACTCAAATTTACCTTAGCTTAAACTTAACTTAAATCTATGTTTCGAAACCGAAAAAAAAAATTATCAAATTTAAAAATTTATAAATTTTAAAAATTAAACAACTTAGTAGGATTTCTAGTGAAAGTTTCAAGGAAAGTTCTTAAATAGTTCCAAAGGAAGTTTTAGGAATATAATAAATAGTTACCGAGGGAGTCTATGTTACAACCCAATTCATCACTTTCAACATTGATAATGTTTGGAATGAATCATATTCATAAATTTAATGCTTTTTGAATCTCAAATTCAACTTCACTGTCATTTTGCAATTTTTACTTACTTAACTACACAATTTTACTTACTTTCGTGAGTAAAATGTTGTATGGAAAAAACAGAAAGTTAGTAAACTAGACTCAGTCTGTGAGTTAGTTTTTATGCCTGTGTATTCTCGGTATTGCCAGATAAATTTTGTAATTTTTTCTCTACATAAATATTAATTAAATTTTATGTATTCCATATACCACATCAATGTCACCGAGCTTATCTTCAAGTCACCGGACAGCGTTAGTTTAGGTTGCACCATCTCGATGGTGGACCTAACGAATCTGGATCATTAACTCTGTCCAACAAGGTACAAATAGGACAAATAAGGTTTTTATATCATTACTTATCCTTGATTTCATTTTATTCATCCTGTACAGAACAGTACTCTACTGTCAAATTGACGAATGGAACTCCTCCAACTGATGTCGCAGTCGTCCAACTTCATCCAGAGTTCCAGAGTCCACTAGTCTCCCGATCATAGGCGCCTGAAATCGATTTTTAATGGCATCGGATATCGATTATCTCTAGACGACAACCTGATTCAAAAAATCCCCATATTGATTGATATTTGACAGTAATTCCCACTTTTTCTGAAACTTGAAGCCACCTCTACTTGGATCTTGGAATTCAAAATGACGTCGGATACCTATTTCCAATCTATAGACGTCACCCGATCCCAAAAATACCCATTTTATAGATAATTGACAGTATTCCCAATTTTTCTTAAACCAGAAGTCGCCATCTTTGATTTAAAAATCTCATCGAATATTGATTAGCGGCCTCTAGTCATTACCCCGATTCTTAAAATACCCATATTTATGGATATTTGACAGTATTTCCCACTTTTTATGAAACAGGATTCCTACACCTTGGATTTCAAAATAGTGTCGGATATCGATCTGTACACGCCACCCCGATTCCAAAAATACCCATATCGATGGGTATGTGACAATGTATCCCACTTTTTCTGAAACAGGAAGAGGCCATATTTGAATTAAAAATGGCGTCGGATATCGATTTCCAGTTGATTGTAGATTGTAGTAGAGTTGAAAACTTGATCATGTAAACACTGCGCATCATTGTCTGGTAGTTCGTTAAAAAATGCTACAACAATCGTCAAGCTCGCTGTAACGTCACCTAGTGCCTCGTCATCCACGAATTGGCGCCTATGTCAGTAGTCTAATAACTCTTAGCGCGCTGATGGCATGGTTCCAATGCCGCATAGAGAGTTGCTACAATGATATTAGGTTAGCTAAGGTCAGTTAACTGACTGGTGGGGAACGGGAGCTTTAGCAATGACTATTATGTATGCATTTCTATAACGTTATCTAACAACAATGGTGTGTACTGTTTACAAAATCATGTTTGTAATTCTAATGTGTTGTATCGTTGAGAGCATTTGAAAAAAAGTTAGATTCTGAAGTGGTTCTAGGAACTAGATTTGAGTTCCATTGAACCAGTCGTTGAATTCTCATGTAATTTAATGTGTCGCATGATGGGTTTGACCCCAATCAGATGTTGGCTTCTTCCCCCGGGATACCCGGAATATGTCCGGATGTGGCCAAAGTGGTTCTTGGAACTAGATTTGAGTTCCATTGAACCAGAAATTGAATTCTCATGTATTTTGATGTGTCGCATGATGGGTTTGACCCTAATCAGATGTTGGCCTCTTCCCTCGGGACACCCGGAATATGTCCGGATGTGGCCAAAGTGGTTCTTGGAACTAAATTTGAGTTCCATTGAACTAGTCTTTGAATTCTCATGTAATTTGATGTGTCGCATGATGGGTTTGACCCTAATCAGATGTTGGCTTCTTCCCCCGGGATACCCGGAATATGTCCGGATGTGGCCAAAGTGGTTCTTGGAACTAGATTTGAGTTTCATTGAACCAGAAATTGAATTCTCATGTATTTTGATGTGTCGCATGATGGGTTTGACCCTAATCAGATGTTGGCCTCTTCCCCCGGGACACCCGGAATATGTCCGGATGTGGCCAAAGTGGTTCTTGGAACTAAATTTGAGTTCCATTGAACTAACCTTTGAATTCTCATGTAATTTGATGTGTCGCATGGTGGGTTTGACCCTAATCAGATGCTGGCTGCATCCCCCGGGACACCCGGAATGTGTCCCGATGTGGCCAAAGTGGTTCTTGGAACTAGATTTGAGTTCCATTGATCTAGTAATTAAATTCTCATGTATTTTGATTTGTCGCATGATGCGGTTGACTTAGCTTGTAAGATATTATTGTTAGGTTAAGATCTATTTAATAAAAAAAAAACATATATGTTAGTTATAAGAATAAGATAAATAAAGTTTATTGAGGAAGTCATGTTCATGCTTCAACTGTTTTTATTTTTATTAATTTAAAACCCATTGAAAAAGAAAATGGTGCTGAACAACCGTGAGCGCGCCGGGGGCGACCATATTTGCAACATTTGGGCGCCTGAGGCGAAAACGATACCTGTCAAAAAACTGATCGTTTCGGCCATTTTGTCCGCCCCCAGGCGCCCCGGCGCGCTCACGGTTGTTTACCACCATTTTCTTTTTCAATGGGTTTTAAATTAATAAAAATAAAAACAGTTGAAGCATGAACATGACTTCATCAATAATCTTTATTTATCTTATTATTATAACTAACATATATGTTTTTTTTTAAATAGAACTTAACCTAACAATAATATCTTACATGCTAAGTCAACCGCATCATGTGACAAATCAAATTACATGAGAATTTAATTACTAGTTCAATGGAACTCAAATCTAGTTCCAAGAACCACTTTGGCCACATCGAGACACATTCCGGGTGTCCCGGGGAAGAAGCCAACATCTGATTAGGGTCAAACCGATCATGCGACACATCAAAATACATGAGAATTCAATTTCTGGTCCAATGGAACTCAAATCTAGTTCCTAGAACCACTTTGGCCACATCCGGACACATTACGGGTGTCCCGGGGGAAGAGGCCAACATCTGATTAGGGTCAAACCCATCATGCGACACATCAAATTACATGAGAATTCAATTTCTGGTTCAATGAAACTCAAATTTAGTTCCTAGAACCGCTTTGGCCACATCCGGACATTGTCCGGGTGTCCCGTGGGAAGAGGCCAACATCTGATTAGGATCAAACCAATCATGCGACACATCAAAATACATGAGAATTCAATTTCTGGTTCAATGGAACTCAAATCTAGTTCCTAGAACCACTTTGGCCACATCCGGACACATTACGGGTGTCCCGGGGGAAGAGGCCAACATCTGATTAGGGTCAAACCCATCATGCGACACATCAAATTACATGAGAATTCAATTTTTGGTTCAATGGAACTCAAATTTAGTTCCAAGAACCACTTTGGCCAAATCCGGACACATTCCGGGTGTCCCGGTGGAAGAACCCATCAAGGTCAAATCCATCATTTTCGGGTGTTTTCAATTGTATCAAGAACTTATTGTTTTCGGATGTTTTCAAATGTGCAAAACATTAGAATCTAACTTTTTCAAATGCTTTCAACCATACAACACATTAGAATTACAAACATGATTTTGTAAATAGTACACACCATTGTTGTTAGATAACGTTATAGAAATGCATACATAATAGCCATAGCTAAAGCTCCCGTTCCCCACCAGTCAGTTAACTGACCTTAGCTAACCCAATATCATTGTAGCAACTCTCTATGCGGCATTGGAACCATGCCATCAGCGCGCTAAGAGTTATTAGACTACTGACATAGGCGCCAATTCGTGGATGACGAGGCACTAGGTGACGTTACAGCGAGCTTGACGATTGTTGTAGCATTTTTTAACGAACTACCAGACAATGCTGCGTAGTGTTTACATGATCAAGTTTCCAACTCTACTACAATCTACAATCTACAATCAACTGGAAATCGATATAAAGTGAAAAATAATTCCAAAAGTCCATAAATATGGGTATTTTTGGACTTTGGGTCACAAATAGAGGCCAAAAATCAAAATCAAAGATGGCAGCTTCTGTTTTAAGAATAAGTGGAAAATACTGTCGAACTCTCATCAATATGGATATTTTTGGAAATCGGGGCGACGTTTTGAGGCCGTAAATCGATATCCGACTCCATTTTTAAATAAAAATGGCGGCTTCCGGTTTCAGAAAAAGTATAAAATACTGTCCCATCCCCATCACTATGGATATTTTTGTCACCCCGAATGGAAGGCGCAAATTGATATCCAACACCATTTGGAAATCCAATATGGTTATTTCTGGTTTCAGAAAATTTGGGAACACCCATCAGAATTATTATTTTTGGAATCGGGATGAATACTAAAGGCCATCAATCGATATCCGACGTCATTTTTAAATCAAAGATGTTGGCTTCCAATTGAACAAAAAGTGGAAATACTGTCAAATATCCATCAATATAGGTAATTTTTGAATAGGGGTGATGTCTACAGACCAGAAATCCAAGATGGTTACCATCGGGTTCAGAAAAGTGCCATATTCCCTATAATATGGGTATTTTTGCAACGTGGGTAACACGTAGACGTTGAAAAGCGATGTCAGGCGCCTATGATCCGGGAGACTAGTGAACTCTGGAACTCTGGATGAAGTTGAACGACTGCGACATCAGTTGGAGCTCCATTCGTCAATTGATAGTAGAGTACTATTCTGCACAGGATGAATAAAATGAAATCGAGGATAAGTAATGTTATAAAAAATTTGTTTGTCCTATTTATACCTTGTTGGACTGAGTTAATAATCCAAATTCGTTAGGTCCACCGTCGAGATGGTGCAACCTAAACTAACGCTGTCCGGTGACTTGAAGATAAGCTCGGTGACATTGATGTGGTATATGGAATACATAAAATTTAATTAATATTTATGTAGAGAAAAAATTACAAAATTTATCTGGCAATACCGAGAGTACACAGGCGTAAAAACTAACTCACAGACTGAGTGAAGTTTTCTCACTTTCCATACTTTCCATATTTTTTCCATACAACATTTTACTAACGAAAGTAAGTTAAATGATGTACTTAAGTAACTAAAAATTGAGAAATTGCAGTAAAGTTGAATTTGAGATTCAAAAAAACATTAAATTTAGGAATATGATTCATTCCAAACATTATCAATGTTGAAAGTGATGAATCGGGGGATGCATTGGGTTGTAACATAGACTCCCTCGGTAACTATTTATTATATTCATAAAACTTCCTTTGGAACCACTTAAGAACTTTCCTTGAAACTTTCACTAGAAGTCCTACTAAGTTGTTGGATTTTTTAAATTTATAAATTTTTAAATTTAATAAATTTGGATTTTGATTTCTTGAATTTAATTAGTTTTATTTTCGTAAATTCCATTTTTTATGTTTTTATTTCGTTTTTTCGGTTTCGAAACATAGATTTCCGGGAAACTTCAGCTCTTGGATGTTTTTGTAACTTCTTAGAAGTTCTAGTTAAGATAGAATTAAGTCAAAGTTAAATCAAAATTGAGAATTAAAAATATGATTAGTTCAAGTTAAGTAATAGTTAAAAATAAGTTAAGTTAATTAGTAATATGTTAGTAAAACAAAAGTTTTTTTTTATTAAAGATAAAATCAAGTTCAGTTAAGCTAAAATTTAGTGAAGTAGTTAAGGTTAAGTTAAAGTTTAGTTAAAGTGAATGATATGTTAAATTTAAGGTTCAACAAACCATCATTGTTTTTTCAATAATCATTAAAAAAAAATCAAAAGCAGTTGTTTCGTTAAAATTCAAAATTTTGCCAACGAAAATGTCATCATTGCATTCTACTGGCCTACCCGAACACATTGATGACATTTTCATTGGCAGAATTTTGAATTTGAACGAAAAAACTGCTTTTTTGAAAACTCAATGAAGGTTTGTTGAATCTTAAGTTAAAGTTATGATAAAATTAAGCTAAATTAAAATATAATAAGTTGAAGTTAATTTAAACTTAAAGTTATGTTAATTTAATACGATAATGTTTAATTAAAGTTAAGTTAAAGTATAGTAAAAGTTTAGTTGAAGTTATTTCAAGAGAGCTTCTGTTAAAGTTATGTTAACGTTAATTAAAATTTAAGTTAAGATAAAGTTATGTAAAACTATTAAGTTTAGCTTGAGTCATGGTAAAGTTATTTCCAGGGAATTTCAGGGAAATTTCAAGAGAACTTCAGGGAAACTCCAGTTCTTGAAACTTCTTGAAAGATGTTGGAAGCTTTTGAAATTTTTTGAATGTTCTTCGAACTTTTTGGAAGTTCTTGGAACTTCTAGAAATTTCTTGGCACTTCACATGGAAGTTCTTACTACGTTAAAATTAAGTCAAAGTTGAAGTTAAGTGAATGTTTAGTTGAAGTTAAAGTAAAGTTGAGGTTATAAGTTTTCAGAACTTCGGGGAAATTCGTAAAACTTCAGAATAACTTTCAGTGCTTCAGAAATATTTGTTGATCTTCAGAGTAATTTTCAGTATTTTACGGAAGTTCATAGATGTGCACAGAAAATTACAGAACTACAGGAAAGTTTGCAGATGTTCAGAGATATTTTCAGTGATTCAGAGCAATTATTAGTTCTTTAAAGAAATTTGTGGGACTTCAGGGATGTTCGTAGATGGTCAGAGCAAATTTCAGAACTTCTGGGAAGGTCGTAGATTTTCAGAATAATGTTTAGTGCTTCAGGGAAGTTCGTTTAGAAACTGGTAGTACTTCAGCGAATTTCAAATAATTTCAAGAAAGTTCATATATCTTTAGATAAATCAACCCATATTAGCTAGGGACATCCCACTCTGTATTTCTATCGATATACTTATTATATTTATAAATACTTAAGAAATACTTTAGTAATAGGTATCTAGGTATGTTTGCTCGGTTGCTAGACGCGTCAGTTGTGTTGAATAAAAACAAATCAGATGGAAGTCAGTGAGGTCGGTTCTATCAAATTTTCCGAAGATCTATAGAATTGATTGAATTCTGCAGAAATACATATCCGTAGGAAAAGTTCTCAGAAGCTAATACTTTTTTTTATGGATTTGTTTTGTTTGCTTAGTGTGCTTTTTCTTTAATTGGATTTTTTTTAAACGATGTAATGTATTACTTATTAGTGCCCTTTCTACCACCGCTCATCATTAATGATATTTATGGTGAACTACTGAACATCAATAACTGGTAAAAGTTGATAGAATATTACATTTATCAACATGATTTGTTTTCGAATTCTGTGTACATCGTACAACGTAATATTAAGAACGGAATGACTAATGTGCAGCAGCTTTGATGTAATATTCAACATTTTTTTTCTGTATTCGTCAGATGTGGTATGTGTCTCCAGTGGGATGCCTTGCCCACTTATCATTCATCTACTAACTAGACGTGAAAAAGAACTGGCATCACTGATAAGTTCGAAATGTGGTGGCTTACTCAATGCTTCAGTGGCGCCACCATGACAAGTGCAAGTACATTCCCAACTAAAACATTATTTGCGATGATGAATGTGATTGTGAGCGTTATGTCTGTGCTTCAACTGAACTTGAACATAATTTTAGCAAAACTTTAACTTAAATTTTACCAAATTTAACATAAATTTAATTTATTTTTGCAAAACTTTAACTTTAAGATAACTTTAACTTTCCTATAACATAACTTTAACTTAAGTTTAACATAACTTTAACTTTAAAATTAATTTAACTTACCTTTAACATAACTTTAACTTTAAAATAACTAAACTTCACTTTAACTTTAAAATAACCTTAACTTAACTTTAACTTTAAAATACCTTAAATTTATCTTTAACTTAAAAATAACTTTAACTTAACTTTGACTTTACTTGAATATAATTTGAGCAAAACTTTAACTTAAACTTTACCAAATTTAACATAAATTTAATTTATTTTTAGCATAACTTTAACTTTAAGATAACTTTAACTTACCTATAACATAACTTTAACTTAAATTTTACCAAATTTAACATAAATTTAATTTATTTTTAGCATAACTTTAACTTTAAGATAACTTTAACTTACCTATAACATAACTTTAACTTGTGTTTAACATAACTTTAACTTAAGTTTAACATTATTATAACTTTAAAATTACTTTAACTTAACTTTAACTTACCTTTAACATAATTTTAACTTAACTTTAACTTACCTTTTACTTAACTTGAACTTTAAAATAACTTAAACTTAACTTTAACTTTAAAATAACTTACTTAACTTAAACATTAACATAATTTTATCGTAACTTTAACTTAACTTGAACATAATTTTAGCAAAACCTTAACTAAAATGTAACCAAATTTAACATAAATTTAATTTATTTTTAGCATTGCTTTAACTTTAAGATAACTTTAACTTAGTTTTATCTTTAACATAACATTAACTTAACATTAACATAACATTAACTTAACATTAACATAACTTTAACTAACATTCAATTCAACTTTAACGAACCTTCCACTCAACTTTAACTTATATTATTTTAAGATAACTTTAAATTTAACTTAACTGTATCTTAACTTTAACACACCTTTAACTTAACCGAGAACTTATTTTAATTATAACATAACTTAACTAAATTTTAACATAACTTCATCTTACCTTTAATATAACTATAACATAACTTTATCTTTAACATAACTTTAGCTTAACTTTAAACTTACTAAAAGTTAACTTTAACATAAATTTAACAAACCTTTAACTTAACGTTAACATAAGTTAAACTTAATTATAACTTAACCTTAACATAACTTTAACTTAACTTGAACTTTATTTTAACATACTCTTATCTTAATTTTAGCTTTCGCTTAATTTCAGCTTAATTTTAACATAACTTTTACTGTAACATAACTTTAACTTTAACATAACTTAAATATTGAATTAATAATAACTTAAAATTATCAAAATATTAACTTAACTTTAACTTTATAATAACTTTAATTTAAAAATAATTTATACTTAAGTTTCAATAAACTTTAACTTTACATAATTGAACTAAACATAAACTTAAATTTTTCTTAACTTTAACTCAATTTTAACTTAACTTGAACGTAACTTTAATTATTAATATTAATATGATTTAGAGATGAACTAGCCAACGGCTAAAAATCTCTCTAATAGAGTAAAAAAAAAATACATCCTAAGTAGGGGCACGCAATAACCTTTAATTCCAACGCAGGCAACGGCTGTAATTAAATTAATTCCATTAAATACTGCATTAATTACATTAATTACACAATGTAACGTTAACTAATTTTTAACTATATTAATTACAGCTGAAATTTCGTTATTAAAGTACATGAATTACATTTTCAATACTTTTAATTACATTAATTACGGATAGATAATTTTAATTACCGTCAGTACTACTTATTTTAAGTACTTTTGATTGCATTTTAACATCAACGCACCGGTTCTTTGTATTCGAAAACATCTTAACTTTATCTTAACTTTAACATAACTTTAACATAAATTTAACTTTACTTTAACTTAACTTAAACTTTAACAAAACCTTAACGTAATTTTAACTTAAATTTAACATAACTTTATCCTTACATTAACTGAACTTTAACTTAACTTAAGCGTTAACTTTAACTTTAACATAACGTTATCTTAACTTAAACATAACTTTAACTTAACTTTAATTTTAACTTAACTTTAACTTAACTAAAACTTAACTTAAACTTAACTTTAACATAACTTTATCTTAACTTTAACTTAACTTTAACTTAACTTTAACCAAGGTTGCAAAGACTCATTTCAGCTAAAACAATGTTTTTCTAAATTATGAAATAATTAGATGCCATGATCAAATTTTGAATTGGTAGGATACAAGAAGAGGTTGCAAAGAATGTGTTTGACATATTAAACCTGTTTATTTCACTTCATGAGAGTCACAATCAGCGATTTTTCACAAACTCACTCACTCACTCACTCACTCAGCGATCAGCAAATCGCTGATTGTGACTCATAGAAAGCAAAATTTACAGGTTTTATGTTTCCAATGCATACTTTGTAACCTCTTCTTGTAAGTTACAAGTAAAACATGCCATCATACCATCTTTTGGTTTTATTATTCCGAAAAACATTATTTTAGCTGAAATGAGTCTTTGCAACCTTGACTTTAACTTAACTTTAACTTAACTCTAACTTAACTTGAACTTAACTTGAACTTAACTTTAACTTTAACCTAGCTATCGCAGAACTTTAACTTAACTTTAAGTTTAAAATAACTTCTTCTTAACTTTTAACTTTACTTGAACATAATTTTAGCAAAACTTTAACTTAAATTGAATCAAATTTAACATAAATTTAATTTATTTTTAGCATAACTTGAACTTTAACATAACTTTAAATTTAAATTAATTGTAACTTAACATTATCGTAAATTTAACTTACCTTGAACTTTAAAATAAATTTAACTTTAACATAACTTATACCTAAATTTGAATAAACTTCAACTTAACATAATTTTAACTTACCGTTAACTTAACATTAACTTAAATTTTACTTAACTTTAACTTAACGTTAACTTAACTTCAACATAACTTTAACTTACCTTTAACTAAACTTTATCTTAAACATAACTTAACTTAACTTTATCTTAACATAAACATAATTTTAACTTACCTTTAACTTAACTTCATAACCTTAACTTAACTTTAACGTAACATTAACTAAATTCTTACCATTAACATAACTTTAACTTTAATATAACATTAACTTTACTTTAACATAATTGTAGCATAACTTTAAAATAACTCTAAATTAATTAGTCAAACTTCAATTTAACTTTAACATAATTTTAAGTTAAATTTAGTTGTTACATACTTAATTTTACCTTAAACATAAACATCGGGATCCGGCATCGACATGCGTTGCATCAGTAAGGATGCTTAACTCAGCCGGATTCCTCCAACGGATCAATTTTGGAAAAAAAATTACATCAAAATAATCCGCTGGAGGAATCCGGATGAGTTGAACATCCATGTTGATGCGTTGCATCAGTAAGGATGCTTAAATCCGCCGGATTCCTCCAGCGGATCAATTTTTGGAAAATAGTTACGTCAAAATTGATCCGCTGGAGGAATCCGGATGAGTTAAACATCCTTATTAATGCATTGCATCAATAAGGATGCTTAACTCAGTTAGATTCCTCCAGTGGATCAATTTTTAAAAATAACTACACTTAATAACAAACTATTCATACAAGGGAGACGGACCTTTCCATAGGATCTGTGATCTATGCCGAATTCCTCAAACGGTGGATCACATTATCTGCCACTGTCCGAAATACGAAGCACCAAGAACCCGCTACGACATCCCGGGAAGCATCAGCGATGCCCTCGGTAACGATTCTACCAGAATTACAGCCCTTTTAGCTTTCCTGCGGGAAGCTGAGCTGTTCGATCTAATCTGATCACCTAACTCACCATCATCATCATCACCACCATACCAGATCACACTCGGAACCAGAATCTCACAACCAACCACCCACATCAGCAACTATACAGACCAACGCAACGAAAACGGAATTCTCCAACAAAATGACAGAATTAAGACAGCCACTAAGCAACTAAGGGACCCCACCCTCGGAGGTTCCCTTCCAGGGCCACCAAATTAAAAACTCCGTGGCTAAAAACTCTGTTTCCGGAAATCTCCTCTGGGATCCAAACTATGTTGTTAGGGTAATTTCCCTCTGGAATTCCCACCCCCCTCAAATAGGGGATTCCCCATCTGGGATTCCCAGAGACGAACCAGCCCAAGGCTGAAAGTCTCTTTAATAAAGAAAAAAAAAAACAAACTATTCAATACTTACCTCTATTCAACACCTCCCTCCGAACACCTCCCTTAATCCGGAATTTTGGAAGCAGCCGGCTGAAAAAAAATTACAAAATCATCAAAATTTGGGATCTGTTGTTTAGAATTTGTAATTATTTTTCAAAATTGATCCGCTGGAGGAATCGGGATGAGTAGTTAAACATCCTTGTTGATGACAGTAAGGATGCTTAAATCCGCCGCATTCCTCCAGCGGACAAATTTTTGGAAAATAGTTACATCAAAATTGATCCGCTGGAGGAATCCGGATGAGTTAAACATCCTTATTAATGCGTTGCATCAGTAAGGATGCTTAACTCAGTCAAATTCCTCCAGCGGATCAATTTTTAAAAATAATTACACTTAATAACAAACTGTTCAATACTTACCTGTATTCAATTTCCCATCGCGAACACCTCCGGAATTATTGGAAGCAGCCGGCTGAAAAAAAATTACAAAATCCTCAAATTTTTGGATCTGTTTGTTAGAATTTAAGCATTCATTCTTACTTATGCAACGCATCAACAAGAATGTTTAACTCATCCGGATTCCTCCAGCGGATCAATTTTGAAAAATAATTACATCAAAATTGAACCGCTGGAGAAATTCGGATGAGATAAACATCCTTACTGATGCAACGCATTAATTTTTTAAATTAAAAATAATAACACTAAATATAACAATAATAATTTAATACTTACTGTTAATGCTCCTACTTCCCTTCGCGACTCGGGAAATGTAATTAGCGCACCGCAAACACCGCAAAGGATTCACCGCTCCGTGCGCTCAGCCATCTTGTCTGGTTTGTTTATAAACAAACCAGACAAGATGGCTGAGCGCACGACAAAAAAAAACACACCAATTTAAAAACGATCAGTCTTCAAGTCGCCCAATGTCAAATGACGTCACTTTTTCGCCGGCAATTCGTGTGGGCACCCACATACAGCGGGCTAGTCGCCCACGGCTCGCCCCCGGACCGCTCGGCGGACGGGGCGGACTTGGGCGACTCGAACCTCGCGGCGCCGCTTGGTCCAATTTTGGTCGCCGGCGCGCCGGGGGCGACCATATTTGCAACATTTGGGCGCCTGAGGCGAAAACGATACCTGTCAAAAAACTGATCGTTTTAGCCGCTTTGGTCGCCTTTTGTCCGCCCCGGCGCACTAGCCGGCGGCTGTAGTTTGTGCACCACCATTTTCTTTCTTTTTGCGATTTTAATAATAAAAAGTAAATAATGTTGAACCCTTCAAATGACTTTATTTAAAACTCCTTTAAACATACATACAAAAATAATTCTTATAACTAAAATATTTGATTTTTTTTTGCATATACATATCTTAAACTAACAATAATAACAAACAAACTTACAATCTACCCAAAATCAGACGATATTCCCAGGGATGCCTCATCATTCAGGTTCAGGCCAATCCCGGGTGCCCTGGGGAAAGCATCCAGTAACTGATTAGATTTTATTAGGTTTAACCCCATGATGCGACACATCGAATTACATGAGAATTCAATGAATGGTTCAATAGAACTCAAATTTAGTTGCAAGAACCACTTTGGCCACATCCGGACATATTCCGGGTGTCCCGGGGGAAGAAGCCAACATCTAATTAGGGTCCAACCCATCATGCGACACATCGAATTACATGATAATTCAATGACTGGTTAAATGGAATTCAAATTTAGTTCCAAGAACCACTTTGGCCACATCCGGACATATTCCGGGTGTCCCGGGGAAAGAAGCCAACATTTAATTAGAGTCAAACCCATCATGCGACACATCGAATTACATGAGAATTCAATGACTGGTTCAATAGAACTCAAATTTAGTTCCAAGAACCACTTTGGCCACATCCGGACATATTCCGGGTGTCCCGGGGGAAGAAGCCAACATCTAATTAGGGTCCAACCCATCATGCGACACATCGAATTACATGATAATTTAATGACTAGTTCAATGGAACTCAAATTAAGTTCCAAGAACCACTTTGGCCACATCTGGACATATTCCGAGTGTCCCGGGGGAAGAAGCCAACATCTAATTAGGGTCCAACCCATCATGCGACACATCGAATTACATGATAATTTAATGACTAGTTCAATGGAACTCAAATTAAGTTCCAAGAACCACTTTGGCCACATCTGGACATATTCCGAGTGTCCCGGGGGAAGAGGCCAACATCTGATTAGGGTCAAACCCATCATGCGACACATCGAATTACATGAGAATTCAATGACTGGTTCAATGGAACTCAAATTTAGTTGCAAGAACCACTTTGGCCACATCCGGACATATTCCGGGTGTCCCGGGGGAAGAAGCCAACATCTAATTAGGGTCCAACCCATCATGCGACACATCGAATTACATGAGAATTCAATGACTGGTTCAATGGAACTCAAATTTAGTTCCAAGAACCACTTTGGCCACATCCGGACATATTCCGGGTGTCCCGGGGGAAGAAGCCAACATCTAATTAGGGTCCAACCCATCATGCGACACATCGAATTACATGAGAATTCAATGAATGGTTCAATAGAACTCAAATTTAGTTCCAAGAACCACTTTGGCCACATCCGGACATATTCCGGGTGTCCCGGGGGAAGAAGCCAACATCTAATTAGGGTCCAACCCATCATGCGACACATCGAATTACATGATAATTTAATGACTAGTTCAATGGAACTCAAATTAAGTTCCAAGAACCACTTTGGCCACATCTGGACATATTCCGAGTGTCCCGGGGGAAGAGGCCAACATCTGATTAGGGTTAAACCCATCATGCGACACATCAAGATACATGAGAATTAAATTTCTGGTTCAATGGAACTCAAATCTAGTTCCTAGAACCATTTTGGCCACATCCGGACATATTTCGGGTGTCCCGGGGGAAGAGGCCAACATCTGATTCGGGTCAAACCCATCATGCGACACATCGAATTACATGAGAATTCAAAGACGGGTTCAATGGAACTCAAATCTAGTTCCTAGAACCACTTTAGAATCTAACTTATTTCAAATGCTTTCAACCATACAACACATTAGAATTACAAACATGATTTTGTAAACAGTTCACACCATTGTTGTTAGATTACATTATAGAAATGCATACATAATAGTCATTGCTAAAGCTCCCGTTCCCCACCAGTCAGTTAACTGACCTTAGCTAACCTAATATCATTGTAGCAACTCTCTATGCGGCATTGGAACCATGCCATCAGCGCGCTAAGAGTTATTAGACTACTGACATAGGCGCCAATTCGTGGATGACGAGGCACTAGGTGACGTTACAGCGAGCTTGACGATTGTTGTAGCATTTTTTAACGAACTACCAGACAATGATGCGCAGTGTTAACATGATCAAGTTTCCAACTCTACTACAATCTACAATAAACTGGAAATTGATATCCGACGCCATTTTAAATCAAATATGGCCACTTCCTGTTTCAGAAAAAGTGAGATATATTGTCATATATCCATCTATATGGGTATTTTTGGAATCGGGGTGACGTGTACAGATAGGAAATTGATATCCGACGCTATTTTGAAATCCAAGGTGTAGGATTCCTGTTTCAGAAAAAGTGGAAGATACTGTCAAATATCCATAAATATGGGTATTTTTAGAACCGGGGTAATGACTAGAGGCCGCTAATTAATATCCGATGAGATTTTGAAATCAAAGCTGGCGGCTTCTGGTTTAAGAAAAATTGGGAATACTGTCAATTATTTATAAAATGGGTATTTTTGGGATCGGGTTATGTCTATAGATTGGAAATAGGTATCCGACGTCAGTTTGAATTCCAAAATCCAAGAAGAGGTGGCTTCAGGTTTTAGAAAAAGTGGGAATTACTGTCAAATACCAATCAATATGGGAATTTTTTGAATCAGGTTGTCGTCTAAAGTAAATCGATATCCGATGCCATTGAAAATCGATTGCAGGCGCCTATAATCCGGGAGACTAGTGGACTCTGGAACTCTGGATGAAGTTGGACGACTGCGACATCAGTTGGAGTTCCATTCGTCAATTTGACAGTCGAGTACTATTCTGTACAGGATGAATAAAATGAAATCAAGGATAAGTAATGTTATAAAAAACTTATTTGTCTTATTTGTACCTTGTTGGACTGAGTTAATGATCCAGATTCGTTAGGTCCACCGTCGAGATGGTGCAACCTAAACTAACGCTGTCCGGTGACTTGAAGATAAGCTCGGTGACATTGAATACATAAAATTAAATTAATATTTATGTAGAGAAAAATTAACAAAATTTATCTAGCAATACACAGGCGTAAAAAGTGACTCACAGACTGAGTCAAGTTTACTCACTTTCTTTTTTTTTTACATACAACATTTTAATCACGAAAGTAAGTAAAATTGTGTAATTAAGGAAGTAAAAATTGCGAAATTACAGTGAAGTTGAATTTGAGATTCAAAAAGCATTAAATATATGAATATGATTCATTCCAAACATTATCAATGTTGAAAGTGATGAATTTGGTTGTAACATAGACTCCCTCGGTAACTATTTATTATATTCCTAAAACTTCCTTTGGCCACTAAGTCCTACTAAGTTGTTTAATTTTTAAAATTTATAAATTTTTAAATTTGATATTTTTTT
Source organism: Ochlerotatus camptorhynchus (assembly GCF_037179485.1). Lineage (NCBI taxonomy): Eukaryota > Metazoa > Arthropoda > Insecta > Diptera > Culicidae > Ochlerotatus > Ochlerotatus camptorhynchus. The sequence goes on along the minus strand of NW_027040766.1, from coordinate 4,035,183 downwards.
TTGCTTTCGAAACATAGATATAAGTTTAGTTTAAGTTAAGGTAAATTTGAGTTAATGTTTAGTTAAAGCTAAGTTGTAGTTATGTTCATGTTACATCCGGGAAACTTCAGTTCTTGGATGTTTTTGTAACTTCTCGGAAGTTCTAGTTAAGATAAAATTAAGTCAAAGTTAAATCAAAATTGAGAATTAAAAATTTGATTAGTTCAGATTAAGTAATAGTTGAACATAAGTTTAGTTAATTAGTAATATTTTAGTAAAACATGTTTTATGAAAGATAAAATCAAGTTCAGTTCCCGAAAAATAATAATTATAATAAAACAATGAAATTACAATGATTTTCACGATTGAATTTTGAGTATATTAAAATTTATTGTTTAGTTATTGAACGGCGAAAAATAAATTTTAGATTTTTAACGATACAATGCTCAAACAATGAAAATTAATGTGATGAGATTAAATTTGTTCTAGAAAAATCAGTTTTTTTTTTATTGCTAAGATGCTTAACAACCCCCCTTTTTTATTGTAAATTTCACAAATACCTTGATTTTCATTGTTGTGAACCATGAATTCCGTTGTGATTTCATAGTAATCAACAAAAATGTCCAATGTTTTAACAGTAAATATCATGGTCACAATAACAATGAAATTCATTGTATTTTTATTGGATTTTTTTACAGGGTAAGCTAAAATTTAGTGAAGGTTGGTTAAGCTCAAGATAAAGTTTAGTTAAAGTGAATGATATGTTAAATTCAAGTTAAAGTTATGATAAAATTATGCTAAAATATGTTTAAGTTCAGTAAAAAATAAGTGGAAGTTAATTTTAACTTGAAGTTATGTTAATTTAATAAGATAATGTTTAATTAAAGTTAAGTTAAAGTATAGTAAAAGTTTAGTTGAAGTTTTTTCAAGAGAGCTTCTGTTCAAGTTATGTTAACGTTAATTAAAATTTATGTTAAACTATTAAGTTTAGCTTAAGTCATGGAAAAGTTATTTCCAGGGAATTTCAGGGAAATTTCCAGAGAACTTCAGGGAAACTCCAGTTATTGAAACTTCTTGAAAGATGTTGGAAGCTTTTGAAATTTTTTGAATGCTCTTTGAACTTTTGAAAGTTCTTGGAAGTTTTGAAACTTTTAGAAATTTCTTTACTTTTCACATGGAAGTTCTTACTACGTTAAAATTATGTCAAAGTTAAGTAAATGTTTAGTTAAAGTTAAGTGAATGTTTAGTTGAAGTTAAAGTAAAGTTGAGGTTATAAGTTAAACTTTAGTTAATGTTAAGTTGAAGTCTGGCTAAAGATAAAATCAAGTTGTGTTCAAATTAACTATAAGTAAAATTTTAATGAAATTTTAAATAAACTTAAGATAAAGTTTAGATAAACTTATGTATTAAAATTGAGTCAAATTTTTACAAAATTTTAAAGTTATGTTAAGTTTAAGTTATGCAAAGGAACTTCATGGAAGGAGTTTTCATAAAGTTCACATGAATGTTTAGTTAAAGCTATGTTGTAGTTAAAGCACAGACAAACATACATAACACTGGCAAGGTGTTCATCGAACACGCATTTAGCGGTCAATTTAAATGTTTTTAGTTGGTAATATCGCCACCTGTGTCGCGCTTAGTCAATTCCCTTGCGTTTGACGTATACACACTAGCGCCATCTGTTCAGCGTACTACCCATCACAGGATACTCAATAGATGGCGGTAGTGTTTAAGTGACTATGTTTTACCAAGAAAAATAATAAATGTGTTATGTCTGTTTGCCTGTGGTTAAAGTAAAGTGAATCTAATTAAAGTTTGTTTATATAAAATAAAGTTAAGTTATAATTAAGTTAAAATTTAGTGAACGTTACGATAAAACTAATTTAAAGTTTAGTTAAAGTGAAGTGAGAGGTATGATAGAGCTAATTACAAGTAATGATAATTTTAAGTTGAAGTTGCGTTTTAGTTGAAGTTAAGTTAAAGAAAAAGTAAATTTAAGGTATTATTAGTTATTGGTTTATTTAAAGTTTAGCTAATGATATGTTAAAATTAAATAAGAACTATAATAAAGTTAAATTTAAGCCAAGTTAAATGTTAAGATAGAAAATCTTCATTACAGAACCCTACTATTACTGCCAACACTGTATTGTAAAAGTTGGAACCTCACAAATACCAATGTATCTTTTGGAGAATAAAAAATCATATCTTTTGTTGAACTCGCTAGTATCGGACGTGTTTTATTTTCGTTCTCGAGTATCCGTGAAAAATACAGTCCGCTCGGTTTATTGAAGGAACATTAAATTTACATTAATTTTCAGTTCAAGTTTAATTGAAGATAAGTTAAAGTTGTTAAAGTTGAGCTAAAGATATGTAAAAACTAAGTTATAGTTCTGTTTAAGTTAAGTTAGTTTCCAGGAAGTCCTATGTTGTTCTTGGAAGGCTGGGAACTTCTTGTCTTTAAGTCCAGCATCGAAACTGCTGCAACCAGGTCAATCCATCGGTTGTGTAATATCACATTGTACAATGTACATCGATTTTGCGAACAAAATTACATCCATTGATGTAATATCCCGACCAACCGTTCGTGAAACTTCTTCAAAGTGCTTTATACAGAAATAAATATTTATGTCGGCAATCCTTTACTTTAAATTTTCTATGATTTCGATGTACACATTTAAAAATCTTTATTGCTCGATACTTACATTTAAGATTATTTCTTCATCGGTCATATGATAGTAATCTTTAAAGGTGCCATACTAAATTTCTTTTAATTTCGATATCTCACATGGACTTTAGTATTCTTTACAAATATTCATCAATAAATATTTAAATACTGATATCATCGTAACTTTGAACTTTGACGAAGAACAACAAAGATTGCCATCGATGCACATTTATAATCTCCTTGTTATCGATTTGCATCGTTGGTTAAAGAGAGTTCGAGACACACCAGGTGACAGATAGCAATGTTTATATTATTTATCGACATATTCGGCATTTCATCGGAAGAAGCAATCTGCTGGTAAATGAACGAGAAGACCGATGGCCGTGACGCAGCAAATGTTTACCATTGTAGTTCTTCACGTTTTATATTTAATAACCCGTGATAGCATGCGTGGTGGGATTCTCGGCATTTGGAACCCAATGAGGAAAACTTTTTGAACTCTATTACACCTACATGGCTGACTGGTTGATGGTTATGACAAAACAATATTGAATTCATGTATGAAAAGATTTACAGAAATTTCAATACACCACATACTAGAGTGTGTTTGCCTGTCGTTGATAAGCTCATCAACAGCAGCCGTGGACCCGAGGATTAGCAACCAACAACGAAATCAGTACACCCCAGATGGCCTGGGATCGAAACTAGAAATTTTGATTTTACAACAGAAATCGATATTTTGATCTGGCAACACAATCGATATTTTAACATTGGTAACGATTGGTAGCAATATTTTGAGACAGATCTTTATAAACGATTCACGATTAGACTTTTAGCATCTTTACAATTATTCATGAAATGGTGACGATCGCTATCGATTTTTCTTATGAATGGCTTTGAAGATCAATGTATAGAAAATTAAAGAAAATTATCAAAATGGTTGGTCGGGATTGTATATGCGTTTTGCTATTACATCATTATTTCATACATCAGCTTGAATTACGTTGATCGATATTACATTTTTTTGCTGTGTAGCTGCGATTTGAGTATTACGTAGCATAAACAAAACTTCTAAAAAGTTTTAACTGTTAACTTAATTTAAGTTTATTTTAGCTTTCACTTAACATTTACTAAACGTTAGTTATATTAATTAATTTTAACTGAACAGAACTTCCAAGATGTTCAAAGAATGAAGTTTCTCTGAAGTTGCCTGGACATAACTTTCACATAACTTCAACTTTACTTTATCATAACTAATGAAATTTTAACGTAACTTCAAAATATCTTTAGTTAAACTTCAGCTTATCTTCAATTAAACTTTAACTAAACCTTAAATAAAAATTTACTTTAATTTAACTGCCACTGAACACTAACTTATATTTAACACAACTTCAACATTTCTTTAACTTCGCTTTAACATATTTTTAACTTAGCTTTTACTTAATTTTAACTTAATTTAATCTTAACCTTTACTAAATTTTAACTTAACTTTGATTTAATTGTAAGTCAGCTTGATTTTATGTAACCAAATTTCAACTTAACTTTAATTAAACATTAACTTGTTAAATTAACTTAACTTTAATTTCAACGTAACAGTAACATAAATTTAACAAAATTTAGACTCAATCTTAACTTAACAAGAACATCCAAGTGAGATGTAATGAAGTTTAAAGAAGCTCCATGAACTTCCAAAAAGTTAAATAAAATTCAAGGTGTTCCAAGAGATTTCAATAACTTCCAAGAACTGAAGTATTACTGATGTGCTCTGAAAGGATCCCTGAAGTTCCTTTGTAATAACTTCAACTTCACTTATTTATAACATGTACTGCAATTTGACTTAACTCTAACTTAAGTTTCAACTAATTCTATAACAATTTAAACATAGCTTTAGTTTAAGTTTAACATAACTATCTTAACTTTAACCAAACTTTAAATTAATCTCAACTTTAGCTTCAACATGTCTAACTTAACATCAACACATACTTAACTTAAGCTTAAGTATCTATTAACATATCTTTACTTTAACTTTTACTAAACTTTAACTTAACTTTTCCTAAACTTTAACTAATGTCTAACTTAAATTTGATTTAATATTAACGTAACTAAACTTTATTATATTTTTTAAACCGCAACTCATTAATTTATCGTCACTTTGAATTAGTTTTGCCTTAACTTAAACTAAATCTTCACTAAACTTTAACCTACATTTGTCAAAATTTGATCCTAGCTTTATCTTTAACTTAACTTTAACTTAACTTTACCTCTACTTTAACTTAAATTTAACTTAACTTTAACTTAACTTTAACTTAATTTTAACTTAACTTTAACTTAACTTTAACTTAACTTTAACTTAACTTTGACTTAACTTTAACTTAACATTAACTTAACATTAACTTAACTTTAACTTAACTTTAACTTAACTTTAACTTAACTTTAACTTAACTTTAACTTAACTTTAACTTAACTTTAACTTAACTTTAACTTAAATTTAACTTAACTTTAACTTAACTTTAACTTAACTTTAACTTAACTTTAACTTAACTTTAACTTCACTTTAACTTAACATTAACTTAACTTTACCTCTACTTTAACTCAACTTTAACTTAACTTTAACTTAACTTTAACTTAACTTTAACTTAACTTTAACTTAACTTTAACTTAACTTTTACTTAACTTTAACTTTAAATTAACTTTAACGTAACTTTGACTTTACTTTAAACTAATCACTTACTTTACTTTGATTTTATTATAACTTAAACTGAGTCTATCTTTAAATAAACATTTATTTAGTTTTATTTAACTTCAACTCATTAATTAACCATAAACTTGAATTAAATTTAACGTAAATTTAAGTAACACTAAATATAACATAAAACTAACAAAACTTTAACTTTATTTTAACACAAATTTTAATAAACCTTATCTAATTCATTTAAAATAAAACTAACTTCCTTTCCTTTATTTAACGTCGGTCTCTGTTCCGCAATCTAGTGCCAATCACCGACGGACATCGATTGCCATCCATTGCCGGCAATCGAATGTGCAGGAAGGCAGCTTCCACACCTGCGTAGGATATCACACCCATTCACAACACACATGGGCCGGGACCAACGGCTTTACTTCCCTTCCGAAGGAAGACGTGACCAGAGATTTTTATGCCTCAGAAAAATCCCACCGACCTCGGCTGGGATTGAACCCAGACCCATTGGGGTGTTAGAAAGCAGTCACGCTTACCACAACACCACCGGCGCCGGCTAAAATAAAACTAACTTAACTTTGACTTAACTTTAACTTTACTTCAACTTAACTTTAACTTAACTTTAACTTAACTTTACCTCTACTTTAACTCAACTTTAACTTAACTTTAACTTAACATTAACTTAACATTAACTTAACTTTAACTTAACTTTAACTTAACTTTAACTTAACATTAACTTAACATTAACTTAACTTTAACTTAACTTTAACTTAACTTTAACTTAACTTTAACTTAACTTTAACTTAAATTTAACTTAACTTTAACTTAACTTTAACTTAATTTTAACTTAACTTTAACTTAACTTTAACTTAACTTTAACTTAACTTTAACTTAACTTTAACTTAACTTTAACTTAACTTTAACTTAACTTTAACTTAACTTTAACTTAACTTTAACTTCACTTTAACTTAACTTTAACTTAAATTTAACTTAACTTTAACTTAACTTTAACTTAACTTTAACTTAACTTTAACTTAACTTTAACTTAACTTTAACTTAACTTTAACTTAACTTTAACTTAACTTTAACTTAACTTTAACTTAACTTTAACTTAACTTTAACTTAACTTTAACTTAACTTTAACTTAACTTTAACTTAACTTTAACTTAACTTTAACTTAACTTTAACTTAACTTTAACTTAACTTTAACATAACTTTAACTTAACTTTAACTTAACTTTAACTTAACTTTAACTCAACTTTAACTTAACTTTAACTTAACTTTAACTTAACTTTAACTTAACTTTAACTTAACTTTAACTTAACATTAACTTAACTTTACCTCTACTTTAACTCAACTTTAACTTAACTTTAATTTAACTTTAACTTAACTTTAACTTAACTTTAACTTAACTTTAACTTAACTTTTACTTAACTTTAACTTTAAATTAACTTTAACGTAACTTTGACTTTACTTTAAACTAATCACTTACTTTACTTTGATTTTATTATAACTTAAACTGAGTCTATCTTTAAATAAACATTTATTTAGTTTTATTTAACTTCAACTCATTAATTAACCATAAACTTGAATTAAATTTAACGTAAATTTAAGTTACACTAAATATAACATAAAACTAACAAAACTATAACTTTATTTTAACACAAATTTAAATAAACCTTATCTAATTCATTTAAAATAAAACTAACTTAACTTTGACTTAACTTTAACTTTACTTCAACTTAACTTTAACTTTACTTCAACTTAACTTTAACTTTACTTGAACTTAACTTTAACTTATCTTTAATTTGACTTTTACTTAAATTTAACTTAACTTTAACTTAACTTTAACTTAACTTTAACTTAACTTTAACTTAACTTTAAATTAACTTTAACTTAACTTTAACTTAACTTTAACTTAACTTTAACTTAACTTGAACTTAACTTTAACTTAACTTAACCTCTACTTTAACTTAACTTTAACTTAACTTTAACTTAACTTTAACTTAACATTAACTTAACTTTAACTTAACTTTAGCTTAACTTTAACTTAACTTTAACTTAACTTTAACTTAACTTTAACTTAAATTTAACTTAACTTTAACTTAACTTTAACTTAATTTTAACTTAACTTTAACTTAACTTTAACTTAACTTTAACTTAACTTTAACTTAACTTTAACTTAACTTTAACTTAACTTTAACTTAACTTTAACTTAAATTTAACTTAACTTTAACTTAACTTTAACTTAACTTTAACTTAACTTTAACTTAACTTTAACTTAACTTTAACTTAACTTTAACTTAAATTTAACTTAACTTTAACTTAACTTTAACTTAATTTTAACTTAACTTTAACTTAACTTTAACTTAACTTTAACTTAACTTTAACTTAACTTTAACTTAACTTTAACTTAACTTTAACTTAACTTTAACTTAACTCTAACTAAACTTGAACTTAACTTTAACTTAACTTTACCTCTACTTTAACTCAACTTTAACTTAACTGTAACTTAACTTTAACTTAACTTTAACTTAACTTTAACTTAACTTTAACTTAACTTTTGCTTAACTTTAACTTTAAATTAACTTTAACGTAACTTTGACTTTACTTTAAACTAATCACTTACTTTACTTTGATTTTATTATAACTTAAACTGAGTCTATCTTTAAATAAACATTTATTTAGTTTTATTTAACTTCAACTCATTAATTAACCATAAACTTGAATTAAATTTAACGTAAATTTAAGTAACACTAAATATAACATAAAACTAACAAAACTTTAACTTTATTTTAACACAAATTTAAATAAACCTTATCTAATTCATTTAAAATAAAACTAACTTAACTTTGACTTAACTTTAACTTTACTTCAACTTAACTTTAACTTTACTTCAACTTAACTTTAACTTTACTTGAACTTAACTTTAACTTATCTTTAATTTGACTTTTACTTAACTTTAAACTAATTTATTTTATAACTTTGTTTTTATTTTGACTTAACTTGAGTTTATCTTTAAATAAACATTAACTTAAATTTATAAAACTTCAACTCATTAAATTATCTTAACATTGAATTTACTTTAACATTAATTTAACTAACTCTTTCCTTATTAATTTAACATAAAGCATACTTCACTTTTACTTATTTTTTACATAAATTTAACTAAACCTTATCTAATTAATTTAATATAAATCTAACTTACGTTAACTTAACTTTAACATGACTTTAGCTTAACTTTAACATTGCTTTAACTTAACTTTAACATATCCTTAACTTAACTTAAACTAATTAATTAAATTGATTATAAGTCAAAGACACATAAGCATTAACTTAACTTCCACTTAACTTTAACTTAACTTTAAAATAACTTGGTTTTAACATATCTTTAACTTAGCTTTATCCTAACCTTCACTAAATAATATATTAACTTTAACTTAACTTTATCTTTATTGAAACTCAACTTGATTTTATCTTTTAAAAAACTTTAACTAATTAATTTTAATTTTAATTTAACTTTACTTCAACTTTACACCAACATGAATTTAACTTTCGCGATCTGGCTTCGGATTCGCTATCGGGATACGGATTCGAATCCGTTATCGGGATCCAGATTCGAATTCCTGATCAGGATCTGGCTTTGGATTGTTCATGAATTAAAAAATAGCAAACTGTTACAAAAATATTAAAACACACACACGCATACGCCTATATACAGTGCGTACAGAATAATCTCGTCGGAAGCAGTAGGCATTATCGCCGGAATGATCCCTATCGGCATCACTAAGGCGGAGGACAGCGAGTGCTACAGGCAGAGAGAAGCCGGAAGAGTACGGAAAGTCGTGAGAGCGGAGTCGTTGACTATGTGGCAACAGGAGTGGTACCTCGAGTGGGACACGACGGAAAACGGTAGATGGACACATCAGTTGATACCGATTCTTTCGACCTGAGTGAACAGAAAACACGGAGAAGTCAACTTTCACTTGACGCAGTTCCTATCTGGCCACTGCTGCTTTAGGAAATACCTGCATCGGTTCGGACACGCAGCGTCCAATGCGAAGGGAGATGCCCGTCCTCAACGTGGAGAATGTCGTACATGATATGTGTCGAGACCAGGGCACTTGGAATGCCGTTAGCAGCACAGTTACTCAAATGTTGTCGAAGGTGCAGCGTAAATGGAGAGATGAGCAGCGATCTAGTAACACCAGCTAGTGCTAAGAGTATGAGAAGTGCATGAGCACAGCCACCCCCCGAATTAGTCGCTTCACCGTAGTCCCGGGAGGATCAAGGCAGAGGAGAGATAAGGAATGGGTTTTAGTGGAGCTGTGCACCGTGCCAACTTCACTACAGGCCAAGCTTTTTGAAGGTTTCCTAAACCTTACTATGAAAAAAAAAAAAAAAACACACACACACACACACACACACGAGTGTGCGCGCACAATTCCACCGCATCCTCAAGGATGTTGCAAGACAGCGGGAAATCATGCAGCAGGCCATTTATAAATTTAATTTAATCCCTTCAAGAAATATTGCTTGATATCACATAACCTGATAACCATCGCGTGATGCACAATTCCAACGCATCCTCAGGGATGTTGGAACATATCCGGATGTAGCCCAGAAAACCAATTATGACTATTGATTTTACTCTGAATCACTTCTTTAAATAAACAACAATTCAGTTCGGAGGATCACAATCCCCAGACATCCCAAAGGATGTTTAACTCCATCCGAATTCCTCCAGCGGATTAATTATGACAAATGATGTCACTTAAAACAACAAACAGGGCAATACTTATCTTAAATCAACTTCCCGTAGCTAATTCCAGCTTCACCATCATGTATCCAGAATTGCACTTAACTGGATCTGGATGAAAAATATAAACAAACATTATCAACATTGCCCTTGTTTCCGTTTGCATGCAGTATATTTACCTTGAGAGTATTCCACTTGGCATGTTGGCTTGCTGATTTTGTTGACCTCCTCGGTTCCGTTGGGAGGGAATTCACCCCGGTTTCGGCTGAATAAAAATCCATCTCGGTATGGAGTCCACTCCCAGTCCGTGACACTTCTCAAGTAAACGCCAGCAGCCGGCTGAAAAAAATTTACAAAAATTATCAAATTATATTCACCCCTGTTCTGTATTTCGTTTCAAACGAAATTCTCATACAAAAAAATATTTTTTGTATGAGAATTTCGTTCGAAACGAAATACAGAATAGGGGTGATTGTTTTTGTTTTTATTGAAAAGTAGTTTACTTACCTTGAGTATAAAAATGTTCCGTCTTTGGTCCCGTCGGAAGACCATTCACTCCCGAATATGGCCATCGGAGGCCAATTTCACGGCCCGAAGAAAAACAAACGACTTCCACGAATGAAATAAAAACATGGCTGACCACGTAATCAGCCGCTACGAACAAAATCACAAAAAAATAAAAACAACTTCCATCCGCCATTTGGTAGCCCGGCGCATGAAATTACTCTAGCGGGGCGAGTCGCCTTTCGTCCGGATCCCGGAGCGCCATTTGGTAGCCCGGCGGATGAAATTACTCTAGCGGGGCGAGTCGCCCTTCGTCCGCATCCCGGAGCGCCATTTGGTCGCCCGGCGGATGAAATTACTCTAGCGGGGCGAGTCGCCTTTTGTCCGCATCCCGGACAAAGGGCGAACGATCAGTCTTCAAGTCGCTCAATGTCAAATGACGTCACTTTTTCGCCGGCAATTCGTGTGGGCATATGCATCCGAAAGCGGTTGGTCCTCTGTCCTCTTAATTTTGGAGAGAAGGGGGTACGCTGATAAAATCGAGCAAGTTATTTTGTTTTTATAAATTTTGATTTTTTTTTTCTCAAGCATTTTATAAAAATCTGTATAAATATGTATTGTAATTTAAAAATCTGTGATAAATCTGTATTCTGTATCGGGTCTGTATTAAGATTAAAAAATCTGTATAATACAGATAAATCTGTATAAATGGCAGCGCTGCCAGAGCTGCCAGGTGGTTTTATAAAAAATCTGTATCCACTCTATTAAAAAATCTGTATTTTCTGTATTGACGATTTTTTTCTTAATTAATCATGTTTTGTAGTTTTACAAATACAGTGCATACAAAATAACCATAAAAAGTGCTTAACCACCTATTCGGGCAATCGTACTTACCATACGGGATATAATTGCGCCATTTGTGATATCGTCCGTACTTATTTATAAGTAAGTTAGTTTCTATTCATTATCTACCTGATAAGCAGTTTTAAATGCAAAAAAGTGCACGAGTTCATTACTATTTGATATTTTTAATATAGATGAATACAATTAATTACATCATTTACAAGTCGAGAGATGTCGCCCCGCCAGTGCTGGTAAAATCATTTTTGCAGTATGGAGAATATCAGAAAATCCGCAATTTCTTACGAAATACATTTTCAATGCAAGTAAAATGTTTACGAGTACTTTCATTTGTACCATTTTAATGTGCTCGGGCACTTTTCTTGTATTTAACATACATGCTTATATAGACCTTTTTGACGTTTAATAGCCTTTCTCTATCTGGCACACTTGGATGAATGGACGGTTTGTTTTCCCACTAATCTGTTTCTCTCTTGCTCGCACTAATTCGATTTAAATGGTACAGTAGTGTGCGCCGATTAAACGTCAAAAAGCTCTATTGGAAAAATTCAATTAATACTGTAAATCCCCATACAATCAAAAAAGTTATTTTGTTTTTATAAATTTTGAATTTTTTTTTCTCAAGCATTTTATAAAAATCTGTATAAATCTGTATTGTAATTTTAAAATCTGTGATAAATCTGTATTCTGTATCGGGTCTGTATTAAGATTAAAAAATCTGTATAATACAGATAAATCTGTATAAATGGCAGCGCTGCTGGATACTAACAGCAGAGTTTGACAGTAGGCAGCATGTCCCGGGCTCAAATCGTTTATTTTGCTGTGCTGGGCCCGCTGTCACGGTATAACATGTTGCCTGCGCGCCAGCCACTGGGCTGTTTTTATCAAAACAATCACCAAAATCAGAGATGTCTCATTTTTTAATTACTCGATTAACAACTAATCGATTATTTTTTGTTCGCTGTGCTGCCATTTTTCCACCAATGAGAGTGCAGCACATGTTTGAAACGATCGGTGATGATCCTCTGGAGATGTTAATACCCTGTTCACATTACAGCCTATATCACGTAATATAGGCAGTCTTGCAATGAGCACTCATACATAGGATTTCCAGTGAAAACTAGATGTATGAGTGCTCATTGCAAGACAGCGTATATCACGTGATATACGCTGTAATGTGAACGGGGTATAATGCTTATTGGCAAATCAAAGTTGGCACTCGTGGAGAATAGAAGAACTATGAAAGTGATGATGGTTTCAAAATTTTGCACGGGGAAGTATACGAGTGCAATCTTAAAATGCTTTTATTTTGAAAATGGAGCATTTTATTTAAATCTGGTTACTGCTACAGTGGTAGAAAAGCGGAAGTCTATGTTTACACCTAAAAATCTGAAAAGAAATTAAGTTTTCTGTATTATATGTCTATTGAGTAGTCCTGAAGTTTTCTACTAACGTAGCACTTACCAGATTTAAATAAAATGCTCCATTCACAAAATAAAAGTATTTTAAGATTGCACTCGTATACTTCCCCGTGGAAAATTTTGAAACCATCATCACTTTCATAGTTCTTCTATTCTCCACGAGAGCCAACTTTGATTTGCCAATATCGGCATGATATAACCGATAACAAATATTTCGACAGTGAGCATGCATAAGGGCCTATACGCGATGATCGATTCTCTTCGTCGATGTTCTCTTTCGTTAATAACTCGCTAGATTTAACGTTTATCGGTGCGTTTGCTGTTGCTTTTGATAGCCAATACAACCTGTTACTACTCTGCATTGAACAAATTCTAGAAAATTGTTTCGCTTAGCTGTAGCAATGCAAAGAGAAATTCGATGAAGAGAATCGATCATCGCGTATACGCCCTTATGAATGCTCACTGTCGATTTTACTTTTCGGTTCGTTAATCGATTAATCGATTATTCGCATGAAAATCGACCATCACTAGATGAATGTGAAACGTCATTTCAAATATAAGGACCGTACATAAATAATGATACAATTTGAAAGGGACCGGGGCTAATCAAATTGCGTCCCCACGGTAACTGAAATTAACACGAGTGTTCACCGGTTGCCACTACTACTGGATTGTACCATAGAGGTAGCTCTAAGACTAGAAGGTCCCGGAATAACGTGCTCAAATTTTTGGCTCAGCTCTGGTACTATCTTCGGTCCCAAGCTAATCGAATCACCCCTCGAAACGTAGGAAAAACCAATAACCCCTCATTTTATCTGTCAAACTATCATAGCGAATCAAAACATTGTGTAGTACTAGATTTTCGACTAGAATGGGGTACGTTAATCGTTTGCTTGGGACCAATAGGCTAGTCAAGTAGTGAGCCAATTTAAAATCGTTACTTTCGTATTGATTGTTGATTGTACCACATGGCAACACTAAATGTTCTAGAATGTTTTGGTTCTATCTCTTTCACTCTACTCTAAACTGAAATGCATAAAAAAAATGATAAAATGATACACTCTTAGCACACTGTCAAAGATCATATTGCACACAAAATCAACTATATTCAAATCAAAACAAAAATACTAGCCCACCCGTAAAAAAAAAACCAATAAAAATACAATGATTTTCATTGTCATTATAACCATGATATTTACTGTCAAAACATTGGACATTTTTGTCCATTACCATAAAATCACAACGAAATTCATGGTTCACAACAATGAAAATCATGGTATTTGAGAAATTTACAGTAAAAAAGGGGGGTTGTTAAGCATCTTAACAATATAAAAAAGTGATTTTTCGCGAACAAATTTGATCTCATCACACTAATTTTCGTTGTTAGAGCATTGTATCGTTCAAAATCGAAATCTATTTTTTCTCCCATACAATAATTTAACAATAAATTTTAATGTACTCAAAATTCAACAGTAAAAATCATTGTAATTTCATTGTTATATTATAATTATTTTTTTTCGGGCATCTGATGGCTGATGGCACAAGCTTCTAAGAAAATTCTATTACAGCGAACCACATTATTTTAATTGATTTCTTTGCCAGTTATAACTATAGCCGTCTGTCACTTCGTTTGTGCCTATACATTCCACAAGATAAACCAGATAGGTCCTATGAGAATGCATAGAGGGTATGTGTGACCGCTTATTAGTTGACTTATACATTTTATGAATAATCAGCAATATTTATTTGCCAAAAGGTTTAAGGAGATTTATATCCGTGTAGCGATTTACCTCAATACATTCCCTAATAAAAAATAACCATAAATGAACGATAACTCAAATCATTGAACTATTCCACAAATGGTTTGGATGATACCCAGAAGACGTCGTTAAGCAAATTAATCATAAATTTTTTATTAGGGTTTAAAGAACCCAATTATTGGTAATGGTAATCGATTAATCGATTTAGTGCATGGAATTCGGACACCCCTAATTCCACCACGCGGTATCGCCCAATACTTCATCTGACCCGAACCGTTTTGAAACGCCACACCAACACACACGCAAATTCGTTGTTTTTCTAACCGTCGTTGCTGTCAAAGCTACCACCGAATTAGCAATCAAACAATAAGATCGACGAGAGAAGGACGCTGCATTCGCTTCCATTATAGGAATTTTGCGCAAAACTAATTTAACAGTAGGTGATTTTGACGACAGTTTGTAAAACAATGACCAGTGAGTGAGCCAGTGTGCGAGAATGTTTATTAAATCCATCATAATAGACGGCTTCAAGTCGTACGGCAAACGTACGGAGATCCATGGATTTGATCCGGAGTTCAATGCCATCACCGGTCTGAACGGAACCGGTAAGAGCAACATTCTGGACTCGATCTGCTTTGTGCTGGGCATTTCCAATCTGGTTCACGTAAGTTTTCATTTGTTTTTCTGTAGTGAAACGTTCAAGACAATCGGTTCGTCGTTTGTTTCAGGTCCGAGCAACGTCCCTCCAGGAACTGGTGTACAAAAGTGGTCAAGCGGGTGTGACAAAGGCAACGGTTACGCTCGTGTTCGACAACACAGACAAGGACCAGTGTCCGCTGGGCTACGAGAAGTGCAACGAAATTTCCATCACGCGTCAAATCGTCGTGGGCGGGAAAAACAAGTATCTGATCAATGGCAAGACGGTCCAGAATAAGAAAGTGCAGGATCTGTTCTGCTCGGTTCAGCTGAACGTGAACAATCCTAATTTTCTGATCATGCAGGGTCGCATCACGAAGGTATTGAACATGAAACCGCAGGAAATTCTGTCCATGATTGAGGAAGCGGCGGGGACCAGCGTGTACGAGGCCAAGCGGGAACATTCGATAAAGTTGATTGAGAAGAAGGATGCCAAGCTGAATGAGTTGTATACGGTGCTTCGGGAGGAAATTGAGCCAAAATTGGATAAACTCCGCAAAGAGCGAGCTCACTACGTTGAATATCAAAAGATCTGTCGTGACATCGAATATCTTACAAGGCTGTACATTTCCTTCAAGTACCTTCAGCACGTAAAAGCCGTGGAAAATTCGGAGAAGGCAATTGCCGCTTTGAACGGCGTGATCGATAGTAATCGGAAGACAATTGAAACCAACGTGATCGAAAGCAAAGAAATCGAGGCAAGTGCTAAAGCATTGCAGGAAACGATCGACACCGAGGGCGGTGGCGTGCTGACCAAACTGGAAGCGGAGCTGAATGCCGAGAGTAAGAAAGAGGCAACGGCTTCTGCTAATCGGGATAGCACCAAGGAAAGCATTGCGGTTGAACAGAGAAAGCTTAAAAATTTACAGAAGAGTACCAAGGATGACGAGGATGCCTTGCAGAAGAAGGAAGCGGAAATGCAGCGGACAGGGGACATGTTTCAAAGTCTGAAAGATGCTGATGAGGCGGATACCAAGGCCTTTGCTGATGCCCAGAAGCGTTTTGAGGCCGTCAGTGCGGGGTTGTCCACCAACGAAGATGGGGAAGCTGCTACCTTACAGGATCAGTTGATGGCCGCGAAGCAGAAAACGGCTGAATCGGCAACGGCCATCAAACAAAGTGAGATGGAACTGAAGCACTGTCAGCAGCTACTGAAGGAGAAGCAAGGGGATATGAACACCAGTGATGCGGCTTATTTGGAGGACAAAAAGAAACTGACCAAAACTGAAGGGCAAATCCAATCCATCACGACAGAACTGCAAAAGATTGACTACGAAGAAGGATCCATCGAGAAGCTGCACGAACGGAAGCAAGTTTTATCGCATGAAATTCGTAATCTTCGCGGGGAGCTTGATAGGAAAAATGCCTATCGTTGGGAGTTTCAGTATCGCGATCCGGAACCGAACTTCGACCGTTCGACGGTAAAGGGAATGGTTGCCAAGCTGGTGACGGTTCGGGACAAGAAATACGCCCTCAGTTTGGGTACGGCAGCCGGAGGAAGTTTGTACAGTGTGATTGTCGATTCGGATACCACCGGCAAGAAGCTCTTGCAGAAGGGTCAACTGCAGAGCCGTACAACCATGATCCCGCTGAATAAGATCACCAGCCGTTCGATCGACAACAATACCGTTCGGGTGGCCGAAAACTTGGTGGGCAAGGGATGCGCTGTGACGGCCCTGTCCTGTGTGGACTACGATCGTCAGCTGGAACCGGCTATGAAGTTTGTCTTTGGTCATTCGTTCCTGGCGGATGACATGAATGTGGCCAAGCGGGTGACCTATCACCGGCAGATCATGTGCCGGTCGGTGACGCTGGATGGCGATGTGGTGGATCCCAGCGGAACGTTGTCCGGCGGTGCCAAGCCCAAGGGTGGAACCGTGTTGCTCGAGGTGGAAGAGATCAATCAGATCCAGAAGCTGCTGGCGCAGAAGGAGACCGAGTATCAGCATGTTTGCGACGAGATTAGGTGAGTTGATTCGATTAAGCTTGATATAGTACCGTGGAGGCACCGTATAGTATTACCGTATTACGTTCCAACTTAAGTTTAGTGTTTAGTACTTTCATAGTACTTGGTAATTGATAGCTCTCAAAGCTCGTATCCATTTTTGCTTTCATATATTGTGGTCTTGCTACTCTTGCTCTATAGCTACGTGTTTACCGATTGATTTGAAGCATCGTAAAACTTCAGGGAAAAATACAATGTACCCCATTGTAGTGCTTCAGAGAAGTTCGTAAAAATTCGGGAATTTATAAAATCGTAAAAAATCGTCTTAATACACTTCAGTGTATGTTTAAGTGTCTATTCCTGATATGTATTATCATAATGATGTATGACTACTGTATCCACCAAAAACAAATGCACGCAATTCAAGCACAACAGAATACAATTAAAATTAGTAGCACTTGCAGTTCCTAGCATATTCTTGACTGAAAACTATTTCCAATCTTCCGCACTACAGCAAACTGGAACGCATTGCCCATCGTTACAACCAACTGAAGGAGCAGCTGGATATGATGAACTACGAGCTAAAAACGTTGCAGCAGCGTTTGGCCCAGACCAGCTACCAGCAAGCGCAGGCAGAAATCGAAGAGCTGAAGCAAAAAATGGGTAAACATTTCAGAAAATTTCCCCCCGCTAGTCATGTCCCTTTTATCGTACATTTTCCACCTTCCAACCAACAGAAACTCTGAAGCTGACCATGGTGGAAGCCCGCCAGGCACAAACGCAGGCAAACGCCAAGGTGAAGGATCTAACTGCGATGATCGCCGACAGCAAAGGTCACCGGGAAAGGGAGCTGAAGGCCGCCGAGGACGACTTGAAACGAGCGAAGAAGAGAAGCGAGGACAGTCGGAAAAATTGGAAGAAACATGAACAAGGTTTCGAAACGCTAAAACTGGAAATCGAAGAACTGCAAAAGAGCATAGCAGCGGCCAAGGAGCAAGCTACTAAGCTGGAAGAGACGATAGAGGAGTTGCAGCAGACCCTGCAGTCAGCCAGCGAAAACAGCTCGGCGTTGACGAAGGGAGTTGCAGCGGTGAAGGAGAAAATTAAGCAACATAAGGAAACGATCAACAACCAGAATAAGGAACTCAAGGCAAAGTATCATCATAGGGATAAGTTGTTGAAGCAGAACGACGAGTTGGAGTTGGATATCAAGAAAAAGGAAAACGATATCCAGAAGGTTAGAAACGACAATAAGGATGGGTATAACAAGATAAGCGCACTGGAGGAGAAGTACCCTTGGATCGGCGAGGACAAGGAATTCTTTGGGGTTAAGAATACGCGGTACGATTACAATAAGGAAGATCCACAGGAAGCGGGAAGAAAGCTCAATAAATTGCAGGATTCGAAGGAAAAGATGGGAAGGAACATCAATCAGAAGGCGATGGTTTTGCTGGAGCGAGAGGAGGAACAATACAAGGAGGTCATGCGTCGCAAGCATGTCGTGGAGGAAGATAAGAAGAAGATTCAAAAGATTATCACCGATTTGGACGAGGAGAAGAAGAAACAACTGAAAGTCGCATGGACGGAGGTGAACGAAAATTTTGGCAGCATTTTCAGTACACTCCTTCCGGGAACACAAGCCCAGTTGGTACCACCGGACGGAGTCAACTTCATGAAGGGTCTCGAAGTGAAGGTCGGCTTCAACGGTATGTGGAAGGAATCTCTTACGGAACTGAGCGGTGGACAGCGCTCGCTGGTGGCCTTATCGCTGATCTTGGCAATGCTGAAGTACAAACCGGCCCCGTTGTACATCCTGGACGAGGTGGATGCCGCGCTGGATCTTTCCCACACTCAGAACATTGGCAACATGCTGAAGGCACATTTCACCAATTCCCAGTTCGTCATCGTGTCTCTCAAGGATGGTATGTTCAACAATGCGAATGTGCTGTTCCGAACTAAGTTTATCGATGGGATGTCCGGTGTGACGCGGACCGTCAATCTGGCTCACGCGAAGGCGAAAGCTGCGGATAGGTGATTGCGGTCAGGCGGATGATTGGGTTTGATAAGAGGTACAAAGTATGAGTGTTCAGTACGGTAAGTTTGAGAAAATAGTTCCAAATAGAGTACGAGAAGCACTAGGTCGTTTCCAGATTCATAGAATTGTAGAAAGAACTTCCCTTTTTGGGGATTTGCATGGTAATCGATTGATTTTCATATTCATATTCTTGGATCAAATGTCAGTTCCAGGTACCTGCACAGTTTTTTACCCGTTTGGACTATGAAACTCTTAGGGTACGGCCAGGGTAGACGCGATTCGCGATGCGACGCGACCAATTCAAAAGAATCTTATTATTTATTATTATTCCTTGCGTGAGTCGCATCGCGTCGCGTCGCGTGTCGCGTCTACCCTGGCCGCAGCCTAAGAGGAGGGAGTTAATACGACCGGTTGGGTTGAAACATGAGACTAAACTAAACTAAATAAAGTCTTAATTGATGCAGTACTGACATTTATAGCATACTAGGATTATTATAATTTCATCGAGTTGCTTCGATCTCCTTCACTCCTCCTCAAGCTCGGTGAGTTGCTTCGATTACTCCTACTCAAGCTCGGCGGGCTGTAGACCAATTTTCAGGCGCATCTTCTCCATCTTGACGCGAGCCAATGGTTTTGTTAGACCATCGGCAACCATTTGTTCACTGGGGCAATAGCGAACGGCCATCACACTATTGTTGACCAGTGTGATGTACATGTGCAGTGTACATTCCTCCAGATCGAACCCGTGACTTGGAGCTTACTGACGCACATTGTCGATCCGTCTTGGCCGCTTCAGACAAAGCAGGCCCTTCCGACGAAGTTATTGTTCTTGGCGATTTTAACCTACCGGACATTGCATGGACTCCAACCCATAGTGGTTTCTTTTGTCCTGATCACGAGCGTTCATCTTTCCACGTAGGAACCATCCAGCTCCTGGACAGTTATAGCACAGACAAACAGACATAACACATTGAATACTTTTCAATTTAAAACATCGTTGCTAAAACACTACCGCCATCTGTTGAGCATACTGTGATGGGTAGTACGCTGAACAGATGGCGGTAGTGTGTAAACGTCAAACGCAAGGGTTATTGACTAGGCGCGCCACAGGTGGCGGTATTACCAACTAAAAACATTTAAATTGACCGTTAAATGCGTGTTCGATGAGCAAATTGCCAGTGTTATGTCTGTTTGTCTGTGGTTATAGTACCGCAATTCTGTCACAAATCAATGGCCTGTTGAATGAAAACAATCGCACCCTGGATCTCTGCTTTGTGAGTGCTCGTGATACAGCTCCTTTCCTCTCCACGGCACCCGAACCTTTAGTCAAGGTAGTGCATCATCACCCTGCTTTAGTTATCGTGATCGAAAATAATATTGTCCATGATTTCACCAGCACTCCAAACGCTGTGTCATATGACTTCCGTAGAGCTGACCATTGCAGTATCGTCCATGTGCTGTCTAATCTAGATTGGGAGCATATTCTAGATCCTGTAGACGTCAACATTGCTGCACAAACCTTTTCTCACGTCTTGGCATATGTCATTGACAGACACGTTTCCAAAAAGATCATCCATATCGACTCTCGCGTCCCGTGGATGACGAAAGATCTTCGCTCGTTGAAAAGAACTAAGAAGGCTGCTCTCAGAAGATTTACTAAACTCCGCACACTGCCACTGAAATGCTACTATGTCAGACTCAACCACGAGTATAAGCGGTTAAGTCGTCTCTGTTTTCAACGCTATCAAAGGAGGATTCAACGGCGGCTAAAATCACACCCGAAATCCTTCTGGAACTTCGTAAATGAGCAACGCAGGGAAGTCGGCTTACCCTCTTCCATGATTTTTAATGGTGAAACTGCTGGAAATCAACAAGACATTTGCAACCTGTTCTCAGCCAAATTTGCTAGTGTGTTTGAAGCCGAGCAACTCTCCGCTAATATCATTACTTCCGCGGCCAGTAATGTTCTTTTGATCAACCAAACGCTCAGCATGGTCGAAGCCACTACAGATACGATTTCTAGAGCAGCATCTAAACTTAAGACTTCAACCCGATGGTGTTCCGTCGATTATTCTTAAAAAGAACATCACATGACTTTTAGATCCACTGCGCCGCATATTCCAGCTCTCTCTTTCCAGCGGCATCTTTCCGTCTTGCTGGAAGACTGCGGATATGTTTCCTGTTCATAAAAAGGGAAGCAAACGCGACGTAAACAACTACCGGGGAATCACGTCGCTGAGTGCTGTACCAAAACTTTTGGTTGTCATAGACTCCCTAAATGCGCATTGCAGGCAATATCTAAGTACAGATCAACACGGATTCATAACTGGGCGTGCCACAACTACGAACCTGCTGTGCCTAACGTCTTACATCACAGACAGTTTGATTGCTCGGACCCAAACGGACGTTATCTACACAGATCTTACGGCAGCCTTCGATAAGCTGAACCACGAAATATCGATCGCTAAGCTTGATAGGCTAGGAATCGGTGGAAATCTTTTGAGATGGTTTCGTTCATACCTCACGGAGCGCCAATTGACAGTAACTTTGGGTACTTGTCGCTCAGCTAGCTTCTGCGCTAAGTCCGGTATACCTCAGGGCAGCCATCTTGGACCATTGGTATTTCTCCTCTACTTCGACGACGTTCACCATGTTATCACAGAGCCACGATTATCGTTTGCAGACGATCTGAAAGTTTTTCTGCGCATCCGCTCACTCGCCGACTGCCGTTCTCTCCAAAATCAGATTGACATCTTTGCTGACTGGTGTAGTCTAAACCGACTGGTGGTCAACCCATCTAAGTGTACAGTTATTACTTTCTCACGCAAGAAACAACCGATTATTTTCAACTACAAACTACTAGGCACGACTATCGAACGGGTGCACTGCGTGAAAGACTTAGGCGTTTTTCTAGACTCAAAGCTGACATACTCACACCATATATCGTATGTCGTCGACAAAGCGTCCAGAACGCTTGGCTTTGTCTTCAAGATTACTAAGAACTTCACGGACATTTACTGCTTGAAATCGCTCTATTGCTCTCTCGTACGATCTACGTTGGAATACTGCTCTGCCGTCTGGAGCCCGAACTACAATAATGGGGCCGAGCGAATTGAATCTGTTCAACGACGTTTTCTTCGCTTCGCGCTCCGTAAGCTGCCTTGGAGATACCCACTTCGTCTTCCAAGCTACGAGAATCGCTGCCAATTGATCAATATCGAGCCCTTACGTATCCGAAGAGATGTTTTCAGAGCCTTAACCGTCGCCGATACTCTGCAAGGAAGAATCGACTGCGAAGCAATTCTGCAACAAGTGAACATTAATGTTCAACCTCGATCACTACGCAACAGTCTTATGCTGAGACTTCCACTTCTTCGAACTAATTATAGCATAGGGAGCGCTATTTACGGCTTGCAGCTAGTGTTCAACCGAGTAGCGTCGATGTTCGATTTCCACTTGACACGGAATATGCTTTGCCGAAGATTCTCTGCCTTTTTTGCTGACCGAAGGCGCTTGATGCCCAACAGCTAAGTGTAAAATTTAAGACTTATACATTTTTAGTAACTTGACAATGCTTTCCTAGTTATTTTCGTTTGTAACTGTAGTATATGTTTGTCGTCTGTATAATCTGTACTTTTTTTTACAACACATCATTGGGACTATTTCTAGTCTGTTGATGCAACCATAACAAATAAACAAATGAACAAATAAACTCCTTTACAAAATTATAGCGATTGTCGATGCGCTTTGTTCGGTTGCTACCACCGGCAGATTTCAGCATTGCAATACAGCTTTGGTTGTCGTCGTGTACAACTACAGGAGCCAGAATTGGTTCTCCGACGTCCTTCAGTAGCTTCATCAGTCACATCAGCTCGCGGCTGGCTTCGGAAAGCGCCACGTACTCCGCTTCGGTAGACGAAAGAGTTACGCATGGTTGTTTTCGGGCTGCCCAACTGATTGGTCCGGTGTTGGATTTTCGGTCTGTCTTGTCACCAGCCCAGTCTGCATCGACGTATGCTTCCAGCGGTCCGGATGAACCTAGACGTAAGCTCCAATCCACTGTTGACCGGATACCGGGATCCATCGGTATCGGCGAGCGCTTCGCTTTTGATTGTCCGAACCGTTCGGCTACCTTCTGGATGTAGGTTTGTTGGTTCAGGAAAAACTGTCCGCCGGATCTTGTCACTCGGATTCCCAAATAGTGTCGTACGCTTCGTATTCCGCTTTTGTGTTAGTGACAATCAGTATGTCGTCCACATATAGTAATATGATCGTCTTTTACGAACAGGCATGGGTCTACTTCAGATGGCACGTAGCCTAGCTGCTTCAAGACTTCGGTGATTTTTTTCATTCCACACCCTTCCAGCCTGCTTCAGACCGTAGAGACTTTTTCGTAGATGCAGTACGCCGTCTTCACGTCGACGTGCTTCACCAGCATTCCTCGTCTGGCGGCGACACTCAACGGGGTCCGAAAAGTGGTTTGCTTGGCGACTGGCGCAAAGACCTCATGGTAGTCGGTTCCGTATTTTTGATTGAATCCTTGCGCTACCAGCCTGGCCTTATAGCGGATCAGGTTTCCACCCTCGTCCATCTTCTTCGTGAATACCCATTTGCTGCCAATAGCCTTCTTGTTTGGTGGCAAACGGACGACATCCCATGTGGAATTCTCTTCATGCGCCTTCATCTCTTCCTCCATGGCTGCCTCCCACATGTTGCGCTCGGGGCTAGCCATTGCTTCTTCGAATGTGCGTGGCTCGACGACATATTGCGCTGCTATGCGCACGGTGTCTTGGTACCGTTTAGGCGGGATGCCCTTCGTGCTACGCTCCGATCGTCGGACTACTGGTACATCAACTTCGCCGACGACGTCTTGCTCCTCCTGATAGTCGGATGTCTCAAGCTCTACCCGCGCTTCTGTTTCCACAAACGTCTCCTCATTGGCATCGTCGTAGCTGGTCTCAAACCCGAGTAGATCGGACTCATTCGATACGTCCACGCTCTCGTCCTCGTCGAACCCGAGTAGATCGAACTCATCCGATTGGTCATCGCTCTCGTCCACGTTTGCTGGAATAACGGGGACCTCAGCTTTCAGTTGCTCTAGGAGTCTAAATGGATAATCAACGATACTTCCGTTCTGAGGTTTGGCACTCCGAACCTCGTCCAATGGCAGGAACCTGCAGTCCCGACTGACGGTCAACTTGTCGTTGTTCGGGTCCATGAATCGGTACGCCTTGTGTTGGGAGGAATAAGCAACGAGCAGCAACTTCCGAGATTTGCTTCTCTTCTCTCCGGGGATCCACACGTACGCCGGTGAACCGAACATCTGGAGGTGGCTCATGTCCGGCTCCGTGCCATACCACAGCTCGTACGGCGTTTTCTTCAACGGCTTCGTCGGCAAACGGTTTTGTAGATAGTTCGCAGTGTTAACCGCTTCCGCCCAGTATTTCAACGGCATTCGGGAGTCCAGTAGCATGCATCGCACCATTTCCACCAGTGAGCGATTCTACCGCTCCGCAACCCCGTTCTGCTGCGGAGCGTAGGCGGTGGTAAATTGCTGACGTATGCACTGCGCTCGGCAGAACGCATCCAACACGTCACTCCGAAATTCACCTCCCTGGTCGGAACGGATGATCTTCGGGGCTTTTCCAAATTCCGTCTGGGCGAACTTGACGTACTCTTGAATACGCTGGGAAACCTCGAACTTCTGCTTCAGGAAATATACAACGGTAAACCGGGTGAAGTCGTCAATCATGGTGAGAAAATAACGACACCCACCGGGTGTCACGGTTCGCTGGACCCATCGGTGTGAATAAGGTCCAATGGTTGCTTGGACTTTAGCTTCGACTTCTTGGGGATCGGAAGACGTGTCAGCTTGTCCTCAAGACAGCATTCACAGACGACTCGGCAGCCGCACTCTTCCATCTCAATTCCAGTTGCCATACCCTTGGTCACCAGCTCACGGACGGCTTCATGGTCACGATGCCCCAACACAGGGTGCCAAGTGTGCTGACAGTTTGACGTATGGTGCTTCACGGTCAGTACTTCAGGGAGTACAGTCGCCCAGAAATCGTTGCTGCCGCAATCACCTTCTTGTCCTTCAAGATCCGACATCCGTTGACGTCGAAAATGACCGTAGCTCCGTTTGCCATCAGCTTCTTCACGGAAACCAAGCTCGATTCGAAATTCGGTTCCAGCAGCACCTCCTTGACGGTTTCTATCCGGAGACAGCATAGTTACCTGGCATGAACCGATGCCTTCCGCCTTCGTCGCAGTACCATCGGCCAAAATCACATCCAGCTTATGACTCTCATTCAGCTCAACAAAAATTGCCCGATCCACACACATGTGCGACGTTGCGCCGGAATCAACGATCCATGAATTTGATACCGTTGCAGTTCCTATCTTCGCGAACGAATACTCCTTTTTCGGGGTTTCTTCGCGAGCTGCTCGCACCGGTGGTTGGTTTCGCTTATCACGCTGGCCATCTGATGATTTCCGTTCGCTTGTCCGCTTCTCGGCCAGAGATGGACAATCCTTCTGCTTGTGCCCCGGTTGTTGGCAAAAATGACACAAAAGTTGCTTCCGCTTCACGTGGGTCTTGAGCACCGAGTCCAGTCCGCCGCTCGAGCACCGTTTTGCCACCTCGTCGACCACCTTGGATTTGACCAGCTCCAGCGTTAACTCGTCGTCGGACCTGCTTTCCAACGTCGTGATTCGTTTAAGAATCGACACTTTGGACGTCAGTGTTGCCTTCTCGTAATGTCCCCGCAGCTTCTCCCAGGTCACTTTCGCCGTTTTGCAGTCCTTGATTAGGTTCAGCTGGTTATCCTCTAGCAGGAGGCCGATCGTCGCCCGCGCCTTCAGGTCACCGCTGTTCCACGCTGCCCTGGTAGTTGGTTTGTCAGTGGTCGGATTGGCCGTGGTGTCCACCGGTCCGTCACCGGTAATGTACTGCCACAGGTATTCTCTAATTAGCAGGAACTCAACCTTGGTTTTCCAGACGCTGTAGTTCGCTCCGTTGAGTTTCATTATTCCCAATCTCACTTCGACCAGTAATGTGATCTATTGTAGTATATCCCGTGTCCTTAGTTTAGTTCATGTCGTATTACTCCATCACTATTGAGAAATGATGGAAGTATTCGGTGATGAGATATTAACCGTCGAACACGTTGGAATCACATCATTGTGTGCAATATCGATTTTAAAAGAGTTAGTCATCATGGAGCCTCTACTCTCCCATTGTAAGCAGTACCTAAGAGGTTATCGAAACGGCTTCATTTCTGGTTGTTCTACTACCACTAATCTGCTGTGTCTGACATCTTATGTCACGGATAGCATGTTTGATAAGGCTCAAACAGAGGTCATTAACAGCGACTTCTTGTCAGCACCGTTGCGATTAGCTAAATCATGTCATCGCGATTGCCAAGTTGCATAGACTTGGGGTTTGCGGTAACCTCTTGAAATGGTTTCGCTCTTATCTCACTAATCGACAGTTGGTGGTGGCTATTGGTGACTTCCGGTCTGATATTTTTCTAGTCACGCCAGGAATAGTCATCTGGGACCCATGATCCTCCTACTCTACTTCAATCGAAACTCCACGACTACCGTATACAGATGATCTTAAAACTGTCACTTGTTTCTGTTGTGATCACTACTTGTTTAAATAACTTGAAACAGGACTGTTTACGGTTGTCACTGGTATCCAACTGAACTCAGTGGTCTTTATTTCAGGAACTATTTATAGCAGATCATAACAATAAACAACATTCAATAATCATCTGTTCTTTGTTTACCTATATACTATCACCACAATATATTCATAATTCGATCGGCGCCGCCGCCGGCTATGTTCACTTGCTTCTGACACTGAAACGAATGTAACCAAGAATGTTACAGTTTCAATGTCAATTGAAGCTTTTGTCAGTTGGTGCAATTTGAACCGAATGACGGTTAACCCAACCCAGTAGTCATGTAAAAGATCTGAAAGTCATTCTAGGTTCTCAACTACCCTGGCGATCCATTCTGGAATACTACAACAGATCGAACAACCGCAGCATCCGTTTTCACGTGGCGAGTGCAATTATTGACAGTCGCCTTCTATACGGGTTGGAGATGACCTGCATCGCAACGGATAAGCTGTTAGCTACGTTAGCACCAGTTTACAACACCTACGTCCGAATTGTCTCTGGCCTGCTCCCATCCACGCCCGCTGACGCTGTTTTGCATCGACGCAGTCATCTTGCCTTTCCGCTTCCGTATAACCAACAATCAATACGAAACAACGAAACTAACGATTTTAAATTGGGTCACTACTTGACTAGCCTATTGGTCCCAAGCAAATCGATTAACGTACCCCATTCTAGTCAAAATTCTAGTACTACACAATGTTTGTTTTGATTCACTACACGGTAATCGCAAAAAACTCTTTTATGACTATAAAGTACACATATTTGAATGAAAACGGGACTACCCACAAAATGAGTAAAATTTTACACATTTATGAGTAATTACTAGTACAAAAATGAATAAATTTTATGCATTTATGAGTTCCAGATACTCATAAAATGTGTAAAAAATACACACATTTTAGGTGTAGTCCCGTTTTAGCCGAATATGCATACTTTATAGTCAAAATTGAGTCCTTAATAGTCATTTTTGCGTATTTTGCGGTTTCCGTGTATGAAAGTTTGACAGATGAAACGAGGGGTTAGTGGATTTTCCTATGTTTCGAGGGGTGCATCGATTAGCTTGGGACCGAAGAGAGTACTAGAGCAGAGCCAAAAAGTTGAGCACGTTTCTTCGGGACCTTCTGGTCTTAGAGTTACCTCTATGGTATAACCGCACCTATCGCAACCAAAACCGCTGCTTTCATCTCGAAGGCATCCGGAAATCAAGGGATCTTCCTCCTCGACGAGGGGAACAGACTCCTCCGCACGGCTGCCAACGTAGATCTCCCCCCAGTGGCCAGGGTCCACTGGCATGGAAACAAATGCTGGCAAACACCATGGTATTCTGCTGGGTTTCGGGGCACTGCGGAATACCAGGCAACTCTGAAGCTGACTTTCTGGCTGGGGCAGGATCATCTGCCCCTCGCTATACCAACGAAGATCGTGAGCAAAGTACGCGAAGCTTGGAATGCAGAGTGGGCCCAAAACCGCTCCCTTTTCATCAGACGGATGAAAGGGACGACGAGGAACCAGCGGGATCAGAAGATAGCTTCGCGTTTGAGGACCAGTCATACCAAGATCTCGTACAATTTCGGTGGAACGCCGTTCCACAGGACTTGCGTCTGTTGTAGAACTCCAGCCTCAATCGAGCACATTCTATGCGTATGCCCCCAGTATCAGAATCTGCGGGAATTCCACGGTCTTCTAAATAGCATACGCGACATGCTGGCAGCAGTAATGTGCTTTTTAAAGGATGCTGCATTGTATTTTAAAGTTTAGTATTTTTTTTTAATTCCCTTCGACTGTTGGGACATCTCTGCCTGGGGGGGTGGGTCCTCCTGGTTCCCCCGGTGTGGAGCTCTGTCTTATTCAGAGTTTAATGTTGTGTCTTTAATATGTATAATCGAGCCAGGAACCAATTTTCGGCTGAAGTAAACAATGTAAAAAAACTACTCTGTTGGGGGTCCTCCTTCTGAGGCCCCACCTTTCATGGAAAGTTAGTTACGCGTTTTATTAACACCAAAACATGGTGTCAGAAGCTATCGCGAGCTTCAAATCGGGTTTTCTGTGACGGTGAAGTTAAATCGCAGAAAAAATCAAACATTTCGTTGAAAAGCAATCGTTTTGGTGAGTCGCTTGGTTTCAGCGGCCATTTTGCTTTATAAGTGAAAATTGTTGGTAGTCCTCATCAAAATGGATGCCAGCCAGTTCAAGATGTTCCTGGAGCATCTGACCAACGTGATGCGTCAGATGTTGCAGGAAGTGCATGCATCGTCAGGTGCTTTGCAACCGCAGCAGCGTCAGCAGCAGCAAGTGCAACAACTGTGCGCTGCCAGTGTGCAGGTGCCGGCCGCAACCCTCACCATTGGCCTTGGTGGGGGATATGGAGGAGAAGGCAAATCCTCAAGCAGCTCTGCTTGCCATCAAAGAGAAAGTGGTCTCAAAGCGCAACGTGATCGTTGATCGGTTGGATTTTTTCTCGGCAACGCAAGCAAGTCGTGAGGCCATCGACGATTTTGTTACACGACTCAAGGTCATGGCTAAGTCGGCCAAGCTAGGAACGTTTTAGACGGACCTGATTACGTACAAGGTGGTAACGTCGAACAAGTGGCAGCATCTGATGTTGACGATTGCTGATATCACTTTGATGAAGGCTGTCGATTTGTGTCGTGCGGAGGAGATAACAGCTAGGCGCTCGCAGGAGCTAGGTGTTCTGGGACCCGGAACGGAAGTCAACAAAGTAAAGAAAATGAAGAATCGTTCGAAGCCATTGAAAGCACAACGCTGCAAGTTCTGCGGGGACAACCACGAGTTTGTTAAAGGTGTGTGCCCTGCAATCGGCAAGAGATGTCATCGTTGCAAAGGAAAAAATCACTTCGAAAAGGTGTGTCGAGCTGGAGAGAAATCAAAGATCCGGAAACCGAATCGCCGGATCAAGGAGGTGAAGGAAGAGAATACTTCACAAGAGGAATCGTCTTCAGGAACGGATGCTACATCGGAAGAAAGTGAGGAGCATTACGAAATCGGGAAAATTTTTGATTACTCCGAGGCAACGTTGTCGCAGAACTGGAACTGAAATTTGGAAAAAAGTGGAAGCCAGTACTCTGTGATGTTGATACCGGTGCAAACACCAGTGTAATCGGGTACGCCAGCCTGATTGAGCTAACTGGTAATCTAAATACAGCACTACAACCGTCATCATTCCGCTTACAAAGCTTTGGTGGAAACCCCATCAATGTGCTGGGTCAAGTAAAGGTGCAATGCCGACGATCGGGACGGAAGTATCGTCTGGTTCTGCAGGTTGTGGACGTCCACCATCGACCTTTGCTTTCGGCCAGTGCTTCCCGTGAGCTTGGCTTAGTGAAATTTTGTGAGACAGTCAGCTTTGGTGAATCGGATCTGTGTCCAAGAACATCAATGTCATCCGATAAGTGCCTGAACGTACATAGAGTTGAAGCCCTGAAGATCATGGAAGAGCATCCGGACCTGTTCGCTGGTTACGGCAAGTTTCCAGGCACAGTAGCGCTGGAGATAGACAACAGTGTTCAATCATCGATTCAACCACCCCGGAGGGTTCCTATAGCAATGCGAGGTAAGCTCAAGTAAGAATTGGAATCACTGGAGAGGGACGGAATCATTGTGAAAGAGAAGCATAATACCAACTGGGTCAGTAATTTGGTCATCGTGCAACGAGGTGGACTTGGTTCAGGGATTCGTATTTGCTTAGATCCTGTCCATCTGAACAAAGCTTTGAAACGACCGCATCTTCAGTTCACCACGCTGGATGAAATCCTTCCAGAATAAGAAAAAGCTAAGGTGTTTTCCACGGTAGATACCAAAAAGGGTTTTTGGCACGTCGTTCTGGACAAACCCAGCAGCAAGATGACTACTTTCTGGAC
This sequence comes from Ochlerotatus camptorhynchus, assembly GCF_037179485.1. NCBI lineage: Eukaryota > Metazoa > Arthropoda > Insecta > Diptera > Culicidae > Ochlerotatus > Ochlerotatus camptorhynchus. The sequence continues at coordinate 4,004,294 of NW_027040766.1, read as the reverse complement.
ACCATTCGGTAGGTACCGATGGACTCGTCTGCCGTTTGGAATTTCTCCAGCTCCAGAGATTTTTCAACTTAAGCTGCAGGAAGTCATTCAGGAACTAAAAGGCGTTGAATGCTTAGCTGACGATTTGCTCATCTACGGTGTAGGTGATACAATGGAAGAAGCGCCAATCAATCACAACAAATGCTTGCAACAGCTCGTTATTCGTCTACAAGAAAACAACGTAAAGTTGAATCGATCAAAGATGAACCTCTGTCAAACTTCCGTAAAATTTTATGCTCATATGCTGACAGATCACGGTTTGCGACCCGATGATGCGAAGATATCGTCTATCAAGAACTTTGCGACGCCATGCAACAGAAAGGAGGTTCATCGTTTTGTTGCGATGGTCAACTACCTGAGCCGTTACATTCCGAACCTCAGTGTTAACCTGACGAATCTGCGCAAACTAATCTCCGAGTCTGCTATGTGGCAGTGGACAGCAACCGAAGAAAATGAGTTTAAAGTAGTGAAATCCTTGGTATCGTACATCAAGACGCTGAAGTACTATGACGTGACCCAACCAACAATCAATACGAAACTAACGATTTTAAATTGGCTCACCACTTTAGTAGCCTATTGGTCCCAAGCAAACGATTAACGTACCCTATTCTAGTTGAAATTCTATTACTACACTATGTTTGTTTTGATTCGCTATGAAAGTTTGACAGATAACATCAGGGGTGTGTGGATTCATGCAGAACATGCAGGGGTGAGTGAAATAGCTTGGGACTGCTTGGGACCGTTGTTCTGGTACTGAGTGAGCCAAAAATAATAATGATTTTCTTCGGGACCCAGTGGTCTTAGAGTTACCTCTATGACCCAACCGTTAGTGATAGAGTGCGATGCTAGTTGCTATGGTTTGGGTGTTGCAGTTTTCCAGCACAACGGAGTGATTGGATATGCGTCACGAACGTTGACGAGCACTGAGAAGAACTACGCTCAAATTGAGAAGGAGCTACTCGCTATTGTGTTTGCTTGTGTTCGCTTCGATCAGTTGGTTGTTGTTAATCCGAAGGTTACAGTGAAAACGGACCACAAACCGTTAATCAGTATATTCAAAAAATCACTCTCATCAACGCCACGACGTCTTCAACATATGTTGTTGAATCTTCAACGTTACAACTTGACAATCGAGTTTGTTACGGGTAAGGAAAACGTTGTGGCAGATGCTTTGTCTCGATCTCCATTGGTAAACGAAAATGCTGTGGAAAAAATTAAAAAACTTAATATATTCAGCGTGTTTGATGAAATATCAGAGGTGAAACTTAGTACCGTGGAAGCACCATACTTGACGCAGTTAAGACAATTTCAAATTCAAACATGTTCTAAAAAATGAGAGTCTTACCAATTCAATCAATATTTTACACAGTAATAGTTCAGTAAATACAGAATGTAGGAAAAATAAATAAAACGTAAATATCTGTTAATTTCTTGATGTTATAATAAATTTCTGTTTGGTACTTTGGGTTCCTAACTTGACGCATAGAATCTTCTCTGGCTGCCTTTTTCTCCGCTCGAATTTGTTCTTCCTTCTGTTTGTCTGCTTCCATCCTTTCAAACCACGCTCTATACTCGTCGCTTGTAGCGACAGCAGGAGGATTAGCTCGTCTACGTGAAGCTTTCGGCATCTTGGGCGTAGCCTTAGGCAACGTAAATGCATCATTGAATAAGTTTTTCTTTCGCTCTGTCAAGATTGAGCGAGATGTGCCGCGCACTGTTGCACTGACTTGCTTTTCCGGTTGCTCTTTCAGGATTTCAACGTTTACAGGCTCTTCTGGACGTTCTGCCGGAAGTGTTTCCGGATGTACTTTCGCTGAGCTTCCATCTTTAGGCGTTGTTAAAACAGTTTGGTTCAGTAAATTTTCATATGTATCCCACGCCAGCCTGGTTTGGTTCCGTTTTTCTGTGAATTGATTCAAAGTAAATTTTATAATTTGATTTTCTTCCAATGCGCTTCAGTATACTCACCCTCAATATCATCAATATCGTATCCACAAAATCCATCTACGACCGCTACGGGGGGATTCGGAGCCTGGACTACCTCTTTTTTAATTCCCTTCCAAATGTAGAACAGGTTGGTGTCACCTATTGGATCCGGCCACATCACATCAGATTCATGTTTCTCAAACATTTTCAGCTGCCCAACCGTGAGTCTAGATTCAAGACATTTTAAGCTAATTTTCGCCTCGGTGTCTTCGCTGTTCTTATCCATCCGATTCAGTACTCGTATTGGTTTCCCCGTTCGACTTATCTTGCCCTTGCAAAAGCATACCGTAGTTAACCGCACTTGGATTCCACGGTACGATTCCGCATTTACGGAAACCATTTGCTATTACGGTTTTCTGATTCTTCATGTCATCAACCGCTTTTTTCAATAGCGGTGCGATTTCATGCTTCGGCAATGATTCCCCGGCGTGAAAAGTCCGATATTCAATTAAACGTTTGTTCCACTGGACTTTCAAGGGTCGAAAAAAGGACACGTCCAATGGCTGGAGTATATGAGTTGCGTTGGGGAACAAGGAAATCAGGGTGATCTGGTTCGAACGGCAAAATTGTAGAGTCTCGTACGACACATGTGATGTGTGTCCATCAACAAAAATAATTATCGGCAGTGGTATTCCGGACTTTGTTACCCAAGGAACAAATACCTTCCTCAAATAATCCAAGAATGTTTCTTGTGTCATCCATCCTGATTGGTTCCGTCCAACTGCCCAATCGGAGGGTGCACTTCGCGCGATTTCTGCCGGGAGCCGTTGTTTGTACGGGAAGAGAATCAAAGGTGGTGCCAGAGTGCCGGCAGCGTTGGCTGCAAACAGGACAGTGTAGCTTTCTTTTTCAGAGTTTCCATTTTTCGTATGCACATATTTTTCACCCGTTTTTGCGAAGACCTGTTCTTTCGTCGGAACCATTCTAACCGCTGATTCATCCATATTGAACACGCACTCAGGTTTCTCGAGAGTCTGCTGTAGTTTTTGTTTGGTAATAAAAGAACCTACTTCGTTGAACCAGATCCTGATCTTGTTTTCCGTAACTGCAGTGCGTTGCTTGGAGAGAGCACTTGGTATGCGGCGAGAGATTTCAGGATGGCGCCGGAGAAATAACTTCAGCCACTTACGGCCGGGAATACCTGCTGTGAATCGATTAGGTTTGCCGGACAATCGAAGGAAGTACGCAACTGATGTCTTTAAACGTTGTGCATCAACCGGAAAGCCCGATTGTGCCGCCAAACAAATCCAATCGATAATTGATTTCTCCTCCTCCATGGTCAAAACGGTAGGTTTTCCCGGTGACCGCTGCGTTTGTAGATTCATCTTCCTACGAACGGTGGCCTCCGGAATACCAAACGAGGCAGCAGATTTCCGAACTGATGTACCAATTCGTGCCATGTCCACGGCTTTACCGAGTGCAGTCTTGCTGTAGGTCATGTACTTTGTTTTGGGCTCCATGTTTCACATAGAAAATAATAAGGGCCACTGTGAGCCTAAATTGACGCAAAACATTTTCGTTAAATAATGTGCTCTAAACATACTATATATTGCTGAATCAGCTGTTAAACGTTAAAAATACTTACAGTTTAATAGTTAGTAACGTATTATTACACAACAACTGATTTTCTGCGTGAAAACTAACAATAAACATTAAACTTGCTCCTTAGCGTTGTTGCTACGATGAGAAAAAAATGACGCATTTGACAGATGGCTTTTTCGTTTTGATTTTGATTGCTCTTATTAGCAATAAACAAAGTATGTTTTTTGTTATGAATGGGTGGCATGAGTGTAAACAAAGGACAATTTCGGTGCAATTCAAACCAAAACAGGAGTTATGATCGAATTGATTGGAAAGTGCGTCAAGTTTGGACCCGCGTCAAATATGGTGCTTCCACGGTAACTTTCTCAGCATTTCGGACACAAGGCTCACCCAACTAACAATTTTAGCTGCAGACTAGCTTATACATCCAAAATTTGCCTTATGCAGCTAGTTTTTGGCTGTACAAGCTGAGCTGCAGCTAAAATTGTTTGTTGGGCACTGAGATAATGGAAGAAACTGGAAAGGATCATTCAATGCAGATCATCGTCAAGTACATTCACCAGGGTTGGCCTAGATCGGTTGATCGTGTGCCAGATAACGTCAAGATTTACTACAATTGCCGCAACGAACTGTCTACCCAGGACGGTTTGATCTTTAGGAACGACCGGCTACTAATACCGTATGTTCTCCGGAGAAAGCTTGTGGATTGCTGTTATGCGAATAGCGGCAGTATGGGTGGGCTGCAGCGAATCGAGTCTCTTCGATATTTGATTTGAACCTGCCACGGCAGATGCTAAGGAGACGTTTCTCTTAATTTTTTTTCTGGCTATGTCAACCGAGAATGATGTGTATCAGTGTTTAATTTTGTTTTTTTTTAATTTATGACCTTCACTTTTAATTTTATGTTATCCATAATTGGGGCTACATTGAGTCTGTTGATGTTAACAAATAATAATAATAATAATGAGTCAACAATTTCTAATTTAACTATATAAGGGAAATGGATATAACGTTGGCCTATGGATCTAAGATTGGGCCCATCGCTAAAAATACCGTATTTATCCATTGTCATTGGGACGGTACTAATGGATATTTTTGGTCGCTGTTGAAAATTTAGTCGATTGCTGAATTTTTGTATGGGCCCAAATTAGGGGACTTTAGGCAGACATTACATCCATTTCCCCTATTTTTTGTGTGCACAACGATACCCAGGAAAATTTGGAAATTGTTCAACTCAAAAAAAAAACTCGTAATATGTTCATAACGGAATTTTACCCACGAACATTTCTTTCGATTTTCGGATCAAAGCCATACCAACAATGTCCACTTAAAATTCAACCTCATCTTTATGCAACCAAGTTTATCGCGCTAATACTGTACTATTGGGATAGTCATCATCGCCGTATCTATCGTCAGTCACTTCCGCCGTAACCGCTTCCTGGCCTGCCTCGGTGGCTTCCTTCTCCTTCGCGAGTATAGCCTGTTCCACGTCCAGCTTCAAGCTGACCAGCTCCCGCCCATCGATTGCATCACCTTGGTGGTCCGCGGAGTTCCACGGCTGCAAGGATGAATCCGCAAAGAGGATGTAAAGAATTCCGCCTACTATGAGCATCCAGGCGCTGATAAGGAACACATATTCCCACTGTTTGACCGTTTGCTGAGGATAAGGCAGTTCTTGATTAATGCTACGGTAGGATTTTTTTTACAGACGTTGACCTACATTTCCCAAGGTGAGGATTCCAACCAAGATCGGTGAAACGAATCCTGGAACGACTGTTATCATTCCACTGATTCCCAACAGAATGCCGGCATACTTGGGGCTCATATCGATTATGTTGGCCAGCGGTCCAGTCGATACGGATCCATGTACCATCGTGGCAAGCGTGAGGAATAAGATGGCAGACAGCGAGTTGCAACCGCTGTAGGCCAGTGCTAGTACGAAGAACCCATTCACTATACAACAGAACGTTCCACCCATTTTCCGTACATTTGTTCGGGACATGAGGTTCCGCTGAAGGAGATAGTCTCCGATCATGGAAAAGATGTACGCGAATATCATTCGGCAGAGATGTGGAATGCCGGATAGGATCCCCGTCTGAAACAATCGACGTTTAATAGAAACGTTGAGAAGCGTAACTTAATCAAAACATTACCATTTTCACATCCCACCCATGGATGTAGTTGAAGTAGCTTGGAGCCTGGGTCATCACGGTAAATAACCCCCAGATACCAGCCCATTGAGCAATGACCGTCATCCACATGGCTTTCGAGAGGATCATCTTCATCCAGGGCGTTCGTTCTTGGCGTTCCTGTTCTTTAGACTTTTCGGTAATTCCCAGTGAGCTTTCAATGTATTCACGCTCTTTGGGATGAATTCGAGGATGATCTGCCGGTGAGTCATACACGAAGTAGAGCCATGCGACGTACCAGACGGTGCCGAAGATACCACAAAAGTGGAAAACATACTCCCACGAAGTCCAGGAGATGATATAACCGAAGAGTGGGAAGAAGAGCGCAACTCCAACGGAACTTCCCAGGTAGGCTGTTACGAAATTACTGCGCTCGTTCGGTGGGATCCATTGTCCGGCCATGTGGTGCATTGCAGGCCATGATACTCCCTAAAAATAATCTACAATCATTGCTGATTCGACCTGTTTCCAAATGAACTTACGCATATAAATCCCTGAAGAACTCGCAGGAAAATCAGTATCCGATAGTCCAGGTACGATGCCAATGGCATTAGGAAGCACAACCAGCATCCGATGGCATTGGCCAAGCCGAATACCATTTTGGTGCCGTATTTCCGGGCCAACACACCTCCCGGCACTTGGGTCAACCAGTGCAGCCAGAAGAATGACCCCAACACCAAGCCTTGGTCGTATTCGTCCCATTCGAAGCCTTCTTCTTGGGTGTCGAGCTGTAGAAGAGAGAAGTGTATTTTTTTTAAATATCAATCGCACACACATATGATTGTTGAACTGGCTTTAAAAAATATCAACACATTTAATAATCTTACGACCGCCGGTAAACAAATATAATTGGTCCATTAAATTATGAGGCGTCTAATTGAAGAGTGAGAATTTTATGGCCCTCATTAATAATAATAATTTGGCTACTCGCTGACATCTGTCCCGTTTATTTTCTTCCATACTTGCCTGCAACCTACTACACTAGAAGGCAATGGAAAATAAATCACGACTGAAAGTCACATTATGATAAGGTATGCGAGGCTTGTCCATCATCAACTTAGATAACGAGACGCGGATTGGTGGCTGTTTTTCGCTCTCGGAGCTTGGCACTGGGAACGATCTGAGCCATGCTTTGTGTTTGTGCTGCGATTTGTTTCCCGGGGGGGTTTTTGCCTTTAGGCCGTTGGTAAATTTGGTCAAGGAGCAGCAGCAGTATGCATTTCAAACAAGAAATATGGTTGTAAGATTTTAAGCAGCGTTGTTTCGCTCTGCTGGGGTAAACAACCTATTTCCACTCATGGCTACTAAGGTAAAGGTTTGGGGCATGTGAGTGACATGTAAACAGACGTAACTTGCGCAACAGACGTAAATAGCTGCGTGTGAAGAGGGGGTCATATGGATCGTCGTCCAGTTCAAGGTCTGTTTACTTGGAGGCAGCGTTGCCAGATTGTTTTCTAGCTTATCGGTATCAAATGTTTAAAAAATCGGTATCGGTTTATCGGTATTCATTATTTTAATTAATTAAATTTAATAGTCATTATATTTTTGCCTTTTTGAAGGTGAAAATACAAACTAAGAACGAAAAATGTGCTTTCCAGGTATGTTCGAAGAAATTTCCGGGGAATATTTGAATTAGTCTTTTAATGATACCGAAAAAACTTCCGGAGAAAGAATGAAAAAGATCTTGTGGAGGAAGTTTGCAGGACATTCTAAGAAATGTCGGAAAAAATGTCGGATCTTCCAAGACAAATATTAAGAAACTTCTGGCAAAAACTTAAGAAAATTTCTAAAAAAATTGGATGACATACCCAGAGGAAACCAGAAAAGTTTTGAAAATCCGAAGCCAGAGGAAGTCAGAAGAAGCTCGGAAAAACCTTCGAATACAAGTCGGAAAAACCTACGGAGAAGGACTTATGGAGAAGCTTCCAGAGGACGAAAAAAACTTCTGGGAGAACTCGATAGATACATCCGGTGAAACTTTTATTGAACTTCCTGGAGACGCTAGCAGAAACTTCTTATGATAGATTGGAAGAAACTTCTGGAAAAAGTTGGAAGCCAAAGGGCTTACGGAACAGTCGCACGAGTACTTCAAGGAGAAGTTGGGAAAACAACTGGAAGAAATAGATTTCTGGTTGGCACAACATTCCTTAAAGTTCCTTACATGTTCCAAATGATTCAGCAACATTCCTGATATTCATAAAACATCCCTGAAAACCCCACAATGTCCCTGAAGTTTTCAGAACATTCCTGAAATGCACTTCGAAATGTCCCTCAATTCCTCTGAACTCCTTGAAAGTTCTTGCAATTTTCCTGAAGTTAATGGGGATGTTTTGAAGTTTACAAAGTTTTCATGAACTTTTCAAAACTTTGCTAAAGTTTTCGTAAATTCCTTGAGTTTCTCCGAACTCCTTTAAAAGTTTCAGTATTTTTCTGGAATTGATGTGCCCTGATGTTCTCAGAGCTTCCCTAAAGTTATCTCAATTCTCCTGAAGCAAATGGAACTGTCCTGAAAACCATTAAATTTCCATGAAGATCTTTGGACTTGTGAAGTTTCCGAAATATGTCAGATGTTCCTTAAGTACACTGGAATTTTCATGGCAGTTAATGAAACTGTCTTTAATTTATCGGAACTGCAAGGGTAGATCTTTAAACTTACCCAAAAGTCCGAAATATTCTGAATTTTCAGAACTCCTGCATATTTCCTGATGCTAATGGAACCGCGATAAAATTCTTGAAGCATTCCTGCAGTTCCAGGGAAGTTGCAAAAAAAAAAAAACTGACGGGAGAAGACGGAAGAACCTTTCGAGCAAAGCCAGAAGAAAATTCCAAGGGATGTCTAAATAGCTTTCCGGAAGGACTCGGAAAATAACTTACAGGGTAAGGTGGGCGAAAATTCCTAGGGAAGTTGGAAGAAAGTTCAAAGGGATCAAAGAAATTTCAGGAAGTTGAAAAATTAACCTATTTGTTCACTGAATACAAGTATTTCCCGATTTCGAGGAATTACTGGGATGAGCCATCAGCTGTTTCTCGACTGGCTCCTTGGTAACCAAAAACGGCGAGAAAATGGAAGCATCAGTCGAAAGAGTTTCAAGTATAAGATATTTTTAAATAAGGAACTTTTTTAGAGCTGGCTCAAAAATTTGAATGTTCTAAAAGATAAAAGTGAGAGACAGTAGTTTCCTCGGACAGTTCAGCGCAGGCAGGCATTAATCATTTTGATTGTTAAAAAAAACGGTATAAATGGGTTTTAAAACTCAAAAATCGGTATTCTGAGATACCTTATCTGTATATCGGTATCAAGTTTTAAAATCGGTATAAATACCAATAAATCGTTATATCTGGCAACGCTGCTTGGAGGTTTTCTCCATCCAGTTTAGTTAACTCATAAATCACATAAAGTGTAGAAACTCAGCGATGAACAAATTTGCCTTATGTTTTCCCAGGTTTTTCCATGAAAAAATTCCCGACTATGAAAAAAGTAAATATTGGATTCACTCAATCTATTGGTACTTCTTCTAGACTTCTAGAACCTCAACTTCTAGAGAGAAATTTTCGTCAATTTCCTTATTTTCCGGCAGATTTTTGTGGTTTTGCACAGGAAACCATGAGGCAAATTTACTCATCGCTGAGCACTTTTGGCGATTATGAGTGAAGTAAACTCAAATTTGGGTCGGTATCATTCGCCGGTTATTGGAAACTTCAGAATCTGAATTCCATGGACCAACTTTGAGGACTGAAGAGCAAATCAAGCTGAACATTGCATTATGCCCTAAGTAACATTGATCGACTTTCCCTTTCGTTAATAACTTGAGCACATAACCGATTCTTGGTGTGTTCGTCGTATTAAATGCTAGATAAAAGCTTCTTTTATCGATCTGTGTGCTGCAAATATCAGGGAATGTCTTTACATAGCCGTGGGGATACAAAGAGAAAGTCGACGAAGAGAATCTGTCTGTCAATGTTACTTAGCACCTAATGCAATGTTCAGCTTGAAGTGTCAAAATCAAAATAGAGGCATCATTCTGCGTAGAAATACTCAGAGGGAGAGATGGGCGGAGAGAATGTTTTTAACCAAATAAACTGCCAAAATCTGAGCCAATCGAACATTCCCATTAGAATTTGTCCTAGGTTTTCTTATTCTTACTAGATTACATTTGAGAGTATTGCAATCGAACAGAAATTCAATCTCCTTTATGTTTCGTGTGCTTCTCAAATTCAACTAGTTTTTGGAATCAAAAAGTAAGAGGTTGTATCCAAGACTCGACCGTAGATTTGACGTAGGATTGCGTGCTTGGTATCAATATTTGGCGACTATGTTAGGCAAATCACTATTTGCAGGCAATCGGTGATATGTTTGTCATTTTTATGTAATTTTCAATGGTGACCTATTAAAAATTGATAAAGTATTAATTTTAGCCAATCGATTGGCTTGTTTAGAATTGAAAATCCATCAGCTATTGACAGAGTTATAAGTGGTCAAAACCTTCCAATACCACTTTTCGTAACGCGGTCGAAAGACGTAATCCTACGTCAAAACAATATTCTAACTCTATTGATTAATTGATCTTAGTTGGTTAATAAATGGCACCAAGAAATGTGCAAAATACTGCGATGCAATCAATTATTATTTTGCACGTAAATCGAATCAAAAATAAAAGTCATCTGAAATGCTGGCTTCTACCAAGGGTTGCAAGATAATTAAGGTACAAATCCCTGCTGCCGAATTGTATTTTGTTTTCTCCGCCTATCTCTCCCTCTGAGTATTTCTAATTCTGCACGCACATACCTACAACATGAGGGGTGTTAAAGTTTTTTTTTGATCGTAACACCCTTTACTCAGTGGACAAGTAAAATTTTCCTCGATTGTCCTCAAAAATCGGCTCGAATATCAGGAAAATCGATAAAAAAAATTCTCAGTCTATGAGTATACTCGTAACTTGAGTAAATATTCATGGAATTTCTGAACATTCGAGCCGATTTTTGAGGAACATCGAGGAAAATTTTACTCATCTAAGTTACCTTACTTTTTGTAATTTTGAGTTGAATTCGACTCAATTCTGAGTAAAACCAACAATCAATACGAAACTAACGATTTTAAATTGGCTCACTACTTGACTAGCCTATTGGTCCCAAGCAAATCCATTAACGTACCCCATTCTAGTCAAAATTCTAGTACTACACAATGTTTGTTTTGATTCGCTATGAAAGTTTGACAGATAAAATGAGGGGTTATTGGATTTTCCTATGTTTCGAGGGGTGAATCGATTAGCTTGGGACCGAAGAGAGTACCAGAGCTGAGCCAAAAAGTTGAGCACGTTATTTCGGGACCTTCTGGTCTTAGAGTTACCTCTATGTTAAAACCCCGGAAAAGAATAGTTCAGTTTCAATTTTTACAAATATTTGTTTCTTAAGTCCAGCATCTTCAATATTTTGTTTTAAGGCCCATGCACTTTACATCTGAAATTGAATCGCAAAAATCAATTTGAAATATTGCTGACTGATTAAATTCTAAAAAATTATTATTGGAAATCTGAAGAAAATTATGCAGCAAATAGAGAAAGACATTCATTTGGTAAAAAATCACTCTGTTTTAATGGTTTATTCTGAAATTGTGGTGTGAAAATTTATTCCTATGGTTTGGTTAATTTATTTTTCCCGGTTCTCTCATCTAATTCCGAGATTTTCCCGGTTTTCCCGGTTACTTTTTAAATTGAAAAAAAAAATGTGTAACGAAATAGTGTCAGGTTTTAAACGCTTATAAATTGGCTGGCTGGAATTCTGCTCAGAACTTCTCCTTCGAAAACTATGTGGGAATTTTTTTTCAAGTGGGCATTAAATTTCATGAACCATGTTTAGTTTCACGTTGAGCGGGCTCAAACGTCAATAGGTTTCACATATTTTTTTAATGTTAGTATAGACGATGGAGTGAAGACACACTTTCTTTATCCGATATCACTATCAATTTGCTCTTATTCTTTTTTGTATCAAGTTCATTTTTCTGATTTTTTTTTTTAAATTTAATCTCTTATTCTTCTCAATTCTGTCTTATAACCTATTTATGCAGATAGACTTTGGCCCAGTGACCTTAATTTCAGTTACTCAATAAATTCTAGGGCTTTGAAATCATAAGATGTATCAAGCATAAAAAATGGTAGAATTCGATTATCAAAGTATCTCGAAAGATCAATAAATTGTTTTGAATACATTAAGTGACTCATATAGTTGAATTTTTCCCATAGCTTAAGAAAATACTTTCTGTAATTTGGCTTTCATACAAGTAACCACTGAAAATTTACAGTTTGCCACGTTTTAAAAAAAGCGTACAATTTCGTTTTTCGTTGAATATCAACAACCGGGAAATTTTTTAAGATTTGAACCGGGAAAAAGCCGGGAATTTCAAAATGAAAAGTCACTGGCCATCCACGTACTCCTACGTCAAAAATCCCATTAACACACGTGTATCATCTTCGGCGTTACTTCGTGAAGCAGCTTGCCAACAATTTGGTCGTTTCCTTCTACCGGCCCGAGCGAACTAAATTTCAAAGGCAGTTTTTCATAACAAAAATGGACATAGCGTTATCGTTCGGTTCGTTAATCGCTTGTCATAATGTCATTTTGGGATATTTTTGATTCCTTGCATATTATATAACAATCAAATCATAGTCAGGAGCTAGGTCAGGAGGCTGTCAGCCTGACCTGTTCTGTTTTAGACTACGTGAAATTAATGTATAAAAAGTTACTGAAATCCCGATGTTTTGGCGCCACCTTAAGTCACTTATTACAAATCAGTGAACCATTAGAGATATAAACCGGGTATCGAACCCGCTACCTCCAGCATAGTTCTTTTACAGCTGTGGCGTTACCGACTGAGCTAAGATAGGGATCTCAACTTTATTCACATTGTTTGAATCAAACAAAACTAAATTATGGAGGGGAACTGGGTTCTTTAGGGGTTATGAGGTTATTGCATTTTCGTAATCTGCATTACAAATGGAAACGAAATCCAAAATTTCATCACTTTTGGAGCACTGGAACTATTTTAAATAAGTGTGATTACATTAAGAAAAATCACCACCGTAGCGCCCCTTGAAAGTACTTTGTATAGGAGCGAGCTGTCATTTTGTTAGGCTTGTGTCAAACAGTGAAATGATTATTTTGCTTTTTTTGATTTAAAAATCGACATGGATGTAAATGGGGTAGGAAAAAATATCGTTGTGCTCAGAAAACGAAGCTTTTTCAGATCATCTATAAATACCGATATTTTTTTTTTCTAAATTAAAGAACCCAATTGGGTCCTTTAATTTTGAAAAATGTATCGGTTTTTATACATCATCAGAAAGAGCTTCGTTTTCTGAGCACTTCATCTTGATTTCACTGTTGACACTAAACTAACAAACTGACAGCTCGCTCCCATATAAAGTGACACCGCTAGTAACATGATTTTTGCAAATGTAATCGTACTTATTTAAAATGAACTATTGTACCAGTGTTATAAAATTGATTAAATTTTGGGTTTGGGTTCCACTTTCAATGCAGATAACGAATATGCATATACCTTAATACCCTTAAAGAACCCAATTTACGTATTCTCGTAAATCTAAGCAGCGTCCGCGCTTCTATGGGCTTTTTCTCGACGTAACGCACACATATGTAGTGTTTGTTTGTTTACATTCACCTGCTGTCTGCTGCTCTATCCATTCGAATAATCGATAGCATTGTTCAAAACCGATTTAAAACGCTTTAACAACGCTCCAAACTACTCAAGTGTGACTACTGTCGGCAACCTCTTTTTCTTCAGCAACCTATAACTGCCCACGACAACCTCACGAATAGTTTAAGGACGCGTGAATAGTATGTTCTACCAGCCGCGTTGCTAACGCCCACCAAATGAAGGCGCCCGGTACTAACATAATTTCAATAATAGGTACCTGCAACGCCCTCAGCAGTAATTTCTCCAGTGAGACAAGCTTCGGTTCGTTTTGTGTTCTGCCGGCTGATCCACCCCCGCTCGGTGCATTTTCAGCGCTGAGATCCGACTCGTTCCTCTCCACGTAGCAAGCATACATCCTCGGCTGTTGCTGTTCTGACAAGCCAACTGTTGATCCCAGTTCCGTCTCCTGATCGAGCTGCGCATTTTTCGCACCGCCCGATCTGACCATCGCTACTATTGTGATATTGGCATTGATTCGCACCATATAGTTAACCGCAAAACCAACAAACACTAAGTACCATAATACTGTGCGCGCACTAACGCCCGGTTCGTTACCCATTTTGAACACCGCTTCGTCCCGATTGATTGGGCAAATACGATTCGATTGATTGCCAACACTCGTAAGCTACAGCCACTAATCAAGTCACTTCGCTATCATCCTCTGCTTGTCACACCGAACCAGATGGATCTATGCGCAGCGAGCCAGGATTTGTGATCAGCTCGGATCTCACTACTGGACTGCGGGATCAAGCATCTGACTCTACTACGTTTCTACTCAGTCACACTCGGACTGACTGACCTGGATCTTATCAACGACTGAGAGCAGAAGCTGGACGCAAATCAACCAAGTTCAGTCCCCGGCAGATAGTGGCTTGCGCGAGAGCGCGTAAAGCGCTACAATTAAAGCGATGATACCTACTATAATTCATTTTGATTGTTTTCATGTATGTGACGTAAAAAAAACGGCGTTATCTGTAATGGTTTTCAAAGCGCCGAAATGTTAATGAATTACAGTGGCGATTTTAAAAATAAGAAAGAAATGATTACCATCCACATGGCCAAGCTGGCAACGCTTCTTGTTTGGGTGGATGAGCTGAAGAAGCGTGATCGCTTGTTCTATTCAAATGGACAATCTGTAAATAGTAAATGTGCTCTGGGTTCACTTGTAGGTAAGGCCTCGTACCATCTGCTTGAACTAATCTGTTTATTCCTTGACGCCACCGCGCCGCCGGTCTTATTATAGAGGACACATTATATTTATGCGCTGTATAATTCTCGCTTACCGCTAGACGAATGGAAGAATCATGAGACTGACAGGCGGCCAGACAGTTTAGATGCTGGTGAGTTTAACCACTACTAATGTTCTATTGTCTTTTTCACGTTCTGGTTAGTCTATGGAAGAGATTAGGAAGGAAATTGATAGCTCAGTTGGATGCGGAGGCAGTTGAGTGCAATCAATTTTGAGTCCCAATTTAAATGACATTGTTCTGGAGATATCAAAGGTCGAACTTGAATAATTTTGCGCTCGATAGCGTAAAATCAGGGTACCGGTTGCACACTTAAAATAAAAATCTGTCCTCGGTGGAATATATTGCCGTAACAGTCCAGTAAACTGAACATTTGCCGAAGTTTTGTTAAACATATAATAGTTCACTGAAATTCGTATCTGGTTTTAGCCAAATTTCGGTAAAAACAATCATTTACCAAGCTTCGTCAATTGTAATCACTGATCTAATCGGAAAAAATTCAAACTGCCGAAATCAGCAAAATAATATAACGAACTATACGGCATTCACATTTTGCTTAGCCGAAAATACTTAAAATATCTGTCAACGAAGACGGACACATAAATAACTGTCAGGATTAAATTAGGTTAGGTGCGAATGAAAATTTAAAAGTAGTAGCGTCGTAGTTCAGAAAAATCAGTGAGGATGATTGCCCCGGGAGGAGTCTTCCTCGACGGAAGAAGCAGCACCGACAATCGGAGATCAGATGTCCGATAACGAGTACTACGAAGAGGATGAAGACGACGATCGAACTACCTTCTACGGAACGCTAGATGCGAAGCAATCAGTTTCTAAAATTCCTTGCAGTGGCTGTGGTGCATTGCTGCAATTGAATAAATCCAAGCAGCAGCTAATGACCACCATCTGTGAGAGGTGCCAGAGATGCCAGATTTCATCGAGATTATATCCTCTATCAAGGATATGAAGTCACTCGTCCTGTTGATGGTTGGTACCATTTTATCAGACTTCTGTTTAGTAAAAAAATGTTATTAATTTCTTTAGTAATCTCTTTCAGGTGGATCTCCTCGATCTCCCGTGCTCCATCTGGCCGGGTCTGTCGGAAATTCTTGGACCCAAAGGATCGATAATCGTCGTCGCGAACAAAGTCGACCTTCTTCTAAGGGACTGCCCCGGCTATCTGAACAACACTCGGAACAACTTTCCTGGATGCTGGCTTCATCAGAAATGACATCAAACACGTGTCGCTCCTCTCGGTCACCACCGGTTACGGAATAGAACAGCTGATCACTAAAATCCACAACTCTGGGGAACACGGGGTGACATTCATCTGGTCGGATGTATCAACGTTGGCAAGAACTCCCTGTTCAACGGCCTTGTCCGGTCCGATCTGTGCAAAGTCAAAGCAACTGATCTGATCCAACGAGCCATGGCTCGAAACGAGTTCAGTCCGAACCGAAGAGGAAAAACTACGCAAGCACCAAGCACCGGATCAAATTTGCCACTCTCATTGGTCACGTTGGTCCAACCTTCGCCGACGATGCACGGTAAGTTCTGCTAGATTGATAGTGTTTTATTTTTCGTGGAATAAAAAAAAAACAATGTTATAAAATTGTATCCTACTATTTTTATTTTCTTTTAAAATCGCAACCGTAATCAAGCAAACAAATTAAAAAAAAATGAAAAACAGCCAGGATTAACAAAAAAAAAAAAAAAAAATACCGATAAACGGTAAACAATTTTTCCGAAGGATTGGCAAAATTTGACAGTTGTGGTAAATTGTGCTTTGCCGATCTAACGGTAATTGAATGTTTTACCGAAATGTTTGCCGAAGGCTCGGCTGTTGGATTCTCGGCACTTTTTTTTGCCGGACTAGGCGAAAAAATCTAAGTGTGTACGTTCAGAAATCAAGGAACTAAATCAAGCGTTATTTTCCAAATCGACGTAGGGGAATTTACGTATTCTCGTCAATCTAAGCAGCGTCCGCACTTCTATTAGCATTTTCACAGCGTCACGCACATATATGACGTGTCTGTTTATTTCAATTCATCTGCTGCTTGCTTCTCTATCCATTCCAATCGACAGAATTCTTCAAAACTGTTTGAAAGCGTTTTTACAACGCTCTAAACTTCTCATGTGAGTGTGACTATTGTCGGCAGCCTCTTTTTCTTCGGCAACCTTCCCATTAGAACTGCGTGTTAACCAGCTGTTCTATTATCGGCAACTCGAAATCAGCCCCATTTTGTAGTACGTATGCTTCATTTGAAGAAAAATCTGGCATAACAGGATTGCTCGGTCCTACAAATATAATCAGATTGAAGCTGAAAGACTAAATAATCATTTGGATACATTCAGGGAAGTGTGTTGATGGTAAAACATAGTGAAATTAACGTTTAAATTTTGGTTGCCGAAAACAGTCAATGGGTGCCGAAGCCGACATTTACCCTACCTGATTTAAAAAAAAAAACAAATCACTTCAATTGACGATTTCAGTGATTTCAAGTTGTATAGAAAGACATCGATCTGTCAAATTGATTACACCAGCTGTAAAATGAGAAGTGGAATCAAGGAGGTAGTCGATTATATTAAAATAATAATAACCTGGCTTATAATTCTAGGACTTCTTAGCACTTCTGAGATTGTTTACCGTTAACTATGTGGTGTTTCGAACCGATTTCAATGATCGAAGACGTGTATTACGGATAATATCAAACTCTTTATTCTTGGTAAATTACACGCAATTGCAAACTCGGCGTTACAAGAATAATCCTTCTTTTTCTTTCCCCTCCTTCTCAGCGTCATTTCTCTCTCTTCGCGCACAGCTCCGTCCACGGCTGCAAATTCCAGGGTGGTATTCATTTCATCAGTTGCATCCCACAGGCTTCCCCCAGTTACATAAAAAATCTAATCCGGTGTCCAGTTGGTGTAACTTTAGTTCGGTGATCGTCCGAAGGATGATGTTTCAAGTCAGGGTTGCATATAAAAGCAGGTTTAATCCGGTCGATCGAAATGCGCTGAGTCTTCCCAGATATGATGACATCCATGTATTTATCAGTTCGATGTACTACCTCATATGGTCCCTCATATGGATGCTGGAGCGATCGTTTCACGGAGTCCACTCTAATGAAAACGTGCATACAAGAACTCAACTCTGCGTTGACGAATATTTTTCGATGACCATGACGACTGGGCTTGGGTGATTTTACGTTCTCAAAGGAGTGATGCAACAACTTACAAAAATCTGTTCGATCAACAGTTGATGCCGGCGAATCAAAAAATTCACCAGGAATACTGGTGCGACCGCTGCAGCTGAGCATTTCAAATCTTCTCTGTATGAAACACACAGTCCAAGCAAGATCATCGGAAGCTCGATGTACCAATCCTTCGGGTTGACGCACATAATAGAAGCTTTCAACGTCCTATGGAATCTTTCCACAATTCCATTCGCTTGTGGACGGTGGTCAGTAGAGTGATGCAAAATTTGAAATTTTCGCTCCACAATACTTAAACGATTCCAAATCGGATCCTGACTAACCTCTCAAAATTTGAACCCATTTGGTGAGAAACTGAGATGGCACAAACCATTTGAAGTTTGTATGGGAATTACTATGGTAAAACCAAGATTTTTGTTCATGTCTATCTAATAATTCACCATATCGGTCTGCTTCAAAAGCTTTCAACTGTGCTTGTAGGAAATTTTCCCAGCTACAACTTTGCTCAAGACCACTTTTTGATTAAATGCTAGGATCGAAAGTAATCAATGGTTCAATGCACTGATGTCTTATGATCATGCTCAATCAACTGCTCAGCAGGCAACATTGGTGTTTCTGGGGCGTTGAATAGGACACAAAAATCATGGCTACTATGTCACACTGCAAAATACAGTGTTGCCTACAGAGCAGCTGCTTGATCATGTCATAAGTTTACCAATCTCTTAAATAATTAATAACTATTTCCTGTCTCGTTTTACATAGAAACGATCTCTAGCAAAGTTGAAGCTGAGAAAATTTTCTATAAGAATAACTATCGAGCTGTTTTGCAGCTCAATATGGAAAAAGACTAGAAGGCAATAAACAAAAAGTTGAGATTTCCCATAGTAATTTACATGTAAACTTCAAATGGTTTGTGCGAAGTCTGTTTCTAACCAAATGAGTTGTAACTTTGGGAGGCTAATTACGACCCGATTTGAAACCATTTAAGCACTGTGGAGCGAAAAAGTCAAATTTTGCATCAGTCTAGTGGTCAGTTCGTTGAATAGTTCCGACTCCAATTGACGTCCTTGGTCTGTTATTATACTTACAGGAACACCAAACCTTGCAATCCACGTCGAGTACAATGCTTGTGCTACTGTTGGTGCTGTCATGTCGGTTAGCGGGACTGCTTCTGGCCAGCGTGAAAAAACGATCGATCATCGTGAGAAGATGTCCTTGTGATGGTGGCAGAGGTCCAACAAGGTCGATATGAACGTGCCTAAATGGAGCCTTTGGTAGATCAAATTCACCCAGAGGAGACGTAATATGACGCACCTTCGAACGTTGACAGTTTAAACAATTGCATCCCACAACTATTTTCGTCCTTTATTTATAACTATATAGCTCTCGATTTGTTTACCGTCTATCTTGTTTTCCGTACTGAGTACCAATGCTACCGACGCCAGGGAGGCAGCCTCGTGCCTCCCAAGGATTAATCCTGAATTGTCATTGTAAGCTACCATATGCTAACTGTTTACAGCCCAATTTTGAAAGCGATACGTATTGTATTTCTGTAAACTCGAAAATATAACTAATCGGAAATAGAATAAAATTTATGCTTTTGTTTATTAAGCTTCGTATACCCATCCCTATGATTAAAAAGTAATCAATTTTAGATTTATATTTATACATGACATCGAATAACTTGTTTTAATGCTACTTATGGCATTGAAAAGGTTTCGGTGATTACATTTTGTGATAAATGTCTAGTACAACTCTTTTACCTGTGGAAAGAAAACTTGCAGTAAGTTCGATTAAGGAATATATATTTGTAGCGTTGATGTGCTTTCCCCCCGTTGAAAATAATTCAACCGGCCCGGTTCCGTCTGGAAGCATTTCGCAGAGTAGTCCAGTACTTTTTTGGAATACAGTCAACTGCAGAACCAGAACTTAAAATCCGCATTGCAGGTGTCTAGCTGTCATTTACCCAACAAACAATTCACAGTCACAAATAAGCATACACATTGAATAAATGCTGTATAACAGTGTACAATGCTGAATAAAACAGTATGTCGAATTATGTGCTGAAAAAAGTTCATTGAGATCGATAGATGCGCCTTTATTCCGCCGTTTGCTCTGATATGATTAATTTACTTATTAAAAGCTTTATAAACGTTGACTGTCTTCTTGATTCAGAACCAGAAGTTTGATCTAATAACAAACTGAATAAGTGTAATTTGCACATACATTGTCGCTTTAATTTGACTGTTTTCAATTGCTTTAATAAAATGCTTTATTAGACGTCTTATAAATGTTTTCTAGTTCCATTATTAGATTTCATTGCGTTGCTTTACAATATTGCTGTCTAAAGGTGAATACAGTCAGCAAAATAGCTCTTATACCACTATGCGTCCATGTTTTAGTTGAATGCTTTGCAAATGCTTTATAAACGACGTATTGGATTCATTATTCCACAACACTGCCCAAAAAACAATTCAGAGTAACAAATAAGCATATAGATTGAATAAATGCTTTATAACAGTGTACAATGCTGAATAAAACAGGTTGTCAAATTATGTGCTCAGAAAACCTCATTGAGATCGATGATGCGCCTTTATTCCGCTCATTGCTCTGATTTGATTAATATACTTATTAAAATCTTTACAAACGATGACTGTCTTCCTGATTCAACACCAGAAGTTTGATCTAATACCATACTGAATAAGTGTAATTTGCACATACATTGACGCTTTAATCCGACTGTTTCAATTGATTTAATAACATGCTTTATTAAACGTCCAATAATTGTTTTCTAGCTTTATTACTAGATTCCATTGCATTGCTTAACAATATTGCTGAATAAAGGTGAAAACAGTCAGCATAATAGCTCTTATACCACTATGCGTCCATGTTTTAATTGCATGCTTTGTAAATGCTTTACAAACGGCGTATTCATTCATTATTGCACAACACTGCTCCAGGCTAACAACAAAACGAAATTGGTAGCATAGTGGTTACCGTTTCCGCTTTCCAAGTAGAAGGTCGCGAGTTCAATCCCAGCCTCAACCCTTTTTTTTATTTATTTTCTACGCCTAATTAATTTAAATCGTAATCATAAATCGTATCACTCAGGACAACCAATTCATAGATCTATCTAAAATAATAGCATCCTTTGCATCGAAATTAGAGAGATGGAGAGATAACGTTGGTCTAATGTTAAACAACTATGAATGAATTAATCATTCTCACATCTCCTTGAATTAGCTAGAGTTACGGCTGGAAGTGCTGATAGGTTTTCAGATGCAAGCTTTTATTGCTTATTTAGCTGCCCATATCATGTAATCTAGGATAGCTCAGATGGCAAGGCAAGCGGCTGGTGATCGGAAGGTCATGGTTCGAATCCCATATAACGAAATGTGTGTGTATGTATGTATGGGAGCATCCATAAATGACGTAGCATATTTTTGATCAATTGTAGACCCCTCCTCCCCCCTTCGTAGCGTATTTGACTATATCCAATACATGGCCGGTCACAAATTCTGAAACCCCCACCTCTCCCCTCAAATGCTACGTCATTTATGCATGTTCCCTATGTAATAGATTTTCTAGATCTTGTATGGTGGGTGCGCGTGCTTCGACCGAAATAAAATGACACAACAATCACTGACGAGAACACAACCCTGCTCTTCTGTGTCGTTCTTATTTTCGGATTAATTATTCCGTAGTTGAATAATCGTTTAATATTAAATGTATAATAGTGTCTTATTAAACATTATTTCACATGAGAATCAAGCGTCTATATACACCTTTATACCATCACTGTTTAAGGAAGTAAATGATGTCTAATAAACGCTGAATAATCAAAAATTTGATCGAATAAGCTCTGTTACAACTCTTTTTAGTCGAATAAAAGCTTCTCGACATACCTTATTCAACACCAAATATTTCGATGTTGTGGTTGAATAAATTCTCCAGATTTGTGTGAACAAAGCCTGAACAGAAGTTATTATTAAAAATAGTACAATTATTATTAAGCATGAAGTGGAATAAAATCGTCAAGAAGTCGTTTCTTCAATAGGCTATTGTTTGTTGGGTAGTGCTCTTGAAGTTTTCGTGCTCAAAATTTCAGTTTCGTGTTCAAAATTGGAAGCTATTTGTTGCAAAATGCCCAAAAGAGTACAAATTTCGATCAGTACCTGAAATTTGATTATTGAACATCACAAAACTCGCAAAAGCTACCGTGATATTGCCGATATTGTCCAGCTTCACAAAGATACAGTCGCTAGAATTGTGCAGATGTACAAAAAGCGTGGTTCTATCTCACCAGCTAAGCGATCGGGGCGTCCTTCAAAGACAACTGGCCGAATTGACAGAACTATCGTGAAGAAGGCGGAGTTGGACCGGGGACTATCTGCTCCGAAAATTGCGAAACAGATTGAAAACGAGTTTTACATTCAACTGACATCACAATCCGTACGAAATCGTCTTCATAAGAAAGGTCTTAGGACAGAGTAGCTCTTAAGAAGCCATGGTTGTACGCAAAAAAATATCAAAAAATATTGAAGTGGGCCCAAGATCACATTTCATGGATCAGTGATGACTGGAATAAGGTGATCTGATCAGACGAGACGAAAGTAATGCTATTTGGGTCTGATAGTATAACCATCGCCATTGATAAAGGGTGTCCACGATGAAATTGCCACACACAAAATTGATTCGCAAAATTCGAGTTTTCATCCGATTGCCATCAAATTTTCAGGGATTGAGAAATAACTATTAAACTTCATTTTACCATTTTACTCGTATTTTATTTACAGTCCATACGCAAATGCCCACACCTTGGCCTTAACCCCAGCCATAAGATTCTGCACAACCTGTGAATCAACCGTTTTTTGCATGTAAACCCATACTTTCTTCAGTTCCTCGACTGTCTTCACTACTTTAGGTCGTTTAAGAAGGTGCTGCTTCATAATCGCCCAGTACTTCTCGATGGGGCGGAGCTCCGGAGTGTTGAACATTTTCGGCACGAAATTGACCTTATTGTCCGCATACCACTTCAGCACGTCCTTGGAGTAGTGGCATGAGGCCAAATCCGGCCAGAAGATTGTTGGGACGTTGTGGGCCTTCAGGAGAGGAAGCAGCCCCTTCTGGAGGCACTCTTTTATGTACACCTGTCCGTTCATCGTGTCCTGGGTCACGAAAGGTGCACTCCGCTTCCCGCAAGTGCAGATGGCTTGCCAAACCAGGAATTTCTTTGCAAATTTGGACATCTTCTGAGTGCGGACATGCTCCGGAACGCTGAACTTATCCTTGGCCGTGAAAAACAGGTTGCCGGGGATCTGTTTGAAGTCGGCCTTCACATATGTTTCGTCGTCCATGATGCAGCATTCAACTTTCGTCAGCATGTTGAGGTACAACTTCCTGGCACGGGTTTTGGCGGACTTGTTCTGCTTCTCGTCGCGATTAGGGGCCTTTTGTACCTTGAACGTTCGAAGCCCAGCCTTAGTTTTGGCCTTCTGGACAAAACTTCGGCTTAGGTGCAGCTTCTTAGCCACATCCCTAACGGAGGTGTTCGGATTTCGGTTGAAGGCCCCAACTACGCGGTTGTGTTTTTTGGTGTTGTACGGAATACTTTTTCCTTCACTTCTGGGCTTCCGATCGGTGGTCAACCATTCCTCGAACCGCTTAATCACTCGCGACACCGTGGAATTCGCGATTCCCAACGTTTTAGCGATGGAACGATGCGAGAGATCCTTGTTCTCGTGATGAATGCGCAAGATTTTATCACGCACGAGCTGTTCTTTCGACTCCATTTCTGCGAGTTTTGATCACAGGAATTTAAAACTTGCAGGATGTAAATAATGCACTATGAACTAAATCCACCCAAATTTTCATTAAATTCTACCCAACGGTTAAAAAGTTAGAGCAATTTCATAGTGTGGCAATTTCATCGTGGACACCCTTTACCATCAGACCCAATCCAATGTGGTTCATAAAATGTCCAGGACCACATTCAATTTTTTTTTGATATTTACTTAATTTTACTTAATAAGAGTAATGTGAGCTTTGTGGGCAGGTGCACTCCCATCACCATGTATACGTTATTTCTGGAGCAGAGGAGGAGGAGCCAAGAGTTCATTTGACAGCATGTATATACAATTTTGTGAGTTGTTTCAGCAAAACAATTTAAAACTTCGGAAGATTTTCAAGATGTTTTCTAGCTCACTTGAAAAATAAAATCGACTGAGTTCGCAGTACTCAGGTATACACGTGAAATTCTCATATAAAATATCTCGAGATCCTGACCAGATAGAAAGTTACTGTCTTACGCAAAGCTGTTCAGGAGATCATAGCGTTTTTGCTGGTTAATAGCAACAATCAATACGAAACTAACGATTTTAAATTGGCTCACCACTTTAGTAGCCTATTGGTCCCAAGCAAACGATTAACGTACCCTATTCTAGTTGAAATTCTATTACTACACTATGTTTGTTTTGATTCGCTATGAAAGTTTGACAGATAACATCAGGGGTGTGTGGATTCATGCAGAACATGCAGGGGTGAGTGAAATAGCTTGGGGCTGCTTGGGACCGTTGTTCTGGTACTGAGTGAGCCAAAAATAATCCCCCTTATTCTGCGAGTCACGTGACTCTCTCTCACTGGTGAGGTGACAATTGTCACCTCACCGGTGACAGAGAGTCACGTGACTCGCAGAATAAGGGGGAATAATGATTTTCTTCGGGACCCAGTGGTCTTAGAGTTACCTCTATGTTAATAGTACGTTCAGACTACAGAGTTATAACATGTTATAGCGCTATCTTGATGGTGGTTTCTGTGTTGCAATTAGTTGACAACCGTTATAAGATGTTATAACTCTCCAGTCTGGACAGCGTTTAACAGTAGTTCAGAATCTTCTCACTAAGTGCTCGTATACA
Source organism: Ochlerotatus camptorhynchus (assembly GCF_037179485.1). Classification (NCBI taxonomy): domain Eukaryota; kingdom Metazoa; phylum Arthropoda; class Insecta; order Diptera; family Culicidae; genus Ochlerotatus; species Ochlerotatus camptorhynchus. Next base: position 3,979,457 of record NW_027040766.1, on the reverse strand, counting down.
TGTTAAGTTCTCGCATGTGATACATCAATAGACCCTGACCAGATAGAGAGTAAATGTCTTTGGCAAAGTTGTTCAGGAAGTCAAGATCTTTTCGTTGGTGGACAGTTGTTCAGAATTTTCTTACTACTCGGTGCTAGTATACACATGCAATTCTCGCATATACAATAGCTCGAGATCCTGAGCAGATGAAAAGTTACTGTTTTGGGCAAACTTGTTCAGGGGGTCAAGACTTTTTGGCTGGTGGACAGTAGCCCAGAATTTTCTCACCACGTGGCGCTAGTAAACGTGTACAATTCTCGCGTATGCTAAGCTCGAGATTCTGAACAGGATGAAAATTACTGTCTTCGAAAAAGTTGTTCATGAGGCCAATGCCTATTGCTTGGTGCACAATAGTTCAGAATTTTTACGTGGTGTTAGTATGCACGCAAAATTCTTGCATGTAAAATATCTCGATATTCTGATCAGATAGATTTCGCTAGTGGACAGTAGTTCAAAATTTTCTCACTACGTATCGCTAGAATACACTCGCATGTGGTTTGTTTCGAGATCCTGTACAGATAGAAAGATCTCGAGATATATCATATGCGAGAATTTCACATGTATACTAACGCTACGTAGTGAGAAAATTCTGAACTACTGTTCGCCAGCGACAAGGCTATGATCTCTTGAACAACTTTGTTGGAGACAGTAACTTTCTATCTGGTCAGGATCTCGATAAGTCAAACCTCACGTAGTATGGTCACAGTTTACGCGGTTTCCATTTACATTTTCCTATTATCCGCATTTTATAGTTGTTTACTGTAATCAAAGTTTAGCTTGTTTAGATCAAGACAAGTTTTTTGAGGAATACTCGTTGGTTTGAGATCGATTGGTACCTCAGCAACAAAATGGCAATCGAAAACTCATGTGTGTTGTACAAAGTACAACCACCGGATGGAAACTAACGATTCAAAATTGGCTCACTACTTGACTAGTCTCTTGGTCCCAAGCAAATAGATTAACGTACCCCATTCAAGTCGAAATTCTAGTACTACGCAATGTTTGTTTTGATTCGCTTTGAAAGTTTGACAGATAAAATGAGGGGCTCGTGGATTTTCCTATGTTTCGAGGGGTGCATCGATTAGCTTGGGACCGAAGATAGTACCAGAGCTGGGCCAAAAAGTTGAGCACGTTTCTTCGGGACCATCCGGTCTTAGAGTTACCTTAACAGCGCGAGTAACGAAGGGTTAAATGATGAAAATCATATCAACCTGGCAGCCGTCGATGCTGTCATTTTTTTGTGCTCCATTAGTCCTCGCATTAGTCTTCGTTAGTGTTTGGTACATAGTGACAAGAAAATTTGTAACGAAAACCGGTTGGATGCTGGTAAATTGTGAGTGTTTTAAGTTCCATTGTTTAAAGAAATCTTAATTTGTATCTTCTACTGCAGGTTTACATCGACCTTGAGCACCCAGAAAAGCTGAACTTGGTATACAGACGATTAGGATTTGTTCTGCTCTGGACGAGTGGTTGCGGAAGTGATTATTAAATACTATGTATTTTTTATTTAGTTCGTTTATTTGGAAGGCTCAATCGTGTTAGCTTTACGGAGCCGATAATTCATTGTTCATGCTTTTTAACAAAATTCTTAGGGGAAGGACAGCTCCAAGTATCTGCATCAATATCGATGGTGGAAATATTAAATATTTTAATATGTGTGATATTTGCGAATCTTACAGTTTTTGTTTTTTTTTGTTTTTGACTATTTTTGTTTTAAGTGTACATTTGACATTCGTTTAATCAAAAATGGATTTCACACGAGAGGCAAGTGATTCCTTGGTGATCTTGCTGGCCACTTCCACCGAAATCCGCTCCTTTTTCTCATAAATTCGTCATTCTTTGGTAGCTGATCTCAGTGCACATAATCGGCCGCACTTTCGTTCCCAGGAAATAGTCATATCCACGAATTCTTCTTCATCTGCGAACCAATGTGCGGTCCTCCGATGGAACGGGAATCGACTGACTACGCCAACCCTGTAAATGGAGTCTCAGAGTGATGGCTCCCCGAGCAAAGTCGCGACAGAAGTCTGATAGCATATTGTGCTTTCATTATAAAGTCAAGACTTTTTAAATAAAAACAACTTAACTTGAAGTTCTGCTGTTAACGTCTTGTTTAAAATTTAATTTAAGTTCATCTGTTGTTGAACTAACGATTATTGTTTATTTGTTTTGTATAACACATTTTAGGTCGTTAGTGTTTTGCCCGGGATGAGATTTGAGCTCAAGTCTTTCAGCGTGAGAAGCATGGATGCTAACCATTAACATCAGGCCCGTATTCAGTTTAACAACATGAATGCAAAATCAGTAATCAAATTGATTTAATTGATAGCAGGATTAATTTTCCGTTTGATTCAACAGTGTAACATTGTGCTCTCATTTTTGCTGTGTTAACCGTTAAGACAACCAAAATGAGATCAACTGGAGTATTCAAAATAAGTTACATCATAACAGTAAATTTTGATTTCAATTTGATCTTCAGCTTTGCTCGGGTCTGTCGTCGTATTACGCTTGATTCGTAATGAGCCTGCAACTTGGAGAAATTGTCTGCTGGGGGAACGTCCAGTGCCGTTTTTATCATCAAAAGCCGAAGCCGAAATCGATCAGAGCTATCGAAAACGAAATTCTAGGCAAAAGTGATGACAAACAGAAAGCTGCAGTTAACATAAACAACAACGGTGAAACATCAGTGTATGCGTTAAAGTTACACTGTATTTTTTTTACTTTGTAGCTTTCCGCTAAATAGACAGTAAATATAATTAATATTTATACTAAAACCATAAAACCTACCAATTTGAGCAATTTTTACACTAAATATTACTTCAGATCAAGTTGTACTTCCCCTCTAGCAAAAATCACTATCTAGTAGAAGTTGGGCCGAAAACTCGCGGCTTACCCGAGGTTATAGCGGTACATTGTCCATGGCTAGGTTCAGGGGAGGAGCATGGGCTACGTAGCCTCATCAAAGCGGTGTTACCAGTATGAACGGTAGTGCGGTTCTAGATGCGTCTGGAGTTCGACCGACTATGGTGACCAGTGGGCGACGATGCGACTCATCGAGACGGGGGATGGGGAAGACAAACAATAACTAACAAACAGAGACAAAAGATAATGGAATTAAATTCTTATACTAGACATGTGCAGAAACACATAAATCGACTGCATATAGCCGAGATCGCGGGTTCCCAACACGTCTCTGATAGGGATATAGGGTTGTCTTCCTTGGGCCTCGAAGGGTATTCAAAAGTTGCTCTCTTGCGGTTTCATTATCCGTACTTTGCCAAACTGCGTGATCGATGTCATCGTAATGTTTCCAAACCGACATGTGTTCAAATGATATGTATTAATTTCAATTGATATAAGTAAATTCTATTAAACGTTGGTTGCCATGTATTCGTTGATTTGCATTCTAAATTATACTAAGTTTCTTCCAACGTTGGGTAAATTTTACCTATTCCATTCGATCGACCGTTATGTAATTTTCACTCCATGGATTCTTGATCCGGATTTCTCAAAATTGAATTTCTTCTTTAACTTAATTTTACCTAGTCACAGGAAGCCACGTGTTGAGTGAAAGGAACTCAATTTTGGGTACTTTTTTCTTACCGTGTGGATTCTATCCCAGACAGGGTTGTTAATCGATAACCGTTGATAACGTCAGTGTTAACGTCTACAATGGTGAATTTGCATTGCAGACGTTTACGCAGACGCCAACGACGGATATCGATTAACAACCCTTATCTCAGGCCCCTGACTTCAAAGGAACTACGTGCAATTTTGCTGGCTCTTGTCAATCAAGGAGTAGCAACAACGAAACATGCGGTCATCTAAACTCCAGCTCAAGCTCTAAGCTCGTGTCATTAGAATTCGTTCTAATATACCGTGAAAAAGTAGATTTATGAATACCTCCCATGTACCAAGTAATATCAGAACAATACCTTTTTTGCATGATTATATTGAGTAGCCCAGAGACGTCTGGACCGGACCATGATTTGAAACGCCATATCCAGCATGATCCTGTTTTGTATCTGCACCTTTCCCAACTGTGCTAAGAAAAGCCCACTAGTGAGGCACACACAGTTTTCCAAATAAATAACATGTGATTTCAAAGTGGGTTTACCTTCTTGAAAAAGGACAAACTTTAGCTGGCAGAAACAAATATTCGTTGTGTCGAAAACTTTTCACCCACAAAGCCATGCGTCATGTGGTAAATTACCAACTTACCGTGTAAAAAAGGGGCTACCTTTCGCCACGGGCGGCATCAAAAAGGGAGGGTGGTTGAAAAGTGATATGTTCTGTTTACTGTAAAATTAGGACGAAAAAAGAAGGATTCCCTGCAAACAAACATCCACCCCATACCACCTAGGTCCACCAGTCGGCGACTGATAACACAAACACTGAAATATTCACACGACATCTCTCTAAACTTGGTCCTTTTTGCGAAACGGATCCCTTTTCCTCAGCTTAGAAAGCGAGTGAGCAGCGAGGAAAAGAGTTTCCGTCGGTGATCCGGGAAACGACATTTACTTACATTATAAGCAAATAAATGCCCCTCACGGGAGTTTTGAAAAATGTCCTTTTTGCCGTATGATACATTTAAAATAAAAGTTTTGCTTGCTTGTCCGGGTGGCAGTCATATGCGAGAAAGAGGAAGAGATGTCCTAGAAGGTTCCTGTTGACCTGTTTGGTGGGTGGTAATGTTAGCTTTTACAACTTTTTCAGCTGATTTCCAGTAGCTACATATATAAGCAAAAGTTGTTGCGAACCAGAGTAAACACAAGCACGTTCAGTAATGGATCCGTTTGAATCAGAATTGAAATGTTTGAATTCATGAAAAATTGATTGTTTAGTGCAAATTGAACCCTAAAACACACTCAAAATCAGCTCCCTCGAATTGCATTTACCGAGCAATTTCCGGTACAATAAACCACCCAATTGCGATGATCTCATTCTATCGTCAATTCAAGCACGATAAAAGCTTCATTCGACAGCCAATCAAACTGACATTCCGGAATCCTTTTATTTCTTCGCCGCATACTTTTCGGGTTTATGCTGATGCTGCATTCGCACCGACAACAAGCAATTGCGGGAAAAGTTCTTCCCAACATTCGCCACGCTGACACGTGATAATACCTTTTCCCTCCCAGTTCCCACCTCCCGTCTTGATGGGAGCCCATAAAGACACTTTTATCGTGTTGATCCAATTTCAATTTTATCACTTTTTCCGACTTGCTCGACACATGTTCTTCGCCGTGCTCGTGTGATGATGATGCTGATTCGAAAGGACGCAGCACCCATTCGCGAATTCTTTTCAACTTCACCTTAAGGAACCAACCAGCAGCCAGCGGCTTTATTTATTCAGCGGAAATGCGGTAATTTCAAAGATGTCAAACTGTGTTGGGATTTCGTCGTCGTCGTCGTCGTCGGTTTCGAATACATGGCGATCCGATAACTCGCTGGGAAATGTATTGAAATCAAATAAACATAAATTTCCGCAATGTATGATAGGTATAAAAGTGTCTTTTACTGCATTTGAATATTTTATCAGGCGAATGTACTGGTACGGAGAGGTGCTTTCGCAATTCGGTAGGTATCTCTCGCAAGACGTCTTTGTTGGAGGGGAAAAGGAATTTTCCTTAGACATGCGGTATGGCTTCCGGTAAAATTATGGACGTACACTTACGGAACATTTATTATACATGGATGTACATCAGTTCTGCTGCATTCGTAAGAAAGCAATGTATTTATGGGTGCGTTCGGTAAGAAATTGATGCACTTCGTTTGCTTGCCATAGTGATAGCGGTGAATATTCAATCCATGCAAATTGGTAACATACATTATGAAGACAAGATGCCAAATCAAATATACTGGAATAGATTCCAGTTTGAATTCTAGATTAAAAAAAAAAAAACGTGTGCAAACTAACACATTTTTCAAAACTAAATATACGAAAGTTTATAGATTCTAGACATCGAGAACTATCCGATATTTGGCATGTCCAGTTAACTTTAGCGGCTAACTTGACGAAAAGGGGGTCCTATCTCTGATGAATTGTAGTTCATTCTAATCATGTTTCCAAGCTTCAGAATTTATATAACTTTTTTTTTAGTCCACGATTCTGAACATTTTCAAAAGATTAAATCTAAATTTCCAAAGTGCGATCTCTAATTATTTTTTCCGTCGTAAAATTAAGCTAATTTTGGTACATTTAGTCGAGTATTAGTACAAGCCACTGAAGAAGTCTGCACATTGTAGACGAAATACGCGTTTTTTTCAAGGATAAGCAAATAAGGTAGTGGAATCAAATGGAAATTACTAATCCTTCTTTCTCTCATTATACAGGTATTCCACTAAGACGCCCACATTCATCAGGATTCATTTAAGGGAGGAGTACACTTTGAATTTAAAAAAAAAATGCATTTTTTTGTTTGACTTAAAATGTACCTTGGGATGTAAACTTTAATTTAGAAAAGACTCCAAGTCGATTTCCAAAGCGATTTCCTAAAACATGTACCGGCGCGCTGAGAGAGCATTTTTATCTTTAAACAAAAAATGAAAAAATGAACTTTTTTTTTCCTAAGACCACAACTTTTGAAAAAATTAATTTAAAAAAAATCGGAATACGTATATCTAACCCAAATTTCATTATTAATCAGGATTTTTGTTCGATTTATGTTCCAGGATCACATGGAAAGGAGTATTTTCCTACGCCGTTTTCCGACTTCCGCGCGAGGACGCCCGCGCGACCTGGTGCACCGGCCACGGGGAGATGCCAATCGAGTTCAAAAAAATACAAATTGTAGTTCGAAGGATGACTAATAAATGGGTTATAACATATTTGCCCTCCCTGAGTGTTTTATTGCTTAAAAAAAATAACGAAAATGCCTTACTTTTTGGACGTTCAAAGTGTACTACCCCCTTAAAAAAGTTTTCAATGTCTCACAATTGTGGTCTTAGAAATCAAGAATTTGAAATAAAGCCACCAGCAAACTGGCGTGGCTGCGGCTGCCCGAGCAAAGCTGGAGATCAAATTGAAAATCTCATTTTGATTGACTTAACGGTTAACACAGCAAAAATGAGAGCAAAATTTTAAACTGTTGAATCAAACGGAAAACTAATTCTGCTTTCAATAAAAATCAATTTGATTACTGAACTTGCATTCATAATTTTGAACTGAATACGGGCCTGGCGTAAATGGTTAGTATTCATGCTTCTCACGCTGAAAGACTTAAGCAAAGTTGGATAACAAAATGAAAGCAAATCGATATTAAAGTTTGTAGTTCCTATCACAATGCAATCTCATTTTGATTTCAATTGTCACGACATTAGTCAGATATCATATTGTGCTTTCATTATACAGTCAACACTTTTTAAAGTAAAGCGACTTAACTTGAAGTACTACTGTTAACGTCTTGTTTAAAATTGAATTTAAGCTCATATGTCGTTGAACTAACTATTATTGTTTATTTGTTTTGTTTAACACATTTTAGATCATTCGTTACTTGCCTGGGGTGAGATTTGAGCTCAAGTCTTTCAGCGTGAGAAGCATGGATGCTAACGATTTACGCCAGGCCCGTATTCAGTTTAACGTTATGAATGTGAAATCAGAAATCAAATTGATTTCATTGAAAGCAAGATTAGTTTTCCGGTTGATTCAACAGTGTAAAAGTTTGCTCTCATTTTTGCAGTGTTAATCGTTAAGTCAACAAAAATGAGATCAACTGAAGTTGTTACCGTGGAGGCAATTAATTTAGGATCAAATCTATAAGCCAACTCGTATAGTTGCATAAGTCTTAGCTGATGTCGATACCAAGGCCAAGGAAGAATCAAAAAAACAGTGTCTGGCCTAGTAAGCGAAAGACTCTCCCTAACCGGAGAAGAAAGTAGCTTTTGGCCGCGACAGGAGTATTCAAAATAAGTTAAATCATAACAGCAAATTTTGATTTCAATTTGATCTCCAGCTTTGCTCGGGTTGAGTTCAAATTTCACCCCGCACAAGTCACGAATGAACTAAAATGTATTAAACAAAACAAATAAACAATAATCGTTAGTTCAACGACAGATAAACTGAATTTAAATTTTCAACAAGACGTTATTAGCAGAACTTGAAGTTAAGTTGCTTTCAATTAAAGAACTCTTGACTGCATAATGAAAGCACAATATGATATCAGACTTAAACCGCGACAAATGAAAACAAAATGCAAACTTTAATATTGATTTGCTTTCATTTTGTTAACCGACTTTACTTGCCTTTTTAATGGAAACTAAACGATAGATTTAACCTCTAGTGGTCAATAGGGGAACGTCAAACAGAGTGTTGTGAGAAATAAGAAGCAGAACACTTTTTCACTTTTCCTGATAAATTGATTCATCTGAGATGCTCCAAAACTTGATTTACAGTTGAAAAATTTAATTCTGTATTTTTTAAGTGACGAACCAGCCAGTGGCTGAAAGTCACTCTAATAAAGAAAAAAAAAAAAAAAAAAAAAATTCTGTATTGTTTTGCAAGGATCCTGCTGGTGCTAAGGAATATTTCTGTTGAGAAAAATGAAAAATCCTTAGTCTGATGTAAACAAACGATTTGCTTGACGTTTCCTCTTGAACTATGACCCTACCATAGAGGTAGCTCTAAGACTAGAAGGTCCCGCAGAAAGGTGCTCAACTTTTAAGCTCAGCTCTGGTACTATCTTCGATCCCTAGCTAATCGATGTATCCCTCGAAACATAGGAAAATCCACGAACCCCTCATTTTATCTGTCAAACTTTCATAGTTACCTCTATGATTATAACACACCATCGGCTGGAAATGCTTTCTGTAACGTGGGGCTTTAGGTAGTGATAAACGTCGCTAGAACTATTCCACAGTCGCAGACAGTACATGGGCAAGTCAAACACGCACTCTTTTCCCTGTGAATTTGAGGACATACCTCAAATCCCTTCAATCATCAAACTATGTGTTTGATGTGTTTACACACTTAGTTTTTTTTCCGAGGGGAGCGACTCTATCTCCGATGCAGGAAAGATTGTGTTTTGCTGTGGCTAGCTGCGCGCACACTAAGTAGATAGAAAGAAGATTGATGATGATTCTGAAGATTTCCCGGAAAAAGATGATGCGCGATGCAAGTAGATGCGAGAAGATGCGAGAAATTAAAGATGATTTTCCGAAGATTTATTCGCTACTGTGAGATTTTTTAAGAATCAAGAATTGAGACTTAGATGTGTCGCCCCCCTTGGTTTTTTTTCTACCGAGATCGGCTGTGCAAATCTCGGCAAAACAAAAAGTTTTACTGAGATCTCAGCAAACATTTAATTTGATTGCTGAGATTCAGCTAAGCATTATCCGAGACTCAGCAATCAAATGTAAATTTTGCTGAGATCTCAGTGAATCTTATTTTTGCCGAGATTTGCAAAGCCGAGCTCGGTAGAAAAAGTTAAGTGTGCAGGTAAAGGAGTGTGCGTTTGATTGGTATTGTCACATGAATGTCTCTTCGCTCAATTACAACTTCTATTAAATTTTCACACTGCCGTACTCTAGCACAGCTATCAATCTATCCTCTTCAGAACTTTCTCTAGCTAATAAGTTATCGCACTAAAGCTTCATGTTGATATACGTATAGCATTTCTTCCCACCTCTGGGAAAAGATTGACCAAAAAATTCATAGTAGGTGGTAAAAACGATCCGAACAATTTTTTTTCGATCAGTATGGCTAAGCTCCCAGGCTGGGACTCCCAGTTAGCTGTTGCAAAGTTACCAGAATCGGCTTGAACTATTTTTGTCAAGCAACAATAGACGCTTTTTACAAGTGAATGTAATCGTTTGGTTTTATTTTACGTAGATTTTCTCTATTTTTTTTTTAGAAAAAATGTGTGCTTTATTATTATGCAAACTATAATACCCATCAACGGAATATTTCGTGATGTAATCATAAGTTGAGTCACTAAAAGCCCAGTGAACAATATTCCAATACCAGAGTACAGGGCTGGAAAGCACCTCAGAGCGTTAGCAAAGCAACTTTGTGCATGCATCTCACAACACTCGACAAAGAGTGTGTGGTTCTCCCATTTACTTCGCACACTCCCTTCCAACTAATATGTGAGAAAGCGATCCACACAATGAGTGGTACACTTCGTGCGGCACAGGGAGCGAATGTAATACAACAAGCGCTAATGTCTTCTTTGAATTCTTTGCAGACTTTGCTTACCACGACTGCATGCATAGGAGATGAAGAAGGGCATAACAAAGAAGAGTTTTGTCTATTTACTGTGTTTCCCATTTGCAACCCTGCACTGAGTGGTGCTCTTTTCGTCGGAGCCGTCGGACGATGGCTACACATTGAGCTTTCGTTATTTCTGGGTGTGTGTCTCACTTTGTTTTTTTTTTTCAGAAAATCAGTGCGCAATACATTGAGGCTCTGAACCATTTTGCGATTTTTTTATTTTTCGGGTAAAATTTGACAGATGCGAAGTTATCGATTAACCCTGCTATCCGATCATGGTTATTTATGACAGACAATAAATTAAATTTTGACAACCGTGGCTCAAAAACCGGTCGATCGACAAAACGGGGATTTTGGAACATAGAGAATAGCTTTTGAAATGTCACTTTTAACCAAGAGTTAAATAAACTCAGCAAATGGTTCACAGCCTGAGTGATCAGATGACAACCCTGACCACAGACCAAATCTCAACCTCAAATCTACGAATTATTTGCATTCAATAACATTCAATTGGCATAATTTCCGTAATGAATCTATTGCACATCCCGAGAGGGACGACTCTATCTACGATGCAGAAAAGATTGTGTTTTGCTGAAGAAGATTTATGACGATTCTGAACATTTACTGCAAAAAGATGATTCGCGATGCAAGTAGATGCGAGAAATGAAAGAAGATTTTTCGAAGATTGATTCGGTAGTGTGAGATTTGTTGAGCATCTAGACTTGAGATTTAGATGTGTCGCCCCCCTCGGCACATCCACCAGGTCGGAGAAACGAAACAATATTGTATCTGGTTAATAACGCCCTTGATTGGCTTCTGACCGACTTGAAAATACTAGTTAAAAATATAGATACTATAGATTCCATAGATAAGTGGAGGAAAAGTATAATGTAGCCAACGAACTGTCAGTTAGTGTAGCCAAACGAGCATGACGTCATCATGGTGTTGTTCGAGGGAGAAGTATTGTAGTATTATGAGCACAAAACGCTTTCCACACTCCACATTCCGATTTATTTCGCGGACAACGGAAGAAGGAAAGATAAAGCTAAACATTCCTCGATACATTGTTGCAAAGAGTTGCTTTGCACTGCATTTTGAACTTTTACGCACGAAGCAAAACAAAGCTGTACAACGAAGAGCTCTATGATGACATGAACTTTTTTTTACGGATGTCAGTAAGATCATTTATTTTTCATGGTTGCCAAAACAACTTTTTGTGCCTCCGCTTATGTATGGAATCTATAGTATATATAGTTAAAAATCCTTAGAAAAGGTCCCTGTGTCATGTAGAGCTAGTCGAAAAAATAATAGCTACATTACCTTGACAATTGGGTTCTTTAACTTTGAAAAATGTATCGTTTTTTATACATTATCTGAAAGAGCTTCGTTTTCTGAGCACAGCGATATTTTTTTCGAACCCATACACTTTCATTTCGATTTTTAAATCAAGATTTAAAGCATAATAACAACTTCACTGTTTGACACTAAACTGACAAACTGACAGCTCGCTCCCATACAAAGTGACACCGAGGGGCGCTAATAAGGTGATTTTTGCAAATGTAATCGTACTTATTTAAAATAGTTCCAGTGTGCCAAAATTGATGAAATATTGGATTTGGGTTCCATTTTTAATGCAGATTACGAATATGTATTTACCTCAATACCCTTAAAGAACCCAATTGGGTTCTTTAGGGGTATTGATGTTATTGAATATTCGTAATCTGCATGTCAAATAGAACCGAAATCCAAAATTTTATAAATTTTGAAGCACTGGATCTATTTCAAATAAATGTGTTTGAATTAGCAAATATCAACATCTTAGCGCCCCTCGGTTGTACTTTGTATGGGAGCGAGCTGTCAATTTGTTAGTTTTGTGTCAAATAGTGAAGTGATTATTTTGCTTTAAATCTTGATTTTAAAATCGAGATGCAAGTAAATGGGATCGGAAAAAATATAGTTTTGCTCAGAAAATGAGGCTCTTTCAGATGATATATAAAAACCGATAATTGTTTCAAAATTAAAGAACCCAAATGGGTTCCTTAATTTTGATAAATGTATCTGTTTTTCGACATCATCTGAAAGAGCTTCGTTTTCTGAGCACAGCGATATTTTTTTTCGAACCCATATACTTTCATCTCAATCAAAATTTAAAGCAAAATATTAACTTCACTGTTTGACACTAAGCTAACAAACTGGCAGCTCACTCTCATACAAATTGCCACCGAAGGGCGCTAAGGTGGGGATTTTTGCAAATGTAATCGCACTTATTTCAAATAGTTCCAGTGCTCCAAAATTGATGAAATATTGGATTTGGGTTACATTTTTAATGCAGATTACGAATATGCATTTATCTCAATAACACTTTGTCGACCACTTTGTAATTATGTACTCCTATGGTAAAACCCCATAAACAAATGTCAGTCTGTGCGTGGAACATGGTGCACATTTCTCGATGAACATTTCTAATGGTCCTATCTGCTTTGATCGATTCTCTTCATCAACTTTCTCTTTTCAAAACCACTGCTATGCAAACAGATTTCGCGCTAATTCTACCACATAGTTTGATAAAGGAGGTTCTTATCTAGCGTCCAAAACGTCAAATACAACAGGAAAAGGTTTTGCAGCTGAGTTATTGACGAAAGAGAAAGTCGATAAAGAGAATCGATCAATGCAGATAGGACCTTTTGAAATGTTTATCTAGATTTCCTTCCCATTTCACTCATATGAAAATCCTTTACATAATATACTGCCAATCGTTGCGTGAAGAGACGGCGGCTCGCTGGTACCATGAAGGATTGATGAGACAAGCCAATAAGGCAAAGTCCGCAAGTTTTAATTTCGCTAGACATATTAACAGATGCTTATCGAATTTTACCATATGAGTAAAGAATTATAGAGTCCCAGTCAACGTGAATGCTTACTGAGCATGCAACCATATATCTGCTTTTCTTTCATAAGGGCAAATGTCACAAACGTAAACAATGACATTTTCCGTGAATTCCTCGAGAATGAAAACTCGCTCAAGTAAACTACCAGGATTATTGTGTAGAGAAAAAGTCCTCCTAGCAGATAGGATTGCTGATAGAGTCAGAAGGACTGAAATTTTTGCCGTGAAGAGTAGGAAGCGGAAAACATTTTAATTTTTCAATAGACTAGTCCCTATTCATTTATTCATCGATGTGCATGATTTAAACCATCCAAAAATTTCCTAAAATTAATCTTTTTCTAAAACTGTTTTAGCCCCTAGTTAATGACCCCTCCGTTCAGTGTTGGCAAAATCATCAATCAATTGATATTTTTCTGCTCTCATACGCTCTCAATATCACGCGTGATATTGGAACAAAATATCATGCTTGATATTGATTTTACAAGCTCCTTTGATTGCTAGACTATTCACAACGTGCAAAAATCAAGTTGAGAGTTGACTCGACACAAAAATGATTCCGTTGCACATCGTTTTCTTAGAAAGGCAAAGCATAGCTTACTAGGTATCTCTTTTTAGTCTTCACCGATGGCAGAAATGAAGTGGCTGCCAGCCGTTTAACTTTATTAACTTCCATAATATGGAAGTTTCGGTTGCGTTCGGGTGTAAAGCTGGGTTTAGACTAGGCAAGTCAAATGATCAACTCAGTTGAGACTGGTTCAACTTTTTTCAATTCAAGTGAGTTGATCAAGTCAGTTGAATGGCATGGTTTACACGTTCAATTCGCGATCAACTCAGTAAACCCAGCTTAAAGCAAAAATCATGAAACTCAATCTCACCACAGTTTGGTGAGATTTGCAGCTGGTGAGTTTTGTTAGCTTGATATTCCGAGCTGCGATATCACAGCTTGCAAAATCAACCGCAGTTCTATGCTTGTTGATTTTTGTCTACGAAAATCAAGCGTGATCTTGGGCATTGGTGAGATTTAATATTTTCCCAACATTGCCTATGTTTAACATATTAACATAACACTAGAGCTATCGACTGAGTACAATATAATTTTTTAAAGAACCTTGAACAAATAGGGGCCGAGTTACTGCGAGAGCTGCTAACTGCTCCATTCACATCGTAGACTATGATTGAGAGTTGTCATTATGAATAGTTAATCTCAAATATTCAATCATGGCTAATGAATTTTATATGAATTATTGCATTGCCTTAACTCGGACTATGTTATCTTAAATTATCAATGTGATGCGCAGAATCATAAATCGATTAAATCTGTCCCCCTTAGTTATGAACCAATCTTCAATATGAAAAGAAAGCTATTTAATGTTTGATCTTGCAATTCGAGTTGTTTGTCATTAGTTCTGCCATCATCATTCATAACAAGTTGTACCAAATCGTAGATAGAACAGTGCCCATAAAACCATAGCTGTCCCGTCTCTAAAAATACGAGAATCGCTCATAAATCTCAAATAAATAACACTAGTTTACAAAACAACATAAAAAGTGTGAACTTTAGTGGTTGACCAACGTTTCTAATGCAAAATCTTACGCTGAATTCAATGCCGTGGTCAGAAAAAATTAAAGTAGAGCCATTGTTGAGATATACAAAAATTTTGATTTTTTGAATTTTGGACAAAAGTACGATTACTAAAATGTCAATATCTTTGGAACTAGTGCACCAATTTTAAATATTTTTTTATGAAAATGAAGCTAAATAAATTTGCTATCGTTCACTAGAATATTATGTCTTAATTAAAAATTTAATTTTTAAGTCATTTAAAAATTTACAGCATTTTTTTTTATTTATCCTGCGAATTTTCCATAAAAATCTTGTTTTAATCAACATTTTTAATGGGATAAAAAGATTAAAAAAATCATTCCATAATTTATTCTTAAAGTCCATTCAAAACCGGAGAAAATGAGCCTTTAATGGATGAAATCGGTTGGAAATTGTCGAAGTTATGAGCATTTTTGTAAAATCATGGAAATTGAATGTTCCAAGATTGGCCGTTGTCCCGCTCCTAGGTTCATGCACCACTTCCAGTAAGCCTTTCTGCGGACGTGTACGCATACGGTGCATTTTACTAACACTACCAGCTGTCACGCAAAATTAAATGGGATATTTTCAACAATATAATTTACGCTAGTGTTTGTGAGACCGCTCGGCGAGAACCTAACGCAACCAACTGAATTTGACAGCTTTCTTTCTTTAACATTGCTTAACGATGTATACGACAAAACGTGAATTCAAGTGTAAAAAGGATCCTCAAAAGTTTTGTTACGCGTGTGGCAACTATATATTTACAAAATCGGTCAATTTCACTGCTTCGTTGCAAACTGCATACAGGCTTTATTTTAAAATTGATCCTGGAGACTTTGACGAACCGTGGATTCCAAAAGTATTATGTAGTTCGTGCAAAACGTGCTTGGCTAGGTGGATGTCAGGCGCAAGGTAAATTGATTTTTTGAATAACTTTCATATAAACAATTTATGTACAGCATGGTAGTGCTTTGTTCTTTCCTGATCGACATTATCTTACTTCATCTATTTTTGATAAGTGTTAATGTCTTACTTACTAATTCACTTATTTGTTATCTGTCAGTCGCTATTTGTCCTTTGACATGCCCACCATATGGCGTCGACCGTTTTGTCATGCAACGGATTGTTATTTCTGCTTGACAAAAGTTAAGCAACAAGGACGTCACAAAACAGTTGAGTATCCACAAGTGGCTTCTATGACAAAACCTGTTCCACATTCAAGTTCGGTCCCGTATCCTGTTTATCCAAAGCGGAAACGAGCGCCCTCTGTTGAATCGACCGTTACAAAAAGTGAGGAGGAATTCAAGGAGGAATGCGAGGAAGACTTCGAGGTGGAATTGGAAAGAAACCCAAAACTGTTTACACAATCCGAATTTAATGATTTGGTGCGAGATCTCGACTTATCGAAGAAGAAATCCGAATTGCTGGCATCACGCTTGAAAGAACACAACATGCTGAGCAAGGAGGTCAAAATTTCTTGTCACAGGAATCGTCACAAGAAATTTGACAAATATTATTCTACAAAGGACAAGGCATGTTTTTGCCATGACGTAAACGGCTTGTTTGAAGAGTTTGGTGAGCCATATGATCCAGCTGAATGGCGTTTATTCATCGATAGCAGCAAGTTGAGCTTGAAAGCCGTTTTACTGCATCAAGGGAATGAGAAACCTTCTATTCCATTAGCTCATGCCGTTAATATGAAGGAAACGTATGAATCAATGGCTCTATTGCTCAATTTGATAAATTACAACCAACACAATTGGAAAATTTGTTCCGATCTTAAAGTGGTTGCCATGTTGACTGGATTGCAACAGGGATACACAAAATATATGTGTTTTTTGTGTAAATGGGACAGTCGAGCTCGTAAGGAACACTACGTCCGAAAAGATTGGCCAAAACGGGATAATTTCACAATTGGTAAAGACAACGTTAAAAATGATCCTCTTGTGGTAAAAGAACGCATAATACTTCCACCACTACATATAAAACTAAGGCTATTCAAAAATTTCGTCAAAGCGTTGCAAAAAGAAGGGCCGGCATTCCAGTACTTGAAATCAGTATTTCCAAATTTATCTGACGCAAAGATAAAGGAAGGTGTATTTGTTGGCCCACAGATCAAAAAACTGCTCAATGATTCCGCATTCAATACAGTTTTAACACCAGATGAGGAAGAAGCATGGAAATCGTTCCAGCGTGTTGTCACAACCTTTTTAGGAAATTTCAGAAGCCCAGATTATGAGGAAGCCGTCGATGAATTGCTCAAAAATTATGAGAAAATAGGTATAAATCAAAAATATTGTGTTTGTTACATATAATTAATTTCAAATCCTTTTATTTCACTGAACACAGGTGTGAATATGTCTTTGAAGATACATTTCCTACATTCTCACATGGATTTTTTCCCGGAAAATCTTGGTGACGAGAGTGATGAGCACGGCGAACGTTTTCACCAACAAATGAAGATGATGGAACGTCGTTACCAAGGGTTTTGGGATGAAGCAATGATGGGTGACTATTGTTGGTTTCTGATTCGAGAAACAAGTTCAAAACATCGAAGACAAAGTCATTCGATTCTCAATCATTTTTAATAAAACCTAAATAAATTTCTTTTGTATCAACTCGGTTTTAAATCCTGATATGCCTTAATCAAATTGGTATGTAGAGAAAAGAATCTCCCATGAAAACTTTACATGCGATTTGGATGCTTACAACGACACCTAGAAAAGGAACTCTAAAGCTGTTGTATTTATGCAACATTTTTAAGTGTTTTACAAAAATGCTCATAACTTCGACAATTTCCAACCGATTTCATCCATTATAGGCTCATTTTTTCCGGTTTGGAATGGAATTTAAGAATAAATTATGGAATGATTTTTTGAATCTTTTTATCCCATTAAAAATGTTGATTAAAACAAGATTTTTAAAAAATGCTGTAAATTTTTAAATGACTTCAAAATTAAATTTTTAATTAAGACATAATATTCCAGTGAACGATAGCAAATTTATTTAGCTTCATTTTCATAAAAAAAAGATTTGAAATTGGTGCACTAGTTCCAAAGATATTGACATTTTAGTAATCGTACTTTTGTCCTGAATTCAAAAAATCAAAATTTTTGTATATCTCAAAAATGGTTCTACTTTAATTTTTTCTGACCACGGCATTGAATTCAGCGTAGGATTTTGCATTGGAAATGATCATCACCTTACCGAGTTCAAAAATGCTGTAAACTAGTGTAATCAGTAAACATGAGCAATGGTAGTTAGACTATTACATTTTTGACAATATAGGATATTCGTGTCCATTTTATTATAATATTACGCCCATATGACTTTTAACATTAAGATCTGAACAGTTGTGTTTTGTGAAAACGGGATGCTTCGAGACACGCCATCCAACATCCTTCCAAATTTTTCGCTTCATGAAATAGTACCATTCATATTCAACCCAGCAGGCAATGTCAACCACCACAGAATGGCGACCATTCCAGCGGACAATGGGTATAAATTATCAATACAATAGTATAAATAATTTCGTTTCCGAGGACAAATGACTTCATATGCGAAGCAGCCACCCGCTGTCAAACGCCACAGTTGCATACCACAAGGTCTTCCCACTCACTGGAGTGTCTTTTCCCCACCCAACACGAACGCACTGCTTCAGAAAAGCCACCGCAGGCCCATAAATTCCGGAAACCGAGCTGTCACTCAGCTGGATAATAAATTACGAATTAAAGGGTGTGAAAATGGTTTAAATTTACCATAAATTTTGTTATTATTGTAATTAAATGTCTATTAATTATGCAAATGAGCCGGTTGAGTTTGGGGCGTTGTTGGGTGGAGTGATGAACTCAAGCCCAGGCACTACTGGAAACTCGGGTGCAAAGTGTTCGTGCGTGCGTGAGTAGCACACTAGAATCGGTGCATACATACAGGCGATGATGACGACGACGACGACGACGACGACGACGGTTTAGTGCTGCAACACGATCTAAAGTTGCTGCCAAATTATGTATGAGCGAGTTGATGCATTTGCTGCTGCTGCGGATGTTGAATCCTAGACTCTGGATGTGTATTATACACGGCGTTGAATTATGCTAGGAATAATTTAGTACCTTCAACGTGCAAAACCAAGTTCAACACTTGCTGAATACTAATAACGGTGGATTTTGGCTGGCTGGAGGATTCTCGGCTTGTAGGAAACCGAATCGAGTCAGGCAATCTTTTTCGGGTTAGATTGTACAGAAATGTGCTCTGAGGTGTGTATATTGGTGGCGGGGGTTTCGTGTGCATTCCAAATGAGACATAATGGAGAAGCATTTTGGTTGGTTGATTAAAGTGGATGAATTAGTATCAGTACGATTTTGATCCGAAAACTGGTCCTCAAATGTCCATGGTAAGAGCTTTAAACAATGATTCTTGATATAAGAAATTTAGATTCATATGAACTTGAAATGTTATGTTACAATTTTGACACTGAAAGCGTGTATGGAAAACATCGTTTTTTTTTTATTAATTGCACACTGGATTCAACTTTCAAACAGGAGCTAGAAATCATCAATCTTCCATATAGAAAAATAATTTAAATGGGATCATGAATCCTCCAGCTTGAATAATGCATGTTTAATTCTTAATTATGACTTATGCACTTGAAATCTTAATCTGAATCATGTGCCTTTATACGATAATCTTGTCGCACGAAACTTCAAATATAACTTATAGGGGAAATGGATGGAATGTCGGCCTAAATGCCCTTAATTTGGGCCCATACATAAATTCAGCAATCGACTAAATTTTCACCGTCCCAATGACGCGTTCATCTAGATTAAATTGATAAATAGCAGATTTCTAACGATGGGCCCAATCTTAGATCCATAGGCTCACATTAGAGCCATTCCCCCTAAAAACTCAATTTAAACATGTAATATTTTAAAGCTCATGAGCATTTTCGTTTAAGATGGTGATCGAAGTAGGCTGCGCAATTGAAATGACGTGTTTTGATTTAGCTAAAGAAAAGTCTCCGTGATTTTATGGATTTTATTAAATTTGAACGATTAAAAGTTAAAAATTGATTGTGTGAAAAGATCTGATTTCGGATTTGGATTTCGGAAGATACTATCGGTTTAAAAAATAGAAGAAAAGGAATATTTTTCTCGGCATTCGTCGGGAGTAGTTTGCTGAAGAGTATCTTTCTGAAGGACAAAAGTGGCAGAAGTTGATAGGCAAACTGAAGGTCATCGTGATGGAGTGAATCAAGCGGGCTGCCATCCGGGAAGTGGAAGTGGTTATTCATAAGATGTTGAACCATGAAAAGATAGGATGTAACGGATTTTTGGGGTGAGATCTATCATTTTTATTTAATTATTTATTTGTATTATATTTCGGGGGGATTTTACACGGAGTAGTTGCAGGTTTGATCGCTGATTTGATACAGAGCATAAGACCGTGGATTCAATCCCAAGCTACTTCGTGTTATATAGTAAGATTGTTAGGACATCATTTCAGTTTATCGTTTACCAAAACGAATCCTGTTGCAACTCTTTTATCCAACATCCCAGTGATTCCTTGAGGAAGTGCAGAGGACTTCTCGGCTTTCAGAAATGCGAGTGTCACTTCAATACACCTATTCTTGATCTGCATTCGGACGCAGCCGGCGCTGGCAGGCATTGCAAATCATTAAAAATTCGTTTCGTGCATTATTTTACATTCATTTGCCTCTAACCTTTTCCATCAACAGAACTCCGTAAAATGATGTAGGAATTTTTTGTAGATTTTGATATTTGCTAAAACTTTTGTCCATAACTCCAATCTGTACCATTTATGCATGACGAACTAGAGTGGGCAGCATATGTTATTATTTTTCAGTGAATCTAATTTACATTCACTGAAAAACAATGCTGGGTTCTGTTTGCTCTTGTACATCATGCATAAGAGATACAGATTTGAGTTATTAACTAAAGTTGTATCTTATACCAGTAGGGCGAGCTCAACAACTTTTTCCCATTGCATAAGACGCAATTAATCAATTTAGATGGTCAAGTTTTGAACCCACCCCAACATGCTTGTGGTGCTACTGTATATGGACGATCAAATGAAAAATACTGTGGTAGCCACAGCATAGTTCTGTCAAAACCTCAGCATTATCATTGATCCATTGGGCGATGCAAATTTGAGAAGCTTTTTTTGCGGCTTGCTGCTCTGTGCTATGGAACGGACTTGCCATGAGCGGCAGTTATGTTCTAGAAATTTAGAAATTATCTACATTGGTAATTTGGTAGACATTGAAAACTTACTCTGGCTCCGGGCATAAACATTCAACGCTCAGGATTGGGTAACTAGCTTTTAAAATTCCGAGACGAACAGTTTTAAGATTTCATGCTAAACCATGACCCACTTAATCTTGGAACAAACTCTTTTGCTTATTACAGTGCTCCTAGTGGACGTTTTCGGGAGCTTTTGACGTCTATTTGTTGACAACAACAATAACAATAACAGTGTATTTTTTTCAGATCATAAAAGGCCCTTCTTTTGGAGACAGTCACCATGCAAGAGGAGCGTAGAAAAAAATCGTGTCACCTGGAAAATCTATTGTGTTCCGCGTCCAAGCTGGCTAAAGTGTTGAATTTTCCTAGAAAAACCGAATGGCGCGTGCCCAAAACGTACAGGGAAACAACCTTGACGGCGAATCGGAAGCCTCAAAGTAAACGCCGGAGTGGAACTTCCAACCGTCAGCTCCATGGAAAGGTCATGAGGTCCATCAGAAGCAACCCAGGTATGTTCGATCGCGATTTGAATAAAAAGTATGATCACCGACGAATTGACATGCCACTGGAGTGTTTCGTTTGTCCGGAATTCGATTTGTCAAATGAGCGATTTCAAATTGGCTCACTACTTGACTAGCCTATTGGTCCCAAGCAAATCGATTAACGTACCCCATTCTAGTCGAAATTCTAGTACTAAACTATGTTTGTTTTGATTCGCTATGAAAATTTGACAGATAAAATGAGGGGTTTGTGGATTTTCCTTTGTTTCGAGGGGTGCATCGATTAGCTTGAGACCGAAGCGAGTACCAGAGCTGAGCCAAAAAGTTGAGCACGTTTCTTCGGGACCTTCTGGTTTTAGAATTATCTCTATGGTATGATGCCGCTCGTACTACAGTGCAGCGAATTCGCTACTGTGAAGGCTTACAGGTATACCGCGCTAGTAGGCAACCAAATTGATCACTCAATGATAACCTGCTAAGGAAGTATTGAGGGTGCATACTTATGTACGATGAAACCTAAGTAAAGGCCGACTTCGGACAGGTTCCAGGACCAAAATATTACAAGGTGCAAGCTCGAGGAGGTGTTCCCAGCCGATTCAAATTTGGTTTTGCGGATAAATTCAAACACAAGTGTATGATCTGACAGGGAATTTGCAGCTGCGGCCAGACGACAAAGGTTTTCGTCACTTAGAAAATTATAAACTCGGAGGTTTACAAAGTTGAATGTCTCCAGAAGCGAATTCTGCCCTTAATCCAGTCACATGGTGGTCCGGTGACATTTTGGCTGGATGTTAGGAGTTGTCACTACAACCGGAAAATGCAACAATGGTACTGACAACAGAGTCCAGTTTGTTCCGAAAACCCTCAATCCACCCAGTTCAGAACCATTGAAAACTACTGGCAGTTATGAATGATGGGTCGTATTAAGGGAAAAGTTCGTTTTTTCCCTAAAATATGAGGAATAGTATGCATTTGAGTGAACACCGTCTTCAAATCCGTTAATTCCGAAATATACTTACATGATGTTTTCTTCCATTACTAGTTGAATTATAAATGTTTACTTGCTATTAGCTTGTTCAACCTTCTTCGGTATTTTCCGGCCTTTTCCGGTAATGTTATTTTTCCCAAAAAACTTCCGTTTTTTAGCCAAAACACCGTTAGCAGAATCATTTCCGCCTTTCTCGATACTGCCTCCCGAATTTTCAACCTGTTGTTTTTGCTTTCGTTTCTTCTCGCTCGATTCGTTGGCACGTTTTTCGATAGCTTCGTTTGTCCAGGCTTTCGGTAGACGCACCAACGATTTAATTGTCTCGGTTGTATTGGTGGTTTCGATATCGATACGATCTTTCAGCTTGCTCAGCAGATTTACTTTGGTCAAATTGGTGATCGACATTCCGTTGCGTATTTTGTTGATAGTCTGTTTCTCCAAATCGAGCGCTTCGCGTAGATCATTCAAGGCACTCGAATACAGCATAGCATACTCTTCCTCGGCATTAGATTTGATTTCCACAATCTCAAGCCCGCCCTTTTCGGCTTCCGTCAAGATCGAATTGAACTTTTTCCGTTCTTCGTCGATCAACATCGTAATCGAAGTGCCACGATTACCAGCTCGACCCGTACGACCAATCCGGTGAATGTAAGTGTTAATGTGCCTGGGCATGTCGTAAGAAATTACCACATCGATGTCGTCTATATCGATACCTCGAGCAAGTGCGTCCGTACAAATGATGCCATTAACTTTTCCCAACGCAAATCGGTTCAGCACACTTTTTCTAGCAGTAGGGTTTAACGAAGATGACAATTCCTCGATAATCAATTCGTTCCCAAACATTTTCTGCAGCACAAACGAGAGCCTATGCGATGCATCGATTGGATTGGTAAAGCACAGGAATCATTTGTAATTGTTTTCCTTTACCAAAGCAAACAAAGTCAAGGGTTTGATCTTGTACTGAGTCATACATATCAATTCGCGCAATTCCAAAGGAGTTGTGTTGTATATTGTCCAACGAATTTGCCACGTTTTTCCTCAGCATTGACATGCAGTTTCGTTAATGCTGCCATGCGTTTCGCTGGATCCGACACAGCAGTAAATAGCTTCGGGTGGAACAATTTAAACGTTTGAAGCTTTTCCGGATCTTGACTCAGAGTGGCGGAAAACAGTAACTTGTGCGATTGTCGAGGTTTATCGAAGAGCTCCGTCTGTGACAGCTGCCCCGCTGCTCTTCCTAGCAAATACTCATCCGATTCTTCCTTCACATGCTTATTGAGGTGATACAACCAATCATTCTGAATTTGATCCATTACGCGATCGGCTTCATCAATAATCAAAAAACGAAGATGTTTTAGCGTGAATCCTTTCGTTGAATGCAAGTGTTCTACCAACCGACCTGCTGTTGTGTCAACGATGTCCACTTTTGGGATATATTCGCCGTTGAATTGATCTACCAACTTTGCTTGTTCCACACTAAACACCTGTTTGTACCTTTGCAAAGCTTGTCGAAAACCCCGAAGACCTGTTCCGCAAGTTCCTTCACTGAGCGGTTCCACGAACAAGTGGGAAATTTTTCCAGTTTTTATTTTTTGTATTTTTTGATTTGCATGAAACCTTGCATACAAGTTTTTGGGGAAGAAAAACGCCGTTTTGCATACTTGGTTCGCCATTTTGAATCTAGCCTTACTTATGAGAAGGGCCTATGAAAAATGCACATGATATCTTCAAAAAATTGTATCTCGGAAACGGTTTGTCCGATTGGTTTGGTGTCTTGCGCGAAGTTTTAGACAATTGTTGGTGTTATATGGAGAAAATATGCACGGTAAAAAAAAAAGTTTGGTATTTGTGTTTTGAACTAAAATATAAATTTTCCTTTAAAGTGACATGTCAATATTTTTTTTATTATCCTTATGTTATAACTGATTGAAAATGCTATCTAGTGCACAGTAGGTTGTTCTGGAGAAAAATAGGTTACGATGAAAAAAATTGTTTTTTAAAAAAATACAATTTTCAAAAAAGCTATTAAGAAAAGTCAAAAAAGTTTGTCACCCTAATTTTATGAAAGTACATCAAATTTGCAAACAAAAAGTACTTCAGTAACATTTTTCTAAGATGCACCGTTTAGAAGATATTACTGATTTAATATTGTTTTTTTTTTTTTGATAACTTAATAAGTTTTGGCCCTTTTTGGATGTACTCCGTATTTTTCCAGTTTCAAAAGTATTTTTTTCGGAAAGATTGGAAAATTTTGAGTTAAAATGACACTGACAGCTTAAAGATTCGAGTGAAATTCTCTGCCTTAAAAGTATTTTGAAAAACAAGTTACAAAATCCCACTATCAGGAACAATGATTTCTTCAAATGATTTTTGGTGCGTTGTGCTGAAAACGTGCTAACAAGTATTAGATACAGGTAATCAGATACCAGTTAGCTTGGTGATTGTAAACATGGTCTTTGTTGGAACTAGTCCACCATGGCCACGCTGGCCATAACGAGGCTAGCTCCGTCGTTGACCGTTCCTTAATAATAAATAAAAAGAACGCAGTAGTCACCTTCCATCAAACTAGAGGGCTGCCGACTGATACCTCTATCAACAACCGCCGCACTCTTTATTCATTCCAGGTATATACAATTTACAATCTTCTTCAATAACAATATACCTACGCCAGCAAATCTACCTCGCTCCAAC
The DNA here is from genome assembly GCF_037179485.1 of Ochlerotatus camptorhynchus. Classification (NCBI taxonomy): domain Eukaryota; kingdom Metazoa; phylum Arthropoda; class Insecta; order Diptera; family Culicidae; genus Ochlerotatus; species Ochlerotatus camptorhynchus. The sequence goes on along the minus strand of NW_027040766.1, from coordinate 3,954,294 downwards.
TCTCCAAACTCGTACCTGAAGGTTCGACGATACCTGAGCGTTCAACTCTACCTATCTTCCAACAGTCTTTACCCAGCATTCTATGATTTGAGAGAAGCTTTCAATCGCTTTAATGAAATGTACGTCAATGTAAAAATAGGGTTTTCATCATTTGCAAGCCTCCGGCCAAGGCAATGTAAACTATTGACTATCACAGGAACACATAATGTTTGCGTTTGCACTACGCATGAAAATGTCAATTTAATTCTACATAGCTTAAAAAAATACAATGTCTTGAATGATCTAAAAACATTAACGAATAGATTACTTTGCGAAAATAAGACAACTCATTGCCATCTACGAAGATGTAAAAACTGCCCAGACACCTCAGTTTTAGAAGACAGTTTATTGAAACAACTGGAAGAAAACTTTGTTGAAAAGCTTTCATTCGAACAATGGGTTACCACTGACAGATGTGATTTAGAAACTATTGTAAAGCAAACCGATGAGTTTGTTTCATTTTTCAGCTCAAAATTTGAAAGTTTGATTCCGCATGATTTTGTAAAAACCGAACAATCCAATTTTTTGAAAACTACAAAACAAAACTTGCAAGATGGTGAATTTTTAGCTATTTGTGACTTTTCTGAAAATTACAGCTTCGTTTTGCAGGATGAAGTTCAATCACACCATTGGAACGTGCAACAGACCACAATCCATCCTTTCGTAATATATTATACTGAAAATATGCAAATTAAACATTTTAGCTTCATTATAATTTCTGAAGAACTAAGACATGATTCAGTCGCTGTCAAGTTGTTTATTGATAAAATGATAAACTTTTTACAAATTGATCAAAATAAAAACATAAACAAAATTTATTTTATGTCAGATGGTGCTGCTTTACAGTATAAAAACCAAAAAAAAACTTTCTTGCCTTTGTAAATTTAAGTCAAAGTATGGTATTGACGCTGAATGGCATTTCTTCGCAACATCGCACGGAAAAGGTCCATGCGATGCTATTGGAGGTACGATAAAACGCATGGCTACCAGAGCAAGTTTAGCCAAAGAACGCGAACACCCGATAAAGACTGCAAGAGAGTTGTTTAATTGGGCAAACAAACGAAAAGAAGAAGAACTTACAAAGTTGTCATTTTGTTATTCTACTACAGAAGAATACGAAAATATGTCTTTGCAGCTAAATAATCAATATAATAATGCAAAAACAATTCAAGGAACTCTAAAATTCCACTCATTTCTTCCTCTATCAGAAAATACAATAAAGGCAAAGCTTTATTCAAACTGTCCTGACAATGATGCCAAAATATTCAATATTGTTAAGAAAGTTGTGTAAACAATAATTTTATAAAAATACAGGAATAAAAATAAACTTGATATCCAACATATAATGTTATTTTTTATTGCGCACAATCACACACCCTGAAAAATAAGCTTAATTCGCTCTTTTGAATCTTGCTAATTGAGGAGCTTACATTTGCAGTTCTCAAAAAGGTGTATCTCGAAATCGAGTTGTCTCATCGGTTTGATGTCTGTGGCGATGTTCGGCAATAGAGAGAAAATATGCACAGTATAAACACATCCAGTTTAAATGGATTAAACTGTTAGGCGATATGCAAGAGTTGAATGCACATTTTCAGCACAACGCACCAAAAATCACTTGAAGAAATCATTGTTCCTGATAGTGGGATTTTGTAACTTGTTTTTCAAAATACTTTTAAGGCAGAGAATTTCACTCGAATCTTTAAGCTGTCAGTGTCATTTTAACTCAAAATTTTCCAATCTTTCCGAAAAAAATACTTTTGAAACCGGAAAAACACGGAGTACATCCGAAAAGGGCCAAAACTTATTAAGTTATCAAAAAAAAAAAACAATATTAAATCAGTAATATCTTCTAAACGGTGCATCTTAGAAAAATGTTACTGAAGTACTTTTTGTTTGCAAATTTGATGTACTTTCATAAAATTAGGGTGACAAACTTTTTTGACTTTTCTTAATAGCTTTTTTGACAATTTTTTTCATCGTGACCTATTTTTCTCCAGAACAACCTACTGTGCACTAGATAGCATTTTCAGTCAGCTATAACATAAGGATAATAAAAAAATTATTGACATGTCACTTTAAAGGGAAAATTTATATTTTAGTTCAAAACATAAATACCAAACTTTTTTTTTTACCGTGCATATTTTCTCCATATAACACCAACAATTGTCTAAAACTTCGCCCAAGACACCAAACCAATCGGACAAACTGTTTCCGAGATACAATTTTTTGAAGATATCATGTGCATTTTCCATAGGCCCTTCTCATAAGTAAGGCTAGATTCAAAATGGCGAACCAAGTATGCAAAACGGCGTTTTTCTTCCCCAAAAACTTGTATGCAAGGTTTCATGCAAATCAAAAAAGATGAAAATTACTCGTTGCTTTAATGATATGGAACCGCTCCACTGGCAAAATTACCAACGATCGAATAGCAGGAGAAATTCTCTTTAACAGTAGTTGGACAATCGGATAAGCAAATGCCAGCGTTTTACCACTTCCTGTCGGAGAAGATATAAAAACGTCTCGAGGCCAAAAAGGAGCCGGCTTCCGATGAGCTTCCAATATCCAGGGAATAACCATGTCTTGCACTGGAAAACCGCTTATAGCCCATTTCTTTTAAATTCGCCTTGAGCTGTTCTTCAAGGTAGGACAGTTTCTTGATGGACTTCCCCTTTTGCTAAGATCACTATCAATTATGCTTGGATGTGATAGCCATGGAGGAAGCACTTCATCGACTTTTTTAAGCTTCCTGAAGTGATCGTCACCGAGCACCACAAAATCTGCTGGTTTATCCTGTTTAGAAGAATCATTATCTATATCAGCAACATCAGTTAAATTTTCTTCCAGAATGAAACTTTCTTCGTCACTTTCCGGTTCATCCCCTTGGTTTAGGCCTGTGTCCTCAACAGTGTCTGATTCTTTCTCCTGTTCTTCGTCCAAGATATCTTTTTCCGGAGTGTTTGGTTTCTTTTGGTGTTCGACCTTGTGTTTAAGCGATTGAAGCCGTTGCAGAATCAACTCTTCCTGCTCAAGCTCGTCCACTTAACTGAGTTTATTTCCGTCATATCTATTTACTGCGAACAATTCCATGGTTAAAATTACGTTCTACGTAGGATAAATTCCATATGAAAACCGAACCTGCGTTTTGCACGTGCGTTTTTGTTTTCGTATTCAATTCACAACCAAGTAGGCCATGCTTTATAAACTAGTGCACGCAAAACGCCTTTTTAATGCACCACCAACGTGGAGTGCGCCACGCGAGTTCGAGAAGAAACGTCAACCAAACCGTTTGTTTACATCAGAATAACTATTTTTCACAACGCAAACTAAAGCATTTTTGATTCAACATCTTGCCAATTTCTATCAGTAATTGGCTTATTGTACGATTTTCCACAGATCTGAACTGATTTGTACCTTAACTTTTCACACACAAGAAATCCGGAAGATCATAACCACTTTTCTAATTTTTCATTTTTCTCAACAAAAATATTGCTGAACACCAGCAGGGTCTTTTCCAAAACGTTACATAATTAAATTTTTCAACTGTAGAATAAGTTTTGGAGCATCTCAGATGCATCAATTTATCAGGAAAAGTAAAAAAGTGTTCCGCTTCCTATGTCTCAAACAGTTTTTTTTTTATAAATTGCACACTGGATTCAACTTTCAAGCTAGAAATCATCATAAAATCCATTTAGAAAAATAATTAAAATGGAATCATGAATCCTCCAGCTTGAATAATGCATGTTTAATTTTTAATTATGACTTATACATTTGAAATCTTAATCTAAATCATGTGCCTTTATACAATAATCTTGTCGCACGAAACAACTTCAAATATAACTTATAGGGGAAATGGATGTAATGTCGGCCTAAACGCCCCTAATTTGGGCCCATACATAAATTCAGCAATCGACTAAATTTTTACCGTCCCAATGACGCGTTCATCTAGATAAAATTGGTAAATAGCAGATTTTTAGCGATGGACCCAATCTTAGATCCATAGGCCAACATTAGAGCTATTTCCCCTAGAAATTTAATTTAAACAAGTAATATTTTAAAGCTCATGAGCATTTTCGGTTAAGATTATGATCAAAATAGACTGCGCAATTGAAATGACGTGTTTTGATTTAGCTAAAGAAAAGTCTCCGTGATTTTATGGATTTTATTAAATTTGAACGATTAAAAGTTAAAAATTGATTGTGTGAAAAGATCTGATTTCGGATTTGGATTTCGGAAGATGCTATCGGTTTAAAAAAGTAGAAGAAAAGGAATATTTTTCACGGCATTTGCCGGGAGCAGTTTGCTGAAGAATATGTTTCTGAAGGACAACAGTGGCAAAAGTTGAAAGGCAAACTGAAGGTCAACTTGACGTCTCATCTTTTATGTCAAAGATGGATTCCGTCACATGTAAAATTAGTTATTGGGCACCACCGAGCAGCTCGGCATTTTATTTTGCTGGAAATTCAACAAAAAAATATTTTTGTTAGCTGAGATCTCGACAAAATTCCCGTTTGTTAGCTGAATCTCGGCAAGTTTTTCACTGAGATCCATCAAAATAAAATGCCGAGCTGGTCGGTGGTGCCCATCTCGGCGAAAAAATCTAAGTGTGTAGTGTGTAGGATGTAACGAATTTTTGGGGTGAGATCTATCCTTTTTATTTAATTATTTATTTGTATTATATTTCGGGGAGATTTTACACGGAGTAGTTGCAGGTTTGATCGCTGATTTGATACAGAGCATAAGACCGTGGATTCAATCCCAAGCTACTTCGTGTTTTATAGTAAGATTGTTAGGACATCATTTCAGTTTATCGTTTACCAAAACGAATCCTGTTGCAACTCTTATATCCAACATCCCAGTGATTCCTTGAGGAAGTGCAGAGGACTTCTCGGCTTTCAGAAATGCGAGTGTTACGTCAACACACCTAAAGGGTGATACGGTCAAAATTTGGTCAAGGGAAAACGCGTGTAAATCGGTGAAATCGTTTATTTAAAAAATCAAATTAAATTTCTTTTTCAAGTTCAATTAGTATAAAATTCAGGAAAAATATTCAGTTAGGCTTCCACTTTTCCAAATCCGAATTGCCGGGCCTTACGCTTGACCCCTGCCATCAGATTTTGTACAGCCACCTTGTCCACCTTCTTCGCCGCAGAAAGCCAGTTTGCCTTGAACTGCTGCTCGCCCTTAGCTGTTTTTTTTGGTCTTCTTTAGGTTCCGCTTGACAATAGCCCAGTATTTCTCAATTTGGCGGAGCTCTGGCGTGTTGGGAGGGTTCTTGTCCTTGGGAACCACCTGCACGTTGTTGGCGGCGTACCACTCCATGGCCTTTTTACCGTAATGGCAAGATGCCAAATCCGGCCAAAACAGTACGGAACAACCGTGTTTCTTCAGGAAAGGCAGCAGACGTTTATTCAAACACTCTTTCACGTAAATTTCTTGGTTGACAGTCCCGGAAGCTATGAAAATGCTGCTTTTCAAGCCACAGGTACATATGGCTTGCCAAACCAGATATTTCTTTGCGAACTTTGACAGTTTCATGTGCTTGAAAACATCTGCTACCTTTCCCCTTCCTTTTGCCGTATAAAACTCCTGTCCCGGAAGCTGCTTGTAGTCGGCTTTGACGTAGGTTTCGTCGTCCATTACCACGCAGTCAAACTTCGTCAGCATCGTCGTGTACAGCCTCCGGGATCGCGCTTTGGCCGTCGTATTTTGTTTATCATCGCGATTTGGAGTCACTACCTTCTTGTAAGTCGATAGTCCGGCTCGTTTTTTGGCTCGATGCACGGTTGTAGACGATACACCCAGCTTATTTGCGGCATCTCGGAGAGAGAGGTTAGGGTTTCGCTTGAAACTACCGGCAACTCTCTTTGTCGTCTCAGCGGCTTCCGGTTTTCGATTTCCCCCCGATCCAGACTTCCTGGCTGTCGACAAACGTTCCCCAAACACTTTAATTACATTTGTAACGGTTGATTTGGCAACTTTTGGCGATTTTGCCAACTTTGCGTGCGAGTAGCTCGGATTTTCGCGATGCGCGAGCAAAATTTTGATACGCTGCTCTTCTTGCTTGGACGGCATTTTGACAACTGAAGAGTGAATTCCAAAATCAAAATAGGAGCAACATTCTACACACACACACCTTCAAAATGAGGGGTGTTCAGGTTTTTTAAATGCAAAATTGAAAGAAATACGTCAAGTTGATATTGACCAAATTTTGACCGTATCACCCTTTATTCCTTTCTTGACCTTCATTCGGACGCAGCCGGCGCTGGCTGGCATGCAAATCATTTAAATTCATTTCGTGCATTCTTTTACATTTATTTGCCTCTAACTTTTTCCATCAACAGAATTCCGTAAAGTTATGTATGAAATTTTTGTAGATTTTGATATTTGCTAAAACTTTTGTGCATAACTCAAATCTGTTCCATTTATGCATGACGAACTAGAGTGAGCAGAATTTGTTATTATTTTTCAGTGAATGTAATTTACATTCACTGAAAAACAATGCTGGGTTCTGTTTGCTCTGGTTCATCATGCATAAGGGATACAGATTTGAGTTATTAACAAAAGTTGTATCTAATGTAGGATGAGCTCAACAACTTTGTTCTGGAAAGGTTTGGAAAAACAGTAACATTCTTTGGTACAAGCAATATAAATATTTGCCTTATTTGACAAAACCCAGGTAATTATGACGTTTGATTATTGAAAACAATTTGAATGAAGAAAAGAGACCTACTGCTGTCATGATTATCTGGGTTTAGTCAAATAAGGTAAATATTTACATTCTTGTACCAAAGAATTGCATAAGACGCAATTAATCAATTTAGATGGTCAAGTTTTGAACCCGCCACAACATGCTTTTGGTGCTTCTGTATATGGACGATCAAATGTTAAAACTGTGGTAGCCACAACATAGTTCTGTCAAAACCTCAGCATTTTCATTGATCCATTGGACGATGCAAACTTGAGAAGCTTTTTTTGCGGCTTGCTGCTCTGTGTTAGGTTCTAGAAATTTAGAAATTATCTACATTGGTAATTCAGATATTGAAAATTTGCTCTGGCATCGGGCATAGAAATTCAAGATTCAGGTTTGGGGAATTAGCTTTTAAAATTCCGAGAGGTGCGACGTGATAGAGGAAATGCTTCACCAAACCCGAGCGTCTGTTCACCATGGAGGTGCGGCTCAAAACGGCGTCTGTTCTCCATGTTAGGAGCGGCTGATCACCGTCCTAGTGCCAGTGTGGGACTCTAAACAGAGCTGTGCACGATGGTCCCCCGGCGAGATAGGGGGTTGGGGCAGGCCCAACAAGCCGCCCCGAAAAAAAAACAAAGTTGCAAATACCGAAGAAAGAAATACGGATCGGAACAATCGGCACAGACCTACGCGACGAAATAAGGACTACGATTGGAAACTCGGAACATGGAACTGCAAATCGCTCGGCTTCCCGGGTTGCGATAGGTTAATCTATGACGAACTTCAACCACGCAACTTCGAAGTCGTAGCACTGCAGGAACTTTGCTGGACGGGACAAAATGTATGGAAAAGCGGGCATCGAGCGGCTACTTTCTACCAGAGCTGTGGCACCACCAACGAGCTGGGAACCGGCTTTGTAGTGCTGGGTAAGATGCGCCAACGCGTGATTCGTTGGCAGCCGATCAACGCGAGGATGTGCAAGTTGAGGATTAAGGGCCGTTTCTTCAACTACAGCATCATCAACGTACACTGCCCACACGAAGGGAGACCCGACGACGAGAAAGAAGCGTTCTATGCGCAGCTGGAGCAGGTGTACGACGGCTGTTCGCAACGGGACCTCAAAATCGTCATCGGTGACATGAACGCTCAGGTAGGACCGGAGGCAATGTATAGACCGGCAATCGGGCCAAACAGCCTGCATGCCGTATCGAACGACAATGGCCAACGATGCGTGAACTTTGCAGCCTCCTGGGGTATGGTAGTGCGAAGTACCTTTTCCCCCCGCAAGGATATCCACAAAGCCACCTGGAGATCACCTGACCAACACACAGAAAACCAAAACGTACCGCAGTGCGAACATAGATTCGGACCACTACCTAGTTGCAGTATGCATGCGCTCAAAACTCTCGACGGTGCATAACACACGCCGCGACCCAACATTGAGCAACTACGGGACACCGGAGTTGCTCAGGGACTACGCGCAGCAGCTGGAAGCTGCACTACCCACGGAAGAGCAGCTTGGCGCAGCTTCTCTTGAAGATGGCTGGAGGGACATCCGTTCAGCCATAGGTAGTACTGCTGCAGTGGCACTAGGTACTGCAGTCCCGGACCGAAGAAATTACTGGTTTGACGGCGAATGCAAACTGTTAGTAGAGGAGAAGAATGCAGCACGGGCGAGATTGAATGTGAAGCGATACAGACAAGCGCGGAACAGACAAAACTCGGTTTTCCGAAGGAAGAAGCGTCAGCAAACGTCGCGTAAACGACACACGGAAGTTCTACGAGAAGCTAAATAGTTCGCGCAAAGGCTACGTGCTGCAAGCCGATATATGCAAGGACTTGGACGGTAACTTTCTCACGAACGAGTGTGAGGTGATTGAGAGGTGGAAGTAGTACTACGACGAGCACCTCAACGGTGAATCAGCAGAAAACGAAGGTGGCACGGCAACATACCTTGGAGCACGCGCAGAAGACGACAGGCTACCGGCCCCTGATCTTCAAGAAATTGAGGAGGAGATCGGTCGGCTGAAGAACAACAAAACAACTGGTGTAGATCAACTACCAAGTGAGCTATTAAAATACCGTGGTGAAGCACTGGCTAGAGCGCTGCAGTGGGTAATTGCCAAGATTTGGGAGGAGGAGATATTACCGCCGCCTACAAGGTACTCTTCCAAATTCTATGCCGCCGTCTGTCACCATATGCAAGAGAGTTCGTGGGGCAATACCAGGCGGGATTCATGGATGCCCGCGCTACCACGGACCAAATTTTCGCGATTCGGCAGGTTCTGCAGAAATGCCGCGAATAGAACGTGCCCACACATCATTTTTTCATCGATTTCAAATCCGCATACGACACAATCGATCGAGATCAACTATGGCAGATTATGCACGAGTACGGACTTCCAGATAAACTGACGCGATTGGTCACTCTCGAGTCCCGTTGAATCTCGAAGAGGGTTACGGTAGGGTGATGGACTTTCGTGTCTGCTGTTCAACATCGCGTTAGAAGGTGTGATCAGCAGAGCTGGGATAGACACGAGTGGCACGATATTCAGGAAGTCCATCCAGCTCCTTGGCTTCGCCGATGACATTGTCATTATGGCACGGAACTTTGAGATGATGGCGGAAATGTACATTAGACTGAAGGCTGAAGCTAGACGGATTGGACTTGCCATCAACGCATCAAAGACAAAATACATGAAAGGAAGAGGTTCTAGGGAAGACAATGTTAGCCTCCCACCCCGAGTTCAGATTGGCGGTGACGAAATCGAGGTGCTCGATGAGTTCGTGTATTTGGGTTCACTGGTGACCGCTGAAAATGATACCAGCAGAGAAATTCAAAGACGCATTATGGCAGGGAATCGTGCCTACTTTGGACTCCGAAGGACGCTCCAGTCGAATAAAATTCGCCGCCGCACGAAGTTGACTGTCTACAAGACGCTGATTAGACCGGTGGTCCTTTACGGCCACGAGACCTGGACTATGCTCGTGGAGGACCAACGCGCCCTTGGTGTTTTCGAACGGAAGGTGTTGCGTACCATCTACGGTGGAGAGCAGATGGATGACGGAACGTGGAGAAGGCGAATGAACCATGAATTGCACCAGCTGCTGGGAGAACCATCCATCGTCCACATTGCAAAAATTGGGCGACTACGGTGGGCTGGGCACGTCGTAAGAATGCCGCACGACGACCCAGTGAAAATGGTTCTAGAAAGCGACCCAACAGGAACAAGAAGAAGAGGCGCGCAGCGGGCAAGGTGGATCGACCAAGTAGAAGGTGACCTGCGGACCCTTCGCAGACTACGAGGCTGGCGAACTGTGGCCATGGATCGAGTAGAGTGGAGACGACTTCCTCGGACAGCAGAGGACAACAAGGCCTTAGCCTGATTGGTAAGGTAAGTAGGTCGGTAATTACTAGCAAACAGCACGGATTTGTTGAAGCACGATCTACAGCTACCAACTTGATACATTTTGTGTCATATTGTTTAAACTCATTGGATAAAGGCAATTATGTAGAAACGCTATACACTGATTTTAGTAAAGCATTTGACAGAGTTGATATACCACTCTTGCTTTTTAAGCTTTCCAAATTAGGCTTCAATCCTAGGCTACTGAAATGGATCGAGTCGTTCTTATCAAGGCGGGCGCAAAAGGTAAGATTTGAAGGAAATCTGTCCACCATAGTTAATGTAACATCTGGTGTGCCGCAAGGTTCACCTCTTGGTCCATTACTGTTTATTTTATTTGTCAACGATAAAGAACATATTTTTAAATTTCTTCATGTTTCTATATATGCTGATGACATGAAACTTTTCATGGAGATATCTAAAGCACCTGATCTTCAAATATTTCAACATGAAATTGAGGTTTCTTACACATGGTGTAAGAAAAATTTGTTAGAACTAAATATTAATAAATGCAATTCTATATCGTTCACAAGAAAGCACGCTGGAATACACAACACAATTACTCTTGGCCAGAAAACAATCCAAAGATCCTATTAAGTCAGAGACTTAGGTGTTATCCTCGACACAGAGTTAACTTTTGCTGATCACTACAATAACATTATCTACAAAGCAAGCAACATGCTTGGGTTCATTAAAAGATTTAGTTTGCACTTCAATGATCCCTACACAATCAAAACACTTTACGTAGCATATGTGAGGCCTCTTCTCGAATATTGTAGCATAATTTGGGCTCCATATCATGTTACACATGTAAACCGCATTGAATCAGTTCAAAAGCAGTTCTTGTTGTTTGCTCTAAGAAAGTTGGGTTGGACGAGTCTTCCACTTCCATCTTATGAAATCGCGTTGTATGCTAATTAATTTAGATGACCTCAAAAAGCGAAGAGAGTTCGCAATAAGTGCTTTTATAAACGATGTGATTTCGCAAAGAGTTAACAGCCCAGAGATTTTAGAAAATATCAATTTTTATGCTCCCACTCGCTCACTGCGGAATAGAAATTTGTTTAGCATCAACAATCAAAGAACAGACTATGCCAAAAACAGCACACTGAATAGAATGATGTCTTGGTATAATACATACTGTGAACATATTGACATAACAATGAATAAAAGTACGCTTAAAAAAACTTTCTTCACGAGGTTAACTAGGCATCAATAATAAAACATAAATGTTATGCAAGTACTTGAAGTAAAATTGTAACAATTAGCGTTTAAGTAAAATTGTAAAACGGTCTACACTGATTGACGACAAATAGATAAATAAAGACACAGCAGGGAAGTTTCAAATCCATGGTCAAAAATCTCGTCAACGTGTGGAAGGAAGCGGATGCCCACGAAAAACGTGATTCGGAAGCTCCAAAAATTGGTTATGGAATGGAAGAAGGTAATTAGAAAAATCGAAAACTTCAAGACTGAATTACACTGTACTTTTGATATTAAAATCAACGAGTTGAGAAGAAACGAAGCTGGCCACAAGCTTCAAAATCGACCGGCAAGTTCCGTAGAGACCTCTCCGAACGACTACGACAAAGACCGTTATAAACAACAAATAAAGGATGAAGACACTTGTTTGGAATATGAATACCATGAATCGGAAAAAGGAGATGATTCTGAGGATCTGGATTACAGTATACCAGAAGGTAAAAAAACCTATTAAGTGCATGAACGTCATAAACAATAGTGTTGCAGAAAATTTGGACATGACAAAAATCTCAATCGCGGTACTGTTGGCATTCTTGGGCAAGGAATCAAAATATCTCCAAATGACAAAATCAAAAGCGATCAACGAACCGAATAATAACGCTGTCAGAAGTGGAAAGCAATAATGATATAATCTTCTTCCTTTTTTTTCATGACAAGTAGCCCGTGTGACACAGCTCACTCGGCGCGGTAGAAGGAAACGAGCAAATGGTTGGCAAGCCGCTTTACGAAGTAAAACCGAAGATGATACACGTGGGATTTTTTTGTTACGTCTTTTCTCGATTCAGATCAAGCTATGTCCTCATCCGTGTATATTGCAACAAAGCAGGCAACCAATATTTCATTCTCCTTCTATGATCTAGCTATGTTACAGAGCTTTATGTGTTTGGATTTGCTGTTCTTGGGTCTGTGGTCAATGATCTTGGCGTTGACTTGAACCGTATTAATCTGAGCAAATCTGCCACTCACAGGAAGCGAAAAATGTAGGTTTCAGAATATGTTCTAATTTTGCGGATACTTTAAAGTAGATTATATTTTACAGGTTCGAAAGCAAATTGCCTCTGGAATCATGGACAAATTCGACAGATGTAACGGAACGGTTGTTCATTTCGATGGAAAGCAACTAGTTTCCAAAAGACGAAAACGAGAGCTGCTGGCAGTCGTGGTGACAGGCCAAAATTCGACAGAGCAAGTTCTAAGCTGTAAATTTCTTCGAAATGGAACAGGGAGAGCGACTTGTTGGAACCTCTAGATCAATTTTTAGAAAGTAGGTATGTTCTACAGAAATGCTTGACATAAGTGTATCTTTCGTTCTAGGGTTAAGCATCATATATTTTCTAAGGTCGATTTTCATCGGGACACCCTAATACAACATGCACATAGACTATTAATTTAGGGTCATGAATTAGACTTTTTTATATTAAGCATTTTTCATCTCGAATTTCCCGAAACCAGAATCTTTAATCGTTCATCTTAACAAAATTCACAATTCATTAAACAACCACAATTTCAACCTGGAGCCAGTGCGAACATCAACCATTCCAACCCAATTCTCCAAGCGACAATTACTCTGCGGGGTACCGAAAAAACAAAACTCACAAAATTCTCCCACCGAAATCCAACGCACTCGCATTGGTAGCTATAGCCTGAGCGGCCGGGTCCTGTGTGCAACACAAACAAATCAATTATACTGTTTGATATTTGATTTATACCTCGTTGATACTACATTATTCATATGGAGAATCATCCCAGCCCGAAAGCAAAAAAAAAAGAAACCCCAAACACAAACGGAAGGGACGTTCCAGCCGCCGAAAATTTTGAACCCGGCTACCGGAGGTTATGAATACGAATGAATATCAACCAAATTTGTAACCATATTAAATTTTATTCCAGCCATAATTCGCATCCGCAGTCACTCCCGTAGGTATGTAGTACTTCCCCACGTGACGTGTGTGTGTGTGGTGTGCTTTGTTGTTGCTCCGACTGTGTGCGGACGAAAATATCCCAGAGGAACTCCAAATTTTCTGTATTTTAAGTGAATAAAAAAAATCGGATGGTCCAACCTCCCGTACTGCGGACTGACTGGGTGACTCTTTTATGTTTGTTTTGCAACATGTCTGTTTGGCTACACACATGGATTTGCATGAATGGTGTTTGGCTTTGTTTGCACTACGGGAAACTCCTACACGATAGAATCCATAAGGGGAGGAAGCGTTCGATGATGGGAAAATTGGAAACCCCCACGTCCCACGATGGCAAATGGAAATTCAACGTACGGTCTGCGGAGTTGAAGTAAATTTTGGGGTGGATTCGGAAGAGGGTATAAAGGTAGTTCATAAATTTTGATATACTCGAATCGAAGACATCCGTTATATCCTTTGCTTGTTCAATCAAGTTAAGGTGAGTAAGCTTCTTGGAAAGCATCTTAAGTTTCAATAAACATTTTTAATAAAGGAGATGAAAGGTTGCTGTCTGCAAACATAAGGAATTTATTTTAAACGTTAAGTGTAGTAGGGTGAATTTTAAGGGTAGCTGTGCAAATGATCGATTTTGCTCCAGATCTTATTCCTAAAATTTCAGTTCATTTGATTATAACCTGGAACTGCAATGAAGTTCTATGGGAAAACTGAACGAAGTGTTTTCCTTTTTCTAGAATTCAACCTTTATTGAAGTTTATATATTTTTGCTAGAGTTCACAGAATTCTCTCGAAGTTTGTAGAACCTACCAGGAGTAAATTGAACTTCCTTGCAGCTCGTAAAACATTCATGAAGCTTGCAGAATGACCCGAAAGTTTAAAGAAATTTCCGAAATATCTTAGAACTTCTTCCTTCCGATGGGAAGTAAAGCCGTTGTTCCCCGGTCCATGAGTTAATGGGTCGATAGGTAGGGTCCAGGTGTGGGAACTGCCTCCCTGGCGTCGGTAGAATTGGTACTCAGTACGGAAAACAAATCAAGGAAAAAAAAATCAATGTAAAATCAAGCAACATTTTGGATTTTTACTTCCCTCAAACTCTAAAAAATGTTAAATTTTAGAATATAAGCACAATTTGCATGAGCGCACATTTTTCTTTAGCAAATGCTCATAGCTTTCACGCTATTTCAAAACTACCCAAATTTGGGTAGAATCCACCCAGATCGGTCAAAACTGAACCTACCCATAAATGGGTAAACTATGTTGAGAGTGATAAGTTGACAAATTAACAAAGTCGATCGAATTCATGTCGATGTTGTCCATTTGTCAACTTGTCACTCCCAATATAGTTTACCCATTTTTGGGTAGGTTCAGTTTTGACCGATCTGGGTGAATTTTACCCAAATTTTGGTAGCTTTGAAATGGCGTGTAAGCCCATTGCATGTCTCTTTATTTTTGACGTGCAAACACACAGATTTGTGTCAGAGACGTTGATAGAGACGCACAAAGAAAATTTCCGTCAAAACAGCAGAACGGTTTTTGAGGGATCTTTTGGCAATGTCACTGGCAATCATGTTTCTTCGAGTGGCTTCAAATGGCTTCCATGCAGTGCCGCAATGCTGTTGACAAAATTTTGCAAAAATAAAGCGAAGACGAAAGGTAACAGTCGCTCCATGACAGTATAACTTTTGTCATATTTTACTGTTTTGCTTGCAGCGCAATCATTTTTATTACCATAAAACTGAATGAATCGTTCAGATTCGAAATTGTTTTTTATCACTAATAAATGTTGTATTTAATTGAATCAACAATAAATAAATAAATAACAGATATCAATTATTTCGTGAAAATAATTAAACACTTTTTTCATCATCAATACTCCTTTCTGGGGAAATGAGCGAAAGGTAATGTTTATTTACTTTGCTCGTTTGGTTCAGCGTTTGAAGCAAACCCCACACGTATCAATATATTGAAGCGAAGGGGAATTATTGACAATAATATTGATGGTGTGAATACAGAAATATTGTCAATATCGATATATTGACGTCAATATAGAATGTATTGACAATACGAATATTGTCAATAAAAGCAATCGTGTAGGGTCCACTTGATGGTTCATTTGGTTCTTCTTGCTTCAGTCTAAGCGTGACTCTATTCAACGTCTCTGATTTGTGTGTTTACTCGTCTGTGCTTTGTGTTGTTCTATATCTCTGGTACGAGGCTCATCTAGTGATTTCTGGCTGTTATAATTAATCAGTTATGTTTGTTCGTTCGATAATATCGAGATCCGCTTAAGCTCCATGTTCATGGCAGTAGCTGACATTATGGTGGAACTTCCATCTATAATTAATATATTTTCAACCATATATTAGAAAAAAATAAATGATCGTTCTACCTAAATCAAATGTCCTATTTAAACCTAAGTAGCATTTTGAACAATGAACAGATAGAAATTGGAAGGAAATTTACTTTGTCAGATGTCCAACAAATCCGGTAGACATTGACTTAGACATAGATCTAATAACTAAATATATGGCCGTTGATCTAAATTCTTTTGAAATAAGATTCTTCGGACATCGTTGACGGCTAAGATAAAGCAGTAAGTATCCATCTTTCCTGCAGCTGTGTCCGTCTTTACCGATTTTCCCTTACTATTTGCGTCGTTTACTTTGGGCCGTATGAATAAAAAGAGCTTACTTTACTTTCCCGTGCTTTTCTTACGGGAAAACTAAAGTAAACGCTTTTATTCATACGACCTCTTGTCTCCAGGGGAGAAAAACCACCGACAAACCAACATGCAACTTAAACTTAACTCTTGATCGAGAATCCGTAACGGCCGATTAAAATTTGCACCGATCCCATCTGTCAAAACCATAGAAATTTTGTATCTATTTAAAATAAATTTGTCCGGAATAGATTGGACATGAACCAACTCATAAATTTTGTACGCGTGTTCGTGGCTAGGATAAACATTTTCCGCGAACACGGTGGCAGATGTCAGTTTTGTGCCTTGATCAAAAATTTCATGGTACTTTGTATCGTCATTCACGTCGGTTTGTCGGTGGATAACTATTCGCTGCTTCCCCGGGAAGCTTTGACGATCATTTTCGCGGTGAAATAGTTTCACAAATACATTTACGGTCAAAAGTTCAAGCTAGTTTCTGATTGTGTAGCGTGAAAAGAGCTTTTACCATCCGCGAAAAGGCATGACAATTGTAGTGACATTGCCACTGCTTTATTTTATCAATGTACGATTACGAGTTCGAGTAAGGTAAATGTCGACTTCGGCAAACCATTGACTGTTTTCGGCAACCTAATCCTAGATGGCAATGTCACTGCATTTTTTCTCTAATATCATTCACTCAATGTATTCAAATGATTACTTGGAGTTTCAGCTTCAATCTGATTAGGTTTTTACGACTAAGTAAACGTATTTTGCCAGGTTCTTCGTGAAATTAAACATACGGACTATAAAATGCTTAACGCGCAGTTGAAATGGAAAGGTTGCCGAAGAAAATGAGGTTGCCGACAATAGTCACACTAACCTGAGAAGTTTGGAGCGTTGTAGAATGAAACAGTTTTGGACGATTCTATTATTTGGAATGGATAGAGCTGCAGGCAGCAGATGAATGTAAACAAGCAAACATTGCATATCTATGTATTACGTCGAAAAAAACCCCATTGAAGCGTGGAGGCTGCGATATGTGAGTGTGTTAGTGAAAATCCGAGAAAAATACATAACAAATCGCCAAGGGGTAAGTCACTCAGCACATTGTGTCGAAATTAGATTCGGCACAGCTTGGGAACATCTATCGGCATACGTTCACACAATCTCGTAGGCATTGGACAGTTGTAAATAAAATGAGAGTACTGCTGGACAACTGTCATTGAAGTTGTTCACAACATTACGTGCTGTTTGACTGTATATTCAGGAACATCCTCTAATTGAATATACCAGAGGAACTCAGCCCAGCAGTTCACTTATAGATCTAAATGCGAAATGTAGGTTCTAGAATGGGCTCAAGAGAAAGAGGCAGCTAATCAGTTCCTATTAGAGTACCCTTAATTCAAATAATGCTGCAACTCACATAAAACAAACTACAGAAGTCTATTCATCATCCTCTATAATCGATCTCCAACAATGCTCCCCACCGGTTCCAACTCTTTCCGGTCGCTGATAGACCGTTCACATCACGAAAGGCTAAGTTTCTGGTCTGACTTTGAGGGCATTATAAAACCCTAAAACACAGGACTTTTATTGTCCTATGAACACAAAACACAAAAATTTCAAAAACCCGCCACTCCCAGCGTCATTCTCAATCCGATTTATCCTTGCGATTTCAAACCACAGCATTCAAAGTGTCAGAAATACCAGGTTGCCGGGATGGGTATTTTACAAACTATCACAGCTTGCTCTATGATCGGCACAATCGGCACACCTGCGGCACACTGACAAAAATATGATCCAAGATTTGTAACCGTTTAGCTACAATGTCCTAGGTTTTAATTTGTGCATGTTGTTTTAGGAAACTGTAGTATTTGGAGGCGAACCAGCCTAAGGCTGAAAGCCTCCTAAATAAAGCTAAATAATAATAATAATAATAAACTGTAGTGTTTGTTTAGTGTCAGTGTTGGGTTAGTATGATTAGTAGGATTGTAGGTAAAATTGCTGTTATTGAAAAATGTATAAATTTGTCTTAGTAGGTAGTTTGAAAATGATATTTGTTTAGAAGCTTAATTGGATGTGACAGGATCGAAAGGGTGTTATAATCAACTGTGGTAGAAAAACTCAATAGGCGAAGGAGATGATATGGATGGGTGGTGATAAGCTACAAGGAAGCAAAATGGAGGAAATAATAAGGAACGAATTAAAAACTGGATGGGAAAAGGAGGGCTTTTGATAGCTGGGATGGTCAACCATTGCCCAGAAGTAAACCGGCGTTTGTGCCTAGAAGACGTGAGTGGAGTGCAAAAGTGAACCAAAGTGCAGAGAACGACCATTTTATGTTCCTGGTGTTCATTCAGGTAACTGATTTTGACCAAACATGATTTTGGCTTGGTTTAAAACAACCATTTGTCCTTTAGAACCTTTTTTTTTGGTATTCCACGGATATCCTCACGATCGGCACTTTTCGACCAAGTCAGTCTCGACTGTCTTGGTCTAAATGTCAAGGACCTTCAACTCTCCGGCTTAATAATTGCCAGAAAGGAGAGCATCCTCGGCTCGACCAAGGTGGCCTTGTCACGGTCAGCTGATGTTCGCCAACGAAGGGAGACGCCGTTGACACCGAAAAGGCTACTTCAGTAGCTGCACAGGGATTACTATATTCCCTGGTTGCGAACCGCCATCGCAACGCGCAAACCCAAGCCTCAAACCCGCCATTGTAGTGATCACAGCTCCAGTCACCAGGCGCCATCTTCCAGACCAGTTTAAGACACCGATCCGCCATTGTCGACGGAGTGACGGACCGCCATCGCGGTCAAACAACAGCTGCCCAATATAATCACCACCAGCGAGCGTTCGCCATCGTCCAGCATACACCACCGGTACGTACCAAGGAAGCAGAAACCCATAGAACACACCCCATAATAGCCCAATAAAACCATCCACACCATAGTTCCATTTTAATAAACTTTTAGACTTTTTCCACCCACACTTTAGCTTCCAATTAATTTCACTATCACTTAAGAAATCCCACAGTTTCTGCACAGTTTGTTCCGCGTACCCCTCCGAATTACCAAGTAGCATGCCGGCCCTATGACACAGTTCAGGGGTCTCATGCTACTGAGCTAGATATCCGGGAGTCTTGGTTGAGCCACATAGGGTGAGTCTCATCTAGTCTCAGATTGGTGTGCGGAGTTACCTACTCCTTGCAAATCGCTGTCATTTTTTTGATTTAGAAAGAATAAATAGGGTAGAGCACTACTTCGTCGTAATCGCCCATTTCCGTTCTATCGATCAGAAAAGATCAATAATATCAATGATTTCACCGTGCACAAATCAAAAATAGGTTTGTTCCGATGCGTTAGTTCATTAGCTACATCATAAATCGTATTAGAGCGCATTATATGAATATTTACGCTCATTGTTCTCAAAACAAAAGAAGCGCTCCTAGCGAATTCCCCTTTTCTACGTTTATCCGAAGGACGAAGAAAATCTAATGGCGTTTCAATGCGTTAGGACGGAATTGAAACTCATAAGACGAATTTAGAATCAAGAAGCAGTGTTAGATTTTAAACAATATGTTGAGACTGGAAAGGTGAATAAATTTACAAGTCATCTTTGATAGAAATATTCCATTTTTTGTTCAAACCCGTTCAGAAAAGAGAGGGCTGGTTGTGCTCAGTAGGACGGAAATTAGATCAAAAACCCTACCGCAAACATGTTCGATCATGCAGTGTTTGCGCTTTGGTTGAGCGTAGTGAATGACCGGGATTGCTGATGAAAGGGCCAGCCAATCCAAAATTAAAATGATATGGAAGAAAAGTAAATCATATCATATCATTTTGTTTGGCTAGAATCAGCTGGAGTTGCGCGATCATATGATCATTCTTGTCGGTTTGTCAATTCACGATAACCGAACAATTATTCGGGGTCCATCTGCCATCTGTTGTTCTTGATTTCCATTTGTTACCCGGCGGAATATCCTCAATCCTGGGACGGGACTTGAGACTTGACAATCGGGTAGCGATTTCGAGCCAATTTGCTGTCAAATCCGAGCCAGTTGCTGATTGGTCGATTTGACAGTAGCAATCGTGGAATAAAAAGGACAGAGGGATCACATCAATCTGACTGGCAGTGATGCCGGAATTAATGTTGACGTCAATGGTGTTGTTAATTGTTTATATTTGCGAAAAGAAAGTTGGAAAATAGGGTCCACGGCGTGCTTTAAGAGATGGATGTTCTTGTTTGTTTATGGTTTTTTTATTGTGTTAAGCAAAAATGATGTACAAGGTGCTAAACTGCGGTAGAAACTCCGAATCAAATTAGACTTTTTTAAGAGGTTCAGCTATAATTTTCAAGACTCATACACTATCAAATTATTATATATTACATACGTAAGACCTATTCTGGAATACTGTAACCTAGTATGGAATCCGTACATTGCCATACACGAGGAACGCATAGAATCCGTCCAAAAACAATTCTTTTTATATTGCCCTTCCATCATATGAAGCACGCTGTATGCTCATCAGCTTACAAACACTCAAAGAGCGCCGCGAATTTGCAATGCTTTTCTTCATCAATGACATTATTTCACATCGCATAGAATCATCAGAAATACTTTCACAATTAAACTTCTACACACCCTGTCGGCATCTAAGAACACGAAAATTATTCTCTGAAAAATCACACAGAACAAATTACGCAAAAAATGGCCCCTTTAATCGAATGATGCGACAGTATCATTTACACTGTGAAGTCATTAGCATCACTATGTCAAAAGAAGAAATTAAAACCCAACTAAAACATAATAGAAATTATGCATAGTATGTAAGTACAACATTGTAACCATAGTATGTAGTCTACTTTGATTGACGAAATAAATAAATAAATAAAATTGCAATAGAAAAATGATTTTGCAATCCTGGCAAAATTGGTCAACTCCGTCAAAACACCATGCACTAATTTTCGACGGGCATTCATCAAAAACATTAAGAAGAGTAAGAAGCTGGATTGTCAAGTCCCGTCCCGGCCTCAATCGCGCGAGATCTACTGTTCGGTTGTCGCGGTTAGGTACGTGTGAAAAGTTTAGTTTTTACTCATTTTGAACTATAATTCGGAATTTGAGGAAAGCGTAATAAGAGCAAGGTTGCAAAGACTCATTTCAGCTAAAATATTTTTTTTTTTAAATTCTTTATTTTAGAGATTTTTAGCCTTAGGCTAGTTCATCTCTAACAATTCAGCTAAAATAATGTTTTTCGGAATAATAAAACCAAAAGATGGTATGATGGCATGTTTTACTTGTAACTTACAAGAAGAGGTTACAAAGTATGCGTTGGAAACATAAAACCTGTAAATTTTGCTTTCTATGAGTCACAATCAGTGATTTGCTGATCGCTGAGTGAGTGAGTGAGTGAGTGAGTAAGTTTGTGAAAAATCGCTGATTGTGACTCTCATGAAGTGAAATAAACAGGTTTAATATGTCAAACACATTCTTTGCAACCTCTTCTTGTATCCTACCAATTCAAAATTTGATCATGGCATCTAATTATTTCATAATTTAGAACAACTCGGTGGCAACTTGACAACTCCAGTATATTGCCATTGTTCCCCGAAAATTTGGTGCTGGTGGTTCTGTCAAACTCACAAATTTCAGAAGTGTTATCTGAATAGGGCGAATTTGGAAATGATGTACTGTAAATAAAATTAAAGTTTAAAATGCATCTTATTGTCGCCCGCCCGCCAAACCGGACACGCGACGTCCGACGACAAAACTAGTATTAACGGCATAGAAACTCCAGTGATCCAAGCGACTGATATCGGTTTGATTCTCAGTAGTATGTACAATACAATATAATCAGTTTATGAAACTTTTTTTTTATTTGGTGTATCGTATGTATTTGAGCAGTACAGAACCAGAAGCATATGATTTGTAAAACAAAATTGAATGATTGGCGTCTTGCAGTGAAACTTTTCCAAGCTTTCGCCACCTACATTTCGAAGTGAGAACCACTAGAAGGAGGATAGTTTCCAAATTCTCCAAGTAAAACAGACGATTTTTGGGGCAAATCGGCACATAAAGAAAAACTAATAATTTCCGGTGGAAACTTTTGCTTGAATCGTGTAAGAAAACGTGTTTCAAATTAACTGTTATTATTTCGGTATGGATCGGAGATGCTTCCATGTAAAATTATGCATAACAAGTTTGGACCCACAGGTAGAGGTTACCTCCAGCGCAGCTGCATTTTTCGGAAAATGGTGAATACGTGCGATTTCCACTAGGATGAAAGTGGAAATTAAGTGAATTTACTTAGGAAAGATTGTATCATGCTGGTGGTAATATAGAAATGGTTGTATAGGACGCCAATATTCAATAAATGTTCATTTTGGCCTTTTGAAGGGAAAACATATTGATACTCACAATTTTCGACAGAAAACGCAACGGAACTTGATTTACTCAACACGCACCATACTATAAAATTGCGCTCGATGGTTTATAAAGTGATAACAAGATGACAAATCATCTTTATTTTGAGTAATTGAGCAATTTACTTCTGTTTACATCATATGTACGATGCAACATTGATGGAGCTGTGAAATTAAATGAATATATCTTATAAAAGTTCATCTGGAAAAGTCAAAGATGCACATCAGTCCGATCGTGAAAACATTTTCTTCTTCAATTCGAATGTTATATTGGAAGGATTTTACACAGGCTTGATGAAAATTATGATTTAATGCTAATTTTCTCGAATTTTATATGCAGTCTGTCAACATTATCATCATCATGCAGTGGCGACATCTGCGTCGAGCTTTTACGGCAATCTCCCAAATCATCGTCAAATTTTTTCGCTTCCTATGTCTCACGGCATAAAGTTCTTCTCACAACACTCTTTTCGACGTTCTCATATTCACCACGAGTGATTAAATCGATCGCTAAGTTTCTATAAAAAAGGCGTTTAAAACAATTTTGTAACGTTTTTGTGGATAGAATTCTTAATGCCTCCAAAGTTTTTGGCATGTTCCTCAAGCCAGCGTTTTAAATAAAAGTCTATGCACATTACCTGAACTCCGAGAAAGGCTCTGATAAGTTTACAGATCTGTAGAAAATATCATACGGTATTAGGAAAGTTCTTAGCACTTCAGGGCAGGAACTTGAGGGAAGTTCCAAAAATTTTAGGAAATTCCAACGAATTTCAAGAAAATCTCAACGCATTTCAAGGAAATTCAATCGAAGTTCAAGGAAATTCCAATTCATTTCAAGGAAATTCCAACGAAGTTTAAGGAAATTCCGACGAATTTCAAGGAAATTCATACGAATTTCAAGAAATCCTACAAATTTCAAGGAATGCCAAAAATTAAAAAAAAAAAAATCAAACGAATTTCAAGAAAATTCAAACGATATTCAAGGAACTTCCAATGAATTTCAAGGTAATTGCAATGAATTCAATGAAATTCTAACGTATTAAACCAAATTCCAACAATTTCAAGGAAATGGCAACAATTGCAAGGAAATTTCAAGAATGTCACTAAAATTCACACGAATTTCAAGAAAACTTCATTGAATTTCAAGGAAATTCCTCAAACTTTATGTAAAATAGTTAAGAATTTTAACAAAATTCAATCGAATTTTATGGAAGTTCCATCACTTTTCAAAGAAATTTCAACGAACCTCAAGGAAATGCTTCAGAATTTTAAGGAGATTTCATGGATTTGCAATTTCCAACGAATTATAAGAAAATTCAAACAATTTCAAAGGAAATTCTTTCAGAATTAAAGTAAAATTCCAACGAATTTCAAGGAGGTTCCTATGAATTTCAAGGACATTCTTATGAATTTCAAGGAAATTCCTGCAGTTTAATGGAAATTCCAACAAATTTCAAGGAACAATAACTTCATGGATTTTTTTTTACGAATTTAAGGGAAATCAAAAAGAAAATTCCAACGAATTCAACGAAATTCCTATGCAATTCCAGCGAATTTAATGAAATCCCAACAATTTAAAGGAAATTACATTAATCGCATTAAAATTAATACGACTTTTATGAAAATTCAACCGAATTTCATATATATTCCACAAAATTTAATGCAAATTCCTACGAATTTCAGGAAAATTCTATTAAATTTAAGGAATTTCCATTGAATTTCAAAGAAATTTTAACGATTTCCAAAGAATTTCAAGGAAATTCCTAAGAAATTCACGAAAGTCCGAAGAATTTTAAGGAAATTTCTATGAAGCCTTCGAATTTAGAAAAAAAACCCAATGCATTCAATGAAATTCTAACATATCCAACCAAATTCCAACAATTTCAAGGGCATCCTAACAAATTCAAGGAAATGTCAAAAATTTCAAGAAAATTCATATGAATTTCTAGAAAATTCCACCGATTTTCAAGAATATTCTACAAAATTTATAGAAAATTCTTAAGAATTTCCAGAAATTCAAAGTTCCATCAAATTTCAATGAAATTCCGACAAACTCTAAGGAAATTCATAAGAATTTTAATGAAATGTCATAGCAATTTCCAACGAATTTCAAGCAAATTAAAACAATTGTCAAGGAAATTCCATCAATTTTTTTTGGGAATTCCATCGTATTTCTAGGGAATTCCAACGAATTTCAAGGAGATTCTATGAATTTCTAGGCAACTCCAACGAACAAATTTCTAGGAAATTAATACAGTCTCAAGAAAATTCCTACGAATTTCAAGGACATTCCTACGAATTACAATGAAATTCTTATGAATTTCAAAAAAATCTTGTATATAGTACAAGTAAATTCCTACGAATTTCAAGGAAATTCCTTTGAATTTCAAAGAATTTCCAACGAGTTTCATGGAAATTCCTACAATTTTAAGGAAATTTCAACAATTTCAGCTAAAGTTTTGGCATGTTCCTCAAGCCAGCGTTTTTAATAAAAGTCTATGAACAATGGATGGATGTTTGTTTACTGCATCCTGCTCCAAAATAAGTCCTGATTGTTACATAAAGGCATGTTGATGAATGTTGCAGATGCTCATTATGATTCTATTTTCAAGCCGTTCGTAATATGTATTTCCCAACGTTGAAATTTTTGTGGTGATTAATGAGTATTATCAGCTCAGTTTCAGACATTTTGCATATCAGAAGAACACAGACGGCCTAGGGCAAGCCTTCATCATCGCACAACTATGATCAAAAAAATAATTTGAAGGCTGATTATATTCAAGAGCAAAATAAAATACAAGGCAACGTATTTTTCAATGTGAAGTAATGAAATTGGGATATTAGCGGAATGCTTAAATAAAACAGTAAAAAGGGTTATCTTCCATTTAATTCCACTTAATTAATTTTTGTATCCATGACAGATACGTATTTCGACTACAATGTGCAGTCTTCATCAGTGTCATTCCCACTAAAGAACTTATCAAAATCTAATCCCCTTAAGTAATCATCTCCTAGGTAAAAAAGTCAAGATCACAGGTATAAAAATGAAACTACAATGTGTTGAATCGGAACCTACCTAACTAATAAAAACCAAAGATTTAAGTAAAGTAAAGGAGAAAAATCTATACAACTCTCTAATAAGGAAAATCCCAAAGGCTTGGTAGCCTCAGTGTCATTCCCACTAAAGAACTTATCAAAATCTAACCCCCTTAAGTACTCATCTCCTTTAGTGGGAATGACACTGATGAAGTAGATGTAGTCGAAATACGTATCTGTCATGGATACCAAAATTAATTAAGTGGAATTAAATGGAAGATAAACCTTTTTGCTGTATTTTTTATTGCCATTTGATTATGTAAGAAAATGAACCTCCATCAATCGGTTTCAATTCATTTGGATTTATTTCATTTCACCACGAAAATCATAAATTCACTCTTTTCATATAGCATGCTTGCCTGTTATTTGACATCCACACATGGGGAAACAAAAAGTAGATTTCCCATAGAAAAATATCATTACGGCGGTGAAGGACAATCCTTTTGTTTACGTTGTGTGGCGACATCTATTATTTCAAGAGCAAATTTTCATTACGTCGAATGTAACAAAGGTAAACAAAGTCGAGCTATCAGTGTCAATCGATTCTCCTGCTATTACACTATATACTGTCCGAATATAGGATCAAATCTCATTTTTAAATTTATTTGCCAGTCAAATTGCTTTTTGACGTAATCACCTTCCGATCAAAATAGTTTTCGATGTTACTTAAGTCACCCAATTTCTATGGAGATGCCGTTTGACTTAAGTAACAGCGCTGAGAAACCCGTGAAAAGTGTACGTTCGTCGTTTCGCTTTCTCATTATTAAAGTGAATAAATCGAACTGTTTGTTGCTAAGATGATTTCGGTAGTCCTAAAATGATGAATGGGCTGCACGTAAGGAGACGTAGTTGATAATTCTCCCGAATATCCTGGTAAATACACTTTGACTTAAGTAACAATAGGGGCCACCAAACGACGTATAATAACTTTTGACTCAAAAACCAGTATTTTTTAGCATGAAAGCTAGCGATTTGCATTTGTATGATTAAAACCCTGCTAAATATGTTAAACATTGCTATCACTATGAGATTATATGTGTTTACTTGGAAATAGGAATAACTTTTCGGTCATCAAAACAAAACTTTATTTTTCTCGGATTGGTGCGAATGTTACTTACGACATAATGAAAATTTGCTCTTGATTTGCAAGTGGGTACGTGAAACTACGGTTATCTGTCACCTTGCCGGGGACTTGATTTAGAAAAACATTGTTTTAGCTGAAATGAGTCTTTGCAACCTTGAATAAGAGTTAGAATAGTTGTTATTTTTTAGTCGTTTCTAGTTCTAATGGAGGAAAAGCTGAAGGATTATTAATTCGTTGTTTTTCTATCCGCACCATTAGACTTATTAGACACAATTGGGTTCTTTAATTTTGAAAAATATATCGGTTTTTATATATCATCTGAAAGAGCTTCGCTTTCTGAGCACAGCGATATTTTTTTCGAAACCACACACTTTCATCTCGATTTTTAAATCAAGATTTAAAGCAAAATAATAACTTCACTATTTGACACTAAACTGACAAACTGACAGCTCGCTCCCATACAAAGTGACACCGAGGGGCGCTAATAAGGTGATTTTTGCGAATGTAATCGTTCTTATTTAAAATAGTTCCAGTATACCAAAATTGATGAAATTTTGGGTTTGGGTTCCATTTTTAATGCAGATTACGAATATGCATTTACCTCAATACCCTTAAAGAACCCAATTGAAAACAAAAAAATCACATGTAATGCAATGTGCAATGAGTTAAGCGTTAGTTTATTTTGAAACTTGATGCTCATTGAAAAAAAAAATATATATATAGGGGAAATGGCTCTCATGTTGTCCTATGGATCAGATTGGGCCCATCGCTAAAAATCTGCTATTTATCAATTTTATCTAGATGAACGCGTCATTGGGATGGTATTTATGTATGGGCCCAAATTAGGGGCATTTAGGCCGACATTACAACCATTTCCCCTATGTTTAGAAAAATATTACGTACGCTATCCGGTTTGGAAAACATAGTCAACTTGTACCCGAGCTTGAACGATCGTCGTGGGTAAGAACTCAAATCCCTTCACATTACTAAGTTGATAGGGTCGCGTATCACTTTACAAAGTGAATCCCGATCTAATTAACCCTTTCTACTAACCAAACCGTCCTTCCCGTGACAACCGTGGAGGTGCAGAGGTGTTCTCGGTTTCTATTATCAACGGGTGTCGAACTAACAATAGGAGTTATAGATTAATAGGCTGGAAGTCATCCATATCTATCATTCAAAAAGAACGACAATGCAGGCTTTACTACTAAAGACTAGATTTTTTCTCAGGTTTCTGAGTTCGGAATGTTAGGTTTGCAACAAACACCAGAACATTTGAAATACTATAACATTTTTCGGAATTAACTGAGTTCCCAGGATGGATATTTGTTTTACGGTGATCGAGTAGCAAAACCGAAATTGATGCAGAACATGTCGAGTGATTTGGAATATTTTTTTCATAAATCGTGTGCTTTGTGATCAAAGGCGGAATCAGAAAGTTACATCAAAGTGACGAAAATCAACTGCTTCTGGAAAGGATTCTCAATGGTTTCTGTGCGTTCGAAGGTAAAACATGTTTGATATTTGTAGTTCCATTTGAAAAGTTCATTGATTCTAAACTGATGAATGGTTCAAGTTCAAATCAATTAATTAAAAAGCTGCTAGTCTTGACTATCGAAAGAAATTGTGTCTGACAGAGGGCCTCCATTTCATTCGTTCGAATTTTAAAACTACTGGGAGATACGTACCATAACAGTGACAAAATCGCCAGTGTATCGTCATCAGTCAGCTCAGCTCACAGTACGAGAGATTGGCACAAATGGTTAAAAGTTTCTTGAATGACTTTAGTTCATCTTTCCTGAAAAAAAAATCGAATAATACCCACATGCATTCATTTTCCGGAGCAATTACAATAATTTGAATAATCACAATAAGTCACAATCAAAGGAATTGCCCTGGTATAGAGAAAAGAAGGGAAAAACGAAGCAAACCACCATGGTTCCATCCACACACACCAAACCCTCGTTCCGAGGGCGTGAAAAATTCAAAAGCCAAAAAAAAAAAACATCACCACAGAAAAAAAATCAATTTACACTCGCACACCTCATTCAGTTTAGTCCTAGGTACTAGCAACATTTGGCGACGAGGAGGACGACATTTGTTTATGGTTTTCCATTCTTTCCTCCCCGGCTGCACTGCGTTGTAGAAGCATTGCACGGGAACAAGACCTACTATATGGATGGTTTTCCACGTTCTTTTTTCCACAAAGAATTACAGCAATATGGACTGTTTTGCAGCTCGTGAAAATCCACAGGATCCCACCACCTTTTTTTCCTCCGTTTGCAATTCTGCACACCATTTCTCTTGAGATTAGAAATTTATGTGTACACTTGCATTAAACATGGATCCACGAACTGTGTGTGTGTGTTGTTATGCTCAATGGAGCCGCGAACAATATTTTTTCGCTCGCATCTCGCGCGACAGGATTATGGATTGAGCTGTAAAAATATCGTTCCCTTGCACAACTGTGGCGGAAAACAAGAAAGGATCAGAAATTAAAATTCTGCAACTCTTGGGACGGAGCTAAGGCGGGCGAGGCAAAAAGTAATCTATTTCGCCGTACGCTCAGACTAGACTTTATAGCCGTTGATAATCGTAAGAGATCGGGATGAGGCTCTAGATTTGGCAAGAGGTTTAAAATATTCAAGCTATTCTTGTTGAACATAATTCCAGCTCGATTTCAAATGCTGTAAATATTTCCATCACCTGGCCAACTCCTCCCACCACGTAGAGCCACGATTTTTTTTTCGTGAATAAAAAATGAATCCTGAATAATGTAATTGTGGCTTCCTTGTGCGATGCTCGATGGAATTGCGAGCGAGCGTATAATTGAATATTTGCTGAGGTGAATGGCGAAAAGTGAGGTGGGGTCGCATTCGCTCCCACGTTTCAATTTTACGCAAATTTGGATCATTTTTTGAGTGGTTCCTCTCGGTTCCGGACTGCTCGGTTGGTTGCTCCACAATGAGCGGTACCTGCAGTAAGTACAACACCGGGACAATGTGAATCTGTTTGAGCTGAGTTTTTTTTTTCAACCAAAATTAGCTCACCGGATATGGTGATTCGGTTTGGTAAATGTAAAAGGCTTCTCTCCATTGTGATCCACTCACCTGTAACGAATGTTCTAAGGGATTTTTGGAATTAAATTACATTAATAATTGATGTAACAACTTGTTACAGAAACCAATAGAAAATGCTGCGCCGAAACGGTAAAACTGGAATCAGGGAACTCAGCAGGCGACTTACCAATAATTTATTTAAAATATTTCAAAATTCTTTTCTTGTCGGCTGGTGGATTTCCCAAACCTTTAAATCGATTTATCTCCGTAAATATGGCTCTAATCGCGATTTGGGGGGTGTTCAGATGGTCGAAATTTTTATTCCCGGATTTCCCAGTATAAAATATTTCAAAATTCTTTACTTGTCGGTTGGTGGATTTCCCAAACTTTAAATCGATTTATCTCCGTAATTATGGCTCTAATCGCGATTTGGGGGGTGTTCAGATGGTCGAAATTTTTATTCCCGGATTTTCCAGTATAAAATATTTCAAAATTCTTTACTTGTCGGCTGGTGGAATTCCTAAACCTTTAAATCGATTTATCTCCGTAAATATGGCTCTAATCGCGATTTGGGGGGTGACATTTCGGCTACCGGATTTCTCAAACCTTTAAATCGATTTATCTCCGTAAATATGGCTCTAATCGTGATTTGGAGGGTGTTCAGATGGTCGAAATTTTTATTCCCGGATTTCCCAGTATAAAATATTTCAAAATTATTTTCTTGTCGGCTGGTGGATTTCCCAAACCTTTAAATCGATTTATCTCCGTAAATATGGCTCTAATCGCGATTTGGGGGGTGTTCAGATGGTCGAAATTTTTATTCCCGGATTTCCCAGTATTAAATACTTCAAAATTCTTTACTTGTCGGCTGGTGGATTTCTCAAACCTTTCTCAAACCTTTCTCAAACCTTTAAATCGATTTATCTCCGTAAATATGGCTCTAATCGCGATTTGGGGGGTGTACAGATGGTCGAAATTTTTATTCCCGGATTTCCCAGTACAAAATATTTCAAAATTCTTTAAATTTCGGCTGGTGGATTTCCCAAACCTTTAAATCGATTTATCTCCGTAAATATGGCTCTAATTGCGATTTGGGGGGTGTTCAGATGGTCGAAATTTTTATTCCCGGATTTCCTAGTATAAAATAATTCAAAATTCTTTACTTGTCGGCTGGTGGATTTCCCAAACCTTTAAATCGATTTATCTCCGTAAATATGGCTCTAATTGCGATTTGGGGGGTGTTCAGATGGTCGAAATTTTTATTCCCGGATTTCCCAGTATAAAATATTTCAAAATTCTTAACTTTTCGGCTGGTGGATTTCCCAAACCTTTAAATCGATTTATCTCCGTAAATATGGCTCTAATCGCGATTTGGGGGGTGTTCAGATGTTCGAAATTTTTATTCCCGGATTTCCCAGTACAAAATATTTCAAAATTCTTTACTTGTCGGCTGGTGGATTTCCCAAACCTTTAAATCGATTTATCTCCGTAAATATGGCTCTAATTGCGATTTGGGGGGTGTTCAGATGGTCGAAATTTTTATTCCCGGATTTCCTAGTATAAAATAATTCAAAATTCTTTACTTGTCGGCTGGTGGATTTCCCAAACCTTTAAATCGATTTATCTCCGTAAATATGGCTCTAATCGCGATTTGGGGGGTGTTCAGATGGTCGAAATTTTTATTCCCGGATTTCCCAGTATAATATATTTCAAAATTCTTTACTTGTCGGCTGGTAGATTTCCCAAACCTTTAAATCGATTTATCTCCGTAAATATGGCTCTAATTGCGATTTGGGGGGTGTTCAGATGGTCGAAATTTTTATTCCTGGATTTCCTAGTATAAAATTATTCAAAATTCTTTACTTGTCGGCTGGTGGATTTCCCAAACCTTTAAATCGATTTATCTCCGTAAATATGGCTCTAATCGCGATTTGGGGGGTGTTCAGATGGTCGAAATTTTTATTCCCGGATTTCCCAGTATAAAATATTTCAAAATTCTTTACTTGTCTGCTGGTGGATTTCCCAAACCTTTAAATTGATTTATCTCCGTAAATATGGCTCTAATTGCGATTTGGGGGGTGTTCAGATGGTCGAAATTTTTATTCCCGGATTTTCCAGTATAAAATATTTCAAAATTCTTTACTTGTCGGCTGGTGGATTTCTCAAACCTTTAAATCGATTTATCTCCGTAAATATGGCTCTAATCGCAATTTGGGGGATGTTCAGATGGTCGAAATTTTTATTTCCCGGATTTCCCAGTATAAAATATTTCAAAATTCTTCACTTGTCGGCTGGTGGATTTCCCAAACCTTTAAATCGTCTTATCTCCGTAAATATGGCTCTAATCGGGATTTGGGGGGTGTTCAGAAGGTCAAAATTTTTATTCCCGGATTTTACAGTATAAAATATTTCAAAATTCTTTACTTGTCGGCTGGTGGATTTCCGAAACCTTTAAATCGATTTATCTCCGTAAATATGGCTCTAATCGCGATTTGGGGGGTGTTCAGATGGTCGAAATTTTTATTCCCGGATTTCCCAGTATAAAATATTTCTAAATTCTTTTCTTGTCGGCTGGTGGATTTCACAAACCTTTAAATCGATTTATCTCCGTAAATATGGCTCTTATCGCGATTTGAGGGGTGTTCAGATGGTCGAAATTTTTATTCCCGGATTTCTTAGTATAAAATGTTTCAAAATTGTTCACTGGTCGGCTGGTGGATTTCCCAAACCTTTAAATCGATTTATCTCCGTAAATATGGCTCTAATCGCGATTTGGGGGGTGTTCAGATGGTCGAAATTTTTATTCCTGGATTTCCCAGTATAAAATGTTTCAAAATTCTTTACTTGTCGGCTGGTGGATTTCCCAAACCTTTAAATCGATTTATCTCCGTAAATATGGCTCTAATCGTGATTTGGGGGCTGTTCAGATGGTCGAAATTTTTATTCCTGGATTTCCCAGTATAAAATATTTCAAAATTCTTTACTTGTTGGCTGGTGGATTTCTCAAACCTTTAAATCGATTTATCTCCGTAAATATGGCTCTAATCACGATTTGGGGGGTGCTCAGATGGTCGAAATTTTTATTCCCGGATTTCCCAGTATAAAATATTTCAAAATTCTTTACTTGTCGGCTGGTCGAATTCCCGAACCTTTAAATCGATTTATCTCCATAAATATGGCTCTAATCGCGATTTGGGGGGTGTTCAGAAGGTCGAAATTTTTATTCCTGGATTTCCCAGTATAAAATATTTCAAAATTCTTTACTTGTCGGCTGGTGGATTTCCCAAACCTTTAAATCGATTTATCTCCGTAAATATGGCTCTAATCACGATTTGGGGGGTGCTCAGATGGTCGAAATTTTTATTCCCGGATTTCCCAGTATAAAATATTTCAAAATTCTTTACTTGTCGGCTGGTGGAATTCCCAAACGTTTAAATCGATTTATCTCCGAAAATATGGCTCTAATCGCGATTTGGGGGGTGTTCAGATGGTCGAAATTTTTATTCCCGGATTTCCCAGTGTAAAATATTTCAAAATTCTTTACTTATCGGCTGGTGGATTTCTCAAACCTTTAAATCGATTTATCTCCGTAAATATGGCTCTAATTGCGATTTGGGGGGTGTTCAGATGGTCGAAATTTTTATTCCCGGATTTCCCAGTATAAAATATTTCAAAATTCTTTACTTATCGGCTGGTGGATTTCCTAAACCTTTAAATCGATTTATCTCCGTAAATATGGCTCTAATCGCGATTTGGGGGGTGTTCAGATGGTCGAAATTTTTATTCCCGGATTTCCAACTATAAAATATTTCAAAATTCTTTACTTGTCGGCTGGTGGATTTCCCAAACCTTTAAATCGATTTATCTCCGTAAATATGGCTCTAATCGCGATTTGGGGGGTGTTCAGAAGGTCGAAATTTTTATTCCCGGATTTCCCAGTATAAAAAAATTTCAAAATTCTTTACTTGTCGGCTGGTGGATTTCCCAAACCTTTAAATCGATTTATCTCCGTAAATATGGCTCTAATCGCGATTTGGAGGGTGGGCAGATGGTCGAAATTTTTGTTCTCGGATTTCCCAGTATAGAAAAATTTCAAAATTCTTCCCTTGTCGGCTGGTGGATTTCCCAAACCTTTAAATCGATTTATCTCCGTAAATATGGCTCTAATCGCGATTTGGGGGGTGTTCAGAAGGTCGAAATTTTTATTCCCGGATTTCCCAGTATAAAATGTTTCAAAATTCTTCATTTGTCGGCTGGTGGATTTCCCAAACCTTTAAATCGATTTATCTCCGTAAATATAGCTCTAATCGCGATTTTGGGGGTGCTCAGATGGTCGAAATTTTTATTCCCGGATTTCCCAGTATAAAATATTTCAAAATTCTTTACTTGTTGGCGGGTGGATTTCCCAAACCTTTAAATCGATTTATCTTCTTATATATGGCTCTAATCGCGATTTGGGGGGTGTTAAGATGGTCGAAATTTTTATTCTCGGATTTCCCAGTATAAAATATTTCGAAATACTTTACTTGTCGGCTGGTGGATTTCCCAAACCTATAAATCGATTTATCTCCGTAAATATGGCTCTAATCGCGATTTGGGGGGTGTTCAGATGGTCGAAATTTTTATATCCGGACTTCCCAGTATAACATATTTCAACTTTTTTAACTTTTCGGCTGGTGGATTTTCCAAACCTTTAAATCGATTTATCTCCGTAAATATGGCTCTAATCGCGATTTGGGGGGTGTTCAGATGGTCGAAATTTTCATTCTCGGATTTCCCAGTATAAAATATTTCGAAATACTTTACTTGTCGGCTGGTGGATTTCCCAAACCTTTAAATCGATTTATCTCCGTAAATATGGCTCTAATCGCGATTTGGGGGGTGTTCAGATGGTCGAAATTTTTATTCCCGGATTTCCCAGTACAAAATATTTCAAAGTTCTTTACTTATCGGCTGGTGGATTTCCCAAACCTTCAAATCGATTTATCTCCGTAAATATGGCTCCAATCGCGATTTGGGGGGTGTTCAGATGGTCGAAATTTTTATTCCCGGATTTCCCAGTACAAAATATTTCAAAATTCTTTACTTATCGGCTGGTGGATTTCCCAAACCTTTAAATCGATTTATCTCCGTAAATATGGCTCTAATCGCGATTTGGGGGGTGTTCAGATGGTCGAAATTTTTATTATTTCCCAGTACAACACATTTTAAAATTCTTAACTTGTCTGCTGGTGGATTTCCCAAACCTTTAAATCGATTTATCTCCGTAAATATGGCTCTAATCGCGATTTGGGGGGTGTTCAGATGGTCGAAATTTTTATTCCCGGATTTCCCAGTACAAAATATTTCAAAATTCTTTACTTATCGGCTGGTGGATTTCCCAAACCTTTAAATCGATTTATCTCCGGAAATATGGCTCTAATCGCGATTTGGGGGGTGTTCAGATGGTCGAAATTTTTATTCCCGGATTTCCCAGTATAAAATATTTCAAAATTCTTTACTTGTCGGTTGGTGGATTTCCCAAACCTTTAAATCGATTTATCTCCGTAAATATGGCTCTAATCGCGAATTGGGGGGTGTTCAGATGGTAAAAATTTTTATTCCCGGATTTACCAGTATAAAATATTTCAAAATTCTTCACTTATCGGCTGGTGGATTTCCCAAACCTTTAAATCGATTTATCTCCGTAAATATGGCTCTAATCGCGATTTGGGGGGTGTTCAGATGGTCGAAATTTTTATTCCCGGATTTCCCAGTATAAAATATTTCAAAATTCTTCACTTGTCGGCTGGTGGATTTCCCAAACCTTTAAATCGTCTTATCTCCGTAAATATGGCTCTAATCGGGATTTGGGGGGTGTTCAGAAGGTCGAAATTTTTATTCCCGGATTTTCCAATATAAAATATTTCAAAATTCTTTACTTGTCGGCTGGTGGATTTCCCAAACCTTTAAATCGATTTATCTCCGTAAATATGGCTCTAATCGGGATTTGGGGGGTGTTCAGAAGGTCGAAATTTTTATTCCCGGATTTCCCAGTATAAAATATTTCAAAATTCTTCACTTGTCGGCTGGTGGATTTCTCAAACCTTCAAATCGTTTTATCTCCGTAAATATGGCTCTAATCGCGATTTGGGGGGCGTTCAGATGGTCGAAATTTTTATTCCCGTATTTCCCAGTATAAAATACTTCAAAATTCTTTACTTGTCGGTTGGTGGATTTCCCAAATCTTTAAATCGATTTATCTCCGTAAATATGGCTCTAATCGCGATTTGGGGGGTGTTCAGATGGTCGAAATTTTTATTCCCGGATTTCCCAGTATAAAATATTTCAAAATTCTTCACTTATCGGCTGGTGGAATTCCCAAACCTTTACATCGATTTATCTCCGTAAATATGGCTCTAATCGCGATTTGGGGGGTGTTCAGATGGTCGAAATTTTTATTCCCGGATTTCCCAGTATAAAATACTTCAAAATTCTTTACTTGTCGGTTGGTGGATTTCCCAAACCTTTAAATCGATTTATCTCCGTAAATATGGCTCTAATCGCGATTTGGGGGGTGTTCAGATGGTCGAAATTTTTATTCCCGGATTTCCCGGAAAGTATAAAAGATTTCAAAATTCCCAAACCATTAAATCGATTTATCTCCGTAAATATGGCTCTAATCGCGATTTGGGGGGTGTTCAGATGGTCGAAATTTTTATTCCCGGATTTCCCAGTATAAAATATTTCAAAATTCTTCACTGGTCGGCTGGTGGATTTCCCAAACCTTTAAATCGATTTATCTCCGTAAATATGGCTCTAATCGCGATTTGGGGGGTGTTCAGATGGTCGAAATTTTTTATTCCTGGATTTCCCAGTATAAAATATATCAAAATTCTTTACTTGTCGGCTGGTGGAATTCCCCAACCTTTAAATCGATTTATCTCCGTAAATATGGCTCTAATCGCAATTTGGGGGGTGTTCAGATGGTCGAAATTTTTACTCCCGGATTCCCCAGTGTAAAATATTTTAAAATTCTTTACTTATCGGCTGGTGGATTTTCCTAACCTTTAAATCGATTTATCTCCGTAAATATGGCTCTAATCGCGATTTGGGGGGTGTTCAGATGGTCGAAATTTTTATTCCCGGATTTCCCAGTACAAAATATTTCAAAATTCTTTACTTGTCGGCTGGTGGAATTCCCAAACCTTTAAATTGATTTATCTCCGTAAATATGGCTCTTATCGCGATTTGGAGGGGTGTTCAGATGGTCGAAATTTGTATTCCCGGATTTCCCAGTATAAAATATTTCAAAATTCTTTACTTGTCGGCTGGTGGATTTCCCAAACCTTTAAATCGATTTATCTCCGTAAATATGGCTCTAATCGCGATTTGGGGGGTGTTCAGATGGTCGAAATTTGTATTCCCGGATTTCCCAGTATAAAATATTTCAAAATTCTTTACTTGTTGACTGGTGGATTTTCCAAACCTTTAAATCGATCTATCACCGTTACATTTCTTTAAATATTAAAGTCACTTTAACGCTCTTGGGCCATTCGTGACTTGTCCGGGGATGAGATTTGAACTCGTGACTTTGGCGTGAGAGGTATGGATGCTAACCACTACGCCAGGGTCACCCCCTACTCTGTTAATATTGAAATCTCAGGATAATGTTAAAGGAATTCTATGAAGGTTGGTTGGTTGGTTGTTTTTATTAAGAAGATTTTCCGCCAGACGCTGGTTCATTCGAAGGGGACAGCTGAATCGCAATTCTAAATGCTCGAAAAATCTCACACTAGTGAATCAATCTACGAAAATTTTTCTTTAATTTCTCGCATCTACTTGCATCGTGCATCATCTTTTTGCAGGAAATCTTCAGAATCGCCATCATTCTTCATTTTATCTACTCAGCATGCGCGCAGCTAGCCACAGCAAAATATAATCTTTCCTGCATCGTGGATAGAGTCGTCCCCCTCGGGTTCATTTCCGGATGGAAATTCTATGGAGGGTTCCAAGGAAAGTATCAACCCTAATAAAATTGTTATGGTTATTTTTCTTAACGACGTGTTTTGGGTATCATCCAAACCTTTTGTGGAAAAGTTCGACTATTTGGGTTATTGTTCGTTTATGGGCTGTTTCAAAGAAATTTCGAAAAGAATTCCAAGATACGAAAAAGTTCTATGGGTTTTTTGTGTGAGTTTAGTAGAATTACATGATAAGCATCTGTAGTGGTTAACATCCATACCTCTCAGGCCAAAGTCACGAGTTCAAATCTCACCCCGGACAAGTCACAAATGACCCAAGAGTGTTAAAGTGACTATAATAAAAAAAAAATGGAAAAGTAACTCATATTTTAATAAAGTTGAAATATTCATGACTGAGAGATCATGGCGATCCCAGATGTAAATCCCAGATGTAAATCTGTTAATAATTTGGTGCAAAAATTATCATATTTTAAGTGACCATATATCTAATCCGAAAATCCGACTTAAAATAAATTTTTGGCGATCATTTTTATGTGTCTCACATTTATTCGGGTACAGTCTTTATGTATTTATTTAAAACACGTTAAATATATAATGATGATGTTCAGTTAACTTAAAACAAGTATTTTTTCTAAACCGAATTTCAAATTTTATTGTGAAGTTTTTGAAACTAAGATAACATGTTGCAAATAGGCCCCACCTCTGGCGCTTTTCTCGTTGCAATTCAGTACTGTTTTGAGTAGTATTTGTACAATATTAATTACCATATTTTATTACAATGGACCTAATGTTGCTTTATTGAAACAATCTGTGTTAACCAAAGGGTACTAAATATTTCAAATTAGTATATGTGATATTGAAATTCAAGTCTGAAAATTTAAAAACCTGCAATGATAGGTATTTATATGTATACTAGCTGAGTGTGTCCGGCCTTGCTCGGGATTCAATTTAGCTTGAGTTTATGCGCCAATTCAAAAAAGCATGCTGTATTTTTCTGTTTTATTGTATGGGAGCCTCTCTATTACAGAGGGGGTAGGGGTCTCGAGCCATCATAAGAACCTTTCCCGGTCTTAAAAAACCCTGCATACAAATTTTCACGCCGATCGGTTCAGTAGTTTCCGAGTCTATAAGGATCAGACAGATAGACAGAAATTCATTTTTATAGATATAGATTTGTACATTTATTATACTGTTGCCAATAACGCTCCACCGATTTCAAAGACAATTTTTCCGATTATTCTTGGAAAACTTTTCCAGCTTGTGCCCAGTCTGCTCAAATCTTTTCTTCTTAGAAATAAAACCAGTAGTAAAAGCAACAGCCGGCTGCCAGCTTTAGATGGGTAGGTACATGCAACTCTGCCACAATGTGGCTACATATATATCGCCCGGGCAAACGACTCGCTCACAGGGCGTTGAAATGTGGGAGGAGCTCCCGAAATACGCCCCATCGTTTTACTTATTTATACATGCTCTGTGTCCACGCTGTCGCTTTGATGCTACTGCTGGCTGGCTGCTCGTTTCCTTGGCTGGGGCGCCTCCATGCCAAGAAGACCTTCAGAGCACTGCTGCAGGTCGTTGGAAGGTTTCAGTGCTTTGAGGGGAAGTAATGAATTGGGGGAAAAAAAGGAAAGAGACTAGCGGGGGGAAGGAGAAGAAGAGGCGTTCTCGAGAGATTGCTGCTTGTAAGCTAAAATATACTGGAGGTTCGTTTATAGAAAAGGATTTTATTTTTGCGTTTGGGTAGGATGCCGAAATACGGTAGAAGCTGAGCAGAAAAGGTTTGTTAGAAGATTTGTAAGGTGCTTCTCTATATCCTATGTTTATTCAGAAATATGATATTTTTCTGGAACCAATGTTTTACATGTTTGAATTTTCACACTCTTTTTTACGTGAAATCATATGATGGAACAACATTAACTCAATGAAATACTTGTTATACAGTAATGGGGCCTCTATTGCGTAAATTTGCGCTTCTTAGATTTCAGCAACTTAAAAAATCATCATCACTAATATCTGTTAAACGCCAAATATTATAATAAATACTGAGTTCGATCGTGAAGGTTTTCCAGTGAAGACGTGTCGGTTGGAATCAATTGTTTTCCGATAACGATTTACCGAATTTGTAAGTTATAATGTATAATGTTTGTTTGATTTTGATTTTGATTTTGCGAGACAGGTCTTATAAAGACCAAATCTCAAGTCTCGATGCCACATTCCAGAACGTGAGTGGATCATGGTACTCACGTCAAACTATAGTGTCTAAAATGAACCACAACCACAACCCCTAGAACGGCTCCCTTATACTCTCCATGCTGAATCGTGAGTCCCCCCTTTTCCCATATCAGTGCAGGCAACATAATAACCCAATGCAGGTCAATAGAATATGCCTAAATGAATTAGTTGCAATGATAGTACAAACACTGATGATGGTATACATATAATATACTAATTGAATAAAATTACTATTTACCTGTTCATAATGACCGATATTGGTGGAAAGTAAGGGAAGTTGTTCGTTGATTTTACCATCACAGAGTTTGACAGTGGCGCGATGGTATATGATTATAATGCTGTTTAGATGGATCCTGGGAAAGCATCTTCCTCGTCGTTAGAGAAACCTTTGAAATCCGGGCTGTTCAGTTGAACATCGCTACTTGAATCACTGAGAGTATCTTCCGAGTCTTCGTATTCTGATTTCACCATTTCAGTGAACCATCTTGTTGTGGCTGTTTTAAACTTGCCAATAATCCGCCGATCGACTGCTTCCTTCTACATCGTGCCTTGCGCTGGTTTTCCTGATAATTTGTTATGATGGTTCTGTTTTTTATGAAAAATAATATCCCTCTATCATGGCTATATGTTGATCCAGCGTGCAGGTAGTTAATATCGTTGTCTCCTTCGAAACTTCATCGCCTTGATCTAAAGAAAAGAAAATCACCAATCGATCAAGCCATATTCAAATGTAGTACCTGTGTGATGTCGCATTCCAAAAGTTTTGAACCAAATAATAATAAAATAAAATTGCAGTCGTTAGACTTAATTATTTAGAAAAACATTTCATAGTTAAAACCATTATTCTAAACTACACAATTATTTTATTTTGGCCAGCAGTTAAATTCCAACAAATTTTTGGTCCGTTTCACACAACTGGCATCACTAGTGTGCATCTTTAAAAATGTAAAGATCCAGATAAGCTCTGGGACCTGGTTGCAGTTAAGCAAACCTCAAGGTTATGCCAATGCACAGGGTAATAATGAATAATGTTTGTATAAGCTAATAAATGTATTATTATAGCTTTGTAGCTAACTCAATGACTATGTCTGCTTCCACCAGCACCTCTCCGCAATAATCTCCCTTAGCTCAGTTGGTAAAGACGCAGCTATAAAGCAAGACCATGCTGGAGAAGGCTGGGTTCGATTTCCGGACCGGTCTAGGAATTTATCGGTTTGAAAAATTTCTCGAATTCCCTGGTCATAGAGTATGATTGTACTTGCCACTAGTGATGCACCAAAAATAGTGCTATTCGATCAGGTGGCCTTTTTCAGCAAAAAAGTGGCCGACAACGTGTTTCAGCAAAATTTCTAGAGTCAATAACTTGATATGACTGATGAATACTACGGCGGCCGAATATTCGGTGCATCACTACTTACCACACAATTATACTAACGCAAAAATGGAACAGGCTCAGACATCTCTCAATCAACAACTATGAAAGTGCATCTAGAACTCAAATTTGATACCCGTCGTAAAATCTCAGTAGGTATGAAATAAAGCCAAAGAAGAAGTATAAGGTAATGAAGGTAAATTGATTTGAAATGTAGAGCTTGAATCAAAACTAACAACTCAAAAGTGTGTGCATAATTGAAAAGATTTTAACTGTACTTGATAGCCACATAGTCGAATTTCACCAGACTGACTGTAATTGAAACACTAAATAGATCTTATCCCAGCTCAGGTCTTCCGCAACTACAAAGTCCAACTTTACTCACCCTTCCTATGTCCCGGCTAATGGGTACATCCATCCGGAGAATTATCGGTAAAACTATTGGTAGTTGTTAGCTGACTCAAACTAACAAACCTCTTGCGCCCGCACTTCAGTGATAGCCAGGAAGAGACGACGTGGACCGCCAGTCTAACACTTAAACACTCAGCTTTACAAAGGTAACTGCGAAGGAAGCTGGGGGGAAGAAATTCAAATAGCCGCAGCACTTTTGCAACAAGATTTTCGAGTCCGGAGGAATGTGTGCGCACGGTTTCTCATATTCATATTTACACGAGATGAAACGATATGGTTGGCCCTCGTCCGCAAGGAAGTTATGGGAATCGGAAAACAAGCTTATTCAATTAGGTTTCGGCATACCTACTTGTAGTGGCATCGTAAGAGGTGAGCACAATAAGTTTTCCGGGGGCATATTCTGACACTCTAACTTAATTATAAGTTTTTCATGCGAATTTGTGAATATGGAAGAGTGGAATATGAAGGAGGAGGTGATGTTCGGGCAGGGGTGAATTTAGCGGGGGATGTTTTGCACGTTGCCATTACAGTACGTCAAATATTCCAAAATGTTGTATTCAATAAAGTGATGTTAGATTGGATAACATAGGTTACCGCAATACAACTTTTTGGCTGCTTTCTAGTTGGAAACCTATGGATGTAATACTTTCGTAAAAACCGTATCTTTCTCTTATGTTTTGCGCTGAATTTAGACTTATAGCATGTTATAGTAAAATCAGCAAGAAAAATCGCATCAAGATAGTCTTATAGCACATTCAGTCTGGTCAGTTTTATCTTGCGTAGAGTCAACATTCATTAAATTCTCAAAAAAAACTGGAATCGATGGACTAAACTAAAGGAAGGCTGTAATTCCAGTAAAGAAAATACCGAAAGAGCTGCTTGCTGAGGGGTAACAAATTTATTGAATAGGGTAACAAATTAATTTATTGAAAAATTGCGATAGAATTGTTTACCACCGGTGGAGCTAATAGAATAATCAATAAATATAAAAGTTGCGATGGAGAAATTAATTTAAATTATGAACCACTTTTTTGTTGATAAAATATTATAAAGGTTCCATAAAGCAGTCGACCTTCTCCGATTTGCATGAAACTTTGCATAATGGTTTGTAATGAGCAATGATTCACATTGGGCTATAAAATGGTGAGTGACAATCTGGAAGGAGCGATGTACCTAGCTCCGGTCCTCACTGGTTGGCGTAGCCTCCCAAGTAACAATTTCAGTTTTATAAGGGTTTTGTATACCATGATTCAGTCTTGTAGTATGCTTTAAAACCTCCATAAAACTTGCAATGTTACTTGGGCTGGGCAATGTTGTCAATCCGACAATAGCAGAGTGAGGCGGTGCGTCCCGAACACTGGCGCGGTAACCATAGCACGGCGATAGAGGAAATGCTTCGCCAGCCCGAGCGTCTTTTCACCATGGAGGTGCGACTCAAACAGCTTCTGAATAAGAAATGCTTTTCCCCGGAAGCTACACCTAAGATGGCAGCCCCCATCACGGCCGATAGGAGACCTTAGGCCAACCACCTACTGTCTATGAAACCTTTATAATTGTTCAAGAAACCAACAGAGAAAGACATCGAACTAATTCAATGGCAACGACTTTTACCGCAAAACAACGGACACGAATTGGACCATGGAATGTATTGACGTTAGCCCAGCAGTGTAAACTAGCACAACTCACCAACGAGGCGCGACTCATAAAGCTAGAAATCCTGGGACTGAGTGAAGTTCGTTGGCCAAACTTTGGAGAACACAAACTGCCATCGGGACAGGTACTACTATACTCTGGTATTCGAGGTGAAAACGCTACCCGCCATTGTGGAGTTGGTCTCCTACTTAGCGTCCAGGCAAGTGCTGCGTTCATCAAGTGGGAGCCTATTAAGGTGATACTCTAAGGAAGCCTTAGCGTGAAACTTTAAAGGCACAAATGACAGCTTCCACAAAACATACAAATTTGAAATTGCTACTCCTTGTTTGCTGTGCTACTACATGATTTAGACTTGTAGAATGTTATAAAACCTCTATAAAGCTTGCAATGTTACTTGGGCGGGTTCGTAGCCTTACCATAATCCAATGTTATGCGCCAACCGATGCTGCCGAGCTACAGGACAATGAGAATTTTTACAGTAAACTGAATGCCGTCGTGAATAAGGTACCAAAGAGTGACATCAAGATCTAAACTGGCAACTTCAATGCAAAGATCGGCTCCGACAACACGGACTATGAGCGTGTCATGGGACGCCATGGTCTCGGCGAAATGAGCGAAAACGGTGAGCTGTT
This sequence comes from Ochlerotatus camptorhynchus, assembly GCF_037179485.1. Taxonomy (NCBI): domain Eukaryota; kingdom Metazoa; phylum Arthropoda; class Insecta; order Diptera; family Culicidae; genus Ochlerotatus; species Ochlerotatus camptorhynchus. The sequence goes on along the minus strand of NW_027040766.1, from coordinate 3,910,393 downwards.
TGCGGAATTTTGTGGCAATAACGACATGGTGATCGGAGGTTTGCTCTTCCCCCATCGGCCCCATCCCGTGATGGACATACCAAAAATCAGATCGACCACATCTGCATCAGCCAAAAATGGACCTCTTGGCCTGCTTGATGTCCGGAATAAACACCATCACCTTCTAATTGACGAGATCCGCCAGGCAAGAAAATCAGGCGGTGGTTCAACACACGCCGACATGAAGATCCAGCGGTAAAAAGGTCTTTTGTTGAAGAACTTGAGACTCGAGCTGCGGAAGGATGAACGTGAGAATGCGAGTGAAGGACACGACTGGACAGTTGCTTACCAACCCCACTGACCAGCTGAAACGCTGGTTTGAGCACTTCGAACAGGGTACACGACGTTAGGCATACGGTCGTTTGGCATACGGACGTTAGGCATAATGTACGATAGGCATAATGGACGTTGGGCATAAAGGACGATAGGCATAATGGACGTTAGGCATAATCTACCCGATGAATTCCAGAAGGATGATAATGGGGACCGTTTATTGATTGCTGACCTCGGTGACAATAATGAAAGAGCCTTAATTTTTGAAACTTATGAAACCTTGCAAAGTCAGGCAAAGTATTGGGTTACAGATGGTACGTTTGTCACAGTGCGGAAGCAGCAGGTATGTTTTTTTTTGTTATTGAATGAAAAACCACATAATTCACCATTCTCCATTTCATAAGCTGTTCTTTGGAATCATATTATATTTAACCTTAGCTGTTTGTTTGTTATTGATGCGATTGATCACAGAATTCACCATTTGTTATTCCATGAGCTGTTCTTTGAGGAAAACCTTTTCATCTTTGACAATTGCAATATGTGTGTAAGAATATATTACAACAAATGTGTGATTTTTTTTTATTTCTAGATGCAATTGATTTCAAGATATAGTTCAAAACTATGCTGAGTTTTCATTGCTAGATTACTTAACCGCTATCGCTACTAATCTTGGATCTAAGTAAATATGTAGGTACGTCACTTATGATATAATAAATAATCCCAAGAAACAATTTTGGTTTTATGGTGGTTCTGGAGACCATGATTTAGACTTGTAGCATGCTTTAAAACCTCGATAAATCTTGAAATGTTACTTGGGAATGGATTCCAATGAATTTATGCCTATCGTCCATTATGCCTAACGTCCGTATGCCTATCGTCCGTATGCCTAACGTATTTATGCCTAATGGGGTACACTCGCAATTGGTGACCGAATCGTGGGCTACTTTGGCAGCCTATCACCATGGAGCATCTCAACGACTTCGATATGGCTGATGATGTTGCTCTACTAGCACAACGGCTCTCTGATCTCACCATCAACGTCAACAAGGCCAAGTCGTTGGATGTCAATACGGGCAACCCTTCCAACTTTACTTGATTAGCTAACATATCTATTGAAAAAATCAGTTTTGACAAAAAACGCAAATGGGACCGACTTCCGATGAGCGGCACTATTCTCTTTCACTATTTATTTTCACTATTTACTTTCACTATTACATTTAAAAAAAACTATAACAGATACGTATCTCGTTTACTACTTCCAAACTTTTTCTAGTCTATGACTAGACACTGAAGAACTTTGTAAGAGGTAAACGAAATATGTATCTGTTTTAGTTCTTTTTTAAGTGACAGTGACACTAAATAGTGAAAGTGAATAGAGAAAGTGAATAGTGAACTAGTGAAAGTGAAAGTCATACAATAGTAGTAGAATTAAAAGGAAAAACAAAGTTATAAGGTATGGTAAGATGGGGTAAGATAGACTTCCGAGGTAAGATTACTTTTTGACGTTTAAAATACAATTTTTCCCTCTTTATTTTTTATTAAAAAAAAACTTATGAAAAATGCAAAATTTAGCATACCTAAGGACGTTTGCAATGCTGAATTTCTAAATTGTTTTAAACTACACGACAGTTCTAAAATTTGAAACTGTCAAAAAATGAATCTGCAACACGATCAGTGGAACGCACAGTTTTAAGCGGTATTTGGTATTCATCCCTACAGATGTGTGCGTATGAAAATTGTGTTTGATTCGGTGATTCGTAATCCATTATCAGGTAATGAGAGTTCGAACCACCAGAAGAGGTCCCGGACGATTCTGGTGTCAAAGAATGTAAGGAAAGTGTGATTATTTATAGAGATTATTTTATGGAGATCACTGATCACCTGATGGTATTTGAAACAATCTCTGAGCAGCCTCGTATCGCAATTGTTGAGAACTTCAGAATTATACTAAATCAACCTGTAGACATGAGAACATCCTGAGAAGAATTTGGAGATCTCTGATCACAGAGGAGGTCGAGTCTTAAATTAATTTTGTTTTGGTATTTGGCCTGAATCTGCTCAACAGATAATGAAGTATTGAAATTGAATTGTTAGTGGAATGCCTTGAAACAGCAAAAACAAAAGGTTAATTCCACAAATTTTTGTATCCATGACAACAGAGTAATAGAGCAAATCCACGCAAACTGACGAATTGATAAAACTTTACCCTCTTCGAATGCCATGAAGCTTTGCATAGCTTTGCACTTATTACGGAAAGATTGTTCTTGGGATTTTTCTATCCAAGCTGCCCCTTAGTAAGCTCTAACATCAAACATTTAGATGTTCTGTATTCCTCATGATTTCGTAAAGTATTTCTGAGATTCCCTGTCTCCCTTGTAAGAAAACGTAAGAAAATGTATTTTTAAATTCTTACGTAATAAGTGCATGGTCGATAATTTTTCGCTATGGGTATTAAGGCTGTGTTCCATTTGGCGAATTTTTACTTGAATTTGATACACAGAAAATAAATTATAATGATTGAAAATCCCTTTGTTGTTGTTCTTCCGATTTTCGAAAAAGGTTTTTTTTTTTCAAAATGTGTCTGGTACAAAAGCAGGTTTATTGGAAAAATTTCCATCTGTCGAATTTAAGTGGAAATTCACCAAGTAACCTAAATCAAGTTTGTGTAAGAATTAGGCCGTTTTGACTCTCCCCTAATTTTTCAAAATGACGTATTCGTTATTTTCTAATAATTCATCTCACGAAAACGGCGCATCTAATCGAAATGATGTTTAATACAACATTGTTGGAAACTGTATTACTTTTTCAGTATAAAAAATACACACTTGTAGAAAAATAGGAAATTTTGGTCAAAACATTAAAAATAACTGTTAAAATCTTCATTAGCAAAAATAGTGCATTTTGACATTTATGAAATGATGTTTATTTGCTATTTTATTTTATGCCAGCGGTTCTGATATTGGACACAATATGGACACTTTTGAATTAGCCAAAATCGTAAAACATCATAATTTGGCAAAATTTTAAGTTTTTTTAGCACAGAATTTATGTAATTTGTGCTTAGAAAACAATTTTTTGCACTTAAGATTTTTTTCTCAATATAATACTTAACATTAATTCGGGAAAAAAAACACTACAAGGGACAGCCCTACCCGGTTGTACGCAATGGTGACGTTGGACTACGTGGTCTTATATAATAAATCTTATTTGTTAACTGCAGCAGGAGCTTGTGTTTTATGTAGGAATAGGAATTTGAGCGGAGTTCTCTCTGTTTATACTCTTTAGTATGACGCGCTTAACATACATGGCACACAGCGACTCACGAAGAGCTACTGATTCCGATCAATAGCGGTGCGGCTTCTTCCTCCTTCTATGGATGATCATGTGGGCTGCAGCTCGCTGCTTGCAGGTAGCCTTTCGTTGTTTACTGGAGAACAATGTTCAACGACACGTGCCGAAAGCACTGCTGCTGCTTCTGCTGAAGATACCGACGACCGGACATCACCACACACGGTGATTGGAACTGACTCCGATCAGCAGTTGAGACCAGCCGTGATAGCTAGCTGCTTGCGGGGAGCCTTTCGTTGTATACTGGAGAACACCACCACTCACCACGCGTTGATTGAATAAACACCGTTCGATAAGACCGAATAGAATTCAACTTTGAAATCTGTGTTAGAGAAATCGCTTTTCGCAGGCAATTGGTGATAATTTTAATTATGATAGCAACAATATTGACATTTGAAAAATAATAAAGTCTTGAAATAAAAAATGCGTAGGAATATTTCTGATCGATTGGTGATAAAATTATTGAAATAGGTCCAGGGGCTGCTGAGTTATTAACGTTCAAAATCTTTCATAATTTTGTTACATGTTTCTATTTTCGGTTTTCACAAAGTGTACCTCTATATAGAATTTACAGACGTAGTCCTACGTCAAAAAAAAAAAAATCAAACATTTTTTTAAAAGTTGATGTTTTACGGTTTTGGACAAAGTACAAAGTTCAAAAAATTCCATCCAAATTTCAATGCGCTGTGTATTTTTCAATATCAGAAACGTTAGCATTTGTGAAAATCTTGAAAATGAGCTTTTTTGCTAATAAAGCTTTCAACAGTTTTTTATTAAATATTCTACGCAAAAAAATTTTTTTTTCTGAAAAGGCAATCGAGTTTTCTAGAACATTGTCTCAGACGTCATTTCGATTAGTCATAAATAACGAATGTGCCATTTTTAAAAATTAGGCGCGAGTCGAAATGGCCAAATTCCCGCACAAATTCGATTTATTGTCGCTAGCCAACAATTATGCAATGCTGCATGGAATTTTGATAGGTGAATTCTGAATTTCGTTTTATTTTTTCGCTGTTTGGCGTGGATTTGCTCAATCGTCAAATTTGAGCATGGAGTTTTCAAAATTTCATGGAAATCATAAAATGTTGCGTCTGATCGATTCGTCAGCTGGTGTGTAAATGCTGTGTTGTTTAGCAATTGTTGTCAGTATATGAGCTCTCAATGAGGATTAATTGATTTTAAATTATAAGTGGATAAAAATATGATAAGATCACCAAACTTATAGCTTTTGAAATACTCTACTTACTCATCAGATATCCAAGGATTTGAGATACATCCACTCAGAGCCATACTCAGGATTACTGTTTAGGTGGTGAACTCTCAGTTTTGTGCCCCTCCTTCTGGTTCGTCCACTTTAGCGATGCCCTAATAACATTCCATAAGGGTAGCGTAAAAGAGAAAGAGAAAAAATCCATGGATGTAATGTCGGCCTGAATGCTCCTAATTTGGGCCCATACATAAATTCAGCAATCGACTAAATTTTCTATAGCGACCAAAAATATCCCTTGGTTCCGTCCCCACGTTCATCTAGATAAAATTGATAAATAGCAGATTTTTAGCGATGGGCCCAATCTTAGATCCATAGGCCAACATTAGAGCCATTTCGCCTATTATACCTGTTTCCTCTGACTTGAAGTGGGTGTTATTTAGCTCAGAAATACCAGGTGTATTTAAAAAAAATCTTGAACGAGATCGACAAGGTCTATTCACCGCTACTTTTAAAATTTGTGAGCGAGAGAAGTTGTTCAATATTTCATATTTATAAAACAGAGCCTTCCCAGAAGTTCAGGGACCTTCGTAGAAGTCAAGGGCAATTTGTAAAAGTTAAGAGAACATTATTCGCTTCTTAAAAGTAAAGAGAACGTTGTAGAATTTCTAAGAACTTCATAGATCTTCAAGATTCATCGTGGAAATTTCGAAAACTTTCTAGACATCTAGACAAAACTTTCATTGAAATGTGTAGAAGTTCTGGAAACTTTGTAGAAGTTCAGAAAATTTTATAGAAGTTCAGCTAACGTTCTTAAAATTTAACAATCTTTGTAGAAGCTCAATGAACTTTATAGAACTTCAGAGATTTTTTTAAGAACTTCAGCAGCCACCCCGTAACGTGGGTAGATCACCTTTTCGTGGTACGTTACGGGATGTAAGATCTACCACCGATTCCTAGTCGTGACTACTTCAGGATTTTTCAGTAATCAAAGGAACACATCTTTGTCCTTCTTACTTTTTATGCCTTGTTGATAGTGACAAGACTCGGCTTTGTACACCGCGGTGATCAAGGAAAACTTTTAGTTAGTCTCAGTAGAATCACACAAATTTCTTAGTCTTCTACTTGTTGTTCCCTAGTTTGAAGTGGTTTAGACTAGGGTACTGACGCATGAATATTATCGGTGTCATTACTTAATGTTGATGCTACAGAATCCAATTTTGACTGACAAAGGGCACGCCTTTGGGGGGTGCTCTCATTCTTCGAAAGGTATAAATAGCGGAACCTTTCAATTAGAATCGATTCCTTGCAATGAAGGCTAGAATGACAACTGTATCAAAGCCGAATACTTCATCATTTTTCAATAGTGATGGAGTAATACGACATGCGCTAACCTAGTTTTATAAAGGTTCAGAGAACCTTTATCAAATATTGCTGAAAATTAGCGAACTTTAGAGAAATTTAGTGAATTTTGTGTAAATTCCAAGAACTTCGTTGAAACTCGAGGATGCTACTTAAATTTCATTAGACTTTTTAAAACTTCAGGGAATTTGTAGATGTTCAGGGACATCGTAGAAATTTAGGAAATTTTGGGGAACTTTGTAGAGCTTCAGAGAATTTCGAAGCCGAATGTCTGAAAGATTTGTAAAAAATTAGGAAAACGACGTAGAATTCAAAGCTTAATGCAAGTTTGGGAAGCTTCGTTGAAGCTAATCGAACTTTGTTTTATTTTAAGAAATTTAATAAAAGTTCTTCTTGTAGCTTCAGGGCCCTTCGCTAAAGTTTAATGGACTTAAAATAGATCATACAATACCGAAGAAATTGCGGAATCTTTGTAGAACTTCAGGGAACATCGTAGAATATTAACAAAATTCTTAAAAGTTTAGGAAACTTTGTAGAAGTGCAGCGGACTTCATAGAAATTCTGAGAACTTTGTAGAAATCAAGCAAATTACGCGTTAAACTTCATAGTAGTGCTGATATTGTTTTTAAAGTTTGAGAAACTGCATAGGAGCAGAAATTTTAGAAGCTCAGAGAGTATTGTAAAAGTTCATCATGCTTCTTAGAGACTGTTCATTTGAATTCTTGGACAATTGTCTAAGCAGGGGGGTCGCAGATAATTGTCCATACTTGGAAACTTTGTTGCATTTAGATGTTTAGAAAAAAATCGTAGAAAAGTTCAAGGTTTTTCCTGAAGTTTAGAGAAGGTTCTGGGACATGGTTGGACATGGATGTTCTGCGATTTTGGTCGAATTGATGTAACTTGGAAAAAAATAAATATGGAACTGATGTATCTTCATAATAGTTGAGAAAATTTTAAAGAAGTAAAGATAAGGCAATTTTGTAACTTTGAACATTCGAGCAATTTATCCGTCCCTCAGGAATTTTTGGGTCGCGAATGCCGCATTCGCCACCTGCTGAGTACGGTGCTGTATCCACGGGGAACCTACACCCATCGCATCGCTAACCTCGCCAAACTGCTCTCGGGGCAAAGTCTTCGTGGTTTCGCTTACGGATTCGTCTAGGAGCCCGAAGAAAGTTAGCTAGAAACGAACTTTTTGCGTTCTTATCCGCGCTGTTCGAGCCCCAAGAGTTTTCTGCTCCAGAAGCACGTCCAAGAAGTTATGCCGTGTGCGTACCAATTTAACCGTGTATGTTTTCCACCGTTCACCATGTACTACTGAGCAGCATATAATTCATTTCATAATTTATCATCACACACCGGTTCTAGCGGCTCTCCGAGGCCGAACGGACGGAGAAGTGGTTGGCGGAGGGTTTCATTTGTATGACCCCGATGTTTGGATGCCGTATGAGATTAATGAAGCTCTTTCGTTGGTTGCTGGTGGGAGGCGGGCAAACATCACAGGTCCGACGGACAAAGTTTACGATTATGATGATGATGCACGTGGTTTGAGAGGAACTCTAGTTCTAGACGGAGGAGGAGAGTGAGTTTTCACGGAAAGATAAATAGACTGGCTACTGCAGGAGTAGGGTTTTTTGGGGTGGGATGGAATCAGCCAGCTCTGCACTTAATTTGGGATTCATATCACTCGATTAATTATTTACGAATTAAATCTGATGGGTTGTCGGATTTTCGGTCAGATGCAGTGGGTCGATTTATCGACTGAGTGGTTTTCCTGGGGAGTAATCAACTTATTAAAGGGCAAATATTAGGGATTTGTGCTTTGAACATCAAGAGCGTACGTGTTGAATCATTAGATGGAACATTTTCGTGTTAAGAAACGGAAACATTGAAATGTCACACCTTTATATATGCAGATGATGTCGTCATTCGCCTCATTTTTCACCTGAGCCTTGGCAACGATGGTGTCAGCAGGCACGTGATAATGTGGCGTAATAAAATTTACATAAATTGATACCATCAGTTCATCAATCAACGGTGGGTTAAACAAACCATAAAATGCCATTCATTGCGCGCGGCGAGAATTGCACGGCGACGACTATGAGAAATGGAATGAATGTTAAGCGAGGAAAATGCCGCCAGAATTTGAAGCACGCAATTTAGTCGTAGAATGTGACACCCTTTAGACAGCGGAAAATTTAGTGACTTGACGCCTTTTAACGACTTTTCCATGATGAATTAGTAGATATCTTCCGAGAGATCATAGTTTATGAACTCTGTCCTTCAATTATTGTAAAAGCCAGTGAGAAGTGGGATGGGCAACTGGTGAATAATCATGCTATTGCTATGGACAGTAAAATTGGTCAGTGAAGCACAGTTGTTCCACAGTCCTACACGCAAACTAAAAATGTACAACATGGAATGTTAGTTGCATTTCCTTTCATCCTCCGCAGCGAATGATATAAGTTGACCTTGCAGACGATGTAATGTTTTTTTATAGTATACGACTATACGAGCAAGCATTTTTATAACATTTTAGAACGACGAACGACGCATACATTTGCCACGATTCTCTCCAATCTCCGTTCAGCAGAAAAAGCATACGAAATCGAGTATGAGAGGAAACGAGCACTTTTTATTTGCTTTTAGTCTATTCATATTCCGAAGCATGGGAGAGCAGTAGAGAAAGCTTTTTTTTACATGGGGTTGGGTGTACTTAAAATGGAATACATCCTAATTCATACAGTTTGTTTAAAATTCGATTTTTAGGGTTTTGTTTTTTAAGGTCAGTCAACTCTCCCTTACTTGATATTTTCCCAAACTTAATCAAATTCAAAATCCCTTCATTTCTACAATCAATGCCTTCTACCTAAATCGATACCTCCTTAACTCGATGCGTTTTGATTATTTTTCCGTGAATTCGAACCTCCCTAAATTGATTTTGCATTTTTTTTGATGATTTTAAACATAGCCGTTGTAGTGCAATTGATCATTAAGATTCAACATTGAGCTTAGGATAAAATCATGAGTAGATTTATTTTACTTAACGAATAAAACGTTGAATATAATTTCCAATTTCACAGCAAACTCGTAGCTAAAATGACAATTATATATTTATTATTGAAGATAATAATTGTGATTTTTTCTGATGTTCTGGAGCTTGATAACTCTCTAATTATTACTGAATATCGAGTAAATAAACATTTATACATGACGTAGCTTTTGGAGGGGTATTGTTTTCTTTCAGAAGTTGAGATCGGCCATGTATTTGGTAAAGCAAAATACGTTAAGAGGGCGAGTGGGTTTTAAGATTGGTCGAATATATGCAACGTTATTTACGGATGATCCCTAAAGGAGAGTTGACGGTATGTACTTTCTATCTCTAGACCAATAAATTTGAAATATTTAACCTTGATAAAATAATATCCGGGATAGAAAAAGTGTGCCAGTTATAATATTGTGTAAAGAATGAAAAACTGTTAAATGTAAGATAGGCCCAATTAAAGGACTTCTAGGGCCATAATCTGGCACACTTGTGTGTGTATACCATCTAACCTCCACTGGCCGGCAGTGTTATTATGGAAGAACTCTCTCTACAATGTCGCATTTATGGTCATTGTAGACAGCTTTAGTCTGGGAGTTAGAAAATAATAGCTCTATTACAGATCCAGCATCCCATTTACGAACGTCTGGAGAGTCACGCCCATTCCGAGGTAACTTTTACATACAATAAGCTCCTCATGTTATCAAATGGATATTGGTAATTACATTCACGCTTCCAGGTTCAAAAATATTCTTTTCAAACCTGGCACGTATTTAGTTTGTTTTTTTTTTTAATTGTAAAATGTATTTGGACTGGTCTCACCATGTTAATTTGATCCTCCAAATCCATCTCATTTCGTGACGCACCTTTGTCGTAATACTTCCTTTAACGAACACATTTTTTCTTGCATTGCCATTATCATCTGGGAAGAGGTTCGCGTCTAGTGCTTTCCCCAGGAACAGTTCGCGGCCACTAACTGTCACCCGTCCAGTTTTGGGCGTATCTAGCGAGGCATCTTTCATATTGCCGACACCGGCGAAAGACCAGCAGCCAAGCACTTTTGCAAGCGGAAAACTTGCTGATTCAAGGCAATGTCGATCACCAAATCACCACCAAAACTCGCGACGGACACACTATCAACACACTCCCGGAATAATTCACTAACCGGACCGATCTCTCAATAGAACTGCACGCCGAAAGTGTAGCATCCGAACTACGAGGCAATGAAAACCGACACCGAACAATGGAACTGAAGCTGCGTCGTATATTTTAAAGGTTAGATTCAAGGTCAACCTAGTTACTCAAGGCAAACACGATATATTTAGGCAACCAGTGACAGATGTTGTTTGTCAATCGATATGTGATTTTAATTTTCACATGATGGGTTATGGCTCTATATCTTCGGAACTAGTAGAGCGAATCCAAAATTGCAATCTATGAAAAAATACAATGCTTTGGTGCTTGTGGTATTCATTTTGGTGCACTGCACGTGCTGCAGAAACGGGAAAGTGTTGTATTACATTGTATTAAAAACCGACGTGGTAATCTTCACCTCAAAATAGGAAATGTGCATTCAAAAATAGACATAACTTGCAATTTAAAAACTAAATCAATCCATTACGAAACCACCAAATACCTGTACTCGAAATTATTGAAAGGTATTTGAATGTGTATCAAACATGTGGTTTGAAAAAATATTCAAAGTTTTTTAATAAAAAGTGATAGTTTACAGTATAATTCGTGTTTCATTTAAGTTCGTAAGTTCGTCTTTGTTGAGACACATTAACCGACCTTTCATGACCTATGTGATGGAGATTGAAATAATAATATATCAGGCGTAACATTTGATAACGGCACAAACGCATTTGTAAACAAACTTTTTAAGGCCCTTTACACGCGAACGCAAACCAATACCACTTTCGGAAAGGTGATAGTTGCCCCTATCCGATGATGTCGTTGCACTGAAAATATTTTTTCATTTATTTTCTCACGCTCCTTTCGTAAAAATGGGTTTCGTATATAAAACATATTTTTCGCTAATTGTGCGAATTATTCGTATTACATTGCGTCAGGTACAATGCTATCACAACGCATTATTCGTGAAATACATGAACTGAATTTCGTATAGAAGTAAACACGAGGATCATCCGTGAATTCGTGAACATTACGAAACCATTCGTTTACCTACGAAAACCATTCGTACACATAGCTAGTATGCACGCATGTCATTCGTGACAATTACGAAATCATTCGTTCTTGTACTAATTGTATTCGTTTGTGGTGTGAATGTTTACGTACAATGACAGCCAGAATAAAACATAATATTTGTGAGTGAAGAGTGAGATAAGTTACTCGATTCGTTTGGCATTAGCATGTGGAACTGTGGCGGTGTGGTGTTTGATATTATTGGACCGATTCCCAGTGTCCAAGTGCCCATAATACTCTGCAACTGCTACCAAATAAACAGATTTCCAATCAACAAGGAAATACGTAACATGGAGGAGCAGACATTCATCAACCTGAGAATCTTGTCGTATACGAGCTGACGATATCGGCCGCGGCGCTGACTACGGTTTGTTTTACTTGCTGGAGACATGACGGATGCGTTCTACTACTACTATGTTGCCATCCAAGAGTTCAAGAACTATAGCAGGAACGAGTAGTTTACGGTCCTAGGAGTTGGTAAGTAATTAACTTCCGTTTTGAAATTCGTTATGGAACTAATATTTTATTTTATTTTATACACAGCATGGCGATTTCTTCCCAAATGAAAAGGTGGCCGATTTGGTGCGTGTTTTATGAAGTGAATACCCGGACTCCAACCTGGACGGAATTTTGAGCCTAGGTCAACCTACATCGGCGTCATCGGTTTGGGATACTTTTCAAGGACGTGTCTGCGGCCGAGGAGCTTCCGGTCGACTTTCTTCTAGAGGTTCAAGGTATCTCGACCAAAGTGGGTCTTGTTCATCGGTGGGCTCGATATGGGTTTTGATTTACGCTGCTGTTTTCAGATGACAATTCCCGTTCATCGTTCAGACCGGCTTCTCTCTCCTTGCTTGACGCGTATTCAACCGCAAGGCTTCAGCAAGTGAATGGCGTTCTGAATGCAAACAACCGTTTGCTCGATCTGTGCTTTGTCGGGGAGGATTTGGGACAAAGCTGCTCTGTTACCCATGCTCCGGCACCGCTCGTCAAAAACTGCAGACATCATTCACCTCTACTGTTGACGCTTGCAATCGATCCTGAGAAACGCTTCCAAGACCACGCCGAAACCGTCTTCTACAACTTTCACAAAGGAGACTTCGAGCGAATGAATAACTTTTTCGCTAATGTGGATTGGAATGCGACACTAGACTCCGGGAATGCGAATCTGGCTGCCTCGGCCATGTGTGGTATCATATTCTACGCTATCGATCAGTTTGTGCCTAAAAAACTACGGTGTAAACCTGCCAAACCCGCCTGGTCGAACTCTGATCTTAAGCATCTGAAAAAGGTGAAAAGGGCTGCACTGAGGAAACACAGTAAATATCACACAGATTCTACGAAGGCTAATTACGTCCGCGCCAACAACGAGTACAGAGATCTCAATGCAAGCTTGTACAACGCACATCAGTCTCACTTGCAGAGTCGTCTCAAAGCTAATCCTAAGGAATTCTGGCGATATGTGAACGAGCAACGGAAAGAAACAGGATTGCCGTCCAATATGACTGATGGCGTTACTGATGCCAACTCCGTCGCAGATATCGCCAATATGTTTCGCACACAATTCAGCAGCGTTTTTTCAGACGAAGTGCTTGATGCTCAGGAAATTGCTGCTGCCACGAGTAATGTCCCTCGTACGTCGGTGTTTGGTTCTCCATTCACCATCCACAGCGACATGGTGATTTCAGCCGGGAAACAGATGAAAACATCAACAGGATCTGGTCCAGATGGCATTCCCTCATTAGTACTGAAACGTTGCTTAGACACTCTTTCAGAGCCCTTAGCTAAGGTCTTCAACTTGTCAATGACCTCCGGAGTTTTTCCAGAATGTTGGAAGGATTCGTTTGTTTTCCCTGTTCACAAAAAACGATGCAAGCAGACTGTCGCCAATTACCGCGGAATAGCTGCATTGAGTGCTATCTCCAAACTATTCGAGCTAATTGTCCTGGAAAAGTTGGTTCAAGACTGCTCGTACAGTATTTCTCAGGATCAACACGGCTTCATGCCTAAGCGCTCGACGACGACTAATCTAACTGTTTTTACATCGTTCATTATTCGTGAGATTGAACGTGGCCATCAAGTTGACGCCATATACACCGACCTCTCTGCAGCTTTCGATAGAGTAAACCATGAAATTACCATCTCTAAATATGACAAAATGGGTGTTCATGGGAGTCTACTTACCTGGCTTCGCTCCTATCTGACTGGCAGATCTATGTCTGTTAAGATCGGTGACTACGCTTCTCCACCCTTCATTGTTACATCTGGTGTTCCTCAAGGCAGCCACCTGGGGCCATTGCTTTTCCTGTTGTATATGAACGACGTGAACTTGATCCTCAAATGCCTTAAACTCTCGTACGCCGACGACATGAAGCTCTACTACGTAATAAAAGGGCCTCAAGATGCTCATTTCCTCCACCAAGAACTTGAAGTCTTTGATGATTGGTGCCGGATAAACAGGATGTCTTTAAATGTGTCCAAGTGCTCGGTCATCTCCTTTGGCCGTAAACGGGCGATGCATTTCCACGATCACACCTTAAGAGGAATAAGCTTGAAACGCGAATCGACTGTCAAGGACTTGGGAGCAAGGTTGCAAATACTCATTTCAGATAAAACAATGTTTTTTTAAATTATGAAATAATTAGATGTCATGATCATATTTTGAATTGGTAGGATACAAGAGGAGGTTGCAAATAATGTGTTTGACATATTAAACCTGCTTATTTCACTTCATGAGAATCACAATCAGCGATTTTTCACAAACTCACTAACTCACTCACTCACTCACTCAGCGATCAGAAAATCGCTGATTGTGCCTCATAGAAAGCAAAATTTACAGGTTTTATATTTCAAACGCATACTTTGTAGCCTCTTCTTGTAAGTTACAAGTAAAATCTACCATCATACCATCTTTTGGTTTTATTATTCCGAAAAACATTATTTTAGCTGAAATGAGTATTTGCAACCTTGCTTGGGAGTCATGCTCGATTCCAAATTAACGTTCAAGGATCACATTGCTTATGTTGTATCTAAAGCTTCATCGCAGCTAGGATTTTTATTCCGTTTCGCCAAAAGCTTCAAGGACGTGTATTGCCTGAAGGCTTTATACTGTTACCTGGTTCGACGTATACTGGAATACTCTGCCGTTGTTTGGTCTATCAGAATGCCATCCATAGAATTGAAGCTGTTCAGCGAAAATTTATTCGCTTTGCGTTGCGACACCTTCGTTGGCGCGACCCGCGTAACTTGCCGAGCTATGAAAGTCGCTGTAACCTCATCGACCTGGAGCTCTTGGAAGGAAGGCGTAATGTGGCGAAGGCTTGTTTCGTTGCGGATCTTCTGCAAGGGAACGTCGACTGCTCCACACTTCTCAGTCTTCTTGACATCAACACTCAACGACGGGACCTCCGGCTGCATGCGTTCTTCAACAACCGGAGTTCGAGGACCAACTATGGCGTACACGAACCAATGTTGAGTATGTGCCGCGTTTTCAATAGTTTTTATTATGTGTTCGATTTTAATGTGTCCTGCGAGAAAAATAAGCGTAGCTTTAAGAGATGTTTGCGTTAATTTTGTGTTTGAAGCAGTTTTGATGTTTAGATATAGAAAATTGTCATTAGGGTAACTATTTTATCTGTTGACAAGTAGAAATAAATAAATAAATATCAGTGCATATGAGAATGTAGTTTACAATTATAAATACATTTTGATTTCCAAAAAAAGATTATTTTATTTATGAACGAAATTTTCGTACAATCTATACACGTTGTTTTATGAGTATACGAATGTTTCCTATTATTTTCAATCGATCGATGTTTTCTCACGAATAATTTGTACACTGAAGTCTTTTTTTACACGGTTTTTTTTTCACGCGGTTTTTTTTACACGGTTTTTTACACGGTTTTCCACGATTTACACGTTACGTTTTTAACGATTTCTCGACAACGATACAACCTATCGACTTGATTCCAATCACATTATCCGTTTCAAGCTATTTGTAATCGAATGGCATAATTAAAAAAAAAATCACAATTTTTGGTGTAAATACAGAAATTTTTAAAATATGTCTATATGGACCATATCATACTTTAATTACAAATGGCATCAAAATCCAATTTTTTAAAAACATTTAAGCATGCGAAAAATCAAAATCTCGTAGGTTTTTTTTACACGGTTTTTTTTTACACGGACCGTATCCCCCGTGTAAAAAAAGACCTGAGTGTATTTATTTTATGAAACATTCGTAGCGCGTGTAGCAGTGCTTCGTAAAATATAAGAATATTACGCAGTAAATGATTTTGGGAATTTGAACGAAACCTGCTTCATAGATATTACGAATCTATTTCGTTGCAGATAACAACGAATGAATTCGTCAAACAAACGAATGCATTCGTTTAATAAATGAAATTTTATTTTCAGTGTGGTTTGCGTGAGTGTACTTCGATTAGGGCCTTAAAAAGTTTGTTACAAAAAATTTTGTGCCGTTATCAAATGTTATGCCTGATATTTAAAACATTTCGTGAATGTTAACTCTTGACTCTTGAAAATTTCACGTAATATGTAAAAGTTATCTTCCATCCACATATTTATCTAAAACAATTAACGAAAGTGGGACATTACGCATATTGAATAAATTCAAAAAGGCGGTGTGAGTAAAATCATGAAGATGTCCATTCTGAAACATTTTTTTAGCTTTGAGGCCTGGAAATGCTCATAAATGTGTATATTAAAATGTGTTTCTTATGAATATTATTAGCATTGTTCGTCTTGTCCCAATCCACATTGGTAAACTATTTACGAATACAGCTCTATTTGCAAACGTAAAAATGAAAAATTAATTACCTATTCCAATAATCAATCACGACATGAACCAGGATAAGGATATTAAACAATATTGCAAGCATTTTACTGTATTGGTGTTTTACAATATTTGGTATTGCACACTAAAATTTACATCACTTTGCCGCTAGAGGAAATAATGCTCAATTTTTTTTTTAATATTTTAAGATTTATCAGCTCCCGTGACAAGTAAAATATACTGGAATGCATTAGCTATCGTAAAATAACGAGTGGATGTGACGAAAAGCCCATTATTCAATAGCTCAGCCATTAAACAATCATCTTTCAGTATTATCAGAATACCCCTACCTATAGTATTATATTTTCTCAGATAACATTCGGGCATCAGTACCGTGCCACTTTCTTTGTACAAAATATACAAATATAGCGAAAGATGACTGGCTTTTTTTCGAAAACATGTCTGATAAGCTAATGAGCTAATTTTGAAAAGGTTAATGGCCGTCATATACCACATCAATAAAAACTGGTTCATTGCTACCATGCCACAAAGCACGACATCCTCCATTTGCAACTGAGGGGAAGATAACATACATTTACGGCATCACTCCCATCCCGATAAACGGCCTTCATCTAAGGAAGAGTTGCCGAACATTTAGGAGAAAAAGCAGACCTTATTTTCTCGTGTCAGCCAGTTCTGGAAAGGGGGAAATGAACAACCCTTTAACATTAGATGTATTTTAAAATAAAACAACATATTCCACTTGCCTTGGACGGGGAACCCGTATCGAGCATGTGGGAGAATTTGACCGACCATATGTGTGTGCCTCGCTGCTCATGTGGACATATAAAAGTAATAAGGATAATAAATAATTTTATATCCTTTTTTGGTCCGCCACAAAAACTCCTTCTACGGTGTACGGGAGTGACAAGAAAAGGGCACCCATAAATCTTAATTTAGTGAATCCGTTTATAGGTCCACACGTGCTCCAGAGTGGAGGATGTAAATGTATCCCACACACTCATTCCCATACTTATTTACGTTGCTACTGATGGGCTCGATGGTTTGACTAAAAACTCTTTTGGTCTGTCCTGTCCTGCCCCCCCAGGGAGCGACCCACCAAAATAGGCTTCTTTTTTCGATTCGATACGGAAGGTCAACCATATCATCCCATCATCTTCCAACGCACGCCGAGATGTTCCAAATTTGCCCACACGAAAATCATTCATAGATAAAATTAACTTGTTTGTCTATCTTTGGTCTTCGGACATTTGGCTCCGCTATCGCTGTCGAAAGGCCATCCAAAACTTCCCCACTGATGTTTATAATAAATTGTATTTTTGGAATTTGTGTGTTCACATTTCTCCATCTGAAAATAGCACTCGTAAGGGATTGCATGTCGGAAGGTCACACTTGTGGGGAAGGAAATTAAATGACATTCCTGCCACTAACCAGACTGAACGGAGATGGCTATTCCGGGTTTGTCCGGCTCCAGCTTTGGAAATAGTCACCATTTCTAGCGATAGCTGAGAAACCTTTCTCCAGAGATTTCGACCAGTAGCAACAACGCTGCTAACGGGCAAGACGATTTGTTCAAGGAAGCGTGTGAGTGAGTGAGTTCATCTAACCGACGACGTGGAAGTAAATTGCAATCAGCTCGCCAATGCTCTCGGAACGAAGAAACCATCCCCGGAAGGATTGAGTTTTTTTTTTCATACAAGTCAGCTTACAAGTCGAAACGATTAAAGCAATCTCGGAAAGTAAACGTTCGTTTCTCGTTCGTATACGTCCTTGCTCGATGATGGTGGGGTCCCCAGATGTCCAACGTGGGCTCATTTTGATTGGCGACGAATGGCTGATGGAAAATGTCTGGCTGAGTTGGTTGGTGTTTGCTTTTCGGATGGTTATTTCCTGGTAATGACAATTTTATTTAAATTAAAGGATCGGATCGTTTTCGGTAAAAATGTTCATAACAATGTATGTGAGAATGTATGTGTACGAAGATTGAACTCGTTGTGTGGTTAGATGTTTTTTGTAGAAATTTTTGAACATATGCCGCGGACACATTTGGATGACAAACTATGAGCATGAGCATTATTAGTATAATAAATTATAAGTACATCCATGGTCACACTTGTATTGTTTGTGTATAGTGGTCATAATTATTATACAAATAATGCTCATGCTCATATTAGCTCATACAAGTGTAGACATCGTCATTGTGGTACCCCTAAAACTTAACCAATTTGGCTGATTGTTGCACGGTTAAAAAACATCATGTTCATGTGAAGTGATTTGCCGTTGAATTTGCACTACTTGCCAAACATTGCAAATCGATGTGCAAATCCCTTGGAAGAGATTATATCGAAGCACGATGAAATCAACGACAAATCACTTCATTTTTGATTGTATTGGATTTGCCGTGATTTGATCTCGAAATGTCTAGCATACTGGTATTAAAAATCTATCACTTTAAAATTAACTAATTTATCTTTGGATTTCATGTTTGCTGAATATGGATTTTAATAAATATTTTGTCTTGTTCATACTGCAAGCAAATGCTATTGAGTTAGTTTTTGAGATTGATCTTAAATTCGCAAGAAATCGTCAAATGAAGTGTTTGTTAACAAAAGCAATTACACCCTAATCTCGTAGTTCTCCGGATTTGCTTCCAAAAGCAGAACTAATCAAATTCAATGGATGAAAGCAGTGGTGCCAATTCAATTTTTTTTCCTCTGTTCGGGACCTAACACTACTGCGACCAGTAAATTGATCTATTGTAGTATATCCCGTGTCCATAGTTTGGTCCATGTTGTATTACTCCATCACTATTGAGAAATGATGAAGTATTAGGTTTTGATACAGTTGTCATGCTTGCCTTCATCGCAAGGAATCGATTATAATTGAAAGGTCCCGCTATTTATACCCTTCGGAGTGTTGTAACACCCTCCAAAGGCGCGCCCCTTTGTCAGTCAAAATTGGATTCCTTAGCAACAAAATTAAGGTATGACACCGATAATGACCATGCATCAGAACCCTAGTCTTAACCACTTCAAACTAGGGAACAACGAATAGAAGATTAGGAATCACATAGATGAAGACAACTAACTCATTTTTTCCTTGTTTCAAGATCATTCTCGGTAGACAAAGCCAAGTCTTGATTTTGCGCCAACTTTTTACTCAGTGTGCCTCAAGTGTGCCGTTCTGTAGCAGCAGTGCCGACAGTGCAAGTCATTGGGGTGACGTTGTATGTTTGTGAATAGTTACATGTTTGGCAAACCCGGTATTTTGACACCTCGTATGTTTTGTTTTGCTAGCTGAAACCCAAAACCCAATACCCCGAAAAGAAAAAAAAACTACAACCCTTATTAGGTTGTACGCAATGGTGACGTAGGACTACGTGGTCTTACACAATAAATCTTATTTTTTACCTGCAGCAGAAGCTTGTGTTTTGTGTATGAATAGGAATTTGAGCGGGTTTTCTCTTTAGTATGACACGCTTGACATAGATGGCCCACAACAACTCACGATGAGCTACTGATTCCGATTAATAGCGGTGCGGCTTCTTCCTTCTTCTATGGATGCTCATGTGGGCTGCAGCTCGCTGTTTGCAGACAGCCTTTCGTTGTGTACTGGAGAACACCACCCAGGCCTCACCACACGGTGAGTGAACTGTTTGGTGAGACCGGATGGAATTCAACTTTGAAATCTGTGTTAGGGAAATCACTTTTCGCAGGCAATCGGTGATAGTTTTAATTAATCATATCGTCTGGTCATTTTCCACAGAGATGGCGCTGTTCCGCTGGTAGGAAGTGATAAAAATCCTCATATAGAAATTGAGAGGGGGGAGCACTTTCGGTACATATTCAGATCCAAAAAAGTGAACGACAACCTAAATAAATTAGTCAGGGACTCTGTCGTTCAGTTTTTTCCCGGAAATTATTGTTAATCAAGCTACAATTAAATAAAAATGAGTTTTCCTCATACAGTTTTACCTGCCTTACTACTAGTCCCCAGAGAGCCCAAAATTCAAATTTGAGATAGAAAATTTGCTCCCATGACCTCAATTTCAACACACAGATTACAAAATAGAGTACCTAACACTACAAAACATTTCTGGTACCTCTATATATGCATTTAGATTAACGTTTGAAGTCCCTCTTTTTTTTACATATTCTGCACAAAAGATACTTTCTGCCCCGCCCCATTAATAAAAATCGGCGGGAAATTCTGTGAGGGGTGAGGTATCTCGTGTGCAGAATGTGTAAAAAAAAAACTTCGAATCTTAATCTAAATGCATATATAGGTACCAAACATGTTTTGCACTGCAGTGTCCTCTGTGAATAAATAACGGAAACAGATTGTGAGACACCGCAAACAACAGCACTGATATCTGATGGAACATTAATGCAGAAGCTTGAAAAAATGATTAATTATCATAGCAACAATTACACATTCCTGCAATTTCCAAAAGTGACATTTTGAACAATGATAAAGTTTTAATTTTAACAGATTCGTAGAATAAAATTCCTATCGATTGGCGTATTAAGAATTAAAATCCATCATCTCTGGATCAAAATCAGACCACTAGCATGTCACAACCGACTTTGGTTTATTTGGTTGCCTTATAGTATATTAGATTTAAACGTATCTAGATAGAGCTAGAATTAGGCGTAACAGCTTTTGTAAACAATGACTTCTCTCGATGATTTTTAGAAATTCAAGGCACGCCCACACAAACCAACACTACCGTCGGGTAGGGAAAGTCTTACCCTTCCTGATGGTGATTTTGATTTGCGTGGGCGAGCTTTGACTTTCAAGACATCATCGAAATAAGTCATTGTTTACAAAAGGTGTTACGCCCTAATTCCAGCTCTATCTTGATATAAAATACTCTTTCACAAAGTTATGGTGGTCCTGAAAAGGACCGTTTTGTCGTGATGGTAGAGTAATGCTGAGCTATTAGGGTGTTAAACACAGATGAGGCTGGTGATCTATATGTTGTTTGGAATGAGGGTGACGCACTTGGCATAGATGGCCCACAGCGACTCACGAAGAGTTACTGATTCCGATCAATAGCGGTGCGGCTTCTTCCTCCTTCTATGGATGCTCATGTGGACTGCAGCTCACTGCTTGCAGGCTGCCTTTCGTTGTGTACTGGAGAACAATGTTCAACGCATCGCGCCGAAAGAACTGCTGCTGCTGCAGCTGAAGCCGACGACCAGACACCACCACACACGGTGATTGGAACTGAATCCGATCAGCGGTTGAGGCTTGCGCGGGGAGCCTTTCGTTGTGAACACCACCATTCACGATGCGGTGATTGAGACTGCATGAAATTCAACTTTGAAATCTGTGTGAGGGAAATCGTAGGCAATCGGTAATCGATAATTTTAATTATCAAAGCAACAATTGCACATTCGTGCAATTTTCAATAGTGACATTTTGAAAAATGATAAAGTCTTATATTTAACAGATGCGTAGAAATATATCTGATCGATTGGTGATAAAATTATTGAAATTGGTCTAGGGGCAGCTGAATTATTAACGTTCAAAATATTTCATAATTTTGTTACTTGTTCCATTTTCGGTTTTCACAAAGTGTACCCCCATATAGAAAACACGAGGGAGTTCGAGAAACTCAAGGCTGGCCAGAAGCAAGACTCCCCAAACGGTACTCTGTGGTTTGTCCTGTGCGCGTACAACACCCAGGAATGAAACATTATGCGCTATCGGTTCGTCTACAATAAACTGAGGAACGGACTAAGTTTGCGCTTTTGAGCTTCACCGAAGAGAAGCAGTAGGACGTGCTGCAGGGCATAGTAAGTTTATCACGCTCCACTTTGAAGTTTATAAAATACTTTTATCGTTACTCTACGGCTCTGGATCATCAACGGCTGGATCCTGTCCCGGCAGGTCAACTGCATCCACATGTCCAACAAGGACTTCGAGAAGCACGAATTTGTTCAAACAAACAGCGCGTGCCACTGACGGTACTATCTGTGCGATGTAAATCTGGAGTGCTTGCAGTCAGTATTCCAGTCCGGATCCGAGGGAGCTAAGGTCTCCACCCGGTAGACGTAACACGTAACCTTGATCTGAAGCTTCTAGACTTTTATTATTCAGGAGCTGTACTAGCGGTAGGCCTATGGATCTAAGATTGGGCCCTTCGCTAAAAATTAGCTATTTATCAATTTTATTTAGATGAACGCGGTGCCGCCGGGATGTTCTGTGGCATAACATCTCTGATCACGCCTTTCTTCGGATGGAAAGTAAATCCGTTGGTCCCCGGTTCATGAGTTGATGGGTTGATAGGTAGGGTCCAAGTGTGAGAGCTGCCTCCCTGGCGTCGGTAGCATTGGTGCTCAGCACGGAAAACAAATCAAGGAAAATGATGGTTGATTTGTTTTAGAACTCTAGGCTAGGCCTTCCATAAATATATGAATTTTAGAAGAACAAATTTCAATGCTATACTCGGTCCGATGTTCAATTGATTTATTTTGGCATAACGGCGTGCCATTTTCATATGTTTGCTTTATTTTTTTTAGGGATCCACTTTATGAGAAGGAGCAGCTCTTAATTTGCAGTTTATTAAATAAATCTTTAAACATTCCATTTATTTTGCACATCTCCAGTCAATCATAATTGACAAGGGACCAATTTACGGACGTTCTCTAATTTTAAAAACCTGTCTTCTCAACTGTCAGTTCCGGTGATTGGCCTGCTTTGCTGCAGAAAACCTAAAATACTGCTTCCCTCTAACTCCCAAAACGTCAAAAGTTAAAGTTGATAAATTGATGTCCATAACGACCGTTTAATCCAATCCCATTCAATTCCTCTCCACATGAGAAATCCAAATGGGAGGGGGGCAGTTTTGTGATACAATTTTTAAAAAACGGCAATTCTCATCTAACAACTGGCGAACGTGAAAAAGAATCGCCTCGAAGCGATGAAAAATTATGTGAAGTCTCACTTGACCTGTTTGGTTGATTAAGTCAACATGTACTCGATCTGGTTGCCTGACTGCGGTGGCAAGCGAGATGAGGGATGGAAATATTTGCACCCCTCGAGCATATTTCAGCACCGCGTATGTCGTAACTTCGTGACGTATGACGGAGGGAAGCAGCAGGACAACGGAGCGTCTTGCGAAATCCTTACTTTGCGTTACTTTGGCGTGGTGAAAAGTTGGCGGACGAGACCCTCCGCATCCGGTCGGAGTCGGAAAGTTTGCCGTTAATCCATAAAATGTACTGGTGAATGCGTTTGTTTACCACACCTTGAAGCGGGTCCACCGGAGCTCCGTATCCATCCTTGGTTTTTATGATAAGTCGGTCCACCGGGAGTCACCCGGATCGTGATGAGTTGGGATGCCTTCGTGAAGGCGTACACGGATGCGAAGGTATGTTTGTATGGTTGGATTACGTGTGCGAACGGGAAGATAAGTTTGGGAAAACCACGAGGAAGCAATGGTGGTGGTGGTGGTGGTTATTGTTGGAGAGTGGGAAATCATTTTCATTACCATTTTCCATCTACATTACACGCTAGGATTGATGAGGTTGAATCATACGGAATGGATGGATATGATGTCATGAAGATGTTGGGATGGTGATCTGCTTTTATTTGTCTTGAATCGCATGTTTTATAAAATAGTTGAACAGTCATGTAATTTGCAAGTTTGTGAGATCTACTTCATCCAACTTATTTTCAGTGAACTTTAAAAAATCATTCCCGACCCTGTTACTATACACCGTGCCTTCTTCTTCTTCTTTCCTTTATTTAACGTCGGTCTCTGTTCCGAAATCTAGTGCCAATCACCGACGGACATCGATTGCCGTGTTTGTGTGTTTGTAATTTGAGTCCATTGAGGGCACCTGCGTAGGATATAGCACCCATTCTACACACATGGGCTGGGACCAACGGCTTTACTTCCCTTCCGAAGGAAGAGATTTTTATGCCTCAGAAAAATCCACCGACCTCGGCTGGGTTCAAGACCCATTGAGGTGAGAAAGCAGTCACGCTTACCACTACACCACCGGCGCCGACCCACCGTGCCTTGCAGTAGCAAATGAGCCTAGCAATCCGCGATGGAGGATGTTGCATAATGAAGACGTAACCTCAAACTCCACCCTCATTTTCAGACTATAAACCCTCCTTCAAGCTCTCCAGTTCCGCATAGTATCAAATTTGTACGAATCCAACCTTATGAAGAGATCATATTTTATTGTTTTTTTTTTTTCATTCTCGTTCTCCGGTATGTTCTCATTTTTTCTCATCTGTAATCCAATTTAAAAATTATAAATCTTATATTCCTATACCCGACACTGGACTACGCTGTCTGGACTGTTGTATCTACTATTTCCCTGCTCCGATAGAAGTTTGAACGATACGGCCAATAAAAAACAATTCTCCTTTGAGATTTGACAGGCCGCTGCCCTTCGTATTGGCGTCAACATTCCAACGCGTTCGCCATAGTAGCCGTTGTGTTTGGTGATTATTTTAAATTGTATTCGCGTGCCCCTCGTCGGCGCTGGCTGCCGAAGAAAAAGTCAGCCACCTTTCTCCCGATGCGACAAATTTTTAATGCATAACTAATGATTATATGAGAACGAAGCCTTGTGGAGTAACTGACGGCCGCAGCAGCAGCAGCAGTAAGAGCCGCGATTGTTTGCCAGCTCGTTAAATTAAAGTGGCCTTCGCCTCCCACCCCTGATCGTGTCGTCGTGGCCTACTGCGTCTTTTTATTTCAGCAAAGGGCAAACCATGTTTGTAATTTGAGTGAGCCTCCACTGCCTTCAAGACCTCTCGGAAAAGTCTTCTTCTCGGGAAAGTTTCTGAATAAATAAATATAAAATTTAACCTCCCCGCCTCGCTCACGTCAACTTTGAACACTTGGTGGATATCGCGGTTTCACGAAGAAATGTGCACTGAAAAGTGTCTCCTGTGGGCGATTGTAATTAAAATTTTAATTTTATGACACTTTTGCTGATTAAAAGGTAATTAATGTGATGAGACGTTCGTTCGTTCCTCTATTAAGGAGGTGCGAAAAACGGTTTCGGCCGCGGATTTTTAAAAATATGCTTTCTAACGCGATCCGGTCCCTTCTGGAGCTAATGCCGCTTGGAAGGAGACGTTCTTCGTGAGAGAAAATTTAATCAAGACGAACAAATAACCCCCGGGCTTCAAAGTCATTCTTTCTCGGAAATGTAAGTGTATTCTTTGAATGATGAAATTAATTTGTTCCCAGTTTAGAAGTCGTAAAAAAGTAATACATCTGAAGGAGTAATTGCGAGCCATTTCAAGCCGGTTTTGTTTTTTTTTGCCCTGGATGAAGTTCTATTGTTTCAAAAAAAAAAACAGTATTGCGTCGGAAGCAAAAATGAGAATTCGTGGGAGGGTAAAAAAATTACCATGTTAATAAACCATTGTAAACCTTCTACCAACGTTGGTGAAATTTGATTTTTAGGTGATTATGTTCTCATGAGAAATGAAGAAAAGAATAGTATTCGGTATGCAATTGTTAAAAGTGTTTCTGTTCGTGATGTCATTAAGTACC
Organism: Ochlerotatus camptorhynchus; assembly: GCF_037179485.1. Taxonomy (NCBI): domain Eukaryota; kingdom Metazoa; phylum Arthropoda; class Insecta; order Diptera; family Culicidae; genus Ochlerotatus; species Ochlerotatus camptorhynchus. The sequence goes on along the minus strand of NW_027040766.1, from coordinate 3,884,568 downwards.
TCCAGCCAGTGCTGCAAAATCTTGACAATACACGGTGATATTCACAGTTTTGCGCATCACTAATTTAAGCTAATAGTCCTCGTCAAGGCAAACCATTTCAATTGTCAGTGACAATGCTGTCAGTGACAAACATGTGTAGATTTTTTATTAACTAAATTTTAACGAAATTAAATGACTTAAGCAAACCAATTTCATGGAGCCGTTGAAGTGATCGAGCATCTTATGACGCATCTTATCTCACACTTCAACTGATTGGATATCAAAAATGTAACACAGAATGCACGAAATTACACTTCTTGCTACCACGAAAAAATGCAGGAGATTTTGACGAAGGTTTTTTTGAGGATCAAGTCTGTCAGTGAATATGTGAAAAACTATATTGTCAATATCGCGCGAAAGTCTGTCAATGACATTGACTAATCTCAGCACTGATTCCAGCTTTCCACATTCGGTAATGTCGGCCTGTATGGTTTTTAAAATGTATTCATTCACTGTAGGTCATGACACTAACTGGGAGCCACATGTAGAGTCTGTGTATAAGCGTCACGCAAAGAGTACTAGATTTGTCACAACCATTTGCCATTGCCAGATTTTTGCACACGAATAAAGTTGGGACCTAAACGTTAAAGTCTGGAACGCACAAAAATCGGTCAACTTCAAATTGGTGTATTTCTGTAAAAAAAGGCATAAAAAACCTGAAATGCTGCATTTGGAAGTTGAATGTATATACAATAGTTGCTATGATGAGTTTTCATCGTTTGCTCTCCGGTTTTCAAAATGACGTCCAAGCAAGAGGAGCAGCGTGTCAAAATTTTGATCGCGCTGCAAGAGAATCCGACGTTCTCACACGCCAAGTTGGCAAAATTGCTGGATGTGGCCAAATCGACCGTGACAAACGTTTTAAAAGTGTTCGTGGAGCGTCTTTCGACCGCCAGGAAGCCTGGAAGTGGCGGCAATCGTAATCCGTACGTGGCAGCGACGATGAAGAAGGTGGCGCTGAAATATAACCAGAATCCTAACCTCACCATCCGGGACGTCACTGGCAAGCTCAATGTCTCCCATAATACTGTGCTGCGGGCCAAGAAACAAGCCGGGTTGTTGACGTTTAAGAAGGTGAAGATGGCGAACCGAGATTACAAACAAAACACGTCGGCAAAGCAGCGATCCTGAAAGCTGTATACGAATCTGCTCACAAAGTTCGACTGTGTCGTCATGGACGACGAAACTTATGTGAAGGCGGATTTCAAGCAGCTTCCGGGACAGGAGTTTTATACCGCATCAGGAAAAGGGAAGGTGGCTGAAATTTTCAAAACCAACAAGCTATCGAAGTTCCCGAAAAAAAAATTCCCCTCGAAAATTTAGATGCTCAGAGACTTTCGACGAAGTTTCCACGCATTATCGGTGAAACAGGTTTTGCACGATATCAGTGAAGAGATTGGATGCTGCAGACGAAAGTTCGGCGTTTTCTTACGTTATCGATGGACGAGGTTCTGCGTGATTTCAGTGATTTTGGAAGCTGCCAGCGGGAATTTCTGGAAGTTCAAACGGATTTTTCTTGCCTTCTAGGTGGAGGAGGTTCTGCATGATTTCGAAGACTGCCAACGAAGGTTCTAGGAACTATGTCTTGTTGATAAAGGGTTCCACCAGGATTACGTTTGACTACATACATTACTTTGGGGCTACATTGAGTCTGTTGATGTTGGCAAACAAATAAATTACAATTACATAAAGTATGGCCATTAAAAGATGCGAAATTTCGATGGCGTTTTCTTGCGATCTTGATGGATGAGGTCCCATGGTCCCATTCGATTTCGGTGGAGATTTATGATGCTGTCAGCGGAGGTTTAAGGAAACTTTAACGGAGTTCTCACGCGTTCTCAGTGGAAGAGATTCTGCACAATTTTTGTGGAGGTTTCTGATTCTGCCAGATTCGTCGGAGTTTTCTAGCATTTACGGTGGTGATTTTCGGTGCTGCCAATGGAAGTTTGAGGAAATCTGTACGGTATTTTCTCGGGTTTTTTAGATGGAGGAGCTACCGCATGATTCCGGTGGAGATTTCCGATGCTGTCAATGGAGGGTCTACCATGTTCTATGGAATTTCGATGGAGTTGTCTCGCATTCTCGGCTGAGCAGGTTTCACGTAATATTGATGTTAGCAGTGGAAATTCCGGAGGGAGTTTCTGCACGACTTCGTTGGAGATTTTATTTGCTGCCGGAGAAGGTTGCAGGGTGATTTTCGTAAATTCTCTACTCCGAGTTATCTTTTCCTGTTGTGTTTATTTATCTTCGCCTCGATGCATGTAGGGGAATTTACGTATTCTCGGCAACCTAAGCAGCGACGTTCTTTCAATAGCCTTTTTCTCTAAGGAACGCACACATATGCAGTATTGGTTTGTTTACAATCTTTTGCTGCCAGCTGCTCTAACAATTTCAGTCAAAATAATTGTCAAAAACTGTTTTGAAACGCTTTTACAAAGCTCCAATCTTCTCTAGTGAGAGCGAGTATTGTCGGCAATCAGTTTTTCTTCGGCAACCGTTCCATTTGAACTGCATGTAAATCTGCTGTTCTATTATCGGCAACTCGAAATCAGCTACAATCAGCATTTTAAGAAAACCTTGCTAGATTGCTTTTTCTCAGTGGTAAAAATATAGTCAAATTGAAGCTGAAAGCATAAAGAATCGTTTGCATGCATTCAGCGAAGTGTTTTCGTAAGAAAATCCATTGAAAATAGTGTTTCAATTTGGGTTGCCGAAAATAGTCTGTCATGCCGAAGCCGTCATTTCCCCTATGTATGTATAGCTATCACCGGAAAAGCGCATGCTTTGTTTTGATGTTCACATCCCACTGAATGGTTGATCCAAACGATGGAAATTAAATGCATTTGATTTAAATTAAATGCATATTCAATGGGCATTCCAAAAGTGAGACCCCCCTAGTTTCAAACGCATACTTTGTAACCTCTTCTTGTCAGTTACAAGCAAAACATGCCTTCATGCCATCTTTTGGTTTTATTATTCCGAAAAACATTATTTTAGCTGAAATGAGTATTTGCAACCTTGCAAGCGGCAATAATGTCTTGAAATATCTGAACTGTTTTGTCCCAGTGACAGAACATTTTCGCACGAAGAAACAGACAAGACCAGTGGGGCGCGTGACATAAATGTAGGTAAGTTGCTGATTTCTGGCTAATTACTACATTTATTTGATAGTTATTGAATGGAATTAAAAGATACGAATGAATACTAATCACTCATAAGCATAGCTGTTATAATTATGCGTGTAAAAGGGAGTTGATAATTTACTGTCACACGCAAGTTAGCAGCTTAAATTTAATTATTATAAACTGTTTGAAAAATAATGGGCTGTGACATTTTTCCTATTCTCTATCTCCGCCGTGTGTATGTGGTGTGTATGTCATTCTCTACCCCTCACCCAGCTTGGAGAGCTGGACAAATAGAACTGTGAATAATTTGATTAAATTTAATGCTCCGTAATGGTGCCCTTTATGTTGTTAAGGTCAGTACTTTAAAAAGGATAACTTTTGACCACAACAATTGCAGCAACACATCACATAGACGCACTTATTCGCACTATCTATTCAAGGATATTAGGAAAAGAAGAGCCACCGCAGCCAATTGAAGCTTGAACCGGGTACTTGGGAAACCCATAAGACCCGCGGCAACAGTCAGCACAAGATGCCCTGACGTATTTAGAGTTTGAATATTGTTGCATTTATAAATGCATTTTATGTTATAGTACATAAATTTATTGTTATTAAATGGATGGATCATACCAAATTCATCTAATCGAAATGACATCTGAGACAATACTGATATTTTTCACAACATTACGTGCTGTTTGACTGTATATTCAGGAACATCCTCTAATTGAGAGGAGCTCAGACCAGCAGTTCACTTCTCGGTTCATATATAGTTCTAAATACGAAATGTAGGTTCTGGAGTGGGTTCAAGAGAAAGAGGCAGGTAATCAGACCGCATTAAAGCTATGTCCATTTAGAATCCGGAATAATAAAATCATCTGTATCTCGGTAACTTTCTTCTTTATTCCTCCCATCAAACGCTTCACACCTCCGGAGTCAACTTCCTTGGCACATTTGTTCCACATTTTGGTCATCTGAATCGCGTCCTGAGCCGTTTTTCCACCTTTCTTATGCTTCCACTTCATTATTGCCCAAAATCTCTCGATGGGCCGGAACTGCGGGCAGTTGGGTGGATTTATGTTTTTATCGATGAAATCTACGTTATTATCGCGGTACCACTGGATGACTTCCCGGATGTAGTGGCAACTCGCCAAAACTTCACGAGACCTTTATGGGCTTTAATGAAAGGTAGTACGCAGTTTTTGAGGCATTTTTCCTTGTACAGCTTCGAGTCCATTGTCTTATTCGTCACGAACACTTTGGTCTTTGCTCCGTAGCTGCATATCCCTTGCCAAATCATCAGTTTTTTTTGGCAAATTTGTCCATAAAAGCAAACTTAAACCAACAATCAATACGAAACTTGACTAGCCTATTGGTCCCAAGCAAACGATTAACGTATCCCATTCTAGTCGAAATTCTAGTACTACGCAATGTTTGTTTTGATTCGCTATGAAAGTTTGACAGATAAAATGAGGGGTTATTGGTTTTTCCTATTTTTCGAGGGGTGAATCGATTAGCTTGGGACCGAAGATAGTACCCGAGCTGAGCCAAAGAGTTGAGCACGTTTCTTCGGGACCTACTAGTCTTAGAGTTACCTTCCGTGCGGTCACTTTCCGTGCCGCTGCAACACAATAAGTGATTCCGGATCTAACTGGACAGAACTTTAGTACCCTTAATTCAAATTATTTTGCAACCAGTGCTGAGATTTATCATTATCATTGACAGACTTAGGCGCGATATTGACAAAATTGTTCGTCACATAGTCACTAACAGACTTGATCCTCAAAAAACATTCGTTAGAATCTCATTCATTTTTTTTGTCAATGACAAAGATTCACCTGTTAACAATAAGTGAAATTTAGTACATTCTGTTATCGTACATTATTGCTATACAAATAGTTCAGGGCGTAGATGCTAGTTCACTTTAACGGCTCCATGAAATTGTGTTTCTCAAGTCGTTTATTTTCGTTACAAATTTAGTAAATATAAAAATCTACACATGTTCGTCACTGACTCCCACACCTGGACACTACCTATCGACCTATCAAATCATGAACCGGGGACCAATGGCTTTACTTCCCTTCCGAAGGAAGGCGTGATCAGAGATGTTATGCCTCAGAACATCCCGGTGGCGCCGACTGGGATTGAACCCAGGCCTGCTGGAATGAAAGGTAATCACACTTAGCACTACACCACCGGCACCGCTATTAACGATATTTCTCGATTACTTTTTCGAAGGGACGTATCAGCTTTTGTAAACAATGCATTTGATCGTCAATTTGGCGTAACTGGTAGCTCGTCCACGCATACTAACAATACATTCAGATAGGAGAAACTTTACCCTACCTGATAGTGGTGTTAGTATGCGTGTTACGCCAAATCGACGATCAAATGCATTGTTTACAAAAGCTGATACGTCCCTTCGAAAATGTAATCGAGATTTGTATTTCTATTTAAACATCTACATCAATATAATCATGGCATGCTATTCATTGTTCTTGTTTTCCTACTTCCAACACTCCTCCTCAAGGTCGATGTTCTGCAGGCCAATCATCTCCGTCATCTTTGTTAGTTTGATCTGACCAAGTGGTTTTGTCAGTACGTCCGCCAACATACGCTCCGTCGGACAATACCTAACATGAAGAACTCCTGACCTGGCAAAATCCCGGACCAAATTTCTACCTGCTATCGATGTGCTTCGTTCGTCTGGTATTTATCACCTTCAACGCTCAGCATAAACGGCGCCGGTGGTGTAGTGGTAAGCGTGATTACCTCTCACCCCAGCAGGCCTGGGTTCAATCCCAGTCGGCACCGCCGGGATGTTCTGCGGCATAAAATCTCTGATCACGCCTTCTTTCGTTGATGGGTCGATAGGCAGGGTCCCAGGTTTGGGAACTGCCTCCCTGGCGTCGGTAGCATTGGTGCTCAGCACGGAAACCAAGATCGACGGAAAACAAATCATGGAGAAAAAAAACGCTCAGCATACTGATACAGCTCTAGTTGTCCTCTTGAATGGAGTAGCCGGAGTAGCTCTTTGCTTGCTTCAGCGAGTGCAACATATTCCGCTTCGGTCGAAGACAAGGTTACACATTCCTGCTTCCGGGCTGTCCAACTAATTGTTCCTTCGCCAAGCTTTAACAGAAATCTGGAATTGGACTTCCTGTTCACGCGATCGCCTGTCCAATAAGCATCAGCGAAGCCACCCAGACTACCATTTCCGCCTAGTTTAAACTTCAGTCCAGCGGTGCCCTTCAAATACCGCAATGCTCGTTTCGCTTCCGTCCAGTCGCTTCCATCCAGTCGCTATTGGTAGGTTTGCTGACTTTACGGCCAATGATGGATGCCGTAATTGTCAGGCCGTGTACATACTTCTTCGCGGTGACCAACACCTCCTTCTTTTGCTCTGCAGTGAGATTTTTGGGATCGATAATGGCTTCGCGTGCTCCATCCCAAACTTCGCTAAAAAATTGGGGTTTCTTCTCCAGGTGCTTTCGTACTTGTTCATACTCTTTGATGCCCTTGATGACAATCAATATGTCATCTACGTAGAATGAAGGACAATCCCTCATCGGTCTTCACGAAAAGACAGCTGTCTGCATCCGGAGCTTCGTACCCCCAGCTGTTTCAGAACGTCGGTGATGGTCCGGTTCCAGACCTTGCCTGCTTGCTTCAAGCCATACAAGCTCCTCCTCAAAAGGGAAACGTATGCCGAATTTCTGGATTCGTACTTAGGCGGCTGACGCATATAGATGGTCTCCGAAATGTCTCCATGCAAATATGCCGTTTTGATGTCGACATGCTTCACATGCATCTTCCGACGTGCTGCTACCGACAAGAGTGCCCTGAACGTAGTGTGCTTTGCAACCGGCGCGTAGACATCGTAGTAGTCGGTACCAATTTTCTGGCTGCATCCCTGTGCGACGAGTCGGGCCTTGTATCATCCAGTTTCTTTTTGAAAATCCACCGACATCCTACTGGTTTGCTGTTGGAGGGGAGACTGACGATATCCCAGGTGGAGTTTTCTTGCAGGGCATCATATTTTTCATCCATCGCGATTTTCCAATGTTTCAGTTCTGGACTTGCTAGCGCTTCTGCTAGTGTTCTCGGCTCGAACGTTTCTTGGCTTGCCAAACTGCTGGTTTCAGGGTATCGGGATGGTGGAATACCTTTATTTGGCCAACTTGACATGCGTATCGGCGTGCTCGTTGATAACGGTCTACTCGGTGCGTTGAGGGGACGTTCTTCGGCATCGACGTTGTTACTGTTAGGGTGGGGTACCTGGAGGGCTACCAGGACAAACACCTCGGCGGGCTTGGTTAAGCAACGGCCTACCAATGAGGGTGGGTCATTCAATGACCTCTTTTGATGGCTAGCTCGATTTGGAGGTCAATTCTTAGCCTAAAGGTCGGCTGGAGTGATTTACCGGGCTAATCAGGACTCGGATATTTTTTTTCCTTTGGTTTGTTTTTTCCGTCGATCTTGTTTTCCGTGCTGAGCACCAATGCTACCGACGTGCCAGGAAGGCAGCTCCCACACCTGGACCCTACCTATCGACCCATCAACTCATGAACCGGGGACCAACGGCTTTACTTCCCATCCGAAGGTAGGCGTGATCAGAGATGTTATGCCTCAGAACATCCCGGCGGCGCCGACTGGGATTGAACCCAGGCCTGCTGGGGTGAGAGTTAATCACGCTTACCACTACACCACCGGCGCCGTTAGGACTCGGATATGGTGTGATTGAATGGAAAAACTGCTGAATTACACTTTAGAGGTTTATTTCCCTACAAATTACATGCTGTGTGTGTGTGTGTGTGGCGTGTATAGTGTATGGTTTCTACAACTACCTGGCCGGCCGGCGACTGCTGAATCTTTTGTGCGGTGATGCTGCACGTGGTGGTGGTGGATTCGGCGTTGTTAACGTCCGTCGTGGCGGCGATTACGGCGGTGACGCTGGCCGTGGTTACACCGGAGACTAGGGTGTAGGTGATGGTGACGGTGGTTGAGTAAGGTCGTTTGGTGGCGCCAGTAGGTATGCCAAGTCACAATGGTGGCTAGACTGATGCAAATTTTGACATTTTCGCTCCACAGTGCTCAAACGGTTCCAAATCGGGTCCTGATTAGTCTCATAAAATTTGAACTCATTTGATAAGAAACTGACTTGGCACAAACCATTTGAAGTTTATATGGAAATTACTATAGGAAAACCAAATGTTTTGTTCATATCCATCTAACAACTTATCATATCGCTCTGCTTTTAAAAATGATAATTGAACTCGTAGAAAATTTTCTCAGCTACAACTTTGTGCTGAACCACTTTTCAATATAATGTAAGCATCAAAAGTTATCAATAATTCAAGCCACTAATGTCTTACGATTATGCTCAATCAACTGTTCAGCAGGCACACCACCGCGTCCTAGCAAGAAGTACGGTCGACTTGTTTCGCGCTCCGTTAATTTGGAAGTTTTCTCGCTATTATCTGACGTAAATAATCAGTTTTTCTCGCTTAGTTATTCCTGGCATAATTCCGGATAAATTTATCAAAAAGTGAGTTTTTTTCTGAGAAGAAAGTGTGTTTTCGGGATCATCGAAAATTGATTTTGCGATTGGCAATTCGCCAATCATTTTGCGCACCATCGGTGCGTGGTCACGCATACCTGTGCACACGGATCATCGTCATCAAGTGTCAGCATCTGCCTCCACATTCAAACCGCTCATCCATCATCGTGTGTTCAGCTGAGTGCCGAGCTTCATACAAGCACACACCAACGAAGACCGCCCGCACACGCGGATCGAAGATCATCAAAGCTGCGCGTCGCTCCGCTGCTGCTGTGTAAACGCTCGGTGATAGTAGTATAGGATTATCAGATAAGTTTTTGTTCTTGTTTCTTTCTTTCTCCCATCTGTTAAATTTTAAGTTTGTGTTTCTGTGTTAGTATTTTTTTTTCTTCGTGTATTGTGTCCGAGTAATTTTGATTATCGTTGCAGTGGTAGAGCGTTTTTCGCTCCCACTAGTACGGCAAAATGGACATTTTGTCGGAAGACGAAATGGACGTTTTGTCGGAAGACGACACCACTTTGCCACGCGATAACAAGAAGGGTCGAAAACGTCTGTCATCCCAGAAATCAGATGATGCCATCCCTGCTTCGTCATCTCAGTCTGGTAATGGACAGGGACAGATAAGCCCCCGATCGCGAGCCTACCCAGAAGACTCGACTGGCCCATGGGTTGTTTACTTTCAGCCCAAAAAGAAACCTTTGAATGTAATGCAAATTACTAATGATCTGACGAAGCGGTTCTCGGCCGTGACCGAAATCTCGAAGGTGAGGTACAATAAACTTCGCGTTGTCGTCTCTAACCTGAAACAAGCTAACGAGATTGCTGCCTCCCAGCTCTTTACACTCGAGTATAGAGTGTACATCCCAGCTCGTAATGTGGAGATCGAAGGTGTGGTCACCGAAGCGAGTCTGACCCCCGAGATCTTGGCGAAGCAAGCGGTTGGCCGTTTCAAGAACCCCTTGCTTCCCACGGTTGAGATACTGGAAGTCCAGAAGTTGAACGCAGTATCTTTCAGCGAGGGTAAAAAGAGCTTTACCCCCACAGACTCGTTTCGGGTGACCTTTTCTGGTTCAGCCCTTCCTCACTACATCGAGTTGGGAAAACTTCGGCTACCTGTGCGTTTGTTTGTTCCTCGGGTCATGAACTGCCAAAACTGCAAACAGTTGGGACATACGGCCTCTCACTGTGGCAGCAAGGCACGCTGTTCCAAATGCGGGGAGAAGCACGAGGATGGCGCCTGCACAGTCACTGCACCAAAATGCGTGTACTGTAAGGGAACTCCTCATGGTCTCTCATCGTGCCCGGCGTACAAACAACGCGGGGAGAAACTAGAACGCTCTCTTAAGGAGCGTTCCAGGCAGTCTTTTGCAGCAATGCTAAAAACAGCCACACCATCAACCAACGACAAAAATCCCTTTGCTGTTTTGTCTGATGACGAGTCTGACTCTGACTTGGCTGAGGAGGGAGTTTCTTTCAGTTTTCCGGAAGGTTCTGCACGGAAACGAAAACGCATCCGTTCGCGGAAAGTTGCAGATAAGGAACCCCAAATCAGCTTGCCCAAATCAAGGAGTGATGGAAAAAAGGAAGTTTCAACTCCTCCTGGTTTCCGCAGAACTGATTATAACCAGAATTTTCCATCTCTCCCGGGGACATCAAAAACCCCTGATGGCCCATTTTTAAGAACAGAAGCCCCTTCTTCATCCGGGTTGTTCTCATTTGATAAAATTGTGGACGATATTCTCAAGTACCTCAATATTTCTGATCCTCTCAAAAGCATTGTTCTGGCAATGCTTCCTTCTGTGAAGACCCTCTTGAAGCAATTGACATTGAAGTGGCCCCTCATTGCAGCAATCATTTCCTTCGATGGATAATTTTCCAAACGAGGTCGGGGATTTGATCACTGTTCTACAGTGGAATTGTCGAAGTCTCATTCCTAAATTAGATTCTTTTAAGTTTTTAATTCACAATAATGATTGTGATGCATTTGCTGTTTGTGAAACTTGGTTCTCTTCAGATATTGATCTTCTTTTTTATGATTTTAACATTATTCGACTGGATCGTGAGGATTCGCGTGGAGGAGGGGTACTTTTGGGGATCAAAAAGTGCCATTCCTTCTATAGAGTGAATCTTCCACAATTTCCAGGTATTGAAGTTGTTGCATGTCAGGCTATTATTAAAGGTAAGAGCCTTTGTATTGCTTCTGTTTATATTCCTCCTAGAGCCGTTGTTAATCGAAAACAGCTTTCAGATATCTGTTCGGTACTTCCTGCTCCACGGTTGATTATGGGAGATTTTAATTCCCACGGTACAGGCTGGGGGGAACTGTATGATGACAACCGTTCTACTTTGATATATGACCTCTGCGACAACTTTAATATGACAATTCTTAACAATGGAGAAGTAACACGTTTGGCTGGCCCATCCTCGAATGGAAGTAGATTAGACCTCACACTTTGCTCTAACTCATTATCGTTGGATTGCACGTGGAATGTGATCCAAGATCCCCACGGTAGTGATCACTTGCCGATCAAAGTTTCAGTTGCCAGTGGGTTCAATCCGTCGGAACCCGTTAACGTCGCGTACGATCTTACCCGTTATATCGATTGGACAAAGTTCAAGAATGTGATAGAAGATGCCCTTACGTCGGTAGAAGGGCTTCCACCGTTGGAGGAATATAACTTCCTCTCCAATCTGATCTTGGACAGCGCGCTTCAAGCTCAAACTCGGCCGGTTCCAGGAACGTCTTTCCGTAGGAAACCTCCTTCCCCTTGGTGGGACCAGCAATGCACTGAGGTTTATCGTAAAAAGTCCGACGCGTTTAAGCTTTTCCGGAAACGTGGAACACCCGTACATTTCGAAGCGTACTCGGCTCTTGAACGCGAACTCAAGAGCCTCATCAAAGCCAAGAAACGCGGATACTGGCGGCAATTCGTGGACGGATTATCGCGCGAAACGTCGATGAATACGCTTTGGAATGCGGCGCGAAGGATGCGTAACCGGTCTTCAAACAACGAGAGCGAGGAGTACTCCGATAGTTGGATTCTCAAGTTCGCGCGAAAAGTATGTCCTGATTCTGTGCCGGCACAGATGATTCCTCGCGAAACGACGAATTCGGTAGACGAGATCAGCCAGCCTTTTTCAATGCTGGAGCTCTCACTCGCGCTCCTTTCGTGTGGCAATTCGGCTCCGGGGGCTGATAGAATCAAGTTCAACTTGTTGAAGAACCTCCCAGACGTCGCTAAGAGGCGCATGTTGAACTTGTTTGGTCAGTTCCTGGAGCTTAATATTGTTCCGGATGATTGGAGGCGGGTGAGAGTTATAGCCATTAAAAAGCCTGGAAAACCCGCGTCAGATCACAATTCGTATCGTCCCATTGCGATATTATCGTGTATTCGAAAATTGTTGGAGAAAATGATCCTTTTTCGCCTGGACAAATGGGTTGAGTTGAACCACCTACTCTCAGATACTCAATTTGGTTTCCGTAGGGGCAAGGGAACGAACGACTGTCTCGCGTTGCTTTCCACTGAAATTCAGTTGGCTTTTGCTAATAAAGAGCAAATGGCTTCTGTCTTCTTGGATATTAAGGGGGCTTTTGATTCAGTATCGGTTGAAGTCCTTTCAGACAAACTCCACGCTTGTGGCCTTTCTCCTTTAATTAATAACTTTTTGTACAATTTGCTGTCAGAGAAACATATGAGCTTTTCTCATGGAAACTCTACAGCTTCACGATTTAGCTACATGGGTCTCCCCCAGGCCTCATGTTTAAGCCCCCTTCTGTATAATTTCTACGTCAGAGAAATTGACAATTGTCTAAGGGACAACTGCACGTTGAGACAACTTGCAGATGACGGAGTAGTGTCTATGACAGGACCCAGAGAGGCCGACCTGCAAGGACCCTTACAGGATACCTTAGACAATTTGTCTACTTGGGCTATCCAGCTAGGTATCGAATTCTCCACGGAGAAAACTGAGTTGGTCGTTTTTTCTAGGAAGCATAGCCCAGCACAACCAAAGCTTCAACTTTTGGGTAAACCGATCACTCATTCTATGTCCTTCAAATATCTTGGGGTCTGGTTCGATTCAAAATGCACCTGGAGATCCCACATTGAGTATCTGAAGCGGAAATGCCAACAAAGGATCAATTTTCTCCGAACAATTACCGGAACGTGGTGGGGAGCCCATCCGCAAGATCTTCTAACGTTGTACCGGACAACGATTTTATCGGTTTTAGAGTACGGTAGTTTTTGCTTCCAGTCGGCGGCTAAAACGCACATCATCAAACTGGAACGGATCCAGTATCGCTGTCTTCGTATCGCGTTAGGATGCATGCACTCGACTCATACGATGAGTCTTGAAGTGTTAGCGGGCATGTTGCCACTCTCTGATCGGTTTTCGGAATTATCCCTCAGGCTCCTCACCCGTTGTGAAATTATGAACCCACTGGTGATTGCAAACTTTGAGAAGCTTCTTGAGCTAAACCCTCAAACTCGTTTTATGTCATTGTACTACGTGTACATAACACAGGATGTCAGCCCTTCGCAGCATAATCCCTATCGTGTTTGCTTCTCCGACTTCGACAGTTCTGTTCATTTTGATTTATCAATGACGCAAGAGATTCGCGGAATCCCAGAGCATCATCGTTCCATGATTGCTCCGTCAATTTTCGCTGCAAAGTTTGGCCAAGTTGATTCCGCAAGATCGTTCTTCACAGATGGATCACTAATAGAGTCATCTGCTGGTTTTGGTATTTTTAACGAATTTCATAGCGCCTCTCGAATGCTTCAAGCTCCTTGTTCCGTATATGTTGCGGAGCTGGCGGCAATACATTATACGCTAGAAACGATCGCCTCACTTGCACCAGAGCATTATTTTATTTTTACGGATAGTCTCAGTTCTATCGAGGCTATTCGCTCCATGAGGCCGGTAAAGCACTCCTCGTATTTTCTCATGAAAATACGAGAGATTCTAAGTGCTTTATCTTTAAGATCTTTTGTCATCACCTTTGCATGGGTCCCATCTCATTGCTCGATTCCGGGCAATGAGAAGGCGGACTCGCTTGCAAAGGTGGGCGCTATGGAAGGCGATATTTACGATCGACAAATCGCCTACGACGAATTTTTCTTCATTTATCGTCAACAGTCACTCGCCAGCTGGCAAAATAAATGGAGTGAAGGGAGTTTGGGACGATGGTTATATTCAATCATCCCTAAGGTGTCGAAGTGTCCTTGGTTCAAGGGGTTGGATGTGGGTCGAGACTTCATTCGTATGATGTCTCGCCTCATGTCCAATCACTACTCGTTAAACGCTCACTTGTTCCGTGTTGGGCTGGGAGACAGCAATCTCTGTGAATGTGGACAAGGTTACCAGGACGCAGATCACATTATTTGGTCATGTGCTGAGCACCGTGGAGTCAGATCCGAGTTGTACGATTCCCTTCGGGCTCGAGGTAGACAACCTAATGTTCCAGTTCGGGATATTTTGGCTAGATGCGATCTGGAGTTTATGCAACTCATATATGTTTTCTTGAAGAATATTAACCATAGATTGTAAGTTTGATTAACCTTGTGTTTAGTTTATGTTTTGTATGTGTGTGTGTTTTTTTTGTAGATTTGTTTCTGTAATAATTGTATAATTACAGAGTTGATATAACGTCGATAGGATTAAGTATATGTTTTAGAAATAGTGAAATTTTTGAATCATAAATCATATTCCAAATCTCCTTTTCCCTCTCCCGATCCAAACAATTGTCATCCACTAACCTCGAGAAGACCGCGAGCAATCGGTTCCAATCCTTTAATTTTAGATTTAAGATATTTATAATGTATAAACAAAATGATAACTTGGCTCTGTAAAGTTTATTCGATTGAGCCTGTACAAATAAAGTAATTAACAAAAAAAAAAAAAAACTGTTCAGCAGGCAACATTGGTGTTTCTGGCGCTTGGAATAGAGCACAAAAATCATGGCTACTATGTCACACTGCAAGATACAGTGTTGCTCACAAAACAGCTGCTTGATTATGCCATAAGATTATCAAACTCTTAAACAATTAATAACTATTTTATTTGACGTTTGGCTCAACAACTATATTCTGCTAAGTTGAAGCTGAGAAAATTTTCCATAAGTATAGCTTTTGAATTTTTGAACAGTGTAATATGGAAAAAGGCAAGAAGACGATGAACAAAAAGTTTGGATTTCCCATAGTAATTTCCATATAAACTTCAAATGGTTTGTGCCAAGTCAGTTTCTTTTCAAATGAGTTCAAATTTTGGGAGACTAATCAGGACCCGATTTGGAACTTTTTGAGCACTGTGGAGCGAAAATGTCAAAATTTGCATCATTCTAATGGTGGCGGTGGAGAGGTGGCTTCTTCGGTGGGAGTTTTTGTCCCAGCACCTTACACGAGGTACTGGCGGGTCCCTCTCAGGATTCTGTGACCCTGCGGGAACGATCGGGGTACGAATCCGGTTGGAACTCGTTCAGATGACTTCGAGCTTCCAACCGCTGGTCGGTGAACTACCACTGGTATAACGGAAAGGTCCAAAGTGGTCCTATCCTCCGGGCCGTCGAACGGAACTGGCTCTCCAACGGTCAATCGCCCACGGAAGGCCTGTCGGCGTGATCTGGCCGAACACCTCTATCGAGCGTACTTAGAACGAAAACTTAACGGGTCCTGATTCTCTCTCTCCACTCCTGCTACTACGACACTCTTACTTTTCTTCACTATAATTTTAACGGTTTTTTTTAGCTGCTCTCATTTAAGGTTACTTCGCAACTCGTGGAAGAAGTTTCCGTGCTACTCGCCGTTCCCTTTCTCTGTACTTCTCGTACCCATTCTCTTATGTTCCACTGAACTCAAATTGTTGGCTCATCACCTATTCCAGCAGTTGGTAGTAAACTGTGGTACTGTATAGTGTACTAAAACTAGGGGTGTCAAATTGGCAATTATTATTCAAATTCAAATGGACATGCAGAATACGATAAACATACAGAAATACATCAACAAATGTTACAAACGGTAACAACGTACTCATCGGTGAGTGTAGTGCTATCGTATGGCTCTGTGGATGTATGATTTTGATCTTCGTTTTTTCGGACTTAGCCAATAACTCTTCCTCGTAACGATATTTTTATTTCTAATCATCTACATCAATATAATCAATCAATATAATCAATGAATGGCACGCTATTAATTGTTCTTGTTCTCCTACTTCCAACATAAAATTCGCTTTATTCACTACTAATCAAGTTTATATTCAGCCTGCCCAAGTTATCATCTAGCGGGTTTGTAATATAAAGCTGATATACGGCTGATAAAAAGTATGGAAGCCCTATATTAACCTTGTATTGCACAAAGGCGATTATCGGGCTATTAGCGGGCTTGGTGGTTACTTGGGTGGTGTTAATCGCCTGCTTCTGTTCTTACTGTTCAGCTTAAATTGTTACTTGGGAACATTTGGGGTGGAACAGCTCAAGGTGAGAGTCAAAATGGTCGAATTCCAGCACAAACCTGATTCATTACCTCTAGCGAACAATTACGTGGAGTTTCATCGAATTCTGACATAGAATCTAAAATAGACGTGGCCGGGAATAGCGACAGTCATGCTTTTGGTATTCTAGTTTAGATTGGAAATAATGTTTACTCCCCAGCATTATTCCTGAAAGCAGTCTGAATAGGAATTTAAAAAGAGACATGAGTGACACAGCCAGTTGAACGAGAGCTTGATCGTAGTTGTTTTGTGATATAAGGAGCTCGGTGGCCTTGTGGCGACAAATTTTGCTTACTGGGCAGAAAATCATGGGTTCATTAGGGCTTCAATTCAGCATATCGTATACCAAACTGCAATCCCAACCCTTTTATCCAACATCCCAGTGATTTCTCGTGTTCTCGGCTTTCATTAAAGCGATTATTACGTCAACATATTCCTACCACCCATTCCTTTCTTGACCAGCATTTGGACGTGGCCGGCGCTGGTATTCCATAGTTTTAGATCACCAGATCACCACATTGAGGATGATTGCTAGTCCCAAGCAACGTCTATTGGTTCTCTGTGTAATTACAGTTGATCTGGAAATAACGGAGTTGCATTCACGGACGGTCAATCATGCTCATGCTCAATTTTCATTAGAATTCGATTGGAATATCCTCGAGAATTTCTTGGTATGAGAAAAGTTTTCTCTCAACATTTCACCCAAGAATTTCATGAGACTTACCTCTGAATTTTCTAGAAATTATTTTCCAAAGGCCCTTGAGAATCTTGGAATATTCTTTGAATCATCTTGAAACTCTCCTTTGAGTTCCCTTGCATATTTCATAATAATTTCCTGCCAAGCCCTCCCGGAAACTCCTTCAGAATCTCTCAAAAGTTTTATGAAACCTTGAAACTATCTTCAAACTAACTTCAAACTTCGTTGAACTAAGGAAAGGACGGGATTTACGTTCGGCGCGACCACCGGGCGGCCTCGGCGGGCGGTCGATCTCCGCGGTGGACAGTCGCCGATTCTCTGTCGGCTTGGAACGAGGGTGACTTTTTTCGCCGATGGTACAGTTGTAGTCACGGGCTGCCGAGTTCTGATCGACGCAGGACGTGGGGTGACCACAGTAAATGTTAAATGCTTGTAATCTGTGATCACCGAATCTGTTTCGGCGAGGAGTGTAGATTAGGGTGCTTCATTTTGAAAAAAGTGATATGAACCTGTTCAAAAAATGGTAAAGATTGATGTAGGTTCCGGGGTCACGCAATTGATTTCATATTTGTTTGGGAATTAGTAATTATTAATAAGCTTATAATTGCTTATCTTTTGACAGATACGCGTATTTCGTCTACTACTTGCAGACTTCATTAGTGCCAAGTTCTCAACACCACCAAGTCGTGTTGAGTACTTGGCACTGATGAAGTCTGCAAGTAGTAGACGAAATACGCGTATCTGTCAAAAGATAAGCAATTATAACGGAATTAAAAGGAAATAAACCAACACACTCAAAGCTCTTCATAAAAGGATTCCGTTAGAGGTTCGACAAATTGAGGGTGAGCCACCAGGTTTCAAGGCAAAGTGTTATTTTAGACTATCCAAACCGAGTAACCGTTTAAGGTTCAATTTACTTTGATGCATTTTCGAAAAATTCAAATGCAGTTTTTTCTGTTGCATCATTTCAGATTGCAAAAGCTTGCGTCATTCTATTATTTTTGCTATTTTACACAAAATGAGGCGAGCTTTTTGCAATCTGAAATGATGCGTCTAAAAAAACTGCATTTGAATTTTTTGAAAATGCATCAAAGTAAATTGAACCTTAGCCAAAAAACCAAAATATTGGAATCAAATTTTCACCAATGACATATTTTAAACCACACATATTATGAAACTAGCTGTCCAAACTACGATCAAACTGAATAAAATTGTAGGTACTTAAAGTCGCCTTCAAACTTAGCGTGTGTTCCTTAAACTTTTCTACTGCAAATGCAATCAGGTTAAATGCAAACATTAAAGCACCCAAACAGATTCTTCCTCACTACATTTATTGTTTTATTACTGCACCATAAAATTGCCTTGATTCGTTTCTTTATTCCAACCCAAGTGCAAATACCTTCCTTTCCCTCTGCCAATCTCGTCCCTTTAACTTTCGGCTTCAACATAAGCTCAATCTTCTTGTGCAAATATATGTACTTACGCCCATCACACCAACTGTGGTATTCCGTTTACCGTTCCATTCCGAGCTAAAGTTCGACCCGAAGTCAATATCCGATTGTTGATTTTTCCCAAAATGCCGTTGGACTTTGACGTCGGCATGTGGTGCGTTACGATGATATTAAGTAGCTAGAAGGAAGCCCCGGCGAAGGATTGTCCCCTAGGGGAGCGTGGTGGACGTACTAACGAGAATTGCTTCCGTTTGCCACAAATTTGCTCCATTTGAAATGGGCTTCTTTGTCTGAAATCTGTTTGCTTAATTGACACCTTACTTTTCTAAGAAATTTTAGGCGCCGGAATAATTTTAAAATACCAATCAAACTTCTTCGCAGCAAGCCACGCCCTACTGTGGGCTTACTGCTCCCGATATTCGGTTTTATTTGGCACCGAGTAAGACATTTTTGATTTCTTCGTGGTTCACCACTTTGGTATTCATGAATTTTGTTAGAGAGTGTGCTCGTGGTACTGCCGAACCGAATAGAGAAACGTTCATGAATAATAAAATAAATTTTAAATTGTCTTCCCCGGGTAAAGTGACTCCCTTGGGAAAGCGTCATTCGTACCCCGTCAAACACCTTCGCCGCAAAAAAATGAGGTTAGAATTTGTCACGGCTCAGTAGGAGTCAAATTTTACATGTTTTTATTTTTTTATTTTCGATTCGTTCCGCTAAATTGAGTCATTCATTTTTCAGCTCTGTCCAACCGTCAACTAATTCGATTAAATTGCTCGCAAAAAAAAAAGACAAACACGAGACTAGCGGGAAGTCAATCAAAGTGTCAAACTAGTGCCCAGCTGTCAAGAGAGCTAGAAGTAGCAACATCCATGCAGACAGTGCCTAGTCAGTGCGATTCAAGCTTGCTTCCATTATCCCATCATGGTTAGTATTTGGAACAAAGGCGACGGAAGCGGAAGTATGGATTCCACCACTTGATTTGAATTTTTGGCTCATGCTTCGGTTGTTGGGCACGGAACAGGCCGCAATAATTGAATCAGTGCGCGAATTGGATTAACCTCCTACTTGATGAGCGTGATTTCCCGCAACGTTGCGGTTCTCCATGGCTGGCTTGATGTGAAATTGGAGTTTTTCACGTCGTTTGGTTTGCAGTGATTTTTGCCTCTTGGATTGGTTCGACTGAATGGAGTCTAATTGGTGAGTAGAATAGCGGCTTCTTGTCGAAATTGGTAAGTCTGGCAAATTATTTTCCTGCACATTTTGCATTTAAGAAACCGATATAGGCTGGATAGCATTCATCCCATCGACAACAACCCAGTCGATTAGTGGACAACATTTGTACATGTCAATTACGATGTCAACTGTCAATAGAGCTGTCAAGCGTGGGTGATATATTTGGCCACCCTCCTCATGTTTAACCCTCGCCTATTGCCAACGATTATTGCATTACGTCGCTTGCCATAAAGCCATAAATTATTTGCCACTTTTGGTGCAAGATTTAAAATACGGACCAGCAGGAGCGATTGCATTTCGAACGAACGTGTAACCCAATCACGTGCACGCTCGAATTGACCGGTAGAATTCGATAAAGGGGTTGGTTGTTCCTAGAACTGTTTGTTGATGCAATAGTGCGTCGACCGACCGGTTGGTGGCAGGAGGGGGTAGTTTAAATTTATTAACCGACCAAAACTCTCACTCACTTGACTGCGGTGTTGTAGGTGGAGGCATGCTACAATGGATGGTGTTTATTGGAACATGTCAGTCTTAATTACTGCATCCATTGTAAACCATCGTCCCGACTAATCTGCGGTGGTAGACTTGGTAGAACTATTGGTAGCAACTCGTACCGGAATGCAATCGAGTAACTCATGTTTTCCGATGAGCATGTTGAGAATGCTGACTGTTGAATGTGAACTTGGAAGTTAGGTCCTGTTTGAGGCTCTCCGATTGTGCAGGGGTGCGTTAAGTGGATCCATTTTTGAGTATTGCATAAATTTCTACGTCATTAGTTTGAAGATTCTTGAACTTTTCCTAATAGTCTTTTGGGATTGTCTTTGCAGTTCAAGGCAGGCATCTTTTTGAAGCATTTCTATTGATTTGCTCTCAATTTTCTTAAGAGCTGCCTTGATGATCTATAGCCTTTAAAGAGTGTCTTTGTTAGAATAAATTTAAAACATAAATGCCGAAACATTTACCATTCGATACATGAGGAGTTTTTCAGCAATTTTGACATAATTACTTAAATATTTCATCGAGAGATCTGGTACAAAAATTTATAAATTTCGATATTTTTCATATAAAATTACTGAAAGACAACTATCACTTGGAAATAAACGTTCAAATTGATATATAATTTTGGTATTGGAAGGATGAAAAATTTATTTGTAGCCTCAAACATTTCCTCTTTCCAATGGTGAAGATTTCTGGAAACCCCATTTTTTATTAATGCTATTCTGACAAACACACCGTGCATTATTTTGAAGATCTCTGGAGACATGAAGCTGTTGAAATTTATGCCTGAGACGGTTTTAAATCTGGCCCTGATCATGGTCCCAAAATTTGAAACCATTTGTTTTAAATCAGGCTTTTCAAAAAACATTATAAATTAACATGGAAGTTACAATAGGAAAATTACACTTCTTAATCGTGTCTTTCTAATGCGCAACCGAAGAAAAAATTTGATACCTGTGATTGTAAAAACATTCTCAGTACACTCAATTATTTTTTATGGGATTTTTTTCGTCCGTCTGGCAACGCTGGCTGCGGCGCACGTGAGGTGCACTGAGAAAGAAATTGACACAAAACAAGTGTGTAGAGTGACCACCTCAAGGGGTATTCAACTCTGCTCACCTTAATCCGTTCCGAGTGATTGAGCTGTGCCGAAAGCTGTGTCAAGCGCTATGCTGAACGTGGTTTCAATAAAAGTGTGCCTATCAATATGTAAATATTCCATGAGTTTGGCAACTCCAAGAGTAATAACTTTTTTTTATTGTGTTTACATTCTCGATTCATCAGATGGATCAAGGCAAGTATTCAGCATCCCTTCATTCTCATTAGTGCGTTTGCTGCTCGGGAAGTGCAAGAGGAACTGGAAGCCATCAAACCTGTACGGTGTTCAACCCGTCCACCAAATTCCGGCTCGATGTCCCTGCTACTGATTCCTTGCAGATGTACAGAAACGAAGGCGATCATGAATGAAATTGCCACATGCTTCCTGTCAAATAATTCCCGACTAAAGTAATTCAGAATTTGAACGGGCGAGAATTCAATCCCACCCTAGGAGCAACATCCTCGGGCCAGTTTTTAATAAAGCCTCAAATCAAATTTTCAGTAATGAGCAAGGCCTTACAGTTGACCGATCGGTAGACCACCCATCGTTCTGGGGTCCCTTGATACGAGCTAGTTCTACAGAAGGATGATGACATAGATGCATCAGCAAAATTAACGGATCTGGTGAAGGGGATATGCTTGATGTCGGACTCGTGGAATAGAATGTAATTGCATTTTTAACTGCAATGATCAATTCCTATAAATCCTATGCTATTGCACTAAGGTAATCGTACTGCAATCCAGGTCTGATGGAATTGTGAGGTTAATACCTATTGACTTCCCCCAGCAGTACTGGGACTTCATTCAAAATTATATGGATATCCCTATAAAGTCCTGTACAGTGTTGGGAAAATATCAAAAAATCAAATCTCACCAACGCCCAAGATCACGCTTGATTTTCGTAGACAAAAATCAACAAGCAAACAACTGTGGTTGATTTTGCAAGCTGTGATATTGCAGCTCGGAATATCAAGCTAACGAAACTCACCAACTGGAAATCTCACCAAACTGTGGTGAGATTGAGTTTAATGATTTTTGCTTTACTCCCGAATGCAACCGAAACTTCCATAACGGCTTGCAGCAGTCCCTTCGCGTCTGCCATCGGTGAAGATTAAAAAGAGATAGCTTGATTTTTGCACGTTGTGAACAGTCTTGCAATATCAAAGGAGCTTGTAAAATCAATATCAAGCATGATATTTTGTTCCAATATCCCGCGTGATATTGCGATCGAATGAGAGCGGAAAAATATCAATTGATTTCTGATGTTTCCAACACTGGTCCTATAGATATTCGATCGTAGCCAATATCAATTGAGACCAATGACTGCGAACGTGTATGAACTGACGTTCATTGTCTCCAGGTTTGTTTTGGTTTTCATGATCACGGGATCCAACTAGTTAGCACCATGGGTAGCTTTTGACCAACCGTCGTTTGCTGGAGGTAACCAGTTTCAGCCGTCTTGACTGCCGTATCGACAAGACCCTCTCGACCGGCCATGGTGTGGATGAACTAGATTGAAGTCAATCCCGAATAGAAGCTGTTCTGGATAAAATCACGAGCCACTTGGATTTTTGCTGTGAATCGGATGAGACGGACTGAGTTTTGCTAGATTTAAAGAGGTTTACGGTTCAGAGAATACTTACAAATTTTTTTTCGAAGCGATCCTCGAAACCGGTTTGTCGTTCTTAAATTCTTGATTGAATCGTTGTTTTACTAGTTTTATATATGACAACAAATTCTCTCACTAGCTTCACTTTTGAGTAAATAAAGTATTCAACCGAGTAGTCAACCTTAGCAACGATTGGCAAAACGTCAACAGTCAACAGTGATGTCATTTTATATTATATCGTTTGTGTGCTACTAGTCAAAGCGTGCCCTATCGTGCCAAATAGTGTGCCGTGCTGTGTTTTGGCACAGAGTGCAGAGTTGATTACCACTTGGGCCACCTCCAATTTCAGTTCTCCTTATAAATCCCTTAGAGAAGTGTCCTCAAAATTACCGGTTTAGGTAGAACTCTGTTCGAATTCTATTTGTAATTGCCTTGGAATGTCACACATAATTCTCTTGTAACTTCTCCTCTTCCTCTTCTTCTTTTCATCCTCCTCCTCCTCCTTCATCTGTTTTTCTTCTTCTTTTCTTTCTGTAATTATTAAAGATACTTCATTAAAGCTCATAATCTTCACGAAACGAAAATCAATTATTGTATCCATGTCTTTCTATTATACATTTTTGCTAAAACATCAGCCTTATACGTTCCATAAGACAAACCACATAGGTCCTATAAGAATGCATAAAAGGTATGTGTGACCGCTTATACATTTCATTTGACACATGATCTTCATTAACTTTTTGTAAGGCGTCTGCTTATTAGTTGACTTATACATTTTATGAATAATCAGCAATAGAAATTTGCCAAAAGGTATAAGGAGATTTCTATCCGTGTTCGATACTTTTGCAAGGCCCTTAATTTATTTGAAATCTGGGTTCTTGGAATTTATTCTATGTCTGTAGTGTTGAATATTTATTTTAATTGCAGATCCTTGAATATTTCTCAAAGCTTGATTTCGTTAGGACTAAGTTTTTTTTTTAAATAGTCTAAGTTTAAAATCTAAAAATTTATCTGTGATCCAGACACTTAAAAACAAAATTCAAGCCTACGAATTTATGTTGTTATTGAAGATAAATCCACTGCAGAATTATGTTGATCATAAAGTAAAAGTGCACAACAAACATTGATTGTTGAATAAGAGTTTTTTCAAACAAAAATATGCATCTTCAGCCATAAAATTTGTTTTTCAGCTGTTAATTAACACAAATTGTTTGTTGGGTGGCTAACGAAGAAGATTAAGTTAGTTGTATTATGCAATAATTTATAATTCCTGAAAAGGTTTTCCGGCGGACTACAATATATTATATGCTTAAAAATTTGCATGATAATGGAATTAGAAAATTCCCTGATCATTCCAGATTTTTGCAGGTAAAATAAAATACCGTGAAGATTCCTGGTTTTCTAGGTTAGTTCCAAACCGTTAATTTTGTTTGCCGAGATAGGAAAAACTAGAAAGGTTCTAATACACAAAGGCAAATAGACTTAAAAATTTCATAAGGCTTGACTTATGAACAACATATATGAATTTCATAAGCGTGACTTATGAATGATTTTCGGGTAGGTTAAGTTAAGTTTTCTTTATTATGGAGGCTTTCAGCCTGAGGCTGGTTCGCCTCCGGGGGATTTTCGGGTAGCATGAGGTAGCTCGCTTAACCAATTATTTTCCCAAGCATTGAAAGACGAGTGGTCAACACACGGGTCCCCTAACCGCAACGTCCATTTTCTGGTTCCAGTCTGCTCCGATTTATTATTTTTTTGTAAACATTATTTTTCATAAGCCTTCATTGATTTGCCACTCATTTCTTATGACTAAAATTCATAAGTGTTTCTTATGGAATTATTTCGTTCTTTTGCTTGCGTGTATAAGAGAGGAGCAAACTGGCTGCTTTTGAGCCAAACAAACTGTCAAAGCCAGAGCACTCCGGTGGCAGAAACGTCACCTACCAACATTTTGCTTGACGCCAAAGTTGTTGGTTCTTTGGTTCGATTATCTGCCAATCTAAGACAGCTGATGCAAGCATTGAGAAATTATGCTCCATTCACATAAATGTTCGATAAAATAATCGTGATAAATGTTCATCAAGCGCGTACATGCAGGAATTAAATAATTATTATATTAATTTTTAAATTAGACAAGCTTATCATGAAAAATTCATGTTTCACTAATGATTATGCACATATGATTTTTTAACCCATTCGTGTAACGGCGCCGGTGGTGTAGTGGTAAGCGTGATTACCTCTCACCCCAGCAGGCCTGGGTTCAATCCCAGTCGGCGCCGCCGGGATGTTCTGAGGCATAACATCTCTGATCACGCCTTCCTTCGGATGGGAAGTAAAGCCGTTGGTCCCCGGTTCATGAGTTGATGGGTCGATAGGTAGGGTCCAGGTGTGGGAGCTGCCTTCCTGGCACGTCGGTAGCATTGGTGCTCAGCACGGAAAACAAGATCGACGGAAAAAACAAACCAAAGGAAAAAAAAAAAAACCCATTCGTGTCTTTAAAGCACATAAGTATAAAAACTGTAAGTTACAGCGCTGATAGCACCAGTGGTGGTGGTTTCAGCAACCCTCCTTTTTGGCAGAGGATTGGCGTTGACGACAATGACGACTTATAACATAGCAATGTCAGAAGATTTATTCATTCTATGTGATGATTAATAGATTCCATTGGATTATCAGTTAAAAACTAAAACTGCGATATGGAATGATTTCTATCGTAATTTCACATACTTAGTACATGACATTCCTTTGCTTCTGATGTGGTTAGTGATGGGTAAGATGTATATGAATATTGTCTAATATATTTTATAGTGAAACCCTGTTGATATATCGGATATCTAGAAACTAATAGAAATTCATATAAGTTTGCACTATAAGCAAATCCAGTAAAACAAACCTGTTTTCGTGATAAATATTGCTCACTTAATGATATATCTTATATGACAGCCATGTATATTTTATTGGAGTTGTTTTTAACAATTTTTGACATTTGTTGATATTTCGAGTGTAAAAAGACATGTAGAAAGTATCGGACAGTCATTTAAGTTTGCACTATAGGAAAACATTTATATCGCATTGGAATAGCTTCCGACAATTTTTGAAGTTTGTAGATTGTTGAAAGATCCATGCCAATCATTAGATAGTCATATAGATTTGCCTTTTAAGGACTCCAACTGCAAACATTTGTTTTGGCATGGTTTTTGGGATGAATATCGCTCCCAATAAAATACATATTATATGATTGTTCTGCATACATTATTGAAATAATTTTCAACGATGTTATCGCACACTCATTGAACATGATTGTTAGTCGAACTAAATACTGCTTACAACAATGATACTGATTATCTTTACTTGTTATTGGCCCATAAGATAAGGGGTTCCAGAAGAGAATGTATTGAAATTGAAAAAAAATTCTACTGCGATATTTACTTTGCTAAAATTATAATTGTAAGCCTTCTACATGGCTTATTCAGATTCCCAAGCACTAGTACTGGAACTTCATGAACCAGTTCCATGAACGCATATAATTTGGTCATTGTTTTATTGCACACAGGAGCATTAAGATAGATTAGAACAAAAGACACCACCGAAACGGAACATAAGTTTGTCAGTGCTATATTTCTTCACTCTAGCAAAACGAGCATAACGTTGCACTACACACTTAGATTTTTTTGCCGAGATGGGCACCACCGAGCAGCTCGGCATTTTATTTTGCTGGAAATTCAGCAAAAAATATGGTTGTTAGCTGACATCTCGGCAAAATTCCCGTTTGTTAGCTGAATCTCGGCAAGTTTTTCACTGAGATCCAGCAAAATAAAATGCTGAGCTGCTCGGTGGTGCCCATCTCGGCGAAAAAATCTAAGTGTGTACATTCCATGTTGGAAGAGTTGATGTTACTTCATGCTAATTGAACGAGCTCAATCTCAAAGTCATTTGTGGCCCAGTGGAACCGAGCGCAGACACCGACAGCATCACACCTCAACAGTCCTGGGTCGAATCCCAAATCAGCTACAATAAAATTAAAATAAACGCAACTGTGAAAGCACTCGAAGCACCACCTCTCACTGTCTTATGTTTATTTTTCGATTTATTTTTAGAACCGATAAAATATTTGTGACAAAATAAGAATTGATTTTCATATAAATTTTAATTAGATTGATTTATGACATGTATATCATACTTTGGTGAAATGTAAAGCTTATGCTGATGAGTTTCAAATCCATTTCAGTTAATTCTTATAAGTTGACCAATTTCCATTTATCATATGAAGATCATATAAAAGTTACCTACATACCAGCATTGGAAATGTATCAGATACCCGTATAAGATTTACCTGATAGATTTTCAATCATATCGTTTTCATTGGATTTTCTTATAGCGCAAATTTATTAGACTTCCACATAACAGGAACATGTCATATTGGTTCAGTGTAGCTCTTTACTCATATGGTAAAATCCATAAGCAAACGTCAGACTGTGCGTGAAACATGGCGGACTTTGTACAATCCTTTCACTCCCCCGTAAAATCCCATAAGAAACTATCAATCTTTGCAAGAAGAGACGTCAACGCCTATTGTGCCAGAGTCAATCGCGCAGCGCCTATCTTGATCTGGGGGGGGATGTGCTGTCAAATCAGCCTACTGATCATCTTGTATGAAACTGGTTCCAAACGTAAACATACGCTGTAGGTTTCTTATGGCTTGTTTACGTTTGGAACCAGTTATGCGAGGTAGGCGACGATTGTTCGTATTTGACAGCCACCTCCCCCCCTTGATCTTGATTGCATTGGCAGTGTTGCTAGAAACCATCTATGCATAGGATAAAATGCAGTTTGTTTTGAATACGCTCCTCTCTTATCCTATACCCTCTATTGGAAAAACCAAGCTGAGTGTACATGTTCCGTCTTCAAGCTCTGCTAGATTTATTTGTGGATTGATACGCTGATTGGTTGATTTTGAAGACAAAACTACCATCGGGTTGTTTGTTTGGATGTTGGCCGTGTTGATGGGTTGCGTGGTATTATTGTTATTTATGTGCAACGTAACATAAAGTATAAAGCGTACAATTTCGGGTGCAGCAGCAAATCGCATCCTGATAATCACTACTATCGATTTTTGAAGATCCTGATAGCGCGTAGGAAATGGATTCAAATTTGCGTGAAACATGATGCAGGCCGCACCATTCGAATGGTACCACTGTTAAAACGTGACACACAAAGATATACTACAGGGGACATGGATGTAGCGAAGAACAACTAAAAGAAGCCAGTGGACTGCCCTTATATAATCAGCGTTCCAAAGTGTGCAATAGTTACTTTCCTCTGCTCTAAAGCTGGGTTTAGATAGGGCAAGTCAAATGATCAACTCAGTTGAATTCAATTGGCTTGAAAAGTTGAGCCTGGTTCAACTTTTTTCAATTCAAGTGAGTTGATCAAGTCAGTTGAATGGCATGGTTTACACGTTCAATTCGCATTCAAGTAAGTTGAATTCAACTGACTTGATCAATTGACTTGCCCTATCTAAACCCAGCTTAAGTATCCTATTCTATACGACTGCTGCATTGAGAATGTTACGCGGTACAGAGTAGAACGCTAGGCGCAAGACAGCTGTACTTAGAGTAAATATATTTGCAGCGAGTAAGTTTGAGTTACTCACATTTACTCAAAAATGGTCGAGTCCCAAAAGTAGTCTCGATTTTCTGATCAAAGAAAATATCGTCTGACAGCATATTTGGTTTTCAACACAAACACAGTTTTAAGTATTAAAAGATGCAAGGTAGACCAGGGATCGATTGGGTTAAGTGTTGTCGTTGTTATTTCAGGGCTATACATGTTGGTACTCGACGAGAGATGTGAGAAATTTCTGCCCTGTGAACTGAACAGAAATAGCATATCTCGCACAGTCTATAAAAGATCCCTCTCGTCTTGTTGAACTAGCTTCGGACATGAGGAAATCCAACATAAATATTGAGGTATATCGTCACAAGTACAACTATGTTCAAAAGTTTCAACAACGTGTAACTATTCGTTTGTACCGGCAAGTGCAGTAGTAAAAAAAAACCCTCGAGCTGGGTCTCAGGGTCGGCTTATTACTCAGTAGTCCAAGGGACTTCGTGCACAAGATGTGCAGTGTACGGTCACCTGACTAGAGATTATTGCGGAGTATGAACTAAAAGATATGGTTTGGCGGGGAAACTATGGTTTTTATTGTGAAAAGACTGTCTATTTTGATCTATAGGTTAGTTTTATTGGGCAATATACCTACTGTTGGTGTGGGATTTTCATCAATACGTTCCACTGGTACCTTGCTGCTGATGCCGACGATCTGGCGACGTTCTGCAAATACTAGCTGCTACATTTCCAACGTCTCTTTGGATATTTTCTCAAAAGTAATCTTGCGTAAGTGGAATAACAATTTAATATTCTGCACTTTTGGAATATTATGATAATATCTGAATTTTTAAACATAGTACGAAAACACTTATGTTGTATAGTTTAATAATTGGAATAGATTATAAGCTATTATAAGTATCCATTTTTAATTGATACCAAGGGGTTGGTCACTCTACACAGTGTGCCAAAATCAAACTTGGGCACACCCGGGTGCAGTCATTGGCGTTGTTTGGCACCCGCCCATGGTTACAATTTTTATGATCTTTAAAGTTACTAGCAACAATGAACTTTTTCTGCGCCTGCGAAGTGTGCATGTGTCAAAAGTTTGTTATTGATGTTGCCACTCCTAGTCAAATTATTTTCAAAACAACCGTGAATCTCACACAAGTCTCGCCATGAATTCTCAAAATCGTTACACCCGTGATGGAAATCGCATCCACATTTCTTCCCAGACGAAGAACAGCTAACAGCGGTATCTTGACCTGACCGAGGTTTCCGGCCATGGCTACACGAACTAGCGATGCAGCTCCCACGGCTGCGGCTGCTTCCAATGCTGCTGCTGGTCCGTCTTTTTTTTTTTTTTTACGAATTTTAGAGGAGACGGACCAGCAGAAGGAACAGCAGCAGCAGCAGCAGCATTGGAAGCAGCCGCAACCGTGGCCGACGCTGGAAATCTTGGGCCGGTCATGACAAGCGGTGCTTGAGTTTTCATAGGAAAGTCAACAACCAAACAAAAACTATTCCATCCGACCATTCGAACTGCTCCAATACATGGCGGTGGCGGTGGCTGCTTCACCAACCATTCCATCGTTCTTCATATAATGTTGGAGGACCGTCTTGGCAAAATCTCAAATAGTTCAACATATTATTTTTACTCTCCTGTCTTTTTGCACTTCCAACTAACATCTTCATAATGAACGGGAGTTTCGTGCATTTGTGATCGATCGCGCTGTCGTTGCACTTCATGATGGTGTTCACTACCAGGGCTACGCTCGGGAACTTTCCGATTTCAGCGGGAATATTCGCACTTGCGGGTCGCAGTCCTTGTGGTGAATGCAGTCAGCATCAGATCCTCGGACGGCATACGGGTGGGGTATTGAAGAAGTGAAGAATGCGATTTTTGCTGGCCTGGGAAGCGATTGTTCTTGGAGGCGCTGTAGACCTTGAAGGTGGACTCTGACAAGTAGTTCTGCTTGGAAAATTGGCTGGTCCGTTTCGGGTCAGCCGTGCGTCGTTCATCAGTCCGACGTGTGTTCCGGCCGGTCTTGGTTTCCAGTTTTTCGACGGATGGCGGTGAAAAATTCGGTGCTAATCCGTTTCCTCCGCCGGCTCCCAGAAGGATTGGTTGACTAATGATTGACGTTCGTTGTGCGTGGTCGGCCTACCGCCGAAGATGGAAGGATCGTGTAGAAACGGAGCTCGTCCGTTGCAGGCATCCTTGGAGACGGATGCATCCAGTGTGTAGTCCCAACTAAAGCCCTTGAGGCTCGAACTAAATTTCTTTAAAAACTTGTGTAAAGATTTCTATTCGATTTAAGCGCCACCAAAGCCGACTTCCCCACTTAAAAATTGACAACATGATGGCGCTGGCGTTGCACAACTTTCACTAGACACTAAGTGCTGGTAGCGCCAAGTGGTAATTTTCATCCGAAAATGTATCGATACTAACGCCTAATTGATCGAAAGTGGACAATTTATAGAGGAAATCAGGAGATGCTAGCTCTACGTAATGGCGACGTTCCCACTTATGTTTACACCGAGGTTTACACAATAAGTTGGACGTCTGTTCTCTGTGCTTTTACTGTATACAGTAAAAGTATGGATGTCTGTCAAAAGTTGTTCCATATATGTATTTAAGGCTTTAGTCCCAACTGGAGTCCGTGTCGTTTTTGAAAACATTGAAAAACAAAACAAAAACAAGAGCTGTTAAAATACTGGGTTGCCAAACAAGGCATTATTCACAAGCAATCAAAAGTCAGTTCAATGAATTCTTTGCACTGCCGCTACAGCTGCGGCACACTGAGGTACACTAAGAAAAAAGTTGGCGCAAAACAAGTGTGTAGAGTGACCAACCCTTGATTGATACTTACATCGAGGTTCATCATTGAAATCTGGAAAGCACATTGCTTGACAGCATCGGTTTCAACATTGTGTTTCAATATAACAATCAGGTTGCTATGTGTATAAGATATTGAGCAACGCGAGTTACTCAGAGTTACTTAAAATTAACTGCAAATTAACTCATGATCGAAAGCTGTCTTACCCCTAGGTAGAACGTATGAGTGATCTTGGTGTTCATTTGGACCCGAAGTTGAATTTAAATCTCCACTATTCTTAAATCATCTGTTATGCGAATCGTGAACTGGGATCTATTTCGACCCTCACTGTTTGAAGGAACTATATTTAGCGTTCTGAATCATAATGATCGAACAGCAATGATCGATAGTCTTCATCGATTTTATCTTTTGTTAATAAATCTGTGTCTATATTATCCTTTCTCGGTGTGTTTAATGTTACTTTTGATAGCTAATATAACCTTTCATTAAATTGGATTTTGATAATTTCGGAAAATTGGTTCACTGAATTGTGGTAATGCAAAGAGTAAATCCAAAGAGGTAACTCTAAGACCAGAATGTCCCGAAGAAAACTGCATAACTGTTTGGCTCAGCTCTGGTACTATCTTCGGTCCCAAGCTAATCGATGCACCCCTCGAAACATAGGAAAATCCACGAACCCCTCATTTTATCTGCCAAACTTTCATAGCGAATCAAAACAAACAAAGTGTAGTACTAGAACTTCGACTAGAATGGGGTACGTTAATCGATTTGCTTGGGACCAATAGGCTAATCAAGTAGTGAGCCAATTTTAAGTAGTTAGTTTCCAAACGGTGATAAATCGATGAAGAAAATCGATCATCGCAGTTATGCCATTATGATACTGAACGCTAGATATTGGTCTCATACTTGAGAATGCATCTGTCGTTTGGTCTCCGTATTAGGTAGTGTGGACTCTTGGAATATAACGGGTTAAGAAAAGATTTTTGAGGATGGCTTTGCGCATATTACCGTGGCGATCCGATTAATTTACCACCTTATCCTGACCGATGGATGCTACCCGAGCAAAGTCGGTTAACAAAATGAAAGCAAATCGATTTGCTTTTCGATTAAATCGATTAAATTTTGCAGTACCTATCATAATGAAAACTCATTTTGATTTCAATTGTCGTGACATAAGTCTGATATCATATGCAGTCAAAACTTTTTAAATGAAAGCAACTTAACTTGAAGTTTTGCTGTTAACGTCTTTTTTGAGATTTAATTTAAGCTCATCTGTCGTTGAACTAATGATTATTGTTTATTTGTTTTGTTTAACACATTTTAGGTCATTCATGACTTGCCTGGGGTGAAATTTGAGCTCAACTCTTTCAGCTTGAGAAGCATGGATACTAACCATTTACGCCACGCCCGTATTCAGTTAAACATTATGAATGCAAAATCTGTAATCAAATTGATTTCATTGAAAGCTCTCATTTTTGTTGTGTTAACCGTTAAGTCAACCAAAATGAGATCAACTGGAGTATTCAAAATAAGTTACATCATAACAGCAAATTTTGATTTCAATTTGATCTCCAGCTTTGCTCGGGTATTGCAACTGGACACTAGACTGATGCAAAAAAAAAAAAACAAAAAATCTCGTTCCACAGTGCTCAAACGGTTCCTAATTGGGTCCTGATTAGCCTCCTAAAATTTTAACACAATTGGTAAGAAACGGACTTGGCACAAACCATTTAAATGTAATGAACAAAAGTTGTCACTGATGTCTTATGATTATGCTCAATAAACTGTTCAGCAGGCAACATTGGTGTTTATGGCGAATAGAACACAAAAATCATGGCTACTATTTCACACTGATGCCCACAAAACAGCTGCTTGATCATGCCATATGACAGATTGGTGATCTTAATTAATAACTATTTATTTTGACGTTTGGCTGAAAAACAATCTTCTGCAAAGTTGTAGCAGAGAAAATATCCTAAATATAAGAATACCTATAGAACTATTTAATAGTGCAATATGGAAAAAGCTAGAAGACAATGCACAAACAGTTTGGTTTTCCCATAGTAATTTCCTCATAAACTTCAAGTTTGTGCCAATTCAGTTTCTTACCAAATGAGTTTAAATTTTAGGAGGCTAATCAGGACTCAATTTGGAACCATTTGAGCACTGTGGAGTGAAATTTTCAAATTTTGCATCAGTCTACTGGATACGCTGAAACACAGAAGAAAAATTCAGCAATCTGTGTTTATAGCGGACTTCTTCATGAGCCATGGGCCAATGTCTGCGATGATTCGGGCATTCTCTGCGGTGGAATCAGCATTTGAATCTAATGAAACATCAAACCAATTTCTAAACCAAATGACTACTTTTAAATTCGTTTTGTTTTTAATATATATTGTCTATGTTTTTATTCATTAAGACGACAGTAAGATGAATGCCATTCAATAAATAAATAATTAAATAAATGTGTTTCCAGGTAGTAAACACCCTGCCAAAACTGTCATAAAATTCCTTTGGTCTTCCCCTTTTAGAATTATCCTGGGATTTACCTCCTAATTCCCATGCAATTAAATTCGGATTTGTTTTAACATTCTCTTCCTAATTCTCCTGATAGTGTCTTTGGAATGCCTCTCCAGACATTGATTGGTGTTTTCCTCAGAATTCAAATGGAATTATCGTTGGAATTCTCAGGTTTCCCTTATAGTTCTTCTCATTGTTCTCTTCTAAGTATTCTTTTGTAAATAGCCTCCAAACTACTTACGAGTTTTATCAGAATTACCTTTGAATTAACGAAGTTGTTTAAATTAAAGTTTTCTACCTTTCGAACTTTACCATTATTATGCGATTAATATACTTTTATTATGCAATTATTTTCATCTAGAACTTTGAGATGAGATGTTTTTTTTTTTTTTTTATGCTAGGCCATTTAACTCTGAAATTTATTGAAATCCCTCTCACAACCTTGTGCTTTTCATCATCAGTTTTACACCAAAAGCATCAATTTTCTAGAAGAATGTATTATCGAAAAACAAATGTCATTGGATGTATTTCCCGACAATTTAATTTGATGTGTTTATTGCGCAAACGCATGTCCATATGTACTCCGATGCATTGAAGTTACTAAACCCACCGCTCGCACCGAGCACCTTTGCGAGAACCATCGAACTGATACAACCAACCGAAGCAGAACTTCCTATTGCTGTTCAATTGAACAGAAAATTGCAAACTCCAGAGAAGCATATCAACCGTATCAGGACAATGACGACTCGCCGGCCACAAGGCAGTCAAATGAGCAAAACAAACCGGCAACGACACCAGAGAAGTAAAATTTATATCTTTGCAAGCATTATTTATTCAACGCCTGCATTCCGTCCATAGATTCGATCGAAACTTGTACCTCGAGATGTAACCAGCCCCCAGCATGGACCATCTTCCGTTTCTATGCTTAGGGAAGAATTACACCTACAACATGCTGCAAAATGGTTCGAATTTGAATATTAATTCAATTATGTGCTGAATAAGGCATATTCAACGGCGGAGCCAAATATGACTGGGAGTGCACTTGTTTCGATTCTTCCCCTCTGCGCTCTGCAGGGATATCAGCTACAACAATCAGCAATTTGGGGTTTGGAAAATCGTGATCGTAAATGATGGAAATTGTACGGTTTACCACTGTTGTTTTGCTGATTAATAATTGACGATGGAGGGTGTAGGTATTGTCAATATCGGTGATTAAATTACACATTTTCCGGTTGATTTCCGATGAATTTGCGTCATTTAGCGGAATAATCGATAAATTGTACAGTTTGAAGCATAGCGCGGAAGGGGTGAGTTTTTTTTAAAGGAAAAAGGATCATCTTTAAGATATTCCTCATATGACTATCAACCAACCTCCGGCACTAGAACGACAGCGTTGATTTTCCCGCTGGGAGTTGATAATTTTCCGCTTTCTTCCGACATAAAGGAAGCTCATTTCGTTTTATTTTTATTTAGTTTTCTCCGTCACTATCTTGGGTCTGTTTCGGGGTTCGGGTTGGAAGAAAGGACAAATCAGAGTCCATTCTTCGTCTTTTCAACGATGTGTAAGGATTCGTTCTTTGTTTACCCAACTTCCGAGCGGTCTTTCGGGGTGAAAGGAAACTGATACGGTTATAGCTCTTTTTCCATGTTTGTGAGGTGTCATTACTTTTCACATCATTACAATTGCATGCCATGTTCTAATGGTTGATGGGTGGTGGCTGAAGAACGCGGAAGATTTCATGTGTAATCATTTGTACTTATATGCTTTCTCGTTCTTTATCTCATGTGGGGTATCCACATGGTTTATGTTACTGCTAATTGCAAGGGTGGTGAGTTGTTATTCCGGAGAATGATCGTTTTGGGCGATAAGTTGAAGCTTGTGTGATACGTGACGGGAATGATGACTGGGTTTCTATAAGTTCAACTAGAATGCAAGATTTAGTTTTGATTATCGCGAAACTGAGGAAAAGATTTCCGGGTTCTTATTTCTGGCTTTGAGAACAGATGCCGTTACTGAGCATATTTAGAAGTACCTTAGATGGTGAATGTTTGATCTTATTGCAATTTTAATGATAAATACTTAACAAAATGATCTGTATAAAAAAAACATTGTACGTTCCATTTTCAGATATATTTTCATCTTTATTTTAAACCATATTGTCTGGAAATCAGACCCTTCCTGTTGACTGTGATTGTTCACATTCCGCATCAAAACATTCGGAGTACGATATAAATAAAAATAAAAACAATTCGTTGCTTGAGCAGTTTAATCGATTAATTAATTCACGACCTGTTGTGTATTCTAATGCAAAAGTGTAAGCCCAAAATCGTAAAAAATGTCGTTTCATCGCTTCCCATCTCTGGATTATTATTCAAGGAAGTGGTTACGAGTGCTGCGAATTGGGGGAAAATTAAAATTCAGATCAGCTCGTGTGTGTACATTCAGGGCTGGTAGTGATCACTGCTGTCAGAAATAGTGATTTTTGTGACCATGTTGAATAAATAAGTGACCAAATAGTGACTTATAGTTGTAAAAATAGTGACTAAAAAGTGACCTAAGAGAAGGTGCATCAAATAAATATACAATATGAACATTTAAAGCGAAAGATTCAATAGAAAGTTTATAACCAAACCCCCCACGGTATTAGTCACGGTGTCTACTAACTTCGAAAATCTGAAAAACCGGGAATCCTCAGGAATTTTTTTGTTTCCTTAAAGTCTCAAAGAATTTAAACAAATTCTTACTAAGGATGTTTTAAAGAAAATAATGAATTTTAAAATACAACCATTTAATTTTACTCGTTATGTTCATTCACACTTTGAACTTTAAAGATTCACAGTAGAGTAATCTTCAGTAGGATTTTTTTTTGGTTTCTAAAGACCACTGTCCTTCTGTGAAGTTTCCGAAGATTTTATAAATTTATAAAATTTTTGTGCTCCCGTCATTTTCATGGAATTAGAAGGATGTAATAAGTATAGTACTATGATTTTCAGTGAAGCTCTTAAGATTTTTCTGAATTTCATAAAACTTCCGTTATATTATCGACACTAATTTAAACCTTCTTAAATAGTCTAGACTTTCCTGGTGCCTAAACAATTACTGAATTTCTTTAAAGTTCTCTAGACTGCCCTGAATTTATCAGTTTATTTTAAGAACCCGCAACTTTACTGAAATTAATTAATTTGCCTTGAAGTTTCGAAAATGTTACTTAAGTATTATAACCATTATTAACACTCGCATTTACCTGGACTTATTTATGCTTACCTGAAGTTCTCTAAATTTTTTCTATAATCCAGCAAATTTTCTGATATATATTTATAGTTCCC
Organism: Ochlerotatus camptorhynchus; assembly: GCF_037179485.1. Lineage (NCBI taxonomy): Eukaryota > Metazoa > Arthropoda > Insecta > Diptera > Culicidae > Ochlerotatus > Ochlerotatus camptorhynchus. Next base: position 3,847,475 of record NW_027040766.1, on the reverse strand, counting down.
TGACCCTTCTGACGTTTCAGGATCAATCATAGAATTCTTGGAATACCCTTTAATTCCACGGAACTCCTTGTAAGTCGCTGCAAATTTACTTAAGTTAGTGGGATTATTCTGAAGCTATCTGATCGTCCTCGAAGTACTCGGAACTTCAATGAATATCATTAAACAATCTAAAAATATCTAAGATAAGATGTCTGGAATTTCTTGAAGATATCGCTGCTTGCTAAAAGTTCTCGCTTTTTTTTATTAATGTAACTTCGTTGATGTTCTCTAATCAAATTAGCTAAATTTTCCGAATTTTTTTAAGTTCTTGAAATCACCATGATAAAACACCCATAAAATATTCTCACGTTTTCCGGATGATCACAAAATTTCCAGGAATTATCTTGGAGCTTTGCTGAAGTTTTCGGAAATTTACTGAGTTTTTCGAAACTTCATTAAGGTTTCTAATATTTCCTTGAAATTAAATTCCCTTCCCTTTGATTATGTGACCTGTCTTGATGTTCTCGAAGCTTCCATAAAGCTCTTAGTTCTATTGAAGATCTCGGTTCTGCTTGGAAATAAATAGAATTCCCGTAAACACCTTTTAATTTTCCTGAAATTATTTGGACTTCTGTGAAGTTTCTGAAATATTTCTGAAGTTTTCATAAATTCTCTGAAAGTCTCTGTACTTCCCTGAAATTCGCGGAACATCTTAAGGGTTCTGGATTTGTTTTTCAGCACATCATGGAACTATTTTGAATTTATCTAAATTTACGATTATAGATTTTTAATCTATCTAGCTTTTCTGAGTTGCTTAAAACTTCTTAAAAATTTGCACAATACCCCTCAAGTTTTCTAAATTTCTCAAGTTCGCTTGACACATGTGAAGTTCTTTGAAATTCTAGGAACTTCATAAAAATTCTTGAAAAGTCTCGGATGCTAAAAGAAGGTTCTTAAAGCTTCAGTAAGTTCCCCATATTTTCAGCGTGTTAACTTCCCTTATGTTCATGCAGTTTGTTTATGGAGCTTCCCTGAAATTCTCAGCATTTCATTTGAAAGTCTCCAAAGTTCCTAGAATTGTTGTAATGGTACTACATGGAAGATCTCTAATCTTTCATAACGTTAATTACGAACTTGAAATAAATTATTTATTTTTGTACTTAATTCTGACACTTTGAAAATTTTCAATATCTTGAACTTGTACATGGAATACGAAACTTCAAGAAATTGAATATTTTTAGATCTTGGACTTACTTACTTGGAAAACTCAGGTAATTTTATCCAGAAAAATGAGCAGACATCCTGTACATAGAGGAAGACGATTAAACGTCACAACGCGAAGAATAATCAATCTTGAAATAAATTGACGCTAAAAAGTTGAAAATAGTGACTTATTACAAGAAGAAGTAACTTTGATGGCTTGGTCTTAAAAAAAGAGACTTTTTAGTGACTGACTTGAAAAAAGTGCTCGCTACCAGCCCTGACACTACATTTCTCGGATCGGAAATTTTTCGAAGCTAATACAAATACAATTAATTTTTTATTTTTCTATCTATTAACTACAGTACTTGTTCGCAAACTAGGTGTTCTTTAACAGGGCTACCTTTCAACTTGGCGCTCGGTAACTAGGCTTATAGCCCAGTTAAAAAGAAGTTATACATAGACGTTAAATTTAATTTGACATTTCATTGTCATACCTGGTGAGGGGCACTCGAATGGAAAATTAAGTATTAATATAAATAAATTTGAAGTTATTTTCATTTCGCACTGCAATCAATACTTGAGAGCATTTTTAGCGAAAAAGTTAAGCATTTCTAAACTCGCGAGTTTGAATGTTGTGAAAATAACAATGACAAACTTTACACTGTTTCAATTCAATGCACGTTTGACAAGCCAGCCCATTTAACGAGTAGAATTCGCTAACTGTACTGCGGTTTTAGCTCAGTTAACTAACATGTACTGTACCGTATGCGTGATAATGTTTGCACCATCGTACAAATAAGGTTCCTGTTTCACATGTGCATTCAATGCCTTGGTTTTCTTTGCATGCACGTAACCTATAGCTCATACCGTAGTAGGCTGTGTATAAAAGAAAATTATTTACTTAGTTTGACAGTTGCACCATGACGAAGCGGCAGCGTATTCGTGATTTGTCCCACGCGCAGATGTCGCAAAAAGACATTTCAATCGCCGTGGGAATGTCCCGATGGACCGTCAAAAGGGTTTTAGACCGAGAAAAGAAAGGACAACTATCCGCGAAGGTAGCCACCCAACAAACAATTTGAGTTGATCAACTGCTGAATAAGCTATTTTTTAGGTGAAGAAGCTTATTTTTGCCTGAATAAGCTCTTATTCAAGATTCAATCTTTGTTGGGCACAGGTCGTCCGAGGTCAGCTCGGGTTCCGAGGGATATCGCTGCTATCAAAAGGAAGATTCGGGTGAATTCAGTGCGTTCAATAAGGAAAATGGCAAAGGAACACGGGATCAGCGACTTTACGGCTCGGAAGATCGTAAAGGAAGATTGCGGGCGAAGTCGAGGGCACGGAAAAAAAACTCACATGATCACCAACCGCATCCGGGAGCTACGAGTAGAACGATGCAAGAAAATCTTGAAATTCCAGAACCAACCGGTATATAGTTCTCTTCCGGTAAAAGACGTGGCCGACGAGCACAAGGACGTGTATCTGACCAAGAATCCTGCTAGCGTTATCGTGTTTGGATTGGTGGCTTCCGATGGCAAAAAAAAAATGGACCCGGTGTTCATTCCAGAAGGCGACAAGGTCAATACGGAGGTCAACATCGGGATTTTAAGTAAATATGTTCTTCCGTGGATCAAAGAACAGTACGGTTCGAAGCCAAATGTTGTATTAAAACAAGAGGGGGCTCCGTGCCACACCTCGAACAGCACTCAGAAGTGGTTGCAGGAACATCTTCCGTTCTGGGCGAAGGCTATGTGGCCGCCATCCAGCTCCGATCTTAATCCGCTGGATTACTCAATATGGCGCGTCATGAAGGCCCAGACTCTGAGAAACATCCCCCCTTTGAATAAAGAAAAAAAAAAACTCGAAAACGAAATTTTTTTATTTTTTAATTATGCGACAATAAATGTTGCGAACCTTCTATTTTATTATAAATCAGTTCTCGCGTAACATTTGGAAATGGCGTATTATCTTTTATAATCAAATCATATATAATTGCTTTTTTGCGTAGGTGAGCTTCGATTCTCGTGAAAAGCGTTTCACAAGTTTTGTTTACAAAAACTGACAGGCTCTTTTCAAATGTTACACGATAATTATAATTTATGCTTTTATAACAATTCAGGTATTTCTTGGAAGCATGCTTGTTAATTTACATATACTATTACAGATGTTTGTTCAGTTCTTGCATTTTCGTAAAGTAGGGTACTACATTTTCGAAGCTCTAAAGTGAACTCGAGTTTTGCTTTCTTTCATACAATGTGTGTTACGCATCATTTCCATAACGCCTAGCTAGCCCATCGACGTGAAATAAATAGGGGAATTTACGTATTCTCGGCAACCTAAGCAGCGATCATCTTTCTATTGCCTTTTTTTTCTAAGGAACGCAGTATTGGTTTGTTTACAATTTTTTGCTGCTAGCTGCTCTAACAATTTCAGTCGAAAGAATTGTCAAAAACTGTTTTGAACCGCTTCTACAAAGTTCCAATATTCTCTAGTGAGAGCGACTATTGTGGGAAACATCTTTTTATTCGGCAACCTTTCTATTTGAGCTGCGTGTTAAACAGCTATGCTTTCATCGGCAACTCGAAATCAGCAGCACTTTGTAGTGCTTGTGTTTCATTCCAAGAAAACCCTGCTAGATTGCTATTTCTCAGTGTTAAAAATATAATTAAATTGAGGCTGATAGCCTAAAGTATCGTTAGAATGCATTCAGCGAAGTGTTTTCGAAATTAGCGTTTCAATTTGGGTTGCCGAAAATAGTCTGTCATGCCGAAGCCGTCGTTTTCCCTGTAAAAAATAAGCACGCTTAGAACGAAAGACTGGCTGTGGATTTTCTTGTCCTTGCTTTGCTCACTCCTTTCAATGAAAGTAACGTCGATTTCCGAGTTGAAACGAAGCCTCATTTTGGCTTTCACTTCCTTTCACCAACACTCTGACACCTGCTCTGTCAATTGGTTTGATAAACGTTATGTCCCGTTTTCGTTTCTTTTTTTTTGATAAATATGTGGATGGTAGATATTTTAAACATATGTAATCTTCAAGCGCTTTAAATATATATTTTCATTTTGATGAAAGACGAACTGATCAAAGCTGAGCGCTCTTCCACTCGTCCACTTCACCGAAGCTCGAAAGACCCCGAAATTTGTTTGTAGACGCCGACTGAGGTGCTACAATGATGCGAAGCAGCTCGACTTCAACAGAAAAGGAAAGCGTGCTGTTCTTCAAGTGGATTACCAAGATATCTCGGTATCTGCTGAACTGATCGGACTCAAATTTCCTCACAAGATTGTAACCTCTATTTTTTTTTGTCTTTAATCGAAGGTTTTGTAAATACAGTTAATCAAACAATTTTTGTCTTTGAGAAACTGCCATTTATTTATCCAAAGTGATATTTTGCTACACACTTAGAAATGATAAACGACTTCGTTACTTTTTACCGAACTTTCAGCATAACTGTGCGCAGGGATGGAAAATCATTTACATTCATTTCATGCATTCATTTACATTCATTTGCCTCTAACTTTTTTCATCAACAGCATTCCACAAAATGATGTATAGAGCTTTAGTCGGTTTTGTTATTAGCTACAACTTTTGCCCATAGCTCAAATCTGTATCTCTTATGCATCATGAATTAGAGCGGGCAGAACTCGTTACTGTTTTTCAGTGAATGTAAAATACATTCTCTGAAAAACAGTAGTGGATTCTGTTTGCTTTGGTTCGTCGCGCATAAGAGATACGGAAAAAGTTCTTTGTTGAGTTCTCAACAAAAGTAGTAGCTAATAACAAAACCTACAAAAGCTTCATACATCATTTTTCGGAATTCTGTTGATGAAAAAAGTTAGGGGCAAATGAATGTAAATGAATGCATGAAATGAATGTTAATGATTTTCCATGCCTGACTGTGCGTAAAAACTACAAGAAACAGCCCCAGGTGACGTAGGACTACGTGCTCTCATATAATAAATGTTATTTGTTAACTGCGGCAGGAGCTTGTGTTATGTGTAGGAATGGGAATTTGAGCGGGGTTCTATCTGTTTATACTCTTTAGTATGACGCGCTTAACATAGATGACCCACAGCGACTCACGAAGATCTACTAATTCCGATCAATAGCGGTGTGGCTTCTTTCTCCTTGTATGGCTGCTCATCTGGGCTGCAGCTCGTTGCTTGCAGGCAGCCTTTCGTTGTGTACTGGAAAACACCACCACTCACCACGTGGTGATTGAATAAACACCGTTTGGTGAGACCGGATGGACTTCAACTTTGAAATCTGTGTTAGAGAAATCGCTTTTCGCAGGCAATCGGTGATAGTTTTAATTATCATAGCAATAGTTGCACATTCGTGCAGTTTTCAATAGTGACATTTTGAAAAATGATGAAGTCTTAAATATTCTATCGATTGGTGATAAAATTATTGAAATTGGTTCAGGGGCAGCTAAGTTATTAACGTTCAAAGTCTTTCATAATTTTGTTACATGTTCCATTTACGGTTTCACAAAGTGTACCCCCATATAGAAATCACAGACGTAGTCCTACGTCAGAATCAGGCATTTTAATTAATTGGTTGACAAGACTCAAGTATTTAAACAAGGATTAAAATTTAGTTAAACAGCTTTTGAAATCAGGTCAAAGTTTGGACTTCTCGGGAGTTTCACGGACTTTTCGGAAGTTCAACGGACTTCTCGGAAATTCTACGGATTTTTAGATTTTTCGGATATTCTACGAACACCTCGAATATACCACCGACTTCCCAGAAGTTCTACGGACATCTCGGATTTTCTTCGAACTTCTAAAGTTTCATAATAAAAGTTCATAGAACTTCAATTTCCGGCATCTCTAACAACATCTTCGAAATTCCCCTACAGCTTCAGGGACAACTTGAAACATCTGACAAGTTTGACTAGCTACAGAACTACTGAAAATGTCACTGATCTTTCGATATGTTCTTCCGACACGCTCACGCATTTTACGACAAGTATACGGAACCTCCAAAAGGTCCAACGGAAGTTCTAGCTAATCGATGGACCTTACGACTGCTTTGTGTTTTTTACTAATTACTAATTCACGAAACTTTAAATGTTTCTAAGGTTTCTTCCAACTAGTTCAAGGAACTTCAATCTTTGTTATTCCAAATTTTCGAATTCTCAGGATAATTACAATTTACTAATACCAAATGAGCTATCTGTGCATTTTGAAAGTGAATCGATGTTTTACACAGCACCGATGTTAACATGTTGTGATTTACTAACTTCAATGTACTCATGGTATAAGATCTCATAAATTAAAATGATAAAGTATGGCGATGTGACGTCATGGTTGAGGAAACCCTCTCTCCCTAGTTTGTCACATTCGGTCACGTTTTCTTAAACGTCCTCCCCCTAGATGCGTGACTTAATTTAAGGATGCTCCCTAGGGGAAGTACAACTTGATTTGAAGTAATATTTGGTGTAAAAATTGATCAAATTGGTAGTTATTATAGTTTTTAGTATAAATATTAATGAAATTAACTGTCAAGCGGAAAGCTACAAAGTAAACATTTTAACAGTGTTGCATTAACACATACACTCAATGACGTTTCACCGTTGTTGTTTATGTTAACTACAGCTTTCTGTTTGTCATAATTTTTGCCTAGATTTTCGTTTTCGATAGCTCTGATCGTTTTCGGCTTCGGCTTTTTATGATAAAAACGGCATTGGACGTTCCCCCCGCAGCAAATCTCTGCAAGCTGTAGGCTCATGGCCAGGGCTGACAAATGTCATTTCCAATGAAAGATCTCACGCGTTATTTTCAGAGATACTCACTATCATCGGATGAGAAAACGATGATAGAGATTTTGTTCAAAATCTTATAGAATTTTTCGTCATGACAGAGCGTGACAGTGGTGTAATCATCGTAATTACTAGCACATTTATTGCTATTAATGTTCCTAGTTCCGAGGAAATCTTAATAATATATTCACTCTAGCGATTACATACAGTTGCTTGCTTAAATTCATCTAAATCAGTTAGAAATGTTGATGTCAAAACTGCATAAGAATTATTCTCATGAGTGCTTGATCATTGGAAAATGACAAGAAAGCCAATGATAGTTAGTTTCGTATCGTGATAGTGAGAGGGCCTGTTTTCTCATTGTCACATGACGGCCGTGATATTTACCAGCTCTGCTCATGGCAAATCGGGCGTAATACGAACCATCACTCTTGGACTCCGTTTACAGGGGCGGCGTAGTCAGTCGATTCCCGTTCCATCGGAGGACAGCATATTGGTTTGCAGACGATGAAGAATTCGTGGAAATTAATGACTATTTCCTGAGAACAGCAGTGCGGCCGATAATGTGCACTGAGATCAGCTAACAAAGAATGCTTAATTTATGCGAAAAAATGAGCGAATTGCGTTGGCGGTGGCTAGCGAGATCTTCAAGGAATGACTTGCCTCTCGTGTGAAATCTATTTTAGATTTAACAAATGTCAAATGTACACTTAAAACCAAAAATAGTCAAAAACAAAAAAACAATTGTCAGAGTAAGTATAAGATTCGCAAATATCACACATATTAAAATATCTGATATGTCCACCATCGGTATTGATGCTGATACTTGGAACTGTCCTTCCCCTAGGATGCTCTCTAAAGTGAATTTCAAGATAGTTTTGAATAGAAAGGGTCTAGTATAAGAGAGGAGCGGATTCAAAACAAACTGCCTTGGCAACCTATGCTTAGGTGATTTCTAGCAACACTGCCCATGCTGCTCGCTGCGCTGCACAGTTCGTTTGGCTCAAAACCAGCCAGTCCGCTCCTCTCTTATACTAGACACTCTCTTATTCTGAAGAGAACTCCACGATAATTGTGAAGAGAAATACATGAGAGTACTATTGATAATTTCTACACCATTCTGAATAGAATTCATTTTTTGCAATGCGCTGCACAATTCTCAACTTCCATTCATTTGTCTTTATTCTTTAATAAGTAAGAATAAACAAACAATTGCTTGCAAAATTCCTCTGTTATAAGCAACTGACAATCTGAGGCAGACTCTACTTAGAGTCGGTGTATAATGAGTCACGCCAAGAGTGAAGCCAAGTCTACCTATTGAACTGTCAAACCGGCTACCTATCGTGCAAAGTAAACAAGCATTACGATGCTATGAAAGGTCCACGAAAGGTATTGCAATTAAATATTAAATAAACCGAAGAAATGATCATATACACGCATTGAGCATTACATTTGTCATGCGATACGTTTTGTAATGATCAGTAATGACAATTTCTACTATTTTTCCTTGAGATAATTCGACAAAATCACTGATATAATGATTTACTACAGCCGCTAATTTTTTTCCTCGCTAGAAGTCATTTGAAGTTGATGGAGAAGTCCTCTGTTGCCAAGTTAAAAGAAAGGGAATCTTTCGAAAACCGTGATGCGAGTTCAACTGTTTTTCTCTTGGCGTGACTCATTATACACCGACTCTAACTCTACTTAGAGAAGAACGATCGAAGTAGGCCACGCTGCGAAAATGATGTGTTTTTGTTTTGCTGCGTCGTTTTCGTTCATGTGAAAATGTTAAAAATATACAATTTCGTTTTTAAAATGTGTTAATTGGAAAGTACAGAAGTGGTGTTAAAAATTACATTAAGTGAAAATTATCAAACTTCTCTCCGTTGCATATAACAACGCTCAGCTAAGTTTATTCGCCTTTTGGTTCTTCTTTCCTTGATAGGATTTATCCATCTAAATTGAGACGATCATTTTGAAACTTGTTAAATGCGTTTATTGAAAGTTTTAGTACGCGCTATCAATGGTGTATATTAGCATCGATAATGTATTGGAGCGGGGCTTATCGTGTGTGAAAATAGCGTAGGAATGCCTGCGTTCTTGTAATTTGCAATTGAAGCTACGGTAGAGCTGTCACCTTCGAACTCCCGGGTTCAAGCTTGTTGCATTCATAAGAAATGATTGCGGGAAGATTTTATCCATAATGCTACTGCCAGACAGTGGGAGTTAGATTTTAATTACTCACACGCACACACACAGGCTCTACTTAGAGAAGCACTTAGTAAACCAAAATACTTGTGATAATTCTTCGTAGTGTAGTGTAATATGTTAAAGTTTAATTAAATTATCTAATCTACCGATCCTTACGGCTGAATCGCATTTGGTTTTATGCTTAATTCAAATGTCTATCGCTCATCCGTGAAATTTCAATAATTCCGGGAAAAGACAGGAAAAAATGCGAATCGACATTTGTTGGCACAAACTTATAAAATATTGATGCAGTTTGACAGAAGTTAAAATTTCGTTGAAATTACTCATTTGACCTAGTGACCTTGGCCTTATAACAACATAATGGGCTAATTGTCCATCATAAAAAATACCCCGCTTCCTATTTTGAAACCTGGCTACTTCCTTGACTCTCAATCATGCTCATAATTTATTGAAACTTACTCATGAAATAAAGACTTCCAACTTTGAACGTGCATCAAAGCAAGGACTCAAATGTTCAACCAAAATTTTTAACCATCGAATTTAGACTAAAATTTTCGTCTTCAACTGATTAGTTGATTTTTCTCGAAATTCATTCTAGATCCTTATCAACCCCTCTGTTTATAGCACCATCGAAAATAATTCACTTATTTATGTCCATCGTGCCGACAAAAAAGAATAAATATATTCATTAGGGTGGAATAAATTAGCGCCTATCTTTCGGCGAAGGTGTGACAAAAAATTTCCAGATGAATTCCTCATTAGCATACCTCCCACTGAAATGGATGACCCTCTCACCGCAACTTAGGTAAGGAATGCAAACCAGAAAAAAAAACCGGAACTCAACCGTGCTTATCGGGTGCCATCCCATCGACCGAAGCAGTGTTCTTTTCACGGTTCCTATAATTTATCCTTACTTTATTAGGGAGGTGACTAATTGATTAGATTAAATTGGTGCGGTCAATTAAGTGCAATATAAGTGGACTCCGAATCCGAGGTGGGCGAAAATCTTTATAAAGGATTCTGACTCACGGCTATCCTAGTCATTTGGATTGAGTGATTGCATCGCGTTAGAGTGATTAGACGAGATGGACGATTCTCACCACTTGGACTTTTCCACGAAAGGTAAAATTGATGAGAGCAGTCCTAAAAGGGTGTTCGATCAATACAAAGTTGGGAGTTTGAGGAATCGCACGATGCAGGCGTTTCAGCGCGAGACTTCGTTCCAGGCCCTTAAGCATGTGCTTAACAAAGAGCTTCATTGGATAGAAAGATTGTTTTGGCTGATCGTGATCGTTGCTGGTGTCACATTGTGCAGTCTCGGAATTCTACTCAGCTGGAAGAAAATGGCAAACAATTTGCTGCAAACTGTTGTGAATGAAACCCCTTCGTCCATTTGGAGTGTTCCGTTTCCTGCGGTTACCATCTGCGGACAGTGTCCGGAGCAAGTGATTTCGTTGAAGCGATTCTGCGAACAGGCTTGTTGGGGCCAACAGTGCGCTTGCTGTGAGGCTCTGTTTACGGAAACCAAAACGGAGCAAGGAGTTTGCTATACCTTCAACAACGTGGCTGCTGCAGATCTGTTCAACAGAGATGGGTGAGTAAGATATTAAATGCGTCCGTATGTTTGGTGATTTGCTGGAGCAAAGTTATTTTTGTTAATTTATAGAATGTCCACCGAACTTGTCCTGTCGAATGCATCACAATCGGTTGAAAACTGGAGTCTTCAGACGGGATATGGAGCATTTGACGCATTTGCCAAGTACTACCCAAGAAGAGCAATTGATTTGTCCCCGGCATATGAGTTGAAGATAAAATTTAGATTTTCTGAAATTGATAATGGTCACAATTGTAGCAATTTCACCGCGGTATCAATAGACCTGCATAATCCAATTGACTTCCCATATAGAGCTGAGAATGCTATACTGATTGAACCTGGGCAATCGGTGAAGATAGTGATTCATCCCAAGAAGTCGATGGGACAAAGATATTTGAAGTTCAGTTGCCCACAAAGGTAAGTTAGTCAATCGAAGACTACAAATCATAAAAATGGGATTTGCTTTCATGTTGTTTTTCAATTTATTATCACGAATTTCTACATCCCCAGCACCAAGTGTTATTTCGGCGATCAACGTCAGCTTAGTTTCTTCCGAATCTATAGTCAGCAGAATTGTGAGTTGGAATGTCGAACCAATTACTTTTTGGATACACGGAACTGCGTCCTGCCATACATGCCTCGTCCGATTGGCGTCCAACTGTGCAACGATACATCCGTTTCTGAAGATCAACTGCAGAAGGAAATCATGATTCGAGCGATATCGCAGGACATACCACTGTCAAAGTATTTCGTGCAATCCTGCAATTGCCTACCAACTTGTAACGAAATCAGGTACAAAAGCAATGCTTCGAACAGTTCTTTGAAATCAGCCAACTACTCGGAAGTACTGGTACGCTTCGAGAAAGACCATTTCTATGGATCCCGAATTACGGTCAGATATGGAGTCGTTGAATTCCTGGCTTCCTGCGGAGGATTACTTTCCCTATTTCTGGGCATCTCATTCATAACAGTTGTTGAAATGCTGTATTATTGCACATTGAAACCAATATTGGTGTAAATGCTTATATCAACCATTACGATTACTCTCAATAATCGTTACTAGCACTCTCATAGCAGCCTAGAACTGTCACCCTAACAAGAATGAAATCGATTGCATAAAAATGTGTTATATCTTCATCTATTTCTTGAAAACCACAAACAAAAGAAAGCCACTTGCCCATCCTCCTCATTTCGATCAAGAGAAGCAATTCCTTACATTTGTGCGAAAGAGTGATTCGTCGTAAAACCGATTTGAATTTGTGCCAACACTTTCCTCCCCATTCACACAAATCTATCCATATTCGAAACGAAAGCCATCCGTTTCTACAAAGCCACATATAAGAGCGAAATGGTCACGAGCGGGGGGGGGGGGATGTACCGGAAGGGGTTGTAAAAATATTGAGAATGCCTCCAAGATTTCCTGGATGGTTTTATGCAAACACAGGCTGACACAAAGGAAGCAAACGGTGGAGGAGGACGAGGAGGAGGAGCAGGGTTTGCCTGATGGGTGATCGGAAAATGCGAAAATACCCTTAAGTGCAGGAACCTGTTGAGATTTGAAAATCCCACAGCGATCCCTTCATCGAACGTCGTCGTCTTCTGTGGTGTCTCGTCGTCGTCGTCGTCGTCGTCGTTCCCATCATCATCATCAGCATCCTCATCATAGAAGCCGGGCATGCAAAGTGGTTGGTTGGAGCAACGTCTTGTGTCTTGAAAGGTGGTGCGCTTCATAATTTGAAGCTATAAATAAATATGTATGGGCGAGTAGCTTTCTGCATATGTTTTGCACTACCGTGTACAGATTTGCTGTATTTTTTTGGGGAATGTATTTTTCTTCCGGGCGGGGTAGAATATTCATATGTCTTCACTTGGACGGCGTTATGCGGTAATGGGTTTTGCGGACGTGTGATATTTTTATGAGATTTTCATGGGATGATATGACAATATGCCATTTAGTCAACGGTTGAAGTTCTTAGCATAACAATAGTTTTATATTAAAAAAAAAAATAAAACAAAAAATTGGTGGGGTTGTGTACAAGACCCGACCGCATGGTTGACGTAGACGTTAAACTATTTAGTAAACTACTCGTGCATTCTTCTTGATATTGATTTAAAATACAGTAGAAGTAGTAGTGACTTTTCTCTAATAAACGTTTGGTTTCCAATAAGTAGGTGCTTAGTACAACATAAATTGAAAATTAAGTGGATTCAGTTATTCAATTTCAAATGCAGAGCGAAAGCTCGTATACAGGTTCTCCACCTGTTAAATTTTTTGATAGCAGCATCATAGTTACGTATCGTAGACCGATGCGAAAATGAGCGGAGGTACGACAGCAGCTCTCTTTTATAACTTTACAGATTAAAGCAGAATGATGTGCAATCCAGTGGTAGTTGATTATGACGTTTGGGTTAGGAAAAACGTTTATTTCATGAAAACAATGACAACATTATCACTTGCTATTTGTACATTTTTCGACAGTTTTTTATGGAAAATTGAAAAAAAAAATATTCATGTCAACAGATTTGTAGAGCTATTTCCTATCGATTGGTGCATTTGGATTTTGATTTCATCTATAAATGACAAAGCTATAAGCGTTCAAAACCTAACACCTTTTCGTGACGATCACAATTTAAGATTTTCGATTTACTCCCTGCACCTTCTCGTAAGATGTTGTCTACGTCAGCAAATATTTGTATAGTTTTAGGATAAAGCGGGACGGTCTACAATAGAGCTGAATCTTCTTTTGCGGCTTCTTCTTCTTTTTCGCATTTCATGCTTATAGTATTTTGCATATTAGCTTATTGCGTGCTCTCAAATTAGTGTTCTAGATGCACACAGTTATTAATTGAGAGCTTTCGATTTCTGTACCATTTTTGCATTAGTATAACTGTGTGGCAAGTAGAATCATACTCTTTGCCCAGGGAAGTCGAAATATTTTCCAATCCAAAAAATTCCTAGATGGAACCGGGATTTGAACCCAGCCACCCCCTGCATGGTTTGCTTTGTAGCTGCCGACTGAGCTAAGGGATGTAGTCTTGGGAATAATGGATGACTAGATTTGAGCTATGATTTTTGAAAACTATTTTAGCGATGAAAAGAATGAAGATGATTCAACTTTCTATACATTTAGTTTAAATATTGTTTTGAAATATTTTTATATTTTTATTAAGAAGACTTTCAGTCCTGGGCTGGTTCATCTCCGGTAAGAGAGAGAAAATGAGCCGGTAATGGCGTATACGCTTTGGGTTTAGTTTTTAGCCCTACCCAATTAAATCACATTGCCCATGACTATACTGGAGAAAATTTTAAGTAATATCATAAGTGGTGCACTACCCCTATATACAATTATCTTTCTAAATTCAAATCAAAGCACCAACTCTGAAGCATGGGCGCATTCTCTTGTGATGAATAAGGTAGATTGGAGTTCCAACTTATTAGTCATACCATTTTCATAATAAAAGTTATCGTCTGTACTTGAATAAATCGACCTTTTCGAATTGGTAATCAATCTCTAAAAGAAAAATTGATATATTATACTAATTTATATTCAAAATCACGCCTTGCCAAGTTAACTCATTCGATGTTTAAGAATAGATTAGTTATGGCTTGTTATAACTATGAATAAAGTTTAAACACACTGATCATTAGTTCACTGATTTGACTATTTTTTTTTCATAAATAATCAAAATAAATATATGAAGTAATGAGCTAGAGGAATCGCTGGCTTCGGCAAACTTTATTAATTATTGTAAATAATGCTGAGAAGGCTTGTTTGAAGCTGTACAGCTTTTATGTCTTGTGCATCTTCTCATAAAATTTTACGTTCAACAACTTTGCCCTCTATCTTATGAAATAAAAGTAAAAGGTTGTATCCAAGACACAACCGTAGAGTTGACGTAGGATTACGAAAGGTAGTTTGGATGTAAAAGTATGGAAAATATTAAATTGATTTCTTAACTCGTAATTTGTGAAAAAGTTCGATAGGTTGAAATTCGGAAGCAATTTGAGTGTTCTGTTTTTGAGGTGCTCTATCGTTGTCCATGTAGTACAAGCCAATCCTGGATGATGTGTCTTGAATACAAGCTCTAACATAAACTCTTTTATTAGTCATGTGTGGTCCTCAAAAGGACCTTACCTTACCAATCAGGCTAAGGCCTTGTTGTCCGTTGCTGTCCGAAGAAGTCTTCTCCACTCTATTCGAGCCATGGCCACACTTCGCCAGTCTCGTAGTCTGCGAAGGGTCCGCAGGTCGATCCACCTTGCCCGCTGCGCGCCTCTTCTTCTTGTTCTTGTTGGGTCGCTATCGAGAACCATTTTCACTGGGTCGTCATGCAGCATTCTTACGACGTGCCCAGCCCACCGTAGTCGCCCAATTTTTGCAATGTGGACGATGGATGGTTCTCCCAGCAGCTGGTGCAATTCGTGGTTCATTCGCATCCTCCACGTTCCGTCATCCATCTGCACTCCACCGTAGATGGTACGCAACAGCTTCCATTCGAAAACACCAAGGACGCGTTGGTCCTCCACGGGCATAGTCCAGGTCCCGTGGCCGTAGAGGACCACCGGTCTAATCAGCGTCTTGTAGACAGTCAACTTCGTGCGACGGCGAATTTTATTCGACCGGAGCGTCCTTCGGAGTCCAAAGTAGGCACGATTCCCAGCCATAATCTGTCTTTGAATTTTTCTGCTGGTATCATTTTCGGCGGTGACCAGTGAGCCCAAATACACGAACTCATCGACCACCGTCAATCTGAACTCGGGGTGGGAGGCTAACATTGTCTTCCCTAGAACCTCTTCCTTTCATGTATTTTGTCTTCGCTGGGTTGATGGCAAGTCCAATCCGCCTAGCTTCAGCCTTCAGTCTGATGTACGTTTCCGCCATCGTCTCAAAGTTCCGTGCCATAATGTCAATGTCATCGGCGAAACCAAGGAGCTGGATGGACTTCCTGAATATCGTGCCACTCGTGTCTATCCCAGCTCTTCTGATCACACCTTCTAACGCGATGTTGAATAGCAGACACGAAAGTCCATCACCTTGCCGTAACCCTCTTCGAGATTCAAAGGGACTCGAGAGTGTCCACGATACTCGAACAACGCACATCACTCGATCCATCGTCGCCTTGACCAATCGCGTCAGTTTATCCGGAAATCCGTACTCGTGCGCAATCTACCATAGCTGATCACGATCGATTGTGTCGTATGCGGATTTGAAATCGATGAACAAATGATGTGTGGGCACGTTGTATTCGCGGCATTTCTGCAGAACCTGCCGAATCGCGAAAATTTGGTCCGTGGTAGCGTGGGCACCCACGAATCGCGCCTGGTATTGCCCCACGAACTCTCTTGCAAATTGTAGGCGGCGCTCAGCAGTGTGCAGCAATCCAATTTGTCGCCTTTTTTGTAGATTGGGAATACGACACCTTCCATCCACTCCACAGGTAAAATCTCCTCCTCCCAAATCTTGGCAATTACCCCGTGCAGCGCTCTAGCCAGTGCTCCATTACCATATTTTAATAGCTCACTTGGTAGTTGATCTACACCAGTTGCTTTGTTGTTCTTCAGCCGACCGATCTCCTCCTGCTGACCGATGGGTTGAAGGCTGTGTATTGTGGTATTCAGTCAATTTGTATGTACCACTTGAATACTGTTACGTATTTGACCACAAACGTTTGGTTCCTGGGTACATTATCAAAGAGCTTTGGGGGTGATGTGACTGGCAGTAAGGCGAGCGAACGTTCATTGAAAATTAACTCTTAAACAACATTAATTTATGGTGGTCCTGAAGAGAACCGTTTTGTCGTGATGGTTGAGTAATGCTGACCTACTAGGGTGTTCAATACGGCTAATGCTGGAGGGCAGTATGTTCCTTGGAACGAGGGTGACGCGCTTGACATAGATAGCCCACGGCGACTCATGAAGAGCTACTGAATCCGATCAGTAGCTGTGCGGCTTCTTCCTCCTTCCTTGGACGCTCATGTGGGCTGCAGCTCGCTGCTTGCGGGCAGCCTTTCGTTGTGTACTGGAGAACAATGTTCAACGCCACGCGCTGAAAGCACTGCTGCTGCTGCTGATGATGACACACAGATTATTGAATATGCACCGTTCAGCGAGACCGGATGAAATTCGATTTTGAAATCTGTGTTAGGGAAAACGCTTTTTGCAGGCAATCGGTGATAATTTTGATCACGATTGCAACAGTTGGACATTTGAGTAATTTTTAATAGTGTTTGATAAGTTGAATTGATAAAGTGTTCTTTTTTAAAGTTTCGTAGAAAAAATCCCAATCGAGTGGCTTGTTTAGAATTAAACAACATAGTTATAAGTGGTCAAAACCTGTTGCCGAAACAGGTAATTCTACGTCAAAAAAGTTTGTATCGCTGTGCCATATTTTCGGCCAAAACTTAAACTATTTTACTCCGCCAAATTGAAGTCCAAATTAATCAAAGAGACTTCCATGAAGACGTCAACTCAATTGGATGCAATCCCAGAACGTTATTATTTTTTTCCTGCTAGATTTAATTACTGTCCCGTTGCGCAATGGTAGGCACCGTTTTTCAAAAAAATTACGTTGATAACCTTTAATAAGTTGTCAGTGAATTTAACACGTTAACGTTAAAACGTTAGAGCTAATGATGAAATTAACGGCGTTGACGTTAATTGTTAACGTTAATCTTGCACAAAAATTTGTGCATGGATGAGGGGATTTTAGGTATGTCCTCAAATCCACAGACAGTATATGAACAATGAACAGCAAACTCTTTTTCCTGTGGTTTTTAGTACATACCTCAAATCCTCTCATGCATCAATGTATGATCTAAGTAAAGTATGCACGTTTTGTTAGTATTGTCGCATGAATGGCCCATCGCTCAATTTTAATTTCTGTTCAATTTTCACACTGCCATACTCTAGCGGAACCATCATTCTATCCTCTTTGGAAATTTTTCTAGCTTATACATTATCGCACTAAGGCTTCATGTTGATATTAGTATAGCATTTCATCCCAACTCTGAATATTGTAAACTTCACGTAAGAAGTAACAAAAAACACAGAAAATTTCACAAGTTTTTGAATTTTCTCTTTTGACCAGTTCCATGTCAAATACTTAGGATAAAAAGATAAAAATTTACGACACAACCATCTTCGATTTGCATGAAATTAATCGTACGCTCAGACTATAGCTGATATCATGTAATATAGACTATCTTGATATCAAAAATCATACCTACGATTTCCGGAAAAATGTGACGTATGAGTGCTCATTGCAATACATTATGAGAAGATGAAAGTATAGAACTGTTTCCGCACATCGAAGGTACGTTAGCAAATCGGCGATCGTCTCTTTTTCCAGTGGTGGCGGGGGGAGATACCCTTCATCATCCCTCCCCAACAAGGGAGTTTGGTAAAGGAGATGATTAATCCGATTAGTGCCTTCCTCCAAATTGACCTTTGCTCGCTTTCTACTCTCTATATACAATTTTCACACTGCCGTACTCTAACCGAACTATCAACTCTATACTCTCATCTCCTCATCTATCGTATAAAATGACCACTCTAAGTCTGATATTTGTCGTTAAGCATCTCCAACTGCAATTATGAGGTTTTATTTTCTCACATTCTTAAGCACAAAAAGCAAGACAAATTTTCTTAATCAAAGACCTTAATAATAATTCAAGCAATGATTGAATTTTAACATTTTTAAAATCCCAGATTGGAAAACAAACGTCAAAAGTATTGAAAAATTATCAAGGAATTTAGACTTGGCTCTATTGAAAATCCATGAAAATTTCTAAAGAATTTTTGGACGCTCATCCTAGGAATAAATCCAAATGAATTCTGAAGAGTACTCACTCGGAAAAAAAACGGACCGTGTACTACCAACGGCCAACTATCCAGAACAAAATTTTCTCAAATATACACCGTGAACTTCTAGTTGTACCTAAGGATAATCCTAAAGAAATTGCGAGGAGATCATCAAATTAATTCTAAGGGATTTATTCCACGGTAGTTCTGACTAGAATTCCAAAAAAATCTTGAAGAAAGTTCTAGGAGAATTCCAAAGGATTTCTAAGGAAAAATAGCTTATGAGTTTCAAGCATGATGCACTTAAGAAATGCTAAGGATGACTGACTGAACATTATGTTGAGGATTTTAAGTGCATCTTAAAACTCATAGTTTCAAAAGTATTCTCTAGAAAATTGCAAGGGGGCTCTGACAAGGCTTCCAAGATAATTATGAGGAGAAAACTAATTTCAATGAATTGAAATGCAAGTTTTTATTTTCAAGGAGAATTCCATGGTTGCTCTGATTAGAATACAAAGAAAACTCGATGAAAATGTTGTGGAAAATTTCAAAAGAATTCAAATGCGTATTCAAATGTAATGTGAGTAGAATTCCACAGGAATTTCAAAGGAACTAGAAGAAAAATTCCTTCAGAATGCTGATGGAAATTAAATGAATTCCTGTCCAGAAATCAAAAGTTACTCACAGCACAATTCGATAGAAGTTTCTGGAGAATACGTATAAGTTGCCTCCTGCTTCCGGAGGCAAACAAGCTTCACCCTGAAAGCCTCCCTAATAAAGAAAACTTAACTTTCCTTAAGCAACTTATGAGTGAAATTCCAAGAAAAACTTCAAGAGAATTCTAAGATAAATTCCAATGAAATTCTGCAGCCAATTTGAGAAATTCATAAATTCATAATAGCATGCTGAATTCTAAATAGGAGTTGTTTCTAAAGAATTCCTAGTGAGTTATGAAGAAAATAATAAGAAAATATCAGAAAAGCTGCCAAGATGAACTTTGCGGAAATACCAAGATGATTTTAAGAACATACCTGTAAAAGTCCTTTGTAAGGTTTCAAGAAAATTTAGATACACACACCTTTTCAAGATACAGAAAAAAATCATGTTCCGGATTTTGGAAAAACTTCGAAAGGCTTGTACATTTTCACACTATGAGGAGATTTTAATATTTTTGTTCATCAAGACTCTGGGACTTGAATAGTTGAAATGCCAGACTTTTTAACATTTCTAACATAATTGTAATGGAACGTCTGTGGTGTAGTGATAAGTCAAACCTGGGGGTTCGAAAGCTTCCCTGGCGTTGGTAGCATTGGTACTCAGTATGGAAAACAAGATCTACGGAAAACAAATCAAGAAAAAAAAAAAAAAAATTATGCATTAATATTTTTTTTTAAATCTTGGTCTAAAATTTTTTTTTGAAACGTTATAAAATTTTAAATATTTGACGTTTGAAATTTATAAGAAAGACTATTGAATGATTTTGAATTTTTCTTTGAAATATCATCACTTCATTCGATATTTTTCTCCGTTTATTTTGAAACCTGGCTAACCTGA
Organism: Ochlerotatus camptorhynchus; assembly: GCF_037179485.1. Lineage (NCBI taxonomy): Eukaryota > Metazoa > Arthropoda > Insecta > Diptera > Culicidae > Ochlerotatus > Ochlerotatus camptorhynchus. Next base: position 3,827,369 of record NW_027040766.1, on the reverse strand, counting down.
TGTTCAATACCGTATGCGTGATAATGTTTGCACCATCGTACAAATAAGGTTCCAGTTTCACCTGTGCATACAATGCGTTGGCTTTCTTTGCATGCACGTAACCTATAGCTTATACCGTAGTAGGCTGTGTATAAAAGAAAATTATTGACTTAGTTTGACAGAGTTGCACTATGACGAAGTGGCAGCGTATTCGTGATTTGTCTCACGCGCAATTGTCGCAAAAAGACATTTCAATCGCCGTGGGAGTGTCCCGGTGGACCTTCAAAAGGGTTTTAGGCCGATAAAAGAAAGAACAACTATCCGCGAAGGTGGCCACAGGTCGTCCGAGGTCAGCTCGGGTTCCGAGGGATATCACTGCTATAAAAAGGAAGATTCGGGTGAATCCAGTGCGTTCAATAAGGAAAATGGCAAAGGAACACGGGATCAGTGACTTTACGGCACGGAAGATCGTAAAGGAAGATTGCGAAGTGGAGGACACGGAAAAAAAACTCACATGATTACCAACTGCATCCGGGAGCTACGAGTCGAACGATGCAAGAAAATCTTGAACTTCCTTAAGCGAAAAAATCCGGTAATCCTGTTCACCGACGAGAGCATGTTTACCGTCGATCCCGTGTCAAATTATATTATATTAGTTTTTTTTCCGGTAAACGACGTGGCCGACGAGCACAAGAACGTGTATCTGACCAAGCATCCTGCTAGCGTTATGGTGTTTGGATTGGTGGCTTCCGATGGCAAAAAAATGGACCCGGTGTTCATTCCAGAAGGCGACAAGGTCAACACGGAGGTCTACATCGGGATTTTAAGTAAGTATGTTCTTCCGTGGATCAAAGAACAGTACGGTCCGAAGCCAAAAGTTGTATTTCAACAAGATGGTGCTCCGTGCCACACCTCGAACCACACTCAGAAGTGGTTGCAGGAACATCTTCCGTTCTGGGCGAAGGATATGTGGCCGCCATCCAGCCCCGATCCTAATCTGCTGGATAACTCAATATGGCGCGTCATGAAGACCAAGGCATGTATTAAACGCCACCCGAGTACAGCAAGCCTCAGACAAACATTGACCCGTACCTTGAGAGAAATGGATCCAGACTACATTATTAGAACCAGCCGTGCATTCCGGAAGCGTGGTGAGGCCGTAATTGCAGCAAGTGGAAACTCGATCGATGATTAACATAGTTTAAGACTATGAGAACATCCCCCTTTGAATGTTTCGAATTTTTTTCTCAATGGTGCAAACATTATCACGCATACGGTATTACCATTTTTAAGAAGCTGTTTGAAATGTAAATTATTTTTTTTTATCTTCGATCTCACCGGTTGCCGTTGATTTTTTCGCAAATTTTTTCACATACAAGTTGTTCCCATCCTGCATCCTTCAACTCATCCCAAAGGAAATTACGAGATGAACTCAAAGGGTATTGAATTCTAAGGCATAGTTTCAAAATAATTCTGGGTTCAATTCCAAAGAAATTCTGAGGATAATTCTTAATGGTTAGTTCCAAGGTAATGGTCTGAGAAAAATACAAATGAAATCGAATTTTCCGGATATAATTGCGAAGGAGTTCTGAAAAGAGACTCAAGGGAATTCCAAGATGGAATCGTAAGCACATCTGATTTAGCACCATGAACTATAACGAATGCTTTGCGGGTCGATAGGTACACTGTCAGCTAAATTATGAGCCAGGAAGGTAAACCAATGGCACTATTTCGAAGGCTCTCGAAAAATCATCATAAATTGCATTCACTTGTTCTGTCACTTGTCACTGATCCAAAATATCAAAAAATCGTTACATAACAGGTTTGTTAAGAATCTATACCTGAATACTGTAGATGTAATGTGGTTAGAAGTTAAATTGATGCATGGTTTACAATTCATATAGGATAACATTGCTTATTTTTTTTTTTGATAAAATATGTGCAGACCATCTATTTTTTTAATACTAACTAATCAACAATGTATTTTTTTCTCTCCAATAGAAAAAATTTAACCCCTCAAAACCATCCCCCGGGGGCCACTCCCGTTACGCCCGTCCCCAGGCGGACGTTCACGCTGTCAGTTCAAATTAGCACCGAAAATTACCTTTTGACGAGTGACTAAACTAATTAATTACAGATTTCTTCGCAACCTCAACCCTTTTTTCTCGCTTTCTCCGGTAAACGAAACAGTACCGACTGTCCAACTTTCTTCGTCAGCAAGTGGCGAAGAACGAAAAAGAAAAAAAAACTTCCCTTGTCTTACAACTTTCCCGATGAAAGGGGTTGTACGACCGCTTGGGGACCTGGCGTAACGCAAGTTTAAAAAGTTTCCGCTAGTTAAACGCTAATAAAAGTCGCGTTTTTATGAATTTAATATCGCTGCAACCCCGTTCCGGTGGAAGCCAGGGGCAGTGCGGAAAAGGTGAAAAATTTACATTTCATAGCGGGAAGAAGGACACAAAGGATTGAATCTGGGGAGAAATTGTCGTTTAAAAGCTAATAAACATGAGTTAAGAAAGTGGATGAACTTTGGACGAAAAGGTTTTGTGTTTCACAAACTGCAAACTTGGGAACAATTTGCCCGAAAAAATTTCCTCATATCCTATAGCGGATAAGATGTGTTGTGATTTTTTGCCAACCGTTCTTCATTTACAAAATCTCAATCAACTGCTTATCGATCTTTTAATCAAATCTGACAGTGCGGTTGATTACCTATCGAGTAATTTTCCTACTTCATCAATTTTCTTCCTTTCCATCTTTACACAAAGTGACTGTTCGGGCAAATTTCCGAAAGCACCGCATATCGAAAGTTAATTGGGTTTTCCATGCTCAGTTCAAGGCTCGGCTGATGACGGTAATGATGAGGGTTTGATTATTCCCAAACCCTTTTTCGGATCATCGCTGGCTGACGCTGGTAAATGCAATTTCGTTTTATTTTATTTCATTTCTATATCGAGCTCGCCTTCTCCAACCAGCAAAGTCTTTTAATTTCTTGTGGTTAGTGTGGAAAAATCAAGTAGAAGAACCGTCTCTCCCTCTCTCTCTCTCTTCTTGCCTAAAGTAATGCTACATTGAAAAACATTGCATAACTAGGGGCGCTTGGGTAACAACGCTACAACGTTTTTCCAAATTGTTGCATATGAATTGGATCAAATGTCTTTTGAAAGCTTTATCGGAACCAGAGGTTACATATGAATTTTGATCTACAATTGAACTTCTTAGTTCGTTTGATGATGATGTTATTTATCTTAGATTTCGCATATTTTTATACATATACATATACATATACATATTATACATATACTGGATACAAAGATACCTAATTTTTACTTTTGCGTTTTAGGTATACACGCAAAACAATTTTTTCTTGCATCCAATGTAAGGATGGATTTATTACAATCTCTGCATATGTTTCATGCAACAAATGTTATGGCAGTACTTGCAATGGACTGCAGCGTACAAGCAAGTTTTTTCAGAGAGCATATTTTTGTATAAAACCTACACGAGATGATTTTCGAGACACAATGCATTTGGGGAAACAAACTTTGTTTGAAAGATAGGCGAACGTTAAAATTAAAAATAATTGAATAAACATTCCGGCGACCACGAGAAACACGTATCATCTTCAAATTGGAAAGAAATTGGTCGCAAAAATGAAGAAAATCGCAAATTGGATCAAACGGGTGTTAATTGAGCCAAGCAGCTCGAACTAGTTCAAAGTAGGCTGACAGCTATTTTTTGACATCAACAAAAAAAAAAAACACTATTAATACCGACTGAATCGAGCTCTAACCGCATTACTATTAGAATTTTCGTCACAGTGCCAGTAACGGTCTTAACTAAAGAGGCTAAATTGGGTAAAGAGGCAAAATCCAATCCATTTGACTAGTTGTCTTCTTGATTGGAATGGATTTTCCTAAGCCATGCAACTGATTGTTCCAATTTTGACGTGTCGTCTCTTTCTGGATTAAGCGTTGAATTTATCTTAAAATTATTAAAATTACCTGCGTTCGTCAATGAACCGGGAAAGGTTAACAAATCTTCTGCAACTTTTCAAATAGGCCAAACCACATTGATACAATCTCTTAATCGACTTTCTCTTTTGCTAATAACTCGACTACAATGTTTTCCTAGCATATTTGTCGCATTTGGGTAATATGTTGAAGAGTGAATTATCAGAATGTCGTTAGTACTTTTGTAAACGATAGCTTCAAACTTCAATTTGACGAGTCAAGCTGAAGTGCAGATTAAAAAGCATTCTGATTTGATGCAATGCGGGAAAGTGTCAGCTAAATTAATTGTATCACTCATATTTTCCACAACGGATCGAATCCTGCGCAAACTTAACTCCTCTTGGTGGTGTTAGTTTTCGAGGGCGAGCATGCTTCTTTCATCAAATAAGCGTATGAAGTCATTGCACAGTGATCCAGACAAAACTCCTAGCTCATTTATCCTAAGTTTTAGTACCAATTTCGCCAATTACTTTGCAAAAGATATTTGTTAATTCAATGCATATATTTTTTCTACATGAAAATTTAGCTTTGGGTGCGTACCAAACACAAAATCCTGAGTACGGCTCTGCATGCTAATCATTATGATTATAAGGTTATGTTGACCGTTTGATCTAATTTGGGTGTTTTAAACCGTTACTGATTGGCAACTAATCAATTCAAACTATTAGAAGCATTCTGTACCTTATCATTCATCAGTATTTTATGCATGAGATAAGAGTTTTCCTATTAGCAATTCGTGAATTTATCATTCAGCACAGTACTTAAACTAGCATTTTGGCACATAAAATCCCAGAATTAGATGACAAAGCACCAAAAAATCACTCAGAGCTGTTCTTCTCTATCCATGATTGCTTATTGACATCTTAAGATGTTAAAAACAATCAGAAATTTCCTAAGGTGTATCATTGGATTTCTTCAGTTTTTTTTTAATTCTAATGATTAACATTAGAATTCTCTCTGGAATTCCCTTGAAGTTTGATAGGATTTCTCAGAACACTTTGAGGTTTTCTCCAGAGCATTATTGGCATTGTTTTTTTTTCAATTCTCTTCCATGTTTTACAAAATTCTAAAAACGAATTTCCTTTAATTTATTTTCATGGCTCGCTCTCGAGCTTCTCCTTGAATTATTCATCACAAATTTCAAATAAATCTCTTCGAACATTCCCTACAAGTTGTCCTCAGGATACGGTCTCAACTATCTTTTAAACACATCCTAGAATTTCCACGATTCAAACATCTCTTCATATTCTTTCTTTTATTTGACATCGGTTTCTCTTCGGCAATCGAGTGCCAATCACCGGGAACCTATCAAACTCATCACCACATCAAACCAACGGCTTTACTTCCCTTGCCAAGGAAGACGTGACTAGCGATTTTTTCACCTCCGAAAAATCCCAATGACCTCGGATGGGATTGAACCCAGGCACTGGGGAAAGAAATCAGTTAAGCTTATCATTTAGCTACGGGTGTCATCTTTCTGAATTCTCAAAAAAATAATTCTGCGTCTTTCTCTGGTGTACCCTTGAAAAAGTCCTCATCAACATTGCAGCATTTTTTTGTAGAACATCCCAGAAATTGCATCCAGAAAAAAATTGGGTGAGGTATAGTAACTGTCACCGATTTCACATGTATGCAATTTGCAATGAGTAAATTGAGTGTTTTTGTTTTAAAGTGTATACGAATGACAGCTTGTACCGATAGTAGGATAATAAATTTCTTCCGTTTTCGTCTTCAAGCAGCCATGGACGTGAAAATGGAGGATGTTATGAATCTGTATAAATTCCTGGGTTATCTTTTAGAAGCTGAAATCTCTTCTAGTAACTGAAACATTTATTTTTCGCAACATCATAAAGGTACAAATGAATCATTCTTGGAAAATCCGTTCAATATCAAGGCTTAAACGGTCCGGTCACGACAAAACGCATTGTCAGAAGTGCTGGAACTAAAACGAGCGTTCCAGCTGTGATTAATTTTCGTGACAAATTTGGGTAGTAAAGGCTAAAGGTAAAGCGAGAGAGATTTGAATTAAAGTATGCTAAGTTTAAGGTTAAATATGTAGTAACAGGTGTCCACTAAAAAATGAGAATGATTCTAATACTTTTCTAACAGAACAAAAACGTTCGCAGAGAAATGTCACCTTAGGTGAAAAAATGCTTACACATTCAGAAAATTGTCACACACTCTATTTTACTATAACATGTTCAGTCGTATTCAGCATACCGTCAAAACAGGAAGAACTGCGCTCTCGCATTGTACAATTCTTTCAAGCGAACGAAAATCGTGGTAAAATGTACACAGTGGACACATTTAAGAGGGAAAATGTTCCGGTATCCACCGTATAGCATATACGGTGGCAGCCATCCAATGGTCATGTTACAATATCATAACTAAGCTGCGCTCAACGGCGGATCACGGACCGTATGCTAATATTCACTAAGCTCAGTTTGAAGACATAAGTTAACTAAACTTAACTGATGTTTTTGCCGACCCATTCTTTAAGTTTTAATTTTTCAGTGGACACCCGTTATAGCTTAGCTTAGCTTAGACTGACTGCACATATCAATGGTTGCTACTCCGTGATTGATCAGAATCAGTGAAATTGTACAATTAATCAAATGAATGGGGCTGGGAGTGACCGTCCATTCTCATTGTACAAGTTTTAGTGACTCCATATTGCCAGCCACGTCCTTGCAATCAGGTGGAAGTAGGGAAGGAATATTAGAGTGACCTTTGTTGTTTGTGGGCCGCGTTTACCTCTGCACCCCAAACAAAAGACACAGGAAAGGAGATTTTGTTAGTAGGTTGGGTTTGTTGGATCAGGATTCACCTTGATAAGTGATGCAACCATGGTTTTAAATGAATCAGTGTTATCATGCATTACACTAGGATTTGCCTGAAGCTTAAACAAAATGGTGGATCATTATAATATAAATATGAAGACGTTTCATCATCGAAAAGCTGAAAATAAACTAAGAACTTGAGCATGAGCGAAATTGACCGCCTGCGACTGCCAACACCAAAGAGCTGAAAACCAATTCAAACAAATCAAATTAACAGACAAATCTAGGGTGAAAGCTGTAAGAGTGAATCATTTCAGTATAAATCTAATGATGTTCCGTTATCGAAGAGTTGGAAGAAAACTCAAATAATTTAAATCAATAGATCCAGTCTGAATGAAGGCTGAAAAAAGAGAATGACCCCATTTTGTCAGCTAGCAAAGTATGTGTATCTTAAACATCTATATTGAAAAAAGAAGATATGAAATCACAATTATGTGGAGTTACTGAAAAATAACAGTCTGATGCGCGGAGAGGCAGACAGGATCGGGTCATAACTGTAATGTGAATATTAGGAAGATTTATCATCATAAAACTAATCTTGAATTAACCTGGAAGAATGCTTGTGAATAATTGTTATACAGATAAATTAAATATAAACGTTAAACATACATTAGAGAAAATCAAACAATGTTACGTTGCTTCTTCCAGTTGTGTTTTGATCCTGTATTAAATATTTATCATTGAATATATAATAATAATATAAAAGGACCTGGGATTTGTTCAAACTCAAACTTCACGGTGGTGCCCTTTACAGGGTAGGCCCAAATAACTGACGCACTTTTTTGCTTCAGTGTAAAGTTCTTCTGGACTATGCAAGAGTGTCTGATTAAAATGTAAACAAACTACTGTGCGCTATATTACATTAACAGGAAGTGCCTCAGTTAGAGATGGATTTCAAAAGAAAAAGGATTTTGCAGTTGCATTTGGACGGTAAGCGTCCTTACCAGATATTGGCTGAGACCAGTAAGGAAGGAATATGTCGCACATTAATCGACCGGACATTGAGAAGATGGAGGGCGGAGGGGACCATCGTTCCGAAGTTAAAACCTGGTTGTCCGTGCAGCGTACGCACTAAACAGCCTGTGAAGGTAGTACGAGAACGAATTCGACGAAATCCTTGTCGATCGTCATATAAACTCGCTCAGGTTCTGGCGGTTTCCAGGAAAATTATCAGATCAGTTCTCAAAGACGATTTGGGATTGGTGCCGTACAAGAAAAGAAGAATTCATGGACTTTCAGAAACTAACAAGAAAAACCGAATTATTATTACAGAAGATATGCGATGAAATTCCCGAAAATCAGGTGCGTGGCGCTTGTAATGCCTTTCCGAAGCGACTAAGGGCAATACTTAGAGCAAAAGGCGATAGAATAAAAAAGTACCATTAAAACCATTTGTCTTTCCTTGGGAGATCCGATCCTTAATTCATGCGTCACTTATTTGGACCTGCCCTGTACACTAGAATAAACCTCTACTACCGATGATCTTTTAATCCTGGAGACAAAAAAGCTACGAAAAAGCGCTTATGCCTTCATTAAATTCTACTTTTACGCGACGTTCGTTGTTTCGATTTGGTCCTTACGTAAGACGGGAACAGAATCCATAAAGCTTTCACATTTTTGGGGTACCGTGCCCCTTTCTTCACGCTTGCCGATTTTACCAGCGTACACATATTGCACATCTATTAAGCTATCTCGACCGAACTCTATTGCGTTTTAAAACGACTGTTTTCTCTTTCATATATTGCCGTCAAAACTACCAAACCCCACAATCAAACACGACCCGCCGTGACTATCGGCCCTCATGATCATGTTATGGACACACCTGACAACACAACAAAATCTAATCGGTCAAGTGCGAAGCTTGCATCCCAAGTAACCATAGGCACGTCATTTCGCCTTTTTGGCTATATACGGGCCTCATCAGAACTTACAAATACTAGTATAGCCGTTGTCCAGCTGTATATAACCAAAAAGGCGAAATAACGAATCATGCTTCAACATGAAAAAAATCATAGGTTTTTTGATCTAATTTTCGTCGTACTAAGCACAACCCACGCTTTATCTCTCTTTTCTGAAAGAGTTTAAACAAAAAGGAGAATATTTCTGTCAAATATGACTTCTAAATTTATTCACCTTTCCATACGTACCATTGGATTTGATAAAGAGTCACAAATTATTGAGATATTGCTTAAAATCTAATACTGCTTCTTGATTCTAAATTCGTCCTACGAGTTTCAATTCCGTTTAAACGCATTGAAACGCCATTAGATTTTCTTCGTCCTACGGATAAACGTAGAAAAAAGGGATTCGCTAGGAGCGCTTCTTTTGTTTTGAGAACAATAAGTGTAAATATTCATACAATGCGCTCTAATAGGGTTTATGTTGTAGCTAATGAACTAACGCATCGGCACATACCTATTATTAATTTGTGCACGGTGAGATCATTGATAATATTGATCTTTTCTGATCGATAGAACGGAGATGGGCGATTACGACGAAGTAGTGCTCTACCCTACTGGATTCTTCATAGACACCTAACCTTAAAAACCCGAGGAGCATGCTTCATGCGATCGAGGTCATCCCTCTGACAAATAGGAACGATGAAAATAAATCTCGATAACTCCCCCGAAGAGACGCATCCGCTACCGCAATTAATGCATCCGATCTCCAATCCGGCGCAAATTTTCCCCTGCCTGATAGCGGCACCAGCAAGCACGGGCGAGCCACCAACCACACCAAACCGACCATCAAACGCACCCCCCACAAAAGCACACACGTCCGGAGAGAGAGCCCTGAGACCAGGGCGCAATCACCTCTGCAAACAAACACGATCTCTCGTGAATCAAAGCCCATCTTCAAAAAATAACAACACAAACAGGTATACCAGGTATAGAGGAATGATTCCTCTATCATTTGGTATAGTCTGTTTGCGAGATTGAGCTTCTACCCGTGAACAATCGGCGACCAACGCGTATGCCCGCAAAAGCAACAACGCCCAAATCTCAAAGCTCTCCGGACGTCTCACGAAAATGCAATCGAAAAATGTACACTGGAGTCGCTTTTCACGCGGTTTTTTTTACACGGTTTTTTTTACGCGGTTTTTTTTACGCGGATTTCAGAATTTACGCGGTTTTTTTTTACGCGGATTCCGGAATTTACGCGGTTTTTTTTACGCGGATTTTGGTTTTTTTTTACGCGGATTTCAGAATTGACGCGGTATATCGCTTTTTACGCGGTTTTTTCTTACACGGTCTTTTTTTACGCGGTTTTTTTTTACGCGGATTTCGGAATTTACGCGGTTTTTTTTACGTGGATTCCGGAATTTACGCGGTTTTTTTTTTACGCGGGACGTATCACCCGCGTAAAAAGCGACTCCAGTGTATAAGAAAAGAACAATCTCCAACTGGAACGTAGGGTAGAGCGCTACTTCGTCTTAATCGCCTATTTCCTTTCTATCCATCAGAAAAGATCAATAATATCAATGATTTCACCGTGCACAAATCAATAATAGGTTTGTTCCGATGCGTTAGTTCATTAGCTAGAACATAAATCCTGTTAGAGCGCATTGTATGAATATTTACGCTCATTGTTCTCAAAACAAAAGAAACGCTCCTAGCGAATCCCCTTATCCTACGTTTATCCGTAGGACGAAGAAAATCGAATGGCGTTTCAATGCGTTTGGACGGAATGGAAACTTGTAGGACGGATTTAGAATCAAGAAGCAGTATTAGATTTTGAACAATATCTCAACACTTTATGCTTCTTTATCAAATCCAACGGTACCTATGGAAAGGTGAATAAATTTAGAAGTTATCTCTGAAAGAAATATTCCATTTTTTGTTTAAACCCGTTCAATAAAGATAGGTAAAACGCGGGTTGTGCTTAGTAGGACGGAAATTAGATCAAAAACCCTACTCACCAAATCAATGTATCCGGAAGCAAATTCGATGCTTATTTTTCTCTCGCAAACCCGTCGTCGTCGAACGGCAAAAATAGGGAACTCGGTGAGCAATTATGTGATACGCAATGTGAGCAATTCACTGAAAACTATCCACGAATTCACGAGTTTCACCACACTCAACTGCGAAACACGTTCAGAAGCAATTTTGATACACTTTCGATATCAATTTCGTTCGAGAACACTTAAATTTTTGCAAAAAAATGTTGCAAGCGAACCAACATCAACACCAATCGTGCCGAGCTCTTTTATGCACCTTGCAGTGCGTAAGTAAACTGAAATTAAAAATTATCACTCGTGATGCCACTAATTTCTGGTCCGGGAGAAAAAAAATCAAACAACGCAGAATGCGACATCTCTTCTGATGCTTGCAAACATGATGAATCACGTTTTCTTTCTCGATTCTAAAACTTCCCGGAAAGCAAGAAAACCACCAATCACACACGTATAATCGTCGGGGAGGCAGAGTCCCAGCGCTAATCCGGCAAATGCAGCCGAAAACTATGAAAGCGAACGCACGCACAAAACAGAGAACAAACTTAAAACACAACCGTATCCAAAGGGGTTCGAAGCTGCACTCAATTTTTTAGTGGACACCCGTTATATCTGAAATATACTGATATCAAAACTTCATGCAAGTTTGTTTAGTTGTTGCCATATTTTAAAAATTGGAAAATTAGATTTGTTACTGAATTTTTGCATTCGAAGACCGCGGATGAGCAGCATGCAAGTGAATTCCATGCTCTAAAATAATGTATCGATTGTGATGTGAAAAAAGAAGAAAATTAAATTGTTCCGGCCAATCGAAACATTTTGATTGCTAGTTAAGTTCAAATGACAAATATGTTTCTATTATACTGAAAAATACATCGGTTTTTATACCCTGAAAGAGCTTCACTTTCTGAGCACAACGATATTTATTCGATTTTTGAATCATGATTTCAATTACAAAGTCCCACCGAAGGGCGCTATTATAAACCGGTAGAAACTGACGATTTTAAATTGGCTCACTACTTGACTAGCCTATTGGTCCCAAGTACATCTATAAGCGTACCCCATTCTAGTCGAAATTCTAGTACTACACTATGTTTTTTTGATTCACTATGAAAGTTTGACAGATAAAATGAGGGGTTCGTGGATTTTCCTATGTTTCGAGGGGTGCATCGATTATCTTGGGACCGAAGATAGTACAAGAGCTGAGCCAAAAAGATGACCACGTTTCTGCGGGACATTTTGGTCTTGATGAAATTTTGGGTGAGTTAAATTTTTAATGCAGATTACGATTTGCTTAAAATATCACGATGAAATAGTGAGTTTTTTATCGAAAATTATTATCAATCGTCGTACCCCTCGGTCAGCAAATCAGCAAACAGCCCGCAATGTGTAGGTAGGTATACTTTGCGGGGTTAATCCGGTGGGAAATTTCTTTGCAATTTGCTTCCACCGTCAGCCATCTCATATCGGTCGGGAGACGGGTCTTCATTTTTCTCACTCAATACACCCTCCGATCCGAGCAGCCTTTCTTTGGTTTCCTCGTCTATATCGTTTGCCATAGACGACGACGATGACGACGATGGTACGTGATTGTAATTAAAGTACGAGACTATTACAGTAGCCTGCCGAATGATTGCGTGGGTGGTACTCCCTTTTTCATCAGCACGGGTGGGAGTTGTTTGGATATGTAGGTAATGAGTGTTTTCCGGGCCGATTCGAAATCGGAATCACGGCGTGCAAATGAGCTGTGAAAACAGCCCAAAGGTAAGCAAACAGAGAAAGGGTTTCAGCCACTTTTCTCGCCTACATTCGTGTTTCGGTGTGACAACAACGCTTTAAAGCTATGCAGATATACGGAAGGCACAGAAAATTCTCACCAAGAGGATAATTTATATTAATGATGCCCTCTCGGTTCGAGGCGATAGGTGAACCTTTTGCCAAACAGCCATTAAATTATTAACCTCGGAAAGCCATTTTCTTGCATATATACGAGATATTTATTAAGAAGATGATAATCTTCTCATATGGTGGTTGGATTTTTGCCGGCGCCAAAAATGGCTGTTGGATCATTTGAAAACGAGCCGCCAGTCGGGGTTTGTATGCGTAAGGATAAATCCGAGTCAAAGGGTTGTCTGCGAGCTTGCTGTAATAATGGGTTGTGTCGGTAGCTTTGCATGTGGTAATTAAAACACATTTTTATTACCGCTGCTAATGACTGCTTGCTCTAAACAAGATTTATCTAGCCCGTAATGTGATTTATGTTGTACGCATGTTGAAAAATGTGTGTTTAGAACATTGGTAGCTACGGAAAAGGGTTCATATTTCAGTTTAGTGTGACGTTGATGAAGCAAATTTTTCATGTCTGTTTGAATTATTGTCTGATTTATTGGAGGAAAAAGGCGCCGAAACCGTTGCAAAAATCGTCGCCATATAAATTCCTATAACATTACTTTCCCTGGGATTCAGGTCTCAGTACCTACTTTCGGGTCAATTCCAGTCATAGTCCAGTGTCCTGTGCAAATGGATCTTTAAAAAAAAAATATATCGGTTTCTCAGCGACTGCGGCACCAAATTTCACAAAACCAGCATCGAACAAAAGGTACAAGTCTCTAATCCAACGCCTTAAACGTTTTTGCAAACAAAACTTACTTTGTCCGTACCGTGGGTTTAATATGACCCCAAATTCCAACTGCCGTATCTCAGCGATTTTAGTGTTAGTATATGCACTAAAACTATGCCAATTTAACGGGTGGATCTCTCGTAGGGAGCGGTCATTATATCCTATTTGATTCCAGTTTTTAAATAGTTTCAACGTAAAGTGCACTGAATTTACTTTTCAAAACATTTGAAATTTCAAAAATCCATTCAATCATCGCTGTGATACGGAAATTCGTATAAAGAATTAGATAGGCTGATTGTTCAATAAAATTTATTGAGGATATATTTTAAGTATTTAGGAGCAGATTTAATCTAATATTACAGATTTCAAGTCAACAAACTTAATCACGACAAATTTGCCGTAAAAAAAAAAAATTTCAGCCAGTCAAAGTGCTTCTTCTTCTTCTTTGCTTTTTATGCTTTTGTAGCGAGCGTTTTGCCGGCTCTCAACTTAAGCAAACCCCACACGCATCAATATATTGAAGCGAAGGGGAATTATTGACAATAATATTGATAATGTGAATTCAGAAATATTGTCAATCTCGATGTATTGACGTCAATATAAAATGTATTGACAATACGATTATTGTCAATAAAAGCAATCGTGTAGGGTCCACTTTAGGGTGTGTTCCATTTGGAGAATTTTCATTTAAATTTGACAAATGGGAAATTTTCAAATAAACTTGCTATTATACCAGACCAGGAATCAGTTTTGACAAACACCTTAACATTATTATTTATTTTCCAAGTGTCAAATTTAAGTGAAAATTCACCAAATGGAACACAGCCGTAGTGTTCTAGAAACTTCCACTTCCACTTCCACAGTTATTAATTAAGAGCTTTCTATGCCAACCAATGTATGAATTTATAATAACTAAGCATAAGCATTATTTTTCAAAAGGACGTATGTAACATTTGACAGCAAATGAGAAAAATGGGGTAGCAATATTCAGACTATATTATTAAATCCTATTTAAAAGTTTTTGTTATTTTTCACGATCTGTTGCTGCCAAAAGTTACATACAGGATTGTAGTTTATGATTATTATGAAAAAAGCTGGGTCTTTGGCATACATTAACAGCAATTTTGATAAAATTAAAAGATACATCCTTTTGGTTCTCAACTTCCCACATACACCTTGATTGATTCGTCGTTATAGTACCTTGGTTGTTATATACACCTTGTGAGATGCGTCGATTTGACAGATCGTTTTACACTTGCGTCAGATCAGATAAACCAGTTTTTATTTGGAAGCAGAAATACGTCGGTCTGCTAACTCTCACAAAGAAATTCGGCATTTTGAGGAACGGAGAAGGAGATCCTTAGTCAGGAGCAGGTTATCTGGAACAAGAGGATAACTGAGGTTTAAAATAACGGGATCCAGTATCAAGTAGTGAGTTGTTCGACCCACAGAAAGAAGTCCTGTCACCTCAGAAAGTCCTGTCAGAAACAAACATGCAGAGCAGATACGGGTTTCCTTCCGCTGCTGGAAGCGCAACAGCGAGCGCTGGTGTACGTGGATTCGAAGCTGTTTAAGACGGCAGCCACGAAGACAAAGACCGGCGAGAGAAAAGATTTTTTGGCGACCCCTATTCTCGTTTTCGAACGAATCGAAACGTTCATACAAAAACTTTGTTTTTTTTGTATGGCGTTTCGATTCGTTCGAAAACGAGAATAGAGGTGATCATCTTGGCGTGCACCGGTTCGAATTATAGCTTTCAGGTTAGTCTAATTGAAATTATGCTGAACCACCATGGTCATGATGATGACAATTATCATGGTTGAAATATTATGTTTCATTGGAAGCAAAATGCACCAAAATCGTCAGAATAGGAATTCCTATCACGACGGGTTGGGCGTGTTTTGCGTTCAATGAAACGGATGATGTTGGATAGATTTGAACTGCTAACGGAAATTTTCTCCGCAGGAAAAGTCAACCAACGTGGTTCTGATGATGGAAAAATCGGCCGAAGACGACCAGGGTGAACTTGCAGATCGAGAAAACGAGGAAGGTTTTTGGTTCGCGTTTGCTGCAGCCAAGTTGGTGGGGGAAAGAATCCATTGGATGACGAAGGTGAAGCTTGCCGTTTGTTGAAGAGCCTCACATCACAACGGAGGAGGACAGTTAGCGTACTTGTCCTTGTGTCACAGTTGCCGCTTGTCTGCCAGTGTCTCGAGCATTTCGATGCCCTATGTTTAAAAGTTGCTGTTCAAGCTAAAAAAGTATTTTCAAAGCAGAGCAAAACAATAAGAGACTGTATCCAAGATTTATTTGTTTGTGGTTATTTATTTCTTTCTTATTTGAACTTAATCAATTCCAACCGTAGGCGAACCAGCCCCGGGCTGAAACACCCTTTTATAAAGAAAACCTTAACTAATTAATTCCGTCGAACAACAAACTAATCTAAGCAATGCAGCATTTTATTCATCATCATTTAAATCCAAATCGTTTTCAAAGTCATCTTGTTTCGTAGACTTCGCTTTGTGCCCTCTTTTGGCAGGCACCAAGTTTTTGAGGAACGCTTGATAATATTCCTTTTGACGGACGAAAGGAAGTAGTCCTCGAAGGTCCGAAAGCTTTGCATCCGGCAATAGCAGAGGTTCGATGTTCAACGGCTTCAAGTTAACTGCTTTGATTTTGATCGCTGACTGGAACAGTCGAATAGTTTCAAAATTTTCTTGTGTCGGTTCATATTTGAAGGAGACTTCTCCTGGGGAATCCGTGGTGCATTTAAAAACCATGATGTCCCTAAATCGCACTGCGTTCCCCTCTACTGTACCGATCAGCCAAAACCTTGAATGCATAATCGCCGAAGAAACAGCAAACTGTTGTGACCCTGGTTGTGGATCGTCAAGCTGAGAGTCTAAAAAAATATTTTCAACTACGCTTTTATCATGAATATTAACAAAAACATACCTAGCAGCAGCTGTATTGCATCAAAATCCATTTTGAATCTATTCGGAAGCAGCACGACGCAACTGCTGATTCAAATTTTCGATTTTCATTTGCACATGTGACGTTTCACTGTTAGCGTATCTGCGGTTTGCGTGTTATTTTCAATTTTTGACAGTTGCGTCATATTGACGGCAATAGGGTGTATCTAAACCTTTTTCAAAACATTAAAACTAAGAGAAGAGGTGACAATACGGGGACGAAAATGAACCACTTTTCTGTCAAATGTGAACCAGCTCCTGATTGGCCGATTTCATGTGCGTAAGATAGAGATAGAGATAGATAAAGATAGAGATAGAGATAGAAATAAAAGAGTAAGAAGCCAATTGTCACCTCTTCCTCTTAGCATTAAAAGAAGAACACATAGGGTGGTAATTAAATTTATTTTTTCTTCGATGATTAAGTTTTTAAACTTTGTTTCGCAATTACTATAGAGTAAATCATAAAATTTACAACCGGATAGAGGGAAAAACTCGATTTGTTTTGTGGCAAGCACAATGATATTCTAAGTCCAGGCTCTAATGATTCTGTTAAAGTGCCCCATAACTAACCCCAAGATGCAGACTAAGGGTAAATAACTTGCTTCACAGATGACCCGAGAATACAGTCCAGAAAACTTAAACGAAGTTACAAGTCCCAGGAGCGTCACAATCTATAGAAATTTTTGAAAACTTTATGTCCATTAACGCATTCCTTTAGTATCTAAAACAGGAAGTTTTAAAAATTCAGAGTAGTTAAAAGACCTTCAAGAACGTCCAGAATAATATGAAAGTTTAAAGATCTGTTATGGTATGTTTCGAAAGCTTTCAATAGATTTCAGGACAATATCGCGAACTTCAGCTACGATCAATTAGCTTCAGGGCAGTTCCATTAAGTTTAAGAACATTCAGGAACTTTACTGAAGATTCCAAAACTTTAGTTCAGTTATAAGATCTTAAGGGAAGCTACGTAACATCAAGCAGTTCTGTTCAGGTCCATGATAAGCTAAATTGCGAACTGAGAACTTCAGGTAAATTCCGAGTACCAGGGTAGTTCCATTAAATTCAGAAAAAAATAATAAGAACCATCAACAAGGTAAAAAAGTAGTCTTGAGATCATCAGGGAAGTTTAGAAAACTTAAGAAAAGTGGTTGGTTGGTTGGTAAGGAGATTTTCAGCTTGAAGCTGGTTCATCTCTAGCTTACGAAAAATGTCCGAAACATCCTAGTAGCTCCAAGAATCCAAGAAACCGTTATAAACGTGGGATGTTAAGAGAACTTACAAGAAGTTTTATGAGTTTCAAGGCAACTGTTTGAGGAACTCCTGGGATATTCAGCAAGGGGTGAGACAGCTTTACTCTGAGTTGCTTTTTTGCAGCGAGTAACTCAATGTACCTCAACATTTAATCGACGTTCATCGATTTTTCTGTCTGTTTTCTCCTTGGCCTACTCCGTTTACCGCCTTCACAGTCTTGTTTGTAAAAAAAACATAGAATATTGCTCAGATCGACTATTAAAGCGATGTGAATTCCAGAATTTGTCCAGAAATCGGCTCGAACAATGCTGGGAAAGCTTCCAAATGGGACCTTCGTGGCGTGGATTTTCATCTGCTTCTCTGTGCCGGTTGGTTGCTGTTGCTGCTGTTATTGTTTTGGAAGTGCTTTTTGGCAACCCGGATTCCTTCCGTTTGGAGTTAGTAAACGGCGTCGATTGTAAAGAAAATGATTGTATTTTCGATCGCGAAGACTTGCGAGAGTGGCAGTACTTTCGGAGGGCGGCTGAGCTTTGACACTTTAGCACGCGTAGGTGTGGATTCGATCACGGAGGCTTTTTCGGGGATCGTCGTACTGCGACAATGCGGAAAAAAGCATCTTCCATCGCAGTACTGAAAAAATCCACAGCAACATTGACACTAGCGGTCGATTCGATAAATTGCCAATCATTGTCCGCAAGCACATTGTTCAATGCAGCGTAATCGGCCCGGCGAGAGTCCAAAAAGTAGCACTCAGATGGTGGCGTATAAACAATCGGATTTGGTAACCTGAATGACACCGGCAAAGAAGTAGAAGCATAGAGGTAACTCTAAGACCACTGGGTCCCGCAGAAAATCATTATTATTTTTGGCTCACTCAGTACCAGAACAACGGTCCCAAGCAGTCCCAAGCTATTTCACTCACCCCTGCATGTTCTGCATGAATCCACACACCCCTCATGTTATCTGTCAAACTTTCATAGCGAATCAAAACAAACATAGTGTAGTAATAGAATTTCAACTAGAATAGGGTACGTTAATCGTTTGCTTGGGACCAATAGGCTACTAAAGTGGTGAGCCAATTTAAAATCGTTAGTTTCGTATTGATTGTTGGTAGAAGTGCCCGGTAATGCGGAATCATTTAATTATGCGGAATTAAATTTAGTACAAGATCTAGCAAACGTCCGTTTCGGTTCGGAAAAGTGTTTACTTGACTAAAACCCATGAAAGTTAAATCCGTCCAAAAGAGCACAGAAACCGATAGCAGTGGGTCAATGAATGGTGTGCCGCTGTTGGTGAAGCATCACTGTAATCCAGCTTGGTTGTAGTCGCCAAATAGGAGAGCGGGAGAGCGGTGACTCAATCGAAAGTCCACGACAATCCAGAGCTGTTCCAGTAGACTGGAAATGGGCGAGGTACTTAGGTAGCTGGTTGGTCTCGTTGAGACAGCAGTCAGAACGCCTCCACCACGCGATTTTCGACTGTTCAGGGGAGATCGGCCAGTTCTGAAGAATAATGCGATCCGAATAGTTGCGATGAATAGATTCTGTCATAGAGCCACGTTTCCGTCAGTACGATCAAATCATATTCAGCCTCCGCTACAGCCAATAAAAACGAGTCGATTTTAGTCCTCAGCCCACGCACGTTTCGGTAATAAATCCGAGGAGCGATCCCGGAAGCTGGAAAACGAAGGAAAGTTAGGTACCCAAAGTTCAGAATCGCAAACATACTCGGAGTTGTAGGCCAGAAGCCCGGTTTTCGGTGTTGTTTTGCTTGACAGCAGCTTTTCGGCTTCACACTGCTTCAATGTGAGTTACTCGAGGTGCCTCAAAACAACTCTGAAATTCCTCACGAATAGGACCTGTCTGGCCCCTTGATATTCAGAGATCTTTAGATATTTCAAGAAAACCTTAGGCAAGTCCAGAAAACATTAGGGAAATTATTAAAACTTTAATTTCTTACCCTTATTTAAGGTGTTTCCTTGTAAAGTCCACAAAATGACCGCCACGTAGGCTATACATGCACTTCCACTTCGAATTTTCATTTACACAAATCTCGTAAATCGGTGCCCATTT
Source organism: Ochlerotatus camptorhynchus (assembly GCF_037179485.1). Classification (NCBI taxonomy): domain Eukaryota; kingdom Metazoa; phylum Arthropoda; class Insecta; order Diptera; family Culicidae; genus Ochlerotatus; species Ochlerotatus camptorhynchus. The sequence goes on along the minus strand of NW_027040766.1, from coordinate 3,807,670 downwards.
TCACCTTAAATTGCTACTTCATGTATGCTGCAGAGCAGCAAACGCGGAGTAACAATTTGAATGTTACACGTGTCGTAGAAGCTGATATTTGTGAACTTAAAGATTCGAAGTGGCTCCCAGAATAAGGATGTCACAGCGATTCACCTTAAGAAGTTACAGTAATTTCATGGAAGTCCAGAGATCTACCGATTCTTTTTAAAAACTGAAGGTTGAACACGAAAATATCCGGACTCATTAAAAGCGCTGCCATTAAGGCAGTTTTTGAGTATTTTTTTTTCTTCAAAGTATCATTAAACAAACTAAGAGTGTATAGAATCACAGTAGGCATTGGTTGTCATGATAGGTTCATTTGTTTACATCATGGCTTCACAGGAGCAAGCACGTCGCGATTCGATTCTGCACGCTCGAAACGCAAAGCCTGGTCAATCCGCTCCTGGCAGTTTTCGATCAAATTCCTGGGCAGGAATTTTATACCTCGGTTGACCGGAAGGGTGCCCCGGAGCAATATAAAATCAAAAAGAAGTCGAAATTCCTCAAAAAGTCCCTTGTGTGGCAAGCAATCTGCAGTTGTGGACTGAAAAGCGAAATGTTCGTTACTTCTGGGACCATGAACCTGCAAATGTATTAGGAGGAATGCCTACGGAAGAGACTACTGCCTTTTCTGGAGCAGCATGAGGTGGATTGCCTATTCTGGCCGGACTTGGTAAGCTGCCATTACCCAAATTCCTACTAATAGTGGTACAGCGAAAATGTTGTCACAGTGTTTCCCAAGGAGATTAATCCGGCCAATACTCCGGAGCTAAGTCCAATTGAGGAATACTGGTCAACTGTGAAGCACATACTGAAGAAAAAGGGTGGAACTGCAATTGACCTGAAGGATTTCAAACGGAAATGGAATTTGGCAGCTCGTGCAAAGGGTGATGGGCTGTGTACGAAGAAAACTTCGAGCAATGGCCTATGGTAAGAAGGAAGACTGAAACAATGGTCTTACAATAAGCATAATACCTACTAATGTATAGCAGTTACATTGAACTATGAAAAATAAAAAAGCATTTTTAAGCCCCAACAAGGTTTTCGTGTCCAGTTTTTGTCGTGTTCAACTTTTATAGATATATTTCGGGAGCTTGATAGATTTCAAGAGCTTTTCAGGGAAGTTTAATTTCAGTTCCATTAATTTCAGGGCAATACTAAGAACTTCCGAAGTGTTGTGAGAACTTCAGGGTAGCTTCGAGAACATCAAAGACGATCAGAGAACCTCTGGGCAGTTTGTAACGGTCATGAGTTACGTTTGTCTTACAAGAAATACAAGAACCGAAATTCAATCAAAATTGCCAACATTTAGAGCATTCGATCAGTTCCAACCCATTAGCCACAACGGGTACATGCTGCATCCAGTTCGCAAGTAGCCTAATTTTAGGCGGAGGGTGGCTTCTCCTTTTCACTCACTCAACCTACATTAGCCTAATCAAGGTCGAGCTATTTGATTTCCTATATGAAAATGATCCGTAAAATAGCCGATAATTAAACATTAATTCCAAACAATCCAGCTTTCCATGCTCGGTAATGGCGGCCTGTTTGTATGAAAAAATGTATCCTTCACTGTGCTATCTGGAGGTTCGAATTTTGACCCCTTTCTCTCTCCCAGGAACTGAAGAAAATGAAACAACATACGCCCTCCAGTGTCGATGTGCGGTATAAGAGGTGAGGAGAAAGGAAACTAATGGACTCTTTCATTCTGACGGTGTTCTTATGCAACAGCAGACGTGACGTCACGTCTGTTGCTGCATAAGAAGACGCGAGAACGAAAGAGTACACTAGTTTCCATTCTCCTCACCTCTTTTACCGCACATCGCTCCAGTGTGTGTCAAAAAGCACAGTGAAGGATACATTTATTCATACAAACAGGCCGCCATTACCGAGCATGGAGAGCTGAATAGGTGTTTACCACAAATCGGACTATAGCTTTGAACTGTCCTTGCATCGAATGATCTCACTTTTGGTGAAAGCCTCAAACGAGTAAGACCTTTAACTCGAGCAGTGATTCTTATGATTTAAAATCTCGTGTCATTTGAAATTTTATATTTGATTTAATGTGAGTTAATAGTTTCAACGTAAAGTGCACTGAATTTACTTTTCAAAACATTTGAAATTTCAAAAATCCATTCAAACATCGCTGTGATACGGAAATTCGTATAAAGAATTAGATAGGCTGATTGTTCAATAAAATTTATGGAGGATATATTTTCAAGTATTTAGGAGCAGATTTAATCTAATATTACAGATTTCAAGTCAACAAACCTAATCACGACAAATTTGCCGTCAAAAAAAAAAAAAAAAAAATTCAGCCAGTCAAAGTGCTTCTTCTTCTTCTTTGCTTTTTTATGCTTTTGTAGCGAGCGTTTTGCCGGCTCTCAACTTAGGGTGTGTTCCATTTGGAGAATTTTCATTTAAATTTGACAGATGGGAAATTTTCAAATAAACTTGCTATTATAGCAGACCAGGAATCAGTTTTGACAAACACCTTAACATTATTATTTATTTTCCAAGTGTCAAATTTAAGTGAAAATTCACCAAATGGAACACAGCCTTAGTGTTCTAGAAACTTCCACTTCCACTTCCACAGTTATTAATTAAGAGCTTTCTATGCCAACCAATGTATGAATTTATAATAACTAAGCATAAGCATTATTTTTCAAAAGGACGTATGTAACATTTGACAGCAAATGAGAAAAATGGGCTAGCAATATTCAGACTATATTATTAAATCCTATTTTAAAGTTTTTGTTATTTTTCACGATCTGTTGCTGCCAAAAGTTACATACAGGATTGTAGTTTATGATTATTATGAAAAATGCTGGGTTTTTGGCATACATTAACAGCAATTTTGATAAAATTAAAAGATACACCCTTTTGGTTCTCAACTTCCCACATACACCTTGATTGATTCGTCGTTATATTACCTTGTTTGTAATATACACCTTGTGAGATGCGTCGATTTGACAGATCGTTTTACACTTGCGTCAGATCAGATACACCAGTTTGTATTTGGAAGCAGAAATACGTCGGTCTGCTAACTCTCACAAAGAAATTCGTCATTTTGAGGAACGGAGAAGGAGATCCTTAGTCAGGAGCAGGTTATCTGGAACAAGAGGATAACTGAGGTTTAAAATAACGGGATCCAGTATCAAGTAGTGAGTTGTTCGACCCACACAAAGAAGTCCCGGACAAGACAATTTTCCTGTCACCTCAGAAAGTCCTGTCAGAAACAAACATGCAGAGCAGAAACGGGTTTCCTTCGGCTGCTGGAAGCGGAACAGCGAGCGCTGGTTTACGTGGATTCGAAGCTGTTTGAGACGGTAGCCACGAAGACAAAGACCGGCGAAACGAAAGATTTTTTGACGACCATCCACCCCTATTCTCGTTTTCGAACGAATCGAAACGTTCATACAAAATTTTGTTTTTTGGTTTGAATTATAGCTTTCAGGTTAGTCTAATGGAAATTATGCTGAACCACCATGGTCATGATGATGACAATTATCATGGTTGAAATATTATGTTTCATTGGAAGCAAAATGCACCGAAATCGTCAGAATAGGAATTCCTATCACGACGGGTTGGGCGTGTTTTGCGTTCAATGAAACGGATGATGTTGGATAGATTTGAACTGCTAACGGAAATTTTCTCCGCAGGAAAAGCCAACCAACGTGGTTCTGATGATGGAAAAATCGGCCGAAGACGACCAGGGTGAACTTGCAGATCGAGAAAACGAGGAAGGTTTTTGGTTCGCGTTTGCTGCAGCCAAGTTGGTGGGGGAAAGAACCCATTGGATGACGAAGGTGAAGCTTGCCGTTTGTTGAAGAGCCTCACATCACAACGGAGGAGGACAGTTAGCGTACTTGTCCTTGTGTTTGATTTAATGTGAGTAATTCTTATCTTAAAACAGTGGTTTTAAAAAAAATATTCAATGTTTTATTAAATTTGTCAAACGTGCTCAAACTAAACCAGGTAAGAGATAGGCTAAAGTTTGAACGTGCAGTAAGTTAATTGTGTGTGCACTTTGAATAGGGGAATCCCATTCAAAGTGAGTGTTGAGTTGGGTCCCATAGATTCGGCTGAACACATTTTCCGTCGGCTGGCAAGCAACGAAGCGTCCACCAATGTATTCCGGGTACATCTCTACCCCGTGCGAGTGGCGTTCTTTTTCCGTGAACCACGCTGTGCCGTCACCTGACGAAGTAGGACAAAAGTGCCGAATCCTCGAAACCGATGAACACCCGTCGTAGATTCTGGTCGACCGTCGAGGAAGCGCAAACCATAAGCTAGCGAAAAACCTCATTTACTGCACACACTTGAAATAGCTCTAGAGACAAATTTTGAAACTGAAACAGACTAGTTAGTTGGCGCCAGCACTGATTTAGGTGGCTAAAGCTTACAACTTTGTCCCGTTCAATAAAAGTCCATTTAGGTTGAAATAAACCTTTCAGTTGAGTTGAGAGCATTGATAGATTCAATCAACCATTTACCACAGAAGCTTATCAAATCATAGGAAAAGTGGTCTTCTACGTTTGTTTCTTCGCAAATAAGATTTTAGTTGGAGATGTGCTTGCATTTATCATGGTGGCTCCACTGAAGCGTTAAGCATGCCACTACATTTCGAACTTATCAGTGATGCCAGTTAGTAGATGTTGGCACTTGAGAATGATAAGGGGACCAAGGCATCCCACTGGAGGCATATACAGTAATGACCCAATTTTGTCAGCCCCCTTTTTGAAAATCTTTTCTAATGTTCTACGAAACCCATGCGCTTTTTCAGTGGTCTTATTGCATCAAAGTATACCTTAAACACCCATCTTGAAGACGCATGATAATGATTTGAAATTACGATTTTAAGAAATTATTCAATGATTAAAGTCTGATGCGTGCAAGGGCCGACAAAATCGGGCCATTACTGTACCACATACTAATCTGACGATTTACATAGAATTTGTAAACAAGTAATTTTAATGAGTGTAATGTTGTATCCACTCTTATAGCGAATTCGTTTATTATTCAGTTCCAACCTGGATCGGGTATCAAGATTGGGTCTGCTTGCTTTCTGACAAACGTCAGTTTGCTCGTTCGTTTTTAAAACCTAGCTCAGGTTGAGGTTCACACTGACAAAAAGTTCGGTTTCGCACTGGGTTGGAACTGGTGTTAACCCCGATAATAAACGAATTCGCTATTAGTAACTGGTAACATTAATTTAAATATATTGTTTGCTATGTACACATTAAAGTGATGAACGGTGATAGAAAAGGCACTCATTACTGATGCATTACGACGTTTAAAAACTAGTTTCCAGTAAACGAAAAATCACACTAAACAATCAAAACAAATCCCTAAAAAAGACTAAGCTGCTGTGGGTTTCTCCTACGGATCCGTATTTCTGGAAAATTCAATCAATTCTATAGATCTAGGCAAAATTTCGTAAAACCGACATCACTGACATCCATCTGATTTGTTTTTATTCAACACAGCTGACGCGTTGACAGAACGAGGGAAAAGCAAGTAGTGAAAAACTGCGTGAACGAGGGATGCTCCGGTTGCAAAACAATGCTTGGGAATTTGCATGACAGGTGGATGCATAATAGTGAAATCCAACCAGCCACCGGCCACCCGTGGCGCGGTTGTCATAGCGGTGAAAAAAAAATGTAAACCGCTGTCAAACGAGACTCGCATCAGAATGTTCACTTTTTAAAATTAAAAATCCGCCTTTTTCTGTACGTTTTGGTGATCAAAAAGTTTGTCAAATCATAGGAAAAGTCGTTTTCTACGAAATGGTAAGTGGCTTCAATGATATTATTGCTTGCAATCAGGAAAAAAAAAAGTTAATTGACTACGTAAACGCAAGCTCCACTGCTTAAAATCTTCTTTGTTGTTGCAGGATTGTTGCATTATCTGGGATGCAACGAGCACAAATTTTCACTTTTTCGCGAGGGGGACGACTCTATCTACGATGCAGGAAATATTGTGTTTTGCTGTGGCTAGCTGCGCGTACGCTGAGTAGATAGAAAGAAGATTTATCTCGATTTTGAAGATTTCCTGCGAAAAGATGATTCGCGATGCAAGTAGATGCGAGAAATGAAAGAAGATTTTTCGAAGATTTATTCGCTAGTGTGAGATTTTTTGAGCTTCTAGAATTGAGATTTAGATGTGTCGCCCCCCTCGCTTTTTCGAGTTCTGAACTTGGGGAGCAACAAATTTGCGTAGTGGAGAAAGGTTGCCACCAAGGGGTAGGTCACTCCGCACACCAATCTTGGGTAACAATTTTGTCAGTGTGCCGCTTGTGTGCCGGTTGTGCCGGTCATAGAGCAAGCTGCGATTGGTTGTAAAGACACCTTGAATGTTTTGGTTTGAAATAGCAATGATAAATCGGATTGAGGACCTCTCAGGAAGTCGTGGGTATACAAAATGTTGGTGTTTTATGTTCGCAAAATAATAAAAGTCCTGCGTTTTAGGATTTTATAATGCCCTCAAAGGCAGACCAGAAACCTAGCCTTTCGTGATGCGAAAGCAACGGTCTACCAGCGGCCGGAAAGAGTTGGAACCGATGGGGAACATTGTAGGAGACGTAATATAGAGGATGATGAATAGACTTCTGCAGTTTGTTTTGTGTGAGTTGCAGCATTATTTGCATTAAAGATACTTATGGGGTCTTTCTCTTGAGCCCACTCTAGAACCTACAGATCTATAAGTGAAGTGCTGGTCTGAGTTCCTCTGGTATATTCAATTACAGGGTGCGTGACGAATTTTTGCAGTAAATGGCATATTTGAGAAAAAATACACCAGTTAGTTATTCTAGCAATGAATTTTGTGCGATTTATTTTCTTTCGCAACATATGAAAGTTGTAAGTAAATTTATTCAAAAAAATTGCTTTCCCTTTCGACGACTGTAGTTAGACGCTTCCGGAAACTGCAGTATGCACGTTTTAAAATGTTTCGATCCATAGATGTCTTGATTTTAGCTTTTAGCGACTTAAGTGTGGTGTGAGGGGTTCTATTGGTATCCCGTTGGACGACGCCCTATACAAAATAATTCAACGGATTGATATCGGAACTGCTTGGAGGCCAAATTTCTTCCTCCCAAATTTACGAAATATTTTCCGTAAGCCATTTTTGTGCTTTATTAGCAGTATGAGCAGGTGCTCCGTCTTATCACTTCCCCAAACCTTTTTTAATATTATACACTGTTCTTTCAGACACATTTACCGACCGAATTATTTCTTTCATGCATACTCCGGCGCGCAACAAAGCGACAACGGCTGACAGATTGCTCTCTTGTTTCGACATCTTTACGTTTACTCAACATTGTTTGTTTAAATCTTACACCTAACAGTATAAGCTATCCAGTGCTGCCAAATATATCTAAATCATGCTGCACAAGCATGAGAAATTACTATTAAATTTACTGCAAAAATTCGTCACGCACCCTGTAGAGGATGCTCCTGAATATACAGTCAAACGGCACGTAGTGTTGTGAACAACTTCAATGACAGTTGTAAAGGAGTGCTCTCATTTTATTTACAACAATCCAATGCGTACGGGATTGTGGTGAAGTTATACCGATGGATGTGCCCAAGCTGTGCCGAATCTGATTTCGGTACAATGGCCTGAGTGACTTACCCCTTGGTTGCCACTGTTTATGGAACAGGAAAAGAGCGAATATGCTCCAATCATTTTGTTGAATATAAGTCCCAAAGTTTGTTGTCGTGGGGTAATTTGAGAGTAAATAGTGGCCGCTCCCCGTGATGGGAAATTTGCAGCGCAAACCCATTCCCCTCAATTCTTGCTTTGCTGCTGATCTACTGTTATAGCCCAGGCACACAATATGCTAGGTCTCTAAATCCTCTAGCACGGAGTCCCCAACATAATCCAGTATATCCAGCAGACTGACTTGGACGTCGATTTCGGGATGGGAATCTGCAATCATGCAAAACATAACCTAAATAATATCGGTGCATTCAATGACATTGCAATGAAAATTAACATAAAATTACATTATTTGACAAGTTTCCCACATGTATCATCCATGATCCGCATCTCACTATTTTGAACTTTTTTTTACAATAATTTATACTTCAAACTCTGGAATTTGATCCGGCTGTCATATCACCATCAACTAGTTCTATTTACCGCCACTAGTGAGGCATAAATTTCACTTGGATTCTACTAAATATACACTTGACGATATTTTTTGAAGAATTTTCTTCTAAGAGCTATGTCTGTGTATTTACGTTCTACCATAGAGGTAAGACCAGAAGGTTCCAAAGAAACGTGCTCAACTTTTTGGCTCAGCTCTGGTACTCTTTTCGGTCCCAAGCTAATCGATGCACCCCTCGAAACATAGGAAATCAACGAACCCCTGATTTTATCTGTCAAACTTTCATAGCCAATCAAAACAAACATAGTGTAGTACTAGAATTTTGACTGGAATGGGCTACGTTAATCGCTTTGCTTGGGACCAATAGGTTAGTCAAGCAGTGAGCCAATTTTAAATCGTACACACTTAGAAATTACCGCCAACTACGGTAATTTTTACCGAAAAAAACAGCTGAACTGTTCGGTAAAATTTATGCAATTCAATTCAATTGCTTTTCAGCTACTTTGAAACTAAATCTCCACTAAAATGACAAGATTTGATCCTTTAAACAAGGTTGACCATGTTTTGAAAGTATTTTCAAGTTCAATATCCTTTAAAATGAAGGTCAAAGTTTTACCGAACGTTCAGCTGTTCTGATTTCGGTAAAATTTACCGAACACGAAAACAAAATCTTAGTGTGTAAGTTGCCACGGATATCATTCGAGTTCGGATATCATTCGAGTAGATAAGCGTTACCATTTAGTCTATATCCTTTCCAATATATTTCAGTTCTTGTCGGTTTGATGAACTTGTGTTCGTTGAGCGAGGTAGGGAAAATCACAGCAACCCTGTGGAGGATAGTCTCTGACTGGACTCGATTTGAAATTTATTTAGTTGGTTTTGGTAAATTATCTTAGCTGGCGTCGTCAGCGTGGAGGACGAAAGGTTACAAGTTCATTTATCTTCAAGGAAGCTCCAGGAACTTTACAGTAGTTCGAAGAAAAGCGAAGTCGACAGAACTTCAGAGAAGTTCAATCAAATTTAAGCCGTTTCATTATTCACATGAATGTTTCGAGTATTTCAAAGTAGATCAGAGAACTTCAGAGTAGTTAATTGTAGGAACTTTCAAGAAATTCTAAGAATTATGAAACATTAAAAAAAAAAAATTAAAATTTCAGGAATATTCCAAACATTTCTGGAAATTTGCATGGTTTTCAGGGATGTTCCATCAAAATCAGCAAAATTGTTGGAACGTAAGGGAAGTTCCAAGAACTTCTAGAAACTTTTAGGAACGTCTGGTAAGTTAAGAGATTTCAAAAGAAGTTCCATGAGCTTCAATGACGTATTAAAACTTCAGGAAAGTTGCGGGGACTTTTGAGACGCAGATCTCTTTCAATTATTTTTTTTAAAGCTTTATTAACGTGATTTTTAGCTCTTTGGCAAATTCATCTCGTTCCAGTTAGTTCAAGAAGCATCGGAAATTTCTGAGAATTCTAGATTTGCGGGGAAGCTTAGAGATTTTGAAGAACTAGTCTTTTTATCATCGTCTACATTTCGGTCCAGGAGTTGGAATCTTCACCAGGACTAGTTTTAGTTTAAGATCGTAAAGATTTTTTCACTGAACCGAAAGACGGCACAACTTTATATCCCATGAAGATGGCCAAATCCAAAGACCGAAACGTCGGTCATAAAACATGGTTGATCCATAGTTAAACTGAAAAGCAAATATAAATACGGAAAATTTACAATTTATAAGGAGAGCTGATAGCAACAAGTTTACCCGTACCCTAGTTTTAATTAGGGGAAACTAAATTCTGTGTACATTCCGAAATTACAATTATGGGCGCTCCTCAAAGGGAGCGCACATATGAAAAATCAGTGAGTAATCAGCTCTAAATTTACCATGACAGCCCTGGAAGGAACACATTAAGGTTCAATTTACTTTGATGCATTTTCGAAAAAATCAAATGTAGTTTTTTCAACCCATCATTTCAGATTGCAAAAAGCTCGCGTCATTTTGTGTAAAATAGCAAAAATAATAGAATGACGCAAGCTTTTTTTTAATCTGAAATGATACGTCGAAAAAAACTGCATTTGAATTTTTCGAAAATCCATCAAAGTAAATTGAACCTTAATGTCAAACATTGTTTACTGTTATGCGAATAGTTTTCATTTTAAGTGATTTTTTTTGATGTTTTTGGAACATGGAAGACAGTTGAAAAAATGATAAATATGATGTTACAATCTTGAAAAATGGTTAATCTAGCAATTGTAATCACTTTTACACCAAAAATGTTAAGGCAGCGAAAGAAACGTACAAGAATGAAGTTTGTTTTCTTCGAAATAATTAAAAAATCCATCTAAAACAAGTAAACTTATTCCTTCCAAAAAAGTTTCATCTTCCGCCGTCATTGTCCAATCTGGACAGCTCGCTCTCGTTCTTTCTGTATCCCTCTCCCGCTCGGGCACACCGAGTACATAAAATATTCAAAAGGCGGAGATTTCCCACCAGGGCCCAACCAGCGATTTCCAGTACATAGCCGTTTTGCTTGTTGCAGCTTTTCCGTGCGGACGACGGCAACGGTGGAGAACATGCGCAAAGCTACCGGGAAAAGCTTTCACCTAGTTTTTTGTTCGCTTTTCCCAGAAATCATTTAGACGAACACACACTGGCTCTCCTCTCGCGTTCGCACCCGTTTTAGTACAAGAATTTAGAAACAAAGATTTGCCGCGTCCACCCGCGGAAAGGCGGATCTCTATGGGTTGTGAAACTTCTACTGACGATTTTCGAATGAGCTAATATCTACAGATGAGAATTTCTTATTTTAGGTGACGAAGGACACTGTGATACCGGAGAGAGTGTCATAAATTCAATTACTTCCCCTCGTTGACTCTGATTTACATCAGAAAGCTTCTAACGAGGGTGAGGAATTGGATCGCCTCTCGGTGCTGATTTGTCATTCGATATCAATTATCGATTTAGCATTTGAATTTGAGTTCGTTTGCGATCAATGAAATGTATTGTATGCTTAAGATAATTTAATATGGATGGAACAAGATAACGATTTCAATTGAAAGTAGAATTACCAGTTGTAAAGCATTGATTTACAACGCTTCCAAAACAATCCGTCGATGACGGTTATCTTATCACTACCAATGTTGGACGTCATTGAATTGCTTGGATTAATAAAAGCATTGTATATTTAACACTCGGTAGTAAAGTAAACAGATCTTCAAGTATCCATCGATTAGAGCTTGTGTAGTCCTCGACTCTCGCCTTCTTCCAGAATCACTATGAGCGAGTCCAACGTTTCCTCCGAGTTGGGAATGATTTGATCCGGTGGCAGTACGAAACCAAACCGTCCGGTATCCCGCAGTTCGTAGCAGAAAACGATAGGCGTCTTGTAGACGCCCTTGATCCAGTCAATGCTGCCGCCCGAAGCTATGTCTAGAAACGGAATTGGTTGGTTATGATCGATCAAATAGGAAAAATTAGTACTTACAAATCGCTTCTGCAATGTTTCCAATCTTGTACTCCGTCCCGTATCGCTCTTTCAGCTTCGTAATAGCCTTGGTACCGACTTCCATCTAGAATCGAAATTTTAAACAACGACAATTCAAAAAAATTTCTTCGGATGCCTTACCATTTCGTCGTAGTTATCCATTGGCTCCGTAGTATGTCCATAGGGCAAGAGTAGCAGCTGAGAATAGGCGTGGAACGACAGGTAGGTACTGATTTTGGGTTGCACCGACGTGAAGTACTCCGACAGCGTGCGAGTCTCGTCTTCCGAAAATGCCGATGGTCCAGCATAGGTATCCGAGCAGGGTACATTCGAAGCACCTCCCTCTGCAATGAAACCCAATCTTTAGATCAATGTCTTCCATGATCTCCCTCCCACCACCGCTACTCACGCATAAAGTTGTATCCCCAGTTCCGGTTTGGATCAGCTCCTACGCACAAAATACTGTGCGGCTTGCGGGTCTTCCTCCACTGTCGGTTGGTCGTGTGCGTGTACACATATCCATCCGGATTGGTGATCGGGAAGAAGTACCAATCGTAGTTCTCCGCAATATGTCGCACCTTCTCGTCACCAGAGCTGAGCAATTCATTCAAGATCCAGGTCAGTGTTGCCCCACTAATCCACTCACGGGCATGAATCGTAGCCTCCATGAACACTCCTGGATTTCCCTCCTTGTACGACACTTTCACGCCCCGAATTTCACGACCTTCGTGCGAATGTCCACCCACGATCGGTGTCAGTACATCTGGGTACTGCTGGACCAACCCATCCATCCATGCGTAGATTTCCTCCAACGTGTAGTAGGCATTCCACCCGAACGCCTCCCGCGTTTTCCTGCTTATTTCGTTCTCAAACAGCTCCTGCAGATTCGAAACACTCAACTCCACACTCAACCCGTATCGCTCAACCAGCTCTCCGAATTCTGCAAACTTGTGTGGTGGAACGACCAGATCTACCTCGCTATCCAAATGCACCGGCTCACTCCAGAAGCTGTAACCCTCGCCGAGCTGTTCGACAGCTTGCAACACCTCCAGATGCTCCATCGTTTCGATTTTGGTACGATACAAACGGTAGTAGTCGTAGCGAGCTTTCTCGGTAAGTGCGGCTACCGAGATAGCTAGCAAGGCCGTAGCCAACAGTATGCATTTAAAGCCCATTGCCAGGCCGAGTATCATCACAGACTAACAGTCGACCCTTTACTGGACGGACTTTTATAGAACGGTAGTGCGGTGACCATAAATCTGTCCAATTCATTTAGGTTATCTAATCTCAGTTCGTAAATGAGAATGATGTGTGTCGTTGAAATCACAAGCGTATATACTTATTTGATGAAGGTGTGGTTCAATTACTGAAGTTTGAGTGATTTTGCTTTTTCATCGATCATTGGAAATAACCGTAATAACCGTAATCATTAACGACCTCCTCTAATCATACCTAATCAATCAAAATGTTATCGCGGCGTTAGAGAGCCGGATGTAACGTGGTTAGCAATTGGTAATGACCTGCCACAATTTAAAGTCGTGTGCCTATCAGTCATTGTATTCGTATGAATGAAAACTAAATTTAGTTGTGTTATCTCGCATTATGGTGCAATGTGTAAAAATAGAAAAGTTGATGTTTCCGTTAACTACGTTATAGCATTGGCTCTCAACACGAGCATATCAAACGAATTGGTCATTCTTCCCGACTCGGATACTTGCCTTTTGGAGCGGAAAATAACAGCATCCGTAGAGCTGTTACGAAACCAACCGATACAACATCGTTGGATTCCAGGCATCCGCGACAACGAAAAAGCAGATCGACTAACAAGCGAAGCACGCAACAGTCCGCCACTCAACGTCGCCATCCCGAGGAAGTATGCCATCACGGCAATGCACCATGCCATTCGTCTAATATGGGAAGAACGCTGGGCGCAATTAACGGAAGTCAAATTGAAGGAGGTTAAACGCGAAACCAAAAAGTGGACCGACCAGCAAAGTTCCGCCGCATCGACTGCGCATCGAACATACAAAGTTTTTGCACACGAGTTTTTACTGAAAAAATATTCACCGCTGGTTTGCGAATGCTGTGGGGCTGTCGTGGATATCCGCAACGTGATTTTGCACTACAGGAAGTTTGAAACAGCCAGAGTGAAATACGATATTGATTCAACCAGCCTACATGAGCCGTTATGCAACGACGATGACAAGGAAAAGCAGTTGCTGAAGTATCTACAGGAAGTCAATGTGTATCGATGAATCTAAAAGAAAAACAGGAAGTGGGAAGATGATGAAGAGGAAACAGAAGAAGACGGAACGGATGAAACGTGGCGAAGAAGTTGGAAGAAGATGAAAAGGATAACAGGATGGCATCTGACGAAGAAGAGGGCAAACGAAAATGTAGAAACTGAGAAGATAAAGGAGAGGAAATAGAAGAAGACCGAGCAGAAGAAGATTAATGATAATGTAACTGAGCGAAATTTAATGAAAAAAGCGAAGATGCGGATGAAGAAGGTGAACCAGAAGAATCTCCGGAGAAGGAAAGAAGAAGACACGGATTCAACGCAAAGCAAGAAAATTACGAAGGAGATGTGAAGAACAGTAAGCAAAATAAGACGAGAAAAGGATTATGAGGATGCAGACAAAGCGAAGCGGAACCGCAATTGGAGCAAACCGAAACGGAGAAAACGAAGATGATGAAGAAAGAAGATGTTGAGAAAATAGAAGAAATAAAGGTGAAATTAATAGAGAAGAAGACGTGAAAACAAAGATGACATTCAATTAGAGAGCAGACGATAAACCACAAGGAGGGGAAACGAGTAAAGGAGATACAAACGATGTGAACATTGAATTGTATTATAAAAACTAACACCCACATCCACACACTATTACATTCAAACCACAGAAATAGACACAAATGAATCCGCTGAATGTAAAATGTCTTACAAAATAATAACAACAACAACATAATACATTATTTGAAATGGATGTATTGATGGCCGGCAACATTTTTGAATCGATCATTTTCTTGAGATTAGGGTGGAAATTGACTTCGGCCTAATCGCAAATTTTTGGCCTATCGATCAAAAAACATTACACTCCCGGTCCTTCGAGCCGGATACCTGTGGACCGTGTCAAGACCCTAAACGCTGGATTGATGCCATTCACGGATGGAATAGGCCAGACCACACACACATCACACCATTGTGTACCGCGAATGAAAGGAGTGTCGCCATTGTTCCGCGGGTCAATTAGTTGTGCACAATCAATCAGCAGCCATCTAAATTCTCGCCTGAAAGGAGCCTTTGTGAAGGATAACGCGCGCCTGGATCTGGCGCCATTTCAAGTTTGAACTGACTGGATGGAATTTCAACTCGGCTTTCGTGCTAGGACTGGACACTAACCAGGAACGGATTCCTGTTTCTACAGGTAAATTAACACTTAGTGTATGTCCTACCGAAGTTAGGATTCGTGATTCTTACACCCCCCTTCGATTTTCTTGATCTGCTACACTACGAACAACCCATTGGTTGACCGATGATTGACCATTGGTAAGGAGGACAACCAACTTCCTAAGGACGGATCCTTGGCTGTGAGTGACGGTTAATTGGACCACATATGCACCATTGCGCCGCCAGCCATCAGTGACGACGCCCATCGGCCATGGTTGGGGCCATCTTGTTCATCCGATCAAGGCATTTGACGGGATTTCGACACCGAAGAGGGAGCACCATCATATTATTGTCCGGGTGAGTCTATATAGAACTCTGTATATGTCTGCCGAAGCCTGGCAGCAGAAAATACACATTTTAATGGAAATTGGTATCCTCTTCGATTATTTGCGGACACATCCCTAATTTACTCGCTGACACGAACTGCGACTGCACTTATTTTGAATTTGAATTTCATTGCTGGGTTTCGCACCGCTGCTGGTTTCTCTGGGTGAGTTGAGCGCAGTATATGCCCGGCCGAAGTCGGATTCTAGTGGTACTACATTAGTTCCTCATCTTCTTCTCCCAATTCTCGTTGGTATTCTATCGGAGTTTCGACATCTGGTGACATCATACGATAGGAGTTTCGATATCTGGCGAGTTCATTCAAACGTTGATCATTGATTGATGTGTAGAAGTATTCGATCGATTTGGACACTTGTGGAGCTGTTGGTTTCTCTAGGTGAGCTGCCTCAGTATATGTCCAGTCGAGTTTGGATAATTTTAAATACTACATGCTGGTTTCCTCTCCTCTTCATACGTTCCTTATTCGCTAATGAGCATTACCAACAAAGTACCTGTGTCGTGACTGAAGCTTTGGTCAATTGGATTGCTGACTTTGGATCAATTTAGGAGGAATCGTTTGTTGTAAAGGTCAGTTAACATAGAATAGCGTGTGTCCACCGAAGCAAGGGACCACATTATACTACAACGACACTTCTCTTCTCGTTCCGTATCAACTATACCGAGCTAACATCATGCCTACCAAGAAGCCGTGTACCAGGAAGTCGGTTTTGAAACTCCTCATTACCAAGTTGAAGGAGATTGAGTTGGTCTTGAACGATATCTGGCGTTTCACGGAGAAAATACAGGAAATAACGACTACTACTCAGATCAATCTACGATTGGAGAAAATCTACGAACTGTGGGAGAAGTATGGTGCTACTCTCGTCGACCTTAAATCGCAATATGACTTCGACGATGAAAACGACGAATTCGAGATACAAAGACAGGAGTTTAGCGACCGTTACTATCAAGCAAAATCCATATTAATAGATCAGGCTAGGGAGAGGCAGGGACCTACATCGTTGAGCCAATCCATCCTTGGTGCTGAACCATCAGTAACAGCTACGCTTGATCACGTTCGTCTTCCGCAGATTAAGCTGCAATCTTTCAACGGGGAGATAGACGAGTGGTTGAGTTTCCGGGACTTATTCACTTCCTTGATCCACTGGAAGACGGATCTTTCAGAGGTAGAAAAGTTCCACTACTTGAAGGGATGTCTGCAAGGGGAACCGAAGACGTTGCTCGAGTCGTCGCCATCTGTGTCTGGTGAACTGAAGCGGCCTGTCGAGAAGATTTGTTTATTGCCAGTCGTAGATTCGACCAACTATTAAGTTTATTCTATCCCTATCCCATCCCAATCGAAGAGGATTCTTTTTTTTCAGAAACGGATATTTCTGGGTAGGTGAGCGTGTCTGTGAGGACCACCCTATCACCGTAACAGCTGACCAGATGATAGCAAATAAAGGTAGCAGAAAAATAATGGCTTAAATTGTGGCTATTGTACGAGCCATCGATCGACCGGCAGTTGATGGTAGATCGAGATCACTTTCGCTTTCATTAGCATACGGGAGATGATGTAGACGATGAGAGCGAGAGATTCGGTCTACGATCCGATCTCTTGTGGTATTCACCACATCAACGATGGGATACTGGGATCGGGTTAGAGAGCAGATAGCGATGATTATTGTAGCGAGTTGATAAGTGACACAAGCTCGAAGACGGTCCTGCGAGACCGAGATTTTTATTGTAATTCGTGTTGTAGTTTGTACCAAAAATAAATGTAGTGTAGTTAGAGTTTGTGTTTCCCCTAAAACTTGTGTAGTGTTAATTGTGCCATGAAGGAAGAACTCGCACCCTTAACCCGTTGTCCGTAATCTGCACCAACGATTAACGTGTCCATCGCTGATCCGTTCCCTTCGACCAGGCATCCACCGATTGAGTTGGACACCAACAATCTACAGCTAAGGTGTTCACTAACTCCGAAGTTACTCCAGCAAAGGTACAGGTAATCCTACAAACCCTATTTGCTACTTGGGAAGTTTGAGGTCACCCTTTAAAAAACAAGTAAATGTGTTTTGCTCACATCTCTGCCATTTTTCGACCGATGTTCGATCTTTATAGGTCATTTGAAAGGTAGTGACTGAAATTTAGTTTGTTGGTAGCTGGTTTAATATATTTAACGATTGTTACATGCTAAAACTTCTCCTGAAGTTAAGTTTTTTTTCCAAAAATCACACTGAATATTCATGACTGATTTTCTCAGAATTATAAATTTTAAAATGAAAGTAGACGTAGAACCCATTGAGATACTTTTGTAAAAATTTGGTTGATAAAGGGTGTCCACGATGAAATTGCCACACTATGAAATTGCTCTAACTTTTTAAACGTTGGGTAGAATTTAATGAAAATTTGGGTGGATTTAGTTCATAGTGCATTATTTACATCCTGCAAGTTTTAAAGTCCTGTGATCAAAACTCGCGGAAATGGAGTCGAAAGAACAGCTCGTGCGTGATAAAATCTTGCGCATTCATCACGAGAACAAGGATCTCTCGCATCGTTCCATCGCTAAAACGTTGGGAATCGCGAATTCCACGGTGTCGCGAGTGATTAAGCGGTTCGAGGAACGGTTGACCACCGATCGGAAGCCCAGAAGTGAAGGAAAAAGTATTCCGTACAACACCAAAAATCACAACCGCGTAGTTGGGGCCTTCAACCGAAATCCGAACGCCTCCGTTAGGGATGTGGCTAAGAAGCTGCACCTAAGCCGAAGTTTTGTCCAGAAGGCCAAAACTAAGGCTGGGATTCGAACGTTCAAGGTACAAAAGGCCCCTAATCGCGACGAGAAGCAGAACAAGTCCGCCAAAACCCGTGCCAGGAAGTTGTACCTCAACATGCTGACGAAAGTTGAATGCTGCATAATGGACGACGAAACATATGTGAAGGCCGACTTCAAACAGATCCCCGGCAACCTGTTTTTCACGGCCAAGGATAAGTTCAGCGTTCCGGAGCATGTCCGCACTCAGAAGATGTCCAAATTTGCGAAGAAATTCCTGGTTTGGCAAGCCATCTGCACGTGCGGGAAGCGGAGTGCACCTTTCATGACCCAGGACACGATGAACGGACAGGTGTACATACGGCTGCTTCCTCTCCTGAAGGCCCACAACGTCCCAACAATATTAGTATAAATAAATTGAAAAATATGCCACATAGCACCGAAGTAAGATCACTGCATTTGCTTTACTCATATACCTTTCAAATACTGCAAAGAGAAGTAAAATTAGACAACAAATTGCAGAGCTATAATCAAAACAACAGTTTTTGTTTAGAGATTGACCACACACTTTTAAGCAATTACACCGTACTGTGGCTGGTCTTGATTGGTCTTTTTGTTCATATCTATGCCATTATTTTGTAAAATTGAAGTTCTCTTTGCTGTAGTTGAAGGACAATGAATGTAACAACACATGTTTTCCATTTTTGAATGAGTTGGTGTAGACTACGAGCCACCTTACCAACATCTATCTGATTGCTCCATGGAAGGTGTATAATTGATCAATAAAGTTACACTGGCGACCAGGCTAAAAGCCCTGGAGGGCATGATAACAATAACAATAACGTTGGGCACAATTGACAGATGTCAAGCTCTGCCGATCAACGCGTACTCACTCGTCTGCGAATTGTTCATACTAGGGTTACGCATGAATTTCTGCTGAAGAAAACAGCTTCAACAGCATGTGAATGCTGTGGGACCGTTGTTGACGTTCGTCACATTATTCTACACTGCAGGAAATTTTAAGCGGCCAGGACAAAATACGGAATCGATTCCACAAGCCTTTTTACGGCGTTACGCAACGACGAGGATTCTGAGAAGCGTTTGCTGAAGTTTCTGCATGGAACCAAACTTTATCGGAAGCTTTGAAGGGCGAAGATAGAATGGAAAGGAAAGTGCAGGATGTAGGAAGAAAATGGAGCAGAGCAAGACCGCTGAAATAATGGATGAAGAAAAAGTAAGCGATGCAGAAGAAAATTAATTATTTTTTTTTAATTAATTAAATTAATTAAATTTTTAATTGAAGGTTTTTTCAATATTTTCTCCGGGATTGAATGTATGATAGTAAAATTGATGAATTTTTATTTGTGTTGAGTGTCAAATCCCCTATTTATTTATTTTCTCTTGAAAACCCATCATTTCGCCCGTAAATACGGAACGTTAAGAATTCGCCATCATTAAATCGCCTCGAACATGTTTGACAACCAGGCATGGCAAATCATTTACATTCATTTCGTGCATTCATTTACATTCATTTGCCTCTAACTTTTTCCATCGACAGAATTCCGTTAAATGATGTATTAAACTTTTGTAGGTTTTGATACTAACTACAACTTTTGTTGATAACTCAAATCTGTACCTCTTATGCATGACGAACTAGAGCGGGCAGAACTTGTTACTATTTTTAAGTGAATGTAATTTACATTCATTGAAAAACATAGGTAAGTTCTGTTCACCCTGGTTCATCATGCATAAGAGGTACAGATTTGAGTTTTCGACAAAAGTTGTAGTTAATATCAAAACCTACAAAAGCTGCATACACCATTACATGGAATTCTGTTGATGAAAAAATTTAGAGGCAAATGAATGTAAATGAATGCACGAAATGAATGTAAATAATTTGCCTTGCCTGATGACAACAACAATTCGCCCAATACTATGCGCCTTGTTTTGATTTCCTTAAAAGTGTCGCCCCTTACTTTCATCTTGTTTACATTTCAGCTAAAGATGAAATCTATTTCCGCTTTTTTTTTTGGTAAACAACATTGATTTCGCTCGTTCATTGCGCCCTGTACTATCGTAAGCAAAGAAAAGAGCGTGATCCATTTTAAGCTTGTTTAGAAATAAATTTTGTTTCACCTTTCGCTTTGCACGGATTTTTCAATAGTCGAACATTAAAAAAAAAAATTGTTTGTTGGTCTTTGTTGGTATGTAGATCTTTGCCTGCTCCGTCTGATTGCTGTAAAATCTAACGGAATAGAGCAGGGTTGTTCTCGTTAGTGATTGTTGTCATTATTTCTGTCGAAGCACGCACCCACCACTCATCGGCCCGCGCTTTACTAATACCAACAATCAATATGAAACTATCGATTTGAAATTGGTTCACTACTTGACTAGCCTATTGGTCCCAAGCAAATAGATTAACGTATCCCATTATAGTCAAAATTCTAGTACTACACAATGTTTGTTTTGATTTGCTATGAAAGTTTGACAGATAAAATGAGGGGTTAATCGATTTTCCTCTGTTTCGAGGGGTGAATCGATTAGCTTGGGATCGAAGATAGTACCAGAGCTGAGCCAAAAGTTGAGCACGTTTCTTCGGGACCTACTAGTCTTAGAGTTAACTCTATGGTATAACGGTACGTATTGAAAGGTAAATAAATTTAGCAGTAATCTGTAATAGGACCGTTATTTATTTTGTCAATATCGTTCGAAATATGTTATAGAAATCAGATCTTAGCCCTACATGAGAGAGTGACTTTAAAAGCGCCTTCTTCCGTTTATAAAGCTGCACGAGGGCCCTACGCTTTTCTAGCCGGATTTGCCGGACTCCACAAATACATCGGCATTGTGACCGTTCGAGAAGTAATGTGCCATTATGAAGCAGAAACTTCGTTAACATCCCAGTCAAAAATCTCGATCAACAATTGAAAAGGGTCTATCAGCTTTTGTGAACAAAACATTGTAAGCCTTTTCCTCACAAACAGAAGGCCACCCACGCAAACTAAAGGCATTCTCCTACCCGTACGTAATTATTTTTTTTCGGAGCGGTGAACTTCCTTTTAAAAAAAAAATGATAGGCTCTTTTCAAATGTTGGTCGATAAATGATCGAGAGATGAAGAAACCATGAAACAATAATCAAAAACTAGAAGGGACAGCCCTATGGGGTTGCAGGCAATGGTTACGTAGGACTACGTGGTCTTATATAATAAATGTTATTTGTTAACTGCAGCAGGAGCTTGTGTTTTGTGTAGGAATAGGAATCGAGCGGGGTTCTCTCTGTTTATACTCTTTAGCATGACTATGATTGCCCTGAAAAGAACCTTTTGTTCGTGCAAGCGACATTTACCGCCTTGACCCTAAGTACATTATATCAACCTTAACAATACCACCACCAATAACTGTTTATCTGTAATGTGCTGTCTCTGAATTACGAATACAATAAATATAACACAGTATCATCTGCCTCTGCCATGGCAGGACGGTCGAAATCATTATAGTCTTTTATTTATCAAATCACAACGTAGGAAAGGGTCCTGACCGTGCGCGATCACCTTTTGATATGAATTTTAGTTGGGACATGTTCAGAAACTTTGGAAAATGTTGGTGGCCCTGAAAATGGCCGAAATATTTGCAACTGGACATGGCTTCAAATTCTTCGGAGGCAACTAGTGTTGGTGGATCGTGCGTGGACTTAATTTTCGTTCACAACGTTCGCCTTGACCGGTTAAAAGTACACTTTAAACCATCGCCCAATTTTGTCACTTTTAGAGTTGTAGGCTTTTAACTCAGGGCATTTATCATCGTTGCCAATGTGCACCGTACCGGAGTGTGAGCCCACAGCAAAGCCATGCTGCGTTCTTTAGAACTCATCTGACAAATCAAACGGCCCTTTTCAGGGTCACAAAAGCTTTAAGCCTTAAGAGTTAATTTGAATTTCTATCTTCTCAATGTAATTCTTCAATGCATTACGTGTAATTATTTACATCATTGATAAATCTTAGGTATTCATGACGTTTAGATCTTTGAAAACAACGCGAATGAAGAAAAAAAACCTACTGCGTCAGAATCTGTCATGATTACCTGAGTTTTGTAAAAAAAACGTAAATATTTATGCTGTATGCAGCAAAGAATAAGCAGTTCTGTAGTTTTGTGTCAACCATATGATATGATCACCATAAATACTTCTTTTGACCCGGTGGTTGGAAAGGTAGTGAACTTCGCTACGAGAAATGGGCACTCAGAGAGTCGGCCCAGTTGCTTCAGGATTAGAAGCTTGGTTGCTACCATTTTGCTGGTTCCAGGAATTTCATTCATGCCATGTTTAGTAGAACTCCTAAGCCATCTTTTTTGAAATTAGTTATTGGCCCTGAAAAGAGCCGTTTCAGATAGGGAAAATGAACGAAGCTTAACCTCCGAAACCATACAGGGTGCGTCCTTGACGCTTCAGAGCGTACACTACGTAACGGGTGTTCAATGAAAAATGAGATTTTTTTCAGTCATATGCTAGTAAAACAAAAAAAAAACCCAACGAATTCAGTATTTTTTTTATTGAAAATATTATGTTTATTCTTCAAAAAACGTCAATGAATATTGGAGAAGGGGCCCTGGTCAGCCGTACGACGCAACTTAAAGGGTGATACGGTCAAAATTTGGTCAAGGGAAAACGCGTGTAAATCGGTGAAATCGTTTATTTAAAAAATCAAATTAAATTTCTTTTTCAAGTTCAATTAGTATAAAATTCAGGAAAAATATTCAGTTAGGCTTCCGCTTTTCCAAATCCGAATTGCCGGGCCTTACGCTTGACCCCTGCCATCAGATTTTGTACAGCCACCTTGTCCACCTTCTTCGCCGCAGAAAGCCAGTTTGCCTTGAACTGCTGCTCGCTCTTAGCATTTTTTTTTTTTTTTAACTTTATTATAGAGATTTTTAGCCATAGGCTAGTTCATCTCTTACGCCCTTAGCAGTTTTTTTGGTCTTCTTTAGGTTCCGCTTGACAATAGCTCAGTATTTCTCAATTGGGCGGAGCTCTGGCGTGTTGGGAGGGTTCTTGTCCTTGGGAACCACCTGCACGTTATTGGCGGCGTACCACTCCATGGCCTTTTTACCGTAATGGCAAGATGCCAAATCCGGCCAAAACAGTACGGAACAACCGTGTTTCTTCAGGAAAGGCAGCAGACGTTTATTCAAACACTCTTTCACGTAAATTTCTTGGTTGACAGTCCCGGAAGCTATGAAAATGCTGCTTTTTAAGCCACAGGTACAGATGGCTTGCCAAACCAGATATTTCTTTGCGAACTTTGACAGTTTCATGTGCTTGAAAACATCTGCTACCTTTCCCCTTCCTTTTGCCGTATAAAACTCCTGTCCCGGAAGCTGCTTGTAGTCGGCTTTGACGTAGGTTTCGTCGTCCATTACCACGCAGTCAAACTTCGTCAGCATCGTCGTGTACAGCCTCCGGGATCGCGCTTTGGCCGTCGTATTTTGTTTATCATCGCGATTTGGAGTCACTACCTTCTTGTAAGTCGATAGTCCGGCTCGTTTTTTGGCTCGATGCACGGTTGAAGACGATACACCCAGCTTATTTGCGGCATCTCGGAGAGAGAGGTTAGGGTTTCGCTTGAAACTACCGGCAACTCTCTTTGTCGTCTCAGCGGCTTCCGGTTTTCGATTTCCCCCCGATCCAGACTTCCTGGCTGTCGACAAAGGTTCCCCAAACACTTTAATTACATTTGTAACGGTTGATTTGGCAACTTTTAGCGATTTTGCCAACTTTGCGTGCGAGTAGCTCGGATTTTCGCGATGCGCGAGCAAAATTTTGATACGCTGCTCTTCTTGCTTGGACGGCATTTTGACAACTGAAGAGTGAATTCCAAAATCAAAATAGGAGCAATATTCTACACACACACACCTTCAAAATGGGGGGTGTTCAGGTTTTTTAAATGCAAAATTGAAAGAAATACGTCAAGTTGATATTGACCAAATTTTGACCGTATCACCCTTTAGTCACGATGCTCTCACAAGAGCGCTGGACGGCACTGAAATCATTCTCATTTTTTATTGAACACCAGGTACATTGCGGTAACGGTCTTCCGCTTGGCGTCTTCAGAGTAGGTAACAGCGTGAAAAATTACGTTTTCCAGCAATACCTCCAGCACACCTCGGGTTTCCTCGTAGATCAGACCGGAGATACGCATTATCACGACGAGCCTGACGATGGTCTTGGAAATACCTTGTAAGTTATCATGCATTACCTTACGATGACGCTTGGCTCCTCCTTCACCGAGTCCTTTGCCACCCTTGCCACGTCCAGACAATGTTTAGGCTGTTTAAGCTGTCTTTGGGTACGGTTGACAGGAAATGGATGCGAAAAACTTTCCATATAACTCTAGAGAGCGAGCTCAATACACACTGATCTGCTTGACCATGAATACCTCTTTTATACCTACTCGAAGGAAATTCTTCTAGTAAGTTGTATTTTTGTTCTTTCATCGTTTATGATTGGTTGAACATAACAAAAGTATGTTATTAAATAGAGGAGAAAACGGTTGAAATTTGTATTCAACGTGTTCGATTCATCGTATCTGCACCGTAACTAAGCACAATATGGCTCGTACCAAGCAGACCGCTCGTAAGTCCACTGGAGGAAAGGCTCCTCCTGAAATCGCCCAGGACTTTCTAGACCGATCTGCGCTTCCAGAGCTCGGCCGTTGCAGGAATCCAGCAAGGTAATCTGGTCGGTACCAACCTGTGCGCCATCCACGTCAAGCGTGTCACGTTTATGCCATAGGACATTCAGCTGGCTCTTCGTATTCGTGGTGAACGCTCTTAATTTAGCCATCGAAATCTAACAAAACTGGCCCTTTGCAGAGCCATCAAAAGATTCCACAAGAGAGTTGGGAAGGAAATTTCTGCTGCTTTCACTGATCGCATCACAGTGAATCCTGATCCTGAATCCTGATCCAGGAACCAAAAGCGGTACGATGCTAGTTTTCATTGCTGTGACGACGACTGTAAGGGGCTTACACACTTAAAATTTTTTGCCGAGATTCCAACAGCCGAGTAGTTCTGCAATTTATTTTGCTGAGATTCAGTAAAACAATTGCCGAGGCTCAGCTAACAAATATCATTTTGCTGAGATATCAGCTAACAAACAGATATTTTGCAGATATATCAGCAAAAGTAAATGCCGAGGAAATCGGCTATTGGAGATTTTACCGAGCTAGATTAAGTGTGTAGAAGCAGAAGGGTGAATTGTGTGATCACCATGGCTTCACTAACCTATTTCGCACTATTTCTGCTAACGGGTGTTCAATAAAAAATGAAAAAAATTTCAGTCATATATCCAGTAAAAAATTTTTTTCAACGAATTCAGTATTTTTTTTTTATTAAAAACATAATGTTTATTCTTCAAAAAAAAAAACGTCAATGAATATTGGAGAAGGGCCTTGGTCAGCCGTACGACGCAACTTAGTCGTGATGCTCTCACAAGGGCGCTGGACGGCACTGAAATCATTCTCATTTTTTATTGAACACCCGTTATTCTCTTCTATCATCCACAACAACAATGGTATCAATGAATGTTTGCCGTCGAGTTAACGTTATCCTACCTTCTTAGTTGCTACTCCGTGAATGATCTACTGATCTAATCTACTGGCACTGTGCGGTTGTTACTAAAGACCGAGAATTCCTCAACATCTCCACGGCTGTGTCGGGAAGGATAGTTGTGTTAGTGAGGTAGGTTATTATTAGATCAGGATTCACGTGGTAAGTGATGCGATCGGTTAAAGCAGAATTTGTTTTTATTTAAATCTAGTGGGGATAGGATAAAAGGCAAAGTGAAAATTGCAAGGATGGGGACGGGCCTGGGATTGAACCCCGACCTTCTGCTCAGTAAGCAGAAACGGTAACCACTGAGCTACCGAGCCTCGTCGTAATGCTACATCGACATGTTTCGTCTAGGAATGATTCTCTGATGACTGTGTTGGGAAAGCAGCATAAGCATGTACGTAATTGGTCGATTTATAAGTTAATTCGACGCTTTTGGACAATGCTGGATATCACCAATTTTTCAATAGTTTCTTGTTGAAAATCAAAAGTCGGAAGCAATGCTTTCGATGCGTGGAAATATTGCTGATCGATTGGTGATAATTTTTTTGAAATTGGACCAGGGGCAGCTGAGTTATTAACGTTAAAAATCTTTCACAATTTTGTTTCATGTTCCATTTTTGGTTTTCACAAAGTGTACCCCGATATAGAAATCACAGACGTAGTCCTACGTAAAAAAATCGGTTCTGACGTTGTACAATATCTTATGGAAGGTGTAAACGGTAAAGTGCGGCATTTCAATTCGGAATTGAAATAAAATAGTATTAAAATTACAAAACTCGGTTAACATATGTAATTTCCTTTCCCCAATGTTTCATGGCAATAATTTTGTTTAACGCAATTTTATCGTGGACACCATTATCTCAGGAGATGTTTATAGGAAGGTTGTCACCTTTACCACCTAGTTACACATATTTAAAGCTTCACGTTGTTCTTATAGTTTTTAAACACTTACAGTTCCCAATAAGTTAGTCTCAGTTAAGGGCAGCAAATGGAGCTTATTGCTATGCCTCACTTGGCCCAATCATGTGAAGACAGTGGTAAAAATTTCACCGTAAGTCTCGCATCAATTAAGTAATCCCACTAAATAACACAATTAAAATGTTGAATTTAATTCAAATTCGAGCACAGTACTTTTTTTTACTAAGCTCTTCTCATCCACAGAGTGTGCAATAACTCGCATTCGACGTCAGTGTTTATCATTCAAATAAAACACATCGACCTAAAAAATTCACCACCGATTACTGACACCATCTGCTGCTACAATCGCCATTAATTAAAATAAATTGTAATTTGTAAACCTGTTCGACACCGCAAGCCCACCATTGTCATAATACGATCCGCTGCACTGCTGGCTGGTACCGCACAAAGTAACATGCATACAATTGGAAAAGAAATAAAACAATAGCCTCTCATTTGACTGCACTTCCCGTGCCCGGTCCTACGAGCGGACTGCGAGCAGTGTCACTGCACGGGGATAAATTCACAATCGAAATAATAATTAATAATTTCCCGATAATAAATAAAATAAATTTAATGAAGAGAGAGGGTGATTTTATTGCCCAATGCGATTTCGTTTGCCAGGGTCGGGCAAGACAACCCCTCTCATTGCATTGATGAATGGCTCGAGTGGGTATCGTGCGGGGGTCACCGAGCGAGCCACCACGAGGGTGCAATTTGGTGCATCAACATTTACAAATTATTAATTTGCCAAAGTATTTTTTTTGCTCCGGAACAATCGCTTGTACAATTATGCTGAAAAAATTGGGTTACACACAGTTAATTCACATTTGTGCATGTTTATTTATTTAAATGCACTGGAAATTAATTGTTATTGAAAATTTGGAAAACAATGCTTCTTGGGATGAATAATCCCGGAAAAAAAGCATTCGAATACAGGAGGGGTGTGTGATACTTTAATCACCACCAAGACCCATTTCCAGAATTGACTTTTGTCGGTCGGTCGGAGAATCGATTTGTAGGATGTAAGTTATTTTTTGACTTCGTAACAGTTCACCACTGTTTCCAATTTGGGCACTGGCAGTTTATAAATATCGTGCAGTAACTTCGGAACACACGTGAAGCCCCCGAAAATGATACTCCGAAAATGGACTCACTCGGTGAGAAAAGCATTTAATATTGTGAATAAAATTATACTATTCCTTAATCTATTATTTCCCTGGAGTGCGATAAAATGTATTAGCTCGATTCCTCACTCCTGAGTCAAGGTACGGAGTCTTCTCGTTTTCGGTGGCTTCGTGTTCCGTTTTATCCCGGATATATTTAGCTCGTAACTCTTGTTTGAGCTACATATATGTATCTGTTTTGCGACGCTACAGGTGCGGGGAGCGAATATCTGCCAATAGATGGCTTGCGTGCCCCAATGAATGGTGTTTATAGAGCCCATACCAGAGCATTGTGCTCTTTCACGCGAGTTGTTTTATTTTAAGAAGAGTCTATTTTGGAATTAGAATTCTCGGTATTATGAGTGAGGTTCATTTAAATACGAACACTAGCATTGAGCTACTAGTTTTCACAACAGCTTGCTATTTTGAGCAAAGTTGAAAAGTTTGTTATTTTGATTCTATCGCAAAAAGTGTGGCTTAAAGTATTTGCTGTCTAATTTTTCTCCAAATAGTAATCTATATCTTTAAAACTAAACGAAATTTACCGTTGTGGCAAAGGATCCTCTTATATTTTAAAAAGCACATTACAATCGTTAAGATGAGGAATAATCAACCCTGCTCTGCATATGATAATAAAAGGCAGCTGAGGAAAAAACTAATAAGAGGTCCTATACATTGCAATTTCATTAATTTAGAATGTGCGCTTCACTTCTCTCAAGCCACCTTACAAAATAATAATTTTTCCCAGCACATACCCATCCCATGCATATTTCACAAAACCTTTCAAATCTAATGGTACAGAATGTTTACCCCGAAACGCAATCAAGATAAGACAACAGACAGTTTATCTTCCCAAGCTATAAAGCTAAACTCTCACCTTTGGAGCACGCCCGAAGGAAAAAGTATTATCCACTCAAGATTATTAATCTGATGAATATCAGATGTGAGCGAAACGATTCTGCCAGCGACTGAAACAACTCTAGCAATAAATTTCCCTCCCAGTTCGCCCCGGCTCTACCGTTTGTGCCACGAATGCATCAACAACAATACACCAATCTTGTCTTGCGTTATCCAGTCGTATTTTTTTCTCCGTATCTTGGTATGCAAGGGGAGGCTAATAAATAAATAAAAATAACATCCAATTTGCATACGAAAAAGCAAACCGTCAAGGATTGTGAGCTCCATATACGCGCATGATAAGGATAATGAAGAAGGATGAAATCGCGGAGTTTCCTCCCTCTACCGGGGGTAGGTAAATTTATGCTCTCGGAAGATTTCTCCTGATACCGGTCGTAGCCGTGGCATCTTAATGTATGCATAAACATATTGTCGAACATAAAAAGGAAAAGTCGCGATTTGCGTAGGCACTACGTGTGTGGGCGGGAAAATCACGACGATTACCATTTTCATTCGGTAACTCTTGGGCGAATGATTTTTGCTGCTGCTGCTGCTGTTGTTGATGATGATGTTATACGTTCGTTCTGATTGAGAGCTAACGAAGCATGGGAGGTAAAGTGGAATTATATGGCACTTGGGTGTTTAAGGAGGCTGACACAGGCTCGTATACAGATAATAAAAATTAGCATAAGAATAAAATTGCTACTCGTTTCGGAGTTTTGGCAAGATGAGTATTTGAATGAGAAAACAATGTCAAAGTGCTTGTAATAATTGGATTTGTGCGTAAAATTGCGTAACGAACTGGCAATGCCTGAACAGTCCTTTTTTTTGTGTAGCATCGAAATTTAAATCGAAATTTACATCGTTGTATAGCTGCGCACCATATGCAGTCTGTGTATTGATATTGGTGTCAGTTTTAGCCTCATATATAGAGATTAGTGACGTTTAACGCACGCACACTAGCGGGAGCAACGCCGTGTAAAGTTGTTTATTATTTTCCTCTGGCTAACCTAAAAAATGTATTGAAGTAGATCTGTAAAATGAGTTTGATATCGATTTGTTATGTATTTTCCTCGGATATTCACTAACACGCTCGCACAGTGGTACCAAGGGTATCAAAACGCGCACTTTTTATTTACGCTGAAATGGTTGATTAAAATTACTAGATGTCTTCTGAGAAGTTTCTTGGGTTACAAAACTCCTTCTTATGGTAAAAGAAAATTGAAGATTAATCCACCAAAAAGTGAGATGCTATTTTTGTTTTTAATATGATGAGATACAAAATAATTGTGTCTAACAAAGCTGTAGAGAACATTACTGTGAACAACTTTGCTCAAGACCAGGGCGTCACAATATCAGCTTCAATCGACCAAATCGATGCGACGAAGAGACTGCTGGCTTTCTTTTTCTGTTAAAGTCGAACAGCTTCGCAGCATTCTAGAACCTCAGTCGGCGTGCACAAACAAATCTAGATAGAGCTGGAATTAGGGCGAAACAGCTTTTGTAAACAATGACTTCTATCGATGATTTCTAGGAACTCAAGGCACGCCCACGCAGACCAATATATCCATCGGATAGGGGAAGTCTTTCCCACCTGATGAGGATGTTGGTTTGCGTAGGTGAGCCTTGAATTTCTAGGAATCATCGATAGAAGTCATTGTTTACAAAAGCTGTTAGGCCCTAATTCCAGCTCTATCTAGAAATGTTCAATCGCTTGTCTCTCTTTCTCCCGTCGCTCCATTGGTCGTACTTTCAAGCTTCGGTGAAACGGATGAGCGAAAGAGCGCTCGACTTTGATAGTTTTCTCTTTCATGAAACACATCAACAGAGGTTTCATGACGTATATGACGGAAAATGAAATAACACATTTAAAGCATTTCTCACGTGAAAACACTTGAAGATTACACGTAATGTTTTTAATTTTTCTTCCATCCATATATTTATCTAAAAAAAATGATCGAAAACGGGACATAACGCATTTTAAACAAATTGAAAGAGCGGTGATAGAGTGTTCGTGAAAGGGGATTGAAAGCCATAATGAGGTTTCATTTAACTAGAAAATCGACGTTAGTTACATTGAAAGCGATGAGCAAAGCAACGACGAGAAGTTCCACAGCCAGCCTTTCCTTCTGCTTTTTTATTTTCGTTTCTTGCTGATAGTCTAGCTGGGCGTTATAGAAATGAAGCGTCGAACACGTATGTATGAGAGAAACAAAACACGAGTTCATTTTAGAGCTTCGAAAATGTAGAGACCTGCTCAATACTATAACTTTCTTGCTCTTATAACTGCTGTGATATAATGGTTTGTTTTATGTGGAGACATCGTTAAAATCAGTTTAGTATCTTTTTCGGAGACTGCAAATTGCTATCATTAATATTTGAAAAGCTATTTACATTTTTTGGTTGAAAATTACCCAACTTCCAATACCAATAACTTCTAAACGGGCAGAAACGACCAGGCCGTTATTTGAGCAATTGAAAGTACATGAAAATGCAATGAAATGGCGAAGAAACCAGACCGCCCCCACGTGACCCTTAACCGAAATACTTGCATTGAAACTTGTCACTTTTCAGAATTTGAAATGGCGATTTTCTGAAACCACGGGACTGTTATCGAGTAGGTGTGAAAAGAGGCATACAAATGGACAACCAAGCAACCTGGATTATTTCTAGTGACTAAAAAAATGACCAAATGGAAAACTTACTTGTGTGGTGGGTTCTGTATTGCTTGGTAGCTTTGTTTCTGCTTCCCTGGGCCTCTTCAGTTAGTTGCCCAATGGGTATTAGGAACGAAGAAATCACTTTCGCCCCGTGTATGAACACTTTATGAACAGACACGGGGAGATAGTAACATGGATATAGAGCGATTAGTTTACAAGCCGTTTCTATTCCGGAACTTTCGAGCTTCTCGCAGTTGATTTCGTAGCCTGATAATAGTATAAGAGTTATTAGTTGAATACACATATCAAGCGTAACTACTATTCAAATCGACGTATCTGATTTTGTAAGCAATCACTTCAATCGACGATTTGTGGCAACTGCTAGCTCACATACAGAACCTAACAACACCAGCTAGTAAGAGAAAGACTCCCCTACATGATGATGGTATTTGTTTGCATGGGTGAGTTAGAAGTTAAGACAAATCGTCGATTAAAGTGATTTTTACAAAAGCAGATACGTCGATTTGAATAGTTAAGCTTGATATATCCAAGTATTCATATAATTTATTACCTGACGTTAATTACCAACATGAGGGAACTACCGAAAAACACAAGTGAGGTGTGCTCCGGAGATGCTCTGCAACTTTTGGCCATCACAGATGACAACGGCGAGAACAGTGATATCGACGAAGAGGAAACTGCAAGCGCTCTTTGAGATTCGTACAATTTGAATCGGAACGTAATCTACATTAAACATGAATGATTTTGGTATTGTTTATTGACAAAATCGAAACTTTTTTAAATTACATAAGCGACTCAGTCAAGGGTCGTTTGGGGGTGGTCTGGTTTTGATCCCGAGTCATTTTATTAGTCACTAGAAATAATCAAGGTTGCTTGGTTATTCATTTGTATGCCTCTTTTCACACCTACAAAGGTACCACAGACAAACAGACGTAACTCTTTGAGAAAGTTTTTCTTGAAAACATAGTATCTCAAAACATAGGACCTCAGTAGCGACATCTTTCAGGCTTCTCGTGGAAAACAAGCTTGCTCGCTAACTCGCAAACAATATTGCATAAAAGTTCTATAGAATGTATAGAAATGTCAAAGTGATCCGATGCCAGCGCTGCGGCGAGTAGTTCGCGGAACTGATAATATTCAAATCAACCGTTAAATGCGTGAACGAAGATACACAATAAAGAGTTGCGTCTGTTTGTCTGTGACCGTACAATTGAGTATATAAAGTTGAAAATTTAAGTTGTTTTCAAAACTTTTAAATTTCATTCCTAGTTGAACACTCAGTCGGTTAACAACGTCCCGGTCTCAGTCACGCGGCATCTAGTTTTTTTCGGTGTTTTTTTTCCGCCCGAGCGGTTTTTTCACCCCCCCATTGGGTGCCCCAAGTGACCAGTGTGCAACAGAGGAAGTGGAATTCCATGGGCCGAGCCCCTTGGAGTTGCCATCCAGCTTTAGTTCACCCCGGTAATCCATCCGGTCGTCAAGCCATCATCGTGCCGACCCACCAACACCAATCATCACCACCAGCAGCAGCAAACGGACCATCTAGCTGCAACGGCTGATAGGTTGTTTACAACCGGCATAAGTATTAGACAATACATTTTGCAAGTCCATTGCCTCCCTATTGTAGTTTAATTTTGCCTCGTGGCGCGTGACTCTGTCTCTCACCCCTGGTAGGGGAGTATGGGTCATAGTGAGACAACTTTTTGCAAGTAGATATAAGTTTTTTTTTTTTTTTTTTTGTTTCGATTTTTTTTTTCTTTTTGATTTGTTCGTACGTCGGGCAAAAAATTTAATTACTAGTAATTAAAATTAATTAATTAGTGAAGGTTTTAAATTTTTTTTTTCCTTCTTAAGTGGTTGCGCACCGCTTTTGCGCAACACTTATGGCATCTTCCGATGCCTACGTTACGCGAACCAGATACTATGATCCGTCTTCGAAAGGACCATGGGTTGTCTTTTTTCGGCCCAAAAATAAACCTTTGAAAACTCTCGACATAACGAGAGATTTGCTGCGTAAGTATCCGGGAATCTTGGTACACAAAGAAAGATTCAACAAACTGCGTGTAGAAGCACCGACTTATGATGTGGCAAACAAAATTGCTGATCATGAGCTTTTTAGTGTTGAGTATAACATCTACATCCCTTCTCGAGATGTGGAGATAGAAGGCGTGGTCTCCGACGCGAGTCTGACTGTCGAGGACTTGAAACATGCCTCGGGAACTTTTAAAAACTCGACATTCGCTACCGCGCTAGTGAAGATACTGGATGTAAGGCAACTGCATTCAGCATCTTTGCTAGACGGTAAAAAAGTTTATAAACATTCAGACTCGTTCCGGGTGACTTTCGCAGGTTCAGTTCTCCCAAACTTTGTTAAAATTGATGGTGCTTTTTTTCCCGTGCGGCTTTTTGTACAGAGGGTATATAATTGTACCAACTGCAAAAGGCTGGGACACTCGGCCAGCCATTGCGGCAACAAAACTCGTTGTGGCAAATGTGGTGAAAACCACAAAGAGGATTCTTGCCACAAAGAATCAGTAAAATGCGCTTACTGTGGCGAGAATCCTCACCCCTTGCAGGAGTGCCCGATGTACAAGCAGCACTCCGATAAAGTGCAGCGTTCAATCTCTGGACGCTCCAAGCAGACATATGCTCAAATGTTGAAGGCTGCATCAGCCGTCCAAGATGCAAACCAATTTTCGATTTTGTCAGCTGAAGAATCGGACTCTGACTCATCGGATGAAGGTGATTCTACGGTGGTACACGCACCTTCAAAAATGGACGGATCCTCAAAAAGAAAATGCCCCTCCCCGAAAGTGCGCCGTAAGAAAACTAAAGTCACCTCCAGAAGATTGCCAAATTCCCAGGGTAATGGGGATGAAAAAACAAAACCGAAGGCTCCTGCTGATCCAATCCCTGGATGCAGCAAGAATTTTCCGCCATTGCCCAACAAAGATAAAAAAAAATAAAAAAGCTGCTCCTCAAACTTCTCAAAAGAAATCCAAGTCCGAACGAGGTTTGCTAGCTTTTTCGGACATTGTGGAATTCATATTAAACATGTTCAACATACAAGACCCTCTAAGAAGCTTAGTTTCTGCCTTGCTTCCAACGTTAGAATCATATCTTAAGCAATTGACTGTTTCATGGCCCCTCCTTGCATCAATCATATCTTTCGATGGATAATTCGTCGAACGAGGTTGAAGATATGATCACGGTGCTACAGTGGAACTGCCGTAGTCTAGTGCCTAAACTAGACTCGTTCAAATTTTTACTTCACAATTCTGATTGTGATATATTTGCTCTCTGTGAAACATGGCTTTCTTCCGATAAAGAACTCAACTTCCACGATTTTAACATTATACGCCTGGATAGAGACGATTCTTATGGAGGAGTACTTTTAGGGATCAAAAAGTGCTACCCTTTCTACAAAATTTCCCTTCCTGCTCTATCCGGCGTCGAAATCGTTGCTTGCCAAATAAATGTGAAGAACAAAGATCTTTGCATAGCTTCAGTATACGTTCCACCAAGAACCTCCATTAGCCGTAGTCAACTCTGGAATCTAGTTTCGATTCTTCCATCCCCAGTATTAATTCTGGGTGATATGAACTCCCATGGTACTGGGTGGGGCGATCTATATGACGACAATAGAGCGGCTATTTTTTACGATTTATGTGACGATTTCAATTTGACTATTTTGAACACTGGTGAAGCGACACGTATAGCAAAACCTCCGGCTCGAGAAAGCCGACTCGACCTATCTTTGTGTTCAAGATCGCTATCATTGGATTGTCAGTGGAAGGTTATCAATGATCCCCATGGTAGCGATCATTTGCCAATCATCATTTCAATAAAGTGTGGCCCTCACTCTGCAGAACCATCTCGAGTTCCATTTGATCTTACAAGGAACATCGACTGGCAGAAATATGCAACGGCGGTGACAATCGGTGTCGAATCAATAGATGCGCTTCCACCATTGGAAGAATATCGATTCCTAGCCGATTTGATTTACAAAAGCTCACTGGAAGCACAAAAAAGAAAAGTTCCAAGTGCACCCTTTAAAAGGAGACCAGCCACACCTGGTTGGGACGAAGAATGCACAAAATTGTATGTAGAAAAATCTGATGCTTTCAAAGCTTTTCGTAGACACAAAACCTCCACTTACTTCGAGGAATATTCAAAGCTTGAGACAAAGCTGAAACAATTAATCAAAGCAAAAAAACGCGGTTATTGGCGCAATTTCGTCGAGGGACTCTCACGAGAAACCTCAATGAACACCTTGTGGAGGGTGGCTCGCAACATGCGTAACCGCTCATCTTTCAATGATAGTGAAGAATACTCCAACCGATGGATATTCGATTTCGCTAAAAAGGTCTGTCCGGACTCAGTTCCAGCACAAAATATTCTTCGAGAAGCGTCTCCTAGCGGCGGCTCTCTGGATAGACCATTCTCAATGCTGGATTTCTCTATGGCTCTTCTTTCATCGAACAACTCCTCACCGGGAAGCGATATGATTAAATTCAATCTTCTGAAAAATCTCCCAGATATCGCTAAAAGACGCTTGCTAGATTTATTCAATTCCTTGCTAGAAAACAACATTGTACCGCCTGAATGGAGACAGGTCAAAGTAATAGCCATTAAAAAACCTGGCAAATCAGCGTCTGACCATAACTCATACCGTCCGATTGCTATGCTTTCGTGCATTAGGAAATTGTTGGAGAAAATGATCCTTCGGAGACTCGATCACTGGGTCGAATCAAATAACTTGCTATCAAATACACAGTTTGGGTTCCGCAAGAGCAAAGGAACAAACGATTGTCTAGCGCTGCTTTCCACAGATATTCAACTGGCCTTTGCGCACAAGGAGCAATTGGCTTCAGTATTCTTGGACATTAAGGGGGCTTTTGATTCAGTTTCCATTGAAATTCTGTCAGACAATCTGCACAGATGTGGACTTTCTGGAATTTTAAATAATTTCTTGTACAATTTGTTGTCAGAAAAGCAAATGAACTTTTCCCTTGGACAACTGACAACTTCCAGAATTAGTTACATGGGCCTGCCCCAAGGCTCATGTCTCAGCCCTCTTCTTTATAACTTTTACGTCAAAGATATCGACAACTGTTTGGCAGAACAATGCACGCTAAGACAACTTGCAGATGACGGTGTGGTTTCCGTAAGAGGTCCACATGCCGTGGACTTGCAAGGACCATTGCAAAATTCCTTAGATAACTTGTCTTCTTGGGCTATGAATCTAGGGATCGAATTCTCGCCGCAGAAAACTGAACTGGTAGTGTTTACTCGAAAGCGGTACCCAGCCCAAATGCAGCTTAATCTTTTGGGCAGAAACATTACCCAATCATTGTCTTTCAAGTACCTTGGGGTCTGGTTTGATTCAAAGTGCACTTGGAATGCCCATATTACGTATTTGAAGCAAAAATGTCAGCAGAGGATCAACTTTCTCCGTTCAATTTGCGGCACATGGTGGGGTGCTCATCCGGGAGACCTCATAACGCTTTATAAAACAACTATTCTCTCTGTTCTAGAGTACGGCTGTTTCTGCTTTCTCTCGGCAAGAAAAAGTCACCTAATAAAATTGGAACGAATTCAATATCGTTGTCTGCGTATTGCTCTAGGCTGTATGCACTCAACGCATAACATGAGTCTCGAGGTTCTGGCAGGAGTAACACCCCTCCAGAACCGTTTCTGGGAGCTCTCTCTCAGAATACTAATCAAATGCGGAGTGACGAACACACTTATAATTGCTAATTTTGAAGAAATTCTTGGGTTGAACACACAATCTCGATTTATGAGAATCTACCACCACTACATATCATCAGATATGTGTCTTCCTTGTTATACTCCAGACCGTGTTCACTTCACCAATCGCAGTTCCTCAATTGAATATGATCTGACCATGAAACAAGCAACTCATGGGATTCCCGATCAACTTCGACCTATTATTATTCCGCGTATTTTTACTGAAAAGTACCAACAAGTCAATTGCATGAAAAGATATTTTACAGACGGGTCCCGTCTCAATGGATCCACTGGCTTCGGTGTCTTCAA
Source organism: Ochlerotatus camptorhynchus (assembly GCF_037179485.1). Taxonomy (NCBI): domain Eukaryota; kingdom Metazoa; phylum Arthropoda; class Insecta; order Diptera; family Culicidae; genus Ochlerotatus; species Ochlerotatus camptorhynchus. The sequence continues at coordinate 3,770,133 of NW_027040766.1, read as the reverse complement.
TGAAAACTCTAGCGCCTTCCGCAAACTTCAGGAACCTTGTTCCGTTTTTGTTGCTGAGCTGGCAGCAATCAACTTCGCATTGGGGATGATTTCCAACATGCCCGCAGACCATTACTTCATCTTCACGGATAGTCTCAGTTCGATTGAGGCTATTCGGTCGATGAAACAAGGTAGGCACTCATCTTATTTCCTTTCAAAGGTAAGGGAGCAGATGTGTGTGCTGGTCGAAAGATCATATATGATTACCTTTGTATGGGTCCCCTCACATTGCTCAATCCCAGGCAATGAGAAGGCGGACTCTCTCGCAAAGGTGGGCGCGCAGGAAGGCGAATTGTATGACAGGCAAATTTCACACGATGAATTTTACCATTTAGTGCGTCAGAGTACCCTTTCGAGTTGGCAAACCGATTGGGACACTGGAAATCTTGGACGGTGGTTACATTCAATTATTCCTAATGTTTCTTCGAGAGCGTGGTTTAAAGGCTTGGGCTTAAGTCGTGACTTCATTCGGGTGATGAGTAGACTTATGTCCAACCACTACTCGCTAGATGCTCATCTCAATAGAATAAACCTCGTGGACAGCAGCATCTGTCGGTGTGGAAACGGTTACGATGACATCGAACACGCAGTTTGGCAATGTACGGATAATGACGCCGCCAGAGAGCGACTTTTGTATACCCTCGAGGCCCAAGGAAGACAACCCTATGTTCCTATCAGAGACGTGTTGGCAACCCGCGATCTCTGCTATATGCAGTCCGTTTATGTTTTTCTTCAAATGTCTAGTATAAGAATTTAATTCCTTTTGTCTTTTGTCTCTCTTTATTAGTTTTTGTTTGTCTTGTCCCCCCGTCTCGATGAGTCTCATCGTCGCCCACTGGTCACCATAGCCGGTCGAACTCCGGACGAAGCCAGAACAGCACTACCGTTCATACTGGCGACAACGCTCTGATGAGACAACAAAACCCTACCCCAAGCTCCTCCCCTGATCCTATCCTTTGAAAATGTACCCTTCTAACCTCGAGTAAGCCGCGAGTAATCGGCCCAACTCCTACTAGACATAGAATTAAGTGAATTTTGTTACACACAGTGAACAATGAATTATCGGCTCCGTAAAGCTAACGCGATTGAGCCTTCCAAATAAACGAACTAGATAAAAAAAAAAAAAAAACTTTTAAATTTACGATTTCAGAAAATAAAATTTTTGTATCCTAAAGGCGTTATCTGGTAAGAGGGAAATTGATTGTCAAAGCCACTAGACCTTATTTTTTGCAGTGACAGATTTGACAGATGTCACTGCAAAAAAAAAGAAGAAGGTTAATTACTTAGCAATGGATACGAATTTCTGCCGAATTCAAATTTGTCTACCTCTGAAATCTCACAATCTTTTCCTAGTTCCAGGGAACTCGTCATTCCCAGTATCTCGATAATTTGTTCGGGATCATGCAGAATTTCCTAATTCCAATATCTCGAGAGTTTTTGTAAACCCCTATTTTATAAATTCTAGTTCAAAAGTCTTAGAAATTTCAAAATCCTGATTTTTTATATTATTTAGATTTTTAGATTTTTAGCTGTAGGCTATTTCATCTCCAAGGTGAAAACGTGAATATTTATCATATAAAAATTCAATAATTTAAATGAATTATTATAATATAATTCTAAAGATGTCTCATGATCGAAGAGCTGACAGCAAGCTTATATATCCATACATCCAGTATGCAAGAAAACTGAAAAAAAAAGTTTATTATTATTATGTAAATCTAATGATCATATATTCAAAGAGCTGAAAAAAAACCTTCATTATTTAAAACAATGGATCTAACCTGAGTGAAGGCTGAGAAAAACTTATCATTACGATATAAACCCAAAGATGTTCCGTCATCAACGAACTCAAAAGGTGATTCATCATTGAAGAGCTGAAAATAATTTTTAAATAATATTATTTCTTCGAGCTTGGGATTAAACCCATGATATTCTGCTCATTAAGCAAAATCGATCCGTCTAGGGTTATCGAGCTTCTCAAAACCACAACACTCCACGGCAAAATATGATTAAGTTTTCACTTTGTATGTAATAAACAACAGAGATACGCGATAATTCATATAGATTTAGCGGCTGATAATTAATTAATAAATATACTAACGGTATTGCCTACGGTGACTACGACAAGAAGGTTAAGAGGAAGTTCACGGCTCAATCACCGATGAGTTTTCAGGTTCAAAAATTCATTGCTTTATATTTTGGCGTAATTCATTGTTATTACTATTGTTTGTGCATCAGGGGTTGGAAAACTAACACAACATGCATAGCCATGATATCAATTGACGTTTGAGTGGTTTTTCTGAGTTTAAAGCTGGAATGATTTTTTGGCGTTGTGGGTGTGAGTGCGTGAATATGCATGAGAATCTCAAGCGTGAATTTTGTTTGCCGCATTCGCACGCGAGTTTATTCTCGCAGGGAGGCTCAATGAATGAGATTTGAGAATGATTTTCCGAACACTGGCTGAGGGTTCGTTTTTTTTAATGATGATGATGATGATAGTCCCACCTCTTACCCCTACAAAGGTTTGAGCTGGACATCTTTAAGATAATTAACTTTGAAAATTTAACCAGGTTAGCAAACAAAATCGAACTGGTTACAGTTACAGATATAAATTCCCTCTAGAGTCTACAGAGTCTACACAGCGATATAAACGTGGAAAAGCTCAGACGTCCACCTCTTAGTTCACCTTTTCGTCCACCTAAATATTCATAAGTATTACAAGCTAACTATTGATTTTTAATTAGGTAATTAACAAAGCATCCCATTACACTAGCAACCCCGCAATCTGATGCTATAATAATTTTCAGCAATGTAAGAAATACTCACGAACCTCCGATATTGGCCAGAAAACTTACTACTAACTCTCAAATAAGCTTCAAAATTGCATTTTAAATTCAGTCCTCTATATCCGTAATACAAATGCAAGGCTCAAACCTTTATAGACTATTTTTTTTGACGTAGAACTACGTCTTTGTCGACTATACTGGGGTACAAATCAAAAAATATGTGTGCTGAAATAGTGTTAGGATTTGAACGCTTGTAACTTTGTCATTTATAGATGCAATTAAAATCCAAATACCCCAATCGATAGGATATTACTTAACATATCTGCTGAAAAAAAAAAAATGCTTTTCCATTTTTTTATTAAAAAAAAAACCATGGAAAATGCGCAAATTAAAATTGTATCACTGTTTTATGAACTAAACGTTTTCGCCAAACCCAGTCATCATAAACGAATACCACTTGGTTGCACATCATTCTACTTGAACCTGAAAAGATATAAACAGCGCTGCTTTCCTGACTCTGCTCATTACCGCTTCGGACTGCTCATTACCGCTTATCTTCAACAAATGTTTGGAGCTTTGCTGCTTCCCTGCATGCTGGATGTTAGCCAAAGTATTCCAATACACAAGCCTGGCAAAGATCCTACCAGTGCCAAAAGCTATCGCCTCATCAGCCTCTTGTCCTCCATCTCGAAGCTATTCAAAAAGTTGATACTCAGCCGTCTGCTGGTGTTTTCAAATGATAATAACTTCTTTCTCAAAGAGCAATTCAGGTTTAGGAAAGGCGACTCTACCATCCACCAACTCGCACGGGTTAATAGCATCATCAAGCGGAATAAGTTCGTTTTCAATTCCATGGCATTGTTGGACGTCGAAAAGGAGTTCTACAATGTCTGGCATGATGGTCTAGTGTACAAGCTGCATCGATACAACTTTCCGATCAGATCATCAAAAACTACTTGTAGGGCAGATCATTCCAGGTCTACTTGAACAATGTCCCCTCAGATACGTTCAACGTTGATGCAGGGGTCCCTCAGGGTAGCCTGCTTGGGCCTATCCTATTCATCATTTTCACGTTCCTCCCCTGCCGGGTGGTGGTATCCTGTCAATGTTCGCAGATGACACCTCCATCATATATAAGGGTCGAGTGATCCGTGCCATGGCGAGTAAACTACAATCAGACCTGGATGTTCTGTCCGACTATTTCAAGAGCTGGAAGATTTGTATCAATGCAGCTAAAACACAGACCATTCTGTTTCCACACTCAAATTCACCTCGGCTTGTTCCGCTTGCTAACGTCAAGATCTATCTTGATAGCACTCCCATTGAATGGTCGAGTGCAGTAGTCTACCTTGGTCTCACCCTCGATATCAAATTGCAATTCCGATCCCATGTGGACAAGACATCCATCAAGTGTAACATCTTGATCAGGTCGCTCTACCCTCTGATAAACAGGAAGTCCACCCTGTCCCTCAAAAACAAGCTTGCTGTCCACAAGCAGATCATTCTGCCGGCTATTGAGTATGGTATGCCAATCTGGGAGAATTGTGCTAAGTGCCACCACCTAAAGCTTCAGAGGATCCAAAACAAGTTCCTCAGAATGATCCTTAACAGTCCACCGCGAACTCGTAATTCTGAGATTCATCACCTGGCCGGTCTTCAAACATTCGAGGAGCGAAAGACGTCCACGCTGGAAAGGTTCAGAGTCGCTTGTCTGCGATCAAACCACCAGATCATTCGTGATTTGGCAATCTAGTTCAAGTAGTTAGGTAGGTTCCTGTGCTCAAGTAGGTAGGTTATCAAATTTTTAAATTCAAACGAAAACAATCCCATAAAGGGTATTCTGTAAATTAGCGCTAAACGCAATCATCACATTAGAATAACCAATTAACTAGAACAAAGATGAAGAGCTAAAGGCTAATCAATTGAAATGTTAAAGCAAATGTTGAAACATAAAAAAAACAGAAAATAAACGGTAATTTTACTACTACTGTCTCTGCTCATTACCGCTTCGGACGGCGTGGCACTTGGTCCTGCAGGACCAAGTCAGCGGATAAAGGTGGATCACGGCGTGATCATCTGTCACATAATGAGGAATGAGACTTGGATATGCAAAATACCCCTCTCCCCGTCCCCGCGTTTATAACGTCAACTCAAAAAAGACATGGATTTGACGATCACTATTTTTCCGGGAAATTTTTAAGCAAACTACAATTATAAGTAAAAACAAAAGCCAAAATTTTCAAAACAATTGCTTAAGATGATACATACATCCGATACAGTGTTTTGTTTAGAGTGGCGTCTGGCACAGGCCTTGGCCTTCATGACGCGCTTCACTGAATAAGCCAAGGGGTTAAGATCGGGGCCAATTCTGCGTGTGGTTCGAGGTGTGGCATGGTGCCCCGTCTTGCTGAATGATCAGGTATACGGGATCTTGATAACTTTATGTTTTACGTAACTTCACACTATACTTTTGTTATATTACAGACGCTAATATTGGCTAAACGTATGAGACATAACGACCGTCTAACTATGCAGTCCGGTCTCAAATCAGCTATGAGCAACATGTTGTCCAGGCTCGAACAATTCTTTTCCATGGTGAAGTTTAACATGATATCAGGCAAAGGAAAGACTTGTCTAGTAAACACACATCAACGTGGCAAAGAATGATCTTAATAACGCTTCAAATTGGGCGGCTGCCGCAAATGCGACTCGGCATGCGCAATTTAGATTCGCTGGTCGCCATTGTAGGTCGTTGCTTGATAAACGTGCAGTTTAGGTAGGATGCAATTTAGATCGTCAACTAAAGATTTTGGACAATATGGGTGCTATGATAAAACATTGCTTTGGTGATGAACTCATGGATGCGTTCGAAAAGTGCATAGACCGAAATTCCATATTGTAAAGCCAAAGGGTTCGCCAGGATCGTGGGAAAAAACAACCGAAGCTGTTTATGATGATTTTTTCCAAACATCTTCTTCTTCTTCTTTGCATTTCAAGCTTATTATTTATCACATATTAGATTATTACGTGCTCTCAACTTAGTATTCTAGATGCACTTATTAATTGAGAGCTTTCGATGCCTGTACCAATACCACATTTGTATTAGTATAATTGTGTGGTAAGCAAAATCATACTCTTTGACCGAGACATTTTCCAATCCGAAAAATTCCCAGTCCAGACCGGGAATCCAACCAAGCCACCTCCAGCATGGTCTTGCTTTGTAGCTGTGCCTTTACCGACTGAGCTAAGACAGACCACAGTCATGGAGTAGCTATAAAGTAGCAGAAAATCATGATAAATACGGCGAGAATTTGTTCAAAGCGATGGTATCGTATAATAGTGCTCATTTGAAATAATCTCCTATTCATGGCAGCACCAAGTATTTTTTTTGTCAATCTTATTAGATATTTGTGTAAGGATTGATAAGAATTTATGAAACAGATTGAATTGATATTAGTAGTTAATGTAGAGAGTAAACCATTGTTTAATTATTATTTTAATAAAAAAATGATATCATGGCAAAGTCACGATATCTTACGGTACCGAAGAGGGAATCTTACTGTACCATTGAAACTTAGTATTTTGTCGACTTTAATCACTTTAATTATTTTGAATCATTTTCAGCTGAATGTGTTTCGATCCGTAATAGTTTTGTACCGTCAATAGTCTCTATTCGCCTTCATAAACGGCTAAGTAAACTTCAAAGCGCTTTTTCTAAAAAAAACACAAGTAAAAATATTTAAAAATCTTCACAGATTTAATAGTTGGGATCCATACTAACTCCCTGTGAAGAAAAAACTGAGGTACATGAAAGTTGCAAAAAAAAGTGCCTTCAGACATAGCGAGGGTCATCAGGCTGAATGATTCCAGCTTACCGAGACTCAAATAAATTTTGGCGATCTTCCTTACACAGTTATGTTTTTTTTTTTAAGATTTTAAACACATAGATATTTCTTGAGTCTTGGATTTGTAAAGCTTTTCGTGTGATATCGGATGGTGATTTTTCCAGAACAGAAAGAATTTCATACTTCCATTTGAAATTTGAAAGTTTCAAGTTTGGCACGCTTCTAAAATGCAATGTTTCCAAGTTTTTCCCTTCATTCAAACATGAGCAGCTCTTTTGAGTTTTACTGGCTTTTAGATTGTTGACAACACGAATAAAGTATGTAATTACAATAATTTTACTTTTATCAAAAGCTACTCGTTCTTTTATCACACCAATCTATTTGACTTATTTTTTTCGTTATTGAAGAAATTTTGTAATTTTGTGAATTTGGAATTTGGTAGGGAAACAAAATATTTTTTTTAGATTATTCCTTCTATTTAAAACGTAAGCAGTTCTTTCGAGTTTTACTGTTTTCGTGACGTTTGGTACCATGAACAAAATAAGCAATTATATTATTTCTACTTCTTTTAAAAGCGAATCAATCTTTTCTCACAGCAATCTAATTAACTGACTGATAGTTTATTTTAGCTAAGAATTATTTTCTTCACATGCAATTTGATTATCGCTTATCGAGGTGAAAATACGACGGAGGACTTTTTCAGACAAAGACATTTGACTAATAAAACTTAGCCTGTTCCACCAATACAATGAATCTGTATTCTATTTAAATTACAGAGTTTATAAAACCAGAAAGGCTTAAGCTTTACAAAGTTCTTACAATTTGGATTTCCTTAGGTCTAAAGTGTAAAAATAGATAGAATGAGACGCCTGGGAAGGTGTTGATAAACATTGAACAATTTGGGCTGTTTTGATATACATGTGATATGGGTCACTTTTATTAAAATCACTGGTTCTGCTAGTTCGAGACCTCTCGGCTAGAAATCGGAAACTCAGCAAAACACACCTGGCGTAACATTTAATAACGGCACAAAATACAATAGTTGTATTGGTTTGCGTGGGCATACTTCGGTTCGCGGGAAAATTTCCACCAGTCGATGATGTTGTTGGTTTACATGGGCGTTCTTCGGTTCGCGTTGTTTACAAATGCTTTTGTGCCGTTTTCAAATGTTACGCCTGACATGTTCTATTCGTTCGCTATGTGCAATCGCACCATGCATGCATTTCTGACCATCCTCGTTCGGTCGCGGTACGCGGTACTGTAATTCGTGATTCAATAAGTTTAAAAAGTCTATTAATGGTTGCTTTACAATACTTTTACTAAAACTTTAAAGTTACAGCATTGAATGGTTACATTTCTCCACTTCGAACGTAATCTCGAATCTTCCTCTTGATGGAGCCCATCAGCGCCCGCACAGTGAAAACGAACACGGAATCAGCGCATTTCTTCCATTTTGCCCGCATATGCTGACTGCCCCGCCGCTTCGTCGAAGTCGCTGCTTTGAAATTGCCCAGTATTTTTCAATTGGTCGAAATTCCGGGCAAATTGGAGGAATCATAAGTTTAGGGACAAAATCGATATTTTTCAGGCATTCCTCGATGTAAACTTGGAATGTCATCGTCGAGGATGTGATGAATACTGTTCTGTTTTCAGGCCAGAACTGCAAATCGCTTGCCAAATCATGGCTAGCTTTGCGAACTTGTCGGCAAACACGAACTTGAATCTTCCTGGCATATCCCCACGTCCAGCCGCGATGTAAAGGCTGGCGCACAATGGATAAGTTTTCAGATTTTTTGAAAGTTAGCCCATGCATTATCTGTAAAAAAAAAAACCCGGAAACTTATGCATTGTGTGCCAGCCTTAAAACTTTTGACCGGGAAGCTGGGTAAAATTGAGTTTGACGTATGTTTCGTCATCGATCAAAGTGCAGCGCTTGAGTTTCGTCAAAACACGGTCGTACAAGAGTCTTGCAGAATTGCCTAGCGGTTCGGATGTTTGCTGGCTTTGTACGACTTGTATCCTTCCCTGGCAAGGATGTTTCGCACAGTTTGAAAGCTGGCGTTGTACCTTCTGGCCACATTTCGGACCAAAAGACCGGGGTTGGCTTTAAAGTACCTCAACACCTTGCTGCGCAGATGACGATCCCTGGTTCCAGTATTTTCGTAGGTCCGCTAATTTCTTTCCACACTCAGGGTTTCCTTGTAGATTTTGAGCAATCGACAAACTGTTGTTTTCGGCATCTTCAACACTTTAGCCACCTCCAGATTTTCCAGGTGTTTGTGCACAATATTGTTTCTGCACTGTAGCCTACAGTTTTTATGCTATTTTTATATCAGCATTGACGACACGTATGCGTTAAAAAAATCTTGTGTGAATAATCATTTTTTTTTTTTTTTTATATTAATTTATTTGTACAGGCTCAATCGAATAAACTTTACAGAGCCGAGTTATCATTTGCATTATACATGATTAATGTCTTAAATCTAGAGTTAAAGGAATTGAACCGATTACTCGCGGTCGTCTCGAGGTTGAATAATCATTAATGAAACTTCAATTTTTCAAAATGTATGCCTAATTAAAAAAAATGTAATAAATGTTTAATTCCATCAAGTACGCGCTTGTTGAACATTTATCACGTTCAAAGTGTTTTTTATGTTACTTCATACGCGAAGTTAACGATTTTCAGAGTTGGTTGGAAATGCTAACATGAAGCTTTAGTGTGATGATTTATTAGCTAGAGAATGATCTTTAGAAGAGGGTAGGTGGATAGTTCCGTTAGAGTACGGCAGTATGAAAATTGAATAGAAGTTGAAAATGAGCGAAGGGCCATTAAAGCGACAGTTTTCAAGATAGACGCACATTTTTGCCTAGCCCGTACGATGTACGCGGGGACTTGAAGTATGTCTCCAAGTCCACAGGCAAAAATGTGCGTCCCTCTTGTTGCTCATAAACTGACTGCGGCTGTGGAATAGTTCTAGCGACGTTTTCATCACTACCTAAAGCCCCACGGTGCGAGAGCATTTCCAGTCGATGGTGTGTTATAATGCAGTTCTTCTTTACCCAACTATTGTGTTGCTCCTCTCGTCATGACCAACGTGATCATCTCAGAGAGAAAGCAGTAGGGTGGTTGTTGCGTGCTGTACCATCATCAGCATTGTTGACGGCTACTCCCGCCTTGAGTTGTTACATTCAAAGTGTTTTTTATGTTACTTCATACGCGAAGCTAACGATTTTCAGAGTTGGTTGGAAATGCTAACATGAAGCTTTAGTGTGATGATTTATTAGCTAGAGAATGATCTTTAGAAGAGGGTAGGTGGATAGTTCCGTTAGAGTACGGCAGTATGAAAATTGAATAGAAGTTGAAAATGAGCGAAGAGCGAACTTCTACATAATGTGGATGAAGCATAATTTCACAATGTTTGCATCAGCTGTCTTCGATTTGCAGATAATCGTGCCAAAGAACCAACAACTTTGACTTCAAACAAAATGTTCGTGGATGACGTTTCTGCCACCGGAGTGGATCGACTACTTTGATCAAACGCCAAAGTGGTTTGAAACAGTGGTTTTCCTGGTCCAGAACCAGTCGAAATTAGACAAAGAATTATGCGAGTTTAAAAAAAAAATACTTTTTGAAACTAGTATAAAGCAAAAGTTAGAACACCGGTGCCAAGGCTCGGTTTGGATCTGCTCCAAAAATTTGAACTAAATAAGTCAATTGGACCGCCACTAAAGATGGCCTTAGTGAATTAGGTCTGATTTCGTTCTTACAGCAAAAAGCAAAAGTATGTTCTGCACCATATTATTTTCGTACAGCAACTGACAGCAAAAGTCCAAAAGCATGCTCGGGATCAGACCTATTGTGATGTGAATAAATCTTTCTCCCTCCTGAACACCGTAAGCGACGCCTCCGACTGGACAATAGCCTCGGCCATATTGTGACTACTATGAAGACGAGCACTTGGTTGATGGTAGCTCCTTTGGATCATTGTTATTCTTCAAGCCACCCAGAAAGTGTCGGTAATGATTTTTTATCCTTTATTATTTATCATGTTTCCTTTCTCTAGTCGGGTGGTTGAATGACGAGGTGTTGGGTCTTTTTTATTTATTGTTGGTAAAGGTTAGATAGTCCCTCGGGGGAGCGAAGGATCAAATCGCTTGACTTTGCACCTGGTGGTTTATTATTTTCATTCTCGGTTTCAGTTACAGTTAGGTACAAGAAATTAGTAATTAATGGATATTTGAACATGCATTTTTTTGGTACCTACAAAAAACCACGTTGAGGAATATTTCCGCCATCGAATAATCCAATATCCCAATTGAAGATTATCTCATTGGCTTCTTAAAACCTTATGCACACAAAAGCAGAACCTATAATGCAAAAACAAGGGGGAAGAAAGAATTGGAATTTGAATATGAATTGACAGATGAGCTGGAAATTGATCCAATCTTCGATGAGAGGAATAGACGGAAATAGAGAAAAACAAACGCAGAGAGGGTTCCGGATCGAAATGCATTTTTTATGTCTTATTGATTGAAGCTGTAATTAATGGCATACATTTCATTTGAGGGATGATTCGTTGAATGAGATTGACAGTTTGGAAAGATGGGTTGGTTTGTGTATTTTATTTCCAGTCTAGGAAACTCATCCTAATCGGGCATTTGTTTGTTACGACAAATTTATCCGTTATAGCAGTATTCAAAACTTTTTTTGTGGAACGAAATCCTCAAAGAAGGGGCCACAGATAGCTCAAAACTCGCTACTTAAGCATTCATTTTTACTACTGCAATTCAAAGGCGAAAACGGTGTGACATCCGCCGCTGGAACCCAAGTCTTCCCATAAAGAAATGGCATTAAAAATTTATTAGATAAGAACGCGACTTTTGCTCATCTCTTCATGGTGCCTCATAGGACCAGAGGTCGTTTCGCTGCTGCAGTGCCGTACCGCATTCCCGCATATGTCCAAATACAAGGGGAGGTATCGCGCTCGAACGGTGCCAAGATGATTGTCAACCTGGGGAAAAGCCATCATTCGCTCGAGCCTACGGTTCATATTTTTTTTTACGAACTCAAAATTGTTTAAAGAGCCGTATAATAAATTTGTTTCCTCCAAGGAGTATTTTAATTTCGGGGCCCTTTTCTTTCCACGGGTTTTCTCTTTGCATCAATTGATAAAGAATATCTTTATCAAATGAATATCTACGAGAAGGAAAGCAGGGTGCAACATTCCAAAAGTGAGCCTTCGAGGTATGCATTCCGCGATACGCATTAAAAGTGATTACGCGAAATGTGTTTCCTATTCAAATGAGAAGATATTCGCCAATTTTATAATCGCTTTATGGCGTGTTGCGTAGCGATTTTTTTTTTTGCTCATTCGGTACCAATTTTTTTGCGATAATGATGCTTGTCAATATTTCAGATTCGCGGGGCGTTGTTGTTTTTGTCATCTATTCCCACCGGAGCGCTTCGCTGCGCCGCCGGATGGCGGTGGTGAAAATGTGCTGAAATATTCGCAACCAGAGCGCACGAACCGGTAAAAAGGGGATAAATCGCAGCGTTGAGTTTTCCCGATAAAGACAATGGGTAATCAACAGTTGTGAAGATAAAAGTTTGACAGTTGGTGGTTCGAGGCTGAATCACTGAAGCACCGTACCGGAGACAGGTGTTGTGGGAAGGAGGAACTGATTTTTAGGAAAATGGGCTGGTTAATTAGCTCGATTGGTTTCGTTCGGGACAATTGAAATGTGAACTACCGGGCGAGCTTGAAGTTTGGTTAGACAACAACGGATACGGTGAATATTTTAATGCAAATCACCTCTGAATGTGAAACATAATTACTTTTGTGAAAGGCCACACAAAGCAGAATTATTAGTAATTGTCGCAATAAATTATCTGAACCTTCACAATTATCCACATTTTAATCAATTTTTTTCACTCTTTAGGATGAGATATACAATCAACTGAAAATTTCTTCCAGTACTATACCAGTAAGCATAGAAAAAAAGAAGAGATTCATAACGCGGGAAAACCCAATTAACCCTGTAACGAAACACTCTTCGTTGAATTCACCCTCTTCAGCGACGTAGGCTTTTTTTCTCGTTTGAATGACCGCCCGTAGCGAATTCTGTCCTCACATATGTTAACTTATGCTGCTTGCAGTAGTAGCGAGAGGGACAACCTTTGGGCGAGTGTCACTCCCCTGTACCACTCGAAGCTCCCTGTATGTTTTGCTCAAAGTCAGCCCAAGTTCATTAATCATGAGAACCCCTCACTGAGTTCGGTATTTTGCAATGAGTTGGTAGCAAATTACGAAAAGGATACACGGTGGTCAGATGGATTAGTTAATTTTGCATATTTATGATATTTGTGACTTCCTCACTCACAGTAGACACAGTTGGTTATGTGTCAAACTAACTATCAAAGTTAGAGCCAATCCAGCAGTGCTTTTCTCGTTTTCATTGGCATTGTTAGAGGCCACTTTGTTAGAAGCAGCATGTTTCTAAATCTTCATGCCTCATAAATGGCCATACAAGGTTTGTTTACAAAATGGATTTGAGGCCTTTTCAATTGTTGGTCTTGAAGTGATAATTCATCGCTTATTTCATTATCCTATTATACATTTTAGTTTTTGCTTTGAATTGAAACTGCAAAGACAGTAATATCTTTAGATTTTCTTGTGGAATCCAATCATGCTTTTGCGCTTCCAATCATGGCTCAGCTCGATAACTCGGACATTTAACAAATAAATCCTGTACCATCATATTCTTCAGCAGTGATCCAAATTTATAGATTAGCCTATAAATGGAATGGATCAAGCGAAAACTGGACTGGAATTTCCTGGAAAAGAGTTAATACGGCTTGCGATATCCATTTGATTTCTCAGGAAAGCCCATAGGACTCTTCAAGACAGTTCCAAACTTCCCATGACTAGTGGGGAGACTTCCATCAGAATTATATCCTCGTATAACTTTGGCCTATGTCACTATCTGGCAAGAATTTTCAAGAGTTAACAGACTGCACGCACCGAAAATCTGCTAGCTGCATGTACATAAATAGTAGGTACTGAACAGCTACGGGGAAAGCTCACTACTTTCAATGCTTGGTTCATATACCTCGGTGGCTATATAAGCTTTTATCGTTCGGGAGCTAGAACCTCTACGTGGTGGGTAGTAATTTTGAAAAAAAAAACAACCACTTCCTCCCTTTGGTGGCACATCCATCCTTGAGATGACTAGCTGATCACTTGACGTATTGAGAGCGTCGATAGCGAAGCTAATTAGGCATTGAATTTTGTACTTGGTTAAAATTCGGTTGAAAACGGCCCGAGCTATGGTACCTTTATTTCAAATCGGTCCTGTCTACGCTGATTGTCGGTCGGAAGTTGACGGTTTCAGTTGATGGATTCCTATCCAGCGAGTTTTTGCGAAATCTGGAATCTCGGGGGCCCCAGATATTCCTCATATGCTTTAACGATATTACCCTCGTATTCAGGGTTCCTCGGCTATCCTACGTCGATGATCTTAAGAAATACCTACGGATCCAATTTATCGCTGATGCATTGCGCCTTCAAGAAGAACTCGACACCTTCATAGCTTGGTGCACATTAAATCGAATGATCGTTAATCCTGAAAAATGCTCTGTTATCTCTTTCTCTCGGATTCATCGACCACTCGTTTGCGATTACAAACTTCAAGGTACCGTTATTCAGCGCGTGCACACTTAGAAATAACTAATTCCACACGTGACGGAATCCGTCTTTGAAATAAAAGATGTAAAGTTAACAAACATCCCAAGTAACCAAAAGTTCCACATTCAATACTTCCAAGTTCTATAAAGTTCTAATAAAGTTCCGACAGAACTTTCAAGTTCCATAAAGTTCAAATAAAGTTCTGACAGAACTTTCAAGCCACATGAAGCAATCTGCACAAATCTTTTTTTGTGACAAAATTTAATGTACGTAAATATGAAATAATCAGTGGCCTGAATAAATCACAATTCTTATATTTATGCAACATTCAATAAAAAAAATTAAAAGTAATTTTGAACCCGTGTATTCGGCATGTGATCTACGATTGCTAACCACTGCGCCACAAGTGTGATGGAATACCATGCGGACAAACACCAATTTAAATTCATCAAGGTGTTGTGTTTCGTATTTAAGTCAGTCAGCTGGCTCAGAAAACTCCAACAATAGGCGGGACAACAGCTCACTTTAATATATTTCAGATGACGTAGTGGTTCGTGCTGAGACTCTCACGCAGAAGGACTGAGTTTAATTCTTCAAACAGCTCCATTACTACTACTAATGCTGATAAATCAACACACATTAATACCTGCCTTTAGAAATAACTTTCATAAAAGTGCGAACTAAATATAGAATTGGGGTAGAGGACAAAAACCTTTTTTAATTTATTTTCTAAAAGTTCCGTTCGAGTTCCGCCAGAGGCTGCTTAGAATGCTGTTCAATTATGGTGCCGGAACTTTCAAGTTCTTATAACGACTTAAAAATGAGGCTGCTTAGAATTCAATAGACCACCTTCAACCAAGGTGCCTAAGCCATAAATAGCCTTTTATCAGAACTTTTGGTTACTTGGGATGTCATGTAATATTAAGTGCTCTGAGACTGAAAAGTTCGTTGCTCGACAAAAAGTATTAAGCTATACTTCGCGTCTGATATGACTCAAATTTATGTCAAAATTTACATGATTTTTTCTAAGTGTGTGGACGACATCTCATGTAAATTTAAGCGTGTTTTTGCATAAACTATCAGTGTTGCATACAACTTTGTAAACAATTTCGTTATTTTTGCCGACTTTAGCATAAAATTAAACGATTTGAGATAGGGCTTAGATCCAATTTTGGGCCTACTCTATTTTTCGAGTATATTTTTTTTTCACAATATGGAATGTTTTAACTGCAGATGGCTTCTAAACTTATTGAACTTTCCAAATGTATCGAAAGTTTCCCGCAATTAAGTTTAGTTTAGTTTTAACGCTTGATTATTATTGCCAAAGGCCAAGGAAGAGCTTAGAAAATTTTGTTTACAAAAGCTGACAGAATCTTTTCAATTGTTGGTCGTGAACTTATATATTTTTTAACTAGGATTTAAACATGCATCGTTCAATTTGATAGCCATTTTTCTTAATAGTTACATTTCGGACTTAAGCTCTTTTCAATTGTCGAATTGCAGTGCGTAGGTTTTGCTTTTTGGAGAATGTTTTACGTATCCTTTCTAAATAGCCATTTAAAACTATAGTCGCTATATTCATAGTCTGGCGGATAAAAAAACCTAAAAAATGGCAACCTTGAATTTTGAACAAAAAAACTGGCACCACGGCAAAATATTGGAGCTGAACATGACTCTTTGAATGTTGGTGAAAAGGTAAACAAATCAGCTTTTTGCATCGTCGCAAAAATGAAATGCATCTATAAAAATTGCATCAGCAACTGGCGGATGAACATAAAAAACATTGCTTTATTTCGATTTCCGAAGAATATTATAGTGAAAAATAAGTGGATAGAGTTTTGCGAGTTGCCTTATGATTTTGCGGTGTCTGGAAGTTATCGACTGTGCAGTGTAAGTTAATATCAACATACAGAGCTGAAGCTTTAATTAATTTACGATTCATTCATATTTTCAGTTGCACTTCGATGAAAAGGATTTGTATTTGTCATCAAGTGGAAAAATATTGAAGTTAAGTTATGCAGTTCCTGTGTTGAAATCCGTTCCACAGTTTCGGGAGAAAAAGAAGCTGATATCCTTTACTGATGGTGATGATAAGCAAGTTCCGGAAAGCTTTGATGCAAGTAATCAGCATGAAACAGGGGGTGATTTTATTCCGGTGGACATCGAGTATACCCATGTAGAGTTTCTCAACGAGGCGTTTTTACACCCAGAGGGCCTGGGAGGCATGAAGTTAGATAAGCTACAAGTTGAAGTGAGCAACTGTGAAAATTGCAGCGTTAATCGAAGGTATTTTTGTCTTAAATGTTTTGAAATGCAATGTATCCTATATTTATTAATACATTTTAGTGCATCGGAAGAAAGCAAGGAAGAGAACCTGAATCTAAAAAGAAAGCTCGAGGATATGAAATGTACGACAGGAAAAGATCAGTACCATTTGCTTACCACAGGAATAAAAAAAATACGAAAATGGTCCAACGAGAGCATTGTCGAAGGATTGCGGAGCAGATTTGCTTGCGGTCATACTGCCTATGAAGCTGAACGGAAAAAACGATTTTTACCCAGCAGCAGAACACTTCGGGAACGGATGCAAAAGTTGCATCTCGAAAGCGGTGTTCTTGAAGAAGTTTTCGAGCTGCTTAGTCATAAAGTGGGCAGTATTAAGGATGCAAACAGGCATTGTGCGTTGGTGTTTGATGAGATGGCCATCCAACCCGGTGAAAATTTCTGCAACAACCTTAAGAAGTACGTTGGCAAGATAACCCTCCCCGGCCATGAAGGATTAGCAAACCACGTGATGGTATTTATGCTGGTTGGTTTGCGATCACGTTGGAAGCAAGTGGTAGGCTACTTTTTTACTGGTGATTCGATTCAAGACGGAACAATAAAATCAATATTATATAACATCATCCGAAGAACCGAATCGTGCGGTCTTCATGTACATGCGGTTGTTAGTGATTGTAGTGGTAATTAAATTTTATTGTATTTAAAATTGATAGAACGCTATACTTCCCATAAAAGCATAACCGTCACATGTTCGCTTGAGTTCCTATGATAATGGGACTGTTATGCGTTTATGGATAGTATACGCGGACTAATTAGGTCATCAAAAAAATTATTTTCATTTCCTTTCATAGGAACCAACAAAAGACTTTGGAACGACTGTGGAGTTCAGCATGCAAGAGGAAAAGTGTTGAGTAATAAGCCAATCCCTCATCCGGTAGATGCCTCTCGTACACTCGAACTGCTACCAGATAGTGTCCACGTATGCAAGTGTATGATACAAGGTTGGATTGCTAATCGTATCATCGAGTTGGACGAACAAGTAGCATATGAAAATGGTCTCTTCTCCAGGGTGGCTGACATTACTCATCTACAAGAGCTTGTTACTTACGAGCAAAACTGTGACCTTAAGATGGCTTGTGGACTAAAGCTGGAGGATGTAAATTTCGATCGAAACAGCTCCAACTTCGAGAAAATGAAAGTAAAGAACTCCACAAAATATGTGAATCATGGCGTAGCAGCTGCTCTGAGGGTTTTCGCCGAAGAAACCGGTAGGGAAGAAGTTTTGACCACTGCTTTTTTGATTGATACCATTTCCACATGGTTCACAATGATGAAATCACGATCTATACAGCTATCGTTTAGCAGGATGAATGAAGATGCGTACAAGAGCTCTATCAATTCGTTAATGAAATTTCGATCGATCATTTTCGGCTGCAGAGTCGGTGCGAAAATTCAAAGTAAACCTTGGCAATCAGCAGCAGTAATGGCAACGGATAGTGTATTGCGGCTTCAGGAGTACTTCTTGGAACATGAAAATTTTGACTTTTTCCTCGGTGGAAGGCTGACTCAAGATTCGTTGGAGAACATATTCTCTCAGTTGCGGAGTCGTCAAATGAGACCAAATGCATTGCAATTGAAAGACAACTTGAAGCTACTTACTGTTTCTCAATATCTGAACAGTGTTGAGCAGACTTCATATGAGTGGGAAAATAACAGCTGGCTTCTCGAATTTCCATCGTATTTGAGTACAAAAGCTACCGAGAGCAAATTGGTCAGCAATCGTACAGATCAATCTGTCATGTCAGTCAACAAATTCTGCGAAGAAGATGAGCAATCCAACGATAATGAAGTGATCGAAGAATGTGCTACACTGTGCACTCGATTTTCTGAGCAGAACGTGGTTTATTACTTATCTGGTATGGTTATGCAGAAGATAATGCAACGGTCTCAAGCTTGTAAAATATGCATCAATAATTGTCTGGCTCAGGATATGCCCTTAAGCGACATAACTTTTTTTACTCATCTTAAGGACTATACGGGAAGTGCTCTCACATACGTTAATATGAACACTTTTAATTTCTTCTTAGAATTAGAAGAGATTTTCAAACACAATTTTGATCGTCTTAAGATAGTTAACTCATGCTTGGACCAACAACTTTTCGAATTAATGAATAATGTTCCTGCGTTGCATATTCCAACATGTCATTCTATCAGGGAGAAGATTATTAAAAAATACATTTTATTTCGATTGCGCATTTCCCGTACAATAGTACAACGTGAGAAAAGACAGGACAGTAAATCTATGGCAATATGAACAGTATGCTCAATAAACAACTGATTACCAAAAAAGAAAATCAATTTTTTTTATTCAGATGCATTTAAAAAATACCAATTCCTTCACTTTTTTATTCATGCACATTTGTCATTCATCTATCAAATAAAATATGTCTAAATTCTAATTTTTCTTCTATACAGGGATGGAGAACCTATTCTCAGTCTATGCTTTTAATTTGAACTTAGCAGGCGGTGTGGTGGGGGGTTGGGGGTTAGGAGATTTGCTTCAAGTGCTCCATGTACATCTCACTCCTATCAGTCGGATGCTCATCAGTAGGACGGCAAAATGTTCGCTGCGCAGATCCGCCAAAATCGTCACCGTGTGTAAGAATCCTTGCGCCGTAAGCGGTACAATCCAAGAGGTGAAACCTTCCATTGCCGTGGTGGCACCACTGCCCCCTAAGGTCACCAGCGCTCCTATGAAACCTGCTCCGGCAGTCAGCATCTAAGTCTTGGCTGCGTCCCTCCGGCTGAACCTGGATGACATATGGAAGAGTTGCCTCGTGCGGCATATCGTGCACTGAAACAGAAGAGATCAATAATCAATATCAATACCAATACAAAAGATAGTATTACTACTTACAAAGAATGACGAACGTGGCCAAAACCCCGTGCCGAAAAAAAAAACAAAAACGATCCGGCCGTCGCCAATTCGTTGATAAATTTATCAATTAAATTTGCCATCAGATTCAGCCACCTTCTTTGTCAGTTCTTCTTTCTCTTTCGCAGCTTTCCCCGGCAGGAAGCATCCGGTGGTAGTCTTCGGTATCACTCACTACTGTATGACTGCTCTTTCCGGCAGCTTTTCACCGCTCTACCCCAACAAACAGGTGACAATGACGACGCACTTGGGCTGTGGATTTGTGTAGCCGGAAATTTCTCCTCGATGACAAAGCTGAGTAGAATTTTCAGGGTTTTTGATTCGGCGGGACCTTTGCACTACTTATCCTTGTCGTCGCCGATCGGAATGACCACCAGCGGTAGGATCCACCACAGTTCCGTACCAAAACAAAAATAGCTGTAGCACTCGAAAAAAAAAATACTACCGGTGTCAACAAAACACAAGAGAAAGACAGCATGACACGCTAAGAATGGTTTACCCAAATGTTGGTCAGTTTATCTATTTTTGAGTTCGATTGAATTACATATATTGTTACATAATTTATTTGTTTAGCTAAACAAACTGTTACATTTTTGATTCAAATGAACAAAATTTTATATATTTTTTTTGGTACGATTACAATACTCTAACTGCAAAATTCAGTACCGCTCAATTGGTTCCCCTTTTTGACAGTTCAATTGGTTCCCGAAATTCTATCCGCCAGACTATGAATATAGCGACTATATTTAAAACCTGTATTCGATGAACATGTTTTGTTTATTTCTTATTCATTCTAGCCCAAAATCAGGTATGTTAAACCTCTGTGTAACTTCATGCAAAACTGCGGACAAAAAGTTGATCCCTTTTTTGTGTTTCCTCAGTGGTATAACTGGTATAGTTGGACATCGATCTGTCAAAATTAAATTTTCGTGATTCGACACTAAGTCTTCATATGGGCCAAGGTCGGAAACGTAAGCAATTGTTTTTTTTCGTAAATATCTTGTAATTCAAAGTCAATCCATGTAACCCAGCAATTCTATCAGCTATGGGGACTTTCCCTAGTTCGTGGTGGCTTACTTGAGCGAGTTTTCGTTCTAACGAAATTCGTGGAAAAGTCAGTGTTTACGTTAATGACATTGGCGCTTATGAAAGAAAATCAGATATATGGTTGCATGCTCAGTACACGCTATTTGAAAACTATTCAAATTTGAGTAAAATCTATCCTGATCGGTCAAAACTGAATCTATCAAAAAACGGGTAAACTATGTTGGGAGTGACAGGTTAACACTTGAACAGGTAATGTCTAACATGTTTCTCGCACAGACTGACTTTTGCTTATTAGATTTTACCATACGAATAAAGAGTTACAGAATGACCGAAAAGGCTTATTGCCAAGGTAATGCGGCCATTCGTTTTTAGACTAGCTCTGGGGCACAGGGGGCCTATCAAAGGCTTTATTAACGCGTGCTTTCAAGTCGGTCAGAAGTCAACCAAGCACATTGTTAACCAGTCATACTGTAGCTAATCAGTCAGTAGGTCTTTGTGTTGGGATTTGTGCAGAAACATTCAATTTTACGCAGTTAAACCTTGGGTATTACAGGTATTAATAAGCGCTCGATTTCATTCGTCATCCTTCGCAAAATTCTTGTGAATGTGAAAGATTCAAGGTTAGCTCAAAACACTGCATATTTTACACAATATCTAGAGATTTATATCTGTTTTACGTATTAATTCCAAGAAGAAGAAGTTCCACTACAGCTATCAAATGAACAAGGCTTCAAAGAATCGCCAGCAAATATACTTCAATTTCTCAATGCACACTATGTTTTTTTTTTTCAATATTCAGCTCTTTTTTATACTGGCGGTAGAAGTTTGACAGCTTCTTAAGATTTGCAATACTTATATATATAAACCAGGACACTTGTTGCAAAATGTTGCTGCTTTCAACTGTATGCATCTAACTCCAAATTTGTGCAGTCGTATTTTTCCTCATACGTTACGAAATGAAATCAAAGTTTGATGCAACGAAAAATGTTAATGGAAAAAAATGGTGCATTCATTTATTATCTAAGATTATCATAGAAAGAAAGAAAATTGAAAAAGTGACCCACGCAAATTTGAAGAAGTAAACAAGTATTCGCTTGGAGCTTCCTCAAATTTTGATCATAATTACAGAAAAGCAATACGTATTGCTTTCATAATTGAATTGTAAACAGTTAACCCATGGCAGCTTAATATTACGTTTTTTAGGTGGTCATCGCTTAAAACATCTTCAAAAAATGTCTCAGTTTTTATGCAAACGATAATTTATAATTATAAATAAAGCTACATAACAAGGGGCAAGACAGCTCCTAATCATGAGCAATTTCAAAGTTGCTTTTGAGGCACCTCGAGTAACTCACATTTCTCAGTGAGCAAGATCACTTTCATTTCAAGACCAACAATTGAAATGGCCTTAACTCCATTTTGTAAACAAACCCAAAAAATGGCCTTACAACCATTTTCTCGCGAACCTAAACCTTCATTCGAAAACCCAAACCACAATCGGGTAGAGGAGAATTTTCCCTACCTGTTCATTATGTTGGTTAACCTTTGCGGACTTCGGTTCGCAAGAAAATGGCCTTACAATGTTTGTTTACAAGGCCCAAGGAAGACAACCCTATATCTCTATCAGAGACGTGTTGGGTACTCGCGATCTCTGCTATATGCAGTCGATTTATGTGTTTCTGCAAATGTCTAGTATAAGAATTTAATTCGTCTGTCTTTTGTATCTCTTTATTAATTTTTGTTTGTCTTGTCCCCCGTCTCGATGAGTCTCATCGTCGCCCACTAGTCACCATAGCCGGTCGAACTCCAGCTGAATCTAGAACCACACTACCATTCATACTGGCGACAACGCTCTGATGAGACAACGAAACCTTACCCCCAAGCTCCTCCCCTGATCCTATCCTTCGACAATGTACCTCTCTAACCTCGAGTAAGCCGCGAGTATTCGGCCCAACTCCTACTAGACATAGAATCAAGTGAATTTTGTTACAAACAAAGAACAGTGAATTATTGGCTTCGTAAAGCTAACGCGATTGAGCTTTACAAGTAAACGAAGTAGATAAAAAAAAGTTTGTTTACAAAATGGAGCTAAGGCCATTTCAATTGTTGGTCTTGATTTGCTTTCTCACTTTTCGCATCACAGCAACATATGGAGGTGCGACGACAAAAAGCTGCTGTCAAACAAAACAAAAAAAAAAAAAAAAAAAAATCGGGGGTTTTCAGCCTGGATCTCCAGGCGAGTATGATTGTGATTGTGAACTTTCGGTACCTAAATTTCCATCGCCTCCGGATTTATTATCAAAACGAGCGTGGGCTGAGGACTAAAATCGACTAGTTTTTCTTGGCTTAATATGGTTTGATCGTAGTGACGGAAACGACCAGATCTATTCATAACAACTTTCGGATCACTTTTATCAGTCTTCAGAACAGACCGATCTCCCCCTGAACAGTTAAAAATCACGCGGTGGAGGCGGTCTGATTGCTATCTCAACGAGACTAACCATCAGCTACCTAAGTAACTCGCCCATCGGTCTATTGAAACAGCTCTAAATTGTCGTGGAATTTCCACAAAACATTCTCAGGATAGGCACTGTCTACCTGCCTCCCGACCAAAAAAAAAAAAAAAAAAAAACGATTGCACGATCATCCGTGACCATGAGGAATCGTTAGGCT
This sequence comes from Ochlerotatus camptorhynchus, assembly GCF_037179485.1. NCBI lineage: Eukaryota > Metazoa > Arthropoda > Insecta > Diptera > Culicidae > Ochlerotatus > Ochlerotatus camptorhynchus. The sequence goes on along the minus strand of NW_027040766.1, from coordinate 3,746,840 downwards.
CGATTTCATCTCAATTGAATCCCCGTTCTACACTACAACCAAATTGGTTTGGAGGGGCGCTACCGCATATGCTGGTGGCTTGCTCTACTCTTTTGTACGGATTTAACTTGCACCGAATTGTCGATTGCTAGATCTCATCCTGCCAAATGATTCCGCATTACCGGGCACTTCTACTTCTAAGCCGCTCTAGCAACTGATCGGTCTAGATATTAATCATCTCTCGTCGGGTCATTCAGGTTACCTCCTCCGATTTCAAATAGACCAGTCTACCTTGAACGATTCTCTTCATCGACTCTCTCTTTCGTAAATAACTCGGCTACATAAACGTTTCCTGTCATCTTTGTCGAATTAGATGTGTGAGAATTCCCTCCCCATAAAGATGTGTGAGAATTCCCTCCCCATAAACTGTCTACGTAGTTAATGAACAGCCCCTAAACGAAGTAAGCCGAGGAGTAAACAGACAGAAAAATTGATAAACGTCAATTACATTTTTAGGTACATTGAGTTACTCGCGTGTTACTCGCTGCAAAAAGGCAACTCAGAATAAAGCTGTCTCACCCCTTGCTATATAATTAAAAATAAAGAACAATAGCTAGGGGAAATGTCTCTAATGTAGGCCTATGGATCTAAGATTGGGCCCATCGCTAAAAATCTGCTATTTATCAATTTTATCTAGATGAACGCGTCATTGGGATGGTACTAATGGATATATTTGGTTGCTATTGAAAATTTAGTCGATTGCTGAATTTATGTATGGGCTCAAATTAGGGACACTTAGGCTGACATTACCTGCATTTCCCCTATATAATTAAGAATAAAGAACGTTAATTATTATGGCAAAAGAAAGACATGAGTTTAAGAATTGGGTTCTTTAAGGGTATTGAGGTAAATTCGAAATCTGCGTTATAGTACGTTCAGACTACAGAGTTATAACATGTTATAGCGCTATCTTGATGGTGGTTTCTGTGTTGCAATTATTTGACAACCGTTATAACATGTTATAACTCTCCAGTCTGGACAGCGTTTTAGAAATGGAACCTAAAACCAAAAATTTCATCAATTTTGGTACACTGTAACTTTTTTTAAATAAGTACGATTACATTTGCAAAAAATACCTTATTAGTGCCCCTTGGTGTCACTTTCTATGAGAGCGAGCTGTCAGTTTGCCAGTTTGGTGTCAAACAGTGAAGTTATTATTTTGCTTTAAATCTTGATTTAAAAATCGATATGACAGTGTGTGGGTTCAAGAAAATTAAAATCGCTCTGCTCAGAAAACGAAGCTCTTTCAGATGGGTACACAGTGTGCCAAAATCAAACATGGGCACACCCGGGCGTCGTCATTGACGCTATTTGGCACCCATGGTTACAATTTTTATGATCTTTAAAGTTAATGGCAACACTGAACTTTTTCTGCGCTTACGCAGTGATACGATGATGTCAAAATTTGTTATTGATGTTGCCACAATATAATCAAATTATCTTCAAAACAACCGTGAAACTCCACCAAGTCTCGCCATGGATTCTCAAAATCGTTACACCCGTGACGATAGTCGCATCCACATTCGTTCCATCGTCCAACACATATAATGTTGGAGGACCGTCTTGGCAAAATCTCAAATAGTTCATCAAATTATTTGTACTCTTCTGCCTTTCTGCACTTCCAACTAAAACAATAAAAAAATATGATTACGAATCATAACATTAACTACACAGAAAAAGGAAAATCCTTTCTTTTCTCAGAAAAAGAAAGCTAACGTGTTTTCGATGTTCTCGTTGCTCCACGCACCGGTCATCTTCTTGGAGGAGTAGAAGCACAGCTTCATAATAAACGGGAATTTTGTGCATTTGTGATCGCGCTGTGGTTGCACTTCATGATGGCGTTCACCGCCAGGGCTACGCTCGGGAACTCAACCAATCCGGAGGAGGGAATTTTCGGTTTCAGCGGGAAGTCCTTGGTGGTGAATGCAGTCAGCAGCAGATCCTCGGACGGCGTATGGGTGGGGTACACGGATAGAAATCTCCTTATACCTTTTGGCAAATTTCCATTGCTGATTATTCATAAATTGTATAAGTCAACTAAAAAGCAGACGCCTTGCAAAAAGTTAATAAAGATCATGTGTCAAATGAAATGTATAAGCGGTCACACATACCTTTTATGCATTCTAATAGGACATATGTGGTTTGTCTTATGGAATGTATAAGGCTGATGCTTTGGCAAAAATGTATAAGTGAAACACATGAATTAAATAATTGATTTTCGTTTCGTGTATTGAAGAAGTGGAGAATGCGATTTTTGCTGGCCTGGGAAGTGATTGTTCTTGGAGGCGCTGTAGACCTTGAAGCTGATCGAATTGTCTGGCAGGGTGTACCTTTGACTACGATGGCGTCTCCCATCTACACCATGTTCTGACATTTCCATACGGGAAGAACAGATTGAACAGCTTATCGGTGTTGGCTGTGTTGTTATCGAGTCCGAAGACCATCATCACTGCGCCCTGTTGCTGTGCCGGTTGAATGAAGTTGACTGGTCCGTTTCGGGTCAGCGGTGCTTTCTTCATCAGTCCCATCATCAGTGCAAATGCGTTTCCTCCGCCGGCTCCCAGAAGGGCTGGTTAACTAATGATTGACGTTCGTTGTTGTCGGTCTTCCGCCGAAGATAGATGTTTTTGAAAACATTGAAAATCAAAACAAAAACAAGATCTGTTCAAATACCGGGTTGCCAAACAAGGCATTATTCACAAGCAAACAAAAGTCAGTTCAATGACTTCTTGGCACTGCCGATACAGCTGCGGCACACTGAGGTACACTGAGAAAAATGTTGGCGCAAAATAAGTGTGTAGAGTGACCACCCCTTGGATGATATATAAAAACCGATATATTTTTCAAAATTAAAGAACCCAATTATAAACCACATTAGAAATATTTTAATAGAATTGACAAAACCCTTGATCTCCTTTATCATTTTAATAAAAAAAAAATAAGCAGTGTCAGCCTTCCTTTTTTTTATGAGTTATAATGCCTTATGGAGTAAAATATTGTTTTAGTTTATGCCGAGACACTATAAAGTCAATGGTTTCGCAGTATTGATTGTAAGAGGTTATCATGCGGTTTAATGGCCCATATTTTGCATAATTTGTGCGATGATGTTTTAAGGCAAATAAATTTCGATTTTGGAGTTGCCCAGTAGGTGCATGGAAATTTAATAATGATAAAAGTTCTGTGGAGTCAATGCGCTTCGAAACGATATCGTTTACAAATGAAACCATTGCATATTCACGACGCTCTTTTAATGTTTGTATGTTTATAAGCATGCAGCGTGCTTCATATGATGGAAGAGGAAATTATGTCCAACCTAATTTACGAAGAGTGTATAATAGAAATTGTTTTTGTACGATTTCTAATCTTTCTTCGTGCGTGATTGAAAAAGAAGACCATACAATGCTGCAATATTCCAGTATTGACCTCACATAGGCAATATATAGTGTTTTAATTGTGTATGGGTCCTGAAAGTTATAACAAAAGCGCTTGATAAAGCCTAGCATGTTATTTGCCCTGTGAATAATTGTGTTGTAATGGTCTATGGAAGTTAGTTTAGAGTCTAAGATAATTCCTAAATCCCTAACTCTTTCACATTTTTCTACATTTTGATTTCCTAGTGCAATTGAAATATTTGAAGTTGTGCTTTTCCTGCTAAATGATATTAAGTTGCATTTTTTTTTACTTTCAATTCTAGTAGACTTTTTTTTGCACCATATGTAGAATATATGTATTTTATTCCGGAATATATTGATGTCTTCTTCATTTCTTATTTCCAAAAAGAGCTTCATGTCATCGGCATAAATAAGCAATTTAAGTTTTTTTGAGAATGAAAGAAATGTCGTTTACGTATAGAATAAAAAGAAGAGGTCCTAAATGAGAGACTTGGGGGGCGCCTGAAGTGACTTGAATTGGACTCGATTTCTTTCCGTTGAATTTAATTATTTGTTGGTGGTTAGTTAAATATGATTCAAGCCATTTTAGGAGCTCTGACTCAATTCCAATTTTTTGCAATATAAAAAGTAGTATTGGTATGTCTATGCTGTCAAATGCCTTGCTAAAGTCTGTATAGAGAGCTTCTACGTGGTTTCCATTATCCATTGCATTCAATGTCAGATTTTGACAGATCGATGTCCTACTATACCACTTGAAATCACTGAAATGGGATCGATTTTTTTTTGACTGAGTTCCACATATGTTATGTGCCAAAACTCAAATGTGTGTATAAAATTGAGCTAGACTGGTTACATTTTTGTGACTAGACTTTGGGCATGCCTGGTTTTTGGATCCGAGTCGTCGTCGCATGCTAGATGCGTTCTTTTGTCAACATTGTAAACAAGACGATTCCTAAACACTTCAACCTCACTTTATAAGTTTACAAATTCCAGTAAAAAAATCAACTATGACCGAACCTTCCATGGAGCAATCTCCACCCCCAGAAGCTGCTTACATACCATTCAAGAGCAAGTATCAATCTTCTCCATTTCATAGTTGGTAATTCCATTTTTAGAAACAATCTACATTCACCTCCTCCAGGTTTGCCCAGGGAGAAATTCAAACGTCTCATATCCTACTTTTCTCCCGACGATGAGGAATCTTTGCGCCAGCAGATTCCAGAACTTCCTCACCGAAAACCGCCTCCAGTTGGACGATTGGAGAAAGTATTTCCGCAGATCGGTGGGGCTTTTCTATTTGGATTTAGTGCAGGCGGCGCTTACGGCATCATGGAAGGCAGAGCGTCCATTCGCAGTCTTCAAGGCAGAATTCGACTGATGCAGTAATAATTTCTGTAACCAATCTTCAACGTTAGTGATCTGGAATTTTTCTTTGTCTATTCTAGGATTTTAAATAACTTTCTGAAACGAGGAAAATCGTGTGGCAATAAGCTGGGAGTGATTGCGTTGCTTTACTGCACGGTGGGAGTGCTCCTGCAATTAACTCGCTCGGGAGAAGATGACGCGTGGAACTCCGTTGCTTCAGGTGGGATAACTGGTATGATGGTAGGAAGTTCCAAAGGACTCCGACAAGCTGCTGCTGGTGGAGCTATCGGCATAGCACTTAGTTCATTGCATGTTCTGATCGATCGAATTGAATGTAGGAAACTTTGATAATTAGCAGTAAAATCGACAGTCCGTTTCACTGAACGATCCGATACACCACTCTTGAATCCCTGTGCCAACATGTGTTAACCATTTTCACACAACTTTTGTGGCCTATGGTCCATCCAGCGTCTCGTTTGTCGCATCACCTCTCATTGATTTGTCTACAGGGTACAAACCAACCGCATCATCGGTTTTGGCGGAAGCTCTTCCAAATTTGTTCCGCAAGCCAGTCGAGACAAATGATTCAATGTAAACGATGCTGACGACGAGCTCCGGCTCGCACCGAACCGGTAACCATGTTCTTCCACAGCATTTGTGGGTGCCACATTCGGTGTCGGTATTTGGGTATTGATGAATTTATAGGTCCCAGCGGGTGGGCCGTTTTTGCGGTCATGACTATCTAATGGGATTAATCAACCCCTTTTTTCAGCCGAACCCATTCCTTGCAGGGTCTGCTGGCCGTTTCCCACAAGAGTTTCACACCTACGGAACTTCGGGAAGCCTTGTCCGGATTGCTTAATCCTCTACAGTTGTGGCTACAGGGGGCTTCTGTTGTGCACACGCGGATGTAGAAAAATACAACTTTGAACTTTCGGGTCGTTGTTTTCTACCGCAGCAGGAGGAGCAGGGGTAGAGCCGGGGAATACTACTATCGCCAGTGGTGATTATCGCTTTAGCTTAGTTTTGTTGTCCTCCCGTGATGGGCCTAGGATGAGATAAATGGTTGTTTTGACGGAGGACGGAGAGGAGAAAAAAAACGGGGGGAAAAGTTTTCCAACCAGAGCTCGGTTTGTGGGTAGTGCGTAGATTGAAAATTTATAGCTCTGGACACAGGCCAAACTCTCCAGGGGTGTACCCGGTCTCACCGGGATGCGATGGATGTACGTGGGCTGACTGACCTAGTGTTGGACGTTTGTTGAGTAGGATTTAGGTTGGAGATGGATTTTTTTTTTATTTTCGAATGGGCAAAAAGAAAGGAAAGGTGTGAAAAGTTTTATTGCTGTTGGGTAGGACTTTTGTTCCGGTGATAATCCGTCTTGAAAAGAATGTAATTCGAAAAAATGTTACACGATGAATGAATCGTGATTAGCTTCTCTATTTTCTGTTTATTCAAAATTGGCAATGCGCCTTTCATTATATTCATATAATATGGAGAAAACGGTCCATTCTATTGGGGGTAATTACCCATTCTCAATCATTTTCCAGTGCAGCCTAAAGTCAGGAAATAATGTGCGATCGAGTTGGGTAAAATAATAAAACTTTCTGTTTTGGTAGATTATAATTATGTTGGTACAATATTGCTATCAGAACACTTTATATCTCTTAGAGCAGCTAACATCCATTTAGGCACAATCCTTAGTGAATTACTGTACTGCCCATAAAAACATAACCATCCTATATCTGCTTGCTTTCCTATTCATATGGGGCATTTATGATTATATTGGCAGTGCAGATCCACCAGCATTAGCAACGGTTGATATAGATCGATGTCGGTTACACAAGGGGGGGTTATTCCGATAGTCGAAGTGATTTTTGTCACTAGTGAAGTGAGAAAAGTCACGGTGTGGTGACGTGACTCTTTGTGCATTTCAAATGGAGAGTCACGTCACCACGACGTGACTTTTCTCACTTCACTAGTTGAAAAAGTCACTTTGACTTTCGGAATAATAGCGAGCTGCCCTTAGGTGGGTCATGGAATTTCAGACAACTTGGTCAGAAGCATTGACATTTTCTTGTACTTATTTTATATTTGATACTCTTAACGTAATTTTACTTCTTTTAATATTTTGGTGTCTTATCATTCACGGATTTCAATGCAATTTTAGCGATTTATGACGATTAGGTGACGATTAAATAAATGCTGAGGGCTGTCCTATCATTAAATTTCCGGATTGTTTTGTTGTTTTCAGGACAACTGAGGGATTTTAAGGCCATTTTGGCATTTCAATGCCAACGTTTAATTATGATTTTATGTGATTGGGTAATTGTTTGCGTCTTTAGGACCATTATTACATTTAAAGATTATTAAAGGAGCTGTCGCCCGTTTTAGCAATTTAAGGTCATTTTGGTCTTTTTAAGCTATTGAAGGCCATTTTTGTAGCCATGTTGGAGTTTTCAAGGTCATTTTAGCCATAGAAAATTTGTATTTGTGGGTCGCGAGCGTAGTACGGATTTCCGGATAAACTGACGAGATTGGGCAAGGCGACGATGGATCGAGTGATGTGCGTTGTTAGAGTATCGGGGACACTCTCGAGCCTATCTCGAAGGGACTACGGCGAGGTGATGGACTTTCGTGTCTGCTATTCAACATCGCGTTAGAAGGTGTGATCAGAAGAGCTGGGATAGATCTTCAGGAAGTCCATCCAGCTTCTTGGCTTCGCCGATGACATCGATATCATAGCACGGAACTTTGAGACGGTGGCGGAAACGTACATCAGACTGAAGGCTGAAGCTAGGCGGATTGGACTTGCCATCAACACATCCATCGAGAGACGAAATACATGAGAGGAAGAGGTTTTAGGGAAGACAATGTTAGCCTCCCACCCCGAGTTCAGATTGACGGTTACGAAATCGAGGTGGTCGATAAGTTCGTGTATTTGGGCTCACTGGTGGCCGCCGAAAATGATACCAGCAGTGAAATTCAAAGACGCATTAAGGCAGGGAATCGTGCCTGCTTTGGACTCCGTAGGACGCTCCGGTCGAATAAATTTCGCCGCCGCACGAAGCTGACTATCTCCAAGACGCTGATTAGACCGGTAGTGTTTTCGAACGGAAGGTGTTGCGTACCATTCTACGGTGGAACCATCCATCGTCCACATTGCAAAAATTGGGCGACTACGCTGGGCTGGGCACGTCGTTAGAATGGTTCTCGAAAACGACCCAACAGGAACAAGAAGAAGAGGTGCGCAACGGGCAAGGTGGATCGACCAAGTAAAAGGCGACCTGCGGACCCTTCGCAAACTACGAGGCTGGCGAAGTGTAGGTATGGATCCAGTAGAGTGGAGACGACTTCTTCGAACAGCAGCATAGTCGATTATGATTTTTAAGATATTCGTTTAATTGTTTGGATAGAATTTATTCAAAAAATTTCGACAGAGCACAAAGTATGCTAATAGGACGATAATTCTTTTCTGTAGCAGGATTGTCAATTTTACCAATAGGAACAATCTTAGCCACTTCCTAGTGGTTATACAAAAATTAAATATGTCTGTGATGTAAGGTAGAGTGACACGTAAATACATTTTCAAAATATGTAGACGATTGAGATCAGTACGCACAGAATCACATGAAGCAGACGCAAACTTTTCCTAAATATCGTTACTAGTAATACCTCTCAATACAAATTAGTAAATATGTATAACATCAGAATTCATTGATTTATTGCATTTTTTTGATTGAATTTATCATAAGTTATTACCTTTGTTACTAGCGTAACATAGGTATTAGAATCGATTTTCACACGTCTTGCCGTCTGCGCCCGATAACCATCCAAACAAGCTATCTCACCTGTATAAAACATTCCCAATCGATAGAACTCGGCGATCTGGCTCGACAGTTTGATTACGACATCGTAGAATCAAATTAAACATCAAAAATCGACCCGGCAAGGTGAAATTTGGTGATGTCTGTATGTGCGTCTGTGGACGCGTTTCATCTAGGCAAGCTTTTTTCGAGATGGCTCATCCAAACAATTTGGTTGATATCTTGTTTGAAAGGCCTTATTGCGCCATTGATCGCTATTGAATTTTTTCTCGATCTGACTTCCGGTTTCGGAAATATATAGGGCAGAATGATTTTAGTTAACGATTTTTTAAAAATCAGCGGTACATTTTATCAACATGATTTCTTCAACAGTAGAAAGACCTCATCTATATGTACTTGAGAAAAAAATTTCATACCGATCTGACTTCCGGTTCCGGAGATTTACAGCATAAAATGATTTTAGTTAACGATTTTTTACAAATCAACGGTACATCCCATCAACGTGAAAAAATTTCATACCGATCTGACGTTTGGTGTTGGAGATTCCACCTTATTACCTTTGTTACTAGCGTAACATAGGTATTAGAATCGATTTTCACACGTCTTGCCGTCTGCGCCCGATAACCATCCACACAAGCTATCTCACCTGTATAAAACATTCTCAATCGATAGAACCCAATCAATTCCCAATTTCATCTATTTAGGCAAGATTTTTTCGAGATGGCTTATTCGATCAATATGGTTGATACGTGCATGTCGGTTAAATACTGTTTTTTTTTTTAAGTCAGAGGAAGGCTTTATGTTTTGTTTGGGCGTTAGCATCAGAAGAAGAAATCCTACGCAAAATCGTGGAATATAGGGGGCCCATAATGCACCCCTAGGGTATAATGGCCCCGTGCAGTTTTTCGTTGCTTTTCCATTACTAATTCTCGAAATATCATGTGCCAAAATATAAATTCAAGCACTTAACTAGCAATGCTAATTGTTATATTCACGAATTGACAATCGGAAAGCCATGAAAAACAGCGCAGGGCCATTTTACCCCAGGAGTGCGTTTTGAACCATCCTACCCTACGTATTCCAATAGACGTTTTCGATGCTGAATCGTCTTTCTCTATCTATCACACATGTATGAATCTACGGTGTATTTTCCCACTAATGTGTTTCCATCTTGCTCGCACTCGTTGGATTTAAATTGTACAGTACACGGTAACCGCAAAATACCCAATAATGACTAAAAAGTAAGCATTTTTGAGGGAAACTGGGACTACCCATTAAATGAGTAAAAATAGTACCCATATATGAGTATTTGTTATTCAAAAATGAATACTAACTACTTGTTTTTATAGTTGTAATTACTCAAAAATGGGTAAAATTTTACTCATTTAATGGGTAGTCCCAGTTTCCCTCAAAAATGCTTACTTTGTAGTCATTATTGGGTATTTTGCGGTTACCGTGTAGTGTGCACCGATTAGACTTCGAGAAGCTCTATAAGACCAGTCAGATGTTGTCCCTTCAAATTTGTGCACGGCCGATGAGATCAACCCAAATAAAAGCCTCAATAATCTGCTGGAAAATGAGGAAAATTTACCAAAATTTTACAGTCTAGTAGTAGTACCAATAGACCAAGAAAATCCAATCGTAAGAACTCTGGCATCCTTGAAAAAGTGCGAAAAAACTAGAAAAACATGAAGTAAATCGCACTTTTTGCGATTTATGAGTAAAGTAAAATCAAATTTGGGTTGATCTCGTTGGCCGTTTGCAGAGAGTTTTTCCACCTAAACAATCCAAATTTAAGTAAGATCTACTCATTTCCATTAGAATTAGAGCTAAACAATATAGAGCGAACTAGATTGTAGCTGACAAGATAACAAATTAACATTCGGATTCAGGTGTTCATTCGCCATCTTGTCAGTCCCAACTTTGTTTATTCAATTTTGGGGGATATTAGTAGATTCTACTCTAATTTGGGTTGTTTAGAAATAGCGTGCATCCTGCAGTGTTTTGTTCGGGATAGTGTAACTGACGCTTTAAACCTTGGTCACCCTCATTTTTAAAAATAGCTATTAGAACTGGTACATCGTGAAACAAATCTGGAAACTCTGACCGATCGATTGATGACGAGTTCACGGGTAAACTTGTGTTCATCTGCTTCATCTGCATCTGCAACGTGGCCCTGTTTACTGTAAATGAATACCGGAATAATGATTGCGTAACATTTGAACAGGACCTATCAACTATTGTAAACAATTTGCTACACTGTTAAATATCGACACCTTTTTATTGGTAATTTTCCGTGTAAAATATCTCATGATTTTCATGTGTCCACACATAAACAGAGTCCACCCAGAAGTACACATGCTATTTATGAGTCAAATGATGTGTACACATAAGAACTATGTGTCCGACATATATAGATATATATCATTTGTTTATCACATTGCAAAAAATCATGTGTGGGACACATAAAAATTCGCATTGAATTTTTATTAGTGTAGGCCCTTTTCACAAGAACCGATGTACACCCTACCCGATGGTGTTGAAAGTTTGCGTAGACGTATTCGATTCACGCGAAAAGGGCTTAACAAGTTTTGTTTACAAAAGTTGATAGGCCCGTCTCAAATGTTACGCAAGTATTATTCATGTGTTCATTTTAAGAAAACAGGGCCCCGCTGTTGTGTCATTTTTTATCGAGTGAGTGAACTCAAATCCATCCGTGCACTCGTCTATTGGGGATGCCGTTGTTTGACCAATTGAGCGCGAACCAATTGAGCGCTAACCAATTGAGCTGTGAAATAGCTGTTTGGCCAATTGAGCTGTCAAATCACGACCAACAACATAAAAGAGCACATCAGCTATGGCGAACAAAACTTTCGGAACCCGTTTTCTCGTGACTTAAGGCTCGCCTACACAAACTAACACCATCTTTGGGGAAAATTTCCTCTATCCGATGATGCCGGTAATTTGCGTAGTACCATTTCAATTGTTGGTCTACAATATATTGAATTTGTTCCGCTTTTTGATAGATTGAAATTCTATCCGCCAGACTATAAATATGGCGACTATAGTTAACTTACGCCTGAATCAATACACTGATTGGGAAATTAATTAACTAGATAAGCCACAATTATATCTTAAAATTATTGTCATGTTAGGAAATTAATGTGAAGACATAAATCAATTGATTACACTAGTTTACAGCATTTTTGAACTCGGTAAGGTGATGATCATTTCCAATGCAGAATCCTACGCTGAATTCAATGCCGTGGTCAGAAAAAAATAAAGTAGAGCCATTTTTGAGATATACAAAAAATTTGATTTTTTGAATTTTGGACAAAAGTACGATTACTAAAATGTCAATATCTTTGGAACTAGTGCTTCAATTTTAAATATTTTTTTATGAAAATGAAGCTAAATAAATTTGCTATCGTTTACTAGAGTATTATGTCCTAATTAAAAATTTAATTTTGAAGTCATTTAAAAATTTACAGCATTTTTTTTTTATTTTTCCTGCGAATTTTCCATAAAAATCTTGTTTTAATCAACATTTTTAATGGGATAAAAAGATTCAAAAAATCATTCCATAATTTATTCTTAAAGTCCATTCAAAACCGGAGAAAATGAGCCTTTAATGGATGAAATCGGTTGGAAATTGTCGAAGTTATGAGCATTTTATTTAACTTCATTTTCATAAAAAAAGATTTAAAATTGGTGCACTAGTTCCAAAGATATTGACATTTTAGTAATCGTACTTTTGTCCAAAATTCAAAAAATCAAATTTTTTGTATATCTCAAAAATGGCTCTACTTTATTTTTTTCTGACCACGGCATTGAATTCAGCGTAGGATTTTGCATTAGAAACGTTGGTCAACCACTAAAGTTCACACTTTGTATGTTGTTTTGTAAACTAGTGTTATTGAATAAGAATTGCTGTTAAATTGAGCAGTGCAGAAACTGAGACCAGTAAAAATAAAGATATCCATTAAGGCCTCGTATATCTATGGATAATATCAAAAACGAGATTATACTGTGTAACAAAGGTTCTATTCACCTGCCCGGTGGATCAATATGGGTTTTTAATTTTGAAATTGGATTTGGTAGTCGGCCCTAACAAATATGATTTTTTCCACAAACATAGTTATTTAGCCTAATTAGCAGTAAGATAATTACAATCCATTAAATTCTGATCGGGAAAACTGTAAAAATATAATATGTAAAAATAGATATGTCTAATTTTACGTTAACGTTCATTTGAATTTCCCATATTTTGAATAATCATTACTTATACACGGTTCATCGTAGAATCAATGTTTTTGCGTTAAACAATAAGATTCCAGAAAAAGGACATATAGAAATCATAGTTGGTTGAAAATGCTATCTAACATGAAGCTTTAGTGTGATAATGTATTAGCTAGAGAATGGTCTTCAAAAGGATAGGTAGATACTTCTGCTAGAGTACGGCAGTATGAAAATTGAATAGAAGTTGAAAATGAGAGAAGGGTCATTAATGCGACAGTACTAGTCAAACTCACACTTCTTTACCTAACTTGTACAATGTACGAGGAGATTTTAAGTATTTCTTCAAATCTACAGGCAAAAACGTGCTCGTTTGATTAGGTCATATACTGTCTGTGGCTGTGGAATAATTCTAGCGACATTTCATCACTTCCTAAAGCCGTTGCGAAAAGTATTTCCAGCCATTTATAAAACATATGTTTTTCATTGACAATTTATCGAACAATGGTTGGTAGAAAAACTTTTACCATTAAAGTAATATGATAATGTACCAAAGTAACTATAGGCACGTTATTTCACCTTTTTGGCTATATACGGGCCCCATCAGAACCTGAAAACACTGGTATAGCCGTTTTTCAGCTGTATATAGCCAAAAAGGCGAAAGGTAATGTCTCTCTCTCTCTCTATCTTGTCAGCTAGGGCCATACCTCTTCCTCAGCCCAACATCCTAGTTATGCATATGCTGATTACAAATATCAAAACCATGTACTACTTTAGCTTCTGACTTACAACAAAATTTTGTTAACAGTCCAAGTCATTGTGAGTTTCCCGAGAAAATTTCATTCTTTTTTGTGTAATCACATTGGTTAAACATAATTTTTAATTCCTGTATTTCAAATGATAGTATCCCAGGAAGCTAAAACACAAAACTTTTACAGTTAATACCGTCGCGTTTCCATGATTCGCAATACAAATTTCATATTTTCAATTCCTGCAAAACCATTTTCATACTGTCAAAACAATCATTAATCATAATTCCCCTTATACCTACATATATCAGTTTACGCGTCACGGATTAACACCTCACTACACACACGCACAGGACTTGGCAGTCAGCCCAAAAATTGTTTCTACTCTCAAGACTGGAAAAACAGCAAACCCGGTAAACTCTTCCTGAATTACTAAGAAGGATTTCTTTTATCCCAGCCTGTCCCCCGTTCCTAAAAAAAATCGACACAACACCCGAAGAGAATGCATGTTTTGGAAATATTACCGAAAACAAGCGAAATCCTCCGTAAATCCCCAGGAGTTTTACCAGGAAGCCGGAGAACTGATTGTAACAAACGCACCACCCGAAATGTAGCATGCCAGCAAAGGCAAAGGTGGTGACGCCTCCACCAAATCGATTTCCCAGCCAACACACTGCTCTGTTCGGTAGATTGTGTTGGAACAGTAAAGCCATGATTTGGCACAAAACGAGAGAAAACAAAAAGTTACCGATAAGGTATGAGAAATTAAACAAATAAATACAAATTATTGGAAATCTACACACGGTGTGAATGGCGGAGAAAACCGAAGGATTAGGATCGGTGCAAAGCCGCCGCACGGAAGCAAAAAAGGATAAATTTCAAAGTCAAATAAGCAAACAAAAACACGGGACGATGACGGTAGAAGTGATGCAGAAAAAAATATCTTCTGAAGAGGTAGCTAGATTACAGCGAAAAGGTAAGTCCCGGCTGTATTTTTCTGCTTCAGCCGAATAATCTCTTGTAATTTGAAGGGATGAGCCGGAACTAAACGGGTTATTTATGGATTTATTACGGTACGTACTGCGGTGGAGATTTTTTTTTTATTTCGCTTTCAAGATTTATGTGGACCGGTCTGGAAAAGTGAATGATTGGCTGAGAGCTTTAAATTCGATAGAACCAAAGGCTCACAGATGTGTAAAAATCACAATTCTACGGAAATTATCATTACTCTATCGTCAATATCATAAATCATCGGACTGCTGCAAGATGAATGTGAATGCGGACGACATGTTTTACATAAGAAATTTTGTGATTGGATTTCACGTTTGCTTCCTGGAACCACACCAGCAGCTAGGAGAAGAAAAAAGGACCAAGTGGACGCAGATTCCCCCGGGACTGACCGCACAGAAATAGAGAAAATTGGATGTCGAAAGTTTGCGCTTGCATTGAAGGAGGTGTAGAAATAATATTCGCAGAAGGTTGGGCAACTGTTTTCGATTGTGTTTTGTTTCAGTCTCTGAAAGTGATTTTTTGTCAATATTACCTGCGCTTAAGATTGGCACATGATATTGAAATTTTCAACTACAACTATCTGGGAATTGACCGAGCGTAGTGGTTAGCATTAGAGATGTGCGATCCGCTTTCGAGCTGTTCTAAAGACTTGAATCACTAAAGTGAGCTGATAACCCGTGGTTTAATTTTTAGGAACCGCAGCTCATCAGCTCACTGATATAACAAATCTAAAACATTCAATCCGTCACTTGCTTTCACTGATATGGCAATTTTGCGTGCATTTTAGTTTACGCGTTGGTTGTTCAGTTGATGCGTTAGTGGCGATTTCAATTGAAAAGTAGAACATTGTTGCAAGCTACGGATTTATTGGTTTAGATTTCTTCTACTTTTTTATGTATTTTTAAGATATAGCTCTATTGGTTTGTGGTCACCAAAACCATTTATTTCTTTTACGATTTGAATTTGTGTCAATGTGAGCTGAAGAGCTGTTCAAAAGAATCAGCTCCCCTTATTGAGCTGGACGGATCTGATCAACTCAGTCAGATGAGCTGTTTTGCCCACTTCTAGTTAGCATCCATGTCTCTCATGCTAAAGTTCATGAGTTCACATTCCATCCCCCAGACAAGTCACAAATGACCTAAAATGTGTTGAAGTGGCGGTAATACAGTCAACTCTTCGTTACTCGATATTCTGTACCACGATGATTTTTTAAATATCTTCAATTTTGCAAGCAAGCTTCTCTCCCTAACTTGATACCTTCTGAATTCGATGTGTTTTATTTACCCCGCAAAGTCGATTGAATACTACTTTTTTCCGATAATTTTAGATATAAAAGGTGTACCGTTTAAAATCCGCACAACTTTTGATCCGTTGGGTAAATATAATTGAAATTTTGCGTTAACATAGTTTAATGTGTACTGTTTACTGTGAGCTGATTTCATCAGGTGCGCAAAAGTTTTCAAAATGGCGACGAAAGCACAGTGCGTGCGCGAAAAAGTTTTGCACGAGTACTTTGAGAATAAAGATCTGTCGCATCGTGCCATCGGAAAAAAAGTTGGGAATCGCAAATTCCACGGTGTCTGGTATCATAAAATGGTTCGAAGAACGATTGACTGCTGATCGGAAGCGAAGATCCGAAAAAAAGCTGTCAGGTCAACGAGAAGGATCTCAAACGCGTGGTTGGGGCCTTTAAACGGAAACCGAACGCCTCAGTTCGAGATGTGGCCAAAAAGTTGCATGTGGGCAAGACTTTCGTGTAGAATATCAAAAATCGAGCTGAACTACGTGCGTTTAAGGTTAAGAAGTCCCCAAACCATGACGAGAAACAGAATACGGTCGCAACAAGTCGTGCCCGGAAGTTGTACGATCAGAAGTTAACGAAACCACACTGCTGCGTAATGGATGACGAGACATATGTGAAGGCGGACTTCAACCAGATTCCAGGAAACCTGTATGTGACTGCCAAGGATAAGTGTGACACCTTTCGTTACCGCAAGCATCATGAATAGACAGGTGTATTTGGAAGAGTGTCTCCAAAAGCGGCTTCTCCCGCTCCTAAAGGCTTACGACGGTCCGACGATCTTCTGGCTGGATTTGGCATCATGCCACTACACGAAGGACGTGCTAGAATAAGGCGAATGATGTCGATTTCATGCCGAAAGATCTGAACCTCCCAAACACTCGGGAACTACGCCCAATAGAAAAATACTGGGCCATTATGAAGGAGCACCTTCTAAAACGACCTAAAACGGCATTAGGCTAAAAGAGTGTAGAATATAGAAGAAAAGAAGAAAGCATGGGTTAATATGCAAAAAATGGTCAATTCTGAGGTCGGCCCCCTATGGCTGGGGCTATGGCCAAGGTTCGCACATTCGGATATAAGGGCGAAATAAATTAAATGAATGATGCCTCCCTGGCGTCGGTAGCATTGGTGCTCAGCACGAAAAACAAGATCGACGGAAAGCAAATCAAAGGAAAAAAAATGCTTTGTTGTTTCTTTTTACACATTGAAAATTTAGGTAGTAATTAAACGGATGAAGGTGGGTCTCCTTCTTAACAACAGTTTGGAGCTCGTACCACCTACGACATTGTGCAACCTGGTTTATGCTACGCTATGCTATGCTATGCTATGAGATTTGAACACTTTAAGTCTATTTTTGAACACTTCTCTCGCCGAGTTACTCTTCAATTTAGATTGGGACGACTTATTGGACACCGTTGACATTGAGTCCGCCCCTCAAACTATTTCCAATGTCTTGGCATATATCACTGACAGACACGTTCCGAAAAAGATTCATCATGATACGACCCATCCACCATGGCATACGAGCGAATTTCGTCGACTGAAATCCAGAAAGAGAGCCACTCTTAGGTAGTTCACCAAGCACCGCACTCTATTTATTTATTTATTTAATTAAATCTTCAACATAATGTTGTACAGATATTTTCTAGGCTAGGTGTCGAATTCTATGTCTGTAAGTAGACTTACTAATGTTAAAATCATATACATCAAACGTTTCATTAAACACACGACAGCACAAAGTCCACAGTTCGTTGAATCCATAGTTGGTCCGATGGGTAGGTTGCCACAGAAGCGTGTAACTACGTAGAACTCTTTGAGGAGCATTGATGTAGATTTGGCTCACAAGAGAGTTGCAATCCACGTCACCGTTAAGCAATCCAAACACGCAGAGTCGCTGAAGTAGTTTCCTCCTTGCTGCCAACGTGTCCAGATCAATCAGCCTGCACCGTTCTTCGTAAGGCGGCAAATTTACCGAATCGTTCCAGAGCAGGACACGTAAAGCGTATCTTACGAAGTTTCGCTGAATAGCTTCGATTCTGTTAGCTTGAATAGCGTGGAAGGGTGCCCACACAACAACAGCATACTCTAGAAGACTGCGGACGAGAGCACAGTATAGTGATTTCAGCGCGTAGATGTCCTGGAATGCGTTTGTGTTTCGTTTCAAGAAACCTAATGTGGCGAATGCTTTAGCAGTTATCATGGAGATGTGCTCATTGAATCTGACTTTAGAGTCGATGATAACACCCAAATCCTTAACTGAAAAAACGAAGAGCAAGCTACTGAGTCCTATCCTATAGTCATGTCTTAAGGGCTCGCGTGAACGGCTAAAAGATATTGCGCAGCATTTTGTGACATTAACCTGCGTACCGTTCAATGTACACCAGCGCAAAAGGGAATCAATATCCTTCTGGAGTGCGCAACAGTCAAGTCTTGACTTAATTGTACGAAAGATCTTTAAGTCATCGGCGAACATAAGTTTCGAAGAACACAGTCGACTACACAGATCGTTCACGAACAGGATGAAAATTAAAGGCCCCAAATGGCTACCTTGGGGAACATCAGAGGGTATCTCGAAACTAGGCGAATTAACACCGTTAATGCTCACATAGGCTGAGCGGTCTTAAGTAAGACTGTAGGACAATGGAGTTGATCAGCGAGTTGACAAACACCATTAAGTTGGTTGTTGTAGAGCGTTTCCTCACGAAGCCGTGCTGATGTTCGGTAATTATTGGCCTAACCGCTTGATATACGACCTCATATACGATCTTCTCCAGAGCTTTTGGGAGGCAGCTTAGAATCGAAATTCCGCGATAATTTTCAACGTTGTGGATGTTTCCAGCTTTGTGAATAGGTGTGATGGACGCAACCTTCCACATTGTGGGGAAAACACCACTAACTAGCGAACGATTGAAGATAATCGACACAGGTGAAGCGAGAGATGCAGAAAATTTCTTAATGAACGATGGTGGCAAACAGTCTGGACCAGGGCCTTTAGAAGGATCTACAGATGAAAGAACTTTCATCACCTTTTCAACAGACGCATCCAACTGCGGCAAATGCAAGTTGTAATGAGCTATGCTGCTCATCCAGTCACGACGATCATCCGGAAAATGAGCGGAAGGGGTAGTCGAAAAAACATCCTTGAAGAATTTTGCGAAGAGATCAGAAGCTTCTTCCGCGGAGTCAGCACGAGCTTCTTTATAGGACCTCCATGTCGTGAAGTAATCGCCTGTTTTCCTCAGTCCGTTGAAAAGACGTTTCCTTGCTTTCCGTAACCTGTTTCGGAGGTTCCTAAGTTCCGTGGTCCACCATGGTAGATTGTAGTGAACACGGAGGCAATGTCGTCGAATAGGAGTATATTCGTGGATGATATCGAAAATGGCACCATAAGCCGAAAAACAGCATCGTCAACGTCACAATCAGTCAAAAGCGTCGTCCAGTCTATCGAGCCTATCCGGGCGTTGATAAGGGGTTCATTGCAGAAGTTGAAATCTTAATAACAGCGGTCCAGCCCAACGTTGTCAGTATTACGAAGGTAGTCAAATTTGATGATAAAAGATTTGTGATGAGCGTCGAGTTTTAAAATTCCACAAGGCGATTCGAAAAGTTCGATTCTGTCAGTATCACTAACGAAAGCCAGGTCAAGTAATCTCTCGTTTACGTTACGTACATCCTGAACCTGATGTAATCCACATGCACGGATCGGCTGGGTCAAAGCCATTTCTTGTTCAGATGAAGTGTTGGTCGGGATGTAAGAATTCATGTCGGCATCAAATTGCCATGATAGTCTAGGCAGATTATAGTCTCCCAAAACTATGACTGTATCGGTAGTTTCAGCAAGCTCACACAATTCTTGAACACAAGATGCATGATTGGAGTACATGGCGCAGTCCGAGTTAAGCCTTAAGTAGACGCAAAATATGTAGACCGACTGCATTGGCAACGAAACACACACGGCCACTTGCTCTAAACAGTTGGCATTAACTAGTGAAACCAACTTACGACGTAATTGCTTTTTGACACCGATCAGTACGCCGCCACCACGTAGCAGTTGAGATGTGGCTGGATTCCGATCGAGACGATAAATCACATAGTAAGACCAGAGTTCAGAGTTTAATATGTCGCTGCCAAGCCACGTTTCGGTCAGCGCAATGACGTCATAGTCACAAGATGCCAAACGAAGATCGCTAGTTTTAGTTCTTAATCCGCGGACATTCTGGTAAAACATTTTAAGGGGAGCGCATCTGGTGGATTCGGACGATGAATCGGACGAATTCGCAATTTTGCCTGCGTTGAAAATCTATTGAAAACTTCTCCGGTGAATTCGTTCGCGCACTTTTCACAATGTATACTAGGTATCTTAAAAACGTCAGGAGTTGAAAGGGTTACACTGGGAAGTTATCCGTGCTCGCCGCTAGATGGGTACAGATGATTGCCAGTACGACGTCGTGATGTATGATGCGCCTTCTGATTTACTTGTGCAGAGGGTGACGGGTATGTGTATGTTTCTTTCGGATCCGGAATGAAAACAACAGCAGGCCAACGATGTTTATTGATGATGTGCGATTAATACGGTACAAGAGATGACTTCTTAGGCAAATGATCAGATGATGAGGTATGCTTTTAGATGCGGCGGCCAGGAAATATGCGACTATATGCGGTACAACGGCTTTTTATGCGGTAGGTAACGGGGTATAATTGTTGAGGCAGGTGAGTGGCTTCGTGGCAGAGCGGTACGAGAGCGTGATGATGGCTAGTGGAGGCGATGGTTGTCGGAGGCAGATGGCGGTTTCAGGAGGAGGTGGCGATAATGATGGCGATGGACGGACAGCGCAAAATAATTTTTTCACGGTAGTTTTTGCACAATCCTACCTCTGTTTTATTCAGGATAGATCGAATTATGCGATGATCGGTGGCAGATCTCAGTTTTAAACGGTAAAACGGCAACTGGTGATAACAATCAGCACAGAATGCGAGACAACTATCAACACAAACAATAGAGGCTTTTATCTATCCCTTCAACGTAACTATGTCAGGATCAATCACGCATACAAACGAGTTGCGAAACGGTGCTTTCTTCAGTACCGACGTGGATTGCAGAGAAAGCTTAAGTCACGTCCCAAGCAGTTTTGTAAGTTTGTCAACGAACAACGCCATGAAGCTGGTATGCCATCGTCGATGATACATAATGGTAACGTGGCCTCATCTACGCAAGATATCTGTTAGCTGTTCTCTGAAAAATTTGCTAGTGTCTTCACGGACGAGAGACTGAGTGACGACCACGCCCGACTGGCTGCCAGTTACGTACCACTCTCTGGTCAAACTATGAGCAGAATTGACATCAATCCCGAGATGTTTTTCAGGGCTTCCTCGAAACTCAAGTCGTCGTACAATCAGGGTTCTGACGGAATTCCATCGGCGTCCTCAAAACGCACTTGGACAGTTTGTTGTCTCCACTGCTGCACGTTTTTCAACGGTCTGCGACCGTCGGTGTTTTCCCATCCTGTTGGAAGCTAGCGCATATGTTTCCAGTACATAAAAAAGGCAACAAACAGGACGTTGGCAACTACCGTGGCATTACTTCGCTCAGCGCTGTTGCTAAATTGTTCGAACTCGTTGTTATGGAACCGTTACTCGCTCACTGTAAGCCGTATATTAGTATCGACCTGCATGGTTTCATGGCTGGTCGCTCCACTGCCACTAACTTGCTGTGCCTTACTTCCTACCCTAGTATCACGCTTGTCACATATCGGTTGTTGAAACTTCTTTACGACTTATTTCAGTATGTCGGATCGTGCTCAGACGGATGTCATTTATACTGACTTATCTGCTGCCTTCGATAAATTGAATCACCGCAGGCTTGGTATCCACAGCTGCCTTTTGCAATGGTTTCAGTCGTACCTCACCGATCGCTATCTTACTGTTGTCATTGGTGATCACCAGTCCCGTACGTTCGCTGCCACATCCGGCATACCTCAGGGTAGTTACCTGGGACCGCTGATTTTCCTGACTTATTTCAACGACGTGAATCTGGTAATTGAGGGACCACGATTATCGTACGCAGATGACCTTAAACTCTACCTCCGAATTCACTCAATTGTAGACTGTTGCTTCCTTCAACGTCAGCTGAATGCTTTTGCTGATTGGTGTATTCTAAATCGTATGGAGGTTAACCCGTCAAAATGCTCGGTTATCTCTTTTTCGCGCAAGAAAGAGACTATTATGTTCAAGTATGTTTTGTTGGGCACTGAAATTGAGCGCGTCAGCCAAATTAAGGACCTAGGCGTGATTCTGGATACAAAACTCTCTTTCAAGCAGCACATCTCGCACGCCGTCGAGAAAGCTTCCAGAATTCTAGAGTTTATCTTCAGGATTGCCAGACATCACGGATATCTACTGCCTTAAATCGTTGTACTGCTCCTTGTCTCGCTTCATATTAGAATACTGCTCGGTTGTCTGGACTCTTCACTACAATAACGGTGTCGAAAGAGTTGAGTCTGTTCAGCGACGGTTCCTGAGATATGCGCTACGTAAACTTCCGTGGACGGATCCCTTCCGATTGCCTAGCTACGAAAGTCGTTTGCAACTGATCCATCTGGAGCGCCTGACAGTCCGAAGAGATACAGCAAGGGCACTGTTAATTGCGGATATTTTGCAAGGACGCACCGATGGCCCTGTCCTCCTTGAGCAAATTGACATCAATGTTCAACCCCGAGCCCTACGGAATAATTCAATGCTGCGCCTGCCCATACAGCGAACTAATTATAGCATGTTCGGTGCAATCGGTGGTTTACGGAGACTCTTCAATAGGGTCTCCGCTCTGTTTGATTTTGACCTGACTCCCCAGCTGCTTCGTCGGAGGTTTAGTTCGTTTTTTTCTAGATATGTTTAGTTTGTTTAGTAATGTTCCTTTTTTTTACGAGATGACTATCTATGTGCTTATTGATGTTTTGTTTTAGTACTTTTCATGTTTAGTTTAAGTTACATCATTGGGGCAAATAACGCCTGTTGATGTTCAGTTATATAAATAAATAAATAAACACCTAGATCATCTCTAGATGTGGCACTATTGCCCTGAGGATGTGTGGCCATTAGGCTGAACGTCATTAGGTTGAATGTACATTAGCCCAGATTTTAATAAATTTTGACAAACTTCCTTACACACTTATGTTTTTAATATTTTAATTATTCATTTAGATACTTGTTCAGACTATTCTGACTTGGACAACTTTCGGAGAGATTTCGGACTTTGATTTCTGTTGTATTCCGGAATAGAATGCATTTCATACTTCCCCTGAAATTTGAAAGATTCATGTTTGGCAAGCAATTAAAATGCTGTTTTAAGTTGTTTTAGCCTCATTTCAAACATTAGCATTTATTTCGAGTTTTACTAATTTTGTGATTTTTGGCATTAGACCAGCTCCACATCAAATAGCAAAAATATAAAATAAAATAAATTGACTTGACCTTCTCTGATTTTCATATTTCCATATTTTAAACATGACCAGTTCTGTCGATTTTTATAGTTTTCGTGAATTTTTTTTTTTCACCAAGAACAAAATATGCAATCACATTTGTTTGTCTTCTTATAAAAGTTGATCATTCATTTCTCAAACCAATCTATTTGAATGACTGATACCTTACTTCGGCTTAGAATTTCATCTGACTACATAAATTTGACTAAATAAAATTCCCTGTGTTTTCCACGTTTTTCCAGAACATATTCGGAAATACCTGGTTTATAAGAATCCTTTTTTAATTTAATTCGTTAAACATATGTTATTTTGACAAAAACAACAACTTGATTGCCTTTACAATATTTTTCCTCGATCTTGTATTCCGTCGATCTTGTATTCCGTGCTGAGCACCAATAAACCGGGGACCAACGGCTTTACTTCCCTTCCAAAGGAAGGTGTGATCAGATATTTTATGCCTCAGAAAATCCCGGCATCACCGACTGGGATTGAACCCAGGTCATTTGGGGTGAGAGACAATCATGCTTATTATTAATCATAATTATTAATCATGCCGCAATCAGCTTTACAATGAAAACTATCAAACGTTTAATTTTTAACGTTTGTATAACTAAAGTATAGTAAACCTAAGATATCAAAAAAATCAATTTCTTAAATTTTCAATGCGCCAGAATCTAAAAAAAAAATATTTTTTTTATTTTAAGTTCACAATTTTCAAAACAAATCAAAATTCTGCAAAACGAATACTTCTACTAGTTTTTGAATTTGAAAAGTTCTCATGTTCCAGAATCTTGGAAATTTCTTCATTTTCGGAATATTTTAAAATAAAACTTCCTGATTGCCTTAAAGATTTTTACCAGGATACATACAATTTTGTAAGCATGAAATCTTAAAATTTATTAATACATTAAATTTTTACAAATCCTAGATCTTGGTAAATTATAAGTCCAAGATTTCTAAAAAAATTCTATGTTGGAATCATCCTGATACTTTTAGAACTGTTTATAGGGTTTCTTCAGTATTTTCTGAAGAATTTCCTTAGAATCAATTCAGAATACCCTCCCGGAGATGAACCAGCGTCTGACCGAAAATCTCCTTAGACCACCCGCACCGGTGCGTTGCTATACATGCTGCTAGTTTGACAACTTTAGCCGTTGCTATTTTAGTTAGCAGCCAGGTTTCGCACCGGTCGTTGCTATCACGATTTTTATTTTATGTTTTTACCTTTCACATCGGTAGTTGCTAAATCTATCGTCAAACTTCGAGCTAAAACTGATCACAGAGCTTCGTGATTATAAGATCCAGAACA
Organism: Ochlerotatus camptorhynchus; assembly: GCF_037179485.1. NCBI lineage: Eukaryota > Metazoa > Arthropoda > Insecta > Diptera > Culicidae > Ochlerotatus > Ochlerotatus camptorhynchus. The sequence continues at coordinate 3,722,136 of NW_027040766.1, read as the reverse complement.
TCCGTAAAAGTGGTCAATTCTAGAGTCGGTGTATAATGAGTCACGCCAAGAGAAAAACAGTTGAACTCGCATCACGGTTTTCGAAAGATTCCCTTTCTTTTCACTTGGCAACAGAGGACTTCTACATCAACTTCAAATGACTTCTAGCGAGAAAAAAAATAGCGGCTGTAGTAAATCATTATATCAGTGATTTAGTCAAATTATCTCAACCAAAAATAGTAGAAATTCTCATAAGTGATCATTACCAAACGTATCCCATGACAATTTGTTGCTCACTGCGAGTTTATGATCATTTCTTCGATTATATTTTATATTTTATTGCAATACCTTTCGTGGACCTTTCATAGCATCGTAATGTTTGTTTACTCTGCACGATAGGTAGCCGGTTTGACAGCTCAATAGGTAGACTTGGCTTCACTCTTGGCGTGACTCATTATACACCGACTCTAGTCAATTCGTAAAGATTGTCCTGGACTTCCGCGATTTTTTTTAATCACTTGTTGTGGGGCTGTATGGATGGGTTTAGGTTTGAAACCGGCAGGTGTACTCTGCCCTGCCGCGGAACGGTCATCCGGAAGATCTGGAATATCCTTAAAGGTGGTCAATTTGTTGAGAATATTATAGAGCTCCACTGTTTTTTTTTTATGCACTCGTTGTGATGCTGCATGGATTAGTTTGGATCTAGAACTAGCATGCGCACTTTGCTGGCTTTCGGAATATTAAGAATATCCGTAAAAGTGGTAAATTCGTAACAAAAGATGCCAGAGCTCCGCGAATTTTTGGTAATTTTTTGTGGTGATGCTTGACATGACATGAATTAATTTGATTTGATATGATATTTGTTTCAATCCCATTTTTCATATCGATTGTTAAATCAAGATTTCAAGCTAAATAACCACTTCACTGTTTGACACAAAACTAACAAATTGACAACTCGCTCCCATACAAAGTACCAACGAGGGGCGCTAAGACCACATTTACTGATGTTCAGGAGGACCGTCCCGTACATCTTGGTCTCGGATCCGGGTTCATCCGTACAACGTCGCAATAAGTTGTTTCGAAGAATCGCGGAGCTCTGGATTATTTTTTGCGAGTTGACTACTTTTACCGCTTCGCTGTCTCTGGTCCCAGATTCAACCTCATTCATGTATCATCATTGCAAGTGATTTTTAACAATTTTCAAATGAAAAACAAAAATGAAATTTCACTAATGCAACGGTTGGGTCGGTCGCTATCGCGTTATCACACTTGAATAGCAACCCCCCGGTGCGGTTGCTGCGTTATGGTGGAGGTTGCTAAAGTAGCTTTAATAAGGACAACCAACCAACCATAATACCCTCAGAGTTCATATTATACCTCCTTCTGGTATTCCCTTATAGAATGCTCCATAATACTCTTGAAAATCAATCTTTGAATTCACTCTGCAATGCTTTTCAAATTATTAATAATTCTTGCAGTATTACTAAGAACTCCCCGGAGATTTCTCCAGGAAAATTCACGTACAGTTCTCTTCAGCACTCACTTTGTATTCTCCAGAATTTCCTGTGGTTTTTTCAAGAAATTCCTTTTTCACTCTGCTCAGGGCTCCCATAAATTGTTTGAAATGCTCCGCACAAATCCCTTTGAAACTCTCCTTTTAATTCTCGCCGGAATATGCTTGAAATTCATTTGAAATGTTCCTCGAAATTTCGTTGGAATCATCATTGGAATTCAATTTTGGAATTCCCTCGCGATTACCTTGAAATGCTTCTCAGTATTAAATCCTTTGAAATTATTCTCAGAATTTTCATTGAATTCATTGCAGAATGTTCGTTGAATTTTATTCCTACCAATGGAATTCTACTCACCTTGAAAGTTTCCTACGAATTTGTTAGCAGTAAATTAACAAATTCCTTTGATTTCGCATTAAACATTATTTGGCATTCTTGTCAGAACTCGCTTGGAATTATTCTCCGAGTTCTTCTGGAATTATTCTTAGATTTTTTGTAATCCTCCTGCATTATCCCGAAGTATTCTCTGAAAATTATCCTCAGAATTATTTTGGAATTCTTCTTTGAATTTCCTTGGACTCCTCTTCAGAATTCCTTTGGAATTGGCGTTAGAAATTCCTGTGAATTTTCATTAAAATTTCCTTCGGTATTCTCCTCAGTTTTCACATAGAATGTGGAGTTCCTCAGAACTACCTTAAAAGTAGAGTGCACTATTTTTTTTTTCTTCACGGTTCTTCCCATAACTCCCCTAATAGAGCTCCGATGACCCTTATCTTGTAGACAATGGATGTATCATCTGCAAACACAGACAATGTTCCACCATCTGGGAGAGCCGGAATGTCGGAGGTGAACAAGTTGAAGAGAATGGGCCCAAGGATACTTCGTCAATAGCTTTGTGGTGTTTCAACGCTGGACTCATAAGCTTGAAGCCTTCAGTGCAAAGGCTGATGGTACATTTGAGTCCTTTACCAATGTAATAGTCTATTTTCTCCATCAATCCTGGTGGGAACCTTTTCACGAAGAAAGGCGGAAGTTTGATGCTCTAATTCATCTAATTATATTGACAGTTATTATAGAACATAGATAAAGAATATGATGCTTGGTGAAATACGAGAAAATTATATTTAATTTTACCGCAATGTTTTTATATTTGAATTAAGCCGCGTCTGGCTTCAAATCTCCTTAATAAAGACAACCAACCAACCAACAATTTAAAGTAAACCACAAATATAAATCCAGAAATATCGGGTTAAACTCATAGCGAATTTGTTTATTATTCAGTTCCAACCGGGATCGGGTATCAAGATCGGCTCTGCTTGTTTTCTGACAAACGTCAATTTGATCGTTTGTTTTTAAAACCTACCTCAGGTTGAGGTTCGCACTGACAAAAAATTCGGTTTCGCATTGTAAGCCGGCTCTCTCGATCAAAAATGTTATAAGACACAATCCACGTTACAACATTTTTCAAGTTCCGGAATCACGCATCCAGGAAGCCGTTCATCAACGTATCCCATTAATTACTCCGCATTGCTTTCCCGCAATCCGTTCCACCATCTACAGCGTAGGTTCATCCACTAAACAACAAAAGAAGGTGAAAAACAAGCATTCCCTTTAGCAATCCAATCATTTTACGATTGAGAAACGTTCCACCATCGGCCATGCAGAGGGAAAATTGAAACTACGGTCTTTGGTTATTCTGTTCAAGTCCAAGAAACAAAAGTTCGAAAAAACAAACATTTTTTCATTTACCAAAGTGCTTTGCAACGGGAAAAAAAAGCATAAAAAGAAAACTTGCTCACGCCTCCTACTTTGAGGAAACGACGGAAGAAAAAAGAATAACACGAAAAGTGCAACAAGTCACATGGTTTTAGTACTTTTACGAGATATAAACAAAGGCCCAGCTGCAGTGGGAGTGGAGTGAGAAAACTGTGCGCATCGTTCGAGTGAGGGAAAGAGAGCAACGGTTCAGCGGACTTCCCCTCTGTGCGCTTTTGGGTGAGAATATATGAGAACGTACGGACAAGAGAGTGAGAGTGTATGTAAACAGATTATGGCTTGGGGGTGGAGTTTTGGAATCCGATGGTTTGCGGTCGTTTGGAAACAATTCAAGTTTGCACAGTTTAGACAAACCGTTGGCTAGGTCAATAGGATTCGAGGATCGATTGAGGTGGAATTAGAATTGCTTTGAAGCACAAAGGTGACAAAGGTGAATGGATCCAGAGGGAGCGAACATTTCGGAAATTGACAGTTGTACTAAAATGGATCTGCTTTATCGACGGCGCTGTACGCACGTGGTACGAATGGTGAGAGCATGTCAAGTGAGAGCGCGTGACGAGGCGGAGCCTACTGGGACTGAGAAGATTTGACTCCGGAGATATCCTTTTCATACTGCTGGGAGTTCGCGCACAGGGAATTAGTACAGGGAAGTGACTGGAGCGGGTGAAGGTTAGAGTGAGAAGGTTAGTGCAGGAAGCTCAAAGGGATTGTAAATCCGACACAAGATGCTCTCTCCGGTCATGTATCCGGTGTGTATACGCACCAATACAGCTGTAAGCCCCATGATTCGCTCAACAGGGACACACGTGAAGCGCCCTCTGCGTAGAGGAGTGAGCGAGCTGGTGGGATGCTGGCACTGTCCCACTCTGGTGCTCTGGTGCCAGTGGTCGAATGGATGGATGGAAAAACTCAAAAGTTAACGTCAACCGGGGCCCCGGTGTAGTGCTACTGGTGTTCTGCACAGCTCTCTGGATATGTATGTATGTCAGAGAACAGACATCGCGCGGTCGGTTCGCAGCTACAGTAGGTACACCAGCGAGCAGTGTAAAACTCCGATCGTAACTTTGCGCTGCTGATTTCAGTTGGGGTTTAGCAGTCACACGGGACGAACGTTTACACTCTCTGGAGATCTGCCCGGAACAGGAGGGAAACCGTTTTGAGCAAATCGGACACTGGAGACCGGCACCTGTGCGTAGTTGTGATAGAAGAATACATGGTGAAGAAGTGCTATTGGCATAGTAGTGTGGCGACATCTGTGTATCGGAACAAGTGATTGGTGATTTATGTGGTTCGGGGGAGAAATTGGGTTCGATCCCAAGGCGGTTGTGTAAAGTGTCCATCACAGGAAAACCGGAAGTGACAAGCGTGTGTGAGAGGACGTCTATCTTTCGTTTGCTCAATGAAACGTGCCAACTGACGGATCGAAACTGAAGGTGTGAGAAGTGGTGCCGTAATTGTGAATAGATTTTGTGATAGCAGCAAGTGATCGTGACATTTCGAAACTTTTCTCCGTGCGAGCCTAAGTCAACTGCCAGGTTCTGGAAACCTGAGTGTGCGTGCTACTTTTCCTGTAGAAAGCGATCACAATAGTCGTCACGGTGTACGATAACGGACTAAAGCTGCGTTCGGACGAGACAGTGCCGGGCTTCAGCTCGGCATCGCCCTGGCCAACGCTCGAACTAGAATGGGGTCGCAAGCTGTACCCATCTTCGGTTCCTCGCGGGGCCGGTGGCATGATGTTCGGGTTGCCACCAACCGGGGCCGATATGAATCAACCCCGCGGCCCGATGACATCACTCAAGGAGGAGCCGCTCGGAGCTCGAGCCTGGATGCAACCGGCCGTCGATACCTCAAAGTAAATATTTCAAAATCCGCATTTCGACAGCATCTGATAAATCCTTACCTAGGAGAAGAACAACACCATAAAACACCGCAACCCAACAAACACACTATCATCGACTTTAATTGTGCCAAGAATTTACGACCAAGATCGTAAATCATACCACTCTTACCATATTTTTCCGGTGCCCGCCAAACGGGGAGCCTTTCACATGCGGCGGACGGCTATCAGCATGGTCATAATTAAAAGCGGCCAAAAGATCGCTCCGGCACGATAAGGACCGCGAACGAAAGCTGTCAGCAGCGTGCGAATTATCCAAAATATAACCTCTGCTGGTGCGCGCGGTTTCCGCGGATGTCATATTTCACCCCGTGTAAATTGCATTTCGAACGCGACAAACTCTCTAAAATCTAAACCGAGTGCGGTGCGATAAGCGCGTTCCTATAATAATGAAATAGTTATGCGGTTGTAAATTGTTTTCACCCAGCAGGGCACTCTGGTGACAAATTTCCAGAGATTTAAGAACACGTGCTAGGACGAAGAACGGGCCACTACTACTGGAGCGTGGAGCGTGAAAAATTCGTTTTACCAGTTTGTTTTTTATGGTTTCGAATTCGATGATGGTACGGAACGGATGGGGATGATGATGATGATGATGACGATGACGGTGGTAGGGATGGTGGCTTGGAGCGATAACCATTATCGTTGGCGCCTGGAAGTTATGCTCTACGCGATACGAGTTTTGCGATATTGTTCATAGAATAGTGGTTTTGCTGAACACATTAAATTAAAAATGGTTTAAATACGGTTGCAAAATTGCTGAAACGTTTACCGTTCGTATTAAATACCGAATGAATTTTACGTGGTGCAATGTGATTGCTTAGAAATGTATATTAATTGAATGTGGTTTTCAATTAACTAGGGCTTACATCAAACTTTGGCCTTTGGATGGATTTATTTGATGTTCTCTGCTCGATAGGCCCAAAGTGGTGCTCTATCGCCGATGTAGTGCTCTACCCTATATCTAATTTATTTAGTCTTAAATTGAATCGAAGGTATATGAAATAGTAAATTTAATTGATTTTATTTAGTTTGGTTTGGTTTATTTATTTGGTTGATTATGTTTATCCAGATTTAACACCGATAACTTCGTGATTCCCAGACGAAGACGGGAAGTAATAAAAAGACGAAAAATTCAACCACACTGGTGTTTTGCTGCTATAACAGCGATTTCGGATGGATAGGAAAGCGATAAACTTCTGCTAGAAATAGATTGGGTGGGACTGAAAGTTTGGCAATGGTTTGTACTGATGTGTAAGTTGATGCGCTGTGAATTTAAATCCCTTTAACTGTTCATTTTCAGTGAATTATATTTTCCATATTTAATGATCACAGATCTTAAAGATAACTTAAATTTGTCACCAGTTTTATGATTTAAAAAATTGCATCATGGTAGATTTTGAGCACTATCCCAAGGGTATCCAGAGCATGTTCGGGTGTGGCAGATGTGATCGGAAAACAAATTTCACTATTGTTGATAATGATTCAATATAGTGCGATATTTGCATGGCCAGCGGTGAAAACGAAGCAAATTTTATCAAAAGCACTCACAACAAAAATCCAGCTGAAAAGTTCAGCAGTAAGGAATCTATAGTTTCAACAAGCAAGGCTACATAGCCCAAACTCTCATAGATCGTCAACTAACATGTTGGTTATTCATTCTTTTTGCGTGGACGTAGTTTACCAAAATTTGAGTAGGATTATGTGTAAATTAAAGACAAAATTAATTACTCATTCGAGCAATTTTGGGGCGAACTTCTACGGGAGATTTCATGAAAATGACGCAATCACTGGATCACATCAGACGAGCAGTTTAAAAAGACGCTTCCTACCACTCTTACTTTACCGTGGACCAATATATGATTTTTTTCTTCTTCTTGAACCTCAAGAAAATAGAATCTTATTCATACTAAGCTAGCAAAATCTGGAATTTATAGCTCCATTTTCTAAAAAGCGCCGATAGAAGACCATCTCAAAACTGCCTGACAATATGATTAATTTTGATTTTTAGGCTTAGCATATATTAAACCATCTTTTTTCGAAGTTCCCTAAACATAAATCCCGTGATAAAACTCGTGGTGAAGTTCATGATAAAGTTCAATTGGTAGAAAACGTCATTTTAATCGTTATGCACGTGACGGAGTGCCCGGGTACCCAACTCTCATTAGAATAACACGATGTAGAAAAGCGCAAAAACATCCTCAAGCACATAAGGGTTAAACTGCTTGAATGGTGTAATTAATTTATCATATAATCGAGCAGTTTTTGGATGTTCTTTTATCAGTGATTTTAAGAAAATGAGGTAATCAATTTCGATTTTTTTGGCCAATCATGTGCTAATCGATATAATAACAGCGCATGTCGCATACAACATTGACAACTTTGACATGTTGTAACTGTGTGATGTAAAGATCAATTGAGCTGAAACGTTTGCCACAGAACTACATGTACAATTTAACGATTACAAAATACCAAATTTTTGGAAGCACCTAGGAAAAATTGTTCGAAATAATAGCAGTTGTTGATTTGAACATTTATGTACTGCAAATATTTTAAACTATTATGTACATTTGTTAATAGGGTGGGGATTGTTTGAATTTTGAGAAATGTAAAATTTAAAACATGAAAAATTGAGCTGAAACGCAAATTATTAAAACTGCTGTTATTTCGAACAATTTTACCAAACCAAGAAAGGAATACTAATTATAGCTATTTTTATTACAAAGAGAGGATACTTTTCGTTCTGCTTATTGTAATAAACTTCTTGGTAGTTATTGAATATATCCATACCATTTTTGAAACGTTGCATCTTAGAATCATTGTTTAACATACGTATGAGCAGCGCTCGCAATACCACTGCTGATAAAGTTTTTGAAAAGTAAGGAGATGTAATATGTATTACAGAATGATACAAGCTCATTTTAGCAACGAAAAAGTTTAAGTTATTTCATATCAAACGCGGAACTGATCCATACACGATTTTTCTTCTGCGAATATGTTTATTTTTCATCTATTCTAAGAAATGCTACACACCAACGAAAATGGAAACAAATTCGTTTTTTTAGAAAAATGATTGAAAGTAAAATAAAAATTAACTAAATCCACTAGGAAGTTTCTCCACCTAAAAACATTATTTTATGTTTGCGAAGTTCAAAAGAGAACGAATGTTTTTTTTCAGATCAACATAGGGGAAATAACGGTTTTTACACTTGTTTACCTATTATCGAAAGGGGAGTAAACGAAGTCCTTCAGCGCTGATTTGTGTTGATAAAGGTTCATCATATTCCAGAGCATCGTTTTACAAAAAACGAACACTCTAAGACTTCATTTACCCCAAATAGTTCATGATCAAAATAGATCATTGGAGTCTCAGATAGCCTTCTTTTTGTTTTTCTTCTGTTCGGGACATAAAACCACCAGCGACCAGTAATTTGATTTGACTATTGAGAAATGATGAAATATTCGGTATTGATAAAGTTGTGATTCTTGCCTTCATCGCAAGGAATCGATTCTAATTGAAAGGACACGCTATTTATACCCTTCGAAGAGTGAGATCACTCTCCAAAGGCACGCCCCCTTGTTAGTCAAAAATGGATTCCTTTGCAACAAAATTAAGGAATGACTCCGATAATGACCATGCATCAGAACCCTAGTCTTAACCACTTCAAACTAGGGATCATCGAATAGAATATTAGGAATCACATTGATGAAGACTAACTAACTCAATTTTCATGATCATCCGCGGTGGACAAAGCAGAGTCTTGTCACTATCAACAAGGCATAAAAAGTAACAAGGACTAAGATGTGTTCCTTTGCTAACTGAAAAATCCTGTTCCCCTAGTTTGAAGTAATCAGGATAAGGAATGATAGATCTTTCATCCCGTAACGTACCACGAGAAAGGAATCTCGAACTTTTGATAAGGGCTTAGTTTTTAATTGATCTTAAATGACAATATTTTCAAGTCTTTTTCTGCAACATTTACGTACTGTTGTGAATTTTACAACATAGGGTTACGGTATGTAATGTGGGTCTAGTCCTTTCATTCGGCCTATCACGCAAATAAATAATTAATTAAGGAATATTACACAAAAAATAAGGAAAATATTGATCACTGATGATTGATAAATGTGTACCACACACAAATCAATTTATATCACAACATTTCAATACATTTTCAGCTCTCGTAAGTAATAAAACTGGTTGAGAATATCACTCTGTTCGGAGTTTTTAGCCGCCATGACTTCTAAGGTTAAGATGGGAAGGTTGCACTGACGATCATCAAATGGCCTGATTATGGCATTTATTGAATGGAATTACCTGATAATACACACTAGACGTAAAACTCACAGTTACTGTTTGAATATTTTATGTTTATTTTAATTGTTTAACAACGTTTTCACAAGTAAATCATGGACCCAACTTTAGGGACACATTTCTTTTCTATGTTCCTAACTTTGGCCCATGAAATTCATTTGACAGCATATAGCAATAAGAGTAACGTCAACAATGTGGTTTGCATTTGGATGATAAGGAACGAACAGGAAGGGAGATTTTTTCTGCCAAATCTGTATAATGAACATCACAATGTTTTGATTTAGATATTCTGCGGTCGAAAGACGATAAGCGAAATTTTTAATTTTTAATTTTTAACTTGAGTGATTTAATGTAGTTTTCGTAAAATTTTCTCTAAGAAATGTTTTGAGGAATGAAGAGTATTAAGTTAACAGTGATAGTGATAAAAAAAATACATAAGAAAACGTTACCAAGAGCGTTTTTTTTGAGAATCAAACAGGATAGGACGAAGTTGCATCCATAAATAGACCCAATTTGGGGACAATAGACCGATATTACATACATTTCCCTGGTGAGTTTTTGTCTTAAAAAAAGTAAGTTTTTCAACTTTTTGCGGTTCCTGATAGCAAACGACATGATAAGCATATCTAAGCATACCATTTAGCAGTAGAATATCGTTTGCAGGTAAATTAATTGATGAGTTATGATTAAAAACGTAATCTATGGCTGCATATTAGACCGAGGTTAGGGACGTATACCCTAGCTTCCATTTCAATAAATGGTTATATTAATTCGTCTTAGTTTATTTCAGTTATAAGATACGTAACAGAATGAGTTAAAATTTTGGAATTAAAATAACTTTTGCGGGGACGACTCCGGCGTAGTGGTTATCATCCGTACCTATCACGCCAAAGTTACGAGTTCAAATCTCACCCCGGACAAGTCACGAATGACCCAAGAGTGTTTAAGTGACTATAATAAAAAAATAACTGGTAGAAACGGTATAAATTTTATTTCAATTTTTTTTATTGTTTTCTCGATATTGAACATTTTTTTTATTATTCGGCACTGCTATCATCACTAGCAAAATCTTCTTCAACTTCATCGACAGCTTCCATAAGTTCTTCCAATGCATTGCAGTTATCATCGCCGACTGTTGAGCAGTTTTCAGAATCTTCGAATATCATAAAACTTTTGACAATATCGGGATAGCTCAATGCTTTTTTGAATGTCTTCTTTTCTCCATCCAAATGGTATTAATGAATGGATCTGATTCATTCATTGCCCGAATTAAGACATCATGTAAATTTTCGACTCTGGATCGTTTTCTAGCATGTTGAGTTCGATATGTTTTCAGCTGTTTATGCTGACTTACTGCTGCTTCTTCTGCTAATATTCCAAGAGGAGCTGGCGAATGAATTGTTATTTCTCCAGCATGAACAAGTACTTTATGTCCGGTTGCAGGAGTTTTATACCAATCATATAAAGAAAGATAAAGTCAGTATGTGTCTTTGCAATAGGGATCATTTTTTCTGGATTAATTGGCTCCTGACTGTTGACAGTAATTAAAATGTATCGAAACCTCACCATTAATTCTTCGTCGATATTTAAAACGCTGCTTAAAAGATGAGGATTTGCAAATCCTCGTCGACAAACGTTACCTGTAGTGCTCGTACCTGTTCCTGCTGATTTTGGTCGATCAACTCTAACTCCAAATTTTTCATAAAGCTGCGCCGTTAGTTGTTTTGTTCTTTGCAGATACTGTTCTTTACATGGCTGTAAAACTTTCCATTGCTTTATATCCATACGATACGAAATATGCAGCAGACATTCAAAGAAGCGAATCCATGCATGAAGTGGAGACATACCATACATTAGGGTATCTACGTTGGATAGAAATCCTTCTTCTAAGTTGTCTTTGTTGTTCATTACGTTTGGAGTTGCCCCACAAATAGGACAGTTCTGCTTTGATGAACTACCAGAAATATATTAAAGTAATGAAATTGGGTTGTAAGTGGTAGGCTTTAATAACAAAATTAAATAAGTGGAATTAAATGGAAGATAACCTTTTTTGCTGTTTTATTTAAGCATTCCACTAACAACCCAATTTCATTACTTCATTATGAATGTGACCAAGCCTTTGGAATTTTTTCCTTATTAGAGAGTTGTATAGACTTTTCTCCTTTAGTTTACTTAAATCTTTGGTTTTTATTAGTTAGGTAGGTTCCGATTCAACACATTGTAGTTTCATTTTTATACCTGTGATCTTGACTTTTTCAATAGAATCAATTCTGCATATTCCAGGTTATTTGATGTCATAAACTCGTCGAGTTCCTTCTCAATAACTTTGATGATTCGTTGGACAGTATGCTCCAACAGAGCCTGTAGTTTAACTTTTATTTTGGACGCACAAAAAGTGAAATAATACTTTTATTATCCATGTGCACACTTGTGTTTAACCGTCTTCAATGAAACTAGAAACAGCCCATAACAATTTATATACGATGCTGAACGCAATGAGAAAAAATATAGGTAGCTTCAACAAGTCTTGAACGATAGGTAGGAATACTGGAAAGCAGATGCTTTATTCTATCTTGATACATAATAAAGCCTACAAATAATAGGTTTAAATATAAATAATCATATAAGCACCATCACAATACATTCTTAATACGCAATACGTTGTTTTGCTTTTCATATCAAAAATTAAATTAAGTCCGTTGTTCAACAACATATTTCAATATAACAAAACAGTTTCATCGTGCAAATTGAAAATAGGGTAAATGTTGGCTTCGGCACCTACGACTATTCTCGGCAACCCATTTTCTAGCGGTAATTGCACAGCAGCACTTCTTGTTAGATGTATTCAAACGATTTCTTGGTTAATCAGCTACAAATTGATTACATTTTGATGTCTAAACAAATTTGTCATGCCAGATTTTTACATAATGCAGCTAATTTAGATGTGCCGGTAATAGGACAACCGGTTAACACGTAAATCAAATGGAAAGGCTGTCGAAGAAAAAGAAGCTGCCAATAATTGTCGCACTCACCTGGGAAGTTTGGAGCGTTGTAAAAACGATTATAGACCATTTTGGACAATTAGGTCGATTGGAATACATAAATCAGCAGACAGCAAAAGAATGTAAACATACAAGGTCTTCAGTTGTGTGCATGACTGACGAGAATATGTAAATTCCTCTCTTACGCGAAAATAAGGTTATTACACGAAAATCAGCTAATCTAATCAAATTTTTGAAAACGCTCTATTTCCAAGATTTTTCTTCTGATCTCAATAAAATACACATAAAACTCGATCATGGAGCATAAAATTACCTGGGAATGTTTGGGAAAAAAGGCTGACCAACAAAAAATAAATTTTGACGTGGTTCTTGTTATTTTCATCGTTTTTTTTTATTTTATAGTTTTTTTTATTCTATTCCATCATATTATATTGCATTCTCATCGAAAGCTCTCTTTATAAGATTTCTAATGGTATGTTAAAACATAGGAATAACTGTTAAATACATTATAAAATAATATTTAAATGTGGGCTTGATTTTACAGCAAAAAGTGTATGATTTCAGCATTTTTTTAACTTTCAAGTTGAATATCTATGAAAGTACAAATCTTAGACACCTGAAATTTTGGGAACTTCTTAGTCAAAGTATTTACTATTGATAGAGTTTTCCAGAATCTGAGTTAGAAAAAGGAATTTTTTTTTTGTCCGCCTGATTTCCTATAGCGGAATGGTTGGTGCAGCCGAAATGCATCGTTATGGACGACGAGACGTACATTAAAGCGAACGCCAAGCAGATCCCCGGCCTGGAGTTTTTCGTCGGCAGGTCCCGCGTGGATGTTCCGGAGAAGTTTCGGAAGAAGAAGGTCGACAAATTTACCAAGAAGTATCTAGTGTGGCAGGCGATCTGTGGGTGTGGCAAATTCAGCAAGCCGTACACCCGAGCAAAGTAGAATAACAACCTGATATTATCTTGAAAAAAGTCTTATTATTCTAGATATCATTTAGTTTTCAGTTGTTATCGCATTACTAATTTAGTTATCAACCTCGAATAATTTTATTACTAACTTATTAACATGAAAGAATATAAATATGATACAAGGTTAGTTCAAAACTTCAAATATTATCCCCATGGCAAGAACAAAAAAAAACACTGCCAATCATATAGAGGAATTTACGTATTCTGAGCAACCTAAGCAGCGACCATCTTTCTATAGCCTTTCTCTCTCAGAAACGCGCACATATGCAGTATTGGTTTGTTTACAATCTTTTGCTGTCAGCTGCTCTAACAATTTCAGTCGAAATAATTATCGAAAACTGGTTTGAAACGCTTTTACAAAGCTCCAATCTTCTCTAGTGAGAGCGACTATTGTGGGCAACATCTTTTTATTCGGCAATCTTTCTATTTGAGCTGCGTGTTAAACAGCTGTGCTTTCATTGGTAATTCGAAATCAGTAGCATTTTATAGTGCGTGTGTTGCATTTCAAGAAAACCCTGCTAGATTACTTTTTCTCAGTGGTAAAAATATAATCAAATTAAAGCTAAAAGCCTAAACAATCGTTTGAATGCATTCAGGGAAGTGTTTACGTGAGAAAATCCAATGAAATAAGCGATTTAATTTGGGTTGCCGAAAATAGTCTGTCATGTCGAAGCCGTCATTTTCCCTATTACTTATCAGTGTTAGGCTTAAATACCAAATCGATAAATTAATTTGAAGTTTGTTGAAAAAAAAAATTGCATGGATCACAGGATTTGTAATCCAGATGTTTTTAATGATAACTAAATCAGTTATTTTTGTGATATCCAAGGAGTATTCTTTTGTTATATTTTTTTTTTGTTATGTCAATAAACAGCCATCAAACAAAATGATAACATGTTCAGTTATCAAATCTTGATAACCAGATATCAGAACTTGTTATTAATTTGGTATAATCCTTTGCTCGGACATAACGAGTCGTTATTAACGACCGGCACCATCAACTGCCAAAAATATAAAGAAGGATGCCTCCAGAATGTAACAAAACGGTGCTTTTGAGAAATAAGATGGTCATGGACTCTGAGGGATTCTCCGGTAGACCTTAAACATCCGTAAAACGAATTGCATCATATGTGTGTTTGAGAGAATCTTAGGAATTTTCTCTAGAACGATATCAAATTCAATAAGGGGTGGTCATAGACTCTGAGTATTCACTGAGTGATCTAGTGGAGGACACGGAACTTCTGTTAAACTGATAATATCGTGTATTTGGTCTTGAAATAAATGTATTTTTTCACTAGAATCTTACCAAATACAACAAAATATATTTTTCTTGATGTGAAGTCCGTTTCCAACGGAACATCCGTAAAAATAGAGTCGTATCAATAATACAAACGTGCCTTAATTTTTTCTACAACATTATAAAATGCACTAAATTCGCTAAAATTTTGAATCACAGCACATTCTGCATGATGGGCTCTGAGAGATTAGGTATATCCCATTATTCAGCTTCGTATGGCATACGTCAGGTATAGATTGGACTTCGTCTTGTGTATTGATGTTAGTTTAATTAGTAGACACTATTTAAACGTTGGTTCCGGTCGATTGGGAAGATTACCGAAATTACTTCTTTTCAGGTCAATGTCAAAATTAATGCTCTTCTGCCAAACAACGATCCTGTTTGGTCAATTAGTACTTCTATAATAAGCTTTTTAATAGAAATGAGTGTTAATCGATTCTAAACTTTATCTTACTTAACCCAAAACTCACATTTAAAATACTGAACCAATTTGTAATGTGTGTAAGTATGTATCATAAGCATAAAAAAATAGTTAATAATAAGTACCATAAATCACAAATGATACAAATCCGGAGTGATTTGAGATGTGGGCGTAATTGCTTTTGTAAACAAACACGTCAATCGCCGATTTCTCGTGAATAAAACCTCAATCTCGTAAACAAGCTACACCAAATGAAAGAGGAATAATTCCTTCACATAATAGTGCTATTAGTTTTCGAAATTGAGCTTTCGTTCGTGAGAAATCGGCGATTGACGTGTTTGTTTACAAATGCAATTACGCTCAAATCTCAAATCACTCCGGAAATTGGTTTCGATAGACTTTTGATAGGACGACCTTTAATCATATGGGATGAATATCTCTATAGTAGACGGGCCCACAAAATTAATAGTTCGACTGTTCCACGGGCCAATCCCTAGATTTGTGCCATTAGGTGAGAAAAACACTCTCTGAAAATTTCAGTTCATTCGGATGTAACACGAGCTGGCGCTTTTAGTTTGAATTTTGTATGGGAATTTTTTTATAAAATACATGAAAAAATGACACTCCTACACTCTATCGATCGTAAAAAAAGTTTCCTTATTATCGATTTGATTCAGATTTTCAAAACTTGTAGGTTAATTAATGAGTAACAACTTTGTTGAAGATGGCATCATGAATCCAGTCAGTTTTATTGAGATATTCGCTTTTGAATGTATATGAGTATTTTGTATATGAACATTTCAAAGAAATCTGCTATATGAACATTAAACATAAAGCGCCAGCCCGTGTAACGTCAAAAAGAGCTGAAACATTCAGAAATTGGTTATCGCACCAAAAGACACGAGCCTGGATGTTGGCCTGTGGAAAATATGAACTTTATTTTTAGTGGTAATCTAGTTGATTCGTTGCAAAAGCTGCCTGTATTTTGTTGCAATAAATATACGAGCATATGTGCACCAATTATGAACAACTATTTGAGCAACTTGTTGTCTGAGAAATATATGAGCTTTTCTCATGGAAACTCGACAACTTCACGAATTAGTTACATGGGTCTCCCCCAGGGCTCATGTTTAAGCCCCCTTCTTTATATTTTTTTTTGTAAAAGACATTGATGGTTATCTTGATGAAAATTGCTCGCTAAGGAAGCTTGTAGATGATGGGTTGTGTCCGTTATAGAGCCAAGTGCACCGGACCTGCAAGGATCATTGCAAAATACCTTAGGCAATTTGTCTACTTGGGCTATGAAGCTGGGTATCGAATTCTCTCCGGAGAAAACTGAGTTGGTTGTTTTTTTCTAGGAAGCATCATCCTGCACAGTTACAGCTTCAGCTAATGGGTAAAACGATCACTCAAAGTATTTGTTTTAAGTATTTAGGTGTCTGGTTCGAATCCATATGCACATGGGGAAAACATATTGCGTATCTGAAACGAAAATGCCAGCAAAGGATTAATTTTCTTCGTACAAGCCCACCTGCAAGATATGATCAGATTCCTGTCGGTTTTAGAGTACGGCAGCTTTTGCTTCCAATCCCCAGCAAAAACGCACATCCTTAAGCTGCAACGGATCCAATACCGTTGCCTTCGTATGGCGCTAGGCAGTATGCATTCGACTCATACGATGAGCCTCGAAGTACTCGCGGGTGTTCTCCCACTGACAGATCGTTTCGCTGAGCTGTCTTTACGGTTTCTCATCCGTTGTGAAGTAATGAATCCTTTGGTAATAGAACACTTTGAGAAGCTGCTCGACCGAAATCCTCAAACAAGATTCATGAGTTTGTACTATGAGTACATGACGCTGGAGGTTGGTCCTTCTTCATTAGTCTCCAATCGTGATTGCTTTCAAGCCTTCTATAGTTCCTCTGTAAATTTTGATCTGACCACCATTAATTAATATCTCCATAATACTAACTTGAATCGTGATGCTGCCTTCAGCAAAGTTTTTTCTTATAGTTTAAACTACGTGTGCTGAAATTCTGAGCTTAATCGCGTTTGGAATGTTACTTCTCCATACATTTCAACCAATATTCCCATATAAATTTTGAATCAAAAGTGCCAGCTCGTGTTACATGAGCTGACATTTTCAGAGAGTGTTTTTCTCACCTAATGGCTCAAATCTAGGTGTTGGCACGTTGAAAAAAAATGATAAAAAATTTCCCCCATATAAATGTGGGCCAGTCTTCTATATAGTAATCCAATAATCATCTGAATAATGATCAATCTCATTACCACATAAAAATTTCAAGAGCACATATATCAGCTCTCACAAAACATACGACAATGAAACTGGAACTTCACGTTTTCTGCAGTGGGAGTTCCAATTTTATGAGCGATGTTACAACAGCGTCTAGGATTTGTGCTCTAGAAATCTTGAAGTGGTAGGGAATATCAGCCATCATGACGACCATTGTTGGACGCTTCATACTTCATATTTATGATGTCCTGAATTTAACCAAGTTTTACTAAGTAGGAAATCCAAAATATGTACATACGACCGAAATCCTCGGTTACTTCTGCAGTATTTAAAATCAAAATCTAGAAAAAATGCACGAGAATTTCACTAAACAGCTTAACGTAGTCTACGTCAACCATGCGGTTGTGTCTTGTACACAACCCCATAATTTTTTCATAGCGTAACTCATTGCCATAGCAACAACATTATTCAAATTTGACAACGTTTGGACAGCTAGACCCAACATTAGAACGATGTTAGTGAAAGTCTAAAATCTTCTATAGCAATCCCCATTCTAACTTTAAACAATTTGTATAACCGCTAAACCTTCATCAATACAGTCACGTCTCCCTAACTCGATTCAAATCCAAACTACTTCGATCACTTTTACCATACACATTTCCGAAATTTACCTCCATAACTCGATGGTTCCTACAAATTCGAGTCAGTGAAAGTTGACTGTATTTACCTTTTTTTGCACAGGCTCATATTTTGGGGTTATGTATTGATCTGGGGGTAAAAGTGACATACTAGAGGGCCCATTCTAGATACAGATAAAGTTCCCAGCTTCAAAATTTCATTCTTTTCGTTTGTTCAGCAAACCCATCCTCAATTATGTGCCATTCAAGTATTCAGCAGTTGTAGGCACATGAGATTGGCAAGTTCCCCATTCGAAAACCACCTTCACGCTCCTGAAAATCTCCTTCCTTCCACAAGAGCACAACATTTCACTCGCTAGTTCGCTCACCTAGTTTTAAGCTCAAAAACCACGCAGTCAGTCGCTTCAAACAGCGGAAAAAAAAAACACAACCAAAAGCGGCAACAATTTTGTATCTGATACCGCCAATCTGGCGGCGAGGTACCCTCTGCTACCAGGATGGTTTTGCTACCAATATATTATTTTTTTCACTCCACTCTCCACAGTGACTGTAGCAGGAAAAAGCTAACAACGCCGCCAACGACGACGGGGCACACGCTGAATAAATTTTCTGCCCCGTACCCACCGCCGCCCGGTGCAGGCTGCGGCCCAGGTTTGTTGTTGAAGCCTGAACCGAAAGGGGTTAAACGGTTTAAATCGGCTCGTAGTAATCTTGACACCTTTTGCACCTCTTTTCGGCTGTTGTTGCTGCTGATTGTCTGTCTTATTTCTTTTCCGACAGGGATGGAAAAGGCAGGTTTTTTTTTTCATCTGTCTTCTTTTTCTCTGTGCCACATCGTTTGGCGTGCGTATTTTCATTTGTGTTAATTTTCCGTAATTTGTAGCAAGACGTTTTCACCTTGATTTCGGTGTCTGTTTTCCAAGGTAAGGAAAAGGTTTACATTCGGTGTCAAGATTTTGGGGTGATACTTAACTGGTTCGTTGAAACGGTGTTGGATTAAACAACCTCACGAACATGAGATTACATGTGATGATACGGAGGCATATTGTTGGGGATGACAAGATCTGAAGGTAGATAATAGGGATTAATGTCATTATTTGTTTCGGAACTGTTGATGGCGGAAAATTTGTTGAAGATGATTTTAAGAATTCATGCGTTTTATTAACGTAAAACCAATTGGCATTTTTTTTTCGTGTTGGGTATTTTGTTCACTGCGACCAGTGCTTAGATCTATTGTGATATATTCCCCGTTTTAATTTTGCATTATCAGCATGTCGTATCATCATTTTATGAAGCGACCGACATAGACTGACCGAAAGCATTTTCCCAGTCAGGTATTACATTTTGAATGAATTGCTCTACTTGGTTGGGAACTGAATTCCAAATATCAAAGGGTTCTGTCAGCTCCTTATCCAGAAAAATACACCTCTTATTGAAGATTGCTGTACAAGAGCATAGCAGGTGTTCAGAGCCTTCTTTTTCTATGCCACATAATCGAAACATTTCCTCTTGAAGTTTACCTATTAGCAGGACATGAACAGTGTCCTGTTATTAAACTATTGTACATACTGAGATCTTTCTTTGATAGTTCAAGAGTTTTGCTAGTCATTGAAATGCTCGGATTAATAAACCGTTTCGACTGCCTAGCAGTGAAAGTGTTGTTCCAATTGGTATCCACTTTCATTTTTTTTCCCAGTTCTTGAACTCCATTCTAAGAGAGCCAGTAGAAACTCAACAGAATGGTACTGGTTGAATGAATTGTTGAGATGATCCAAGCCTAGCTAGTGTGTCGGCTTTCTCATTCCCTTGAATCCCGCAGTGACCAGGAACCCAAAATTGGTTCACTTGGTTTAGGCAGGCCAATTTTTGGAGTGACATTGCACATTCCCATACAAGTTTAGAATTACATGTTGCTGATTTCAAAGCATTTAGTGCTGCTTGGTTATCAGACATAATGCAGATATTCGAATTAATTTCTACGCAAGTAAATTTTAGAACATTCAAGAATTGCTTGGACTTCTGCTTCGACTTGGAACATTGTAGGCAAGTAGTCCATAGATATTGAGATATTTATTCCTGGACCTGTTACCCCTGCTCCTACACGATTATCCAAACTAGAGCCATCTGTATAAAAGACAATTGATCCTGGACGAATGTTTGGTCCCCCATTGTCCCACAAATCGCGATCCGCATATGCTACATTGTAAAGACGATTGAAGTGATATTTGTTCTTCATCCAATCTTCATTTTGTATCACAAGAGAATCAATATTGAACATTTTTAGGACGCTCATATGTCCTCTAAGATCACCTTCAAGGAAGTGCTGTGACCGTCGGATCCTTGGTGCACTCCTTTCGGCTTCTAATTGAATAAATTGATGCAACGGAAGCAGATAAAGTAGAGCATCTAGTGCCATACTTGGTGTGCTGCTCATTGCACCAGTTATTGAGAGAGTGGCTAGTCTTTGCAGCCTCCCCAGCTTCTTCTGAGCTGATTTTTCATTTGGTTTAGGCCATCAAACCAATGATGCATAGGTTATTCTGGGTCTTACAATCATCAAATAAATCCAGTTGATCATTTTAGGATTCAGTCCCCATTTTCTACCAAAAGTTACCAAGAGTTACCAAAAGTTAGCTTTACTGATGACTTGCTCTAGATGCGAATTCCAATTTAGTTTGCTGTCAAGATTGAGCAAGGCATTCTTTAATTGATTTTTTTTTCGTGGTCGTGGTCATTGATCGTCTAGAAGCACGCGCACAGCTAAAAACAAAAGATTGTCACACTATTAGTCTTTTGCACTAAATTTGTTTGAGAGTAAGAGACCAGAGAAGCCACGCAAAAATTTGAGAGACGTGCAATGATGGTAGGAGCGCACATAAAAAGCACAAGTAGAGCTCAGAATTAGCACATGATAAACAGTTACAAAATCAATGTAAACATAAGTAGCATTTTGGATGCTAGTTCCGTAGCATGGCACAATATTATATTCAAATCAAACTTAAAAAAACTACAAGGAACAGTCCTATGGGGTTGTACGTAATGGTGACGTAGGACTACGTGGTCTGATATAATAAATGTTATTTGTTAACTGCAGCAGGAGCTTGTGTTTTGTGTAGGAAGTAGAATTTGAGCGGGGTTCTCTCTGCTTATACTCTTTAGCATGACTATGATTGCCCTGAAAATAACCTTTTGATATACATTTTAGTTGGGCAGTTAGGGGCAGCCTGGATAGCTAGCTGCTTGGCAGGGAGCCTTTCATTGTGTACTTGAGAACACCATCACTCACCACGCAGTGATTGAATAAACACCGTTCGGTTAAACCGGATGGAATTCAACTTTGAAATCTGTGTTAGGGAAATCGCTTTTCGCAGGCAATCAGTGATAATTTTAACTGTCATAGCAACAGTTGCACATTCGTGCAATTTTCAATAGTGAAATGATAAATTCTTAAATTTAACAGATGCGTTGAAATATATATGATCGATTGGAGAAAAAATTATTGAAATTGGTCGAAGAGCAGCTGAGGTATTAACGTTCAAAATCTTTCATAATTTCGTTACATGTTCCATTTTTTTCACAAAGTGTACCTCATATAGAAATCACATACGTAGTCCTACGTCAAAATTGTTATGTTTTTGAAAATGAGCACATTTTACATGAGCGCACATTTTTCATTCGCACAAGCTCAACGCTTAAGGTGATTCCTTCTAGAATCCACAAATGGCCGCCTCGAAGGCAATACATGCATTACCACTTCGATTTTTCAATTACACAAATCTTGGAAATGAGTGCCTCATTTCACCTGAAATTGCTACTTTATGTATGCTGCAAACGTGGAGTAACAGTTTCATTGTGGTACGTGTCCTGGAAGCTGATATTTGTGCTCTTGAAGTTTCGGACTGATTACACTAGTTTTCAAAAAAAAATGTAAGAATATGAATTTAATCTTTGACCAATTATTCAGATTTACTAAAATTAAAATATCTCCGGTTTTAATGAGACTATATCAATTATTTTAACGCCAAATTAAAGGTAAGAATATTTTTATTCGATCAATTGAACATCAATTGTTAGTTCGATTAGTGGCATTGTTGTTAATTAATAGTTTGTTTATTTTTTATATTTTGCATTTTTTTTAAGAAAAATTGAATTTCTTCTAAGTTTTTAAGCAGTGTAAAAAAAAGTTTGTAATTGTTGTTGTTCATTATTAGTGGCATTTTACATCCTGCGGAGGCATTCATGTCAGTTGAATTGGTTTTTGTGTAAACAGTGTGTGAGTGTGTTCTGAGTGATGTGAGGGTGAGTGTTAGTATTTATGGTACAATTCAAAATTCACTTAACTTTCTTTTCGTTTGCTCGTTTCCTTTCATTCTGATTCATCGTCTGCATGCTCATTAGACTGATGCAAAATTTGACTTTTTCGCTCCACAGTGCTTAAATGGTTTCAAATCGGGTCCTGATTAGCCTCCCAAAGTTACAACTCATTTGGTTAGAAACAGACTTCGCACAAGCCATTTGAAGTTTACATGTAAATTAATAAGGGAAATCTCAACTTTTTGTTCATTGCCTTCTAGTCTTTTTCCATATTGAGCTGCCAAACAGTTCGATAGCCATTCTTATAGAAAATTTTCTCAGTCACAACTTTGCTGGAGATCGTTTCTATGTAAAACGAGACTGTAAAAAGTTATTAATTATGTACGAGATTGTTAAACTTATGACATGATTAAGCAGCTGCTCTGTAGGCAACACTGTATTTTGCAGTGAGACATGGTAGCCGTGATTTTTGTGTCCTATTCAACGCCCCAGAAACACCAATGTTGCCTGCTGAGCAGTTGATTGAGCCTGATCATAAGACATCAGCGCGTTGAACCATTGATAACTTTCGATCCTTCCATTTAATCAAAAAGTGGTCTTGAGCAAAGTTGTAGCTGGGAAAATTTCCTACAAGTACATATGAAAGTTTTTGAAGCTGACCGATATGGTGAATTATTAGATAGATATGAACAAAAATCTTGGTTTTACCATAGTAATTCCCATACAAACTTCTAATGGTTTGTGCCATCTCATTTTCTCACCAAATGGGTTCAAATTTTGAGAGGTTAGTCAGGAATCGTTTAAGTATTGTGGAGCGAAAATTTCAAATTTTGCATCACTCTAATGCTCATCTCATGTTTTACACTTCTTCTCCATATATTTCTTCTTTACTTCTTCTAACATTTTCATTCTTCATAATCTTCCATATATCTTCTCCACATTATTTTAAGATTTCTCCATTCCTTCCTTGCGCTTCATCTTTATCTTCATTCTTCTGCATCTTCATACTCATTCACATCTTCTGTCGTGTTTTCTGCTTCATCTTCATCCTTTTTCACTCCATCTTCTTCGATTTACTCTAAGTCATCTTCTGTATTTCCATTCGGCATCTTCTTCATGAACTCACTTGCTTCCAACCTAAGAGAAGAGGTGACAATACGGGGGCGAAAATGAACCACTTTTCTGTCAAACGTGAACCAGCGCCTGATTGGCCGATTTCATGTGCGTAAGATAGAGATAGAGATCGATAAAGATAGAGATAGAGATAGAAATAAAAGAGTAAGAAGCCAATTGTCACCTCTTCCTCTTAGCTTCCAACATTCATCGGTAACTTTCTTCCGCTGCATCTTCTTCCATTTTCTGTCCTTTATCTTCTTCCATTCAGACTTCGTTTCTTCTTCTGCATCGCTTGCTTTTTCCTTATCCATTATTTCAGCAGTCTTACTCAACTCCGTTTTTTTCCTACATCCTGCCCTTTCCTTTCCTTTCTATCTTCGCCCTTCAAAGCTTCCGATAAAGGTTTGTTTTCATGCAGAAACTTCAGCAACCGCTTCTCAGAATCCTCGCCGCTTTAAATTTCCTGCAGTGCAGAATAATGTGACGAACGTCAACAACGGTCCCACAGCATTGCACATGCTGGTGGAGCTGTTTTCTTCAGCAGAAATTCATGCGTAAACCTAGTATGACCAATGGAATCAATCCTTGGTACGGCGACGTTTATTGGTGGACTGTTTCGTGCTTCACTGGCTAGACGGTCTGCTTATTCGTTACTGCTAATTCCGGCATGACTAGGGATCCAACAAAGGTGGATCGGCCGTCCACGTAATAAGCGCTCGATTTCCTGGATCCACGGATGCTGCGATCTTCCACTCTCTGTGGTCGAAAGGCAGCGCTGGCCGAATCATACAAAATGATAACACATTCGTTTGATGCTCTCGCAGCGATGACGGCCGACTTGATTGCAAAGGCCTCCGCCGAAAACACGCTACATTGTGACGGAAGACCTATTGCTTGCTAAATACACATGCTCCAACTATGTTCTCGCATTTAGATCCATCCGTATAAACAGCCAAAGCACGGTTAAGCCAGCAACTCCTGCACGATGGGACGCACTGTATTCGGGGGATCCCCAGCACCTGCCGTTTCACATCCCAAACAATATGCGGCTTGGGTTCATACCACTCTCGGTTGGCGAGACGTGTCCGTACAGCGATGTTTGGAAGCTCTACATCAACCGCCGCCAGGCGATCGGACGCTCGTTCCACAACTGGAAGATCGATATTCCTGGAATTCTTCTCCATTAAACGAATTGCAGCACGAATTATGGCTTGCATAACCATTAGATCGAACGGCAATGTGCCTGCTTCAGCCATAATCGCTGGCATCGGACTGGTGACGTACGCCGCTGAGGCGAACCGTACCATCCAAGAGTCTGCACCACCGAATTCTTCGCCCAAACTGACGAGCCCGATACCGTATATAAGTCGCGACATGACGATTGCTGATCCGATACACAACAGAGAATCGCGTTGCCCTCGCGGAAGCTTAGCCCCGATCATCTTCAAGATCCGCAGCCTACAGTTGCACGTGGTTTTGACTATCTTGCAATGGTGTTTGAAGGACAGCGACCGGTCAAGGTTGACGCCAACAACTTTCAGTTGATTCGTCCTCGGTACAGCTATACGGTCGATTAATATATCGTTGCTGGGTTCTCGACGGGCGTTCTCGACTGCCGTAGAAAATTTTTGAGTCTGTCGCGGAAATTGTGAAGCCGACGCTTTTCGGCCATATGTCGACAGATTTCACTGCAGCCTGTAGATCTTTATACAGAGAACGCTCCTTACTCCTCCGTACCACCAGCAAAATATCGTCCACATAGAGAAGCACGGTAACAGTATGCGGCACCACTCTGAAAATCGGCTGCATCGCTATAAGGAATAACGTGACGGACAACACTGACCCTTGGGAGACTCCGTTCTCCAATGGCATTTCACCCGATAAATGTTCTTCCACGTTCACCCAGAAAGATCTGTCGGTGAGGAAGCTGTTCAGCACGTTGAACCCATCCACCCACCCATCTACCACTTACGCAGAGTGCGCAAGATACCGTACCGCCAAGTGGTGTCGTACGCTTTCGACAGATCAAGCGATGCAATCAAGCACTGTTCGTCCCGATTTGGCAATGACCTATCCAAATCCGCCAAGTATGTATCGAAGCCTTTCCCAGCTCTAAAGGCGTGCTGCCTCTTGTCCAGACGTCCATTTGACTCCAACTCGAACACCTTTGCGATACAGTTGGTCAAAGTGATAGGTCGGAAAGCAGCAGGTCCAGATTTAGAACAGTTTGGCTTCGGAATCGGCACTATTATTCCGGTTCGCCAGCTGATAGGGTAAACGCCACTACGCCAGACTCTGTTTAGAAGCTGCAACAGCACGATTTTGACGGATACAGGCAGACGTCGGATCATCGGATACCCTACCGAGTCAGGGACCTGTAGAGACACTACGTCCTTTGTCGAGTGCCCACAGAAGCTCATCCAGGGTGCAGTCCGCGTTATATATGTCGTCGGTGTCCGGAAGAAAATCCACACGATCCCGTTCTTCTGCTATTTCTTCTGCCTTCTCCGTGTAGCCATCGGGTCGCTTGATAACCGCCTTACTGTACTCAGGGTGTTCATCGTCCGCCACATGTCTGCCGTTGTGCTGCTAGGTGATATTTTTCGGACAAATTCCTCCCACGAATGTTCCTTAGCTTCCTTCACTACCTTCTTAGCCGCTGCCTTCGCTTCCTGGAACTACTTCAAAACATCCGATGTGTCCGAACCAGCTGTTCTGCTGCGCTTCAGTGCTCTCAGAAGTTTTCGACGCCGCTTAATCGCCGTTTTCACTTCCGGGCACCACCACGGTACCGATTTGGAATCAATTCGTCTTGATGTTCGAGGAATGCTCACCAACTCCAATCTCGTCATCCGGTAGTGGTTGTTCCATTAATCTCACTGAAAAATGTGTTTTAAACGATCGTAAGAAAATATTATCATCATTAATTCGGCGTTAAAATAGCTTCATCACAGTCTGAGATATTTCTATTTTAGTAAACACATTTTGACGTAGGACTACGTCTGTAATTTCTATTTGGGGGTACGCTTTGTGAAAACCAAAATGGTACACGTATTTAACACAATTAGGAAAGATTTTGAACGTTATTTACTCAGCTGCCCCTGAACCAATTTCAGTAATTTTATCACCAATCGATCAGAAATATTTTTATACATCTGTTTAAGTTAAAACTTTATCATTTTTCAAAATGTCACTGTTGAAAATTGCACGAATGTTCAGCTGTTGCTATGATAATTTAAATTATCACCGATTGCCTGCGAAAAGCGATTTCTCTAACACAGATTTCAAAGTTGAATTCCATCCGGTCTCACCAAACGGTGTTTATTCAATCACCGCGTGGTGAGTGGTAGTGTTCTCCGGTACACAATGAAAGGCTGCCTGCAAGCAGCAAGAGCTACTGATTCCGATCAATAGCGGTGCGGCTTCTTCCTACTTCTATGGTTGCTCATGTGGGCTGCACATGAGCAACCATAGAAGTAGGAAGAAGCCGCACCGCTATTGATCGGAATCAGTAGCTCTTGCGCGTCAAACTAAAGAGTATAAACAGAGAGAACCCCGCTCAAATTCTTCTTCCTACACAAAACACAAGCTCCTGCTGCAGTTAACAAATAAGATTTATTATATAAGACTGCGAAGTCCTACGTCACCATTGCGTACAACCCCTTAGGGCTGTCCCTTTTTTTAAGTGAAATTTAATTTTTTAGCTTTATTTCGAAAACTATCGTACTGACATTTTTTGGACAACATTTTTGGATTATGCGTACGATTTTACATGGGAAATGACCAACATCGAACAATGTTCAAATATGCTGTAAACTAGTGTTACTAGAATAAGGATCTCACCGCGAAGCACCTTTCGATCTCTCGATGTGTTTTCCGTCGATCTTGTTTTCCGTACTGAGTACCAATGCTACCGACGTCAGGGAGGCAGCTCCCACCCTGAACCCTAGCTAACCGACCCATCAACTCATGGACCGAGGACCAACGGCTTTACTTCCCTTCCGAAGGAAGGCGTGCCTCAGAAAATCCCGACGGCGCCGACTGGGATTGAACCCAGGCCTATTGGGGTGAAAGAGAGAATCACGCTTACCACTACACCACCGGCGCCGCTTGCGAAGCACCTTAAGTCTCTTTATTTTTGACGTTCATACACACATATTAGGGTTTTTAATCTAATTTTCATTCTACTAAAC
Organism: Ochlerotatus camptorhynchus; assembly: GCF_037179485.1. NCBI lineage: Eukaryota > Metazoa > Arthropoda > Insecta > Diptera > Culicidae > Ochlerotatus > Ochlerotatus camptorhynchus. The sequence goes on along the minus strand of NW_027040766.1, from coordinate 3,694,448 downwards.
ATAACCAGCACTTAACCTCTCTTTTTCGATCGAATGTGAACCCAAAACTGGAGTGATTCTACCATGGATGACTTCCAAATTTATTTACCTTTGTATACGTACCGTTGGATTTGATAAAGAGTCACACAATATTGAGGTTTATTTTTTAAGAGTTAGAAATCTAACAATTCCGTCCTAACGCATTGAAATGCCATTGGTTTTTCTTCGTTCTACGAAAGAAGGCAGTGAAAATATGCATACAACGCGCTCGTACAGGCCTTGTTTTGTACACACTTAGAAAAAAAATCATGTAAATGTAGGCATGACATGTTTGTTTTCGTCTCATCCTTTATGTCAAAGATGAATTCCGTCACGTGTAAGATTAGGTATTTCTAAGTGTGTAGCTTATGAGCTAACGCATAGGAATAGACGTATTATTGATTTTTGCACGGTGAAATCTTTGATATGATTGATGTTTTCTGCTCAACATAACGGGAATAGGCGATTACGACGAAGTAGCGCTCTACCCTATGTGATTACTCTGTGGTTTGTGCTGTTCGCTGTTTCCTTCTAGATGAAATCGATGAGAAGAATCGATCAATGTGCTGTCGATATTTTATTATATCCCTAGCTGGTGTTTGTGTTCCTAGGATTTGCTTTCTGATTTTAGATTATCTCAACCTTGAAATAATAATAAAAATGAAGTACCTACCAACATTTCAAACAAATCCATGGAAGCAACATCAGAAAAAATACTCCATCAACTATCACCAAGATCAAGATAGCGTCTAACAAGCCTATTTATGAAAGTGTGACAGACACTATAATTATATCGTAATTAGCAGTGTAATAAATTGACGAAATCGGTTAGCCCCGCACATTAGTGCAGTCCGAAGCAGAAGTGCGTGATCCTTTTTGTTTTCGACTTCTGTTTTCTTTCTTCTCATTCCGTAAATGAGCTCACACATATCCTTTTGATTCCGCACACGCATGTGGCCGCCATAATCATAATTACGGATTTCCCCCCACCAGCGAGCGACCATCATTCCGACTGATTCACGGTGGCAGTGAAACAAACCACTATTATGTGACAACAGCCGAACCGAAGCGAAAGGAGTGGGATCTTCATTTATATTGGCCACAAATTCGACGAAAAGCGTCTCGACAGGTTTAATGATAGGCTTCGAGTGATATGAAGTGGCGTGTTTGTGTGTGTGTGTGTATCCAACTGTTGAATGTGAGCCCGATTCGATCAGAGTAGGATGATAAGCTTTAATGATCCGATAGATTTTGCTCGGAACGATACCCTAAGCTGGAAGGGATTACCCCCTCGAAACAAGTCCATCGAATCAACATTTTGTATTCTTCATTAGTCCCGAGCACCTCTCGCCACGTTCTGATTGACCGGTCGGTATCCAATTGATTTTCAAGCATCATTAACTCCTCCCCCAAGGATACCATCATCATCACCATCCCGAACGACGAGGGATGCGACGTGATTTTCTCCCCCACCTCATTATGACGGAGAGCGGACGTGTACTATATCAAAAGAGAGCGAGACTGATCCGAAATTGATCCAACTCGGAGCAACTCTCACCTTTTTGCTTGTGCACCTTGATGTGGGCGAAGCACTCAAGCAGTCAAGCATTCCATTTTCCCAATCAACACTCCCCTCGCCCGGCACCACCGTCGACTTGGTGGAAGCAATTTATATGCTTGCTTACCGGTTGACCACCATCACCATCATCATCATCATCATCGGCATTGCACATGGATGAATGTTCGTTTCATGCCACTTGCTGTGAGGTCAGCCTTATAAACATTAATTGAATTGAATTTTAACCACATGATTATGGACCATAGGTTGGTAGCTCTTTGGTGTGATGTTGTGGCCACCTTGCATCGGGTATTTTGTGGTGAAATGTTAATCGTTTGATATCGGATAGGATGCATTTGTGTACGCTTTTGATATACCCAGGGCTCGGCAGGCAACTGACGACCGAGGAAAGAACATTTCCGCCCACCGACAAATAGGATAACCGTTATCATCAACGGCTCATCATCGCATCGGTATCGTCTCATGCGTCGGTTGGTTGTCATGCATATTCATAGGAGCATGCATCTCGAAGTGGAGTGTAGGGAACTTTGACCATAGCAGGTTATGCTGATGTACCAGCGGGTGGGTACATATCATATGAGCTGATTGTAATATTTGAAAGTGGTAGTTACCATTTAGTGCTCTGATGAATCGTTTCACATTTCTGGAAAATCTAGATGGTCGGATGGTTAAGTGAGTTTTGGAATTATAAGCACTGCCCGAAATTATAATAGCTTTCAAAGTACTGAAACGCTTCTCGCCTAGCCGTCCTCTTGAGAAGGATCTATGAATTCTGCATGTATTCTGAGTCAGGTGTTTTTCGAGATCCAAAAGATTAGAGTTCCATGGTTTATTTTTTTTTTTGAGCACCATGTTCACTTTGATACTGGCGGAACTTCGAGAATTTCCGGATAATCAGAGGTTGCTGGATGTCCTCGCCCAGTCTTCACATTAACTTGCTCAGCCATAGAAGCTCTTTGATGGCCTCTGCAAGTGCCATATTTTCAACTTCGGTGAAAGACAGGGTCACGCTTTGAACTTTCCATCCGCATATTTTGAAAAAAAAAATTACTCTTAGTTTTTTAAATCGTTATAACTTATACGGTTCATTCCAATGAATTTCTGAGAATTTTTATATTTTTTTATAATACGGAAATTTTCGCAAAATAGATCAAAATGGCAGTTTGAACATATTTGTGCAAGTTGAAACTATTTTTATTTGATTTTTAAGATGTTTTTCAATTGAAACCCAAATAAGGTTTATTTTTATCATCACGATTAAAAATGGTGAGAGTTTTACTATTTTTTTGAGTTTTGTGAGAAAATCGCCTAAGGCCCCAACTTGCACTATTCTGCGCAAAATGAAGTTCAGGGAAAATTATTGTTTCAAAGCAATATTCCGTGAGCGTTTATGAAGTTTTCTAAGGTTTAGGAAAATTACGGAAAATTAAAGGCATTTCAATTAACTTCAGTAAAATGGCGGGTAAGTGCCTACTCCTAAAAATACCTAGAAATTCAGAGAGGTCTAGACAACTTTAGGGAAATTTAGAAATCTTTTGAACAGTTTTAATAACATCAAGAAAGTCTAGACAATTGGAAATAATGATGAAATAATTTCAATTACTCAAGGGTAGTTCAATGAACTTCTGAAAAATTTCGAGAACTTCATTGAAAATCTTGAGACCAAGTCTCAAGTGCACAGGCCACACTCTAGAAGGCTAGGTGAGTATGGTGATCGGTATGATAACTTTGTTGAAAATCTATTTTTTTTTATTATTGTTTCGTTTTGATTCCAGAAAATTGGAAAAACTTAAAAAAGTTTCAGAAATTTCATGGAAGCAGAGACATTTCAGAATAACTTCAAAAGCTTCACAGAAGTTCAGAGATCTTCAGAAAAATCTCGAGATCATCAAAGAAGTCCATGGAACATAAGGGTAGATCCGACAACTCCACGGCTGTTTCCTGAACATTAGAAAAATGTGGGAGCCACAGCGAGAAGTGGAGAGAGGAGGCCAGAGCCTTGAGGTTAAATTAAAATTGTATTTTTAAACAAAATGTGGGTCAACTTTTAAACTTTTTCATATGCACAGAATAGAAATAGATTTTAGCAATTTTTGCTATGGACCAAGGGGTATTCAACTGTGCACACCTTACTTTGTGCCGAGAGTTTTAGCTGTCCCATGCGCTATGCCGAACGTGCCGAAGTAGGCCGAAGTTTGCCAATCAAGGTGTCAATATCCCACGAGTTTGGCAACCCTGAAGCTATAATGACATTTGTGATTGTGTTTAACTTTTCATTTTCGGTGCGGGAGGTGAAAGAGAAACCTGAAGTTATCAAACCCACACGGTGTTCAAGCAAACTCGACCGATCCACAAGATTCTGACTCGATTTGAATTATTGATTCCTTTCAGGTGTTCAGAAACGAAGTCCCAACCTGATCGATGGAGACAGAAATGCCACCGTCATCCTTTGAAATCCTCTACAACTAAAGCAAACAGCGAACTCGACCGGACGGAAAGATGAACGACGGTCATTTAATCGACGCGTTGAATTCCTAGCGCGAAATCAGAGCCATCCGTGCAAGAAGATAACTCGTAATTTCTGGATGAGCCAAATTGGTATCTGGGAATCTGTGTTTCACAGTGTAGTTGGCTCATCTGCACGTCTATACGATCTTGTGAGGCTTTGGCTAGACAAAAAATTGCTTAGGGTCGTCAAGTGGTAACAGATAGTCACACAGCTCGTAGAATAGACCTGAATGACAAGCAATAATATCTGAGGAAACGCTCAGGGTAAAACGAGAAAAATTCCATACTGGAAGATCCTCGGCAAAACCGGTATTCGAGCCTGGTCGAAAACCCCTGTGATAACCGTTTCGTCTTTATTGATTATTCGGTGTTGGGTCATTAAGCTGAAGTACGTTAGGCTGGAGGACGTTAGGCTGGAGGACGTTAGGCTGGAGGACGTTAAGCTGATGTACATTTATCAGTTATTATACATAATAAACTGTAGCTGGATTCCCATAGAATATCCTGCCCTATCCTTCGTTCCAAATGTAAATTTGACCATCGCATGATGCAGGATATTATTCGGGTCATTCCAATTTCAGTTATGGCTTTGTTGTACGTTTTGCGCACCTGTGTCAGGAAGATCTCCACTTGTAAGAAATTAACTGCAATGAAAAGCATTATTTTCAAGGGCTGTTCGGAAGAAAGAGTCGAATCTACGTACAGTCACTGCTTCCGGAAGTCTGCTCGACTACCGTTAAAAACATTTCTTGTACAGCCGGCACAATTTAGTCACCGTTCAGAAGAGATTCATCCCTGCAGATACGCACTGAAAACGTGCATAAACTGACGGTTTGTTTTTGAACTCCATGTACTCACCAACCTGTTTACACCAACGTCAAACTCAACGATTTCGCCGATCGCATTCCGAACCAGATCTTCTAGGCATATGACCAAACCTAGTTGGAGGTAACCTGTAACGGCCGTCTTGACAAAACCACAAGCCGTAGGGATTTTCACTGCAAATCAAATTATATGGACTGAGTATTGTTAGTTTGTCACAATCCACTAATATATTGGAGTAAACAAAGGATTCATTCTTAGCAACGATTAGCAAAACGTCAACGCTTGACAGTGATGCCATTTTATATTATATTGTCTTGTATTCTACTTGTCAACGTATGCCTTAATGTGCCGAACAGTGTGCCATACTATGTTTCGGCACAGTGTGCAGAGTTGATTACCCCCTGCTATGGACCACTTTTTGTTCAATCCTATTGCATTTTTTTTTTTTTTGTTTATTAATTTATTTGATAAGGCTCAACCGAATTAACTTAACAGAGCCGAGGATTCTTGGTCACTATACAATACATCTTAAAGCTATAGTCAAAAGGTACAACACAATAAACACTTTATCTTCCGCTATCCAAAAAGCCTCCTCCATCAGAACTGGAGCCGCTTTCAGTAGTTTCATTGTATGGCAAATTGTTGTACACCAACGAGGGTCAGAGCGCGTCCATTGCAGCAATGGACGCAAAACGTGGTCAGCACTCACACACTCATCACGAAACGGTTGCTTTACAAAGTCGACGACGCATCGACCGAAAGAACTGCTGATGAAGAACAATGAGGAGGACCACACAATGGTTGCTGCCGAGTAAACAGACGATCGCGTAGCACACATCGAGAGTGGCCTGCTTTTGTCGACAGCCGAGTGAACACTGCAATCCTATTGTATGAAAAATATCAAATCAGTAACGCTGATAAATCGCCTTTCTGGATGCGTTACTGACATAAGATCTACCTCTGAGCCCCAGTGCTGACAACTTCAAACTAGGGGAACAGAATTTTTCAGTACATACATGCAGTTCAAAGGAAAACATTTTAGTCCTTGTTACTTATTATTCCCTGTTAATAGTAACAACACTCGGAGAAGTAGTTACTATGCCTGATGAATTGAATTGTTGAAGATAATTTAAATAAAATTTAAAATTTCAATGATAATTTGTTAAAGAAGGGATACTTTTCGACAAGCTTCACTGAGTTGAATGTTTAGCGCTTATCGACTTTACTGCTAGGTAAATGTGATTGTTGCTGATATTTCTTAATGAACTTGGTGGCAAGTTGCGTATCAAATAGACTTTTGCCTAATTGTATTTTATAAAATGCTATATAAGCGTCCAGGAATAAAAAAAAGTTGTTTCATAAATTTGATGCTTGCAGATAATTTCGCTGTTTGGAATGTGTTGTGATTAAAATAGTTCGATGGAGATTTTATGGTATTTGGTTTGATATTAGGAAAAGAACCACGTTCACTGTTTATGTGTTTTTATGTGGTTGTGTATATTTGGTAAGCTTGATCCAGTTAACAACAATCCGCTTGTTCCGGTATAACCTCGATCGCGCGTGATCTATTTTGCGGTTTTAGTTAGAACTAGAGAGGGTCTAGTATAAGAGAGGAGCGGACTAGATGGTTTTGAGCCAAACGAATTGTCAAAGCCAAAGCTAATCGAGCAGTGTCTTTCTTGATTGCATTGGCAGTGTTGCAAGAAATCATCTCGGCATAGGTTGCCAAGGCAGTTTGTTTTGAATCCGCTCCTCTCTTATACTAGACCCTCTCTAGTTAGAACATAAGAAAAGCAATACTGTTGGTAAGGTGTGCACCCGAATGAAAGAACATAGTTGAGTCTTGTGGGAGAAAAGACATTACGATGTATCCCAGGCTACTATTGTAGAAACTCGTAACTGATAGATCTTGGGTGGAATGCTTAGAAAAATAGGGTGCACGCTTGATCCAGTTTGTGATACATAATTGACTGCTTTCGAGAACGTAATTTAATTTGCATAGCTTGTTTAAACAGGGCTAAAATAATCGTCACGTCGGTCATAGCTTGATATCAGCATCCAGAGCAAATCGAAACATTGAACGTCACGTGAAAGTGGAACTTAATGAAGGCCTAAGTACTTTTTCATAGCTTTCAGTTTTCGGATTTGAAAGATCGTCGGTTGCAGTGGCTTGCTTTCTGAGCAGAAAAACGTGGTCCCAGGTCCTTTCATATTAAAGAAATTTGTGGTCAAATCGCTTTTTTATCGTGTATTTTGCGTCGTCGTTGGTACCGAGTTTGAATGGTTACAACAACTCGAGTAACGGTATGATGTGATATGAGGGGCTCGGTGGCCTAAGTGCAACCGTTTTTGCTTACTGAGTAGAACATCATGAGTCTAATCTCAGGCCCATCCACATTCAAGATACGGCAACTTTTTTTTTTTTTTTTTTTTGTTAATATGACTGCATGGTAATAACAGCAACTCGATGATTAAAAAGGAGCTGCTTACTGAGTAGAAGACCGTGGGTTCAATCCCAAGCTCCTGTGTGTTATATGATCATTAGGACATCAATTCAGCTTATCGTTTACCAAAACGAACCCTGCTGCAAATACAACCCTCTTACTCAAATTCCCACTGATTCCTCGTGGAAGTGCAAAGGTGTTATCGGCTTCCATCAAAGCGAGTATCACGTCAACACATTCCTACCCATTCTTTTCTTGCCTGCGTTCGGGCGCTGCCGGTGATGGTATTGTCTCGTTGAGATCAGCCAGATGAGCTGTTTTGCCCACCTCTAGTCCCAAGTATCGTCTATTGGTTTTCTGTATAATTACAGCTGATCTGGCAATAACAGAGTAGCAACCGTGGGCGGTCAATCATGCTCATGCTCATGTTTGAGAAGGAATAAGGAAACGCTATTTTCAAAGCTTGGGAACGAGTGCGAATGGTCAAGGTGCAGCACAGATTAACCCATTGGTTCATTCGGTTAGAGAGTCGTCCCAGTACTTTCTTTTTGGTTTTAAACGTTACTGTTTACAGTGATGTTTTTGCACTTAAAAGTTCCTTTTTTGTGATCATGATGGGTGTGAACAGTTACTGAACTAGTTTGGAAATAGCCCAGAAAAGTATTGGAATAGTCTTTGCTAAACAAAAGGGCAGTAGGAGTACAAAATTATGAAATTGGATTAGATCTTTCCTTTACTTCAACTTGTATTTACTTAAATTTATGATATATTCTCGTTCTACTTCTTGCTACTGAAATCTAGTTCTCACCTCTTCGTGTTCAGCGGTGGAAAATTTCGCGAGATTTTATGAAGCACACAGAAGGAAAAGCTTGCGAATCATTGTGAGTTTTAGCGAACTTCTCCTGTAGAATAATTAGAGATCCGCTTTCACTCAGTGTTCGTACAAGGAAAGATAGAACTAGGGTCTCTTCCTCCTTTCTCTCATCCTACGCTCTTTTCTTCCATTCTTCGCTTTTCAGAAAGCGAGTAATGGCGCTGTAACCATAAGCCATATTGAGCTAGGACACCACTAGAGGAAAATAGAGCATCACTTGTACAATACAAGTGATTACAACGGTACGAGATGTCCACGTTTCATCCATTTATTGGATTCCGATGCATCGTGTTTAAATCTTTGATTTAAACAGGCCCGATGTGTCTAAATCATCTTAATCCCTTAAATGCTGCACAGTAGGCCTGGCCGTTTTGATATATTTTTCCCATCTCTGATGACGAGATAGGGAGGAATATCGAGTAATAGAACATTGAGAAATGGAGAGTTGACTGTACACAGGAGTTGGCTTTGACGCGGGGGATATGTACCGCATGACAAACGAAACGCGTTAAAACCGAACAACCGAGTTTGATACATTCCCATGATAAAACATTTTAATTTTTTTGGATTCTGATAGCCATGTAATTTGAGCATGCTGTCAATGTCAATGTACACATTAAAAAAAAAATCTGAATATACACCAAAAATTTTGATTTTTTTAAATTATGCAATTCAATTGAAGTACTTTCATGATGCACGCTGCATGATAGTAGTCTACCACCCATTGTAGCACGAAAACGAAGTCCGAAATCAGTGGGTTCTCTTCTCTGTTTGTCTTAGCTTAATAACTTCTGATTGTCCTCATAATGTCGCTGAATGAAGGATCAAAAACGGATTGGGTAGATCGATAGGCAAAGTCGCCTATACCAGAGTCATTGTTATAATAAGAGTCCCGCCAAGAGAGAAGCCAGAAGTACCGATCGAACTGTCAAGCGGGGTACCAAACAAGCAAAGTAAATAAACAATATTGTTTTCACAGCCAGTGAAATACAAGTATTGCATTCATAACTGACAATATTTTAGTAATTTTAGATGAAAAACATTTCTTCGCTTTATTTAGTACATGGTGGTATTTATAAGTTATACCAAGCACTTGTTTGAACATTTTTCAGGTTCTTTATTTGTTTTTACTTCTGAATGAAAGTCATCCGATGCTAATGCAAAAAAATCTGGGTGCCGTTTACTCTGACGAAAAATTAGTCCCAAACAGTGCTGCTTGTTTGCAACAATTTATCTTGGCGGGACTTTTATTATAACATCGACTCTGGCCTATACACATCAACATGTAAAGAATCTTCTTCCAGCAACATTATCGCACAATTGGTCAAAACAGACGAGCCCCTAAACAGAAAGATCGTGGGGCCATTGTGTGGGGAGAAGAACCCGCCCTTTTCCCATGAAATGTTATCAACAGGGAGTTGGTATTCCCAATCGCTCCGTCCAAATCACTTCAATCGGGTGCCCTGATGGTCCCCCCAATCCCAGCATTGGTTTGTATATATATATACTAGCAAAAATAAAAATTTAAAATTTAAAATGATCTCACCAACTTTCGCTGTTTCTTCAACCTTCAGTCAGCATGAGTTCGACTTGGACATTTAACTTAACGTAGTTATGCTCTAAAATAAAACATTCTATCCACTAATTACGTTGTTTTGTTCTCTGCTTTAGCTCCACCTTATTTTGTTTCCATACCACCCGCTTACGATAAATTTGTCAATGGTAATTTTCCTACTAAAACATATTTTGTAATTACTCCTGACAAAGTCACTACATTCTAACGCTGCAACAAGCGGTAATACAATTGATTTACAATGCATTGCAATCGCCAGATGTGGTGCAAACTCTGCACCAGAATCCAACAACATCCTCCGATACGTGCCAGCTCATAGTGACAAAAATAGCACCATAATTTCGAACACACCCAAACGCCAGCCAGCCGGCCAAAGGCTCTTCCTCCCAAACGCCTCTCGTTTTCAAAACTGCGCTTCAAGATTCACCCAAGTACCGATTGCTACTACTAGTACTATCCAGCCGCAAAACATTAAAATGCAAAACAGTACAAATTTATTCAAAACGTATTCCAATAAAATTTCATCGAAATATTGATAATATCCTTCCGGCATCAGATGCATAAATTGGAACGGTGGCTATCGAATGTTGGTCAGTATCCGTAACGGCCGCAGCAGCAGCAACAACAACAACAGCAACGACCAGCGTTCCGACAGTTGTGTCCGAGGCTCATGGATAGAGACGGACAATCAGACAGACACAAATATTGTATACGACCGGGTGATAGCGCTGCCAAACGACCTGGAGGGTGCCAATAACGGCCATATCCCATGCTCCGGAGTAGGAAATTATAACCGTAATAAACAAAATATGAGTACCGGTCACACCAACCGGGCAATCGTCCTCGTCGCATACAAGTGGACACAGCGCTCACACACACATGCACGCACCTATTCGGTTTTGGCTTTAGCCTGACCGGACCAAACCAGTGGGAACTGCATTAGAAGGTCGTCGTGGACCGGTCTGCCCCCTTCTGCAACATTCTAAAGCAATGTTGCGAAAACCCCTTTTCGGAAACATGCGGAGCTTTACTGGAGGCCCCCTATTGGTAAGATTGGAATTGGGTGCCATACTGCTTGTTCAAATTTAATTGGTTACTAATCAAATTTATTGTTTGATAAATTGACCTAGCAAGAGGACCACGCAAGGAAAACATCTCCGGTTTCTTTGGTTCGATTTAGGCAATTCCAACCTCAGGATCAATAATGCATAGAACCAAGGTCTAATGTTGTTTACTGAGTGTGTGTCCGACTTGGTTTGAAACGAAAATAACAAGAAGTCATAAAGCATTCAAATTGCAACCACTGTACCTACAAACACTGGGATTCCACAGCCAAGCCAAGAGCAAAGGGTGAATAATTCAATTACTCCATTCTCTTGGTACGCCTTCGAAGAAATCAATCTTTGGGGAACGTTCGTCTAAGTCTGGCCCGTTCGGTGCACCACCGATCTGTCATTGTGGGCAAAAAGGGTTCCAGTCCTAATAGGCCACCAGGGTATTGTTGCTGTTTTCGGAAAAATCTAAACGGCTGCCGCAACGGCAACGAGGGTTCATTGATCGATACCACTCTACGACCAGATGCCCGCAGCTAATCAAGCAGGGCTAAACAAATTTCGGTTTAATTTGTCCGCGAGATTTGTCGCGCAGTCATACACTCACACACGGACATAACTCGGTTAAAGTGACACGCGTTTCGCGACATTAATTGCTGCCTCGATTGACAGCTGGTGCTGATTGTTTGTCTAATTGTTGGTGTCTGCTTTGGTGGGCGCTCGTGGAGGTAAATTAGCGCGTAATACACGCGGTTTTCGGGTGGTGATTTGATTTGGTGTGGAATCAATTTGGTTCGTAAAATTAGGTAGCTTCATTTGCTGCTCGATTAAAACGCAACTGTGTCCGATGACTAATTAAGTGGGCTCGGAATTGAAGTGGAGAATGTGTAATGAGTTTGACTTCTATATCTATTTGAATTGAATTTACAGTTTACATAGGTATAATAAAGCTTCCTCGGCTTGAATTTGAAGCCTTTGAACTGATCTTATCTTCAAGGAGCAGTGGAACGCTTTTAAACATTGCACTAGCTTAAGAAGTCTTCTGTACAGTTCTTTGAAAACCCGGAATTCTCTGGACTTGCTTTCCGTAACTCTTGTCTAATGATCCAAGATGGGCTTATGATTGAGGGGGTTAGAAGGAAGGGGGTGTAAGTGACATTGATCGATTCCCTTCATCGACTTTCTCTTTTGACAACCACAGCTTTATAAACAGATTTTGCGCTATTTCTGCCACATAGTTTGATAAAGAAGGTTCTCAACTAGCATCCAGAATGGCACACGAATCAAGGTATGTGTTTGCAGCTAAATTATTAACAAAAGAGAAAGTCGATGACGAGAATTGATCAAAGTCACTTAGGGCCCATGCATTAATTATGTAACGCTGAATGGAGGAAAAATTTACCCCCTCCCCTTATCGTTACGTTTTTCCTATACCTAATGCATTGCTTGTCACAAGATCTTAGACCCAACCCCCTCCCCCTTAAACCGTGACATACTATATGCATCAACCCTTACACCCCTTTCCTTCTAATCCCCTCAATTGAAGTACTTTTTGCGGAAAAAATCTGATACATGTCATCTAAGCCTGTATGTTGCCCGAATTAGGGTCTGAAAAAAAAAATCAATTTTAATCTCAATTCCATTCTGAATTCCATTCTGAATTCTATGTTACTAATAATTAAATTTTCATTCCAATTCCATTCTATTTTAATTCCATTTCCATTCCATTTCCATTCCATTTCCATTCCATTTCCATTCCATTTCCATTCCATTTCCATTCCATTTCCATTCCATTTCCATTCCATTTCCATTCCATTTCCATTCCATTTCCATTCCATTTCCATTCCATTTCCATTCCATTTCCATTCCATTTCCATTCCATTTCCATTTCCATTTCCATTTCCATTTCCATTCCATTTCCATTCCATTTCCATTCCATTTCCATTCCATTTCCATTCCATTTCCATTCCATTTCCATTCCATTTCCATTCCATTTCCATTCCATTTCCATTCCATTTCCATTCCATTTCCATTCCATTTCCATTCCATTTCCATTCCATTTCCATTCCATTTCCATTCCATTTCCATTCCATTTCCATTCCATTTCCATTCCATTTCCATTCCATTTCCATTCCATTTCCATTCCATTTCCATTCCATTTCCATTCCATTTCCATTCCATTTCCATTCCATTTCCATTCCATTTCCATTCCATTTCCATTCCATTTCCATTCCATTTCCATTCCATTTCCATTCCATTTCCATTCCATTTCCATTCCATTTCCATTCCATTTCCATTCCATTTCCATTCCATTTCCATTCCATTTCCATTTCCATTCCATTTCCATTCCATTTCCATTCCATTTCCATTCCATTTCCATTCCATTTCCATTCCATTTCCATTCCATTTCCATTCCATTTCCATTCCATTTCCATTCCATTTCCATTCCATTTCCATTCCATTTCCATTCCATTTCCATTCCATTTCCATTCCATTTCCATTCCATTTCCATTCCATTTCCATTCCATTTCCATTCCATTTCCATTCCATTTCCATTTCATTTCCATTCCATTTCCATTCAGTACTAAAAATTACTAATTTAGATGTTTTACGAAGGAAGTGAAAGTGATTCTTTTGAGTTCAGGAGTAACAAATATTGATTTTTATTTCAAAATACGAATCAAGGATTAATGCTTCTCCAAATATATTCAATTGTGAATTGTGAAATCTAAATCTTATGTTCATGAATGCTTAAGTCAATTTCATCCACGGTTTTATCTCCAACATCCTATAGGGCTTATAAAATACTTTTCAAAAATAACCTCAAGACTCCACCAAACAAGCAATACCACATGTGTGCACTAATCAAACTTCATTATTTTAACACAACAAAACTCAATTTATTTTCAACGGTGATGCTCAGCTGGCAAACCTCCCGACAGCGAACTAATTTAAGATAACACCCATTCATAACGCTACAATATGTAGGCCAAATGCCGGAATCCAAATCCGAATCTCGCTCTAGGATTGTACAAAACCAGACACGCCAGAACCACTGTAGAATTCGATGACGTCACGCTGTCATTGGATTTGCCCGTTTCCCGACCTTGAGTTCGAGACAGAGCGAGCGCTCCTTATCGGATTAGGTTCACTTGCCTCGAGTGTAGTAGGCTGCAACAGAGGCAGATCTCACCAACGTTTGAGTATGCGACGCCGAAAGCATTCGCATTCGAGACTATCTTAAACGGTTATAATTGTTCACGATAAAGCTCTTGCCCGGTTAAGTTGCTGCTGCTGGGTGGTGCACCAGCAACGATGATGTTCATGAATTTAATATGGCCCACCGTTTTCCGATATAGAATATCGGCGCTCGAATCGCAGACAGCGAGCTCTGTTGCTGTTGCCGATGTTCCGCTACGCTCCTCGCTGCGCTCTACAACTGTGGTGGCTGCTGGTCATAAGCTCCCAGGGGACCCTTCTTTAGAATATCGCCACCGTTCATCGAAACGGTGCACTACAGGTTCATAATTTTCCGGGTACCGGGCGATGGTATCCACTCACAGACAGCTGGTACCGGAACGACGGAAGAACCCCCTTAGGCTGAAATCCGTAGCTCCAAGCAGCCGCGTGCTACAGAGGTGTAGGTGTTAAACGCAAAATGCGAAATGGTTCAATAACATTTTACGGCTAGTCGTCCATTGCTCAATTACGGTTCGTTCGATGGTGTGTGAGTGTGTGTGTGTGTAAGTGTGTAGCTTGCGGTTGTTCTTTCGTCAATTTTTCCCGACTCTATCTACAGGCATAATCTAATATAATTATCACCATTGGTTCTATTTTGCAGTCTGGGGATTGGACGAGCTCACTTTGAGAAGCAACCGCCGAGCAATCTGAGGAAGTCGAACTTTTTTCATTTCGTGGTGGCGCTGTACGATCGAGCCGGACAGCCGATCGAAATCGAACGGACGGCGTTCATCGGATTCATCGAGAAGGATCAGGTGAGTCATGACTATAATTATAAGATATTTTGCAACGAAAGCAAATTTCGTCGCTTTCATGGGTACAACTCAACATAAAATTCGACTTTGTTCATTATACTTTAACTAATCATGTTTGTATTAATGCATGCGTGAAGTTAACGATTTAGATAGTTGTAGATGCTTAACGTCAAATATTAGATGCTTACGTCAGATGGCGATTTTAGTCTGAAACAATCGATTGAACTGTTTCCGCACATCGAATGTACGTTAGCAAATCGACGATCATCTATTTTGCCAGTGGTGGCGAGGGGATACCCCTCACCATCCATCCTCAACAGGAGAGTTTGGTAAAGGAGATGATCAACCCGATTCGTACCTTCCTCAAAATTGACCTTTGCTCGCTTTCTACTCTCTATTTACAATTTTCAAACTGCCGAACTCTAACGGAATTATCAACTTTACACTTTCATCTCCTCATCTATCCTATAAAATTACCACTAAAAGTCTGATATTTGACGTTAAGCATCTCCTACTATGTTTCTTTAATATATTTTTATGTACACACTTATAAATAACTAATCTTACACGTGACTGAATCCATCTTTGACATAAAGTATGAGACGTAAACACACATGTCATGTAAAATTAAGGGCTACGAGACTGACTGAGTTCGATACTCGACAAAAATTAGGTTTGATTGAATTGAATTTCGCTTCTGTCATGACTCAATTTTATGTCAAATTGGACGCTCGTATATGCCAGACTCAGAGCATCTAAATTTACTTGAATTTTTCTAAATGTGTAGATTTTATACCTGAATTGCAATTAATTCGTTAATCCACAGCTAGAGAAACATAACACGGATTTGGCTTAACAGACTTGGGAGGATATTGAAAACTATTGTTTTAATCTTTTCCCGACTTAAACATCCATTAGGCCCACCTATTCGGCCAAACTTCTATGAGTTCAAATGTCTTTATGCTCGCATAAATATTGCATCACCTTAAAAAGTTTAGCATCACCCAAATAAAATATGTCAAAGCGTTTGGAATTACTTCGGAAAGCACTGACTAGCTTCAGAAATGTTTTTATTCACTTCACACGGTGATTCGCTGTGTAAACTATATTTTCGGTCCATCTTAAGTATTATCGCCTCGAAATTTCAAGAGCACAAATTTCATATCGCCTCGAAATTTCAAGAGCACAAATTTCAGCTCTCACAAAAAAATCAACAATTAAACTAGAACTTTAAGTTTGGAATCACATTGGACAGTACTGAGTCACTTCTGAAAAGTTTGAAATCACTTCGGAAAGTACTAAATCACTTGAGAATAGCTCGGAGTCACTTCGAAAAGTACTGAATCACTTCATCAAAGTATAGAATCTCAACGGAAAGTACTGAAGCACTTAAGAAAATAATTGAAACACTTCAGAAGTGTTCTGAACCATTTCGAAAACTTTTAAATCACTTCAGGAATGTTCGAAATCACTTCAAAAAAGACAGAATAGCTTCATAAAAAGTTCTGAATCACTTTGGAAATTACTGAATCATTTTAGAAAGTATTGCATCACTTCAGAAAAGTATGGATTCAATTCGAAAAGTACAGATTCACTTCAGAAAGTACTGGATCACTTCGGAATACAGTCAAGATTCCTATAGTACGGATTCGTTCTTGCCGGATTTCTATAGTACGGTTGCCACTGGCATTAACGAATACACATAGCATATGGGATTAATTAATTAATTTAGCTTTATTTAGGAGGCTTTCAGCCTTAGGCTGGTTCGCCTCCAAAGCATATGGGATTAGAGCTAATGGGGACCAAACACTGATTGTACGGCAATTTGAAGAGATAACTTCCTGATGTCTTATGAGAAGTTGTTAAGTAGAAAGTTGGCCACCTTTTGGGACGATTCTATTTCCAGTAGGACACAAGTCTGATCCTGTGGAAGATCCGGAATATCCGTAAAAGGGGTCAATTCATGAAACAGAATGTATTCGGAGTTGTGATCGTAAAAGCCCTGGGGACCACGAGATGGTTCAGTTCCTTTCAGAATGAATTCAGAGTTGTGACTGGAATATGGCCCCGTGGGGACCACGGGATGGTCCACCGAAAGATCCGGAACATCCGCAAAAGTTGTCAATTCATGAGACTGATCGTAGAGCTTCATGAATTTTGCGAAACCACTCATAAACGTTTTATCAGAATGAATTTGGAGTTGTGACCGAAATATGAACTCTTAGACGGAAAATGGACCTTTGGGACCACGAGATGGTTCACCAGGAAGATCCTGAACATCCATAAAAAAATCAGTTCTTGAAACTGAGCTTAGAAGTCCGCTTTTTTTTCGAAACCACTCATTGGCGTCTTATCAGAATTAATTTGGAGTTATGACCAGAAAATTGACTCTGGGGACCAATACACAATGGTCCCAAAGCCGTATTTAGGAAGACAAAAATGTTTGCGTCCAAACCGTCAGTTTTAGGTATATAGTGTCTTCAGAAAAGTTTATTCGTATTTTTTAGCCGATTTGAAATTAGGGTGGTCCTTAAAATTGGTGAATTGAAAATTCAACCTTTTTTTATTACTTGAGATAGACTAACGAAGTGTTTTAAAAAGTTGTAGAACAATCAATTTGAACCAACTTTGCTCATGGTATCAAATTTTTATCTCTTATGGTTCATGACTTATGGTTATTTTAAACGAGTAGGTTGGAGTGGCCCCTAGAAAATCTTTCCTTAAATATTTTTATTGGTGATCAACGCATAAACAATCTTTAAAGGAAGCCAATTTCCTAGAGACCACCCTAACCTCTCGTAGAAATATTGTTCTAAATACTTTTAGAACTGTTTATGACGCATATTTTTGCAGAAGTCACTAATTTGGCATCTCATTTATATTTAAAAGTTATGACTAGCTTTGATAAAAAAAAGATTTTTTTTAAATAACATTAAACATTTTAAACAAAAAACGCTCTCACAGTTTTTTCCACCAATAATGAAAGAAACACGATCTTTCAAATGAAATCAAAAGTTTAAAACTCGGTTTGCTCCATTTAGAGACATTGTCATTTTAATAGAACCATTTTTTTTTTCGAAGAAAATCTTCATTAATTTTCTAATAATAAAAAAAAAGGCTTGCAGCCTGGTTGCTTCAGCAAAGGTATGCGTCATCATAAGTTCTAAATGTAACCAAAGAAGGTTTTTTTTACGAGAAATGAACTTATGAAAAGATATTCGAATTAATTCTTATAACACGTTAAGATGAGTGGTTTCGAAAAATCCGCTGAGCTGCAGGATCAGTTTCATGAATTGACCACTTTTACGGATGTTCCGAATCTTCCAGTGAACCATTCCGTGGTGTCCTCAGGGGTCATATTCCGGTCACAACTCCGAATACATTCTGATAACACGTTAAGATGAGTGGTTTCGAAAAATCCGCTGAGCTGCAGGATCAGTTTCATGAATTGACCACTTTTACGGATGTTCCGAATCTTCCGGTGAACCATTCCGTGGTGTCCCTAGGGGTCATATTCCGGTCACAACTCCGAATACATTCTGATAAGACGTTTATGAGTGGTTTCGAAAAATCCGCGCAGCTCTAGGATTAGTTTCATGAATTGGCAACTTTTACGGATATTCCGGATCTTCCACAGGATCAGACTTGTTTTCTACCGGAAACTGAATCGTTCCAAAAGGTGGCCAACTTTCTGCTTAACAACTTCTCAAAATACATCAGGAAGTTATCTCTTCAAATTGCCGTACAATCAGTGTTTGGTCCCAATTAGCTCTAATCCCATATGCTACGTGTATTCGTTAATGTTGGTTCCTATAGTACGGTCCCTATTAACCGTACTATAGGAATCTTGACTGTATATTGTATCACTTTAGAAATGATCGGAATCACTTCTGAAGGTACTGAATCGATTCAGATAAGTTAGTGATCGCGAACGATAGGACCCTTTTTACTGCGTTGTGTGCGTCAATATAAGTTAAAATCTAAAGACGACCGATGGTGGTTTAGAAACAATTGAATATATTTCACATACGATACAAAATACAAATACACACAATACGGTATAACAGTCATTACTATGTCAACAAGTATGAAAAGGAAAGTGGCGCGTTCCCAAACAGTTAGGAATCTCTTCAGAAAGTACTGAATATATTTAAAAATATTCGAAGTCAGAAATACTTTGGACAGTACTGTAACACTTCAGAAAACTTTGGATGAACGTCGGGAAGTATTAAAACATTCCATACAAGTTTGCAATCACTTCCACAAGTACTAAATAACTTCGAAAAAACCTGATTCATTTTCGAAAAGTTTGGAATCACTTCACAAAACTTGTGATTCAGAACAATTTTGAAGTGATTCAGTACTTTCCGAATTGATTATGAACATGTCTGGATTGATTCAGTTCCTTTCGAAGTGATTCCAAACTTTTCTTAAGTGAATTAGCACTTTTTGAAGTGATTCTGAATATATCTTAAATTATTCAGTTCTTACAGAACCGATTTCGAAAAAAAATGATTCAGTTCTTTCCGAAGTTATTCCGAACATTTATGAGGTGATTCAGTACTTTTAGATTTTTTTCCAAATTTTCCAAAACTGATACAGTACTTTACGAAGTGTTCGGAACCATTAATAGTTTTAAATCACTTCAGGAATGTATGGAATCACTTTGAAAAGGACAGAATATGTTCAAAGAAAGTTTGGAATAACTTCAGAAAGAACTGAATCATTTCTTTGATGTTCGAAATCAGTTCTGAAAGAACTGAATTATTAAAGATATTTTCAGAATCACTTCAAAAAGTACTAATTCATTTAAGAAAAGTTTGGAATCACTTAGACAGGAACTGAATCAATACAGAAATGTTCATAATCAATTCAAAAAGTACTGAATCACTTCAGGATTGTTCTGAATCACAAGTTTTGTGAAGTGATTCCAAACTTTTCGAATATGATCCAGTTTTTTTCGAAGCGATTTAGTACTTGTGGAAGTGATTACAAATTTTCCAAAACTGATACAGTACGTTCCGAAGTGTTTTAGAAATTTTTTGAAAGGAAATGGTACTTTCAGATAATTTCTGAAGTGATTTCAGTATTTTCCGAAATGATTCCGAATTTTTAAAAGTTTCTGATTCAACGTTTCTGAAATGATTCAGTACTTTTCTAAGTGAGTTTAAGGTGTTTCATCGTAGAGTCCGTTTTTCCATCACACCTCGCAATTTTAAGAGCACACATCTCAAGATCTACGAGGTGTATACATCTGAATATTTCAGACATTCCTTGCTTCTCCGCAGCAAACAACAAGTAGTAGTTTCAGCTACGTGCATTCACAGAAATCTTATTATTTTTACATGTGAAATTGCGAAGTGTAACACGAAAAAGGACGCTACAGGGAATCACCTTAAGCATTTCTTAATTGATTCAGGTCCTTCCGGAGTGATTCCAAACTTTTCTGAAGTGAATCAGTACTATTCGAAGTGATTCAGAATATTTCTTAAATGATTCCGATATTTTCAAAGTGATTTCAAACATTACAGAAGTGATTCAGTTCTTTCCAAGATGACTCCAAATATTTATAAAATGATCTAGTACTTTCCGAAGTTATTTAGAACTTTTCTCAAATGATTCAGTACTTTCAAAATTGATTCCGATCATTTTTGAAGAAATTAAGTTCTTTCTAAAGTAGGGTGGAGAACTACATCGGCCTAAGCACCCATTTTGGGCCTATCAAGCAGAAAACATCAAATAAATCCATGATTTCGGCTTTAACAGGTAAATTATGCATTTGCTACGATACTTTAGTTCAAATGCTACCGCACGAAGTCAATAAGAACGCGTGATATGAATGTTTGCTCCCCATATTCTCAAATACAAATGAAGCGCTCTGACAGAATCGATGTTTCATCCGATAGGCCAAAGTGAATTCATTGGCGTTTCAATGGCGTTTGAATGCGTTAGGCCGAGTTTAGAATCCGTAGGTCGAATTTGGTGTCAAGAAGCAGTGTTAGACTTTTAACAATATCTCAACAATTTGTTTCTCTTTATTAAATCTTACGGTACGTACGGAAAGGTAAATAAATTTGGAAGCCATCAGCAATAAAAAACATTTTGTTTGGTGCTAAGCTACGCTAGATTAAGAAAGACTAAATGCGGATTGTGCTTATAAGGCCGGAAATGGGGTAGTTAACGCTACTTCCAATCATTTAGTTAGTACTTTGAAATTCTTCCTTTTTCTTCTTCTTCGCATTTGAAGCTTATTGTTTATCGTATTTTAGCTTATTGCGTGCTCTCAACTTAGTGTTCTAGATGCACTTCGGCAGTTATGAATTGATGCCTGTACCATTTTTACATTAGTATAATTGTGTGGCAAGTACAATCATACTCTATGTCCAGGAAAGTCGAGAAATTTTCCTACCCGAAAAATTCTTAGACCGGATCGGGAATCGAACTCAGCCACCTCCAGCATGGTCTTGCTTTGTAGCTGCGTCTTTACCGGCTAAGCTAAGTTATTACGAATTTATCACAAGTAATTATTGCTTTCCGAAGTGATTTGGAACATTTCTGAAGTATTTCAGTACTTTCAGAAGTGATTCCGTATTTTTCAAAAATAAGTCAACACTTCCCGAAGTGATTTAAAACTTTGCTGATGTTTACCAAAACTTCTTGAAACGATTTCGAACATTTCTGGGATGATTCTGTTATTTTAGTAGTGATTTCGATTTTCTTATGCAGTGCGCAATATATTGCGCTCTCTATCTACAAGCCATGAAACCATAAAATACACAATCATCGTTTTGTAGAATAAAATCCCAATTTTTAGTATCATTATATATTTTTTTTTTTCTAAAATCGATTTTTAATTATTTTTTATTTAATGTTTTGATCTTTGAAACCAGCCCAGTGTTTCAAAATTTATAAATTTTTGAAAACAATCATCTTTGAAAAAAAATGATTCTTTGGGCCACTCTAACATGGAAATGGTCACTCTAAGAATCAAAAGTACCAACGTTTACGAAATTCGGAGAACCACTATATCGTTTTGATATGGAATGGCTTCTATATTATCGATTAGATGAACCGTTTTTGTAATATAATATTATTTTTGGCCTTACAAACACTTGTATTCTATATTAGTGCATCGCGACCCTATGGAACTTCTCAAAATAGATCGCAATCGCCAAAAGTTTTAGAACCAGTAGCGCAAAAACAGAGCGCTAATCAATTCAATTTAAGTTCCCCTGATGGGCATAGGAAGCGACGAAGACTAGGATTCCCCTACCTTAATCAACATTTGTATCTTTGTAAATCATAATCATATCCTTTGCTATTTTTATTTTTGTTTCACAGGAATCAGACAGCACGAAGACGAATAATGGCATCCAGTATCGGTTACAGCTTCTGTATGCGAATGGTAAGTATAGCTGCAATGTTTAATCATATAAAAAAACAATTTAATTTGATGTTTCATCTAATCTAATCCAACACCAACACAGCCAGTTCTTGAAAGCATCCTGGAAAATGATATAGGGGAAATTGATGTATTGTTGGCCTAAATGCCCCATATTTGGGCCCATACATAAATTCAGTAATCGACTAAATTTTCAATAGCGGCCAAAAATATCCATTAGTACTGTCCCAATGACGCGTTTATCCAGATAAAATTGATAAATAGCAGATTTTTAGCGATGGGCACAATCTTAGATGCATAGGCCAACGTTAGAGCCATTTCCCCTATATACCTACATAATTTTTCTTGTCTTTTTGTCATACCTATGTTTCACATCGAAGATGCGTCACACATATCAAAACGGCCAGGACCATTGTGCAGAATTTAAGGGGCAAGATTATTCAGAATCCAATAAATGGATGAAACGTGGACATTTCGTACCGTACGTTCCGATTTTGGTAATTATATGATGGGTTGGTCGTTGGAAGCATCAAAGCTAGAAAGGTTAAGTGATGCTCCATTTTTTTCTGACGGTTGGGACATGATCACTAACTCTCTTGTCCTAGCCTTTCATGACTTATGGCTATAGCGCCATTACTCGCTTTCTGAAAAGAGAAGAGGGAAAGGAAAAGGAGAAGGACAAAGTGAAAAGGATTACAGCTATCCCCCGAAGAACGCGTTACCCACTGAGTTTTCTAAGCGGGGTTTCAACCAGTCGGTCTGATTTTTTGCATGTGAGTAGGGTCAATGGAGAAATAGTCACTCGCAGAAAATCAGAGCGCTTGGTTGAAAACCCACCGAGACAAAGCGGTGGTTGCAACTCAGTGAGTAACACGTTCTTCGGGGGAAAGCTGAATGTGAAATCTACAATATAGAAATGGATAACGGCGCGGTGGTCTTGTCACTATTATCAAGTCATAAAAAGTAACAAGTACTATAATGTGATCCTTTGATTACTGGAAAATCCTGATTCCCTAGTTTGAAGTTGTCACGACTAGGGTTCGGTGGTAGATCTTATACCAGTAACGCACCACAAAAAGGTGATCTCCCAACGTTACTGATTTGAAAAGATAAAAAAAAATTAAAGGGTTGTGTCCTAGACACGACCGCAGTATGACGTAGAACCACACAACATTGATGCATGCATTTTGACTATTATACTTTATCTTAAAATTTTCAAGTATTTCAATGTTTCGGTTATGGTTCACTCAAAACAATTTAAACATTTTTCTTCACAAATATATTAATGTGAAATTCCACATGATTTTCATTTGACCACACATAAACAGAATCCACTCAGAAGTACACATGAAATTTATACGCAAATGAGTATGTGTGGTCACTGGTCACGCATGGTTTTTATATGTACATATATTAAGTATGTGTAGATCCTTAGGATGATCCTAAACAGTCCAGAACCCAAAATTCTGAGGTTCACTGCCTAGCTGGCCTTCAGCCTCTCGAAGAGCGACGAACAGTCTCCTTGGAAAGGTTCAGAGATCAGATCTTCAGATCATACGTGATCTGGCACGTTAGTTAAGTTAGACTCGTAGTTAGGTAAGTTATCAAATTTTTCAATTAAAACAAAACACACCCCCAAGGGGTATTCTGTTAACTAGATGAAACACGCAAATACTAAATTAGAATAGCCAATGAACAAAGATGAAGAGCCGAATAGGCTAATCAATTGAAATGTAAAATCAATGTATACACCATAATCAACAGAAATAAACGAAATGTTACTACTACTACTTTACAGTCAGTGGTGTGTAATTCATCAATATAATATCATCGAATATGTATTTCAAGCTATTTTTTTCTATCAAATTTGAAAGTTTTGGTGCGGGAAGAAATTAAGGGAAAAACTTCTGTTTTTGCTAATAATTGTGGTTTGTTTAAAATTTATTTCCCGGAAAAAAGTATTCGTCAAAGTCCATGTCTTTTTCGGGTTTTGTTGAGGGTGGGGGGAGAGGTTGTTGAGGGGGAGGGGGTTGTTGAGGGGGAGGGGGTTGTTGAAGGAGGGAGGTTGTTGTGAAGGGGAAGGAGGTTTACAAACATTGCTTTTCCTCATTGTGTCGCATTCCTCATTTCACGCCGTGATCCACCTTTAGCCACTGACTTGGTCCTGCTTGCTGCAGGACCAAGTGGCACGCCGTCCGCTGTGACAATGAGCAAAAGCACGACAGCAGCGCTGTTTTATATCTTTTCGGGTTCAGGCAGACCAATTGGCAACCAAACCTGATAGGATTTCCCGCCGTTTTTTTATGAATGGGGCTGAGCAAAAAGTTTCTTTTGTGCAGAATATGTAAAATAGGATGGACTTTGGTTGTTAATATAATTGCATATATAGAGGTACCAGATATGCTTTACAGTCAGTTGTTGGTAATTCATCGAGTGTATGTCTCCTGTTAAGCAATTGTTTTTTGAAAATGTTGACTCTGCATGTAAAATATTAATTGTTTATACATAATTGTGGTTTGCTTAAACTTTATTTCCCGGAAAAAAATGATCGTCAAAGTCCATGTCTTTTTCGGGTTATTGTTAAGGGGGGAGGGGGAGAGGTTGTTAAGGGGGAGGGGGTTTACATGCACGTTTTTTCAAGTATCATTCCTCATTGTGGTGGACACGCCGTGATCCACCTTTAGCCGCTGACTTAGTCCTGCTTGCTGCAGGACCTAGTGCCACGCCGTCCGAAGCGGGAATGATGTGCAACCAAGTGGTATTCGTTTATGCTGACTGGTTTTGGGAAAAAGGCTTATTTCATGAAAACAGTGATAACATTATCATTTGTACATTTTCAATAGTTTAACTACAGAAAAATTGGAAAAATATTCATTTCAGCACGTTCGTAATGTTATATCCTATCGATTGGCGTATTTGGATTTTAATTTCATCTATAAATGACACATTTACAAGCGTTCAAAACCTAACACTCCTTCACCACACATATTTTTTGATTTGCACCCCAGTATAGTCGACAAATACGTAGTTCTACGTCAAAAATTTACAAAATGGAACGAACTAACCAAGTTTAGCCAATTGAACCTGAAAGCTGCCTGACATGTGTTGATAGAAGTCCAAATTGTAGACGAAGCTTGACGAAGATCAACATGAACTAGTCCGGTTTATGGTAGTTGCGCGGAATGTCTTCCTTCGATTTGAGATAAACAAATGTTCGCATGTACATAGTCAATTTTTGATGTTAATTGGCAAGCCTTTTCGTGGCCAATAGTCAGGTTCAACGCTGCGACTCAACGAATGATGGAACTAATGATGGGACGAATGATGGGACGCTTCGTGGAGGTTCTACTTGGCTTCGGAACAGCTTCTCAGCGGCAAATAATACTGAGGAACTAGAAATTGTCTCCTGGGCCTGGTTATGGCCAGAACCGATTATACATAAAATAAAATAAAAACTCCACGGAAAAAACAAACGTCAGGTTCGAACACACGCACAGCCTACTGATCAGAATTCAAACTGATGTTTCATGAAACAAAACTTATCTAACATAATGTTCTTAAAATGTCCTTCACTTTGGAACACTTTCCATGTACACAACACAAACACGAGACAGTGGTGTGACGAAAAAAGTTTTAATTATCATCAGTTTGTCTTGCATAATTTATGCAAATAAAGTAAGATCTCGCATCTCCGGTTGCCTCGCGCTGTGTTCACTACTTGCTCATGCAGGACCATTTAATTAGCATACATGATGCTCAGCAGCAACTTTCTACTAGTACAAGTCCGGCGTCGTAAATCGTTGTCACTGGCAAGTACCTACCTGTGCTGTGTGACACTAGCAAAATTTGTGAAAAATCTAGGTTGTTATGTCACGATTGTCTAGTTTCACAATTTGCATAAATGCATTCTAAGTTCCATGCATGAAGTTGAGAGCAAAACTAAAGGAAATTATCTGAAATAATTTGAAACTGCTTCACATCGTAAACTAAAAGCACACCACACCAGTCTGCTTGTCGGGTGAGATTATGAAAATTATAGCACTTTAAAAAGTCCCTCATGAATAGTGTCGTCTCGAGCATGCTGGTGTATGTATGCACAATACAATGCAGCGAGTGACCAAACAAAAAAGCGCCATCCCTTCATTATTTTTCATTTTCCAAGCCCGTCCATTGCGATAAATTTTATAAATAATCCAACCCCCGGCCCGCAGACCTCACTCCAACCAACCAACCAGGGGAGATTCCTTTGTCGGGTGAGCCTTTCCCGAGGTCCCAACTAAAATCAAACTTTAATAACCAAGCATTATAGGCCTCTATATCATCATCGTTCTCGGTCGGCCCAAAGTGCACCTCATGTATGGAAAAAGATAAAGATTTTCATAATAAATCACACCAAAACAATTACCTCTCTCGCACCTTGCTTCCACCGAACGGTCTTCCTTTCCGGCTCCGTTCGGTCAAAGGGACGACCATTCTTCTTCTTTTGTTCTAGATATCCATACGCGCACGGATATCCATTGGTCAAGAATCTCCACCTCGAGAGTGCCAAACTTTATTAAACTTTGAGTCGGACGACAACGACGACGACGACGACACTCGGATACAGTTCTTATATTATTGCTTCCTTCCCGAAGAACTTCCGGTAGTTGGAGCGTGCCATCGCCGGTCGTTCTTCGTGCTGCGACGTGTGCATTCATAAGAGCATATTCTATCGGAAAAAGGAAAATTTAATAACCGCTGTTCGGTCACCGCCATGGAGTTGCTTTCTTTTGTGCATGGTCGGTTTTTCTTCTTCTTCCGAAAGGGGAGGAGAACATTAGACAAATAAGATTTCGGGGACGGCTCAGGTCCCCAAGTCCCACAGGGGGCAGCGCAGCGATGGTCGTAGCTCATACTTTCACTTTTCAGACTTTCCAACGACGCACTACACTGGTTCATGCCTGGCACCACGAATCCGTGCGAAGAGAGAAGGCTAACTTTTTTATCTTCTTAATTTATCCAATTAAAATTAAGTGTTTTGATTGTTTGTTCCTTGTGAAGTTGAGGCGTTTAGCCGGAGGTTGAGACAACGGAAGCTTCTATGGTTTTCAATTATTTATCGCATGTGTTAAATCTTGCTTCCGTGTGTGGAAGATAGCCGGACACTTTACCTACAAACTGGCACGGAAGCAATAAACTTAATAGTTTATTTTATTGAATTTGCAACCATCCGGATAAATGGCAATTTTAAAATTTTCTTACCGGTTTTCTTTTCCTTTCCGCTTGCCAACAGGTGCCCGCCAGGAGCAGGATATCTTCGTGCGGCTCATCGATTCGGTTACGAAACAGGTAGGTGGAACATTGGTATTTGTATTTGTGGCCTGCGATAAAACTGTCAGCGGTAGCCAGCCCTAGCCTCGGACTATTCCGGTAACAACTGACTGTGCACTAATGGCTGGTGAACATACGAAATCTAGAAGAGCGACATGCCAAGCCATACCGACCATATGGGGTGTGAATAATTGAGAGTGGCGCCCCCCCGGTCCGATGTTGCAGTAAAACAACTGGTTAAATTGCAACAGACTGCACTGTAATAAAGATGGGGTTTCTATCACGTTCGGGTGCGTTTAGCGGATTTGGTTCTTTGAAAACGATGATTGTACTGTGAGGTTTGAATCATGACGGGTAAATTTTCAAAAATTCAATACAATGGTACACATACAGTGCATCTTAATTTTTATTATATATCTTTATGAGGGAGACTTTCAGTCCTGGTCTGATTCGCCTTCCATCTCATCTCAAAATTGAGCGTACAGATGTCCTTAAATTTTAGAAAAAAAAAATTAAAAGCGCAATTTAAAGAGATACGTTTTTGAATTTCTGGCTGCTGAATCATCATAAGTTTATCAATTATTGGTACAGTGTTGGGCTTATTTGGTTGCGTTTATTGAAAGTAATAGCTATTTGAGAAAAACGCCTTTTCATTGAAATGTAATGAACTAAACTTTTTCAAGTTTTTCTCAATTTAAGTCATAATAAAGATCATTCATGTTTAACTAATTGTAATAAAATGCGTCAACTAGGTAAACAGTTGAAAATCGAGCGTTTTACTCAAATAAACCTCACTTCATACAGGTTCTTCCAATAAAGTCCAAAACTATAGCGATAAATCAATAAACATCTGTTTAATCACCAGCCAAGATTTAAAAAAAATATATATATATTCACAATGTTTCGAAAAATGTTCCACTAGGGTTCACACTCAATTTTTCAATTACAGTGTTACATTACAAAAAATGTTTTCTTCTTTAAACTACCGTGATGAATATATTCTGCCAGCAGAACGGTATAGTAATTCTCAGAATTTCGTAAAAATTTGTAGTTTTGTTCCTTGTCGCAACATATTAGACCCGTATAATTTAGTATCTTTGAGCAACATATTGAGGGTGCAATTTCAGGTTTTGACCACCTATAACCAGGCTTGCCTAAGCTCCTCGAACTCAGATTATACCGTATAGATGCTCATTCATCGTGATCGAGTTCATCCCTCACATATAAAGAGCAATGATGTCAAATCCAAAGAGCGCAAAAGAGTTCGAACTCAGATTGATGCTCAAGCTGAACTTTCACAAACACGCATCACGATGAGTGATGCGCGGTGCGTTCTTGAGTAAGGCATGATTTACATCGGCTCTGCTCACCAAACAATATTTTGAACTTCGGGATGGACTCGGTGAAACCGTAAATATAGAGCTTCGTTATGCATTCGGAGAAAGCACGCACGGCCTTCGATTGATGCACGGTTCTTCCATTCAATATTATGATACACATTCGATGGACTATAGGATTATAGGATTTCCAGAGAACGTAACATTTTGAGAGATTGATGTTTTTTTTTAAATTTGAGGACCACTTTTTGGGTTACTCAAACTCAGTCACAAAAATCTTTGATCGTTTTTCCGCTATGTGCTTTATGCGTGGATAGACGAAATTATATTTCTGACTTAGAATGTACAAGGGAAAAACTAGTAAAAGCACTAATTGCTCATCAGTTTATGAATTATCCCTTGGTGATGTTTTCGTATTCTTTTGATGCCTTTTTGACATGTTCATTGTTCATTCATTCAATTCGCTACCCTCGCTGCTCACACGGTAGCTCGGAAACCTTTCTGGACCAACAATTGAAATAGGTGGAACAAACCAACGTAAGCAATGACTTTAAACACAAAATTCTCGAGAATCAAAACACTACCACGTAAACTAAAGTTGCCATTCAATAAAGGAAGTTTGTTCTATCAGATGATGGTATTAGATTGTTTGGATGTGCTTTGATTTTCGAGGAATTTGTTTTTAAAACCATTCTTTTCGTTTGGTTGTTCCGCCTATTTCGATTGTTGAAATCTTAAACGATTAATTCATAACCTTCAGTTGGTTGCAAGATGTCGCAGAAACGCAAATCAAATGTTATGCATAGGAAAGAGTGCTACTTCGTCGTAATCACCCATTTCCGTTCTATCGGGCAGAAATCATCAATAATATCAATGATTTCATCATGCACAAAACATTAATACGTATGATCCGATCCGTTAGTTCATAAGCCACAACATGAAGCATATTACAAGCGCATTGTATGAATATTTACACTCGTTGTGCTCAAAACAAAAGAAGCGCTCCTAGCGAATCCACTTTTTCTACCATAATCAGTAGGACGAAGAAAATCTTGTACGATGAATTTAGAATCAAGAAGCAGTGCTAGATTTTTTATAATATCTCAACATTGTTTGACTCTACAACGGTACGTATGGAAAGGTGAATAAATTTAGAAATTATATTTGATGAAAATATTCCATGTTTTGTTCAATCCTTTTCAAAAAAGAGAGGTAAATTAGGACGGAAATTAGATCAAAAACCCTTTATGCATAAGTTCCATAATATTTTTTTTTTTTCATTTCTTAGTTGTAAACTTCTTTCTCAAATACAATACAAAATCATTAATTCATGCGCACTGAGAGAAGCCATCAAGAGCCAAGCTCTCTACGAACACATCACGAAGCTCCAAGTTTACTGCTTTGCGCGAGCACATCACGAAGTTAAAATTTCTGCTCGGTAGTTAGTGTCGATGTACACCCGAGAACGAGCTTCCCATCCCTCTCAGCGATGCAGGATGACAAGAGCCCAGCTTGAGCATCAAGTATAGCTCCGTGAGAGCAAAATATATCATCATCAAAGTATACTGGAGCTCAGCTTATTGATTACTCTTGATGGAGTTTTTGCCAAGCCTGCAACTCTGTCAATAGCGGATGAATTTTAATTCTAAACGGGAAAATCGATTATAAATTTGTCTACGAATCAGCTAAAATGAACACTAAGTCTTTATCAATTTTCAAAAGGTGACTGTTGAAAGTTACACAAATGTCTAACTGTTGCAATGGTGTTCAAAATTATCACAGATTACCTGCAAAACAGTGCACACTGGGCCAGGAATGCAATCTAGTGGAGCAAAATTAATAACTCCGAAACAAAGCATTTCCGCGAGTTGGTGCCTTGGGCATGTTTCTCATCATAATAAGGATCATCTATTGACATAAACAAATAGTTCAAACTCTTTCGCAAAGATGCCGCCACAACATAACTTTTTTCTCTGACGTTTTGGAGACTTGATGTCTTGCGCAACGCTGTTTATCTTGACAAAATAAACAACTCTTTTGAAGACGTAAAATTTCCACAGCCTACTGGTTCCGAGTTATATGGAGTTAAAGAAAAAAATGTCGAATATATGTTTTTGTTTTTGCTTTCAGCCATATAATGTTATATTTTTCTCTTATGCAAATGCTTAATTACTTTTGTAATATCTCAAATTTTGATATTTTGTTTATCGAGTATTGCTTAATTTTTGCTGAAAATGCCAGGTTGCGATTTTTTGCGCTTTGGGATATAATAAAGTTAAAAAATTGCTGTTTTGTTTTCGTTATTTTCAACAATATCTTTAAAATGTGATGCTTAAACCAGTACATTTCTTCACAAAAGCTTTTTATTTAATGCATTTGAATAAGAGAAAAATATAACATTATATGGCTGTAAGCAGGGTTACTTCCACTCACTTGCTATAAAAAAATGTTTTTCGGAATAATGTAATCATGAAATATTATAATGCTAATTAGTACTTGTAAGTTACAAGAAGAGGTCATGAAGTATATGTTTGACACATAAAATCTGTCAATATTGCTTTCAGTGCGTCACAATCAGCGATTTTACGACTCGTGAGCGCTCACTCTGAGTGAACGCTCACGAATCATAAGATCGCTGATTGTGACGCGCTCAAAGCGAAATTGGCAGGTTTTATGAGTCAAACACATACATTACACCCTATTCCTGTTACTTACAAGTGCAACATAGCATTATAACATCTAATGATTGCATAATTCCAAAAAATATTTTTTTATAGCAAGTGAGTGGAAGCAACCCTGGCTGTAAGCAAGAAAACCGAAAAAGAAAGAAAAAACCATATTTTCGACATTTTTTTCTTTAACTTCATATAACTCGGAACCAGTAGGCTGTGGAAATTTTACGTCTTCAAAAGAGTTGTTAATTTAGGCAAGATAAACAACATTTCCGAAGACATCAGCTCTTCAAAACGTCAAAGAAAAAAGTTAAATTGTGGCGTAATCTTTGCGGGAGAGTTTTCAACTATTTGTTTACGTCAATAGATGGTCCTTACTATGATGAGAAACTTTGTCCAAGACACCAAGTCGCGGAAATGCTTTGTTTCGGAGTTATTAATTTTGCTCCACTAGATTGCAGTCCTGGCCCAGTGTGCAGTGGCCAAATATTGATACCGAGCACGTTATCCTACGTCAAATCTACGGTCGTGTTTTGGATACAACCTCTCACCTCTTTTTTCTCGTTTTTCAGTTATATTTTTTAGAAGTTATCAAGTTTCGGGTTTTCGCTCAATACTCCTATGCGACTAGACTACCATGCGCCTACATTGATACATAGCTAACATAATCACATAAGTCACACTACAATCAATGTTCTTTATTAGAAAATCTCTAAATGGTATTTTTTATTACCTTTCATTTGATAAAGTTATAAATTAAAAAAAAAATCATTTAAAAAAATTTATTTTTGGATAAGGAACAAAACTACCAATTTTTACGAAATTCTAAGAGCCACTATATCGTTTTGCTATGGAGTTTCCAAATACAATGGATCAGATATGTGTCGTACTGCAATTCATAACAGGATTTAACGATATTTATGTATTATTTATGTTTGTATTTTAACAATTAATTCGCATTTAGTCTTTCACTTTTTTGAATATAACAAATAAGATGTAACAAGATTTCAGTGCGGTATGTGCTACAACAGGGATTTCAGTGCGGTATGTGTTACAACAAGTGAATTTGCGTAAGAACGTCCAACTCCATAGAAAAATTGCTTACCTGTGTTAGAGGCCTGTAACCAAGACGAAACGGTTTTCCATACAAGCAGTGATGCCATTGTGGTTAGAACTGGTTTATTAAAAAAAAATAACTCATAAATAATGCAATGTTTTGGAATATTGAAAACCATGGACATTTGAAAATCTCTTTTCATCAAATGCTTAAACTTCTTATTTTTGAAACGTCAAGGGAGCTGGTAGAACTTTATGGCGGTTCCATGTGCTTCAAGAAAACTGCAAAAACATTTCAGAAGTTCTGATATCTTCAGGAATATCCAGAGAACTTCAAGGAAGACAAGGGAGCTTCAGAGATATAGAGACAACTTAAAGTAAATTGTGGTTTCAGAGTACCTTAGAGCAGCTAGGTCTAGAGGCTTTTGGAGAATTACTGAGATCTTATGGGCAATGCCAAGAACTGCAGGAAGTTTTAAGCGTAAGCGTAAGTTTTGTACGCGTAAGTTCCGATAAATTGATAACAGTTTCATGAAATTCAGAAATGTTCAGAAATGTTAGTAATGGTAAGCGTGACTGCTTTTTCACCTCAATGGGTCTGGGTTCAATCCCAGCCGAGGTCGGTGGGATTTTTCTGAGGCATAAAAATCTCTGGTCACGTCTTCCTTCGGTAGGGAAGTAAAGTCCGTTGGTGTGTTGAAAATGGGTGCGATATCCTACGCAGGTGTGGAAGCTGTGTTTCTGCACATTTGATTGCCGTCAATGGCAATCGATGTCCGTTGGTGATTGACACTAAATTGCGGAACATAGACCGACGTTAAATAAAGGAAAGAAAATTCGGGAACTTCAAAGAAGCCTAGAGACCATCAGAAAAGTTTAAAGGATTTGAGTATAGTTCCATTTATTTCAGGACAGTACCAAGAACCAAGGAGAATTCAAAGAACTTAAGGGATGCTCCGAGATCATTAAGACAAATCAAAGAACCTATAAGGGTAGTTCAATAAATTTCTATGAAATTTCAGGAACCTGAAAGTTCCGGGAAACTCAGGGAATTTATGAAGTTCCGAGAGTTTCATTAACATTTTGTAAACAAACAATAGCATTAGGAAATTATGAATTGATTTTAAAGAAATTTCGTGATTTTCATGGTAGTTTCAAGAACATCAAAAAATACCTTGCACCTCAGATAAGATCAGTGGAATTCTGAAAATTTTGGAGATTTTTAGGAAGTTCAGGGTAGTTTCAAGTACAAGAGATCTTCAGACCATTTAGTGTTATCTCGGCTGTCGACAAAAGCAGGCCACTCTCGATGTGTGCCACGCGATCGTCTGTTTTCTCGGCAGCAACCATTGTGTGGTTCTCCTCATTGTTCTTCATCAGCAGTTCTTTCAGTCGATGCGTCGTTGACGTTGGAAAGCAACCGTTTAGTGATGAGTGTGTGAGTGCTGACCACGTTTTGCGTCCATTGCTGGAAGCGCTCCGACCCACGTTGGCGTAACTGCCATACAATGAAACCACTGGAAGCGGCTCCCGTTCTGATGGAGGAGGCTTTTTGGATAGCGGAAGATAAAGTGTTTATTGTGTTGTACCTTTTGACTATAGTTTTAAGATGTATTGTATAGTGACCAAGAATCCTCGGCTCTGAAAAGTTAATTCGTTTGAGCCTTATCAAATTAATCAATAAACAAACAAAAAATCTTCAGACCAGTTCCATAAATTTAAGGAAAATTGCACGAAATTTCATGAAGTCCCAAGGAATTATGAGATATTTAGGAACGTCTTGGATGTCCAGAGAAGTTCAGGAAAGATTAGAATTTTTAGGTGAAGGTCCATGCGCTTTTAAGAAGTTTTCAAAACTTCAGGAAAATTACAGAATCTTCATGGAATATAATGAAGCATCAAGGAAATTAAATTAACTTCAGTAAAATTACGGGGACTTAAAAAATTTATTGATAAATTCAGAGAAGTCTAAAGCACTGGTAGTCCCAATCTGGGAGGGAGAAGCAGAGTCAAAAAATATGAACGTCAAAAGGAGCCAGAATCAAGCTGACACGAACTTTCATTGGGAGCCAAGCAGTCTGATGATGCATTTCTTACAGTATAATATGAATAAACAAGGCGGTATTGAAGTCTTGCGTAAAGTAATGTAACTGCCGTTTTCAGGTGTTTTATTCAATGGGGCAACGTTTTTTTAAATTCATTAATTGAATATACTCAAATCAATATTGAAAGATACCATTAACCAAAGTTTTTGCCAAAATATTTAGTGGCATAATACAATACAATACAGAAAAGTACATTTTCTCTCTGCATACTTAACGATCTTAAACAATAACTACGCGCTTATAGCAAAACAGGTTATTTTGCTATGCTGATTTTGATTTGATTTCAATGGCACAAATTGTCATGACAAGAAGAACAGCTATTAAATAATTATTTGAAATTAGCATCTTCAACTATATAAAATAATGCTAGATAACATTTCAAACCAAATGAATTCCATGTGTGGTATCTGCTTCACCCTCCCAGGTCCCAATAATATAAGGAAAGCACATCAAACATCAGAAAAGTCACTATTTGGCGATATTTTAAAATGATGATGAATTTGTTTTCAAAAGTTTAGGGCATTTTCATGAGCCTTAGGAAAATTTTGACAACTTAATTGAAAATCTTAGCACGACATTTATTATTTTGTTTTAATTTCAGTTAAGTTGTGGGGATTTAAAGAAGTTACAAATATTTCAGGAATTTTAAAAAGAGCTCATGGGAAGTTATGAAATTTCAGGAAAACTGCGGGAACTTCATAGAATTCCAGAGAACGTCAGGAAAGATCAACAAACTTCAGAGAAATTTTTGGAACGTCAGGACATTGCAAAACATTTTAAAAGAAATTCCGAAAGGTTTAGCGCTGATTCGAGAATTGAGGGACCGTTGAGCATGGCAAATCTATTAATTTCAGAAAAATGGTGGGAAATAGTGGGAACTTCCCAGATTATCAAGAAGTCCAGAGAACTTCAGAGAAGTTTGAACTTCATAAATGCTAGAAAACTCATAAGAACGAGATTTTCTGGGGCATAACATCTCCGATCAAGCGATGTAAAACCGTTGGCTCCCGGTCCATGACCTGATGGGTCGATAGGTAGGGTCTAGGTGTGGGAGCTGCCTCTCTGGCGTCGGTAGCAGTGGTACGGAAAACAAATCAAGGAAAAGAAAAAGCGACATTTCAAGTTTTATCAAAGTTTCAAAGCAATCTTCAAGAGCAAATCATGGTATAAAAACTGTAATAAAACCACAATTGTTACTTCTAGTATAGCGAATTGGTTGGAGGCGAGTTGCAAAATTTCCCCGATTTTATCAGCCTCCAGTTGTTATACATGTTATTCTCCTAAAACAAAGATTGCACTTTGTCTTCGAATTGACTAACAACATCGGAGGATTTGAAATAATGTTC
Organism: Ochlerotatus camptorhynchus; assembly: GCF_037179485.1. Lineage (NCBI taxonomy): Eukaryota > Metazoa > Arthropoda > Insecta > Diptera > Culicidae > Ochlerotatus > Ochlerotatus camptorhynchus. The sequence continues at coordinate 3,658,352 of NW_027040766.1, read as the reverse complement.
TCGTAAGATTTATAGGAGCACATTTTTATGGAGCTAATTTTGTCAATTTCAGGTGTAAACTTCAATTATTAATTTAACAAATTATTTTCTTATTTCTGATCAGCCTTTTATAATTAAAATGATGACAATTTGTGTTTGAGGCAATTGTCACACTTTTTCAAAGAAGCACATCCCAGAAGTACTAAACCTACCCTTCGTCAAACCATCCCAATCGGAAAAGGGTTAACTACTAGCCTTCTCATATGTGCTGCATCCTTCCAGTTGCACTCGCAGCAGCATCACCTCTTCTTTCGCATTTAATATTTAATGAACTTCTAACTCCAAGTCCATAAACATTTCCGATCAGCTTAATTATTTACACTTTCCTAAGCAACTACACAAATATCCACCCCGACACCGAGAGATGCGGCAAAAAGTGCACCAGCACAAAACTATCCAAAGGATATCGATGACTTCCTCCCCCTTGATTGCACTCTTCGCTGTGTCCGAGAACACAGCCAACTTGTCCTTTGCCAGTGTCGATTTCGAACCATTCAGTAATAAATCCGTGATTCGATCGGATTCGGACAATGTGGCCATAAAAACTAACAACTTCACTACCCGTCGCTGCCGCCCAAAATTCGACTTTATTTGTCTTGATGTTGTAGCGACGAACCCTCACTCGCTTTGCCTATTGTAAGAGAGCATTGTAGCTAACATAATCAATTAAGCATTTTCCCCTTTCTGCATTGCTCACGTTCGGTACAATTTGACATTTCTTCCCTGGATGATTTTTGGGCTAAACTCAGGAATCATTCAGTCGAGTTCGTTAGCGTCGCTACGCCATAATTCATTTGCTACACCCTATTTTGAATTTGACATTTCACTTGTGCCTCTTTCACGTTCTTGTTACTGTGCAACGGAAAAACAAACCATATGGCAGTTTGTTGCTGTTAGCGCATGTCCCATCAGGGGAAGTGTGCAGTGCCGGAGAGGTTTGTTTGTTACAATGTGGCTTGACAACTGTTCCAAGTGTGTTGTTGTTGTGCTATTTTCCATCCAGAAGGTAGCAGACAAGTGAATCAAATCAAAAATTAACGCCTCATTTGATACAATTCGTTACCGGGGACAAATGGTTTGTAGTAGGAAAAGAGGAGGCGAGAGGGGGTGGTTCACATTATAGAAGAGATGCAACAATGGTTGTTTTGATTAGAATACGATTCTCCTGTATGGGAGTTCATTATTTGCGATTTATGATGCGACAAGTGGTGGAAATTTCAACGATTTTGATGAAGTACCTGCATCAGTGAGGTCATATGGCGTGTGAAAGAAGAATAGTTGAAGAAGGAAATTTCTTTGGATTAGAGAATTCGTGTATGCGTATTTGTGTATTATTTATGCGTCCATCCTTAATCATAAACGTATGCTTTGGACATTGAAGTGATGCCACCCACAGTTCTCAAATGGCTTCAAATCGGCCTCCCAAAATTTGAACTCATTTGATAAGAAACTGACTTGGCACAAACCATTTGAAGTTTGTATGGAAATTACTATAGGAAAACCAAATATTGTTTTTTTTTTAACTAATCATGTGTGTATTACTTCACGCGTGAAGTTAGCTATTTACATAGTTGGATATGTAAATCGAACGTCGAATATCATACTTAAAGTAGTCATTTTCTACGATAGATGAGGAGATGAAAGTATAGAGTTGATATAACATATGTTCCATTTTGTTTTAATTATCTTCAAATGATTCCTTCGAAGTTCTCTTCAAAATCTTCTTTAGTGTTCCTTTGAAATTATCCTCAGAAAACCCTTTATGTTATGTTTATAAACAAGCTTGCGAATGCTCATTACAGCTAAAATGCTATTTTTCGGATTTATGAAGCTATGAAATATTTAAATGATAATTCTTGTTTACAAGATGCAAGAAGAGAAGGTAAACTGTTTGTATGATACATAAAACCTGTCAATTTAGCTTTCTATGTCTACAGTATTGTCTATGTCATACAGAAACTTTCTTGCTTCTTGCTTCTTACAAATAAAAATTATCATTATAGTATCGCATAGCTCCATAATTCCGAAAAACAGCATTTTAGCTGTAATTTGGGCTACCATATTAAAAACTTGAAAAGGAGGACATTTAATTTGAGGTTTGGAGATTAAGGAGGACAATGATTCCTTTTTGAATTTTCTTTTTTTTTTATTATTATAGTCACTTAGAGTGTTAGGGTCATTCGCGACTTGTCCGGGGGTGAGATTTGAACTCGTGACTTTGGCGTGAGAGGTATGGATGTTAACCACTACGCCGGGGTCACCCCCTGGCCCCCTCTTTCCTTCCTTCCTCATTTCTTAATATTAAAGAAGTCCTACTTGAGTTTGTATCAAACGTTTTAATAATATGTGCACTATGACAAAATTCATGATTTGCAAAGGTTCAATTGAGATTGTTCATAACTTGTAGTCGTTACCAATTCAATGTATCTTCTCGTTATACTTCTGAAAAATGCATCAAATTAGCCTTCATAATTCATTTTTGGTACTTGGAAATGATCTAGTCTAGCCGATTTGCATGAAAACTACACCTTTACAGCCTTAAAACCATCCTAACTTTTATCATGTACAAAAATCAAGATACATTCATCGCTGATTGAATCCAACATGGAACATCTAAGCAACCTGTTAATTTTACCATTTATTCAGCATATATAGGGCTTTAAGACCGCTGCCATAATGGGAGCGAAGAGGAGCGCTTAGCGTTCTATACAAATTACATTACTCTTCACTCTCAGTATACAAAATACCTAAAATTTCATAGAACCAGAACATCAAAATAGAACACACGTTGGATTCAATCTGTGTGGCTGTGTTCCATTTGGTGAATTTTAACTTAAATTTGACAGATCGAAAATTTTCAAATAAACCTGTTATAGAGATTTTCATGCCCGGTTGCATTGGTGCGATATGTGAGAGCGTGTTAGTGAATATTCGAGGAAAATTCATAGCAAATCGATGTCGAACTCATTTTGACAGATCTACTTTCATGCATTTTTTAGGATAGTCAGAGTAAAATAAAATAAACAACTTTACATGGCGTTGGTGTGCGTTCGATAAACGTCACTAATGTCATTGTACTAGACTTATTTCTGGTAGACCCAGAATCAATTTTGACAAACACCTTCTCGAAAATCACACGATCAACAACAGAGAGATTTTCGAACATTAAAATTTATTTTCGAAACGAAAAATTTAAGTAAAAATTCAGAAAAATTGACCACCAAGGCCAAGGGGTAGGTCACTCCGCACACCAATCTTGGGTCATCTTTTTTTGTCAGTGTGCCTCAAGTATGCCGATTGTGCCGGTCATAGAGCAAGCTGCGATTGTTTGTAAAATACCCATCCCGGCAACCCGGTATTTCTGACACCTTGAATGTTTTGGTTTGAAATCGCAAGAATAAATCGGATTGAGGATGACGCGGGAAGTGGCGGGTGTGTGAACTTTCGGTGTTTTGTGATCCATAGGGTATAAAAGTCCTGTGTTTTAGTGTTTTATAATGCCCTCAAAGGCAGACCAGAAATCTAGCCTTTCGGTCGGAAAGAGTTGGAACCGGTAAGGAGCATTGTTAGAGACCGACTATAGAGGATGATAAATAGACTTCTTTAGTTTGTTTTGTGTGATTTGCAGCATTATTTGAACTAAAGATACTAATGAGGTCTGATTAACTGGCTCTTCCTCTTGAGTCCACTCTAGAGCATACATTTAATATTTAGATGTTCCTGAACATACAGTCAAACAGCACGTAAGCACAATGACAGTTGTCCAGCAGTGCCTTGTAGAAAGGTTATGAAGCTCATGTGTCAAATGATATGTATAAGTGGTATATAATTTATAAGTGAAACACATGAATAAAATAATTGATTTTCGTTTCGTGCAGCAAAAGAATCTAAATTTTACTTGTGATGTAAACATTGGTGTGTGTAAACTTATTTTTCATTTCACGCAAACCAGCAAGTTGCAACAAATTTTGCGTACAAAGATGAACGATTGCATACAATATATGCAACATTTCATGAAATTTATCAAAACCTTACACGATTTCTAATGTAAACTTGTATGATATGTGACGCTCCATTTATGTGCATCATATTGTACAATTACTCTACTCTACTTTATCGAACTGAATAAGGCTGTGTTCCATTTGATGAATTTTCACTGACACTTTGAAATAAATTATAATGCTCGAAAATTCCTCTGTTGTTTATCATCCGATTTTCAAGAAATTGTTTGTCAAAATTGATTCCTGGTTTGTCTGAAATAAGTCTGATAGAATAGAATGTATTTGAAAATCTTCGATCTGTCAAATATTAGTTAAAATTCACCAAATGGACCGCAGTCTAAATGTAGGGGGTTGACAGCTGTAGTATACTCCTAGTCCCACCATCGAATGGCATTTGCTAGATAAGATGATGCTGTGACATGATTAAACAAATAAGCTCTGCAAACAACGCTCTTTGAAAACAATTTTATGATTATGTTACTGGAAAAATGCAAGGATTAAAAAGGAGGACATTTTCGGACAAATGGAGGATGTAGAAAAATTATTAAAAAAGGAGGACATGTCCTCCTTTAGGATACCATATGGTAACCCTAGCTGTAATGAGCAATTGCAATCCTGTTTATAAATCTATTTGAATTATCCTAAAAACTAATCTGGTATCCTCCTCACGATTAAAATACAAATCTCTCCAAAATTACATAGGAATTCAATTCAGAACTTCCTGCCTCTCTCTCTCAAAATTATATTGGAATTCTGGTCGGAGCTCCTTTCGATTTTTTAACACTTCAATTCCTCAGCAATTCTCAGCAGAATTGTAAAGACAATATTTAAATTGATAGATCCCTGAAAAAGTTCTTTCAAGTTCTACAGGATTGAAAAAATTCACTGAGAAATTAGGGAACTTGTTTTCATCAAGATCCCATGTTTTGAATATTTTTTTCAGTCCCAGATTAGTTTCTTTCTTAATCTAAATAGGATCACGAAGATTATGTTAAAGCGCAAATCTCAAAAATATGTCCTAGTCTAAGATTCTAAACACATGTCGAAACAAATATTGGAAATTTTCTTAAATCTCAAATTTACTGAATACTATCGCATCATACTGAATATGAACAGCCGGGTGTTTTATTTAGATTTGCACCGGGAAAAACGGGAAAAACCAAGAATTTCAAAATGAAAATTTACTGGCCACCATGACTACTAGAAACTAGAAATAAGTGGCTTCATAAGTTTAATATTGGATAGTGAGCATATTGAATAATACCACCATACCATCACACCAGAAGCGAAATCATCATTGACAAAACTCGTTCAGTCTGGTTGGTATGAGAACACTGGACTGGATGTTTTTGTGTGCTCATTGTGTGCTCATTCATCGTGGGAATAAGGAAACGAATTGAATGTGGTGGTGCTGTCGTAGTCAGTCCTGTTAACCAGTGCTGATAAAAATAATTTCTTCTACACTCAACTGAGCTGAAAATGAAGACAACCCTAAAGGCCCACACGCAATGTGGACAGAAGCGGAACGGAAACGGAAAGTTTGACAGTTGTCACAAATGACATCAAGAAGCCTAACCGATGTCGATTTGGATCTAACTAGTTTTCAATCCGACAAGTAGGCTTACTCAGATCGCGCTTTTCCGCTGCCGCTGTCGTTCCTCTTCCGCTGTCATTGCGCTTGGGCCTTAACAGATAGACCAACTACCTGCATGAACTTGAATTTTGACATAACAATATTTTTTGGATCAAGGCAACCTCTGAGTATCGAAGTCAACATTTCTCGATTACTTTTTCAAAGCGACACAACAGCTTTTGTAAACAATGCATTTGATCGTCAATTTGGCGTAACTGGTAGGTCGCACACGCTTACTAACACCACTATCAGGTAGGGGGAAATTTCCCCTATCTGATGGTAGTGTTAGCATGCGTGGGCGAGCTACCAGTTACGCCAAATCGACGATCAAATTCATTGTTAACAAAAGCTGATACGTCCCTTAGAAAAAGTAATCGAGATTTGTCCATTCGTTCATATTCATTATCGCCTTTGTTGTTGTTAATATTAGTATTCGTCTTCATCTTGGTGGGGATGATTTAGAGGATCAATTGCAAAATGATTATTAGCCGGCGCCGGTGGTGTAGTGGTAAGCGTGACTGCTTTCTAACACCCCGATGGGTCTGCCGTTGGTCCCGGCCCATGTGTGTTGAATGGGTGCGATATCCTACGCAGGTGTGGAAGCTGCCTTCCTGCACATTCGATTGCCGTCAATGGATGGCAATCGATGTCCGTCGGTGATTGGCACTAGATTGCGGAACAGAGACCGACGTTATATAAAGGAAATAAGAAGAAGAAGAAGAAGAAGAGAAAATGATTATTTTCATTTTACACAAATATAGCGCTGTGGAACGTGTTGTGTTGGTTTTACACACAGATCGATGGAAAATTATTGTCTCATCTGATTTGATGATAATATGAAGGTTTTAGACTCTGGGGTCAACAATATTCAAAATAATCATTTTGCCCAAAATTAAATTGATTATTTTGCTTTTGAGGATCGCTTCTGATTTTGACAATTTTGGGTTGGATAATCAAGCACTGATGAATATCAACAAACGCGTATTCGTTGATGTGTAATGAACTCATTTCTCGATAACTTTTTCAAAGGGACGTATCAGCTTGTGTAAACAATGCATTTGATCGTCGATTTGGTGTAACTGGTAGCTCGTCCACGCATGCTAAAACTACCATCAGATAGATGAAATTTTCCCCTACCTGCTAGTGGTGTTAGTAAGCGTGTGCGAGCTACCAGTTACGCCCAATCGACGATCAAATGCATTGTTTACAAAAGCTGATACGTCCCTTTGAAAAAGTTATCGAGATTTGTTCATTTCGCTCGTACGTGACAGCGAAGACTTTCAAAACAAACACAATTCATCTACACTGGGTTGAAGCGCTACTCCTTGCGTGTCGTGTGATGCAGAGTCGATGTTCTCATAAGTGTCCCGCCAAGAGAAAATGTTGCGAACAAGCAGCACTGTTTGTAATTTATTTTTCGTAAAAGTAAACGGCAACCAGATTTTTTTTGCGTTAGCATCGGATGACTTTCATTTAGAAGTGAAAAATTTCTGTCGATAACGGAGCTTCTGGGAGACAAAAACAATTATAGAACCTGAAAAATGTTCAAACAAGTGCTTGGTATAACTTATAAAAACCACAATGTATTAAATAAAGCGAAGAAATGTTTTTCATCTAAAATTACTAAAATATTGTCAGTAATTAATGCAATACTTATAGTTCACAGGCTGTGGGAACAATAATATTTATTTACTTTCCTTTTTTTTTTACCCCGCTTGACGGTTCGATTGGTACTTCTGGCTTCACTCTTGGCGGGACTCTTATTATAATATTGACTCTGGTGTGATGGTAAATGATAAAAACAGACACTGTTGTTAACCTGTCATGAATTTTACGATTCAAGACCAAACACAACTAGGGTGCATCCGCATTCGTGATTTCTGAAAATTAGTGAGGACCAAATCATCCTCGGTAAGATTTTTTATATATTATTTGTGACCACTGTCCTTTAGAAAGAACGTTGTATAGTCAAGTGATAAGGAAATAATCTCAGTAATCCATAAAAAATATAATCATTAAAATGCTTTTCTCAAAAATTGTCAAGTTGGTGGAAAATCGCAAGGAGAATAAGGAAAATACACAATTTTTTCCCTGCCGTACTATAACAGAACTATCAACTCTATACCTTAATCTCCTCATCTATCATATAAAAACTACCACTTTAGTCTGTTACTTGAAATAAGCATCTTCAACTATGCTTTAAAACCGTTTTGAGCAATTCTGTCCATTGGAATGGATAGAAAAGCAAGAAGCAGATAAATATAAACTAACAAATGCGTCATAACATATGTGTACGTAACGCTGAGAAAATACTAATGCAAGCACGGACGCTGCTTAGATTGACGAGAATACATAACTTTGAAAACCCATAACTAATGAACCAAGTTTCGAAGACAACAACTGTTTTAGGGAAATTATAAGTGTCCATCTTGAAGCGGAGCCGGTGGTGTAGTGGTAAACGTGATTGCCTCCTTTGGGGTGAGTGGCTGGGATTTTCTGAGGCATCAAATCTTTGATCACGCCGGGAAGTAAAGCCGTTGATCCCCGGTTGATGAGTTGACGGGTCGATAGGTAGGGTCCAGGTGTGGAAGCTGCCCCCCTGGCGTTGGTAGTATTGGTGCTCAGCATGGAAAACAAGATCGACGGAAAACAAATCAAGGAAAAAAAGTGTCCATCTTTCACAAGCTTTTAAATTAAAAACATCCAAAACATGTTGAAGAGGGAAATTCTCTGTTTTTTCCCAACATTAAATGAATTTTGTTTTATGCATTTTTTTTCTAAAATGGAATATTTTTTCCCTACAACGTTTTATTAGACGACATTTCGATTGGTAATTAGGTACGTTTTCGAGTATTGATTTGTTTAATCATTTTGGAATACGCCATTTTGAATTTTTTGTGAGATGTGTATGATGTGAATAATTAACCATAACATACAATTTAAAGCCAAAAGAAATCAAAGGAACGTAATTGCTTTTGTAAACAATGGCTTAAACCGTCGATTTCTCCCGAATAAAATCTCACCCCTCCCAGTTAACAATGCTAGCCAAAAGAGGAAACATTCATCTACCTGTTTTTGTCATTGTTTACACGTATTTTACTTCAACAACAAATTTTTGTATCGGGAACAGAATTAGGTAATAAGCCATTTATACTCTTTAGTGACACGCTTGACATAGATGGCCCACAGCAACTCACGAAGAGCTACTGATTCCGATCAATAGTTGTGCGGCTTCTTCCACCTTCTATGGATGCTCATGTGGGCTGCATCTCGCTGCTTGCAGGCAGTCTTTCGTTGTGTACTGGAGAACACCACACTCACCACGCGGTGATTGAATAAACACCGTTTGGTGCGACCGGATGGAATTCAACTTTGAAATATGTGGTAGGGAAATCGCTTTTCACAGACAATCGGTGATAATTTGAACTATCATAGCAACAGTTGCACATTCGTGTAATTTTCAATAGTGACGTTTTGAAACATGATAAGGTCTTAAATTTAGCAGATGCGTAGAAATATTTCTGATCGATTGGTGATAAAATTATTCAAATTGGTTCAGGGGCAGCTGAGTAATTACATGTTCCATTTTTGGTTTTCACAAAGCGCACCCCCCATGTAGAAATCACAGACGTAGTCCTACGTCAAAAAATGCAACACTTTCTTTTGTGTATAACTTATTATTGCATGGGTAAAAAATGATGAAATTTTGAGTAAAACTAGTTTAAAGTGTAATGTTTTCATGTGAAAAATCTCGTCACAATCTGTCAAGTGGTTATCAAGATGGCTTCCAAGCAAGAAGCGCTTCGAAAAAAATATGGGAGCGGTTGTGGATAATCCAGGCCAGTTCCGCAGGTGGATCGCGAAATAGTTTGGAATCGACAATTCCACCATGTCCCGTGTAGTAAAATCGTTCAAGAAGACCCAGACGACCCAGCGGCGAGCTGGCAGCGGTAGAAAAGCAAAGAAGACCGACCCCGGGAACGCAAGGAAGGTGATGGATTACTTCAAGCGCAATCCGAACCTTTCGATTCGGGACGTGGCCAAGAAGGTCAATTCTTCCGTCTGGTTCGTCCAGCAGACAATGAAGCGGGCCAGACTTCATATATTCAAGGTAAGGAAGGCGCCTAACAGAATCGATAAATAGAATACGGTGGCCAAATCCTGCGCCAAGAAGCTGTACCGCGAGTGGTTGGTGCAGCCGAAATACATCGTAATGTACGACGAGACGTACATTAAAGTGGACGCCAAGCAGATCTCCGGCCTGAAGTTTTTCGTCGGCAACCCAACTAACATTTTCAGCTTTATAAGCCAAATTTTCCAGCATTGTGCTGTAAAGAAGCTGAAACAAAGTTGCAGATACAGCTACAAGCAGAAGCTAGCAAAGTGGTTTTAGAGAGCGTTTTCTCAACTTTCTCACAACCATTATTCAATTTGTCAGTCGCACTGAATAACATCAGCCAACAAACGCTAATGTCACTTCTATACACACACTAATCAACTTTCAACTTGTAGCTGCAAAACAAAGCTAACAAAGTGAATATATTACTCATTTGATGGCTTCTACACAACCAACCACTCTTGCTGAATAACATAAACATCAAAAGTGCTTTTTCAACAACTAAACAACCTGTACTCAGCTAATTTACTGTGGAAGCATTTTTACAGTCAACAAGGTTTATTATTAGACGTGTGCAGTTGTACAGCTTTTACTCTGCTCCTTTTCAATGCTGAAGTAACTAGTCGAGAAAAGTGATTCATGTGCACTATTAGACAGCCTCTACTCAACGGTATTATTGTAGAAAGTCATGTATATTTGTTTACCTCAGTTCAACGTGTTGGCGTAGCGAAGATGGTAGTGTCAAGGTTTGCCAATACGGTCGTCTCGAGTTCGATTCCAGGTTCCGGTGCAGGGTAAATAATTTGGTGGTGTGCTTATAACTAATTTCGAATAATTTGATTCTCGCAGTAAAATAAACTCAATCAATTCCTCCAACAAAAAAGCGTAGATATAATATTTAACTCGGCTTCAAGAGAAAGCTGTGTAGTGATTATTGCATAATCGGGTAAAGGTTGAGTAAGCGCCTTTCAAGTTCACACAACTAAACAGCAGGATAGCAGCTATATAGAAGCGTAAATAGATATGCAATAAGAGCTTGTTCCAATCGTCACAACAACTAGAAGTAGCTGACTAATAGCGAATTCGTTTATCATCGGGGTTGAAACCAGTGCGAAACCGAACTTTTTGTCAGTGCGAACCTCAACCTGAGCTAGGTTTTAAAAACAAACGAGCAAACTGACGTTTGTCAGAAAACAAGCAGACCCAATCTTGATACCCGATCCAGGTTGGAACTGAATAATAAACGAATTCGCTATAAGTTCGCCAGATTTGCTTGTATAGAGGTTGAGTAAAGGTTTCCGCATATTATATAACATTTGAATACAGCTTGAGGCTGTATAAATGAAATGAGTAAAGCGTTTACATTGCGAAAATTGTTAGTTGGGAAGTCCCACTTGTGGATGTTCCGGAGAAGTTCCGGAAGAAGAAGGTCGACAAATTTGTCAAGAAGTACTTAGTGTGGCAGACGATCTGTGGGTGCGGCAAATTCAGCTAGCCGTACATAACGACCGGCACGATCAACGGCCAAATATATAAAGAAGAATGCCTCCAAAAGCGCCTGCTGTCCTTTTTCCGGTCCCACCAAGCTGACACTTTGTTTTGGCTGGATCTGGCATCGTGCCATTACCCGAAACCGGATCGAGTGGTACGAAGCCAATGATGCTGTTTTTGTGCCGAAGGTGGCAAATCTGCCAAACTCGCCGGAACTGCGCCCAATAGAAAAATTCTGGGCGATTATGAAGGGCAAGGTCCGGAAAACAGGGAAGGTCTTCAAAAACGACAAGGGTTTGAAGGAAGAATGGATCAAAAGTGTGTAAGAATGATGGCGCAAGTGTTGTACAGAATTTGTTGGGTAGCGTTAAGTCCAAGGTGCGGACATGTAGCCCAGGAGAAGAGGTTTAATAAACCAATTTTGCAAAAATATAGCTAATATGTGTTTATTTATTCCCTGAGGGTTTCAAATATATCCGACTTTAAATGATTGGTGATCATTTTTGTCTGTTGATCTTTTTTCGAGTACAGTTTTTAATCAATTGCCCACTCCTTTGCCTGCCTAGGAGATTTTGAGGTATTTCCCCAAATTTACAGGCAAAAGAGTGCGTATTTGGCATATTTATTTAACAAACCAGCCTACATCTAAACCCTGAATAATGATTGTGTATGGCCGTACATTTTCGGTGTTTCTAAACCGAAAAATTAAACGATATTAGGAAAACTGATCTAATATTTGACATAGGGGAAATGGATGTAATGTCGACCTAAATGCTCCTCATTTGGGCCCATACATAAATTCAGTAATCGACTAAATTTTCAATAGAACCCAAAAATATCCATTGGTACCGTCCCAATGACGCGTTCATCTAGGTAAAATTGATAAATAGCAGATTTTTAGCGATGGGCCCAATCTTAGATTCATGGGACAACATTAGAGCCATTTCCTATTTGAAAGTTTGAAAAACTTATTTATATACCGAAAAAAGAGGTGGTTTTTCTACGATGTTAACATAAAAATGATCAGGATTCAGTGTTAAAGATGATGAGGAAGTTTTTAAGAAATTGCTTTTAAAAATGGAATCAGACTGTAATGAAAGATAATACAGGGCGGACTCGATTATCCGAAGTCTTTAAAAAAAATTTACTCCGGATAATCGAGCCCTCCGGATAAACGAGCCATAAAAAAAAATTTTTTTTTTTTTTGGTCTTATGTTCTCTTTTAATGCATTTAGTGGTCCCATTGAACGCTATTGAAGGATTATAGAATCGGACCACTGGTTTTGTAGATATGGCCGGAACAAGTTCCGGCATTTATGGGTCATGAGGCTAAATTTGACTTGAAAGGAACAAGACCCATTAAGCGACACATCAAATTAAATCAAAATTTGATATCATGATCAATGGTGGCAAAAATTAAGTACCTTGGACCATATTGGCTACTTCCGGGCAAGTTCCGGGTGCCTCCGGAAAAGTGGCCAGAACCAGACTTGAATAAAAACCTATCATGCGACACATCAGATTATATCAAAATTCGATAACCAGATCAATGGTGGAAAAAAATAAGTACCTTGGACCATATTGGCCACTTCCGGACAAGTTCCAGGTGCCCCGGGAAAGTGACCAGAAACGGACTTGGATAATAACCTATCATGAGGCATATTAAAATACATCAAAATTCGATAAGAAGATCAATGGAATTGAACCCATGGACCATCCACTTGAGAAGCGAACGTGTAGCCAACCACGCCATGGGACCCCTCAACTTGAGAAAAATCGTAGTCTCGCGACTCTCACGAGTGTGTAGAGACAAAGTTGAGCTTGACTAAAAATCACGGCTACCGTGAAGGCACCATATTTGACGCGGTTCCTAACTTGACGCACTCGATCAATTTCGACCATTTTCCATTAATACTTTTGAAATGATAACATTGCAAATATTAGTTCCAGTGCTCTAGGGATATAGCATATGCGAGAAGTGTACATGTATACTAAAGCCACGTGGTGAGAAAATTATTAACTACTGTTTATCAGCCAAAAAGTCTTGACCCCCTCAACAACTTTGCCGAAGACAGCAACTTTCCAGCTGATCAAGATCTCGAGCTATTGAATATGGGAGAAAGGCACGTATATACTAGCACCATATAGTGAGAAAATTCTAAACTATTGGCACCCAACAAAAAGATCTTGACTTTCTGAAAAAAATTGCCGAATACATTTACTTTCTATCTTGTCAGGATCTAGAGATATTTTATATGTAAGAGTTTCACATCTATAGTAGCACCGCAAAGTGAGAAAACTCTGAACTACTGTCCACCTGCGAAAAAGCCTTGACATCCTGAACAACTATGCCGAAGACAGTACCTTTCTATACTCAAGATATTTTATATGAGAATTTCACGTGTATACTAGCGTCGCGTAGTGAGTAAATTCTGAACTATTGAGCACCAAGCAATAGGCTTTGATCTCCTGAAAAACTTTGTGAAAGACAGTAACTTTTTATCTGGTCAGGATCTCGAGATATATTACATGCGAGAATTTCACTTGTATACTAGCGCTACGTAGTGAGAAAATTCTGAATTACTATCCGCCAGCGACAAGGCTATGATCTCCTGAACAACTTTGTCGGAGACAACTAACTTTCTATCTGGTCAGGATCTCGATATATTCCATGTTGTAATCAGTTAAGTCAAATCCCACGTAGTATAGTCACAGTTTACGCGGTTTCCATTTACATGTTCCCTATTATCCGCATTTTTTAGGTGTTTACTGTAATCAAAATTAAGCTTGTTTAGATCAAAACAAGTTTTTTGAGGAATACTCGTTGGTTTCAGATCGATTGGTAACTCAGCAACAAAATGGCAATGGAAAACTCATGTGTGTTGTACAAAGTACAACAGCGCGAGTAACGGAGGGTTAAAGGCCCTTTGGTACATTTTTTTAACGGATCTTCAAAATTTTTGTTCGGTTGCCGTTCCCCGCCCCCCCCCCCCCTGAAACGTGACGTAATTAGTGAACGGAACATCATCGGATTCAGTTTTTGTATGTTGTTGTGGCACATGATATGTTTGATTCCTTTCAGGTCAAAGGTAATCCAACACCCCTTAACGCCGGATTTTGTAACAAGCACACAAACACTTAAATATAGTCATTTCCCGATCTTGTCAGACTGAGTCGAACGATGTATGTTACTCGTCCTCGGATCGAAAGTCGGTTTTCCAAGCGGTTTATGAAAAATAATTTGCAAGATAGGTAAAAAAAATATTACTCCGGATAATCGAGCCATTTTCTCCGGATAATCGAGTCCCAGATAATCGAGCCTCCGGTTAATCGAGCCTCCGGATAATCGAGTCCGGCCTGTAGCACGAATTACGTTCATTCATTTTAAATTCTATAAGGTACAAGTGCACTAAACTGCCAAAAAGTGAGATTAATTCTTTGCATTCAATACGTTATGGCTAGTAGCTATATAGTTGTACTCGAGCGAACACATTTTCACCTACCCTCTTCAAGTAACCAAAACAACGTATTACCATCGTAATATCCTTAAATCCAGACATCTGTAAATCAATTAAATTCAAATAACATGCCTTGCCCAACACACATGCATCATCCAGTGGAAAGTATTATCCCGCCGGTCGTAAGCCCTAGACCGCCGAGATCCCTAACCTATACCAAAATTCCACTCAATAACACCCTCCCAGGTCTTTCGACGACCGACGCAAGTACCGACCTACATTCATGAACAGTGAGGCTGCTGCAGGAATAATATCTATTAGCCTTTGGCAAACTCTCCGTTGATCCTCATCCAAATCCGGAAGGATAACATTAGTCTTAAAAATGTTGCTGCGTAAGAGTGCCAAAATTATACCTCACACTCCTCGCAGAACCAGGAACGGTCCTGGTCCCTGTCATGACATGGGATCCGACGAAGCCACGTTAGATCAGCAACAGCAGACGGAGGAAATCCCGAAAGGAGATAACGATGAGCGCAAAGAGGGATAATAAATTGGGTTCTAATCATCGTTCCGTCGTTCGTGCGCCCACCCGTTGCCAGTGTGTCTGTGCCGATGGAGGATTCCCTTCTATATCTCTTTTCTGCGAAGGTGCAATAACTCGGTGAAATGGTAACAGTTGGTGGATTACGATCTAACCTTCATGGTGAGATGTGGTCGTGCTTTGACTTCCTTTTTCTTTTAGCTCAGAAGGTCATTGAACGCGTTGAATGTGATGTGGCAAGATTCGTAGTTGAAATTTTACTAACCAAACAATAAATCATAACCCACCGGATACAGCTAGTGTACTCATTGACCTGTCACACTACCTGCATAAATTAGCAATAACGTTCAAACAACGTGCCGCCACTAAACGTACAAGAAGTACAAATTGAAGGCAGGCAGCAATTCGATTAGGAATAATTGGAATAAATAATCCTGTAAGTCCGATCCAACACAACATCAGGACCCCTATATTTCTGACATCAGCCGGTAGTCCGATAATTGTTAATTTGACAGGGAGCACTCGATTCCAGAACCGAAATCCAAATGAGCAATGCAATGCTGCTACAAGCTACATTCACTCAATGATAAATTACCCTCTCGATGCTTCCTCAATTTTCGCCCCTCTCCAGACACATAAAAGTAACGTTATGTATCACAATCATCATTCAGCGGGAGAGAGATGTAACAAAAAGGCACACTGCCTTCTAATAGGATACCCGATACCTTTTGAACCGAGTGCGCGGCGAACGCGTTTCGGAATACGGAATTGTAATTTGAATCACCCCTTTCCCTTTCAAGAACGTTGTTGTGCTAATGTTTTTCCTTGCATAATTGCCTCGCTGGGTCGCTGAAAAATAGAAACGAAGAGGGGATTTTCTTGCCGCACTACCAACACGAGACTGGCAGCGTGCCTGGTGCGGAGATTGAGATCTTATCACGCTGACCATATCTAAATGGATTCTTCACATATCCAGTTCGGGTAGTCAATGCGTTCAAGTGAGGGTTTTCCGCTTATCATGGAATTTGAATCGCTGAAGGATTTAAACTTGCTCAGGAGTGGGTGTTTTTAATCCTTCGCTCTTGAGTGGTGGCAAACTGACGGGGCGTTGCAGCGGGTGGTGAGAAAGCACGCGTTTGATGATGTAATCATGTCAGTGCTTTTTGCTCAGAACAGATTTGCAGATTTGCAAGGAAAAGTCTCTCACGAAGATTACGGTATCACTGTGAGGATGTGATTTGAACGATGTTGACTTAATGACCAGTTGTTTTCTTATTTTATTTTCTAATGGAGATTCAAGCCGCAGCTTGATATGCTTCAACACGATATTTGATCGAAAATCAAAGGATTTTGGGCTCCTTTTAGGGGAAGCGTGCCACCTCTAAATAAAAATAAAAAACACATTCTGAATACTTTGACTATATGTTTTGTACTACTTCTCCGTAAAGTCAACGATTTACATAGTTGAAGATGCTAATTTCAAATAACAGACTAAAGTGGTAATTTTTATACGATAGATGAGGAGATGCAAGTATAGAGTTGATAGTTCCGTTAGAGAACGGCAGTGTGAAAATTGTATATAGAGAGTAGAAAGCGAACAAGGACAACTTTAGGAAGGTACAAACCGGTTTGATCATCTCTCTTTACCACACTCCCCCGATAGAACTGTTTTAAACACATCGTCGGTACATGAGCGAGTCGACGATTATCTCTTTTTGCCAGTGGTGGCGGGGGGAATACCCCTCACCATCTCTCTTCAACGGGGGAGTTTGGTAAAGAGAGATGATCAAACCGATTTGTACCTTGCTAAAGTTTTCCTTGCTCGCTTTCTACTATCCCGTGAACTAGCCAACGGCTAAAAATCACTCTAATAAAGTTTAAAAAAAAAGGTCCCGTGAAGTTTTGGCCAGATTTGGTGAGTTGCCACTACAGCCGGGAAGTCATCCAGTGGTACCGCGATAATAACGTAGATTTCATCGATTAAAACATAAATCCACCCAACTGCCCGCTGTTCCGGCCCATCGAGAGATTTTCGGCAATAATGAAGCGGAAGCTTAAGAATAGCGGAAAAACGGATCGGGACGCGATTCAGATGACCAAAATGTGGATCAAATGTGCCAAGGAAGTTGACTCCGGAGGTGTGCAGCGTTTAATGGGAGGAATAAAGAAGAAAGTGCGAATTGTCATTAGAAACGAAGAGAAATGATTTGTATTGATATTTTTTCCTAAAAGTAAAGTGAATTGCCTTTGTTTTGATGTATTAACGTCAATCCATTACCGAGATACAGATGATTTTATTATTCCGAATTCTAAATGGACATAGCTTTATCATTTGCGATCTCATTGAAAATAATCGGTCGAACGTTTTTATTTCAATGAATAACTTTAGTGTGCAAGTTGGCAACAGGTTTGCTTTGTTTCAATTCAACGTGTTTGTTTATAATTTTGAGTTCATTTGGGATTGCCTTGTCGAATCCAGTTCGCTTTTTAGATATACATGCAGTTGGTTATAAAAGTGCTAAAATTAAACCAAGAAATCACGAGGAAAATCAGGACATAGTTTGTGATTTATGCCTAAAGAAGACTAATTTGGGAAAACTAATCGAAAAATTGGTTTGCCTAATTAAACAACGTTATCTCTCGGACATCGACGCAAAAAGTTGGTACTATCAGAAAAAAAGATGTAGTCGTTGTTCCTTCTCTCTAAGTGATCAAAATCAACTCATAGAAGTGCAGTAGTGCAGTATCAACATGATGAACGTGTTTCAACGAGGAGTGGAATGAATTGCCAATGTGACGTATGTATAGCTGCTCGTGTAACATTGCGGCTTACCGAATAAGGCGAAGAAGCGTGGGAGGCCTTCAGTTCAATAATGCAAGAAATAATGACAATTCCAATGTAATTACTACTTATGTCGGGTTTTTTGCCTTTTCTAAACATAGGTACTAGATAGGAGCCTTTCCATGAGCTGGGGAAGCTGCCGGATTCCAGCGACATATTAAAAAGCCAAAAAAATGGATCTGTAAGGCAAAATTTTTGATAAATACAGTTGGGATCTCGTCAGGTCCAGAGCCTTTGGAAACATCTAATTTGTTTAAAGCTTTCATAAAGTCCTGCACTTTGACTTGATTGACACTAATGTTTCTAGTAAATTCTGGGAGGAAATCAAAATATTCACGATTGCAATCTTCTTCAGAAAATGCGGTAGGGATTTCTTGACAGAAAGTTGCAAAGAGATTGCAGATTTCTTCCTAGGTAACACCAACATTTTCGTTCAGATGCATTCTTGGTGGAAAATTGTCCGATTTAAATTTAGTTTTATCGTAGTTAAACCAATTTTTGGGCATGATTTTATTTCATGTTCGGTTTTTGAATTGTACTCCTCAAATGTAATATCAATAACTGGTCGAGATGGTCGCAAACGTCCAAATAGTGTGACAAATTATTGTTGTTACTAGCCTCTGGGTCTGCCTGTTCCATCCCATCGTAATGTGGGCCGACCCACCTCCACTTACCTTCTCGAATTTCTGTTGATATCGGTTTCTGACAAGGATGGAAAATTTCATTCACTTGCATTCTTCTTGCCGACTGTATGC
The DNA here is from genome assembly GCF_037179485.1 of Ochlerotatus camptorhynchus. Lineage (NCBI taxonomy): Eukaryota > Metazoa > Arthropoda > Insecta > Diptera > Culicidae > Ochlerotatus > Ochlerotatus camptorhynchus. The sequence continues at coordinate 3,639,475 of NW_027040766.1, read as the reverse complement.
TTTGCTTTGACGTCTGTAGATTGTTTATACCGATGAATTCAGGAATCAGCAAACGAAGCGACTGAATGACTCTAACAAAATGACATACGCTATATCAACATTCATTAGGAATCATTTGAGTCATAGGATTGCTTTCTAAAAAATATTCGTGAATCAAATTTCTGTACCCATATGAATGCAAGATTGCATACATGAATTTGTGTGTAGAATGGAATAGAAGTCATTTCGCAAATGCTATTCTTCTAGGCTTGCAGCTGTTTACGCTTATTTAGCAAGCTTTTTTTTCGGTCCGTAACAAAGTGTTCTAGAAGCACTTCTTATCCGTATTCTAGAATTTTTACGCATCTGTAGGGAGCGCATTGCGAACTCGCAACATACTATTTTAGATGGGCTTTCACAGCTATTAATTGAGAGCTTTCTATGCAAACCAACGCATGAATTTTTATATTGTGTGGCGAACACAATGATACTCTAGAGAAGTCGAGAAAATTTTCAACTAGAAAGATTCCTTCGACCGAACCCGCTGCCTCCGGCTTGCTAATATCGTGCCTTTACTGACAAGGTTATCAGAGACCCCTGCAAGACGTAAAATACAAAAATCTATAATTTCGCGATATCAAGACATAAGGGATGCTTGAGAAACTGCTCTGATAACAAAACAGTGTAAGTGTGCTAGTTATGGTACTATTTAAAGCTTCATGTTGTTTAAAAAAGTGCCGTTTGAAATTGCTGGTCATCAGTTTGTCCTGCTTGTATCCGCATGATTTCACAGCCTTGCAGCAGAACTACATACTTAGAAATAACTACTTTTACACGAGACGTAATCCATATTGGACGTAAATCATGGAACGTAAACAAACATTTCATGTAAAATTAAGTGTTTTTAAACCGAGACATGAGCAACTCGACGAAGAGAACGTTTGATTGAATTGATTTTCTCGTTTCTTTCAACTGATTCTTATGTCAAAAGGGTCGCTTACATGTGTCGGTCTTAGGGAACCGAAATTTACACGACTTTTTCGTAGTGTGTAGCCACCCTCCTGCTGAATTACCTGCAGCATGGTTTTATTTCTGAGTGCATCATCGTTTCTTTCTAAAAATGTAAAAAAGTATCAGTTTAGCTCAGTTTCACCCCGAATAGTACTTACCTGTGATATCACACTGGTATCAAATAGCACCTTGAAATCGCAAAGTTAATCCAAATAGTAGTGAACAAAGCCGAGATAAACACAACTAACTTTTGAACGATCCAGGTGAATGTTTTGTACATAATCTTTGTGAATCAATGAATGCATTCATAAACGATTCTTCTGTCTGCCTATCATAGAACAATGAATGCATTGTAGGAATGAACCAACGCATGAACAAAAACATCAATGAACGCTGTCATATGTTTATCTTTCCTTTGCTTTCTCTCAGTCATTCACGGGAATGCGTTACTCTCCATAGAGATGGTTACTTAGATTGAAATATTTCCAAGATCATGTTTGTAAATGATTTGAAATTGAAAATTATGCGATATGATTTTGTCCATCACTGGTTTCTGATGACATCGACGATGGAGTTCAGCATTCGAGATCCAGTGGTGAGGCCACCAGGCACGAATTATATACCGCAGGCATCGGTTGATGAAGACCTGCAGCTTTTGAGTGCTCTCTGTTGATACACACCATTTCTCGCTGGCGTAATACAACACAGATTTCTCGTTTGAATTGAAGATTCGAATTTTGGGACGGTGACTTATCTGGTTAAATCTCCATACATTTCCTAAACTCGTATAAGTAGCCCTAGCTTGCTTGATTCGTGCACCTATGTCGTTCTTGGTCCCGTTGTCTGACGCTATTTGGCTGCCAAGATATTGAAAGCTTTCGACTTTCTCCACTGCTTACCCCGCTACCGTAAAGATGAAAGGGTTGCCCGTGTTGTCATCCAACGATTTGGTCTTGTTGACATTGATGGTGAGATCTGCCGCAGAGGAGCGTTCGGCTAGGTCGTTGAGCTTATTCTGAATATGAGTGCACCGTTGTGCTAATAGCGCAACATCATCAGCCAATTCGAACTCGTTGAGGTGCTCCATAGTGATAGGCTTCCAAAGCAGCCCACGGTTCGGTACACGGTCAATTGCACCTACCATGATCTCGACGATTACGATGAGGAACAGTAGCGACATTCTTGTCTCACACCTGCGACTACGCGGATTGGGTCGGACAAGGCTCCGTTATGCAGGACTTTACATGTGAAATCCTTGTACTGCGTTTCGATGAGGTTGTCGATTTTATCCGGGACTCCTTTGAGTCTCAGGGCGTCCCACAGATTTTCGTGATTGAGTCGGTCGAAAGCTTTTTCGTAGTCAATGAATATACAATAGAGAGACTCTTGGAATTCGTTGACCTGCTCCAGAATGATGCGGAGCAGGACAATATGGTCCACACAAGATCTTCATTTTCCTGTATCCGATTCAGGATAACTTTGCACACAACTTTGAGAACAACACATAGTAACATGATGCACGCAAAAAAAAAACCGTTCCTTTATTCGTGAAGAAAAAATCATGACTCCGTGAACTGCTAGTTCATCTGAATTCATGACTTTATTCCCGTAAACGTGATCATAAAATTCAAGAACATAGTTCACACCTATTCAGTGCAACCAAAAAAATCGTAACGCTATTTAAAATTCAAAATGAAATCATGATTTCGTGAACCATGAACCCATAAGCGTGATTTCGTTCCTGCTATCGTGAACTTGGATCACGAGCAGTTGTTATGACCAGTTGTTTGGCAGGCAAGGTGTCCCGGTGCAAGGTTCGAGTTCACTTATATCAGCTAGATATGAACTATTCCGGCGGTGGCAGCAGCGAGCGGTGGCAGTAGAATTGGTAAACCAACGAGTGCTGAATTCACCAATCAATATATTGTATACGGCGAATGATTGTCTAGTTTACGGGCAGTTTACAGCAGCAATTTCGTCTAGCTTCGGAGTGAACAGTGGAGCCAGCTCCAGTGCAGGTGTTTTGGGCGCTAGCTGCTTTGAAGAGTTTTCTGGATTTTTTTCCCCGGGACTGGCTTTGTCCTATGCTTCTTCTTCTGTATCGATGACAACCTTGGCAGGATCTGGTCTTTCGTCGTCGTTTTTTAGCTGCAGATTTTTCGGTGGTTCTAACGGTAGATCTTGGTAAACTACCGGCAGTGGTGCACCGATTATTTCATGGTCAAAACATTAACAATAATATTTTGTTTACATTTTGAAGCTCATGAACCATGCTCCTGTTTTCTAGAACAGGTTCACGATATCAAGCACAACAGAACTTAAATCACGTTTACCAGAATTGAAAATCAAACAGAGTTCACGTTTCTATGACTTCTATTACCATTGCTGGTGCCTGGTGCAACATAACGCAGGCGTTACGATTATTTTGTGGAACAATGTTCACGATTCCATGAATTTTATTCATGGTGTATATTCGAAAACGAAAAATTTACTTGTTCCGAAATTCGTGACTTGAGGTTGACGGATTTCAGAACGGATTTTTTACCGTGTGCCTCTCCAGTTGTCGCACACAGTGAAATCCCTGTTCTTAGGAACTTCTACTAATACGCCCTGCATCCAGTCGGCCGGAAAAGTCGCACTGTCCCAGATATTTCAAAATAGTTGATGCAATATTTGTGCGGATAGCATTGGGTCAGCTATGAGCATCTCTGCTGATATGCGATCAACCCCGGGAGCCTTGTTGGATTTCATACTTCGGAGATAACTGCTTCGATCTCCTGCAATGATGGGGTCTCGGAGTTGACGCGAGTAATACGCCATACCCTTGGCAGATCATGCCGAGATGTTGATGGCTGGTTGGACGTCGAAACTTGAAGAAGTTCTTCGAAGTGCTCAAACCAACGTTTTAGCAGCACATTTAGAAAAAAAAATCATGTAAACTTAGGTGCTGTGAGACTGACATATACGAGCGTCAATTTTGTCTGAAAATCGAGTCATAACAGACGCCAAATTCAACTCAATCAAACGTACTTTTCGTCGAGTAACGAACTTTTCAGTCTCGGAGCACTTAATTCTACATGAAATATGTGTTTGTATTTGTCAAAGATGGATTCCGTCATGTGTAAAATTAGTCATTTCTAAGTGTCAGTGGGGTCGGTAAGTAACTGTCCAGTCGCGTCTTTCTCTGGCATCTTCGGATTCATCGTTGCTCCACTGCTGGATGCTTTGAATTACCTTGCCACCTTATTTTGTTCAATGGCACTTGTTCAAGTATTATTTCAAATAATAATTTGTAAAATATATCAACAGAAGTTTCGATATTTTCTTCAATTCTAAAAATCGTTTGCGATTCTATTCTGTTTAACCTAGGTCTTATGTTGTCATAATATGCCGAATGATATTGATAAACCTCTTCAATTCTGTGTGAAACGCCCAATTTTTACATAATAGAGTTAATGATTCGATGACACAGAAATCTTCATGGATATTAGTGAATACAGAATGTTAGCAGCAATTCTGCTGATTTTTTTCCTTGATTTGTTTTCCGTCGATTTTGTTTTCCGTCGATTTTGTTTTCCGTGCTGAGCACCAATGCTACCGACGCCAGGGAGGCAGCTCCCACACCTGGACCCTACCTACCAACCCATCAACTCAGGAACCGGGGACCCACGACTTTACTTACCTCCCGAAGGAAGGTGTGATCAGAGATGTTATGCCTCAGAACATCCCGGCGGCGCCGACTGGGATTGAACCCAGGCCTGCTGGGGTGAGAGGTTATCACGCTTACCACTACACCACCAGCACCGCTGTATGCTGATTTTTAACATGATTGATTTCATTGAATTTTTACTTCTGGGGGAAGCTCGGACTTAATTTCAACGCAATATGAAAAAAACTTTAATATGCGTGTTAACGTGCATTGTTTGGAGTTAAATATAACGAGACAAACACATGTGTTTTGCCAGCCACAAGTACTTTAACCCATACTTGTTCAAATTATATAAATTTTGTAGCCTTGGGAAGTTCTAAATTAAATGTTAAAGCAATTAGAACATTGCCTATATTTTATTTTATCTTTTTTCATTTGATCTTTTGTCATAGATTCAATTGATCTATTGTGATCAGGGAATACACAATATCTTTATCACTTGCGAATGACAAACGAGAAAGGAGTCAAAAGAAAAAACAATTTGTATATGTATTTGTACATACTAGTCTACATCGGTTGATGAAATAATATAAAGAAAATAATAATGGAAGATCAACGATTAAATAAATAATAATGGAAGATCAACAACAGGATTCAATTTTTGTCAGCAACATACAAAGTTGTTGATACACTTGAAGTAAAGTAAAGTTTTTTGATGTGTTATTCCATCGTTCCGATCACGTCGTGTCGGTGTCACAGATATAGTTTGTCACATTGCCAGTGATGTTGCTTGTTCTCCATTACCACGATATCGTGCCAGCACCATATTTGACGCGTCCCTAGTGATGGCGTACTCGTCCAATTTTTATCGCCTCTCGATTTTTACAAGATATTTTTAAAAACTTTGTTACACCATCATGCCTACGGCACAGGAACTAATATTTGCAGAAGTAACATTTCAAAAATAATGATTGAAAATTGTCGAACATTATTGAGTTCGTCGATTTAGGAAGCGCTTTGCATCGTGCCTCCACGGTACCCTGATTGTGGTATATCCCGTGTCCTTGGTTTAGCGCATGTTGTATTACTCCATCACTATTGAGAAATGATGAAGTATTTCATTTTAATATGTATGAAACCTTGACTTTATCACAAGAAACGGGTTATATTTGTAAAGTTTCGCTATTCATACACTTCTAAGAGTGAGGATACCCCGCAAAGGTTCGACCATTTTTGAATCCAGATTTGATCGTTTATGGTAGTAAGCTCCACCTCGGATTAACTTTTAACACGAGCATTTTTAATAGGGATTTAATCCGAGAATAATACCGATTGGAACTTTCCACCACTAGTGGTGCAAACAAGCGGCGACACGATATTATCCATGCATAAGAAGCCTATCCACTTCAAACTATGAATACCTAAAATATTAGGAACCACTCATAAGACTAACCCATTACTCCGCTTGTTTCAAGATCATCCTCAGTGCAAGCGACACGAGTTTGTAAGAAGGACTAATATGTGCATTAATACTGGAAACCCAATCACCCTAGTTTGAAGTAAATAGGACGAAATTTCGGTAGATCTTACACCTTACAGCGCCACCCAAAGGTGTCTACCCGCGTTAAGGATTATCGATATTTTACGTTATCCATACATTTTGAATTGTGAATAGCATGCAATTTGAACGCCCTTTGGTTTTACGCATCTCGCTTCTTAAATAGCAATCTTTCAATAAAAACACATTCCTTGAATCAAACAAAATGTTTGCACTGTAAACGATTTTCAAACATCATCGCTGTTAAAACCGTTGTCCCCAAATATATTGACACAAATTATCAGGTTATTCACAAATCGCTAACCTCCAGCCAACAAAAAAAAAACTTCTAACAACAATGCAAGCATGAAACTCAGCAAAAAATATCCTGACGGTGGGATGCTGCCACGCTCACGTGCACCGTGTTAAAATTTCGCACAGGACTCTTCGCAAGCTCGATAGAGGCGCTCGCGTGAGCACCGAGTTCCGTTTTTGTTTACATTTCAAATCCGTCTCTTGGGAAAATGGAAAACGATGTTTCGCGCGTAGCAACTTCCACCCAATTCCACAAATGCTCTATGGTTATGGAGTAAGGCTCTCCCGCATCGCACACCGCTAAAGTATAGAGTATGGTCAGTTCTTTTCTCGCCCCTGTCCCGTGGCTGCAGCTTCTCCCGAATACACACATCCAATAAGGGCTGTTGCCGCCATATTCTCGCTGGCAATGCGAAGAGGCTTACAATTAGATTGATTGAATGAATCTGGCTTTGTGCTGTTCCGTTGAGCGGAGGAAAAAATCGCGCGCACCTCCTGGCTAAATCTCCGGTGCAGGAGACGGCTTTTCCGGTGTGTCAGAAAAAAAGAGGCTCACCCTCTCGGCCCGATTGGAGCGGACACACACAAACGTTCTCTCTAGCCTGGCGAACAACAAATAATTCATGAAATTTTTATTTATGAACTAAACGGTGTACATGAACAGACATTCAACGGGGCAAGTGTAATCGGCATAAATGGTGGCCTTTCCGTGTCACTCGTTTTTGTGACTTGTGTCGCCATTTCGGTGGATTACAATGTTTTGTTTATAAACATTGACATGCAAGTTGAACATTTTATCAGTTATTCATGGCGTTCGTTCGGGCTGTGATGGCAAAATGTGAACATGTGTATAACCATTCCGGTGTTTGCACATTTTCTTTTTCACTTGAGGGCTTTCACTCAGTTGTAGGTATCTGATCGACAACAACGCGCTGCTCCGTATTCAAACAAAACAACCATTTGACAGTTGTAAACACACAAACCTATAGCGAGCAAAAACCGAATCCAATTGCCCTAAAATAGCTTCCTTCCTCCTTACGGTATCCGGTTTCCGGGAAAAATAAAGAAATCAAAATTATTAATTGTATTTATTTACCGACTGCCGACGATGCTCACCCCTCAGCATCGTCGACCCAACACGTGGTTTACTCACTCCCCATCATCGCAGTCGCCGTTGGCAACGGGTACGACACGTGGTCCTTTGGTCGCGTGGCATCGATAATCAGCAACCGCCAAGGAGAATGATTAAAATTTACGCAATCGCTTCCAGACGGTCGACTTTGCTGGGACAAATAAGGGGGCGTTACGAACTCGATACTACTTGTTTCTTCATTACATTGCAGTCAGCCAGCCAGTCCGGGGTAGGGAATTGCGAGAAGAGGAAATAATCATTTAAATATCACTAATCGGATCGACGGGGGCTGGGAAATTTATGCTCGACCGACGTAGAACTGATGTGGTAATTGTTGTACATATGTTGAGCTAGGGCGTTCGGTTGTGCGATTCTCCACTGTTATTTGTTTTGTATTTACGATAAGTGTGCTCGTGTCTTTTGTCAGCTAGAGATTTTTTTTTGCATACGAAGGCGCGTGTCCAAACGGGACTTCTTAACGTAATGTGACACTGTTTTGTTTGTAGTTGAACAATGTAATTTTACCCGTCCAACACAGGGGGGTAAGCATCCTCTTAGATTTTTTTTAAGTTTTATCTTTCATTTGATAAAACTATTTATAATTGAGTTCTGAATTTTCCACAACCGTGTGTATGGTTTAGAAAGCCTCCCTTAAGCTGGGTTTAGACAAGGCTAATGAGTAGAATTCAACTCACTCCGTACTAGTGGTCGACGTTCATGGGACTTGAAAGCAAATACAAATAGTTGGACATCAACCAACTTTCTAGTCATGTCAAATTAAGTGCTCCGTGACTGAAATGTTGGTTACTCAACGAAAGTATGACTCAATTTTATGTCAAAACTGACGCTCATATAAAAAAAGATCTTTGATTATTTTTAAGTAGTTAAAGAAGAGATAACATTCTTGGACAACTTTTTCACAAACCAACGTTTACGAAAACGAAGTCATAAACATGCATTACGGTAATCCTCGTTTGTCAAAATGGACAGTCTCAAATTAGGCAAATTGTTCAAATAAACTCCTCTTTTCAATTAATAACCTCATAAATCTCCATCGTCCGTTGAAGATCGTAAATACATCAACTTAATCGCTGTCACTGTGCACAGCATTTCATCTTCATCTACTGGCGAGCGCAGGATGGATCAATTCAATAAAACTCAATCGACACAGTAGTTCATCTACAAAAATCCATCAAAAAAAAAGATGCACCCACCAGCATCGGCAGTCATTGGCCTCCCTGCGCTGGCCAAGAGGACTCTTAAAAAAATGAACCATGCCTCTCCGGAGGGAGCGATTTACCGGAAAGCGGTGTGCACTGGAACGGGGCATGCATTATGAAACAGGTAAAATCTCGTCCTTCCGTTTTACTACTCACACTGACCGGCTCAAAAAAAAACTGACCAAGCCAAATATGTGCATCCACAGAGAAATACCCACCCGCGTAAAGGATACATGGGGAAAGGCAATTCGGGTTAAATTCCGGCCAGCGAAAGGAAAATAAAGCATCAAGGAGAAAACAAAAGCTCATCATAAAATGCTACCGTTTTTTTTTTTTACTTTGTTTTGGACCATTTTTTTCCCTCCTAACTGGATGTGTATGTTCCGATTCCGCTGATGCTTTTTTTTTGTCAGCCCTGTGTGGCGGTGTTTACTGATAGAGCTGCGAGCGGGCCGAGAGCTGCGATTATGATGTGTGTTGTGAATGTGATCTGGATGTGTTGTCTGTCCATGTCCAGTCCGGGGTCGGGAGATGCCGGCATACACGGATCAAATGGAGAAAGAAGTGTAAATAAAAATAACAGGATCACAACCGACTGTAAAATAGCAACGTGGATAAGGTTGAACGAATCAAAAAAAAAAGAGAGTAACATGTGGAAAGGGAATCAAAGCGGATAACTCTGTTCACTGTAATTGCTGTATAAACAATGAAGGGAAGTCATTCATTGACTGAGTGAGTGTATAGGTGAACTATTTGTGTCTACTGGCTGGTGATTGTTACAGATGGAATCAGTGTAGCTATCGCTTTGCAGCTATTAATTTATTCAACAGGCTTTTAATTTTCAGCTTGCCCGTACCCCAAATTGGCGATGTGCTGTTTTGGAACTTGGTGGAAAAAAAAAGAATAACACTTGGGAAAAGGATAAATCTCTTTATTCTATGCTCCATCATTCACTATAATAAAAACAGAAAACAGCGATTAAACCTCCATTTCATAAGTAGGGTAGATGTACTACCACTCAGGGCTAAAATTAATTTTACAGTGTGTTCCAATAATGGCCTACGGAATTTCCATAGGCCATTATTGGAACACACCATAAAAGGAACTCATAGACATCACTGGTACACCTGCTCCATGATCCTTCGAAAAAACGGCTAAACCCTGTAGAATGTAAAACCAATCGAGACCTAACTTTATGAGTTATAAAATGAGTAGTTTGTTTTGAGAATTAAATAAATGCGATATGAGATATGAGAAGTTATATGCGAGGAGTAAAAAAGAGAAACCTGGCTGAAATTATCCTCAATAAATTGATTAAAAAATAAAAATAATTTGTGAGTTACACGGCCACTGAGAATCTTTTCTACTCATTTGTATGACATTTTTTTAAAACAGTGCTGTCGCATTAATAGCCTTTCGCTCATTTCCAACTTCCATTCATTTTTCATACTGCCGTACTCTAGCGGATCTATAAACCTACCCTCTTTCGAAATGTCTCTAGCTAATAAATTATCACACTTAAGCTTGTTAGATAACATTTCCAACAATATAAGAGAATATTTTTTTCTAAACATGCACAGCTAAAAAAAAGTAGTGTAAATTTCCGTTACTATGATGCACATAAATGGAGCGTCATATATCATACAAGTTTAGATTATAGATCGTGTAAATTTATGAGACATGTCATGTAATATCCCATATATTGTATGCAACTGTCCACTTTTGTTTGCAACATTTCTTGCAAGTTGCTAGTTTACGTGAAAAGGAAGTTTACATGTATGAATGTTTGCATGCATGGATGTTTACATCGCCAGTAAAATTCAGAATTTTTTGGTGTGTGTCCATTACTATGACAATATTTTTTACGTTTTTCTTTTTAATTTTCATCCTCCATATAAATCTTCGTAGAATGTTTGTTTTATATTTCTGCGATAATTTCGTTATAACTTAGCTAAGTTAATTACGAAAATCCTTCAAAACCGGTATTAAATAAAATTCAAAATATGTTTAAACTAAGAGGCAGGCATATTAAGAAGGGTTTCAAATGTCAGAGAAAAAATCATTTTGATGAATAATCAAGGTTGCAAAAATAGCCTGGGGTCAGATTGACTTCAAGATACACAGATAAAAATTCTGAATTTTAATTGTGATGTAAACATTCATTCACGTAAATTTGTATTTCATTTCACGCAACCAAGCAACTTGTAAGCAATGTTGTTTACAAAGATGGCCTTTTGTATACAATATTTGCTACATTGCATGAAATGTGTCTGAACTTTACATGATATATAATGTAAACTTATATGATATGTGACGCTCCATTTATGTGCATCATGTTGAACAGAAATTTACACTACTTTTTCGAACTGTGTACAGACGAAGGGTTAATTATACAGCATGTGATTTTCGAGAAAATCAGAAAGGATTGATTTAAATTTTGCGGGAAAATTTACCAGATTTGTATCTTATTTTCGCTCAAACAACTATAAACTCCACACAGTTCGAAGAAGTAGTGTAAATTTCTGTGCAGTATGATGCACATAAATGGAGCGTCATATTTCATATACGTTTACATTATATATCATGTAAAATTCTGAGACATTTCATGCAATGTAACAAATATTGTTTACAAAAGCCCATTGTTGTAAACAACATTGTTTACAAGTTACTCGGTTGCGTGAAATGAAATACAAGTTTACGTGAATGAATGTTTACATCACTATTAAAATTCAGAATTTTTATCTGTGCACCCTTGACAAAATTAACTAGACGACTTACTATCAAATACACACTTTGGGTTCCGCAAGAGCAAAGGAACAAACGATTGTCTAGCGCCGCTTTCCACAGATATTCAACTGGACTTTGCGCACAAGGAGCAACTGGCTTCAATATTCTTGGACGTTAAGGGGGCTTTCAGTTTCCATTGATATTCTGTCAGACAATCTGCACAGATGTGGACTTTCTGGAATTTTGATTAATTTCCTGTACAATTTGTTGTCAGAAAAGTAAATGAACTTTTCTCTTGGACAACTGACAACTTCCAGAAATAGTTACATGAGCCTGCCCCAAAGCTCATGTCTCAGCCCTCTTCTTTATAACTTTTATGTCAAAGATATCAACAGCTGTTTGGCAGAACAATGCACGCTAAAACAACTTACAGATGGCAGCAATCAACTGCGCATTGGGGATGATTTCCAACATGCCCGCAGACCATTACTCAGTTCGATTTAGGCTATTCGGTCGATTAAACCAAGTAGTCTTCTTCTTCTTCTTCTTCTTCTTATTATTATTATTCTTTTAATTCGCATGTCAAGCTTATTGCTTAATGCATATTAGTTTAATGCGTGCTCTAAATTTAGTGTTCTAAACGCACTTCCACAGTTATTAGTTGAGAGCTTTCGATGCCAATTACCAATGCATGAATCGCCCAGGGAAGTCGAGAAAATTTCCAACCCGAAAGATTCCCTCGACTGGACCGGGAATCAAACCCGCTGCCTCCGGCTTGGTAATACCGTGCTTTTACTGACTAGGCTATGAGGCTCCAGATAGGCACTCATCTTATTTCCTTTCAAAGGTAAGGGAGCAGATGAGTGTGTTGGTCGAAAGATCACATATGACTACCTTTGTATGGGTCCCCTCACATTGCTCAATCTCTGCACAGCAAAAAATTTTGAATTTTAATTGGGATGTTAAGATACATTCACGTAAACTTGTATTTCATTTCACGCAGTCGAGCAACTTGTAAGCAATGTTGTTCACAAAGATGGGCATTTGTATACAATAATTGCATCATTTCATGAACTGTCTTAGAACATTACACGACTTATAAAGTAAACTTATGTGATATGTGACGCTTCATTTATGTGCATCGTATTGAACAGAAATTTACACTATTTTTTCGAACTGTGTGGTGGGCGGACTCTTTCGCAAACATTTTAAAACTGGAAGCGTGTTTGTAATGCTACACAGTTCGAAAAAGTAGAGTAAACTTCTGTTCAATATGATGCACATAAATGGAGCGTCACATATCATATAAGTTTTCATTATAAATCGTGTAAAGTTCTGATAGATTTTATGCAGAGGCGTCACGTGCCTCATTTGTTTACCTGTGCACCAAGCTTTGTTCGTTATAGTTTACCACCACATGTTACTTTTTGTTTTATTTTTCAATGCTCCATGAATTCGAGGGACATGTTCTCCATCACTATATAAATCACTACCTTACGTAACATTTGAAGAACCTATCATCTTGTATAAACAAAACTTGTATGGTCCTTTTCGCGCTAACCGAAGTAGGAGGAATTGCAAAATTTAACTAATTCCAGCTGAACAGTGCATTAGGTTCTAAGTAATATTGATCGATTCTCTTCGTCGACTTTCTATTTCGTTAATAACTTGAGCACATAACCATTTCTTGTTGTGTTCGTCGTTTTAGATGCTAGATAAAAGCTTCTTTTATCGATCTGTGTGCTGAAAATACTTGAGAATGTATTTACATGGCGGTGGAGATACAAAAAGAAAGTCGACGGAGATAACCTGTCAATGTTACTTAGGACCTAATGCAATGTTCAGCTTGAATTCTCGTTTTTATCAAAAGGCTAACTCTTTCGACTGAAGTGTAATAAAGAATATCCGTCAAACACTTCCGATAACATTTTTTTATACCAAACGAAATTCATAGTCCCCTGGGTAGCGAACTTGAATTAATCAGCTCTTTATTCATCAGAATCAGAATGAACCAGGGGAAGCTGATGAGTTTTGACAGGCGCACCGGCGCAACTATCGGTAATTGAGAGATTCACAACTGACAAGAGAGCCGGCTTTTGCGCTCTCTTTCTTCATTACTCTCTTTGTCTGCAATCAGATATCCAAGTGCACAGCGAGAAATGCACACTTTGGGCACCCATACATCACAAATGTTCTTCTAATTTAAACTCACACATTCAAACCGGTCTGCAAGTATGATAACGTCCAAAGCGTACCAGACTGCTGTTTCCGTGTTGCTCCCGTTTGACGCGTGACTGCTGAAAGCTTCAATTACAACTAGTGGTTCAAACCGCCATGTATTGTGGAAAATTTGTGGTGTGTTTCAAGAGGTGATAGAAGGTCTGCTTGGCTTACATCATGCATTTGACCATTCACAAACTTACCACCCGCCACACAAAAAAGCTCGCTTTTATGTGCACTATTGTCATGGTAGTGATATCGAAATGCTTAGAAATCAATGCATTAGGGATTAGGCAGACCATCCGAACTGAATTTAATCCTTTTTGAAGCAAACCAAGGTCGAAGATTCAATTGAGCCACACTATAAAATAGTGTTTTAATGGACACTTGTGGTCTGGAGTAAAGAAGTACAGCTATAATGTGATCATAAAATCTATAAAAATCTAAACGCATTTTTTTAATTGTTTACACCTGTGTCGTGCACAGGTTGCACATGTGGACGCGACGCCACTGATTTTATGAAATGTTGCTTATAACGGGTGTTCAATAAAAATGAGAATGATTTCAGTGCCGTCCAGCGCTCTTGTGATAGCGTCGCGAGCCCATATTTGTAAACATTATTGCTTACAATTTGCTCATTATTTGTAGGTGAAAGTAACCTCGGAATGGGCGTGACTCTGCAGACATTCTGAAATGGGTTGCTGGATCTGCAATAGAGCTACCACCTTCTAACTCCCGGACTAAAGCTGTCTACAATGACCATAAATGCGACTTTGTAGAGAGAGAGAGAGTTTTTTTTCCATAATAACACTGCCAGCCAGTGGGGGATAGAGGGAAAACACACATACACACAAACTAGACGCACGTATAGCAATATTTTGTAATTTTCAACTACAAAGGGTCTGTTCACAAACTACGTAGACCGATTATCAGAGGTTTTAAACCCCCCCCCCCCCCCCCCCCCGCGTAGACAACCGTCCATACATTTTATTGTAAATTTGTACGGACCGTAGACATTTTTTATATCGCTGTTCGTTGAAAATTCCATTGATTTCAATTGAACTTTTCATTGTCATGTAAAACACAGATGCATGTAAAATTCGATGCAAAATTATTGATTACTAAATACTTTCACGTAAAATACAGGTTTCATTGCTGTGCAGCCTAAGAGATGAACTAGCCTATGGCTAAAAATCTCTATAATAAAGGAAAAAAAAATGCTGTGCAGTCACAAAGCACCTAAATTTACATGAATTTTTCTAAGTGTGTGGGCACTCGATATAACCACCAATGAACTTGTTTATAAGTTCTCATGTAATTTGAGGAGTCGCATGATGGGTTTAACACGTTTTAGGTAACCTCCATTCTCAGAACATATACTCACCGGAACATTTTCTGGCCATATCTTCGGAACTAGTTTACTAATTAAAATATAAAATCAAATGCGTTCTACACAGTTCGAAAAAGTAGTGTAAATTCCTGTTCATTATGATGCACATAAAAGGAGCGTCACATCTCATTTAAGTTATCATTATAAATCGTGTAAAGTTCTGAGACATTTCATGAAATGTTGCAAATATTGTATACAAAAGACTAAATTTGTAAACAACATTGCTTACAAGTTGCTCGTTTGCGTGAAATGAAATAGAAGTTTACGTGAATGAGTGTTTACATCACAATTATAATTCAGAATTTTTTGCTGCACAGTTCGAAAAAGTAGTGTAAATTTCTGTTCAGTATGATGCACATAAATGGAGCGCCACATATCATATAAGTTTACATTATTTATCATGTAAAGTTCTGAGACATTTCATGCAATGTCTTCCTTCGGAAGGGAAGTAAAGCCGTTGGTCCCGGCCCATGTGTGTTGAATGGGTGCGATATCCTACGCAGGGGTGGAAGCTGCCTTCCTGCACATTCGATTGTCGGCAATGGATGGCAATCGATGTGATTGGCACTAGATTGCGGAACAGAGACCGACGTTAAATAAAGGAATGGAATGAGGATTTTCATGCAATGTAGCAAATATTGTATGCAAAAGCCCATTGGTGTAAACCACATTGTTTACAAGTTGCTCGGTTACGTGAAATGAAATACAAGTTTACGTGAATGAATGTTTACATCACTATTAAAACTCAGAATTTTTATCTGTGTGTGTATGAAGCACACTAAGAAAAGTGGATGTAAATTTAGGTGCTCTGAGACTAACATATACTAGCGTCAATTTTGACATAAAATTGAGTCATAATAGACGCGAAATTTAGCTAAATCAAACGTACTTTCGAACTTTTCAGTTTCGAAGCACTTTATTTTACATGACATGTTTGTTTGCGTCGCATCCTTTATGTCAAAGATGGATTCAGTCACGTGTAAGATTGGGTATTTCTAAGTGTGGGCCTTTGATTTGATGCTTATTGCGTCCAATGTGGCTCAGTGGCTGAATAAAACATTACCTTCTTTATTTCATTACACACACATACACACACTGACATTTTCCGATCTCGTTGAGCTGAGTCGATAACCTCCGGGCCTCGGCTTGAAAGTCGTTTTTACAATCGGTATGTAAACACATCAAAAAAATAATTTAAATATCACATCAAAGTGGATGCAGTTCAATTGTGTCGAAAATATAGTTGCCGAAAAGGACGAATTTATCAGGGCATGAGCTGAAATTACGCTGCTTTTACTGCATTTGTTTATTTTTGCTGACATAAAAATTACATGAGATTTTCGACATGATTGAAGTGCATCCTCTTGGTTGTAATATTAAAATTTATTTTTGGTGTGTACCCTTCTTTGTAAGAATGGTAAAATGAGAAATCAGCTATGAAAAATGAACTATTTAGTGTAGTGAAGTGTAGTATCCCAATAGATTATGCCAATATTTATGCCAAAACGTAGTGGTAAGCCACTACTGTTGTAAGCAATTATCTCAACCAGGTAATATAATCCTTATGAAATTTATTACCTGATTGGGAGCAGCAGCCCAGATTTCCCAAGGTCTCATCAGACCCTTATCAAGATATCTGCATCGTTTATGAAATAGTGCAACACAGTCACACAGCAAATGTTCAGAGCTTTCACTGTTTGAGTTACAAAAGCGACATTTATCTTCATGAAGTTTACCAATGATTTTCATGTGATATTTACAAGGACAGTGTCCTGTTATCAAACCAGCGTATGTACTCAATTTTTTTTTAGGAAGATCAAGTAATTTGTGTGTATGCAAGCGTTCGACTTTATAAAACGTTTAGATTGCCGAGAATTTAAGGTACTGGTCCAGTTGTACTGTACCTTTGTTTTTATTTTCCAGTTTTTTAGCTCCATTTTTAAAGCACAAAAAGAAAGTCCAAAAAATGGTTCAGGACCAATGAATTTCGTGGATGACCCATTTTTGCCAATTGATCAACTATTTCGTTCCCTTCGATTCCACAATGACCAGGAACCCAATAAAGGTTGACCGTATTTCGACAGGACAGTTGCTGTTATAGTTTAGTACATTCCCATACCAGTTTTGACGTGTAAGTTTTTGATTTCAAAGCATTCAGCGCCGCTGGACTATCTGAACAAATGCAAATATTCGCATTTTTGTAGTTCCTTTTTATGCAAATCGTTGCACATTCTAAGATGGCATATAATTCGGCCATTTTCCCATGGGCACCGAGAAGTTAACCGCAGGGCCGTTTCTTGTTTCGAGCCATCTGCATAGAAAATTACTGATCCAGGACTAATATTCAGTCTTCCTGCATCCCAGTCAACGCGAGTCACACCAGGAACTTGGAAATTATGGTTCAAATAATGTCGCTTTAGCATACAATCTTCGTTCATCAATATTAGTGGAGTTATCTGAAACTCTTTTAGAATGCTCTAATAAGATTTCCATCGAAGAAATTCATGGACCATTTGAGCCTTAGAGCACTTTTCACTGCATCGAGTTGAATAATTGATGAAGAAGAAGGATATTGAGTAAAGCATCTAAGGCTGTAGAGGGAGTACTACGCCTTGCTCCAATTATGGAAATAGTAGCAAGCCTTTGTAGCTTGTTTAATTTGACTTGTGCCGTTTGTTGCTTAGTTTTCGGCCACCATATAAGTGAGGCGTAGGTAATCCTGGGTTTAACTATGGCCGAGTGTATCATATTCCCAACAAAAATTAGAAGCAGAATAAGAGCTTATTCAGGCAAAATTATGCTTCTTCAGCTAAAAATTGCTATTCAGCCTTTAACAAGCACACATTGTTTGTTGGGTTTGGCTTCAGATCCCATTTTTCCCAAACGTTCTTTTGCAGGTCCAAAATGCATTGGTTGCTTTTCCTATTTGTTGATCAATATGTTTGTTCCAGCAGTGTTTACTATCTAAAGTTACTCCTAAAAACTTTACTTTTGAAGACAGCTTTACGTCTCCTAGTTTAAAATCAGTGATAGAGATTTTACCTCTTTTAGTAAAAGGTACAATAGTTGTTTTTGTAGGATTTGCATTCAATCCCTCATCTTTGCACTAAGATAGTGTGAATTTTAATGCTTTTTGCATTCTGTCGAAAACAACTTTATCGGATTTTCTACGGACTATGATGACAATGTCATCGGCAAACCCAATTATTTCGAATCCTTGATGTTTTAGTTTTAAAAGAAGATCACCAACAACTAGAGACCACAGAATGGGAGATAGATCAACTCCTTGAGGACAGCCTTTTGCAGCTGTTACTTTCACTACTGAATCTCCTAGATTAACTGATATTTCTCTTTTGGATAGCATTTCTACAACCCAGTTGATTATGTTTTTATTAAAACCACGATTTCTCATGGCGCTTATCATCGACGTGAAAGATGCATTATCAAATGCACCTTCAATGTCAAGAAACGTTGCTAGTAGAATGTCCTTAGCCGCAAAGTTCCATGTTACCAACAACAATATCTATGATTCTACGAGAAGCTCCAACAAAACACACCAATCGTGGCGTGCAACTAAACGAAAAAAAAATGGTAGACTTCTTTTCCCAAATAAATAAGGGGCAATGAAAAAATGAACCATTTCAATTCCCACAAGACTAACAAAACCAGTAAGAATTCCATCACAACTAAGTCGAATAATCTTTAAGCAAAATTTCATAAACGCCATTCAAAATTGGGGCTGTCCATAAGCCACGTAAACATTTTAGGATGAGTTAATAAGTGTATACGACTTAGTGTCCGAGTTTATGTTGGTCACTTTCACCCATTTACCTGATATCAAGGGGCAACACAACTTAGGTATATTCGAAAATATCAAGTATTTTCAAAAGCTAGTACTTGTAAAAGATTAAGCTTTTTGTGCTGAATAATGTTTGATCCAAGTTTACTTTCGTTTTCAAGTCTAATGCAAGGAAATTAAAATAAGGGAAAATGGATGTAATGTCGGCCTAAATGCCCCTAATTTGAGTCAATACATAAATTCAGCAATCAACTAAATTTTCAATAGCGACCAAATATATCCATAAGTACCGTCCCAATGACGCGTTCATCTAGATACAATTAATAAATAGCAGATTTTTAGCGATGGGCCAAATCTGAGATGCATAGGCCAACATTAGAGCCATTTCCTCTATATAAAAGTATTTTGATATATTCAACCAAGGAGTCCCGCCCCAAGTCGGAAAAATCAATAAAATCTTTACCAGGCCTTCAATAAAACCATTTCTTCAACATAAAAAAACTAAACATGGCCAAAATTCCATCTGACGATTGTCAAAAATTTGTACATAATTCTTCGTCCAATAGTCCAACTATCTCCACCTTTCCTACCACCAACGGTGACCCGAGGCTAGAACACCGCACACA
Source organism: Ochlerotatus camptorhynchus (assembly GCF_037179485.1). Taxonomy (NCBI): domain Eukaryota; kingdom Metazoa; phylum Arthropoda; class Insecta; order Diptera; family Culicidae; genus Ochlerotatus; species Ochlerotatus camptorhynchus. Next base: position 3,619,870 of record NW_027040766.1, on the reverse strand, counting down.
CGACAGCATGTTATTAATCGTGTGCAAACAACGTGCGACTATCCCAGTGTTGACACACAGAGAGCTCACGTAGCCAGCGTATTTGACCTCTGTTAATGCTACCCCGGTCGGCAATCGATACTAATCTCACCGTACGTTTTTATTTTCCTATTTACTTACAGGCCATTGTCTACGAAGGCCAGGACAAGAATCCGGAAATGTGCAGGGTGCTACTAACACACGAAGTGATGTGCAGGTGAGTGTCCCATGGCCTACTAAGCCCAACCAACCTGGTGAGCTGATAACGTCAAACCAACTGACAGCACTGACAGCACGGTGATTTAAGTCTCTCTACACACAGAAATGAAGCTCGGTATAAAGCGGGACGCTTTAACTCTGTCAACATCTGTCTGTCTGTCTTTCCGTTCCCGCTCGGGACCGGAAGACTTGAAACCTTCAACAAGAATGTTTCTTGCAGCAAACATGCCATAGATATGAGGATGAAAATGAGCAACAATAAAATCGAAAGACAAGGATATCTACCTCTACCCCCGGACAGGAAACTATGTAGAACGGGTGCAATATTTTTATGTTTGATGCTTGGTCGGTTTTCTGCTTCCTGATCACGCTCTGTCACTGTGTGCGTAGGCGTGCGTGCCTATATTTATACGCGAGTTCTATTTGGTCCTGGGCAGAGAGTGTCATACATTCGTTCTTGTGTGTATGTGCACGACTTCAGCCAATTCCCAGTAGAGCACGCCTTTTTCCTCAAGAGGTTTTCCTCCAAAGTCGAGTCGAATCCCCTTGGGAGATATCGGAAAAAATAGAGCGACTGAATTGTGGTAGGGGGGGGGGACTATAGTAGGAAGGGAAGCGATTGGCTGTGGCTGTTCTAGAGCCAAGAGGGAAAGAGCAAAAATCGAACCTTGTTGGAAGGAGAGGGTCCTGCTGAGCTACCACCAGCACACGCCGGACCAGATTCTATTTGTAAGTCGGTTCCGTGTGCTAGGCCTACTCTATGCGAAGACGGAGGGAAAGAAGCGGCTATTTATCCTTATACGCTGTCGTAAAAACGGAGACTCTGGAACGGCTGGAGCGAGCCGTCCGATGGAGGCCAAGAACATCGATTTACACACTCTTTTTTTTCTGAGCCCAGCCACTGAATTCAGAAGCGTGCACAGATTTTAGGAATTCAAGCCACTCGAAAAATATTGAAATCCTGCGTACGACCTTGCTTCACAAAAAGATCCGAGGGACAAGGCGACCGTCGACGGCGTGAACGGAGAACAAGGAGCTACAGACACATCCACGAACGATGACGGAGATTTGGAACGGCAACATACAAATCTAGCATAAAAGGCCAATGAACATAAAATTCAGTTTTATTGTAACACCCGGCGAGCGGTTCCATATCGGTATCGATTGTGCCGATACGAGCCGATATGGCCGATCGGAATCAAACGAGATTAGACTCTGGTGAAGACGAGTCGAGCGAAGGATTTTGGTTCGGTAAGAGTAATGAAATTAGAGCTGTTGAATAATGAGAGAACGAGTTAAACTTTTGCCATTGCACGTACTTTTACACACAGTTCTAACTTATTAGCTCACATCGGCGTCGTAGTCGTCGGTGCTGACAGTTGAGTGGGACGTTGGTAGCTACCTAGTCGTTGCTAATCTTGTTATTGTACAATTAATGCGCTCATATCCGACGTATAATACTCATTTCCAGTTTCCATGTTCGCTAATGTGCATTATTACACGACCGAAAATTACCCCATCAAACAAGCAGTAGTTCGCAGCTCCAAGCAGTAGTGGCAAAATTTCTAAACTCAATTTTCCCTTCAACTGTACAATTTCAGCCGATGCTGCGACAAGAAGAGCTGTGGCAATCGCAACGAAACACCGTCAGATCCTGTGATTATAGACCGGTAAGTAATCGAATTATGATTGTTTTATGTATTCGGTTCGGGGTGGGTGCTTGCAGCACGGTTGTTGCGGAATAATGTTTTAGCCATAGCGTGGTCGATAGTGAAGATCAAAACTAGCTCTACGAAGTAATAACGGGTAATTGTATTTACTATCCGAGTGGGAAGGGCTTACGCTCTAAAATGGATGAATTTAGATGGTTTGCAATGAATGATAGCAGTGTTCAACACGGAGTTTAGTTAAGCGAAAAATAAGTTGAATACTCCTATCTAAAAGAAGCTTCTACACCAAACCGGGGAATGTAAGATTCTATTACAAATGTACATGAAAAGTATGCTAAATTTGCTATGTTTCGCAACATGAACAGATTCTGTAATGTGGTCGCCGGAAGATTTTTTAAATAATGTTGTAATTTTTATGATAACTTATTTTTTTGACGTAGGACTACGTCTGTGATTTCTATATGAAGGTGCACTTTGTGAAAACAGAAAATGGAACATGTAACAAAATTATGAAAGACTTTGAACGTTAATAACTCAGCTGCCTCTGGACCAATTTCAATAGTATTATCACCAGTCGAGCAGAAATATTCGCACCTGTTAAAGTTAATGCTTTATCATTTTTCAAAGTGTCACTATTTAAAACTGCACGAATGTACAACTGTTGTTATGATAATTAAAATTATCACTGATTGCTTGCGAAAAGCGATTTCCCTAACACAGATTTCAAAGATGAACTCCATCCAGTCTCACCAAACGGTGTTTATGCAATCACCCCGTGGTGAGTGGTGGTGTTCTCCAGTTCCTTGCGTTAGCTGTCAAGGCAAGCAGTTAGCTGTCAAGGCTGGCCTCAACCGTTGATCGGATTCAGTTCCAATCACCGTGTGTTCGGTCGTCGGCATAATCAGCAGCAGCAGTGCTTTCGGCACGAGCCGTTGAACATTGTTCTCCAGTACACAATGAAAGGCTGCCTGCAAACAGCGAGCTGGAGCCCACATGAGCATCCATAGAAGGAGGAAGAAGCCGCACCGCTATTGATCAGAATCAGTAGCTCTTCGTGAGTCGTTGTGGGCCATCTATGTCAAGCGCGTCATACTAAATAGTATGAACAGAGAGAACCCCACTAAAAATCCTATTCACAAGCTCCTACAGCAGTTAACGAACAAAATTTATTATATAAAAGAACGTAGTCCTACGTCACCGTTTCGTACAACCCTATAGGGATGTCACTTGTAGTTTTTTTTTTTTAATTTTGATTCCCTTAATGCATTGCATCTAGAAAATCATATCGTGAAGGTTTTATTAAAAAAAGAATAATTCTGGAAAAACATTCTTGTGCGCTTGCAGTCCATTGAAGTCTTGAAGCGCTGGATCGGTTTGAGTCCATTTGCTTTCAGTACTACCGACAAAGTTTTGGTTTCCTTTTTTTTATCTAGTTCGTTAATGTGTAAGACTCAATCGCGTTAGCTTTACGGAGCCGATAATTCATTGTTCTTTGTTAGTTACAAAATTCACTTAATTCTTTGTCTAGTAGGAGTTGGACCGAATACTCGCAGCTTACCCGAGGTTAGAGTGGTACATTGTCGAAGAATAGGAAAGGGGGAGGAGCTTGGGGGTAGGGTTTCGTTGTCTCACAGAGCGATGTCGCCAGTATGAACGGTAGTGTGGTTCTAGATTCGTCTGGAGTTCGACCGGCTATGGTGACCAGTGGGCAACGATGAGACTCATCGGAACGGGGGACAAGACAAACAAAAATTAATAAAGAGATACAAAAGACAAACGAATTAAATTCTTATACTAGACATTTGCAGAAACACATAAATCGACTGCATTTAGCAGAGATCTGTTGGTTTCCATGTCAGGACCACCTTGAGTAGCTTCTTGGGCTCGATGTCGTGGGAGAAGAACTCCGCTTTTATTTCGTTCAGCATAGCTTTTTTCCCCTCTGTTCGGGACATGAAACCACTGCGAGCAGTTATTTGATCTATTGTAGTTTATCCCGTGTCCTTAGTGAAGTGCATGTCGGATTACTCCATCACTGTTGAGAGATGATTTTTTTTTTTTTCTTTCTTTATTTAGGAGATTTTCAGCCGTAGGCTGGTTCATCTTGAGAGATGATGAAGTATTCGGTGTTAATATAGTTGCCTTCATCGCAAGGGATTGATTAAATGAAAGGCCTCGCTATTTATACCCTTCGAACAGTGAAAGCGCTCCTTTGTCAGTCAAAACTGGATTCCTTCCCAAGTAACATTTTAAGTTTTATGAAATACTACAAAGCAACTATAAAACAACATGCATAAAACCCTGGTCAAGGCTATTTTGTCATTAATGCATCCACCAAAACCTCATTAAGACTAGAATATGTCTAGTTGCCCCACCTTGGAGAAGATTCTGAAGGGTGTATTCTCGAAGCTCTTCAAGATTGATTAACTGCAAAAAGTTGTATGACGAACGCATTGAGAATCATTTGAAAGCTACAATAAAAGCTATTTAGCAACAATAAAAACCCTTTCCGACCCATTTCCCCTAGCCGCATGCTGAATCCACTAGGAAAGCATCAATCAAGATAGAAAAGGATTTATGAATCCGATCTTATCAAAATAATTAAAATAGAAACTGATGGTATAAAAATCTTGTTGAATATCCAAATTTATTACAAAAGTTCTCATTAAGTGGCCTAGTTTTAAGTGCCATATTAAATTTTACGTGAAATTTACGTGAAAACATCGAAAAAACTAAGTCCACCCCCGTAAAACGTCGATTTGACTTATTATTTAACATTGAAAACAAAAAAATATATTCTTCAGATCGAGCTTGGCCGAGATTTCTTTTATTAGTTATTTTTAAATATAGTTATATCTAAGGAAATATAGATTGAAAATTAAAGATTGTTAAAAACAAGCAAACTAATTGTAACATGGCGGTGGCATAAAAGTTGATTTTTATGGGTCATTTGTGAAAAAGTTGTTTTGCTTTCAAGAATTCCTTAACAAATTAATAAGGTTTTAAAATGGCTTTTATGAAGAAAACTTGCAGGCTGAATTGTATTTATCTAAAGCCATTTTGCTTGATCCTAACCCGTTCAGATTTACGGCAGCATTTATGGAGGCAAAGTGGCCTGCAAAAACTTAAACGTCAAAGTTTGTTTATTTTTCGATAGTTGCGCTGTGGGATCCAGGGTTCTTTCAGGTGGTTTTCTCCCGATAGATTGAGAGATCGGTTACTCAAACAGTTTGCGATATTGTTTTACAACATTTCACATTTCGAACAGCTGAAAGCGCAATCGTTCCCGAAAAAGATCCCCTTTTTCCGGATGATTACAGAAGTGCACCATCCAACGATGCAGGAATGTACGCTTGAATGAAATATTTTCGAATAGTTGATTATTTCGCCGAATAAAATCGCTGCTATGGATCGGAAACCAGCTGATCTCCGCTAACTAACAGTTTCAGTGGTTTGCTGTCGGTTGTCATCTTTTCGCAAGATCTGGAGAAGGCTGGTATGTTTTTTAAACTTTCGACAATGTTTTATGATGGTAATAGTCGTTAATGGTGTGCTGGTTCTTCTAAAGAAGTAAATTTTGCTGAAATCGACTTGAATTTTTCATCCTACTTCGTCTATCCTTCGAGATTTCCTTGTCATAAATTTGGCATTTATTAACTATGAGGAATCATCTTTAAGCTCAATTTGTAAACAGAGTAATTGGTGCACTTTAAAAAGCCTAAAAAGCAACAATAAATGCTTTTTGCTCTAATACAAAACGCTAATGACGTTTATGCTTGAATTACAGAACAGTTTTAATAGAGATGAACTAGCCTAAGGCTAAAAATCTCTTAAATAAAGAATTAAAAAAAAAAAAAAAAGAACAGTTTTAAGGAGGGATTGATAACTGTTTTAAATTTATTTTTAAAACAAGACAGTTTTTTACTTTCTTGCCAGACTATAAAAGGTTTTTGAAACAGCAAAAAGCTGGATTACTAAGCAGGAATGTTTTACACTTTGAAATGCTATATTTAAACTAAATGGATTGTTCATTGCCCTTATAAAACCATCATTAATCAGAGTGGATGCTAAATCGTTACTGAATTATTACTTGGGTTAGCAACAACATTAAGCAATGACACCGAGCAGGGAAACCAGCATAGCTTGATTCACTTTATTTTGGTTTTAAAGGATTGTCTCCCGCAAGCCTGTTGAGAACCCGGTTACCTTATTAAAATATAAAACGACTGTTCTTGAGTATGACTCTTTTTGCTTCCTCTCGGCAAGTAAAAGCCACCTTATCAAATTGGAACGTATTCATAGAGTATTGATCAAATTTAGTGTCAGTAACAACCTTGTGATTGAAAACTTCGAAGCAATGCTCGAATTGAGCACCCAGACTAGATTCGTGCGAATCTACCTTAATTAAATGTCATCGGATATTAGCCTTCCGTGCCATTACTTCATCTTTCCGGATAGTCTCAGTTCGAATGAGTCGATTAAACCAGGTAGGCACTCATCTAATTTCCTTTCAAAGGTAAGGGAGCAGATGAGTTTGCTGATCGAAAGATCATACAGGATTACCTTTGCATGGGTCCCCTCACATTGCTCACTCCCAGGCAATGAGAAGGCAGACTCTCTCGCAAAGGTGGGCGTACTTATGATAGAAGAATTTCACACGCTGAATTTTTCCCATTAGTACGACAGAGTTCTCTTCTAAGCAGGAAAAACGATTGGACAAGTAATTCTCTTGGGCGGTGGTTACATTCCATTACTCCAAATGTTTCTTCGAGAGCATGGTTCAAAGGTCTAGATGTAAGTCGGGGATTCATTCGCGTGATGTCAAGACTTATGTCCAACCACTACTCGCTAGACGCACATCTCTACAGAATAAACCTCGTTGACAGCAATATATGTAGATGCAGAACCGGTTATGATGACATCGATCACGCAGTTTGACATTGCCCGGGTAATGACGCCTCCAGAGCACGACTATTGTATACCCTAGTGGCCCGAGGTAGACAACCCTTCCGTGAAGTAAGAGGTGTATGGGGAACCCGTGATCTTCCCTACATGCAGGCGATCTACGAATTCCTTTGATGTTAGAGTTTGAGGTGACCATTCCTCCTTTCCAAACATTTTCCAGCCATTGTTTCCCAGTCTTATTATCCACCTGTTTCTGTGCTACTTGCCCCTGCCCAGCCAGCATTTGGTCAACCGTTCGAGAGTACTATCTGAAGGAGACTTCAGAAACCTGTTTCCTTCCTAGCACCTTCCAATCGAAATTGTTACCCATTAACCTCAAGCCCGCCACGAGTAATTGGTACCCAATACTAACCTAGATTACTGCTGTTTAAAATGTTGAATAAAAACATACGGATTTTTGGCTCCGCAAAGTGTCACACAGGACTGAGCCTAGTAAATAAACAAACTAGTTTTAAAAAAAAAACCTGTTAGAAAGCCCTGCACGAAGAACTTTGAAGTGTATCCACATTTTCCAGTTCATCACCGTTTTCCAGTTCGTACATAAAATTCTTCACTAACCTCGAGACGAATGCGAGTATTCGGTTCAATTCCCTTATCTCTAGTATTAAGATTATATAATGAAAAAATTGGTGGGGTTGTGTACAAGACATGACCGAATGGTTAAGGTAGACTACGTTGAGATGTTTAGTGAACTTTTAGTGCATTTTTCTTGATATTGATTTAAAATACAGTGGAAGTAACTTATTTCCTCAATTTACTCCATTCCCTCTCCTTGATATGTCAATTTCCTCACCCTTATTAGTTATTTATCTGTCTGTTTCTGAACTTGCTGTTAGGGACATTTCCGCATATGAAACACTTGTCTTTAATTCTTCGTTATAAAATATATTCCCCGATCACACTTCAATGCCCATCCCATCTCCGTTGAACGTTTGTTATGGATAACACGTTTACCCGAACACTTGATCGCAGTGGGATACCTCCGGTGGGAAATCGTTCACAAGCATGTATTGCACATCCCAGCCCAAGTAACATTGTAAGTTTTATCGAGGTTTTAAAACACTCTACAAGTATAAATCATGGTCTACAGTACCCTCATAAAACCCAAATTGTTATTTGGGAGGTAACCAATAAGCCCGCTAATTTGGATTTTTATATAAAGCAAACATACGACTAATACAGGGCGCATTATTGGTCGGATCATTACTAAGTAGGCTTGTTGGTTACTTGGGATTGCCCCCTCACTTTCTTTCCATGAGCATAATCGAAAATTTGATATTCAGAATTGTGCTTCCACAAAATAAGAAAGTTTGGTTCATGTTCAATATTTAATCATATTTTGCTACTTCAAGCAATCAAAAATTTGTCCATCCAAGCATGATTCATTGGATAGCTTAACGTAGGAATTTACCCGCCTCTTAAGCACATAATGAGGAACCAGAACTACAAGTATTCAGAAATATATCTCTTAGCCTTTTGCCATTCTTGCATTTACACAAAGACGCTCCAACCCATTTTCAGAATTTTAATATTTGTTGGACCGAACTAAACACAGCACCACCCAGAAACTCGCTAATCCACTTGGTGCATGAATTTTGTAACAAACAACACCTTTTCCTGATTTGCTCCTGCTTCTGCTTGCCACGCCGTCCGAAGCTTTAATGAGCGGAGGAACGACAGCAAAGTTCTTATATAGTTTTACAAGTTCAAGCAAAAACTATGCGCAACCAAATGGTACTCGATTAAGACGACTTGGTTTGGGGAGAACGTTTATTTCATTGAAGCAGTGATTAAATTATCACTTTTTATTTGTACTTTTTTCAACGATATTTTTTAGAAAATTGAAAAAGCATCTATTGTAGCAGATTGCGAGAGTTATTTCCTATAGGTTGGTGTATTTGGATTTTAATTGCCTCTATAAATGACAAAGTTATAAGCGTTAAAAACCTTACACCTTTTAGTGACGGTCGCAATTTTAGATTTTCGATTTACCCCCAGTACCTTCCCGTAAGACGTAGTCTACGTCAAAATATTACTTGGCTCTGTAAAGTTTCTTCGATTCAGCATGTAAAAATAAAGCAATTTGCATTAAAAAAAATTATTCCTTTGAGGAAATGGATCATTTCAATGAATTGCTTTCAATTTTGTATTCGACGAATTCAACTTTCGCACTTTACACTACACTCTTCAAACTAGTTAACCGGCTGTCCATATACATTACAGTCCACATCCAATCAAAATCCAACAACGCCGACACATCCCCGGATCTCGGAGCACGACGACAAATTGCTTCGGGCCGTAGAAATTTGCACCATCATTCGAAAAATTTAATACGTTCGAATTTGCATATTTTCCCGTTGACGGTTGACTTGAGGCAACTCTGTATCGTCCTCCGTAGACTGTGTGTGACCACCCCAGACAGAAGTTGTGACACATTCCGAGAATGTGTCCAATATCTATGCTCCGTATGTGCCACTGACTGGTGTGTACGCAATAAATAAATATTAGCACATATAGAATGGCATCCGGATCCGTGCGGTACCATACACTGTAACGCCGGAAGGTTTTTCGGGAGGCTTGATTTGGTTCTTACGATAGGACGCGACCATCTGACATACTCTGCAAGGACGACGATTTCACATATGTACTTATACGACTCCTACATGACGGCGGCGACAACGACGACGACGACGACTGGCGTATGCTAATTTGAACAGATGCGTCCATGGCGTGAGTGTGTGGCTTTTCGTGCACCACGAGAAAATCGATCATGGAAATGGAATTAATTTCGGATGCTCCTTCCAGCTCCAGGCCAGTTCCGTGCATAGAAGATTGACAAGCGTGACCGTGATGGCTTGACTTACATACACACACAAACACACGTCAATTCCGGGAGGACCATTTAAGTGTGATTCCTCTGCCTAGAGACATTATGGTCTCGACTGTAAATATGGAACTAATTTTCCGTAATTACCGCAAGGGGGTGCCCCTCGACAGTGTGATAAAGTCGCTCACGTGACCTGTCATTAGTGGGGAGAGGGAGGAAGATGAGCAGTTCTCAGTTTTTTCTAGGTTAAGAGCTCGTAAAAATGATGAACATATGCTCCTCAGCAAATGTGTCTAGGTTTCATAGATTGTGTTTCATGGCGGGATCATACCACTAATTGGTTGCGTGCCAAGCGTGCTCGCATGTGAACGATGATTAAGGTTATGCGACTTGGTATATTTTTGGTATTGTCAAACCTATTCTCTAGTTGGAACAAACTTGTTCGGCACTGAGACTAGATTTATGTTCAAAGTATGTTATGTAAACAACGACCTCCCCCTCAGAACGAACAAGATTTTTGACATTTACACAGCTTCTTGTTGTTTGCTCTTCCGCAGCCGTCGAGCCACGTGCCCAACCCCCGTGTCAGAATCGATCAGCAATTTAATTCTAATCCAATCTTCTTTCCCTGTGTATTTACCTTTACCTAGCGAGCACGTGGCGTTTAAATTGTCAAACAGCACGCGGTCAATCTTGGGCTCGGGTTCTCTCTGTCTCTCTCCCCCATGCCATCTTCACCGTCATAAATCATCTGTCATCGTGCAAACAAGTGTCGTTAAAATTCTTCTCCACCATAAATCATTAAATTAATTGAATCTTTTCGCAAAAACGGAGCCCACCGACGATCGCCTGAAAGAGGTAGAGCTCCTCTATCCAGTAGGTACGTATTCCTACTTAGCATAAAACTTGTCCTGGCCATTTCTGGCCGCGCACGGCCGGCGCGGTTTCTTCATTCGTCAGATGTCGCACTCGTGCAACCGAGAAGCACATTATTGATTGAAAAGTCAGTGCGGTGAATGATGATGAAAAAAAAATCGAATCCGAGAGAACATGGACAACCATGATCTACGTCAACACGTGTGTGCGCGCTGCATTCTCTCCGTAGATCTCAAATTCGCTACCTTGGAGGTCCGGCGAGCAAAAACACTCAACTTACGCGGAAAATGTTTTATTGTTCCAGGAGAAGAGCGATCAACGAATCAGTTTGGAAAAATGGATGAAGGAAGAGGAGGAAACGAAAGAGTTATTCTGGAACTGCCGACGACGTCGTCGTCGTCGTCGTCGTCGTTGTCATCGAAGCCGCAAACGGTCAAACGTCTTTCTTGATTTGGAAGTGTGCGAGTTGACCCGGTTTGGATTACATTATAATAAATGTTTAACAAAGCGGAGGAATTTTTGCGTCGCTCGACGAGTGAGGACAAAGCCGGTAGGCGGTTGTGGACAATATTGGGATTGATTGATATTTTTTTGTCGAATTGTGATGCGAAAAAAAGGTTGTGATTTCGTTCAGTGTGAAATGACTTTCAATTGTTATGCAATTTTAACAGAAGAGCGGTAATGATGATAATCAGTGCGATCGAAATAAGATCAGAATTGAATGTTAAATGATTATATTTTATATCAAAATTGTCAAATGTTTTTTCATAGATAAAACAGACTCGCAAGTTGTTTATCGAACACGCATCTAAAGGTTTTTTTTTCTAAGTTGGTAGTACCACATCCTGTGGCACGCATAGTAATGTTTTATGACTACACACTACCGCCATAGAGGTAACTCTAAGACTAGAAGGTTCCGAAATAACGTGCTCAACTTTTTGGCTCAGCTCTGGTACTCTCTTCGGTCCCAAGCTAATCGATTCACCTCTCGAAACATAGGAAAAACCAATAACCCCTCATTTTATCTGTCAAACTTTCATAGCTAATCAAAACAAACATTGTGTAGTACTAGAATTTCGACTAGAATGGGGTACGTTAATCGTTTGCTTGGGACAAATAGGCTAGTCAAGTAGTGAGCCAATTTAAAATCGTTAGTTTCGTATTGATTGTTGCTACCGCCATCTGTTTAGCGTACTACCCGTCACAGTGTACTCAACAGATGGCGATAGTGCTTTAGCGACGATGTTTTACAGTGAGAAAAATTCATTGTGTTATGTCTATTTGCCTGTGGTTTTATCAGAACTAGAAATACTCAGAGGGAGAGATAGGTGAAGAAAAAATGCAATTCGGCAGCAGGCTTTTGTATGTAAAGGCTGGCTAAAAGTAAATTGGTACGCCCCTCGCGCGCCGCTAGCTCGCCTCTAGTGTTGGGAATCGAAAATCTTTGGCAGTGGTTTGTTTACACTTCTATAGAGAACAACTGGTGCAAGTTTGATCAAAGTAGTCGATTGTGTTCAGAAATAACGTAAAATGGAACTCGAAAGCAGAAAAAATATTGTACACAAACAACTGGAAAATCCATGAAGTGCTGAAGATGCCTAAAACCGAGGGGGGCGACACATCTAAATCTCAATTCTAGATGCTCAAAAAATCTCACACTAGCGAATCAATCTTCGAAAAATCATCTTTCATTTCTCGCATCTACTTGCATCGTGCTTCATCTTTTTGCAGGAAATCTTCAAAATCGACATAAATCTTCCTTCTATCTACTCAGCGTGCGTGCAGCTAGCCACAGCAAAACACAATCTTTTCTGCATCGTAGATAGAGTCGTCCCCCTCGCCTAAAACAACAGTTTGTCGAGTGCCCAAAACCTACAAGGAAGCCCTGAGTGTGGAAAGGAATCAGCGGACCTACGAAAAAACTGGAACCAGGGATCGGCAGCTGCGCAGCAAGGTGTTGAGGTGCGTTAAAGCCAACCCCGGTCTTTCGATCCGAGATGTGACCAGAAGGTACAACGATAACTTTCAACCGGTGCGGAACATCCTTGTCAGGGAAGGATACAAGTCGTACAAAGCCAGTAACCGAACCGGCACATGAAGCAGATTTCCGTGGCCAAAAAGCGTGCAAGGCTCTTGTATGACCGTGTTTTGACGAAACTCAAGGGCTGCAATTTGATCGATGACGAAACATACGTCAAACTCGATTTGAAGCAGCTTCCCGGTCAAAAGTTTTTCATAGCGACTGGACGTGGGGATGTGCCGGGAAGATTCAAATTCGTGTTTACCGACAAGTTTGCGAAGAATGCCATGATTTGGAAATCGATTTGCAGTTGTGGCCTGAAAACGGAACCATTCGTCATATCATCAACGATGACATCCCAAGTTTACATCGAAGAATGCATAAAAAAGCGTGTATTTCCGTTCATGCGAAAACATAGGGGCAAAGTCATCTCTTGGCTAGTTCATCTCCGAGATTCAACACTTTTTAAGATTGTGTGCGTATTGTGGACGCTTATCTAACATTTTGGTTTAAGAAACGTCGCGTTTCTATGGTTGAAAAATTGTGATTTCCCTTTCACAGATTTCAAAATTCAGTACCTCGCCCTGAAAAAACGAACGGTACCCTTGTTTATGCGTTTAGAATACAATTGTAAGTCCCTCCAAAAAAGACTTCTTAAAGGGAAGTTGACCACCCTGAAAATATTTGTTTTTTTTTGGCACGTTATTTGTCTAAAAATTGCGTAAGAATTATTAAAAATCAAAGAAAATCAGTATTATGCAGAGATCGAAATTTTCGCCTATTTGAGAAGAGAAACGTCATTTTTCACCTGCTAGGAGAAATAGATGAGAATCTGAAAAGCGAGAGAATATTATACGCTCACAGCAGTTTTCACGAGAAAAGCAACAACGGTTTATTTATTTTCGGAGAGCATGAGCGGCAGATAAATCATTTCTCTTTCAGTGATTCTTGATGCCGATAATTATTTTTCCCTTCTTTCATACACCTGAAAATTCACTTTCTGCACGCAAACAATGATCCGAAATTGAGAACCAAAACAACAGTTAGGGCACATCCATAAATTACGTAGAATCTGAGGAGTAATGGAGAGGGGTTTCAACATTTGTAACGGACCATGCATAAGGTATAGAAAATGCCACGAAGGGGAGGGGAAGGTCTAAAATTGGTAAGAAATTTGCATCGTCATTTATGGATGACCCTTATGATTTGACAGAAGGTATAAAGAGGAAATAAAAAAAACCGGTGGACTGGTTGAAACCAATGAAATACAAACAGGTGAGGCTATGAGAAATCGTTGTCCGTTTCATTCTGCCGCTGTTTAAATGGATAACACAGTATGACGTCACACTCCGTCAACCATTTAATCAGCGGAAGAACAAAAGAGACGGCGAATTCCCAAGCCTCAACTGTTTACATCACATTGGGTTGGAACCGAACAATTTGGGGTGGTATTTTTTTTGCTCTTGGTAGTTTTCAGAGCCAAATGGGTGATGAAAAAGTATTTTCATTGGTTTTTGAAGAGAGATATTTTTGGATTATGTCAAGGGGCAAGACAGGTCCTAATCATGAGTTGCTTTTGAGGCACCTCGAGTAACTCACATTGCCCAAAGAGCAAGATCACTGTAATTTTCTTTCTCACTTTTCGCATTATAGCAACATTTGAAGGTGTACCTTCATGCGAAGCCGAAAAGCTGCTGTCAAACAAAACAACATTAAAAGAAAACTCGTTTTAAGAACTCAATAGCTCAGTGAAACTCGGAGACACTTAAATTGATCGATTTGATCATCCTGCATCATCTCAGCTTAATAATCTTCGTTTAACCCTTACCAACTGTGAAAGTGAAAGGAACTTATTTCTGCTTAGCTGCCTTACCCTTACCAAGGGCGAATGCTTGTCCGGCTTGATATGGTGGAAAAACTCGATCTGCCTGACCAAATACTCAAAATCCGGCAAATTACGTACCCTGCACGTACTACAATACTCGTCGAAGCAATCCCGTTCCCATGGCTTGGAAAACTGCCACTGGATGAAACTGCGAACCGAGCTCTGAATTACCACTGTGTCGTTCTACTGACGGTGGACATTCATCCGTCCTCTTATGGTGCTATGTGTTTCTGCGATACACCACCGTGATTTTGCTGAGGCCGTCGACGGCAGTCTCCTTTAAAATAGAACATCACTACATACGTGTGTTCTTCGGTTTCTCGTTGGCTAAGTCCATAGCAGCACAGGTGTAGAATTTGTTGAATTGGTAGCGATCTTGTGAACTTGATCACGTCTCATGACGATCCTGTTGGTCTTAACATGGCCGTGGGAATGCAAAGATAAAGTCGACGAAGATAATCCGGCAGACTGATTTGTTCTTCGTCTTCCTGACCGGTTTTCACTTCGATTTCGTCCGGTTGATCGTTGATGGGTTTGAAGTCCGGACGAGGATCGCACTCACCGGAAAAATTGATAGCGGTTACTTCAACATCCTCCTCCTCTTCGGCTTCGGAAATGACGGCGGCTGCTCTGACTGAACATTCCGCGGGGGTAATGGATGGTAGCGTTGCCGTCGGAGCTGGAATTGGGTGTTAATCGGTTGTTGCCCCACCGGGGAGATGATTTCTATATCGGAAACTATAGCGGCGGATTTTATAGGAGGGGCCACGGTTGGAATATTGCTCACCACGCTATGTTTGATGTGCTGTGATGGAATCTTCACGCTGTAGCTAACGTGCATGGTACTAACAAGAAGGGGATCGGAGCTAGTTATAACCATTTTCAATGGGACTGCTGTTACGACTACTGGATCAAGCGATGCTGATGGGATCGTTGCATTATAGGTGAAATTCCAGCTGTTTACAAGAATAGCTGTTTGGAGAGCTTGTTTGATCAGCGATGAAACTTCTGTAGTGACAACTGGGACTGACTACTGAGGAGGAAGAACAACTGCTGAAAGCTGGCAGGAACTGTAAATTCTTGCTGGTAGTAAGCAGGCACCGGCACAGGTTCTTCCATAATATTCAAGATATACGAAAGCCTCAGGATACACTTGGGTTTACTTTGTTTACAAACAAAACTGACGTCTTACTTATATGAGAAGCATATTCTTAAAGGGAGTTAACGGTGTAAGCATAGAAAAAAATCAAAGCACGTCGATTTAATATTGACCATCATTAGATGGTTTTCACTGGTGGTACATAGGCCATTGGTTTTGATTGGTGGTACTTTGTGGAAGGTATCACATCTGCAAAGGATCGTGAACTTCATAGGCTTGAACGTGTGTAATTGGTTGATGGTAGGAGACATCACTGGTCGATCAGAACTGTTTCGAGGATGTTGTTTCTAGGGTGGGAGTGAACTTTCGTTCGTTCGAGTTCTGGGTTTGATTTTGTCGGGGATCATTTTACTGGCAGCTGGTGAAAATTTCGTCCAACGTCCGTTTCTTGTGGACGGGTCGTATAGGTTGTATTGCTTCCAGTTCCACTTCCACTGCCCAATCCGCTCTCATTTTAATGAGAATGAAGGCTTATATTTGCCATGAACCATGGTCATGAATTAAATAAATTGAAAATGTAAATAAAATCACAAAAGTCTAACTTCAGGGTTGCCAAACTCATGGGATATTGACACCTTGATTGATACACTTCGGCCTACTTTGAAATGATCGGCACAACGCTTGGCAGAGCTTTCGGCACTGCCAAAACTCTTGGCACAGATTAAGGTGTGTAGAATAGAATACCCCTTCACGCAATCTTTAAAAAAAATCAAAAAAATTGTTTTTTTTTTTGCTCAATCGGTAGATGAAAAATGTACCGAGAATTAATTTGAGAGACTTATCGTTAAAATGTTCTGATCGCGGGATATTCGCGATCAATTGCAACAATTTGATTTAAAAAAAGAGCATAATTGTGAACCCAATTTTTTTTTTTGCTTATTTTCTAGCGTCAAAAACAAAGCCCTACCTTAAGTGATACTCAAAATAACCACTCACCATTTTGCATCCACGAAAATCCCCAATTCAGTGCAATGATCAAGTTGTCGCATAAATTGTCCTGACTATCAAATCTCTGTGGAGCGAAACCAGCCAACCTCATGGGCTGCAATTAACTTTCCGTTATTTAATCAAGCAATTAAAATTGATCAAAATTGGACGGGAAAAATTCCGCCAGCTTTGGATAGCGCGCAAAATCCCGAAACGGTTCGGCTCTTTCACTGCGTCGTTCGTTGCTGTCGTTCGACTGAACTGAATCAGAATTGGTCGCCGCCGTTCGCTCGCGCTCCGTTTGAGCGCAACCAGCGAAGAACGGTGACAAATGCCGATCACGCCGTAACTTCCATCATTGGCCGTCGCCGTCGACTCTCGGTGGATTCCGATTACCATTTCGATTGCCGTGTCCGTGTACAGAGGTCTTATGCTGCGCATGGTTTGGAGAGATTAATTGCATCTAAAACGGGACACTCACGTCACGGATTGTCGCAACCGATCATCGACTAAGGGATTGTTTACATTTTCACACCTGGTTGTTGACCAAAATTAAGGCCCTTGCCAGAGGTGTGGCTGCTGGCTGCTGCCTACTACCGGCAGTGCGATGTAGAGCGAATATTGATGAGCTCTCGCCATCTCTTCTGTTCGAACGTGACAGGACAGCCTCACAGAAATTGCGGTCCACATTCTGGGAAAACACTTTTCGTGCTGGTTACAATTAATTCAATTTTATGCCATGCCAATTTATGTTCCGGGAAATTTGAGAAAAACTCCATCTAGGAATCGATATCTTTCTCCCGGAAAAAAAAGAAAGCCGATTCTATCAGCAAGGACGACATCGACAAGAGCGACAAGAGAAACTGTCATCGCAGGCGAAAGCCACCGCCGCCACCGCGAACTTTGTACGACGACGACAAGGAAAAACTGATACGAAAACACGAACGAAACGATCGGGAACCACACGGACGGTCACGCGGAGAAGGTCTGCTCCTCTAATTGAATAAAAATAAAGACGGTCGATGATTGTGATGCCAATTTTGTAATGTTTATTGTTAAAGTCAAAAATGGCACGTGATATGGATATTGAAGGCAGGACGGGCATGATACCCTTAGCCTCCGGTTCACCACCGCGGCTACAACTGCTGACTGCTGCTGCTGCTGGTGGTGGTTCATGATGGTGAGTGATCTGGTTGATGAAGATGAATTATGTATCGAGATGGGCTGTGACGGATGCCTTGGATAATAGGGTAGGTTGGTTGAGATTTATTCGGGAATCGAACCTGAACAGAGGTTCTAGAACATGATCGACAATAGGTAGGTTTTTAAAATGACGAATTTCATCCATACCACACACTATCGAATGCCTTTTCTATGTCTCCAGTTGAGCAGCCTTCAGATTTGTTTGAGCGAATTAAATTGGTAACTCTTAAGAGTTGATGAGTAGTGAATGCCCATGGCGAAATCCAAACTGCTCATCTGCAAAAATTGAGTTCGAATTGATATGAAAAGCCGGCGCCAGTGGTGTAGTGGTAAGCGTGACTGCTTTCTCACCCCAATGGGTCTGGGTTCAATCCCAGCTGAGGTCGGTGGGATTTTTCTGAGGCATAAAAATCTCTGGTCACGTCTTCTTTCGGAAGGGAAGTAAAGCTGTTGGTCCCGCCCCATGTGTGTTGAATGAATGGGTGCGATATCCTACGCAGGTGTGGAAGCTGCCTTCCTGCACATTCGATTGCCGTCAATGGATGGCAATCGATGTCCGTCGGTGATTGGCACTAGATTGCGGAACAGAGACCGACGTTAAATAAAGGAAAGGAATTGATTTGAAGCATCATTCTATTCAAAATTATCTTTTCAAAAAGTTTACTTATTGAAGAAAGCAAACTTATTGGACAGTAGCTAGAAGCTTTAGCTGGATTTTTATCCGGCTTCAAAATTGGAACAACTTTTGCATTTTTCCATTTATCAGGAAAGTATGCCAAATGGAAACATCTGTTAAATAATTTTACCAAGAAAGACAAGGTACTCTCTGGGAGTTTTTTGATGAGAATATAGAAAATTCCATCATCACCTGGAGCTTTCATATTTTGAAACTTTTTAGTTATAGACCTTACTTCGTCCAAATCAGTCCCCCAGGAATCATCAAAAATATTTT
The DNA here is from genome assembly GCF_037179485.1 of Ochlerotatus camptorhynchus. Lineage (NCBI taxonomy): Eukaryota > Metazoa > Arthropoda > Insecta > Diptera > Culicidae > Ochlerotatus > Ochlerotatus camptorhynchus. The sequence continues at coordinate 3,601,149 of NW_027040766.1, read as the reverse complement.
CCCGAGAGAAAATATTCAGAAAATCCCGAGCAACCTGATTCTCAATTGGACTAGTAAGACCCAAACTGAAATTATGGGAACTCTCGAATTGTTTAGCAAGTTTCTGAGCTTTTTTCAAATTTGTGATCAACATTTTACCACCTTCTTTAAGCGCTGGAATTGGCTTTTGAGGTTTTTTCAAAAATTTTGTGAGTTTCCAAAAGGGTTTGGAACTCGGGTCTAATTTAGAAACATTATTTTTAAAAGTTTTGTTCCTCAGGGCAGAGAATCGCTTTTTAATTTGTTTTTGCAAATCCCGCCAGATAACTTTCATGGCAGGATCGCGTGTTCTTTGATATTGTCTCCTACGGACATTTTTAAGACGGATCAAGATCGTCGTCTATTATAATTGAATCGAATTTAACCTCGCATTTTGGTACTGAGGCAGCTCTTGCTTCAACTATAGAAGTAGTCAGAGATTCAAGAGCATAATTAATTTCATCTTTGGTTTGCAAAGGAATGTTTGGATCGAAGTTATATTCCATAAATGTTCGATACTGCTCCCAATCAGCTCTATGGTAATTGAAAGTAGAGCTGTTGGGATTACAAATTATTTCTTGGGATATTTTAAAAGTTACTGGAAGGTGATCAGAACCGAAGTCAGCATGGGTAACCAATTGGCTACAACGTTGACATGAATCAGCTACGACCAAATCAATTGTGGAGGGATTTCTTGCAGAAGAAAAGCATGTTGGGCTGTTTGGATATTGAATAGTGTAATAACCTGCAGAACAATCATCAAACAGAATATTACCATTGGAATTGCTTTGAGCATTATTCCATGAGCGGTGTTTTGCATTAAAATCACCAATAATGAAGAATTTAGACCTATGACGGGTAAGTTTCTGGAGGTCACCCTTGAGAAAATTCTTTTGCTGGCCTACGCATTGGAATGGCAAATAGGCAGCTATAAACGTAAGTTGTCCAAATTTTGTTTCAACAGAAACTCCCAAAGTTTCAAAAACGTTGGTTTCAAATGAAGAAACAATTTTATGTTTGATTCGTCTATGAATAATGCTGGCAACGCCACCACAGGGTCCATCAAGACGATCATTTCTATAAATCAAATAATTTGCGTCCTTCTTAACCTTATGGTCAGGTTTAAGGAACGTTTCAGTTATAACGGCAATATGCACGTTATGAACTCTCAAAAAGTTAAATAGCTCGTCTTCATTATCTTTAAGAGATCGAGCATTCCAATTTACAATATTTAATGCTTTAAAATCCATTACTGAATTTTAAAGTCATGAAAATATTATTTGCAAATTTTACTCCAGATTGAATAGCATCAAACATGGAGTTAGATTTAAGCATATCAGAAATCATGTCAATTAATGATTTCTGTAAAAATTCCATTTTAGGGGCAGTCATGCTTCCTAAGTCAAAATTGTCAAAATTTCCGTTAGAATTGCTTTGGTTAGTATTTTGATTTCTACCCGCTGCAATAGCAGCATAGGTAACTCCATTAACTTGCTGAACATTGTTAGCAGCAAGGGGAGTAGGTACAGATGAAAAATTTGAAGCAGGGGTGATATTTGTACCTACGGGTACGAATGTAGAATTTGTTCCTCGCTGACCGTTGTTAGCAGAGGAATTTGTACCTGGTCGGAAACGTGGAGCGTTTCTTACCTGACGGTTAGAACGAGATTGTAGGATCGCTTTGCGAGTCTTACATTCCCAAAAATTGGATTTGTGGTTTTCACCACAATTTGAACTTTTAAATTTCTTAGGATCTTCCTTCACAGGACAATCGTCCTTTGCGTGAGAGGAATCACCACAATTCATGCATTTAGCTGGCATGTAGCAATTTTTAGTTCCGTGACCTCATCCCTGGCACTTACGGCACTGAGTGAGTTTATGGAAATTTCCTCCAGTCTTCCTGAAGTGTTCCCACTTCACTCGGACATGGAGCATAAGGCTAGCTTTTTCTAAGGCCTTAAGGTTGTTCAGTTCACTAGACTTGAAGTGAACTAAATAAAAATCATTAAAAATCCCGTTGCGCGAATCGCCAGGACGGGATTTCATTTTCATTTTGATTACTTGGAGTGGTACAACTCCAAGTAATTTTGCCAGTTCATCTTTGATCTGATCCAGGGATTCACCACTGGGCAGTCCTTTCATGACAACCTTGAACACACGTTCAGTTTTGGTGTCGTAAGTAAAAAATTTGTGATGCTTCTCAGTGAGATACTTGAGCAGTCCAAGGTTTCAGCCAATACACGGCATTCACCCCGACGTCCAATTTGTAGTGAAAACGTAACTTTCACGAAATTCAAAAGTTCCATGCGAAGAGCATGGAAATCGGAAGTGGTTATCACAATAGGGGGAATCTTTTCCTTCTTGGCATTAAGCCGGGAAAGTTTACTAGAATTTTTCTTGGATGATGGATCATTCTCATCATCCGTGAGCAAATCAAATTGATTACTTAATTAATTTCATCAGAAGGGGGGTCAAGAGTTTGCCCCTTTCTTTTGCGTTTAGGCGCCATGGCGGCAGTAAATTTTTATCCAAATCGACTTCCAAGCAGATTACTATAAGAATCTGAAGGATCGAAGAGGAATTTTCCAAATCGATATCCAAGAAGGATTACCTCGGGTAGGGTCCAAACAAGAATCGAAGAGGAATAAGAGTTGAACAAGGTAGAAAATTTTTACAGGTTGAGCACTGAAAAGTGCTATTAAAATTTGTTGTAGCGTTAGGTAGTAGTAACACTTCCTTCAGCAAAAAGCAAATAGATCCGCACGGCAAGAGAGCACGATGCGGACTGTTTGTGATGCACAGTGAAATGATGACTCTGATAATGATGATGATGAAGATGATACTAGACTACCACCTATTGTAGATAGCCGCCTGCACATTGCTCGGAACCAGTAGGCTGTGGAAATTTTACGTCTTCAAAAGAGTTGTTTATTTTGTCAAGATAAACAACTTTGCGTAAGACATCAAGTCTCCCAAACGTCAGAGAAAGAAGTTAGATTGTGGCGCCATCTTTGCGGAAGAGTTTTGAACTATTTGTTTATGTCAATAGGTGGTCCTTATTATTATGAGAAACTTTGCCCAAGACACTAAGTCGCGGAAATGCTTCGTTTCGGAGTTATTAATTTTGCTCCACTAGATTGCATTCCTGGCCCAGTGTGCCGTGGGAGTGATACAGAATCTCCTTCCAGAAGCGAATTCATGCAACCAGAAACCAAATCAAGTCATGGTGTAGAAGAACGTCTCAAACGGTGGGTAGAAGAGCCCACCCTCTATCCACGAAATGTCAGCAACAGGGAGTTGTCAATCCCACTCTCCCGATCTAAATCGCTTCAACCGGGTGCCCTGAGTGTCCCTCCTGGTATCCGATATATTTTAACTAATTGATTGAGCAAGCAGCACCCAGCTGTAGGTTTTGCAATATTTGTAACATATTTACTATGACTTTTTATTGATTCTTCCAAGAATTCGCTAAACATCTCTTCAATTCTCCTTAGAATTTTTTATAGGATTCACTGCAGATAAGTCTTGAAATTGTGCTCAGAGTCATCTATGTTTTTCTCGAAATGCCCTTAAAATTATCCTTGGAAATCTCTTAAAAATCATCTCAGCATTTCTATAAAACTTTACCCTAAAAACTTGATTCCCCGGGGGTTTCTTCTCAGTCTCTTGGAACTTTCTTGAGGATTCATTTGAAATCATTTACGTGTGTATTCAATCTAAACCCCACTGGCCGGCAGTGGTATTATGGAATTTCTCATTTGCGGAAAATGCAGGCAGCTTTAGTTCGGGAGTTAGAAGGTGATAGCTCTATTGCAGATCGCGCAACCGATTTCAGAATGTCTGGAGGGTCATGCCTATTCCGAGGTCACTTTCACTCACAATAAGCCCCACATGTATGCATCACCGTTATCAAATGGATATTTGTATTACATACACACTTCTAGGTTCGAAAATATTCTTTTCAAACCTGGTAGTTATTTAGTTTAATTTTGATTTTTAATTCGTAAACAATAATTGGAACGGTCTCACAATGTTCCGCTCGTCCGCCACTGTTGATTGCTGATTGCCGATTGAAAAATAGGCCCAATCTTAGATCCATAGGCCAACGTTAGAGTCATTTCCCCTACATTTCATTTTTACCTAGGTGCTCCAGATACTTACCAGCCTTAGTGTTTTTACATTGTTCCTACCTTGACAATTCAGTATTTTAAACACGTTTTCTACATCTGCATGTCAGTACAACAATTGACATCTTCAAACTAAAAACCACAGACAAACAGACATAACACTCGCAAGTTTTTCATTGGACAAGCATTTAACGGACAATTTAAAAGTATCGTAGTTGGTAGTACCGCCACCTGTGGCGCGCATAATCAATTCCCTTGCGTTTGACGTTTACACACTACCGCCATCTGTTCAGCGTAGTGCCCACCACAGTATACTCAACAGATGGCGGTAATGTTTTAGCGACGATGTTTTACAGTGAGAAATATTCAATGTGTTATGTCTGTTTTTCTGTGTAAAAACTATAACTAAATCTTATCTTTATTTTTTATTTGGAGCTTTTGTTTGGATTTTGACTATAATATTTGAATCTTGGATTTATAAAAATCAATATTTCAATATGGAGGAATTTTCCCAATTTTGGAATGTAGAAAAATCGAAAACTGTTCAAGATTGAAAACAATAAATTGAGCTTCTGAAAATTGGCAAGGCTTTGAATCTAGACAACCACTAAGAATTTGAAGTATGTTCGTGATATTTTTGAGGATAATTAATTAGATTTTTAAATAGAATTTTAAAGTACCTGTGAATATTGAGTTACCTTAGCAGTCTGAAATGCTTTAGAATTCTGATTTGCATTAGATTTCAGAATTTTAAGGTAATTCTGAAAATAGTTTACAGTGAAGTGTAAATATGCAGTATGTGCAACCTTTGATTAAAGTGAAGACGGTATAAATTGTCTTTTGCAAAACTCTGATGACAATTGCATGGAGATTTTGTGAAGAAAGGAAATAGTAAGAATTCGGAAGAGAAATCATAGAAATTCTTAAGATGAAACATAAAGAGAATGCTGATATGAATCGTGAGAATAATGTGAATGGTCCATGTTTCTATGGAGATTTGGTTTTATCAAGTTTTAAGAAATCTGGCAATTTCAGGGAGACTTTCAAGGCTATTTTGGCAAAGTATTTGAGTACTTAGAGTAAACTGAAGAGAATGAGCCTGAGAAGAATGTGACGGTCATTCTGAAGAGCGTACCAAGGAAATTATTAAGAATATTCTAAGGGAATTTCATAGAGAAAAATGTAGGCAAAATTATGCCAATTCTTGGAAATTATTACCAGTTTGAGGGAATTGTGGAATCAGAGAGCGCTTTATAAGGAATTACAAGAGAGCACTCTAAGCACTCTTAGAATGTTACTGAAAAAGTTTGGATATTATCAAGATTATTTTAGGGGAATCCAGAATAGGAGCTGTCCATAAACTACGTAGACAGTTTAGTGGGTGGGGGGGGGGGGGTTGGAAATTTTCCACTTTATTTTAATTGGACGATATTTGGCCGGTTTGAATTTAGCGTGTTAGAGTAACTCAAATTGCCTACATAATTGACGATAAATAAATAAATAAGCTAACAGAAGTCGCTGCAGACTAAATATCTATATAAAATTACTAAGTAAATACGAAGATTCTTTACAAAAATAAATGATAAAAATGCCGAACAGTGGAATAAGTGGCTTAACCATTTTGGGATAGCGGGGTCATATATGGCTGCTTCCTATGATTGGTTGAATACAATTATAAGTTATAGATAATTTTCTTCAGCAAAGAGTTATGTTAAAAGATAAGAGTTATGTTAAGAGTTAAGAGTTATTAATATAGATTTTAAAAAGTAAAGAATTTAGTATAAAATTGAAAGGACAGGCCTATTTGACGACCTAAAATGCCGAAACCATTTGTAAAATTGATGGCGGAAAAGCTTTTTTTTTTCATTCAATAGAAATGAACGTAATGTCAAATGAGATCTAAGTAAGATTTGTAGATCCTCTTATCAAAACTCCACGACAATTTGGAGAACCTAGAGCCTTATTTTCATGGAAATAGATCATAATTGATGCGCATAAACTCAATGACTATGATTGGACATGTTTTGTTGAAGTCGTAGTTGGTATATTATTTTACCTGAAATCTAGAACAATGTGGAAAACCTAGAGCATCCGATACACATGAGAATAAATCGTGTATGGTGCACATTGGCTATATTAATCTGCTGTGGTCTTGATTGATCTTTTTTTCCCTTGATTTGTTTTCCGTCGATCTTGTTTTCCGTACTGATTACCAATGCTACCGACGCCTGAATCCTACATATCGACCCATCAACTCATAGACCGGGGACCAACGGCTTTACTTCCCTTCTGAAGGAAGGCGTGATCAGAGATTTTATGCCTCAGAACAGATTGAACCCAGGCATTTTGGGGTGAGAGGTAATCACGCTTACCACTACAACACCGACGCCATTGATTGATTGATCTAGCTAAGTTTATATGAACTCAAGGACGATTTGAAGTACCTGAACACCTTATATACGTGAGAATGGATCATGAATTTGTTTTTGCATGTTTAGTTACTACATATGTATACTTTCCCAGACGTGTTTGATGAACTAGATCAGTTGATACGATCTTCATAACAATTTGGAGAACCTAGAACACCTGGTATACATAAACAATGGATCGTGCGTAATGCAAATAATTATGATGAATCTTTTTGGGCATATTTCGACACTACAGACATTGTCCCAGACTTCGGTGATCTAGTAGATCAGATAATTTGAGCCTCAAGATGATTTGGAGAACCCACAGCACATGGTATACAAGAGAATGTATCACAAATGGTGGTTTATGGCAATCTACTTGGATATATTTGCTTGAGCCTTGGTTGATCTAGATCATGAATTTAACCTAATCTCTAGGACGATTTGGAGAACCTTCTTCTTTTTTTCGCATTTCGAGCTTATTGCTTGCGAATAATGCGCATCTTGTTATTTGTTTGGTCATATTTTGACGCTACAGATACTGTCCTAGTCTTGGTTGATCTAGGAGATCAGTTGATGAGAACTCCAGGGTGATTTGGAAAACCTGCAACATCTCACATACATGCACTCCGTGAATCAGTTTGATCATATTTTGGTTTCGGTTATTACTCCAGAGTTTTTTTTTGTTTTTCTCCAGAGTTTTTAACTAGGGGAAATGGATGTAATGTCGGCCTAAATTCCCATAATTTAGGCCCATACATAAATTCAGCAATCGACTAAATTTTCAATAGCGACCAAAAATATCCACTAGTACCGTCCCAATGACGTGTTCATCTAGATAAAATTGATAAATAGCAGATTTTTAGCGATGGGCCCAATGTTAGATCCATAGACCAACATTAGAGCCATTTCCCCTACATATATAGTCAGCAGAACAGCAGTTTTTAATACCATGCGCTCTTCTCCACTGACTTTCCTCTTTTAAATCGAGGAAAGCCTCTTCAATTTGCAAAACAAACTAAGTAAATTACATTTTTTTCTTCTCTGAGAAACTTTTTGGCTTGATTGAATCAGTTGATGCGATGAGTCTTTTTACTTGGTTTTTATCTGAGTGTGCCAGCAAGCGTCGCTGGACTAACTGGATAAATACTTGCCTTTGGATCCCGGAATCCTTGGTTCGAATACCGGTTGAAACATTTTTTTTATTTGTCTTTTGCTACTTTTCTACTTCGTTCGCCACCGGGAGCAAATTCAAACGCTTCTCTTTTAAAAAGCACGTTGAGAAAAGTAACTTTTACCTAAGCGCACCACTTTTTTCGTTTTGTGTTTTCCTCAATGTGAATGTATTTTCATTAAGCTTTGCAATCGTTCTCCTCAATGTGATAAGCCGTAAAGTTTGCTCTTTGCGCTCAATGTATGAGGAAATAAGAAGCCAGTAGTCAATTACTAGTACTTAAAAATAGTTTGGATGGTCTAGAACATCCGTATTTTTCTTGCAGGTTGTTTGTTTTTTGATTGATTAGATCTCGATTTTGACAACACGACACGACCTAGTAGGCATCTCATATTTCGAATTTCGACTCACTCTCGGTACTGTAAAACGGGATGAAGTTGATCACTACACCGTTCAATTTTCGTTTCTCAACAGACACATTATACCAGGATGTATCTTCGTTTTGACTGATTTTTTGACAGTTTTTGTACTGTAACTGGGAAAAATAGTAAAACCAAAATATTATTGCAGATTTGGAAAGTTCATTAAATTATTATGAGTTTATGATTTGAATAGCGCTAAATGATTTGGTGAGCAACTATGTTGCGTGACGTTACACTACTTATTAACTACTCACCAAAACGATTTGAGCTACTCAAATGAGAAACTCTTGATCAATTATTATAGGAAATTCCAAATATGCAATAATATTTAGGGGTTACTTTTCATTTTTTTTTTCTGTTACAGTACAAAAACAGGCAAAACCGTTGTAAAGTCACGTAGAATGAATCAACAACTCTTTTTTCATGATATTGTTGTAAGATGATTTGTTTAGTATTTCATTAAGTAGCTTAAAATAGTGCTTTTGAAACTTTCGCCTTACAAGTGATGCATTCTACCACTCTAAATTCACAATTTTGTGGAAGTGATAAAATATGCAATATGCTGTTTCTAAACATCCTATCAGAATCAGCATTTATTCTTGTGCGGTGTACGGTGAAATTACCTATTTTAATTAATTTTTTGGTCGCTGAATTCTAAACTGAAATAAGATTTTCTTAAAATAAATGATTTTGTATCATAAAAATGATTTCATGTATACTTTTTACGTTGTTCTTTTGCATCTATGTCTACTACTATTGTATCACTTTCACTAATTTATTTTCACTATCTACTTTCACTATCACTTTGAACTATAACTGATACGTATTTCGTTTCCTACTTGCAAATTTCTTCAGTGTCTAGTGATAGACTTCTGCCTCTGGTCTATAACTAGACACTGAAGAAGTTTGCAAGTAGTAAATGAAATACGTATCTGTTATAGTTAAAAGTGATAGTGAAAGTGAATTAGTGAAAATGATACAATAGTGGTATACAATTATTCTACTAAAAACGCTCATCAATTAAATTAGATTTCATGTGGAAAAGCGCAGCTTTTCGTCAACCACAACTTTTGTTGAAATTTTAAAACCAGATCCTTCTCCAGCAAAATATATATGAATGCTAAGGGCAGGTTCATTAACTACGTAGACAGTTTTTTAGGATTCTTGACCCCCACCTTTCCCTGCGTAGACAATTGTCCACACATTTTTTTAAAAATATTCGTATAGATTGTGGACAATTGCAAACCCCCTCCCCCCCTAAATTGTCTACGTAGTTTATGAACAGCTTCATAGAAGTATGATGAAATCCTAGGATGATTAAAATGGAACGCTTTAAATGAAGTACATTCAGACTAACAAAAAATTTCATGATCTGGGACCCAGGAAAAATATAAATTCCAGAATTTAGAATCATTTCAAGATCCTGAGACTTCAAAAATGACGCTTTCAGACTTTCATTTTAGTTATATAATAATATTATTCTTTGGCATAAAATTATTTGTAATGGTCATGTGGAGTAACCCGTAGTTTAGGTAAGCTGTGCGTGAGTACCACGATGTTAGGCTTTGATTCTCACTTCAGCCAAGAGAATTTTAGCTTGAAATAAAATTGGCTACCCAGTCAACACCTACCGAGTCAACACCTACCGAGTGTTGTGAGTTGAATGATGTCAAGAATGAAATTGGAAGTCTGATCAATCTCAGAGTAATATTATAATTATATAGAACTAATAAAATCTTTACGACATATTCTGGTACTGCATCAAATAGTAAGGACTAAATCGACTATTAGTAAAAAAATCATCCCATCAAAGTTGCTTGAATCTTTGCTGCTTCAGAATCCTAAAAATATTTTCTGTAGTATTTTACCAAAAATTTAAATCGATTTTGAAATGCTGCGTAGTGGATATTTCAACATTTTGGGAACACTGTGTCAATAGTTTTCTTAACTTTTGGATGATTTTAGCAATGCTCACAAGTTGGCTTTATATATTTTTTTAAACATGGATTTCATACACATTCTGGTAGACTTTGAATAAATTCCAGATGATCATACTGACAGATTTTTACGGGAGATTGACACATCACTTTGATTTCAATAGCATTATGTTAAAAACAGGATTTTTTGGAGCATTCCAGATTTATCTCCAGATTTTATATTTAGATTGGTCCAGATTTTTCAGAGAATGACCTGGCAACGCTGTTTTCAACACTCGTTGTATATTGTTCTCAGAGTTTGTCACCGAAATTCGCAAACATGATTCCTAGTTCGCGTCCGACAAAGATGAACGAGTACCCACGGTACGGATGCGAAGACTTTTTCTAAGCTCGTTGTGGGCCGTACGATGGATAGGCCTGATATAAACAAATATTCAACCAAAACTGGATGCATACAATTTAGATCACACTATGTGTATAAGTAACATAATAAATATGTTCTCAAATCTGTGAGCTCGATAAAACTGACCTACTCTATTCAGCCACCGATATAGTGACCGCACGTACCGAACGCGCGATGTTACATTTTATAAGAAACGACAACAACTGTTTTCCTCCCAGAGCGAGGTGGAAAGAAAAGGCATACCTTCCGCCCCTTCTATCCCGGTATCCCGCGGAATCCCATTGGATGACGGTTCCGTCATCGTCTCGCGATTTTGTTTTTCTTCTCCTGCTCGCCTGCTTACCTACATATAGATTGTCTTCGGGGGCCTGTGGCTCATTATTATTGACGATATAGTTATTGACATCGCGCGCTGCTGCTGCTGTTGCTCAAGAAGGCAACAGCAAGCCTCCGGGAAAGAGCACGGGCAAGAGATTAAATTAATAATAATTCGAGAAATAAATCCATTTCTCGTTACAAATATAGAATTTATTATACGGATGAATGTGCTGCACGTTCCGACGCGCCCGCACTGACAGCGGAACACGCGCGAGCGGCCACTTTGTTAGCATTCAATCCCACCGTCTGCTTTTCCTATTTTTCTATTGATTGTTATTGATCTTTTGTATTTCGCCCGGTGGTAGGTTCCTCCGAGATAACGATTCAAGCATATTTTCATCAGTTTCATTAAAACAACCAGTTATGAATGCGTGATTGAATGTCCGGGAATCATTTGCCCATAAAGCACACACCGCTCGACCGCGAGACGGGCTATTGTTCCGTGAAAAATGGAACCGTAGGTACCTGATTACCAGGAAGGAGTTCCATTTCGGAATCCCGATCGTTAGGCCGTGACCAGAGTGAGGTTCGCTGAACCGCTTGCAGGTCATTTGTAACTTCGCCGCCACCGTTACCGTTTTGGATTGAAAGTTACCCCGAACGGAACAAAAAAAAATGCTGTCAGTTGCAATTTCTACCTCAAGGAAAAAGCCTTGTCACTTGTACAAATGCCGCGGATCGTCAGGTTCAGAAGAAACCATCGCCGTCAATCTATCAAAAGCCGATTCGCAAAAAGTCACCTTCTTTTTGCAATGACAAATCTGCCGACGACGACGACGACGATGACGACGACGATGACGACGGCGATGGTTGAATGAAAGCAAGGCTTGGAGGCCGTACATGAAATTGCTACTGAAAGATTTATGAGAGATCTTATCGCGACGATTTAAAGGTATGGATCTGGCGATCGATCCTCGCTAGTGTCAAATAGATGAAATATATGACGTTAATGAGCTTGGCTGATCTTGATCGTCTGTCATATTTCCGCAGTCGGTTCGAGACGCTGACAGATTTCACACGACAGTTATCGGATCTGCTAATTTAGTAGAAATTTCCAATTTACGACTACCTAGAACAAGGGGCAGAACAAAAGCGTTGCAAAAACACCCATTCCGGCGTGTGTGGTCCGAATCAATCAAAAATACCTGTTCTGCTGGTGGATCTCAACTTGGTAGGAGTCCGTTCGGTGAGCTGTGATTTGCCGTGTCCCCTTGCATCGCCCTCGTCTTCGCGCTTATTGTTTTGAAGCCTTATGGCGATCGCACACGGTGGACGGACGACCAACGACGACGACGACGACGTCAGGCGGTTGTGGAATTTCAATGAGACCTCTCTGAATTGTGCTGACCAAAGCAGAAAAACACCAAAAACGGCATCCGAAGTATTTACAAATTTCATTTTCCTGGCAAATGTGCAGGTAGGTCGGTAGGAGCGCAGCTCTGTGTGGTATCAAGTTGAAGAGAAGTTGAGCAGCGTGTGCTTACATCTTATGTCTCTGCAATGTTGGAGGTTTAAATTCGTACTAATTACCACCAACTACGAGGAGCCACAAGCTGGTATAAAAACGAAAATGACAATTCTGCTTAAATGAGATTGACGGAACACCCACGCTGTTGGGGTTGATTTGCTTCAATGTATGTGAGTGTGAGTGCTTGTACAAGAGCGAATGAATTAGCTGCTTTCAAGAATGTTTCACCTGTAACTACATCAATTATGGATAAGCAAAAAACAATTATTGATCAGTCAGTCTAGCGGGTAAATCGACCCATAATTGTGGGGTCAATGTACTATCAAATATTGCATATAGTAGAAATCTTTAAAATTTGTTACCCTATCATTCGCTCAATTCCTACAGAAAGACATCTGCCTTTTCGCATTAAAAGGTTGACACATTTCGTTCTCAAAGTGTCATACATGCCAAGAGTCCTTCGTCGCACACAACCCAGCCACACATTTCCATGAAAATATAAACGTCCTGTATCTTATGACAAATTCACCGTAATTCCTTGTAACAACTTATCGCAACAAGCTGTTGCATACTCTCCTCTTCCGGTAAAAATAAACTTTCTACAAACTGCTCCATCACGTGATGGCCCGGTCCCTTTCCAACCAACATCGCACCGCGTTAGAGTTCCCAACATGAATTTCCTTTTTCTGCAAGTACTTTTCCCAAAAGTTGGCAGCATTTTTTTTTTCATCCCAAACTTGCACCATCTTCTTTCTGTTTCCGTCTGTCCAACTGATAATGTCAACCTCCATCCAGACATCCAAGCTAGAGCGCTTGCCAGCTAGTTAAATGCTCCGATTAAATTATTCATATGCCACCAAGTCGGGGGTAGGTTGAGTGCACGATTACGTAAGGCCACCACCGACTGGGTCCGTGTCTTCCATTCCGTGTGGATCATCATCGCCATTTACATAAACGAGTGTGGCTGCCTTCTTTCCCGCTGCCACCGGCGCCACCACTACTGTCCAGTAGTCCATTCCTGGAAATTGAACTTACACGCCACGTACCCACCGAGTGTGTGTGTATTTCTCCGACCAAGGCCAATCGCGCGTAGTGCATTAGGAAAATTAGAAACCGAAAGTGGAGGAAAAGTTTGGGAACTAAGAAATGAGCAGTATTAAATTGCTTACATATGTTTCGGGTCGAAAATAGTTTTCGAATATAAAGAAGTCGAAACAACCAAGCTGATGCCATAATGTTCGGTAACAAGATGGATTTGGGATTGATTGTTCATTACTGAAAGAGTGGTAATGGCATGGTTGCGTTTGATGTCGACAATGAGAGCTTGTTAAAGGTCAGGAACAAGGCTGGTAAATGTTGCTCTCAATGAATAATCTCACGCGATTTTTACAAAGGTAACTCTGTCACTATCATCAGATGAAAAAACGGTCACAAAGACATCAATTTCTTTGTGAATGTTTTGAGTTAGTTAGTGAGAAACGTTAATCATATCTAATTATCGTACCGCTTTAGGATTGGCTATAGGAAAATATGCGTGCAAGCTTCTGAATCAAATTAATCCAAAGGTGGTGCACTTGGAATTCATAACGTATTGGTGATTTGGTGAGTTCATTCCAGTTGAAACTTCTTATAAACTTATTTTCATTATTATTGATTCCCATCCCAAGTAACATTGCAAGCTTTATAGAGGTTTTATAGCGTTCTACAAGTCTAAATCATGCTCTTCAGAACCCTTATAAAACCAAAATTGTTACTTGGGATCTCCCGTCAGGATAAACTCGATGGCGCGTGATCTATTGCTCGGTTGGTACGGTTGGGTACGTGCGGCGAGCTTAGGTCTTCATTTATTGTACGAATCCGTAGATCTTCTTAGTTCCACATGTTATAGTGATATGGGAAATGGAGCTCCATAATATCATGTAGAATTTCAATTGTTACGACGAAATATTTCGGATCCTACAAATAATCCTGAAGTTAAGATAGTGAAGTTCTATAGACAGCACCGTACTCAGCAGGTGGCAGCAGCATCGTACTGAGAGGTAGAAGAATTGCTCCAAGTTCCATCAACTCTGTCCATGTTCTATAATTATTTGTTTCCAAGTTTTCTCATCAAATTACAGGAAAAACCTTGAACCATTTCTTAGAATTTTCCAAAGCATCTGAGTGAAACAAAGTTCCCAAAACTTCCAGCATGTTTGCAAATAAAACCCTGAAGCTCTAAGAAGTATGTTGAACTTTTACAATACTCCTTGAGCTCCTACAATATTGGCAGAACTTCTAGTAATTCGTTTGCCCTTTAAAAACAAATCCCAGCACTTCAATTAAGTTTTACGAAGTTCCTCGATTTGCTACATAATTCACTTGACTTCTAAAAAGGTCTCAGATGAAGTTCACTGAACTGATTTTTGTTGATTTCCTGTGAAATTCCCTGAAGTTCTACAAAGTTTCCTGAATTCACATGGAATATCCTGATCAGTGGTGTGCGCAAGGGGGGGGGTCAGGGAAGGCCATGGCCCCTCCAAATGATTTGTGTTTCTATACCCCATGCGCCCTCCTGATTCTCTTCATGCTAGACCTTTACTATTAACGCCCTCCTATTGTTGCATACACATTAGAAAAAAAAATCCATAAACCTAACACACACACCTTTCTTGTAATGTATCAGCAAGTTGAATAAAAAATCTAAGTTCTCTGAGACAGCCGCCATAGGAAGTCATGAAGTGTTTGACAAAATTGTAATTTTTAGTTTAAATGCCTTCACACAAAACAATATTTAAAAACTTGATTCATTTTCTAATTTTTATGCAAAATCAAATTCGGCGGAGGAATTAAAAACGATGATTTTATTTTTAAATAACAACAAGCTACAGGGGGCGTTAGGAATCTTAGTTTGATTTTTTTTTCATGCTCGGATACTAATGCAATTGGAAAACTTTTGAATTACGAAATTGTAATTGTTGGATTTAATGTAACTGAAGCAACACAGCTAGGGGTCTTTAATTGAATTTATTTTTTTGTTTTTATTTTGATAATTAGCATGCTCGTGGGGGGCGTTTGAAAAATGGGGAAATTGGATGTGTGGTTTCAAATATATCTGCTGCTAAGGTCTTTAATTGAATTTGGTATTTTGTTCACTTTGGTGATATTAATGAAACTGAAAAGTGAATGTATTATGAAATTGGAAATGTTGGTTTTAATGTCCCTGAAGTAACAGGGGGTGCAAGTGATCTTTAATTGAATTTGATTTAATTTTTTATTTTTGGATTCCTGAAATTGTAATTATTGGTTTGTGACAGGGTGCGCTAGGAGTCTCTATTAAAATTCTTTTTCGTATCTTGATGATACTTATTTAATTGAAAGGCGCTTGTAATGTCTGATAAAGTTGTAAATGCTGGTTTTAATGTCACTGAAGCAACAGGGGCGCTAAAGGGTCTTTAATGGAATTTGATATTTTTACTTTGATGATATGCATGTTTCTGCAGGGCGTTACGATTTTTACAGAATTCAGCATTGTTGGTTCGCAACAGGAGGTGCTAGGACTCTTTGTTTGAGTTTTGTTTCATACTTTGATGATACTTATGCAACAGAAAAGCGTTTGTAATTTTTGATGAAATTGTAAGTATTGGATTCAATGTCACTAAAGCAATTGAATTTGAATTGAATTTGATTGCTTCTTGTTTACTTTGATTATATGCATGTTTCTGGAGGGCGTTTGAAAAATGAGAAAATTGGATGTGTAGTTTCAAATATCTCTGATGCAACAGGGGGCACCTCAAAACAAAAAGTTAATTTTAATATCACATCAAAGTGGATACACTTCAATCGTGTCGAAAATATGGTGTAAAGGGACACAATCATCATCATTACTAAAATTTATGTTTTGCTGTGCTGCTTTTATTGAATCTGATATTTTTTTAACTTTGGTTATACCAATGCAAAAAGAAAGCGTTTATGTTTGATGAAATTGTAACTACTGGTATTAATGTCACTGAAGCAACAGGGGCGCAAGTGGTCTTTAGGTGATTTTGATTTTATTTTTTAGTTTTTGTTTCCTGAAACTTGAATTGTTGGTTTGTAACAGGAGGTGCTAGGGGTCTTTATTTGAATTTTATTTCATACTTGGATGATACTGATTCAATTGAAAAACTTTTGTAATGGATGACGAAATTGTAATTGTTGAATTTTATGTGACATCAGAGGGCGCTAGAGGTAATTAATTTAATTTGATTTTTTTTTACTTTGATGATATGCATGCTTCTGGAGGGCATTTTAAAAATGAGGATATTGGATGTGTGGTTTCAAATATCTCTGATGCAACAGGGGGCCACTAGGGGTCGTTCATTGAATTTGATTTTATTTTATTTTTTCGGGGCCTTGTGGTCTTAGGGCGTTTGATATAAATGCTGCTTGTTTGTCACATTCGAGGCACACACACTATTTATGTCTAAGAATCAGTTGTACCTGCAGCAGTCATCCACAACTGAAATTTTGTATACCTGCTAATCTATCTGATTTCAACGTACTTCTTAAGCACGTTTTGGCTGTATCCCATAGGAACGTATTTTTCACTTTTAGGACAATAATTAAATTATGGACAGAAGTTAATAAATGAGGTAGTCATGATTTCATATAACGAGAATCCAGCCCAGAAAATGTGAAAAATACCAAAAAATATTATTGTGCCATCAGCGTGAAGGAATTCAAGAAAAAAATAAATTATATTAAAAAGCATTAATTTTTCACCAGAAAAGCTCAAAAATACCTCTTACTATATCTGGTCATATCTCAAAAACTATTTGTCCAAATCATTTACCCTTGGAAACACATCAAGTAGAAGAAATTTTCCAAAGTGTGGTGAAAATTTGAGCCCAAAATATTAAGAAATAAAAATCCCGCCCATGTCGAAAATTGGTATTTTTTTTACAATTTCGATACCTGCCGGTAACTAGCCTGTTTACTATAGTTACTATAACAAAAACAAAATGTGGGTACACCTATTAGAATTTGCATTAAAAAAAACCTTCAAATTGACGTTCTAAGATCACGATTCACGAATAGCTTATCTGGTTCTGGAGTAATCTTTTCTGAAAGATGAAATTAAAAAAAAATCTTGAAAATCCAGGGTTGTAGCCGAGAGGGATCTAGGCACTTAAGAGCAAAATAAAAAGGTCTTTGTTTAGAATGCAAAAATCAGCGTTTAAGCCAAGTTTTGCTCAAATCGGTGACATAGACCACAGGTGGTGTACCCACTTGAGCTGGAATGACCCATATTAGAACAGTTAGAACCAGCAATTGCTTTTAAGTTTTATGACTATTTCGTGGAGAGCGTTTCACTTATCAATCAATCTATTTAACTGGTCAATGTACCGGACGAAATAAAATAGCCGATTAATAGGAACTATAGATTTGATGGTTTTCACCCAATTACATTAGATGAACTTAAAAATATTTGCTTTTCTTTACGAAAAACGGCTGGAGTAGATAATGTTAATGCAAGAGCTATTCAAGAGCTGGACCTCATTAATCAATCATTGCAACCTGGGCACGTGCCGCAAATGTGGAAAGAATCTTTAGTTCCTATACAGTTCCTACGATTAAAGCCGAAGAGTTTCGTCCCATCAACATGTTGCACACATTAGAGAAAATTTTGGAACTTGTTGTAAAAGGCCAACTGTGAGAATATTTAAATAGTAACTGTTTGTTGATACCGGAACAATTGGGATGCCAGGAAGGTCATTCTTTTGAAACCGCGTCAAACTTAGTGTTAGCTAAATGGTTAGCTTTTGATGCATTGAAAGTTTCAAAGCTGCATCTAACATCTCTTGTACTTGGACGTGGAGTTCAAAACTTAATTCAGGGGATGAATTATTTTACAGAGATCTTCGTCTCAGCTTTAAATTATTTACTTTGTAAACTAAATTTTTAATAAGATATGAACAACACAGCAAAAAATAAATTTGAATATTACATCCAAGAGGATGCACTTCAATCATGTCGAAAATCTCATGTAATTTTTATGGCCACAACAATAAACAAATGCAGTGAAAGCAGCGTAATGTCAGTTCCTACACTATATTGATGATAATTTTGTTCTTTTTGGCAAGCAATATTACACCATATTTGCAACACGATTGAAGTGCATCCACTTTTTTTTTTTCCTCTGTTCGGGACATAAAACCACTGCGACCAGTAATTTGATCTATTTTAGTATATCCCGTGTCCTTAGTTTAGTGCATTTCGTATTACTCCATCACTATTGAGAAATGATGAAGTATTCGGTTTTGATACAGTTGTCATTCTTGCCTTTATCGCAAGGAATCGATTCTAATTGAAAGGTCCCGCTATTTATACCCTCGGAGTGTTGAAACACCCTCCAAAGGCGCGCCCCTTTGTCAGTCAAAATTGGATTCCTTAGCAAAAAAAACAAGACATGACACCGATAATGACCATGCATCAGAACCCTAGTCTTAACCACTTCAAACTAGGAAACAACGAATAGAAGATTAGGAATCACATAGGTGAAGACTAACTAACTCATTTTTTCCTTGTTTCAAGATCATCCTCGGTCCACGCAACCCGAGGACTTATCACTATCAACAAGGCATAAAAAGTAACAAGGACTAATATGTGTTCCTTTGATTACTGTAAAATCCTGTTCCCCTAGTTTGAAGTAGTCAAGACTAGGAATCGGTGGTAGATCTTACATCCCGTAACGTACCACGAAAAGGTGATCTACCCACGTTACGGGGCAAGTGCATCCACTTAGATGTGATATTAAAATTATTATTTTGCTGTGAACAGTTTTTAAAAGATTTCGTTAAACCTCGACATTTTTCAAAGGAAATCGTGAAAATCTGGAAAGCAAGGAAAATGTAAGTAAGTAAACATTAACTCTTTAAAATTATTGGTGCCCGTAAAGCTATGAAGCGCCCCCTTTTGGAAGGCGGGCCTCTCCAAATGAAGAGGGCTGCACACGCCAGTGATCCTAATTTATTTTGGGTTCACTAAACTTTAACAAAATGTGCTGAAGCTAAAAGAAGAACTTCTATGAAGTTTCTTTTAACTTCAATGAAGTTTACCAAGTTTGTTATTGGTTTCCAATTTTTCGAACCAGAAACTTTACACACCACCGTAAATTTCTTAAAAAAATTTCGGAAGCTCTACGAAGCTCCCCAAACTTGTACTGAATTGCCTGAATTTCTACCATGTCCCTTAAACACAAAGTCACTAAAGTTTTAAAAATTCTAATAAAATTTAGAAAAAAAAAAACCCTGAACTTCAACGAAGTTCCCTAAATTTCCACAAAATTTTCTAAATTTCTCGAAAGTTTGCTGATTTTAAAATTTGATGAAGTTCTGTAAAGTTCTCTGAACTTCTAAAAAAAAACTTGCTGGAGTTTTACAAAATTATCTGAAGTACCATGAAGTTCATTGAGCTTCTACAAGGTATGATGAGCTTTCACATCACGGGACATAAAACCTCTCCTATCAGTCATTTGATCTATTGTAGAATATCCCGCGTTCTTAATTTTGTGTTGTATTACTATTGAGAAATAATGAAGTATTCGGCTTTGATACAGTTGTCATACTTGCCTTTATCGCAAGGGTCCGACTATAATGACATCCCAACAAACAATTTTAGCTGCAGACTAGCTTATACAGGCAAAAATTAGCTGTATAAGCCAATTTTTTGCTGTATAAGCTAATCTGCAGCTAAAATTGTATGTTGGGATGGTCGCACTATTTATAATCTTCGAAGAGTGAGAGCACGCCGCTTTGACAATGATTTCTTGGTAACAAAATCAAGCAAAGACACCGATATTGAACGTACTGAACTTCTAGAAAGTTTCCAGAACATCTACTCAGTTCAATGAATGTTATCGATGTTTTCGAAAGTTCTACAATGTTTCTTGAAGATCTATGAAGATCCATGAAATTATATAACGTTTCCTTTACTTTTTTAGAAGTTCGGCTAGTTCGCGGGCCGCACGAGGTGCTTGGATCTCTATGATGCAACAAACTCAGCTTGAAATTCTTTTGGCATTATTCAACTTTAAATAAGACCATCGAACAAAGATATAGCTATTGAAAAAATAGGCCTGAGCAACGCTGGCCCAGAAGCTCGAATTTATCTGAAATCAAATGATGTTCTCTTAACTTTTACAAATTGCCTAGACTTCTAAGAAGGACCCTGAACTTCTTGGAAGGCTCAGTTTTGTTGAATGCATGGGAGCAAAGTGCAAATTGATCACAATATAAAATGATCCAACTCATAGCAATCATTGATCACTGTTCAAACATGTTGCATTGGTCTTGAACTTGAAGTTCTTCCATAGAACTTGAACGGTTTTCTTGAACCGTAATACTATTGGGAAAGGTTGATAGCCATTTTTTCATGGGATTATGTGAATTGTTACCAACTTTAGCAAGTTGAAACTTCGAATTCAAACGTTTATTTTAGAATAGTGCATAGAGTGTAAGCTCACTAAAATCCAAAATCTGTTTCTATGTATGTTGTTTCATGCGATCTGCATGCTTTAGATGTGCGAAGTTCTTTGAGACATGGCGGGTACTCAGATCTAACTGTATGGGGCTGCTATTTATGAATTTAATCAGCAAATTCTGTTCGGAAATTTCGGAAAAGTGTCTGTACATGTACCGGAACCGTACCAGTAGCATCGTAACTCATCGGACTTTGTCATCCAACGCATTCCCAGGACGCGTTCAGATTGTTCCTTTTCGTCGAGACACATTTGCTTCACCGGATGCTGTTGACTCTCCCCTAAATGCTGAAGGACCGTTGGGCTATGAACACCAGTTCCAAATCTCGATCCCTCCTCGTTTGTGAATCTCTCGAACTTCAGACGCAACTTGTTTCATTATCGGTGGAAAAGCTATTCAGATAGTCGTCAACATAGTGATTGAGAACTTTCCCTCAGCAGCTCGTGGTAACTCCTTTTCGAAAGATCTTGCGTTAGCGTTCTTGACGTACTGTGCGATGGCTGGTGAACACGTCGCACCAAATGTAGCACGTCTGCATTTACGGCTGCAGTATATTGTCGGAACCGAAAGACTACGAAGCACGGTGGAGTTACCATGTCGGTTCCTTTTAATAGAACCGAGTTTAAGGATATGGCATCCATTTATGCGGACGCATCCCAGATTAATCGAACTTTCCCTGAATTGTTCGGGTTGGTCACCGCTCCTCGTCGTACATGGTATCTCCCCTTTGGAGCGGTGACCAACCCGAACAATCCAGGGAAAGTTCGATTAATCTGGGACGCGTCCGCAAAAGTGGATGGCATATCCTTAAACTCGGTTCAACTAAAAGGAACCGACATGGTAACTCCACCGTGCTTCGTAGTCTTTCGGTTCTGACAATATACTGCAGCCGTAAGTGCAGACGTGAAAGAGATGTTCCATCAAGTCCGTACGAGAGGTGCGGATCGTTCTGCACAAAGTTTCCTGTTCCGTGACAATCCATCGGAGAACCTCGAGTGTTCCGATCCGTGAAAACAGCGCTGACGGCAGCCTATGACAATGAAAAACTAGACGATGGTGTTCTGCCCACAATCATTGTAGAAGCAAAATCCTACCTTCCGCTGGACTCTGCGTAGCAGGAAGCAATCACCCCTAACAATTTCCTTCTAGGGAGCTCATTCGGCGTCAAGCAACCAGTCGTTCAGTACGAAGATAACAATGCACTCTTGAAGCGATCGTGGGCCATGATCCAAGAACGGTACATACCCACGCTAACTAGAAGAACGAAATGGTTTGGCTCGGAGAGGAATGTTGCAGCAGAGGACCTAGTAATAATCATAGATGATACCGGAAGGAACGGATGGACGCTTTGTCGCGTTCTGGAAGCCATAACTGCTGCCATAACGAATGGAGGAGTACTTAGAAGACCGGTCTCGAAGCTTGCAGTTCTTGATGTGGTCAAGGAAGATGGAACCAAGAAGGAGGCTCACTGGTTCCACCCGGAGGAGAATGATTCCACAAAGACAGACCAGCTGGGATCCCGGCCACGCAATGACGCGAAAGAGCTGCGTTATTCATGCGTGACGGTTGAACCTGCTGTAGGACGAACTGTCAACGATGAAAACACATCAGCAGCAACATTGCAGGCACCATCAATGAACACATCTTCAGCAGGCACACACGCATAAAATAACCAAACCAGCTCCATCCATAGAGTAGGAGTGAATATCGGAAAACACAAATTAACAGTGAAACTACCAATAGCAAGACATAAGTACTAGCAATAGGTGATATTGGATCGAAACACAAAAGATCGATTCTTTTGTTACGATGGTTAATCGATCCCAAACACGACAAAAATCGACTGGATCGATCTTTTTCATTCGATTTTTCTTTTGATCCAAATAGAAAATTTCGGCGCATTTGCATTTGCAATTTAATAATGTTTTTTTTTGTCTTCACCTTTGCATATCACTTGCCTTGAACATGGATTCTGCAAACAACTAGTGTGGCAGTTCAGTAGAAACATTCACTTCTTATGACATATTTCAGGTTCATCAGTCTTCTGCTATGTTAGAACTGGATTGCCATGGGGGCATATCGGCAGAATTACAAAATTTCTTGCATCAGCCTGTTTTCCCACGTTCTGTCGATCCTTTTCAAGCATGAGAGAAAATCCGTGGTCTGTTGCTGCGTACGTACTACACAATTTATTTCTAAATTATATCAATCATCACACTAAATGACTATTATAAGTGAAATGTCATAACAAGATAGTTTATGTAACGTAATATCAACTTTAGAATGAAATTGGCGTTAATTTGCACCAACTTTCTTATGATCCGTTATATTTGAAACATTTTTGTGCCATTTTGAAAAATGATTCGATTCAAAAGATCGATTCAAAATGATTGATTAAATCGGTGAATCGATTATTTAAAAAAAAATTAATCGTTTCACTAGGATCGATTCTTGCCTCAAGATCGCCCAATGCTAATAAGTACTCGACGTTCATTTTCCGTTTTGGCAAAGCCTCATCGTGTTTTTTTCTTATGAACTGCTTTTGAACGCTAGTTCAGATCTCGAATTGATCGTGTTCAAATAGTCGCGTTTCACATGACTTTTCATTTCGATTCGATTTACATGCAAAATAATGATTGAATAATGCTGTTATTCAAGCATCAAAGATCAATCAATCAATTGAGTTAGGATATTATTTTTGATTCCAAAAACTAGTTGAATTTGAAAAGCGCACGAGAAATAAAGGTGATTGTATTTCAATTAGATTGCAATACTCTCTCATTTGATATAGACAGAATTAGAAATCCTATTAATATATTTAATGGAAATGTTGGTTTGATAAGGTTTTGACATTGGCTCAAAAAATTATCTTCATTCATCTCTTCCTCTGAGGATTTCTAATCAGAACCATTGAACCATCTCCTAACAAAAAAAAAATTGGCTACAAGAAATTTACCAATGTTTTTTTAAAATACGACCAACGTTATACAAAACCTAAAAAAAATATGAAATGAGAAGCAATTACCGATTGATCAAAAGCTGTTTCATCATGCTTGGGTACGCAAAGGTTAAAAGAAAACATGTTCAATTGATACGATGGGGTGTTAAGGTCTTCGTGAAAATTCCATTCAATATTTTTTCTTAAAAGTTGACGTATTGTAGGACACATTTGCAAAATAATGTATATGATTATATCTAGAAGTTTATTTTTGACAGCTGATTTTGTGTAGGGTTTATGACCCCGTGGGATTGATAGAAACCAAATCAATCAAACTCGTGGGATTGAATCGGATAAACCATTTGTGTAACCTCTAAACCTTCTTCAATCATCATCATGTTTTGCACAGGTTCATATTTTGGAGCTATTATCAAGCTGAAGGGTGGTGTAATTATTGCAAATGCTGTTTTCTACATGAAGAACCGAATTATTTCATGATTAAAGAAACTTTCTGAATAGTTTATGGCACCAACGTATTAAAACACATGAACTTTTTAATTCAACCTTTAAAATCTATCAAATTAGTAATAACTGGTAAACGGGCATAATACGCTCCTTAAAGAAAAGCAGCTATATTTTTACCTTTTCCCTTTTTTTAAACTCACATAGGGGAAACGGCTCTAATGTTGGCCTATGGATCTAAGATTGGGCCCATCGCTAAAAATCTGCTATTTATCAATTTCATCGATATGAACGTGTCGCTATTGAAAATTTAGTCGATTGCTGAATTTATGTATGGGCCCAAATTAGGGACACTTAGGCCAACATTACATCCATTTCCCCTATATTTGTTTCTTTTGGAATAAGAAATAACCTGTAATCATTTATTTTTCTTCAGTGGCAACTTAGATGTAAAGATCTTATATTGAAATTTTATTACACATTATACTCCCACAACAAAGACACTGTATGCTCTATTCTAAACTTTCTATAATATGGAAATTCATATTGGAATATCATATAATATCATATAATTCATATGGAAAAATCAGGCATTGAGAAAATGGCAGTTGAAGTTAGGAAGTTCAATTTCCATCTAAATATTTTAAAAATTATAGTAAATTAATCGATAATTTTCTCAAGTTAAAATCAGTTGCCATGAAGCTTGCATGTTTTGTTCTATCAGCGAAAATATGACGATACAAAAAGCAGAACTGTAACTTGACTTCTGGACGGTTGAATTTCTGGAAGGGACTTTTATGCGATTACTTTGCTTGATGGGACAAACTGACTTGATGTAGTTTTCACATTTTTCATGATCAAAGTCCGTAGTTTTATCACGTAACATGAAAGTAGATGCCAATTGATAGTGGATATCGTAAATATCTTAAAATTGGCGAAAATCCATATGGGAATGAAATGCGTTTATAGGCAGTATACCACTCATCAAAGGTGTGACATGCCCAGAGCATTAATTGTATGTGTTTCACAAAGCACAACAGCACAAAGATGGAACAAACACTTTCTTAAATATGCTTACTAAAATGACGTAAAAAATTACACCAGAAGGGTGCTTTTAAGGATTTCGTTTTTATTATTTATTTGCTACAATTGACAGCTGTGAAACTTTCACGGCAGAGTTGTCCCATGAAATCCTTGGAATGCCCATCAGTATTCTATTTATATTAAGCCTGAATTCGTAGAAATGTTAAGGGGCGTTTTAGACCTTACTACCCTAAATAGTTTGCTTAAATTTTGCAGAACTCCATAAAGTCCATATTCTCTTTCCCCCCAAAACCATTCAAATCATGTGCAATCCGCCATCAAAAAATCTGCATCCAACCACCATTTTCCGAATGTCGAACACGTATCGGCTCGGATACATTTATTTCCATTTCTGATTTCCATCCCTTCTCCTTATCCGCAAAAGCGTTGAACCCATTCTTCGCATAAAACACCCTCGCCAAGCCGTTCGTTCCGTTGTTGCCTGCCGGTGATGGTGGTACGATGTGTGCGAGCAAGGGTTGAAAGAACAAGCGTGTAACACTTAACAACGACAGCAATAATCTCCTACAATAACTACCTCGGCCATGCTTCGGTTCCTCACTTCCGCCTGCTTCCGCCTGCCGACTCTGGTGCGAAGAAAAAGAATCACAATTCGACAAAGAAAACCCTGCTGGAGGACGCGGAGACGACGACGACGACGACGACGCACATCCCCGACTCCCAGGGGATGAGCTACCCCGGAAAAGTGCGTGTCTAGAGAGCTACACATACCAACACCAACATCGCCCGACCGAACGGGACTGCTGGAGATCCAAGTCGTTCGTTCCACCAACACTGCTACCGGGAAATCATATGATGCCCCCTATTCGGCCGGGCTTTCTGCCTGCCTGTCTGATGAAGGCCAACATAACAACAAAGGTATCGGAAAACGGAGCTTGGATGCACTCGATGAAAAAGGGGGAGATCCTGATGCTTCTGTCTGGTAGGCAATTTTTCCTGACACCACCGTCGTCGTCGTCGATGCTCGGTTGTTGGTTGCAAAAATGGGAGATGCAATGTGCGATGACGCATCGAAATGGCGTGAAAAAACGTTCGGTTCTCCATACTGTGGATGCAAGCAGGATGCAAATGCATGTATCGACCGATGCGGAACAAATGGTCCTGTACGGAACGAGCTATTTGTTGATGAATTTTTTTTTCACGCGAATTTCGGCTGTTTAATCGATGTTAATTAATTCAGGGCGGGCGTTTAATCTTCCAGATGTTTTCATTTGTAGCTGCCACATTGGAAGGTAGTGGACATCAGTTAATGGTTATTTTATAATTCAACTAGTAGGCTACGTTTCGAATCCGGTACCCATTTTGGGGATTTTTGCGAAAGGTTCTCCAAAGAATAGCCATTTCGCACTGCGTTAATCGAGAGTGAAAAAAAAGGACGCTGAGAAAAAAAATCAGCCGTCTTTGCCATCCAGCACCAATACACCGGTGTCGATGGTGTAGGAACAAAAGTGTGTGTTATTTTCCTGATGACCCGATATGGCCAATAGAACCGGAACGTAGCCGATGCATGACAACACACAATAAATTTGTCGAACCGCTTCCCCTAGGAAGAAAGTTCACCCAACTCCTTCCCACAAGACGATAAGAAGGACAACGACGCGTCCGTGTATGTTGCTATGGACACCAGAGAGCATGCCGATTTCTTTTTCTTGTTCCTTCTTCTCGGTCAACGTCTTGTTCTTGCGTTGCTTTGTTGGTTGTTACGCACCAAAGAATGAATGCTCTCCTACCTTCCCAGTGTTTGGATTATAAAGCACCACCACCAGCCATCCACCCTAACGAACGTTGAGAGTGTACCACCCAGCAACGCAATGGAACGTGGAAGGCATCGAAATAACACAAATCGTCCTATAAGACGATTTACTTTATGATTGTATGATTTCTTGCCATTTTTAAGCATCTTCTCCAGCTCCGTCCCAGCCCACGCAATTCAACGGAAGAAGAAGTTCGCGTCTGACAATGTCTGTGTGGCAGCAATTTTGCGACCTTCGGTACCTGGTACCGTAACTGTTATGACGAGGATTAGCTGGCAATGCAAGGGCCATCGTCGTCGTCGTCGGTCGTAGCACTAATGGCGGGAGCCAACGATGCCTCCTTGGCGTCGTCGAGTTGAAGGGATATTGGGTGGGAGGGGAGGCTTGTCTTCTGTTCTGTTCCATGCGAAGACGGCGACACGTAGCATCTTGTAAGACAATGTGGTTTGGTGTTGTTTGGATCGAGGGGTCCGGTAGCATAATATTTTGAATTTTGTATTATACAAAAATATTGATTTTTAAACTAATTCTGATTTTTTTAAGGAGATCGTCCATGAAAATGAAGCTAATATAGAAATTACACTGTAAACATATTTTATCGTTAAATATCACCTTAAAATCATTATCTACCATTTGTCGATCATACTGTGGTATGCAGAGCATTCATCAGATGGCGGCAGGGTACAAACGTCAAACTCTATACACGACCGTAGAATCTGGCATCAAAATTTCGTTCCATCTACTCAGTTTCTTAGAAGTCATCGAGCTTCAGTTTCTTGGCAGAAGCCCACTGAGGCTCTGCAAAACTTTTCTAAGCCTCTCCAGTGGCTATCTGACATTCACAGAAGTTGTTTAACAAGATTTCAGAACTTCAGATTGCAAATAATCAACTTGTTGCAACGAAATACCAACAGAAAATATTCAGTATCAGAAGACTTAAGGAAACCGCAGAGTGACGACATCACAGGTCATCTGCTCGATTGGAATGACGTTTTCCAAGCCGTTGACGGCTCTAAATTTAGTGTTCTAGATGCACTTCCACAGTTATTAATTGAGAGCTTTCAATGCCGACAAATGCATGAATTTGTATATTGTATGACAAGTACAATAATATACTGATTCCCAGGGAAGTCGAGAAAATTTACAATAGAAAAGGAATTCCTCGGCCGGACCATGAATCAAACCCGCTGTCGCCATGTGCCTTTACTGACTAGACTATCTGAGGCTCCAACACTGACTAGGCTTTCTGAGACCCCACACATGAATCCCTTTACGAGTTTAGGAGAATTTAAGAGGTCTAAAGATCATCGGAGAAGTTCAGAGTGTTGAAAAAGTGCTGAGAAATAAGATAAATTCTGGAACAATCTCAGAGGTATTCTGAAACCACAGGGAAGTTTCAATAATTTTAAAGAAAATCAGGTAACATCACAGAAATTCAGAAAAAAAGCTCTGGTTAAAATTCAGAAAAAAAATCATGGGAAGCTTAAAGAAGTTCAAAGGTAAAGAAACCTCAGAGGTGATTTGAAAACCTTATTTTAAATCTAGAAACCGCGGGTTTCAACGAAAATCAGGGATCATCAGATATATTAAAGGTTCTTGAGAGACGTCCAGGAGTTAAGAGAGCTTCACAGCGGTGCCGGTGGTGTAGTGGTAAGCGTGGTTACCTCTCACCCCAGCAGGCCTGGGTTCAATCCTAGTCAGCGCCGCCGGGATGTTCTGAGGCATAACATCTCTGATCACACCTTCCTTCGCAAGAGAAGTAAAGCCGTTGGTCCCCGGTTCATGAGTTGATGGGTCGATAGGTAGGGTCCAGGTGTGGGAGCTGCCTCCCTGGCGTCGGTAGCATTGGTGCTCAGCACGGAAAACAAGATCGACGGAAAACAGATCACCCAATTTTTACGAAATTCTTAGAACCAGTATATCGTTTTGCTATGGGATGGCTGTATTAAAAGCTTATTTTAAAAGTTTATTTAAGAAGTTTATTTTAGAAGCTTATTTTAGAAGCTTATTTTAGAAGCTTATTTAAGTAGCTTATTTTAGAATCTTATTTTAAAATCTTATTTTAGAAGCTTATTTTAGAAGCTTATTTTAGAAGCTCATTTTAGAAGCTTATTTTAGAAGCTTATTTTAGGAGCTTATTTTAGAAGCTTATTTTAGAAGCTGATTTTAGAAGCTTATTTTAGAAGCTTATTTTAGAAGCTTATTTTAGAAGCTTATTTTAGAAGCTTGTTTTAGAAGCATTTTTTAGAAGCTTATTTTAGAAGCTTATATTAGAAGCTTATTTTAGAAGCTTATTTAAGAAGTTTATTTTAGAAGCATGCCGTCGCTCTGCTCCTCTGATTAAAAAAAACATGGGCAGGACGTTTTTCCAAGACATTTATAAGCAGCACTTCATATTACAAAAACCACTTTCTTGTTCAGAAATCCAGAATTTTCGAACATTTCTGGAAATCTCAAAACAAACATGCATAAATGACGTAACCTATTTGACATCAATTTGAGACCCGCCCTTAGTGTATTTTGCTTTTCCTAGAACCTGATTGTTCTTAATTTCTACAAACCTCCTGTCCCCCTAAAATGCTACACCATTGATGGATGGTCGCAAAGAAAATAAGCAAACATTAAATCTGTTTTAAAAGCCACAGACGTAGTCTGGAAACAACGGACAAGTTGCAAAATCTTAGAAGATAAGCTTCAGAATCAAAACCGAGGGAATCTCAAAGAAATTCAGAGTACCAAATACGATAATAGAAATTCATGAAATATCAGGGAACCTAATATATGCTTTGGAAATATTAAGTAAAATCAACAAACTTCAACGGAGTCTGAAGTACTTCACAGAGAAGTACCAGGTACATAAGAGAAGTTGAAGGCATTTTCTATTTTTTTTATAATCCATTTATTTGTCAAGGCTCAAATGCGTTAGCTTTGCGGAGCCGAATATTTTTTTTATTGTGTTTACATACTGGTGATTTTTACAGAGTGAATATCATTTCTTACAACTAATGTTAGTAGAACGGGGGCCGAAAACTCGCGGCTTACTCGAGATAAGGGATTACATTTATTGATCATTTGGAGGGAGGACAAGGGAAAGCATTTTGAACTAATTTAAAACCTAAACGTAAAGGATGACTAAAACACAAAACATTTAACACATACATCAACAGCTTTAAGAAAGTCGTAAATAAGCTTCATAAAGTCGATATCACGACAAACCAAGACGTCTCTAATTGGCTTAAAGGGTTGTTTTCCTCGGACCCTAAGGGAATCACACAGAACGAATCTCGCCTCATGATGCAAGGAACCAAACAACATGCTCGATGTCGTGATAACCGTTTCCACAGGTACACAAGTTGTTGTCGGCAAGCGTAATACGGAAGAGGTGGGCGTTTAACGAACAGTGTTTGGACATGAGCCTGGACATTACACGAATAAAATCACGACTCATATCCAACCCTTTGAACCAGGGTTTGATCGACACCTGTGGGACAATAGAATGTAGCCATCTTCCCAGATCACCATCATTCCACTTTTTTTGCCAGTTGACGAGGACTTGCTGACGAGAAATCGTGAAAAATTCGTGGTAGGCGATTTGTCACTCGTAAATATTTCCAGGAGGAATACTCATTGAACGCATAGCACAGGAGTGGAACTTCGGATCAGAAAGTGGCTCCACTTGTCATTTGCGAACACTAGCGCACCTAGCGGTAGAAGGCATATTCAGCCTGCAGTTAAGATAGACAGCATGCTATGATAGTGTGAGTGTACATAGAAAGCCCGTGTGGAACGCTACCCAAACACATCGCTTGTTGAGCAGAAAAAGGAACCACTTTTTGATTCACCGATTTGTTTGCACTTCCCCTTCTGTTCTGTGCGCATAGCCTCCAGGGAGCTTAGGCTATCCGTAAAAATGAAATAATGGTCAGGTGGAAGTGAGGCAATACGCTTTAACGTGTACGATATAGCTGCTAGAAGCTTGTATGAGGCGCATCTGTGCAAAATCTCTTCTCGGTGGGGACGTGGCGGTATTTGTTCGCAAAAATAGTTGGGACAATCAGGAAACGGTGAGGCTCTAGAATTCCTTGAATCTCCTACCTCATTGTGAGATCGAATCTCACGGAAGAACAACTGAAATGATGGGAGGCAGCGCGATTGGGGTTGAACGAGGAGGGGCCGATGTCCAGAGTCATGTACTCGTAGTACAAGCTCATGAATCGTGTTTGAGGATTCCGCTCTTGCAGCTCCTCAAAGTTTTCGATCACCAGCGGGTTCATGACTTCACAGTGGATGAGGAACCGGAACGATAAATCCGCAAAACGATTTGTTAAGAAGAGGACGCCCACAAGAACTTCAAGACTCATGGTATGCGTCGATTGCATACTACCTAGCGCGATTTGAATGCAACGATATTGAATCCTTTGGAGCTTCAATATGTGCGTCCCCGCCGCCGATGGAAAGCAAAAGCTACCGTACTCCAAAATCGAGAGAATGGTGGTCTTATAGAGTCTTATCAGATCTTCCGGATGGGCTCCCCATGAAGTGCCGGTAATGGAACGAAGGAAATTGATTCGCTGTTGGCATCTCTGCCTCAGATACGCTATGTGTTTTCCCCAAGTGCACTTGGAATCGAATCAGACACCTAAATACTTAAGAAGAGCAATTGAGAATTCTACCATCGAAAACGGGGAGTCCAAGTCATTCTTTTCCAGCGGTGGATCGCGAGTGTTGCATCGAACCGGAACCGAATCGGAACAAACCTTACGCGTGAAGACGAAAATCCACTTGTTAGAGTACTTCTTGTCCTCGTTGACCGACGATGCCGCGTTACGCATTCTCCTGCTGACATTCCAGAGCGTTTGCATAGAAGCCTCTCAAAATATTTAAGAACTGGGGAAAAGTTCAGGAAATCAATAAAAAAAAAAGGTTTGAAAATATCAAAGATGTTCAAGCTTCAGATAAACTCACATAGCACTACAGAAGCTCAGGGAACTTCAGATGAATTTTGTAAATATTAATAAAATGTTCCAAAAACCTCACAAAAGCTAAGGAAACATCAAATAAGCATCATTATTCTTTTTGGCTCTTGATACCTCAGGCGAACGTTTTGCTAGCTATCTTCTTAGTGCCCTATGCCATTCAATACATGACTTTGTATATTGTGTGACATCACAATGCTAATCCATGCACAGAAATTCCCACTGCCACCACCTCGCAACACAACGTCTTATCTCACAAGGCTATCATTGGCCTCATCAGAAATGCTTCGGAAACTTAAAATATCCTCAGAGGAGTTAAGGAAAACATAGAGAAGTTTGAATAAAGTCAAAGAATTTCGGGCCAGAGAAGTTCAGGCAACTTCAGAATAGTTTAAGTAATCTCATAGAAATATTTAGAGAATCTCAGAGAATCCTTGGAATCATTAAAAAAAATAGTTTTAGCAATCTAAGAGAAGCTCAGAGAGCATGCAATCGTTAAAGAGAAGTTAAAATAAAACTCTCATGAACGTTCAGGGAAAGTCAGAGTAGCTTTGGAATCTTTCAATAAGAACCTCAGCGAAATACAAGGTTGGGTTTAGGTTTAAGTTATTAGGGAGATTTTCAGCCTGAGGCTGATTAGCCTTCGAGAGAAATACTTTTATCTAATTTAGGGAATATCTGCGTATTTCGGGTTCATAGAACATCAGATAAGTCCAAGGCCCTTATGTAAGCTTTAAAATCTTTAGAAAAGTTTAATGAATCACAGAGAAATTCAAAAACTTTATAAAAATACTGGGAACATCAAAAAAGTTATGTGCGTATAGTTAGATTCCACAGACGCTGGGAAAAGCTGAGAAGTCCATACGATAATTCGGATGGTTTGAAAGCTGTCGAACTGTAGTTTTTCATGCAAACAGCTTGCCAAATAATGCCACTCAATTAGCAAACTTCCAAACAAAAGCATCCCCGCGACAAAACTCCCAACGAGCCAACGCTCGTACTACCGAAAATATTTCCACTAATGTCAATTTCTGAATCAAACGATCCAATGTTTCAGCGTCTGATCCAGAAATTGACATTTAGTGGAAATATTTTGTTTAGTAATGAGCTTGAGCTTAAATGAGCGCACCTAAACATTCTTGCCGTTCAAGTTTTGACAGCTCATATACTTGGCCGAATAAACCAATAATGAAGTCGGCGGTCATGAGGAGGGGAAGGAATGTTATTTCTGTCACCGTTGTTACTAGAGATCGAGTATACTTCTGCATCTCCACGGTTGTCACGTGAGGGATTATTGTTCGTAGGAAGAGTAATATCTGGATTAGAGAGGGTCTAGTATAAGAGAGGAGCGGATTCAAAACAAACTACCTAGGCAACCTATGTATGCCTAGGTGATTTCTTCCAACACTACCAATGCAATCAAGATAGGCGCTGCTCGATTGGCTCTGGCTTTGACAGTTTATTTGGCTCAAAACCAGCCATTCCACTCCTCTCTTATATTAGACCCTCTCTAATCTGGATTCACTATGATAAGTGATCGTTTGTTTCCATCGCAACACTTATTGATCTATAATACGAAGGAGCCTGGAACTGAATCCATGATCTTCGCTTAGTAGTCAAAGGCAGTACTCGTTAGGCCATCGAGCCCCTTATATCACAAAAAAACAACGAAGACAATTCCGTCACGCAATAACTAACCAAATGGTAAACTCAACTCGAAATTTAAGGATTTAACTAATTTTCGTAAAAAGTGTGGTTGTCAAAACTAAATAATTGGTGCTCAAAAATTAAACTAACGATGATACTAAATGTTAAATTTCTATGGAAAAATGATTAATTGTTACCCACAAACAAACAAAAAATACTCTTTTGTGCGAGAAAAGTTATTCATTTGTTGGTTGAAATTTTATGTGAATATGTGTTTTTTTTTTTACAGAGGAGTGGCGTATCGTACAATTTTATCGAACAAGCTTGCATTTCTAGCTTGTATGCGGATTCATCCAAGATACAGAAAACAAATTTGTGCAGAGGTTTCAACTACCAGCTCATCGCACCACCCCTCGGTGGCCCAAGTGAAAAATAACTACAGGGGAAGTATCAAGACGATGAAATAAATTTAATTTCATTTAATTTTCTTCAGCTTGTTTTGAGTTGTGCGTGGAAAGCTTAAGGCTGTGGTTATTATTTATTTCTTCCCTACCGAGTGGCAAGTGGGATAGCGGGGCGATACGGTAGGCTTCTTAATGTTTTCTCTAGACCAGTTCCTTATCGAACATGAATCGATATGGAGCCATAATCACCATTATATGGTTATTACCCGATCTCATCTTCAATGCCATCCATAATGGGACGGTTAGTCTTCTACTTCCATGGCAGTGCCAACCAGTGCCAGTGCAAAGGACAAAGGGGGACCAAATGTAAAAAGTTTCCACCAAGATTTATTTCTCTGCTAAATTAGCCTTTACGCACATCGTGATATCCTCTCCCCGCTGCTCAACGTGACACCACCAGCATTGTTCCGCTAGTCGTTTTCCGGCTGAAGGAAACCAACTGTCAGCTGTGCCAGCCAGCGCCATACCACATTGAGCGAATCACGTGCTGTCTCCACCAGCAATCATTCCGCACTCATACAACTTCACACTGGAACCCCCCATTCACAAAAAGAAAACAAATAAAAGTATGTTTTCCTCGCCATTTAACAAAATGTTTTCGATATTGGTTTTCGGGTTTCGTCGAGAGTGCTGAGGGGAACCCTCTTTCTATTTCTCTCGGCGAATCGAGCATGTACGAAATTCTGTGTGAACGCAAAAGAAAACCCCGGGCATCGTCTTTGTTTTCCCTATTTTATTGCTTTAAGTCTTGACCTTTTTCCTTCGATTTTTGGCGGCCCAGTTTGAAGAGTTTAAGAATGTTGCAAAGTTTTCCGTTTTCTTTCCTGTTCGGGAGGTTTGACGAGGCGAGAAATCAATATTGCAAACACGGGCTCAAAAAAAGGACCAGGCCGTAACCATTTGTGCTGATCATCATCCTTTGACGATTGGGTCGGTCGACACTTTCGCGTCCTTATCCTTTTGGATGGTTCGATTCAATCGGGGGAATTAATTTGGATTCCTACGCGGGGAAAGGGTGGCGAGAGCAGTTAGATAAAAAAAAAGGAAATCGGAATACAAATCTTCATCGTCAGGAAGCGTAAAAAAGAAAACGATTGGCGGTGGGTTCCGAATAGGTTTTTCCTACTTTGACCGATATAAAGATCAGAAGACGATGGCGACGACGATGACGTCGATGACGACGACGAAGGCCGTCGTAGTTCGGTCCTCTCCAATACAAACGTAATCTCGATTGGGTGGCAATAATAAATATCGATTTATACTTTTTACGACTTTAATAAACACACATATCGACAGCTTGTGGCCAGGTATTGATTTTGGCCGAATAAGTTTACGAAATTTGATTAGCAGAATTTTGCTGACTGTTTTCCCTGTTTCCAATTGTCCCACAAATTGACAGTAATATGACAGTTGACTGCGTTGGCAGTGTCCTTGATCCCGTGCCTAAAATAAACGCTAAAGCTTTAATTCAATTAGCGTTACGAATTTCTCACTCGAAGCAATTTGCTCCAAATTCTGTATAAACGCCGTCTCAGCGAGCGCCTAACAAGTGCTAATAAAAAGTAACTGCGTTTAGCACGCGGATTATGGTCGTAA
Source organism: Ochlerotatus camptorhynchus (assembly GCF_037179485.1). NCBI lineage: Eukaryota > Metazoa > Arthropoda > Insecta > Diptera > Culicidae > Ochlerotatus > Ochlerotatus camptorhynchus. The sequence goes on along the minus strand of NW_027040766.1, from coordinate 3,565,372 downwards.
TACGCGTGGAATCACGATAACAACCGGGAAGAACCCCGCAGATGAAGACGACGTCGACGGCGCTAAAGGTGATGAAGACTTGCGACAGACATTAGGCAAAACGATGAGCAGCCTGAGGTACAAAAACTCTCGCTTGCAAGACGGCAAATACCGAGCGACATCAAGACAACAAAGTTGTAGCAATTCGCAACAGCCCTCCGGGAAAAATGTGTATGTCTTAAAACCTAACCTACCCTCTCCCCTTCTGCGGATCCGTTTGGGTTTGGATAAGGTTACCAGGATTTCTGAAAGGGGAATGAATAATTATTGATTTAAGATGAGATATTCCGAGCTGCGGTCCAATGCAAGTGAAATGAATTGTGACAAAAAAAAATAGAAAAAAAGGTTGCCGACTGGACTCGAACCACGAACGTTGCGATTATCAGACCTTTGATTTCTTCACTGCTCTCTTCATGCTTCGAAGTATGGATAGGTTTAAAGCAAATAAGAAGTGCTCATAGTAGGATAAGTTGATTTCGTATGCTTTTTCTGCTGAACGGGAATTGGAGAGAGTCGTGGCAAGTGTGTGCGTCGTTCTACTATGTTAGACAAATGCTTCCTATGACAGACGAAAGCATAGAGAGAACATGAAATTTAAAAAGTCAAACAATCATTGCATCGTCTGCAAGGTCAAATTATATCATTAGCTGCGGAGGATGATAGGAAATGCATCTAACATGAAATGTTATACATTGTTGGTTTGCGTGTACTGATGTGGTTTAAAAATGTAAGACAAAACATAGTTTGATTACAAATAATACTCTTTGAATGTATTGTCTTTATATAAAAAATGCAAAGTTTGTATGAAACATTTGTTCGTTTTTTCTACATACAGATAAATTGTGGCGATGAGCAATGACATGTAAAAAATGAAACAGCGTGAAATAAGCCTCTGTCTTAGTACTTAACCAAAAATTGGCTAGCACTTAAAACGAATGTTTATGCAGCATTAAAAACGAACAGGCAATAGACGAAACTTATTTAACCGAGGATATAAACCTTCAGCTGATATCGGTTGATGGGGTAACTTGAAATTCGAGTGTAACTTATGATGTTCTTGAAGTAATTCAGAGGAGTTCTAAACTTTCCTGGAGATATTTGAACTTCCCTGAAATTCTCTGAACTTCTTTAAGGTTTGCGCAATTTTCCTTTATAAAAACGGAATAATTGATAAGAACTGCATCATTGAATTTTCATTGAAGTTTGTAGTTCTGTCACACATTTATTGGAACTAATTCTTCAATATACCGATGGTCCAGATGGCGTACCGTCGTTAGTCCTCAAACGCTGCCTGACTGCTCTCACGACACCTCTTGCGACGACCGTTTTCCTAGCTTGTTGGAAAGAGTCTTTCGTGTTCCCAATCCACAAGAAAGGCTGCAAAATGATTGTTTCAAATTACCTTGGAATAGCTTCGTTAAGTGCTACTTCCAAACTTTTTGAGTTGATTATACTCGAAAAATTGGTTCAAAGTTTTGCACACTGTATCTCGACGGTTCAGCATGGCTTCATGTGTAAGCGTTCCACGACGACCAATTTAGTTACGTTCACTTCGTTCATCATTCATGAATTATCTACACAGACCTCTCCGCAGCATTTGACAAAATGAACCATGACATTGCGTTGACTAAATACGACAGGATAGGTGTTAACGATGGCCTGCTTACTTGGCTCTACTCATACCTGACTGGTCGAAACATGCCTGTCAAGATTGGAGACTATGTTTCTTCATCCTTCTCCGTGACATCCGGCGTTCCTCAAGGTAGCCATCTTGGGCCATTTCTGTTTCTGTTGTACATGAATGACGTCAATACCATCCTGAAATGCCTTAAACTATCGTATGCGGACGACTTGAAACTCTACTTCGTGGTAAAAGAACCTAGTGATATCATTTTCTTGCAGAAACAAACTTCGCTGAGTGGTGTCGTATAAATCGCATGTCACTGAATGTCTCGAAATGCTCTGTAATTTCCTTTGGCCGCAAGCGTTCGCTTCTTCACCATGACTACACCCTGACGGGCATAACTTTGAAACGTGAATCGACTATCAAGGATCTGGGAATACTGATCGACTCCAAGCTCAGCTTAAAGGATCATGTTGCATACGTAGTATCCAAAGCTTCCTCACAACTCGGGTTCATATTCCGCTTCGCCAAAAAATTCAAAGATGTATACTGTCTCAAAGCATTATACTGTTCGTTGGTGCTACCTATTTTGGAGTATCCGACGGTCGTGTAGTCTCCATACTACCAAAATGAAACCATGCGTATTGAAGCTATTCAACGGAAGTTCATCCGGTATGCTTTAAGGGATTTTCCCTGGATTGACCCTAGAAATCTGCCTAGCTATGAAAGCCGTTGTATGCTTATCAACTCAGAGCTTTTGGATGCGAGACGTAACGTAGCAATAGCGAGCTTCGTCGGTGATCTTCTTCAGGGAAACATTGACTGTTCTACACTGCTGAGTAGTATCGACATCAATACCCGCCGCCGTAATATACGATCGCATGCTTTCCTGAACAACCGCCTCTCACGAACCAACTACGGATGTAGTGAGCCCATGCGGAGGATGTGTCGCATCTTTTACATATGCTACAATGTATTTAACTTCAACGTTTCCTGTTTTAGAAATAAGTGCAATTTCAAGAATATTTTATGTTAATTTGTCTAGAATAAGTATACTGTCATTGGGGTGAATATTTTACCTGTTGACCATAACATAAATAAATACATAAATATATATCGTTAAACTTCCCTGAATTTCCCTGAAGTTGTCTAGATTTTAATTAACGTCTCTAAAATGTTTAAAATTGCCCGCAATTTTCCAGGTGTTTTCTTAACTACCATAAAGTTCTTTGATCTTACCTGAAGTTACTTGAAGAAGCAACCATGAAGTTCATGGAACTTCCCTTAAAAATCTCTGGACTTTCCTGAAGTTTTAATCGTTTCCTTGAAGTTTCCGCATCTTCACGCATGTTCTGGAAATTGGTCTGAAGTTTTTGGACAATATCTGAAATTCTCGGAATTTTCCATAAATAATTACTCAAAACTTCTCTCGACAGAGATTGTTATTTTCTTGAAGTTAATGGAACCATAGAACTGCTCTTAAATTTATCTTATCGATCTTTTCAATGGTCACTGGGTTATTCGTGACTTGCCCGGGATGAGATTTGAACTTGTTACTTTGGCGTGAATTCTCTGATCCACCCCGAAATACACGGAGCATCCTTAAAATTAAATCATTAAACTTCTTTGAAGTTTTCCAAACTTCCCTGCAGATGTTGGAAATTGCAATTGGCACTGGCTTGAAGTTCTTCTACCTTTGCTGAAGTTCTCACATTTTTTTTTTTGCTGAAGTTCTCACGTCTATAGAATTTCCCTGAAGTTTCCGATTTTTTTTTTCAGCAGCCTGAAACTGAAACTTTTAAAAATTACCTGAGGATTTCTGAGCATCCATGAAATACCTGCAATTCATAAGGAGTTCATTGAACTACCCTGAGATTGTTTGATCATCCCTGAAGTTCTCAGAGCGTTCGCGAAGCTCTAGAAACTCTCCGGTCGTTTTTGATACTGAAGTAAATGACTTTGGGCTTGAAATATTTCTGGTTTTCAAAACTTCTCTCCAGTTATCTGGGCTTCATGAAAACCGAGAAAAGAAAGAACAACTATCCACGAAGGTGGCCACAGGTCGTCCGAGGTCAGCTCGGGTTCCGAGGGTTATCGCTGCTATCAAAAGGAAGATTCGGATGAATCCAGTGCGTTCAATAAGGAAAATGGCAAAGGAACACGGGATCAGTGACTTTACGGCACGGAAGATCGTAAAGGAAGATTGCGAGGCGAAGTCGAGGGCACGGGAAAAAAACTCACATGATTACCAACCGCATCCGGGAGCTACGAGTCGAACGATGCAAGACAATCTTGAACTTCCTTAAGCGCAAAGAATCCGGTAATCATGTTCACCGACGAGAGTATGTTAACCGTCGATACCGTATCAAATTCCAGAACCGACCGGTATATTAGTTCTCTTCCGGTAAAAGACGTGGCCGACGAGCACAAGAACGTGTATCTGACCAAGCATCCTGCTAGCGTTATGGTGTTTGGATTGGTGGCTTCCGATGGCAAAAAATGGACCCGGTGTTCATTCCAGAAGGCGACAAGGTCAACACGGAGGTCTACATCGGGATTTCAAGTAAGTATGTTCTTCCGTGGATCAAATAACAGTACGGTCCGAGGCCAAAAGTTGTAGTTCAACAAGATGGGGCTCCGTGCCACACCTCGAACCGCACTCAGAAGTGGTTGCAGGAACATCTTCCGTTCTGGGCGAAGGATATGTGGCCGCCATCCAGCCCCGATCTTAATCCGCTGGATAACTCAATATGGCGCGTCATGCAGTCCAAGGCATGTATTAAACGCCACCCGAGTACAGCCTCAGACAAACATTGACCCGTACCTGGAAATAAATGGATCCAGACTACATTATTAAAACCTGCCGTGCATTCCGGAAGCGTATGGAGGCCGTAATTGCAGCAAGTGGAAACTCGATCGACGATTAACATAGTTTAAGAAACATCCCCTCTTTGAATAAATAAAAAAAACCTCGAAAACGAAATTTTTTAGATTTTTTTTTAACTTTGACATTACTCAATGGTGGAAACATTATCACGCATACGGCAGCTGTCACTTTGCCGTAATGCGTCAGATCTGGTGAACCATGTGAGTGAACCATTAGAGTTTCCCTTAAGTCGTTGGAATATACTTAGAGATCTCTGAGCATCCCTGAGGTTCCTGGAACTTCTTTAAAGTTCCCACATTTTTCTTTCTCTGGACTTCCTGATTTTTGTTGACTTCCCTGAAGTTTTCTGGATACCTCTCAAACTCACAAAACATCTAGAACGTTACCACAATATTATTGAAGCTAATCGAACCGCTTTGATAATCTCCTAGGTTCCCTGAAAGCCCTCGGATATTTCCAGAAGTTTTTGGATGTTCCCTAATATGCTCGCAGGTTGTTCCTGAAACTTCCTGAATTTTATTTTAATCCTCGGAACTTCTCGAAACTTTAATCCTGAAATTTACTTGAAATTTAAGAGACTGCACTTAAGTTCACGCAGATCTCTTGAAATGTTCCTGGAACTGCTCTCATATAAACTGAATTGCTCAGTTTGTTCACTGAAGAAATCTAAACTTCCATTAAGTTCTATGTACATCCGTGATATTCTCTGAAGTTTCTGATATTTGTGGAACTGCCCTGAGCTTTGAGAACCGTCCTGAAGTTCTCTGGATATCCCCGAAATTTACAAAACTTCGGGAAAGATACCACAATATTATGGATGCTAATCGAACCACTCTAATGATCTCCAAACTACACGGAAAGTCCTCGGATATTTTCAGATGTTGTTGGAAGTTCCCTAATATGCTCGCAGCTTGTTCTTGAAACTTCCTGGAACTCTATGAATTTCATTTTAATTGTCGGAACTTCTCGCTGCTGCAATCTTCTTGAAATTTTTAAGACTGCACCTAAGTTCACGCAATTGTCTTGAAGATGCTCCTGGAACTGCCTTCATATAAACTGAAGTGCCCAGTTTGTTCACTGAAGAAATCTAAACATCCCTTAAGTTCTATGTACATCCGTGATATTCTCTGAAGTTCCTGATATTCATGGAACTGTCCTGACGCTATGAGAACTGTCCCAAAAATCACATGACTTCCCTAAAGATCTTTATACATCCCTGAGGTCCAAGCAACTTCTGTAAAGTTCCTGCAAAATTCCTTAAGTTAATGGAACTGCCCTAAAGCTCTCTGATCTTGATTGTAAATTTCGATTTATGTTTTTTTAAATTTATGAAACTACCCTGAAATTATCGGAACCTACCCGTAAAGATCTTCAAACTTCCCAGAAGTTCTGGAAGATCTTGAAGTTCTTGGACCTACTCTGAAGCTTTATGAAGTTCTCAGAACGTATTGAAGGTTCTTGTAATTTTCCTTAAGAAAATGAAACTACCAAACATTTCTTATGTTTTAAAGCTCTTGGAACTTCCTTAAGGTGTTCCCTTGTAGAGTCCATTTTTCCATCACACCTCGCAATTTCAAGAGCACACAACTCAAGATCTACGAGGTTTATACATCTACAAATTTCAGACATTGCTTGCTTCTCCGCAGCAACAAGTAGTAGTTTCAGCTACTTGCATTCACAGAAACCTTAATATTTTTACATGTAAAATAGCAAAGTGTAACATGGAAAAGGACGCTACACGGAATCACCTTAAGTGCTCAAATGTTTCCTGATGATTTCCCAAATTGCACATAGCTTCGCTAAAAATCTCTATGCTCTATGAAGTTTTCTGGACTTCCTTCTCCTGTGTTCTTGCAATTTTTCTTAAATTATTAAAATAGACCTGAAGTTTTCACATCTTTCCTGAAGTTTTCGGAAGTTCCCTACAGTCCCCACATTTTTTTATGATGTTCATGGAACTTCCCTGAAGTTCTCTGATTGTTCATTTTCAATTAAGATTCAAGAGCGCAGCTCTTTTATGAATGATGGCAAGTTTTTTTTTATATGTATGCAGCGCAACTTTGCTCACATGAGTGTATAGCTATCTGGACGGGCGTTCAAAAATGTCCTTATGCATTTTAGTCGACAGTTTTCATAAGAAGATGTAGACCGAAATTTCAGTGCCCGATAGTTTTTTTTAAGTCAAATTGATTTTGGAGCGGTTACCCACGGAGTAATCATGAGTTAACAGAGTCCCTCTGTGTGGACAATAATTCATACAGTTTTATATATTACAATGGAATGTGGACATTCACCAACATTATCGAGCCATCGGATTAATAGTGGTGTGATACTGTACTAAACATAGTTGGCAAGTTAGTAAGCTAGTGTTTCAATTATGCGATTAACTGATAATCTGATAATTAATATTCAAAGGTTCGCTTTTGACTGTTGTCGAAACTTTCAACAGCAGTTGCACCTCTCGGTGTGGATCAAGCGTACACATATAGTAGGTAGAAGCAATTGTTCCGGGGTGTTCAGCGGGGGCAGTGAGCGACCCAAGGCTCTATGGGGAATCTCCATACAAGGAGGAGACAAGAAGTATTTTTTTGCTTATTCTGCATAGATGCATGATAAATTTTATATTAGTATCCCAAGAAACATTGGAAACAGAATCAGAGCTTATTCAGGCAAAAATATGCCTTTTGGGATCAAAAATAGCTTATTCAGGCAAAAATATGCCTTTTGGGATCAAAAATAGCTTATTCAGCCTTTAATCAGCAAAAAATGTTTGTTGGGATGTGCCTTGATTAGTTACTAAACATTTTCTTCAAGAGCTTATCTTATCTTCAGACATATGCAACACATCATCAGAGATTTGAAATTCTTCATGATAACATGCGCATCATGGAATAGTATAAGTAAGATATTTAATACTCTCCTAACTATTCTGGAATTAAAATCTTGAAGATCTATTTGCTCAATAAAGTATTAAACAATGTTTTGATAATATGTTTAACTCAAAAAGCTCAAGAGAGGCTCTTGGCAAAACATTCACATTATTTAAATTAAATTATAGGGGAAATGGCTCTAATGTTGGCCTATGGATCTAATATTGGGCCCATCGCTAAAAAACCGCTATTTATCAATTTTATCTAGATGAACGCGTCATTGGGACGGTACTAATAGATATTTTTGTTCGCTATTGAAAATTTAGTCGGTTACTGAATTTATGTATGGGCCCAAATTAGGGATATTTTTTGTTTTTATAGATTGTGTTTTGTTTGCGTCATTTGAAAAGTGAAAAATGTCGGGAAAGCAGATGGAAAAAGTACGAAACACGAGGAATTGTGAGGAATTTATCCGGACAAGGACGTCATCGTGCGACAAGTAATCGTGATGACATCAGAATTGTTCGAATGGCTAAGCAGAATCCGAAGTATTCGTCGAGGCATATTGTGGAATCGATGGATTTCAATGTAAGTCGACGTACTGTTCGCCGGCGACTTAATGAGAGCGGTTTGAAAAGCTGTTTGGCATCCAAGCGTCCTTTTATCAACAAGCGGAACCAACTGAAGCGACTGAAATTTGCTAAAAAGTACGCCGGAATGACTGTGGACTTCTGGAAACGAGTTCTGTTAACGGATGAGAGCAAATTTGAGTTATTTGGACAGAAAAGGCGATCAAAGGTTTGGCGAGGTTCCGGTGACGCTCTTAAGGAACCATACATTCACATACATTCAAAAGACGGTTAAACACGGAGGCGGAAATATCATAGTATGGGGAGCATTTGCGTGGTCTGGTGTTGGAAGCTTGGCTCATATAAAGGGAATAATGACTGCAGATATGTACATTGACTTGTTAAGTGAAATCTGGAAGTTTCGATACTGAAAACTGGCCTGGAATCCAATTACAGTTTTCCAACAAGATAATGACCCAAAGCACAAGGCGAAGAAAACAACTGCATTTTTCAAATCAAATCGGATCAAAACGCTGGAATGGCCTCCCCAATCTCCCGATCTCAACTCAATTGAGAATGTGTGGTCTTACTTGGACAACAAAGTGGATAAAGCATCGGTTTCCAACAAAAACGTTTATTTTGAAGCACTTGAAGCAGTGTGGAAGAATATCAATTCAGGATATCTACAAAACTTCGTCGAAAGTATGACAAGACGGTTGGAAGCAGTGTTGAAAGCAAAGGGTGGTCATACCAAATACTGAGAGTGTTAAAATGTAAGTTGAAAGTTGAATTAAACAAGAATTTTCAATAAGAAATCAGGCGTATGATTTATTTTGTCCAACTCGAAATTCTCCTTCTACAACTTATAAATGATGATTGAGAAAGTCATACAATATATTGAATATTCTATATCTGCACAATTTTAGCGAAAAACATAAGAAGTATTGCAGAACAAACCATTGTTTGAATCTACCTGATATATTAAGCTCCAAAGAAAAATTATATGGGTGTATGATTTATTTTGTCCAGTACTGTAGGTTGCCAAGGCAGTTTATTTTAAATCGGCTTCTCTCTTATACTAGACCCTATCTAATTCATACTGGTGGTAGAACTCTACGGTAGCTGCCAGACGGATATTTTTATTGAGATGCGCAATACTAATTCGATTACTCGAATACTCGAATACTTCGAAATTCGAAATTCTAAAGTTCAAATAGTTCATCAGAAAATATTTCAAACTTCATCTGGTAGTCCTATTCATAACACGCTTTGTTTGTTTACTTTATGTGCGTGTGTATATCACTACACCACCACCTCCAAACAGCAACACCCCACCCACCGCCAAACAACAAAAACAACGCTGACGAAGGTTTCCCCAAGTCCCAACAGCATGGCATCCGAATCCCAAAGCTTCCCTCTATCAATTTACCACCCGCTCACCCCATTTTCGTTGCCGGCAGCCATCATCGCAGCGAGAGAGTGTCAGCATCATCATCGTCATCATCCCTTTTCCGGGGTTTCCCCCTTTTTCCACCGTCGACGACGTCTCGGCACCGTCTTTCGTCGTCGTCGTCGTCACATCTCATTGACCGTTTGTTGCAAAGGAAGAACACCGAGGAGGGTTCCGTCTTCGCCTTCTTTTTTTTTTGTTTCTTCCGTTTTCGCAACCCCATTTTTTTCCGGCCTAAGAAATACACGCATCAACACCCACGCACCAACACACAACTAGCTACCGTGTCTTTTCCGATTCAGACAAAACCGTTTTCAAATCTATACAGTCCCTTCTCTGGCCACCACCGCCGCCCACCATCATCAAAACAAAAACAATCGCACGCACACAACTTGGCAATTTTTTGGCGAATTTCTTTGTGTTGACTACCTACTTTGTGTTTGGTAGCTAGGTATGCGTTTGTTTGTTATTCAGCATCGGGGGATGGGGATGATGATGGTGCGTTGACTACAAAAGAGGGATCATCGACGAGAGATGTTATCATCGTCGTCATCGCGTACCCATGCCGGGGGAAAAACTCCGGCCATTTTTCTTCACGTTCCACAACACCCACCCCCCAGACTTGCCGCTTGAACGCACTCCCTTGGAGAGTAGGCTTGGGAAGGACAGCCGAGCGGCACGATAAGGAAGTGAAAACTTATGCTTTCTTGATGTTATTATTGGGACGTAAACAGTTTGCTTGATTTTCGTTTCATGTGTGGAATATTTTTTTTTTTAGATTGAAGATTGCATGCTGTGATTGGCAATTTTGTTGCAAAATTCAAATCTGCATTCCCGGGATCGTTAACAGAAAATGTTACGATCGGTCAAGTAAATTGTATTGACATTTTCAGTTCTAGTTGGGACGTAATAGACCAGAAGAATTTTCACATGCATTATATTCCATAATATGTAAAATTATAAATATTCCAATACGTAAAACAAATGGCATGAAAATCAAATATAAGGGTCAATTTCTTACATTCTCTGCAGCTTTTCTTACAACGAATGTTATGACACTTCTTACAATGGACTGTAGCGTACTAACAAGTTTATCCAGGATTTTAATTTTCGTATAAAACATTCACGAGATGATTTCCAACCCGCAGTGCATTTGGGGAAAGTTTGCTTGTTATTCGAAAATTTAACAAAAAATATAAATTGCAAAATTATTAAAATAAAAAATCCGACTACAACATTACAAAATCTGTATTTGCGGTGAAACATTCGAAATTCTGCTTGCTTTTTATGCAAATCTGTTATATAATCTTCCATTTCCCGGTTGGGTGAAGTATTGTACATAAATACCACAGCTTTCATACAATTTACACTACATTTGTCTAAACTTCCAATTCAAAAAAAATCTCCAGTCATTGTTTGGATTCCCCTCCACCTGTCAAACGGTGCATCTCTCATGTGTCTTCAATTCGCACCATATGATACAATTTACTTTATCAAAGCGCACCACATTAATCATATCAAGTTTCAAATCGACCGATTAATCACAAGATCGCAACCCGGCGTGACACAGAGACCGACAGTGCTGCACTGCACATACACACTCGGCAATCTGTCACGTCTCGAATTGGCGCATTCGAGGGAAGGGTTCTTCGGGGCTGCGCCGAGCCGCTCTAAACTGTATTCAATGTTCAAGTGGCCACTCGAATAGAATAATGTTTGCTCTTCCGATTACAGCCAAGCACCACTCAATCATGTAATTACTTGTACACCACTTGTACTAAAAGCCAGAAGGTAGAGTACTAAAAAAATCTTCCCCTTGTAAGCCCGCTTCCAATGTTCCACCAAACTGCAGGAAAAGCGGAAGTGTTTACCATTTCACACTTCATCAAGCCTGTCAGTAATGGGCGTTTAAACCTCAAAAACCGAACAAGCAGTATAGATAAACATCTATTCCGAAGACGCCACTTTTCTCAGCTTGTCTTTTCTCTGCTGCTCCTACCGCTGTACAACAAACGTGCAGTAGTCTCAGTCGCAGTCGCAGCCTCAGTCTGGATGAACCCAATGAACGATGATGGCATTTTACGAGTCTGTGGTAGCCGGAGGCAGTTGGTGTAATAAGACGCCCTAATTTGTTAAGACATTAGGATAGCGTTTACGAGGTTGTACTGCTTCGCAGGAAAACTAGACAACGAAGTTGTAGAAGGTTACGAGACAGACGTGTGAGAACAACACGCTTTTTTTCTTCTGCCCTGCATGTGTTTGACATTGTGGGTCTATAAGTTATGACCCTCGGTTGCAGGAAATTCCAGGAATGTTCAATATTTGGACATGACTTGAGTGTCGTTTTTCAGGAAATCCAAACAAATTATTTACCGGTCCATTCTTCATCTGACAAAAACGGCAAAACCAACGTGGCTAATTCCATCCGTCCATCCAGAAGTAAGTGCGGTTTTGATCCAAGAGGCATAGGCTTCTGGCGTGGGCAATTATTCAAATCCCTACTTCCATTGTATTCAAAACTGAAGGTACAGCTAGCTCCCTGCAAAACACACGGGAAAGCGACGCAAAGTCAATTCGACAATGCAAGTTAGGGAGAGAAGTACCGACATCCGTGATATATTTGATACTCCATACATGTAACATACATTAGGGCACATTGACGGCGGCAGTTGGAAAACATGACCTGCTCTCGAGACCCTCTTTTTATGTGTTAGAGGAAAAAAAATCCCCCGTTGTTTCATGCCCTTTAAAATCATAAAGAAGCGCAAGTATAATTGAGAAGAGTCCCTTCAATTACCAGTTCCAGTTTTTTTTTGTTGCTATTGCCCATCATCATGATTTCTACTGTCAGGGAACACCTATCTCAACCCAAGGCTGGAGAGGCACGGAATGACATGAAATAAATATGTTAATTTTTGTGTTTCCTGATCCTGAAGCAGAGCGGAGTTTTTCCTGGTGGCGTTATTTATTGGCGCGATTAGTTTCACGTGGCGAGAAGTGAGTTTATTTATTGCCTCTTGAAATGTCACTTTGTTTATTTATACTTTGGGACACGGTAGAACAATTAAAATATAAAAGAAAGCTTGAATAGTTTGACAAGGTGAGGATTTTCGGCTGCATTGCGCTGTCACACTGAAGACTGATATTGAGCATTTTTGGTTCTCAGCCGTTGATGATGCATTTTACAGTTTAAGATATCGGAAATCTTTGAATTAAATAATAACTCAATAGATTAAATTGATGCGCCCCGCTCCGATAGACAATACAGTAAAAATATGGTATTACCAATCCGGAGGCTGTCAGCTCGATTTGCTGGCCGATCTAGAAAATCTATCGTGTTGGAAATTTGCTCGACTTCCTTGGGCATAGAGAATTGCTGTGCTTGCCACACAATACACAAATGCATGCATTGGTTGGCAAAGAAAGCTCTCAATTAATAACTGTGGATGTGCATTTAGATCACTGGAAAAACGATCACGTAGTACTACGAGATTATTTTTGCTGCTCCATTCAATAATATAAATATATAATTAATTAATAACAAAATAAATGGTTTGGAAATTTAACTCCAAAATGAACAATTGATATAATTTTTTTTTTAATTTGGCAAATTGTTGAATGAATCTTTGTTTTGCAAAAACAAAATTTTTCACGGTTCATAATATTTGAACGGGACCCAAGAGAGAAATAATATTGTAGTCTTACTGAACATCGGTCAATACCGCCGATTTAATCCAGGAATATAACTCTTTCTGTAAAAATGTTTGGTCCTGAGAAGGACCGATTGTTCGATCTCCACCACGTTATCCACTGCGAAAATGAGCTTCTGTACGATATCGTTCTTAACTTAAAGCTCATACCACACCTGCCCGATATCATCTGGTCGGCTCTCCACAATTGAGAGATAAATATGGGAGTTGGATAAATATTGGAAACTATCAGTCGAATCGGATAATATCGGGTAGGGAGGTGAGTCTCCTTCCACCTCATCGCTGGTTGTCAAGGTGATCACGCCGTCCGCTGTGAGGAAAATGTTTCTGTACGACGGCAGAGTGCTTACCACGCCGTCCGAAGCGTAATTTGTACTTTTTTCACAAGATTTTTTCATGGAAAATTTTAAAAGTATTTATTTCAGCAGATAGAGTTATTTTCTATCGTTTGGTGTGTTTAGATTTTGATTTCATCTATGAATGACAAAGTAACAAGCATTCAAAGTTTAACACTATTTCGTCACACTTTTTTTATTTGCATCGTGTGAATATCTCCTTTTCGTGGTACGTTATGGGATGTAAGATCTACCACCGATTCCTAGTCCTGACTACTTCAAACTAAGGGAACAGCATTTTTCAGTAATCAAAGGAACACATCTTAGTCCTTGTTACTTTTTATGCCTTGTTGATAGTGACAAGACTCGGCTTCAGGCTGATCTTGGAACAAGGAACGCAGTTAAGTAGTTAGTTAGTCTTCATCTATGTGATTCCTAATCTTCTATTCATTATTCCCTAGTTTGAAGTGGTTAAGACTAGGGTTCTGATGCATGGTCATTATAGGTGCCATTGTTTAATTTTGTTGCTAAGGAATCCAATTTTGACTGACGAAGGGGCGCACCTTTAGAGGGTGCTCTCACTTTGCGAAGGTTATAAATAGCGTACTGTATCTGTCAATGCCTTATTTCGTCGATTTTCTTTTAATTTTGGAAGATCAAGCATATTGAAACATTCTATAATTTTGGATACCTAAAGTCTGATCAACTTAGAATCCGGACACTTTTGTGTTGTGACAGCGATTTGTTTTGAAAGTTCACGTGTTTCACTGGTGAAAGTTTCGTCTCGATACGTGCAGTATTAAAAAAGTAAGAGGTTGTATCCAAGACACGACCGTAGATTTGACGTAGGATTACGAAAGGTAGTTATGATGTCACAGCAAAAGTATGGTAAATATTTAATTGATTTCTTAACTCGTTATTAGAGAAAAATATCAATAGGTTGAAATTCGGAAGCAATTTGAGAGTTCTGTTTTTGAGGTGCTCTGTCTGTTATTTGAAGTCTTTAGTAAACTCTTTTATCAATCATTTGTGGTCCTGAAAAGGACCGATGGGTTGGAAGATTGAAAGCCAGTTTAAAACAATGCTGTGGAATTTTTTCCTCGATGTTCTTGGAGATGATAGCGGTGCTCATGCGTTGGACCTGGAGCTATTGGTGAAGGGCATTGGCATAGTAGTCATAAATTGATGTTCTTGGAGAAGGTGGAAGCAGTGTTCATCCGTTGCATACAGAGGATTGAGATTCTTTCAAATGATTGAAAGAATATTTATATACTAGTGTTTTCAAAATTTTGTGAACTATTAAGGTATATTTACCAAATTATTAATTTTGGTTGTACTGTGACTGTATGTATAGCAAATAATAAATTGATTTTGTATTGAGCTACTAGTGGCATAGATATTGAGCTGCTTGGTTTGACAATATTAAATTAAATATCATACTTTATAGGCACAAGTTTATCTTGTTTTGTACAGCATGTTATGTATCCTGAACACATGATTATGTATCTAATATATAAACGAAACCTTCAATCAAAAGGTTATGAATTCTTCATAAATATACCATACAATTAAAAATACAATCCTATAACAGTTACTCTTTTATATGACTGGTGGCTATGCAGCCTAATGGTTTTAATTTTAACTTAAAGGTGGTTTAAAATAATTGGACACAATGATTACACAGTGGAATAACATTGATCGACCAACAATAAAGAATAACTAAACAAAAGCTTATGTTTGATTCAGCTTATGTGTACAGCAATAACTCGATTTTATCACCATCGTTTTTGAAAATCATTTCTTATGTTCTTCGAAAACCATGCGCTTGTCCAGTGGTGTAATTTCACCAAAGTGCACCTTAAACATCCATCTTTAAGACGAATGAGAAAGATTTTAAAATTACGGTTATGTGTTATCATTGAGAACTAAACGTATGATGCACAGAGGGGGCGATAAAATCGAGTCATCACTGTATCCTTATGTATAAAATTTAAAATCAGCAATAACACTTTTTTACTGATGCAAATATACAAAATGGCCTGCACAACATTATCGCAATGCAATTCCGCAAAGCAAACAACAGGTTTACTCATGTTGTTTACCAATTTATTCTTTTGAAAAGTATTTTTATAGAAATAATCGAGAATTATCACTTACCTCAGATGCGTTACAAACAATGTACATCTTTAGTTCAAAGGAATATAGTCAAATGTCGTACCTTGTCTTGAAGACCCTTCGCCAACATCCCAACCAGTAGATGTTGTCTCTAGCCGTTCTGATCCTGTCTCGGTAACACCGATTTGTCCGCTTGCTCTTCCTTTGCGCGCTTACGTGATCGGCGCTTGTAGTGTGTAACCAAATGCTGCGACATGGCTTTATCGATAAACTCGCAAACAATCTCTCAATTATCAATTACTTCGTACAATTGTAGAAATTTGAATAGATTGAACTGCCCATCAGTTTTGGTATTCGGAAATTAAATCTGCATACCGGACGGTACTTACCTTTATGCTTTTAGATGCAAATTTTAAGCCCCTCCTATTAAGAGAATTCGGCAAGATTTGTTTTTGGCATAATTCGCTTAATAAGAGGGGCTTGAAATTTGCATCAAAAGGCATAAAGATAGGTACCATCTAGCATGCTAAATATCACGGTGTCATGGAAAAGCCTCGTTTTATGATGACGTTATTACGTATTTTCGTGCACAAAATGCATGGTATTTTTGGATTTTCCATAAATAAAAACCCGAATTTATCCACCTATGGTGTGATCAGACCCTTCTTACTTATTCAAGTTTATTTATTTTATTGTCATTATCAGTGACCAAGCTCCCCACCCCAGTGTCATCCAGTGACGCTACGCCACTGCCTGGGGGTACCCGGAATATATCCGGGTGTAGTCTATTTGGTGAGGCTACCAATCACCTTATCATCGTATTCAATACATATTCAAGCATCTTCCCCGGGGTACCCGGAACATTTCCAAGTGTGTCCAATGTGGTCTGGAAAACTTAACACGACTTGCATTGATCTTATTTTTGAATTCTGTAGTAATTTGATGCGTCGCATGATGGTTTTGATACGTTTTCCGTTAAATCCAGCGTGAAGGCCCATATTTACCGGATCTTATTCCGGTCATATCTCCGGAACCGGTTCACCGATTCCAAAACCGTTCAATAGCGTTCAATGGGACCCCAAGACCTATCATTTGGCACCGAGTTTGTCCAAATCGGTTGAGCGGTTGCTGAGAAACGTGAGCGCATTCATTTCGTTACATACACACACACATACACACATACACACGTACACACACACACAGACATGTTCCGATCTCGTCGAGCTGAGTCGAATGGTATATGACACTCGGCCCTCTGGGCCTCGGATCGATAGTCGGTTTTTCAAGTGATATCTATACCCTTCTTTGTAAGAAGGGTAAAAATATGCGAAAATTGATTGTAGGAATCTAGGATGAGGCTGTCGAGCTGTATGTTGTTTGGAGCGAGGGTGACAAGCTTGGCATAGATGACCGACCCGCAGTGACTCACGAAGAGCTACTGATTCCGTTTCCTGGTGGTGGGGCTTCTTCCTCCTATGGTTGCTTATGTGGGCTCTGCAGCTCGCTGCTTGCAGGCAACCTTTCGTTGCGTACTGAAGAACAATGTTCAACGACACGCCGAAAGCATTGCTGCTACTGCTGATATCGACGACTGGAAACCACCACACACGGTGATTGAATGAGCACTGTTCAGTGAGACAGGATCGAATTCGATTTTTAAATTTGTGTTAGGGAATGCGCTGTTTTCAGGCAATCGGTAATAATTTTGATCACCATTGCAACACTTGGACATTTGTGTATTTTTCAATAGTGACCTATTGAAAATAAATTAAGAATTCATTTTAGCAAATTGTTAGATAAATTTCCAATCGTTTGTCTTGTATAGAATTAAAGTCCATCTGCTATTGACAGAGTTAAATGTGTGTGGTCAAAACCTGACCTATTTTCGTAATAATTTGATTTCGATAATTCAATAATCAATCAATAATATCAACATTTAGTGGCAGACCATTCATAAATTTCGGTAACATATAAGAAATTCTATAATCCATATTAAATTTCCTATGTAAGCGCCGATCGAAACAAACGTTATGTTGTTACAACAAGCGAGACTACAATGGTGATTGAGTAAACGAAAGAAACTAATCGTGCGAAGCGGAATGAAAGCCGAGTGAAAAACGAATTGCACCAACACATTTAGGCCTTAAATTCCACACTTTCTATAGATCAGGTTGAGTCTTGATAAATACCTGCTTGCGGGAACTGACATCCGATTGATGACCTTGACCAATATCCAAAACATACTCTTTAACAAATTTTATGGTGATCCTTAAAAGGACCGTTTTGTCGTGATGGTTGACTAATGCTGAGCTATTAGGGTGTTCAACGAAGATGAGACTGGTGAGCTGTATGTTATTTGGAGCAAGGGTGACCCACGAAGAAACTTATTTCGATCCATAGCGATGCGGCTTTTTCCTCCTTGTGTTGCTCATGTGGGCTCTGCAGCTCGCTGCTTGCAGGCTGGCTTTCGTGGTGTACTGGCGAACAATGTTAACGTCACACGCTGAAAGCACTTCTGCTCCTGCTGCTGCTGACACCGACGACCAGATACCACCACACACGGTGATTGAATGAGCACCGTTTAGTGAGACAGGATCGAATTCGATTTTTAAATCTGTGTTAGGGAATGCCCTGTTTGCAGGCAATCGGTGATTATTTTGATCACCATTGCAACACTTGAACATTTGTGTATTTTTCAATAGTGACCTAATGAAAATTAATAAAGAGTTCATTTAAGCAGATTGATAGATAAATTTCCAATCGATTGTCTTGTTTAGAATTAAAATCCATCTGATATTGACAGAGTTATATGTGGTCAAAACCTGACCTACTGTCGTAATGCGGTCGATTTTGTTTTTTTTTTTTTTTTAATTGCTCCCCCAATATGTTGCCGAAAGACGTAATCCTACGTCAAAATATGTTTCTGGAAATCGATAATCCCGAGAATGTAAATACTAGTTGTTTGACAAATTTCTTAAACGCTGAGTAATCTAGCGATGAGTGTCCTGTATTTTTAGAAATGGCCGAATGAAATTTGACCGAATTCTGATTATTTTCAACAGAACTTCTCATGAGTAAAATAATGAAAACATTTCAATCATCCCAAATAACCAAAAGCTCCGCATTCAACGATAAAACTCACTTCCAAGTTCCATAAAGTTTACATAAAGTTCCGACAGAACCTTCAAGTTCCATAAAGTTCGAATAAAATTCTGACAGAACTTGCAACTTCAAATAAAGTTCCGACAGAACTTTCAAGTTCCATAAAGTTCAAATAATGTTCCGAAAGAACTTTAAAGTTCAATAAAGTTCAAATAAAGTTCTGACAGAAGCAACCAAAAATTCCGCATTCAACGTTAAAACCCACTTTCAAGTTCAATAAAGTGCATATAAAATTCCAACACAACATTCGGGCTACTTGAGAAGCTATAGAAAGCACACGAGGAACTTCAGGCTCCAAAAAGTTCCGATGCGTACTCCTAGCAACTTGAAGTTCAAAAAAAGTTCCAAAAAACATCCCCAAGCTCTTCTTAGGAACTTCAGGCAAGGCTGAAAACATGGCCACAACAAACTACCCAACAAGTTCCCAGCAGAACTTCTTAGCAACTTAAAAGTATCTTAAAAGTTCCCTGTGGATCTTCTAAGGAACTTGAAAGTTTCTAAAAAGGTCCGTCATTGCCCACATGAAGCAATCAGCACTAGTCTTTATTATTAACAAAATGTAATGTACGTAAATATTTAATAACTCAAATAAATAAATCATAATTCTTATATCTATGCAGTGCCTCAATATTGTATCAAAACATTAAAAACAATATTAAAGAGCAATTACCTGGATTCGAACCCGTGCCACAAGTGTGTTGGAATACCTGGTACTGAAAACTCCAACAGTAGGCTGGACAACATCTCACTTTAACATATCTCAGATGACGTAGCGGTTCGTGCTGGGGCTCTCACGCAGAAGGACTTTGTTTAATTCTTCAAACAGCTCCAATACTACTACTAATGCTGATAAATCATTACACGTTTATATCTGCCTTTAGAAATAACTTTCATAAAGACCTGACTTTAGAATTAACTTTCATAGAAGTGCGAACTAAATATAGAATTGGTGTACAGGACAAAAACCTTTTTTTTTACTTATTTTCTAAAAGTTCCGTTCAAGTTCCACCTGAAGCTGCTCAGAATGTTCTTCAATTATTGTACCGGAACTTTCAAGTTCTTATAACGACTTGAAAATGAGGCTGCTTAGAATTCTATAGACCACCTTCAACCAAGCTGCTTAAGCCACAAATAGCCATTTATCAGAACTTTTGGTTAGTTGGGATATGTGATTTAAAGAAGGAAAAAAACATTACGCATTAAAATTAAATTTATAAATAACTCCATAAATTTCCAATCGTGGTTACAAATTACGTGGCAAGTTTCATAACTGACTCCTAAAATATATGGAACAGTGCATCTCCAAAAAACTGCTCATGGTTAAAAGATGAAAAAATCTGAAATTATCAAATCATATTTTGTCTTCATACTTTTGAAACCTCAATTCTCATACATATATTTTTCAAAACTATTCGCATTGTCAAAAATAACGAGAGTAGGAAAATTCGAAAGGACTGCTAAGATTATTAGAAGGAAAAATCTCATAAAAGTACTAAGGGCGGTATCGATTCCGACTGCAGCTGTAAATATTGATGGATCTTCAAAAATGTTTAAGTTTCGGATTGTAAAATTCCAGTAAGCTCGAAGTTTTGAATCTCAAAAAATAGGTTCATGTTCCAATTCAGGAATCTAGTATTGTTCGAAAATGTATGAATTCTTCTCAAGGATTAGACCAAATGACCCTATGCTAACTGCTAAATATTCCATGGGATCGACTCATCTAACCGCTATACCGCTGTAATCCAACCTGCGACAGATGAGCTCTTAACAAACCGCGTCATCCCTGACAGACAATCCGCACTTCAAATCGCCTAAATATTCACCAAAGCGCAGATAGCAATACGCTCGTGCTCATCTGTTGCGGAAATCCGATACCTGGCGTTTAGTCCTGTCCAAAATTAGCCCATATTTCCCATTGACTACCATACATCGCATCCCAAGTCGAGCGCGGCGGGCGCACTCTGCTCAAACTTGAACAAGTGATAAACTAATTATTTTCCCTATTCATAACAAATATCACCCATAATCATTTGCCCACGGCGGGTGGCGTGGTGCTCGACTAAACTCGACGCAGCTTCTCAAGTATCGTCGAGCAAACACTTCAGCAGAGAGCACCGAAAAAAAAACTACACCAAAAAGTTCCCGATAATAGAATTTGTTTGCTCTCCTCCTCCGTTATCCCTGCTTCGAGTTGCGAGTAAACGTAGCGAAAAACTGCTCACTGGTAGTGCATATGTGGTTAGGATTTAGTTTCACTTTCCTCCTTGCTGATGCAACGACCCCGGGGGTGGAGGAAGTCAGGAAAAACGACCGAACCGAAAATCCAACAGATGTTTGCCTCCGGCCAAATCACATATTAAATAGACACTCAGCGGGTAGCCGCCAAGAGAACTCTGGAAGGGATGCTGCCGGGGTTGGTCGTAAGCACACAGTAGCACAATTCGCGCACAGAGCGATCGGGAGGAAAACGACCAGAAGTTATTAATAAATAAAAACAGTATAGAAATAATAAAATATTTACAAAGGAGCCGTAATTGAGTTGATATGTACCTACGAAGCATTACATTGGTACAGGTTTGTACCAGCATCTAGAGTCGGTGGCAGTCAGTGGTGCATTCGATTTTTTCCGGAGGGTTTCCGAAGGGTATCACTATCCACTGGTGCGGTGGCCAGGTTCTGTTTTC
Organism: Ochlerotatus camptorhynchus; assembly: GCF_037179485.1. Classification (NCBI taxonomy): domain Eukaryota; kingdom Metazoa; phylum Arthropoda; class Insecta; order Diptera; family Culicidae; genus Ochlerotatus; species Ochlerotatus camptorhynchus. The sequence goes on along the minus strand of NW_027040766.1, from coordinate 3,543,927 downwards.
CAGCAAGCTTAGGGGTGCAAGAAGTGCTATCAATCATTAGCACCACCAGCTAGCTAGCTAGCGTTGGTCTTCGATTAGGGGTGGGTTGTTGGATTGAAAAGTGGGCTTTCTGTTTATGCTTGGGAGTAATCAGGTTCCACTTGTGCTTCTCGCAAGCCTGCATTGGTGCAGGCTTGAATGGTGATTTGGATTTGAATGGTAAAAAATATGCTATGATTTTGATGTCCTTGTATCTTAGATCTGATATTATTGCGTACTATTTGTTTAGCATACTCGTTTAGAGATATTTCACTTGTAATCTCTGCTCACAAAATTCTATTTCTGGTTTCAAATGTGGGTCTGAAAATTTAAATTCTCAATCAGTATCATTGCTATAACTAGTAGGAAAAAGGAACCTGCCGCCCACAAAATGATACATAGTTGTTTCACGCACATGCTTAATTACTCAAAACAAAATACAAGTGACAAATTTTCAGCGCATTTCTCAAAAATCAGTCATTTAAAAACTGCACTGAACCACCGTAACTGCTCCCATAAATCACGCTCACTTTGTTGTGTTTACTTCTTAATTGTCAAACTCCAACCCCGGTGGGTGCAATATCCAGCTCACTCGAGCAACTCATCTGCTTTGATCTGAACGGGTTGTAAAATTCTTCCCGGTTCCCGGTCGTCAGACTAAACGTTATCACGCGCTGGAACAACTCCTACGATGCGATGGCTGAGCACCGAGCACCACCGTCAGGCACTCCTCCGTTTGTGATGACATTTTTTACAATACCCACGAGAACACCTCGTTCGGTCGGGAACATCATCATCGCTTACATGTGATTATATAGGTTATATGTACCGTGTGCGCTCGCACTCACCGCCTGCTCTGTTGTTTTAGCTCGTAAAGTTTAACCACCACCGTTCGGTCGCCAGTTTGTTTACATTTCTCCATTTTTCCATTTTTCGTTTCAGATTTTTCCTTAAATTCTTCCTCAAGTGCAACCAGAACTGCTTGAAGAATGCCGGCAATCCGCGGGACATGCGACGGTTTCAAGTGAGTATTAATCGCCATCTTTATGCTCCCTGCCTTCCCTCTCATATACGCCCTACCCCGTCCATTCCGTTTCACTACAAACCCATCTCGTGGAATCAGGAGGAAGGGGTTTAAATTACTCCCGCTTAGTGGCTGGTAATTTGTAAAATTGTTCGTCCGTTTCTTTCGGCTTCTTGTCCTTGGTGCGATGGACGGTTGCTCGAAGAAGGAAGATAAAAAAAACGAAGAGGGAACGATGAAAACCAAAGACAAGCGACATAAATTAAAAGCCAACCAACGGCCGCCGCCTGAAGAGCGGTTGGAAAATGCAGAGTTAACTGTTTTTCCTATGGAAAATGTAATAAATTTCCAAGTGTAGGGAAAAAATGGACCCAAAATAGAACTCGAAATGTGTTTGTGTGTGTAATCCGTGCCCATTGTCCTTGGTACCGTCAAGTGGAGAATGTTTGGTGTGAAATTGAAATATGTTTGACGGCAGCTGTAGAAATGGAATATTAAAACGATTAAATGCTCCTTGGTAATTGGATAACCTTAAAATGCTCTTTTCTGCGTATCTACTCAGATTAACTGTCCTGCCCGTGTATATTTTATTCAGAGGAGTTTAGCAACAAGCAAGTGTCCAGAATGAGATTCCAAAAGCAGCTTCTTTTAGAATCTTTTTAAGAAACCTCTTCTAGAGCTTATTTTAGTAGCTTATTTTAGGAGCTTATTTAAGCAGCTTATTATAGAAGCTTGCCCGTCGCTCCGCTTCTCTGATTGGGTAACTACGCAGTAAAGAGCATTTTTCCAAGGTTTAACGAACATTTCATCGTTTGAATATTGCAAAACTTTGTTCTCTATGTCTGTCTGACTAACTAACAGCCAAAGTAACCATAAGGGAACATGCACACATGATGTACAAGGAGGGGAGGGGGGGGGGTTTGTTCAGAAGTTGTGATCGGCCAAGTCTAGATAGAGCTGGAATTAGGGCGTAACAGCCTTTGTAAACAATGACTCCTCTCGATGATTTCTAGGAATTCAAGGAAGTCTTCTCCTACTCGATGGTGATGTCGATTTGCCAGGGAGAGCCATGGCTTTCAAGAAATCATCGAGAGAAGTCATTGTTTACAAAGGCTGTTTCGCCCTAATTCCAGCTCTATCTAGAAGTATTAGATATAGCTAAATACACTACGAAGGGGGATGGGGGTCTAAAATTGGTCAAACATATGCTTCGTATTTTATGTATGGCCCCGAAACAAAGGTTTAAATCAGCTTGATTTTAACACCTCTCAAGTGGACCCTACACGATTACTTTTATTGACAATAATCGTATTGTCAATACATTCTATATTGACGTCAATATATCGAGATTGACAATATTTCTGAATTCACATCATCAATATTATTGTCAATAATTCCCCTTCGCGTCAATATATTGATGCGTGTGGGGTTTGCTTCAGTGTTCGAAAAATCTTTCTTAAATCGCGCTTGAGATTCTCATGCATATTCATGCACTCACACTCACAACGCCGAAAAATCATTTCAGCTTTATAACCCGTACTATTGCTTATATCATGTAATATAGGCTGTCTTGCAATGAGCACTCATACATATAGTTTTCACTGGATAATCCTATTTATTACATGATATAAGCCATGTACGGGGAATTAAACTCATAAAAACCACTCAAACGTCAATTGATAGCATGTTTATGCATGTTGTGTTAGTTTTCCAACCTCTGATGAGCAAACAATAGTACTTAGAATTAATAATGCAGACACATAAAGAAATTAATTAATTGAAGCTCAAAACTCATCGGTTATTTTTGCATGATATTCGATCGGTTATTCATGCATGATATTCGAGTTTTTAAGTTTTTCCGAACACTGACATCTATTACTAATAAGCCTTAAATTATCACTGACTGTCTGACTGGATGATTAACTAGCTGACTGTCTGACTGTCTACCACCTGTTTGTATGATTCAACTTTCAAACTATCAAGAACTGCTAATAGTTGACTATATCGCTTAAAACTAGTGATATACCGAATAGTAATATTTTGTATGGTATCCGGTGTTTATATTTTTTGGCTGATATTCGGCCATTTTTTTGACGTAGGACTACGTCTATGATTTCTATATGGGGGTACGCTTTGTGAAAACCAAAAGTGGAACATGAAACGAAATTATGAAAGAATTTGAACGATAATAACTCAGCTGCCCCTGAACAAATTTCAATAATTTTATCACCAATCGATCAGAAATATTTCTACGCATCGATAGCCGACTGTTGATTTTTAACAAGAAATTATTGAAAAAGTGGTAAATGTCAAGCATTGTCCAAAAGCGTCGAGATAACGAACTAATCCACCAATTACGTACATGTATATGCTGCTTCCCCAACACAGTCATCAGAGAACCGTTTCTAGACGAAACATGTCGATGTAGCATTGCTGCTTCCCCAACACTGTCATCAGAAAGTCGTTAGTAGACGAATCAAGTCGAAGTGGCATTCGCCTCCGATCTTCGGGCGTGTGCGAATAGGGAGGATGCAATTGCATAACATTTTGCATACTCATCGCCATATTCAGAACCACACGCCCCCAACGACCACACAAAATGCTCTACAGAGTTGTAATCTTGTATCCAAACTTGGAAGCAGGGGTGCAAGTGATTTTGATCGATTCTCTTCATCGACTTTCTGTTCCGTTAATAACTCGACGGCAAACTCATTCATTGATACGTTTGTTGTTCTGGATGATAGAAGAGCATAGCATAAATAGTGCGAAATAGGTTAGTGTGAAGCCATGATCATCAAAAGAGGCAATCGATTAAGATAATTGCCTCTCACCACTTTGCTTCTAAGGCCCTTAATTCAGTCGTCGTCATAGCAATGAAAACTAGCATCGCACCGCTTTTGGTTCTTGGGTTATACTTGCTGGTTGCAATTTTGCTGTTCGACATTCTCGAAGGACCACAAAAAAAAACATGAAATTACCCTATTTTCTAGGGATGCCTAAAAGTCCAGTTATTCGATTAACGATTAATCGTAAAGATTTTTCCAGCTATTCGATTAAATATTTATCGAATTTTCAATTATTCGAGCACGTAACCGATATCCCTTCTTATTTCTACTCGTTTGATTTAGCGCAGTAGAGAAAATAAATAAAAGTACTAATCGAGAAGAACCATGACGTGAAGCAGGATCATAAATTCGCCGCAAAAAGTGTTAAGCGTCTTTCTGCTAAAGGTAAAAATTTACCAACTTCTTGAGAGAAGGAGTTTAACGAGAAAAACTAAAAAGGGGATTAGCTTTAGCTGGATGGACACTGATATTCTGTGGCCTTCCAACTTGTCGCAGACACCAGTTCAACCCCTGTCCAGCAGCAGACGGGCCGAGACTCTTGCGAGTGCCCAATCATTGAACCGAAGAATATGGGATTGTCCGGTCCGATTTGCTGATCCAGCTGCCTATACGTCATCATCAGCTTTCAAAGGCTTTAAGTCTGTACTACCATCGGCCCTTTTCAGAGGCACCAAGATTTTTTAAAAGAGTTAAATTTCTAAACATGTCCCAACTAAAGTTTATATCAAGAGGTTCTTTTCAGGGCAATCGTAGTCATAAGACTGATGCAAAATTTAAATTTTCGCTCCACAGTGTTCAAACGGTTTCAAATCAGGTCCTGATTAGCCTCCGAAAGTTTAAACTTATTTGATAAGAAACTGACTTGGCACAAACCATTTGAAGTTACTATGGAAAAACAAAATTTCTTGTTCATTGTCTTCTTGCCTTTTACATATTGTACTGTTAAAAAATTCTATTTCTATTCTAATGGGTTTTTTTTATCAGCTACAACTTCACAGAAAATCGTTTTTCAGCCAAACGTCAAATTAAATAGCTATTAATTGTTTAAGAGATTGATAATCTTATGGCAAGATTAAGCAACTGTATTGTGAGCAACACTGTATTCTGCAGTGTGACATAGTAGCCCTGATTTTTGTCCTCTATTCCACGCGCCATAAACACCAATGTTGCCTGCTGAACAGTTGATTGAGCACTATCATAAGACATCAGTGACTCGAATCATTAATAATTTTTGTTCCTTACATTTGATCGAAAAGTGGACTTCAACAAAGTTGTGGCTGAGAAAATTTTCAACAAGCTCAGCTATCATTTTATAAAGTAGAGTGAACTGGTGAATTTTGAGATCGATATGAACCAGAATTATGGTTTCTCCATAGTAATTCCTATATAAACTTCAAATGGTTTGTGCCAAGTCAGTTTCTCACTAAATGAGTTCAAATTTTGGGAGGCTAATCAGGGCCCAATTTGGAGCCGTTTGAGCGCTGTGGAGCGAAAATTTCAAATTTTGCATCAGTCTAATAGTCATACTAAAGAGTGTAAACATATTCCTATTCCTACATAGAACACAAGCTCCTGCTACAGTTAACAAATAACATTTATTATATAAGACCACGTACTCCTACGTCACCATTGCGTACAACCCCATAGGGCTGTCCCTTGTAGTTTTTCTTACAAGTGATAGAATTAGAGGGATATTTTGCATGCTCTAAATGCATTATTCGGCCAAAATATTCGACCCGATATTCAGTGCATTACTACTAAATACGGTACATGCCCAATAACGATCATAAAACCTACACAGTTTGAAAAGTAGTGTAAAATTCTGTTCAATATGATGCACATAAAAAGAGATTCATATCTCATCTAAGTTTACGTTATAAATCGTGTAAAGTTCTGAGACATTACATGAAATGTTGCAAATATTGTGTACTAAAGCCCATATTTGTAAACAACATTGCTTACAAGTTGCTCGTTTTCGTGAAATGAAATACAAGTTTACGGGAATTAATGTTTACATCACAATTATAATTCAGAAGTTTTTGCTGTCATTCAAGATTAATGACCATCAAATCTCGACTTTTCTTTCATTAGAGCCAATGTCACAAAAGTAAATTCTCGAGAATGAAAACTCGCCCAAGTAAACCACCACAATGATTGTGTAGATACTGAATCCCCCTATCCGATAGAATTGCTGACCAGCGCTGCCATTTATACAGATTTATCTGTATTATACAGATTTTTTAATCTTAATACAGACCCGATACAGAATACAGATTTATCACAGATTTTTAAATTACAATACAGATTTATACAGATTTTTATAAAATGCTTGAGAAAAAAAAATTCAAAATTTATAAAAGCAAAATAACACCTCTAAATTAGTTAACCATTTAATTTGAGTGGTAGTTTTATCAAATATCCGAGAGTTTTTGCCCCTACAGTGGTTGGAAAACTGTTTTTGCAGTATGGAGAATATCACAAAATTCGCGACTCTCTACTAAATATAACTTCACAGAAGGAAAAAGGCGAACATGAAAGAAAACGAAATCCAATTTGGCTCAGAAGACTAGAAGAAGCTTACTCGTCGCTATGCTCCTCTAACATAAAAAAAAAATTAAAAAGTTTATGGAACATTTAATCGATTCCACTGTGCGTTTATATAGGTAGCTGCCTTTTAGTAACTCATGATGACATCAAAATTTGATGTATTTTTATTTTGTTTTTTCGGTATGCATGCAATAACATGTTGATAACTAAATTTTTAATCTAAATAAAATATCTATATCAAAATAAGTTATCAAGCAGTTCTCACTATTATAATTTTGATATTCTTCGCATATCTTTTAGCTCTCATTTTTGTTCTGTTAGCCATCAATTCCATCAAAATGAAATCAATTTGAGTTATCAGGAATAATGAAAACAACATAATTCTTGTTTTCATTTTGTTCTCACCCTCTGCTCGGGAACCTATCAACTTTCCATCGACAATTAATCATGTTATGGTGTTTTTGACAGCATTCACAACCAGAGGAACAACCGCTTTCGGATGCATATGGAGCTGGTAGTAAACGATTTGAGATTGTATGGGGATTTACAGTATTAATTGAATATTTCCAATATAAGCATGTATGTTAAATACAAGAAAAGTGCCCGAGCACATTAAAATGGTACAAATACAAGTACTCGTAAACATTTTACTTGCATTGAAAATGTATTTCGTAAGAAATTGCGGATTTTCTGATATTCTCCATACTGCAAAAATGATTTTACCAGCACTGGCGGGGCGACATCTCTCGACTTTTCGGTGTAACTACCACACAAATGATGTAATTAATTGTATTCATCTATATTAAAAATATCAAATAGTAATGAACTCGTGCACTTTTTTGCATTTAAAACTGCTTATCAGGAAGATAATGAATAGAAACTAAAATCTCCATACATTTTCAAACGGCTTCATATCACTCTTATAAATAAGTACGGACGATACCACAAATGGCGCAATTGTATCCCGTATGGTTAGTACGATAGCCCGAATAGGTGGTTAAGCACTTTTTATGGTTATTTTGTATGCACTGTATTTGTAAAACAACAAAACATGATTAATTAAGAAAAAAATCGTCAATACAGAAAATACAGATTTTTTAATAGAGTGGATACAGATTTTTTAATAGAGTGGATACAGATTTTTTATAAAACCACCTGGCAGCTCTGTTGCTGACTCACATAGATCTAGCGTTCAGAATCATATGGGCCTAACTGCGTTGATCGATTCTCTTCATCGATTGTTATGTTTTGTTAATAAGTCGGCTGTATTAACATATCTCGGTGCGTTTCATAATACGTTTGCCAGTTAATAGTGTCGGTCAAGTTGAACACCGGAAAACCTTACACGAGACATTCGATTTTACTCTCGTTCTGTAAGTTAAGCATTGTGCGGACATAGTGTGCATTGATGCGCGTCATTGTGTGAATACAGCGCACTATTTCCGACAATAAGTTTAAAGTACTGAACAGCAGTAGAATCGATTGCGGCGTGTGGGGTTTTCCGTTTTTCAACTGTACCGATAATACAACCTTTCACTACACTGTATTTTAATAATTTTCGAAAATTAGATTACTGCACTGTGGTAATGCGAAAAGAAAATCGATGAAGAGAATCGATCATTGCAGTTAGCTCAACCAGTCAGCACTCGTATTTTTTTCAGTTTCCGTGGGAACATCATTTATGATTAGCCCCGGTCCCTTTGAAATTGTCTCATTATTTATGAACGGCCCTAATATTTTACATCGACGTTGGATGTCAAAATTCATCTAGTGATGTCAGATTTTCATTCAAATAATCATTAGTAAGCCAAGTAAACATTAACTGGCCCCGTAACGTAGGTAGATTACCTTTTCGTGGTACGTTACGACCGTTACGACGTTACCACCGAACTTCAAACTAGGGGAACAGGATTTTTCAGTAATCAAAGGAACAGATCTTATACCCCGTACAGACTATGGCTTATATCATGTAATATAGGCTGTCTTGCAATGAGCACTCATATATCTTGTTTTCACTGGAAATCCTAAGTATGAGTGCTCACTGCCTATTTTTCGTGATATAGGCTGTAATGTGAGCGGGGTATTAGTTCTTGTTACTTTTTATACCTTGTGAGCAGTTCCACACAGATTGGCAAATCGTTTCGGATCGATGTTTTTTGCATTACTTGTTATTTAACACAGCTGTTTGTTATTGTCCAACATGCCATTTTACATATATGGTTCCCTAGTTTTGTACACGACTAGCTCTTAAAAAGAGCTTATGCAAAAATGATACGCATCAATAGAAAAAACATATATCTCACGAACGATTTGTTTGATCGAGATGGTGTATTGGAAAAATCGATCGGCGTGCAGGGGTTTTTGGGACCGGGAAAAGTTCTTATGATGGTTTGAGACCCCTCCCCCTTTTGTAAGGAGGGGCTTCCATACAAATGAAACATAAATTTCTGCATAACTCGAGAAATGATCAAGCAAATCGAACCAAATTGGGCATGTAACTAGAGGTATAAGGAGATGGTAATAGGGGGTAGCCCTTTAGATAAAAGGAAGAAGCTACGTACAATATAGTATCCTTTTTTTAATCGGCGCATAAACTCAAGCTAATATTGAATCGTGAGCAAGGCCGGGCACACTCAGTTAGTAAAGGGCGAACACGAAATTATTGCGACACATTCAACAGGGCATAACTTTTTTACCATTGGGTAAAAATCAACCACATTTTGCACCCTTTCTCATTGATGTGTATTGTGTACATGCTGTCAAACTCGAAGTCGTGTTTTTCGATTCAATGAAAATGGAGGTGAACCAACGCGAGTTGAGAGAACAAATTCTTTCCAAACACCTGGAATTTCCTGACCTGTCGCACCGGCAGATGGGAAAAATTCTTTCCAAACACCTGAAATTTCCTGACCTGTCGCACCGGCAGTTGGGAAAAATGTTGAACATTCACCATTCAACCGTCTCCAGAGTGTTGAAGCGGTTTCAGGAGCGATTGACGTTGGACCACGCCAAAGGAGCTGGAAGAAAACCAGGACCGGAGAACAAAAAGACGGAGGGAAAGGTGAAGCGGATGATTAAAGCAAATCCCAACGTCTCAAGCCGTGATTTGGCTAAAAAGATCGGCATGTCGCAGAGCTACGTCCAGAATGCAAAGAAGAGAGCTGGACTACATACATACAAGGTACAGAACTTCCCAAACCGCGATGAGCGGCAACAATCGACGGCTAAAACTCGGGCACGGAAGCTCTACGAGAAGATGCTGACAAAATATGGCTGCTATGTGATGGACGACGAAACGTATATAAAAGCCGATTTTAAGCAAATTCCGGGGTTGGAGTTTTTCACCGGCAAGAGCAAGTTCGATGTGGACGACAAATTTAAGAAGAAGAAAATGTCGAAGTTCGCCTCCAAATATCTCATTTGGCAGGCCATCTACTCTTGCGGACTGAGGAGTGAGCCTTTCGTGACAAAGGGCACAGTAAATGGCGAGATCTACAAATCTGAGTGCCTCGAGAAGCGCCTTTTGCCGTTCTTGCAGCAGCACGACGAAGCTCCGCTATTTTGGCCAGATTTGGCATCATGCCACTATTCTAAAAGTGTCCTGGAGTGGTATGAGGCCAATTCTGTTCATTTTGTTCCAAAGGACATGAATCCGCCAAACTGTCCGGAGCTGCGCCCGGTGGAGCAGTACTGGGCAATAATGAAGCGGGAACTTCGGAAGAGCAAGAAGACAGTCAAAGACGAGAAGGACATGTTAAGAAAATGAAAAAAAAAAACTGAGAAACTGGTACCGGATGACACTGTAAAGGCTTTGATGGAGGGCATCAAGCGAAAATTTTACACTCAAGGCTCCATCGATTAACTTTTCTTTTGATTTTTGAAGTAAATATATGTATAAAACTACCCTAAAATTTTGGTTTGATTCTAAACATTATAAGAAAATTGGCATGACATTTTCGGTGTCGCAATAATTTCGTGTTCGCCCTTTATGTATATAAAAATGAATTTCTATCTGTCTGTCTGTCTGACCCTTATAGACTCGGAAACTACTGAACCGATCGGCGTGAAAATTTGTATGCAGGGGTTTTTGGGGCAGGGAATGGTTCTTATGATGGTTCGAGACCCCTCCTCCTATGTAAAGGGGGGCTCCTATACAAATGAAACAGAAATAAGGGGTAGCCCCTTTAGATAAGAGGGGGTACAATATAGTATGCTTTTTTTGATATGAAGCCATCGACCACCTGTGATGTTATGTCCTCGCTATATTGAAATGGTTAATTTACGATTTTCTTATTGTAAAAGCCATCATAAGAAACGTTTGCCTAACCGATCACTAGTGGCTGAAGCTGCATTTTATTTATTTCTCATCCATTCTGGGCTTAAATTCATAATGCATTGCTGAGATCCAGAGATCACGGTTTAGAGGACTGAAAAATACACCATTGTATTACAGTAATGACTCGATGCTGGTATTCCCTCCATCATGCTTGGCATGCACAGTTGTACACACCAACTGCTCATTTGGTAATAACTTTTCACTCAGATGTTGAAATTTATTTTTCTTTAAAGTAATTGATAGATTAGGCTCATAGTTTACTATTGATATGCAAAGAGTAGGTAAAGCTTAACATTTGAATCAACACTAATCAATTTAACACTTAAATTCCGAGATGTGAGAGAGCATTTCTCACCTCATTTTTACAACGCAAAAACAAATACAGTTTACTACTTGCATTAAAATCTACTTTATTTATTTATTTATTTATTTTATTCTTATTTCATCTGACTTTTTTCAGTGTTAATGAAATCTAGGATGAGGAAAAGCCTCTTTGAGTAAACCATTCAGTTGGCTCAAAGAGGCATAAAAACGCCATGTCTTTTCATACATATAACAATAAACAAAATTACAAATAGTCAATACACAGAATACGTTGAATACAAATGAATACAAATGACAAACAAGTCAATAATCTAAAATAATTAAACACAACAATCTGCAAATGCGTCGCAGCTCACGCGTCGGAGGGTTGGAAACTCGGCGTAGTGTTGTAGAAAGATCATGTAATAAAAAAACAGCAGGTAATACACACTTTCGAAGTAGCAGTGATTGGACAGATACTCACCGCTGTGCATTGAGGCGGCGTTGAAAAGTGGCAACAGAAACATTGAAGTCAAATTGTCCACTAGAATCGTTAAACCGAGAAGACATTATCCTGATAGGATCGTGTTGACCATAACGGCTGTTCCGGGTAGCAAGGTGCAGGAAATTACGTTGCCTCAAAGGTCTTTGCGGCGCATATACGTGCAATTCAGCAAGAATATCTGGGGTATCGATTTCATTGGTCATTACCTTAGCGACGAAGATGGCTTGCAAATTGGATCTTTGCTTCTCCAGAGTATCGATGCCTAACAGCATACAACGATGTTCATATGGAGGAAGATTTGACGAATCACGCCAGGGTAAGTAGCGAAGAGCGAGGCGCACAAACTTTTTCTGCACCGCCTCGATACGGTCAATCCAGTTTCTGTTGTACGGGCACCATACCAGCACGGAAGATTCCAAAATAGATCGAACCAGTGCACAGAAAAGGGACTTCAGGCAGAGAGGATCACGAAATTCATCAGCAAGCTTAAACATGAAGTCGAGCTGTTTATTGGCTTTTGCAATCACGTCTCGTAATGCGGTCGGAAAGTGAGTTCGCGATCCAATATCACACCGAGATCCCTAACCTGATACAAGCGCTCGAGAGTTTGTCCACACATGCTGTAGTTGAAATTGATTGATTGTCGCTTCCTGCAGAATGATATTGTGTTGCATTTGGCTATGCATAAATCGAGTAGGTTTCGCTTGCTCCAGTCCTCGAACAAATCTAATAACCTCTGCAACTCCAGGCAATCCTCAGTGCACGTGATGATCATAAAGATCTGAACATCGTCGGTATAGAATATTCGCTGTCTACGTGGCAACACAAAGGCAATGTCATTTATGAATAATGAGAAAAGCAGCGGTCCAAGATTACTCCCTTGCGGTACGCCAGAAGGAATCATAAACGGCTCCGAATGTGACGAACCAATCCTTACTCTCACGGATCTTTCAGACAGATATGATCTAAAACAGCTAACAAGCGCGGAAGATACTCCCAGCTTCTCGAGTTTTTGCAACAGGATATCATGATTCACACGATCGAATGCAGCCTTGAAGTCCGTGTATACGGCGTCCACTTGTGAACCAGCGTCCACAGAGCGTATGCAGAGTGAGGTTAGTAGTAACAGATCGTTTCGGGTAGAATCCATGCTGGGCACATGAAATGTAGTTTTTGGTGGCCTCAAAGAGAGCGTTGTTTACAATTATTTCAAAAACCTTAGAGCAAGCGCTCAAGGACATTATTCCACGGTAGTTGACGACGTTACATTTGTCATCCTTTTTGTGAATCGGTGACAGAAACGAAGTTTTCCATCCAGCAGGAAATTTTTGCTGTTGGAACGAGAGATTGAACAGTTTTACTAACGGTGTCATCAGAGTACTCGAGCAGTTTTTCAACACAGATGAAGGAATCCCATCAGGACCGGGTGACACGGAATGTTTGAGCTTACGTAATGCATTTTCGACATGTTCCTCGCTAATCTGGAAAATTCCAAAGTCGATACTGTCTAGCGGCGTATCACGAACAGCAGCCTCTATCTGCGATGGCGTAGCAGGCGTATTTGAGAAGACATTCTTGAAGTGTTCAGCAAAGATCTCACATTTACTAGAGACTGAACTGTTTGGGATGTAGACGTAAATTTCTCTGCGTACGATCAACGTATCGAGCATACAATAGACGGTTATACCGTGTGTACTTGTTACTAGCCATTACAAAGCTATGTTTGGAGTGCTGCGAACGACTCCGACTATATGTTCGAAGTGCAGATCGCCTACGGCGCTTCAACTGGCGGAGGCTCCTGTTCGTCCAAGGAGGCTTCAGTGGAGGGCGCTGAAGAGGCAGGTGAGCTTCGATGACTTGACGTATCTCCGTGTTGAAAATACATACAATATCGTCCAGATCCTATTCAGAATCCAAAAATTGCCAACCGATTGATAATAGCGCATCATTCATCAAACTATCATCAGCCCGACGAAAATCGAATCGGCAGTCGTCTAGAGATGGTTCAAATGACACTGGTACCGAAATAGAAACGGTGACGTCAATAGTAGGATGTGGAGTATCGATTTCTACGAGCGATTCAGCCGCTTCGGATACGCAACAGCTTGATAACGCTGAGTCATTCACGAGTACTAAATCGAGATTTTACATATCTATAACAAGCTTACAGTCTATTCTATCTACTGCTTCAAAAAGAACTTTGTTCCGTCAACTGTGTGCAAATGAGCAGTTTGTGACCAAAACTGTGTATGCCAAGCATGCCCTCCATGCATCATACTTTATCTTTCAATAATTTCACATAGTCGTAATTGACGTAAAATGTATAGTTTGGTGCAATAAAACCACTAAAATAGTGCATGGGTTAAATAAAACAATAGTAATATTTTCAAAACTTGCAAAATCGGGTATTCATACTGTATTCATATTTTTTTTTTAGAAAATCAACTTTGTCCAAGACTAGAATCTTAGAGTAAACAGTCAGATTTTAGCGCCATCTATGTAGATAAGTTTCGATCTATCTGTTTATTCCAATAGATGGTTTAATTTTGCAGGAGACACCTAACGGAAATGCTTCGTTTTGGAGTAATAAATTGTGTCCCGCTGGATTGCTTTTCTGGCCCACTGTTTGGAGTGCTTTCATTGCTGTGCAGTGCTGGGAATGCCGTTCTGCTTAAGCGTATAATAACCTCAATCTCCAAAATTCCAAAGGAGCCCCAAACCAACCCCCCTTGACGGTACCAAATTCAGCTGACTTGAGGACAAGAAGAAAAAATGCAGGCAAACACCATGATCGTCGCCGCCTACTTCACACTCGTGTGCCGGCACTTCAAACCAACCGACTAATAACGATGGCAATAAATTCCTCCATCTTTAGACTCCGGCAACACGAGTCTTGGTTGGCCTTGTTTGTCTACCTTCGTTTGCTCGTTGGTTGGTTTTACATGTAGACCATAAATTAAAAGCTTGTTTCTCCTACCACTACCACTCTTGGGCGAAGGAGGAAAAAAAAAGGTGTGCTTTACGTAGACCACACTAGCCACACCATCCCATGCCCCGCTTCGAACCTTCAGACAGATTTTAAATGGTCTCCATCTTTTCCGAACCTTCTCATTTGCTCGGCTGCATTGCTTGTCTATACCTCTCCCTCTACATAGCTCTTAATCAACTCGTCGATTCAATTAATTATATTTCTTCTCTTTCTTACCCCGCACTCTGCATGAACCCCAACCAACCGCACCTCCACCTCCAAACCATCCTTTCCCCATATATTGCAGGTAGTGATAGCGACCCAGGTCGCGGTGGACGGCCCTCTGCTGGCAATCTCCGACAACATGTTCGTGCACAACAACAGCAAGCACGGTCGCCGGGCGAAACGGCTCGATCCCGAAGGTACGGGAGGTTCTCCGTTGGCCATTTCCGGCCATCCGCTGGCCCCGGACAGTACGTACGACGGTCGGTTTCAAAATTCTTCTTCTTCATCACCACAAATATTTCAAAAACAAAATATCGTGTGTGTTGTTAGACATAGTTCTTTCGTTTTTAGTTCGTTTAGTTAGTTTCATTGGATGATTTCAGTTTTGGTTTTCTATTATTGCAATTGGCCCAGAAACGAAGCCCGAAGGTTGCTTCCGGAAGTGGAAAGGATTCCCATTCCCATATTCTGATCTGACTGACAAAGAAGGAACTTTTCCGCATCGGAAGCAAACTGCCAAAGCTCTATCGTCGTTCGTACTGGGGAAAATTCCCAGCAGACACATGCACACACACACACATTCCGCCCACTGTCTTACGGTGAGAAACTATGGCAATCGGAGAAAGCGCGGAGCTCATTAAAAATGATTCAAATTGCACCGCTCGTTGGCCGCGCTGGCTGTGGTGCTTCCGTTCGTTAGTATGGTGAATGCACAAACAACCGTGTGGAAATTGCAATGGAGGATAAATCAAACGTTAAACAATATTTTCTCTGATTTACTTCGTTTCGGCAACGAAGTGGAAATTGAATTTATGATAGTCTTTGTTGAGAAATGAATCTGTTTCCAGTTGCATTACTGTAGAATTATTTGTCGCTCTCGCTCCACTTATTTGAATGTATTATTATCGGAAATGAATGATAGATTTCAGGAACTGCTTTATTCAGGTTGCCCGGTTTACCCAACATTAATTTTTTTATTAAACGTATGCTGTGATTCTGGTCCAAAGTCAATACATCAACTCTTGAAGAACATTTCAGTGATTCCTTTCAAATTGAGTTTGAAAAGTCTTTTTGAAAATTGTGTGCCACGTTCATAGTTAACTTCTCATGCCCACTGATGTAGACGGTCTAAAAAATAAATAAATGCGCTCAATTCTGTTTTTAATCCCACCATATTTTTTCACTGATTTTTTTAGATTTAAGAAACAAGTTGCATTAAATTTGGTGTTCCAATTTGAGATCAAAAATGGAGGCGAAAAATAATCGCGTAAATATAGAATTGAGTGTTCTTAGAAATAACAATTTTTAAACGTGACGGAATCCATCTTTGACACATGGGATGAGACATAAACAAACATGTTATGTAAAATGATATGCTCCGAGACTTGAAAGTTCTGTACTTGACGAAACGTACGTTTTGTTGAGCTAAATTTCGCGTCAGTTATGACTCAATTTTATGTTAAAATTGACGCTCTTATATGCCATTATTACAGAGCCTAAATTTACATGAATTTTTCTTAGTATGTAAAAGGGGACGTTTTTTTCAAATTTTGAAAAAAAAAATCCTAACTCTTGTATACTTCGGAAAATTGTCTATTGTTGATTAATCTTAATAATTCCCTTTTCACATATTTTAAACTTTTCTTAAGGATTTTTGTCAGATAATTCAAAATTATATTGAATGACCTAAAAATTCTTTTCATATATCTCCCAATTTATTATTGGGATTCTCTATTACCTTATACAGTGCCTTCCCATTTTTGGTAACATGACCTCATCAACTTCCCCCAAATTTGTTCTACTTCGTTCTGGACGTTTTACATGAATTACCAGGGATAGAGAAAGAACCCAAGTAACATTTTAAGTTTTATTAAATACTACAAAGCTACAATAAAACAACATTCATAAAACCCTGATCAAGGCTGTTTTTCCATTGATGCATCCACTAAAACCTCATTAAGACTAGAATCTGTCTATGGATTGCTCATTTCCGTTATTAAACTATCATAAATCAGAGTGGATGCCAAGTAGCTGCTGAATTGTTACTTGGGAATGGTCTAGTGAAATTAGAATTGAAAAAAGGCCATAGAAGTATTTTCTAGAAAGCAAAGAAGATAGAAATCGTGTGATTACAAAACCCGGAAGGTACTATCATCTATAGAAGAGTCTCGAAATTCTTTTTAGAAATCTCCTTGAATTTTTAATCGATCTTGAAAGATTTTGCTTGAGTTTCCCTCCATAATTTTCCTTCAAATATGTCCCTTTTTTGTATTCCGCTGTTCGGAACATATCACTACTGCGACCAGTAATTTGATCCATTGTAGTATATCCCGTGTCCTTAGTTTAGAGCATGTCGTATTAGTCCATCACTATTGAGAAATGATGGAGTGTTCGGTTTTGATACAGTTGCCATTCTTGCCTTCATCGCAAGGAATCGATTCTAATTGCAAGGTTCATGATTTGATGGGTCGATAGGTAGGTTCCAGGTGTGGGAGCTGCCTCCCTGGCGTCGGTAGCATTGATGCTCAGCACGGAAAACAAGATCGAAGGAAAACAAATCAAGGAAAGAAAAAAAAAGAGTGAGAACACCCTCCAAAGGCACGCCCCTTTAGCAGTCAAAATTAGATTCCTTAGCAACAAAATTAAGCAATGACACCGATAACGACCATGCATCAGAACCCTAGTCTTAACCACTTCAAACTAGGGAACAACGAATAGAAGATTAGGAATCACGTAGATGAAGACTAACTAACTCATTTTTTCCTTGTTTCAAGATCATCCTCGGTGTACAAATTCTTGTCACTGTTAACAAGGCCCGGAGGCAGTCCAGCTCCGGGCTGAAAACCTGCTTAATACAGAAAACTAAACTTAACAAGACAAGACATAAAAAGTAACAAGGATTAAGATGTGTTCCTTTGATTACTGAAAAATCCAGTTCTACTCGTTTGAAGTAGTCAGAACTAGGAATCGGTGGTCCTTGGTATAGACCATCACAAATGAGCCTTTAATCGAAGACAACATATCACATATGGTCATTTTTCTATACGTTGCTTCCACCTTTGCTCGAGCGCAGTGCTACTGTGCCTGTCGCTTGGATTCAGACAAAGTTGCCAGTCTTCTTGATATGTTGTCTTCGCTTTAATCTTAAAAAAGGCTTGATGATGCAGATTTAAAATTTAGCACGGTGAGGTATGGATTTGAAAATTTAAAATGCTTCCATTTCTCAATTAAAGCTTTTATTTTATTTTTTCAATGATTCTACACACGGGGGATAGAAACACAAGGGCTGGACGATTATATTAAATATTTAAAATTTAAAACAAAAATTATGTTTGTCCACATCGACTGATACTGAGTGGTTGCGGTACAAACACATATCGACGATAATAGACGATTGTTGTGTGGAACGCTTGCACAAAAAGACTAGGGTGGGAAACGGATTCGAAACTCAAATGTCATTTGCCAAATACATCCATAGACCATATAGGTCCACCGTTGTATTGGCAATTGGCAATGCACCCGTGTACTGAACACTCACACACACGTCTCTTACCGATGATATGTGCTAACCTCTCAGTATGTTCAAACTTTCTTATAGAAAATTATATTTATGAAAGTGTTTCAAATAGGTATATTTTGACATTTCCCCAACAGTAACACTCAATTTAATTAAAAGTAGAGGAAATGTCTCTAATGTTGGCCTATGGATCTAAGATTGGGCCCATCGCTAAAAGCCTGCTGTTCATCAATTTTATCTACTAATGGATATTTTTGGTTGCTATTGAAAATTTAGTCGATTGCTGAATTTATGTATGGGCCCAAATTAGGGACACTTAGGCCGACATTACCTGTGTTTTAAAACTTCTCTCCTATACCTTACAGTTCAAAATTTTGAAATCTGCATCATATAGCCTTTTCTCATGCAAGAAGGTCGGTTTAAAGGCGTATATCCTTCAGAATTACCTTAGAATCAGTCATTTCTTCGCGGTGGCGGCGTAGAAGCTGTTTTAGCCTAGGCGGTGGATGTGTCGTGGCGTGACGCCGTTGACTTTGGTCGGCGGCGGCGACGTGCATCGGCATATCATTTTGGTGGCCATAAAAATAGCGCATTTTCAACTTGAATTCAAGAAAGGTTACATAAATGAAACGCCATTTGAAATTTACTACCGACACACCATCGTATCCATAAATGCAAAATATCATGAAACTCACTCGACACTCGTCAACGCATCAACCGACTATCACTGACGGAACGTTTTGTCAAGCAGTGAGAGGTAGAGCCATGGCAAATAGCAATCACCAGTAATGGTCGCTGCTCACAGGCAAAACGTAACACTCGCTGCTGATGATGTAAAGCATAACGAAAACAGTGAAGAGTTCTGCAGTACGATGATGAGAAAAAGGGAAACGACAGGAGAAAATGAAAACAATGCCTACGCATTCCAAGTTCGTCTCGGCACGCGTGACTGTGTGAGTTACAAACAAAGCTGGCAAAATTAAACGGAAGCTGTTGGGCTCACGCACCAACACACTCACATAATCAAGCAAAGCAGCAACTGCTTCAAAACGAGCGCAAATGAGTGTCGTGATGGTCGGGAATGACTAGATCGGTGATGGATCAACACCGAAGACGACATTCACCAGTTGCTTTTTACTTCTTTCGTCAACTTGATGGATGGTCATGGAGAGTGCTTCTACAAGCACATTGATAGGAATGTACTAAGAGCAACCGTACCAATGAGTAAATAAGGCACATTTACCAACCTCTACCATAACGCTACTTGCGTACCGGAGGTTGCTATTCAGGTGGGGGAAATAGCAATCCGCACCTTGGTAAGCAGGGTGCCTTCCATTTATTTTGCCTAAAACAATGTTTTATTAAATTATAGAATAGTAAGATATTATAATGATATTTTGTATGTGTAAATAATAAGAAAAGATTGTAATGTTTGTGTTTGACGCATAAAACCTGCAAATTTAGCTTTGGCAGAGTCACAATGAGCGATTTTCTAATCGCCGCTTCGCGAAGAGTGAAGAGCGAAGAGTGGGTGAGATAAATCACAAAATCGCTTATTGCGACACTCGTGTAGCAAAATTGGCAGGTATTATGTGTCAAACACAAACTTCACAGTCTTTTCTTGTTGCTTACACAAACAAAATACTACTATAATATCTTATTATTCCATAATTTAATAAAACATTTTTTTTATCCAAAATGAATGGAAGGCTCACTGGTAAGTAGTGAGTTCATAAATTTAGCAACCCGGTAGCAACGCA
Organism: Ochlerotatus camptorhynchus; assembly: GCF_037179485.1. NCBI lineage: Eukaryota > Metazoa > Arthropoda > Insecta > Diptera > Culicidae > Ochlerotatus > Ochlerotatus camptorhynchus. The sequence goes on along the minus strand of NW_027040766.1, from coordinate 3,523,878 downwards.
TCAGACGGTTGCTATTTTGAATAAACGTCAAAATTTTGTTTTGCCGGTGTGGAAAACGGTAACTTAAATTATGACTCTTATAGCAACGACCGGTGTGGAGAGGACTGATCAAGCCAAAATGGAAACGCTGTGCGTAAGTAAAATAGTGCCGCAAATGGCAACGACTGGTACGGTTGCTCTAAGCGTTACTACTATCAGCTGTTTAACGATCGTGATTGTGATAGGTCGCAACTCTGGTATCTTTTCGGAACATAATCGGAATTAAGTCTAAGATTGTTTGGATGAATGCTCGATCTTTGTGCAGCAATTCCATAGAAAAAAGTTAGAATGGATCTTAGAATTTCGTGACAATTGGTAATTTTGTTCCTTATCGAAAAATATTAGATTCGTATTTTTTTATATTTCGTCATTAGGGTGGCCCCTTGCGCGTTAGAGTGGTCCAAAAAAACAGCTTTTTTCATATTTTTCACGGACCGATTCTAAAAGTTTAAAAGGTCAAATGAAAGATTATTGTTATTGTTTTTAGGAAAAATATTAACATGGACTTTCTTCGTGGTTTTACATTACTCCACATTGATTATAATAGGTTTTCATGGTTTTCATAGTCTCGGGACCAAAGGAACTATTCCATGTTGTATTTTTTTTTTTTCTAGAAAATGTGGAATTTTTTACGCAAAAAATAAAAAATTAAGCAATGTACGATTTTTTCGTTTCCCAGCTCATTTTTTTTTAAATAAAAAGTTTTTAGTTTTTAATCGTAAATTAACGTGAGCCTTCTTATTAAAAACTTAATATTTTTAAAAATTGAAGATCAGAAACTTAAAAACATGCATTGCTAAGTTTTTGATATTTTGTTTAAAAAAGCCCAAATTTTTAAGAAAAAAAAAACATACAATAATGTTTATGGTCCCGAGACCATGAATACAGGGGTTTCCGGAAACGTGTTTGATAATTATTATTATGGTCCTAGGAACTTTTTGCACCAATGAAAAATATTGTTTTTGAATTCTTATGCATCTTAAAGTTTAATATGCTTGTTTTATTTTCCAATTCGGTGCAGTTTGCGAGAAATACTTAATATACAATTTAGAAGCTTATTAAAGCCTTTGCATCGTTGGCGTATTAAAAAAATATAACGGCGGCGTGTCAAAAATGTTCACACGTCAAAACCGTCGGTAGCGGCGGCGTATGGAAAAGTGTTGGCGGCGGCGCACAGGTCTACTCAGAATTATTATGGAAATCTCATCAGAATTCTTCTGATTTTTTTCGTGGAAGTCTGCTGAAAATTTCCTCATGAGCAAATCCTCGCCAAATAGCAAAATTAAGATAATTTTCATATTCAACCTTCTCCGAATTCGCATAATTGTTGGCTACAGGTTCTTAAATTAGTGTTGTGAATCGGACATTTTGACTCTTACCTCACTATTCAATATTTTTCAATCGAACTGTCGTCTGAAAAAGAGACAAAATTAATTACATTAAAAACCTTACAAAATTAATTACCTTGGATAACGTTAAGATGTTAAGTGAACTTTTCGTGCATGTTTCTTGATATTGATTTAAAATAAGGTTTAAGAAAACTATTTTTTCGGTCCAACGGACATATTTTGCATTTCATACTTAGTAAAACCTGGCCAAATTCAAGACCTCATAAAAATTCGAATACATAGTCTATTACATTTGGTACAGATATGAATAATCAGATTAAAATTAGACCTGTGCGCCGCCGCGCCACGCCTCCACCGCCGACAATTTTCATACGCCGCCGCCAATGAAATTGAGTCGGCTCGCCGCTGCAGTAAAATCTTTCACGCCGCCGAATAAATTTATGTCACGCCGATGAAAAATCCACAGCACCTTTTCGGTAAAATGCATCTTGAACGCGTTGAAATTAAAACTTGTGTGTGATGCAGCGATTGTCATTTAGTTTTTTGACGTTTGTTCGTACTTTATCGATCTAGAACTCAGGAATGAAACATTTGGATCGGATTTAAATAAAAGTGAATAAGTGACTATTATTAACAACACGTTGATATTTGACCTCTTACAGGTCCAAGTCCAAGCTTTAACAGCATGCTGTGGCTGTCAGTTGCGTCGAATTATTTCCTCTGAAACGGTAATACATCTTCTTCAAATACATAAACATAATATTATATGACATAATCAAATATGTATCAGAGTAATACAAGCATATCATTTCAAGAACAACATGTGAAAAGGGCATATAAGCTTTTTGTAAACATCTCTTCTTATGTCCTTTTTTTCTCGTCACCCATATTACACTAACGCAACCCATCAACATCACCGGGTAGGGGAAACTTTCCCTTTCCCAGTGATGTTATTGGTTTGCGTGGTCGACCCTTGGTTGGCGAGATAATGGCATACAAAGGTTTGTTTACAAAAAGCAAGTATGCTAATAACGTGTAATGCTCAATAAATGAAATAATTCCTAGGGCCCATTAAAATGTTACGTAAAGCATCAGATTGCTTTTAAATACTATCCAACCCTACATAAAGTACTTTTCTTATACTTTATAATAGGGTTGTAACAGTTTGCCTTACGACTCCACTCCCTGCAATCTTAAGCACTTGACATACTTTTCTAAACAAATTCCCCATGCTCATATTTGCGTTCAGGTTACTCAAATTCGCGAAAACGTAGCTCACTCATAGAATGAGAGAGGAAAACTTCTTGAATATGACGAAAACTGATTGTGGTTTTAGTCTGCCTACACTTCTAACCTATTCACATTTTTTTCCATGTTCGAGAAGTTTTCCCTGGGAAAGTATCGAAAAATTTACTCTGATGAGTGACCAACATTTTAGCGATTTTGAGTAATCTGAACTCAAATGTGAGTAACATTTTTTGTCCATGTGCGGTTGGTTTGGAAAGTATTTTTATCTAAATCATTAAAAATAAACTCAGTCCGACCCACGCCGCCACGCTGCCACCGCCGAAAGCAAACGGCGTGACGCCGCCACGCTGCCGCCGAACATATTTTGATCGGCGCACAGGTCTATTAAAAATAGGAACATATGAATACAAACAAGTTCCTCTACTTAATTTTAGATTTCTGGAGGGTTTTTCATGGAATTTATTGAATAAAAAAATGTTTCTCTAATACCAGTGAACCTCTCCGCCATGCATGTTATGGGATAAAACAATTCCCAAAGATGTTATTTTTTTCTAGTAGCTCCACCATTAATTTTAAATTAGGTCTCTGAAGCAAAGAAGAGAGTTAAATTTGCATTTTATGACGACGCAACAGGCAGTTGTGTTTTCCTTATCAGAAGACGGTACTTTCAATATTGAACAAAATGTTGGTTTATATGTCAACGAAGTGTAAGGATCATACGGAGTGATTTAAGCACCCCTTTGTTGGAGTACACAGATCAGCTATGGCAGATTATGCACGAGTACGGACTTCCGGATAAACTGACACTCTCGAGTCCCTTTGAATCTCGCAATGAGCAAGGTGATGGACTTTCGTGTCTGCTATTCAACATCGCGTTAGAAGGTGTGATCAGAAGAACTGGGATAGACACGAGTGGCACGATCTTCAGGGCCATCGTACTCAATACCGCCAGAGCCATTGTTCATAGCCGACTAACCTACGGAATTGAGCTCCTCTGTGCGTCCAGCGATTCGGTCGTCACCCGACTAACGCCGATATATAACCAGGCAACACGAATTGCGGGTGAACTTCTGCCCTCAACACCAACCGATACCGCCTGTATTGAAACCGCCTGTATTGAGTGCTCCCTTTCCGATATAACATTGCGGAAACAATCTGTACCAGAGCCGTGGGCCTCGACGAAAAATTAAGCGGAGACTGAGAATTCTATCTCCTCACAGAAGGGAAACGAATCCTCCAGGAGAGCGCTCACCAGGAGCTCCCCCTGGTGGCCCAGCTCCACTGGAACGGAGCCAGAGAGTGGGATTCTTCCCCCATCCGAGTGGACAAATCCATGGCCAAGCAGTTCCGAGCAGGAGACAACTCTACGGCAATGAGATCCTGCCTCACCGAATTACTACAAACACGGTACCTACCAAAACTATGAAATCCGTTTCAGAGACGGCTCCAAGGCAGGAGGCAGGGTCGGCTTTGGAGTAACTGATGGACAGACCTCACACTTCTGGAGACTCCCCGATCAATGCTCGGTCTCCTCGGCCGAGACTACAGCCCTTCATTACGCAGCTTCCCTACCATCCTCCTCTCCGCTATGTGTACCAACCGACTCTGCTAGCGCCTTCGCGGCACTGGAATCCGCCACCGCCCGCCACCCCTAGATTCAGGCCATACAAAACCACACCCCCTGGCACCAGTTTCATGTGGATACCGGAACACTGCGGAATTGCTGGAAACATAGAAGCAGACCACCTCGCAGCCATTGGACGAAATGACCGACTCGCCAACACTTCGGTTCCCAGACAGGACCTGAAAATTTGGGTCAAGTCAACCCTCAGGACGGCATGGGACCGCGAATGGTTCGCCAGGAGAGACCTCTTCATCCGGAAGACCAAAGGGGTAGCCCTTCCCTGGACGGATGTCCCAAGGTTTAACGGCCAGAGATTCCTGTCCCGGTTAAGAACCGGCCACACCCGCATCACCCACATCATGGGGAGCAGCAGCGGTGGAAACTTCCGCCAAAGATGCGACACCTGCAGAACAATAATGACGATCGAGCACATTCTAATAATCACTGCCTAATGCTAATAACTGCCCTTGCTTCCACGGACCATGAGAACTTTACGGGATCCCGGACCACATCCGAGACGCCCTTCAGAACGACCCGGTAGCAGAGGCACAACTGATATGTTTAACGAAGGAGGCCGGAATCTACAAGAGAGTTTAACCCATATATATTATTACAGTACGCCCGGCATTCCATGCCGGTAGCGGGTGCCAGGTCTCTCCAGGCTTCTACCGGTGGGGCTCCACTGGGGCCCTAAAAACAAAACAGAAAACACAAAAGATGACAGCAACATAGATCAGTAAGGCAAAATAAATTCCCCTCTGGAACCGCAACCACCATTCAACTCCTTAAAATAAAAACTCTGTACCTTCTCTCCCTTTGGGATACCCCCTTCTGGGGTTCCGGAGACGAACCAGCCCAGGGCTGAAAGTCTCTTTAATAAAGATATAAAAAAAACGATCTTCAGGAAGTCCATCCAGCTTCTTGGCTTCGCCGATGACATCGACATCATGGCACGGAACTTTGAGACGATGGTGGAAACGTACATCAGACTGAAGGCTGAAGCTAGGCAGATTGGACTTGCCATCAACGCATCGAAGACAAAATACATGAAAGGAAGAGGTTCTAGGGAAGACAATGTTAGCATCCCACCCCGAGTTCAGATTGACGGTGGTGAAATCGAGGTGGTCAATGAGCTTGTGTATAGAGGTGTATAGAGCTTTTTGACGTTTAATCGGCGCACACCACTGCACCATATAAATCGAACGAGTGCGCGCAAGAGGGAGATTAGTGGAAAAACAAACCGTCCATTCATCCATGTGTGCTAGATAGAGAAAGACGATTAAACGTCAAAAAGGGCTATTTGGGCTCACTGGTGACCGCCGAAAATCATACCAGCAGTGAAATTCAAATACGCATTATGGCAGGGAGTCGTGCCTACTTTGGACTCCGGAGGACGCTCAGGTCGAATAAAATCCTCTACGGCCACGAGACCTGGACTATACTCGTGGATGATTGGTGATTTGGTGATTTCGAACGGAAGGTGTTGCGTACCATCTACGGTGGAGTGCAGATCGATGACGGAACGCGAATGAACCACGAATTGCACCAGCTGCTTGGAGAACCATCCATTGTCCACATTGCAAAAATTCGCCCGACTACGGTGGGCTGGGTACGTCGTAAGAATGCCGCACGACGACCCAGTGAAAATGGTTCTCGAAAGCGGTCCAACAGGAACAAGAAGAAGAGGCAGACAGCGGGCAAGGTGGATCGACCAAGTAGAAGGCGACCTGCCGACCGTTCGCAGACTACGAGGCTGGCGAAGTGTGGCCATGGATCGAGTAGAGTGTAGACGATTTCTTCGGACAGCAGCGGACAACAAAGCCTTAGCCTGATTTGTAAGTAAGTTGTTGGAGGACAATCCTCAACGTCATCATTAGGTACTTTACAGCAGGTTCGTAGTATCATGAAAAATATATGTAGAATATGGTATCTGACCAATCACCGACTCAAGCGACTGAAGTCATCAAAACGAGCTGCCTTGAAGAAATTTTGTAAACTTCGAACGGATGCATCGAAAAGGAAGTGCAACCTCGTTAACAAACAGTATAAGCGGCTCAGGAAACAGCTTTATCAAGCCCATCAGCGCCATCTACAAGCTAAACTCAAAACTAATCCCAAGAGCTTCTGGAAACATGTGAACGATCAACGGAAGGAATCGGGCTTACCTTCTACCGTGTACAATACGGATCGAGAAGAGTCAGCTACGGAGGGAATCGCTGACCTGTTCATGTCACAATTCAGCAGTGTCTTCGTCAAAGAAAATTTACCTAACGAGCACATTAGACTGATGCAAATTTCGACATTTTCGCTCCACAGTACTCAAAAGGTTTCAAATCGGGCCCTGATTAGTCTCCCAAAATTTGAACTCATTTGAAAAGAAATTGACTTGGCACAAACCATTTGAAGCTTATATGGAAATTACTATGGGAAATCCAAACTTTTTGTTCATTGTCTTCTTACCCTTTTCCATATGGCACTGTTCAAAAATTCAAAAGCTATACTTATGGAAAATTTTCTCAGCTTCAACTTAGCAGAATATAGTTGTTGAGCCAAACGTCAAATAAAATAGTTATTAATTGTTTAAGAGATTGATAATCTTATTGTATGATCAAGCAGCTGTTTTGTCAGCAACACTGTATCTTGCAGTGTGACATAGTAGCCATGATTTTTGTGCTCTATTCCAAGCGCCAGAAACACCAATGTTGCCTGCTGAACAGTTGATTGAGCATAATCGTAAGACATTAGTGACTTGAATTATAGATAACTTTTGATGCTTACATTATATTGAAAAGTGGTTCAGGACAAAGTTGTAGCTGAGAAAATTCTCTACGAGCTCTGTTATCATTTTTTAAAGCAGAGCGATATGGTAAATTGTTAGATGGATATGAACAAAACATTTGGTTTTCCTATAGTAATTTTCATATAAACTTCAAATGGTTTGTGCCAAGTCAGTTTCTTTTCAAATGAGTTCAAATTTTGGAAGACTAATCAGGACCCGATTTGGAACCGTTTGAGCACTGTGAAGCAAAAATGTCAAAATTTGCATCAGTCTAGAGCACATCGTAGCCGCCGTAAGTGATGTTCCAGTACTTTCAGCTCTTGGGTCGCATCCGCCTATCTCGACCAATGATGTTCGTAGAGCAGGCCTTCGTTTGAAAAATTATTTCAGCACTGGCCCTGACGGAATCCCTTCCGCGGTTAATAAGAACTGCATTGGAGTGCTGGCCGCACCTTAAGTATCCATCTTCAACCTCTCTTTGGATTCTGGGATCTTTCCCGACTGCTTCTCCCTGTCTTCAAAAAAGGCAATGAGCAGTTGGTGTCCAACTACCGTGGTATCGCTGCTTTATGTGCAGTCTCAAAACTCTTTGACTATTTAAAGCACACATGCTCTAGTTACATCGTGACTGAACAACACGGATTTATGCCGAAGAGGTCAACCGCTACAAATCTCGTTCAATACACATCATCAATCATACGCGAGATAGAAAGAGGTCATCAAGTGGATGTTATCTACACCGATCTTTCTGCTGCTTTTGATAAAATCAATGACAAGATTGCAGTGGCCAATAGACTCCACAGTGCTTAACCGGTTTCAAATTGGGTCCTGCCAAAATTTGAACTACTTTAGTAAGAAACTGACTTGGCACAAACCATTTCAAGTTTATATGGGAATTACTATGGGAAAACTTATGTTTTTGTTCATATCCATCTAACAATTCACAACATCACTATGTTTTTAAAAATGATAATAATGATTGTAGCCAATTTTCTCAGCTACAACTTTGTTCAAAACTACTTTTCAATTAAATGTAAGGAACAAAAGTTATTAATGATTCAAGTCACTGACGTCCTATGATTATGTTCATTCAACTGTTCAGCAGGCAACTATGTCACACTGCAGAACAGCTGCTTGATCATGCCATAAGATTATCAATCTCTTAAACTTAAATCTCTTAATAATAATTTAATCTGACATTTGGCTGAAAACGATATTCCGTTAAGTTGTAGCTTAAAAAATTTCCCGTAAGAATAGTTATCGAAATTTTCGAAAAAGCAATATGGAAAATTGGTAGAAGACAATGAACAAAAAGTTTGCTTTTTCCATAGTAATTTCCATATAAACTTCGGATAGTTTGTGCCATGTCAGTTACTTACCAAATGAGTTTAAATTTTGGAAGGCTAATCAGGACCTGATTTGAAACCGTTTGAGCACTGTGGAGCGAAAATTTTAAAATTTTGCATCAGTTTAGTGACCAAACTAGAGTGACTTGGCTTTCACGGTTCCCTTCTTGATTGGCTTCGTTCATACCTCTACGGTCGACATATGTCAGTGATGATTGGAGATCATTTTTCTCAACCGTTCGTTGTTTCTTCTGGTGTATTTCAAGGCAGTCATCTGGGACCGTTCATATTTTTATTGTATTTGAATGACGTTCTCATTTCGATCAGTTGCCTGAAGCTGTCTTATGCTGACGATTTCAAACTATACTTTGTCATCAAAGATCGAAGTGATGCATTGTTTCTTCAGCAGCAGCAGCAAGACGTTTTTGCTGTTTGGTGTAACAAGAACAGGATGGTATTAAATGCTTCTAATTGTGTCATTATAACGTTTTCCAGGAAAAAAATCACCTATCTGTTATTCTTACAGACTTAGGCGTCCTACTTGATTCACAACTCACCTTCAAGGACCATGTGGCATATGTTTCCGCTAAGGCATCTTCTCAAGTTGGTTTCATTTTTCGTTTCGCCAAAGACTTTAGGGACATTTTCTGTTTAAAAACACTCTATTGTTCGCTAGTCCGCTCCACATTATAGTACTGTTCCGTAGTATAGGCTCCTTTTTACAGCAACGGGGTGAATCGTATTGAGGCCATTCAGCGAAGATTTGTACGTTTCGCCCTTCGTTGGCTACCCTGGAGTGATCCTTTCAATCTCCCTAGTTATGAAAGTAACTGTAATTTGATGTACCTACAAATCTCCGGCTATAATGAAGCCATATAGGGAAAATGGATGTAATGTCGGCCTAAATGCCCCTAATTAGGGCCCATACATAAATTCATTAGTGGACTAAATTTTCAATAGCGACCAAAAATGTCCATTAGTACCGTCCCAATGACGCGTTCATCTAGATAAAATGGATAAATAAAATATTTTTAGCGATGGGCCTCATGTTAGATCCATAGGCCAACATTAGATCCATTTCCCCTATTTGAATACCAAATTAAAGGTGAGAAAATTTTATTTCGATCAGGAATATGTACGCATAGATATTGGTAAATTTTCAACAATTCTTAAAAATAAGCTCGAAGCATCATAATCGCATTCGACATTAATTTGTAAATCATAATCCAAGAATTTGTTTCTTATTCGCTTTCAATCGCCTTTTATTCCCTCAAGAATCGAGAGCGCTAGGTGCAAGCCTTCCAATCATTAAGTCCACGGTCACATTTGACTCGTTCTACTAAAATTGTCGAACAAAGTATCCGACAAAATCCAATTTCAAGCATCTACTGAATCTGAATCAACGTACGGTCCCTGGCACTGCTGCCTAGGTTCACGGTCACACGCTCAGTTTGCGTCATTCTAACCGAGGAGGAGAAGCACGGCCAACGAGTTCGAATCGGGATGGCATGCGAGCCGCCCAATTAAATTTTCATCCCAGCTATGAAATATAGTGCATGAATGTATGCATAGAGTCACTTTCTAGCCACGACGACGTCCGGTTGGTCGGTTAGTTTCACCGGATTCACAAAGCTAGCCGCGTGCTAACCGACGACCGAAGGCGCCTGAGGACGACGGCGACGACGACCAGTCAGCAACAGTAGTGGTTAGTGGTTAGCAATCAACACGTGGTGGTTGAATTTTTAATTTGAATTGCGTTTTTTGTTACACTCGTTCCGTCGTTGTCGCAGTTGACAGAGAAATGACTTTAAAGCTAACCGCACGATCCGCTGGAATTAAGTCCTCGCTAATAGAGCCACAAATTGAGTGTACTGTGCAGCCAACCGAAATACGTGTGTGTGTATGTGTGTCTGCTGTGGTTGTAGCTATGATTCCTATAATCGGATTATGTCAACCATCTCGTCGAAAGCTGGGGCAACCGGAGAGAAAATAAATCCTTGTTCTTTTTTTCCTGTGCTTCCGATACACGGTTCGCTCTTGCAGGCATCTATCCGCCGCTACCAATGGCAACCCCCTGTATCAAGGCGATCAGCCCCAGCGAGGGTTGGACGACTGGCGGTGCGCAGGTAATCATCGTGGGCGATAACTTCTTCGACGGGCTACAGGTGGTTTTCGGCACCATGCTGGTGTGGAGTGAGGTAAGCCTTCGACCCAATCTCAGATTTGGTTCCGAACTTGAAGATGGTTCTTTTGTTCTAATTGACAGTTGATAACGTCGCATGCCATCCGGGTGCAGACGCCTCCCCGACACATACCAGGAGTGGTGGAAGTCACGCTGTCCTACAAGAGCAAACAATTCTGCAAGGGCTCACCCGGTCGATTTGTCTATGTCTGTAAGTTTTCCGTTGGATTGGATTGATGTCGTATTCGTGTAATTAAAATCTATTCTCATTCGTCGCCACAGCATTAAGTGAACCCACCATCGACTACGGTTTCCAACGGTTACAGAAGCTGATTCCACGGCATCCCGGCGATCCGGAGAAACTCCCCAAGGAGATAATTCTAAAGCGGGCAGCAGACCTCGCGGAAGCTCTCTACTCCATGCCCCGCTCCCCGAACGGTTCCTCCGGATTCAACTCCTATAGCGGACAGCTGGCAGTGAGCGTCCAAGATGGCACAGGCCAATGGGCGGAAGGTAACAACCAGTTTGACACATACCTCGCCAACACCTATTTCATCTTTCTTTTTTTTTTCATTTCTTCAGCTGACGAATACACTCGGGCACAGAGCAGCAGCGTGAGTCCCCGGGGAGGCTACTGTAGTAGTGCGTCGACACCGCATTCCTCCGGTGGGGGATCGTACGGAAGTAGCAACGGTTACGCAACCGCATCCAACATGAGCGGGCTAACTTCCTCACCCGCCAGTGTCTTCAACACGTCGTCAAGTAAGCGAACTTAGCCGTCGATTTGTTTGTTTATTTATTCGTAATCGACATTAACACATGCAATACTAACAACAACGATTGGACTAACACATGGTTCCATATTTCGAATTATGATCACGTGAGAAATAATCCGAACCTAAATCGCTACAGAACGATGCGCCGAATTAGCCCTTTTGTTTTGGATCCCAAAATTTAACACTGACTCAAACATAATCCACTCAATCTAGCAGGCTATGAGGCAATTCGTCAACTGACAGATTGAGGTTAGGATTCTGTTTGGGTCCTAAATTTTTCGCAAAAACAGAAAATCGATGAACACGCTGCCGTTAGTACTGCATGTGACCGTCGATTTGTGCGTCCTACCACCAACCTCTATGTCACTGTTTTTGTATCGATGTACCGTAATGATTGTTTGTTTTGGCTGTCTAAAACAACGAATCCCTTATTTCTCTACATCACTTCTTCAGTTACATCGTCGCCAAACCTGTGGCACTCGCAGCTCGTTCCATCCCACGGCTATTCAGCCACGGCCGGTACGCATCAGTTTTGGCACGCTTCGTCATCGTCTGTAGCGACGGCAGTCTAAGCTCAGTAAACCAAACTCCAATCGATCTTTGCTGTTAGTACCACTTGATTCTCGATCTGCACCTTCGAATAGACACTTACCAATTCTCTTCTCCACCCGATCAATCAACAGGAATCAACGGCTTGATGGCTGGTGGCAGTGGCTTTAGCCCCTACTCGATGACCACCTGTGGATCACAAGGTTACACCCCTAGCCCGCTGGCAGCGGCCACCACGACGTCCAAATAAAACGCAACTCCATAACGAATGATAATCTTCGTCCGTTGTTTGTTGAAAACTTTCCTCTGTAAATTACTCAACCCTCTTTCTGAGTTCACGTATCTATTTATTACCCATCCCTTCCCATTTTTTTCGGTTTAAAGTGCAATAATGAAGAAATACGGTGAATAAGCTGTAAAATTGTAAACTTTGTAAAAAGTCAGTTATTTAAACTAATATTAAAAAGCGCAAGATGCTTGATAGTTAAAATTTTGCGAACTCTGATGGAAAAAAATCAACGAAGTAATTTAAAAAATAGCAAAAATACATTCACATATCTTTGAAACGAACAAAAATCGAAAACATTTCACCCAAATCATATCTACATGTGTCAGTAAGAGATTAAACAAAGCATGCTACATAAATAGTTGTTACTCAATAAAAAAAAGCGAACATCAAAACATGCCAACATATTAAAGAGATTAAAAGGAACATCATTCTAAATAGAAAATCAGCTGCAACCAACGGACCCAGCCGACATGACGCTAAATTTGTATACGAAAAATGCCACCCCCTTATGCAAAATTTCAATATCCTTTCCACTGCTCGTTTTATTTTCCGTCCTTGAAGCTTTCAAGCTTGCCTCCAAGCTTACTGCAAAGTTTGCTATGGTAACGCTTCCATGGCTGCGTACTTGAGTTACTTGACATTTGCTTTTAGCAGTACACAACACATTGATCTCACACAAAAGCAATCACATGAGTAGGTACCTACTAATTAGTTTTGTTTTTTAATTATTTTAAAGTTTATACATTTTTATATATTCAACGAAGTAGATCACTCTTTAGTTTTATTCATGCGGAATATTCCATTGACATTCATATCCCCCAAACAGCGTCATCCAATCTGCAACTCTGCGTAGAAGTGAAGCAAGTAAACTTTTAACGGAAATCAATTATTGTTAAATAGGTTCAATTTTTGCAAAAAGGGTAACAAATCTTGAATAAAAAATAATGATCAAACAATAGAATCAGCATCAATGAAAAGGATCGAAAAGAGCTCTTCGGATAAGAAGTGATCTAAATAGGAAATTAATCAATTATGGATCAAAAAAGGCCAAAACGTCGATACTATCGGCGTAAGTTTCTTTCTCCGATTAAATATACCTAGAGAATGAGGAAAATAACCAGTGAACCAGTGGCAATTACAAGAAAATATGAGAACATAGTGAGGCAAAACAAAACTCAGATCAAATAAATATTGGTGTGAAAAGTATACGTCTTCAGTTGTTTTGAAACTTTCTGGCTATCCGAACCTTTTGCAATGCTTGTTAAATGTTAACGTGTTCTTTTACCGAATTTGTTTTTGGGTCTGTTTCAATATTGTGTCTGCCATTTTCTGACAAACGTCAGTTAGAAAACCTGGATCTGGCGAAGACAAATCGCAGTCACCTTCAAACTGCTGCGATGGATGCCAAATTGATAATCAAATAAAATCAATGCGTGACTCTCTCGCCTACCAAAAGGATAAACGTTCCTGAGACTACGTAGACAGGATTTTGGGATTCTTGACCCCCCCCCCCCCCTGCGTAGACAGGATTTTGGGATTCTTGATAACCCCCCCCCCCTCCCCTGCGTAGACAATTGTCCATACATTTTTTTTAAATTTGTATGTGCCGTGCATAATTGCCAACGCGACGCGACCAATTCAAGAGAATCTTATTATTTTTTATTAACGTCGCTTAAGAGTAGAATTTAATGAAGCCATAAGTGCTTTTTCGTTGCTTTTTGTCTCCAGGTTTAAAAGATCATCGGTAGTAGAAGCTTATTCTTGTGTAAAGGACACCACCGTGGTGTTTGAGTTTGAATAAAACCCAGGTCCTATTATATTATTATTATATATTCAATAATAAATGTTTATAACAGGACCAAAACACAACTGGAAAAAGCAACGTAACATTGTTTGATTTTCTCTAATGTATGTTTAACGTTTATATGACAGTGCAATTAACCATTTAATTTTTCCTTTCCAGGAGAGAAAAAATTACATTACTGTTGATATATTTATTTGTATACTTGTAAATACTTATTTAATCAAATTCGGAATATGATTGATGAGGGAGCTTATTGTGTTCGCGAGTCCTTCGTTTTGGCTGGATTTACTGATTTAAATCTTTGAGTTTATTTTCAGTTCTTCGATTATGGAACATTTTTAGAATAATATCACCGACAAACCGACATAACACTTAATGCTGACTTATGCCCGAAAATCGTAAACGGCCGATTTAAATGTGCAGTGATCCGAACTGTCAAAACCATAGGATTTTTTTATCTAGATAAAAATAATTTGTCCAGCATAGATCAGACACGGACCAATTCATAACTTTTGCATGCGGGTTCATGGCTTAGCTAAATATTTCCCGCAAACACGGAGCCAGATGTCAGTAGTGTGCTTTGGTCAGAAATTTTATTGTATTTACTATGGTCATTCATGTCGGTTTGTCGGTGATAATATTATAATGGTTCACTTTTTTCAGCCTTCGTTCAGGAAAATACAAAAACATTGTAACGCATGGTAACAAGTGCATGAAAACTGCTAACTGTCCAAATAACCTCGATTATTCTGACTATTGATTCATTCTTAAAGTTTACAAATATTTTAAAAGCATTCCATATTGCGTTAAACAATTCCATGGTGCATAATAAAGTATTTGTTTCAATTTCAATAAAAATATCAAAAGTTGAAATCAGTTAAATGTACTGAGGTTAACTAAAATCGAGCTGTTGTAATCAATGGCCAAGTTTCGGATTGGTGGCAGAGTAAAATAAACCGTGTAACTTGTGCGGTTGTTCGTATCACACACAAAATAAACGTTAATAGAATTAAAAAAACCGTTGGTAGAATTAAAAGTTTGCATTGGTTCTTTTTGGTAGAAAGTCAGAAACTTTCAATTGCAAAAGACATGAACAGTTAAAATAAAAATGCTGAATCCTTTGATTTTAAAAGTCACAACTTTTATGATTAAATTTTATAAATGTCAAATTAAAAGTTTCTACTTTTGAAATGAAATTGTAGAACTGTCAAATTAAGAGTAGGCTAGGTCAAAATAAATTTTCTCTTATTTCAAAATGAGAGCGTAGTTAATCAAATAAAATTTTATTTCTTTTTAAACATAAAGTTCATTGTTTTGATTTTTACGTATATATATATTTTATAAATGTAAAACTAACAAAAACAAAATTAAAAATATTGAATTGTGGAATTGTTCACCATCCTCGTCAGCATCTGTTGAGCCGTCCATGCAATCCACTCCCCCTGCTTCAACCTTAAACTGTGGTGCTACCGTTTCAGCCATCTGGCTCAGAGTCCGGTGTGACCCAATCCGGAACGATGATCTTACTTTTGACTGATGCTGAAATTTCCGAAAAGAAAGCGATTCTATTATCATAAAAAACTTTCTAGTCTGCACAAGGCATTATCGTAGATAAACTTACCATATTCATCCTGTGGTATCACCGTATTTTATTTATATTTTCAGCCGGTCTAGCTCACGGATGATCCGGTAAATGCAGCAGGGATTTGTTTTGAAAACTGGTCGAATAGAAATTAATAAAGCAAGCAAAGCAAGCTTTTCAATTCTCGTTTTGCGCGTTTTTATTTTTATTTACTCACGTTATTCAAAAACTAACCAGAAACGAGTAGAAAACTACCCCCGAAGAAGTTGTTTTGACAGTAAAACAATTTTTGATTTGAAAATCTGCTTTTTAAAACTACAAGTTAAAATCAAAACATCTACTTTTGGATTGAAAATAACCTTGTTGTTTCAAATATTTTCATAGTTCAAGTAACAAATTTTGGGGTACTTTTAAATTGAAAGGTTAATATTTTTACTTAAAACAATTTTCGTTTTTTGTGTGTACAAAAGTGATGTTTATTTCTCTAGCGTTTCTCACCTGACTGTCAATGACATTTTAGAGTTATAGACCGGTATGCTTGCCGGTATGTAAATCAGCGTTGCCAGATATACCGATTTATCGGTATTTATACCGATTTCCGAACTAGATACCGATATACAGATAAGGTTCCTCAGAATACCGATTTTTGAGATTTTATACCGATTTATACCGATTTTAATAAAACTATTATTGCCTGCCCACGCTCGAATTTCGAAGAAAATTTTTGTGTGAGACTTGTATCTTTTTGAATAGGGTACAGCGCTACTTCGTCGTAATCGCCCATTTCCATTCTATCGATCAGAAAAGATCAATAATATCAATTATTTCTTCGTGCACAAATCAATAACAGGTTTGTTCCAATGCTTAAGTTCATTAGCTACAACATAAATCCTATTAGAGCGCATTGTATGAATATTTACGCTCATTGTTCTCAAAACAAAAGAAGCGCTCCTAGCGAATCTCCTTTTTCTACGTTTATCAGTAGGACAAAGAAAATCTAAAGGCATTTCAATGCGTTTGGACGGAATTGAAACTCTCCACTTCCAAACTCGTAGGACGAATTTAGGATCAAGAAGCAGTATTATATTTTAAACAATATCTCAATAATTTGTGACTCTTTATCAAATCCAAAAATACGTATGGAAAGGTAAATAAGTTTAGAAGTCATATTTGACAGAAATATTTCATTTTTTGTTCAAACCCGTTCAAAAAAGAGAGGTAAAACGCGGGTTGTGCTTAGTAGGACAGAAATTAGATAAAAAACCTACCTCATATTTATTGAGCCTTGAAAATTCTAAACAATCATCTCTAAAGATGCTTTATGCTTGCTACTCTTTCGACTAATGTTTGCATTTCCTCACCGTTTTTGGCTACCCATCAATCGAGAAACAGTCGATGGCTCTTTCCGGTAGTTCCTAGCGAATCGAGAAATATTTTTAGAACATTATTTAACTTCCGGAAGTTTTTATTCACTTTTAAACTTCCTGAAGTTTCATCCAACTTTCGCTGGAATATTCTTCCACCTTACCTTCGAAACTTCTTCAGCCTTCGCTCGAATGATTCTTTCATCTTCTCCCGCCAGTTTTTTCAACTTTTCCAGAACTTCAAGGATGCTATCAGATTTTTATTGCGGATCCACACTAGCTGCAGGTACATTTAAGAAGTTCTGAAACTTCTGAAAAGTCCAGAATTTTGCGTAAATTTTGATAAATTAAATAAAGTTTCATTAACTTCTGTTAAAATTTAAAAAAAAACCGGAAATTTCAGAAAAGTCCAGCGAACTCCAGTGAACTTAAGGAAACATCATAAATATTTTGGAAACTTCATAAGAGCAAAGAACTTCAGGAAAATTTAATGGCTAGTGACTTAGTGAAGCTTAGAGAACATCAGGACAGATCAATTAATTTCAATGAAATTGCTGAAATTATAAAGGATTTCCGAGAAACTCAGGCAATTTCCGAAAACTTCAGGAATGTCTTGAGAGGCTCATGCAAATTTAGGAAACGTAAGGGAAGTTACATGAACATAAGAACATTGTGAGAACATTTTATGGGAAGTTCTATACTGCCATTATAAAGTATCTATAACTTTTAAGAATTAAAAAAAAATCGGGAAGATCAGATAACTTCAATCCTGATGTTACAATAAAATCAAGAAAATTGTGAGAGCACTTAAGAGATTTCGTAATCCTCAAGAAAGTCAAGAGACCTTAAAAGATGATTAGAGATATTCCGGTAGTCTTATTTAAAGAAGTTCCGAGCACTTCGAGAATGACCAGAGAACTCCTAAACAGGCCCTAATTTCAGGAAAATTACAAGAACTTTTAAGGAATTTCGAGAAATAATGTGCATTTCAGGAATGTTCCGAAACCTTCAGGGGAATTACGAAGTCTTCAGGGATGTTTTATGAATATCAGGAAAATTTTCTGAATCATTAGAACATCCACCAGGAATCTCTTTGTTCCGGAACTATGTCCTTGTTTACTTCGACTATTCCGTAAGCGCTCTGGCTTCCGACTTTCTTGAAATGTTTCTTTCAATCTGCCTTAGGAAGTTTCTGCCAGCGTCTCCAGGAAGTTTCTTTCGTCTTCTCCAGAAAGTTCAATTAATTCTCACAGAAATTTCTTTCGTCTTGTTCTGGAAGTTTGACCATAAGCCAAAGTTTTTTTTTTTCTGTTCGACTTCTATTGGATGTTTTTTCCGAGCTTCTTCTGGTTTTCCCTGGAAATGGCTTCTTCTTGAAATTTTATTTCGATCTCTTGAACTTTTCTGGCTTCCTTTGGATGTGACATGCGATTTTTTTCCGATAGTTTATTTAAATTTTCGCAACAAGTTTCTCAATTCGTGTCTTGGAAGTTTTCCAGATGTTTTTCCAACTTTTCTTAGAACTTTCCTCCAACTTCATCCAGGAGATCTACTTTCGTCTTTCTCTGGATGTTTTTTTTTTTCAGCTTCGTTCAGAAGCTAATTCAAACATTCTCCGGAGTTTTCTTCCGGAATGTTCCAATCATAGTTCAAAATTTAAAATTTTGCTTTGATTAACGGCTTTCTCAGTCAATAGTCAATAGTTTAGTCCTTATTGTGGCTGATTTCCACATTTTTGATAATGATATCTAATTGAAAAAAAAACTACTTGGTCGCAATTTTGATCACCAGGTGGAGGACAACGATAATTTTAAAAATTAAATAAAAAAATATAGAGTGTTTTAAGACTGAAAAAGCTGTTAAACAAAAGAATTTCCCTCAAGTCCCAGTGGTCACCATCGTTAAAATTTTCACTTTCAAAAACGACCAAAATATAAAATTAATTAAATAGTAAATACCGATAAATACCGATTTTTTAAAACCTTTGATACCGATAAGCTTTAAAACAATCTGGCAACGCTGATGTAAATGCAAGTTAGGTAAATTAGGGTAAATCATAACATCTCTTCCCCCCTTAAAGAGAAATAATACCCTAACAAATGTTTAATACGATAATCGTGGTTGGTATTGTTAGAAATTATATCAAATCAAAGATCAAGCCTTTTTGGGGGATTTCTGACCCTAGTGGATCGCCTCGGTGTATCTACTGAAATGTGAGTAGGTATGTTGATTACCTTATCTCCTGACCCTAACCTTGACTGGCCTTTCTCTTTGCTAGCTACCCTTGACTCGATAGTATCCTGAGTAATAGAAACGGTACCTGTAGTTGTCGGAGTAGTCCAAGTTGTCTGGTTGTTTTGAACGACAGCTGCAAGGTCTGTCTGTTTAGTCGGCAGCTGTCGTGTTGGTGAAGCTAAAGGATTTTCACAGCGGTTACGGTTGTAAATATCGACGTTAACAGAATAAGGATCTGCTTCAAAAACTCGCTCTACAGGACCGGACCTCAGCTGATCAATATGTCTCTTCCAAATGCGTCCATCATCTAGTTCTACCATATAATGTAACTTTCCGAGCCTTTCGGTGACGATACTGAATTTCCACTTCGAAGAACTCAGAAAATCACGTGCAGCTACTCTGTCATTTACCGCGAAGCACCGTACATCACCCTCTTCCCCACGCTTAACCTTTTCTTCTTCGTTCTTAGGAACAATCAGATCGAGCCGTGACTTAATTTGTCGACCAAAAACCAACATTGAAGGAGACTTACCCGTTGCGGGATATACTATCCGTCTATAGGCCATAAGAATCTTATAAAGCTCAAATTGAACATCCATTCGGTTGCATTTCAACGTTTTTAGTTTGTCCTTAAAAGTCTGAACGAATCTTTTCGCTAGTCCATTAGTGGCCGGGTGATATGGTGCACCCATTTTGTGAGTAACACCGTTTTTGTTTAGAAAGGATTGGAATTGGTCTGAAGTAAATTGAACGCCTCTATCGCTAACGACTACTGAAGCAACACCGTAATATTCACGCAGTTTATCGATCGTCGTGTCTGTAGTCATGTCGGGTATTATCTTCACTTCTGGCCATTTTGTGAACGAGTCTACGATAACGAGAAAGTTTAATCCAAGAAACGGACATGTGAAGTCTATATGGATACGTTGAAACGGTTCCGTAGGCCTTTCCCAACAGTGGGTAGTTACTTTTGGAGGATTTTTCCTCACCCTTGCGCACTCGCTACAATCACGCGACAAATCTTCGATATCACGATCTACGCACTCCCACCAACAATAGGACCGTGCTAATGACTTCATCCGCGAAACGCCAAAATGACCCGTATGAAGCTCATCTAAGACTCGTTTACGCAAATTCTACCGACTTTCAAACCTTCTAGTAATTTACGCACATTCGGGTCCTCTTTCGTAAATTTCGCCAATTCATCCGCGGTTACCGGTAGCGTCTCAATTAGGTTTATTTCAATCACATCGACCTCTTCTAAACGATTTTTGTTGTTCACATCGTCAATTGGAAGTCTTGACATTGCGTCCGCGTTCGCGTTTTCTTAAATATAATCGCGTATGCCTCTTTATCGACTTGCATATAGTTCTGTTGAGTCTTTTTTAATGTTTGTGAGGCGTATTGTATCGGTTTATCGGAACCATCAGGATACACCTGACTCAATACCGCGCCGACGCCATAAGGCGATGCATCCGTTGCGAGCACGAGAGGCAATTTAGGATCATAATGCACGAGTATCTTATCCGATTGCATTTCTTTCTTAATCCAACGGAAAGCCTTTTCACACTGATCGTTCCAGTCGAACGGTACGTTATCTTTTAGTAAGTTATTTATCGGGTATATATTTGTGCTAAGATTGCTCATGAATCGTCCGTAATAATTAATAAGACCGACAAACGCGCGAACTTGCTCTCGATTACGTGGCCTAGGCATCTCTTGAATAGCATCAAACTTCTTCTTCATTTTTCTTATTCCTTCGCGATCGATAACGAACCCGCAATACTCTATACGATCGGCGAAAAAGTCGCACTTCGACACATTTACACGCATACCGTATTTGTCAAGCCTTTGCAGAACCATTTCCAACCTTTTCAAGTGGGTTTCCTCGTCAGGTCCTGTAATTTTTATGTCGTCTAAAAAGACCGACACACCTGGAATATTTCCCAGTACCTGAGTGATTTCACGTTGAAAAATAGCTGGTGCTGACGCTATACCAAACATCAGCCGCGACGGTTGGTATAACCCGAGATGTGTGTTCAACGTAAGAACTTCGCGATCTTCTGGGCGTACTTCTCTTTTCTGCATTAAGTCCCCTGGCGCCTAAAAGTATGCAATCAATAGTCAATAGTCAAACACTCAGGCGAGGCGAGAGAAGTCCCCATCAAGTTTGCCTTGGTTTGGTTTGGGTGGACTTGTCTTTTTTTTTGTCTTGTAACAATTCCTTTGCACACAAGAAGGTACGTGCGTACACTCACTACATCAAGCAAGTCCACAGGGGGAAGACAGGTACCCAGTCAGTCCGTAGGGTGAGCCATGGCGCAAGACCCGGGGTAGAGTGTACAGTCAGTCAGTCAGTAAGGCTCGTCGGTCATACGGCTACCACGCTATGATGGAAGGATAGCGCCCGTAGCAGGTATTAGGACAGAACACAAAACACCCTAGGTCTAACTTCGAAAATTTTTGTCCACCGGCCATATTCGAGAATAACTCGTCAATTGTCGGAAGAGGATGTTCGTCAATGTTCAGATGTTTGTTAACCGTAACTTTATAATCGCCACACAGACGAACACGATCCGCAGATTTCATTACGGGAACTACGGGAGTGGCCCATGCGCTATGATTGACCTTCATTAAAATTCCATTATCCACTATGTTGCGGATGGAAAAGGGCAATGTACTTACGAGCTTTTAGAAATACCGGATTTGAGTTCGGTTTAAGACTTAACGACGCCTGGATGTTTTCTATTGTACCAACTGAGTCCTCAAATACCTTAGGAAATTTTTCAAGCAGACCCCTAACCGCTCCCGACAGAGGTGTACGAACCGCGATAGTATTTACAGTAAAATCCGAATTACGAATAATTTTGTTCCAATCATAATGCAACTCACGCATTCACTCACGGCCTAACAGTGAATGTTTCTTCATATTCACGACGAACAAGCGCAGTATGCTTGAACCACATGCCACACAGGCCAATGTTTTTAAATTTTTTTACCTTTGCAGAATTATTCATGGATACTTGATTTTATAACTCTTGTGTGCTCAAATAACCTCGATAATTTAGCAAATTGATTCTTTACTTAAATTGTGAATTCATTAAATAGGCAAAGTTGAGTTCAATCATATCATGCAATTAAAATGTTCATATATAGCTTGAGTTTAGAGAAATTGAGTGACTAAAATCGAGGTTTGTATTTTGTTATATTTTATTAATTTTATATCGACGAGATGGATCCGGAACTTTGGCGTCTGTGTTTTAAGGAGATACCTGCGATGGGTCGAAGAAAGTCCCCGAAGAGGCCAGTTGCTGTTGGTGCAGCTTCACTTGGTTATTGGAGTGAGATCATTCCTTTTTATTTATTTATACAGTAACCCCTCCCTATCTTAAGGACGTCAATTCAGCTTATCTTTTACCAAAACGAACCCTGCTGCAAACCCTACCCTCTTATCCAACATTCCAGTGATTCCTCGTGGAAGTGCAGAGGATTTCTCGGCTTCCATCAAAGCGAGTGTCACGTCAACACATTCCTACCCATTCCTTTCTTGACCTGCGTTCGGGCGCGGCCGGCGCTGGTATTGTCTAGTTTGAGATCACCAGTTTATACACATTGAGGATGATTGCTAGTCCCAAGCATAGTCTATTGGTTCTCTGTGTAAGTACAGCTGATCTGGCAATAACAGAGTAGCAACCGTGGGCGGTCAATCATGCTCATGCATGCTCATGCTTATCAAGTTCGATGTTACAAATCTTTTTTTAAAGTCCTCTATGTTGACTACTTTTCTTACGTTCTGGACTAGATGAAGCAATTTTGATTAATTATATTATAACGATATTTAATCGACGGCATAATAAGACGTCTACAGGCCCT
Organism: Ochlerotatus camptorhynchus; assembly: GCF_037179485.1. Classification (NCBI taxonomy): domain Eukaryota; kingdom Metazoa; phylum Arthropoda; class Insecta; order Diptera; family Culicidae; genus Ochlerotatus; species Ochlerotatus camptorhynchus. The sequence goes on along the minus strand of NW_027040766.1, from coordinate 3,500,839 downwards.
ACAAATTGGTTATGAGCCCAGGGATTTTTCTATAACTTCTGGGAACTTCGTAAAACTTCAAGGACGTCTAAGAAGTTCAGGGAACATCGTAGAAATTGAGGAAACTTTATAGAAATTTTGGGAACTTCATAGATCTACAGAAAAAAAAATCGTAGAAACTAGGAACTCGGAAAAGTGTTGGAAACTGCGTAGAAGTGGACAATTTATTTAAGTTTGAGAGCTTCGTAGAAGTCAAGGGAACATTATTTTATTTCAGGGAAGCTCATTATTGATTGGGAACCTCTATATAATTTCAGGGAACTTTTTTGAGGCCTCATGGTCTTGGAATAGTTGTGGAAATTACGTACAAATGCAAGAAATTCCGTTCGTAGAACTTCGCGGAAAATCACCGATAAACGTAGAAGTACAGCAAACTGTGTAGAAATTTTGCAAATTTCGTAGCATTTTGAGGAGTTGCTTAAAACTTCATATAAGTGTATGGAATTTTGAAAAAGCTCAGGGAATTTTGTAGAAGATCTACAGATAGTTTAATGAACTTCTTGGAACTTCAGGGATCCCCGCTTCAGTATAGGGAACTTCGTTGCAGTTTGTCAGAGATCTTAATTCGAAAAAGCTCCATGAACTTCGTGGCGGTTTTGAGAACATCGCTTAATTTCAAGGAACTTCCAGATGTTCCAGAATATTTGTAGATGATAGGTGCCTTTTCAGAAGTGCAAAGATGTTCAGAGAAAAAAAAATATAGAGATTGACAAAATATGGAATTTGGAAAAAATTCAGGGAGCCTCGTAGAAGTTAAGGAAATTTAGTTAAACTTAAGAGAGTTTTGTAGATGTTCATAAGTTACAGGATATTCTTTCAGACATCTTTCCTAGACAGCAGGAAATATTCAAAAGATCTCCATATAGACAAAGTTTCTCAATATTTTTCCAAGACTTCAGGTTGATCAAGTTCTGAGTGTCGTGAACTGACCGAAGTTGCAAGTCTCGGCCATTTGTCGCAACAAAGACCATCCGGAAAGCAAATGCACAACCGTACGCAACAAGATTGGTAATGACTAGTTCAGTCATGCAGAAGCCGAAACACATAAGCCTCGGGTTCACGCGTGCGTATGTGTGTGCGTATGTGTGTGCGTTTATTTAAATCATCGTATTGACCAATGCACGGAATGAACTGCATGAACAAATTTGACGTGTGAGCGGTGCCGTGTTTACTAAAAATGAACACATGAATAATACTCGCGTAACATTTACAATGGCCTATCAACTTGTGTACACAAAATTTGTTAGGCATTTTTCCCGCGAACCGAAGTACGCTCATGCAAACCAACAACACCATCGGGTAGGATGAGTTCTCCCCTACTCAATAGTGGTTTGGTTTGCGTGGATGTTCTTCGGTTCGCGAGGAAAGGGCCTAACAATTTGTTTATAAAAGTTGATAGGATCTTTTCTAAAGTTACGCAAGCATTACATCATGTGTTCATTTTTAGTAAACACGGCACCGCTCAAACGTCAAATTTGTTCATGCAGTTCATTCCGTGCATTGGTCAATAGGATGCTGCACGCTGACGTCACGAATGAACGCGATGAACCCGCATTCATCAGTTTGATATCCAGTGGTGATTTGTTTACCTTTGCTTGTTAGTCGATTCAAGTGGATTAGAGGTTTTAAATCTTTAAATCCGACTATGTTGGTTTGAAAAATATGCCTCTCCAAAAAAATCTTAAAAAACCTCTAATACATTTTTTAATTTTTCTTTTCTAAGTCCATGTAAACAAACCACTGCCAGATGTAAAAAAAAAAGTGAGGTTAACCCAACGGTGCAGCTCCCTATTCATGCTCCACGCTAACTTAATTCTACTTAAATTGAGTATGGCGTTACTCGACGCTCAGCTTTCTAGTTTTAATATATTATATATATATAGTTTTAATAATATTATATACATTCAGTATGTATTGTTATCATGTTAATTATTATTATTATTCCATATCCAACACTATCTACCACACTGAGGATCTCCAACTGTTTAAAAATTCAATGTTCATCCAAGAATGTAGGTTGTTCAGAAAGTACCGTAATCCGGGGGAAAATTGATCACCGGGGTGAAATTGATCATAATGCGTTGCACTTTTAATTGTCACGTATAAATAACATGGTCGGTGATAGATATCATGAGAAATCTTAAAAGTATATCATCATGAGACTCCAATGTGTCATGATGTGTTTTTCCTAGCAAAAAAAAATATTGCATAAATTTCAATTTTATAGAGCTGACGTTAAGTAGCATACAATATCAACATCCAAACAAATGATCATAGGACTGCAACGATTGGTGTCATTACCATTCAAGTATCTTGTTTTACTAAACTAAGTGTCAATGAATCCGAATTATTTAATAAATTGCGGAAGAATGTTTCACGTATCAAGAAATCCAGGGTTTTTGGAAAAATTACCAGTGAATTTAAGTGAAATTGCCTACATTTAGGCGCAACTGTGCATTGATGACATCTTTTTTGGCCTGAAATCACTTTTCACACAAGGGTTTTAGCATCTGAATCGGATTCATGGAATCCACATTTAATAAGAACAATTACTAGAAATGCACTGGGAAGCCATTTGAGTGGTTCACCCCATAATGATATTTTCAAATTTAAGATATCAAAGATTTCCTTAAAATTAACAGAACATCCAATATTATAAGAAATTGGGTTCTTTAATTTTGAAAAATATATCGGTTAAAGCTTCGTTTTCTGAGCCCAGCGATATTTTTTCCGAACCTACACACTTTCATCACGATTTTTAAATCAAGATTTAAAGCAAAATAATAATTTCACTGTTTGACAGTAAACTAACAAACTCACAGCTCGCTGCCATACAAAGTGACACCGAGGGGCGCTAATAAGGTGATTTTTGCAAATGTAATCGTTCTTATTTAAAATAGTTCCAGTGAACCAAAATTGATGAAATTTTGGGTTTTGGGTTCCATTTTTAATGCAGATTACGAATATGCATTTACCTAAATACCCTTAAAGAACACAATTATGCAGGACGATGAAGCCCTCTAAGCCGAGGGGGACGACTCTATCAACGATGCAAAAAAGATTGTGTTTTGCTGTGGCTAGCTGCGCGCACGCTGAGTAGATAGAAAGAAGATTGATGACGATTCTGAAGATTTCCTGCAAAAAATTGATGAGCGATGTAAGTAGATGCGACAAATGAAAGAAGATTGTTCGAAGATTGATTCGCTAGTGTAAGATTTGTTGACCATCTAAACTTGAGATTTAGATGTGTCGCCCCCCTCGCTCTAAGCTACTGATTTAATATACCATTGGTTTTTCAACTAAGTTTATTGTAGAAATTTATTAATTTACGTTAAATAGTGATCAATTTATCCCCGGACTATAGTATTCAAAAGTTTTCCAGCTAATTGAATCTGATGGAATCTTGATTCACGTCTGTGCTTGAATGATGAATCTAGATTTATGCACATGTTTCTACCGAGGGGCTATCAACTTGAGTATTTTCGATTCATCTACCCGACTTGAAAAGGTGTATTTTGTAGTTTTTTCGTATTTATGTATTTTTAAGTTTTGTGTATTTTTGTATTAAAGTGTATTAAATTCATTATGAAATGTATTTTTCGTGTACAACGTATTTTCGAGTTTTTTTTTCCCTTTGGTTTGTTTTTTCCGTCGATCTTGTTTTCCGTGCTGAGCACCAATGCTACCGACGAGGGGGAGGTAGCTCATCGATTCTTCCGGTTCGCCTCCTAGCATCGTGCTATAAGGTACCAGGCGATAACTAGGGTAGTTGATCGATAGCTCGATGACATCATTTCGTTGGCGTCTGCAATGGGAAATTCTCATAGCAGGCGTTGACGATTGGACGTTGCGAGTTGTTGAATAGCGACTATCGTGGTAACTCACCGATTACCTGTCGATCTGCCAAATTTGGAAAGACGTCTGCATTGAATTGTCTCATATAATAATATTCCGCCCACTATATCACAAGAAATTGCGAGTAGCTGAGTGGAATGGAGATAAGTTAAGCATTGGGTACAGGACCAAGTCTCCCCTGGGTGGTGCCAAAAGATGAGCGCAATAGAATCATCAAGTTGCCATAAGGCACGGAATGAGACTATTGCATGGCTGGGTAGTCAAAGTCTTCCATTCGTTAGTCATTTCAGGTGGATTAGAACAGGTTTAGGTGGGCGTTGGCCAGATTTGGATTTTTCAGATGTAATCCTGGATAGGACCCTGTCATTGAACGTCGCGTGAAAGTGGAACTTAATGAAGGCCTAAGTACTTTTTCGTAGTTTTTAGTTTTCGGATTTGAAAGATCGTCGGTTACAGTGGCCTGCTTACTGAGCAGAAAAACGCGGTCCCAGGTCCTTACATATCAAAGAGATTTATGATAAAATCGCTTGTGTATCGTGTATTTTGCGAAACTCGTTGTTGTCGTTGGTTCCGGGTTTGAATGGATACAAAAAGTTGAGCAACGGTATTATGTGATATGAGGGGCTCGGTGGCCTTAGAGCAACCGTTTTTGCTTACTGAGCAGAACATCATGAGTCTAATCTCAGGCCCATCCACATTCAAGATTCGTCAATCGTTTTATTTGTTAATATGACTACATGGTAATAACAGCAACTCGGTGATTAAAAAGGTGCTCGTCTGCCTAGTGGCAAACGTTTTTGCTTACTGAGCAGAAGACCGTGGGTTTAGTCCCAAGCTCCTTCGCGTTATATGATCGTTAGGAAATCAATTCAGCTTATCGTTTACCAAAACGAACCCTGCTGCAAACCCAACCCTCTTATCCAACATCCCAGTGATTCCTCGTGGAAGTGCAGAGGTGTTCTCGGCTTCCATCAAAGTGAGTGTCATGTCAACACAATCCTTCCCATTCCTTTCTTGACCTGTGTTCGGGCGCGGCCGGCGCTGGTATTGCCTAATTTAAGATCACCAGTTTTTACACATTGAGGATGATTGCTAGTCCCAAGCATCGTCTATTGGTTCTATGTGTAATTACAGCTGATCTGGCAATAACAGAGTAGCAACCGTGGGCGGTCAATCAAGCTCAAGCTCAAGCTCAAGCTGAGCACCAATGCTACCGACGTGCCAGGAAGGCAGCTCTCACACCTGGACCCTACCTATCGACCCATCAACTCATGAACCGGGGACCAACGGCTTTACTTCCCATCCGAAGGAAGGCGTGATCAGAGATGTTATGCCTCAGAACATCCCGGCGGCGCCGACATATTTTCGAGTTATTTTTTAGTATTTTTATTAGGGTATTTTAGTTTCAGCTGATTTATGAAGTTGATCGCTTCTCGGTTTCTACATTCTGATTTAGCTATATGTGGCTATATTGTCAAGCATTAGCACTCCAGCAGCTGAATTCTGGGCATAAATTTTAACGAAAAGATGGAAATTTCTACAAATGAGAAATGGATGTAATGTCAGCCTAAATGCCCCTAATTTGGGCCCATACATAATTTCAACAATCGACTAAATTTTCAATAGCGACCAAAAATATAAATTAGTACCGTCCCAATGACGCATTCATCTAGATAAAATTGATAAAAAGCAGATTTTTAGCGATGGGCCCAATCTTAGATCCATTAGAGCCAACATTAGAGCCATTTCATCATACATATATAATATGTATAAAAAAATTTCTTTTCGATTAAATTTATGCCCGGAATTCAGCTGCATGATAGATTGAATGCCTTATTAGCACTTGAAAAAATCCGTGATTTGTGTGTGTATTTTTGATTAAATAAATCAAGAACACTAAAACAGTTCGTGTAAATAATAAATTGGTTCCAAACGGGTAGAACCAAGCTTAACTTCTTTTATTTTTTTTTTAAATCCCAATGCTTTTGTAAAAATAAATACAATTATTATCTAGTTACAAACAGGGATACAATCATTCAAGTGTCGAGTCCATTCCTTTCGATTAGAATTAAAGTTAAATCATGATTGACTCCGAATAAATGCTCTGAATAAATGCTTTATTACTTTCTTTTCTCTTCATATATCAGAATCATGACCAATAACCAAGTAACCAGACATTTCAATATTTTTCGAAATTTTTAAATATTAATCTTGAACATGTTTAAGTCCTAAATGTATGAAATTTATTCTTGTTACCGATCCACTTGAAATCGGAACAATAGATGTTCATCTGACTGAATTTCTAGATTTTATTAACATTATTTCCTAGTAAATAACTTTTGCTGGCTCTCATTGAAAACTGCGAGTAGTTTATTAATTATAATACAAAAATCTAGCATTGTTAACTTGAATTTAAAAATAGTTTTACTATCGAGCCACCGCCTGAAAGCAAGTGGTATAAAAGCCTTTGTTGGAGTAAACGCTGTAAATGGGCAATTGGTACCGCCACATCAACACTGGATCCGGGAGGAAAAAGGAAAGGATGATGGGAGAAAAGGAAAAGGATGGAAGATGGAGGGCTTGGATAGCAGATTACCGAGGGAGCGATGGTCACTCAAATCGGGACTAGGAAACAAACCAGAAGTTAATTAAAACCCTCGCATTAAAAGGTTAGGTCGATACGGTGTAGTGAAGCTCCGAGGAGCAACATAGTGAGTTGGTGATAAGATTACCCTAAGGAGTAATCAGGTGATTAAACCAATAGCCCGAACACAGAAAAGTTCGCGATTGTGAGGTCCGTTTTGTACCACGCTACACGGTACAAAGTCGAGTAAATTACCGTTTGACTCACTTCACCATTCTGTTGCACGCTACGCTGTTTCCCAGCGTGCCAGCAGGTGAATTTCATCCCGAGCACCTCAGCTTGCGATCTACCGCTAACGATCCGCAAAGCTGATTCGACCGACTCCACTGTACGTCCACGTTCCAACCCACGTGGCAGAGTCCACTAGGATACGGCACACATCTCCACTGACGTTGCCGTCGTTCGTTCACCCCTCGAGATCGGCAGCACCATTCGGTAATTTCGACGAAACCACCACGAAGCAGAAAGGTACGCTTTAGCAGGCTTTAATATATGTAGGCTTTAATATATGTAATTCAAACTAAAAAACACTTTCCAATTACTTATCTTTTTGATCGAAAGAGCCAGCATGTTCGGCAGATGAGGGTTTATTGTCCGCTGGTTATTTCATTTCGGCACAGCAAGGTAAGTGATCGTTTGTTCTGAGTCCTCCCGAGGTCGGTGGCCGACCCTGAGAAATTTGAATTATAAGGTGAGCTAGTAACAAAAGAGGCGTGTGTTGCCCACCCCAGACGACCTCCGTGGCTTGACCAGAGGTTAGGGGATCTTGGACGTAGCCCTTCAGGCTCGTTACTTTCATTCTGTGTGCACTTTACCATGTTTCAAATTCAAACTTCTGGAATTCAATTTTAGTTCCTATGTCTGAGATTTAACTGAAGATGAAATAATCAGAATCTAAAAAAAGCTAGTTACAAAATTCACGGAATCACCTAACGCTGAGCATTTCCTCAGTTTGAGATGCTTAAAATTATGACATCTGGACGCTATGTGATTTCATTACAAAAAGCATGAACAAAGGATCGTTGCTTGTTGAAATTCAGTAAGCTTTTAAGGTTCCCCCCAACAAGGTCCCGATCATTGCTATGAAATAAATATGATCAAATTTATTGTTTCATAATTAAAATAAAAGTAAGCCTCAATGTCATATTATTAGTCACAGAAAAAATGCACCCAAAAATTAGCATCTGTGCAAGTTTTTATTTAACCGTAGTTAAGCCAAATAAAAAAAATCAACACGCAACCAAGCAAACCAACAACATCATCGAAAGTGGTATGGTTTGCGTGGGCGTACTTTGGTTCGCGTGTAAAGGGCCTTAGAAAGTTTGTTTACAAATGCTTTTGTGCCGTTATCAAATTTTATGCCTGAATTTACCAATAAAGCAGTTCACTTTCCAGTAGCTAGCTAAAAAAGTATAATATTTATTGAATCCGAAAAACAAAGTTGTCACTATTAAGTCGAACCTTCGCGCCAGTTGAATTGATTGGCATCAGTTCTTTTTCAGTTTTGCTCATCCGTCCTCTTGTATCATGTTAATTCAGCACAATTATGCTGCTTTGTGGTAGATGCCTTCTGTTTACACATAAGAAACGTGAAGTTTCCAAGAACAACGAATATAAAACAAAAACCTAACGACTTGTGACTATAGGTTACACAAGAATATAAGAGTACAATTTTCGCAAATAAGCACGAGTTGAAGAACCATTTGGTTGCCAAAGAGAAAAGTTCCGCTTCTATTTGGGCTATGTATCATCTACTGGGAGAACTCAGGGCTTACCTGAGACCCCACCTCTCAAAAACGGTCTACGTAGTTTTTGAACAGTCCCTAATCCTACTAACGATCATTCTTTTAGAATCCAAAAAAATAATCTGTTCCAACAAAAACAGATCTTGAGCAAACATTCCTCGATAGTATAGTGGTCAGTATCCCCGCCTGTCACGCGGGAGACCGGGGTTCAATTCCCCGTCGGGGAGGAAATCTTTTTATTTATACATGAAGAATGTTACTTTTTCAATTGTAGAATCATTTTTATTGTGACAACTAGCCGTACACAAGAGCTTAAAGAACAATACATATTACAAATAATACCATGAAACTGTAAATTAAATGATCATTATCTTACGTTGATGAACTGTGTATAAAGTAAAATCACTGTCAAACTAAACCACTCTAAACTTATTAAAATGATTAATGAAATCTACTATTAATGTGTGCTTTACCTAAATCCTATAGAATATTTAGATGCTTAACGTGATTTGCTTTGGAAATTTGCCTACATTCCTGAGTGTAACTTCGAGTAGCTTGCTTTTGTTACTTCATTTTGCACTTAACTTGTTTCATTTATTTTTTCTAAAGTATCAAACTTTTACTACACGTGTTTAATAGAATAGAAAACCGACAAGAAAATCGTGAGTATGTATCTTTATGATAAAACTGTAATCCTTCTGTCTGGGAATAATATTTCTGCGCATTCGAGCCCTACTACTATGCGATCGATGGCCACCTGAAGTGCTTCCTGGCGCTGGATTCGATCGTCCCTCACGATACTACCGGCTGCTGCTGCTGCTGCTGTGCTTTTTGTTTGTGAGTTTTGTTGACGTGAACGTTTAGATTGCTGCGCTGGGTGAATGTCTTGCCGCAGAGATCACACTTGTACGGCCTCTCACCGGTGTGGGTATTGACGTGCAGTTTAAGGTTGAAGCTTTGCGAAAATCCCTTTCCACAGTAAGGACATTGGTGCTTCTTCGGCGGTACGGAACGTTGCGGATCCACTTGTTGTACATGCTTGCTCTTCAGGTGACTGACCATTTGATCCATGGAGGAAAACGCCCGATCACATTCGTTGCACTTGAAAGGGCGTTGAGGGTCGTGCGAAGCTTTCATATGGTAGTTCAGATTACTTTTCTGAGCGAAAGATCTTTTGCAAAGGTTGCACGTGTACGGTTTGTAGCCGGTATGAGTATTGATGTGAGCTTTAAGGTTTCCTGATTGATTGAAATACTTTTCGCAGTGAGGACATTTCCAGTGCTTTTTATCCTTGACGAAAAATACCAATGATTTGAGATCAATATCTGCGGGGGTCAATGTATAGGATTTTTCCATCCTATCGTTACTATCGTCGAAACTGTCCGTCATAGAATCGTTGTCCGTATCCTGGTTCATCCTGCCAGAAGCTTTAATCAGGAATGCTCCTCCGGTGACACCCATAGCTTCTTCATAATCCATTCCATGCCAACTATCATTTTCCTCCTTGATGTCAACCGATCCCGCACTTATAAAGCTCTCTTCATTCTCATCGTCGCTGTGCAATCCAAAAATATCCGGAACCACCTCGATCGTCACATTCTCCATCTTCTCCATCTTGCTTTGGAAAATCTCCTCGCACCTCAAGCATTGCTCTCGGAACTTGCACAACTCGGTAAGTCTCAACATGCACTGCCGACAAATCGATGAGATTATCCCATTCGCCGGCACCAACTAAAATGAAGTCCCATTAACAAACACGACTTAATGAATTGTTCCTATTGAAATAATCATTTTTCTTTACCTTAACCGAAGTGAATTGGAAAATTTTCTCACTCAAATGCTCGTCAGATTCGTTGAAGAACAAATCTTCCATTTTTCCATTGGTTCCAAGACATAGTCGACAAATTGAACGGCATACCGAGAGATCTCTGCAAAATAAAAAGTTTATGAAAAACATGATTCATATTTTTCAATTCAAATCGATCCATGCGAAAATAGTGTTGCTCGTTAATTAAATTTTATAACCTCATTCGTTGCTAGCTATTGGAAAAAAAACGCTACGCTCTGAACAAGGGAACAAGCGTCCTCGAGGAAGGATTCTTATTATCGAACCTTCTGACACATGGCAAAATTACAGAGATCTACTTACAAATTTGCAATTAATTGATCGTAATTCATGTCTCTGGCTGATGATTGAGAAGTTTTACACACGAAACATTAACTTTTTACTTAAGAATTACACAAAATTTTGAATTTTATTCTGCAGCTCATGACCACACAAGATGCTTATTACTTTTTTCAGACTTTGATTTTAAATGATTCCTATTTGACAGCTCCATCGACGCTTGGATTTTACCGAGCAGACTCGAGTCGTAAACAAAACAGAATTACATACGGTAGAAAGCAGCCCTGCAATTAATTGTGCTGCAGTGTTCCCAGAATCAAATCACGGACATGGAAGAGTGGCAAACACCACACGGTAAGGTAAATGTTCACAAAACTAAGTTATTTCCACTCATCTCGGCATTATAGCGCAGGAAGTCAAAAGTTTATTATTTTGAAAGTTTTAACTTTTAAAAGTAGGGGGCTCACAACTTTTGAACTGGCATTAGGCTAACTTTTGTTTTGAATGCTTATGACTTTCTACCAAAAGAAGCAATGCAAACTTTTTATTTTATCCACACACTTAAGGCCCACGCACATTAGATCCGCTGCTGAACGCTCGGTAGTCTGTTCGGTTCAAAGAGGAATAACCGAGCTGTCGTTAGTTCTTTTTTACCCACAATGTGTCAAAGATACCGAAAATCTCGAGTGACGAACAATAAACTTAAGCAGAAATAACCGAACATCGGTTTACTCAAAAATTACCCAACGCTGTCAAACAAACCGACCACCTGTTGTAATTACAGAATTCAGTTCTCTTGGGCAGTGTTCGGTTTTCTCTTCAAATCCTGCTTTAAATTTTGATTAAGGATACGTTGCTTCGAAGTTTCATAAAAAAAAACCAGTTATGTAATGCGACAGATGCTAATATTTATTATTTTTATTAACTCTTCCAAATATATACTTGAATCTAATAATTACAAAAGATTTCAATCAAACGTGCAGAACTTTTCCATTTTCACTGAATTGTTGCACACGTCCAACGAGCACACGCGAGAAAAAAAATAGACTCAGCTTAGAGAACCGAGTTTTTGGTTAAAATTTCCGTTACGAAGTTGAGCGCAAGTGGAACGTTTGACGTTTAAGCGTTTGACGTTTAACACGTTTTAGCGAATATTCGGTTCAGTTTACCGAGTTTCTCGGTTTTCACGTACCGAATTCGTAAATGTCGATACTTTACCGTACTTTTCGGTTCAGCCCGAGGTTCAGCCTTCATTTCTATCATGTCAAGTTTATACTATTTTACCGAAATTCGGGTCTGATTCGATATATACGCCTGAAAAAAATGTTTTTAAACCATTTCAAGCATAACTTTTCAAAAGGACGTAAGTCGCAAAAATAAACAAATCGATATTTTGCATCTAAACGAATATAAAACACATGCTTTTCCTACAAGTTGATGAAAAACAAGGTTTGAAATTGTAATGCATTATGGAAAATATATTTAATGAACGCCCTATGTGACCTGCTTTCATTGTTTTTAAAGTGGTGTTGATACCCCAACAAACAATTTTAGCTGCAGCTTAGCTTATACAGGCAAAAATTAGCTGCATAAGGCAAATTTTGGCTGTATAAGCTAATTTGCAGCTAAAATTGTTTGTTGGGACACCCTTTTATTGTTAACATGACTTAACTGTTAAAATTTGATGATAACACCAAAACTGCAGCTACGCTCACAGTGAAGCGTCGTATGTGAAAAAAACAAAGCAAGCACTATCAATCAACAGATGCGTCAAGTTATTTCTAAGTAGATACAAAATGGATTTCAACGGGATTCAGCTACTGCTAGGTATATGTTTTATTAAATATTCTTGACTAAAACATAAATATTATAAATTTTTTTTAGATTTAGCCACCCAGCTTGATGAGTCAGAACAGTTTTCATCTGCACATATTCCCAGCGTGGGATATTTCGAGGAAGTGGAAACAATTCCACAAGAAGGATTGCCTCCAAGCCTAGATCTAAACGTTCACGATGATGCTTCTCCTCGTCAGAATAATAACAACGCTTTACGACAATCGGTTAATGATATCCGAGTCGCTTTACATCCGGTTACGATGAAGTCTTTGTTTGAATCCTGCAAAAAAAACGCTGCGATATGTTTGTTTTTGTATTTCCAGGAGCAACATGTTTATTATTTCAAAAGTATTCTAATAAAATTGCACTTTAATCTTGACTTTATTATTGAACTTCACATACCATTCTGACCAGGGCTTTCCTTATACGAAAAACACAAATCTGACAGCAGATAATGCGATGACCCTCTCATCTCCGCTTTTAACATCAATTATTTCACAACTCTGGCTAGTTATGTAAATAAACCAACCATCCGACAATTGATTAATCTACGTTACGGTCGGCCAGCAGATGGAAATGATGTGAAAATGATAATGACGTTTTTGTAGCTGTCAAATCGTATGGAATATTTTTTAGTACATCATCACTTTTGTGGTTTTGGAATTCAAACCTAGGTGTCGCATGCACTGGTGCAGTTTCGCGTAGATTCATCAATTCCTCAATGTTTTTCGAGCTGCCGACGTATCTTCACTGCAAAGCAAAAACCGGTGTATCTGATTTGACGTATGTGAAAACCCTTCTGTCAAATTGACGAATCATGCAGGGTGTATGTAACAATTAAGGTGTAATACCGACGAATCAATCAGGGTGTATGTGAATAGTACACAAGTAAAAGGTGTATGATTTTGTTTTATCAAAAGTCTTGTCCGTGTTTGCAAAACTCAACATTTGTCACAATTCTCTTAAACGCAATCCCTTTATCCAACTAATAGCACAAACAGATTTAAAAAAATAGCATTAACTTTTAAATAGGATTTAATAATCTCATATAGACATTGCTATCCAATTTTTCTAATTTCATATCAAATGTTACATACGTCCTTTTGAAAAGTTATGCTTGATTTATTCGGTTTCTCGTTGGTAACCGAAGAGGTTCGGTAGAAAATTAAACCGAGTTCGGTATTATTTTTTTAATGGGCATGTTTTTTTTATAATTTTATTGACGATAATTTTTGTGTGTAGGTAGAGCGGGTCGAGGTACACCGAAAATAGTTTCATGTATAGCTTTCATTCGAAACGCATATGATTTTCATCCATAATCAATATTAATGCAATTCATCTGAATTTCGCATAACATTTATGCGATCTCATGAATTTCATATGATTTTGCATATGAATTTCATCGGCCTCCTAATATTCATGTGATTCTGTGCTGGTATTTTCTTTTCAAGACCAAGGGGGAGGTGGCTGTCAAATACGAACAATCGTCGCCTACCTCACATAACTGGTTGTTCCAAACGTAAACAAGCCGTAAGAAACCTACAGCGTTTGTTTACGTTTGGAACCAGTATCATACAAGTATGATCAGTAGGCTGATTTGACAGTACGCCCCCCCCCCCCCAGTTCAAGACGCAGCAGTAGCGGTGCACTCTGATATGCTAGTGGTCGTCGTTAGTTTACAATTTAATCATTTTTGTTATTCACAACGTTTACACGTACACAGCAAAAAAAGTTGTTGAATATTACATCGAAACTGCTGCAACCAGGTCAATCCATCGGTTGTGTAATATTGTACGATGTACATCGATTTTGCGAACAAAATTACATCCATTGATGTAATTTTGTATCTGCGTTTTGCTATTACATCATTATTTCATACATCAGCTTGAATAACGTTGATCGAAATTACATTTTTTTTGCTGTGTTCTTCTTCTTCTTCTTCTTCTTCGCATTTCAAGCTTATTGCATATCGCATATTAGCTTATTGCGTGCTCTCAAATTAGTGTTCTAGATGCATTTCCACAGTTATTAATTGAGAGCTTTCGATGCCTGTACCATTTTTGCATTGGTATAATTGTGTGGCAAGTCCAATCATGCTTCTATGCCCAGGGAAGTCGAGAAATTTTCCAACCCGAAAAATTCCTAGACCGGACCGGGAATTGAACCCAGCCACCTCCAGCATGGTCTTGCTTTGTAGCTGCGCCTTTACCGACTGAGCTAAGGGAGGCCCCTTTTTTGCTGTGTAGCATACACATAAAAAAATAAAATATCGATCAACGTAATTCAAGCTGATGTATGAAATGTATGTATGTATGTAGTAAGGTAGCCACCATCCCTTCAAAGATCTTGTCTTGTATGCAGCTCCACAATATCGCTGTATGAAGGGCCAAAAACGGAGGGGTGGACCCGTAAGCAGAGACACTTACGCGAAATCCACGGGAATTTAAGAATCTCCTTCCAACGATACGATCCAACAAATCGAATAACGCAATTCGCAATACTTATTAAGCTTCCTACAGGATGGTTTGTTAAGGAGGGTGCTTCAATCTCACTGAAACTGTTGAATTAGAATTCACACCACCACAATCGAATCGGTAGGATAAAGAAAATGATAGTGTTTATTCCCTTCTACACGGATAGAAATCTCCTTATACCTTTTGGCAAATTTCTATTGCTGATTATTCATAAAATCTATAAGTCAACTAATAAGCAAACGCCTAGCAAAATGTTAATGAAGCTTATGTGTCAAATGAAATGTATAAGCGGTCACACATACCTTTTATGCATTCTTGTAGGACCTATGTGGTTTGTCGTATGGAATGTATAAGGCTGATGCTTTGGCAAAAATGTATAAGAGAAACACATGAATAAAATAATTGATTTTCGTTTCGTGTAGACTCCGGTTGTCATACCACTCCATCGTCCAATTTCAGGTCAATTGATACCCTGATGCTCCCTCCCAGCCCAGTATTTATTTGTATAATGAAAATATATGTAATGTGCAATGGAATAGATCAGAACATTAATTATGAAATAATGAATATAAATTTATAAAGATAAAATAGTTGATATTCTGCACTGAAAATAATAAATATTTTACATTTAATAAGATGCAGCTCTATGTTTCCTCAGCTCCCAATATCAAGTGGATGTAACACTGAAATTTCAAGGTTATATTAAGCAATTATATATTTTTATCTGTAATTATACTTGATATTATCTCTTTACAATAATGTAAGGATGTAAATGTAAGGTGTAAAGTGTGACTGATGACTGACAGGACTAACAATCTCCTCTAAATGATGCCATGCACAACGAAAAATATATTATATATTATAACCTGTATAAAAAAATATATGCTTATAATGTTATGTATTGTTGTTGCTTCCACTACGTCATCCGCTTAATAATAATTTCGATGAGTAATGCAACACGGTATAAATACATAATTGTTCCAGCTAATGTTGGGTAGGTAGATCTAGTAGTCTGCAGAAGGTTGATTATTTTAATGTTTGTCTTTTTGTGATTTATCCTCGAAGAGCTGAAATAAACCTGAATAATTTATATCGATGAATCCAGTATTTCAGATATGTTTTGGATTTCTTTTGAATGGATAGATTATCTTTGAATTTCAACATTTTTTGGTCCATGAAGAAGTATGCTGTTGAAGTGAACAATAAAATGAAAATAAATAATTTCAATTTGTGCCTCCCTTAGATCAACCGCCAAAGGAATAGCTACTTGGCACCGTCAAGCATCGTGCCATCATTAAAATAAATTAATATAAACGCATGAAAAAATGCTGCTGTTCTTTTCTCATCTGTTCAATCACTAGTTTTCAATTACTTGTAACTAAATTGCTATGTGATATAAAAAACACCCATCCAAATTTACTCTCATTTAATCAACATAATCATAGATCAAAATTTACAGTTTGAATTGATGGGCGCTTGATTGATAATTTGGAATTTGGGCTGCCTATTATGACAGGTTGCTCACTTTCAAGAGGCGGGGCATGGAAAACCAATCTAAAGTTAGGCACTCCACTCCAAAATATGTGGTAGGAAATCTAGTATCATTTATAACAAAACGTCATTGATTATGTCATTTAGAGAAATCGACCAATGTAACATGTCCGATGTACAACTTGATTAGTCAAAACGTCCTATGTGATTTTTTTCATATATATTTTAGCACAGACAAACAGACGTAACTCTTCATTGTGTATCTTCGTTCATGCATTTAACGGTTGATTTGAATATTATCAGTTCCGCGAACTACTCGCCGCAGCGCTGGCATCGGATCACTTTGACGTCTCTATATATTCTATAGAACTTCTATGCAATATTGTTTACGAGTTAGCGAGCAAGCTTGTTTTCCGCGAGAAGCCAGAGAGATGTCGTTACTGAGGTTATATGTTTTGAGATACTATGTTTTCAAGAACAAGTTTTTCTAAGAGTTACGTCTGTTTGTCTGTGATTTTAGCATTAATTTCAAAATAAAATTGTGATTTTACTGTTTCTACCGAATTTCAACGTTATTATTCACTGTCTACGGTAAAATAGTGTTGCAAAATGTATGGATTCATGGTGGAAAATGGCGGATATGTTACATTGGTCCTTCTGAAAAGTATAATTTTCTGTTTGCTTCTAGAACCGTCTATTGAGACAAAATTAAACACAAATTAAATAAAACCCTACGCATTCACGGTGCGAACCAAACATTCACTCATGGCTAAAACGAGAATTGCACTGATAATTGGCAAATCAAAGCCGGCACCCGTGGAGAAAAGAAGAACCATGAAAGTGATGACGGCCTCAAAACCTCCCACGGGGAGGTACTCGAGTGCGATCCTAAATCGCTTTTATTTTTCAGATGGAGCATTCTATTTAAATCTGGTTGCTGCCATAGTGGTAGAAAAGCTTACATCTATGTAAACAACTAAAACCTGATAAGAAATATTTTTTCTATATCATATGTCTATTGAGTAGCCCTGATTTTTTTTTCTACTAACGTATAATCAACTATATTTTATTAAAATAATTTGCTTGTAATGCCAATACATTCCAAGACTGCACCCGCACACCTCACCGTGTTAAATCGGTTAATTCTCGAAACCATCATCACCTCCACAGCTCCTCGACCCTCCACGAGTGCCAACCCTGACTTGCCAATTGGAATTCAGAATCGTACAGTATACGTTGGTGTTTGTAAAATGATATTATGATATCTATAGCGCAGTGTTCGTGAGATCTGGTTTGTAGAAAATTCAAGCTGATGTATGAAATAATAATGAAATAGCAAAAAGCAGATTTTTTTTTTTAAGGCTTTATTAAAGAGATTTTTAGCCTTAGGCTAGTACATCTCTAAAAAAAAAAGCAGATACAATATTACACCAATAGATGTAATTTTGTTCGCAAAATCTATGTACATCGTACAACGTAATATCATAGAGGTAACTCTAAGACTAGAAGGTCCCGAAATAACGTGCTCAACTTTTTGGCTCAGCTCTGGTACTATCTTCGGTCTCAAGCTAATCGATGCACCCCTCGAAACATAGGAAAATCCAATAACCCCTCATTTTATCTGTCAAACTTTCATAGCGAATCAAAACAAACATTATGTAGTACTAGAATTTCGACTAGAATGGGGTACGTTAATCGTTTGCTTGGGACCAATAGGCTAGTAAAGTAGTGAGCCAATTAAAAATCGTTAGTTTCGTATTGATTGTTGGTAATATGGTAATATTACACAACCGGCGGAATGACTTCTGTGCAGCTGTTTGGGTGTTCAACAACTTTTTTTTGCTGTGAAAAGCTTTGTTTTTGTTGTGTACTGGTCGCAGAGTAGACGAAAGTTAAGGCCGGCGCACAATAGATACGTTTTCAGGTTTTTTGACAGTTAGCCCATGCATTATCTGTCAAAAAACCCGAAAACGTATCTATTGTGCGCCGGCCATTATCGAAGGCAGGAATATTCCCCAGCGATTTTCAAAGTCAGTTCCCGTGGAGGAAAATTCTGTTTTTTTTTTGGTAAGTATATGTGCACGTTTCGGAAACTGAATCGCGACAGGGAATGTGGACATTTTACCACCCAGATCGAGACCCAGGCAACTATCGGAAGGACGATATCGTGGCAGTGAATTTAACATCCAGCAAAGTTGCTGGCCCACTTCAGCGACGATTTGAGAATAGATCCATTGGTTTACCAGCAGGTTCTTCTAAAGGACGAGATATATTCCGTTCCAAAGACTGACGATTTACCAGAGGATTTACCTGATCTATGGGCGGAACCCGTGATGCAGACGATAGAAAAGGGACCGATGGCTGAAGGGACGGAGATTTTTTTTTCGTGAAATGAAATAAAATAAAATCATAAATTTGTTTAACAATTGAACATCCAAAGATCGAATATGTAACTAGTTTAAAAATGCGATTTCCAAAGGACTTCCTTAGCATGGGAATGGCTCTTTTAAACAAGTCACATATTAATTCTGTCGGTGTTACTATCGTATTTTAGATCCTTTTGACAACCAAAACAAACCTGGCAACTAAACGAAGCCTGGGGCAAAGATATCTAATTAACAAGATATCCCACTAATCAATTCCTCATACAAGGCTTATAATTCCACCCGTATGTGATTGCAGTGCCATATGTTGAGTACACAGCAAAAAAAGTTGTTGAATATTACATCGAAACTGCTGCAACCAGGTCAATCCATCGGTTGTGTAATATCGCATTGTACAATGTACATCGATTTTGCGAACAAAATTACATACATTGATGTAATATTGTATCTGCGTTTTGCTATTACCTCATTATTTCATACATCAGCTTGAATTACGTTGATCGATATTACATTTTTTTTTGCTGTGTACACATTGAAACTGTTGGGAGTTCCCCGCCAACTTCACCACCTCGGTTCAATAACTAACAGGTGTCAGCATGATGGATGTCAATGCGGACGTTGATGATCATCCGAGGAAAGAGGACGATATTATCATAGAGGTAACTCTAAGACCACTGGGTCCCGAAGAAAATCATTATTATTTTTGGCTCACTCAGTACCAGAACAACGGTCCCAAGCAGTCCCAAGCTATTTCACTCACCCCTGCATGTTCTGCATGAATCCACACACCCCTGATGTTATCTGTCAAACTTTCATAGCGAATCAAAACAAACATAGTGTAGTAATAGAATTTCAACTAGAATAGGGTACGTTAATCGTTTGCTTGGGACCAATAGGCTACTAAAGTGGTGAGCCAATTTAAAATCGTTAGTTTCGTATTGATTGTTGATATTATCCTCGAAGTCATCATCATTATATTGCGATAGCAAGATTCTTAAAGGCCACGCACATTAGATCCGTTTGCGTTGCGTTGACGTAAATTTGACAGTTAGACAATAGATTTAGCTGTCACTTTGCCGCAACGCGTCCGATCCGGATCTAATGTGCGGGGGCCTTTACTTGTTTGTGATTGTTCCGATTTTCAATCATTACCACTTTATACGCAACAGAAACACTTGAGAAAACAATCACACATCCAAGCACGCATAATGATGTGCTTGTAATATGTTTTGCTTTCGAGCGAAAGAGTTTCCAATATACCACCGGTATCAGTAAAATGCAAATCTCAAATAGTAATTGAATAATAATAATAGAATCTTAATAAGCATCGATATAAGCATAGAAGTACCTTAACATGGGAAAAGCATTCACTCTCTCTAAAGAATTATTCCAACACCCCAGTCACTGGAAATGCAACGTATTGAAATCATTGCTAAACGTAATAAAATATGCCGTCTTCTTTGGCCAACGCAGCACGCATTCTATTCAAAAATTTCATTGGAATAATCATTACTTTCCTATTTTATAACGTAGGAAGCATTTGTCCATAGAGGTAACTCTAAGACCACTGGGTCCCGAAGAAAATCATTATTATTTTTGGCTCACTCAGTACCAGAACAACGGTCCCAAGCAGTCCCAAGCTATTTCACTCACCCCTGCATGTTCTGCATGAATCCACACACCCCTGATGTTATCTGTCAAACTTTCATAGCGAATCAAAACAAACATAGTGTAGTAATAGAATTTCAACTAGGATAGGGTACGTTAATCGTTTGCTTGGGACCAATAGGCTACTAAAGTGGTGAGCCAATTTAAAATCGTTAGTTTCGTATTGATTGTTGATTTGTCAACGCAGGTGAAAGCAAACGCAAACGGAAGTAGCAGAAGCTGAATGAAGACGATGAGTGATGACACCGCTTCGTGTTTTGATTTGCGCTGTACCGTCCGCTCAGTTGCGTGGGTTCGTACATGTATAGATGTTGGTGTGCGTGTTTTCTTCCAAGGCACACTGGGCAAAAATTGACAAAACCGCGACTAAATTGAATATCTCAGCTCTGCTTTGATCTCTTGATTCTGAACATCATAGAAAAAATCGCAAGGTTCTAGGTCAATTTTTATAATACCGCCACTTAATCGGTCGTTCCGGATCCTCCTTTAGGCCAGTAGATTTTACCTGAGGTGTCTTTACACCATATATACTTAGTACTATCAATTTCCAGTAATATACGTTAAGTAAAGTGTAAAATTATGTCGATAGATAGTGGCATTTCCTACTTTACCGGGAATTCGGCTTGATCCCGGCCCTCTATCTCGGTACGCAAAAGTCACCACCAATCGATTCAGCAGAATTTTTCCTTTGAGAATATGTATAACATGTTGACTGAAACCGTTTGGCAGCCGAGATATTCAATTTAGTCGCGGTTTTGTCAATTTTTGCGTTGTTTCGTCACAAACCGTTTGGCGCTGTTATCTGTCTCTAAAAAATCCAAAGACTGAAGGGTTTATACCCCGTTCACATTACAGCCTATATCACGTAATATAGGCTGTCTTGCAATGAGCACTCATCCATAGGATTTCCAGTGAAAACTAGATGTATGAGTGCTCATTGCAAGACAGCGTATATCACGTGATATACGCTGTAATGTGAATGGGGTATTAAGTATAACTTTTTTTTTTCTTAATACCTGGCATTCTTGTCATTGGTGTGCATACACGCTATTTCAAAACTACCGAAATTTAGGTAGAACCCACCCAGATCTTTCAAAACTGAACCTACCAAAAATGGGTAAACTATGTTGGGCGTGACAAGTTGACAAATTAACAACGTCGATCGGATTCATGTCGATTTTGTTCATTATTTGTCAACTTGTAACTGCCAACACAGTTTACCCATTTTTGGGTAGGTTCAGTTTTTACAGATCTGGGTGGAATCTACCAAAATTGGGTAGTTTTAAAATAGCGTGTAAGCAAGAGTAAACAATCAACAATCATCATCAGTACTGCCAGTCATCAGCAATCTGTGTTGTTCGTGTAATATAATGAATCCGTAATCTTCCCTGAAGCCGGTTAGTGGCTTTTGAAAAAAATCTCGTGTTAGTGAAAAACTAAAAGCTTATTTTTTGTTTAACTTGGTGCCACTGTTTTAAGATCTCACATACCATCGTCGCAAGAAATGATTCGCCCGGAGGTGGTCAAGCAGCTGACATGCCCCTCGTTCGGTCTGGCCACATCGTGGATCATCTCACGCCAGGGGCGACCGGCCGAATCGCTGGACGAAATCAGGCGCGATTTTCGCCGTGAGCTGTGGCCATTTGCCAAAGTGGAATCCCGGAAGGATAATGCGAAAGCCAAAAAACTGCGCGAGCAAGCCAACGAATGCTACCGGAAGGAACCACGGGAAATCGAGAAAGTGCTTCGATTGTACAATGAGGCTATTTGTTGGGCGGCTGTTGGATCGGTGGAGGAGAGTCTGGGTTACGGAAATCGATCGGCGGTTTACTTCAATCAGAAGAGGTACGGACTGTGTTTGAGGAATGTTGAGCGGGCCAAGGGAAGTGGATATCCGGAGGAGAAGCTAGACAAGCTGCTGGAACGGGAAAGGAAATGTTTGAAAGCGCTAGAGGAAACGGTCGGGGATGAAAATAGGAACGAGGTGGATTTGGTCAATGAGCTTGAGCTAAGAGCAAACTTGGAACTGGTCGAAACGGCGCAATGCGGGAGGAGTCTTACGAGCAAGAAGGAATTGAAGGTGGGGCAAATTGCCTTGATGGAGAATCCATTTTTGGTGGTACTGGAACCGGAAGCGGTCTATTGCAGATGCAATCACTGCGGTAGGAAGAACGAACTGGATTTGATTCCTTGTCGAGACTGTGTGTCAGCAATGTACTGTTCGGATCAGTGTCGCGATGAAGCGCACGACAGGTATCACAAATTTGAATGTGAGATCGTGGAAGATCTGAAGAGTCTGTTCCGGGGACCCAAACCGACACGAATGTTCCAGCTGGCGTTGAGATTGTTTTGGATGGCGATGGCAAGTATGATCGAAGACCGGGAGAAGTTCCTGAAGGGGTACTCGGTGCAGCTAAAGACGTTCCGGAATCCTCTGGAAGTGGTGGGTTTGAAGCAGAAGCTTCATCTGCACGTTCTGGCGAATGGTGAACCGAATGTGAGTCCCGATCACACAGGAAAAGGGGTGACACAGTTCTTGACGGTGTTGGTGTTCAAGGTAGCCGTGGAGGAGAATGGATCCGTTCAGGAAAATTTTCGAAGCGAAAATGAGGGTCTATTGTTGGAGGTTTTGTACAAATTGGTTCTCCTTGCGAAGGGCGTCTGCGATCAGAGTGTGGACGATTTAACTTGCGTCTATCCGTTGCTACAGATGGTGAATCACTCGTGTGCTCCCAATGCTGAGCGGTTTGTGAGTGGGACGAGGTCGATGTTGGTGGTTAAGCGACCGATTAAGGAAGGAGAGCAAATCTTGATGTGCTACTTGTGAGTATTTGGACGGTGGATGTTATGAGGGATAGATACTAATGCTTGTTTCGTTTCAGTCCCAACGGAAGCACCGACTACAAGGACAAGATCAAGCGGAAGACGATGCTGCTGAAGGAGTTTGAATTTGACTGTCAGTGTTTGGGCTGCTCTCTGGATTATCCTCTGCTGAGTGCGATTGAAGAAAATGCTGAATTGAGGGGTGAATTGGAGACGCTGAAGTATAAGAGTGGCGATGAGCGATTGCAACTATTGGAAGACTTTCTGCAGCGGAACGATGATAAGTATCCGCAGAAGGAGATAGTCGAAGCGTGGAGTTTGTACAAGCAGGAGAGATCGAAGCGTTTCTAATTTAAGATTTTGAACTTTTGCTTATTAATAAATAAATATGAGAAGGCCTTTCGGATTGTCTCGGAACATGCAATATTATGCTACCGTCTATTAATTATTCAATGCATCGAACTAGATTTTGAACTGCTTTTAGACTTACAAATTAGAAAACAGATCGTAGTGCAGCGTACTTTAATACACCTCATCTTTCTTTTGTATAAAACTAAGTGATAACCTAGAGAGTAGCTTACTGTTAAATGTAAAAAATGCCTTAAATAGTGCTGCTGTTACGCGTCTTCCCGGCGTCACACCGAAACAGAAAACCAATGAATCAGTTTTCAATCTGTCCGATGTCCGTTGCTTAAATTTTCTTCATTTCGACTATAAATGCTATTTAGGTCAATCTTTTGTGATCTGAGTGAGT
The DNA here is from genome assembly GCF_037179485.1 of Ochlerotatus camptorhynchus. Classification (NCBI taxonomy): domain Eukaryota; kingdom Metazoa; phylum Arthropoda; class Insecta; order Diptera; family Culicidae; genus Ochlerotatus; species Ochlerotatus camptorhynchus. Next base: position 3,477,001 of record NW_027040766.1, on the reverse strand, counting down.
CGTTCTGTTTTTGAAGTGCTGCAAGTGCACGCAAAGCTCTACACGAAAAAGGACTTGGGGGCTATCCTAATTAGTGTTTTAAATTTTATCGTATTTCATATGATCCCTGGGAGCTCTGGCGGCGACAAGGGTCATCAAGGTCTCAGTCATTCAAACGACCACACGCTAGTCAGGCCCTGGACTAGATGTAACGCTGTCTTACCTGTTATCGTTATTGCTTAGATGTAGTACAACCTTACGACCGATTTGCTGATAAGCGTTTCGCCATCGTAGAAACTCGTCTCGATGGTCACATTTCCGTTGAGTACCTTGGCCGGCATCATCTGCGATTCGGGTGCGGCTTCAATCGTCGACTGCCACGTGTTGGTTGTATTCGGACTGACCCAACCCATCTCGAAGAACCACTCCTCCATGATGCGACCTTTGAAGAGGACCTACAATGACAAAATCGATTCACATACCGACCTTGATGAGCATATTCCCATTTGTACTAGCTAATTACATTCCTCCCCCAACCCCAATTAGTCTGGACGTCCAAAAGTACACATTAAAATGCCTTTTCGTGAGTGTCCTTAATTATCTCCCTTCCACCCTCAATCCTTTCACCACCCACCTTCTGATCCAGCCGAAAGTTCTCCATCGATTCTACCGTGCTGAAGTTGATCTCCCTCGAGACGGCCCTCAGGTCCAAAATTTTTATCGGCACCCGCGCTTCGTGCTCCACATCCGGACAGGAAAAGTCTTTGTTCTCCTGCCAGATTATCTTACCGGTGTCGGCATCCCGCAGAATCAACCAGTTTCTGTGAAAAATAACGTGAACGAAATGTAATCCACTTTCGTCGATCCGCATGTCACCGTGCGTACTTACATTTGAAAGCCTTCGCGGACTTTTTCACTTCTGGCCACGTCGTCCGTTCCCATTCCGCTTTTAGTTTGGTTTGGTTTGGATTCTTTATTTCCGCTTTTGGATGTTACACTTTCGACGAATAAAACTCCGCAGAAAGTTGAGGACAAAACTGGAATGCGCCAACGAAAACAAACACTGCTTTCCTTTTCGATGGTGGGTTTCCAAACCGATCGAACTGATCCGCGTTCGGTTAAATCGGGTTTGACATTTCTCGACTCGCTCGAATGGAAGCAGCCCTGCAGCGAACACTTTAGCATCGCGTTGTCGAGTTGTCAAAAAGTGGCTTTCGCGGATCGAACCGAAAATTTGTATCCTCAAATTTAGCACAAAAATTCGTATTTTTCAGGGCCAAAATGAGTTCAAAATCAAAGCGTGGTGATAGTTCCGGCAAGGACGATGAGGTAACTACTAAATCTCCTCCAATTTCATCTAAACAAAGTGAATTTATCGCTTGATAATCACCCCATGAAAATCGACACGTCAGAGAAAATCATCACCCAAAACGTTTCTCTCTTCCTAGCCGGTCAAGATCAACAAATGGGACGGAACCGCCGTCAAGCACGCCCTGGACGATTCGGTCAAGACGGCCCTGATGAATCGAACCAACATGAAGGAACACCACGCCATCATCGATGGGCGGCTGCTGATCTGTGCCCTGGCCGTGGCGACCGCCCTGGTGGCCCTTGGCTACGACTACCAGTATTCCTTCCCGAGTTCCAAGCCGGTTCTGATCGTGTGCGTTTGTTTCTACTTCTTCCTGATGGGAGTGCTCACCGTGTACACGAGCTACGTCGAGAAGGGAATTTTCGCCGTCGGTAATCAGAAGGACGACAAGGGCAACCAGAAGCGCTGGCAGGCGAGCTCGGACATGAAGAAGTACGACGACAAGTACGAGCTGACGATTCAGCTGCGGGATGCGCGGGGTGTCCGCGAGGCGACCGTCGTCAAGTCGGTGGCCAACTTTGTCGACACCAATGGAACGATTCTGGACGATTTGGTGGCGAACGAACTGAGCCGCATCGTGAATTCGTTGAATTCCGAAAAGAAGGATAAGTAAAGGGTTTTAGAAGTAAGCTGAATCTAGAATGAAGTATGTCAAGCACAGTCACACATTTCCAGAGTTTGTGTTTCAACAAGACAAAATTGATGATCTTTATTAAATGTGTCTACCTTTAGAGATTCCTTGTGGATTGTTTGGACTGATAAAATAGCATCGATTGTATGATTTGCTTCTATCCGAAAATCGATTGGTCGTCTCTTCGCGAAAAACATGTCTTATAATAATGTTAGGAAAGTTTCTGATTTCTTTATTTATGACACTTTCATATGTTAGGAAAGATTTTTTTTAAGTAGTTCAAAGAATAGTTCATTTGAATCGTTTTACTTTACAGAGGGGAACGGTATTGAAATTGATTGATATTTGTCAATATTTTCGTTTTCAAAGGTACCTCGTCGTACTGCGTGCCTTAGGTTTGTCGGTGGCGGAACTACCAACTAAAACACATTTAAATTTACCGTTAAATGCGTGTTCGCAGAACAACTTGCGAGTGTTATGTATGTTTGTCAGTGGATTTGCTATCGATTCGCCTTATCTTAATTTTCAACTTCTGCACTTCTGCATGTCTTTCAAACGATATAAATGAATGAATTGATCAGTTAAGTTTGCAATTAATATCAACTGATGTAAAATGCGCACAACACAATCACTTGGCACTACCGGCACCGACAAAGTGACATGAATGACCATAGCAAAATCATTAAAATTTAAAATATTTGAAATATTTAGCTAAGATATGAACCCGCATGCAAAAGTTATGAATTGGTTCGTGTCTGATCTATTTTTCGCACATTATTTTTATCTAGATAAAAAAAATCCTATGGTTTTGACAGTTCGCATCACTGCACATTTAAATCGGCCGTTTACGATTTTCGGGCATAAGTCAGAATTAAGCGTCATGTAGGTGACATGAATGATCATACAAATTACATAGAATTTTTTGATCAAAGCACAACACTGACATCTGCCGCCGTGTTCGCGGAAAATATTTATCCTAGCCATGAATACGTGTACAAAATTTATGAGTTGGTTCGTGGCTTGTCTATTTTGAACAAATAATTTTTATCTAGGTAAAACATTTCTATGGTTTTGACAGATAGGATCGCTGCTCATTTGAAACGGTCGTTATGGATTGGAAGTTTAATGTCGTTTTCGTTTTTGCGGTGTAGCACTGGTGTAGTGTAAGCAGGAATAAGCGCGAGTCTTTGACAGCTCAACATCATTTGTTTGTGAACAAAGGTACACCTAAAATATTTCGGTGTACACTCAAAAAATTTCACATGTCATCATCATGTGCCTCAGGCACATGATGATGACATGTGAAATTTTTTGAGTGTATGGCAGTGCAGCCACCGACAAACCGACATGACACTAAATTCTGACTTATGCCCGAAAATCGTAAACGGCCTATTTAAATATGCAGTGATCCGAACTTTCAAAACCATAGGATTTTTTGATCTAGATAAAAATAATTTGTCCAGATTAGATCAGACACGAACCAATTCATAACTTTTGCATGCTGGTTCATGGATTAGCTAAATATTTCCCGCGAGCACGGAGCCAGATGTCAGTAGTGTGCTTTGGTCAGAAATTTTATTGGTTTTGCTATGGTCATTCATGTCGGTTTGTCGGTGGTGTGGCCACCGACAAACCGACATGAATGATCATACAAAGTATCATCAAATTTCTGATCGACGCACAAAACTGACATCTGCCGTCGTGTTCGCGAAAAATGTGTATCCTAGCCACGAACACACAAACTAAATGTATGAGTTGGTTCGTGTCTAATCTTTTCCGGGCAAATTATTTTTATCTAGATAACAAATTTCTATGGTTTTGACAGATGGGATCGCTGCACATTTGAATCCGCCGTTATGGATTCTCGATCAAGAGTTAAGTTTTAGTTTCATGTCGGTTTGTCGGTGGTGTAGCTACACCGCAAAAACGGTAATGACATAAGTTTCATGTCGGTTTTTCGGTGCTGCAGCTATCGAACCTGGTCAGCATGTCATTAGCAAGACTGACCAGCGAAGAAATATTGCGCATTCAGAGAGATATGTGAGAGATGGCACAGGACGTGGCAGAGAAGGCAGCCATTGCTGGACCATCTCTCGAAAGCATTTATGGGAGGTACGCAGGGAGAGATCCTGTGTATTCTGGATCCAGCGGATATTGTGCGAACAAATGGCATTAAGCCGTTTTTAAAAGCACGCAAAAAGCGCGAATCAGGATGCGGATGCATCTGGTCCGCCGAGGAACAAGACGACGAATTTGATGGCCACAATGAAAAACTCCGAATGAAGATTGAAGCCCATTTCGCCAATCCGTAAGTATACAGAAGTGTGGAATTAAAATGAAATTAGCGAATTTAGAATGCACTACATTGTACTAAGCTTGTACCAAAAAGGTGTTTTGACCGACATCGGTAATGTGACGCTTGGTCCTGATCATCCTAAAATTAAAGCTAATATAGGTGCAACCTTTGAATTAAAATTTTAATTTTCTGTTTCGTAGGAAATATCACTTCGATCACCAATACTTCATGTCAAACTTGATCATTGCTGTGTACTGTTACCAGGAACAATACCGAGCCGAAGTTACTTGTTCGTTGTGTACTTTTGCCGGAAAAAAAGATAAGCTCTCAGCAACCGCTGATGCTACTGGGAACTGGAACTGGAATATTTATAGTTTTACGTGGCATGTTGCCCTGAAGCATCCTAGTGGTTCAGATTTGGTTGCGTCCATACTATCCAAACGACGTGCTTCTGATGCTGTCAGTCCAGAAATTTCATCTCCTCCGAAGGTGCTTTTGGAGGTGGATGATATTGAGAACACGATCCCAAGCAAGATCCACATCAAGTAACATTCAGCTTGAGTCATCTACAGAGTCGTCCATTTCAAACGAAGCTGATGAAGATCTGGGTGTCATGTCAGTGCTAACATTTGAAAACGGCACAAAAGCCATTTGTAAACAAATGGCTTGTGGGCCCTTTACTAACTACTTGAAGTACACCCACGCGACACAACAGCAACATCGGGTAGGGGAAATTTTCCCCTTCCTGACGATGCTGTTGGTTTGCGTGGGCGTTCTTCGGGTAGCGAGTAAAGGGCCCACAAACCATTTGTTTACAAATGGCTTTTGCGCCGTTTTCAAATGTTAGCTGTTATGTAAGTTTATCTGTTTATAAGCGTATTTGAGAAAAAAAAGTAAGAGGTTGTATGGTTGTATCCAAGACACAACCGTAGATTTGACATATGATTACGAAAGGTAGTTTTGATGTCACAGCTAGTGTCACAGCAAAAGTATAGTAAATAATAAAATGATTTCTTAAATCGTTATCTGTTTTTGAGGTGCTCTGTCGGTGTCCATGTAGCCAATCCTGGACGATATGTCCGCTGGATTCTTTACTTAACTCTTGTTAAGTCCTTCTTCCAGTTCACTAAATATAAAACACTTCTGCTTTGGTTAATGATCAAAATACAAGAGAGCAACTTTATTATCTTCTGTCAACAGCAAACCTCAAGGAACAAAGTTAATTGCCTTTCAGGTATATAACATTGTTTGTGCAACGTCATCTACATGTACAACTACCCTACCCACTGTAGCTACTATACAAACGAATACAAGTAAACAATATATCAGTATCTCGAATACCTCCGCCATGGCAGGACGGTCAAGCAAACTGTGTGTTTTATCAATTTCATCTCCGTACCTATCACAACGATCATAAACACAACGTAGGATCCCGCCTGTGCGCGATCAAACATCGAGCATTACATAGAAAAGATAGAACCCATTTGAAGACGTAAGAGGGATAGGAATCTGTTACACTGTTAAGACAAATTCATTAAATTTCAAGTTCATTACAACTCCTTCCCTATTAAGTTGAAATACATAATCTAAACTGTAAATACAAAAGCTGATATGTTCTATTATTCGAATGCTCACCACATAGAGCTAAATTCAATTTCGATGGCCCTCAATATTCATGCTACGTTTGTTCAATAATAAATAAATTCTTCATGCGCTGGTTTTCTTTTCTTCCTGTAGAATTTTCGAATTCCTACAAACTGATCAACTGTGGAATCCTTGGTCTCGCAATTTTCTCGTAGTACTCCAGGGTGTAGTTCCCTCCTAGCTGGTGGTGGGTCCATCGACTGCTTGAAACCGCAGAACGGTTCTTCGTCATGCGATGCTGTGTATTTTCTCTTTTGCCCACGCCTATCCGCACCACTTCTTTCGACCTGGAACCACACATTTCGCTTCCTTTCACTCTTCTTCATGAGTTTTATCTGCCCCCTGTGGGCCGTGAGAAGATGTGCTCCGATGGCAATCTGAGTCCGCATCGCTATCGTAGTCCATACTCAGCCGCTTAAAATATTCATGGGGATCTTCCTCACTTGAAGCCTCACCAACAAACCTAACTGGATTCCCTGTCGGATTCTTTTGTTTGTTAATCAATTTATAACAATTCTTTTGTATGTGTCCTCCTTAATTGCAATAATGGCAAATGAAATTGGCATAACGCCCTTTAGTTTGCGATCTTGATCTGGACCTATAACCCCCATAGGGTTGCTGAACGCGCCTATCATAACGTCCACGCTCATGTCTGAATCTCTCTCTACCTCTTTCTACACCATCTCGTTCTCCATAACCTCTCGAATCATCTTTCGGAACCTTCCGACCTAATCTTTCTCTTACTGAATGGACTTCACCAGTCCTATTTATTGCCTGAGAACTATTCGTCGACACTTCTTTGGTTTTAAGAATACGCTCTGCCACTTTTAGGGTTAAGTTCTCTTCATCCAGGAGCCTTTGCTGCAAGTTTTTGTCATACACTCCATAAACTAACTGATCCCTAATGGCGGAATCCCTGAATTCCCCAAAATCGCATGTTTCAGCCAACAATTTCACATCAAGCAAACAATTTTCATTTGTCTCTGCTGGTCCCTGAACTCGGCATCTAAATCTATATCTCATTACAATATCTGATTCTACCTTGTCGTACCTTTCTTTTAACTTTTTGATAATGTCGGCATATGAAACAGTCTTCAAATCTGTAGCAGGATAAAGACGTTTAAGCTCATGGAATACTGTAACCCCACATAAACTTAAAAAGCTATCTTTTTTCTTAACTTTTTCTACGTAATAGGAGAACGATGTTCCTTGTACATACGGGTCAATAGTGCCGATTAGCCCCATAGTCTATTTATTGTTCACCACTTGAAACGCAAAAAGAAGAAACAAATTCAAGAAGAAGAAAAAAATACGACATCGAATTCTAATGCCCCGTAACTAGAAATTTCTAACCACGTACCTTTTTAAAACACCAGCCACCAGAACCTTTCAAACAACAAGCTACACCACCGAGTTTACAGCAACAGCAACCAGCAATCATCAACCGAATCAAAAATTTCCTCACACTCCTGACAGAGGCCTCAACCAGGGAACAATTTCAACCTGAGAGTTCAATTCACCGTATCCTTGCTTTGCTGCTCACGAGTACCTTCGTACCGGCTATGGAACAAAGAAAACAAAAGTTTTAGAATAAGCTCACAAAAGCCACACTTTGTTTTCTAAAACAAAAGAACTGTGAATTCACAGACTGCTAGTTTCAATCCTTTTCTCTATTAGGCTTTTTCAGCACCGCCCGAGGTCAACGTTATACTACCATACAACTGTGTGTAAGTGGCCTTTAAACTCACCTTCAAACGCTCCAGAATCCGCTAAATTTTGTCCAATACTTTTTCTCCAAAATCACTTCTATTTCTCACACGCGTTTTTCACTTTACTTTTACCTCGTCGTCAGCTGTTAAGTCCTTCTTCCAGTTCACTAAATATAAAACACTTCTGCTTTGGTTAATGATCAAAATACAAGAGAGCAACTTTATTATCTTCTGTCAACAGCAAACCTCAAGGAACAAAGTTAATTGCTTTTCAGGTATATAACATCGAGCATTAGGGCATCTTTAGCGGCGGTCCAATTAGCTGATTTGGTCTAAAATTTTGGAACAGATCCAGACTGAGCTCTTGCACCGGTGGTCTACATTTTGTTTTAGACTAGTTCTAAAATGTAAATTTTTTAAACCAGTATAATTCTTGATCTATTTTGAACTTAATTTGTGTCAAGGCAAGCACTATGCCAAACCAGTTTGACAGCTGTTCTACTCGTGGTTATGTTTTGTTTTCTTTCGGTACTGGGATTTTTTCTGCAAAACAAACCGATGTTTTCCTAGATTTTCTCCTAAACGAAGGCGGTTCCATCAAAGTGGTCATATCTAGCGATAAACAATTGACTGCTGTTAACACTGGCGGAGTTCCAGCTCTATCGCACTACCGATGCTGCTGTTACTATCGGCACCGTCATCGTCGCAAATGCAACAGCATCGCAAGGGAAGGATCAGGTAGGGAACATCCGGATTTTCTGAATTTCAAAGGACACTTCTGTTCTGCATGATTTATTCTGTTGTTTGACTCTTCTTCTTGTGGCCCCATTTGACGCTATTTAATTCTTTTGGATTCGGTACACCGGTTCTGGAGATTGCAAACCCATCTTTTGACACATCAAATCATATGCGAATTCAAAAAATAAGATCAATGGTAATGAAATAAAGTACCCCGGATCACCTTGGTTACTTCAGGGCATGTTCTGGGAGCCCCTAGGGAAGTGGCCAGTTTTTGAATTAATCTAAAACCCTTCGCGCGACACATCAAATCACATGAGAATTTAAAAACAAGATCAATGGTTATCAAATAAAGTACCCAGGACCACTTTGGCCACTTCAGGGAATATTCCGGGAACCTCCAGGGAAGTGGCCAGTTTCTGACATAGTCCACAATCCATCACGCGACACATCAAATCACATATGAATTCAAAAACCAAATCAATGGAAGTCAAATATAGTGCCCAGGACCATGTTGGCCCCTTCCGGGTATGTTCCGGGTTCCTCCAGGGGAATGGCCAGTTTCTGATTTGACCCAAAACCCATCATGCAACACAGCAAATCACACTTGAATTCAAAAACAAGATCAATGGAAGTCAAATATAGTGCCCAGGACTACTTCACCCACTTTCAGGAACCCCCAGAGAAGTGGCCAGTTTCTGACATGAGCCGTCACAAAACATGAGCGACCATAGGTGGATAAATACAGGTTTTTATTATTATTTTACTGGGAAGCAATTTTTAAAAAATGACGAACAGTTCAAGGCTTTTTGTTAAAGCTACATATCTCACCCGGAAACGACCATCGGAGGTCAATTTCGCGGTAAAAAAAGTTGTTGACTTTGCTCGGGTTTTGACGTTTGAAATAGAACGGCCAAAACTAGACCAACCGGTGCGTACGCACGCAGTTTGATCTATTTTAGCTTGATCTATTTCATTTTAGCTGTTTCAAATGTGACATAAATTTGGATCTAGATCAGACCACCGCTAAAGATGCCCTTACATATAGAAAAGATAGAACCCATTTGAAGACGAAAGAGGGATAGGAATCTGTTACACTGTAAAGACAAATTCATTAAATTTCAAGTTCATTACAACTCTTTTATTTGTAGTCCTGAAAAGGACCGATAAGTTGAAGGCTTCTAAGCCAGTTTAGAACAATGCTGTAGAAATTATTTCTTCGATGTTCTTGGAGATGATAGCGGTCCTCATGCGTTGCACCTGGATCGATTGGTGAACATTTTGGTGAAGGGTGATGGCATAGTAGTCCTCAATTGGGTTCTTTAATTTTGAAAAATGTATTGGATTTTCTACATCATCTGAAAGACCTTCGTTTTCTGAGCACAGCGATATTTTTTTCGAACCCACACACTTTCATCTCGGTATTTAAATCAAAATTTAAAGCAAATTAATAACTTCACTGTTTGACACAAAACTAAAAAAATAACTGACAGCTCACTCCCATACAAAGTGATACCAACAATCAATACGAAACTAACGATTTAAAATTGGATCACCACTTTAGTAGCCTATTGGTCCCAAGCAAACGATTAACGTACACGCTAAATTCAGCTTACTCACCGGGTGAGTCGATCGTACTCACTTTCGTCGAATGTATCGAGTTGTCAAAAATTGAGTAAACGAGAAATGTCAAACTGAGTAAAAGCCACTCAGTCAGCAAAATCCTGGACTTGGAAAAAATGCCAGTCATGTCGGAGGAAACCTCATAGAAAATGTTACTCAAAACTTGCTGAAATGCCTTCAAGTAAGTACGAATTGCTTAGGGAAACGGTGTTGGACCGGTTTTTGCTCCGGGAGAATGAATCCGGAGCAGGCAATTTTCATTTCCTTTAATAAAAATCAAAACAAAAACTCTCCCTGCAACTGAAAATACCGGTGAGTGGATTTGACTCAGTCTACGTGAGAACGTAGTTTACTCAAAAGTGAGTCAACATAAGACTACTCAATTTTGAGTAGCCATACTTGCCGCTGAGATGAGCACATTCGACTCAATTTTGAGTTGACCAGAATAAGCGTGTACCCTATTCTAGTTGAAATTCTATTACTACACTATGTTTCATTCAAAGTGTTTTTTATGTTACTTCATACGCGAAGTTAACGATTTTCAGAGTTGGTTGGAAATGCTAACATGAAGCTTTAGTGTGATGATTTATTAGCTAGAGAATGATCTTTAGAAGAGGGTAGGTGGATAGTTCCGTTAGAGTACGGCAGTATGAAAATTGAATAGAAGTTGAAAATGAGCGAAGGGCCATTAAAGCGACAGTTTTCAAGATAGACGCACATTTTTGCCTAGCCCGTACGATGTACGCGGGGACTTGAAGTATGTCTCCAAGTCCACAGGCAAAAATGTGCGTCCCTCTTGTTGCTCATAAACTGACTGCGGCTGTGGGCTGTGGACTTGGAGACATACTTCAAGTCCCCGCGTACATCGTACGGGCTAGGCAAAAATGTGCGTCTATCTTGAAAACTGTCGCTTTAATGGCCCTTCGCTCATTTTCAACTTCTATTCAATTTTCATACTGCCGTACTCTAACGGAACTATCCACCTACCCTCTTCTAAAGATCATTCTCTAGCTAATAAATCATCACACTAAAGCTTCATGTTAGCATTTCCAACCTATTCTGAAAATCGTTAACTTCGCGTATGAAGTAACATAAAAAACACTTTGAATGTAACAACTCAAGGCGGGAGTAGCCGTCAACGTACCCCATTCTAGTCGAAAATCTACTACTACGCAATGTTTGTTTTGATTCGCTATGAAAGTTTGACAGATAAAATGAGGGGTTATTGGTTTTTCTTATGTTTCGAGGGGTGAATCGATTAGCTTGGGACCGAAGAGAGTACCAGAGCTGAGCCAAAAAGTTGAGCACGTTATTTCGGGACCTCCTAGTCTTAGAGTTACCTCTATGCTACAATTGTAGAAATTTGAAAAGATTGAACTAACCATCAATTTTGGTATTCGGAAATTAAATCTGTGTTAGGGAAAACACATCAATCACAGAATCTGAGCATACCGGATGGTACCTACGTTCAAGCTTTTTGATGCAAATTTTAAGCCTCCCCTAATAAAAATAACCATAAAAGAGAGCTTAACGATGTGATCAAGGTATCATCCAAACCATTTATGGGATAGTTTACTCATCCGGGATACAGTTTATAATGGTATTTGTTTATTAGGGCCTTTATTAAGAAAATTCGGGAAGAATTTTATTGCATCAAAAAGGCAATCGATGATAATTTTAATTATCATAGCAACAGTTGCACGTTCATGCAATTTTTAATCGTGACCTTTTGAAAATTGATAGTCTTAATTTTAACAGATTCGAAGAAAAAATTCCTATCGATTGGAGTATTATGAATAAAAATCCATCATCTCTGGATCAAAATCAGACCAATTTCATGCCGCGACCGACTTTGGTTGCCTTAAAAATACATGGTATGTTAGATTTAAACAAATGGAAACTGACATCCGATTGATAACTTTGATGAAATGTCCAGAAAATACTCTAACAAATGTAAGGTGGTCCTGAAAAGGACCCTTTTGTCATGATGGTTGAGTAATGCTGAGCTATTAGGGTGTTCAACACAGATGAGGCTGGTGAGTTGTATGTTGTTTGATGAACGAGGGTGACGCACTTGGCATAGATGGTCCACAGCAACACATGAAGAGCGATTGATTCCGATCAGTAGCGGTGTGGCTTCTTCCTCCTTCTTCGGTGAATGGGCTGTGGGCTCAGCGCACTTTGTGTACTGGAGAACAATGTTCAACGCCACGCACCGGAAGCACTGCTGCTGCTACTGCTACTGACGAACAACCGAACACCACCACACACGGTGATTGAATAATCACCGTTCAGTGAGACCGGATGGAATTCGATTTTTAAATCTGTGTTAGGGAAAGCGCTTTTTGCAGGCAATCGGTGATAATTTGATCACCATTGTAACAGTTGGACATTTGTGTAATTTTCAATAGTGACCTATTGAAAATTTATAAAGTGTTCATTTTAGCAGATTTGTAGAAAAATTTACAATCGATTGGCTTGTTTAGAATTAAAATCCATCCGCTATTGACAGAGTTATAACTAGTCAAAACCTGACCACTTTTCGTAACGCGGTCCATTTTGTTTTTTTTTTAAATTGTACGCCCAATATGTTGCCGGAAGACGTAATCCTACGTCAAAAAACATTCTACTCTCGCTGTTTTATTTTTCTTATCTTTTAGATTCTGTCTAGTTTTAGGAGAACAGTGATTTAAGCAAATTAGTATTCCTCGAAGCCCTTGTTGGATATGTCGATGCAGTTGGCCTGTCGGGACAGGATCCATCGATGCAGAGCCGCTCTGTAGAGTGTAGAGTGACGATGAAAGTATTTTATAAACTTCAAAGTGAAGCGTGACGTGCAGGGCATAGTAATCCTACAGCAAGTCGTACTTCTTATCGTCGGTAAAGTAAATTACCGCAAACTTAGTCACGTTCCTCAGTTGTGGACGAACCGATAGTCCTGGCTGCGCATAAGGTCCCGTTCCTGGGTGTTGTACGCCCACCACAGGACAAACCATATCGCGTCCGTTCAGCTCTCCAGAGTACCGTTTGGGGAGTCTTGCTTCTGGCCGGCCTTGACTTTCTCGATCTCTCTCGGGTCCAGGTTGGAACACTGTATAGCTGCAGGTGCGGCTCCAAGGGGTACCTCACCCAGCCAAACTGCAACTCAGCACTGCGAGCCCGTAAAAAAAATCCAATCAAAATACAATGATTTTCATTGTTATTGTACTGCCAAAACATAGAACATTTTTGTCCATTATCAACATCACAACGAAATTCATGGTTTCCAACAAAGAAAATCATGGTATTTGAAATTGTTTAGGTAGTGTTTTGAAAATTGAATTTGTTTAGGTAGTGTTTTGACTATTATATACTCGGCGAGATACTCGGGTCACAATCGTTTATTTCAATTGTTCTCCTAGTTTTTTTTTATCGTAGTTGGCGTTAGTTTGCTCATGACATTTATTTAATATAGGGTAAATGTCGGCTTCGGCACCCATTGACTGTTTTCGGCAACCAAAATTTAAACGTTAATTTCACTATGTTTTACCATCAACACACTTCCCTGAATATATCCAAACGATTCTTTAGTCTTTCAGCTTCAATCTGATTATATTTGTAGGACCGAGCAATCTTGTTATGCCAGATTTTTCTTCAAATGAAGCATACGTACTACAAAATGGGGCTGATTTCGAGTTGCCGATAATAGAACAGCTGGTTAACACGCAGTTCTAATGGGAAGGTTGCCGAAGAAAAAGAGGCTGACGACAATAGTCACACTCACCTGAGAAGTTTAGAGCGTTGTAAAAACGCTTTCAATCAGTTTTGAAGAATTCTGTCGATTGGAATGGATAGAGAAGCAAGCAGCAGATGAATTGAAACAAACAGACACGTCAAATATGTGCGTGACGCTGTGAAAATGCTATTAGAAGTGCGGACGCTGCTTAGATTGACGAGAATACGTAAATTCCCCTATTTCAATTTTCGAATCTGTTTCATGGTGGAAAGCTACAACTCGGATTAAATCCTGATCAAGACTGTCCGGCTGCTTTGATGTCGACAACCGAGTTAATCAACGCGACTTTAAGCACACATTTTGCAGATCATCCAAACAGTGACGGTATTAAAAGCTAATCCGAGTTCGAGCATACCGCCATCAGTGTTAGTACATATAATGCAAAATATATGTGTTAGCGCTGCCTGCGTATGTTTGCGTGCTGCAGCCAATCGCTTATTTCGTGTTATGTTTTTACACTCGGTATCATCAACTTTCTTTCGTCTTTGACGACGGCTTGTGTTTTGCTGTTTTCATTCTTTTCGTAAAAGTTAATTCGTTTGCCGTATACAGTCCTTTATATCAGATCTGTGTTTGTTGTTCAGTATTCAAATAATAGCAATGGTGATTCAACGTTCCTACGCTCGACGGCTGCTGATTGCTAGTGCAATAGCACTAAGACACGTAACCACCCTAGCTCAGGCACAAAGCTGGAGAAGCTACTTGCAGAGACAACAGCAGCAACAACGGGGCAACAATACTGATCTCGTCATCTCGCGACTGCATCAGGCTCTTCTACAACACACCACCAGGGTGAGCAATTGGAGTTTTGATCTGACTAAGCACTTTGTTTGCGTTTTTTCAGCTGTCTGTAGTGCGATATTACTGTATATAAATGTTATCCCGTTCAGAGAGCAGTAGTGTTGATAGTGCTACCATCGTCGTCTTCTTCGTTGGAAGACTCAGTTCAAAGTCCAACACTTGAAATCACTTAAGTTACTTGATTGCGTGTGAGTTTAATTTGGGTCGGTTGATTATCGGTGTTGTTATCAATTGGATATAAAACCATAGTAAATTAAATGTTTTAAACCAGTGAGGAGTGAATTATTAATAATCCGTTACTGTGAAGTCAATTCGTCGAAAAAGAGATTAATTTACGTGCATCCCTTTTTTTGCAGCTGTGGAAATCCATTGAGGCGAAACCAACACGTACTAGTGCTACTACCGGGATTACATTCCTAGCATCGTTTTCATTGTTCTCGTCCAGTAGTTCGAAGAAGGAATCCACCGAGAAAGAAGTCAGCTCGAAAATGGCCGATGAAACTGCTAAGAATATGAGCGAAACGATACAGCACTCGGATCAGTTGTTCGATGAGAACAACTTCCAGGAGGCGTACGATTTGCTGCAAAAAAGTGCGGTGAGTAAATATTGAATAATGCACACATTTTGATTAGTCATGAATACTTTGCAGGCATGTTGATCACATATTACTGAACATATTTGCTCACACACACATTGCTCAATATTGCCCATAACTGAGATTTTGATTGGGCTTACTCTATGCAGAACGATTAGGAGCCTCTGCAAAAAGTTACTTGCCATTTAGAATCTAGCTCCACTGATCTCGTATACGTCTGTATACACAGAAAAATATTACCGTGCCAGCACTATGTTTGACGCGTTCCTAATGATGACGCACTCGTCTATTTTTGATCGCATCTCGATTTTGACATGATATTTTTTTAAACCTTGTTACACCATCATCCCTTGAGCACTGAAACTAATATATGCAGAAGTAACATTTCAAAAATAATTATTGAAAATACATACTCGAACATTATTGAGTGCGTCGATTTAGGAACCGCTTCGAATATGGTGCCTCCAGGTAATTGATTAATAACTTTTTGCAAATAAGTCGAATCGATGTGTGGTCTTCGGTCAAGTTGTTTATCAAATCTAAGTCTCAGGTATAGTTTAAAATGAGCAATGTGAAACTTTTCGGCAAGCAAATAAATATGTTCTATCAGTTTTACAAAATTTAAAAAGCTCCCGAAATCCTATATTGCCAAGTTTCTTTCTAATTTGGCTAGTTGTTGGGAACATCAATTCAAATCGAAAGAGCATGAGATCCAGAGGCTTGTAATCCATCATACAAGCTTGACCTACTCAAATGCCCATGCTGTAGGCAGCTTATTAGGAACTATTTTCAGCATCTGAACCTTATGAGAAGCAAAATTCGGCTTCTGGAACTTGTTTGAAATGGTTATAAATATCTGCAACATAAAATACACTGGGGGAAGTGAGTTCGGAAAAATCAACAGTTTTCTTTAAAGCCTGCTAGGCACCCAGATTGTGTTTATTAAATTTAAATCAATCATGTGGTATAATTAAAATCGTTTGTATGTCTCAAAACAAGGGCAGTTTAAAAATAAAACGCAGAATTATAAGATATTGACACGCATTGTTTTTTGTATACTTTCCCCCGGATATGGGGTAAGTGGTTTGATTACTTACCACTTGGATTTACAATTTTTTGACTCTGAAACCAAATTATACAAACTTTGTTAAAATTACAGGTAATAAAAATGTATCCTTCCACCAGGGTTAAGACCACAATCTTCTTACATTGGATTTATGTGACGAAAAACCCCATAAGTTCTTTAAAAAACGTCTTCATGTCAATCACATTAAATCTCAATATACATAAATATTGCCGTGAAAAGTAGTCCTGTCGGTAAAATTTAAAAATAATATGTATTTTCGCATTAATATATATATAATATTAATATATTTATATCTTTATTAAGAAGACTTTCAGCCATGGGCTGGTTCGTCTCCGGTTCGCATTAATAGATGTTGCACATAATCATTCCTAAACAATTGAAATAGGCGGAACAACCAAACGTAAACAATGGCTTTAAACGCAAATTCCACGAGAATCAAAGCACATCCAAGCAATCTAATACCATCATCTGATAGAGCAAACTTCCTTTATAGAATGGTATTGTTAGTTTGTGTGGGGGTGTTTTAATTCTCGAGAATTTTGTGTTTAAAGCAATTGTTTACGTTTGGTTGTTCCGCCTATTTCAATTGTTGGTCTACATTTATTAAAAAAATCCTATCCAAACGTTGGAGATACCTAGTATGCATTTAGGCGTTTTATTTCAATGATTAAGGTTAATCCGCCAGCATAATTAAAATTAACAAAATGTCACTTATACATGAGTTCATACCATTCAAAATGCTGCAAGGTAGCACATAACATATGTGAAACTTCATGTAAAATAGCTGACTAAAAGTTGACCTATTTTTTGTGTTGCCTCAGTGTAGGGTTACCATTTCAAAAAATTGAAAAGGAGGACATTTCATTTCAATTTTAGAGAAAAGGGAGGACATAGAATATATTTTGTATCATCAATGGAGGAGGACAACGAGTTTTTATCGAACGTTTTGAAAACATATGCACTTACTCAAAATTTATGATTTTCAAAAGGTGTAGTGTAGTGTAGTCGTCATCAATTCGATTATAATCATTATTCTTTAAAGGAAAAAGGGGACGTCATAATTTTTTGGAAATTCAAAAGCAGGTTTTTCGTTTAAACCGAATAAATTTGAAAATTCATTACGTTCCCTTTCGGTAATTGGTAGTTTGTCTATTGGGTTACGTCCAATTAAAAAGCAGTAATCCTTTCTAACGGATACTAGGGTTTTTGATCTAATTTCCGTCCTACTAAGCACAACCCACGCGTTATCTCTCTTTCTTCAACGGGGTTTTAACAATAAATGAAATGTTTCTATCAAAGATGACTTCTAAATTTATTCCCCTTTCCAAAGTACCGTTGAATTTGATAAAGAGCCACACATTGTTGAGATATTGTTAAAAATCTAACACTGCTTCTTGATTCCATATTCGTCCTACGAATTTCAATTTCGTCCAAACGCATTGAAACGCCATTGGATTTTCTTCGTCCTACGGATGAAGGTAGAAAAAGCGAGTTTGCTAGGAGCGCTTCTGTTGTTTTGAGAACAATGAGTGTAAATATTCAGCCAATACGCTCTAATAGGCTTCGTTTTGTAGCTTGTGAACTAACGCATCAGTACAATCGTATTACTGTTTTGTGCACGGTGAAATCATTGATTATACTGATGTTTTCTGCTCGATAGAACGGAAATGGATGATTACGACGAGGTAGTGCTCTACCTTACTACCTAGCCTTCAAATTTAATTATACAGTACCGGTCATATTAGGGCACTAATGCTGGAATTTTGTCCCTCTAAACAAGTCTAATGGACTGCAACTTTTTAATATTATGGTATTGAAAATTCTGAAATTGATACTGCTGGTTGGTTGAATAATAACAAATTAACGGTATGAACTTATTAAGTTGAATTGAAATTAAGAATTGATTGTGCTTCAAGAAATTACAATTTTTTAAACGGTGTTCAAACAAGACTCGTTTTACTGAAATTACTCATACTTCATGTAGAGTCAACTCATCATCGCTCTAAAAAATACTGATAAATTTTGAATATTTGATCAACCAGCAGCCTAAATTTCAGCAATTTAAATGCACATACTAAAAAATTACAGCTCTTTGAACTTTTTTGGACAGACAAACACTTTACAATGAGCCCTTTAAGAGAGGAGCAGATTCAAAACAAACTGCCTTGGCAACATCTGCCTGGGATGTTTCTGGCGAAACTGCCAATGGAATCAAGATAGGCGATGCTCGGTTGGCTCTGGCTTTGACAGTTCGTTTGGCTCAAAACCAGCCAGTCCGCTCCTTTCCTATACTAGACCCTTTATAATATGACTGGTTCTGTACATACCTGGAAATGAACTAATGAACTGTTTTGCATTAAAACGTCAGTTTAAAAACTTCAAAACCTTTCAAATAGGATGAGGCGTCAAAATAAAATGAAAAATTTATTTATTAAAATCTTGCTTGAAAATATTCAAGGATTAAAAAGGAGGATATTTTGAGGCAAAAGGAGGACATGTGAAAAAATGTTGAAAAAGGAGGACATGTCCTCCTTTAGGATACCATATGGTAACCCTACCTCAGTTGTATAACCATTAGACTGATGCAAAATTTGAAATTTTCGCTCCACAGTGCTTAAACGGTTTCAAATTGGGTCCTGCTTAGCCTCCCAAAATTTGAACTACTTTATTAAGAAACTGACTTGGCACAAACCATTTCAAGTTTATATGGGAATTACTATGGGAAAACTTTTGTTTTTGTTCATATCTATCTAACAATCCACCACATCACTATGCTTTTAAAAATGATAGCTACAACATTGTTTTTTTTTATTTTTTTTTTATTTTTGTGATTTTTAGCCGTAGGCTAGTTCATCACATAACACACATTGTTGAAAACCACTTTTCAATCAAATGTAAGGAACAAAAGTTATTAATGATTCAAGTCACTGATGTCTTATGACTATGCTAATTCAACTGTTCAGCAGGCAACAGGTTCGAAGAATAGAGCACAAATATCATGGCTAAAGAGCCTGAATTTATAAAGAGACGACATCTTATCCATTTGACAGGTCTTCTGCTCGATTGGAATGACTTTTCATATGACTTTGACAGACAATCGATTGTTCCAATTTTGACATGTCGCCTCTTTATAAAATTAGGCTCTTTAATCATGGCTACTATGTCACACTGCAGAATACAGTGTTGCCCACAGAACAGCTGCTTGATCATGCAATAAGATTATCAATCTCTTAAACAGTTAATAACAAGTTAATTCAATTTGACATTTGGCTGAAAAACTATATTCCGCAAAGTTGTAGCTTAGAAAATTTCCCGTAAGATTAATTACATAAATTTTCGAAAAAGCAATATGGAAAATTAGCAGAAGACAATGAACAAAAAGTTTGGTTTTTCCATAGTAATTTCCATATAAATTTCGAATAGTTTGTAAAAAGTTTAAATTTTGAGAGGCTAATCAGGACCTGATTTGAAACCGTTTGAGCACTGTGGAGCGAAAATTTCAAATTTTGCATCAGTCTAATAACCATAAAGGTAACTCTAAGACCAGGAGGTCCCGAAGAATCGAGCTCATCTTTTTGGCTCAGCTCTGGTACTATCTTCGGTCCCAAGCTAATCGATTCACCCCTCGAAACATAGAAAAATCCACGAACCCCTCATTTTATCTTTCAAAATTTCATAACGAATCAAAACAAACATAGTGTAGTAGTAGATTTTCGACTAGAATGGGGTACGTTAATCGATTTGCTTGGGACCAATAGGCTAGTCAAGGAGTGAGCCAATTTAAAATCGTTAGTTTCCATCGGTTGGCATTGGCGTAGCTAGAAAATTTATCTGGAGGGGGCCGAAGGGGGGGGCGGCTGCCCTTTTTAATTTTGCAAAACTACGGTTTATTAAAAACTCTCTCAAATTGCGTCCAAGGCAACTTATTTTTGGTTACATTTTTTTTCTGTGACCAATAATATGACATTAAGGCTTACTATTATTTTAATGGTGAAACAATAAATTTGATTATATTTATTCCATAACAACGATTGCGACCTCGATTGGGAGAGACTTAAACTCTTACTGATTTTGAACAAGCAATGATCGTTTGTTCATGTTTTTTGTAATAAAATCACAGTCCGGATCTTGTAAATGTAAGCATCTCAAACTTAAGAAAACTCTCAGGGTTAGATAATTTCATGAATTTTGCAACTAGATTTTTTTTTCTGATTTTGAATATATCACCATCAGTCCAATCTCAGACATAGGAACCAAAATTAAACTCTAGGAGTTTGAATTTTATCATTTTATAAAATTCTTGCTGTTTCAAGGTAAAGTGCACACAGAATAAATTTAATACGTTTAGGACGTATGAAAATGTTCAAGAGGCACAGTTTTTTGATGTAGGACTACGTCGGTTATTTCTATATGGGGGTACACTTTGTGAAAACTAAAAATGGAAGATGTAACGAAATTATGAAAGATTTTGAACGTTAATAACTCAGCTGCTCCTGGACCAATTGCTATAATTTTATCACCAATCGATCAGAAATATTTCTACGCATTGATAGCAATGCTGCTGATTTTCAACAAGAAATTATTTAAAAATTGGGAAATTTCAAGCATTGTTAAAAAGCGTCGAAATAACCAACAAATCCACTTATTACGTACATGCATATGCTTCAGATGCACAATTCTTAACATTGTTAATGTTAAAATAGAAATAGTGTTGTGATCCCAAACCCATATGTTTTCAAGATTTTTAACTAATAAAAAAGGATATCTTTGATACAGATTGTAAGCATAAATTCTTCGAATACAAATGTTAATAAAAGTTAACGAATTTAGATCTTATAATTGATCTAAATTCGTTAACTTTTATAACTAAGATAAAATTGCAATATCCTTCCTGGACAGTCATTTCATCAAAAGTCTAGTACATTAATATAAAAAACAAATAAGAATTTTAATACTAATAGTATGTTTGACCTAATCAAGAGTTAAAAAAAACTCCACATAATAAATAATTTCATATCATGGGCTTAGACAAGTTTTGAATCTCCTGGTCTTCAAAATTCGTAATTCAAGATCTTAGGAAACTTACTTTGATTCTGAGACTCACAGCATTTATCCAGAGAAAAATTGTTCGATATAAGAAAGTAAGAAAAACATAGGAATCGAATATTTCGAAAAATCTTGACTCGTGGCAAAAATTGTGAATAATCAGGTTATAATTCAATTTCATCAGGTTTTTAAGATACTGGATTTTGAATGTCATGATTCTGATATTTGAAGTGAAAAAAAATTTTGAACTAACTAGCAAAATCAATATTTAACTATTTTTCTAATCGAAAGGAATACACTCGAAACTTGCATGATTGAATTCCTGCTTATAACTAGATAGTAATTTAACTTTTTTTTACAAAATTGGGATGTTTTAATTTTTTTTAAATTTAGTTAGTTGTGGTTAAACCCATTTGGTATCAATTTATTATTTACATGTACATTATACAGAAAAGAACTTTTTCAGGTAATTTATTTAATCAACAAATACAAACAAAAAGCACGGAATTTTTATGTACTGATCCATGCAAACTATCCTGCAGCTGAATTCCGGGCATACAATTCATCGAAACGAAAGAAATTTATACATATTAGGTATATGCAGAAATTGAAATCTCTGCACAGAATTTAGCTGCTGGAGTGCAAGCTAAAACACCAAGACACGGGTCTTCCCTATAGATAATGTACAAATATGGCCGTAAATCAAGATTCATCATTCAAGATTCCATCTGATTCCATTAGCTGGAAAACTTTTGAATACTTTCTGATCAACCTACAACCTACCAAATATCCAGTGAACTTTACTAATATCTTGGACTATATGGAAATCTTTCGAATATTTCCTGATGTCTAGGAAGGATGTTTGAAAGAATATCCTGTAACTTATGCAACGTTTCCTGAACATCTACAAAACATAGGTTTTACAAAATTTCCTCAACTTCTACAAAGTTCTCTGAATTTATTGCAAATTCCTTGAACTTCTATTTGAACTTTTACGAAGTTTCCACAAGTTAAAGAAAAATTCCTGGGCTCATGGATAGTTTGTAGATCCTGAAGACGTCTTATTGCCATCGATTTGATATAATATAATTTCTCAAAATTGTTTCTTCTAGTCCAGAACATAACAAAAGTAATCAACATAAAGGACTTAAAAAAATCTTTGTTGGTGGTCCAATTGTATCACTGTTAAATAGTAGCTTTGAACTTAACAAGCTTGACAAAATACCGGTGAGTCAAAAACAAACACCAACAATTCTGGAGGGGGCCCAGATAATTCTGGAGGGGGCCTGGCCCCCCTGGCACCCCCATTAGTTACGCCGGTTGGTATAACTATTTTAGTTGGACACTGAACGTTCATAATGACCAATGTGGAAAACATAAACAATGGCTTCTGTCGTAAACCTCTTGTAGTTCAAAGCCAATCTATAACATATATGTATAACTCTATAACACAATCATCGTGATGGTTTACTTGAGTGAGTTTAGATTCTCGCGAAATTCGCGGAAGAAGTAGTTGTTCACGTTTGCGACATTGGCTCTTATGAATTAAAAGCAGATATATCTAGATAGAGCTGGAATTAGGGCCAAAAAGCTTTTGTAAACAATGACTTCTATCGATGATTTCTAGAAATTCAAGGCACGCTCACACAAACCAACATCCTAATCGGGTAGAAGAAGACTTCCCCCACAGACAAACAGACGTAACTCTTTATTGTGTATCTTCGTTCACGCATTTAACGGTTGATTTGAATATTATCAGTTCCGCGAACTACTCGACGCAGTGCTGGCATCGGATCACTTTGACGTTTCTATACATTCTATAGAACTTGTATGCAATATTGTTTGCGAGTTAGCGAGCAAGCTTGTTTTCCGCGAGAAGCCAGAGAGATGTCGTTACTGAGGACCTATGTTTTGATATACTATGTTTTCAAGATAAACTTTTTCAAAATGTTACGTCTGTTTGTCTGTGCTTCTCCTACCCGATGGTTATGTTGGTTTGCGTGGGCGTGCATTGAGTTCTTAGAAATTATCGAGAGAAGTCATTGTTTACAAAAGCTGTTACACCCTAATTCCAGCTCTATCTAGATATGGTTGCATGCTTATAGCGAATTCGTTTATTATTCAGTTCCAACCTGGATCGGGCATCAAGATTGGGACTGCTTCTTTTTCTGACAAACGTCAGTTTGCTCGTTTGTTTTTAAAAAAACCTAGCTCACAGGGCAAGAAAAAAATACTCAAAATTAAGTTTTAAAAAACTCAACTTTGGGTTCTATCATTTGAGGTCTGCCGTTGAGTGAATCAGAAAAGCGGCGTTGGTTAAAATTTACTCAACTATTGAGTAATGATAAATGAACTCAAATATAAGTTTATTTTCATTGAGGTTGCTCTTATGCGCCTTTAACCATTTCAGTTTTACAAGCGTTGATAGACGAGTGGTCAACACACGGGCCCCGTAATCTCAACGTCCATGGTTCGGTTCCAGTCTGCTCCGTTTTATTATTTTTTTGTCAACTTGATCAACGATCAGGATTGCTCAAAATTGAATTTTCTTCTTTAACTTAATTTTACCTAGCCCCACGGAAGCCACGTGATGAGTGAAAGGAACTCAATTTTGGGTACTTTTTTCTTACCGTGCAGGTTGAGATTCGTTCTGACAAAAAGTTCGGTTTCGCACTTTTGTAATGTAACCATTCGTGAAGAATCCTTGAGGTTCAAGTTAAACTCGGTGGCTTAAGCGCCAATCTCTTTACGAGAGACCACCGGTCGTGTTTGCTTTGCCCGACTTAGAGACTGATCCTCAGAGGAACACCTTTATACGATCCATTCACCATCAGGGAAACCCGTAATCTCAAAGAGGTCCACAAATTATAGTCCCAATTTTCATTAAACCTAATGAACCAAGCTAGACCGAATGTGTCTGATGCAAATCCAAAATGAGCCCAAGAACTCCATGGCGAGTGAGCCAGCTAAAAAATCGTGACGGAAAAATAAATAACACAACGAAAAACTTCAAATTTCAATCTAGTTTCACATCATTCTTCAACATTATTTCGGGTTGGACTAAACTCGGTTCAAAAAAACAATCGCCAAGGTCCTGGCAATGGCGACTGTTGACCTTCCGACGACCTGTGATGATGGCGACGGTCTCGGAATGGCGCCGATCTAGCTGCGGATAGCGTGCAGCGACGAAAGATGACCCGCATATCGGTATGGCCGAAATTAAAGGTGCGGAGGTAGTGGTGGCTGGACTTCCGATTTACTTTCGAGAGAGCTTAGCATCGACGGAGTCGAGCTTTCCCCGGAAGATTCGCTCCGCGGAGGAGAATTCGCACGGCTTTGCGTACACAGCAAAAAAATAATTTTGATATCACATCAAAGTGGATGCACTACAATCATGTCGAAAATTTCATGTAATTTTTATGACCACATAAATAAACAAATGCAGTAAAAGCAGCGTAATGTCAGTTCATGCATTGTATTAATGATAATTTTGTCCTTTTTAGCAAGTAATATTACACCATATTTTCGACATGATTGTAGTGCATCCACTTTGACGTGATATCAAAATTATTTTTTTGCTGTGTACTATGTTTCCGCTATGACCACCCGAGATGAAATTAAATCTCCCCCCTCTTTGGTTAAAACCCGAACCGAGGTACGCAATTGGCTTCGTACTTCTGCGGTCCGAGCTCTCGAGTGTCACGGTCCCAGAGTTGTAGCGTAATGGGGACTCTACCAACGGATTTTGGCAACCGTCGGGTAAAATTTCGCTTAATCAAACTAGCGACTTCACGACACTCCGTTTAACTACCTACACAGAAAAAAAAGTTGTTGAATATTACATCCAAACTGCTGCAACCAGGTCAATCCATCGGTTGTGTAATATAACGTTGTACGATGAACATCGATTTTGCGTTGATGTAATATTGTATCTGCTTTTTGCTATTACATCATTATTACATTGATCGATATTACATTGACGCCACAAGAAACCAGACGGTCTGGCGACGATGGATGCCGAACTCGCCGAAAATTCCAGCCCGTACAACAACAAAACCGTTGAACGAGCTTTTTTGTATTTAGAAACACTATTTACACAGCGGTTTCAAACGCGAACTACTTGCTACAGACAAGAAAATTCTTTATCTTTTTGATCGAAATTCACTGAGTTCACACTTAAATGACAAACTTGAAAACCGCGTCAAACACTACTGCCTTCCAGCCGATTTGTTATTGAAAAGTTTTGTGAATTTACTTAAAAAGTAGAATCACCAAAACCATCATTATATTTAGTCGAAGATGCTATGTTTCAAATAACAGACTAGAAGTGGTCATTTTTATACGATAGATGAGAAGATGTAATTATATTATAAATCCACTTTCCCATTCCAGAACCCCGAAGCGTACGAGATCAAATGGCGCTCAGCTCGTGCACTGTTCAACCTCTCGAAGAGCACTCCAAGTCCCAAGAAGGAACAGATGATCCGGGAAAGTTTCCAGTTTGCATCGGAAGCCCTAGCGCTGAACGATAACGACTTCGCTTCGCACAAGTGGTACTCGATCCTCTTGGATACCAAGAGTGGTCTGGACGGCATCAAAGAACGTGTCACCCAGCTGGAGAACGTCAAGAAGCACATGAAACGCGCCTTGGAGCTGAACCCAACCGACGCCACCAGTTGGTACATCCTGGGACAGTTCTACTACGGTCTGGCCGATCTTCCCTGGTACCAGCGGAAAATTGTCGCTACGATCTTCGCTACCCCTCCGGAGGGAAGCTACGAGGAGGCGCTGGAGTGCTTCGAGAAAGCCGAACAAACTAAGCCGAACTTTTACTCGATGAATCATCTGATGTTGGGCAAAACTAATCAGGCCCTTAAAAGGAATGACAAGGCAAAGGAGTATCTTTCGTTGGCGGCCAACGTGACGGTGCTGAACGAGGATGATAAGCAGGCCAAGGAGGAGGCGGCAAAGCTCTTGAAGAAGTTGTAGATTAGATGCTCGGTGCTATTGTAGAATCTTGCAATTCATGAAACCATATCACATTTTGTACTGATTATGCTATATTTTTGTTATCGATATTGTTAGGTGGGAAAGTATATAATAAATTTTTTTTTGGTGCGATAGGAACGAGTTAAATGTTTTAATTGCCTTTCGCGATTGGTCCGACTAAGTTCAACAAAGACGAACGGGGTGTGTGTGTGTGTGTACGTGTGTGTTGTAATTTGAGTTTACTAATTCACTTGATTGCGCGCGCTGTGCCTAGTCGATTGCCAAATTAGTTACAGCGCTAATTGTTTGTCTGCCAATTTTAGCAATTCATGGAAGAGTTGTAAACAGCACCTAGGGGGTAGACGGGGCAAGATGGCCACCCTAAGGTTGATATAATGTGTATACACACTAAGATTTTTTTACAGGGGTCAGTATTTTTTTACTGGGTTTTTGAATTGCTGAAAAAGACGGTAAAAATTCAAATGACCGTTGTCCGTAAGGAATCAATGAAATCGACCAATTTTATTTTCTATCATGAAATGGGGTTAACAGAACTAAGTAGGTACAAGTTCAGAACAAATTTTCTCATTAATAAATTTTACACAGATTTTTAAACTTTTACCGAACAGTTCCGCAATTCAAAAACTCAGTAAAACCGTACTGACTCGATTAGTGTGTATGTAATAATTGCAATTAATACAGTCAATCATTGTCTAAGCTAGATTTGTCATGTCTGTTCTAGCACCTACACATTGATACATTTCAAAGTATCTATTAAATTTTGGATTGTTTAAAAAGAAATTAAAAAAGTAACTTTCTAACACCGGTCTCAGGCACCCCGGGGCAAGATGAGCATCCCTGGGCGGGAAGACATGCACCCATAGCAGAAATTGTTTTTATATTTTTAAGTTTTTAAAGGATTATATTCCTTAGTTTATTAAAATAAAATACCAGCACCAGGTTGAAACATTAATTGAACGTATAGATTAATTATTACAAAGCAGGGTTGCTTCCACTCACTTGCTGTAGAAGGTTATTTTTCGTAATTTTGAGGTCGTTAGATCTTATAATGGTAATCAGTACTTGTAAGTTACAAGAGGAAGTCGTGAAGTGTGTGTTTGATACTACAACCTGTCAATATTGCTTTCGGTGCGTCACAGTCAGCGATTTGATGATTCGTGAGCGCTCACTCGTGAGATCGATGATAATCAGACACACACGTTACACCCTGTTCTTGTTACTTGCAAGTACAACATATCATTATATCATCTAATCTAGCAAGTGAGTGGAAGAGAGGATTTTTTTTCGGTCGGCACGTTGCAACGCTACATCCTAGAATCATTGTTGAAAGGTACGTAAGTGCAGTTTTCAAAAATATAAGATTTATGTTGTAAACCCTTCAACTCCTCTTGCCCCGGGTGGCGATCTTGCCCCGTCTACACCTACATACCTGCAAAGGTATGTACGTGAACTGATTTTGTCATTCGTAGTTTATAGACGCGATCAACACTTTGCTAATTGAATGAAATAAGTACATGGCGTGTACTGCACTCATTAGCGAGAGCGGCGGGGAAATATGTTTCCCATAAGTGGAGAAAACCGCCAATCAGCTGTGCTTACACGTTTTCGTTGCTGAGTTCTGTAGAACGGTTCAATTTGATATTGATATTGATGTTTGGCCGTTACTTGCGATTTCTTACCATTTTTTAGTTTGATTTGATACTTAACACCTCGTTTATGTACATACGAATTTGTTTATAATTAAGTACTGCTGGGACAATCGAATATACAACATCCGGATTTCTGAATAAAAAAGTATGTGACGTAATTGTTGACGCGCCCTTATGGAGAAACGTCATGAGAAGAAGCGAGGAAGAGAGAAGAAGTCATTCGTTTGACCATAGAGAGTATAGAAGAACAACCGCATAATTTGCAGTGAATAAAAGGAAGTTATTATTAATCACAGACGTGTTCATTCGATTCCATTCGCATCCGTTCGCCACGGTGACCCTGACGTGATATCGCGACATCTCGGAAACCCGCTCATACGGAGTTCGTAAACATCCGGTCGAATTTTCCGTCGGCTTCGGTTTCCTAACCTCAAAATGTCGCCAAACGAAAATCAGCAGGCAGCGTTTGTTTCCGTCAAACCTCCGAAATTCTGGTAAACAGATCCGGAAATGTGGTTCGCGCAGACGGAAGCGCAATTTCATTCGAGCAGTTAAAATGACGTTTTATACCCCTGGAACTTTGAAATAAAACATTATTTTGAGATTTTTTCTTCTAGAACAACTAGAAAAGTCGCCAACATTTGTGCGTTTCATAAAAAAAAATAGAAAATAGTTGGTTCCTTGAAATCGCTGGTAGAAAGTCACGTCAAAACTGCTTGACAAAGTGGTCAATTCATCCTCGGGAACGTAACAAACGATGAAACCAAATTTTACCACATAGTGGCAAAGGTGGATCAGTCAATAATTTGCCACATTGCTGACTTGGTCTCGAATCCACCGCAGCAGGAGAAATATAAGGCGGTAAATGATCGCTTGATTGCCCAATTCACGTTCTCGCCAGAAGCCCGCTTGGAACGGCTCCTCGGGTCTACTGATCTTGGCGACATGTGCCCAACGCATCTTTTGACTAAAATGCAAGAATTGGCCACCGGCTTGATTATAAATTACAATGACCTCAAAATGCTATTCGTTCAACGTATGCCACCGCACGTTCGACCGATTCTGACAATTAGCGATGGAACCTTGACAAAACTGGCCGAGATGGCCGACAAAATGATGGAATCACCCCACGTCCCAGTTGTTTCCACCTCGGCTGGGGCAGATGATCAGATTCACCCGGTAAAAGAGCAACTAGAAACACTCAGCACCGAATTTCGTCGCATCAGAAGTGGTTCTGATGGTCGTCGTAGTCGTTCGGCATCACGGTCCAGGATGGAGAACGAAACCTGCTGGTATCATCGTAAATACGGCCGCCAAACCCAGCGATGCAAGCAAGCATGTTATTACAAGGAACCAAAAAACTAAAAATCTGCTCACCTAGTCGGTGGAGGTAGGTGGAGCTTTTACTAGCCGGCGGCTCAAGTTATTTAATAAAACGAGTGGACTTTGCTTCTTAGGCTGTGAACCATTTGCCGAGTTAAATTTAACTCGTAGTTAAAAGTGACATTTCGAAAGTTATTTCTTATGTTCGAAAATCCCCGTGCTGTCGATCGACCGGTTTTCGAGCCACGGTCGTCAAAATTTAACTTTTTGTCTGTCAGAAATAACCACGCTCGGATAGCAGGGTTAATCGATAACTTTCCATCTGTCAAATTTTAACCAAAAGTTAAAATAATCCACCAAATGGTTCAGAGCCTTAATCGATACGGGTTCCGACGTGTCGATAGTACCAGCAACGAGAAAAGAAAAACTTTCAGGACCAATGCCTTTCGTGCTCCATGCGGCAAATGGTTCGGGAATAAAAACAAATTCATCAAAGTTCATTTCAACCGACCTGGGTTTAAGAAGACGCTTCACGTGGAACTTTTTGGTGTCCGATGTCAGCCACGTGATAATCGGTGCCGATTTTTTGGCACACTTCGGATTGCAAGTCGACCTTAGAAACAGGAGGCTAGCCGATGCCAAGACCAACCTGCAGTCCACTGGTGACATGATGACCACAAACATCCACAGCATCACTACAGTTAATCTGAATCATCCATTCCACGAGCTGCTAATGGAATATCGGCAAATAACACTCCAGGAAACGTTGCAAGCGGTTATTCGACATGATGTCTCGCACCACATTGTAACCAAGGGTCCTCCGGTTGCAACGAAAATGAAGAGAATGCACCCAGACAAGTTGAAAGCAGCAAAAGAAGAATTCGCGTTGATGTCGGAACTAGGTATCTGCATACTGTCTAGCAGCAGCCGGGCTAGTCCGCTGCACTGCATCCCAAAAAAGAACGGACAGTGGAGGTTCGTTGGGGACTATATCGACTGCTGAACAAGGTCACCGTTCCGGATCGCTATCCCGTACCTCACGTGCACGATTTGCTCAACTCACTTCAAGGTAAGATAATTTTCACTACCTTAGATTTGCAAAGGGCTTATCACCAGATACCTGTTGAAACGGCTGACATCCCCAAAACAGCTGTGATTACTCCGTTCGGGATGTATGAGTTGACCCGAATGAAATTCGGCTTATGCAACGCAAGCCAATCGTGGTAAGCGTGACTGCTTTCTTACCCCAATGGGTCTGGGTTCAATCCCAGCCGAGGTCGGTGGGATTTTTCTGAGGCATAAAAACCGCTGGTCACGTCTTCCTCAGAAGGGAAGTAAAGCCGTTAGTCCCGGTTCATATGTGTTTGAATGGGTGCGATATCCTACGCTGGTGTGGAAGCTGCCTTCCTGCACATTCGATTGACGTCAATGGATGGCAATGGATGTCCGTCGGTGATTGGCACTAGATTGTGGA
The DNA here is from genome assembly GCF_037179485.1 of Ochlerotatus camptorhynchus. Lineage (NCBI taxonomy): Eukaryota > Metazoa > Arthropoda > Insecta > Diptera > Culicidae > Ochlerotatus > Ochlerotatus camptorhynchus. The sequence continues at coordinate 3,446,248 of NW_027040766.1, read as the reverse complement.
ACAAAGACCGACGTGAAATAAAGGAAAAAAGGAGGGGTTTCATGAATAAAATTTTTGGTGATCTAGACTTCGTAGTTGTTTTTATCGATGACGTCTGTATTGCATCGACGTCGTTTGAACAGCATATGGTACACGTGCGAATTGTTTTTGATCGATTAAAGCAGTATGGTATGATGATCAATGTTTCCAAATGCAATTTTGCACAGCCTCAATTTGAATTCCTTGGATATTTGGTGAGCAGCAAAGGCGTACAACCGCTTCCATCGAGAGTTCAAGCTGTTCTCGAGTACACACGTCCATCGACCGTTAAAGACCTACGCAGGTTCTTGGCATTAGTTGATGTTTACAAGCGGTTCATTCCAAGGGCAGTCGATATGCAATTAGAATTACGAAAACTGATACCTGACAATAAAAAGAACGATACCAGCTGATAAGCTAAGCAGCTTTTGAGCTATGCAAAAAGTCGTTGGCGAATTCCGCGCTCTTGCATTATCCTGATTCGAATAAACCATTAGCCTTAATGATCGACGCATCCAACAATGCCGCGGGTGCGGTGCTTCCACAGCTATCTGATGATGATGATGATGATGATGATGATGATGATGATGATGATGGTCCCACCTCTTACCCCTACAAAGGTTTGAGCTGGACGAGTTATCTTTAAGATAATTAAATATAAACATTTTAACCAGGTTTGCAAACAAAATCGAGCTGGTTACAATTACAGATATAAATGTCCTGTTAAATATGCTATAGGCATCAACCAAAAACATTCAAAGGTGTAGCTAGTTATCAAAAGTCCAAGTATAGTCCTCGACAATACTTCCATTTACACGTGACCTGGGATTTACACGTTTAAGCTTCCGCAGTGCCAGGACTATATCCAAGGAAACGACTTCCAGCCAATCCTTTACTAATTTAAGGCTTTTGCCACAATTTCCACGTATTAGTCATTTATACCTGTATTCCGCGCGCGAGGCTCAAACCATTGTAGACTACTCAAAGCTATTTTTACTATTACTACTACAAAATCAAAAAAACTAAAAATTCAACATCACCATCGAGGTAAACAATGTAGTTTTTTGTATATGCTACACAAATTACTAAAACGTCTTGATGACAGTCTCCATACAAACTAATCCGTTAGTGATAACTTTGTCAAGATACATGTTTTATCCATTCATAAAAAATTAACTGCTCAAAAAACAGCTTTTACATGTGAAATGCAGCGTCTCTTGAATTCTGTAAGTGTAGTTGCACGCTTGATGTGTCTAGGCATCGAATTGAAAACATTTATACCTTTGAAAAATAATGAATTTTGTGAAGCATTATTCAAAAGATGTGGTGTTCTTACTTCATCCGCGTTTCTAGTGTTATATCTATGAAAATCACTTCCTCTTTCAATCCGATCACACAAATATCGAGGCAGCAAACCGTTAACTACTTTAAAAATGAACACCATCTGCATCAGCGTGGCAGCCTCTCGGATTCTATTCCGAAAAGTTTTCGGATTCCCAAAGAAATTATTCAACCTTCGGTCGAGAACTCACAGCTATGAAGATGGCGGTCAAATACTTGCGTCATTTCTTGGAGGGTCGTAAGTTCTGCACCCTTACTGATCACAAGCCACTAACATATGCTATAGGAACCAATTCCTCGAGCAGACTTCCTCACGAAGAAAGGTATTTGCGATACATTTCGCAGTTCACCACTGACATTCGTCACATCAGTGATGTTGACAATACTGTAGCTGATGTTTTGTCCAGAGTGGAGTCCGTAGCTGCAATCGATTTATCCACCATTGCCGACGATCAAATCGGAGATGGAGAACTGAAAAGTCTAATGGCATCATCTTCATTGAAAATGGAACCAATAGGAATCCCGAACATCACACTACTTGTATACTGCGATATTTTATAATCGAATTCGTCCTTTCGTTCTAGTAAAACATCGCGTCGCTATACTGCAGCAATTGCATGGTCTTGCGCACGTTGGAGCACGATCAACATGCAAGCTGATTGCTGACAGATTTGTATGGCCTGCAATGAACAAGGGCATCAATTATTTTGTTCGAATGTGTATAGATTGTCAGCTTTCGAAAATATACCGCCACACCGTTTCGTCACTTGTTCCATTCGGTGCTCCTAAGTCCAGATTCTGGCACATACACATCATTCTATGGTATGTCCACATCCCCCATCAAATGGAAACCGGTACATGCTAACCATGCTTCACGCGTTGGCCTGAGGCAATTCCTTTACAGGACATGACGGCTCCTACCGTCGCCAAGGCAATAACATCGGGTTGGATATCGAGGTTTGGCGCACCAGAAACGGTTACGTCTTACCATGGGCATCAGTTCGAGTCGGAGCTGTTTCGCGAATTAAGGCCGGTGCACAATAGATACGTTTTCAGGTTTTTTTTTACAGTTAGCCCATGCATTATCTGTCAAAAAACCCGAAAACGTATGCATTGTGCGCCGGCCTTTAGTGTTCATGTTAGGAGCTCACCATATCCATACGACTACATACCACCCTCAAGCGAACGGAATGGTGGAACAATTTCACCGTACATTGAAAGCTGCATTAATGTGTAAGAACGCGAATCGTTGGAGCGAAGAATTGCCGTTAGTTCTCCTTGGCCTTAGGACTTAGGAGTGCTTACCGTGAAGACCTCAAATGTTCCTCTGCGGATTTAGTGTAGCCACTGCGACTTCCAGGAGAGTTATTTGAACCACCGACAACGATCGTCGATAAAACCGAGTTTGCACAAAAGCTACATGAATCATTTTCGAAACTTCGTCCACCGCCTACTATTCATCATTCCAAACCATCAGTGTTCATGCATAGTGCTTTGAAAACGTGCAGCCATGTGTTTGTTCGAGTAGATGCTCTGAAACACAATGTATCCACATGTCAAAATTGAGCTCTCAAGGACGTTGTTTACCCCCTTACGATAATAGGTTAAGATATTACCTAAGCCGACTTTTTCCCTACTTGTTCAAAAGTTATCGAAGATGGAACGTGACAGACGTGAAAGAAATCTGCAAACTCACGTGCAAAATCCAACGTGGTCAGGAGGAATGATTGCAAAGGCTCTCAAATTTCCAAAATCGACTGTAAATACCGTGCTTAAACCCCAACAAACAATCGTCTATTGAAGAAACGGCTTCTTGGCCATTTCATTCAACTGCATGCTTAATAGTACTTGAACTATTTTTAATAATAACTTCTGTTCAGGCTTTGTTCACACAAATCTGGAGAATTTATTCAACCTCAACATTGAACATTGAACTACTGGTGTTGTATAAGGTATGTCTAGAAGCTTTTATTCGACTTATATGAGTTGTAACAGAGTTTATACGACAACATTTTTGATTATTCAGTGTTTATTAGACATCACTGCTTCCTTAAAACAGTGATGCTCTGTATACGCTTTATTCTCATATGAAGTAAAGTTTAATTAGACATTATTATACATTTATTTAACGATTATTCAACTATTGGAAAATTAACCCGAAAATAAGAGGACACGGGGACAGGGACAGGGAAGGGAACGGAAGGGTGTTGTGTGTTTCTTAAGTGTATTGTATTTTAATATTTCTGACGTGGGCTCGCACCACACAGATATTAGAAAATTTATTAAATACTTATACATGCCATTGTATGGGATTCGAACCATGTACCTTCCGATCACCAGCCGCTTGCCTTGTCATCTGAGCTATCCTAGAATTCATCATATGGGCAACTCAATAATCTATAAAAGCTTGCATGAAAGTAAATACCTATCAGCACTCCCGATCGCAACTCTAGCTCCTTCAAGGCCCTGTGGGAATGATTAATTCATTCGTCGTTGTTTTAAATGAGACCAATGTTGCCTCTTCACATCTCCAAGTCGAAAGAAAGGATGCTCGGTTATATTTTAAACTAGATCAATGAATTCATTATCGTGAGTCTTGTGATCGATATTACTATTTAAATTAATTATGTTCTACACAAATAAAAAAAAGGTTGAGCTTGGGATTGAACTCACGACCTTCTACTTGGAAAGTGGAAACGGTAACCACTACTCTACTGATTTCGTATTGTTGTAAGACTGAACCAGTGTTGTGGAATAATGAATCTAATAGGGTAAATTATGGCTTCGGCACCCATTGACTGTTTTCGGCAACCGAAATAGAAACGTTAATTTCACTGTATTTTCCCATCAAAACTCTTCGCTGAATGTATTAAGCCGATTCCTTACCTTTTCAGCTTCAATCTGATTACATTTTTACGACTGTGCAATCCTGTTCTGCCATATTTTTCTTTAAATGAAATATACACACTACAAAATACGGCTGATTTCGAGTTGCCGATAATAGAACAGCTGGTTAGCACGCAGTTCAAATGGAAAGGGTGCCGAAGAAAAAGAGACTGCCGACAATAGTCACACTCACCTGAGAAGTTTGGAGCGTTGTAAAAACATGTTCAACCCGTTTTGATCAATTCTGTCGATTGGAATTGGTAGAACAGCAAGCAGCAGATAAATGTCAACAAACAAACCTGTCATTTATGTGTGTGACGCTGAGAAATCGCTAATAGAAGTTCGGACGCTGCTTAGATTGACAAGAATACGTAAATTCCCCTACGTCTTTTATAAAGCATTTACAAATCATGTGATTACAACATGGACCCATAGTTGTATAAGAGCTATTATGCTAACTGTATTCACCTTTATTCAGCAATATTGTAAAGTAATGCAATGAAATCTAATAAAGGAGCTGGAGAACATTTATTAGACGTCTAATAAAGCATGTTATTAAATCAATTGAAAACAGTCGATGTATGTACAAATTACACTTATTCAGTTTGTTATTACATCGAACTTCTGGCGTTGAATTGGGAAGACATTTAACACTTTTACAACTTTTAATAAGTAAATTAATCAGATGAGAGTGGAACAATGAGCTTTTTCAGCACGTAATTCGACAACTCTTTTTATTCAGCATTGCACACTGTTATACAGCATTTATTCAATATATATGCTTATTTGTGACTTTGAATTGTTTGTTGCGTGGTATAAGAGCTATTTTGCTGAGTGTATTCACTTTTATACAGCAATATTGTAAAACAATGCAAAGAAATCTAATAATGGAGCTAGAAAACATTTATAAGATGTTTAAAAAAGCATTTTATTCAGTCAATTGAAAACAGTCGAATAAAAGCGACAATGTATGTGCAAATTACACTTATTCAGTTTGTTATTAGATCATCCTTCTGGTTCTGAATAAGGAAGACAGTCAACGTTTATAAAGCTTTTAATAAGGAAATTAATCATATCAGAGCAAACGGCGGAATAAAAGCGCATCTATCGATCTCAATGAGCTTTTTTCAGCACATAATTCGACATCCTGTTTTATTCAACATTGTACACTGTTATACAGCATTTATTCAATGTGTATGCTTATTTGTGACTTTGAATTGTTTGTTGGGACGTTACCGGGAAACACTAACGTTGGATCGTGCAAAACAAAACGAACGTAGAAGTGGAACATATGACCATAGAATTAATTCTAAGACCAGAAGGTCCCGAAGAAACGAGCTCAACTTTTTGGCTCAGCTCTGGTACTATCTTCGGTCCCAAGCTAATCGATGCATCCCTCGAAACATAGGAAAATCCACGAACCCCTCATTTTATCTGTCAAACTTTCATAGCGAATCAAAACAAACATAGTGTAGTGCTGAAATTTATACTAGAATGGGATACGTTAATCGATTTGCTTGGGACCTATAGGCTAGTCAAGAAGTGAGCCAATTTAAAATCGTTAGTTTCGACCGGTTGGTACTACCATAGAGGTAACTCTAAGACTAGTAGGTCCCGAAGAAACGTGCTCAACTTTTTGGCTCAGCTCTGGTACTATCTTCGGTCCCAAGCTAATCGATTCACCCCTCGAAACATAGGAAAAACCAATAACCCCTCATTTTATCTGTCAAACTTTCATAGCTAATCAAAACAAACATTGCGTAGTGCTAGAATTTCGATTAGAATAGGGTACGTTAATCGTTTGCTTGGGACCAATAGGCTACTAAAGTGGTGAGCCAATTTAAAATCGTTAGTTTCGTATTGATTGTTGGTACTACTGTGCAAGACATGATGAGAGGTATTCCGTGAAAGTTCGAAAATTCATCCGAAAAGCTGACGAATAATTTGTGTTGTATTCTTCCCTTAAAGCTAAATAAAAATCCTACAAAATGATACCTTTAGCGTTTTTGTACTTTATTTCCCCTTGGAGAAATGACCTATTTTGTGCGGCCAAATTCTAAATGAAACAGACTTTAAATGAGGAGTGAACAGTGAAAAGCGACTGAAGATGGACCCACAGGGCAAAACACGGATTTCGGATGGATCGAGTTCGGCATGGTTCCCAGTAAGACTTCCATCTGGTTTCCATCTGTTCTACTACAACGCTTCAAAAGCAACTTACTACATATGTATAGACCGCGGTGCGTGATGGGCTGGCTGTTCCATTTGTGCCAAAACTTATGGAAACACGTGCAGAAGAAGGACTTGGTTCCACTTTTTTCTGCATCCTACCACATAGTTGCAATCGCATTTAAAAAAAATCAGGCCCTAGCGTTCCACCCTCCGAAGGATATTTCCAGAACCTTTCCAAGCATTTGGAACAATATTTAAGTTAAATAAATAACACATTGAAATTAATTATATAAATTATAATAAACATATAGATAGGCAATCTCAATATTTTTCAATTTGCTTTGCTTTATGATACAAAATCTAAGGATATGGGCAATCAACAACATGTCCTTTTTGACGACATGACACAGCTCACAGTAGTTTGTGAAAAATCAAAATATTACATTTTTAGGAATGCTTCCTTCTTTTGAACACGAGCTGTTCTTTTGAGATTTTAGTAGTCTTCAATTAAATATTGAAAATTTCAACCCACTAGTCATTTGGCCATGCACCAGCATCTTATTTTTGAATCGTTGTTTAAAACATTCAACCATTACAGTCTTTTCTTTTTTTGGCAAAGTTTCACTTTCATTGGATGAAATGCTTTTTTCCGAGACGAAATATTCGTGTTTCGTAACGGATACACCGACTTTAGTAAAGCATTTGACCGCATCGACAAACCATTATTAATCCTCAAATTGCAGAAAATAGGAATGGAGCCTGGACTTTCGGATTGGCTTCAATCATACAACACATCGTAAACAAATAGTCCGCTTTCAAAATAAACTTTCAGAACTAATTTCAGTCACCTCTGGGGTAGCACAGGGTTCTCATTTAGGCCCACTGCTTTTTATTTTGTATATAAACGACATTTCCTGCATACTTAAAAAAATAAAACTGCTTGTATATGCAGGCAGACGACATGAAGCTCTTCATGGAAATAAGTAATTCTAGCGATGCAGAAGAATTCCAGAATGAAATCAATATATTCAACACCTGGTGTAAAAGTCTACTTCAACTGAACGTAAAAAAATGTTGTGCAATAGCATTTAGCAGAAAAATTGAAACACCGCATATTGAAATATCATTAGGCAACCAAATAGTAGAAAAATGCAAAATTGTAAGCTAACTAGGTGTAATCCTAGACTCCAAAATAACTTTTAGAGAACATTATAATACTATCATTAGTAAAGCAAACAGAATGCTAGGCTTCATTAAAAGGTTCAGTCATAATTTCGAAGACCCATACACTATTAAGCTATTATATACCAGATATGTAAGGCCCATTCTGAAATACTGCCACCTAGTATAGAATCCATACTTTTCCATACACGAAAAACGCATAGAATCTGTCTAAAAACAATTCCTTTTATATGCTTGACGTAAATTGAATTGGACTGCATTTCCATTACAATCGTATGAAGCGCGTTGCATGCTCATCAATATACAAACACTTAAGGAGCGCCGCCAATTCTTCATCAACGACATTATTTCAATGCACATAGATTCGGTAGAAATTCTCGCACAATTAAACTTTTACATAGGCTTGTCGATATCTTAGAACACGGAATTTATTTTCTTAAAAATCGTTCAGAACAAACTATGCAAAAAATAGCCCAATCAAGCCTGTATAATTTGGATTGCAGAACTATTGACATCACTATGTCCAAGCAGCAAATAAAAAATAAGCTAAAACAGAATAGAATTAATGCATAGTATGTAAGTAAACATTGTAATAATCATTATATGTAGTCTACACTGGCTTGACGAAATGAATAAATAAGTTTATTCTTAAAAAAAACTTGAAACTAGTGTTATCGGTTGTCAGGCAGATCTTGAATTAAAATTTTATTTATTTAACCACCATCTTTGACATTTTAGCCATACAGTCTGTTTAAAATGACTTAATCCTATTCTTAAAAACACACACACACACACACATCATTAAACAGTCTGCAACATCTATCGAGAGGATTGTTATAACCGTAAGCAGTACGATGTCCGGGAGTCCACAGAAAGTAATAGTTGCGGAGACGGGGCGAGCTGAAGTGTGGAAATTGATGTTCCCGAGCAAACAACTGCAGTCAATATGATTACTAATCATGTCAAATATGAACATCCTCTGGAGAAAGACTCGGCGATTTGTTAGTGTTTGCAGTCCAATAAGCGCACATCTATGCTCGTACGGAGGTAAGCTATCTGGATTTGTCCATGGCAGACGTCGTAATGCAAAAACTTTATAAACTGTTTCAGGATTCTCTCGATGCGCAGTACATGAACAGCATGATATGGAGCCCAAATTTGTACTCCATATTCAAGAACACTGCGGACCATAGAGCAGTACAGCGCTTTCAGGGCGTACACGTCGTCGAATTGTGCAGTAATGCGGCGCAAAAATCTTAGCATGGAGTTGGCCTTTGCAACTGTCATGGATATGTGCTCGTTAAACCGTAGTTTGCTGTCCAAGATGAGCCCAAGATCCTTAAAGGCATTAACCCTTTCCAGCGGCGATTGATTCATAGAGTAATCAAAAATGTTCGGAGAGTGAGAGCGGGTAAGGGTAATCACTTTGCATTTGGCAGCATTGGCTTGCATTCCATTCATCTGACACCAGGATGACAATCGCTCTATATCAGCTTGTAGTGCGCAACAATCCACGATCGATTTGATCTTCACGGTACAGCTTAAGATCATCCGCATATAGCAACTTACAGGAACTTAGCATATCACACACGTCGTTAATAAACAGAACGAAAATGAGAGGTCCTCGGGGCCTCCCTTAGCTCAGTCGGTAAAGGCGTAGCTACAAAGCAAGACCATGCTGGAGGTGGCTGGGTACAATTCGCGGTCCGGTCTAGGTATTTTGCGGGTTGGAAAATTTCTCGACTTCCCTGGGCATTAGACTGATGCAAAATTTGACTTTTTCGCTCCACAGTGCTTAAATGGTTTCAAATTGGGTCCTGATTAGCCTCCCAAAGTTACAACTCATTTGGTTAGAAGCAGACTTCGCACAAGCCATTTGAAGTTTGCATGTAAATTACTATGGGAAATCTCATCTTTTTGTTCATTGCCTTCTAGTCTTTTTCCATATTGAGCTGTGAAACAGTTCGATAGCCATCCTTATAGAAAATTTTCTCAGCTACAACTTTGCTCAAGATTGTTTCTATGTAAAACGAGACAGGAAAAAGTTATTAATTATTTAAGAGATTGGTAAACTTATGACATGATCAAGCAGCTGCTCTGTAGGCAACACTGTATTTTGCAGTGTGATCATAAGACATCAGCGCATTGAACCATTGATAACTTTCGATCCTTGCATTTAATCAAAAAGTGATGTTGAGCAAAGTTGTAGCTGGGAAAATTTCCTACAAGTACAGTTGAAAGTTTTTGAAGCAGGCTGATATGGTGAATTATTAGATAGACATGAACAAAAATCTTGGTTTTACCATAGTAATTCCCATACAAACTTCAAATGGTTTGTGCGATCTCAGTTTCTCACCAAATGGGTTCAAATTTTGAGAGGTTAGTCAGGATCCGATTTGGAATCGTTTAAGTATTGTGGAGCGAACATTTCAAATTTTGCATCACTCTACTGGGCATAGAAGTATGATTGGACTTGCCACACAATCATACCAATGCAAAAATGGTACAGGCATCGAAAGCTCTCAATTAATAACTGTGGAAGTGCAACACTAAGTTGAGAGCACGCAATAAGCTAATATGCGATGTGCAATAAGCTTGAAATGCGAAGAAGAAGAAAGAAGGTGACTCCCTTGTGGAACCCCGATGGTATATGGAATACCTCGGATCTGGAATCACGTACCTTAACGAAAGCCTTCCTGGATGATAAATATGATTTCAACCAACAAACGATCCACGGTGGAAGACCAAGGCGGTTTAGCTTCATAATGGCTAGGTCGTGAGGGACTTTGTCAAAAGCCTTAGAGAAGTCGATGTAAACGGAGTCCACTTGCTGACGCTTCTCGATGCTCCCTATAAGAGTGTTCGTGTAAGTCATCAAGTTAGAGACTGTCGAGCGCTTTTTCATGAATCCATGCTGAAACTCTAAGATTATGGGTTGAACAGCTGGATACAACTTCTCATGCAGAAGACTTTCGAGAACTTTGGCCAAGCAGTTCAGGATCGAGATAGGTCGGTAATTTTCCACTTTGTGCATGTTACCGGACTTGAAGATTGGTGTAATTGAGGCGAGATTCCAGGCATCCGGAAAAACGCCATCCTTAAGCGATCGATTGAAAATAGACATTACGGAAGTGGCCAACGATGCTGCATAGTTCTTGACGAAATACGGTGGAATACGGTCCGGGCCTGGACCTTTCGATGGATCGACTGAGCAAAGGGCTTTGAGAATAGCGTCTTGACTGAAGATGAGCTGCTGCAGGTGAATGTCGTATCTTGGTAGCTGATCAATGTATTGCTGCGGTGGAGGAGTTTGATCGGGATCGAAAACACTTCGGAAAAAGTCAGCGAAAAGGTCAGCGGAAGCGGTGTCGGTGGTGGAGCTTCTACTGCCGTAGGTGACGTCCATGGGAATACCAGCTGATCTTTTCCGAGAGTTGATAAAAGATCAGAACGACGATGGATTTTCCTTGAAACCCTTCTGGAGGTTGTCAATGTACTCACGAAAGCGAGCTTCCTGCAAACTATTATACTCTGCTTCTACTAGCTGCACCGTATACTTGTTTGCTGCGGTCCGGGAACGAAAGTAACGTTTTCGAGCTTTACGCAGACGGTTACGCAGATTACGCAATTGCGGATTCCACCAAGGTTGTTGGAAGGGCAAACAAGATTTTCGTGTCTTACCCGGATTACTTTATAGATGTTGTCGTAGAATACGGAGACGGTGGCATCAATGGTGAGTTGGTCAAGTAATTGTACCCAAACCAAGGCGGTAATCCTCGTGATAACAACATCGAAATCACATTGTGCAAAATTATACTCACTGCGGGCTGCTGGGTACGGGAGCGGATGATCTCTCGAACGAGAGTCAACTTTTAGAACCAACGGCTTGTGGTGACAATCAACTTTCATAATTGCAGAGGGTCGTTCAAACAGCTCGATGCAATCGGAGTCACTGACGTGAACCAGGTCAAGAAGCTTACCATTCGTGTTCACCAGATCGTTGATTTGCTTCAATCCAGCAGACAGTATGGACTCCACTACAGCGAGTTCCTGTTCTGATGAAGCATTGAGAGGCAGAAATCCTCTGACGTCCTCATCGAAGTCCCAAGCTAGATTTGGCAGATTGTAATCGCCCACAACTATGGTTGTATCGTGAGGGTTTGCCATACCAAGGAGCTGTTGTACGGACTCAGCGTGTTTGGTGTAAATGTCGGGCTGACTGTTTGGTCGAATATAGATGCAGCACAGGAAATCGACTTGAACAGCAATTTGTTCGAGGCTCTCAACGCCCACAAGATGCACAGCCTTACACTTCAGCTCGGATTTCACGCCAATTACGACGCCACCGCCACGTCGCAGTGCGCTGGTGCGAGAATTCCGGTCACAGCGGTAGATTGTGTAGTTGCTTGCGAGTTCCGCATTCGTAATGTCGGTATGAAGCCTGGTTTCAGTGAATACGACCATGTCGAAATCACAAGAAAGCAGCGAATGGAGTAGAGCGTTAGTTTTAGTCCTCAAGCCTCGGACGTTTTGATAATATACGGTCCAATCTGTGCGAATGTTGGCAGGGTCACAAGACGCTAGGTTAGGCGAGGTGCTTGGTTCAGCTGACTCTAGGCGTTGCTCATTGGACCAGAATCTATGTGCAGCACCGGTTTCCAAAAATTCTGCGTTCTCCTTTCATCTTCAACGAACTCCCGAAATACGATACCTTGTGGCCAAGACGAAGGATCCATCGCTTTTGTCTTCATTTCGTGATTGACTCCAACCTTGAATGAAACGAAAGACAGTGCTGACAAAGGCCCTCCTCTGGGCTTCAGGGATTTGGCAACAACTTCATCCGTATTCAAACAATCTTTGGCAAGTTTCTCGATGTCTGCCTCCGATACATCTGGTGATATTTTTGTTAGATACAGCCAGAACTTGTCGTCGTATCTACTCATTGGGGCTGATGTCACGTTGAGAGTTGATTGGCCTGTGCCACGTAAAACTTTGTTTGGCTGATCGGATGCCGATGATTCGTCGTCACGGGGACTCTTTGGCGTTTTTGGATTACCAAACGCGAACATGAATTAAAATTTTATTGAGCTCATTTCAACCAGCATTTTTATCTATTCATATTTCCTATTAATCCAATATATATTCTAAAAAAAATCGTATTCCTTTTCTACCAATAAAATTAACAAACATCAATAGGGTTGCTTTACATGGGAATAACTATTGTTTACATTCGTTCCAAATTCATTTTAATTGTATATTGCTTCATGATTAAAATTCGGCGAAATGACCCATTCGGTGAAATATCCTTCGGCGAAACTTTCTTCGGTGAAACGTCCTTCGGCGAAATGACACAGCCCCGTTCTGAAACGTACTGTTTTGTTACTAGTAATCAACATTCACAACAGCAGTTAGGTTAACTTTGACATAAAATTATGTCAACTGTCATAAAAACAAACCTGCAAAATGTGTGTAACGTTGCCGTGAACCCAGCTTGTGCGCAGCATTGCCACGCATTTTGCAGGTATGGTGTTATGGCTGTTAATAAATATTGCATTTCCTGATTTTTATTCCAATATATAAGTTTAAAGTGGAGGCATCATACTTCAAAATATTATGCTATCAATAATAAAAAAAAACTGGAAGATTTCAAACATTAACTGTCTGACTGGAACAATCCAGTATAAAATGAAAAAAATGGGCAGAAGTATGATAATCAAAGGAGATGATTTCGTGATGGTGGATACATTTGTGTACCTCGGATCATTGGTGACGTTGGATAAAAACTGCAGTATTGAAATTCAGAGACGCATTATTGCCGGAAGTCGTGCCCCACAAGACCTGGAGGCTTTCGCCTCCATACTAATTGTACCATGTACAAGACGCTGATAAGACCGGACATGGGCATGAGTCGTAGGCAATGCTCGTGGAGGACCTGAAAGTACTGGGAGTTTTCTAACGACACGTGCTTAGGATCATATTTGGTGACGTCTGGTGGAAAAGAATGAACCACGAGTTGACACAACTCTATGGCGAGCCCAGTAACTAAAAAGTCGCTAAAGTTGGAAGGGTACAATAGGCGGAACACGTTGTAAGAATGCTGGACATCAATGCCGTAGCGTAGCGAGCTTGGTGGTTAGACCAAGTGTGGAGTTCGTTGGTGCATAGGTTGTACAGCAGGTCAAATCTTGAAGGACATGGGACTATTGCGGGGATTCTCTGACTTGTTGCCAGCGCCCTAAACGCCCTCTCTACTAGCTCTGTGTGTACTCTTGGCAAAATTGCAATGTCATCTAGCCTTGCTGACGTCTTCACTTGACTTGCGACCTCAACGACATTCATGTTTGAATAGGAAGGTCATTGTACTCTCACATTTCAGAATGTTATATACGCATACTCTGTTGCGCTAGGCTGAATTGATTAACGTTGAGAGGTTATCATATGACCTATCTTACGATAGTGAATAAGCTGCACTAAAGCAATGCAGATAATTTGACCCATTATAATTACCAGTGATTGGTAAGGCAAAGGGTCACAATACCCAAATTAGCGAATTATACTCCATTGCCAACAGCACAACGAACGTGTAACGCACCCCTTATTCGAAAGCTGAGTTGTTCCGTGTCTCATTCTAAATTGGATTTTTAAAATGACTAACACCGGCCGCCTCCACTTCTAGGCATCTAGTTATTGCATATGTATGAACCTACATTACATTACACTATAGGAATAGTTGCGTGACAGCATGAATGCCAAAACCGGCATGACGAGCGAGAATACTGGCGAGAACGCGATGAAAACAAACGCGTGCGCACTTGCGCGCCAACATTACCAATCGTCATTCAATACAAACCAACACAATGTAAGGGAAATGGGGGTTAAATGCCCATGGCAGGCCAAATGCGCCCCCTTCTATCTTAGCTGTTGGTTGATATGATGTCGACATATTTCTACCATACCAAATTTAAACAAAAATCTGTTAGAAGCAATTTAATTGAAATTTATAAAATTGGAAAACCATTTTAGCAGAAAATCACGCAAGAATAGCATATTTTATAAACAGCTGGTATCTCTGAACACTATCAAAATTAACGATTTGATTGATGCAAGAAGTTAGGTACATCCTTCATATTTCGGTTCGATAGTTCTAATGGCATGTTTATTAGAAAAAATAGTAGTTAATTTCAAAATTGATATTTGTTACTCTATGTGGGGTATACAACCTAAATGTATGCTTCCGTGGCATGAAATCAGTATTCGCAGTTTGCCCCACAGCATTTCAAAAACAGTTTTTTGATGGCCTTTTTACCAATTTAAACAAGAATTTAGCAATTTTCATCAAGCATATCAATTGTAATAACATGCCAATAGCCTATTACAACTTATAAATTGCATCACACCTAAATACCACATCACTTTGTAGATTAAACGGGGATCTTTTTTAGCATGGGCATTTTACCCCCATCCCTCTACCTATGTACGATGCCTACATCCACCATAATAGGCCTGACTCGGTACCACTATACTGATTAACTGTGGAGAGAGCACAGTACAGAGTCCACCTGGAACGATTATTGTTATCGTACACTTCTCGCTGTAGAGACCCGATTATCAATATCCATACATCTACAGACATTTCGTTGATTAGAATGACTACATACTAGGTGAAAACTAGGTTTGGTATCTTAAGCCACCGAGTTGTGTCATCGCGAAACAATTCTGTACATAATTCTTGAACATTTGCTGAATTACACCAACGACGCGATGTCGGTCTGTTGAGGCGTATTGACGACGGCGGCGTCGTCGTCATCGTCATCGTCGTTGTATTTGTTGATAAGCAAGCGGCCTATGTGACTGTGGCTTATATGTAACTGCGGAACTTTGCCTTTGGAAGCTCATTCATTGCCAGACCGGAAAGTGTGTCAGACATCGTCGTTCGGTTCGATTTTTTTCCATTTAAATTTATTCTCTCTGTCGGTTATCGGGAGTGACGAATTTTGTTCGAATAAAACAGCACAAAATGTCCTTGGAAGAGCTAAAACTGGCCGACGAACTGTTCGACGATGCCAAGTACCAGGATACGTTCGATCTGTTGGATAAGCTTAGCGTATGTTTTTTTTGTGATGTCGTGTTCTTTGAGACGTAACGAAAGCTGATAATTTGTTCTTGCAGGAGAAAGGCGTAGTGGAAGTGCAGTGGCGTTTGGCGCGAGCGGTGTTCTTCATTTCGAAGCAAACCAACAACAACGACGAGAAGGCCAAGTACGTCCGGGAAGCGTTTGGCTATGCCGAACGGGCCTTGGAGTTGGATGGGAAAAATTTCTTCTCCAACAAATGGTACGGAGCCATCCTGTCGGAGAAAAGCAACCTGGATGGAGTGTCCGAACGTATCAAGCAGCTGGAGCATGTGAAGAAACATTTCACCGCCGCCAAGGATTGCAATCCGACGGATCCGGGAATCTGGCACATGCTTGGACAGTTCAACTTCAAACTGTCAGAAGTCAATTGGGTGACACGAAAGCTGATCAACTCGGTAGCATCGAACCCGCCAACGGCTTCCTTCGAAGAGGCTCTGGAGTGTTTCGAAAAGGCTGAAGGACTGAAGCCGGGCTTCTACAGCCAGAATCAGTTGTATCTCGGCAAGACTTATCTGGCACTGAAGCAGAATGCTAAGGCCCGCGAGTGGCTGCAGAAAGCTTCGGAGGTCGAAGTTCGAAGCGAAGACGATCGTGTGTGTCGTGAGGAGGCTAGCGAGGCGTTGAAGAAACTATAATTTCAGTTAATTTATTATTACCGTACGATAATTTATGGGTATGGACTTTTGTTTTTGTGATGCAGCAGCGCGTGTTTTGAAGTGCGGTGATAGGTACAAGTCATTACAGTAGGTAGCAGAGTACGCGAGCGAGAGTTTACTTATGATCTGCAAGCGCAGTTGTGACTGTAATTTTCCGTTTAATTCTAAGTGTGAATGCAAACAAAACCGGATTTCAGTTGAGCGGAGCTTAGCGAGATGAACCTTTGCCTCCGGTAGTACTAGCTGTTCTGTTGTAGCTAGATCGTTGCCATAAGTGATAAATATACGGATGATATTGCTAGAAGGTCAATTCCGGGTTTTATTTTATCGATAATCATTTTTGGGAGGGCAAGCCAGCACTGATCAACTTCTTTTTCATCATCGTACAAGATCTAATCATAGTATTAGTTTCATTGTTGATTAAAATAAGCAGGTTTTGTTACATTATAAAAATAGTAAACTATACACAAATACTTCCGGAAATTACAATTACAAAGCTGTCTCACTGTTGACGACTCTCGTGTTTCGCTCCATGAACTCACTGACTGAGGGCAACGTATTGAAGTGGACAGTTTACAATCACTTTTCAATTTAGGTTCCTTATCGTAATGGACTATAATGTACACCAGGGAGGGATTCTTATCTTTGTTTAAGGTAAAAATTTAGTTCGGTTCAATCGCCCATTTTTGATTAGGTCGTATGTAACATTTTTGAAAATTAGAGAAACAAGGTGTTTTGTTTTGGTTCAACAAAAAATGTTTCTATTTTAACTTAAATGGATAATTATTTAAAAAAAAATCCCGTTAAATAACATCTGAGGAGTGCTGATATCGGTTGCTGGTAAAGTATAGATAGTGTTCATGTTAGAAGAATATAAAAAGCAGAAGAGCCTGTGCCTAGGGGTACGAACGGAACCGCGATTGGCCGGTGCATTTGTTTTTGGATTTGACTATTTGAATTTTTCAAAAATATGTTATATATTTTTTTAAATACGAAGATCGCAACGATTTTTTCCTGAAATTATTAATTATTTTGTTGGACATTTATTCTAAAGTCTCAACATTCGAAATTCTATGTACATCGGTAGTACTGTACCAGGGAGGCAACTTCAAAGTGCTTTTTCCTGGTAGTGCAACAACTAGACCATATTGGCGCAGCGTAAAGCATGGCCGGTCTAAACACTTGTTTAAATATTAGAAGTTTATTCTTCAGGCAAAGTTTGGATTTCCTTTTTATAAGAGGATACAAACATTTTCTACATTTATTACATTTGGCTTGAATGCTTTCAATGTGATCTTTAAAAGTTAATTTTTGGTCAAGTACTAATCCAAGATATTTCAGTTGAATTAACTAAGAAATTGGAACTCCGTTAGTAGTGACTAAATATGTGATTACTACTAGGTTTCAAAAAGAAAACTTTAGGCAAATGTGAAAATATTATAAGTTGAATTTTGGAAGCGATGGGAGAAATCTTCCATATTTGTATGCAACAAGAGACAATATCTAAACTTTTTTGCAGTCTGCTGCAAATAACACGAAGACTTCTTCCTTTAGCTGAAATGCCTGTGTCATCGATGAATAAAGATTTGTGGCAACCCTTACGCAAATCAGGGAGATCCGAAGTGAAAATGTCATACAGTATACGCCAAAGAATGCTACTCTGAGGAACTCCAGCTCTAACAGGTAGTCGATCAGATTTGGAATTTTGATAATTTACCTTCAGAGTTTTGTACGTTAAATAATTTTGAATTAATTTCATAATATAGAGTGGAAAATTAAACTTTTTCAATTTAGCAATCAAACTTTCATGACAAACACTGTCGAATGCCTTTTCATGTCTAGAAGAGCAACTCCAGTTGAGCAGCCTTCAGATTTGTTTGAACGAATTAAATGGGCAACTCTTAAGAGTTGATGAGTTGTTGAACGCCCATGGCGAAATCTAAACTGCTCATCTGCAAAAATTGAGTTCGAAGCATCATTCTATTTAAAATTATCTTTGCAAAAAGTTTACTTATTGAAGAAAGCAAACTTATTGGACGGTAGCTAGAAGCTTCAGCTGGATTTTTATCCGGTTTCAAAATTGAAACAACTTTTGCATTTTTCCATTTATCAGGAAAGTATGCCAAATGGAAACATCTGTTAAATAATTTTGCCAAGAAAGACAAGGTACTCTCTGGGAGTTTTTTGACGAGGATATAGAAAATTCCATCATTTTATGAATCTTTTTAGTTATAGACCTTATTTCGTCCAAATCAGTCCTCCAGGAATCATTAAAAATATTTTCCCGATGGAAAATATTCAGATAATCCCGAGCAACCTGATTCTAAACAGGACTTGGGTCTGGGACTGGGTCTTACTACCAAACTGAAATTATGGGAACTGTCGAATTGCTTAACAAGTTTCTGAGCTTTTTCCAAATTTGTGATCTAAATTTTACCACCTTCTTGAAGCGCTGGAATAGGCTTTTGAGGTTTTTTCAAAATTTTTGTGAGTTTCCAAAAGGGTTTGGAACTCGGGTCTAATTTAAAAACATTATTTTTAAAAGTTTTGTTCCTCAGGGCAGAGAATCGCATTTTAATTTGTTTTTGCAAATCCCGTCAGATAACTTTCATGGCAGGATGGCGTGTTCTTTGATATTGTCTCCTACGGACATTTTTAAGACGGATCAAGAGCTGAAGATCGTCGTCTATTAAAATTGAATCGAATTAAACCTCGCATTTTGCTACTGAGGCAGCTCTTGCTTCAACTATAGAAGTAGTCAGAGATTCAAGAGCATACTTAATTTTATCTTTAGTTTGCAAAGGAATTTTTGGATCGAAGTTATATTCCATAAATGTTCGATATTGCTCCCAATCAGCTCTATGGTAATTGAAAGTAGAGCTGTTGGGATTAGAAATTATTTCTTGGGATATTTCAAAAGCTACTGGAAGGTGATCAGAACTGAAGTTAGCATGGGTAACCAATTGGCTACAAAGTTGACATGAATCAGTTAAGATCAAATCAATAGTTGGATTATAGGATTAGGATTTCTTGCTGAAGAAAAGCATGTTGGGCTGTTTGGATATTGAATAGTGTAATAACCTGCAGAACAATCATCAAACAGAATATTACCATTGGGATTGCTTTGAGCATTATTCCATGAGCGGTGTTTTGCATTAAAATCACCAATAATGAAGAATTTAGACCTATGACGGGTAAATTTCTGGAGGTCACCCTTGAGAAAATTCTTTTGCTGGCCTACGCATTGGAATGGCAAATAGGCAGCTATAAACGTAAGTTGTCCAAATTTTATTTCAACAGAAACTCCCAAAGTTTCAAAATCTTTGGCTTCAAAATTTTTTATTGAAGTAATGAAATTGGGTTGTTATCGGAATGCTTAAATAAAACAGCAAAAAAAAAGGGTTATCTACCAAGCCTTTGGGATTTTCCTTATTAAAGAGTTGGTTTTTATTAGTTAGGTAGGTTCCGATTCAATATATTGTAGTTTAATTTTTATACCTGTGATCTTGACTTTTATACCTAGGGGGTTAGATTTTGATAAGTTCTTTAGTGGGAAAGACACTGATGAAGACTGCATATTGTAGTCGAAATACGTATCTGTCATGGATACCCAAATTAATTAAGTGGAATTAAATGGAAGATAACCCTTTTTTGCTGTTTTAGTTAAGAATTTTATGTTTGATTCGTCTATGAACAATGATGGCAACTCCACCACAGGCTCCATCAAGACGATCATTTCTATAAATAAAATAATTAGCGTCCCTCTTAACCTTATGGTCAGGTTTAAGGAACGTTTCAGTTATAACGGCAATATGCACGTTATGAACTCTCAAAAAGTTAAATAGCTCGTCTTAGCATCAAACATGGAGTTAGATTTAAGCATATCAGAAATCATGTCAATTAATGATTTCTGTAAAAATTCCATTTTAGGAGCAGTAATGCTTCCTAAGTCAAAATTTCCGATAAAATTCCTTTGGTTAGTATTTTGATTTCTACCCGGTGCAATAGCAGCATAGGTAATGTAGCTCCATTCACTCGCTGAACATTGTTAGCAGCGAGGGGAGTAGGTATAGATAAAAAATTTGAAGCAGGGGTGATATTTGTACCTACGGGTACGCATGTAGAATTTGTTCCCCACTGACCGTTGTTAACAGCAGAGGAATTTGTACCTGTTCGGAAACGTGGAGCGTTTCCTACCTGTCGCTTAGAACGAGATTGTAGGATCGCTTTGCGAGTCTTACATTCCCAAAAATTGGATTTGTGGTTTTCACCGCAATTTGAACATTTAAATTTCTTAGGATCTTCCTTCATAGGACAGTCACCCTTTGCGTGAGAGGAATAACCACAATTCATGCATTCAGCCGGCATATAGCAATTTTTAGTTCCATGACCCCATCCCTGGCACTTACGGCACTGGGTGAGGTTTTGGAAATTTTCTCCAGTCTTCCTGAAGTGTTCCCACTTCACTCGGACATGGAGCATAAGGCTAGCTTTTTCTAAGGCCTTAAGGTTGTTTAGTTCACTAGACTTGAAGTGAACTAAATAAAAATCATTAGAAATCCCGTTGCGCGAATCGACAGGATGGGATTTCATTTTCATTTCGATTACTTGGAGTGGCACAACTCCAAGTAACTTAGCCAGTTCATCTTTGATCTGATCCAGGGATTCACCACTGGGCAGTCCTTTCATGACAACCTTGAACACACGTTCAGTTTTGGTGTCGTAAGTAAAAAAATTATGCTGCTTCTCAGTAAGATACTTGAGAAGACATTTAAATCGGTCCAAGGTTTCAGCCAATACACGGCATTCACCCCGACGTCCAATTTGCAGTGAAAACTTAACTTTTACGAAATTCAAAAGTTCCATGCGAAGAGCATGGAAATCGGAAGTGGTTATCACAATAGGGGGAATCTTTTCCTTCTAGCGTTAGCGTTGTTATGTCTACTTCGTAGATTGGATACTAGCGACACTCATGTCTCTTCTGAAATTCTCAGTTAGACTACTTTCAGGAATAATGCTGAGGAGTAAACATTGGTTCCAATCTAAACAAGAGTAACAGAAGCATGACTGTCGCTATTCCCGGCTACGCCCATCTTTACCATAACTAGGGATAGGGAAGGAAATGTTGATGTAGTACTTACTTAACGAGAGGCCACCGACTTAGCGACACCCTCATAAGTGCTACGGAGTTGGAGGGTTGGGTAGGGTATTCGGTTAGGATTCACCTCAAGTTGGCGATGCAACCAAAAGTATGTATTGTTTATTTGTTGTTTATTTAATCTTTCGATAGCCGGCTATCGAAAGAAAATATTAATTTTGTTTAGTGATAATGAATTTTAAGAGTCATGACTGAGAGCTTGGGATTAAACCCATGATTTTCAGCTCAGTAAGCAAAAACGATCCCTCCAGGGTCATCGAGCATCTCAGAACCATAACGCTTCGCGACAATATAGGACTACGTTTGCAAATAGTTTCCGAGGTTAATGTTCAATATCAAATAACAAATGATGGTGGCGATTTTTTATTTATTTATTATTTATCCCTCCAGGGTCATCGAGCATCTCATAATCCACAGCGCTTCGCGTCAAAGTACGAATATATGGATGAACTATCTATTATTGAATAACTATTATTTACGATAATTACATGAAATAAATAAAATATAAACTACAAACAAAACGTGACTGCTAAAATCTCAAAAAGATATTCTCACAAATATATTTCACGCCACCAGGAATCTCAAAACCATTAGACGTTATAATGATACCCTGCTCATGTTAGACACAAGAAGAGGCCAAAAAGCAAGCGTCCGACACACAAAACCCGTCAAATCCACTTGCAGTCACAATCAACGATTCTACGAATCGCGAGCGCTCACGAATCATAAAACCGCTGACTGCGACACTCTGAAAGCGAAATTGACAGGCTCTATGTGTCAAATACCCGCCCTCCAATCTCCTCCCGCATCCAACAACACAAATCTCCATTACAACATCTAACGACCGAAAATCACTCATCTATAGCAAGTGAGTGGAAGCAACCATGCATGCAACCATTCTTCATGATACACTTTTTCTGTCTATCTTTCTATTAGGCCTGTGGACATGCGTTAGCTTCGAAACTTCTAACCAAACTGGGTAAATTTTCAGATCACAAAAAAAAACTAAATATTGATTATTTTACGCAAAAACGAGCAAGTAATATTAAATCTCTTGTATCATATGCTAATGCAAATTGACTGTAACAAAAATGATATGCTTAAGTAAAATAAAATATTAATAAAACTATATGCAAAATTTACTAGAAGATCATTACTCTATTGGTGCGAAGTTTTTAATAAGCCCTCCCAGTTCCTCTGTATACAGAACAAATCTGATACTATAATCAGAATTGCTCAGTCTGCATAAAGCAGCCGATTTCATCAAGGAAGTTCTATTAACAACCAAGAATTAATCGTTTGAGGCATACTGAAGCATTAAGAAGGTGATATGTGTCACTATAGGAAATCATCATCGTTGCAAATATAAAGAAATTAAACATAACCCTTTGCTTCAGTACCGTCAACCTCCATGTCCATGGGGAGGGAATAGGGGGAACCTTTTCCTTCTTGGCATTAAGCCGAGAAAGTTTACTAGAATTTTTCTTGGATGATGGATCATTCTCATCATCCGTGAGCAAATCAAATTGATTACTCAAATTAATTTCATCAGAAGGGGGATCAAGAGTTTGCCCCTTTCTTTTGTGCTTAGGCGCCATAGCGGCAGTAAACGTTTATCCAAATCGACTTCCAAGCAGATTACCATAATAATCTGAAGGATCGAAGAGGAATTTTCCAAATCGATATCCAAGAAGGATTACTTCGGGTAGGGTCCAAAGAAGGATCGAAGAGGAATAATAGTTGAACAAGGTAGAAATTTTACAGGTTGAGCACTGAAAAGTGCTGTTTAAATTTTGTGTAGCTTTAGGTAGTAGTAACATAGACCAGAAGGTCCCGAAGAAACGTGCTCAACTTTTTGGCTCAGCCCTGGTACTCTCTTCGGTCCCAAGCTAATCGATGCACCCCTCTAAACATAGGAAAATCAACGAACCCCTCATTTTATCTGTCAAGCTATCATAGCGAATCAAAACAAACATAGTGTAGTACTGGAATTTATACTAGAATGGGGTACGTTAATCGATTTGCTTGGGACCAATAGGCTAGTCAAGTAGTGAGTCAATTTAAAAGCGTTAGTTTCGTATTGATTGTTGGTAGTAACACTTCCTACAGCAAAAAGCAAATAGATCCACACGGCAAGAGAGCACGATGCGGACTGCCAAATAGCTTTTCCTCATTTTCTTTAAGAGATCGAGCATTCCAATTCAAAATATTAAATGATTTAAATTTACTAAATTTCAAAGTCATTACGATATTGTTCGCAAGTTTAACTCCAGTTTGAATAGCATAAAACATGGAATTAGTTTTCAGCATATCAGTAATCATATCGATTAATCTTTCCTTTATTTAACGTCGGTCTCTTTTCCGCAATCTAGTGCCAATCACAGACGGACATCGATTGCCATCCATTGACGACAATCGATTGTGCAGGAAGGCAGCTTCTACACCTGCGTAGGATATCGCACCCATTCAACAACACACATGGGCCGGGACCAACGGCTTTACTTACCTTCCGAAGGAAGACGTGACCAAAGATTTTTATGCCTCAGAAAAATCCCACCGACCTCGGCTAGGATTGAACTCAGACCCATTGGGGTGAGAAAGCAGTCACGGTTACCACTAAAGGGTGTCCACGATGAAATTGCCACACTATGAAATTGCTCTAACTTTTTAACCGTTGGGTAGAATTTAATGAAAATTTGGGTGGATTTAGTTCATAGTGCATTATTTACATCCTGCAAGTTTTAAAGTCCTGTGATCAAAACTCGCGGAAATGGAGTCGAAAGAACAGCTCGTGCGTGATAAAATCTTGCGCATTCATCACGAGAACAACGATCTCTCGCATCGTTCCATCGCTAAAACGTTGGGAATCGCGAATTCCACGGTGTCGCGAGTGATTAAGCGGTTCGAGGAACGGTTGACCACCGATCGGAAGCCCAGAAGTGAAGGAAAAAGTATTCCGTACAACACCAAAAATCACAACCGCGTAGTTGGGGCCTTCAACCGAAATCCGAACGCCTCCGTTAGGGATGTGGCTAAGAAGCTGCACCTAAGCCGAAGTTTTGTCCAGAAGGCCAAAACTAAGGCTGGGCTTCGAACGTTCAAGGTACAAAAGGCCCCTAATCGCGACGAGAAGCAGAACAAGTCCGCCAAAACCCGTGCCAGGAAGTTGTTCCTCAACATGCTGACGAAAGTTGAATGCTGCATCATGGACGACGAAACATATGTGAAGGCCGACTTCAAACAGATCCCCGGCAACCTGTTTTTCACGGCCAAGGATAAGTTCAGCGTTCCGGAGCATGTCCGCACTCAGAAGATGTCCAAATTTGCGAAGAAATTCCTGGTTTGGCAAGCCATCTGCACGTGCGGGAAGCGGAGTGCACCTTTCGTGACCCAGGACACGATGAACGGACAGGTGTACATAAAAGAGTGCCTACAGAAGCGGCTGCTTCCTCTCCTGAAGGCCCACAACGTCCCAACAATCTTCTGGCCGGATTTGGCCTCATGCCACTACTCCAAGGACGTGCTGAAGTGGTATGCGGACAATAAGGTCAATTTCGTGCCGAAAATGTTCAACCCTCCCAACACTCCGGAGCTCCGCCCCATCGAGAAGTACTGGGCGATTATGAAGCAGCACCTTCTTAAACGACCTAAGGTAGTGAAGACAGTCGAGGAACTGAAGAAAGTATGGGTTTACATGCAAAAAACGGTTGATTCACAGGTTGTGCAGAATCTTATGGCCGGGGTTAAGGCCAAGGTGCGGGCATTTGCCTATGGACTGTAAATAAAATACGAGTAAAATGGTAAAATGAAGTTTAATAGTTATTTCTCAATCCCTGAAAATTTGATGGCAATCGGATGAAAACTCGAATTTTGCGAATCAATTTTGTGTGTGGCAATTTCATCGTGGACACCCTTTACAACACCGGCTGTACCTCGATTAATGATTTCTGTAAAAATTCCATTTTAGGAGCAGTAACTAGAGCAGTAATGTCATAATTATCAAAATTTCCGTTAGAATTATGTTTGCTAGAAATTTGATTTGTATCATTTGCAAAAGCAGGATAGGTAGCTTCATTTACTCGCTTAACATTGTTAGCAACAGAACTAATTCGATCAAATTGCATGGCCTTTGTTAGAGTTTCTTGCATCATGAATCAGAGTGCTTACTCGTGGTATGCGCTTGATTATCATGTGAAGTAACATTTAAATAGATATCTTAGTACATTTATTAAACGATTATTCAACAATGAACAAATTAATCCGAAATCAATTAGGGAAGGTATAATCTATTGGAGATTTGATCATTATTATTTTTGTTGATGTTGTTTTCTGACGATTAGCATACACACATGTAATGGAAATTTTATTATGTACGTTGATTTCGTTGCATGGGGTTCGAGAACCGCTGACTTCCCAATTACCAACCGCTTGCCTTTCCATCTGAGCTAATCTAGAACCACTTTTAGCCGCAACCTTACCTTTAGCGTGGTCTTTCGAGAGAAGAAAACGATGATTAGTTCGACCATCGTTGTTAATGAGGGCTTCTGGGCCCAAATTATTCCCACGCAAATTGATAGCGTCAGAAATTTGATTGCGTTATAATACGATTAAATATACGTCATTGCGTATTTCAAGCAGCTCCCAAGTCAAGAGTTTACACGGGTCTTCCATTTAATTCCACTTAAATAATGTTGGTATTCATGACAGATACGTATTTCGACTACAATATGCAGTCTTCATCAGTGTCATTCCCACTAAAGAACTTATCAAAATCTAACCCCCTTAAGTACTCATCCCCTAGGTATAAAAGTCAAGATCACAGGTATATAAATGAAACTACAATGTGTTGAATCGGAACCTACCTAGCTAATAATAACCAAAGGTTTTAGTAAAGTAAAGGAGAAAAATCTATTCTAATCTCTAATAAGGAAAAAATCCCGAAGGCTTGGTAGCCATCAGATTTGAATAGATTTTTCTCCTTTACTTTACTAAAATCTTTGGTTATTATTAGTTAGGTAGGTTCCGATTCTACACATTGTAGATTCATTTTTATACCTGTAATCTTGACATTTTTGCCTAGGGGATGAGTACTTAAGGGAGTTAGGTTTTTGATAAGTCTTTAGTTAAAATGACACTGATGAAGAAATACGTATCTGTCATGGATACCAAAATTATTTAAGTGGAATTAAATGGAAGAAAACGCATCTTTTTTGCTGTTTTATTTAAGCATTCCGCTAACAACCCAATTTCATAACTTCATTGGGAAATCGTTAAGCGGAACCTCAAGAAAACTCAGAAAACAATTGGATATGAGAAACAGTTCAAAGCAAATTGACGATTAGCATCAAATAAGGTTGATACAACAGCGGATCAAAATCTGATGGAAGGGGTGAAACGTGTAGTCCGACAGTTGTATTTGCGAAATCGGAAGCCAAATCAAACAATTTTCCTGTATTTGGTAGCTATTGAACTTCACAAAGGAATAAAGTTTGATCATGTATACAATAAAATACCCGAGTAGCACATTTCCGTCACAATAAGTTGGAGCAACTTGTTTATGACTGATATAAGTTGTATAGAAGTTGCCACAACAAGCGTGCTACTAGGGTAATCAATGGGTACTTAATGATGATTGACCAATTTTTGAAATTCCGAATTTTTGAGACTGGCTCAAGTATAACATCTTGAACGTTTTTCCCATGTTCTTGAATCTTAAAAATGTTTCGAAGTCCAGATATTTTTCTGTTTCCACAATTTCTTATAGGTGCAGGATTTTTGAAAAATAGCTTATGTCGTGATATGCAAATTTTACAAATCATAAAAAACAGAACCTTTGGAATTTTTATTTATAAGATACTAGAAATTCTCTGCAGGGCACTCTTTTCAAATTTTGCTTCTTTTCTTCAATTTTTTAAAGATTATTCCAAGTTCACTAAAGCTTAACTCTATAATTCTAATTAAAAATCGATTTAAAAATACTGAATTTATGAATTTGAAATCCCGGACTTCCTGGTTGTCAATGATAGTTTTCATGTTTTGATAAAAATAGATAGAAGTGATGAATAAATATACAGCTTTCCCCCGAGGAACGCGTTACCCACCGCTTTTTCTCGGCGGGTTTTTAACCAGTCACTTGATTTTTTTTTTGCATGTGAGTAGTGTCAATGGAGAACTATTCATTCGCAGAAAATTAGAGCGACTCACTACGGAACAATTCGGTAAAAGATTGAAAAATCAGTGAAAATTTGGAAATTTATTCCGAAAATGTATGGAGCTAGTTAACCCCATTAAATGATGCAAATATAATTCGTCAATTTTATTGATTTCATTCGAGTAACAGTCATTTCAAATTTTACCGATTTTTGCAGCTGTTCAAAAACCCGATAAAATTTACCGACTTCGGTGATCCGAATTCAGTATATAGCTAGTATTTTCTATACATACAGGTCCAGCAACGACGTTTCTGTTTGGACCCGAGTGCAAACATTAAAACTAAACACACTTTTTTTTTTGCTAATCAATTTTTCTTGTGTGGGGTAATTGAGACAAGTAATATTCACTTTAATACATTGAGGTAAAAAGGCTTCTAAAGCAAACCCCACACGCATCAATATATTTGACGCGAAGGGGAATTATTGACAATAATATTGATGATGTGAATTCAGAAATATTGTCAATCTCGATGTATTGACGTCAATATATAATGTATTGACAATATGATTATTGTCAATAAAAGCAATCGTGTACGGTCCACTTAAAGTGCACCCCACACGATAGAAGTTTCGTCAATATTTCCATCAATACTTTCATTTCAATATTTTCAACAATATTTTTTACCCCCATCAAGCCGAACCTGCCGTGAAAAAAACAATCATCAATCAGCCAGCCTCTCATAGTGGATTTAAAATAAACAGTTCCATCCCGGGATGCAACAAACCAAGCCATTTGGAAGCCCCTTATTCCCCCATCACAGTCGTGTCTCTCCGGCCAGCGCTCAGTAGTCATCCCGGACCTGTGTATGGGTACGGAGATGGGGTCTTCCAGGCACTACTTCAGGTAAGTTCACTTCCTCTGTTTGCCATTATGTACCTGATACTCGCTACGTTTCCAGCCGAATTCCTTCATCACATTATCCTGCATCATCATTCATCAGACCACTGGGATGCATGTCTGCAAGCCTCATGGAAGCCCCTAATCCTCTCATTGCAGTCGAGCCCCCCCGGCCAGCGCTCTGCAGTCATCCCGGTCCTGTGTATGAGTATGGAGAGGGGGTCTTCCAACCAGTTACCACAAGCAAGTATGCTCACGTTACGAACTATGCACTTCCTGAATCGTCTATTGCTTCCAGTTGCTTCATACCACCACGTGTTCGTGTGGAAAACAATATTGCCAGCGATAAGCCATCTGCTATTCCTATCGAATTTATGACAACGGGGAGCATGCAGCAAAGCATTTTGGAAGCCTCTAGTCCTTTAGGCACAGTCGAGCACGTCGCCGTTTCCAGAGTCTACTCAGCATCACGTTCCTGCCATCAAAGCCGCCCCGTTCCTGTGCCTGAAGTAAGATTAGAGGTCTTCCAGCCTGCACTTCCAGGCGAGTACATAGACTGCAGAACAATTTCTTTCCCTGAACTTCCACTCGTTTCCAGCTCGCATCGTGGTTCTATACATTAGCGGATGGCGTTGGAACGTTTCTAAACAGCAACGCCACTGACATTCCATCAAGTTTGACCGGCTCAAGTGACGGAAGCATTACGGAATTCCTACCCAAACTAACACTCTTCGGAGACAACCCGATCAACAAATTGCATCGCTTGGAATCAAATCAAAACCAAATCCGTCTGAACAGTTCATCTCTATTTATTACCAGAACGTCAGAGGCTTACGGACCAAAATTGTTCAGCTACGCTTACTACTGTCTGACTGTGATTATGACGTGCTAGTTTTCACAGAGACTTGGCTACGAGAAGACATTGGCAGCGCTGAAATCTCTTCGGATGTGACCGCAGTGAATTGACCAGTCAGTACTCGCGTGGAGGAGGAGTGCTCGTCACGGTCAAAAACAACATCGTTTGTGAACCTGTCACTTTGCCGAACTGCGACCAACTGGAACAAGTGGCAGTTTGCGTAAGGTTGGGGTATCGTTCGCTTTACATCGTCACCATTTACCTTCCGCCGAATTCATGCTCCGACTTATATTCAGCTCATGCAAAAGCAGTTCAGCATATGTCAATCCGTTCTTCAGAAGGTGACATTATTCTATCACTGGGTGACTTTAACCTGTGGAATTTGCGCTGGCATTTGGATGGGGATATGAATGGTTACATTCTCTCAAACGTTTCTTCGGAACACGAACAATCCCTCATCGAAAATATGTTTGTTAACGGCTTCCAGCAGATAAACAGTTTCGTCAACATGAACGGTAGACTTCTCGATCTCGTGTTCGTCAACCTACCTGAGCATCTAGACGTCATCGCACCCTGTACTCCACTGTTACCCGTTAACAATCATCACGAGCCATTCATTTTACTACTCGACGAGAGCAGCGACGATCTGGCTGCAATGGACGACCAAGACGAGAGTTTCAACTTCGATTTTAAAGCATGCGAGTACGATCTCCTAAACAACGCGTTTGCTGGCTTACAGTTTTTTTTTATGAAAAGCTGTACGAAGTTTTTATCGAGCATGTACCTCGGAAAAGGCGACCCATTACCTCAGTTTTCAGCAAACCATGGTGGACTACCGAGCTGAGACACCTCCGGAATAATCTCAGGAAATCACGCAAACGGTTCTTCTTAACAAGGACTGATAGCGACAAAGTTAACCTCCGCGAAGTGGAAACGTCGTACAAGGAACTTCTTTTCTCGTCATATAGAAACTATGTATTGGGAATTGAATCTTGTGTGAAACAAAACCATGCATCTTTCTGGGATTTTGTTAGGAAACAGAAATCTTCCACCCGGATTCTATGTAACGTTCATTACGACCACGACGGAACTCATGCTTGCACCAACGCTGAAGCTGCTGACCTGTTTGGCTGTTTGCGACGTTCTTCGAGAGTGTGTTCACTAATGTGTCACCTGTACTTCGACATGACAGCTTTGCCCATATTACTACACATAAGATCACGCTTCCTGTTCTCCAGTTTTCTTCAGAGGAAATTCAAAAATCTCTTGAAGATGTAGAAACGACAGACGGCATTCCTCCACTATTATTGAAAAAATGTTCGTCCACACTAACATCTCCAATCGCTCGATTGTTCAACCGTTCGCTGCAGAACAGGACTTTTCCAACTGCGTGGAAAACGGCATCGATAGTACCAATCCATAAATCTGGCAGCTGTCTGGGGTGTCTAAACTTTGCTGCCTAAGCAAGGTTTTGGAAAAGTTGGCTTGATATTTGTCCGAGATAATCGAGGAAGAGGCATTATACAAGACCGTATAATGCCTCTTCCTCGATTATCTCGGAGAGCCAGCACGGGTTCATGAAACATCGGTCTACAACAACAAATCTGATGTGTTACGTCACCAAACTGTCTCGTGAAATTGAACAAAGAAGGCAAGTAGACGCGGTGTATATTGATTTTGCTAAAGCGTTCGATACTGTACCGCACATTCTAGTCACTGATAAAATGAGGCACATAGGATTAGGAATATTCCGAATCAAATCACAACCACCTTGATAAAAGTTGACGAGGAACAGGCCCCATCTACTGCTGTAGTCAAGCAGAAGGGGAAAATTAGGGGAAATATTGAAACATGTCAATATTTGTCGACAATATTTGCATCAATATGATTGTCAATACTTTTGACAATCAAGCTGAACATTGCTTTAGGTCCTAAGTAACATTGACAGATTCTCTTCGTCGACTTTCTCTTTGTATCCCCACGACCATGTAAAGTCATTCTCAGATATTTTCAGCTCACAGATCAATAAAAGAAGCTTTTATCTAGCATCTTATACGACATACATAACAAGAAACGGTTTGGTGCTCAAGTTATTAACGAAAGAGAAAGTCGACGAAGAGAATCGATCAACGTTACTTGGGACTCAATGCAATGTTCAGCTTGATATTTGCCCGTGTGCTGCTTGCTTACCGTATTGTCATTAATGTTGTCAATATTCGTATATTGAAATTGACCGTTTTTTGTCAACATATTCTGCGTATTGACAAAGGGAAGTGAACATCAGCTTTTTGTCAATACTTGTCATCAATCATCGTCATCAATATCACCTTTTCAATAATATTGTAAGTATGTCAATTTACTGTCAATATATTGATATGTGTAATGGGCGCTTTAGATTTCCCCTCTTCCATCGTAGCGTATTTAATCATACCGAATAAATGGTCCATCACAACTATTGCATTGATTGAACCGAGAACTGAAATTGACACGAGTTTGTAGAATTTAAATATGACTGATGGTTTCTAAATGACGAGAAAATGAATCGAACATTGATAACACATAGTTTTATTCCACTAGAGACACAAATCACTTCGATTCTGTAGAGAGATTACATGTTTGCCAACATTTTCTCCGCTTCCTCTTTGGCTCGCTTATCATCGTCGGTTCTGTTGTAGATATAAAAAAAAATAGAACCCATTACGATGTGACTCACTATCTTATCTTCTAAAAACACCTTCCGAATCTTACCTGAGTATTCTAAGGTTAGCTAGCTTTAAAAGATACGGTTTTGCCGTATCAAATTCCTTCTGGTCAAAATAGATCTTCCCGATGAGGTACTGATTGTAGTAGAAAAAGTTGGGCTTAATCTCCTCTGCCTTCAGCAGGCACCTAAGCGCATCGTCGTACGTTGGCCGCACCAGTTCTTTGTTCAGCGTGTACACAAACTTCTTTTCGAACCAATGCAAACAAAGCAGTTTCTCGTAGAAACCTCCCTCCAAGTACCACACGAAGGGATCCAATGGGTCCAGTTGATTGGCGGTTTTGATGTGAGAGAGCACATTGACCAAGGACATGATCTGTTGCTTTGGTCCGGAGATTCCAGCCTTTTCGCCGAGGAATATGGCGTAGTATTTGTGCGAAGGGGACGCATTGGGCGATACTTCCAGTAGTTTGGACGAGATGTCGTAGCCTTCGAGGATTAGTTTATCCGCTCGTTTCTTATCCGTTCGATACCACTCTCTGACCAGACTGTACAGAGAATTTGCCAGGCGACGAAGAACTTCATATTTCGGGGGACTCTGCAGTTTTGATCGATTTAAATAACACTTCGCTTCAATCTTTGATCACTGTGGTTGGTCACTTACCATGTGCTGTCGAAGCAGGTTGCAAGCTTCTTCAAATTCGCAGTTTTCAATGAATTGATCCGCTTTGTAAATAACTTCGTCTAAATCAGACATGGTTTCAGATATGTGCCACCAATCGATATGTTCCACCACCAATAAATTGAAAACCTATGTATATATAACAGCTTGTATGAACCTCGTGGTGTCTTATCTCCAACGAGGTACCAACATGGAAATGTTTGTCAACACTGACTGGTTGTAATCGTGACTGACTTTGTAGTAGCCGATGACACTCTGAGCGAACTTCACGCGACAACTGCATACAGGTGAATGATTGCGGGCGGCGAGTGTCGTTAGGACTTAAGTACCGTCATGCCGTGTTATCAGACTCATGCACGTATGGTTTACGTGTTTGGTGACAACTTTGGCTTTGGTGGCACAGGTGACTTAATCTTTCTGCACATTTTTCGCATATATGTCATAATGAGGTAAAGGACCTTGCCAACCAAGTGATGATTTAGCCGGTGTCTTTTTTTTTAGTTTAAGCTGATGCAAATTTTATTTTTCTTTTATGCCAGGAGGTCTATGTAAGGACTGTCCACTTCTATGGAGTCTCACTTTTAGAATGTCCTTTGAATAAGCATTTAATTTAAATCAAATGCATTTAATTTCCATCGTTTGCATCAACCATTCAGTGGGATGTGAACATCGAAACAAAGTATGTGCTTTTTCGGTGACACTTATAAATACACACATGCCTCGAGACGAAGATAAACAAACACAACAGGAAAAGAAAACTCGGAGTAGAGAACTCACAAAAATCTCCCTGCAACCTTCTCTGACAGCAAAGAAACTCTCCAACGGAATCGTGCAAAAGCTCCTTCCGGAATTTCCCCTGCCAATATCAAAATCACGCAAAACCTGCTCCGCCGAGAACGCGAGACAACTCCGCCATCGGAAATCTCCACCGGAATCATGCGGAAGCTTCTCCACCTAAAACACGAGAAAATACCGTACAGATTTCCTTTCCGTTAGCAGCACCGAAAATCACCACCGTGAATGCGAGAAAACTCCGTCGAAACTGGAATCTCCGCTGGCATAATCAACAACCTCCACCATGTGCAGAACCTCTTCCGAGAACGTGAGAAAACTCCGTTAAAATTCCCTGGAACCTCCGCTGGTAGCATCATAAATCGCCACCGAAACCGTATGGAATTTCGTCCGCCTTGATCGCAAGAAAAAGCCATCGAAATTTCGCATTTTTTATGCATTTGTAATATATTTATTTGTCAACATCAACAGACTCAATGTAGCCCCAATGTATTTTATTTAGTCAAACCAAGTCAAACGTAATCCTGGTGGATGAACCCTTTATCAGAACAAGACAAAGTTCCTAAAATCTTCGTTGGCAGCTACTAGAATCGTCTTCGAAAACATGCACGGCGAATGAGAACGACTCAAATTTGAGTTTAGTTCACTCATAATCGCCAAAAGTACAGGAACTCAGCGATGAGTTAATTTGCCTCATGTTTTCCCAGGTTTTTTCAGGATTTTCCAAGGAAAAATTCCCGAATTTGAGAAAAGTAAAGATTGGATTCACTCAGTCTATTGGTACTACTCCGAGACTGAATAAAATGTTCGTCAATTTCATCATTTTCCGGCAGATTTTTTAGGTTTTCCACAGGAAACCATGGGACAAATTTTACTCATCGCTGAGTTCCTGCACTTTTGGCGATTATGAGTGAACTAAACTCAAATTTGGGTTGTTCTCATTCGCCGTGTGCAGAATTTAATTCGCCGAGAAGGCAAAAAAAAATCCGTTGAAACTTCTAGGGTTGTGAACCATTTGCCGGGTTAAATTTAACTCGTGGTTAAAAGTGACATTTCGAAAGTAATTTTCTATGTTCGAAAATCCCTGTGCTGTCGATCGACCGGTTTTCGAGAAGAACTTAGCCAAGGTTGTCAAAATTTAACTTCTTGTCTGTCAGAAGTAACCACGCTCGGATAGCAGGGTTAATCGATAACTTTCCATCTGTCAAATTTTAACCAAAAGTTAAAATAATCCACCAAATGGTTCAGAGCCTATAGGAACTCCCGCTGGCTAGGGTTACCATATCAAAAACTTGAAAAGGCGGACATTTCATTTGAGGTTTGGAGATTAAGGAGGACAATGATTCCCTTTCTTAACATTAAAGGAGGACAATGATAATATGTGCGCTATCACAAAATTGATGATTTGCAAAGGTTCAATTGAGATTGTTCATAACTTGTAGTCGTTACTAATTCAATTTATCTTATAACTTTTGAAAAATGCATCAAACTAGCCTTCATAATTCACTTTTGATACTTGGAAATGATCTAGTCTAGTTGATTTGCATGAAAACTACAGCTTTACAGCATTAAAGCCAACCCAACTTTTATCAAGATCAAAAATTAGGATACATGTCATCGCTGATTGAAACCAACATGGAATATCTAAGCAACCTGTTAATTTTACCATTGATTGACTAAGGCCGCTGCCATAGTGCCGAAGAGGCGCAAAAGAGTTCCTATTATTGATATTATTCCTTACATACGATTTCACGATTCGCGTGCCTCCTCGCTCTCAGTATGGTAGCGGCCAAAACAAATCAAGCGTAACTATTAAAATCGACGTATCTGCTTTTGTAAACAATCTCTTCAATCGACAATTTGTCTTAACTGCTAACTCACCCACGCAAACGAACATCATCATCAGGTAGAAGACACTTTCGCCTATCTACTAGCTGGTGTTGTTAGTTTCTGTGAGTGAGCTTGCAGGTGCCACAAATCGCCGATTGAAGTGATTGTTTACACAATCAGATACATCGATTTGAATAGTTAAGCTTAAAATTTCTAAAATCCCATAGAACCAGAACGTCAAAATCGAACACATGCTGAATTTAAGGTTCAATTTACTTTGATGCTTTTTGGAAAATTTCAAAAGCAGTTTTTTCCAACGCATTATTTCAGATTGCAAAAAGCTCGCACTATTCGATTCCTTTTGATAGGGTAAATGTCGGCTTCGGCACCCATTGACTGTTTTCGGCAACCAAAATTTAAACGTTAATTTCACTATGTTTTCCCATCAACTCACTTCCCTGAATGCATCCAAACGATTCTTTAGTCTTTCAGCTTCAATCTGATTGTATGTGTACGTCTGAGCAGTCCTGTTATGGCAGATTTTTCTTCAAATGAAGCATACGTACTCTAAAATGAGGTCGATTTCAAGTTGCCGATAATAGAACAGCTGGTTAACACGAAGTTCTAATGGTAAAGTTGCCGAAGAAAACGAGGCTGCCGACAATAGTCACACTCACCTGAGAAGTTTGGAGCGTTGTAAAAACGCTTTCAAACAGTTTTGAAGAATTCTGTCGATTAAAATGGATAGAGAAGCAAGCAGCAGATGAATGTAAACCAACAGACACGTCATATATGTGCGTGACGCTGAGAAAATGCTAATAGAAGTGAGGACACTGCTTAGATTGACGAGAATACGTAAATTCCCCTATTTTACACAAAATGACGCGAGCTTTTTGCAATCTAAAATAATACGTCGAAAAAAACTGACTTTGAATTTTAAAAAAATGCATCGAAGTAAATTGAACCTTTATCTGTGTGGCTGTGTTCCATTTGGTGAATTTGAACATAAATTTTACAGATAGAACATTTTAAAATAAACCAGCTATTGTAATGTTCGAAAATCCCTCTGTTGTTGATCTTCCGATTTTTGAGAAATTGTTTGTCAAAATTAAATTAATTCCTGGTTTGTCTGAAATAAGTCTGGTAGAATAGCAGGATAATTTGTAAATTTTCCATCTGTCAAATATACGTTAAAATTCACCAAATGATTCGCAGCCTAACCGTAGGGAGTTGACAGCTGTAGTATACACCTAGTCCCACCATCGAATGGCATTTCCTAGATAAGATGAGGTTGCGACACAATTAAACAAATAAGCTCTGCAAACAACGCTCCTTGAAAACAATTTTATGAATATGTTACTGGAACAAAATGCAAGGATTAAAAAGGAGGATGTAGAAAAAATATTGAAAAAGGAGGCTATGTCCTCCTTTAGGATACCATATGGTAACCCTACCGCTGGCAGCATCCAAAATCACCGAAATCACGCGGAACTTCGTCCATCGATAAAGGGGGGAAAATGCCTGGAGCTTCCGTCTGCAGCATCCAATCTCTTCACTGTTATCGTGCAGATCCTCTTTCGCCGACAATGCGTGGAAACTTCGTCGAAAGTCTCTGGGAACCTCCGTTGGCAGCTTCTGAATTTTCCAGGGGAGTTTCGACGGAGTTTTCAGATATTCATTGTTTCGAGAGATTTCGGTGGAGATTTTCGGTGCTACCAAAGGAGGTTCCAGTGAGCTTCGACGGAGTTTTCTCGCGTTTTCGGTGGAGACGGCTCTGCACGATTCCGGTGGAGATTTTTAATGTTGCCACCGGAAATTTCAACGGATTTTTTCTGCGGAATAATTTTCTCAAGTCAAGAGTGTGGATTTGAGCGAACCGAAGCGATCAACTAAACAGGACAAAACTTTTCATGCATACATGCATGTATTAGTGGGAGGTGTCACTTACAACTACACGCAGCCAAAAATGCACTGAGAAAATGCATTTAATTTTTTTGTTATAATAAATGTACCTCAAGTCGAGCCTCAAGTGATCTGCCCCTAGGTTGTGCTGGTAAGACAACAGCTGTAAAGGGGGATCCGTAGACGTGCTTGAAATGCACAAATATGCAGAAGGAACCAAGAAGTTTGTCCCAAAGAAACCACCTAGCAGAAAGAAAAGTGTGAGGAGTGATGCCGGATCCGAATCTGGAAAAGGAAGTACCAATGAGGTCAGCCTGGAGGAATCCCTAGACCTGTTGCAGCAGGAGAAAAGCGCAAAGGAGAAAACGCTGGAGGAAGAGAAATTCCTCCATGAAAAGCGATAGGAGGCTGAGCGGAAGATTTTTCAAACCGAGAGTTATCTTCTGTCACTCTTTCAACAAAGATTTGGCTAGATTGAGGATTTAGGGATTCAATTATTATTTTAGTTAAGCACGCAAACGATGTAGAATGAGCTACTTACTAGTTACTTAGGGTAAATCAAGTATATAGCGTTTAGGAACAAATTGTAGGTTAGCAGATTTTAGGATCAAATTGTAGTATCTAGATTAAGCAAATATAGGGTTATTAAATTCAATATTTTCAAGAATTCCACCTCCAACTAACCTACTTCAGTAGCTAGTTCACTACAAATCACTACAATTTATTTAAACGATAGGTTCTTACTCCGACCTAAACTCACAGCTCTGTTGAACCAAACCTGACGTCTGTCATTTCTGACAGCGACCGTTACCATAGCTCTCCGAATCTCCCTCAGGGTTGTCGCTGGGCTTGGCGGTACATGGTTATCCCGATATTCCGAACAGCCATGATCCATAAATTAGACGTATATTATTCACGTTTTGAACACTATATTCTTCTTCTTCTTCTTCTTCTTCTTCTTCTCCTTTATTTAACGTCGGTCTCTGTTCGGCAATATAGTGTCAATCACCAACGGACATCGATTGCCAAACTATATTAATAATTTTGATCCATAAACCTTGAAAAATTGCTCCATTACTGCGTAACTACAGGGGTTACTCTAAATAACTAGGATAGGCAAATTTTTGGTCAACTTTGGAGTGTTGTAGCTTCGTCAAATATGATCCGATTTTAAATCTTTCAAAAGCATTTGACTGAAAAACTAATATTGTTCTACGGTGTAGCAACGAAAATAATCCTGGTCACCGGATACCGGAGATATTCCGGGGTTCCGGAGGGCTTGTCTAATTTGCTAAATTTTTGGTGAAATTTTATATATGATGTTGGTTAAATATATATACTTTTAGTGAATACAATGAAAGAAGAACCATTTTTAAAGCGAATCATATGCCAAGAACTAAAATCGGCTTATAATCAACCGAGATATGGCCATTTCCCTGGAATCGGTTCTGGTGAAGGGTTCTGAATGCGGGCAGATCATTTAATCACTCAAAACATGCCGTGCGACAGCTCTTTCTTCATGGTTTCTCGTCAATAGACTTTTGATAAACTTTAAATGCATCATTGACCACATTGGCCACTCTCGGAACATCCAGTATGCCCCCGGGGGAACCTGGAGCAGTGGACAATTGCATTTTTACACCAAAACATGCCGTGCGACAGCTCGTTCTTCATGGTTTTTCAAGAATAGGCTCTCCATAAACTTCAAATGAATCATTGACCACATTGGCCGCTCTTGGATTCACGGGATACCCCCGAGGGATCCTGTAGCAGGGGACAATTGCGTTTTTACTCAAAAACATGCCGTGCGACAGCAAAATCTTCGTGGATTTTCATGAATATGCTTTCTATAGAATTGAAGTGGATTATTGACCACATTGACCTTTCCAGAGTCACTGGAATGCCCTGGGGGGAACCTGTAGTAGGATGCAATCACATTTTTACGCAAAACAATGCCATTGGGGAGCTCATTCTGGTATTCTGGTATTAGGGCATTTTTATTTTTATTCCTCTGTTACAATATCATCATGAACAAATTCTTCTTCAATTTCATCGACTGCTTTCATAAATTCCTCCAAGGCATTGAAGTTATTAGTATCGACTACTGAATCACTTACAGAATTTTGAAAAATCATGAAACTTTTCACGATGTCGTGATAATCCAGGGATACTTTTTTCTGTCGTCTTTTTGCCATCCAAATCGAACTGATCAGTGGGTCCGATTCATTAATGGCACGAATAAAGACATCATGTAAATTTTCTACTCTTGATCGTTTTCTTGCATGATGGGTTCGATATTTTTTCAATTGTTTATGTGACTTTCTGCTGCCTCTTCCGCTAATGAACCAAGTGAATGTATGATTATTTCTCCGGCATGAGCGAGAACTTTATGCACGGTTGCAGGAATTTTGTACCAATCATACAATTTAAGAGAGAGCCTATATGTTTCCTTGCAATATGCATCAAATTTTCCCGGGTTTATTGGCTCTTGGCAGTTAATAGCAATTAATATATTCCGGAAATTGAAAATTAACTCTTCATCAATGTTCAGCACGGAGCTTAAAAGCTTGGGATTTCCAAATGCTCTTCGACAAACGTTTCCTGTAGTACTGGTACCTGCTCCACCCGATCGTGGTTGATCTACTCTTACTCCAATTTTTTCGTAAAGCTGTGTCGTCACATGTTTTTTTCTTTGTTCATATAGTTCTTTAAACGGTTTCGTTACCTTCCATTTTTTGATATCCATTCTGTATGAAATATGCAAAAGGCATTCGAAAAATCTTATCCAAGCATGAAGTGGAGATATGCCGTAATGCAAGGCTTCTTCGTTTGATATAAATCCTTCCTCGAATTTCTCTGCATCATTCATTACATTTGGTGTTGCCCCACATATTGGACAATTCTGCATCGACGAATTTCCAGTGATATAAGTTAAGACTTTTCCGTCTATCATACTGAGGACAAAATCAAAATCAACAAGTATAAACTTGTCGTTTGAGAGTTCAATTTTCACTGGTGTTAGTTCACTCATTTCTTTTTCTACATCCTGTTTTGTAGCCAGAATAACTTCTTTACTCTCTTTAATGAATTCAAGGATGAATAACCTACAAAATCGAATACTTTGAGGCATGAGATTAAACCACATAATTTCCTTTCGATCATTGTACATGAACAACTGAATTGGTGTTAAAGTGGACGAAAATACATCTGAATCGTCCTGACATCCTTCTGGTAGCACTTGATGATATTGCGAATATCCTGTTGATCCGTCCATACCCCAGCTACATAGAAGAACCAATTCCGTAGAAACTAGATCGTTGCTATCCATATACTCGTTGAGCTCTGCATCAATTATTTGGACGATTCGTTTCACTGTATTTTCCATCAGCGCCTGGAGTTTCACTCTTATTTTCAATGCACTTTCTTCGATGAATTCACTAGGAGGGGCGCATATTTTTTTCACTGCTCCGATCACATAGTAAGGTGGAAATCTTGAAGGTGATTCACTATGTATTACTTCGTATTGAAATCTACTCAATCCAGCCTCGATAAGTACACTAAAAGCCTCTTCTGGTGACATCATTCCTCGTTGATCAGTTAGTTGAGCCAGCATGGTTTTAGAGCTTTTTTGGTTTTTTAAAATATGCTCAATAACTTCAACTAAATTAAAATCCTTTCGATTATAAGCGGTCCGTCTTGCAAATAACAAAGCTTTCTCGATGGTATCGAATTTTGGATCAACTGCTTCTTTATCGATGACGCGACGCGACGTTTTCCTCTTTCACTCAAATCCAAGAAAGTTTTTGAAGGTCATCCACGTTTTGTTCCCGAGGCCGAGGTTGAGGCAACACATTGCTCCTGTTCGATGAATTCCTCGATGCCAAATTCTCCATCAAGCCAATTCCGAAAATACGACTCAAATCGCTCTTTCGTGCTTAGCTTCATGCCATTTGTTGATGTATTTAGTAACGATTTTATGGATCGTTTACGTTTTTCCACCGAGATGTTATAATTTTCACAAATGAATTCAATGGCTCTGTGAACATTGTCACTATGGCTTAATTTTGCGTCTAATAGATTAATAATGGTTCTATTATCCATGCTCACACTTGGTCTCAACCGTAAATTTGAATTACACTGTAGTAGTTTAAATAAAAGCTACACAAAATACACTATGGCTTCAAATTGACACTACAGTAGGTTAAGTACAGACTTAGGTATAAATTAAACTCATCCGCGCATATCCGTAGGTACATACTTACGCATATGCTTCTATAATCGTCATAACCCAGGTACTTACTTTAGAATAAAGCATAAACGAATGTAGTTTTACGTTCATCCAACAGTGAACTTTGTGATAATGATGACTTCTTTTTGTACAAAAGCTTAAGCCCTTTTTAAAAGTTGGTCATGAAATATTAGTTCTTCAACAATATTTTTCGCCTATACCAACCGAATATAACTCCAAAAGTTGCAAAATAATTGTTGAAAAAGTTTGTTTCCAAGCCGGCTCTTGTACAATTTGAAATCTCCCATAATAACCGAAAATTTTCAAATCGCTTATATTTCCAATGGGGCAGGTTGGTTCAGGCAAACTCTTCAGTATTTGTTAGAGTACACTCAAAACTTCATCCAGAGCTGAGAATTAACCTGGGAATGTGCGAGACTCGAAAGTTTGTGATCAATAAAGTTAAATTTTCATTAATTTTCAATTATTTTTTTTCTATTTTTATTTTTAATTTTTTTGTCTCCATCAAATTTCCAAATGGATTTTATTTTCGGAAAGCTTATTAAATTACCTTTTCAACGATGTATAATGATGTGGTAGTTATATGATAAATAGTGGATGAAATTTTATTTGAGTGGTAGTGTATTTTTGCGGCAAAATTTGTACTTTTCTTACTCTTTTTTGACTTCTACATCCGATATCTCAGAAACTAAAACTGCTAGAAGCTTGAAACTTTCAGATTCTCTTAGTTGAAATGTTTACTATCGACCAAAAATAACGAAATAAGGATTAGTGAAAGACGATTTTTTGATTTTTGACCGCCTGATATCTGATAGTGCATGTGCTCTAAGAAATCGAGCAACTCTTAGAACACTGACATTTTCTGGAACTCCGGGAACACATTTTCTACAGAAGAACTAGAAGAACTTCGGAGACCTGGCAGATTATGAAAATGTTTTCGGATCGCTGCAATGAAACTTACACGGTATTATTTTCGTATATTTTTATTTTAAATATATACCTTCTAATCTTGTATAATAATTATTACTTGCTTCCGCGTTACTCCTTCGCCGTTTTTTTTTTGTCACTGATTCATAGTTACTAATCGTTTACCGTCTCTGCTTTGCTTTCATTACAATCGTCCTATCTCTGGCTCTATTATATTTATTACTTTACTGTATAAGTGTGTGTTTGTTTGTGTAAGACTGTAATGTGTTGTTTATGTTTTTTTTTGGTTCCACTTGGTAATTTGAGTTGTATTTTTCATTTGTTGCTTTCAATTATATGTGTGTTTCCATTTTGTTTTCCCTTTGTTTCAGTATTGTTAAATTGTAATAATTGTGATTTAATATTAAAGTAATTGATATCTTCTTTTGTCCTTCATTGTAAAGAGATTTTGTTTAATATGCTTATTCCACTTCGCACTGTTTCTCTTCTTTAACTTTTTTTTTTGTAAATTTTCTTCCTTTATCGTTTCAAGTATAAAATACTTTTCTTCCCTTAAAACAATTATTCGTTTTTTTTTGCATAACTTTATACAGGTATTTAAAAATAGCCGCCGCAAAATGCGAAACGCGTTCGTTTTCTTCAATTTGTTGAAATAGTATTTTAATTTTCATTTGCAATATAATGAGATTCCTTCATGTTCAATAATAGGTGTGGGTGTTTATGCTTTTAAACTTAACCACTAGAAATTGAATTGCTATTCTTCGTTATTACGAAATCCGCTTCTTTCCTTAGCAACGCGTTTTATCTGCGATCCGAATTTTCTGTTTTACGTGGGAATTTGTAATACGGTGGTGGTTGTGGTGGTGTTGGTGACGATGGTAAAAGAGACACACAATTTCCGCGTCTTTCGGCGGTCGATTCCGGTTGAAAGTAGACAAAAGAAAAATTTTATCAAGATTGTGTGGGTTTCACATTTCTATCATATAAATAGATGTTAACGTTTACGTTACTGCGGTTTTCACACTTATTGA
Source organism: Ochlerotatus camptorhynchus (assembly GCF_037179485.1). Lineage (NCBI taxonomy): Eukaryota > Metazoa > Arthropoda > Insecta > Diptera > Culicidae > Ochlerotatus > Ochlerotatus camptorhynchus. The sequence continues at coordinate 3,402,681 of NW_027040766.1, read as the reverse complement.
TGGGATTCTTCGCTGATTAGTGTTGCAGCTCTATACACGGTATAAGAGAACTTTTTCAGTACAAGTTACGAAACCGGACTAAAAGTGTTACGTTAAAATACACGTCTTTCTAACTTCTTTTTTTTGTTACTGTTGTTGTTTTAAAAAACGATTCTAGCTTGCCTTATGTTCTGGTTGTTTACTTCGATTAACTCTATATTGTCAAAATTGTTGGTGGTGCGCTTCGTTAATTTTTGTTTTGTTTTGGTTTTATTTTCTGATAAAATGCTACACAATACGGGATTGAGATTGAGAGAGTGTTCGGGGGAGATAGGTGGTGCCATTGTTTGTCGTTTTTGTTTTTCTTTTTGTTTCTGTTTCTTTTCAGCACGAAAAGGCACGATTTTTGATAAGATTTTATACTTGATTCCTTACAAACTTCCAGCGTCGTTTCACCGCCGTCGCTTGCTGCGCTTTCGATTGTTTATGTTTGCGTCATCTACAATATGTGGTATGGCTCTCTATAAGCTATATTTTGAGGTTAGGATTCTCTGCTGTTGACAGTTCTGAAAAAGTCTCTTCTTCTCGGTAGAGGTGTGTTAAAAAAAAACTCAGGAAACTGAACCAATTGAAATCATGTTTTCCGATGCGCGGGAGAAGGGTTGAGGAGGGGTTTGACTGTTTTCTTCCTTTTTTTTACTAAATACAACCTATTTAACAAAATAAATAATCCACACACAAAACATTTGACTAGATTCCGATTCATCTTGTTCTTCCCTTCTTTGCTCCGTTGGTATTTTGTTTACCTTTTTTTGTTTTTGCTAGCAATTATTCAACAAACAAAAAAAAACTTGTTGCTGATGGTTTGGTTGGTAGGAATTGAAATTTGAAAGAAGAATGAACTAAGAAGAAATTTTGCGAAGTTTAGATACGTTTGCAGAATTTGTATGTTTTTCCGGAGGAGAAATTTGTATCCAAGTTTCAAACGCTTAACAGAACATATCATCGTGATTTTCTCGATTGAGTTTTTTTTTTGTCTCTTTTTTATGTATAAATAGTTCTTTTAGTATGTTTATAGTAGACTTTATAATTGATAAATATCACTAAGGTTTAATCGGCAATAAAAGTAATAAGTTTTCCGAATGCCGCATCAGCCAACTTGGTGTATTTATCGTTTAAAATTGAAATAAATTTTCTAATATGAAGGTTTTCTGCTTAGATTCATATGCTTATTGTTCTTGACGATAAAATATATTAGCATTCTTTGAGATTACTCGTTGGAGTCTAAGTGGCCGTCAGCTTAAAGAGGTTAAGTAAACGTGCCGCTTCACGCTCTCTTGATAGGTTTGTTTTGGTTCCTTTTTTGGGTTTTTGCGTGAAATGTATTGCTTTTGTGTTGGTTCGCTTATTGATTGATAAAAAGGAAATGTTTAAAATATGTTTATTGCAATGATAGTTGCATTACTTTCCCATTTTATAATAGAATAATTTACAACTAAGTTTTTTTTTTCTTTTATTACGAATAATGATAATAATAAAAGTAATAATAATCGAAGGATTCTGTTTAAATGTTACGGTTCATATGTCTTAGAGTTGAGCTTTGTTTTTCTTCATTACTTAGTAAATAATAAGTTTTGACCGTATGAACTAATTTATAATAAATAGGTTAATTTATGGTGTCAATATCAATAATAATAATAATAATAATAATCTTTCGATCAGTAAATAATTGATTACTTAAGAGCTACTATTTGCATAAGTACTAGATAATATCTATATGTAAAAAAGAACTGCCTAGCTAATCTAGCTGCTGCCGCTCTCTGTGTCTGTCTCTGTCATTGTAGTGGTTGATGATGACAATTCGCGATAGTGCACCTAGCGTCCGCTAGGGTGTGCTGCGCGTTTACTTCAGATCTTGTCGACTCCGCCGCCTAGCAGTGCCAGTAGCGACAAGGTAGAGGACGATTTCGGTAAATATTATTGAAGTCTTGCCTCTTGTAGTGCGGATGCGGCCGCAGCACCAGCTGCATTCTGGTATGGTGAGAGTCCGGGAAACCCACCGGCCGCTGCTGCAGCGGCGGCGGCTCCCTGGGGTAGCGTTGCGTATGTGTACGGGGCTGCCATGTATTGAGCGGCCGCTGCGGCGGCTCCTGCAGGCGGAATAGCATTAGCATTAAACTTACCATTGTTAGTGGATTGACCATTGAATAGCCTACCTGAAGCACTGGCAGCGGTGGCGTATGGGTACGCTTCAAACCCACTATATTGGCCAGGGTAGGGTGCAGCGGCAGCTGCTGCAACGGCGTTCTAAAACGAAGACAAAATTTCGATTAAGATCCTTCAAGAAGAACATTGAAACGTCAACGCCTACCTGGTATTCGTAGAATTGACTAGTGGCGGCCGCGATCGCAGCGGCATGTGACAGCTGGGAGGCAGGAATTTGCATCAATCCAGAGGCGGCTGCTGCGGCGGCTCCCGTTGTACCGGCGGTTGTACCCAGATACGGCGTTCCATAAAAGTACGACTGTTGCACTCTGTTGGAAGGTATGGAGATAAAAATGACTTCATTAGTGACAAACGACGAACATCCCGTACAAGGCGAAAACTACAATCAAAGAAGAGCACTAAACTCGCACATCCAAAACGGCAAACTTTGGATTAAGTTATGGAAATCAAAAAGAAGAAAAAACGAAGAAAAGAACGCCCAAACAAAAACAGTAAGAAACTAAAAACTCTCTATATTTTTCTGCTCGCTTCTCAACTCACTCGCCGGCACTCTTCCGTGCGCTGGAGTTCGGTCAGAGTTCGGAGTGTTTATTTATATTGACTGTATTTTAGGTGTGGGAAAGTCTAACACTTTGCAGTGACACGCCAAAAAAAAAGTAGTCTATTCGTTCTATTTATTCAGACCAAAAGTAAGTACACCGAAAAACAACACGATCCCTCAGAGAAAATAAGGAAAACTAAACCATAAAAAAAGGAAACTGAAAAAGTAAACAAACTAAAAAAAATCGATTAACAAAACAAACAACAGCAATAGCAACAAAGAAAAGAAAAAGAAAACTGGGAAGTCGGGAAAAACACAAGAAAGGTAAACAACAAAATAATGGTGAGATTACAAAACAATAACAAACACGCACACGCAACTTTCTTTGTTTATCTTCGTTTTAATCTTATTCACTTTGAGCTATAGTACTGCCGTAAGTTTCTGCGGATCATATAAAGCTTCAGTCATACTCGCGTGAGTGTTTACGTGTGCTACGACGGTTCGGGGCTCCAACTGTCAATCAATCGATGTTTGCAACGCGCGTCAACCAAGGCTGAAACGTTTCGGAGGGATGTCAATAAATTTAGGGCACACACAACTGTTTCAGGGGTTCATTACAGGTTAAGTGATTTGTTTCGATACTTATGAATTTGTTTCGATACTTATGATACAAAATATCAACCCCCCACCCACCCACACAGACACGTGCCTGGCATTCGTTCATTTTGAAACGACTTGAAAAGCGCCGCCTTCTTCTTGATTGTTTCATTTCGCCTGCTATGATGACTGGACCGACCTAAAGTAGAAGACAGTCATATGACGACGACCAATCCAAGCAAGCCGCGCGCCGCAAAGAGAACAGAAGAAAATCATCGAGATTCTTTTTTCTTTCTAGCTGTCCCTTTGTAAAGACTCATTCCCCCCACTTGAGTGAGGCGATAGAGATCGCTCGCTGTACAACGAATGATAGAAGGGAGTCAACCTCCGCCTTCACGTTTTGTCACTCGCGCAGCAAAAGCGACTGTAATAATAACAACAACGTCAAGCCGCATGAACAATAACAACAACACGGTTAATCTGTGATGGTGGTGGCGTTGTTAATCCGCAAGCTGTTGTCGTCAATTATCGCCCCACTGTTGTCAACGTCGCCATTTTGTACCGCCATTCATTCCCCGAGGGGCAGACCTTCAAACGTTCATTTCCCTCGAGTGCTCCTCTATCGGACCCCGCCAAGACTACAAGACAAAACCAAGTCAAGACATGTACGACATGCGAAAAAAGCGGTCTTCTTAATTGAGTTGAAGAGATTTTCCCCATCGTCCTACCCCCTAGTCTTTTTGGTATATCTTTTCGCTTGTTGTTTTCAGTGGTTGTTTTTCCTCGTGACACACTCACGTCACACCGATAGAAGCGAGGACGACGACGACATGTGATTTTGCGTGGTCTAACCACTTCTCTATCTGTCACTCGACACTCCACATTAGATATTGAGTACCCAGGAAATTAGTACCCTCAATTCGAATCGATTTTAAATTTAAAGTCCTCTGTCACCTTCTCGAGCGCAGCCAGAAACCAATTAATAACCCTTACCGACATAAATCTCTATAAATTCGTCCGTTTTATGCATGTTGCATCTGCAGCTTCTTCTTCCAGGTTTATGTAATTTGGCGTATGAAAAACTGAGTCACGACACGGCGACTAGGATTGGTTTTTGGAGTGCAGTTCGGAGATCAACCCATCGGTGACCGGCGGCCTTTGATGGACCGTTGCCAGGCGATTAATATTGATGGACTTGACGTTTGTCACTTCTAGCACTCTCTTCGGGGGGTCCTTCGATTTCGAAATTTACAAATCACAGCTGGTGATTCATTCCGCTTCGAATCGTGCCTATAATAGCAATTGCACGAAAAGTGCAGATGATAATACCAAGTTTAATGGACCACGATGATAATATACAACACAGGAAAACAGGGCACAGGTACATACGTGTCTCCATGTGGGCGAGAAAAGCAACACCCATTTGAACCGGCAATTATTGGTGTGTCGTTCGTTCGGAGGTTGGTTCGTCGGTCATGATGAATAATTGACAATATTGCTTGCTGAGTGTGCGAGCGCGGTTGCGCTTCGCCTATTGACTATTTCCCCCCACCCCCCACATCAACTTCCCTCGAAAACCACGAGCAACTGACGTTGGGAGAGGAACACAATTTTATGTGAAAAAATCTTGATGGTTTGTAAAGTTGTAAAAAATTTCGGAGGAGTTTTACTGCAAGTTAATTGGTTGAACAATTTGGTTCTCTGTTGCAAGCTAACCTTATGCGAAGAAAATAAGGAATTTCCAAAGGATGTTTGGAGAGTTGTTTAGAGGCAGTCGAGAAGTCTTTCTACCTCACTTTCTACTTAGTGCAGTGGATCTCAAACTTTTATCGATTGCTACCCACAGAAGAAATTCCATAAGCTCGCGGCCCACTTTTATTGAATACGCATGTTGTAAAGCGAATATGACATTAAGTTCTCCCAAAACAAAATTTAAAACGTAAAATAGAACCTTCAAACTTTATGACTGTTTGAAACGCAAGTACAGAATGGCATTGAAAGTTCTTGAAATTGTAAAATAGCAATAACAAAAAATACAAACATGGCCTCAAATTGCTGCAATGGTTTTTTTTTAACGTCCTAAAATTGAGAATTAATTTTGAAAACATCTAAATAGCCTTGAAAAATTTGAAGCCCAAAAATTGATTAGCAATCGCTTAACTTAACTAGCTTACTACTACCTGAGTGGCTTTAAATAGTTTTAAAAACATCTTAAACTACCAAATATTTTAATAATCTTGAAAACGACAACTCTCATAGTCGGGCCTTCAACCGCCGAAAATGTAAAAATGTCCTAGACTTTCCAAACTGGATTAACAAATTCCGAAATTGTGCTAAAACACCGAAAATGGCCCCAAAAATGTAAAAAATGATCCAAAATGTCAAAATGGCCTAAAACACGCCAAAAATGGCTTAGTCACGTTAAGAGAAAAAAAAAAACTACAAGGGATAACCCTATGGGGTTGTACGCAATGGTGACGTAGGACTACGTGGTCTTATATAATAAATCTTATTTGTTAACTGCAGCAGGAGCTTGTGTTTTGTGTAGGAATAGGAATTTGAGCGGGGTTCTATCTGTTTATACTCTTTAGCATGACGCGCTTGACATAGATGGCCCACAGCGACTCACGAAGAGCTACTGATTCCAATCAATAGCGGTGCGGCTTCTTCCTCCTTTTATGGATGCCCATGTGGGCTGCAGCTTACTGCCTGCAGGCAGCCTTTCGTTGTGTACTGGAGAACACCACCACAGACCACGCGGTGAGACCGGATGGAATTCAACTTTGAAATCTGTGTTAGGGAAATCGCTTTTCGCAGGCAATCGGTGATATTTTTAATTATCATAGCAACAGTTGCACGATCGTTTAATTTTCAATAGTAACATTTTGAAAGATGATAAAGTCTTAATTTTAACAGATTTGTAGCAAGCCTATCGATTGCCGTATTAAGAATTAAAATCCATCATCTCTGGATCAAAATCAGACCACTTTCATGCCGCGACCGACTTTGGTTTTTTAAATTGCACCTCCAATGTTGCCTTCAAGAACATAGTATGTTAGATTTAAACATATCTAGATAGAGCTGGAATTAGGTGTAACAGCTTTTGTAAACAAAGACTTCTCTCAATGATTTTTAGGAATTCAAGGCACGCCCACGCAAACCAACATTACCGTTGATTTGCGTGGGCGAGCCTTGATTTTCAAGGCATCATCGAAAGAAGTCAATGTTTACAAAATCTGTTCCGCCCTAATTCCAGATCTATCTTGATATGGAAACTGACATACGATTGAGCAGGCTTGCTGAAACTCCCCAAACTCACTGGAGGTTTTAAAACACGCTTGTCCTGCGAGTTTAGCCAGCTCTCACTTTGAGTGAGTGGCGGCAGGAATATGGAAGAAGTAAACAAAAACTCCTCAAGAGAGAGGGAGAGTGCACTTCAGCGAGAGGATGATTCGACGTGAGGTGCGCTTTTCGAGACTCCGGCTGACTTTTTTGTTCGACGCAAGAAGCTCAGAGTTCATCCAGAGTGAGAGTAAGAGCGTGTGAAAGAAAGCATGAACATGAATGACAGCAAACCTCACTCTCATTTTATCCCCCTTCGCTCACAAGCTCTGAAGCTCAGTTCAATGATTTGGCAGTAGGCATTCTACTCCTCAGAAAAATGCTACGCTCGGTTCATTTCAAACTCACGAGCGAGGCTCCATCAAGCCTGCAATTGAGACTTTCACAAATGTCAAAAAAATACTCTTTTATAAATTTATGGTGGTCCTGAAAAGGACCGTTTTGTGGTTGAGTAATGCTGAGCCATTAGTGTGTCAAACACATATGAGGCTGATGAGTTGTATGTTGTTTGGAATGTGGGTGACGCGCTTGGCATAGAAGGCCCACAGCGACTCACGAAGAGCTACTGATTCCGATCAATAGCGGTGCGGCTTCTTCCTTCTTCTATGGATGCTCATGTGGGCTGCAGCTCGCTGCTTGCAGGCAGCCTTTCGTTGTGTACTGGAAAACAATGTTGAACGCCACGCGTCAAAAGCCCCGCTACTGCTGCTGTTGCTGATGCCGACGACTGGACACCACCACACACGGTGATTGGATGAATCCGATCAGCGGTTGAGGGCAGCTTTAATAGCTAGCTTGCGGGGAGCCTTCCGTTGCGTATTGAAGAACACCACCACTCACCACGTGGAAATCGCTTTGTCGCAGGCAATCGGTGATAATTTTAATTATCATGGCAACAGTTCTACTTGCGTGTAATTTTCAATAGTGAAGTTTTGAAAAATGATAAAGTCCTACGGATGCGTAGAAAGATTTCTGATCGATTGGTGTTAAAAATATTAAAATTGGTTCAGGGGTAGCTGAGTTATTAACGTTCAAAATCTTTTATAATTTTGCTACATGTTCCATTTTCGGTTTTCACAAAGTATATTCCCATATAGAAATCAGAGTAGTCCTACGATTCTCCATCCCTTCTATTGGCAACGGTGCACTTCAAATGACTTCCAGCGAAATTTTCACAGAAACTGTGTCGGCTACGGTGACCGCTTACAAGACTGTTGGCAGGGCTTTACAAGCGGATGTTTAACCCGGATCATAAAAAAAAAGTGAGAGAAGAGCATGGAATTTCTTTTGAAACATTTTGAGATACGGAGAAACTTGATTGAACTATTAGAGATTACGGAAATTTAAAAGGGATTTGAGAAAAATTTCATGATTTAAGTAATTGTGAGATTTTGTGGTGATTGGATCACACCATTTGAGTAATTTGCAATATCGTTGCTACTCCTCGAACTGTGACTCGCAGCAATGTTTTAGGGGATTTTTCTTCTAGAAATTTGAGAAAAGAAAGTTTATATTAATGCTAGGTCTGAAAAAAATCTAAAATGTATTTCCTCATTTTCTAAAAATCTCTGGAAAAGAATCCCCTAAAAATGCTAGACGAAGTGATCGATTCAAATGGTAAATCCAATAAACGACTTGTTTTGAGCAGATAAAATGACGTTTACTACCATTCAAATTTCGAAATAAAACAAAATTTTGAGATTGTTTCTTCTAAAGGGTGTCCCACATCAAATTGCATCACGGAAAAAACGCTGTAGAAAATTACCTAGTTGACCGATCCTTTTCAAACTTTCAGACAATAACATATTTGTAAGCTTTTGGCATATTTATTTCATTTAACCGTACGCTCGCACCTTACGCTTAACTCCACTCATTAGGTTCTGTACAACATCTGGCTGCAGCTTCTTCTGTACGGAAACCCACTTTTTCTTCATGTCTTCCTCAGATTTGATCTTCTTGGGATGCTTCCGAAGTCCAGTATTTTTCGATGGGCCTTAGTTCCGGTGCGTTGGGGGGGGGGAGGGGGGTTGGACTTCATGCCCTTGGGTACGAGAGTGACCCTGTTGGCTTCGTACCACTCCAGGACAACATTTGAATAGTGCCACGAAGCTAGATCCGGCCAGAAGATCGTAGGGCCCTCGTGTTGCTTCAACAGAGGAAGCAGACGCTTCTGTAGACACTCCTTGAGGTAGATCTCCTCGTTTACAGTCCCGGTAGTCAAGAACGGCGCAATCCGTTTGCCACATCGCTTGCCAAATCATGTATTTCTTGGCAAACTTTGAAAGTTTCTGCTTCCTTACTTCCTCCGGAACATCAAACTTGTGCTGGGGGCAGGCATGGAAAATCATTTGCATTCATTTCGTGCATTCATTTACATTAATTTGCCGCTAACTTTTTTCATCAACAGCATTCCGCAAAATGATGTATATAGCTTTTGTAGGTTTTGCTATTAGCTACAACTTTTGGTTATAACTTAAATCTGTATCTCTGATACATGACGAACCAGAGCGAACAGAAGCCACTACTGTTTTTCAGTGAATGTATTTTACATTCACTGAAAAACAGTAACAAGTTCTGCCCGCTCTATATCACGCTGTGTGAGTCAGTTACGACTAATATCGGCCGGTTGGCCGATAACTTAACCGCGTGGAGAATGGCCGCTGCCTCAGCTTAGAACACCGAGCATTGGGTCGGGAGCGATCTGCTCACAAGCAGACCATCTCCGGAGACCCCCATCCCCCCATACGCTCCAGGAGAGAGAGCCGTCGGTGTACCTAACATAACCTTGGTAGTGAGCCCCGACAGTTTCGACAACTGTCCGGCGTAAAACCAGCGAGTTGTCTCCTGCCCTTAAGGTGATACTCTAAGGAAGCCTTAGCGTGAAACTTTAAAGGCACAAATGTCAGCTTCTACAAAACATACAAATTTGAAATTGCTACTCCTTGTTTGCTGTGCTACTACAGAGCGTAGCAATTTCGAATTTGCGGTCCTTGATTCGGCTGTCAATTCTGATTTTGTGCGATTGCCAACTTTTATCTCCGTGCCAGTGGACCCTGCCCACTGGAGGGAGATCTACGTCGGCGGCCGTGCGGAGGAGTCGGTTCTCCTCGTCGAAGAGAACGATCCTGTTGTTTCCCGACGTTTTAGCGAGAAAGGCAGTGGCTTTGGTAGCAGTAGCTGCGGTGAAAACGAACCGAAAAGGTGCATGCAGCGTCGGCAGGGTTAGAGGGCAGGAGACCGGAGACTGTTCGAACGTAGCCGTTGTACACCGGTTCCAGAATCTGGACGGCTTTCTCGTCGGCAAGGCATGCAATCTCTACACCGTACAGTAGGCGACTGTCGATGATGGCTCGAGCTACGCGGAAGCGGATTTCGCGATTGTTGGATCGGTGGGGGCGGAAGATGGTCTTAAACAGGTTGGACCGACTGCGACATTCCTACTTTACTTGTTGGAAGTGCGGCTCAAAGCATACATTCCGATCGAGGAGTACTCCCAAGACCCTCACGGTGTTTTTGGTCGGTATTGCTTGTTTTTAATCATGATGGGCTGTCTGTTGTTGCGATGCCTGGTGGTACATATATGGCAGCGCACGCCTTGCCGGCGGAGAGCTGGAAACCAACAGAGTCAGCCCATGTGACCACCGAGGAGACTGCTGCTTGCGCTCTCAGTTTCGTCCTCTGCAGGGTGGGACCCACCGTTACAATGAGGACGTCATCCGCGTAGACGAAGATGGAAACGTTCTTGGGTAGTTGGTCAAAGACCCCATTCTTGGCCACCAGGAAGAGGGTGACCGCGATCACCGAACCCTGTGGCACTCCGGTTTCCTCACTGAAACTTCCGGATTGCACGTTTCCAACCGAAACCCGAAAAGATCGGTCGGTCAGAAAGTTCCGGACGAAGTCTTTCAAAAAGCTGACAGCAATAAAAATACAGTGTAAACAATACACTCAAAACTACTTTTACCCAAATTTTCAATAAAAATACCCAATGGGTAATTTTCTACAGCGTTTTTTCTTTCGTGATGCAATTTGATGTGGGACACCCTTTAGAACCACGAGAAGAATAGACCCAAAATTTGTGCGGTTCATAAAAAAATAATAATTTGTCGATTACCAACAAATTATTATTTGTTGAAAGTCTTACAAAAACTGCTTTAAAAAGCGGTCCATTCTGAATAAAGTTTAATGGAAATTTTGAGGATGATTTCAAGAGAATGCGCCATAAGTTTTTTTTTTTTTTTTATTATAGTCACTTTAACATTCTTGGGTCATTCGTGACTTGTCCGGGGGGTGAGATTTGAACTCGTGACTTTGGCGTGAGAGGTATGGATGCTAACCACTACGCCGGGGTCGCCCCCATGCGCCATAAGAATTCAAAGGCAGTTCTGAGGATATTTACAAGGATTTTTGGGAGGAAGTCATGGAATTTTTGGGAGCATTCTAAAGGCACACTAAGGAGATGTTCGTAGGAATCGAATTTTTAGTGTAGTTCTAAAGTAATTCTGGGTACAATTCATGGAGTTTATAGGAACATCCCAAGAGAATCCGTTGGAAATTTAAAAAAAAAATCAAAGGCAAATCGGCAGAAACAAATACAGGAGAAATCTGAAGATAGTTCCAAGGGAATTCAGAATAGAATTTCAAAGCATTCACATTTCGAAAAGAACCCAATGATGTTTAAAGATAGTTAAAATGATATTCTGGATAATATGTCATGAAGTTTCTGGGTGCATTACAAGAGAGTTCTGAGGAGAGTTTCAGAATAGTTTTGGCAGCATATTTAGCGAATGCTGAACAAAATTCTAGCAAATTTTGAGCAGAATTCGGAAGGGAATTCCTAGGTACAGAGTTGCGACCTATCACAATCACGATCGTCAAACAGCTGATGGTAGTAACGCTTAGTAAATTCCTATCAATGTGCTTGTCGAAGCACTCTCCATGACCATCCATCAAACTGACGAAAGAAGTAAAACGCAACTGGTGAATGTCGTCTTCGGTGGTGATCCATCACCGGTCTGGTCATTTCCATTGTCCTGCTTATTTGTGCTCGTTTTGAAGCAGCTGCAGCTTTGCTTGCTTATGTGGGTGTGTTGGTGAGTGAGTCCTAAAGCTTTCGTTGAATTTTGTCAGCTTTGTTTGCAATTCACACAGTAACGCGTGCCGAGTCGAGCTTGGAATGCATAGGCATTGTTTTAATTTTCTTCTGTCGATTCCCCTTTTCTCATCATCGTACTGCGGAAGCTTCGTTATGCTTTACATCATCAGCAGCGAGTGTTACGTTTTTCCTGTGAGCAGCGACCATTACTGGTGATTGTTGTTTGCCATGGATCTACCTCTCATTGCTTGACAAAACGTTCTGTCAGCGATATTCGGTTGATTCGTTGACGAGTGTCGAGTGAGTGTCATGATATGTTGCATTAGGGTGTTTCATTTTGAAAAAAGTGATGAATTTTTGATAGGCCACCCTCCAGTTCGATTCATAGCCCCAAAATATGAACCTGTGCAAAAAATGGTAAAGATTGATGAAGGTTTAGAGGTCGCGCCAATGATTTGGATTTTGTATGGAGATTTTGGTGAATTAGTATGGGAAATTATTGATTTTCGTTTACATTGCTCTAACTTTGGTTGTAGTTGTCCAAACGTTGAAAAAAAAAAAAAATATGTGGTTGTCATGACAATGATCAACAAGCCTGTTGTTGTTGCGATGAAATTGGCGTTGTTGCCTTGTACATATTCATCTGTCAATTTACCCTATTTTGCCATTTTTTCACATTTTTATAATTCTTGATACGCTGCAAAACTGAGCGTAGCAACTGTAGGCTTTTTGTTTATTGCCATAGCAATAACATACTAAATTTTTTCGACATTTGGACAAGTAGAAGCAAAGTTATAGCGATATAAGCGATTTTTTAAATTCTTCCATAGTAATTCCCATACAAATTTCAAATCATTGGCGCGACCTCTAAACCTTCATCAATCTTTACCAATTTTTGCACAGGTTCATATTTTGGGGCTATGAATCGAACTGGAGGGTGGCCCATCAGAAATTCATCACTTTTTTCAGAATGAAGCACCCTAATGTTGCATCTGTGCCTAAGTATTTCTGAGCACCATTTCAAGGTAACTCTGAAGGGTAAACGACGATTATTATTAAAGACTCGAGAATTATAGAGTGAATTCCAAGGGCTTTGTGATGAGAATTTTTAGAGCATTCTCCAGAACCATTATTTGGCGACCATTTTAGCAGATTAATTTTCAGCAATACGAATGATAGGCCACAATAATTAACAAGTAAACAAGATGCAGATAGAACCATGTTCATCATTGAAACATTGAAAGTAGAACGTTTGGAGAGATTGCGCAGGCTAGTCCAAGATCTCACATATACCCATTTGTAATTAACATGAAGTTGGCCAATAGGGTTTCTGAACTTAACGATTAGGATCTCTAGATTGTCCCATAAAACTACGAGCACTCCACAAGCTTCAAGCAATTTTTGACTTGACTTTAAAATGAAAAAAAAAAAAAAGATTTTCATTGTTCGATCGTCATAATTTTCTTGAATGGAATTTACATCGGAAAACGAAGTCTCAACGCACCGTTCCGATATAATGGCCAAAAGACACTCGGATGTTTTTTTCCTGATACCATTCACATGCCCAACTCAGATCACGGAAAATAATGGCACATTCCCGCAGGAGGAACTGCAGGGAGAAGTGCGAGAGGAAACCCATTCACCTGGCTGGCATACAGGAGGAGTATAAGTTGATCATTTTCTCTACATACTACCACTGGGCCGCGTCGCCAACTGATAATTATATGTATGCGTGTTTTTGTTGTTTGTTATTTATTTATTGTCATTGATGGAGGCACACAGCACCTGACCTGACCAGCAGCTAGACCTCCCTCGTACCCCCTTCCCAATTCAACCCCATCACAAAGCGGGAAACTCTTGCACTGAATTCGATTACGTGATGGCTACCTCCACTGGCCTGTGCACTTCAGCTTCAGCATTCGGAAAGTGAGTGACGTTCCATCACTCTGCGCGATTTGATTGGTAGGCACCCAATCCGAGCGTAATGTGTATGGGTAAGTGGGGGTGCTCGCAAGGTAGGTTAAAGTTTGATTTCAGTTTAGTGAGCTGACTGGTGCCCTTTTCGCGCCCACTCCGGTGTCGTTTATATTTCAAGGACAACACCGTTGCGTAGCGTTGGACGGTTGGTTTGTTCTGATCTTATCTCCGTCCGTGTTGGTTCAGTCGTGGAATGGGGGCCAATTTCGTGGGAATCGAGTGATTTGATCAGTGACGGATTTGAATTGGTTGGATGTTTGCTTGAGCGAAATCAATATTGTAATTATTTGAAGTGATGATTCTTTTTTTTTAGTCTCTCTGTATCGGTCGTGTGAGTGACGGGGTTAGATTGCGTTATCAGAAGGTCGACGGCTTTAAGCCAATTAGCATTAAATTTGATCGGCAGAAATGACGGAATTCTTGTAATTAGTGACAGGTACAGTTTGAATTTTGAATCAACCGTGACAAACCACCCGAAATCAACGAGTAGAAAATTTGTTATTCAAGGATTCTAAAATCAACCATTTGATTACATATCGAAACCTGGCGATGTCATGAAAGAGCAATCAAGTTGAGTGGCTCCCTTGCCACCGTTCCAATGAGTCTATTTATTACAGTACATCGATCATCGCAATAATCTTCATCGAACTCGTCAGATCTCCCGTCAGCTTTCTGGCATTCAAAGCCACAACATTGTCAATCGAAGGGATCGCATCGCTCGCGTAATGATTGCCTGCACGTATCAAACGATTTGTAATCACTAACTTTTCCCCTGAGCCGAAGTTCGAAGAATAGCAATTGACATTCTTCTGAAAGTGTCAGCAACTTTGTTTCCATCCCCCACTGGCATTGCGCTGTGCGCTGGAGAAAGCTACGGACGCTAATAATTTATAACTTTATTTATATGTCCCTTGATGGACATATTGCCTCCACTCACTCGCTCGCCGTTGGCTACCGGATGACGGTATTCAGTCCTCGCTGAATGTGATAACACTCATTACCGATTCTAATGACGGGAAAACCCGTAATAGAGGCACACAATGGCAGCCAGAAAGAATATGACAATTTTTCACCTCTCGGCCACCCTCAATTAGCGCTAATTGGTCACCAATTTTCCCTCGACCTGCATCTAATGGCGGGTCCAAGTTCTGGTGGCTTTCGACACCCGGTATAAAGCTTCACCCACGCACTTTGTGCGCATTGGGAAATTCAAATGTGAATCGGTACCCAGAGTAGGGTGTTGCTTATCGAAAGGGACAACTCTCAACGCAACGACGGCAAGTCGCTGATCAGGAAAAGGAGTTTGACCGGCGTCGTATTCAAAGAAGATGTTTCTAAAAATATTCCCCAAATGAACTCGGTCGCCAGCGGCGTACGGACGGACGATCGTGTTTAATCGTTCGAACAGACTGAAGAGAGGAGTTGGAGTGTAGTGTCGCATCACAGACGGACAAAAAATCTTCCATTGGGCGCAGTAGGTATTTTTAGAACTGTTTCCCGTAGCTTGCCGTGAGTGTGAGCAAGAACATCTAGCCAGCGCGGCTTGACAACGGCAAACGTGATCGCTTGGTGAGCTTCTGCAGATTCTGGGTTTGTTGAATTAGGTTGTTTTTGTCACGATTGTGTTAGTCCGAATGAGATCCGTAGATGAAATGTAGCTGTCATTCCCAAGGAACTATAAGCATACGTCTAAAGAAAGCCTTCAATGATCTTCAATTCGTATTTAGTACCGCTAAAGGTAAAGGCTCTAAAATGTAGTCTATATCATAATCTCAAAAAGGAATATAGGAATTGTAAGCATTTTGACATCAAAATCACGCGGTCAATATAAATTTGTAGTGAGTTGTTGCTCTAAGTGTTCGAAAAATCATTCCAGCATCGTTACAGAAATCCCTATTTTAAATCCGCAAAATCCACGGGTACGACATTTGGTCATTCGCGCCTTTGAAAAAAATATTGAATTTACAACACCAGCAACAAATTAAGAAATAGGAGACACGCACCAGCATTGGCCATGTTCCTATTTTGACCATCTTTTGACTTTATTTCACGTTGTTGGACGAAATACGCATATCTGTGAAGGTAACGGAATTAAAAGGAAATTACTCAACCCACTCCAAAAGCCTGCGATTTCAATGAAAAATCTTAGTTTAACATTTTAGCGAAGACATCATATCAAGAAGACTGGCAACTCTTCCATTTTCTCATACGAACGCTATGAGACAGGTACAATCGCGTCATCTGCCGCTCAAAGGTAAATGCTTCGAATTGGATAGTAAAGATTACATCCTCAGAAGAAAGGTTTGTGTATTAGCTCATTTTTCTTTGCGTTGCTTCCACCTTCACTCAAGCGCAGCGCTATTGTATCTGTCAAAGCAGCAAAGTTGCCAGTCTTCTTGATTTGTTGTCTTCGATTTTAGGTAGGTAGAGCTAGCTGCAGTTCTGCAGATGCTCAAACAATCTTAATCTGAGATGATCAAAATTCCAATGAAACAAGAACTTTTAAAATTCTTACGATTTCGAAATTTTGCCATAACAACTGATCTTAGAGCACCAAGATTTTCATAACTCTTGAAGTAAAGAAAAAAAATGAAACTTTTATGTTTGTAGTACGGATATTCCGGGGTTTCTACAAATCTTATCCACCGATTTGAAGTCTACATTCAGGTCACAACTGCAAATCATTCACAACTACAATCGACTAAAACAAAATAGGGCCGTAATGACCATTTAATATTGATCTGGAACTTCTTTTTATGCTATATTCATATCATAACCCCAAATCAATTATAATATCATAACTAAACCTCTAACACTAAAACCTCTCAAAAACGGTCTACGTAGTTGATGACTAGGCCCTTAGGAATGCCAAAATGACTCTATGACATTACCCCCAATGACTCATTACCCCCAATGACTCATTACCCCGAATGACCCATTACTCCGAATGACAGTTCTGCAGACTAGAGTCCACCCAATCCATAGCAGCGTGTCTACATTGATTATACTGGGCCTATCGAAATCTATCCTACGTGAATATGCCGGAAATGTTTATCAGCGACATGATGCCGAGTTCGCTCTTGATCGATACCGTTAACCACGGGACAATCTTACCACACAGTTCCATGTTCCATCCCAGGCAACAATTTGATGTTTAACAAGTATTGTTTAATCGATTTTAATTCAGCCTTAGATTGAATAATTGCTGTACATAGACCACGGTAACCTTTGTTCAGCTTTTAAACATCTAAATCTGGTGATTTTAATCAGCCAAAAGCTTAACAGTAATATACATTATAAGCTTTTTAAGGCATTGAATAACAGTCTTTTCCAACCCTTGTTCAGCCGTCTAGTTTTATTTCACAAATAATAATGGAAGGCCGCTTCAAATCTCATGTAAAGTGTGTCCACGATGAAATTGCCACATTATGAAATTGCTCTAACTTTTTAACCGTTGGGTAGAATTTAATGAAAATTTGGGTGGATTTAGTTCATAGTGCATTATTTACATCCTGCAAGTTTTAAAGTCCTGTGATCAAAACTCGCGGAAATGGAGTCGAAAGAACAGCTCGTGCGTGATAAAATCTTGCGCATTCATCACGAGAACAAGAATCTCTCGCATCGTTCCATCGCTAAAACGTTGGGAATCGCGAGTGATTAAGCGGTTCGAGGAACGGTTGACCACCGATCGGAAGCCCAGAAGTGAAGGAAAAAGTATTCCGTACAACACCAAAAATCACAACCGCGTAGTTGGAGCCTTCAACCGAAATCCGAACGCCTCCGTTAGGGATGTGGCTATGTCCAGAAGGCCAAAACTAAGGCTAGGCTTCGAACGTTCAAGGTACAAAAGGCCCCTAATCGCGACGAGAAGCAGAACAAGTCCGCCAAAACCCGTGCCAGGAAGTTGTACCTCAACATGCTGACGAAAGTTGAATGCTGCATCATGGACGACGAAACATATGTGAAGGCCGACTTCAAACAGATGCCCGGCAACCTGTTTTTCACGGCCAAGGATAAGTTCAGCGTTCCGGAGCATGTCCGCACTCAGAAGATGTCCAAATTTGCGAAGAAATTCCTGGTTTGGCAAGCCATCTGCACGTGCGGGAAGCGGAGTGCACCTTTCGTGACCCAGGACACGATGAACGGACAGGTGTACATAAAAGAGTGCCTCCAGAAGCGGCTGCTTTCTCTCCTGAAGGCCCACAACGTCCCAACATACTTCTGGCCGGATTTGGCCTCATGCCACTACTCCAAGGACGTGCTGAAGTGGTATGCGGACAATAAGGTCAATTTCGTGCCGAAAATGTTCAACCCTCCCAACACTCCGGAGCTCCGCCCCATCGAGAAGTACTGGGCGATTATGAAGCAGCACCTTCTTAAACGACCTAAGGTAGTGAAGACAGTCGAGGAACTGAAGAAAGTATGGGTTTACATGCAAAAAACGGTTGATTCACAGGTTGTGCAGAATCTTATGGCCGGGGTTAAGGCCAAGGTGCGGGCATTTGCGTATGGACTGTAAATAAAATACGAGTAAAATGGTAAAATGAAGTTTAATAGTTATTTCTCAATCTCTGAAAATGTGATGGCAATCGGATGAAAACTCAAATTTTGCGAATCAATTTTGTGTGTGGCAATTTCATCGTGGACACCCTTTATGTATTTATATTGGCACTGCTTTAACTTTTTTTTGCTGACTAATTGGACTTATATATTTTTATTATTAATATAAGTCTAAAACCTTTGCATTTCGGAATTCGAACCGGTAGTCGCTGATTCACAGGCGTAAACGGGGCCATTTAAGCATATGTGTGGCAAACGGTATGATCATTAACTTGAAGTTAAATTTAAGTTGAATAACAGCAACCGGAAGAGTATTATAGAGCAATGTAGAATTTGTAAACAACAACTGGTGACAGTAAAACATTCCTCTCATTTTCAAGTGCAGCTATCACATGGTGGCTACTTGGATGTTATTTTAGTGCTATAATTGAGTAATATTTTTGGAATGCGGTCTGATACTTCAGTGAAATATAACAGACAAAACTCAGGAATACAAACGTTTATACTTTCGACGTCATCGCAGCCCACATCTACCTGGAGCTATTCCTAAAAATCTCCTCTTCCTTGCCACTGCTTGTAATTAGAAAGGTAGGCAGTGAATTTAGAAGAACTAAATTGCCTGATATACAACGAGTGACACAGACACCGAATCTTTAGATCAGCTAACTTATTGAGGTTGGATTATGGGGATACAATTCGCTTCATGCACTACCAATCAACTATATATTCAGCCTGATGTTAATCAGCTTTGCACACTTTAAATCAACCAATAATCAGCTTCTGTTCTTACTGTTCAGCTTGAACTGTTACTTGGGATGTGCAGTCAAACGGCAAACCGAGCGTGTCGTTGACACCTTTAAGTGTGTGATCAGGAAGATTCGAGCGGAACGAGGAACAATTCAAGAGGCTTCGAACAACACCGAATTTGACAGTACAAGAAGACAGATATTCGTTCGATATCATGTTTGGACATAGAGTTCAGATTACTTCCGCCGTCCATTCAGACGATCGGAAAGTGACCGATCTACTAAGTCCAAGATCTGTCGGGAATGATGATAAAGTTGATGCCAAGGTATGCTCCAATAGTTGGAAGATCCTGGATTGATTCTGATGCGGGTGGGATAAGTAATATTCAACGTGTGGATTGAAGACAGACTCATGAATCGTTCACACATAAATCAGCTGCGAAACCGAACGAATGCTAGTAGCAAGCCAACGTCTGGATCGATTCCGTCCAAGGCAGATAAGCAACAGTTGCTTCTGCCCATACTGCTACGACCCTGGAACCGGTCCAAGCCAAGCCAGCCACAACCACGATGTCCATTAACATCACCAACATCCGAGCTGGTTGAGCAGATGCCTTCAACACCATCTGAGCATTCGACAGCATCGACAGCCGTCAGTGTTCGGAAAAACTCAAAAACTCAAATCTCATGCGTGAGATTATTCGCCTTTGAGCTTTGCCTTGCGCAATTCAGCAACGTGAAAATCACCGATGAGTTTTTCGATTGAAAAATTCATTCCCTTCTGTTGGAAAGCTAACAAAACATTCATGTGCATACCATCAATTGACGCTTGACCGGATTTTATGAGTTTTGAAATGGAATTAATATTTGGCCTTGTGAATGCTTAAAAATGCATAAGAATCTCAAGCATGAAATTTGCTTGCAAATGCGCTCAGAAGTGTTCAAGGAATGAGAATGATTCTCCGAACACTGCCAGCCGTCATCCAGCACTACGTCTACGTCCTCGTCCGATTCGCCCGTCGTCATCTGCAACAACATACATCGAAACAGTTGTCCAGATGTACAAGGCCACCCCGTTAGCGTGTTCAGTGATCGAAAATGCTTTAACGATTTGACCAACCAAATCACTGCAAAACTGCATCGGAATTAAATCTGGAAACCAACTTCCGCATACATCCAATTTAGATAAAAACCCAGTAGGTTCGTATGTTTTAAGTTCTATAATTTAATGAATTCCAGTTATGTACGCGCTATCACCATTACTTCTCCGTCACAACAGGCAGCGAATGTTTAGTAACCGTTACGTATCTCTACCGCATGACCCCCACCTAGCAAACTGATAGTAGCTAGGAAAGACTACCGGTGTTGCGCCTCGTCGGAGTGTCCGCACAGTTTTCGACTTTCAACGATTTCACGAGCGACGAATTAGAATTGCAAACAAGGTCTAACTGTTGTGATTGAATAAACAAAAGCTTGTTTACATTCAACCGAACCGCTACACTGCACCGTTTTCCGCTGATAAAAATTCGGTAACGTTACAGCTAAAAAAAAAGCAATAGCATATTAATTAATAACAGAAAACGAACACCCACATGTATCATAACAGTGTATAGTGCGCCGTTGCGGTTCGGTGACAGCAAAACAAAAGAGCATGGCCACTAGTCGATTGCGCGCTACTCGCCACCGAGTGGCGCCACTTCATCTCTTGAAATTAAAAAAAAATTAAAAGAAAATGGTTAATGAAAGGGTGCTCTCTATCTCCCTTGCTTCATCGTCAGCCTTTTTCATCCCTCTCAATAGCTTTTGAACTGCAAGAATGGGATCGCCCCACTCCATCCGGAAGCAGCTGTTCAGTTTTCAACCGTATCAGGTCTTTTCCCGTATCAAGTGGCGAAAAGAAGTTGTGAAGTGGTTTTCTTTCGCGTTCCCCATATATCTACCTATCGCGTGTGTTCTACTACTGCTGCCGCGCTTTTGATCAAGAGGTAGCAGCGAGCTCTTGTGGCAGATTTCAAGTGGCTCCCCACCTCCGGGGATCGATTGACCACTTGTGCTATCGACGAAAAGTCACGTTTCGGATGAAGTGATGAGCTGTCAGAAATATAGCGCGATTGATCGCCACTTTGATGATGAAGTTGAAAGACGAGCACGGCCTACTTGATCCGGTGCCGCTGTTTGACAGTTGGAGCCAGCCATGGTTAATCGAACATCACATTGAGGGGGGGAAAAATAAACATCTAAATGAAACGGAACATTGAAAACAACATAAATTCCTGCAAAATCATGAAAACCAATTAATCCGTTAAATGTTTGTTTGTTTGCTTGCAGTGTGGAATAAATCGAACAAATCCATCCAATATAAGTAAAATCCAAAATTTGATCCGTTTTGCAGCAAAACTCACTCCAAACTCACACACACAGAAAATTCAAACACACTTTATGGAATGTCAACAAATAGATCGGTCAGATGCTAAAAGCAGAGTTATACACTTTCCATCAATTCTTAGTAGTTTTTGTTTAACGTTGTTTGCGGTTGTTTTAATCTTATTTATAGAAAATCAATCTCTCTCTCTAGGGAAATAAGTACACCTAAATTCTAATCGTTTAGTTAGTGGTTCAAAACTGAAATAAAAAATATGAATAAAAAGTAAAACTTGGACAACGAAATGCGCAAACGAGTTTCAGTAGGAAAAAAGTGTGTTCCCTCTCACATTTGTTCTTTTCTCAGTTATAACATCTAAGTGGCTGTCATCTTTCACTCTTGTCTTCACGTTCGAGACGTTCTACTACAGACCGCGATGCTACAGGACGTTGACGTTGATATTTTTTTTTGTAGTAGGAGAAAATATAGAAACAAACAACTATTAGCTAAAAATAGGCACAGTTTCACGGCGATGGTGCTGGTTTCACGTTTTGGGTATTATACGAGAACTCTACAGACATGAACAAATCACTATAAATCACTACGGCTAGGACAGACTGGAGGAGTTTTTTTTTTAAATAAATTTCTATAAAATTTATAGTTGACAAATAAAAGAACGTCCTTCTTTACGGTTATGGTTTCGCGGTTTTCCAAAACATTTGTTACATAATTGTTTCTAAAATTAGAAAAAAAAAATACACACACGATTGTTTGAAAGTGAATTCTATCCTAGTTGGCGGTTTCCCTCTAGACTATCTACAGTGTCTCTCGCTAGTTTGCTCGAAATAATCGGATAAAAGCCGAAATCAACGCACAATATGGAAAACAGTTTTTTTTTAATAAGTGAAGATAGTAAAAGGAGGAGGGAGAGGGAAAAGCGATTTTAATTATCATCAAATTGGCATTGAGTTTGTGGCGTTTTGAAAAAATGCTTCCATTTGGCCAAGTGGAGGAGATGGGTAAATAGTGGGTAATCATTGCTGAAAGCTTGGTAGAAAAGATGATATCGTTTATCGGAATCGTTTTGTTTCTTCGTTGTCGGCAGACTTGGTGGTAATTGATAGCCCGAGAGGTGCAGCTTTAATGAAGTGATCTCTTTCCATTTGTTGCTCTTTGTTTCACTTTCATCGCCGTCTGTTGCGTCAAATGTTATTGCATCGAAGAAGCAATAGAGTCAATGATCGCAACGAGGCTATTGGAAAATTTTGACGGAGATCGAAGGTTTCAGCTGGTGATTATCGGCATCAGCAGTTTTTTGAGTGAACTTTCAGGTAACCTTTGATGAGAGTAAGAGTAGCAAGACAAAATCTTCCCGAGCAAAAACCAGCATCAAAATGACAGCAAACCGAAATTAACTTTTGATATCAACATCAAACTGAAATCATAATTTAATTTCAGTTTACACAGTTGACATATTTTATAACAAATTTTGTTTTAATTTAGCTGTAGATTTGCTCTCCAAAAATATGTCTCGTTGCCTTAGAATGCACATCAAATTGAGTTGTCAGTTTACTCAACTTACTAATAGCAGAACTACCTTTCAATGTGATGTCTCAGGAAGATTTTTTGAAATCAATTTTGTTATTTTAACCGTTGAAACGACCAAAACGACAGCAACCTGATTATCAGCGACATCACAACATCAAATTTAGTTTTCAATTTAACCTCAAACTTAGCTCGGGTAGTTGAGTAAGTTTGAAAACTTATTTGCCCATTTTCAGTAGATCGTGACAAAATGTTTGCGTTGTAGTATGAAATATGGGCTACAAAATCGTGGGCAACCTGAATGTTGAAAGGTGCGTGATCCCTAGCTCCGGTCCTCACAAGTTCCTTCCTCACGCCTCCTCGAGTCATATTCGGAGTTACTCGAGAATGCTTTAAAACCTCGATAAAACTTGACGTGATTTTGTGCAGTGGGCAAAAGCGTCGAAAGACGCACAGGTTGGGTTCAACAGATACAAGCTCTGACATTACAATAATCTAGTCGGAAACCTGGATCAAGATCGGAAACACTTCAGCGTCTGCATAGACGATCATTGCAAAGACAGCCAGTGGTAGACCATTGCAGATTGAAGGCGAGCTTGGCAGGAAAAAAAAAACTCCGGCCAATAAAACCACCGCCAATCGATTCAGCTGATTTTTCATCTTCAAGAAGAAGTATGCTGCTTATAATCCCATGTCATAAACATTAGGCATTGTGAAAATGGCAGTTGAAGTGACGACGTGCATTTCCCATGTAAATATTTGAAAAATCATAGTAAATTAATTGACATTTTTTTCAAGATGAAATTAGTTACAACGAAGCTTGCATGTGTTGTTAAATCAGAGAAAAATATGACGACACAAAAAGAAGAATTATAACTTGCCTTCTGGACGACCGAGTTTCAGGATGGGACTGATATGTGATTACTTTGCTTAATGGGACAAACTGACTTGATGTTGTTTTCACATTTTTCCTATTTTGTCCCACGGCCAGGCTTGCTGAAACTCCCCAAACTCACTGGAGGTTTTAAAACACTCTTGTCTTGCGAGTTTAACCAGCACTCACTTTGAGTGAGTGGCGGCAGGAATATGGACGAAGTAAACAAAAACTCCTCAAGAGAGAGGGAGAGTGAACTTCAGCGAGAGGATGATTTGACGTGAGGTGCGCTTTTCGAGACTCCGGCTGACTTTTTTGTTCGACGCAAGAAGCTCAGAGTTCACCCACAGTGAGAGTAAGAGCGTGTGAAAGAAAACATGAGCATGCTCACAAGCTCTGAAGCTCAGTTGAATGATTTGGCAGTAGGCATTCTACTCCTCAGAAAAATGTTACGATCGGCTCATTTCGAACTCACGAGCGAGGCTCCATCAAGCCTGCCCACTGAAGATTGAAGGTGAGGTTTGTTGCGTGGTTTACTTAGTGCTGGGAGTTGACACGGTCGACCCTTTAGAATTGCGATCGGTTTTCTTCGAATCGATTTGTAACAGGCAGCCCTGTCATGGTGGTTACTCATCGCTACTACATAAGTAACCAGCTCCAAAAACGGATTTGTTATTATTAATCAAAATTAACTGGCCGCTGAAATATCGATCTACATGCGCTTCTCTTATAAAAGCTGTGTGGACATGGCTGGTAGTGCTGATGCGATATAATAGTAGTGACTTTAGTGACTAAAATTACGGAAATAGTGACCAAATAGTGACTTGTAAATACTAAATAAGTAACCATTTATATGGTAACATAAAAATTCAAATACGGTTTGATATTGAAATAAACTTTTTATGTCATGGAACTTAAAATCAAATTTCATAAATTCCTCTAATTTAATCGAATTTCACAACAGAATCTCCTGTGAAGAGCATTTTAAGTGATTTGAGCTTTAACAAAAATAATATTGCACTCTTGAAATTCTTTGCAAAACAATCAACAAAATTCTTGGAAATAGATTATTTTCGTAGTTGAAAATGCTTAACATCAAATATCAGAATTAAAGTGGATATTTTATACGATACATGAGGAGATGAAAGTAAAGAGTTGATAGTTCCGTTGTATATAGTAAATAGAAAGCGAACAAAGGACCATTTTGAGGAAGCTACGAATCGGGTAGAGCATCTCCTTTACCAAGCTCATCCGTTAATGAGAGATGGTGAGGAGTGATTCCCCCTGCCACCACTGGCAAAAGGGATGATCGCCGATTTGCTCATGTACCTCCGATGTGCGGAAACAGTTCTATTGATTGCTTCACACTCAAGTCGCCATCTGACGTAAACATCTACCCGTTTCGTACCTTCCACAAAAATTGTCCTTGGCTCGCTTTCTACTTTGTATATACAATTTCCACACTGCCGGACTTTAACGGATCTATCAACTCTATAATTTAATCTCCTCATCTATCGTATAAAATCTCCACTTTAAGTCTGATATTTAACGTTAAGCATCTCCTACTATGTATGTTCACTATTGTTCTCGCATGAAGTAATAACACATGATTAGTTAAAGTAGATTATTTTCGTTTTTCACTCCCTAAAGGCTCCTTCGTAAATCCATTTTAAATTTATTTGAAGTCTCGTTAGAATTTCAATGCAATTGATCTCAAAAATTTCATAAATTTCTGCTTCGAATAATCTTGGACTTCTCCCCTGCATTCAATTGGAAATTCAATTCGTATTCTCCTTAGAAATCCCGTAGTATTTCCTCAGAATTCTCAAAACAAAAATACATCACAGAATAACTTTGAAAATCTTCTCTGAATTCCTTTGCGATTGAAGCCTCAAAATTCGATTCCATTGGAATTTCGAACTCTTAATAATTCTTGAAAGTATCTTCAGAAATCACCTCAGAATTCTTTTAGAAGTATCCGCAGAGACCATCTTTGGAGTTCACGGGATTTGCATGGAATTTTCATTAGCTCCCTTAAGCAAAATTTCAGAACTAATTTTGAATTCTTATTAGAATTGGACCTTGAATTCTCATCCAATCATTCTTCTCGGAACTTTCGTTAAAATTCACTCTCAATTATATTGGAATGATTCCAAAATTGTTCCGGAGCTGAATTTTGCGTCTCTAATAATTTAAACGATAATCAAAAGCGACGCTCGTATTTGTTAAGCCAAGCTTAACTATGTAGGTAAACCTGGCTTATTCTCTGATATATCTTGGTGTCATCCCTAGAATCCTTTAAAATTCTCTTGAAATTTACTTGGGATTTTTTAAAGTTCTTAATCATCCTTGAAAGAATTTTGAAAATCTATCACAGACCAGTGTTCGGAAAATAATTCTCAAATCTCATTCATTGAGTCTCCTTGCGAGAATAAACTCGCGTGCGAATGTGGCAAAAAAAATTCACGCTTGAGATTCTTATGCATATTCACGTCGCAAAATCATTCCAACTTCAAACTCTTAAAAACCACTAAAACGTCAATATACCATTCCATGGTTATGCATGTTTTGTTAGTTTTCCAACCCCTGATGTACAAACAATAGTAATAACAATAAATAATGCCAAAATATAAATAAATGAATTTTTGAACCTGAAAACTCATCGGTGATTTTTGCGACGTTGAATTTTGCAAGGCAAAACTCATGCATGAGTTTTGAGTTTTTAAGTTTTTCCGAACACTGTCACAGACAAATACCTTTGGAAAGTTTCCAAGGTTTACAATTTATTTTCTTGGAAAGGCGGTATATTTTTTTTTCGAAAATAAAAAGCATTTCCCAATAGTTTTCCTGGTGTTCTAAAGTTTTGCGATTCACTGGTCACCTTGGTTAATATTTTCAATATTTTAACAGATATGTATACTTTGTTAAAATTACTGTAGACTTTCTAAGTGCCAAGTGCCCAATTTAAACATTTTGTTGATATTTTTAAATGTCACTGTATTTTAGTAGTGAAAAAGTGACTTAAGTGACTTTTTGGTGTAAAAAGTGACTTTTTAGTGACTGGCTTCAAAATCAGACCAAGTCACTAAAAAGTGTGTGGACGCCCACTTATTACTGAACGCTCAAATTCCTTAAGTAAGATAGATTTTATTAGCGCGGAAAAAATAATGTTTGAAAAATATTCCTACAGATGTGCTATGAAAAATGTTCTCCGACCATTCAAGGGCGTAGTCAGGTTTCCAACTAGTGGGGAGCGAATATATTTTTAGCTATGGAGGATTTGGTCGAATGCCATCGAAGTCGAACGCCATTTTGCGGAATGCTGTTTAGTTGCTGAGTTCAAAACATCAGGGATGTTCCAATAATTTTAGGGAACATCCAAAACATTTAAAGAAGTTTCAAAAGCTTCTGGAAAGTTTCGAGAACTTCAAAAATATCCAGAACTTTGAAAAGTTCAAGGATCTCTAAGGTTAAATTTCGATAACTTCCGGATAATTCCACGAACTTCAGGAACTTCGTTCCATTAGCTACCATTCAAGGGCGCAGCCAGGTTTCTAACTAGGGGGAACATTTTTTTACTATGGAGGATTTGGCCGGATGCCGTTTAAGTCGAACGCCATTTTGCCGAATGTTTTGAAGTTACTGAATTTATGGAGGTGGAAGTCACCCCCTTACACCCCACTACGCCTTATGAATGTTCACGTGTTCCGTTGAAGACAGTTACCTACATTTCCAAAGGCATTAAGAATTTTTCAAATTTCTACAGATTATTTTGAAGTGAAACAAATATTGCTTCGCCCCTATTGATAAAAACACACCCTTAATAAATAGGTAGGTATACAGCAATTCCAGAGAAAAAAATTTATAATGAGTCACAGAATTTCATGAAAAATAGTATAGTTCTTCCTTATCAAAAAATATTAGACTCATATTTTTTTATTCCGCCATTAGGGTGACCATTTCCGTGTTAGGGTGGTTCGAAAAATCTATTTTTTTTTCAAAAATGCATTTTTTCTTCTGAACCTCTTGACCGATTTTTACGATTGACCCTTCAAATGAAAGATGTTTTAATGTAATTTTAAGAAAAAATATGAAACACTCAGAGATATTTGATTTTGTAGGAAAAAAATACGTTACAAATGCTTTTTCTTGATTTCCACTGCGAGGGTCTTCAACAACTTCTTATTTTAGTATTTTTAATTGAAAGATCATTTAATTTTACATATCAAAAGAAAAATTAGCGATGTCGGAGAAGTAGTTTTGCAGATACAATTTGAGATCACCCAATGAAAGCCTTGAACAAGCATTTGTAACGTTTTTTTTCACACAAAATCAAATATCTCTGAGTGTTTCATAATTTTTCTTAAAACTACATTAAAACATCTTTCATTTGAAGGGTCAATCGTAAAAATCGGTCAAGAGGTTCAAAAGTTATGAATTTAAAAAAAAAAAGCATTTATGAAAAAAAAAGATTTTTTGGACCACCCTTACACGGAAATGGTCACCCTAATGGCGGAATAAAAAAAATACGAATCTAATATTTTTTGATAAGGAAAAACAATACCAATTTTCATGAAATTCTGAGACTCACTATAACTTTTTTCTATGGAATTGCTGTATATTAAAAAAAAATCGAAATATTTTAATATTTTAATTTTGATCGGGTGCTACACGTAATCTTTTCATGGTATAAATTTATCAGAGAACTTCAAAACAGTTTCATTCATTTCTGGAAAATTACAGGAACCTCATAGAAGTTTTAATAAATTCACGGAAGTTCAGAAATAATCAGATAAGTTCAGAGCTCTTACAGCAAATTTCAAAAACTTCAGGGATGTTCCAATAATTTTGGGAAATATCCGAAACATATAAAGAAAACCAGTAACACTGGTATATCACTTTTTCGAGGTACGTTACTGGTATAAGATCTATCACCGAACCCCTAGTTCTGAAAACTTCAAACTAGGGGAACAGGATTTTTTAGTAATCAAAGGAACACATTTTAGTCCTTGTTACTTTTTATGCTTTGTTAATAGTGACATGGCTCGGATAGTGACCGTGATCACCCCCTTTATGATTTTTAATATTTTATATTTAAAAATCAAAAATATTGTTTATGTTCAAAGAGATTATATAATCCTTTCTCTTTGTCCTTCTCCTTTTCCTTTCCCATTCCCTCTTCTCTTTTCAGAAAGCGAGTAATGGCGCTATAGCCATAAGCCATAAAAGGCTAGGACAAAAGCTAGTGCTAGCGGCGCCGGTGGTGTAGTGGTAAGCGTGATTACCTCTCACCCCAGCAGGTCTGGGTTCAATCCCAGTCGGTGCCGCCAGGATGCTCTGAGGCATAAAATCATTGATCACGCCTTCCTTTGGAAGGGAAGTAAAGCCGTTGGTCCCCGGTTCATGAGTTGATGGGTCGATAGGTAGGGTCCAGGTGTGGGAGCTGCCTCCCTGGGGTCAGTAGCATTGGTGCTCAGCACGAAAAATAAGATCGATGGAAAACAAATCAAGAAAGTTAGTGTCAATGTCCTAACCGTCAGAGGATGCTTACAACCACCAACCAATCATATAATTACCAAAACCGAAACGTACGGTACGAGATGTCCACGTTTTATCCATTTATTGGGTTCTGAAGCATTGATTTAAACAGGCCCGATGTTTTCTGAATCATCTTGTCCCTTAAATACTGCACAGTAGACCTGACCGTTTTGGTATGTGCGCAGGGTGTCTTCCATTCATTATAACTATGTATGGAATTATTGGATGATCAATTATGGTATTTTGTATGTGTAAGTAACGAGAAAACGATTGTAAAGTTTGTGTTTGAAACATAAAACCTGCAAATTTAGCTTTAACAGAGTCACAATGAGCGATATTCTGATCGCCTCTTCGCGAATAGTGAAGAGCGAAGAGTGGATGAGATAAATGACAAAATCGCTTATTGCGACTCTCATGTAGCTGAATTAGCTGGTATTATGTGTCAAATACAAACTTCACAATCTTTTCTTGTTGCTTACAAAACAAAATATTTTCATAATATCCTATAATTACATAATGTCGTAAAACATTTGTTAAGCCAAAATAAATGTGTGATAAATCGAACATACCCTGAGATTTTCAGGGTAGTTTAAATATATTCATGGCAGTTACATTTATTTCAGGGCAGTGCCAAAAACTTCAGGAGAATTGCGATAACTTCAGGGTATCAGGAAACTTCAACTTAGTTATTTCAAAGAAGTTTGTAAGAACTTTATAGAAGCTCCGAGAACCTCAAGGATCTGTAGGGAAGGCCAGGGAACTTCAGAGAAGTTTGAAGATTTTTAGCTTGTTTCACTATTTTTAAGGATGCGACGAGTATTTCTAGGGAGATCAGAAAACTTCTGAGCAGTTCCGTAAATTAGCTGCAGGAACTTTCAAGAAGCGTGGTGGAATATTCCGAGAAATTCAGGAATGTTTAATTTTTTTTTTCGTAAAATTTAGGCATTTCAGGGCAGCTTCTAGAACTTCAAGGTGGTTCTATCAGCTTCCGGTAACTACAGGAGCTTTTAAGGGGAAGTTAAGCGGTTCGAGAAAAAAAAAATCTTTTGATTTTTCTAAAAATATTGGAAAAAGATATCGAAAATCAAAAAAAAAATCACATTTTTTCTAATTTTTTAAAGAAAATTTGCATGCAAAACATTTTTTGTAAGTCATCGTGTAAACCGTCCAGGGAACTGCAGAGAAGTGTAAAGATTTTTAGGCAGTTTCACTATATTTAGGGATGTTCTGAGAGTTTCTAGGAAGATCAGAACACTTCTGAGCTGTTCCGTTAATTAGTTGCAGGAACTGTCAAGAAGCGTGGAAAATTCTGAGAATTTCAGGAATGTTCCAAAAATTTCTGGAAAACTGCGGGGTCTTCAGAAGCTATATGAATATAGAGAAATTTCTTGTAACGTAACGTAACGTAAATGCCAACCTTAATAAAATTTTTATGGTTATTTTGTTTAACGACGTGTTCGGGTTATCATCCAAACCATTTTTGAAATAGTTCAACCATTAGAGTTATTGTTCATTTATGGTATTTGTTTATTAAGGAAGTAATGTATGAAAATTTAATGATTGAAAACTTTAGGCAAGTCTTGATAAGCTCAGGGAAGTTTAGAGATTTTGAAGGAAGTTTCAAAGAAAAATCGTTAACTTCAATAAAACTGTAGAAGCTGCAGGATATATCAATGAATTTCAATCAGTTTAATTAACTTCAGAAAAATTGCAGAAACTTTTAATAATTACTAAGAATTTCTTAAGATCATATCCAATATATTCAGAGAAGCTTCGAAAATATCAGAAAAGTCTAGACTTTCGAGGAAGATTAAAGATTTCTAAGAATTAGTCATATTGATTCGGGTTTTCCGTCATCAAGAAAAAGTGCTGATTACAGTTTTATCATGGCAACGGTTTTTCGATACAGAGGTTTAGTTTTAGTTTCAGATCGTAAAGCTATTTGCGCCGAACGAAAGACGTTATAACATTATATTCAATAAAGAAGTCCAAGTTCAAAGTCCAAAACATCGGACACTACGCATCATAGCGTTATGACCCCGAAACGCCAATATCGAAAAAAAAACTAGTTTTTTATGGTTGAGCTGATTGGTGGCATGTTTTAACCGCACCCTAGTTTTAATAAGAGGGAACTAAATTGGATGTACATTATTCAAATATTATTATGGGTACTCCTTAAAGGGTGCATGGATTTGAGGTGGGTGGAGGCTCACATATGAAAATCAGTAAGTAACCAGCTCTAAATTTACCATCGATCAACAGCACTCTGGTAAGCGAAAGTGGATTGAAGGCAGAGTACCCGAAGGAATTTCCCGGTGATTTTGGTTTGTGCAATAGAACGAAGGTGAATTTCCAGTTGGTGGTCGAAATGACTCGGAATGGACGATGAACTGGACCGATTAGAACGAAAGAATATCATAGATCATGTAGACTTTTTGGAGTGCAAGAGATGAACCAGCCTCTGGCTGAAAGTCTCGCTAATAAAGATAACCTAACCTAACCTTTTTGGAGTGGTCAGCTCCGATTGAGGTGCTTCGAAGGGTAAATGGTACGATCCGTGGTAATTACTCAACCAGGCTGAATGATTCCAGTACTCTCTGCCTATCCTGCAAGAAACCCTCACTAACCAAGCACTGCACAGCCACAGCACTGCATAGCCTTCAGGTTAATATAATTGATGGATGCGTTTTTAGAAGTGGAGATGAACGAAAGCTCTTGTGAGCTCATGACCACAAAAACGCATCGAGGACTGTACTGATATAACCGTTTCCCGTCGGGTGTGCCGACAGAACCTTATTCCAATAGTATCGGTTCACAATTGGAGTGGAAAAGTGTTATTTTGGAAATAGGCAAATTCACAAATAAATGCATTTCTTGAATCGTGATGAACTGCGTCTTAAACCCGGTAAAGATCTATGCTATCCAGAAGCTGCAAGAACCTGCCTATGGACGCTTTGTAACCATTGTTTACTATGTGTGGTTTTCGGTCCATGATGTTGACACATTAACATATGCTCACTGTTTCAACTAAGAGGGTCTCCAGGCCAA
Source organism: Ochlerotatus camptorhynchus (assembly GCF_037179485.1). Taxonomy (NCBI): domain Eukaryota; kingdom Metazoa; phylum Arthropoda; class Insecta; order Diptera; family Culicidae; genus Ochlerotatus; species Ochlerotatus camptorhynchus. Next base: position 3,370,251 of record NW_027040766.1, on the reverse strand, counting down.
ACAGTAAAACAAAAATTAATTTCAAATTCTACCTTCTCCGATTTGCATAATTTTTATTTAAGGTCAATCATTCACATTTGGGCTAACAAACTTCAAAATGGCGTATTTCATAATTTTCAACAAATCCTAAAACGCCACTTCCAATCGAAATGACGACAGTGAGAAAACCCGTATGACCGAACAAAAAATTACGCAAAGTTTCATGCAAATCGGAGAGGATCGCCTCAGATCAACTCGTTATTTGGCGTGGAACTGCTCCTGAGCAAAAGCGATCACTGCTTCAATAGACAGGTTTCTCAAAGAAAAGAATTAAATTCACGTAAATGAGAATAATCATCGGCTGATGGCATCTCAATGCCTACTATCGTCGGTAAAAAATAGGCTAAATGAACTAAACTTCAGCCTTTGATGATACAAATGTGAGCTTCCGTTGCTACTAAGTGACTTTTTCCAATGAAACACACCGATCAAATTTCAATACCTATACTGCTGACATTGAATTACTCCGCAGCACCCCATCCAAGACCGTACATGGTATATGAATGTCACCAAACCTCATTGAAATTCCATTGCCCAGTCTAATTGAAACCACCGGCCCGAAAAAATGTTAATTTGAAACCCTTTCTAATTCAGTAACACATTTACACATAAATGAAATCAAAACCTCTTTCTCTTGATGTTTTCGCACCCACGTCACTGCTTGCGTGGCAAACCACCAGAATCACCCGAAATGATCACCATCATCATATGTTTGATTACCGTTCCACTTTTCCAGAGTCAAGAGCGCGTGTACAATTTATTTGTACACGATTTTGTGGCCATTTTACTGACCAAAAGTCGGCACAAAAAGCCAAATATTTATGGCAGAATATGGTACGGTACGAATCACTAAAAAGCGCGCACACACTGGCCATGAGAGATCCGTTAAAAATTACACTCGTTACCACCCGCATATCTAATCGGGCTTCCACCGCTAAATAGACCGCAAAAGGTGATCCGCTCTTCGCTGCTGTTGGGTGGGGTGGGTGATTCGAACGACCGTGTGGAACAGAATCGGCGAACCTCGAAAATGACCATGTGTGTGTGTTTTTTTTTGTTTTCGGCTGTTCTTGTTTTCGGAGCTCAATTCGGAGATCAGAAATGATAGCCAGTTCCAAGTAAGGAAAAGTTTCAATCGACGTTGTTTGGCTAAGGTTTGTAAAATAATGTGTATAATTTAACATAATCATACATTAATGTCCACACTTGGAGGAAACTTCTGTTTCCTGAAACTGTTTCAATTTCGTAATACCAAGGTTTCGTCTTGTGTTTCAATTAATTCAAGCAATCATCCACCACCGAAAAAAATAAAAAAATAAATAAAAGGAAAACAGCAAGTTCCGCTACCCAAAAAACAAAAAAAAAGATAAAGTTATATAAAATGCCAGCAAGTGTGTGATAATGATGTGGAAACATTATGATTCGACTTTCGACTCCTTCCCAACCCGCCTGGGGGGTAATTTATTCTCCCCCTCAGCTGAAAGTCCATATCACTGCAAGTGAAAGCCTCGGCCAATTCCGAAGCGTGAAACAATGATTCAAAACTTAATGCCACGACTCAATTAACCCCGGGGAGAGAAAATGTTCACTGATTGCAACTCATTGCGGTGTTCGATTTGTCTTCGCCTTTGCTTTTGTTTTGTTTTCTGTTGGTGAAAAGGATTCCAAAAACCACACCGAAATGATTTATGCATGTTTTCCCAACTGATGGACCACGCTTTCGAGAGGTATAGGAAGGAATAGGAAAAACCCGACAAAAAAAATGAAAACTATGTACGGGAGACAGGTGGTGAGGAAACGCAAAGAAAGGTAAAAGACACGCTCAACAAAAAGATGAAAAAGGATAAAAGAAAGAAAACAGAAACAAAGATAAAACGACAAAGCAAATTGAAAAACCACTCTTTCTCTCTGGATTGCTAACTTGGTTCTGTTTGGTGATTTGATTACAATTACTTTGCCATTCTGGGGGTCAGGATATTTTGTCTCTAGCTCTAGCTGTCTTTCTCTCTCACTCGCCGGACGAGGGAATGTGCGTGCTTATGTGTTCTCCTTTGACGGTGGTCGACGATCGATTCCCGCTTGATCGTGATACATTTTTTTTTATATCAGAAGCGTTTAGGTGTGTCTGTATTCTTGTTTGACATGCACACGGAAACTGCTTTTGATCACGGGTTTCTTTTTCTTACTAGTTTCTTATACTAGGACTATACGTTAGGTGGGTTACTAGGTTCTGAAATAATAATAACAATAATGGTTGAGATAATTAATTACATTCTAAATGTGTTTACGCAGTGGATATAGTTGATGTTACGTTGAAGCAATCTTGGAATATGATGGATGATTTTAATGCAATTTGGATCAGAATGATTTATAAATAAAGTACATTTTCATAATTGGTGCATATAGTGGAAATGGATGTAATGTCGGCCAGCAATCGACTAAATTTTCAATAGCGACCAAAAATATCCATTAGTAGGGGTTTTGATCTAATTTCCGTCCTACTAAGCACAACCCGCGCTTTACCTCTATGTTCTGAACGAGTTTAAACAAAAAATGGAATACTTCTGTCAAAGATGACTTCTAAATTTATTCACCTTTCCAAACGTACCTTTGGATTTGATGAAAAGTAACAAATTGTTGAGATATTGTTTAAAATCTAATACTGCTTCTTGATTCTAAATTCGTCCTAACGCATTGAAACGCCATTAGATTTTCTTCGTCCTCCGGATACACGTAGAAAAAGGGGATTCGCTAGGAGCGCTTCTTTTGTTTTGAGTACAATGAGCGTAAATATTCATACAATGCGCTCTAACAGCATTTATGTTGTAGCTAATGAACTAACGCATCGGAACACCCCTAATATTGATTTGTGCATGGTGAAATCATTGATATTATTGATCTTTTCTGATCGATAGAACGGAAATGGGCGATTGCGACGAAGTAGCGCTTTACCCTACTGTCCCAATGACGCGTCATCTAAATAAAATTGATCAATAGCAGATTTTTAGCGATGGGCCCAATCTTAGATCCATAGGCCAACATTGGAGTAATTTCTCCTATGTTTAAGACATTTGTTTGATATTGTAATCAAAGAAATTTTTCATTGCTTTATTTAAAAGTTTGTGGAAGATCTTTTGCAACGTTTTACCTAATATTCTACCGTTCTAAATGAACCATTTGTGACAGAACTTGATTTAAATGTGGGTGAATAAAATTTGGCAACTGGTGGGATTTTAACCCACAACTACGGGTTCCATAATATAGGGTCAAGTTGATCAGTGGCAATGTAAAAAATCATAAATAAAGCAGAATGTTGCATATTATAACTCTTTTGGTGTGGTTTTCGATGTTTGCCAAGTTCTGACAGTATTTGGGCACCCATTTGTGTTTTCTTATCATGGTGCAGTCATGAAACATTACAATACACTCAATTCTGTTTTTACGCGTTTTTTATTTGTTTTCGATTTTGCCAGGTGCAGCATTTTTGTAAGCTTCATTACATTTAGTTGCATTTTGAGATCACACGATCAAAAAAAAAAAGAGAAAAAAGAAAAAAAAAAAAAGTACTGAGTGTACTACCCTTAAAAATAGGCGAGATAGTTTATCTGTGTGGTGATGCAGTCTATTGCCTGTTTTGATGATGGTTATTTTGGTATCGTCATCCGCATATCTATAGGAAAGGCCATAGTGAAAACTAGGGGCCAATGAATCGCATTTCCAACACCGACCATACACAGAATGTTTATTACTCCCCCGTGCATAGTTTGGCGCAATCGGACATGAATCTGGGGTGGCGCATATCGTCAATGTTAGAGTTTTTGAAAATCGAAAAATCACCCGAGAAATTTTGGTATTCAATTTTTTTATGATCCCGAATGACTTAAAAATGCATGAAACGTCAAAATCTGGTGCTATCTCGAATATATTTTTTTTTTGCCAAAAATCGGCTTTCTGGGTCTTTGATTTTTTTTCGTAAGCGGAACCCATTACATATATAGAACATGGAATATAATTTTAAACCATCACTAGCATTTGGTTCACGATATTTTTCTAAGGTGGTTCACTTTTTTTTCATTAGGGTGGTCCTTTTAATATTTAAAACTTCAAAATACACAAAAATCATAAGTTTATACTGAATTCACTAAAATACTCCAGGAAATTAAATATTCACTCTTCATGCAAGTAACACTGACACGTTGTGTGCACTAGAATATTATTTTAAATACGTTCTTACAGTGCTTCATTAATTTTTAATTGGGTAATTACAAATTGGCTACAATAAAAACTTCGAATAAGCAAAATTCGATCAAATATTTTTGTATTATTTATTAAATGCTAGGATGAGCTATATTTATGAACTGCAACACTGTGACAACAATATGTCTATAGCACTTATCCATAACTAGCATTCGTTACGTTACGTGATTCTTTACTAGGGTGGAGCACTTATTTCATAATTATTGCATTTTATTAAAAAAAAGCTAGTATCATAAATTTGCGCCAAATACACTTAAAGTCAAAATATCCACTCTCCAATATAAATCATTATTTAATAAAGAAAATCTGTATATTCAATTTATGACACGATTGTCATAATATGCAAGATCAGATCAAGAGTGGATCAATCGACGGATGAAACTTTATTCTTTTTTCTAGGCGAACCTGAGGAAATTGCAATGGGAACCGTGACGATAAAGTAGAATTCCGATGAGAATTCAGAAAGAATTATAAGTGGAATTAATAGAGTGCTCTTTTGATCATTTCAAAAGAAAGCAGAAAATAAATTCATGGGACTTAAAAAAAAAATATCAAAGGAACCGTATTCCAAGGATAATTCTTAAAACATATTGGAGGAGAATTTTAAAGCAACTCCCATGGAAAGTATAATGAAAGTTCAAGGGAATTCCGACGAATTTCTGATGAGAGTTTTGAGAAGAAATTCAAAAGACTCTAATGCTCAAAAAAGTTGCAAAGGAATTCTAAAAAGGATTTCAAAGAAATGATTAGGAGAATTTCAAGGCTATTCCAAAGGGAATTCAATGATAATTTTCTGCTAAGCTTAAGGAGAATTCAGTGATAATTCATAATATGTGATTATTTTTGACACATTACTGTGATAATAATAGTTACTATTTGCAATGTTGAAGAGCAGATCACTAATAAATATAAACCTCGAAGATCGAACCTGGTTAACATTTATTTATTTATGACTAAACACCAACAGACGTCGTTGGCCCCAATGATGTAACCTAAACTAACATTGATGCCATATTTAGTCTAATCTAAGTTTCAATTAAATTATTTCGAATTTTTGATTTGAAATTGGTTAATATTAAACCAATTGTTACTGAAGCACTAAGTTGATATTATTGAAACCTGCATGGCTCAGAAATCATAACTAATTTTTAAGTTAAATTTACAGCAAATCATTTAACTGACCGCATATTTATCTTATTGATTTTTCCCGATTCCTCCATCAAATTTACGAATTTTTTACTGGTTTTCCCGCTAACTTTTCTAATTCACGGTTATTTTCCGATTTCCAGGTTTTTTTTTCGGTTCACTGGCCATCCTGGTTAAGTGGAAACTCGAACTTTGTCGATTTATTATTGAAATAAACAATAATTTTAAAAGCCCTAATGGAAAAAATATGCATGCATTTTTAAAATTATTCTTTCATTTTCCGTCGGTCTCTATTCCACAAACAAGTGCCAATCACTATGAAAAGCATTCAATTTAAAATCCTTAAGTTGAATTCAAACATCAAAATTTAAAAGAAAAATATCTCATGTTTGAAATGTCTATACAAATTAAATTCATTCAAACAATTGATGAAGTAGTGGCGCCGGTAGTGTAGTGGTAAGCGTGATTGCCTCTCACCCCATAAGACCTAGGTGCAATCCCAGTCAGCGCCGCCGGGATTTTCTGAGGCATAAAATCTCTTAAGAGAAGTAAAGCCATTGGTTCCCGGGCCATTAGTTGATTGGTCGACAGGTGGGGTCCAGGTGTGGGAGCTGCCTTCCTGGCGTCGATAGCGTTGGTTGGTCACCGAAAAGAGCAATAAATTTATCAATTCAATCTCGTTAAAAAAAAATGGATGGTTTCATTGGTAATTTATTTATTTTTATTGGTTGGTTCATTTTTTTCAATGAAGTATTTTTTTTTATAAAATCAAAGAAAATATTTGTTCAACATGATAACAGGATAATTTATTCCGAATGTTCATGTAAATGGTATATAAATGCAAAATTAGATTTGTTTTGTCCCAGCACTATAAGTTTACCTCTCCAAATGGCGGGCATGGGCAGTAGAGGGTTTAATTTCCACGTAAATGACCTCCACATTGTTTCCTTTATTTAACGTCGGTCTCTGTTTCGCAATCTAGTGCCAGTCACCGACGGTCATCGATTGCCATCCATTGACGGCAATCGAATGTGCAGGAAGGCAGCTTCCACACCTGCGTAGGATATCGCATCCATTCAAACACAGATGGGCCGGGACCAACGACTTTACTTCCCTTCCAAAGGAAGACGTGACCAGAGATTGTTATGCCTCAGAAAAATTCCACCAACCTCGGCTGGGATTGAACCCAGACCTAATGGAATGAGAAAGCAGTCACGCTTATCATTACACCCCCGGCGTCGGTTGACCTCCATACTTGTAGATATAAGCTATTCGTTTTTCAGTTAACACGATTTATTTGTCGATATACTGCGAATATCAAAAGAGCAGATGTATCGATTGAATTCGACCTTCTCCAAATTGCATGAAACATTACTAAATTGTTTGTTATGGGCAATCATTCACATTTTTGCTGAAAGTAGGCCATTTTGTATCTTGTATTTTTTCTTCAAAATGGTGTCTATGACTTTTTTCAATAAATTGTAGCACGAAAACTTCACTTCTGATCAAATTACGTCTGAGACAGAGTTGTTGAAAACAATAAAGTCTTTCTAGAAAAAAATACACAGCTTATTTTTTAGTAATTTTGGGAAAAATAAAAAAAGGGCGGTAAAAACTTAAATATTTTAAATTATCTTTAGAGTAAACGGACCAATATTGGAGATACGTTAGTGCAATGTGTTCCTATAGTGACTTATGGAGTTTTTTTTTCTACGGGTTTGATGTTTTCGTGCTACAATTTATTATAAAATGCCAAAGACGCCATTTTGAAAACAATTAAAAGATACACGATTTTTAGTAAAAATGTGAATGACTGCCCATAGCCATAAATTATGCAATGTTTATGCAAATCGGAGCAAAAATTTGACCATTTTGGATCTTGAAATTTTTTTTTTTTAAATAGGGTCTTTGTCTTTTTCCTTTGGTTTGTTTTTTCCGTCGATCTTATTTTCCGTGCTGAGCACCAATGCTACCGACGTGCCAGGAAGGCAGCTCCCACACCTGGACCCTACCTATCGACCCATCAACTCATGAACCGGGGACCAACGGCTTTACTTCCCATCCGAAGGAAGGCGTGATCAGAGATGTTATGCCTCAGAACATCCCAGCGGCGCCGACTGGGATTGAACCCAGGCCTGCTGGGGTGAGAGGTAATCACGCTTACCACTACACCACCGGCGCCGTTAGGGTCTTTGTCATTTTTCGAAAAATTCAGCAACGTCACGAAAAGGCGTTTGAAACAATGCTTTAGAGAAAAATAGAGGCTTTCAGGGAAACATACAGACGGTACTTATTTATAGTTTGTATAGGGTAGACGTACCAGTTATGGCTATACGTTCCCATTATGGTATGTTCCAATTATGGCCTATGGAATTCCATAGGCCATAATTGGAACACACCATAATGGGAACGTATAACCATAACTGGTACGTCTACCCTAGTAAATCTATACATTTTATTAAAAAAAAACTCATCAAACATGCAAACTTTTGATATATGGGTCATTCCAGTTCAAGTTGTGGTCGATGTCACCTATTTGAGCCAAACTTGGAAAAAACGCTTATTTTGGCATTCTGAACAAATGCATTTTTTGATTTTGCTCTAAAGTGCCTAGATCCTTCTGAGCTACAACCCTGGATTTTCGAGATTTTTAAAAATTTCAACATTCAGAAGAGATTACTCCAAAACCAAATAAGATATTCGTGATCTTAGAACGTCAATTTGAAGGTGTTTTAATGTAGGTTCTTATAGATGTACCTACATTTTGTTTTTGTTGTAGTAACTACAATAAACAGGCTGATTACCGGCAGGTATCCAAATTGTCAAAAATGACCTATTTTCACCATGGGCGGGGTTTTTTATTTCTTAATATTCTGATCTCAAATTTTCAACATACTTTGGAAAACTTTTCTACATGATAAAAAAAGCATTCTTGCTCGTGAGATTGTATGTAAAAAATAAGTTAACTACTCAAATAAGGATATTATTCATCCACAACTGAAATTTTATATACCTGCTAATCTATCTGATTTCATCGTACTTCTAAAGCACAACGTTTTGGCTGTATCCCATAGGAACATATTTTTCACTTTTAGGACCGCAAATAAATTATGGACAGAAGTAAATAAATGAGCTAGTTATGATTTCATATAATGAGAATCCTGCCCAGAACATGTGAAAAATAACAAAAAATATTTTTGTGCCATTGGCGTGAAGAAATTCTAGAAAAAATTAAAATATTAAATAGTATTGATTTTCCACCAGAAAAGCTCAAAACTACCACTCACTCATCTGATCATATCTCAAAAACTAATTGTCCAAATCATTTGCCCTTGGAAACACATCAATTAGAAGAGTTTTCCAAAGTTTGGTGAAAATTTGAGCTCAAAATATTAAGAAATAAATAATCTCGCCCATGGTGATAGGTAATTTTTTGTGGATACCTGCCCATAATCAGCCTGTTTACTGTAAAAACCTTCAAATTGACGTTCTAAGATCACAAATAGCTTATTTGGTTGTGGAGTAATCTCTTCAAAAAGATGATATTTTTTTTAAATCTCGAAAATCCAGGGTTGTAGCCGAGAGGGATCTAGGCACTTCAGAGGAAAAATCAAAACGGCATTTGTTTAGAATGCCAAAATAAGCGTTTTGACCAAGTTTGGCTCAAAAAGGTGACATCGACCACAGGTGGTGTACCCACTTGAACTGGAATGACCCATATTTAAAACTATGGACACTTGACAATTGACAAAATCGTTGAACAGGAACTTTTGGTACGTACGCTTTTTATGTAATTTCTACACAGGATATAGACATTATTTATCGTTTCCTGTGCAAACACTACATAAAAAAGCTTGTTAAAAAGAACTTTAAAATATGACCAAAAGTTGATGTTCTACAATTTTTGTCAATTTTCAAAAGTCCATGGTTTTAACTATTTCCAAAATTTGCATTTTCCAAGAGCTTTTTTTTTCAACCAATAATTAAAATAGAACATATACTTTTTGAGATGTATGAGTTTTTAGCACTTGTTTTGGATTTTTTACTGAAAACTACCGTCTGTATTTTTCCCATATAAAGACTTTACTATTCTAAACAATTTTGTCTCAGACGTTATTCCGATCAGAAGTGACGCTTTTGTGCTGCAATTTATTGAAATATGTCAAAGACGCCATTTTGAAAAAAAATCCAAAAGATCCAAAATAGCCGAATTTTTGCAAAAATGGGCATGTTTGACGATAACAATCAATTATACAAAGTTTCATACAAATCGGAGATGGTCGAGCCAAAAATTAAATTTTTCGCTAATTGGCCTGGAACTGCTCTCTGTTACTGCTCAAAATTGAGCGTACACTTGAATGGAATAGATTTTCCAGATCTTGACTGGGGTGGTTAACCAAATATGTATTGACTTATCGGTATAGCTTAGGACTTTATTGGCATGGCCGGTGTGACGGTTGAGTAATTTTAGTAAACGCTAAATTTTCAACTTTTTGTATAGCGATCGGATTTTAGTAAAAGTAGCGGCACATGAAAGATCTTTATTATGACTACAAATTGGACAAGTTTCTAAAACATTGGTTCATATTATTTCAACACAATGTGATTTTATAAGAAAAAGGCGTTTTTATAAAATATCTTTAACTTCTTACACACGCAACCAAATAAGCCCAATAATATTCTGATAACGGATAAATTTACCATCCCATGCAAGGAGTAGCGCTTCAAACAAGTGTAGATGAATTGCGTTTGTTTCAAAATTATTATTTTGAATATTGTCCTCCCCAGAACCTAAAACCTCAATATTATCATCAATTCAGCAAGAGGCAATCATTTTCCATCGGTCTGTATATTAAAAACCAACACGACACGTTCTTCAGCGCTATATTAGTGTAAAATGAAAATAATTATTCTGCATTTGATCCTCAAAATCATCCCCACCAAGATGAAGACGAATATTAATATTGACAACAACACAGGCGAAAAGGAACATCCAGCAACGAATGAAGAAACACAAATGTTGACTTCGATACTCAGTGGTTGCCTTGATCAAGAGAATTTTGTTGTGTCAAAATTCAAATTCATGCAGGTAGTTGGTCTATCTGTTAAGGTTGTCTTCATTTTACGTAAAGTTGAGTGTAGAAGAAATGATGTTTATCAGCACTGGTTAGCAGCCTACATTTCAGAAATCTTTATTTTTAAGATGTGCTCGTTCAACTGTTCTTCGAATCAAGACACTACGATGTTTTATATCCTTAATATTGTAGCGTTTTGATCCACCGTAAGACTGAAAAAATGATAGCCAAAAAATCAGTTCTAAATCCAGTCGATTGCCAACTATATAACTTTTATTTTATTGTATATTCCCTTCAGTCCTTATTGGATTTTTCAAACACTTTCAGTAGATGAACTTAAAAAATTTTAAGACCAGTAAATCTTCTCCGATTTCAACCAGGGCAAATGACGGTTTCGGCAATACCTTATTCTATTATCGTCAGGGAGGTAAACAACATCCTTAAGAGCTCATTTTTTTGCATGTGGATACATTGGGTTTCAGAGCATCTATTGCCCAAATTTGAATGCTCTATGACTTCGTTTACCCCCCTCACGATACTAGATTAAGGTATATAATAGGTTCCCCTATTACGAAACTCATCACATCTCTCGAAACTTTTCCGCCAGCTTCAAATGATAGAATGGCTTCAACAGCAAACATTTAAGCCTATTCTCTTGTTCTATATTCAGCATTCTAGTAGCTTCATTCCATCACCAACCTCCGATTGCTTCAACTGTAACGTGACAAATATCTCTGCAACTCCCTATCTCTCGATTTTGTAACATCTCATCGCTTAACCACTAAATCTATTTTCAGTCTTATTCCGTCGTTACACAAAACCAAAAAAAAAAATGACAAATAAAAAACGAAAATTATCCGAAACAAACTGAGATCCCCGTCAAGAAAATCTTCGCCCCTGGTACGCGCGGGGCCCTGATTCTGCCACGCGGTGATTTCCTCCTGTTCTCATAAAGTTTGTAATTGGGTACTAAAACAGAGCACGACAACGAGCGCTGCCGCGCCGGTATGAAGAGGTGAAATATACTCACTCGCTTTTCTTTTTGAAGGTAGATATCTACTTGTGTAATTTTCTTATTCAGTGCCGCCAAGATGGATGAAATGTTGATGATCGTCGTCGTCTTCGTCGTCGTCGTCGCCACCGTCTCCGTCGACGACGACCATAGTTTCGAGAGCGGTTGGTACAAAAGTGAGATCTATTTTTAGAGGATTCAAGTTTGGTGTGAATCTCGTTTGGAAGAACGACGACGATGTGCGATGTCGCCGTCGTCGTCGTCGTGGTCGTAGACAGTGCATTTGCGCTGCAGATTATTGCACATTTCGACGCTTGCCGTGCCCTACCGATGATGGGGTGCAAAATGCAGCTTTATTCCGCCCGTTCGGGCGGCCAGAAATGGTGGAACGAGGATTTATTACGGAAAAATGCATAATCTCTTCTCGCTCGGATTGCGACAAATCCCGTTCAATCATGTCGAAACAATTCGGTCCTGTAATAGGACAGCGAAAATGTGTGGTTTTCATTAATTTATTTATCGTTGAAGTCGGGATTTTAATGGGGTGCAAAGCCGAGCTTAATGTGGGACGATTTTTGGCTTCTTGAAAATTTATTAGCAGCTGTTCGACGGGGAACTAAATTAAGTTGTCACTTCTTTGTGGGTGATTGGTTGTTTATTTGATTGGTGTTGGTCACCCACCGGTGAAACACCCTGCGTCCCCTTGGTGGCGTCAGCACGTTCGAGGGATTTGTGATGAATTCTGTTTCAAAAATTTCGAATCAAGAGTCTAGTCTCATCTCGAGCTTGCATTCCTTTTTTAATCGAATGAATAGAACGCAATATGGCATTCGATCCTCAAATCTCGCTCGGTCGACGCCGCGTGTCCGGTCACGTGCCATTAACCCCCTTCATTGGAAGTAAATCGTCCCTCGTCCAACAAAAGACCACGAGACCGCAGAAATAGAAAAGGCCCAAATCCCGAAATAGTCTTTACCGCCGGATCATCGAGCGCCGGTAATAAAAACCTCCCGAAGCGCACAGAAAAGCCACCAGGTTAGGGTCCCTTCGACTTGATGACACTCAATAAATTTTACTTCAGTGGAAAAAAGTAGAAGAAAGTCAGTGACAGCAGATCTACCAATGGAGATAATGCGACCGGTTCTTAGGAGGCGGCCAGAAAGGACATGGCGGAGAAAGTTAATCGCTTCGGTCCTTTTTTTCCGCCGATATCCCACATTCTTTTCTTGGTTGTTGCCTCTGAGCCAGGAGCATGCATCGAATGACAATGAGAAACACGGAATACCACAAAAAAATGGGATCAAACCTGATAACAATGAAAGGGAGGTTCCTTCCCCATTTATTCAGATGAATTTGGATGAGGGCGAGGGGATACCGAAGCGAAATTTACTGTCGCATGACTAATCGTGTTTATGACACGCTGATTAACGATGATTTGTTGGAGACAAAATCAAAAGCCCATTAGCTATCACGGCCATCGGGTGTCGCCTGTTCGGGTGTGTTGTTCGGTGAGGAGCGCGAAGGATGGGGTCGGTACTTAACCGCAGATAGCGCGGTAAAGACTTGCAGGGGGTACAAAGAGAATGTTGCAATGAGCTTCAAATGATTACCGGGAAAATGGTAGTTTGATGAGTTTGGAAAAGTACTAGGAATGCGTTAAGTGGGCTGTACCCTGGTGGCCACATCTTTATAGAGCTTGGCCAGCATATTGTGGATCCGTTTTTTGGGGATTGAATTTCTCGGAATCGGTATAGGAGTTCTTTTGATTTGTTAATAAAAAATTGTTTAGTCATGGGACAATTTCAAGGCATCATGAACCAGGTTGTGTCGGTGAGATGGTTCAAATTTTAATTTTCAATGTAGGGGAAATGTCTCTAATGTTGGCCTATGGATCTAAGATTGGGCCCATCGCTAAAAATCTGCTATTTATCAATTTTATCTAGATGAACGCGTTATTGGGACGTTACTAATGGATATTTTTGGTTGCTATTGAAAATTTAGTCGATTGCTGAATTTAGGTATGGGCCCAAATTAGGGACACTTAGGCCGACATTACCTACATTTCCCCTATTTTGCTTTATCGAATATGCCATTTTGAAAAAGTAGGCAAAATGATCGATCAGTGCAAACTTGGTGTATTGCCCCTAGCGAACAGTTATGCAAAGTTTCATGGAATTCTGAGAGGTGAAATCTGGAATTCGGTTATTTGGGGTGAATTGGCAAATCTCCGTTTTTTAACATTTCGTGGATAAAGGGCAGTCTGTTCTTCCTCATATTGGACGAAGGCTAGATTTGTTTTTTGGATTTCAATCTTAGTTGACGTAGATTCCGTAGGTTTAACGAAACTTTCTCTAGTTATGGATCCACTTTTTGTTGATAGTCCTTCATACAGGGTATGCTGGAGTATGATAGATGAAATCAGGCAATCAATAGCCGATTCCAGTTGACAAATGCCGTGCTACAATAGATGGTAGTCTATCATCATCAATATAACTATTACAACAAGCTCTAGGTAATCTAACAGTTATTTCTTGTTTACAACAACGCTTCACCATTCCTGAGGAATGCACTCAGAAGGCTGTTCTATGCAAATAAACTTTATGTATTAAACTGTATCTTGGTATATCAAACTTGCACAGGTAGACAATATGTTTTGGAAAACATATGGATACGTGGCACACAAAAAGCGAATGACCAGATAGATGTGCACTCTTAGGCACATTGCACATCTCTCTAAATATTTACGTGTTCTCTCTGATCACTCGCTCTGGAAACAAATCGAGTTCAGGGGTCTTTTTGCATCTACGGAGCATCTATAACTCTTTCTAATGTGGAAAAATCTCGTTTCTGTGCGCGGAGAGCTTCGTATGCGAACTAATTCACAGCACAGCACGAACTTCGATGCGAACTAATTCACAGCACATCGTTTTTGCGCAGACGAAACCAGCTATTCTGTACTGTAAGTGCTTCTCTATTACTTCTTCTTCTTCTTCTTCGCATTTCAAGCTTATTGCGTATGGCATTATTAGCTTATTGCGTGCTCTCAACTTAGTGTTCTAGATGCACTTCCACAGTTATTAATTGAGAGCTTTCGATGCCTGTATCATTTTTGCATTAGTATAATTGTGTGGCAGGTACAATCATACTCTATGCCCAGGGAAGTCGAGAAATTTTCCAACCCGAAAAATTCCTAGACCGGACCGGGGATCGAACCCAGCCACCTCCAGCATGGTCTTGCTTTGTAGCTGCGCCTTTACCGACTGAGCTAAGGGAGGCTTCTCTATTGCTGCTAGCTCATAACAGTGTACACAGGGCCACAAATGCAATCTAGTGGAGCAAAATTAGTAACTCCGAAACGAAGCATTTCCGCGACTTGGTGTCTTGGGTAAAGTTTCTCATCATAATAAGGACCATCTATTGGCACAAACAAATAGTTCAAAACTCTTCCGCAAAGATGGCGCCAAAATCTATCTTCTTTCTCTTACGTTTTGTAGACTTGATGGCTTGGGCAAAGTTGTTTGCCTTGACAAAATAAACAACTTTTTTCAAGACGTAAAATTCCCACAGCCTACTGGTTCCGAGTTATACGAAGTTAAAGAAATTTTTTTTGGAAAATATGTTTTTTTTTCTTTCTGTTTCGGTTTTTTTTTTGCTGACAACCATATAATGTTATATTTTTCTCTTACGCAAATGCATTAAATAAATAACTTTTGTGAAGAAACACACTGGTTTAAACTTCAAATTTTAAAGATATTGATGAAAACGAAAAAAACAACAATTTTTAAACTTTAATATCTCCCAAAGCGCAAAAAATCGCAACCTAACATTTTCAGCAAAAAATAAGCAATACTCGATAAACAAAATGTCAAAATTTGAGAGAGGTATATTTTGGTGTTTTTGAGATTTCATCTGCCATTTTAGTGGAGCATGTATTTTTGACGTAGGATTGCGTCTATCGGCAACATATTGGGGGTGCAATTAAAAAAAAAACCAAAATCGACCGCGTCACGAAAAGTGGTCAGGTTTTGACCACTTATAACTCTGTCAATAGCGGATGGATTTTAATTCTAAACAAGCCAATCGATTGTAAATTTTTCTACAAAGCTGCTAAAATGAATACTTTGTAAAGTTTTAATAGGTCACTATTGAAAATTACACAAATGTCCAACTGTGGCAATGGTGATCAAAATTATCACCGATTGAATTCAAATAGTGGTTTCCCTAACATAGTCGCCAAATATTGATACCGAGCACGATCCTTCGCCAAATCTACGGTCGTGTCTTGGATACAACCTCTTACTTTTTTCAATAACTTTTTTTAATACATTGCAATGGCGTTTTGAACACTTGACGACTTACGCAAAGTTGTTTATCTTGATAAAATAAACAACTCTTTTTAAGAAGTCAAAGCTCCACAGCCTACTCCGGAGAGTGCAGTCTTCGAGCGTCTGTTCACCATGGAGGTGCGGCTCAAAACGGCGTCTGTTCTCCTTGTTAGGAGCGGCTGATCAACGTTCTGGTGCCAGCGTGGGACTCTAAACAGTGCTGTGCACGATGGTCCCCCGGCGAGACAATGGGGGTTGGTGCAGGCTCTACAAGCCAGCCGTAAAAAATCAAAAGTACAGGAAGCAAGGACCGGAACAATCGGCATATACGCAAGCAACGGAAACGGATTAACGATTGCAAACTGTCTCTAATGTTAGGAACATGGAACTGCAAGTCTCTCAATTTCTTGGGAAGTACCCGCATTCTTTCCGATTGATTGAGGGTCCGCAAGTTCGACATCGTAGCGCTGCAGGAGGTTTGCTGGAAGGGATCGTCGGTACATACGTATAGGGATGGTTATACTATTCACCAGAGCTGCGGCAGTACACATCGATAGCAGAATGTGCAAGTTGAGGATCAAAGGCCGTTTCTTCAATGTCAGCATAATCAACGTGCACAGCCCTCACTTAGCAAGTGACGGTGACGATAAAGATGCTTTTTACGCCCAGCTGGAACGGGAATGCGACAGCTACCCAAGCCATGACGTCAAAATCGTCATCGGAGATCTTAACGCTCAGGTCGGCCAGGAGGAGGAATTCAGACCCGTTATAGGAAAGTTCAGCGCTCACCAGCTAACGAACGCCAACGGCCTTAGACTCATCGACATACGTAGTACCTACTTCCAGCATAGCCTCCCATATTGGTACACCTGGAGATCACCACAGCAGACAGAATCGCAAATCTACCACGTTTTGATCGACGGAAGGCACTTCTCGGACATTATCGACGTCAGGACCTATCGCGGTGCAAATCGACGCCCGCCACGGTACAATCTGGAGCGACTGAAGTTGCACGAAGTCGCAACTGAGTACGTGCAATGCCTCGACGCAGCGTTGCCGGATGAGGGAGAGCTCACCGAAGCACCTATTGAGGACTGCTGGAGCAACGTGAAAGGAGCCATTAACAGCGCTGCTGAAGGCACCGGTGGGTTCGTGGAGCGGAATCGACGGAACGATTGGTTCGACGAAGAGTGTCAGACGGTTTTGGACGAGAAGAACGCATCGCGAGCGGCAATGCTGCAGCAAGGAACCCGTCATAATGTGAAGCGATATAAACAGAAGCGAAGACAGCAAACCCATCTTTTCCGGGATAAGAAGCGCCGCCTGGAAGAGCTGAAGTGCGAAGAAATGGGGCAGCTGTATCGTTCTCAAGAAACACGCAAGTTCTACAAGAAACTCAACGCATCCCGCCGAGGCTTTGTGTCGCGAGCCGAAATGTGTCGGGATAAGGAAGGGGGTATCTTAACGGACGAACGTGAGGTGATTGAAAAGTGGAAGCAGCACTACGATGAACATCTGAACGGCGCAGAGGCGGAGGACCAAGGAGGCAGGAGGAATGGCTTCGTCGGTACAGCGGATGAGGGGGACATGCCAGCTCCCACGATAGGTGAAGTTAAGGATGCTATCCGACAGCTTAAGAACAACAAAGCAGCTGGGAAAGATGGTATCGAGCGATCACTATTCTTAACGCGGCCTACAAAGTGCTTTTCCAGATCATCTTTCGCCGTTTATCACCGCTAGCAAGCAGATTTGTGGGAAGTTATCAAGCCGGGTTTGTGGACGGGCGTTCGACAGCGGACTAAATCTTTACGTTGCAGCAGATCCTCCAAAAGTGTCGTGAACATCAAGTCCCTATGCACCACCTATTCATAGATTTCAGGGCCGCTTATGATACGATTGACCGTGAAGAGCTATGGAAGATTATGGACGAGAACGGTTTTCCCGGGAAGCTGACCAGACTGATTACGATGCATGGTGTACAGTGCTGCGAGAAGGTATGCGTTATCGGACTCGTTTGAAACTCGCAAAGGACTTCGACAAGGCGATGGTCTTTCCTGTCTCCTGTTCAACATTGCGCTAGAAGGTGTTATGAAACGTGCGGGCTTTAACATGCGGGGCACGATCTTCAATAAGTCCAGCCAGTTCATCTGCTTCGCTGACGACGTGGACGTTTTCGGATGAACATTTCAGGCCGTGGCGAAGCAGTACACCAGGCTGAAACGTGAAGCAGAGAAGGTTGGATTAAAGGTGAATACATCGAAGACAAAGTATCTGTTAGCTGGAGGAACCGAGCGGGATAGGGCTCGCATAGGCAGAAGCGTGACAATCGACGGAGATGAATTCGAGGTGGTGGATGAATTTGTGTACCTCGGATCATTGGTGACGTCGGATAACAACTGCAGCAGAGAAATTCGTCGGCGTATTATTGCCGGAAGTCGTGCTTACTACGGACTCCACAAGACCCTGAGGTGGGGTAAACTTCACCTGCGTACTAACTGTACCATGTACAAGACACTGATAAGATCGGTAGTTCTCTACGGACACGAGACGTCAACGATGCTCGAGGAGGACCTGCAAGCACTGGGTGTTTTCGAACGACGAGTGTTTAGGACCATCTTTGGCGGGGTATGTGAGAACGGTGTATGGAGGCGAAGGATGAACCACGAGCTGGCGCAACTCTATGGCGAACCATGTTGCGAAAACTGGACGGGTACGATGGGCGGGACACGTTTTAAGAATGCCGGACAGCAATCCCGCAAAACTGGTGTTTGCCTCGAATCCGGCCGGAACAAGACGAAGAGGAGCACAGCGAGCAAGGTGGTAAGACCAAGTGGAGCAGGGTCTTGGAAGTATGGGACGGATTTTTCTCAGACTTAACATTTTCGAAACATTTTGAAGATTTTAGACTTGGAGCAATTCTAGAGATTTAGATCTTAGCTAGTTTTTCAAGACTCCGGTCAAAGGGAAATAATTTTACTTCTGTCAATTGAATTTAAAATTTAAGAGAAAGAAAGTCGGAAGAAACTTTCTAGAGAAGTGTTAAGAAATTTCCGGGGAAGTTGAAAAAATCTCCCTATAGTAGTCTGGAGAACATTTCTGAAAAATCTGGAAAGCATTTGCGGGGGACGCCAGAAAGACTACTTGGCAGATTCGGCATAAAGTACCAGAGCACCCAACCGGGAAATGTAAGATTCTATAACATATTTGCATGAAAAGTATGCATAATTTGCAATGTTTGACCGTATAAACAGAATCTGTAATGTGGCCGGCGGAAGGTTTTTTAAATAATTTTGTAATTTTTATGTAAGCCTAGCTTTAGCTTTATGACGTAAGAGAAATTATTTTTGCGTGTAGAAACTTTTGAGAGACGTCGAAAGAACTTCTAGGAAAGGCAGAAGACAGTTCCAAAGGAAACAAAAAGGACCTCGGGCGAAATCTCCAGTAGAAGTCTGGAACAAAATTCCGGGGCAAGGCTGAAGGAAGAAGATACTTTTCGGATAACTTATTAGAAGCTTTAGAGAGAATTTAGAAGAAGTTTATAAGGAAAAATTCTGACGAAATTGAACGACGTGTTTCCGGAAGCAGTCAGGTAAAACTTCTAGGTGAAGTCGGAAGAATCTTCAGACGAAGGATGTCAGACATGGAAATGGTCACCCCAAGACAAAATAACCAAGGAACAAAATTACCAATTTTTACGAAATTCTGAGAACCACTACATCGTTTTGCTATGGCATGGCTGTAGAAGGTTATTATTTACGAAAAATGTGCGAAATTGGCTGTCAGGAATTCTGTACGAAATAACATGGTTCCATGGCCGCAACAACACAACAGCTCGAGAAGACAACCCACCACACGGGCGGCCATTCACCACCTCACAAATTCAAATCACTCGCTAGACACATAAAATAGCATTTGCCAACACCCGGTGGAAAATGGGAAATTGAAAGAATGATTCTCAACCCACCGTGCCCAAGCCTGTTGATGCTGGCTGGCTCTTGCCACTGCAATGGCGCAACTGCACATCGAGTTCCACACGTCTCACGTGATGTGCATTTGGAATTTTCGCGCGACCAAGTCCTCCTCCCGCAAGTGGGTGGGTGGTGCTCACTACGTGGATTGTAACATCATGCTCCTACTCATAGCCGTAGTAGGTTGAAGGAGACCTACTAAAAGTCAGACTGTTGCGCTGTCGCCGCGACAACAATGTTTACGACTCTGACGACGACGGCTTAAAACGGAATTTGCGCGTTCTTATTTTCTGTTTTCCGTTTTGTAGGTGCTCTTGTTTGTTGCAACCAGCAATAACATCATTGCACATGTGAGTGTACGTCAGCTATGTCTATGTGATGTTTTTTTGTCCATTCAGAGCACAGAACCATTTGCACTTTTCATTCGACGGTGACGTTTTTCATGAATGATCTTCAGGAAATCCGTAACTTCCTACATGGGAAGTAATTTTTCGTTCATTTTCCCTCAAGATACGATTTATGCTAAATCCTGGCCTTGGATCCACTGATGAGTGTCAAAAGTCATTTGGAGGTCACTCGATCGACTTGGTAACGATTCGCGCCAAAGAAGTGTCTACGTGTCTACGTCGTCGTTGACGTCTAGCGGCCACCGTAGTGCGTCGTTTAACTTTAGCGCCAAGAACGAAAACATAACTCTTTCCCTCATTTCCAAACCAAAAATAGATCTCACTCTTTTTTTTTTGCTGTTTCATCATCCAACATGAATTGCCGTCAGATTTGTGTTTGCCTTCAACGTGTTGATTAGAGCTATTTCACCTCATACCGTTGGGTTTTAGAAAAGTTTCACGAGTCCATATCCTTTTCGCTTCAACTATTTCCAACTCGTGTTTTCCATTCCTAATCTTATTTAAAATTGATTTTCTTCATTTTGATACCCTGTACAACACCTTGGTGTGTCAAATTCCAGATTTTCAACTTTTGAATCAATTTGGAAAACGTGAGAAAACTGTGTCTCTCGCAGTCTGAATGCGCCAAATTGGCCACACAGGGACGAAAACGAAAACCAAAGGAAAAGGCTCAATATCTTGGCTCCGCCATCGACGAAATGTCACGTTCGGGGCACACAGGAGATCCACTCCATACACACTAAACAGATATTTATTTCCCAGCTTGGAGGGAAATCTAAACTGATAAAAGACCTCCGAAAAAAAAAAAGAAACTAAACCGAAAAGCAAAAAAATATAACTGAATGTGTGTGTAAGTTAAACATTTGCTTTTTTTTTTGTTTCGTCATTCTTTTTAGTACGCGTTTGTATCTTTCTCTTGCTCAATTTTTATTTTGATTGCCCGTTTTTATTTTCGAGTCGGTGGTTTGAAATTGGCTCTACATTTAGGAAACTAAAAAAAAAGATGAGTAAAACTGGAATGAGAGGTGAACTTACCCGAACTGGCTCGGTAGCACAGGATATCCTGTCCGGAGGCCTGTCGCTGTGAAGGGGAATCCTGGAAAGTGAAAAAAAAACAGAAATAAGAAAATCAGGAACGTGCTGCAGAGACAATGTCTGTGGATGGGCGAAAATGAAAAGTACGAAGTTTTGAACCATTGGAAGAAAGTGTGAGAAAAGCGAATCGATAGGCACCACCGTCGTCGGGTATCGATATCGTTCGGGCGGAGGGCGTGAGCGCGTTCCCTTTTAGGGACCGGACGACGATCGGCCTGTCATCGATGACATGATGTTTAAATGGGTTTCTTTCGCATAAAAAAACGGCACTGTACTGATACTTGCTGCGATGGGTACTGTGTCGCCGGTAGGAATGGGGGTTATGACACTTGATAAGCAATGCGAAATAGGGCGGAAGCTTGAAAGGTGACACTTGCGTCTGGGAATAACGGGAACACGGGAATACGGGGTAACAGAAATGGAGGATCGAATGTTCAAAGACGGAAACATTAAACTGAATGAAGAATTGTTTGTTGAGTTTCCTGTAATCCTCTTGAAATTGAAATTTCCCTGGGGCGCCTTTGAAGGAGTCTAATGTTTAAATTTTCGAACGCAAGTTGTCATCCTGTGGGCCACCGATAAGCCGTAAGTGTGAAGCGACCGGTGATATATCCTATTATGTGGGAGTTGGGGGAAACGATCTTTTTGAGTTGACTATAATGTTAACAACTCTATTGGCACTTAAAGTTAGCCCCCGTGAGGAATAGATCAACTATTAACGTGATGATGATGTCATTTTTTTTTCACGGGGCAACCTATAATGTTTTTATTTTACAAATGGAGCATTTACAAATTCTGGCTGCTGCTACGATGGTAGAAAAGTTAATATCTATGTACACAACTGAAAATCTTATAAAAATTAGATTGTTTATATTATATGTCTATTGAATGACCCTTGAGTTTTCTACTAAAGTACCAATAACCAGATTGTATTAAAATAATTTGTTCGAAAAACCAATGCATTTCAAGATTGCACTCGAAATCATCATCACTTTCATAGCTTTTCTATTCTCCAATTACAGGGCTGGTAGCGATCACTGCTGTCAAAAATAGTGATTTTAGTGATCATGTTGAAGAAATAAGTGACGAAATAATGACTTATAGTTGTAAAAAATAGTGACTAAAAATTGACCTAAGAGAAGAAAAGTAGTCGTTAGGATTTTTTTCCCTTGATTTGTTTTCCGTCGATCTTGTTTTCCGTGCTGAGCACCAATGCTGCCGACGCCAGGGAGACAGCTTCCACACCTGGACCCTACTTATCGACCCATCAACTCATGAACCGGGGACCAACGGCTTTACTCCCCCGCCCGTGATCAGAGATGTTATGCCTCAGAACATCCCGGCAGCGCCGACTGGGATTGAACCCAGCCATGCTGGGGTGAGAGGTAATCACGCATACCACGCATACGGCGCCGCTAGTCGTTATGATGGCACACCAAATAAATGTTTGATGTTTAGACATATTCTATTAACATAAAAACTCATATACACTTATGTACGATATGATGCTTTAAACCGAAAGATTCAATAGAAAGTTGATGTCTAAACCCACGCTATTAGCCAGTGTGCCTACTAACTGCAAAAACCTGGAAAACCGAGAATCCCAATGAAATTTTTTTTCTTTAAATACCTGGAAGTCTAAGAGAATTTAATAATTTTCTTACTAAGGATATTTTAAAGATAATAATGAATTTTAAAATACAAACATTTAATGTTTCTCGTTATTTTCATTCACACTTTGAACTTTATAAATCCACAGTGGTTTAATCTTCAGTAACAAATAAATAAATAAAAAACAAAGGCATGAAATGTTTTTTTTTTTTTACTTTTGGAACATGTATATTTCCTAGAAATTTTAAATTTGAACTAGCTCTGGATTTAAAGGCTATAATACTTCAAAAATTTTTTAGGAATCTGGAGTAAAATTCCATGCACAGTTTTATTATAATGTTATTATAATTTCTAAGGACCTCATTCCAAGGGAGTTCTGGGGAAAAAATCTTTCAGAAAAACATCAAATGCAATCTGCTTTCAAGGTAGTTAGATTTCATGTGAAGTTTTGAGTATAATTTCCAGAAACCCTGAATTGAATTAAAAGTTAATTTTAATGAAAACTCTAAGGAATTTCTGAGAAAATTCCAGGGTATTCTGAGGATAATTTTATAAAGTCTGTGGGAGAAAACGTATCCGGAACATAAGCCCTTGGACTTTTTTTTGAAAATACTAAAAGGAGGATTACAATTGAATCTGAGAATAACTCCAGGACATCTTCAAAGGAATTCAGAAAATAAATTCAGGAGAGTTTGTCAAACTAATTATGAGAAGAAATCAAAGGAATTTTTTTGGAGAAATACCAATGAATTCTTAGGACACTTGCAATGTGAGTAGAATTCCAAGGGAAGGAGTGAGATTCAAAAGGAAATTTGAAATGAACTAATTAAAATCCGGAGAATCTTTCCAAAGAGATTCTTACTGTGAAGAATCTCAAGGTAATTCCGAGGAAAATTAAAAGAAAATTGAATTTGGGGACAGCTTATGAGGAATATTTCAATAGAAATCTCCGTTGAATATGGAATGAACAATTCTGAGATCTTCAGAACTACTTGAAAGTTCCCAATTTTTTCCTGAATTTAAACTGCCTTGAAGTTCTTTTGTAGTTTGATAAACTAGCCTGATTCTCACAATACTTCTCATCAAATTCTTAAACTTCCCTGAATTTTATAGGACTTCCTGAAGTTTCCTCAATTTTTCTAACGATCATTGATCTCCTCAAAAGGTTTAACAATTCGCTGAAATTCTCTTAACTGCTTTAAAATTGATGTGACTTCTCTAACGTTAACGGAACTGCTCTGAGGTTCTCTGTTCTTATCTGGAATTCTTAAAACTTCTCTAAAGCTTTTGCAGTTCTCAGGAAGCATGTTGTACTGCGCTGAATTTAATTGAACCGTCCTAAAAATGTTAAAGCTTTAGGGAACTTCTGAACTTATGCGAAGGCCTCAATTTACTTTTTGACGTCTCTGAACTGCCCATAATCGCAAGTCAGTCCCATCTGTAAAAAACTGGAAATGAGCAAACGGCGTTCAAAGATATTACAAGTTTTCTGATTTTACACTTATTTTGGAGGAATAAATTTAAAAATAAACGTACAATGTGATAGAATGCATCTATGTTTACCAAACAATATTGGAAAAATATCGTGAAATTTCTATTTTATCGCCAAAATCTGAGTGGGACTGACTTGCGAATACATTTAACGCCAATGAGAAAAATAACCGCAAGTCAGTCACAATGACGATGCTGCATTAGTTTAGCACAGTATTGGACAGTAGAAAGATACCATGGTCCCATAGAACGTTATTGAATGTTTCTGGATTTGTTCCGTTGGTTCCAGAGCAATGGCCAGAACATATTCCGGTGAGTATGGGTCTTCATCAGACCAGAGCTTTTCATAAACGTGCCAAACCCACCATGCGATAAATCAATTCACATGAGAATTCAAAAATAAGATCAATCAAGATCAATGATGAGTGACCAGCACAATGTTGGCCACACCCGGACATGTTACGGGCATGTTCCAGATACTCTAGGGGAAGTGGATAAATCTGTCTTGAGACAAATCTCATGATGCGATGTGTTGTCTAACATTCCTAACATATTTTTTTTTCTAATGAGACAGACTTGCGGTTACTTTTCGCTGTGGAATAATTTGACTTGGTATTGTTTTTCATTTTTCTTGAACAAACCACCTTTTTTCAATAGCACATCTCAAAAAACATAGAAAGATAAAATAAATAATAACTCAAAATTGATCAAAATGCAGATGGGACTGACTTGCGATTACCGACAGTTAAGTTATATGATAATATGGGAATTGCTTTAAATTTCCCAATAATTTTCTGAAACTAATGGAACCTCCTCCTGAAATTCCTCAAATCTTCGGAGTTAACTAAACTTCTTTCAAATGCTCTCGCATTTTGTTAATGTTCATAAAAAATTCCTGAATATCGTGGATCTCCCCTTAAGCTCCATAGATTTCTATGAAGTTCTCGAAATATTTCTGAAGACCACTGTCCTTCAGTAAAATTTTCGTAGTTTTTCTAAATTTCTGGAACTTTTGCGCTCCTGCAATTTTCATGGAATTAGAACGAAATAATTAATATAGTTCTATGATCTTCACTGAAGTTCTCAAGATTTTTCTGAAGTTCATGAAACTTCCCTTAAATTATAGACAGTCCTTATGCACCGTGGGACTCTTATGCATATAACGGGAGTATAAACGCTCACTAATTTTCCCAGAACTTATCCATGCTTACCTGAAGTTCTTCAAATTTGTTTTAAAATCCGGCAAATTTTCTAATATGCATTCATAATTCCCTGACGCTTCTGTCGTTTTCGGATCAATCATAGAATTCTCGGAATACCCCATAATTCCACGGAACTCCTTGTAAGTCGCTGCAAATTTGCTTTAGTTAATGGGATTATTCTGAAGCTATCTGATCGTCGTACTCGGAACTTCGCTGAAGATCATGAAATTATCTCCAAATATCTAAATTTATTAGAAGTTCTCTGGAATTTATTGAAAATATCGCTTCTTGCTAAAAGTTCTAGCATTTGTTTTAATTAATGTAACTTTGTTGATGTTCTCTAATCAACTTGAGATCTCCATGATATAACACGCTTAAAATACTCACACGTTTTCCGGATGTTCATATAATTTTTATCACGTTCCAGAAATTCTCTCGGAGCTTTGCCGAAGTTTCCGGAAATTCCCTGAGTTTCTCGAAACTTCTTTAAGGTTTCTACATTTTTTTTGAAATTATTTGAATTACCCTTTGATTCTCTGATCTCTTTGATGTTCTCTAAGCTTCTCTAAAGCTCTAAATTCTATTGAAAATCTCAGTTCTGCTCGGAAATAAATGGAATTCCAGGAAACACCTTTAAATTTCCCTAAAAACAATTCATAAATTCTCTGAAGGTCTCTGTACTTCCCTGAAATTCTCGGAACATCTCGGGTTCTCGATTTTTTTTTCAGCTCATCATGGAACTATCCTGATTTTTTCTAAATTTACTATTATAGATCTTTAAACTGCTCCAAAAGTCTAAACTAAAGGTACGGGAACTGCTCTTAAGATCTGAAATTCCCTAAAGAACTCAAGATCTAGCTTTTCTGAGGTGCTTAGAACTTCTTTAAAAAAAATGCACAATACCCCTCAAGTTTTCTATATTTCATAAGTTCACTTGACACCTGTGACGTTCTCTGAAATTCTAGGAACTTCATAAGAGTTTCTGAAAATTTTAGGATGCTAAAAGAACCGCTTTAAGGAAATTTCCCATATTTTCTGCGTGTTAAACTCCTTTATGTTCCCGTAGTTTGTTTATGGAACTTTACTGAAATTCTCAGAATATCTCTAAAGTCCCTACAATTGTTTTAAAGTTAATGGAACTGCCATGAAGATCGCTTATCTTTCATAAAGTTAATTACGAACTTGAAATAAATCATTTAGTTTTTTCCTTAATTCTGGCACTTTGAAAATTTTCAATATCAAGAAACTTGTACATAGAATAGACATTGAATATGTGTAGATCCTGGACTTACTCAAACTAAGTAAGCTTTTTAGCTTTATTAAAGTGAGAAATTTAACAAGTGTTAAACTTCAACATTCAATGGATTTGGTTGTAAAACTGTTACTTTAAAACTGATTGCCATGTCTTAAAACGTTTGGGCTATTTTCTGTTTGCATATTTTTAACGCATAAGAAAAATAGCATTCTTATTATAAGCCTGAAATTTATACGTTAAAGCTCTGGAAAAACCAGGAAAACTCAGGTAATTTTATTTAAAAAAAAAATGAGCAGACACCCTGTAGATAGAGAAAGACGACTAACGTCACAAAGCAAAGAATGGTCAATCATGAAATAAATTCACGCTAAAAAAGTTGAAAATAGTGACTGATTACAAGAAAAAGTGACTTTAGTGACCTGGCCTTAAAAAAGGAGACTTTTTAGTGACTGGCTTGAAAAGAGTGACCAAATCACTAAAAAGTGACTCGCTACCAGCCCTGTAATTGGCTTGCGTCAAATATCTCGAATACGGGATGTTAGATTTAATTTGACGAGTGCATGTATTAGATAACGCTTGCGAATAAAATACGGTAGTGGAAACGGATTTGAACACTTCATGCCCATTAGCCACTTATTTTCAATTTGATTCACAAAAAAAAAAAAAAAAAATGATAAGACCTACAAAAATTTGCTGAAGGGTATACTGTAGAAAATGGTCATGATGTACCGCATGAACAAGTAAGGCTTTGTGTGAAGTTCAGCTGCCAGTTACTGATCGGGTGGGTCGCGGATAACTAAGTGGCCATTATGAAGTCACGAATACTTGAATAAGTGACCCCGGACGAGCAACGGGAGCTGTTTAGGATTTGACAATTTTGGTATTTTTTAATAAATTCCAGAACATTCGATAGCAGCTTTTCCAAGCGAGTTAGTTCTGCTAATGCCCAACTGTGGGGTAACCCCGGTAAGACCTCTATCAAAATGGACAGGTTAGGTATGATGCCAGTAACCAGTACCAGTACGGCGTGCAAGACATAAGAATACACGATTAGCTACAGGGTTGACAGCCGTGTTCAAAATCGTGCGCAGAAGGAGTGGTAATCAACTCTTAAACTGGCACCGTCAAGCATTTTGTTCATTTGAAAGCTGATTAATATAATAACACATTTTCGAACGACCGCGTCAACCCCAACGAGTGGAGATAGCAGCCCAAAGGGAAACCCAAGTAACACATAAAACATCTTTTTGGAAAATAATGGATTACCAGCATGGTTGATTTTTGCAACAGATGTCGCTAGTGATAAAACAGTTACGGCGATTTATTTTGTATGCAGAAAATCAGAAAATGTAGATTTTTACAAAATTAGCACCTTTTTCGAAAAAAAACAAATAATTTTTACAACTGGCTTACCAAATAATTATTCTGTTTTCGCTTCTAAGATCGATATCTGTTGAAATCTTTATATATTATTTTTTGAATAACTTTTTCCCCATTGGATGGCGCCATGCTGTTAATAGTTGTGATATAAAGTTTGTTGCATACAATAAATGTATTATAAGTGACGCTATTCCAAAGAGTTTTCCAATAGGGATTTCCTAACATTGACAGTTCATTGCGGCCATATTGTTGAAGCTACAGGTGTAAAATTAGCTGTCATTTATTCAGTGTGTCTTGCCAAATTACCATGGATAGCTATAGCGTCCTACAGCACGTGCAAATGATACAATTATTTTACCAAAGTAAGTGTTCTTTGGGAGCAACGTTCCGAGCGCTTCGCCCATTTTACGGTCGCAATAATCGTCCTACCGAGGGGCCTATTCGCAATGTGGTGAACAAATTCGAGGAAACTCAACCACCATCCTTACGTGAACGCTAGCGCAAGGTCTGCCGAGAGCACTGGGCCTCTCGCAGGCTTCATCTCGGCAAATTCTGCGTCGAGACTTGGGTTTGCACCCATGCAAGATCCAATTGACCCAGGAGCTCAAGCTTAACGATCATAGACAGCGCCGTGTGTTCGCTGATTTTGCTTTGGAGCAGTTCGAAACAGACCCCGGTTTTGCCCGAAAAACCTTCTTTAGCGACGAAGCCTATTTCTGGATGAACTGTTATGTGAACAAGCAGAATTGTCGAATTTAGGACAAGGCCAATCGACACGAGGTCCACCAAGTGTCCCCAGAATGTCACTGTTTGGTCTGCATTTTGGGCCGGAGGCGTCATCGGTCCGTACTTCTTCGAAAATAACGCTGGCGAAACCATCACCGTCAATGGGGAGCGCTATAGGTCGATGATTACCGACTTCTTCTGGCCTAAAGTGGACGATATGTGGTTCCAACAGGACGGAGCAACGTGCCACACAGCGTACGAAACAATCGATATTCTGTATGAACGATTTCCGGGCATGGTTATTTCGCGCGGAGGCGATGTCAACTGGCCGCCAAGATCGTGTGATTTAACACCGCTAGAATTTTTCTTGTGGGGTTATGTTAAGTAGCAGGTATATGCCAATAAGCCGCAAACTACCGATGCCCTCAAAACCAACATTACTCAAGCCATCAACGACATTCAGCCCAATTTGTGCGCCAGAGTCATGCACGCCACCAAGCGAAGCCGATCTTGTTTTCCGTACTAAGTGCCAATGCTACCGACGCCTGGGGAGGCAGCTTCCACACCTGGACCCTACCTATCGACCCATCAACTCATAGACCGGTGTCCAACGGCTTTACTTCCCTTTAGAAGGAAGGCATGATCAGAGATTGTATGCCTCAGGAAATCCCGACGGCACCGACTGGGACTGAACCCATGCCTTTTTGGGGTGAGAGGCAATCACGCTTACCACTACACCACCGGCGCCACGGACTGTATAAGTTATGACAGTAATATTTTTGAAACTCTTCTAAGTATTCCTTTAAAGTATACCTAAAAGTTTTATTGGAAATTTACTTGATTTTTTTTGTAACTATCGTAAAAATCCCTTTAGAATACTCTTAAAGAATCCTCTCGAATCATCATCAAAATTTTCATTGAATTCTTTTTACAATGCACAGAGGGCCAGGAATGGAATCTAGCTGCAAAATAATAATAATACTCTGGGATTGCTGGAAATGCGCTGACGTTTTGAGCAAAGTTTCTTGGCTAAGTTAGGACCTAAGTCTGGTGAAGAAGTAATGATTTTCGAACCAATGTTTGAAAGTAAGTGTTATCACACTTTGGTCCATTTTTCCAATAGTAAACAAAACACCCAGTACAGAAAAAAAACCACATGAAATTAAACAAAAAATACCTGACATTCAGAATAAATTTTCTCAAAAATGTGCATGCCCAATTATTCAAAATGTACATCAAATAGAATAATTTCCAACCAGTGGCGTCGCGTAACCTCACTTTTTACCTGTTCAACGACTTTGAAAACGTTATTTAGGGTCATGCTTACATTCAAATCAGTTTCAAAAGGCACAGGATCTTCTAGTTTCACTGATTTGTACCCATTGGAAGTCATTCCCTTTAAATTTTTAAGTTTTGAGAGTTGTTGAACAGGTAAATTGAGGTTAGGGCGACGCCACTGTTTCCAACATATCTCAAAGGTATAATTGAGACATTTTGATTGTGGTTTTATAACAAGCACCGAATAACGTTAACATTAAAATATGTCATTTTCATTTAAATGACTCTTGTTGAAACAACTCGTACAGTTTAGCAACCATTTTAAGTACTCAATTTTTCCCAACAATTTAATTGAAAGCCAGCGCACTGACACAACCTCTCGTCGCATAGCATTCACCTCAGAGCCGTCATCACCATCTTCACCT
Source organism: Ochlerotatus camptorhynchus (assembly GCF_037179485.1). NCBI lineage: Eukaryota > Metazoa > Arthropoda > Insecta > Diptera > Culicidae > Ochlerotatus > Ochlerotatus camptorhynchus. Next base: position 3,339,559 of record NW_027040766.1, on the reverse strand, counting down.
TCACCGGAGATAATCAAAAACCAACATCATCCACTCTGAGGAGCACTTTTCCCAGTCCAGTACGGCCCCGCCCAGCATGTAGCTCATTTTCATTTCGGTTGTAATTGCACTGACGGGTTGTTGATTTTTTCTTCCTTTCCTTTACTTTTATTTGAGTTACCGTTTGCGCTGTTGATTTATTCACTCACGCTTCACCTTTCCCACCCACCAACTCAGCCGCTGCCAGAACGGTCACCGCTATCGGTACCTACGGTGGGGGGGATAAAACCGTTTCACCCACTACTGGCAGCGCTGTTGCTGGTCGATCTGGAACGGATGAATTGTCCGTGGCCAAATACAAATGTAAAAGAATGAGGACGACTTCTGTTTTATTTACACAACAATCCGTCAACGACGAGTGAGCGAGCGTAAGAGCGGGCGTGCCATCACGTCATCGTCAGCGCCGCCACCACCGTTGTAGGAATGCGCCAAATGTTGGTAAAGTTACTATTTTCCACTTCCATGATAAGCACCTGTCAGGTGGTGGGGGGAGAGGATGGGAAAGTTAGCAGATGATCATTGAATAACAAACAAAATGCAACCCACCTGTTGTTGGCTTTCTTCATGCAACGGATTAAAAGTTTCCGGAAAATCACGGCAGACAAGTTATTCGCAATAATAAGAAGAGAAAGATAATCCTTTCACGATTATGATTGTTTTGTTCGAATGTTCAAGTCGTATTGTAGAGTGGACATTGATTGTTGCGCAACAGAACTTAAGAAGATGCCAAAAGTTTCTCGACTCCGGATGCAGTCGGACGAGCAGTCTAGACACGGAGAGCATCCAGGCGTACGAATGGATCCATAATGTTCACTAGTTGAAAGTATTTCTTTTTTAGGTGACGGGAAAAAGTGTCTTCCCATACCCGTGGCAAGTGGTTTTCATTATTCTAAAAGCGTGTTGGTTGCCATATGTGCTATCCACATTTTTCAAGTATTAAAAACGTTTCATAGGGTAGAAGGAAATTAGTATCTGAGGTTAGCGCAACTAATAAATTGCTGTCGTTTCTTCCATTTGTCTGATGAGCTTTTTTATGCGAGACACAAACATACTCGCTAATGCATGATTCAAGAGTTCACTAGTCTCAAATATGCACGAGTCGACTGACTTATCAATCCATTGTCATAAAAATATATCTCTATTATTCGTCAGAGATCTTACGGGTTAAATACAAACGGAATCACGATTCGTGCTGATTTAAAAAAAGTTATGCAAGATGGAAGACGAGAGTGGAAAATTTATTTTGCATAAGTTGATCGAAAATCCTATGTGGTCAGTTCCAAAATCACGAACACGATGACATTAGCGAAATAAATAAAAAATGCCACGGCTCGAATAGTTTAAGTTCGTTTCCGTCGGCAGATCCAATGCATAATTTTGGTGACTCATCAATACATGGCTGCTCATCACTTAACTGATTACATCAGATGGACTATATGAAGACAAATATAACTTTTTTGACATAAGATATCCAGGATCATGCCCAATCTGTTGCTGTAGTCAAAGAGAAGGAGGAAACGAGGGGAAACAGTGAAATTCGAAATTTTAACTTTTTTTATTCTGTGTCATCAATCAATATTTGCTTCAATATTATTGACAATATTTCTCATCATGTGCTTTAAGCTACTGGTCAACTTCAGATATTCCGTGCGGTAACTAAGTTAAGTTCATATGTCTTGCGGATTAACTATGGACATATGATGAATTAACTGCAAAGATCACGATTTACGTCTATCAAGAAAACTACAATACCCTTATGGGCTCCATCAACGAGTCGATGTATAATTTACAGAAATATTTTGAACTTGGAGACGGCCCCGGCGTAGTGGTTAACGAATTCAACCTCATTACGGACAAGGTATGAATGACCCAAGAGTGATAAAGTGACTATAATAAACACAAACATCTTTAAAGGGTGGAACGGTCAAAAATTGGTCGACTCAAGTTTGGCGATTTTTTTTAAACGTGTATTTAAAAAACTTGAACACCCCTCATTTTGTAGGTCTGTGCGTACGGAATGTTGCCTATATTTTGTTTTTGTCATTTTCCATTCAGCTATCAAAATGGCATTGAAGCAAGACGTTCTTTTTTTTATCAAAACTTTGCTCGCGCATAAACGAAATCCAAATTATTCTTACGCAGATTGATTGCGTCTGAAATTTGATTGCGTAATAATGAACGATGAAATATACGTCAAGGCGGATTTCAAGCAGCAAAAAAAAACGAAATGTTCAAAATAAGTTAAAGCAGAAAAAGTTGCCAAAGTTTCCGAAAAAATACTTGGTTTGGCAGGCGAAACCTCGCTTCCTGCCACTACGGGAATCTCAGGAACGGTATACCACCAACAACGTGCAAGTCATACCCAAGGACAAAAACCCTCCAAACTCGCAGGAGCTGCCGGTATTTTTCCTCGTGACTTCGAGATCCCAGTTTTTTTTTTCTTTTTAACCCGGTTCACTGTTTACCCTGCTTAATAATTTTCGGTCTAATAGACAGACACAGAATTTAATCGAAATGGTGAGAAGAATTCCAATATATTAGATGAAAATTCTAAAAGAGTCAAGCGAATTTCAAGGAAATTTGGAGGAGAAATTCAAAAACATGCTGTAGTGGATTTCAGGAATTTTTAGTAGGGGTTGATTCTGATTTTTTTAGTCTGAACGAACAAGAACTAATGCAACGAGAAAGAAATACTGACTCTGATTCTGATCCACGTGTAAAAATTACAATACTTAAGATATTTTTCTTATGTTTAGAGTGGACATTTTGTTTTGTTCCGTAGAATTCCGTGGAATTTAAATCCACACTCCATAATCCATACTTAATTTCTAGAAATACTTCTATGGAATGCCGGAGTGAATCCAAGGTGATTTTAGGGATACATTCTGAGCAGAATTCCAAAGAAATTGTGTAGTGCATTCCTAGGGAGTTATGAAAAGAATTTCAAAGTTATTTTGTAGAGTTTTCGTTAGAGATTGTACAGTGTTATGATGAAAATTATAAGGGACAGAATTCCAATATTATTCTAGGAATAATCATAGAGGATTTTTTTTAGGAAATTCTAGTGGAACTAAGGAATTTCATGACAAAAACAAATGTGATTAGTTTCATCAGGATTGTTAGTTTCATAGCACTATAGGATTGAGACAAAGAAAAAATAAAAGAAATATCTGGTGAGTCAACTGGTGAGGCCTGGTAGGTCCAGTCCAAAGTTTTAATGAATCATTTGAACGGATGACTTTGGATTTCAACTTCGAAAACTATATAGAATATACAGGCATAATGGATCAACTTCAGAATCCCTATGGCTTCAGTCTAGATGCTTTATGGATCATCGTAGATCTTTTTTGAACTTTTGAGAACTTATGACCTTCAATTGTAACGAACTAACTGAAAAGACCTTATATGTTAGCTCCAGACAGAGGCTACGTTGAGATTTTTTAGGACTAATACAGGAGATTTATAGCATCTATTTATGTGAAGGTTTTATAGTGTGAGTTTACAGGGTTCACAGACTAACTTTGGAGATCCTACGAGGTCTATCCGAACAAGTTCAAACATTTTCAAACATGTTCTTTTGGGACATGCTTAGTGGTGTTGAGATATAGTCCTGATACCATATAACAAGTGTTTTATGTTGTAACATGGATAACATACACGGTCAATGAGACTAACTCAGAGAGAGAGAGAGAGAGAGAGAGAGAGAGAGTGTCTTTTTTACTCAGTTGTATGAGTTTTTTTTTAAATGTAGGCCACTCAGAGCTGAGTTACCTACGTTTTTAGCAATCTCTTATAAAACTGAGTAAAGTTGACTCTTTCTCTCTGAGTTAATCTCATCGACCATGTATAAGGCCTCACGAGAACACGCTAGACCTTTGATGTTTTAAAAGTCAATATCAGAGGTCTAGCGTGTGGTCGTGTGTCCTTATCACCTGACGTCTGATTTTTCATGCCGATGAACGACAAAACTAATCATAACTATCATTTGGCAAAGCGACGCCGGTGGTGTAGTGATAAGCGTGACTGCCTGGGCCTGGTTTCAATCCCAGTCGGTGCCGTCGGGATTTTCTAAGGCACACAATCTCTGAGTAGGGAAGCAAAGACGTTGGTCCATGAGTTGATGGGTCGATAGGTAGGGTCCAGGTGTGGGATTTGGCTCCCTGGCGTCGGTAGCATTAGTACTCAGTACTGAAAACAAGATCGACGGAAAACAAATCAAGCAAAAAAAAAAATCATTTGGCATATTTCCAAACCTATTTTGAACTTTGATAGGGTTAGGATCTAATTTCCATCATACTAAGACAAAACGTACTTTACATTTCTTTTCCGATCGGGTTTGAACAATAATTTAATGCTTCTGCTTCTTTTATCAATTAAATTTGATAAATAATCATAAATTGTTGAGATATTGTTAACAATCTAGCCCTCTTTCTAGATTCAATCATACGAGTTTAAAATCCAGCCAAACACATTGAAACGTCATTGTATTGACTAAAAATGGTTTCGCTAGGAGAGCTTCATTTGGTTTTGAGAAGAATGGATGTAAATATTAATATTATGCGTTACTATATTTTGTTTCGTAGCTTGTTAAATAAAATATCGTACCAAACGTGTGATTCATTTGGTCACATCGAAATCATTGATATATTCGTTTGTGCTCGATATGACGAAAACGGGAGCTTATGCCGAAGTAGTTCATTATCCTACCTCAAAACAACAGGAAACTTTTCAAAGCATCAGAACGTATAATCAGAAATGTCAGATTTTAAGAAATATCGTCATTTTGAAGACATTTCAATTGATGTATAGACATTTCATATTCATAAAACTTTTGAAGGCATGTGAAGATATTTTAATAAAAGTATATTTTGGTGTGTACACAGTTGAAGTTTTTTTTACAAGATTTTGACTTCACATATCAAACAGATTCTTGAAAATGATTGTTTAAAACCAAAGCATCTGAATTATGTTAAAACTCTAGACAGATTATTTTCAACATATAAAAAATTATTCTAAGCACATCTTGGTACTTTATCTTGTATCGTATAATAATTTTCTTCAGAGTTCCCCAGGAATTCTGAACAAATAACTCTCGGGTTTTACTGCAAAAATATTTGAATTTGTTATGATTCTTGCAGAATTAGTTTGGCGTCCACATCAGAATTTCTTTAGATTTATGCTTAGGAATTCTTTGAAATGTTCCTCAGAACTGAGTTCAAATGAAATTCCCCTAGGAATTTCGTAAAAATACTTTTATTCTTATGAACCTCTTTTTAATTCCCTTGGAATTCTCCACAGAATTCCTTTCGAATACTGATTTCAATCCCTTTGGAGTTATTGACAACATTTACATAGAAGTGATCCTGAAAATTATCCTTGGTTATCCAATTTATTGAAATTAGAATTTTCCTCTCAAGTTTGTGTTCAGACTTGTGTCAAAATTCTCCTTTAAATTCACCTAAATTTATCCTCTCAATTCTCATTTAATTTTCATTAGGAATTCTTAAGCTGTTTTTTATTGGATTGGAGTTCCCATAAAATGTTACCTAAGAATTACCTTGGAATGCTCTTATAATTGTTCTCAGCATTTTTAAAGTTTCTCTTCAGAACTACCATGAAATGCCCCACATTTGTCATTTTATTCATTTGATGCTCTCCTCGCAATTTTCTTAGATTTCTCTTTAGGTCTCATTTCAGGGGGTTCACCTTGGTCACAAACCTTAGATTTTTTTGAAGATATCGTCAGAACAACGTTTGAACGCTCCTTATAATTCCTTTAGGTTTAATTCTACACACTTTGAAAAAATCGTGTAAATTTAGGTGCTCTGACGCTGACATATATGAGCGTACATAAAATTGAGTTATATCTGACGTGAAATTCAGTTCAATCAAACATACTTTTCAGTCTCGGAGCACTTAATTTGGCATGACCTGTTTGTTTACGTCTCATCCTTTGTGTCAATAATGGATTCCGTGAGTTAATTAGTTAATTCTAAGTGTGTAGAATTTCTTTGCACTTAACATTTCCTTTTTTATAAATTCTCATCGAAATTTATTTGATTAAGTCAAGATTATATTCAAGAAGTCCAAGAACCTTCAATATTTTTCAATAATTCTGATATGTGATTTCAAATATGAGATCTTGGAATATGTATAATACCTGACATTTGAATCTTTCGCGGTGCCAACTTTCGAACCACCCCGTCGCACAGTGGGACGAATTAAAAAAAAGTGGGACATGGCTATTTGCGACGAAACTATTGAGTATAGCTTTTTGTTGTCTTCTAGAATGTTTCTTTATTTTTTAAGTACTTTATTTTAGTAGTGAAAATTTTTGGTTAAGGAGGGTATACACTCAGATAAAAAAAATAACTTTTTTATGTCTTGTTAAATTCGATGAACACCTATGAAAACATTGAAGATGAAGTCTTTTTAAGAAACTTTGTTCAAGGTGTAAACTTTCTATCTCTCAATTGGACGAAGTTATAGAGTGAAAATGGACTACAAACGGTAGTACCCCCTTAAAAAACGTTTTTTTCACCATAGCTTTTTTCTTTGAATTTTTTCGATTTTTAAATATTCTACAAAGTTGTAGGTGCTTAGAAAATGCACATTTTTGCAGAAGACAGTAAATCGTTATCTCTTTGTTGAAAGGATTTATGCCTGTTTTTACAATTTGTTTACACTATCTTTAAGGGGGTCTACCTTGCAGGTTAGCAGGTATTAGCAGCTAATGACAACGTCATTTCATTCAGCAGCTTATACCCTACTGTTTCATATACAATTCATAGGGGGATCCAAGGGGATGCTTAATAAATTTTCAAAAAATGTACCTCAATGTTTTGTTACGTTTTACTGTTTTCATGAAGATTGTTCCAAGTATGTACATACATGAAGACAAAAAACGTGTTGTTTACCGTTAATCAGGGTTGCTTCCACTCACTTGCTATAAAACAATATTTTTCGGAATTATGCAATCATTAGATGTTATAATGCTGTGTTGCACTTGTAAGTAACAGGAAGAGGGTGTAAAGTATGTGTTTAACTCATAAAACCTGCCAATTTCGCTTTGAGCGCGTCACAATCAGCGATCTTATGATTCGTGGGCGTTCACTCAGAGTGAGCGCTCACGAGTCGTTAAATCGCTAATTGTGACGCACTGAAAGCAATATTGACAGATTTTATGTGTCAATTACATACTTCATGACCTCTTCTTGTAACATACAAGTACTAATTAGCATTATAATATTTCATGATTACATAATTCCAAAAAACATTTTTTTATAGCAAGTGAGTGGAAGTAACCCTGCCGTTAATTATGACAAAAGAAATTATTATGATGACAATTGCACTAGCTATCAATATTAAATGGCAATACAGTAGGTGGTAGCACATTTATTTGAACTTATTTGCGTTTAAATCCCGTAATTGATGTTGACACTAACGAATCCTGGAATTTTCCTGATTCACGGCGCAGACATTATAAGAGCTTCTATTCTTCCTGTTTGTACTCTATCAGAAGAACCTCAAGAATGCCGAAATAAGGACATCAAAAACTTTCGAGAACATCAGGCAAGGAAATGTTCACGGTACAGATATGTGCTTTTTATATTTTCTAATCATAGTTATGCTTTATGTTTTGTTTTTGTATTCAACAGTGTAGCCACAAATCAAGACATTTTAAGCCGACTGATGGTGTCTTCAGACCCATCGATTTCATCAATGCGAAAGATTCCAAGAAGGAAAAGCATTCCATTCAGAGGAGATGCATTGAAGTTTTTGAAAGAACCGAGTATTTTAAAGAACGAGATGCCATGTTCATCCAGCGATGAAGATTAGGAGGAGAACGATCAACTGTAATAAAAATTGTAACCAAACAAGAATCAAAAGAGTTTGAATAAATGTTTCGTCACCTGCTTAATTGCCGTTTACTTTTAATAGCTAGTGCAAATGTTCACCATAATGATTTCTTTTGTCATAATTAACAGTAAGCAACACGTTTTTTGTCTTCATGTATGTACATACTTGGAACAATCTTCATGAAAACAGCAAAACGTAACAAAACATTGAGGTACATTTTTAAAAAAATTATTAAGCTTCCTCTTGGATCCCCCTATGAATTGTATATGAAACAGTAGGGTATAAGTTGCTGAATGAAATGACGTTGTCATTAGCTGCTAATACCTGCTAACCTGCAAGGTAGACCCCCTTAAAGATAGTGTAAACAAATTGTAAAAACAGGCGTAAATCCTTTCAACAAAGAGATAACGATTTACTGTCTTCTGCAAAAATGTGCATTTTCTAAGCACCTACAACTTTGTAGAATATTTAAAAATCGAAAAAATTCAAAGAAAAAAGTTATGGTGAAAAAACGTTTTTTAAGGGGGTACTACCGTTTGTAGTCCATTTTCACCCTATAACTTCGTCCAATTGAGAGATAGAAAGTTTACACCTTGGACAAAGTTTCTTAAAAAGACTTCATCTTCAATGTGTTCATAGGTGTTCATCAAATTTAACAAGACATAAAAAAGTTATTTTTTTTATCTGAGTGTATACCCTCCTTAACCAAAAATTTTCACTACTAAAATAAAGTACTTAAAAAATAAAGAAACATTCTAGAAGACAACAAAAAGCTATACTCAATAGTTTCGTCGCAAGTAGCCATGTCCCACTCTTTTTGAATTCGTCCCACTGTGCGTCGCACCAGGTAAGTCCCACAGTCTCGAAGATTCATCTTCGTTAATTTATGGACAAAATTTCAAAAATAATTCCTAGGTTAATTTTTTCACTGTCCGAAATTCGACCGAATGGCTCATTTAGGCCGTTACCGTTCATTAGCAGTGAGCTAAGACATACAATAATAGAAATTGAATTCTAGGGACTGGATAGATTTTGCGATTTTATAGTCGACATTCAGAAACTTGTGGAATTATCAAAATCATGAAAATTTAGTTTACAGGGTATCTCAGTCATCAATTAAAAAATGTTACATATTTTAACATTCATCGGCTACCTTTCACCATGTTAATAAGTCGCGATTATGGATTCCATAGACCATTTTTTCACACATTATTAACTTGTACCATTCTAATTCCTTCGGGTATTTGCGATCTCTCATAGAGTCTGTTAATTAATATTATCCTAAATTGATGTGTCGCATTCCCATATTCCGTGAGAGTGAAAAAGTAATCCACGCCACTAGTTTTTAGAACATCCTTAGAAGTATAGTGCTCAAGTTTCAAAGACCTAAACACATTTTTAAAAATTTGTATGATGTACTTTCAACGTGCAGCGTTATAAAACTATAAAATATAATCTACGTTGCTTGTGGACTGCCTTCTTCGACTCCGACTCTGACTTCATAACCCGCCTTAAACATTTTCTTCTGCGATTGTTTTTCATTAGGTTGATTAAATGCACTGATATTGAAAGAGGAGGATTGGGATGGGTTTGAGTATTCTTTCTATGTTTATTATTTTCACGGTAACAACTATGATGGTCCCTTGAAGCGATTTTCCATAGCTTTGCTGTTCTTCAAAATAATATTTCTGTGCGTCATTGGTCTTGTTCATATTAATTTTAACAGAATTGAGAATTCCCCAGCAACTGTCATTACATTAGTTTATCTTTGAACACGATTATGCAATTCGTCTGAAAGTCTAAGTTCAGCATTTTGAACCTTACAGAAAATCTAAATTTTCCAATTTACAACTAACCCAGAATCCTCAAAAAATATCCTTCACAAATTCCTCAAATAGCAGAAAATCAATCTTCGTCATTCCTCAGAAAACGAACGAACACATTTTTCCTCCCAGCCATCAATATCAACAACACGTCTACTACACACAGCCAACGGTGTGTGCGCATGGTGTGACACGACAAATGTACCTTCCATCGAGTGATTGAATAGTACCCCGCACGTTTTGTCACTTCAAAGCCATCGATTTGAATCTTTTTCTCGAATAACAACAACCTTACGGTACGGTGATGGCACTTACCAAGGAGCAATTTTCTTCCATTCCATGTCCCCCACCGAACCCGTCGCCCCAAACTCCCAAATGACGAAAGATACCCACGCCTTGGAGATTTCATTCTTTTCCTACTTGCACAAGCTCACCTCGCCGTGGACCTCGTGTTGATGTCGAGAGCGGTTTGATTTATTTCCACCAAATGTGCGACGGTTTCCACCGGGCGGCGCATTAGGCACAGCGAGATCGGCTGCTGAAAAGCCGGTAGCGCTCAAGCGTGCATTTGAGCTGTGAGCTGTGGGACTCACAAAAAAAAACTAATGACGTTTTTTCACCTCGCCCAAGACGCTCAGACACGACGAGACGACGACGACGACGACGACAAAAATGAAGACGATGGAGGAGACGCACGGTTATTTTAAGATGCGTCTTGTTTTCTGTGCAGCTTGGCTCGAGATCCACGCTCGTTGTAATAAACAAGCTCTACGAAGATGCGAGGTCGAGCCGAAATCGGGAACAGTGAAACTGCTCTAAATAGACTACATTTCAGTCGGCAGTCAGCATGTGCGTGTGACAGGTGCTACTTTCTTAAAGGGGTACACGCACTTTGACATTTCTCGTATCGAGTGAGGTGTAGGCTGCACTCAACTATAGGAGGAAAATTTGTGTTGCATTTCATGCTGGTTGACTGTTTGACGAGTGGTTCTCCCATTCGGCGATTTCTAAATGAGCCAGAATTTATTTTTACCACGCTTCTGCGAACCCGTTGCGCTGGGCTGGCTAGAACGGACGCGCCAGAGAGAAAATTATTTTAATTAGTGCAACCAAGCGGAAATAATCACAACCGGTGTCGACGACATGTCAATTGGGAAAGACTAGGTGACATTTGCCTATGCGCAATCGGATACAGGCGACGTGCTCTCTTGTTGATCCCATGTGACGACGGAACATCTGCTTCAAGATGGTTGAAGAAATCCTCACTGTCTCCGAGCTTACTTTGGATTTTGGCGCAAAATACACACCAGATTCCGAAAATTTCCGGCAATAAAAGTTACTGTGGCATTACATACCATCAATCCGTTGTCAGTTTACATACGCATCACCCCCTCCCATCATTCCAATGTTTGCCATTTCCAGTACGATGTGGACTCCATTCAGCGTCCAGCCTGTGAATGGAAAAAGAGGCGCCACTGGAGCTGGCTGGTGGTCATGAGTGACGAGTAGGAGGAAGCAAAATACGGCACGGGACAAAGTGAAACCCGATTTACTTTGATGATTTGTTTACACAGAAACGAATGTGCTGCTGTATGCATGAATCCTCTGCTTGTATGGATCATTCTACCATTGGCATTGACTGGTTTGGATTTTGCCACCCAGGCTAGAATATATGGGGAGCGAGTTGTGTTTTCGCTAGTCATTTTATTTGAGCTGTTTCAAAATTGATAGTGGCTACCTTACAAATCGGTATCATTTTTCATCCTGTGTGAAGTGGCACACATCAGCTGAGCTGTACTGTACATGAAATGAAGGTCTGGCTTGTGATTTGCGTTCAGACAAATTTAGAGTGCTTTAAATCAGAGGTACGCTCACGACCAACATCAAAAAAGAGCCTATGAGCTTCAAAACTTCTCAGGCCCTTTTTGGGTGAATCATACTAGATTTATTCCGAAGATTAGAGACTTTCAACAGTTTTTTTTTTCTAATTTATTCATCACGATGAAATTGTTGAGAATTTTAAAAAAATAGGGCGTTCTTAATTTGTGTAGATTCCCTTTCCCCATATTTTTTGACATACATGACATGTCATTCATCTGTTGAAACTAAAAGTCCTGAAATCTAGTTTGATTCTGGTCTTAAGATGATTCCCTGTAGCGTCCTTTTTCGTGTTACACTTCGCAACTTTACATGTGAAAATAATAAGGTTTCTGTGAATGTACGTAGCTAAAACTACTACTTGTTGTTTGCTGCGGAGAAGCAAGGAATGTCTGAAATTTTCAGATGTATACACCTCGTAGATCTTGAGATGTGTGCTCTTAAAATTGCGAGGTGTGATGGAAAAACGGACTCTACGAGGAAACACCTTAAATTCTGCTGTTGAACACGCAGCAATATTCTGAGCACACGAAATTTTAATTTAATTTTTAACGCTTGAAATTTTTGAGAAGCTTGTTCGTAAAAAGTTTAAAAACTCCAGTTCATTTCAATTGACCTTCATTATATGGTCTTGAAATTCAAGAGGCAACTCAATGGGTAACATTTAGGATGCGTTTTCATTTTCATTTTCATTTTCAATCAATCAAGTGTTTACTTGTATATGTTTTCCCCTTTGATGGTATTAGCACAGACAAACAGACGTAACTCTATGAAAAAGTTTTTCTTGAAAACTTAGTATCTCAAAACATAGGACCTCAGTAACGACATCTCTCAGGTTTCTCGCGGAAAACAAACTTGCTCGCTTACTCGCAAACAATATTGCATAAAAGTTCTATAGAATGTATAGAAACGTCAAAGTAATCCGATGGCAGCGCTACGGCGAGTAGTTCGCGAAACTGATAATATTCAAATCAACCGTTAAATGCGTGAACGAAGATACACAATGAAGAGTTACGTCTGTTTGTCTGTGGTATTAGTGTTATCAAGAATGTCATGAAACATGACAAACTAATACATCTACATCATATAAATTTTTCCAAATTTAGATGGGTGGGTAGTACTTAAATCATGCTGCTTAATACGAAAGGTTATTTAAATATTTAAATCCTACTTTCGAAGCAAGATTATCAATTCTTCAATCAATTGGCCATATCAATAAAAGGAGTAAAGTATTTTATTCAGACGACCTAATCACATCATTACATCATCTTAATAAAACTATTCCTTTTCCATTCTGGGATTATACATAATCCTTCTTGAGATTATTTATAATCTATATCTAAGAGAGGTTCTCCAATTTTCTGTTATTTTCTAGATTTGCTCATTAATTCTCCACTTTCTTATTTTCAATTATACGTTCAGACCAAATTCACAACCGTCACAAACGACGCGAAACATTCATATGTAGTAGGTCCATTTTAAGCTTAATATGCTTGTAGCAAAAGAATGCTTCAACCATAGAGGTAACTCTAAGACGAGTAGGTCCCGAAGAAACGTGCTCAACTTTTTGGCTCAGCTCTAGTACTATCTTCGATCCCAAGCTAATCGATTCACCCCTCGAAACATAGGAAAATCCACTAACCCCTCATTTTATCTGTCAAACTTTCATAACGAATCAAAACAAACATAGTGTAGTACTGGAATGTATACCAGAATGGGGTACGTTAATCGATTTGCTTGGGACCAATAGCCAATTTAAAATCGTTAGTTTCGTATTGATTGTTGCTTCAACAGCGCTCAAACCTATGCTATGGAGAGTGGGCTCTGCAGTGAGGTCTCTCGAGAGGTAAACCCTCGAGAGCTTTTAGGTGAGTGAACTCGAGAGCACATTACATTCATTTCTCTAGAAAGAGTGATTTTAGTTTTTACCACATGTTCCATGTACCATTTATGTCATGTTCTCACCGTAAAGGTGGTGATTTGCTCATATGAGTTGCAATGCATACATCTTCAGAGGAGGCAAAATATACGTACGATAGAGCCGCAGTTATGTGAAATGACATCACTGTTCTCCAGAAATAATTTCGGAATTTGCTAGAATCCATCTTAGACTACTTCGGAAACTTAAATGCTAAGATTTTCTGCAATTCCCAACTAATATGATCACTATTGGATGGGTATCGTCCATTTGAACAGCTTAGCTGGAACAACTGAAGAAAGGAAACCATCAACAAACGGTCATGAAACTTAAATTTAACTTCTGCTCGAAAATATATAACGGCCGATTCAAATGTGCAGCGATCTGATAATCAAGCATATTTTTTTTTTTAATCTTGATATAAATTATTTGTCCAAAATAGATCAAACACCAATCAACTAGTAAATTGTGCACACGTGTGGCTTAGCTAAACGTTTTCCACGACTATGAAGACAGATGCCAGAAGTGTGCTTTGAGCATGGTAAATTCTATGGTAATTCATGTCGGTTTGTCGGTGAGGAAACTTTCATCTTGTATAGATTCTGAGTTATAACTAGAAGACCGTTATTTGTACTATGTTACCGTATTGCGATTCAAATCTTATCTAAAATGCACACTATTGAACAGGTCTCGTCAATTTGAACATTGTTGCCGAAGATAGGAGACTGCTATCTGGTCTAGATCGTGAGTTACCGCTAGAAGAACTTTATTTATACTCTGGCGTCACCTAGTAAATTTCCAATAAAACTGTTCGCTACTGAACGGGTTTTGTTCATTTGAACAATTTTGCTGAAGACAGGAAACTTATATCTGGTCAATGAGTTATCAATGAATGAACTTTATTTGTACTCTAGTGCCACCTGGTGAGTTAATTCCTAATTAAAATGTTCCATCCATTTGAGCAACTTTGCTTAAGACAGCAAACTTCCATCTGGACTCGATCCTGAATTATCACTATAATAACTTTATTTGTACTTTGGCGCCACCTAGTGAGTATATTTTCAGCTCATCTATTTACTACTGAACAAATGTCGTCCATTTAAACAACTTTACTGAAGAGAGGAAAATGCTATCCGGTCTCGATCCTGAGTTATCAATTAAAGAACATTATTTGAACTGTGGCGCCACCTAGCGAATCAATTCTGAAGTGCCACTACTAGATGGAAATTTACCAACTGAACAACTTTGCAAAATACTGAATCGTTTTATAATGTATGGTTCATGAACTATAATTGGAATTGTTCGCGTGTAACTTTTTTGGACGCGAATGCTGGAAGGTTTACTTCACTAAATTAAAGTCACGCATAGCTACAATGGGTTGTTTGTTTATAAACATCAGAATAATCATACGCTTAAAAAATTCCACACATTGGCATGGACGATACAATAGCCTTACAAGGTTTCTTTACAAAATGGAGTTGAGGCCTTTTCTCCCTTTTTATGGCACAGCTAGGGGCACGCAATAACCTTTAACTCCAACGCAGGCAACGGCTGTATTTAAATTAATTCCATTTACTACTGATTTAATTACATTAATTACACAACTGCACGAACAAATTTGACGTTTAAGTGGTGCCATGTTTACTAAAAATGAACACATGAATACTGATCGGATAACATTTAAAAATGGCCTATCTACTTTTGTACACAAAACTTGTTAAGCCCTTTTCGCGCGAACCGAAGTACGTCCACGCAAACCAACAACACCATCGGGTAGGGTAAATTGTCCCCTTCCCGATAGTGCCCTTGGTTTGCGTGGGCGTTCTGTGGTTCGCGTGAAAAGGGCCTAACAAATTGTTTATAAAGTTGATATGCCCTTTTCTAAAGTTACGCGAGCATTACATCATGTGTTCATTTTTAATAAACACGGCACCGCTTAAACGTCAAATTTGGTCGTGAGTTCATTCCGTGCATTGGTCAATAGTGCCTTTAGTTCATAAATGTCATTCATACACAAATGTAAACAAACACGGCACGAATAGTGAAAAGAACGTAAAAATACGAGTAAATATTGAATCTACAAATAAATAATCGCGATTACGTAAAGTACTAATTATTACACAAAATGGCATTAATGTATTTCAATGCATCAATACGCATCCCCAATACGTTTGGAAGCAACGAAAATACATGAGTGGTCTACCCCTCGCCCGCTAGTGTGCGTGCATTAAACGTCACTAATCTCTATGGACTATGTCGAGTAGTCGTGTTGCCGGTTTATCCAAAATGGAAAGCTTGTAGTTTTATTATCTTTTATATTTTCAATAACAACGTGTTTTCCAGACGATGATTTCATCTTTACGATAAATAAAATATTGCTAATAGTAGGTAAATTGGCAAATCAAAGTTGGCACTCGCGGAGAATAGAAGAACTATGAGAGTGATGATGGTTTCAAAATTTTACACGGTGAGGTATACGAGTGCAATCTTAAAATGCTTTTGTTTTGCAAATGGAGCATTTTATTTAAATCTGGTTAATGCTACGTTAGTAGAAAACTTGAGGACTACTCAATAGACATATAATATAGAAAACATAATTTCTTTTCAGATTTTTAGGTTTATACATAGATTTCAGCTTTTCTACCACTGGCAATTGGTCCTTGGATTGCTGATAGTTGATTTTTTGTTGTTGTGTTGAATTTTAGCGTGTTGTAGTGCTGAGCCGAAAAAAAATGCGATGTTTTTCAAAAGCAGTTTTCTACCCAAAGAAATAAGATAACTGCTTGAATAAAAGGTGAGTGTATAAACACAGACAAACAGACGTAACTCTTTGAAAAAGTTTTTCTTGAAAACATAGTATCTCAAAACATAGGACCTCAGTAGCGACATCTTTCAGGCTTCTCGCGGAAAACAAGCTTGCTCGCTAACTCGCAAACAATATTGCATAAAAGTTCTATAGAATGTATAGAAACGTCAAAGTGATCCGATGCCAGCGCTGCGGCGAGTAGTTCGCGGAACTGATAATATTCAAATCAACCGTTAAATGCGTGAACGAAGATACACAATGAAGAGTTACGTCTGTTTGTCTGTGGTATAAAGATACAATAGGCGAATTCAATAGTAACTAAGCGATCGATTCAGCCTCTGGTGGTGAATAGGGGAACCATCAAAAGAGTGATGAGGGCTAAAATGTTCGCCATAAAGCATAGGAAGCGGAATATATTTTTACCTTTTCTGATTAATTTATCCATCGCAGGGGCTTGAAACCATCATCCACATGTAATATTTTGTATTCTGTATCAATTTTAAAGTGATCCGGCTGGTGCTTCCACATATTTTTGTTAAGAAAAGTGAAGATTTATAAAACTGCCCCAGCCGTTATGAACTTCCGGATTTTTAATGTGGTGTTATTTGAGCTGTACATCTGTTCAAATATGTAAAAAATAATAAAATAAGACCTCTCCCGATGGAAATATGCAAGATATGCATAAACATATGCATTAATTAGAGATGTAAAAAATGTAATTTTGATGTAAACAAACGGTTTGGTTGACGTTTCCTTTCATAATCGCCTAGCGCCTCTATATTGGTGAAGCATAGAAACAGCCCATAATCGGATCAAGCTTTGAAATACACATTTTTGATGTAGTTCTTGTAGTTTTACTCGTAAAAGCTTGGGAAGTTGCTGGTGGCTATTTTCACCAACTTTTATTTTTTTTTTTTAGACTTTATTTAAGAGATTTTTAGCCTCTCTCTTAGCCATCTCTTATTTTCACCAACTCAAGCCCTCCAACTCCACCTTCTGAGGATGACAGTAGGTTTCCTCTTAAGAGCCACGCACAATTCATCCGGATCATATCCGTTGCGGCAAATAAGACAGTTAGAAATCAACAATAGATTTACATAGCTGTCACTTTGCCGCCACGAAACAGATCCGGATCCATTGTGCGTGGCTCTTTACCGAAGTCGATTTGATTTTAACAACTTTTCAACTCGACGGATGACGGCTTTTCGCAGTCGCAAATCAAATAGAAAAACTCTGAAAACAGAGGAACACGGAAGTGGAAAGCAGTTTCACTGAACTCACCGGGTGTAATGTTGCCTCGTGGTTTCGCTCCAAGGATTGCCAAATTCACGTTCGCTTTCCGGCCATCGATGATCGGGTTTGGTTCTTTGCACGCCCGTTCCGCACTCATTCGGTCTCCCATAATGACCTTCATTTTTTTAAATAAAGAAAATCGAAAGAAAATATTATTGTAGCTCCACAGCGCTCCACCCCGACCATCCGGCAAAACAATACTTACAAATCCATAACCCCGGCTCTTGTTCGTCGTTCGGTCCGTTATCACCACCGCTTCCTCGATGTCTCCGTAGACGGAAAAGTGTTCCCGCAGGCTTTTGTCGGTGGTGTGGTAGGGCAGGCCGCCGACGAACAGCTTCGTCCAGGTGGTGTCCTTTTGCTGCACGCCGGAGCTACCCGTCGATGAGGGAACCATCGCGAGCGCGTCGGCCGCTTCCTGTGATACTTGCATCAACATTATCCGGTTGTTTTGGATGTCGCTTTCGGTGATTTCACTGAAGAACAGCGTGGCTGGTTTAGGTTTAAAAGTTTTTTTTTTATTATTTATGTCTAACTATGACAGCCTTGGGCTCTAGCTCTAGCAGTCGCGATGTCAGCTGCGCGAATTTGAAATATTTTCTGACAACAATCAAAGTACGCGGGAAACTTGGCTATCGAGACGGCGAAACACAAGAGGAAAACACAAAACAAAAATCACAGATTGAATTCCGTTCTTTGGCTCAGCATTTGAGGGGGGGTTTGCACACACTTTTTATTATTATTGTAAAAACTAACGTTGCGTTGATTGGGGTTTTTTTTTCGCGTTTAGATTGATTCACATTTACGTATTGTTGATTGTGTTGAGTTTTTGTTTCCTTAGTACGATGAGATCATTGAAGATTGCACTTTCTGAAAGAGGAACAAGAAGAAAATAATTTCAGTTAGTTTTATTAAGATTGGAGCTTACAAACTTATTCCGTTCTCACAAAATATCACAGATCGAAACTGACGGAAAACCATCTGTGCCGCTAAATATGATTTACAATTCTACTTTTCTGAGCTACCCTCCATCCTGAACTAATCGTTCCATCCGATCCACAAGCTTCGATTTCCCATGTGCAGCGAGAGAGGCAGTTTTAAAGGCAAAATAGTCGTAAATTTGCAACCTAATCTTCGATTTATTCGAGTTTGTCGCATTATTTGCCAGAACGGCACAGCACAAGGCAAGGGCGGCGGGAACGTCGCCTCGCCTTGGGCAAATGGCATCGTCCTTTTGCAGTCAGACGATCTCGGTGGTGGCAGCGCAACAAAAGGGGGCGCCCCCTGGTAAATGTAATAATCGTAAAATACATTCATTCACAAAACGCCATGGTCCCTGGAACTCGACAAAGCAGCCAGCGACGACAGGAATTGCATCTGCCACTGTAGCCGACATACGGAGAAGTTTAACCCGGGGTTGTAAGTAGTTAGTCCTCGGAGAATGCATGACGACGGCGTGACGATCCCCGAAAATAATGCTGCCCATTAATTTTTCTTCCTGCACCGGGGTGCTGTGTCGGATTTGGGATTTGATGGCAGACACAGGGCAATGACTGCGTTCTTTTTGATTCTAATCTTTTTGACGCTGACGAAAACTGAAATTCTGTTTCGGTTTTTGATGATCACAATATGAAGTAAAAGAAATATTTATTCACATATTTTTAACGATTTTAACCAATAATTCATTTTTTAATGTTTTTAACTAATTCATTCCCAACCAACCAAGGGAGCATGCCGGGTAGAGAACTACTTCGGCCTAATCGCCCATTTTGGGCCTATCGAGCAGAAAACTTCAAATAAATCCATGATATCAGAGCTAACAAGTGAATTATGCTTTTAGTAGGATACTTTAGTTAATAAGCTACCGAACGAAGTCAATTAGAACGCATGATATGAAGGTTTGCACGCATTATTCCCAAAAACAAAAGAAGAGCTCCGAGCGAATCATGTTTTATCTTCATCCGATAGGCCGAAGTGAATTCATTGGCGATTCAATGGCGTTTCAATGCGTTAGGCCGAGTTTAGAATCCGTAGGCCGAGTTTGGTGTCAAGAAGCAGTGTTAGACTTTTGACAATATATCAACGACTGTTTTCTCTTTATAAAATCTTATGGTACGTACGGAAAGGTAAATAAATTTGAAAGCCATCAGTAATAATAACATTCCGTTTGGTGCTATACTGCGCTAGATTAAGAAAGACCAAGTGCGGGTTGTGCTTAATAGGCCGGAAATTAGCTAGTTAACCCTATTAATTTGCTACGTAAAATTTAGAGAAGATCAACCTCCTCTCCTCCTTTTCACACATCTCTCTTCTTTCTTAGAGCGTGGTGTACTTAATGGATGCTCCCCAATGCATGCATCAAGAGCAAATTTTCATTTCGTTGAAATTAACAAAGGTAAACAAAGTCGAGCTATCAGCTCCTGCTATTACACTATATACTGTCCGAATATAAGATCACATCCCATTTTTAAAATTATTTACCAGCCAAATGGCTTTTGGACGTTATCACCTTCCGGTAAAAATATTTTTCGATATTACTTAAGTCACCCGATTTCTATGGAGATGCCGTTTGTCTTAAGTAACAGCACAGAGAAACCCGTGAAAATACAACAATTCTAGATAGAGCTGGAATTAGGGCGTAACAGCTTTTGTAAACAATGACTTCTCTCGATGATTTCTCAAAAGACATGCCTCTCCCTGGCGAATCAACATTACCATCGTATAGTGGAAGACTTCCCCTACCCGATGGATATGTTGGTTTGTGTAGGCGTGCCTTGAGTTGCTAGAAATCTACGAGAGAAGTCATTGTTTACAAAAGCTGTTACGCCCTAATTCCAGCTCTATATAGAATTATACTATACGCCCAGTAAAGTTGGGAAACATTGCAACCCGAAAGATTGCGAAGACCGCACTGTGAATTGAACTCGCCACCTCCGGCTTGGTAATACCGTGCCTTCACCAACTAGGCAATGTGAGGACCTTAAAATATATCCTGAACATCAAATTTGGAAACAATTCTGGATGTCTGACTTAAAGAAAATTCTAAACTCCAAACTCTATCACTCATTCTATTTAAAAAATCACAAACTTGAACTTATAATTAAATCTTTGACTAGGAGTTTTTTTTCCGTCAATCTTGTTTTCCGCACAGTGGTCCAGAATGCAGATTTAGGTGGAATGATATGTTTTGAGCCTGAAATTGAAACTTTAGACTAAATGTCTCTTCTACAAAGTTGTTCCTTATAGTTAGGCCCTCATGTTTATGACAGTGAATTCTAGGGTGGTTCCTATTATCATTAAATTCAAAAATCTAACTTTTTTATTTGAATAAATTAAGGTATACATTATTGAACAAAGTTGTAGCTGAGTTAATTTTAAGCAACTTTGTCGAAAATAACTTTTTTGTATCTCTGAAATTGGCCGATTTAGAGCTATTTTCTTGAATTGAGTTAGGGTGGCTCTTATAAAAACAGTTGTTTACTCTAGTTTTCTTATTTCGAATTTCTCAGCTTAGGTGTCTTGAAATAACTTTTAGAACCTGTTCGTGGTTTCCATGAGCGTATGTTTAATTATAATTCCGTTCCAGATCCTACGATCTTTGACGAGATTTGACCAGTTAATTTTGATAATGCTAGCATAATCACTTTGCGACTACTTCATACGATTCTCAACTGAAAACCCTAATTTTAATACTCATTTTAATCGAGCAATCAAAAAACAGAAACCCTCAGTTTTATTTCGGAAAAAGGGACCGAATCGAGTAAAATACAATGAGGAACAGCTCCAGCACGGTTCTTACGGCTGGATAGCAGAAGCAGCTCCAATAAAACCCATTCAAGTGTGACTCAGCCGAATTGCACCCAATCGTCGTCGAAAAATTGCGCCCTGTGAGGCACGACGACGACGATAAAACAAACGAAAAAAAAACAACAACAACAACAACAATAAACAAAACAAACAAAAAAGTATCCTCTTCAGGTAAAGGCACTTATGGCCGAGTACATAAATTATAACCAGACTTCGGTCGAATGGTAGCAGCACAGATCCGAGAATGAACGTACAGTAATCCTTCTATTTGAACGGTTCCATCAGTGTGTATTACCTATTGAGCACACTAACGGGGAGAATCCTATTCTGAAATATACAACTGGAGTTCAGGAACACCAGGAACAGTAAAGCACAAACCGTCTAAACCTAAACTGACGACGAGGACGATTCCCATGTTTGGAAACCGGATCTATGAACACATGGCAGGAAGGTACCTACTACCTATTAGAATAACTATTCCATTCGCACTGGACCCCACAAGAAAGCAACGAAAGCCACTGTTCGCTGACAGCCCAAACCAAAAACTTGGATTCCAATCCAGACCAACTATACGGAGCCATCACTAGGGCTGAACAGTAGCCGGAGGGTGAAGCATGCGAAACGGGAAGAAAGCGATTGAATTTATGAATTCGATATTTCCGCTCCAAGCGTTCGACCTTTCCTCTCCACGGTTCCGCGCCCTATACTCGAACGGGTGCGCCGCGGTGTGATCGAATTAGACCCCTAGAGGGGAGCTTCGTTTTTCGTTGTTCTTTTCCTAACTTCGTTAAATATATTCAAGAAAGGCCAAATGGGAATCTAGGCACGCTAAACAGCTGATCGTTCTGAGCGTGACGTTGAAATTTATGGGAAATTTAGAAGCACTTAGAGCAAATGGAATGAACAGCAATGTTCCGTGAGAAATCTCTGAGTGCGACCTGTCAACCTGACAACAGTGGTCATCTGTCAAGTGTCACTTTTTTCACGCTACCAAAATGGTTCACTTTCGGCGGAGTTCGAAATGGTGCGTGACACGGATGAATTGTAGGCTTGAGAATAGCTAATAAATCAAAAGAAAGCTAGATTTCCGACCAAGATAAGACATCAGTTTTCCGTTTTCTTTTCGCATTAAACGGAGAAGGGTTAGGTGTGGTTTGGCATCCACACCTTTTCTTACAAATAAATAGCAGCAGAGGCTATTCGGACGTCTGACTGCCGATGAAAGAAGCCGTTGTAAGCGTTAACGGAAATAGGTATCAATTTAGCAGGGCATGTCCTTTTGTTGTTAGGTTCCGGCACCCTTGAAGAATCAATTTGTGTCGTCCCTTCATCTCAAACTTCGCAGTAGCTGGTACTACTTCTCCACCCAACCGACTACTGTCTGCTAAGTATCTGCAGTTGAAGTTGATAAATTACTACCGATGACCTTTTCGGCGTTCATCGTCCTTTCGTTGCTTTGTTGGTGCCCGCCCGTATGTGCGTAATAACAGCCCATTGAATCGGGTCTCCACCTCCTGTTAGCCTGGGAGTAAGAGCCTCAAGGGACATTCGATGAAGCCATCGAAGCGAGATTTAGGACGGACATTATTTCCATACACTCATTTAGGCGCACATACGCTCATATTCATACATACACACAGAAAGAACGACAATCCGAACAGTCATGCTAACAGTAAACAACGACAACCATTAACAGATACGGGGAAATATCAGAAAATTAATTATATGCAAGCATGAATAGGACAGTGAACGAACCCGGGGCGCAAAAGGGGACGGCAACCCTTTCCCGAGGAATTGTTATGTTCCATACCCATTTCGAGTTACAGTGTCAGACGAAATATTGGCTATGGTTGGGTTTTTAATTTATCCGAGCTACTGGGGTGTTTTCCGTCTTCGTCAAGTTCTTTACCTATTATCGTCAGGAGAGGGTCACCAGTTTTGGCCAATCGATGAAACATGGTGCACCCCAGCACAGTGTGGCGACTCCTAACAAGACCCGAACAAAATTCCTAACTGGTTTTTAAATAATAATGGTGATAGAAAGATGACACCAGTTTGATAGTTAAGTCTGAAGCTATATAAAATTCATAAATTGGATATTTTTTATAAATCTTGGAATTTGAATTTGGTTTGAGTTATCGCATCTTTTTTTGAAGTATTTGATAGTATTTGAAATTTTTGAGAATCAAAATCAGTAGTGGTGGTGTAGTGGTAAACAGCAGTGGTGGTGTAGTGGTAAGCGTGATCACCTCTCACCCCAGCAGGCCTGGGTTCAATCCTAGTCGGCGCCGCCGGGATGTTCTGAGGCATAACATCTCTGATCACGCCTTCCTTCGGAAGGGAAGTAAAGCCGTTGGTCCCCGGTTCATGAGTTTGATGGGTCGATAGGTAGGGTCCAGGTGTGGAAGCTGCCTCCCCTGGCGTCGGTAACATTGGTGCTCAACACGGAAAACAAAATCGACGGAAAACAAACCAAAGGAAAAAAAAAGAGAATCATAATCAATGTCAAAGCCAAATCTTGATATTGCTAAACCCTTTTCATAAATATAAATGTTTGGATCATGATCTTTGAAAAACGTTCTATGCTCAAGAGCTCGATATTTCTCCCTTGATACTTAATTCTTGTTTTCGTTCGAACCATTCGAACCATACAAACAAATATTTGTGTGTGCGGTTCGAACGGTTCGAACGAAAAAAATAATATGGGTGTCAGGTTTCCAACAACATATCACGAACGGATTCAAACCGCATGGGTTTGAACTAATCAAAATCATCCGCATGTATTTGATTGCTGATGCAATTTTCCATACAGCAAACTATAGATGTCATTCTTGGTTGATCATATTCTTCCTATCGAATGTGAAAAACTTTTTTTTTTATTAAAACGGATTGACGGAAATTGAGATCTTTTTTTATGAAACGGATTATTTTATCTGGCGTTTTGTTTCCTTTAAGTACTCTAAGATAAGCAGTTTCAGGCACAATAGCAAAAAAAGACCTTCTCCGATTTGTATGAAAATTGTAGTGATTGTTTGATATGGGCAATGATTCACATTTGTGCTAAAATTAGGCCATTCCGGATCTTGTGAAATGCCCGATTTCAATTTCATTACCGTGAAACGGGGTAACATTGATAGTTTTTTTAAAGTTTATTCTAAATAATTTGTACAGCAATGAATGTTTTTCAAATTTTATATTTTTAAAACAAGTACTGAGGATCCAAGAGTCAATTCGTTAGTAATATGTTTAACGGAAATTAAAGCCTTTGCACTATTTTTTTAGTTTTGTGACCGAACTTCAGTTTTTTGATTTGGGGTTTCTTTGATAATGCTCGATGAATGTAGAAAACAATGTGTGAAACTCAATCAATTAAGTTCTTTAAATATGAGACTTTGAATGAGTATATAATCAGAGAACATCACAAGCAATAAGAATACAGCATTGAATTTGTGATGGCTGTATCAAAGATACATTTCATAACTGATGGTTTGAGTGCTTTTTCAAACAGGTGAAAAACACGAAAATTGTTTCTTAATATGTTTGTAATTTGGAAAAACCGCAGCGAGTAAATTTAATCTTTACATTATACTATCAAAGTTAGCCGCATTATCAAAGATACCCCGTTTTACGGTACTTCAAAAATGTTTTTTCCGATTCGTCATTTGGTGTGGACCTTCTTAAGACCAATATTTAGTTTTAAAAGCTACACTTCTAGCTCTTTTAAAGTTGTACAAATGTACGAGAATATGAATTCCCTACCACTGACAAGAATATGATAGATACTTAGAATAGGTTTATCATCCATCGGAGTTTGACTAGATACGAAACTACAAGCTTGGACCAGGATTTAAATGCATTTTTTTATATTTTTGCCAATAAAATTGACTGGTTATTATGATGAAGTTTTAAACATGTTATAAGATCAGCATTTAGTTTTACATTAGCTCTACCTCTTGACTTTTTAGGTTATATAAATGATATAAAGTAATTTAAATATTGATTTTTAACGTAAGTCATTGAACAGTATTTCCATCTTCTTTATAATAAGCCGTGTTGCTTGGGTGGAATTCAGTCCAGTTGATTACCGGGGAGGTTGGGAAGATGCGGATCAGGGAGGACTTGTCGGTTATAATCCGCTGATGCAAGTGAATCGAAGAGGTTGTGGTAGATAATCACAGAAGTCATGGAACTTGAAGCTGGAGATCTTATTCTTGGGATAAACGGGACTGCGGAGAACCAGTGGACGGATTGAGAAAATCTTGGAAAAGTCCTGCAGTAGGCTGGTAGCTAACATACTAATTTCTTCAATTTTCGAGCGATCTGATTTTCGACCGACACGAGTGCTTTGGCGACGGAAAAGGCAACTAGTACAGACATCATTCGCTCGATGGGGATTTTTTCAACGGGCTGCTTTTTAGCGGGGAGTTCACTTAAATTGGGTGACGTCTTAAGGGGGGAGTACACTTTGATTTTTCAAAATAATGCATTTTTTTTTGGCCTAAAATGTTCCTTGGGATGTATACTTTAATTTAGAAAAGACTCCAAGTCCGCCAGAATATTCCTTACCGCACATGATTACTTGGCTCTGTAAAGTTTATTCGATTGAGCCTGTACAAATAGGGTGGTTAAAAAAATAAAGTTAAGACATATATTTTGCCCTATTTCTACAGAAATAAAACCATGAGCATAAATTTCAAATCAAGAACAACATGTGAAAATGTCATACAAGCTATTTGTAAGCAGAACTTCTTATGCCCTTTTCTCGCCACCCATATGATACCAATGCAACCCATCAACATTACCGGGTAGAAGAAACAGTCCCCTTCTCGATGATGTTGTTGGTTTGCGTGGGTGACCCTCGGTTGGCGAGAATAGGGCCTACAAAGTTTTGTTTACAAAAAGCTTGTATGCACTTTTCACATGTAGCTCTTGAAATGTGATTTAGGTGAATAACTGGAGCGCTAGTGTCATAACTGACACACTTACCCTACCTCAATTTTTTGAAAGCAAACAATTTACTAAGTTGATTTTGGAGGCAAATCGCGAGTTGGTAACTAGAAAAATCTCTGTGATTAAAGTCACGGTCCTCGAACTTGGACAAATTTTGACAGTTATAAGACTCAGTCAAAATATCTAGGATATTGAATTCTGTAACACCTCAAACATATAAAAAAATCATAACTCTGGGACCAAGATAACTTTTCTAGTTCGCAGTCTAAGAAAAGAATTCATTGTTCTGGGATGAGGAAATTTTTTTTTTCAAGATATTATGATCATGGCCGTACCGTAGAACCTTGTTAGTTTGAATTACTAAAATTGAATGATTTAGAATTACTTGAATAGGTACCACTTGAACAAATTCTAAATGAGCACCGTTTTAAAATTAATGTATTGTAATGTATTTGGGCTCACTGGTGACCGCTGAAAATGATACCAGCAGAGAAATTCAAAGACGCATTATGGCAGGGAATCGTATTTACTTTGGACTCCGGAGGACGCTCCAGTCGAATAAAATTCGCCGCCGCATGAAGTTGACTGTCTACAAGACGCTGATTAGACCGGTGGTCCTCTACGGCCACGAGACCTGGACCATGCTCGTGGAGGTGTTTTCGAGCGGAAGGTGTTGCGTACCATCTATGGTGGAGTGCAGATGGATGAAGGAACGTGGAGGAGGTGAATGAACCACGAATTGCACTAGCTGCTGGGAGAACCATCCATCGTCCACATTGCAAAAATTGGGTGACTACGGTGGGCTGGGCACGTCGTAAGAATGCCGCACGACAACCCAGTGAAAATGGTTCTAGAAAGCGACCCAACAGGAACAAGAAGAAGAGGCGCTGCGGGCAAGATGGATCGACCAAGTAGCGACCTGCGGACCCTTCTCAGACTACGAGGCTGGCGAAGGGTGACCATGGATCGAGTAGAGTGGAGACGACTTCTTCGGACAGCATAGGACAACGAGGCCTTAAAATAAAAGATATTGTTTATGTTCATAGATTTCACATAATCCTTTTCCCTTTGTCCTTCTCCTTTTCCTTTCCCTCTTCTCTTTTCAGAAAGCGATTAATGGCGCTATAGCCATAAGTCATAAAAAGCTAGAACAAGAGTTAGTGCTCATGCCCCAACCGTCAGAAGAAAATGGGGGATGCTCCGAACCTTTCTTGCTTTGATGCTTCCAACGACCAACCAATCATATAATTAACAAAATCGGAACGTACAGTACGAGATGTCCACGTTTCATCCATTCATTGGATTCTGATATGTGAGACGCATATATGTGATACGTTTTGATATGTGAGACGCATCTTCGATGTGAAACATATATCAAATCTGTCTGTCTGTCTGTCTGTCTGTCTGTCTGTCTGTCTGTCTGTCTGTCTGTCTGTCTGTCTGTCTGTCTGTCTGTCTGTCTGTCTGTCTGTCTGTCTGTCTGTCTGTCTGTCTGTCTGTCTGTCTGTCTGTCTGTCTGTCTGTCTGTCTGTCTGTCTGTCTGTCTGTCTGTCTGTCTGTCTGTCTGTCTGTCTGTCTGTCTGTCTGTCTGTCTGTCTGTCTGTCTGTCTGTCTGTCTGTCTGTCTGTCTGTCTGTCTGTCTGTCTGTCTGTCTGTCTGTCTGTCTGTCTGTCTGTCTGTCTGTCTGTCTGTCTGTCTGTCTGTCTGTCTGTCTGTCTGTCTGTCTGTCTGTCTGTCTGTCTGTCTGTCTGTCTGTCTGTCTGTCTGTCTGTCTGTCTGTCTGTCTGTCTGTCTGTCTGTCTGTCTGTCTGTCTGTCTGTCTGTCTGTCTGTCTGTCTGTCTGTCTGTCTGTCTGTCTGTCTGTCTGTCTGTCTGTCTGTCTGTCTGTCTGTCTGTCTGTCTGTCTGTCTGTCTGTCTGTCTGTCTGTCTGTCTGTCTGTCTGTCTGTCTGTCTGTCTGTCTGTCTGTCTGTCTGTCTGTCTGTCTGTCTGTCTGTCTGTCTGTCTGTCTGTCTGTCTGTCTGTCTGTCTGTCTGTCTGTCTGTCTGTCTGTCTGTCTGTCTGTCTGTCTGTCTGTCTGTCTGTCTGTCTGTCTGTCTGTCTGTCTGTCTGTCTGTCTGTCTGTCTGTCTGTCTGTCTGTCTGTCTGTCTGTCTGTCTGTCTGTCTGTCTGTCTGTCTGTCTGTCTGTCTGTCTGTCTGTCTGTCTGTCTGTCTGTCTGTCTGTCTGTCTGTCTGTCTGTCTGTCTGTCTGTCTGTCTGTCTGTCTGTCTGTCTGTCTGTCTGTCTGTCTGTCTGTCTGTCTGTCTGTCTGTCTGTCTGTCTGTCTGTCTGTCTGTCTGTCTGTCTGTCTGTCTGTCTGTCTGTCTGTCTGTCTGTCTGTCTGTCTGTCTGTCTGTCTGTCTGTCTGTCTGTCTGTCTGTCTGTCTGTCTGTCTGTCTGTCTGTCTGTCTGTCTGTCTGTCTGTCTGTCTGTCTGTCTGTCTGTCTGTCTGTCTGTCTGTCTGTCTGTCTGTCTGTCTGTCTGTCTGTCTGTCTGTCTGTCTGTCTGTCTGTCTGTCTGTCTGTCTGTCTGTCTGTCTGTCTGTCTGTCTGTCTGTCTGTCTGTCTGTCTGTCTGTCTGTCTGTCTGTCTGTCTGTCTGTCTGTCTGTCTGTCTGTCTGTCTGTCTGTCTGTCTGTCTGTCTGTCTGTCTGTCTGTCTGTCTGTCTGTCTGTCTGTCTGTCTGTCTGTCTGTCTGTCTGTCTGTCTGTCTGTCTGTCTGTCTGTCTGTCTGTCTGTCTGTCTGTCTGTCTGTCTGTCTGTCTGTCTGTCTGTCTGTCTGTCTGTCTGTCTGTCTGTCTGTCTGTCTGTCTGTCTGTCTGTCTGTCTGTCTGTCTGTCTGTCTGTCTGTCTGTCTGTCTGTCTGTCTGTCTGTCTGTCTGTCTGTCTGTCTGTCTGTCTGTCTGTCTGTCTGTCTGTCTGTCTGTCTGTCTGTCTGTCTGTCTGTCTGTCTGTCTGTCTGTCTGTCTGTCTGTCTGTCTGTCTGTCTGTCTGTCTGTCTGTCTGTCTGTCTGTCTGTCTGTCTGTCTGTCTGTCTGTCTGTCTGTCTGTCTGTCTGTCTGTCTGTCTGTCTGTCTGTCTGTCTGTCTGTCTGTCTGTCTGTCTGTCTGTCTGTCTGTCTGTCTGTCTGTCTGTCTGTCTGTCTGTCTGTCTGTCTGTCTGTCTGTCTGTCTGTCTGTCTGTCTGTCTGTCTGTCTGTCTGTCTGTCTGTCTGTCTGTCTGTCTGTCTGTCTGTCTGTCTGTCTGTCTGTCTGTCTGTCTGTCTGTCTGTCTGTCTGTCTGTCTGTCTGTCTGTCTGTCTGTCTGTCTGTCTGTCTGTCTGTCTGTCTGTCTGTCTGTCTGTCTGTCTGTCTGTCTGTCTGTCTGTCTGTCTGTCTGTCTGTCTGTCTGTCTGTCTGTCTGTCTGTCTGTCTGTCTGTCTGTCTGTCTGTCTGTCTGTCTGTCTGTCTGTCTGTCTGTCTGTCTGTCTGTCTGTCTGTCTGTCTGTCTGTCTGTCTGTCTGTCTGTCTGTCTGTCTGTCTGTCTGTCTGTCTGTCTGTCTGTCTGTCTGTCTGTCTGTCTGTCTGTCTGTCTGTCTGTCTGTCTGTCTGTCTGTCTGTCTGTCTGTCTGTCTGTCTGTCTGTCTGTCTGTCTGTCTGTCTGGTGTATATGTATATCATTTTCCAGGATGTTTTCAAGAGCTGGCTGTGTTGGTGTTAGATTAGAGATTAGATTAGTAACGACAATACGGTGCTTTGCCGTTTTTAGCAACACGGCCTCATTTCCTCCAGTTTCGTATCAATGTTAAAATTGAAATATATGTTTGTTGAATATTATAGAAAATGAGGAAACCATAAAAAGTGTGTTGCCAAAAACGAGAAATTACTGTAGGGTGGAGCACTACTTCGTCGTAATCGCCCTTTTCTGTTCTATCGATCAGAAAAGATCAATAATAACAATGATTTCACCGTGCATAAATCAATAATAGGTTTGTTCCGATGCGTTAGTTCATTAGCTACAACATAAATCCTATTGGAGCGCATTGTATGTATCTTTTGTTCAAACCCATTAAAAAAGAGAGAGGTAAAAGACGGGTTGTGCTTAGTAGGACGGAAATTAGATCAAGAACCTTACACTAATTTAAATGTCTATCCAATTTGAATGATGACAGCTCAAAATAGTTATTATCTCTTCAATCCGCTCACTCAGCAGTTGTAAATAAAATGGCACGCAACATAAATCACTGAACAATTATTCTCACTACTTTTGTATATGTACCATAAAACGAGGTAACATTGATAGTTTTTTAAAGTATATTCTAAATATTTTTTACAGCAATTAATGTTTTTCATTTTTTTTATTTTTAAAACAAGTACTGAAGATCCAAGAGTCAATTCGTTAGTAATATGTTAAACGGAAATTATAGCATTTGCACTATTTTTTTAGTTTTGTGACCGAACTTCAGTTTTTTGATTTGGGGTTACTTTGATAATTCTCGATGAATGTAGAAAAAAATAGGTGAGACTCAAACAATTTAGTTCTTTAAACATGAAACTTTGAATGAGTATATAATCAGAAAACATCATAAGCAATAAGAATACAACATTAAATGTGTGAAGGCAATATCAAAAATACATTTCATAAGTGATGGTTTGAGTGCTTTTTCAAACAGGTGAAAAACACGAAAATTGTTTTTTAATATGTTTGTAAAATATGTAACACGTATTATATAAAAACTACATACGATATCAACGGAAATACCCTAAGCTACAATATGGAACTAATGTTTCTAATTTGGAAGAAGCGCAGCGAGTAAATTTAATCTTTACATTACACTTTCAAAGTTACTCGCATTATCAAAGATACCCCGTTTTACGGTACTCAGAATCGACCACGGTACGTTCCGTTGCCATTTTTGCAAAATGTGATAATTGATAATTGAATCTCTTCGGCTTCTTACTGTTACAGAAGAGACAGGCCTAAAGTAAGTTAAACTATAAATTAAGCTTTAACAACATTGAAACAGTGTGCACAAAAACCATCAACTGGCATGACCAACCGGAGAGCGGAAATGCTCAAGCATCTGCTCGATTCCTACCGACCATCCAAGACGGGAAACAGATTTCTGGCGGTGACGTGTGCCCGACTAACAAAGAGGAGTCGAAAACACAAAGTTTGGTCAAGCGTGCTAAAAAAAATAAAACCATTATAAACAACCCAGAACAAACAGGTCGTCCACATATGAAGAAGTCAACCCAACCATCCGGAACAGCAACAACGAGCGATGACGAATCGTCCCTTGGTTAGTAAGTTTCTAAATTTCATCATCAATTCAGGCCAGTCCCCACACAAGTACTTGCGTCTACTATCGTATCGAACCGAATGCTAATGACGGGATCACTCGTACTCCCAAATTGGAAACTTCAACCTCATAAATTATATTTCCGGATGTGTGAGCTCGGTTCCTCGAACCGAGGCCGGCTGGCAGTGACGGGAGTTGTATCAAAATAATGACGACTGCACACAGTCGGTAACCACTACATGGAGATGCCCGGTCGCTGATCGTTCCAGATGATTTCACACCCGGTTCCACACGAGTTGGACGGCCGCGTGGATGTCGCGGCGTAGATTGAGTGTGGTTCCTGTTGGGAGTTGGGAGTTTCTGGATGGTTGCTTGATATGTGACTGTGGGGATTTCTCTGAGCGATTGCTGCCAAAATATGTGGCAAACATGTTACATCAACATTCATCTCGATGACGACCACGTTTGAGTTGAATTATTTGCGGCTGAACGTAGCAATAAAACTATCATTTTCCGTTTCACCGTCCCTGTGGCTTATGAGCTTAAAATGACCTCAATTGCTTTATGCAGGAGACAAAAAAAAAACAACATAAACCGTAAAACTCCAACCCGTCACCCGCAGCTAATGGGACAAAGAGAAAAGGATATTTTCATACAATCCCATCAGGAAGCGCGTCACGAAATGTTCCGGTGGCTTGTACGCTCGTGCTAGATAGATATCTATTTCAACAATTTTTTTCAACAGTTTTTCCTTCCGAGCACGTTTGTGTCATGTTGATTGCACTTTTTTCCGCGCTATCCATCTCGTGATGGGCCCCAACAATTATTGTTCCTGATGGGATGTCATACGCCATGCGATCCGATGACATTAGCGGAGACACCTAACTTGTCTCGAATGTACGTTGTGTGGTCTGCATATCAAACAGGCGAAATGCGTGGAATTAAATTGAAAATTTGAATGAAAACCGTTACGTCCAACCATTACGACGATCGTAGATTTTCACTTGGATTGTAGTAGCTTCGGGCCTCTGGAAAACAATTAGCCGACCCTGGGGTCGGAGTATTTGCCTTCAAAGAAAGAAGAAAAGGAAAACTAAACGGAAATAGGAGCCCTATTTCGAGGTTCGCTCCCGAATTGCTGCTCTGACGAAACGGACAGAAAAGGAGCAAAATTGCGAGGGTGGAGATTTACAAACTTTAAGCGAGCAGGCATGCTATTTGAGTTTATGGGGCAGGAAATGGGCGACAAGTGTTGAGAGACATGATAAACCGATTGGCGGGGAAATCGGTGAAATTAATGTAGTGAAAGAGAGATAAATTTTAACGCGTTTTTATATCGTGGGAGGGGAAGGAGGTGCTGCGGTACTAGGAAGTGTTGAAAATGTTGGGATCGAAATTCAACGACGATTCATTCAGTTGGCGTATTTTGAGAAGTTTGATCACTGTGCTTTAATGAAATTTAGCATACTCATCGGACTTTTTTGCAGTTTTGAGCATTTGCGTGATATAGAATGCATCGTACCCAAGAGCAAGGTGGATTACAATACATTGGATAACTAGAGTGGGTTGACAGAAGAAGACAATTTCTTGAGAAACTAGTTGATTGTTGACCTACGTCGAATTATTCAGCACCAAGACATGATTGATTTTGTATCCGAGCAAATCCACCTTAATTAGAGAAAATATAAAAAAAATCTGATTTTACCTCCCAGATTTCCATGAAACTTCGCATAATTGTTTGCTAGGAGTAATGAACCCACCTTGTGCTGGAATTCGGCCATTTTGACGCTCACCTCAAAATGGCGTATTCGATATTTTTCAATAAATCATAGCACAAACACAGCTCATATAATCGAAATGAAGTCTGAGACAAAGATGTAGGAAACTGGAATGTCTTTTCAGAAAAAAAAACTGTAAAAATTTTCAAAAACAAGAAAAGTACATTACTAAAATTTTTAAACTTATGTTTTTTTGAACTTTACTGATATTGTACACAATGGATACTTTAAAATCGACCAAAATCGTAGCACATCAAATTTTAGAGAATATTTTAAAGCTTTGTTCACGCAATATTTATGTGAATAAGGAAGCGGGAAGCGATTTTCTTTATAAATACCCATATTGATCCACCGGGCAGGTGAATAGAACCTTTGTTACCCAGTATAATCTCGTTTTTGATATTATCCATAGATATACTAGGCCTTAATGGATATTTCTATTTTTATTGGTCTCAGTTTCTGCACTTCTCAATTGCTGCAAACAAAGCAGCAATTGCTAGTTTGAATTGAAGTCCAAATCATAAATCAGAGCTTTATGACTTTATACTTAATCTGCTTTATTGTGCTCTACATACTTTAAGGACAATCTTATTATATACTATCTTATTATATTACAATAATATTTGACGAACCAATAAAGTTAAATAATCAATCAGCCCGATTCTCTTCATGGGTTTTCTCTTTCGCGAATAACCCGACTGCAATTGAATTTCCCATTCAGTGTGTTGATCCAGTCGCTATATTTATAGTCTGGCGGATATAATTTCGATCTATCAAAAAGCGGAAGCAATTCAATATATTGCAGACCAAAAATTGAAAACGTACTATCAAGTTTTATAAACAAATCGTTGATTATGCTTTCCTCGCCAATCGAACGCAAATTACCGGCATCATCGGATAGGGGAAATCTTAAGTCACGAGAAAACGGGTTCCGAAAGTTTTGTTCGCAATAGCCGATGTGCTCTTTTCTGTTGTTGGTCGTGAATTGACAGCTCAATTGGTCAAACAGCTTTTTAACAGCTCAATTGGTTCCTGAGATTCTCTCCGCCAGGCTATGAATATAGCGACTACACACCAAATTTTGAATTCGCCTTCCAGCAATTTGAATTGCTGAATAAGGTTCAGCAAAACATTTTTTTACTGGATACCAGCAACGCTTATCTGTCAGTTGGACTTACACTTTTTCACGTGATTCACAGGTAAACAGTTGTGAAAATTAGGTAACAATATTATTGATACAGTATATAACTAAATTATATATCTTCGAGAATGGTAAAATCCTCATGAAAGTAAGTTAAAATTAACTCTATTATAAATGTATATTTTCCAGATGCTGCCTAAAGCAGGTCCAGAAATGATCATCGGCAAATTCCTTACCTGGTGGAATTCATCCATAGGCTTTCATTGTGTTTATTAAAAAAAAAAACATCAACCGTGTCATAAAATGCGGCAGCAAAGTTGCTGGATTGCTGGAAATCCAGCTCGGCAAAATCCAGCAAAATTTTGCTGGTTTCCAGCGAAATAAAAATAGTGTGTACAGCTAACATCATCTTGTGTTGAACTGTCCTGTGAGCTTAGCGAGAAATTCGTTCATGTTGCCGTCAGCGTTGTCAGTATTCCAGATTTATCTGGATTTTCCAGATTTTTAGTCGTCTTGCCAGATACACAGACAGACCACGCATGTTTCCAGAATTTTTAAATATGTTCCAGATTTTCCCAGATTTTTTAACATGTTGTTTTTAAAATATGATTGTAGAATGATGACGAAATTTAATCTTGCTGTTGAGTGGAGCCTGCAATTTATTTACCCTCTAATAAAAAATAAAATCAAATTTAAACTTGATACTTTAATTATTGAAGGTCATCAACGTTGGACATTATTGGAAGTTTAAGGTAATTCTGAAAATAGTTCACAGTGAAGTGTAAGGCGAATTCCTTGTGAAATCAAAGGAGAACTTTAAGCTAATTCTGAGTAGAGTTCCATCGAAGACTACAAATCAAGAAGACTGGCAACTCTTCCATTTTCTCATACGAACGCTATGAGACAGGTACAATCGCGTCATCTACCGCTCAAAGGTAAATGCTTCGAACGAATTTGATAGCAAAGATTACATCCTCAGAAGAAGGGTTTGTGTATTTGCTCATTTGCGTTGCTTCCACCTTCAGTCAAGCGCAGCGCCATTGTATCTGTCGCTTGGATTCTGGCAAAGTTGCCAGTCTTCTTGATTTGTTGTCTTCGGTTCCATCCATCTTTGTGGGCTTGGTGGTGGTCGTTCAGGCGCATTGTGAGCGCCACGAAGTGAGGGTTCGATTCCCGCTCCAGCCGGTGCAAATTTTGGCAACCTGAAAATGTCCCTACTGGTCTACTGGGTGTGGTGTGTTGTCCGTTGTCTAGTGTTAAACATTCAGTCTGTGCAACCTCTGGTTGAAGATGGTGTCAATTGTGTTGTCAACTTTGATGACAACATTAATCTGTCTTGTCTCACTTGGAGATTTTGTGAATGTAGGTTCAATCCGGAAGATAAATCATAGAATTTTTTTATGATGAAACTAAAGGAGTATGCTGATACGAAACGTGAGAATAATTTCAATGGAATTCTATCCATATCTATGGAGATTCATTTTAATAAAATTCTAAGACATTTTAGCGTAATTATGCGCAATTTCTGGGAGACTTTCAAGGCCATTTTGGCAAAGTAATTGATTACTTAGGAAATGCTGTAGAGGATTTCAAAATAATTCTGACCTTACCTAAAAATCAGTTCAAAGGTTATTATAGGACAAGTCTGAGAAGAGTGTGACGGTCATTCTGAAGAGTGCACCAAGGAAATTATTACCAGTGTGAGGGAATTGTGGAATTAGAAAGTAATTTATAAGATATTACAAGAGGTGAATGAACTCTTAGAATGTTACTGGAAAAGTTAGGATATTATCAAAATTATTTTAGGGGAATCCAGAAAATATATATGATGAAATTCAAGGATCATTCCAATGGAGCTCGAAAAAAGGGCGAAAATATCCTTTGAAAAATTCCAAGAAAATTCAGACTAACCAAAATTTTCATGATCTGGGACCCAGGAGAACTAGAAATTCTGGAATTTATAAGCATTTCAAGATCCTGGGACTTCAAAAATGACGCTATTAGACTTTCATTTTAGTAATATAATAAAATTATTCTTTGGCATAAAATTATTCGTAATGGTCGTGCGAATAGTGGAGCTACCCGTAGTTTAGGTAAATTGTTTGTGAGTCCACGATGTTAGGCTTTGATTCCCACTTCAGCCAGGTGAATTTTGCTTCAAAACAAAATTGCCTACTGGTCTATTGTATGTTGTGTGTTGTATGATGTCAGGAATTAAATTGTAAATCTATTAGTTTAAAAAAAACATCCATCTCATTAAATTTGCTCAAATTTGTGTTCTCATTCTTTTTTAAAAAAGTTACCGTTTGAAAAACAATTCTAAAAATATTTTCTGCAGTATTTTACCCACATTTAATTCAAGTTTTGAACTGCTGCGTAGTAGATATTTAAATTTTTTGGGCACACTGTGTCAATACTTTTCAACTTTTGCATGATTAGCAATGCTTACAAGTAATTTGCTTTATATAATTTATTTGAACATGTAATTCATAATCATTCTAGTACTTGAAATACATTCCAGATGATCATACTGATCGATTTTTACGGGAGATTGGCACATCACTTTGATTTCAATAGCATTATGTTATAAACAGGATTTTTTGGAGCATTCCAGATTTTTCTAGATTTTATATTTTAACTGGTCCAGATTTGTCTGAAAATTACCTCGCAACGCTGATTGCCGTGATAAATCAAAAGAGGGAGGCCAAGGATAGGCCCTTTTCAAATGTTCCGCGAGAATATAGAATTAAATTCGAAAAAATGTGGCATCATTCGCTACGGCACCCCCAATAGCTACGCTAGCGGGACTGATCGGTTAGAGTTTCCACATTTGTTTCACGATGTACCAGTTCTAATAGCGATTTATAAAAATGAGGGTAATGTATAGACCAAGGTTTAAAGCGCTAGTTACACTATCCCCCTAGTGAATATATTACATGTGTAACGTCCGCTTTAGATGTATAGAGCTTTTTGACGTTTAATCGGCACACACTATTGCCCAATTAAATCGAATGAGCGCGAGTAAGAGGGAAACAAATTAGTGGGAAAACAAACCGTCCGTTCTCCATGTGTGCTAGATAGAAAAAGACAATTAAACGTCATAAATGGTCTATGTTGCAAAAATAGCGCAGGATGCACGAATATTTCTAAACAACCCAAATTTGAGTAGGATATTCACCATAATTGAGTAAACAAAGTTGGGACTGACAAGATGGCGAATGAACAACATCGACCTATTAGGTTATTTGTTATCTTGTCAGTTACAATCTAGTTTGCTCTATATTGTTTAGCCCTACTTCTAAAGGAAATGAGTAGATCTTACTGAAAATTGGATTGTTTAGAAATAACGTGTGCAGACAGGTGAAAAAACTCGTGAGATCAACCCAAATTTGATTTTACTTTACTCATAAATCGCAAAACGTGCAGGAATTAATAAAAAATTACTGCATGTTTTTCCAGTTTTTTTTTCGCTTTTTCAAGGAAAAAATGCCAACATATGATAACACTAACGATTAGATTTTCTCGGTATATTGGTACTACTACTAGACTGTGTAAAATTTGCGTAAATTTTCCTCATTTTCCAGTAGATTATTGCGGCTTTTATTTGGGTTGATCTCATCGGCCGTGCACATATTTGAAGGGACAACATCTGACTGGTCTTATAGAGCTTCTTGACGTCTAATCGGCGCACACTACTGTACAATTTAAATCAAACGAGTGAGAGCAAGAGGGAAACAGATTAGTGGGAAAATACACCGTCGATTCATACATGTGTGATAGATAGAAATAGACGATTAAGCATCGAAAGGGTCTATTGGAGTATATACACTCATTAAATAAATCACATAACCAGTGGAAAATATCCATGATGAATTTCACATAACTTTCATGTGATCCCATAATTGGAAATTGCACCACTAAATCACATGAACGTTATGTGTCCAATGAAATCTATATGATTTCTCACATAGAATTTCTAATGCTATGTGATATTCAGGTAAAAATCATTGTTTTTGTTTTTGGAAAAATACTATGTGCGTTCCTAATAGAAACTAAGTGAAAACTTTTTTCAGTGTAGGCTAGGATGGTTCAAAACGCACCCTGGGGTAAAATGGCCTTGCACTGTTTTTCATAGCTTTCCGATTGTCAATTTGTGAATTTAACAATAAGCATAGCTATTTCAGTGCTTCAACTAACATTCTGGCAAATGATATATCCAGAATTAGTACTGGGAAAGCAACGAAAAACTGCATGGGGTCATTTTACCCCAGGAGTGCATTATGGGCTATTCTCCCCAACATTCCACGATTTTGTGCACGATTTCTTCTTCTGATGCTAAAGCTTGGTTTAGACTAGGCAATTCAAATGATCAACTCAGTTGAATTCAATCGGCCTGAACCTGGTTCAACTTTTTTCAATTCATGTGAGTTGATCAAGTCAGTTGAATGGCATGGTTTACACGTTCAATTTGCGTTCAATTTACTTGCCCTGTCTAAGCCCAGCTTAACGCCCAAACAAAACATAAAGCCTTCCCCTGACATAAAAAAGGGGGTTAACCGACATGCACGCCATCACTGGGAATGTTTTATACAGGTGAGATAGCTTGTGTGGATGGCTATCGGGCGCAGACGGCAAGACGTGTGAAAATCGATTCTAATACCTATGTTACGCTAGTAACAAAGGTAAAACAATAAAAAATATTTGTGAAAAAAGTACAAAATTATTACTAAAAGTTAATGTTCTACGATTTTGGTCGACTTTAAAGTGTCCATCGTGTCAAATAACTGAAAAGATAGCGTTTAAGCGAAGACAACATATCAAGAAGACTGGCAACTCTTCCATTTTCTCAAACGACCGGTATGAGACAGGCACAATCGCGTCATCTGCCGCTCAAAGGTAAATGCTTTGAATGAATTTGATAGCAAAGATTACATCCTCAGAAGAAAGGTTTGTGTATTTGCTCATTTTTCAATGCGTTGCTTCCACCTTCGCTCAAGCGCAGCGCTACTCTGTCTGTCGCTCGGATTCAGGTAAAGTTTTTGTCTTCGAGTTAACCCAAGTGAATCGAACGTATTCGACTAGAAGTAGAGTTGAATTAGAAAGGTCATCCGAATTGTTAGGAAATTATTCTTAACTCTCTACGATATGTTTGCTAATGATTATTGTTTTTCTAGTTTTAAAACATTGTTCAATACAGAGTGGCCAGTGAATTTTAATCCTAAAATTCCCGATTTTTTCCCGTTTTCCCGGTTCAAATCTCAAAATATTCCTGGTTTTTAATATGTAGTAAAAAATTATTATTGCAATATCACGATATTTTCGAGGTACTTAGAATCAATTTGAATAACTTTTTTTTGGCTCCAGTCCTCTCAAGATTGTAAAACACTAGAATTCACAAAGTACTAGAAACATGTATTTTTTTAAGGTCACATAGCCGAACGCTTCCGGGTTGAATGGGTCATTATACCGAATTTTAGAGGGAGACATAAAATTAAGAAATGGTTTTAAAAATTTTGAGCTCGGCGCAAACATTATTTGTGAAGTATCGTGATCTGTACGAATATAAATCTTAAAAACAAATGTTATATTAAGGGGAAGATTTTCACCCCGAAAATAAAAAAAAAATATTTTCGGCTCGTTTTTATTTCTCTAAAAACATTGGAAAAAAAATCAAAAATCCAAGAAAATCAGTTTCTTCTATAGATTCTTGAGAAAATTTACATGTAAAATTAGTTTTTCTATCTCATCATGAAAAAATATTGGACTCTCAGCAAAACCGAAAAGTTTATGTTTTGTGGTTTTTTGAGTCCAACTCTTTAAAATATACGAAAAAATGTGATTTTTTTTTTAGATTTTTGATATCTTTTCCCAATAATTTTATAAAAATCGAAACTCAACTTTTGTTTTTCGGAGCTTCACCTTAAGAACAATTATAATTTCTAAGATTCAGAGGCTTTGACATATGTTTATATGTTATTATGTTTAGAAATTTGTGACTTCTGAAAATTTACCCTAAGAAGAAAAAACAGGATTGGATTTTTTTCTACAATATAATCTGAGAAAAATACTCAAAATGTGGGATTTTGAAAATGTTTCTAGATCCCTAATTAAGAATATTTTTTTCGAGCTTCCAGATTTGGAAAAATACAGTCCCTGGAAAATTTTGCTCGATTGAAGAACTTTTAATAGAATTTTGAAAATTCAAGATTCTGAGAAGAACTCGAAGAAAAATTCAACGGAACTCTGACAAGAATCCCAAACTAATAGGGGAAATGACGGCTTCGGCATGACAGACTATTTTCGGCAACCCAAATTGAAACACTATTTTCACTGGATTTTCTTACGAAAACACTTCGCTGAATGCATGCAAACGATTCTTTATGCTTTCAGCTTCAATTTGACTATATTTTTACCACTGAGAAAAAGCAATCTAGCAGGGTTTTCTTGAAATGAAACACACGCTCTCCAAATTGTAGCTGGTTTCGAGTTGCCGATAATAGAACAGCAGATTTACATGCAGTTCAAATGGAACGGTTGCCGAAGAAAAACTGGTTGCCGACAATACTCGCTCTCACTAGAGAAGATTGGAGCTTTGTAAAAGCGTTTCAAAACAGTTTTTGACAATTCTTTCGACTGAAATTGTTAGAGCAGCTGGCAGCAAAAGATTGTAAACAAACCAATACTGCATATGTGTGCGTTCCATAGAGAAAAAGCCTATAGAAAGAAGGTCGCTGCTTAGGTTGCCGAGAATACGTAAATTCCCTTACTACGATTAGGTCCAGAATAACTCTTAGAAGAATTACAAGGGGTTTGTGAGGAGAACTTCAAGGAGAGTTCCTAGTTGATTCTGAAAAGAATTGTTTGCGGATTTTGAGGAGAATTTAAGGAGAATTTAAAAAGAAATATAAACTTGATTTAAAGGTTTTTCTGATAATAAATTCAATTGAATACCGAGAAAGATTCACAAGATAACTTTAAGCAAGATCTGAGAAAAATGCCGGAGTAATCGTGTTCTGAGGTTAATAAAGAAAAATGCTGAAGAATTCAAATTTCATTCTTAAGAAAGTTTCATTTCATTTTCATTTTCATTTTGCAGCGTTTGGTGGGGCAATGGGAGCGCAAGTCAATCCAAAGCCGAGGATAAAGGACGGGTAATGGCTGAATAGTCTATGCGGACCACTTGAACGCCATGGGAAAAGGAAGGGATTGAAGAGACCGGTTATTGGGGGGTTTTGAGGAAATGACACATAGTGATGCTAAATGTAAAGAACCCGAAAATCCATCTCCCACTGATTCATCCTTTCACATATATACCAAATTGATATTTTAAAGCAATAATCGAAATAAATAGACAATACATGAAAAGGCTAGTTGCCAGTTTGCTTTAAAGGCTAGTTGCCAGTTGCTTTAAAGGCTAGTTGCCTCCCTAAGCGGACCCTCCGCATCCTAACTCTTCTGTTAATCCACTTAATGCTACTAGGCCGTCTAAATTTTTTTATTTAAGTTCGTTTGATGATTATGACATCTCTAGTCTAATTTAATAAATAATTGAAATCTCTAATCTACCTACCATGCTTTATTAAGTACCTGCACATGTGAATGTAATTTAAAATTTAACGAGTTTCAAGTTGTTTTTGACTTTGACCTATATTTAATATTTATTAGTTCGTCCCAGGTGACACCTTCAAGTGACTAAAATGCTTCACTTTGAAGTTAGTTTCCTAGCTGATTTTTAAATTACATAGGGTATATGCATCAACTACGCTCAAACGTTTCCACTATGTCGCACCACAAAAATACATATGGGTATGTCACAATAGAAGCACACCACAGTGGAAATCCCGAACCATAGTTCAAACACTTATCCCAAATCAAAATGAAGCACATATAAGATTAGTTGCAATACCATGTACAAAAATGGTGTTTAACATTGTTCCCTGAGTAATACCTCAATGAAAACAACAACGAAAGCTTGTCACGCAAGTAGAAGGAGCACTGTTGAGCACTTTCTGAAATATTTCAATAGTATAATTCCCTTGCAAACCCAAATTAATCTATCTGCGTAAAAATAAATAAAATAAGAGTGATTTGCGGCAAAACCCGCCAGTATCGCACCCAACGTCAGTGCCTATACGTAAGCGTACTACAACGCGGCTTTCAAATAAAGGAGTAACAAGTGTGATACTATCACTGCTAGACTAGAACTTTGGTTCTCTTATGCAATGGTTCATCAGAGAGGGGAAGCTCAGTAAATAATCCTCATCGCATGCTCATGACGCTATTTTGTCACGGCATGAGCCAACGATGCCGGACTTAAACCAACCGTCTCCAACGCTCCACTATGAACCATAAGATTAGGCCCGCCCACCAACGTCCAGGTTAAAAAACTAGCCAAGGGGAGGGAATTTCATTCTTAAGAAAGTTTCAAGAAAATTCAGCACAGAATTCCAAAGTATTTCTGTGAGGAGAGTTTTGCGAAAGATCAAATAATTTCAAAGGTTTTACATTATTAAGAGCTGAATCAACCATTTTTGAGCTGAAGAAATAAGTGTTTGCTTGATAAAGCTCAAGCTGTTATACAACTTTTAATTTTTTTTTAAATATATTAAGGTTTATTGATTTTTCCCGGTTCTCCCGTCAAATTCCCGGCTTTTTCCTGGTTTTCCCGGCTTCTTTTCAAATTCCCAGTTATTTTCCGGTTTTCCCGGTTTTCCCGGTTCGCTGGCAACCCTGTCAATAAAAAAAACCACGAACTGCTAAAAGAACCGTGACTCATTGTATCTACTTCGATGCTGGAACACTGGGTTTATTTCTACAGCTCCGAATAAATCCGGAAGTTAAATTAATATTTACTTTCTAGAGATTTTTGTCTTGAATCGCATTTCCATTCATGGAAAGAAAGCATTGCTAAACTGAATTTATAATTGAAAAAAAAAACTCCATCGAAATTTCAAACTCGTTTTTCTCCGTTTATGCATGATGCAATATTGGCCATTATGAGTCGGCTCACAGTCGACTTGAATTTTACTAATTTTAACTTAAAAGATCGAAACCCTTCAAATAATAAATCAATCTTTTTACACCAAACATAAACAGTATTTTGTTTCATAAGTTTCATAACCCGTCAATATATTTAACAAGGAATGGAAAAAATAAGTAAGAATTGGCTAAATATAGTTTTTTGCCACTGTACACATTTTTTTTAAGATATGTGTTTGTTTGATTAACACCCAAGTCAAAGCTCGTATTCGAATCATGATTTGTTTTACTTGCTTATTATGCTTCTCTGAAAATGTTAAAGTTATTTGTTATAATTGTTAAAATGTTACGACCGTTTATGTGTGTGCAATTTTAATCGTTTTTTTTTTAAAGTCCAGGATTTAAAATAAAAACATTTTCCTTAGTCCACAATAAAAAAAAAACAATCGCTCAAAATCTCAAAAAAATTATAAAGGGAGAGAGAGAGAAGGATTAGTAATTTCCATTCATTCCACTACCTTAATTGCTTATCCTTGACAGCTACGCGTATTTTGTCTACAATGTGCAGACTTCTTCAGTTTCTTGTACTAATACTCGACTATTAGTACAAGACACTGAAGAAGTTTGCACATTGTAGACGAAATACGCGTATCTGTCAAGGATAAGCAATTAAGGTAGTGGAATTGAATGGAAATTACTAATCCTTCTCACTCTTTATACTGGTATTCCACATAGACGCCTATATTCATCAGGATTCAAAAACAATTGTTTTTGTTTTTCAATTTAAACGTGGCCTTATGATCAATTCTACCTTTAGCCTCAGGCATAGAGATCTTCTAAATGTTGTCATAAATCCAAAAATGGCCAGCTCAATGTTTTAAAATCTTTTTATTCTGACATTTTCCTAACCAACGAGATCCGGAATATCGAGTGTCGGATTAGTGGTGGCTACTGTACTTTGAAAAAATACTGTCATCATCGTTTATATTTGCGTGCAGTGCCTAATTTAACACAAACAGCTCTAACAGTTATGTCAAATTAGATCCAATTTTCCACACTCATCCTGCACCACCGAACACGTCAGCGCCATCACGTGCGAATGATGTTGCACCTAGATGAGCAGCAGATTTGTGCGTTATCGCCACTCTCCTCCCTCCCTCTCGGTAGAAAGCAGGCGGCCATGATTAATGACTCTTATCACTGTCACCGGCGTTCTGACCCAACCCTCCCTCAACAGCACTGCTTGCTCTAAATAGTGTCCTTCCTCTGTTTTTGTCCCAACCTGGTACTGGCAAATGACACTGCAAAATGAGTTACCACAATGGGGAGGATCCTTGGCTCGATTGGTGATACGCATAAATAGGGGAATTTACGTATTCTCGT
Organism: Ochlerotatus camptorhynchus; assembly: GCF_037179485.1. Lineage (NCBI taxonomy): Eukaryota > Metazoa > Arthropoda > Insecta > Diptera > Culicidae > Ochlerotatus > Ochlerotatus camptorhynchus. The sequence continues at coordinate 3,294,586 of NW_027040766.1, read as the reverse complement.
CAATCTAAGCAGCGTCCGCACTTCTATTAGAATTTCCACAGCGTCACGCACATATATGACGTGTCTGTTTGTTTCAATTCATCTGCTGCTTACTTCTCCATCCATTCCAATCGACAGAATTCTTCAAAACTGTTTGAAAGAATTTTACAACGCTCTAAACTTCTCAGGTGAGTGTGACTATTGTCGTCAACCTCTTTTTCTTCGGCAACCTTCCCATTAGAACTGCGTGTTAACCAGCGGTTCTATTATCGGCAACTCGAAATCAGCCCCATTTTGTAGTACGTATGCTTCATTTGAAGAAAAATCTGGCATAACAGGATTGCTCGGTCCTACAAATATAATCAGATTGAAGCTGAAAGACTAAAGAATCGTTTGGATACATTCAGGGAAGTGTGTTGATGGTAAAACATAGTGAAATTAACGTTTAAATTTTGGTTGCCGAAAACAGTCAATGGGTGCCGAAGCCGACATTTACCCTACTTACCATTTGCTAAAATCACTGTACTCTCGTCCCCCAGAAGCCTCGGTCTTGGTCGACCTCGGTGCAATGGGCGATGAAAAACAACTCCCGGTAACGACAAAACTGCTCAATAAAATAATTAATTCTTCCGTAAATCGTAAGTTACAGCCAGTGTCACTTGCACAGTTCTTTTTAGTGCTGCCATTTGTGCTCTCTGTTCATAAATTACGGTCGAGCGGAACGGAATAGGTTAGGTGCTGCACCCCGACGACAGGACCAGCGCCGAAGAAACTCGTATGAGTGAACATTGTTTCAATTACGGGGTGTCTTTTGCGACTACAATGGTGGTGGTGGTGGAAGGTGCTGATTTTGCACAAACCGTCCAACACGCTAACAATAAGCGACAACGACAACACCGACGTATACTAATCTAGAAAGCTTTTAGTTTGATGATATGTCCCTCTGCGTGTGTGCCAACACGAGGGACCGTTGAAAGGACACATGTGTCCAACGGTTCGAACAACGCGATTGCCCAGTCTAGTCGGGTGGAAGAGCCATGATAAATCATTTGTTTTTCAACGCCACACTGTCCACGTGTCCCTCGTTTGTCAGTTGACCATTTTCAGCCGACAACCAACGCAATGATCATCACTCGAGTGGTTTTGATTCTGGTTCTGGTAACTGCTGAAAGTGATTTGATTTATGATTGTTCTGTCTGTGCGATCGAAAATCATTGTTTGGTGATTTGTGCGGTGAGTACAAGGCCTCCAGAAGCGCGATTATCACTGTGTTCCACGATAAGTCATTAGTAGCCCATTTGCTGTTTTTGAAAATAGTGGACTGGGGAGGGACCCAGAACGAATGATACTCTTTTACAATTCCCGGAATTCCGTCCTTCACGCGCCGCTTGTACCCGAAACAGGGCAAATGTATGTGACGCAATTATCATTAACCTCTCCCTCTCTCTTCATGAGGACAACTCTGCGACGACCGACGACGACTACGCAAGGAATGAATTTAATTGCAACAGTGGCATACGTGCCCGGTTTTGTCGTCATCGCGTTTGAAATTAAAATTCACCCTCAATTGAAGCACATGCGGACTCATTTCTGCAAGCGAAAAAAAAATACACAAAGTGCTCACTCAAGTCGTCGTAAAGTTGTTTCAGAAAAATTTAATAAAATGTTTAACAAAAACACAAAAGGACGACCGGCAGGGGCTCGTGGAAAATGAATGAAAATCGTAAAGCACAGGAATAGGAACGCGCGCCGCGTCCCGGGAATGCAAGGCCTGAAGATCCCGGATGAAGCAGGGAGAAGGGGGAAGAATTAAAACCAGACTCCAGTCCCGGGCTTTGCGAGCGAGCAGAGAAAGGGGCAAAGCGTGCTCTCTTCCTCCTGCCGGTCGTAATATACCCTACAAATGTAATGGGTAGTACGGTAAAGGGAAAAACTCACCCCTCACAGAAAACAGGCTAAGGCAATAGGCATTCTTTGCGTCTCGTCCCTTTTGTATGTGGTATGCTGCTGTTGCTGCTGCTGCTGCTGCCAAATCGTGTTGTCTGTTGTTACCGATTTGAACCCTTCTTGGTCTATCCAGTCTTTGTTTAGTCGGACGAGTCGGTTCGTCGTCTGACGGTGGTTCATTCGATGCAAAAGCTTGGATGAATGAATTTAACGGGACGCCGCGCCGCTGTGTTTGTGTTGGGTTGGACTGGGCCAATTCCCGGAGGATAAGTTTGAAGTTTTACCACTGCCGGAAAAGGGGCTTAGGGGGTGAAGTTTGCACAAGCTTTCGTTACAGGAAGTGAATTTTTGGATTTGAGCTAATGATATAACTTTCGTATGATATTAATATATTTCCGTGAAACTTGATTCAGGTCTGATTGTTTTTTTCTTTCTTTTTTCTTCTAGGTGTGTATTGTATACAAAATTACCAAAAATGCTTTTGATGGATACTCTGTTATCAATATAAACTCCATAAACATTGACAGTGAGTAAACAACCCTCGAAAGTGGGGGTGCCGGTTAATCGTTCGGTTAGTTAAAATAATCGAATATCAAAAGCTATAATCGAATATTGCATAATCAAAAAAATAATGTATGGATTAGGGGTGATCACAGTTCTAAATCAAAAATATCCAGCTTTATTTTGAATGCGTGTTCTGAAAGAATGTAGTTTAGATAATAATAACTGTTGTTAGGCCTATGAGCTCTTTTAAAAAATGCGTTAAAATCCTGACGCAGTGTGGAAAGCATATCCGACCAAAGGATTATACCAAATTGATAACAAGTTCTGATACCCGGTTATCAAGATTTGATAACTGAACATGTAATCATTGTGGTTGGCTGTTTACCAACATAACAAAAAATATAACAAAAGAATACTTCTGGGATATCACAAAAATAACTGATTTAGTTATCATTGAAAACATCTTGATATCGAATTCTGTGGTCCATGCCAATTTTTTCAACAAAATCCAAATTATTTTATCGAATTGGTATTACAGACTTTCACCAAAGGATAATATTTGAAGTTTTGAACTAACCTCTCAGATTTCATATTCTTTCATGATACCAACTGATACAAAATTAGTCGAGGTTGGTAACTGAATTAGTTATGCGATAACATCTGAAAACAAAATGATATCTGGAATAACAAGGCTTGTTTTCACGATGATAACTTCACTTGGGTAACCATCAACAGGGCTGGTAGTGCTCATGCGATATAATAGAAGTGACTTTAGTGACTAAAATTACGGAAATAATGACCAAATAGTGACTTTTAAATGCTAAATAAGTAACCATTTATATGGTAACTTAGAAATTCAAATACGGTTTGATATTGAAATAATTTTTTTATGTCATGGAACATTAAATTAAATTTCATAAATTCCTCTAATTTAATCGAATCTCACAACGGAATCTCCTGTTAAGAGCAATTGAAGTGATTTGAATAATTTACTTTTGCCTACGTTATACATGATGACTAGCAAATAGTAATTCTCAATTTTCTATGATCTTGAATTTGATTCTGCATTCGAAATCTTTAAAATTTGCATATATCTAGGTAGATAACTTTGATAATTCGCTGAGAACATTTCACAGAATTTCTTCAGAATGATCTCGAGCAGTGTTGGCAAAATCAGAAATCAATTGATATTTTTCCGCTCTCATGCGCTCGCAATATCATGCGTGATATTGGAACAAAATATCATGCTTGATATTGATTTTACAAGCTCCTTTGATATTGCGAGACTATTCAAAACGTTCAAAAATCAAGCTGAGAGTTGACTCGACACAAAAATGATTCCATTGCATATCGTTTTTTAGAAAGAGAAAGCATAGTTTGCTATCTTTTTTTAATCTTCACTGATGGCAGACGCGAAGGGACTGCTGCAAGCCATTATGGAAGTTTCGGTTGCATTCGGGTGTAAAGCAAAAATCATTAAACTCAATCTCACCACAGTTTGGTGAGATTGGCAGCTGGTGAGTTTTGTTAGCTTGATATTCCGAGGTGCGATATCACAGCTTGCAAAATCAACCGCAGTTGTTTGCTTGTTGATTTTTGTCTACGAAAATCAAGCGTGATCTTGGGCATTGGTGAGATTTGATTTTTTGATATTTTCTCAACACTGATCACGAGAACTTTTTTAGAATAATTCCCCTTCTCATAAACGTTGAGGCAAATAAGCTTTTACAAAAATAATATTGCATTCTTGAAATTATTTGCAGAACAATCAACAAAATTCTTGGTAATATATTATTTTCGTAGTTCGAAATGCTTAACATCAAATATGAGGATTAAAGTGGACATTTAATACGATAGATGAGGAGATAAAAGTAAAGAATTAATAGTTCCGTAATAGTGTGAAATTTGTATACAGCAAGTAGAAAGCGACCAAAGGATAATTTTGAGGAAGGTACGAATCGGGTAGAGCATCTCCATTACCAAGCTCATCCGTTGATGAGGGATGGTGAGGGGTGTTTCCCCCTGCCACCGGCAAAAGGAATGATCGCCGATTTGCTCATGTACCTCCGATCTGCGGAAACAGTTCTATTGATTGTTTCACACTCAAGTCCCATCTGACGTAAACAACTACTTGATTCGTACCTTCCTCAAAATTGTCCTTTGCTCACTTTCTACTTTGTATATACAATTTTCACACTACCGTACTATAATGGAACTATCAGCTCTATAATTTAACCTCCTCATCAATCGTATAAAATCTCCACTTTAAGTCTGATATTTGAAGTTGAGCATCTCCGACTTGAGAATCGTTAAATTCACGCATGAAGGAATAACACATGATTAGTTAAGGTAGATTATTTTCGATTTTTTATTGATTCATCTAGGAACTTCCTGAATGCTCCTTCCATAAATCTATTTTCAATTTATTTGAATTCTCCTTAGAATTTCCATAAAATTAACCTCAGAAATTTCATAAATTTGCTGCTTAGAATAATCGTAGACTTCTTCTCTGCATTCGATTGGAAATTCAATTCGTATTCTCCTTAGAATTCCAATATTTAGTATTTCGTCAAAATTCTCAAAACAAAAATCCATAACAGAACCCTCAAAATTTGATTCTATTGGAATTTTTCTAGGAATTTATTTCAAACTCTTTAGAATTCTCTTGGAAGTATCTTCAGAAATCACTTCAGAATTTTTTTCGAACTACCATCTTTGGAGTTCACGAGATTTTCATGGAATTTTCATCAGAGCACCTTATGCAAAATTTCAGAACCAATTTTGAATTCTTATTAGAATTGGACCTAGAATCCTCGTCCAATCATCATTATTTCCAAAATAGCTGAATTTTGCGTCTCTATTAATTTAAACAATAATCAAAAGCAACTCTCGTATGTGTTAAGCCAAGTTAGACTGTATAGGTAAACCTGGCTTAAGATTTAAGTTGAAATAAAGCACTTAATTTTACATGAAACTTTCGTAGTCTGTGCTTTGGTATTCTTCTCTGATATATCTTGGTGTCATCCCTAGAATACTTTAAAATTATCTTAAAATTTACTTTGGATTTTTTAAAGTTCTTAATCATCCTTGAAAGGCTTTTGAAAATCCATCGCAGACAAATACCTTTGGAAAGTTTACAAGATTTACAATCTATTTTCTGGGAAAAAAAGTATGTTTTCCCAGGTTTTTATTCGAAATTGATAGCATTTCCCAATAGTTTTCTTGGTCTTCTAAAGTTTTGGTCATCCTGGTTAAAATTTTTAATTTTTTAACAAATGCGTATATTTTGTAAAAACTACTATAGACATTCTTAGTGCCAAATACTCAATCAAAACATTTTGTTAATATTTTTAAATTTTACTCTATTTTAGTAGTGAAAAAGTGACTTTAGTGACTATTTTTAGGGAAATAGTGACTTTAGTGACTTTTTGGTGTAAAAAGTGATTTTTTTAGTGACTGGCTTCAAAATAGTGACCAAGTCACTAAAAAGTGACCTGCTACCAGCCCTGCATCAAGAGTAACTGTTATCTTTTGAAATTCAACAGAGTAAGAATTGGTAATCACGCTTACCACTACACCACCAGCGGAAGAGATGAACTAGCCTTAGGCTAAAAATCTCTCTACTAAAGGAAAAAAAAAATACACCACCAGCGCCGCTATTTTAAAAGGATAACGCATGATTATTATCCTTTCCACACTTTCGTTCGGCTTATTATCCTCCACATAGAGAGCAGTATGTCACGTCATATTTAGTTAAAATAAACCCTCTCCTCCCTACTGTCACGTTTTTCCTATACCGACTTAGGGGGGTTTTTCCCTATTATCAGAACCGTAATCCGAGAACAAAGTGGTCACTTAATTATGTTTTTTTTATCCAGTTCGTTTATTTGGAAGGCTCAATCGTGTTAGCTTTACGGAGCCGCTTAATTGTGAAAATATAGAAATAAATTTCTACATTATACCAAATTGACAAACTAATGGTATTGAAATCTGTAGCTATGAGATCTCTAACAATCTGCATGACTTCTTATCGTATTGAGTGTTGGGTTTATTTTTAGGACCTTTTTGAAACCTCAAATTTGAAAATATAGATATGGGGTGAAATTTATCGACCCCTCTTATTTTTTTCGAGTAAATTTCTAGTCACTGTTCTTATTAAATTTGTGTTCCCCGAACCCGAATTAATTGCTTAACTCCTTGTGCGAAGTGTATAATCAGTATAAATAATGAAAAAAGTTAAGGGTTGTGTCCTAACCACGACCGCAATATTAACGTAGGACTACGAGATGGTTTTTGTTGCTCAATTCAATATTGAAATTGATTTTTAAGTTTTATTCTAGAGTCAACAAAAGTTCAATTCAATATTCAAAGTTATGAAAATAGGCGACATTCAGTATCCTTAATGGAAGATTCAAATTATAAAAAAATCAAATTGAGTTCCTATCCCATTCAAAATTAGGATATCAATATGTACAATCAACTTTCGGTAACTGAATAATGTTTACTTAACAATAGGCGAAGTTAGAATGTATTTCATACAAAAAAAAAATGATTTAAAACACTTTAAAGTGCGTCTGCCACCATATTTGTTCCAAATTCAAATGAACTCGTAAAAGCCCGGGACAAACTTTTTATTTTCAAAAATGTGTATCCCAGAGATGCAATTCTTTTTAACATCATTCCGGTGAGCGGTTCTTACATCTCCCCCTCAGGCCCCTCCCTCTATGTCATATATTCATTCAAGGATGTGTTGGCACGGGGGTGTTTTTTTCAATATTTATCATATATCTTACTTATGGCTGCGACAACATATTGATTTTTTTTTGTGTGGAACTCCTGAAAATAATAAGGAACAATCATAGGAACCCATGCCTACCTTGGAATCGGTTCCGGTTGTTCCGGATTATGGTTTCATAAGGTCAAATTTATTATCTATCATAGCCATATCAAGCAACATATCAAATAACATCCACTCGACGAAATATGACCAATGGTACTCAATATGACAACCTAAGAGCCATATAGCGAAGACATTATATCAAGAAGACTGGCAACTTTCATCTGCCGCTCAAAGGTAAATGCTTCGAACGAATTTGAAAGCCAAGATTACATCCTCAGAAGATAGATTTGTGTATTTGCTCATTCTTCTATGCATTGCTTCCACCTTTGCTCAAGTGCAGCGCTACTGTATCTGTCGCTTGGATTTTGGCAAAGTTGCCAGTCTTCGACTGATACAACAGCGACAGATACAACAGCGCTGCGCTTGAGTGAAGGTGGAAGCAACGCTTAGAAAAATGAGCAAATACACAAACCTTTCTTCTGTGGATGTAATCTTTGCTATCAAATTCGTGCGAAGCATTTACCTTTGAGCGGCATATGACGCGATAGTACCTATCTCATTGCGTTCGTATGAGAAAATGGAAGATTTGCCAGTCTTCTTGATTTGTTGTCTTCGGTTAACTGCTATAGCTTTGATGGATGACATTACATTAGGATTACGATAGTTTATAATTTATTTAAAATAGTTTACTTACTATTTTAGTTAGTTTAAGCGAGTATGATTCAGCAAATATAATAGATATAATATATGTAGTAGATCATAACCTATATGTTTCATAATAGTTCATTAATTTTTCATAGAAATTCATAATAGATTGACCAATAAGGAAACTTACTCCAACTGCATCATCACTACTATTAAGTTGTTTATTTGTATACTAGCTATAATTATATATTACTCAATAATACTTCTAAGTAGTGAAAATCGGTTGGTTTAACATCGCGCATGTATCCAGCATGGGCTACAAAATGGTGAGTTGACAACCTGGAAGGAGCTGAATACCTAACCCTGGTCCTCACAAGTTCCTACTTCACGCCTCCTCGAGTCATATGATAACAAAAAACTACCAGCTGAAACATGGACGCAGATGAGTGGCGTAGCCTGGACAATGTTGCCAGTCCGGCAATAGCAAAGTGAAGAGGTGCGACGCGAACACTGGCGCGGTAACCATAGAGGAAATGCTTCACCAAACCTGAGCGTCTGTTCACCATGGAGCTGCGGCTCAAAACGGCGTCTGTTCTCCATGTTAGGAGCGGCTGATCACCGTCCTAGAGCCAGCGTGGGGCTCTAAACAGAGCCGTGCACGATGGTCCCCCAGCGAGACAGGGGGTTGGGGCAGGCCCAACAAGCCGCCCTGAAAAAAAACAAAGTTGCAAATACTGAAGAAAGAAATACGGATCGGAACAATCGGCACAGACCTACGCGACGAAATAAGGACTTCGATTGGAAACTCGGAACATGGAACTGCAAATTGCTTGGCTTCCCGGGCTGCGATAGGTTAATCTATGACGAACTTCAACCACGCAACTTCGAAGTCGTAGCGCTGCAGGAACTTTGCTGGACGGGACAAAAGGTATGGAAAAGCGGGCACCGAGCGGCTACTTTCTACCAGAGCTGTGGCATCACTAACGTGCTGGGAACCGGCTTTGTAGTTCTGGGTAAGATGCGCCAACGCGTGATTGGTTGGCAGCCGATCAACGCGAGGATGTGCAAGTTGAGGATTAAGGGCCGTTTCTTCAACTACAGTATCATCAACGTGCACTGCCCACACGAAGGGAGACCCGACGACGAGAAAGAAGCGTTCTGTGCGCAGCTGGAGCAGGTGTACGACGGCTGTTCGCAACGGGACGTCAAAATTGTCATCGGCGACATGAACGCTCAGGTAGGACGGGAGGCAATGTATAGACCGGCAATCGGACCAAACAGCCTGCATGCCGTATCGAACGACAACGGCCAACGATGCGTGAACTTTGCAGCCTCTCAGGGTATGGTAGTTCGAAGTACCTTTTTCCCCCGCAAGGATATCCACAAAGCCACCTGGAGATCACCTGACCAACACACAGAAAACCAAATCGATCACGTTCTAATCGACGGGAAATTCTTCTTCGATATTATCAACGTTCACAAGTACCGCAGTGCGAACATAGATTCGGACCACTACCTAGTTGTAGTATGCATGCGCTCAAAACTCTCGACGGTGCATAACACTCGTCGAAGTCGAACGCCGCGACCCAAAATTGAGCAACTACGGGACGCCGGAGTTGCCCACGACTACGCGCAGCAGCTGGAAGTTGCACTACCCACGGAAGAGCAGCTTGGCGCAGCTTCTCTTGAAGATGGCTGGAGGGACATCCGTTCAGTCATAGGTAGTACTGCTGCAGCGGCACTAGGTACTGCAATCCCGGACCGAAGAAATGACTGGTTTGACGGCGAATGCAAGCTGTTAGTAGAGGAGAAGAATGCAGCACGGGTGAGAATGCTGCAACACCGCACGAGATTGAATGTGGAGCGATACAGACAAGCGCGGAACAGACAAAACTCGGTTTTCCGAAGGAAGAAGCGTCAGCAAGAAAACCGAGATCGCAGGCAACATTGATGTTTCTGGGGCGTTGAATAGGACACAAAAATTATGGCTACTATGTCACACTGCAAAATACAGTGTTGCCTACAGAGCAGCTGCTTGATCATGTCATAAGTTTACCAATCTCTTAAATAATTAATATCTTTTTCCAGTCTCGTTTTACATAGAAACGATTTTGAGCAAAGTTGTAGCTGTGAAAATTTTCTATAAGAATGGCTATCGAACTGTTTCGCAGCTCAATATGGAAAAGACTAGAAGGCAATGAACAAAAAGTTGAGATTTCCCATAGTAATTTACATGCAAACTTCAAACGGCCTGTGCGAAGTCTGTTTCCAACCAAATGAGTTGTAACTTTGGAAGGCTAATCAGGACCCAATTTGAAACCATTTAAGCACTGTGGAGTGAAAAAATCAAATATTGCATCAGTCTAATGGTTATCATTAATTGCTAATGAAAAAATATCTAAAATTCTTTACTTTTGGATTTATGCATGGTCCAATATTAGAGACACTTAGTCCGACATTAATCATATTATTTTTGAGGAGTATTGATTAAATCGAGTAAGAAAACAATCTTGTAGTCTTACATCAAAAATGCGGTTGTGTCTCTTATTCAACCCCATTTTTTATCAGTCATATTTTACAAGGATTGTTGGCACTTTCTTTTCTTATATACTATCACACAAACGCAGCCATTACTTGAGAGCATTCTGATAAGTAATTTTTACAAGCAAGCTCCGAGAGGCTGCTATTTAACTTACCTACGGCTAGGCTACCTGGGCATCATGTTTATTGCTAAGGTGATTGTTAGGGAACAACTTGACTTAAATGATTAATATTTAAGAACACTTAAGGTGTTTCCTTGTAGAGTCCTATCACTCCACAGAGGAGTAACTGGAACAAAAACCTGGCCAAAATAAGAAAACAAGATTTTCTTGATTTTTCATGCTTCAATATTTTTTTTTATATATTGCAATATATGCAGCATAAAGTGGTAACGGAATAAAAACGTTACATTTTGTTTACAAATTTTGAGACGTGTTCAAAAACTGAAGAAATTCGAAGATTCTTGTTTTCCAAAAAGTAACCATGTTATAATTACGCCTACCAGATACAAACAATTTGATCAAGAGACATGTTTTATAATAAAATGGGTACTTTAGGCTCTTTTCTAACAAGTTATGAGATAAAAACCTTTAAATTTATATAACGTCTTATTTTTTCAACAATATGAAAAAAATGTATTTTTTATGTTTTTTTGTGCTGTTTCAGACTTGAAAAAGTTGTGGAGTCTTGCGCGATCAGATCATATAATCTATGAACGAATGAAAGTTCACGTTATTATGAACACATTGGCATTAAAATCTCGTCCGGAGTCGTCCGGAATGGCGATTGCGAGCCATTTGAAAATGGTATGTTTTGCATCATTTCGTGGCACTATTTTATCCCTTTATAAGGTCATACTACCAGAATACTTCCGTAACACAACGGTTTTCTGCAGATACCTATGACAAACTTACCGAGTACTACTTCTGTCCTTCTTCAATCTATTACATCAATTGTGGTACTAGATTAAAAATACACTTCAGTAAACTACTCCCGGTTTGATACCCATGGCCAGCATCATTTTACTTATGTTGTTAGTTTTTAAATCTAGTACCTCAATTGATATACTAGCATAAAGGAGTGTAACGCTAGAAAAGCCATGTGTCATTAGTAGACCTGTTCATTTTAAACGAAATGTTCGGAATGTAACGGGTCAACCGTGATTACTGTTCGTCATGTTAATTTGAACTTCTGTGCAAATTTTCAGCAAAATCGGTGATGATTTAGAGGTGCTTCAAGTTAATTTTATGTTTTTAAGGTAATTTACGGCTTACAATATTTGTATCTCGAGACTGAAACAACGAAAGCTGCTGTAACAACTTTCATAGCAAAGTTTAATGTGTTATGTATCAACTTTGTAACCAAAGGTTGACTATTCGAAGTGATTTTATTGAAGTTTGACTTAGTTTCATGCTCGAAGATATCTTAAAAAGTGAAGAATTTTAAAGTATTTGTTCTACGAATTTTCCACCCATATGATATAAAAATGTGTAGTGTACGGCATAATGTTCCTCATATTGTTCTAGAAGTTTCGTTCCAACATAGTTTTCGTGTATATTTCATAGATTGAGAGATAAAAATCAGAAAAGAGGCCGTTTTAGCTAAAATTCACAAGACAACAGAACCAATAAAAGTCAATTAGATTGACAGAACATAGTTGCATTGCTTTTCAATGACGACCGATGACTGTTTCATTGATATATGATTTTTTCATAAATATGAATCCTCAGTAGACATGTTTTTTTTATCAAAGGCAAGCGTCACTCGAGCCATTCAAATGTTCGTTATTTTATAAATTGCTGTTATGGTTCGAGTGACACTTGCCTTTGATAAAAAAACACGTCTACTGAGGATTCATATTTATGAAAAAATCATATATCAATGAAACAGTCATCGGTCGTCATTGAAAAGCAATGCAACTATGTTCTGTCAATCTAATTGACTTTTATTGGTTCTGTTGTCTTGTGAATTTTAGCTAAAACGGCCTCTTTTCTGATTTTTATCTCTCAATCTATGAAATATACACGAAAACTATGTTGGAACGAAACTTTTAGAACAATATGAGGAACATTATGCCGTACACTACACATTTTTATATCATATGGGTGGAAAATTCGTAGAACAAATACTTTAAAATGCTTCACTTTTTAAGATATCTTCGAGCATGAAACGAAGTCAAACTTCAATAAAATCACTTCGAATAGTCAACCTTTGGTTACAAAGTTGATACATAACACATTAAACTTTGCTATGAAAGTTGTTACAGCAGCTTTCGTTGTTTCAGTCTCGAGATACAAATATTGTAAGCCGTAAATTACCTTAAAAACATAAAATTAACTTGAAGCACCTCTAAATCATCACCGATTTTGCTGAAAATTTGCACAGAAGTTCAAATTAACATGACGAACAGTAATCACGGTTGACCCGTTACATTCCGAACATTTCGTTTAAAATGAACAGGTCTAGTCATTAGTTTATTTTTATAATTTGTGTGTGTTGCAAGAGTAAGGTTTCTTTGCCTTGTAAATCAATGTTTATCACAGACCGTTTACCCCATAAATTATTTCACTTTTCAGGTAGATACTGTAAATTTTGAAAATTAGCGAGTGCCATTTGGTTGTAATACTCTCTCATACACACACACACACATTTACCCATTCGATTTTACATACACATAGGTTCGTTCAAGCTAAACTAGCAGAGCGTCATAGCTGGCGATAACGAATGAATATAAAGAATAATCTGTGCACGGTAACCGCAAACTACTCAATATTGAATACAAAGTACGCCAGCCAAATAAATGAGTAAAACTTTACTCATAAATGAGTTATTATTACTACAAAAGTTATTCTATTTTGAGTTATAATTAATCAAAAATGGGTAAAATTTGTAAAGTTTCCCTCGAAAATGCATAATTTTTAGTCAATATTGTGTGATTTATAGTCTGCTGATCGAAACAATCGTTATGACGTCACAGCGAGCGTATTTGAGGGTACGAAAGAAGCGGAATGAAAGTCGAGTGAAAAACGAACTGCTTCAATACATTCAGCCCTTCATTTCCACACCTTTTATAGACCAGGTTGGAGCTGAATGCCGCTATATACCTATTCAGCGCATTCTTGAATGTAAACATACAAAGACGCTTCGTAAATCCCGTGTGATTCCGATTCAGCTTTTTCATTCAATTTTGGTCTTTGGTCATAAAGCTCCATTGTAGTGACCGATGCGCTTACGTTTGATCAGTGAATAGTTTTAACAGCTACAAATTTACGCAAGACCTCGACAAGTGCTAATGAAATTTCAAATTACATAATTTATAACCATGAGCAGCGATGAAGGTAAGTTAATCAAAGTTCAACATTGCATGCTTCTATCGCGTTGTACTCAGTTCGTCGGGAATCTGAAGTAATGTTCTTGTATATATTACAATCAGAATTGTTAGTAATTTTAAGTTCTTTGTGCATGAACTTACAGGATTTGGAGAAGGTTGCAAAATTTTGACAAGACACTATCTTTATAAGTTAATGCTACGAAGGGATGGCTTATTGGATGAAAAAATGGCCTACATGGAAAATGAACTTTTAAAAGAACTCAACTGCCCGGAAGATAAGTTGCACATTGCTAAAAGAAAGTTAACAATATTCAGATCAGAATTTAAACAAAAATGGTCTCGTTGCGAGTATCATAAAGAGGCTTTTGTTCGAAAGCATTCGAAATGGCTGAAGGGATTATTAAGCTTTCCCATGAGTAAAAAAACGAGAACTTCAGGTGCTGGGCGCCCCAGCAAAGAATTTGTTGAGTTGAGTACTCGTAGCAAGCGACGTAAGACACAGGATCTCCGCGAAAATGTTCCTATTGAGGAATTGACTTACGCAACGCAGATGAGCCACCGAGATGTTGGGAATGCGGCGGCTGCTTCGGTCATTAAAGATATTAGCGAAACTCCGTCACAAGCCAGCACCTATCGAAAAGCATTATCAAAGTTTGAATCTCCTAAAGTAATTAAGAAATCACCATCAGAAGCACTGGCCATTTTTGTTGAAGCAGATTTAACCAGAAGCCAGTGGGAAGTAATTCACGCTTCAAATAAGTTCATTTATCCATCATATTCAACAATACAAAAAGCTAAGACGCAATGCTATCCCGAAGAAAAATGTATTTCTGTATCTGAGGTTACCGTAGAAATTCAGCTCCAGGGTTTACTTAATCATACTGTTTCAAGGTTATGTTTATATCTGGATACAATCTTAACCACTTTAACACCTATCGAACAACAAAATCTGGAACTTTACTCAAAGTGGGGTTGTGATGGTTCTCAGCAGGACAAGTTCAAACAAAAATTTGAAAACTACGAAAACACTGACAATCACATTTTTTTTAAGCTCCTTTGTACCTCTGAGACTGTTTGTCAATATCGAAAACAATCATAAATTGTTGTGGCAGAATCCTTCTCCATCATCACCACGATATTGTCGCCCTATTCGTGGCCGATTTCTCCGTGAAACTTATGAAAGCACTAATGACGAAATCACACATGTAGAGAACCAAATTGATCAACTGTCAAGATCAGAATATCGTTCTGCCAATGGAAGCCTTATTTTAATAAAGCATACACTTCAACCCACCATGGTTGACGCCAAAGTATGTAATGCGGCAACCAACACCTCGTCTAGCATGCGTTGCTATATATGTGGAGGAACGTCAAGAACTTTCAACGATTTAGAAAAACTAAATGAAGAAGATCCAGATACCTTCAAATTTGGTTTGTCGACTTTGCATGCGCGAATTCGTTTTTTTGAGTTGATACTTCATTTAAGCTATAAATTGCCTCTACTTAAATGGCAAGCACGTTCGGAAGAAGATAAAAGGATCGTTGCAGATCGAAAAAAGCAGATTCAAGCTGAAATAAAGACGAAGTTAGGACTTCTGGTAGATGTACCAAAAGCAGGTTGCGGTAACACAAACGACGGTAACACGGCCAGGCGGTTTTTTGAGGACGTCGATTTAGTGGCTGAAATAACCGGGATTGATAAAGGGTTGATTTATCGATTCAAGGTGATCATTGAAACAATAACATGTGGCCATAGCGTGGATACTGATAAATTTGCAGTATATGCAATTGACACAGCCCGGATGTACGTATCGTTATACAGTTGGCATCCCATGACACCTACTGTTCATAAAATCTTGGTGCACGGCAAGAGTGTTATGGAGCATGCACTTTTACCCATTGGTTTAATGTCTGAGGAAGCCGCTGAAGCTCGTAATAAGCATTTTAGAGTATACCGACAACACTTCTCAAGAAAGTTCTCGAGAACAGCATGCAACCGAGACATTCTGAATAGGTTGTTACTAAGTTCGGATCCCTTTTTGAGTTCAAGTCGTAAGAACCCTATCAGAAAAAGCAAGCCGTTCAGCATTGAAACCCAGCAAATGCTCAAAGTGGATGCCATCGTAGGTGGACAAAATACTGCAGAGGACGAAGTTCGCAGCGACTCAGACGAAGATTCTTACTAATCGAACGTAAGAAATCGCAAGTTATGTTATTAAAACTTTCGTTATTTTTTATTATTTTTTTATTTCAGGACAATGATTCTTGGATAATTTCTTTGCTATTTTTTTAATAACCCTTATATTAAGCAGAAAAATAAACTAATCCTACTTTCAAAACCCATTACTTTTTTTATTCGTATGGATGATGAAAGGCCAGATATGCACTGCTAAGTAGATGGATATTAAAAGTTAAAGTTAACAGAAGTCTAAAAACCTATTATTATTAAATATTTTAATATATATTAGCAGAAAATTGCTCAAAACCAGTGAATATAATTTTGGCCAGGTTTTTGTTCCAGTTACTCCTCTGTGCACTCTTCGAAATTTAAAGAGAACAAATCTCACGAGAACAAGCGACGCCGGTGGTGTAGTGGTAAGCATGATTACCTCAAACCCCTGCAGGCCTGGGTTCAATCCCAGTCGGTGCCGCCGGGATGTTCTGAGGCATAACATCTCTGATCACGCCTTCCTTCGGATGGGAAGTAAAGCCGTTGGTCCCCGGTTCATGAGTTGATGGGTCGATAGGTAGGGTCCAGGTGTGGGAGCTGCCTTCCTGGCGTCGGTAGCATTGGTGCTCAGCATGGAAAACAAGCTCGACGGAAAACAAATCCAAGGGAAAAAAAATCTCATGAGGATTGAGAAATATAACTGAGAAATATATGAGCTTTTCTCATGGAATCTCGACAACTTCACGAATTAGCTACATGGGTCTCCCCCAGGGCTCATGTTCAAGTCCCCTTCTTTATATTTTTTTTTTTTGTAAAAGACATTGATGGTTGTCTTGATGAAAATTGCTCACTAAGGCAGCTTGCAGATGACGGCGTTGTATCCGTTATAGGGCCAAGTGAACCGGACCTGCAAGGACCATTGCAAGATACCTTAGATAATTTGTCTACTTGGGCTATTAAGCTGGGTATCGAATTCTCTCCGGAGAAAACTGAGTTGGTTGTTTTTTCTAGGAAGCATCATCCTGCACAGTTACAGCTTCAACTAAAGGGTAGAACAATCACTCAAAGTATTTCTTTCAAGTATTTAGGTGTCTGGTTCGATTCCAAATGCACATGGGGAAAACATATTGCGTATCTGAAACAAAAATGCCAGCAAAGGATTAATTTTCTTCGTACAATTACCGGAACTTGGTGGGGAGCACACCGGAAGATCTGATTAGGTTGTACCGAATAACCATCCTTTCGGTTTTAAAGTACGGCAGCTTTTGCAGCAAAAACACACATCCTTAAGCTGCAACGGATTCAATACCGTTGCCTTCGTATGGCGCTAGGCTGTATGCACTCGACTCATACGATGAGCCTCGAAGTACTCGCGGGTGTTCTCCCACTGACAGATCGTTTCGCTGAGCTGTCTTTCCGGTTTCTCATCCGTTGTGAAGTAATGAATCCTTTGGTAATAGAACACTTTGAGAAGCTGCTCGACCGAAATCCTCAAACAAGATTCATGAGTTTGTACTATGAGTACACGACGCTGGAGGTTGCTCCTTCTTTATTAATCTCCAATCGTGATTGCTTTCAAACCTTCTATAGTTCCTCTGTAAATTTTGATCTGACCATGATGCAAGAAATCCATGGAATACTAGATCACCATCGGTCGATGGTTGTTCCCTCATGTAAGTAATGATAAAAGATTTTTCACAGATGGGTCAACCATAAATGCTTCCACTGGATTTGGTGTATTTAATCAATTTCATAGCGCCTCTTATAAACTGCAGAAACCATGCTCAGTATACGTTGCGGAACTCGCAGCTATATTATACCATTATTTCATTTTTACGGATAGTCTTAGCCCATTGAAGGCTATTCGTTCAACGAGGCTGATGAAGCACTCCTCGTATTTCCTGCCTGAAATACGATCTAAACTGAGTGCTTTATCTAACTGCTCCTATACTATCACCTTAGCTTGGGTCCCATCTCATTGCTCAATTCCGGGTAATGAGAAAGCGGACTCATTGGCTAAGGTGGGCGCTATGGAAGGCGATATTTTTGAGTGACAAATCGCCTTCAACGAATTTTTCTTCTTTGCTCGTCAGCAAGTCCTCATCAGTTGGCAACAAAAATTGAATGATGGTGAATTGGGAAGATGGTTACGTTCTATTCTCCCACAGGTGTCGAACAAACCATGGTTCAAAGGGTTGGACATGAGCCGCGACTTTATACGCGTTATATCAAGGCTTATGTCCAATCACTGCTCGTTAGACTCGCATTTCTATCGAATTGGGCTCTCATGCAGCAATTTATGTGCGTGTGGCAGTGGTTATCACGATATCGAGCATGTTGTTTGGTCATGTACCTTATACCGTGTTGCCAGATCTGAGTTATCCACATCCCTCAGGGCACAAGGAAAACAACCCGCGATACCCGTTAGAGATGTCTTGGCGAGCCGAGACCTCGACTATTTGAATTTAATTTATGTGTTTTTAAAACGGATAGATTTGAGGATTTAGTAGTTAGTGTCATCTTGTGTTCTCCCAAGTTGTTAGCTGCCCATTGGTGTACCCCCATGTTTGTCTTTTTCATCAGAGTGTCGCCTAGTTCGAGATCAAGAGCACATTGCTCTCCAAACCTTGTGTTCACAATCCCTACCCTGCCATCCATTTGTTACAATTTGTTACCACTAACCTCGAGATAGCAGCGAGTAATCGGCCCCCGCTTTACTAACGTTAGTTTTAAGTAATTTTCTTGTCTAAACAATGAATATCGGCTCCGCAAAGCTACAGCAAATGAGCCTGGAAAAATAAACGAATTATTTAAAAAAAAAAGAACAGCTGAACGTTCGGTAAAACTGTAACCTTCATTGTAATCCATTAAATTAAAAATAATTTCAAACCATGTTCAACCTTGTTTAAATGATCAAATCTTGTCATTTTAGTGAAGATTTAGTTTCAAAGTAACTGAAAGACAATTGCATTGAATTACTTAAATTTTACCGAACGAGCTGTTCAGCTTTCGGTAAAAATTACCGAAGTTGGCGATGGTTTCTAAGTGTGCAGATCAATAAATTTCAGACATTGTTTGCTACTCCGCAGCAAAAAACCAGTTTTGATTTAATCTTCATACATAAACAAAACCTCAATATTTTGACGTGTTAAATAGCGAAGTTTAATGAAAAAATGGTCTCCACAAGGAATCGTCATTGAAGGCTTGCCTTGGATCAGTGCACTGAATCTCCTCGAACCAATGCAGTACCACACCCACAAACTTTGACATTTATGGGTGGTTTGTTTTGGCTCCTATTCGTCGTCATCTCTTTTACTCTGGTGCGAAATGAAAGGGACACAACAAGCACAAGAAGTGGGGTTAGAGACTTTTCACTGTTCTTCAGCTAACCGTTGTAAATACACAGCTATAAAGCCAGACCATTCTGGTGGCAGATCTGATCTGGGATTTTTTTTCTGGAGTATCTCACAATATAGCGGAAATGGCTCTAATGTTGGCCTATGGATCTAACATTGGGCCCATCGCTAAAAGTCTGCTATTTATCAATTTTATCTAGATGAACGCGTCATTAAGACGGTACTAATGGATATTTTTGATCGCTATTAGTCAATTGCTGTAGTAGTATGGGCCCAAATTAGGGACATTAAGGCCGACATTACATACATTTCCACTACTAATGCAAAAATGGTACAAGCTAAGAAAGATCCCAATTATCAACTGTGGAAGTAATCGAAGAACACCAAATTGAGGGCAGGTGTACAGTTTTAGTTCCACGTTAACTGAACATGAGATCATAGGCTACGTAAATTAATGTATTTTTATAAAGGATCTGACATCTTACAAAGATAAGCTTAGTAAAAATTGTCAAATATGTCGCAGCAAGAAATTTTGATTGATAATTACACGTCTGCCGTTTGGTCTTCGATTGCTCCCTAATTCTGGAGAAATTCGAAAACAATTACCTCTGTATTCAATTTCTTGTTCATAAGAGATCACCTGCACAAATTAACCACACAATCAGGTGGGGAATGATTCCTTTAACAGATGGTAAAGAAATCGATGAATGAAGTGATTATTTAAAAAAGCAGCTACGCCCTAATCTCAGATCACTCAGGAACTATCACGTTGCGAATGGGTTTTTACTAGTTTTCATGGGAGTATAGTTTATAAACAGAACGGCAGTGGTTTAATATTTTTTCAATAAATTAAGCATGGAACCGTTTTTCACCAATCCTATATTAAGTAATTAATGCTTCCAACGCGGATTGACCGAGAGGCCAATCTTCACCAAGCAGTAACGAAGTAATAGCACATCCCCTAATCCCCGAATAATGTAACAAAGCTCTCACCCGATCTAATTGAAGCACCAATACACGACTTAGCAGCTGTATAGTAAGCTGAATTTAGCTTTGCCGCACAGCACCCTCGAAATCACTTTTGCTTTGCTTATTTCTTGTTTTTTTTTTCTCTGATTGGTTCTCGTTCTCTTCGTCCTCGTCTCGTCAGTTGCACATCTGCAGATTTTTAGAAATCCTACTCATTTACGGTTATATTTGTGTACAGCTCACTTCTCCCGTCAGCAGCAGTAATACCACCCTCTCGACACACTCGCGCTGTACATACACAATAAATACACAAAACAATTCAAAAACTGCCGCTTCCTTTTTTATGCTTCGCTGTCTGCTACAAAGGAGCTGATGCTGCACAAAACCGAACACAGAACAACCCAACTCAAGGGAGAAGAGCGCACACAGTTGTAAATATTCTCTACTGCTGGTGATCTCGATTATTCATCATCATCAGCATCACCATCATCTTCACCAACACACCACAGAAATTGGTAATCTGTAATTTTTCCCTCTTCAATGCACGTAGAACAAGAACAAAACTCGGGGCGATGAACAACGCGAAGTTCCTCGATTTTTCTGGGTAGGTATATCTCCTGGCAGGCAGCACAATTCACTATCAAACTTCAGCAGGGGAGCTTCTCGATAAAGCACAATAACGATCCAAGAGCTACTTTTGCACACTGATCAAAAACACGCGCGCGTTCAAGCCGAGATCCGTCGTTCAACTGAGAGCGACCTGAGTCATTCAGCTTGGCATGACCTCCCCCCTAGGCTACATAGAAGAAAAACGAAAACAGCGTTTTTCACGAATCATCTTACTGTGTAGTTGTGCAATCGTTCGCTCTCGTTTTCGCTCTTTGTGGTAAGGATTACAACACATTGGAATTTCCACCAAGTCACGTCGTCGTTTGGTGTTGGTGTGCGATTGTTATGCTTTTGGAAACAACGCAAACTGTGGGGGATGGTGGGGGGGGGGGGGGACAGAGAGCGAGAGTTTGCACGTGTAAGGACGACTTACAACCACAGGCAGAAGAGGGTCGGTATTAGTGATAGAGGTGCAACATAAGCTTTCCCGTTTCTCATTCTCTTGCTCATAATGTATGTACAATTTGACCCATCGCCCATTATCGTTCGTGCCTAGGTACGAACATTGTAGAGTTTCCTTTCTTCGGTTCTCCGTATTTTCTTATGCTTCATATGTTCTCTGTTTTTGAATTATTCCTTTTTGATCGAGGTTTTCGTGTCTTAAAACATATTGCTCAAGCACCGACCGACCGACCGACCGACACGGCTGGGTATAGTCATAGTCAGTCATCATCATCTAAGGCTTCCTTCTTCGCATTCCGTACGGTACGTGTGCGTAATATATCGTTCATAACGTACCTATATATTATACAGTTTTTATTTTTTTCGTTCGTTCGTTTGTACGTTCCGCTCGCACTATGCTTTGGTCTCATCTGCCCGCTCTTGCCTGCCCGGTTTGCTAGCTCGTCAAGACTTGACGGGGGGTTAGATTTTGACGAAAAGCCAGCATAATGGGACGTGACGTATATCGTCTTGAGAACAGGAAAGGGATCCACCTTTCAGGCCTAGCTCGATGGTATTCGGTCACGGGAGGTCACATTGTACTGGCTATCGGATTCAAGATGTGTGATGTTGTTGGGGATGATAAGCATTGAAAGGTAGCATCTGGGTGCGCACTGTGGGATAAAACGCAATTACATGTTGCAAATGCTTTTACCTTGAAGTCGCAAATGTTGTTCAAGTCGACGTTATCTTCGGGTGGAGTAATTGCACTTTTAGCCACAAAATTTAGTTCAGCAATTATATCGATACGCTACTGCACCATTAGTGCGAGTATTTGGTCCATACAATTAAAAAAAAAAAACAGATTTTCAACAGTGTTTTTTACCCTTCTAGCAGAAAAGGGTATACATATCGCCCGGAAAACCGACATTCGATTCGAGGCCCGGAGGATCTATTCGAAATAGCTCGATGAGATCGGAAAATATCTGTATGTATTTATTAGTGCGTATGTACAGTCACCCCTGTATTATGGGCCAGCTAGTCACTATTGCGGGTCACTCAGTTCTACGAGTTTATCAAATGGAATTGACCCATTATTGTGGGTGGCCTAAATTACTGGGGTGACTGTTTGTTATATCCCGTTCACATTACAGCGTATATCAAGTGATATACGCTGTCTTGCAATAAGCACTCATACATCTAGTTTTCACTGGAAATCCTATGTATGAGTGCTCATTGCAAGACAGCCTATATTACGTGATATAGGCTGTAATGTGAACGGGGTATTAGGGTGCTCGAAAAAAAAAAAATTTGCGAAAAGTTATCTTGCTTACCCCCATAACATCCATACTAAGTCACGAGTTCAAATTTCACCCCCGGACAAGTCACGAATGACCCAAGAGTGTTAAAGTGACTATAATAAAAAAAAAATACCCCCAGAGCCGGATTCGAGGCAAAAGGAGGCAATTGTCCCAGGCCCCCTGGCTAGAGGGGCCCCTAGCCATGGAGGCTGAGCAAATATTTGTGTTTTTTTTAAATTATTATATTTTTACTGCTAAAGCAAATAATTTTCATTTTACGTTAACTCTGATCTTCTGATTTAATTTTATACTTTGATTTTCTAATTCATCTGAGCTTTTTGGTCAGCAATAGTTGAATTGAGGTAAAAAATCTTTCAGCAAATTAGTACTGATTAATTACATATTAAGGTCATTGCTTTTGAAGTATTGACGTTTACATTGAAGCTTAATGTATTCATGGATGTTTCCAATTATTATTTACTGGTTTGTATTGTTTTTATGTAGTATTGAAACAAAGAGAATAAACTAACTCTAAGTTGAATACCTTAATTCGGGGGCAAATCAATCTCATAAAACGTAAATATGGAAATTAATTCATGCATTAAAGAAAATTTACAAACTTATGATATTAGAATCAATAGGCTTTGATGATGCTATCGTTTCGCATGACTACTTATCGTCCCCTTAATGCTACAACTAGGTATCTCAAAAATCAAAGTTTTGAGAAAAACGCATTTCAAAATTTGTCAAAACGTGTCAAAAAAGCGTAAAAAGGTTATTTCTACGCAGTATACATGAATTATACTATTCCCCATTCTAGCCAGGTGAACATTACGGTGCCTTTGTGGATGTATGGGAAAAAGTATAGATTTTTAAAAAAAATACCGAGTTACCTAGTTGTAGCATGCACAGCTAAACATTTTCTAGAGCATTTGTTCTGAGATAGCGGTTTTTCTGATGAATGAGAAAGAAGTTGTTAAACGCAAAATCGAAATATTCATTTATTTGGCAACTTTTAATGTATGTATTAACACGTTTAAACGTTTTATTCGCACTTTAAAGATCTTCTTCATTCTCCTCAGAGCTGTTATCTTCGTCGTTGACTTGATTATCGTATGGCAGATTCATATAGAACGATTTGTAGCAATCTTTAAGGGCAGGTGGTTTCAAATTGAAGAGAGACTTAAGGTCATTGTATTTTGCTGTCGAGATTGGTATTGGTGAACGCTGCTGTAGTGGCTTATGTAATTCTCTTTTGCTCCGTTTGTTGAAATCAATGTAGCGAAACTCCTCTTCATACGATGTTTTGATGGCCATTTTGTATGGCTCTGATTTCAAGAAACGCATCCAAATCATTTTAGGCCACGAAATGATGTCTCCACTGGTGTCCTTCTTGCGCGAAGTCATGTTGTGCTTGAAGAAGGTTTTGTAGTCCTTGATCTGCTATTGGTTCAAATCATGAACCAAGTAGTGTTCATCGTTCGCCCTCCGTGCGCTACGAGCTATTTGTTTCATGTCCTCAGGCCATGAGGCTTGACCAACGCGCTTGAGTTCGGTACTGATGGCCGAATGCATGGAATCGCACTCCATTTCACTGTGGCCAGATACGAGAAATTTGTGATCTATTTTCTCAATATGTTCCAACTTCTGCACTGCCTGCATGAACATTGCAGCAACGAACTTATTCAAATTCTGCCCTCCGCATCTATCACTGTAGAATGTTACTTCCTTAGTTTCTGAAGGAAGTGACATTAAGAAGACGTTAATACAGCTGGCTATTTCACAACTGCCTCGGCCACCTTCGGTTTCATTCCACATAAAACAATTCCCTTGCTTGTTCACCATGTCATAAATCGTAAGGTTATACGTTGAAAGCTTCCGCTTGTAAAAAAAAGCACTGTTCTTCGGGTCGTAAGGTACAAGCAGAACTTGCTGCAGATCAAATGAAGCACATACTAGCTTACCGTTTGATGATTCAGCTTGTAGTTTATCGTTCCACTTTTCATTTCTAACTCTTTCCTTTTGCGCCAAATGCAGGTTGTGTTTATCTTTCAATGAGTCCTTCAACTCATTATCGGCATTGTCATAGTAATTACAGACACGGCATTGATCTTTTTTGGGGTTGTGGAACCCCAGGTTGAAATTTTCATTGAAAATTTTGCGGTACGCGGAGGCGTTAACCTTCTGATCTCCTCCAGAGTCGCAATACTCACAATATAGACGATACATTAGGGTGATATTCAGCGAAGGATCAAGATATTTCCGATTAGTTTTCTCCCGACAATAATACGACGGTACAACCGGAAAACTTTGTATGTGACGTTTCACATTTTGTACCACTGATGTAGGAAAACAGTATTTAACGTGTTTTCCACGTTTGTCATCTTCCATAACATTCTGCAATGACCGCTTAGTCATGGCGATATCCACAACCCCTTTTTGTATGCCCAGTGTGTTGAGGAACATGGTCTTACATACCTTAATTTTGTCGCCGATATGTGGAAGAAAATATTCGACAGAAAATGTTCTTCTTGATGCAGTAGCAGCAGTAGTCACACATTTCTTCGGTTTCCTTATGGTGTGGCTGTTGATGAACTCGCATTGCCGGATGTAGTCAGCAAGTCAGCAAGTTCGTAGTAATTTGTGAATATCTCCAAACGTTCGGCTTCCAACATCTTCTCCTGGCACTTCCACCTGCAGTTCTTACAGGAATCTTTCATCACTGCAGCAGGAATGACGCGTTTTCGCGTAGATACATAGGCTTGTCCAGAAAGTCACTTAATCTTACGGACATTTCGTTCCCACTTGCCTGGACACCTCGTACGTTTTCGTGGTCGATTTTTTTCTTCTGCGAAAGTCTCCATTCCCTCTAGCATAATGCAAGGCTCACCAGCTTCTGAGGTCTCGGTAGTCTCGATCTCCTCGCCGGGTATATCAGACATTTCTGAGTGTGTAACGACTTCTGTCGTAGCTTCAATGCTCACGTCACTCTCCAGTTATGCAGACTGATTGAAGCCGGATGTATCAAATGAATCAACTATGGATTCATCTGAATCGATGTTTTCAGGAACATATTCTGAATGATCCGTGGAAAAATCATCGTCACTTGATTCGAGAAAGTCTTCAAAATCCTCCTCAGACAGATCTGGTTCGGAAAACAAATGGCTTACGTCTAAGCCATCATCAGAATCCGTAGGAATGGAGCCAATTTCTCTTTCAGAATCATCTTTATAGAAAGAAGAAGGAATGCTTTTAGATATTTAAAAAATAAAAACACTTAAACTGAGCAGCAAGCTACCTTTCCCTGATTCCGTATCCACCAAACTTGAGCCAAATGATTCATCTGATGACATAGATTCGGTATCTTCACCATTTTCTGATTCTGACGTCGAACTAAACATCAAGGAATATTTTGGTATCATCACTGTTTACCAACATTTTTCTGTCAATAATACTTACACGTCGGTTGTATATTCAGATGCCGATCCACTCGAGTCCATTTCTCTACAATAACAACTTGCAATTCACGAATCACAACAATGCCAGAAGTACGAACAACGCAATGGTTAAATCGCTAATGGGTACTAATGTTATGCGTCCTTTGCTTTTATACGTCACTCAGCAACGATGTTCATTATCTTTAGCGTATGGTTGTGTGAGTTTTTCTTCTTTTTGGATCTCGCGTCTATGGTATTGCTGTTTTTGCTGAAGATACCTAGTTGTAGCATATAAAACAAAAAAATCTCCGTGAATAAATTTCAGTGCAACAACTGGATAACTTCAGTTACCTATTTGTAGCATAAAAATCATATTATAGAAAATGCTGGTGATTTGAGATACCTAGTTATAGCAATGACAATTTATAAAATAAACTTGATATTTTAAGTTACCTAGTTGTAGCACCCAATATCGTTGTTCTATGCTGAGATACCTAGTTTTGAAAATTAAAAATGTCTTCTTTGTTTGTTATCGTAATAAGACGATCTTTTGATATGTTATAGAGCATCAAAAGATGAATAATTTGGTATACTCAACTCAAAATCGACAAATTTCGAGTTACCTAGTTGTAGCATTAAGGGGACGTTATTATACCTATTAAGGTTTTTCATTAGGCATTTGAAAATGTAGATATGGGGAAATTGATGTACCCCTCAAATGGCTTTCGAGTGACCTTTTTTGAGATATTCTTATTAAATTTGGGTTTCCTAAATCCTTCTACGAAGTGTACTTTCAGCCGATAGTATGAAATTATTATTAATGAAGTTGCGCCTAAATGTAGGCGTTTTGTATATCACTGGTTATTTCACAGAAAATCATTAATTTCTAACGTTGGAATCAGCGTTGCCAGATATACCGATTTATCGGTATTTATACCGATTTCCGAACTAGATTCCTTAGCAACCAATTTTTGAGGTTTTATACCGATTTATACCGATTTTTTTTTTAAATCATCAAAATGAATTTTGCCTGCCCACGCTTGAATTTTGGAGAAAAATATTGTAAGAGACTTGTATCTTTTTGAATATCTCAAATTTTTTGAGCCTTTAAAAAAAAATATATCTTTGAAAATGTCTTATGGATACTCTTTCCATTACTACCCATGAATCGATTAACAGTCGATGGCTCTTTCTGGTAATTCCGGAGGAATCGGGAAATACGTTTTAAACATTATTTAACTTCCTGAATTTTCTTCCAACATTCCCCTGGAATTTTCTTCCACCTTACATCGTGAATTATTTTACGATTCCTCTCGGAAACTTATTTCCACTTCCCTTGGGAGCTTCTTCAGCCTTCGCTCCAATGATTCTTCCATCTTCTCCCGCCAGTTTTTTCAACTTCCCGGAACTTCAGGGATGCTTCCAGATTTTGATTGCGGATCCACACTAGCTGCAGGAACTTTTAAAAAAAGTTCAGATTTTTGAGTAAGTTTCGATAAATTAAAGAATGTTTCAATAACTTCTGTTAAAATTCTAAAACCCGGTCCAGCGAGCTCCAGTGAACTTAAGGAAATATCATAAATATGTTGGATACTTCACAAGTCCAAAGATCTTCTGGAAAATTTAATGGTTTTCAGGACATTTCCATTAGTTTCAGGAGAATTGAGAGAACTTTAGGAAGCTCCGAGAACATCAGGACAGATCAATAAATGTCAAGGAAATCGCTGAAATTTTAAAGGAGTTCCTAGAAACTCAGGCAATTTAGGGATGCTACACGAACATTATATTGGAAGTTCCATACTTATTGATGGCAGTGTCGATAACTTTAATAAAAAATAGAAAAATCGGGAAGATCAGAGAACTTCAATGCAGATGTTACAATAAATTCAAGAAAATTGTGAGAGCGCTTAAGAAATTTCGTAATCTTCAAGAAATTCTAGAGGCCTTCAAAGTTAATAAGAGTTATTCCGGTAGTCTCATTATAATCAGGGAAGTTCCAAGTATTTCAAAGATGATCAGAGTACTCCAAAACAGCCCGAGAAAATATGGAATATTCCTAAGTACATTTCAGGAATGTTCCAAAAACTTCACGGGCATTACGGGGTCTTCAGTGATGTTTTATGACCATTTGGAAAATTTTCTGGTTCATTAGAACATCCCCAGGAGCTCTTTCTTCCGGAATTATGTCCTTGTTTCTTTTGACTGTTCCGTAACCACTCTGGCTTCCAACTTCCTCCAGATTTTTTTTTTCCTATTTTTCAATTTTCGCCAGAGGTTTCTTAATTTATGTCTTGGAAGTTCTGCGGATATTTTTCCGACTTCTCTCAGAACTTTCCCCGAATTTCCTCCAGGAGAGCTTCTTTCTTCTTTCTATGGATGTTGTTTCCAGCTTCCTCCAGAAGCTAATTTAAACATGCCCCGGTGTTTTTTTCCGGAATTTTCCGATCATAGTCCAAAAGTTATAATTCGCTTTCAAAAATGGCAAAAATATAAAATTAATTAAACTAGTAAATATGTACCGATAAATACCGATTTTTTAAAACATTCGATACCGATAAGCTTTAAATCATTCTGGCAACGCTGATTGGAATCAAAATAAATTGACTGACACTTAGTTCAATCGTTCCAACCCCTTGATTCTTTGACAATTGAGTTTGAATGCTATTGAACGTCAATTAAATAAACTTGAAAATTATGCAGAAAAATCTACACACTTAGAAATTCCTAATTTTACACGTGACGGAATCCATCTTTGACATAATGGATGAGACGTAAACAAACATGTCATGTAAAATTAAGTGTTCCGAGATTGAAAAGTTTGTATTCGACGAAAAGTACGTTTGTTTGAGCTGAATTCGCGTCTATTATGACTCAATTTTATGTCAAAACTGACGCTCGTATACGTCAGTCTCAGAGCACCTAAATTTACTTGAATTTTTTTAAGTGTGTACCTTTTCGTAAAGAGAAACTTATCAAAGCTACCATTGGAGTATGATAATGAATTGCTCAATATTTCTCTTGATATCTATTACCAACCAATCAACTCTACCCCGGAGATTAATTTGACCCAGATCACCAGTAGTTACACTTTTGTCATTTATTTTTTGTGGCAAAACGTAGATTCCATATCTTTAATTGACTTTCTTCTGAAATTTGACTTTCTTTTGAAAACAAATTTCATTCTTTTCCTTTCAAGACGGTAGAAGGAAAAATGTGATCGCGCATTTGAAATTCAAACTTCAAATGCAGATAATATGGGGTAACCCCTAAGGAAAGCAGTCTCAGGCTCCCGGATCCTAAATCCAGCATTGCTCACCCATTGAATGATATACAGTGCTTTCCCGATTTTGTCAGCTTTTTACCGATTTGGTCAGCCTACAGATTTCACAAAATTGATCAATTTTTAAACATGAATTCTAAATTTTTTCGATCGGAGTGATTTTTATTCTTACCCTTCACTGAAATGTGAATATCAGGGAAGTGTGATAAAATAGGCATACGGCATAACAATTTACTATTTTAAGTGCTTATGAATTCAAATATCTTAATTAGCTTTTAATAAATGTACATTCGTATAACTTCAATTTACTTCCTGTCTCCCTACTAGGAATTATTCGTTTTGACTTTCTGGTTGCTGGTCCATTCAAATCCAATTTTCTAATTCCCGGTATTTTCCCGGTTATTAAAAAAAACAACAAAAAATCACCGCTGCCTTAAACTAAAAAGGCATTAAAAAATAAATGTTTATAGATAATCATATTTTTTCTGCAGAATTCCTCTACAATACGTCAATTTTTCAGAAAAATGTGAGATAAGATTTGCATTAATATGTTCTTGATCTAGATCTCCAAAATCTCATGGAAGCATGAATTCGTATAAAATCAAAGGGTATCCTGCAACAATTTAGCCTAAATGTTGTTTTGGTTTGTTGAAAAAATCATAAATCAATACGCAGTATTAAAAATTCTTAAAATCTTCCAGGAGTTCAGATCTTAAAGTTCTATTCTATTTTTTTAATTAAATCTTCAACATAATGTTGTACAGATATTTTCTAGGCTAGGTGCCGAATTCTATGTGTGTAAGTAGACTTACTAATGTTAAAATCATTTACATCAAACGTTTCATTAAACACACGACAGCACAAAGTTCACGGTTCGTTGAATCCATAGTTGGTCCGATGGGTAGGTTGCCACAGAAGCGTGTAACTACGTAGAACTCTTTGAGGAGCATTGATGTAGATTTTGCTCACAAGAGAGTTGCAATCAACGTCACCGTTAAGCAATCCAAACACGAAGAGTCGCTGAAGTAGTTTCCTCCTTGCTGCCAACGTGTCCAGGTCAATCAGCCTGCACCGTTCTTCGTAAGGCGGCAAATTTACCGAATCGTTCCAGAGCAGAAGACGTAAAGCGTATCTTACGAAGTTTCGCTGAATGGCTTGGCTTGAATAGCGTGAAAGGGTGCCCACACAACAACAGCATACTCTAGAAGACAGCGGACGAGAGCACAGTATAGTGATTTCAGCGCGTAGATGTCCTGGAATGCGTTTGTGTTTCGTTTCAAGAAATCTAATGTGGCGAATGCTTTAGCAGTTATCATGGAGATGTGCTCATTGAATCTGACTTTACAGTCGATGATAACACCCAAATCCTTAACTGAAGAAACGAAGAGCAAACTACTGAGTCCTATCCTATAGTCATGTCGTAAGGGCTCGCGTGAACGGCTAAAAGATATTGCGCAGCATTTTGTGACATTAACCTGCATACCGTTCAATGTACACCAGCGCAAAAGGGAATCAATATCCTTCTGGAGTGCGCAATAGTCAAGTCTTGACTTAATTGTACGAAAGATCATTAAGTCATCGGCGAACATAAGTTTCGAAGAACACAGTCGACTTCACAGATCGTTCACGAACAGGATGAAAATTAAAGGCCCCAAATGGCTACCTTGGGGAACACCAGAGGGTATCTCGAAACTAGGCGAATTAACACCGTTAATGCTCCCATAGGCTGAGCGGTCAGTTAAGTAAGACTATAGCCACTTCTTGGCCCAATTAGGTAATCCCATACACCTCATTTTGTCCACTGCAAGCACATGTGGAACTCTATCGAACGCCTTACTGAAGTCCACGTAGATCGCATCAACTTGTCGTCGTTTTTCAATGGAGTTGATCAGCGAGTTGACAAACACCATTAAGTTGGTTGTTGTAGAGCGTTTCCTCACGAAGCCGTGCTGATGTTTGGTAATTATTGGCCTAACCGCTTGATATACGATCTTCTCCAGAGCTTTTGGGAGGCAGCTTAGAATCGAAATTCCGCGATAATTTCCAACATTGTGGATGTTTCCAGCTTTGTGAATAGGTGTGATGGACGCAACCTTCCACATTGTAGGGAAAACACCACTAACTAGCGAACGATTGAAGATAATTGACACAGGTGAAGCGAGAGATGCAGAATATTTCTTAATGAACGATGGCCGCAAACAGTGTGGACCAGGGCCTTTAGAGGGATCTACAGATGAAAGAACTTTCATCACCTCTTCAACAGATACATCCAACTGCGGCAAATGCAAGTAGTAATGACTTTTTCGCTCCACAGTGCTTAAATGGTTTCAAATCGGGTTCTGATTAGTCTCTCAAAGTTACAACTCATTTGGTTAGAAACTGACTTCGCACAAGCCATTTTAAGTTTACATGTAAATTACTATGGGAAATCTCAACTTTTTGTTCATTGCCTTCTAGTCTTTTTCCATATTGAGCTGCGAAACAGTTCGATAGCCATTCTTATAGAAAATTTTCTCAGCTACAACTTTGCTGAAGATTGTTTCTATGTAAAACGAGACAGGAAAAAGTTATTAATCATTTAAGAGATTGGTAAACTTATGACATGATCAAGCAGCTGCTCTGTAGGCAACACTGTATTTTGCAGCGTGACATAGTAGCCATGATTTGTGTGTCCTATTCAACGCCCAAGAAACACCAATGTTGCCTGCTGAGCAGTTGATTGAGCATGATCATAAGACATCAGCGCATTGAACCATTGATAACTTTCGATCCTTGCATTTAATTAAAAAGTGGTCTTGAGCAAAGTTGTAGCTGGGAAAATTTCCTACAAGAACAGTTGAAAACTTTTGAAGCAGACCGATATGGTTAATTAATAGATATACATGAACAAAAATCTTGGTTTTACCATAGTAATTCCCATACAAACTTCAAATGGTTTGTGCCATCTCAGTTTCTCACCAAATGGGTTCAAATTTTGAGAGGTTAGCCAGGATCCGATTTGGAATCGTTTAAGTATTGTGGAGCGAAAATTTCATTTTTTTTCATCACTCTACTGCTCATCCAGTCACGACGATCATGCAGAGAATGAGCGGGAGGGGTAGTCGAAAAAACATCCTTGAAGGATTTTACGAAGAGATCAGAAGCTTCTTCCGCGGAGTCAGCACGAGCTTCTTTATAGGACACATCGAGTGGTATACCACCATTCCACCTAAGTTTCTTCACGTAGGTCCAAAAAGACGATGGATCCCGCTTTGCCTCCGACTCAATGCACAATACATATTCATGGAAAACTGTGTTCAACCGGCTATATGCCTTGAAACATTTTGTGGAATACACAGATGTGTTGCCAAAATAATTTAATTGTATCGAAGATATTTTACAGGTTAATACATATCTTATTGGATTTCCACTTTTGAGCATTTTGAGTTCCGTTCGAAATATAATTTATGATTATCAATTCGATGATTCGACTGAATGATAGAATGGGTAAACCTTCGGGAAACCCCATAATATAATTGCCCAAGTAACAATTTTGGTTTTATCATGGTTTTGAAGAGGCCTTATAAGCTTAGAATAGACTTAAAGACCACATTAAAATCAGAAATGTTGCTTGTGTGGTTTGGAATATTAGGTTTTCCAAAATTCCTGGAGTTTAGATCTTTATTCTTTTTTATTAATTTATATATTGAATTATTATATATTATTTTATTATATATTGTATTATTATATATTATATTATTATATATTATATTATTATACATTATATTATTATATATTATATTATTATATATCATATTATTATATATTATACTATACATAATAGCAACTTTAACACTCATGGATCATTCGTGACTTATCCCGGTTATGTTCATGGTCATGAAGTTCATGATAATGATGATTACCCCTAGGTTTGAGCTGGATGATTTATCTCTAAGATAATCAAGTACATTGACTTCAGTGTGAGAGGTATGGATTCAGATCTTTATATTTTACAGGCTAACCAAGGTATTCTGGGATATCCTGACTAATCTTATGTACCTGATTAGCACAAAGTGAAGAAATTATTTTTAATTTATCTCTGGACCAATCATCTCATTTTTTCTAAGTTCGTTGATTTTGTACGGTGTCGAACATTTGCAGTCCAAGCATGATCGGGTATGCATTATGTATTATACAGAAGTGTAAAAAAATAAATATAATTATGTAGGGTAAACGCTTCTATAGTTGCGGTACGTTAGAAGCGTTAGGTTCCTATAGTTGTGTACAGAGTCTCCATACAAAACAATAGGAACCTAACGCTTCTAACGTACCGCAACTATAGGAGCGTTTACCCTGTATGATATAAAATTGATTGATTCCATGTAAAATTGCAAGTTTTATAAGGGTTTAAATGATTCTTGAAAACCAAATTATGGCCTACAAGACTATGATAAAACCATAATTGTTACTTAGGATACGTATACATTATCTTTCCCGGTGCGATTTGGGTTTTCCCGCATTTTTCCTGGTTTTTTCCCGGCAAATCCGAATTCCAGGTTTTTCCCGGATTTCCAGGTTTTCCCGGTTGGATTGACACGCTGTATCACGGAAACCTATGTTTTCTTTGCATTTATTTGTTACTTGCTTTATTTATTACTAAACATTTAAAAATTAATTAAAAAAAAATATCATTACAAAAGATCGATGCTTCAGTCCAATCAATGATTCTATCGTTCATTGTTACTGCTTTTATCAGATGTGGGTAGGACAAGGTACTATGATCTCATACACTCATACTACCCACTAACAGGTCTTCTGCTCGATTGGCTGCACTTATGTGACAGTTAAATTGCAGATATGACTTCTCGGTTATCTCTTTTACAGAGTTCTAGTAATTTCCATATAAACTTCAAAGGACCAGTGCAGTATGAGTCCGTATTTGATTAGTTATTAATTGATTCTGAAGCCGATAATTTTCTGATATAATTAACTGATTGCTTTCAGGCAACACTGCATCTTGCACTTATGACATAGTAGACTGGATTTTTACACAGTGATCCAGGAATGCTATCTAGCGGAACGAAATTAATAACTCCCAAACGAGCCATTTTAGTGATTGTCGATGCCATTTTAGTGATTATCGACCCATCAACTCATGAACCGGGGACCAACGTCTTTGCTTCCCTTCCGAAGGCTTGGATAATGATTTTTTGAATGAAAAGCGCTATCTTTTGCTACAAATAAAATGCTCTTATAATTTAATTTGGAGAGTTGGTGTAATTCTTCTAAACTTGTTCACACCCAAGAATGTTCAGGGCTAATAGAATTTTATATGAAATGGATGTAGTAGAAATTATAGGGCGAACTATTTGGTACTTTTGATCCAGCTATTTTTAGAACTGATGTAATTTTTGTATACAGTCAACTCTCCCTTACTCAGCGTAGAGAAAAATAAAACTACGGAACCCATCGATTTGATGATCAAATTAACATGGTGAGACTAGTCCAAATACTTTCTACAAACTAAATAGGGGAAATGGATGTAATGTCGGCCTAAATGCCCCTAATTTGGGCCCATACATAAATTCAGCAATCGACTAAATTTTCAATAGCGACCAAAATATCCATTAGTACCATCCCAATGACGTGTTCATCTAGATAAAATTGATAAATTGCAGATTTTTAGCGATGGACCCAATTTTAGATCCATAGGCCAACATTAGAGCCATTTTCCCTACGTACCAGGATTCAAAAGAACATTTTGAAACTGGCAGTGTGTGCGTAATACTAATATATGATTGATAGATGTAACACATACAAGCGGGGTTTATTGTAAGTGAAAGTAACCTCGGAATGGGCGTGACTCTCCAGACATTTTGAAATGGGTTGCTGGATCTGCAATAGAGCTATCACCTTCTAACTCCCGGACTAAAGCTGTGTACAATGACCATAGATGTGACATTGAAGAGAGAGTTCTTTCATAATAACACTGCCGGCCAGTGGGGGTTAGAGGGAATACACACACACAGTAAATTCTCCCTTACTTGATCGCAGTCTAACTCGATATTTACCCTGAATCCCTAACTTGCTTGGCGTTCCAGAACTTTAAAAGCTTACGAAACTTCTTTGTAATGTTTACATATTTTCCCCCTAGCAGCACGATTGTCACTTATATCAGTCATAAACAAGTTGCTGCAACTTATTGTGACGGAAATGTGCTACTCGGGCCTTATGTTCATGAAACATTCATGAAGTTCTCGGATCTTCCCTAAACTTCCATGCACTTCTAAGAAGTTTTCGAAGTTTTCGAAGTTTTTCTGAAGATCTCCGGACTTCTATGAAGCTTTTGGAGTTTTTTTTTTCTGAAATGTCTTTATTTCCCTGAAATTTCTGAAACTTTAGTAAGTTCCCTCAATTTTTCTGGAATCAAACCGAAACAATTAATATAGATCTAAGGCTTTCAACGAAGTTCCCATATCAGTCACCATGGTCCACTGGCCTTCTGGAGTGTGGGATGTGTACTTGAGACTTGACCTTTATAAGACAGACTCCTTTCCTAACCACAAAATGAAAAAAATAAATAAGATTTTCACTGAAGTTCCTGATGTTCATGGAAATGCCCTTAAATTATTGACACTAATTAATAACTTTTAAAATTGTTTAAAATAGACTTTCCAGGTGTTATTAAAAATGTCCAAAAGATATCTGGATTTTCTAGACTTCCCTGAATTTGTCAGTTTTTTTATAAGTACACCCCAACCTTTTTTACGTGGTTTTGTTCAATGTTCAACTAAAATTTTGCAAACTTTCTAAACGCTCACGGAAGTTTGCATTTAATAACAAACTTTCCCTTGAACTTCTCTGGACATTTCTGAAGTTATTTTGCTTCTCTGAGGATTCCAATATTCATAATTCTCTTACGCTTATGAAGTTTTCTAATCATTCATGAAATTTTAGGAATATACCATAATTCCACGGAACATTTGGTAAGTCTCTGCAAATTTCCTTAATTTAATGGGACTTCTCTGAAGCTGAAGCGTCCTCGATATACTCGGTTCTTTACTGAATATCATGAAACTATCTGAAAGTATCTAGATGTATTTGAAGATGTCTGGAATTTATTGAATATACCGCTTTTTTTATTTAATGGAACTGCCTTGAAGTTTTCAAATCAAATTGGTAAAATTTTCGCCAATTTTTGAAGTTCTTGAAAATTTTACGATAACCATGTAACATTCTTGAAACACTCTCACATTTTCCTGATGTTAGGATAACTTCCCTTACGTTTTAAAAAATCTCTCGGATCTTTTCTGAAAATTCTGGAGTTTTCTTGAATTTCTCGAAACTTCTGTAAGCTTTCTACAGTTTTCTTGAAACTATTTGAACTGCTCTTTGGTTCTCTGATCAGTCCAGATCAGAGAAGTTTTCCTGAAGCTCACAATATTTTAATCTGAATTCTTCTCTGAAATACATGGAACTCTCCTAAACACGCTTAAACTCTCCTCTGTGAAGGTCCCGACATATTTCTGAAGTTATCATAAAAGTTCTCTGAAGGTATCTATATTTCTCTGACATTTTCGGCACATCTCTCTCTTTTTCATGAAGAACATGTGGTGGTGTCCTGAATTTATCTTATCCCACACATATAGATTTTTAAAATCTTTCAAAAGTCTGGACTTTCCTGCAGCTTCGGGAACTGCCCATTAGAGTGATGCAAATTTTGAAATTTTCGCTCCACAATACTTAAACGATTCCAAATCGGATCCTGACTAACCTCTCAAAATTTGGTGAGAAAATGAGATGGCACAAACCATTAGAAGTTTGTATGGGAATTACTATGGTAAAACCAAGATTTTTGTTCATATCTATCTAATAATTCACCATATCGGTCTGCTTCAAAAGCTTTCAAATGTACTTGTAGGAAATTTTTCCAGCTACAACTTTGCTCCAGACCACTTTTTGATTAAATGCAAGGATCGAAAGTTATCAATGGTTCAATGCGCTGATGTCTTATGATCATGCTTAATCAACTGCTCAGCAGGCAACATTGGTGTTTCTGGGGATAGGACACAAAAATCATCGCTACTATGTCACACTGCAAAATACAGTGTTGCCTACAGAGCAGCTGCTTGACCATGTCATAAGTTTATCAATCTCTTAAATAATTAATAACTTTTTCCTACCTCGTTTTACATAGAAACAATTTTCAGCAAAGTTGTAGCTGAGAAAATTTTCTATAAGAATGGCTATCGAACTATTTCGTAGCTCAATATGGAAAAAGACTAGAAGGAAATGAACAGAAAGTTGAGATTTCCCATATTAATTAACATGTAAACTTCAAATGGCTTGTGCGAAGTCTATTTCTAACCAAATAAGTTGTAACTTTGGGATCCTAATCAGGACCCGATTTGAAACCATTTAAGCACTGTGGAGCGAAAAAGTCAAATTTTGCATCAGTCTACTGCCCATAAGTTATCTGACATTCACCAAAGATCTCTAGATCTAGCTTTTCTGAGGTAGGATAGAGCACTACTTCGGCCTAATCACCCTTTTTGGGCCTATCGAACAGAAACATCAAATAAATCCATTGTTTCAGAGTTAACAAGTCAATGATGCGTTTGGTACGATACTTTAGTTCAAAAGCTACCGAACACAGTCAATGAGATTCAATAGCGTTTGAATGGCGTTTAAATGCATTAGGCCTAATTTAGAATCCTCAAAGGTCGAGTTTGTGGTCAAGAAGCAGTGTTAGATTTTGAAAAATATCTCAACAATTTGATTCTCTTTAGTAAATCTTACGGTACGTACCGAAAGGTAAATAAATTTAGAAGGCATCTGTAGTGAAAACATTCCATTTTGTGAATAAAAATCCACTCGAAAAATAGAGTCAAAGGGTGCTTAGTAGGCCCAAAATTTGATCTAAGCCTTACTTGGAACTTCTACTAACCCGAACATTTCAAGGACTTCTTAAAAGTGGCTGCAGCTTTTTTGAAGCTGGAACCGCTTTGAAGTTCTTGAGGCTTTCATGAAGTTTTCCATCACTGAAATTCATAACATTTCCATTTATTCCTCAGTTCTTCTGTAAAGTTCCTACAATTGATGTGAAGTAAATGAGGTTATTTTCGGCGGTATGAAAGAGACACTAGTACTAGTTGTCTCTCTCATACCACCGCAAAGAATATCGAATGCCAGGCGGCCGTACCTTAATACCTCACACCCGATATTTCTATTAAAACTATTTTTTTATTAGAGTCATTCAAGACGCGTCCGGGGATGAGATTTGAACTCGTGACTTTGGCGTAAGAGATATGGATGTTAACCCGGGGTCGTTCCCAATTTCCAACCAATGTTCCATTTAATTTATCTTTTACCAACTTCTCATCATCCTTCGAAAATTTCTTATTTGACCTTCAGAGAAAAGAAGAGCATATAATTGAAGGATTTAAAGGGACAGCACGTCCACATCGAACAGATGTGGCACACATGGGTTCATGATTTAAAAGCCTACCTTTCTCGCACATCTTCCTTTCCAAAATATATTTTAAGCTCTTTGGAGATTCATTCTTGTTGATATTGGGCCCAAAAAAAAAGTGTGCCTTATCTTTATAGACTTCCTCGCATACCATTTCCTAGCTTCTGGCTGATTCCTCATACATAACCGAACGCGTGTGCAATCGTCTTGGTGCGCTTTCTTTCGATATACTTCTGTGTCAGATTGCGAGGGTTCGAATTCACCACACACTGGTTTGAAACCGTGCACAAATTTATTACATTTTCACACAATTGGATCCCGAATCCTATCCATGGAACCAGCACCGTCGATTAATCTGATTCGTGTTGCATTATAATTCCGCTGTGCCATCTTCATCCAGCTCTCCCACCACTGCTATCGCTTCTACTTCATTGAACGCGAACACAAGGATTACACCAACAAGGACAACAACACCGTCGTCGGCGTTTAGGAGTAGATAGGTACCAATATGATGAAAATTTGCTGCTTGATTCTGGTTTAGGTGGCGCAATTTTATGTTTATGACCCTTTGGCACCGATTTTCGGTAACTGCTGTCGGCCCGATGTTTTTATGAGCGTAGTCGGTTTTCAGGAATAATCATATGGGGAGGGTGGCTTTTATCACCACTACTGTGCTACCACGGTAGCCAGCCGGTAGTACCGACGGCTGCTGCTGCTGCTAATACACTACATTAATTCGATATTTGAGCAACAAAATATTAGCTTGAATCTCATCCGTGTTGTTTTGGTTGGGGCAATACACGATTGAATGAGAGTGAATTTTGAAATAAGATAACGGCAAATTCACATGTAGCGCAACGGAACCGCATTTGTAATTAGCTTGCACGGATTGTATCCATATGAACTCAATTTTGAAAGCTTCAGTGTATAGTTATTGAATATTCACTTCACTATCAATAAACGATGTTCATGTTTTGATGCTGCATGCTTCTCCACAAGGATACTCCGAACTCATGTCAGGGCTATCACTCTAGAAGTGCAATTGACAAAAGGTTGAACACGTATCACACTAACCAGCATCATTCATCAACTGGAGAAGTGCTGGTGGTCTGACTGCCGATGTAAATTCGCGGTGGATGTTTAGGAAAATTGTTGAAAAAAAAATCAGGACTTAATTTTGGCAAAAATAAAATGAAAATATGCAATCAACATGAACAGTAAACGTTTATAAATTCATAATTTACGACAAATTGACAAATTGACACATTGAAAAAGCGATATAAATGTGAAAAAGCTTAGGCGTTTACCACTTTGTTCACCTCAAATTTCACAAGCATTTCCAGCGATCAATAGTTCATGAATAATCAACAAAGAATTCTATTAACTCCGCAAATTGATGCTATCGTAATTTTCAGCAACGTCAGGAATGCTCGCGAACCCCCGACATACATTCAGAAAACCTGCAGCTAATTCAAAACATTAGCTTCAAAGTTCCAAATGTTAAATTCAGTCCTCTATATCGTAATACGCGCGCGAGGATCTAACTTT
This sequence comes from Ochlerotatus camptorhynchus, assembly GCF_037179485.1. Lineage (NCBI taxonomy): Eukaryota > Metazoa > Arthropoda > Insecta > Diptera > Culicidae > Ochlerotatus > Ochlerotatus camptorhynchus. The sequence continues at coordinate 3,254,237 of NW_027040766.1, read as the reverse complement.
TGTAGACTATTCACAATTACTTTTTTTTTATTAACTAGGGGAATTTACGTATTCTCGGCAACCTAAGCAGCGACCTTCTTTCTATAGCCTTTTTCTCTAAGGAACGCACACATAGGGTTAACTACCCTATTTCCAGCCTATTAAGCACAACCCGCACTTAGTCTTTCTTAACCTAGCGCAGCTTAGCACCAAATGGAATGTTATTATTACTGATGGCTTCCAAATTTATTTACCTTTCCGTATGTACCTTAAGATTTGATAAAGAGAAACCAATCGTTGAGATATTGTCAAAAGTCTAACACTGCCAAACTCTTGACGCCAAACTCGGCTTACGGATTTAAACTCGGCATAACGCATTGAAACGCTATTGAAACGCCAATGAATTCACTTCGGCCTATCGGATGAAGATAAAAATTGTTTCGATCGGAGCGCTTCTTTTGTTTTTGGGAATAATGGGTGCAAACATTCATATCGCGCGTTCTCATTGACTTCGTTCGGTAGCTTAATAACTAAAGTATCTTAACAAACACATAATTGACTTGTTAACTCTGAAATCATGGATTTATTTGAAGTTTTCTGCTCGATAGGCCCAAAATGGGTGATTAGGCCGAAGTAGTTCTCTACCCTATGCAGTATTGGTTTGTTTACAATCTTTTGCTGCCAGCTGCTCTAACAATTTCAGTCGAAAGAATTGTCAAAAACTGTTTTGAAACGCTTTTACAAGGCTCCAATCTTCTCTAGTGAGAGCGAGTATTGTCGGCAACCAGTTTTTCTTCGGCAACCGTTCCATTTGAACTGCATGTAAATCTGCTGTTCTATTATCGGCAACTCAAAATCAGCTACAATTTGTAGTGCGTGTGTTGCATTTCAAGAAACCTTGCTAGATTGCTTTTTTCAGTGGTAAAAATATAGTCAAATTGAAGCTGAAAGCATAAAGAATCGTTTGCATACATTCAGCGAAGTGTTTTCGTAAGAAAATCAAGTGCAAATAGTGTTTCAATTTGGGTTGCCGAAAATAGTCTGTCATGCCGAAGCCGTCATTATTTCCCCTACTACTATTAATTCTAATATCAAAAATCCATCACCATGACCAAAATAGTTTTTGAAGTGCTACAATAATTATTAGAAGACTTTTTGAAATTTTTAATATGACACGTTCTAAAAATGACAAATTGTAAACATTTTAAATTGCCAAAATGATAAATTAACAAAATTGATTGAAAGGTTGACAAATTTATATATTGACAAATTGACAAATTGGGGGATTTTTAGCCGTAAGCCCCCGTTCGGCAGAGATACTGTTGCGAAGTGCGTACTGCTCCGGTAGATGTTGGTATTGCGGAGACAGGCATGGGATGTGTTCCACCGATGCACAGTGGGGCAGCGAGGCCATTCGCGTGGCCAAAACGTCTAGCGCCGTTGGTTTGCTTTCTACAGCGATACAATGTTCTACAAAGTTGCTCAATACTAAAAGCACCATCTTTTGAAAGTTTCATATTAGTTCATTTTTTCGCCACATAGGGGGCGCTCGAGTCTATCTTTTGAACGGAGCATCCTAGCCGAATGGTTTCTAGGGGAAAGTTGTGTAATTTGATGTTTTGAGAAATGTTGTCCAAGACATCGAAACTCATTGACTCACATTAAGCGAGATATTGGGCAATTAGGAAAACTAACCTCTAAAATTGCGTTTTTTCCTTTTTTCACCTATATACGTCAAATGTATAAGTTTTATACTCTGATAATTAACAAAATAGTTTGACTCATCCAATAGATACTCATTATTTTATATATCATGCTTTATTATATAGTTATTAACATAAATGTCTCAAAAAAGTGATGTATAAAAATGTCAATTACTCAAAATATAGCAAAAAGTAGCAGCCAATTTTTTTACAGTGATTAGTGTAGACCTTGTTGGGTAAAGTAACGACCACAGTTCAACAGACAACTGCAGGCACACGAATGGCTGCGCTGCCCCACTGTGCGATGTAGTGGCTTCGCAAACGTCGCTCATTCTGTGGAACTGCGCCCCACTAAAACTATGTGAGATCCTTGAATGGTCTGTCCTAAGACGAGAAACCATCTTCTGGTCCCGTAGTTTCGGCATATCCGTCCACTTGCACGTCGTTCCTTTGATTATTAGGATGAAGAGGGATTGGGATTGGCACCACTCTACTTCCCAGGCTTCTTACATTTTGCTGACTATCCATCACTTTATGTCCTGTAATGGCACTTCGTCGGTGTAACGAGGGTCAGCTGGTCTAGACTCTCCTAGCCTGCCCGCTTCGCTATTTCCTGGGATACCGCAGTGCCCAGGGATCCAGGTGAACACCGTCTTCGGGGTGTGGCCTCAACGATACCATGTATCCAGGGGTGAGTCGGGGTTTCAGATGTAAGGGCTTGTATCACGTCGAGAAAACCGAGCATTGTGGCGGTAGGCTGCTACTCATTGGTGCTGAAATTCCGACCCCGGCTCGGGAAAGCGATCCGTCCGTGTATATGTGGGCATGGGTTGGGTAGTCCTAATCTAGCAGTCCGTCTACTGTTCTCTTCAGCGCTGCAGAGTTAATACCAGCCTTGAACATGCTCTTTATCCGACTCTTGATTTTTGGTGGAGGTATGCTCCAACTTTTGTCTCCGTACCTGTGTGGACCTTAGCCACTGGGGAATTGACTAAATGATCAATTGAAAAATTGACAAATTGATTAATTGATAATTGATAATTAATTGTTCAATTGTACAATTGGCATATAGACAAGTTGATAAACCAACGACTTACAATTGATAAAATCTTAACATGCAAATTGTAATCTTGTTAAAATATCAAAATGTTTAATGGTCAAATAGACAAATTGGCCAATTGACAAATTGAGAAATTGATAAACATAAAAAACTTTAAACAAAAGAAACAAACTGACAAATTGAAAAAAAAAATACAAAGTGACAAAATGACAAAGAAACAAAGTGACGAATTGATAAATTGATAAATTGACCCAAGAGAAAATTGTCACATTCATAGATTGAAAGTTGACGGATTGATTTTTGTGAAAATTAATATATAAGTTGAAAAATTGACAAATTGATAAATTGATTAATTGATACACAAAATGTTGCAATGAAAAATTTTTCAAACAATTGAATACACATATAGACAAGTTGATAATTTGCTAAAATATCAAAATGTTTAATGGTCAAATTGACAAATTGGCCAATTGACAAATTGATAAATTTATAAATATAAAAAAAAAAACTTCAAAGTGACAAGAGAAACAAACTGACAAATTGACAAATCGACAAATTGACAAAATGATCAAGAAACAAAGGGACAAAAATGTATAAATTCACAAATTGACCAAAAAGACAGTGGTCAAATTCATAGATGGACGGATTGAATTGTGTGAACATTAACATATTAATAAGTTGAAAAATTTACAAAATGAACAGATGACAAATTGACAAATTTTTCAATTGTGCAATTGACATATAGACAAGTTTAGAATTTAACGACTGACAAGTTGACAAATTTTTAATATTTTAAATTGTTAACATGTTAAAATGTTAAAATGTTAAATAATCAAATTAAATAAATTACAAATTGACAAATTTACAAATTTACAAATTGACAAAAATTGATAAATTGACAAATTGATAAATTGACAAATTGATAAAATGACAAATTGATAAATTGACAAATTAATAAATTGACAAATTGATAAATTGACAAAAATTGATGAATTGACAAATTGATAAATTGACGAATTGATAAATTGACAAATTGATAAATTGACTAATGGACTAATTTACAAATCGACAAATCGACAATTGAAAAATTCACAAAGTGACGAAAGAAATAATCAAAAGAAACAAAGTGACAAATTGTCAAATTGGCTAATTGAATTTAAAATAGTTGTCAAATTCATAGATTGAAAATTGACGGATTTATTTGTAAGAAAATTAAAATATTAACAAATAGAAAAATTGACAAATTGAGAAATGATCAGATGACTAATTGACAAATTGACAAACTAAATTTACAAAATATTACAATCACACATTGTTTGATTGTACAATTCAAATATTGACGAGTTAACAGTAGCACAGATAGAGTGATGGAGAAGGCAAAGATCTGGCTATTGCAAGGTTCATGATTCGAGTCCGGTATGAAGCCAATTTTTACAATCATGCTCATGCTCATGCTCATGCTCATATTGACTAGTTGACAAATTAATGACTGATAATAAATCACTTTTATTAATTAAATTGACAAATTCTGAAAAAGAAAAATTGTGAAAATGTTCAATTGAAACAATTAAATTGTCAAATTGACAAATTGATAAATTGAAATTTTTTCGAAAAATTGAGCGGCCTACATTTACAAAATGTAACGTATTCACAAATTGACAAATTAACGACTGACAAAGTGCCTTTTCCTTAAATTGACAAATTGTAAAAATGATCAAAACTGCCAAATATTATACTGCGAAAATGACAAATTGACAAATGCAAAAATTGACCAATAAAAAAAATGACAAATGAAAAAAAAAAAATCAAAATGACCAAATGACAAATTGACAAAGAGACAAAATGAAAAAAGAAATACAAATTGGCAAAGTGACGAATTAACGAATTAACATATTGACACTTTGAAGGGGCCTCCCTCAGCTCAGTCGGTAAAGCCGCAGCTACAAAGCAAGACCATGCTGGAGGTGGCTGGGTTCGATTCCCGGTTCGGTCTATGAATTTTTCGGGTTGGAAAATTTCTCGACTTCACTGGGCATAGAAGTATGATTGGACTTGCCACACAATCATATCAATGCTAAAATGGTACAGGCATCGAAAGCTCTCAATTAATAACTGTGGAAGTGCATCTAGAACACTAAGTTTTGAGCACGCAATAAGCTAATATGCGATATGCAATAAGCTTGAAATGCGAAGAAGAAGAAGAAGACTTGGAAGAAATACAAAATGACAAAATAAACAAACGAAAAAAAATAGCAAATTGACGAAGTGATAAATTGCCAAATTTACAAAGTTAAAAATTGTATAATTGGTAAATGAAAAAATCACAATATGAGAAAATGATCAGAAGACAAAAATTACAAACTGACAAAACGACAAAATTACAAATTGACAAAGTGATAAATTGTCAAGTTATCTAATTGTCAATGTATCAAATTGTCAATTTATTTAATTGTCAATATATCAAATTGTCAATTTACTAAATTTTCAATATCAGGCGTAACATTCGATAAGGGGCCTCCCTTAGCTCAGTCGGTAAAGGCGCAGCTACAAAGCAAGACCATGCTGGAGGTGGCTGGGTTCAATTCCCGGTCCGGTCTAGGAATTTTTCGGGTTGGAAAATGTCTCGACTTCCCTGGGCATAGAGTATGATTGGACTTGCCACAAAATTATACTAATGCAAAAATGGTACAGGCATCGAAAGCTCTCAATTAACAACTGTGGAAGTGCATCTAGAATACTTAGTTGAGAGCACGCAATAAGCTAAATATGCGATAAACAATAAGCTTGAAATGCGAATAAGAAGAAGAACATTTGATAATGGCACAAAAGCTTTTGTAAACAAAAGTTGTAAGGTCCCTTATACGCGAACCGATGAACGCGCACGTAAACCAACATCATCGGGTGGGGGGAATTTTCTCCTTTCCGATAATTTTATTGGTTTGCGGGGGAGTACTTCGGTTCGCGTGTAAAGGGCCTTACAACTTTTGTTTACAAAAGTTTTTGTGCCGTTATCAAATGTTACGCCTGATACATCAAATTGTCAAATTGACTAAAAGGAAAGGTGACATACTCATAAGTTGAAAATGGACGCATAGATTTGTATGAAAATTAGCTGACAATTGAAAAATTAGCAATTCGAAAAATTTACAAATGAAATTTACATAATGTTACAATGACAAACTGCTGAATTGTACAAGCGAAGTTTAGAAAAGATGACAGATTGATAAAATGAAAAAACAAAGATGACAGAATGACAATATGATTAATTTACAAATAGAGTATGTTGACAAATTGATTCTTGATTCAATTAGCTTCTTTATTTTTGAAAAAAATTAACGGTGTTTATGTATCATCTGAAAAAGCTTCGTTTTCTGAGCGCAACGATGTTTTTTTAAGCCATAGATTTTCATCTCGATTTTTCATTTCGAGGTCATTCTATTATTATGCCTTCGTTACTGAGGTTTCTAAATGTCATTCAATTTACGTGGCAGTCGTCGTCATCATCGGTGCGAAGAAAATCGCTAGTGAGATAGAACCCGGTCGAAACAATAAATAAAAAAAAAAAGATTTCTGAAATATGACGCATGGGCATGAACAATCGTTATTGGTCATGTAATGTCATATAAGGAGCTCGGTTGCCTAGTCCAACCGTTTTTGCTTACTGAGCAGAAGATCGTGGGTTTTTTTTCCAAGGTTCCTTTACATTACTGAGTTGACACGGTAGCATCATTCGCTCATCAAAAGATCACAAATATTATTCGTTGGAATTTCAAAAAACAATTGATTATCTCAACGAACCCAACCTACTAACAAAAGCTCCTCTCCAGCCCAGACCTTTGTTAGGACGCAAAGATAAACACGGTTTCCAAAACAACAAATATCAACCAAATATTCTGTCCCTACTCTCAAATGATGGCAAGGACGTGGCGGGCGCCGTTATTGGTCTTTAAAATATGGAGTCCCTGAAACTTGTACATTGAGATTGGATGGTCACTCCATGCCCCATTCAATTGATTCATTGTGCAATTTAACTCATTCTGATCAATCACGAAGTAGCAGTAGAAAACTTGACAAATTGACAAATTAACAAATTGACAAATCTACATATAGATAAATTGACAAATTGAAAAATTTGTAAACCGAAAAAAAACGGCAAACTTTCAAATGCCAAACTGGTAAATAATAGAAAATAATACAGTTCCGTCCCGTTTTTTTTTTTCAATACCCATTTTAATCTACACCTTATTAGCCAGAAAACGTTTTGGCAACATTTTTTGCCCGAATTGGCATCAACATTTATAACAATTTGAAACAAGATCGTTTGTACTGAGATAAATTCAACTCAATCACAATAAACCAGAATCAGTATTGGAAAATTAAAAAAAGGTAAAATTGGCAGATTGAAAATAAAAAAATAGAAAATTGATAAATGGTAAATTAGCAAATTGAAGATTTACTTAAAATTATTGACATATTACAATTTGACAATCTTAAATTTGACAAATTGAAAATAATAAAAAAATTATTCAATCAAAAGGTTTCCATGACGAAATGTTCAAAAAAAAACAGTCAGCTTCTGCTTTTTAAAACATTATGAACCTACCCACAAACCAACCCACCGCACAGTTCCGTAAGCATTGAAACCAAATACCCCCCCCATCCAAGGCATGGGATGCAGTTTTTGTCCTGACAGAAAGAGCCTTTATCCCAACAATAGGGATACCCCCTCCCCCCGTTCAATCGTTCCCTGCCATCATCTATTGAATAGAAACCCGCTCGCCGCAGCAAAAATCGAAGCACCATCATCCAGCAAGGCGAGGCAACGAACAACGTTCGCTTTGCTTTATTGAAGTGCCTCTCACTATAAAGCATACCTACTTCTGCCGTGGTTCTGGCGCATATTACTACTGCCAAACGTTTCTTTCTGTTCGATTTGTACCTATATGTGCGTGTGTGTGTGTGTGTGCGCGCGTGTATGTGGTTTATCAATTTATTCACCCCAACAGCTTCCAAACTTGATTTTGTTAAGTTTTGCTTTTTATGTGCATATTCCAAAAAATAAAAAAAAATCGAATCGACAGGGGAAAATTGTGTGCAAGCTCATGTTAGGAAGCAAATTATTTAAAAATCCCACCCTTCGCGATCGAAACTCACGTTTGATGAAAATTATCGATACACATATACTCGCCAAACACCACCACCACCACTACCATCACCACTTCGATGTGGATCGATCGGATGAGGGAGGAATGGTTGATTACCGAATTTCGAAACCGCAACAAAAAATAGGTGGCTCATACAAAGATAAAAGGGGAACAGGGATGAGTGTCTCCTTCCGGAAGGCGAGTAAAATATGTTGCCAGCACCGGTAACCACCTCGCAAACACCGGAAGTGGTCTGTAGGTTGGTGTGACATATCAGCACGATCTCTTCCGGTCGCTTAGCTCGCAACAGTTTATAAGTATTCCTATTTTTTGTTGTCTCGGGAAGGTGGTTGATAGGCATGCCGGCAAAAGGGAGCTTCCTGATTGAGTTTCGACAGACGTTTCTCAACTAAATTAATATGGAACAGGAGGGCACAAAAAAGGACACTTGCTGCTTGTCGCAAAATGTGCGCGATTGGATTTTTAAATGCTCATTAGAGAAAGTGGTTGGCAGTTGGTGACTTGTAATTTGGAGCGGTGGAGTGGACTTACGGTTGAGAAGGGGCTTCCAACCGCCAGACAATAAAGGCTTGTTGGAGGTGGCATACAAATAGCTAATTAAGCGATTCTCGTGCGATACATCTTATATGGGGTAGTTTTTTTGAAAGATGTGTAGTGTACGTACATGTTTCAACTTAGCAACATTAAGCAACGGGGTCAGCTTTACTGATTATTCAGCACTTTGGCAATACAGACAAATGTGGGAACAATCACCTCTATCGTGTTCCACCTTAAATGTGTTCAACTAAAAACTATTCCTCGTCAGCATGTTTCGAGCACGACAGCTGGTAAGCTGGTAAAGACAATTCTGATTCCGACGTCAGAGCGGTAAAGTTCTGTGCATAATCACACCCGCAAATACCACCGGGCTGTGTAATTTAGTCGAAGGGAAGGACGTTACGCCGAAGAACATTTCGACGAATGGGTCATTCCGCCGAATGGGTGATTCCGCCGAATTTTACAACTCGAAACAACTGCTCGTGTTTAAAAGAAGGAAGCATTCCTATAAATAAAAAAAAATTGATTGTTTAATAATTTCCGACATCAGTACAACTCGAAAGAGCTGATCATTTTCAAAAGAAGGAAGCATTCCTATAAATCATGGTTATTTAAACATGACGGGAAAGGAAACGTTAAGGAAGCATTCCTTAAATCAAACATACTGATTATTCGAAAATTTCTGAAATCAGTACAACTCGAAAGAACTGCTCATGTCCAAAAGAAGGAATTATTACATTTGAATAGCTTGCCAAGTTGAAAAAAATCGAGCCTTCTTAATTTTTTTTTTCGAGACTGATTTCAATATTTACTTAGCTTTGAAAAAAGTTCCAAAGCGTAGAAAATGGATTGCTCTTGAGCGAAATGACCACATTTTTTCTTTTTACAAATCATATGTTTAAGTGATCCGAACTGTCAAAACCATATGATCTATTTATTTATATGACTGAACATCAACAGGCGTTATTTGCCCCAATGATGTTACTTAAACTAAACATGAAAAGTACTAAAACAAAACATCAATAAGTACATAGATAGTCATCTCGTAAAAAAAGGAACATTACTAAACAAACTTAACAGATCTAGAAAAAAAAACGAACTAAACCTCCGGCGAAGCATCTGGCGAGTCAGGTCAAAATCATACAGTGCGGCGACCCTATTGAAGAGTCTCTGTAAACCACCGATTGCACCGAACATGCTATAATTAGTTCGCTGTTTGGGCAGGCGCAGTATTGAATTATTCCGTAGGGCTCGGGGTTGAACATTGATGTCAATTTGCTCAAAGAGGACAGGGGAATCGGTGCGTCCTTGCAAAATATCCGCAATTAGCAATGCCCTTGCTGTATCTCTTCGGACCGACAGGCGCTCCAGATGGATCAGTTGCAAACGACTTTCGTAGCTAGGCAGTCGGAAGGGATCCGTCCACGGCAGTTTACGTAGCGCATATCTCAGGAACCGTCGCTGAACAGACTCAACTCTTTCGACACCGTTATTGTAGTGAAGAGTCCAGACAACCGAGCAGTATTCTAATATGAAGCGAGACAAGGAGCAGTACAACGATTTAAGGCAGTAGATATCCGTGAAGTCTTTGGCAATCCTGAAGATAAACCCTAGAATTCTGGAAGCTTTGTCGACGGCGTGCGAGAGAGATTTGTATCCAGAATCACGCCTAGGTCCTTAATTTGGCTGACGCGCTCAATTTCAGTGCCTAACAAAACATACTTGAACATAATAGTCTCTTTCTTGCACGAAAAAGATATAACCGAGCATTTTGACGGGTTAACCTCCATACGATTCAGAATACACCAATCAGCAAAAGCATTCAGCTGACGTTGAAGGAAGCAACAGTCTTCAATTGAGTGAATTCGGAGGTAGAGTTTAAGGTCCCTCAATTACCAGATTCACGTCGTTGAAATAAATCAGGAAAATCAGCGGTCCCGGTCCCTGGGGTATGCCGGATGTGGCAGCGAACGTACGGGACTGGTGATCACCAATGACAACAGTAAGATAGCGATCGGTGAGGTACGACTGAAACCATTGCAAAAGGCAGCTGTGGATACCAAGCCTGTCCAGTTTAGCGATTGATATGCGGTGATTCAATTTATCGAAGGCAGCAGATAAGTCAGTATAAATGACATTCGTCTGAGCACGATCCGACATACTGTTAGAGATGTAGGAGTTAGTGGCAGTGGAGCGACCAGCCATGAAACCATGCTGGTCGATACTAATATACGGCTTACAGTGAACGAGTTCGAACAATTTAGCAACAGCGCTAAGCGAAGTAATGCCACGGTAGTTGCCAACGTTCTGTTTGTTGCCTTTTTTATGTACTGGAAACATGTGCGCTAGCTTCCAACAGGATGGAAAAAACTCCGACGTCCACAGACCGTTGGAAAACGTGCAGCAGTGAAGACAACAAACTGTCCAAGTGCGTTTTGAGGAACGCCGATAGAATTCCGTCAGGACCCGGATTGTACGACGACTTGAGGCCACGTTACCATTATGTGTCATAGACGACGGCAGACCAGCTTCATGGCGTTGTTCGTTGACAAACTTCCAAAACTGCTTGGGACGTGACTTAAGCTTTCTCTGCAATCCACGGCGATACTGAAGAAAGCACCGTTTCGCAACTCGTTTGTATGCGTGATTGATCCTGACATAGTGACGTTGAAGGGATAGTGTGCGGTGCTTGGTGAACTTCCTAAGAGCGGCTCTCTTTCTGGATTTCAGTCGACGAAATTCGCACGTATGCCATGGTGGATGGGTCGTATGATGATGAATCGTTTTCGGAACGTGTCTGTCAATGATATATGCCAAGACATTGGAAATAGTTTTAGCGGCGGACTCAAAGTCAACGGTGTCCAAGAAGTCGTCCCAATCTAAATTGGAGAGTAACTCGGCGATACTACCATGGTGGGCGTTGCGAAAATCGTAGGAAACGGTGGCAGGTGAAATATTAAAATCATGCTTAGTACTTAACGTCACCAGTAGCGGCGGGTGGTGACGATCCAGTCTCACCAGAGGAGTGGGCGCCTCGCATAAGAAAGGAGCCATGTCCTGGGCGCTTACAAAACAAAGATCCAAACTGCGGTTGTTCTGGTTAATAACATGGTTGAATTGAGGAAGAGTGGCTGAGCTGTTAAATGTCCAGAAGGAGCGAAGCGTAGGAATGGATGACGGAGTGATCCATGTCAGGATAGAGGAAGCCGTTGCGAGTTTTTTTTCCATGTAATCCCCGGGAGATTGAAGTCACCAAACACAATAACTTCATCGGTTGCTTTGGTGGTATCCAGAACAGAGAAAACCGAATGGCAATGGGTTTCGATGAGGTCACGCTCCCGTATACGGTCGGGAGAAAAGTAAACCGCACAGAGAAACAAGGTATATACGAATAATGATGTCGTAGCAAAGATCCGCGGTAGCTACGCGAAAATCATCGACATCACAGACGTTCTGATAATACAGCAGCAAGTCTGAAGGAGCAGGTACAGTTTCAATACGTCCTAGAGTCTGAGCAACTTGCGAAGGATGCCTTGATGGTGCAGGCGAATATTGGCTGGAAGCAATGAGCGGATCAGGAGTCGTTGAATCGATAACAGAAGTTGACTTGCCTATGCTGTCGAGTTGGATAGCTTTCGGTTCTGTACTGCTCAAAGACATACGAGGGTACACCAAATCATAAAATGAGTATATAAACTGATTATGTTGCAATTTAAAGGGCGAACACGAAATTATTGCGACACCGAAAATGTCATGCCAATTTTCTTATAATGTTTAGAATCAAACCAAAATTTTAGGGTAGTTTTATACATATATTTACTTCAAAAATCAAAAGAAAAGTTAATCGATGGAGCCTTGAGTGTAAAATTGAACGCATTTTCGCTTGATGCCCTCCATTAAAGTCTTTACAGTGTCATCCGGTACCAGTTTCTCAGTTTTTTTTTTCCATTTTCTTAACATGTCCTTCTCGTCTTTGACTGTCTTCTTGCTCTTCCGAAGTTCCCGCTTCATTATTGCCCAGTACTACTCCACCGGGCGCAGCTCCGGACAGTTTGGCGGATTCATGTCCTTTGGAAAAAAATGGTTCTCGCGTTGGTTCACCTCCATTTTCGTTGAATTGAAAAACACGACTTCGAGTTTGACAGCATGTACACAATACACATCAATGAGAAAGTGTGCAAAATTTGGTTGATTTTTACCCAACGGTAAAAAATTTATGCCCTGTTGAATGTGTCGCAATAATTTCGTGTTCGCCCTTTATTTACTGTACATCATTTCCGTATTCGTCCCATTCAGAAGACAATTCTGATATTTGTGAGTTTGACAGAACCACCAATATACTAGAGTTGTCGAGTCACCCCCGGGTTGTGTTAAGTGTTCAGTAGATTGATGCAAATTTTGACATTTTCGCTCCACAGTGCTCATACGGTTCCAAATCGGGTCCTGATTAGTCTCCCAAAATTTGAACTCATTTTCAAAGAAACTGACTTGGCACAAACCATTTGAAGTTTATATGGAATTTACTATGGGAAATCAAAACTTTTTGTTCATTGTCTTCTTACCTTTTTCCATATTGCACTGTTCAAAAATTCAAAAGCTTAACTTATGGAAAATTTTCTCAGCTTCAACTTAGCAGAATGTAGTTGTTGAGCCAAACGTCAAATAAAATAGTTATTAATTGTTTAAGAGATTGATAATCTTATGGCATGATCAAGCAGCTGTTTTGTGAGCAACACTGTATCTTGCAGTGTGACATAGTAGCCATGATTTTTGTGCTCTATTCCAAGCACCAGAAACACCAATGTTGCCTGCTGAACAGTTGATTGAGCATAATCGTAAGACATTAGTGGCTTGAATTATTGATAACTTTTGATGCTTACATTATATTGAAAAGTGGTTCAGCACAAAGTTGTAGATGAGAAAATTGTCTACGAGCTCAATTATCATTTTTTAAAGCAGAGCGATATGGTAAATTGTTAGATGGATATGAACAAAACATTTGGTTTTCCTATAGTAATTTCCATATAAACTTCAAATGGTTTGTGCCAAGTCAGTTTCTTATCAAATGAGGTCAAATTTTGGGAGACTAATCAGGACCCGATTTGGAACCGTTTGAGCACTGTGGAGCGAAAATTTCAAAATTTGCATCAGTCTAGTGTTCAGTCTGGTTGAAGGCGGGGTCAAATGTCTTTTGGCGTAGGACTATGTCTTTAATTTCTATACTGGGGGTCACATTAAAAAAATAAAATTAAAAAAATCAGACATGTAACGAAAAATCCAAAACACGGACGCAACGGTAGAGCGCAAAACGAACAAGCGACACATTGCGCATGCTCACACATTCGAACTCAATGCTCGATTGATCGCTCACCATTTCATCAATGAAATAAAGGGAGGAGAAAAGCAGCGATAATGAAAACGCTTTATTCGTCTTGTTCTCACATTCTCTGCTTGAACGTCAAGCAGTACAGTTCGGTCTTTGCTCGCTCTGTCGAGTTGTTCGATAAACCTATAGTTTGTTACAAACGTTCGCAGATATACTGCACGTCGCGTCGTCAGTAGTGTCGGTCGCATCGCGTCGCAAGACAGCGCTCCCGGTGAAGCAAGTACCACTCAACACGCTGATTGGCTACCTCTCATCGCTGAGCGTTGCAGCTGAGTTTAAGCTCGACAGGAACGAAAGCGGAGTACGAGGTGGCCGTTAAATATCTGATGGATTCCAAGGCGGAATTCTTCACGCATGACATCCCCGGTGAGAAGCCCTTTAAAGGTAGTCATCAGGGGTCTACCAAACTTCGACCCCAAGATGATCGAAGCTGAAATCAAGAGGTACAAGCTGGCCCCAATAGCTGGCTTTCGGATGACGAGGAGAGACGAAAACGTGAAGACGTACCCGGATTGTCTTTTCCTGGTGCACTTCCAGAAGGGAAAGGTGACGCTGAATGCGCTGCAGGCTATCCGCTCAATCTACTCCATAATCATACGATGTTAGCCATACCGTGGAGGCCATCGCGATGTGACCCAGTGCCAACGATGTCTGAACTTTGGACACGGCACTCCCAACTGCAACATTAAGCCACACTGTAGCAACTGCTCTCAAGAACACGCCACTTCCAAGTACCCTGCGGATGGAGCCGTGGCTTTAAAATGCGCCAACTGTGGTGGTGCACATCAAGGTTCCGACAGACAGTGCTCCAAATGCGAGAACTTCAAACGCATCCGAAAAAAAAACGGCAACTAACAACCAACCAGGACGCAAGAAGGACAAAGTACCGGCATTTCGGAAGGAGGATTTCCCGCCTCTTCATGCTCCTCAGCAAAGGCAAGAAAATTCGCGGGTGCATCCCGCTCAAGCAACTTCTGGTGATTCTGCTGGCCAAAGTTCTCCATCCCCCCTGGATTCTGGAGACAACCAACAGCGCAAAACAACAACCCCGATCTGTTCTCAGCGGATGAACTGATGGAAATTTACGTCAACATGTCCGGTGCTCTTCGTAAGTGCCGCAATAAGCCCGAACAGATCCAAGTGCTCGGTAAGTTCATCATCCAGTATGGCGTCTAAACCCCTAACTATCGTCACCTGGAATGCTTGCTCTGTAAGAGCAAAAGAGATTGAGCTTGCCGACTTCCTCCGCAAGCACAGCATCGGCGTGGGCCTTCTAACCGAGACCCATCTAAAGTCCGGCGACAGCTTCTGGTTGCCTGACCATAACATTTTTCGGCATGATCGCACCAGCTCCAGGGGGATGGTGTTGCAGTCGTCGTCAAGAAAGGAATCAAATACCACACTCTGTCGCATATCCGCACCCCTATCATCGAGGCCCTGGGTGTGGAGGTGGAGTCGTCGACTGGATACGTCCAGTTCATCACCGTCTACTGCCCTCGACAGTGTGCCGCCAGCAGTGGACTAGCGGCTAAATTCAAGAAGGACCTGTCCACCATCACCCCTACCGGTTCCCGCTTTGTAGTTGGAGGAGATCTAAACGCTCGCCATGAGGCCTGGCGGAACTATCAGCAGAACCAGAACGGTCGTCTGCTGTTCGACCACTCACAGCATGAGCTGTGTTCCGTTTGGTTTTCGGATGCACCAACATTTATCTCACCGGTGGGCAACCCATTGACGCTAGACCTGTTCCTGACAAATATCGGCTTGTCCAAG
Source organism: Ochlerotatus camptorhynchus (assembly GCF_037179485.1). Classification (NCBI taxonomy): domain Eukaryota; kingdom Metazoa; phylum Arthropoda; class Insecta; order Diptera; family Culicidae; genus Ochlerotatus; species Ochlerotatus camptorhynchus. Next base: position 3,238,634 of record NW_027040766.1, on the reverse strand, counting down.
CCGGTAGCCTTGAACGAACTCAGCTCCGACCACCAACCGGTGGTGGCTGAACTGGGCTGCAACGTGGCTGCTGCTTCAAGTCTGCGCAATGACTACCATCGCGTAAACTGGGCCCAGTTTGGACGCGTGGTAGACAGGCACATCATCGACAACCCGCCGCTTGACACCGTGGAGGACATCGACCGAGCGTTGGAGGGAGTCCACCAAACCACCAAGCCATATCCATTGATTCCCACACCCAACTCTTGATTCGCCTGAGAAATGTTCGTAGACGCCAGTTTCAGAGGACTGGAGATCTGGTCAAAACACGTGAAATTGCCGATCTGAACAGGCAGAGTGCTTCCAGAATGGATTCACTCCGAAATGAAAGTTTCAGGTGTGTTTCCAGAATCTGGACGACTGCTCCAGACCATTCTGGAAGGTAGCCAAGGACCTGAAAACTCATCCCAAACCCGTTCCACCTATCAGAGTCGAAAATGATGACGATCGGCTTTTAATCACCCCACAGGAGAAAGCAAATGCGATCGGCAAGCATGTCGCTTCATCGCATTTGCTTGGCTCGACTATCCAAAGTCCGCTCGAAGATCAGGTTGCGCAATGCGTTCAAAATCTAGATGCCTCCCCTTGTGTCGTGCCTCCGGCGGATATGATTACAGTACAACAGATTTGCTCAGCGCTGAAATGCACCAAGAACATGAAGGCTCCCGGGTTTGACGGTATATTCAACTTGATCTTGAAGAGACATAGCATGAAAGTGCAGTCTCTTCTAACCGCTATCTTCAACCGATGCTTGGAACTTCACTACTTTCCAAGCATCTGGAAAGTAGCATAAATCATACCAATCCGCAAACCCGGAAAGGATCCAACATTGCCTTCAAGCTACAGACCAATCAGCCTCCTTTCAGCGCTTAGCAAATTGTTCGAGAAACTCATTCTCAATCGTTCAAGTTTGTCGAGGAAAACAACATTCTCCTTCCGGAACTGTTTGGATTCAGAAATTAAATGGTCGCAGTGTCAGAATGGTACATGCTTGGAAATTCACCTTTTTTCACCATATGGTTGTCATAATTTGATGATCATTACCTGAAAAGAAAAACAGGAAAGAAGTTTTAGAAAATTTTGCGTTTAATTATTACTAATTGCATCTGAAACTGGACTACTCTAAAAAGCAAAAGTGTGATTCATTTCTTTTATTTAACGTCGGTCTCTGTTCCGCAATCTAGTGCCAATCACCGACGGACATCGATTGCCATCCATTGATGGCAATCGAATGTGCAGGAAGGCAGCTTCCACACCTGCGTAGGATATCGCACCCATTCAACAACACACATGGGCCGGGACCAACGGCTTTACTTCCCTTCCGAAGGAAGACGTGACCAGAGATTTTTATGCCTCAGAAAAACAAAAGTGTGATAAAAGTGCACGTTTCCTCCAAATCGTTTTGGCGTCTTCTTATTGCTTGCATCATAAGGAATAAGTGCACCAAATATGCTAAGACGACATAAGTAAACATGCGCTTATTTGTCCAGTGGTGTGAAATGCGTAATACTACAAATTATATATGGCTCAAAGATGATTTTGCATCCATGTTGAATCTAATCTACATTGAAAATATTTTTTCCCTTACACGCACTTGCCAAAAATACCCGAAAATCTCTCAACATGGCTACGGTAATACAAAGAGAAAATCGATGAAGAGTAATGATCGTCGTAAAATATATCCACGTGTGTCTTCAAAACTTAGCAACACTCAGCCATGCTTGGACAAAACTGTTTACGTCTGCGGTTTCGAAGAGTCTCTGCGAAACGATTTTACATCCCCAACAGTGCGCGTTGGGGCCCTCCGTAATCCATCGTGCTCCAGAGAAGTATCATTCAAATACAGCAATGCAAAGCTAAATTTCCATCTGACAAAGGACTGTTCTCCTATATAAGAGCTTGAGCAAATATCGACTAAAGAAAAAAAAAAACCCTATCTACACGAGCAAGTCTGATAGATATTTTAATATTCACTGGATCTAAATGCTGGCAGCTGCGAGAGTATGCTCCAGTTTTACAAGGCTTTACAGCCAGGGAATGAAGCTGGCAAACGGACACCAACATTATGCATACATTTCCGATTTCTGTATATTATGTCCCCCGTAGTTGGTGGTGACCGACCAAGTCTGTTCCGAAAATCTGCTTTGTTTTATGTCCCTAAGTTTCCTCCCCACCATCAGTAACAACAACAACAGCAACAACAGCGAGCAGAGATATCGCGTCCCTTGTTTCGCGCGAAAAGTTGTGAATGAATAATTTTCGCATTAAACTTTCCGGTCGTCCTTCCCCCCGTCGAGTCAGATCATCGAGGAAAACAGTTATGATCCGCACCAAGTTCCGCGCGCCAGTAGAATTGCTCCCCGAAGAGGGAGGCAGTAAAAGAAAATTAAATTATTATCTAATTTATTTCTTCTTTGTTAATCAGTTTTCTGATTATGGCTAATTGAAGGGTCTTGTGGGTTTTGTAAGTCTACTGCGTAGGCAACTTTCAAACTTGCTACAACTTGTATTTATTTTCATCTGTACGCACAGTTCGAATAGGAAGCAATAATTGATCAACTTTGGGGCCAACAACCATTTCTTCTCTGGGTCATTTGGGGGAACAGGTGTCTAAAGCCTGTCAGAACAGCAACTGTTTCCCCTGCCCTCAGCATTCGAGCGCAGATGAGTCAGTTGGCCAAACACTCTTCACTTTAAGCCAAGCACTTCATTTTTTGGCACATCTCAGCAATCAGCTTCGTCGATACATGGAATCCGTTATGCTTTGCTTCTCGCAATGAAATATGAACAAACTGCAGCCAACCGCAACCACCCAGCGCTCGCCATGAACTCTCCCTTGCACCTCTCCCCCTTAGCAAAAAGGCTTTCAAAGTAAAGAAATTTAACAGTTCCTTCCTTTGGAATGACCGTGTGTGCGCGCCGTGCACTATTGCTATTTTACGCGCCTACCGTTCAAAGCCGTGGCTGAATTCGAATTATTATCATAATTAAACTCTTATGCCTTCTTTTATTGGCTTGATGAGCATGTACTACCCATGTCTGGGCCGCAACACGAAGTGAACAACGAAATTGATGGTTAACAAATTGTTGGCTTCTATCCCCCGCAATTGGCGCAAAAAGGAGCGTTCCTCGATCGTTTCATTGTTGTATCCGACTACCCAACAAACAATTCAGAGTCACAAATAAGCATATCTCTCAAAAATATGCTGCATAACAATCATAGGCGCCAAGTTATTAAGGCATGGCAGTTTAGTCCCTCCCCTCCCCCCAATAATGTTCAATAGAAGCATAGTATCAGTTGGTCCCTCCAATAATTTTCATACATATATTTCAAATTTTTGCCTTGAAGTATGAAAAAAATACGTATTCACAAAAAAAATAACATTACTTAGCATGTCTGTAGAAGCTGCCATCCCAATGTAAAATATCAATCCAACCGTCACACAGTGGGACGAAATCAAAAAAAGTGGGACATGGCTATTTGCGACGAAATTAGTGAGTGTAGCATTTTGATGTCTTCTAGAATTTTTCTTCGAGTTTTAGTACTTTATTTGAGTAATACTGGAGTAATGCTGGATGAGATTCTTTATTGTCCCGTAGATGCGCATAGGACTATCGATGTACCCAATCCGTTTTTGGCCCTTCATACAGCAACGTGTTCAAGACAATCAGAGGTTATTAAGCTTGATCAAGACAAACAGAGTTGTGAGAGTCCACTGCTATCGGACTTAGTTTCCGTGCTAAAATGGGTGGTAAACCACTATCATGCTATCATGCATTTATTTGAGCAATACAAATTTTTGCTTAAGGAGGCTATACACTCAGATAAAAAATTACTTTTTTAAGTATTGGTAAAATTGTTGAACATTTATGGAAACATTGTAGACGAAGTCATTTAAAGAAACTTTGTCCAAATGAAAATTTTCTATCTCTTATTTGAACGAAGTTATAGGGTGAATATGGAGTACAAACGGTAGTACCCCCCACTTAAAAACGTTTTTTACCATAACTTTCTAGTTTGATTTTATATGTGCGACAAAGTTGTAAGTACTTTGAAAATGCTCATTTTTATTAAAGCAAGAAAATCGCTATCTCTTGGTTTTAGGGATTTACACTATTTTTAAGGATTCATTTCAATTTTTAGGGGGATCCAAGCGGATGCCTAATAAATTTTCAAATAAAGTACCTCAATGTTTTGTTACGATTTGTTATTTTCATTACCGTTTTTTCAAGTTTTCACAACTCAAATTAAAGTACTCAAAAAATGAAGAAACTGTACAGAAAGCATCAAAATGCTACACTCAATAATTTCGTCGCAAATAGCCGTGTCCCACTATTTTTGACGTAGGATTACGTCTTTCGGAAACAATTTCAACATTTTCGGTACAATTTCAAAAAACCAAAATCGACCGCGTTACGAAAAGTGGTCAGGTTTTGACCACTTGGAACTCTATCAATAGCGGACTGATATTAATTCTAAACAAGCCAATCGATTGGAATGTCATCTACGAATCTGTAAAAATGAACACTTTATCAATTTTCAAAAGGTCACTATTGAAAATTGCACGAATGTGCAACTGTTGCTATAGTAATGAAAATTATCACCGATTGACTGCGAAAAGCGCTTTTCCTAACACAGATATTAAAATCGAAAGCACTCCGGTCCGTGTAGTGGTGTTCAGTGGTCATCATCATCATCAGCAGCAGCAGTGCTTTCGGCGCGTAGCGTTGTAGATTGTTCAGTACACGATGAAAGGCTGCCCGCAGGACGAAGAAGTTGCACCGCTACTGATCGGATTTCAGTTGCTCGCCGTGAGTCGCTGAGGTACATCTATGCCAAGCGCGTCACCGTTACAAACAACAGAGCTGTATGCCTGAGTACTGCGAACTCAGCCGATTTTATTTTTCAAGTTAGCTAGAAAACATATTGAAAATCTTCAGATGTTTCAAATTTTTTCACTGAAACAGTTAACGAAATTGTATATACATGCTGTAAAATGAACTCTTGGCTCCTCCTCCTCTGCTACAGAAATAACGTATACATGGTGATGGGAGTGCACCTGCCCACAAAGCTCACATGACTCTTATAAAGTTTGAATACATTCTTGTTTGAGCAACCCAGTTTTGGTATTATTAATATTAAATAAAATCACTTTTGCGAGTATCACACTCGATGATTTACATTATCCGCCTACTAAGGTTGATGTTTCGACAGTTTCATAATTATAATTTTTAATTTGTTTACTGTAGGTGGCAACACCTTTACTTGTGGTTCAAACTTCTGAGCTCTTTTGAATGTTTGGCTCCCGTTTGAAAGTTTGACTCGGCTCCCAGATGACAAGCATTTTGAGTTAGTTCACAGTACTCAGATGTATGCCAGCCTTAATTGTATAAAACACCAAACTGTTCACCAACCGATCCAGGTGCAAGAAATAAGCACCGCTATCATCCCCAAGAGCTCGAGGAAAGAATCCCACAGCATTGTTCTAAACTGGATTTCAAGCTTTCAACCCATCGGTCCTTTTCAGGACCACAAATGACTGATAAAAGCGTTAACTACAAATTTCAAGGGGGCAACCCCGGCGTAGTGGTAAGCATCCATACCTCTCACGTCAAAGTCACGAGTTCAAATCTCACCCCCGGACAAGTCACGAATGACCCAAGAGCGTTAAACTGACTATAAAAAAAAAAAACAAAAACAAGCAAACTTCAAGTATGAGCTTGTATCCAAGACACACGTCCAGGATTGGCTACATGGACACGAATAGAGGACCTCAAAAACAGAACTCTCAAACTGCTTAAATTTCAACCTATCGAACTTTTTCACTGATAACGAATTAAGAAATAAATGTAATGTTTACTATACTTTTGCTGTGACATCAAAACTACCTTTCGTAATCCTACGTCAAATCTACGGTCGTGTCTTGCATACAATCTCTTACTTTTTTATTTTGTCCCACTTCGCGCCAGTTCAAATTCAAACTTTGAAAACGTTTGTCTAACAGGTTGGTCATTGAACCATGATAACCAGGAGAGCCGGGAATTGAGAACAATCGGGAAATAACAACGAATTCGATTGCATCCTTTTGTCATACTTCGGTCCTAATTTATCTAGGGTCCAGGGTATTATAATTATTTTCAAAGTTAAACACCTTTATGATTTTTTGTAGTGGCAGTATTTTGTATTTGCTTGGACTAGTCGATCATCTTTAAAATGTATCGAAGTCTGAGATAGTGCAGTCATGGTAATTTTAAGAGCTGGGTTTTCACAGATTTTTCATATGTGCGCTCGACCATCTTAAATCCATGCGTCCCCTTTAACCCTTTGTTTGTATCTTGGGGTCAATATGACCTCAGGCAATTTTTGCAATCTTGTTTATTCATCAAAAAGATTTTTGCTCTGGCATTTTTGCATGCTAAAGTCTTCTTGATATGCCTGCCTCTTAGTTGAGACATATTTTCGCAATGACCTTAGCCTTATTTTAGTGGCACAGCCAGGGCCCAACAAAGCCATTTTCAATCGAAAATCGTCAAGCGACGACGAAGCTGTCAACCATCACTTTCAATTTAAAGTCATTCCGTCATCTCTTCGAGCAGATCCCCTTCAACATCAACAGAACAACACTTTCGATCAGTTTTCATGCTGCTTGTTTTGGCTTGACTCGTGTTCATTTCGTATTACATTGTCAAATCATGACACAAATGTCATCAAATTACTCAAATGAACTTACTTTCGCATTGAGGCGAAACTGTTCGATCCACATTCGCGCAGATTTTCTGACTTTTGTTGATTGTTCACTCATTTAAGCGCATGTGCACGTGGATGTTAAATTTATCATTGACGGGTGGTTTATTTACCCAACAATATGTGTATTTTTTAATCTGTGTGATGTCTAGAAGCCGGAAATCGATATCCGATGCCATTTTGAAGTCCAAGATTGCGACTTCCAGTTTAAGAAAATGCGGAAAATACTGTCAAATACTAGAGCTGCATCGAATAGTGCTATTTGGCCTGGTATTCGGTGTTTACTTGTGAAATTTCGCTAATATTCCACCATTTTCTTACAAATGAGTGGTCGAAAAAACGATTGAGTGAAATTTTGTTGAGTCAACGCCTGATATGCGGCCGAATACTATGGCGGCCGAATATTCGGTGCAGCACCCATCAATATGGATATTTTTGGAAACGGGATGATGTCTAGAGAATACATTCAATATCAGACGCCATACAAAATGACGGCTTCCGATTTCAGAAAAAGTGGAAAATACTGTCAAATGCCCATCAATATAGATATTTTTGGAAGCAGATTAACTTCTAGAGGCCGGAAATTGCGATTTGATGCTGACCCATCCATATGGGTATTTTTGGAATCGGTATGACATCTAGAGAATACAAATCGATTTCCCACGCCATTTTGAAATCCATGATGGCGGCTTCTGGTTTAAGAAAAGTGAGAAATTATATCAAATACCATACATATGTTTTTTTTTAGAATCAGGGTAATGTCTAGAAGCCGGAAATCGATATCACCATTTTGAAATCCGAAACGACAGCTTCCGATTTGAGAAAAAGTGTCAAATACCATAACATATGGGTATTTTCAGAACCGAGATGACACGTAGAGGCCAGAAATCGGTGTCAGAAGTCATCTTGCAATCCCAAATGGCGACTTCTGGTTTCTGAACAAGTGGGAAATATGTACTGTCAAATACCCATCATTGTGGGTATTTTCGAAATCCTAGTAACGTCTAGTGACCAGAAACCGATGTTTGACGGCATTTAAAAATCTTATTCATAAAAAGAATTAAATACTGTCAAATACCGAACAATAGTATTTTTGGAATCGAGGTGACATCTAGAGGCCGGAAATCGATGTCTGACGCCACCTTGAAATTTAAGATGGTGGCTTCCGATTTCTGTAGAAGTGTCAAATACCCTACAAATGGCGTTGAATATCGATTTTCGGCATCCACGCGTCGTTCCCGTTTCGAAAATACCCAGATATTAGGACATTTGACTCGGTCTCTGATAACCGATAGCCGCCATCTTGGATTCCATGTCGATTTCCGGCATCTACGCGTCGTCCCCGTTCCGAAAATATCCATATTGTAGGGTATTTGTGGCTTTTCTGACCCCGATAACCGCCATCTTAGACTCCAGAATAGCCTCGTTAATTTAATTTTCACAATGACTTACAAGAAAATGATATTGCTCGAACTGAAGCGATTCTGCGGAGAGCTCATTTTCTTTTCTTTGTTTCAAAAATGCAGCACCCTGGTACAGACAAAGGGTTAAGGAACCATCATAATTATAATTTGAGAATTTATAGGGGATAAAATTAGACCGTTTTTTGATCAGCGCAAAACGTTTTATGATATTAATCTATAACCAGCCCTGATGAAGATTTCATCCCCTGGATTGAAACCAGTCTACAAAGAGCAATCTTTTCAGAAGTTTCCATTCTCACTCCTCACATGTGCAACAACAGAGTGTTTTGTCGTTCTGTCAGTTATTTTACGTATTCTCGGCGATTACGGCGAAATTACGGATTTTTTTTTAACTCTTTATTTGTTCTAAATTCAAAATAAATTACATTTCATTTTAACCAAGGTGCTCCAGTTGCCAAAGTAACTTACCAGCCTTAATTGTTATGATATATATCTAAGTGTTTTTACATTGTTCCTGCCTTGGCAATCCAGTATTTTAAACAGGTTTTTTAAACCTGCATGTCAGTATAACAATTGAAATCTTAAAACTAAAAACTAACACTAAATCTTATCTAAGTATAAAGGGAATCAATCGTTGCAATTGAGGATTGCAACGATTTTTGCCTGAAATTATTAATTATTTTGTTGGACATTTGTTCTAAAGTCTCAACATTCGAAATTCTATGTACTTCGGTAGTACTGCACCAGGAAGGCAACTTCAAAATCATTTTCAGAACTTTGTTCTGAATCCTTTGAAGTGCTTTTTTCCTGGTAGTGCAACAACTAGACCATATTGGCACAGCGTAAAGCATGGCCGGTCTAAAAACTTGTTTAAATATTTGAAGTTTATTCGTCAGGCAAAGTTTGGATTTCCTGTTTATAAGGAATACAAACATTTTATATATTTGTTACATTTGGCTTGAATGTCCTCAATATGATCTTTAAAGTTAATTTTTGGTCGAGTATTAATCCAAGATATTTCACTTGGTTTGACCAGCAAATTGGATTTCTGATCATAGTGACTATGTGACTAATACTAGGTTTCAAAAAGGAAGCTCTAGGCTTATGTGGAAATATTATAAGTTGAGTTTTCGAAGCGTTGGGAGAAATCTTCCATTCTTGTAAATAAGAAGAGAAAATATCTAAATTTTTCTGCAGTCTGCTGCAAATAACACGAAGACTTCTTCCTTTAGCGGAGATGCCTGTGTCATCAGCGAACAAAGATTTGTAGAAACCCTGAGCCAAATCAGGGAGGTCCGAAGTGAAAATGTTATACAATATAGGCCCAATAATGCTACCCTGAGAAACTCCTGCTCTAACAGGTAGTCGTTCAAATTTGGAATTTCGATAATTTACCTGCAGAGTTCTGTCAGTTAAATAATTTTGAACTAATTTCATAATATAAAGTGGAAAATAAAACTTTTACAATTTAGCAATCAAACCTTTATGCCAAACACGGTCGAATGCTTTTTCTATGTCTCAAGTTGAGTGGCCTTCAGATTTGTTTGAACGAATTAAATTGGTAACTCTTAAGAGTTGATGAGTAGTTGAATGCCCATGGCGAAATCCAAACTGCTCATCTGCAAAAATTGAGTTCGAAGCATCATTCTATTTAAAATTATCTTTTCAAAAAGTTTACTTATTGAAGAAAGCAAACTTATTGGACGGTAGCTAGAAGCTTCAGCTGGATTTTTATCCGGCTTCAAAATTGGAACAACTTTTGCATTTTTCCATTTATCAGGAAAGTATGCCAAATGGAAACATCTGTTAAATAATTTTGCCAAGAAAGACAAGGTACTCTCTGGGAGTTTATTGATGAGGATATAGAAAATTCCATCATCACCTGGAGCTTTCATATTATAGATTTTACTTTGTCCAAATCAGCCCCCCAAGAATCATCAAAAATATTTTCCCGCGAGAAAATATTCAGATAATCCAGAAACTGAAATTATGGGAACTCTCGAATTGCTTAGAAAGTTTCTGAGCTTTTTCCAAATTTGTAATCAATATTTTACCACCTTCTTTAAGCTCTGGAATAGGCTTTTGAGGTTTTTTCAAAATTTTTGTGAGTTTCCAAAAGGGTTTGGAACTCGGGTCTAATTTAGAAACATTATTTTCAAAAGTTTTGTTTCTCAGGGCAGAGAATAGCTTTTTAATTTGTTTTTGAAAATCCCGACCGACAACTTTCATGGCAGGATCGCGTGTTCTTTGATATTGTCTCCTACGGACATTTTCAAGACGGATCAAGAGCTGAAGATCCACGTCTATTATAATTGAATCGAATTTAACCTCACATTTTGGTACTGAGGCAGCTCTTGCTTCAACTATAGAAGTAGTCAGAGATTCAAGAGCATAATAAATTTCATCTTTGGTTTGCAAAGGAATGTTTGGATCGAAGTTATATTCCATAAATGTTCGATATTGCTCCCAATCAGCTCTATGGTAATTGAAAGTAGAGCTGTTGGGATTAGAAATTATTTCTTGGGATATTTCAAAAGTTACTGGAAGGTGATCATAACTGAAGTCAGCATGAGTAACCAATTGGCTACAAAGTCGACATGGATCAGTTAAGACCAAATCAATAGTGGAGGGATTTCTTGCAGAAGAAAAGCATGTTGGACTGTTTGGATATTGAATAGTGTAATAACCTGCAGAACAATCATCAAACAGAATATTACAATTGGAATTGCTTTGAGCATTATTCCATGAGCGGTGTTTTGCATTAAAATCACCAATAATGAAGAATTTAGACCTATGACGGGTAAGTTTCTGGAGGTCACCCTTGAGACAATTCTTTTGCTGGCCTACGCATTGGAATGGCAAATAGGCATCTATAAACGTAAGTTGTCCAAATTTTGTTTCAACAGAAACTTCCAAAGTTTCAAAAACTTTGGTTTCAAATGAAGAAAATTTTTTATGTTTGATTCGTCTATGAACAATGATGGTAACGCCACCACAAGGTCCATCAAGACGATCATTTCTATAAATGAAATAATTTGCATCCTTCTTAACCTTATGGTCAGGATTAAGGAACGTTTCCGTTATAACGGGATTATGCACGTTATGAACTCTCAAAAAAAGTTAAATAGCTCGTCTTCATTATCTTTAAGAGATCGAGCATTCCAATTTAAAACATTTAATGATTTAAAATCCATTACTGAATTTTAAATTCTTGACAATATTGTTTGTAAATTTTACTCCAGTTTGAATAGCATCAAACATGGAGCTAGATTTAAGCATATCAGAAATCATGTCAATTAATGATTTCTGTAAAAATTCCATTTTAGGGGCAGTAACATCATAGAGGTAACTCTAAGACCACTGGGTCCCGAAGAAAATCATTATTATTTTTGGCTCACTCAGTACCAGAACAACGGTCCCAAGCAGTCCCAAGCTATTTCACTCACCCCTGCATGTTCTGCATGAATCCACACACCCCTGATGTTATCTGTCAAACTTTCATAGCGAATCAAAACAAACATAGTGTAGTAATAGAATTTCAACTAGAATAGGGTACGTTAATCGTTTGCTTGGGACCAATAGGCTACTAAAGTGGCGAACCAATTTAAAATCGTTAGTTTCGTATTGATTGTTGGTAACATAGAGGTAACTCTAAGACCAAAAGGTCCCGAAGAAGCGTGCTCAACTTTTTGGCTCAGCTCTGATACTATCTTCGGTCCCAAGCTAATTGATGCACCCCTCGAAACATTGGAAAATCCAAAAAACCCCTAATTTTGTCTGTCAAACTTTCATAGTGAATAAAAAAAAACAACTCCGAATACGATGCCTCCGGTAAAATGTGTAACGACAAACTTGCAATGTTTTAAAAATCATAGCTCAGCCATTTATTCACGAATTTCAAATCTTTTGACTCCGTTTGAATCTTCATACTTTAAAAATTTATTCAGTATCAATAGATTTCAAAGCTGTCGATAAATTGCTGAGCAATGATTTTTCAAACATTGTAAATTTGCCGTTAAACATTTTACCGGAGGCATCGTGTTCGGAGTGTTAATCATCTCCGGCTATGTAAATCGTTAAATTCTTGCATGAAGTAATAACACATGATTAGTTAAAATAGACTATTTTCGTTTTTTATTCATGTTTCTAGGAACTCCCTGGAAGATCCTTCCATAAATCCATTTTAAATTTATTTGAGTTCTCTTTAGAATTTCCATGCAATTGACCTAAGAAATTTCATAAATTTTTGTTTAGAATAATCTTGGATTTCTCCCCTGCATTCAAACGGAAATTCAATTCGTATTCTCCTTAGAACTTCCATAGTATTTCCTCAGAATCCTCAAAACAATAATCCATCACAGAATAACTTGGCAAATCTTCTTAGAATTCCTTTGAGATTGAACCCTCAATATTCGATTCCATTGGAATTCTTCTCGGAATTTATTTCGAACTCTTAAGAATTCTATTGGAAGTATCTTCAGAAATCACCCAGAATTCTTTTCGAACTTTCTTTGGAGTGCACAGGATTTTTATGCAATTGTCATCAGAACTAATTTTGAATTGTTACTAGAATCCTCATCCAATCATTCTTTTCAGAACTCTCCTTGAAATTCACTCTCAATTATATTTGAATTATTTCCTAAACTGTTTCAGAGCTGAATTTTGCGTATCTAATAGTTTAAACAATAATCAAAAGTGACGCTAATATTTGTTAAGCCAAGTTTAACTATGTGGGTAAACCTGGCTTAAGATTTGAGCGGAGATAAAGAAATCGATCCTCAGAGCACTTAATTGTACATGAGACTTTCGTAGTTTGTACTTTGTTATTCTTCTCTGATATATCATGGTGTCATCCTAGAATCCTTTAAAATTCTCCAAAATTTACTTTGGATTTTTTTAAAGTTCTTAATCATCATTGAAAGACTTTTAAAATTCTATTAATAATTTCTGGGAAACGAGGTATATTTTCACCGATTTTTAATCGAAAATGAAAGGCATTTCCCAATAGTTTTCCTGGTGTTCTAAAGTTTTGCGGTTCACTGGTCACTCTGGTTAAAATTTTCAATTTTTTAACAGGTATGTGCCAAGTACTCAATTTAATTTTGTTGAAATTTTTAAATTTCACTGTATTTAAATAGTGAAAAAGTGACTTTAGTGACTATTTTTACGGAAATAGTGACTTTAGTGACTTTTTGGTGTAAAAAGTGACTTTTTAGTGACATGATTCAAAATAGTGACCAAGTCACTAAAAAGTGACCTGCTACCAGCCCTGACGGGTACGAATGTAGAATTTGTTTCTCGCTGACCGTTGTTAACAGCTGAGTAATTTGTACCTGTTTTACATTCCCAAAAATTGGATTTGTGGTTTTTACCACAATTTCAACATTTAAATTTCTTAGGATCTTCTTTCACAGGCCATTCGTCCTTTGCGTGAGAGGAATCACCACAATTCATGCATTTAGCTGGCATGTAGCAATTTTTAGTTCCGTGACCCCTGGCAGTTACGGCACTGGGTGAGGTTTTGGAAATTTCCTAGAGTCTTCCTGAAGTTAGGTTAGCCTTAAGGTTGTTTAGTTCACTAGACTTGAAGTGAACTGAATAAAAATCATTAGAAATCCCGTTGCGCGAATCGCCAGGACGGGATTTCATTTTCATTTTGATTACTTGGAGTGTCACAACTCCAAGTAATTTTGCCAGTTCATCTTTGATCTGATCACGGGATTCACCGTTGGGCAGTCCTTTCATGACAACGTTCAGTTTTGGTGTCGTAAGTAAAAAAAATGTGATGCTTCTCAGTAAGATACTTGAGAAGACATTTAAATCCGTCCAAGTTTTCAGCCAATACATGGCATTCACCCCGACGTCCAATTTGTAGTGAAAACTTAACTTACAAGAAATTCAAAAGTTCCATGCGAAGAGCATGGAAATCGGAAGTGGTTATCACAATAGGGGGAATCTTTTCCTTCTTGGCATTTAGCCGGGAAAGTTTACTAGAATTTTTCTTGGATGATGGATCATTCTCATCATCCGTGAGCAAATTAAATTGATTACTCAAATTAATATCATCAGAAGAGGGATCAAGAAATTGCCCTTTTTATTTGCGTTTATGCACCATTTTGTATCCAAATCAACTTTCAATCAGATTACTATAAGAATCTGAAGGATCGAAGAGGAATTTTCCAAATCGATATCCAATAAGGATTACCTTGGGTAGGGTCCAAACAATGATCGAAGAGGAATAAGAGTTAAACAAGGTAGAACTTATACAGCTTGAGCACTGAAAAGTGCTGTTTAAATTTGTTGTAGCTTTAGGTAGTAGTAGCACTTCCTTCAGCAAAAAGCAAATAGATCCGCACGGCAAGAGAGCACGGTGAGGACTGAAATTACGGCATATTTTCAGTTTACTGAACTGCTACGGCAAAACATTTCGACGACGACCGATTTATACAGAAAATTTGACGACCACTAGTGCCATCAACTGGCACACTTACGCTAGCTATTAAATGTAGTTAATTAAATAAAAAGATACAAAAGTTTCAAAAAGTTTTAAAGCATTTGTTTCAACTACGAAAATCTATTTTTTGTTCATGATCGACCAATGATGAGACACTGCCTGCTCAGCTTTCATCTCATATTTTCCTGCTGACACACAACGTCAAAACAAACTAGGGGTCGAATAAATATTATGATCCAATTTATGTAGCTAGGGACCATACGACTGAGTAAAGAAATTTACAAAATTCCTTTGGCACATACTGGTCTTAGAGTTACCTCTATGGTAATACGACATGCACTAAACTAAAGTCACGGAAATACCACAATCATCCAACTAATTTCTAGAAAAAATATTAACTATGGACTGCATTCACTGTCGACTATGATGCTTAAGCGCTACCACCATATGTCACACACAGCGCCCTTGCTCTATAAATGACAACAACGGAAAGTACATAGCAATTTATTTAAATCACACTTATATTTAGTTATGAAAAATATTTCAATAATTTCGTTTGGTTTGAGTGCACATTTTGTAACAATGAATTTATTACATTTTTCCAATTGAGTAATAATAGCACATATATCATATTAACAATATGATCCATTCATGCCTTTTCCAAATATTGCAATGGCGACCCTCAAAATATTGCTTCACGCACCATCTAGCGTTAAAAAAGGTCAGCAACAATCATTCAATTGAGGGGTGCAAATATAGCACTTATTGCAAAAGTAAGAGTCAAATTATTTTCATTAATTACATTGTGTTTATTACTTAAAAATTTGTCTGCCATTTCACTGTTTTCATCAAATTAAATAATATGCTGAAATACATTCATTTGAAATATTAAACAAATTTTCATTTGGTTTACCCCTCGTGACGATAAACAAATACTTTGGTAGCCTTTTTGGCCACAGAGGTGCTTTCATCGCTAAAAATTTGGTTCACCAGCTAAGCGAAAGAGTGGATCATATTGTTAATATAATATATTTGGTAATAGTTTGCACCATTCGATCCGACAGATATCGCCCCACCAGTCGTGGATAAACCAGTTTTACGGTATTGAGATTTTCGAAAAATCATCGATTGCTCTTCTAACCATGCTTCTAGCGATAAAAAAGATCTAGCGTTCAGGAGATCATAAACTTTTTGCTGGTGAACAAAGAGTTCAGAATCTTCTCACTAGGGAGCGCTCGTATACATGTTAAGTTCTCGCATGTGATACATCCTGACCAGATGGAGAGTAAATGTCTTTGGCAAAGTTGTTCAGGAACTCAAGATCTTTTCGTTGGTGGACAGTTGTTCAGCATTTTCTCACTACGCGGTGCTAGTATACACATGCAATTCTCGCATAAACAATTGCTCAAGATCCTGAGCAGATAGAAAAGTACTGTATTGGGCAGGATGTACTTATTCAGGGGGTCAAGTTTTTTGGCTGGTGGACAGTAGGCCAGAATTTTCTCACCACGTGGCGCTAGTAAACGTGTACAATTCTCGCGTATGCGTATGGTAGAAAGTTACTGTCTTCGAAAAAGTTGTTCATGAGGTCAATGCCTATTGCTTGGTGCAGAATAGTTCAGAATTTTCACACTACGTGGCGTTAGTATACAAGCGAAATTCTCGCATGTAAAATATCTCGAGATTCTGATCAGATTGAATGTTACTGTCGTCGACAAAGTTGTTCAAGAGGTCATAACTTTTTCGCTAGTGAACAGTAGTTCAAAATTGCCACGTGGTGAGATAATTCTTAACTAGGGTAGAGCACTATTTCGTCGTAATCGCCCATTTCCGTTCTATCGATCAGAAAAGATCTAAAATATCAATGATTTCACCGTGCATAAATCAAAAATAGGTTTGTTCCGATGCGTTAGTTTATTACCCTAATCCTATTAGAGCGCATTGTATGAATATTTACGCTCATTGTTTTCAAAACAAAAGAAGTGCTCGTAGCTAATCCCCTTTTTCTACAGTTATCCGTAGGACGAAGGAAATCTAATGGCGTTTCAATGCGTTTGGACGGAATTGAAACTCGTAGTACGAATTTAGAATCAAGAAGCATCAAATCGTATGTTACGTATGGAAAGGTGAATAAATTTAGAAGTCATCTTTGACAGAAATGTTCCATTTTTTGTTCAAGCCCCTTCAAAAAAGATAGGTAAAACGTGGGTTGTGCTTAGTAGGACGGAAATAAGATCAAAAACCCTACTGTCTACCAACCAAAAAGTCTTGACCTCCTAAACTAAAGGGTGATACGGTCAAAATTTGGTCAAGGGAAAACGCGTGTAAATCGGTGAAATCGTTTATTTAAGAAATCAATTTAAATTTCTTTTTCGAGTTCAATTAGTATAAAATTCGGGAAAAATATTCAGTAAGGCTTCCACTTTTCCAAATCCGAATTGCCGGGCCTTACGCTTGACCCCTGCCATCAGATTTTGTACAGCCACCTTGTCCACCTTCTTCGCCGCAGAAAGCCAGTTTGCCTTGAACTGCTGCTCGCCCTTAGCAGTTTTTTGGTCTTCTTTAGGTTCCGCTTGACAATAGCCCAGTATTTCTCAATTGGGCGAAGCTCTGGCGTGTTGAGAGGGTTCTTGTCCTTGGGAACCACCTGCACGTTGTAAGCGGTGTACCACTCCATGGCCTTTTTACCGTAATGGCAAGATGCCAAATCCGGCCAAAACAGTACGGAACAACCGTGTTTCTTCAGGAAAGGCAGCAGACGTTTATTCAAACACTATTTCACGTAAATTTCTTGGTTGACAGTCCCGGAAGCTATGAAAATGCTGCTTTTCAAGCCACAGGCACAGATGGCTTGCCAAACCAGATATTTCTTTGCGAACTTTGACAGTTTCATGTGCTTGAAAACATCTGCTACCTTTCCCCTTCCTTTTGCCGTATAAAACTCCTGTCCCGGAAGCTGCTTGTAGTCGGCTTTGACGTAGGTTTCGTCGTCCATTACCACGCAGTCAAACTTCGTCACCATCGTCGTGTACAGCCTCCGGGATCGCGCTTTGGCCGTCGTATTTTGTTTATCATCGCGATTTGGAGTCACTACCTTCTTGTAAGTCGATAGTCCGGCTCGTTTTTTGGCTCGATGCACGGTTGTAGACGATACACCCAGCTTATTTGCGGCATCTCGGAGAGAGAGGTTAGGGTTTCGCTTGAAACTACCGGCAACTCTCTTTGTCGTCTCAGCGGCTTCCGGTTTTCGATTTCCCCCCGATCCAGACTTCCTGGCTGTCGACAAACGTTCCCCAAACACTTTAATTACATTTGTAACGGTTGATTTGGCAACTTTTAGCGATTTTGCCAACTTTGCGTGCGAGTAGCTCGGATTTTCGCGATGCGCGAGCAAAATTTTGATACGCTGCTCTTCTTGCTTGGACGGCATTTTGACAACTGAAGAGTGAATTCCAAAATCAAAATAGGAGCAACATTCTACACACACACACCTTCAAAATGAGGGGTGTTCAGGTTTTTTTAAATGCAAAATTGAAAGAAATACGTCAAGTTGATATTGACCAAATTTTGACCGTATCACCCTTTACTTTGCCGAAGACAGCAACCACTAGGAGAAGAGGTGACAATACGGGGGCGAAAAAGAACCACTTTTCTGTCAAACGTGAACCAGCTCCTGATTGGCCGATTTCATGTGTGTAAGATAGAGATAGAGATAGATAAAGATAGAGATAGAGATAGAAATAAAAGAGGAAGAAGCCAATTGTCACCTCTTCCTCTTAGAGCAACCAGGGCTCTACATTTTCGAAGCTGTAAAATGAACTCGTGTTTTTTTCTCTCATACATACGTGTTCGACGCTTTATTTCTTTAACGCCTAGCTAGACTATCAGCAAGAAACGAAAGTAAAAAAGCAGGACACTTAGAAGGAAAGACTGGCTGTGGAACTTCTCGTCGTTGCTTTGCTCATCGCTTTCAATGTAACTAACGTCGATTTTCTAGTAAAACGAACCTCGTTATGGCTTTCAATCCCCTTTCACGAACACTCTATCACCGCTCTTTCAATTTGTTTAAAATGCGTTATGTCCCGTTTTTGATCATTCTTTTTAGATAAATATATGGATGGAAGATAAATTAAAAATATTACGTGTAATCTTCACGTGTTTTCACGTGAGAAATGCTTTAAATGTGTTATTTCATTTTCCGTCATATACGTCATGAAACCTCTGTTGATGTGTTTCATGAAAGAGAAAACTATTAAAGTCGAGCGCTCTTTCGCTCATCCGTTTCACCGAAGCTTGAAAGGAAGACCAATTGAGCGACGGGAGAAAGAGAGACAAGCGATTAAACATTTGTTTGTTCACGCCGACTGAGGTTCTAGAATGCTGCGAAGCTGTTCGACTTTAACAGAAAAAGAAAGCCAGCAGTCTCTTCGTCGCATCGATTTGGTCGATTGAAGCTGATATTGTGACGCCCTGACAGCAACTTTCTAGCTGATCAAGATCTCGAGCTAAATATGCGAGAAAGGCACGTATATACTAGCGCCGCATAGTGAAAAAAATCTGAACTATTGTCACCCCACAAAAAGATCTTGACTTCCTGAAAAACTATGCCGAATAAATTTACTTTCTATCTGGTCAGGGTTTAGAAATATTTTATATGCGAGAATTTCACATGTATAGTAGCGCCGCGAAGTGAGAAAACTCTGAACTACTGTCCACTTGCGAAAAGGCCTTGATCTCCTGAACAACCATGCCGAAGACAGTACCTTTCTATCTGGTTGGGAACTCGAGATATTTTATGTATACTGGAAACTCGAGATATTTTATATACTAGCGTCGAGTAGTAAGCAAATTCTGAACGATTGAGCTCCAAGCAATAGGCTTTGACCTCCTGAAAAACTCTATGAAAGACAGTAACTTTCTATCTGGTAAGGATCTCGAGATATATCACATGCAAGAATTTCACATGTATGCAAGCGCTACGTAGTGAGAAAATTCTGAACTACTGTCTACTGGTCAGGATCTCGATATATTCCATGTTTTAATCAATGAAGTCAAATCCCACGTAGTATGGCCACAGTTTATGCGGTTTCCATTTACATTTTCCCTATTATCTGCATTTTTTAGGTGTTTACTGTAATCCAAGTTTAGCTTGTTTAGATCAAAATAAGTTTTTTGAGGAATACTCGTTGGTTTCAGATCGATTGGTAACTCAGCAGCAAAATGGCAATGGAAAACTCATGTGTGTTGTACTAAGTTAATACAACAGCGCGAGTAACGGAGGGTTTATAATTGTGACGTTATGGAGAAATAATATATCGGACAAATTGCACCATTATTGATGTTTTAAATTGACGGTTGAAGGGTGCTCGCCGCCTGGTGGCGAATGCTATCAGAGCTAAATACCTAATTGTTCCAAACTAAAGAGACTGAATCCAGAACGAGGCGACACACCAAAATTGGATCAGTCGGTTATCTAGCAAAGCGTTGGGAAAAGTGATTCCAATTGGGCAGACAATTTACTTTAGCCAATTCAGCCTCTCTATTCCAAACCAGTCTAGGCACTAGTGAAAAAAAAAATGTGTTCGAAAATCAATCACCAACACACTTGACCACACCGCGAAACCTCAAATCTAGACCAACAATTGAAATAGGCGGAACAATCAAACGTAAACAATAGCTTTAAACGCAAATTCCTCGAGAATCAAGGTCCACGCACATTAGATCCGGATCGGACGCGTTGCGGCAAAGTGACAGCTAAATCTATTGTCTAACTGTCAAATTTACGTCAACGCAACGCAAACGGATCTAATGTGGGTGGGCCTTCAAAGCACAACCAAGCAATCTAACACCGTCATCTGATAGAGCAAACTTCCTTTATCGAATGGCATCGTTAGTTTGCGTGGGAGTGTTTTGATTCTCTAGAATGTTGTGTTTAAAGCCATTGTTTACGTTTGGTTGTTCCGCCTATTTGGATTGTTAGTCTAGAAATCATCGCATTTCACGCATTGTTTTCACAGACATCGAAAACGGGGGAAATGTGCTACCGATTCTTCCAATGAGCGTTGGTAATCATCATCATCATCATCATCATCATTGGTCGAAGGTTCATTTTGTTGTTGCTTGTACATATGTAGGTAGGTAGGGTAAAAGAATGCATCGGCATTAGCGCCAATTTCTGTCATATCGAGAAGAAACATCAAATATATCAATGATTTTGATGTAACCGAATCTATCATACGTTCGGTATGATGGTTTAGTTCAAAAGCTACTACAGAACAACGTCTATAAGAACGCATAATACATATGAATATTTACATCCGTTTTACTCAAAACCAAAGAACCGCTCCAGGAAGTGAATCCAATGACGTTGTTTGGATGGAATTGAAACTCAAAAGAACGGAATTGGAATCAAGAAACAGTGTTAGATGTCATCTTTGATAGAAACATTAAATTTTTTGTTCGATAGAATTTTTTTTGTAAAGTGCAGGTTGTGCTTTGTATGACGGAAATGAGATCTATAACCCTATATAGATTAGTATCGAATCATTTTCTGCCTTCCGCCGTTGCCGCCATTAACAACGGAACAGACGGAACTTGCTTCCACACATATTGTTTTGTTATTGTTATTACTGGTGATGTTGCTGTAAACAGATGTTCTCGTTACGTTCGTTTTTCCGTTCCCTATGATGGGCCCAGGAAAGTTCTTTTCACATCATTTTCACTTCCTTTTACCTCCTTCTGCCCTTTCTGCTGTCTTTCCCGTCTTTCCATACTCTTGGCAGATATTGATGGTTTGTTGGTTTTTTCTCCGCTCTTGGCTCATTTGTGTGTTTCTCGCAGTGTTCTATACAAATAAGACCATCCAACTATGGAGTGTTTCGCCCGCCGAGCTGGCGGTGTGTGCTGTATGGATGGGAATTGTAGTTGCGTGTCTGTTCCTCGGTTAGTTCTGCACCTATCCGAATGAATGGATCTTGCCGCTTGGCTATCGGTTTAATTGTTCCAACGTGATACGGGCGGTCCTTTTCGCTGGGAGTCAGCTGTTCATGTAGTCGATAAATTATTTTCGGAATTTTATTTAATACAAATTTGAATTCAGGTTTAACCATACCGGGATAAACGTTGAAGCCGAGATTCAAGGTAATAAGAGTGATTTATGTTGTAATTCAAGAATTCCTTAAATCTCCCAAATTCCGGTCCCCCATATTCGGATTTCACAACAAATTCTCCAAAACGGCTGCAGTGTCGAGCAATCTCAGGTCGAACAATGTGAGAAATAATCGTAAATTATTGCCACGCACACACACACACCCTCCAGTGGAAAACGTTAATGTCCCGACGCGCAATACGATCCTTTTCACACGTGTGTTCGTATGCCGTTTGAATGGTGAAGTTCCCCATAAATCTTCTTCCCAATAAGAGCCAGGGGTACGGAATTTGGTTCATTGTTCCACATTGCACCACGTCCGAGATCAGGCTCCATCTGAGTTTAGCGCCTCCTCATCCCCCGCCTCTTCATTCAAACACAGAACAAATAACACGACAAACTTTTCCCATCTCATCTGGCAGCGCGCAGCTGTCTGCGTGTGGCAAAAGTACCAACCTACATCCTTAAACTGCAATAAAAAGTGGAATAATTCCCTGCAAACGGAGCCTGGTCCCCGAGTGAGCACATCAGCCAGCGTAGCGTAGCGATGGAAGAAAAGCCGTAAAACGTATTAAAATTCTCTTATCTTCAGAGGTGATGGCCATAAAGCTGAATAAGGGCAACCCCCACGTCTGACTCATGCATTCAGTCGGTATTAAAGCGAAAGAAGAGCGGAGGACACTTATGGCGTCATCTAGCCAAGCAACAGCCCGAAGCGTGGAATGCAGAAGGAATTCAATTCGCACTTTTCATTCCGTTTTAGAGGAAAAAAAATGAACGGAGCCGTTCTAAATTTCCGCTAAACTGCGCTGGGAAATTAGAACGCAGCGAATTTATTTAATTAGTTTATGGCAAACGTTGGTACCTTGAAAATCACAATAATTCAGGATAGACAGAATTTGTCGAACAATAATCTTGTAAGAAGATGATAAATAGTGATACTACCCAAGTAACATTGTAAGTTTAATCAAGGTTTTAAAGCATTCAACAAGTCTAAATCATGGTTTACAGAACCCGCATAAATCACAAATAGTTACTTGAATTTCCGTTTGGAACGAAACAACTGGCTTCAAATTTTTGAAAAAATGTCATTCGTCCCCTTGCACCTCAACTCATACCAAAACTAACTGATGAAAACTGCCTTTGAGCTTGTTGAACAGGGACATCCGGGACGAAAATGAAAAACACGTAGCCCTAAATTATGAATGATTCAAAGATCTTCACATGCATAGAAGAATAGAAAAAAAAATAGTTCCAAATCACAATTCAAATTGGCCCCCTGCTGCCAGGTTGGAATTGGTTTCCCGTGCGTTTACCCATAACGCAAACCAAGCGCCAGAGATAGAATTTAAACTATGCGTAATTTAATGAAAATGCTTATCCTTGTTCGATCCCTTTCTTCCACTTGTACATCGCACTCTATGCGTACATATTCCTGAGGCAGAGGAAGCAAAGAGGATCAACGAGAATTTGGATTGTCACGTCCTCAGCATCAGCCACTAGGTAAACCTACCTACTGCTGCTTCTGCAACAATTCTTCCCTCCTTATTCCATGTGGTAACCTTTGCCGCATTCAGTCCGGAGTATATGCGTAGTAAAGTTTGTAACAAGTTTAGGCCCTTCTTCTGTTTTCTCCTTTATCGGAGAGTTCCGAGAGCATAAAACAGTAGGGGCTACAGATGAAGAGGCGCATCTGACTAAATCCGAGAATGGTTCACCCTCCTCCTTCAACACAGCACGTTTGATCTTGACTGCTGTTGTTGCAGGGAAGTCGTATGCAAACATGCGACCCAAATCTTATGATTCATCTGATTACGACAACAGCAGTAAGAACGGACGAACTGAGGTCATGCACATTCAATCCGATAACGAAGGACAACAGCACAGTATAAAAATGACTGACAGCGAACAGATAAGAACATTTAGGCAGAACATTTTAGACTTTTGAGTTTATGTGCAATGGAAGGGATAGTTTGTATAAATTGATAAAACATCAGTCGAAACTGTTAGAGAAAATAACACTAAATATTTATTTTAATTCTAGCAGTTGTTTTGAAGCCATATTTTCCCCCAAAAAATTCAAAAAAATTGGAGGTAAAGTCTGGAACGCGCAAAAATTTGTCAACTTCAAATTGGTGTATTTCTGTTAATAATGCATAAAAAAAACCTGAAATGCTACATTTGAAAGTTGAGTGTATATACAATGGTTGCTATGATGAGTTTTCACCGTTTGCTCTCCAGTTTTCAAAATGACGTCCAAGCAAGAGGAGCAGCGTGTCAAAACTTCTCACACGCCAAGTTGGCAAAATTGCTGGATGTGTCCAAGATGCAAATTTAAAATAACAGACTAAAGTGGTAATTTTTATACTATAGATGAGTATACAGTTGTACACACCAACTGCTCGTTTGTTAATAACGTTTCAATCAGTTGTTGAAATCTTGTTTTCTTTAAAGTATTTGATAGATTAGGATCATAGGTAACTGAAGGCATGCAAAGAGTAGGTCAATCATTTGAATCAACACCAATTAATGTTAACACATAAAATCCGAGATGTGCAGCGGGCATTTCTCACTTCATTTTTGCAACGCAAAATCAAATACAGTTTATTAGTAGAATTAAAATCTCCTTTTTTCACGTATTTCTAACAATTTTTTTTTTATTTTTTTTTTTATCATAGTCACTTTAACACTCTAGGGTCATTCGTGACTTGTCCGGGGGTGAGAGTTGAACTCGTGACTTTGGCGTGACAGGTATTGATGTTAACCACTACGCCGGCGTCGCCCCCTTATTTATAACAAGCTTAAACTCTATTCTATCGACTGTTTTAAACAGAACTATGTTTCGTCGACTCTGTGCAAAGTTATTAGCAAATGAGCGGTTCGTGAGCATAACTGTGTATGCCAAGCATGTAGATGAGGAGATGAGAGTACTTATAGAGTTGATAGTTCCGTTAGAGTACGGTAGTGTGAAAATTGCATATAGAGAGTAGAAAGCGAGCAAGGACAACTTTAGGAAGGTACAAATCGGTTTGATCATCTCTCTTTACCAAACTCCCCCGTTGGAGAGGGATAGTGAGGGGTATACTACCCCGCCACCACTGGCAAAAAGAGATGATCACCGACACGCTCAAGTACCGACGATGTGTTTTAAACAGTTCTATCGATTTTTACCGCACTCCAGTTGTTATTTGAAGGAAGGCATCTAGTCGTAGGTTTTGGAAATTGCAGCTATTGTTACCTCTACCACGGTATGTGCTTCTGTCATCGTCGACTTGATGATCTCGAGGGTAGGGTAGGTGCTGCTCCTGTACCTTTCGACCAATGACAGTAATTGATGGTATGCTCCCATCCAGAGTTATGTACTTTGACTATATGTTTAGTATTACAGTACCACAATCGCATAGAGGAGAATTTCCCCTACTACAAGGTTTGTTTACAAAATGGAGTTAAGGCCATTTCAATTGTTGGTCTTGATATAGTCAAAGTGCTGGACCGTGACAAACGTTTTAAAAGTGTTCGGGGAGCGTCTGTCGACCGCCAGGAAGCCTGGAAGCGACGACGAAGAAGATGGCGGTGAAATATAAGCGAAATCCTAACCTCTCCATCCGGGACATCGCTGGCAAGCTCAATGTTTCCGATACTACTGTGCAGCGGGCCAAGAAACGAGCCGGGTTGTCGAAGTTTAAGAAGGTGAAGGTGGCGAACCGAGATTACAAACAAAACACGTCGGCAAAGCAGCGGTCCCGAAAGTTGTATACGAATCTGCTCACAAAGTTTGACTGTGTCGTCATGGACGACGAAACTTATGTGAAAGCGGATTTCAAGCAGCTTCCGGGACAGGAGTTTTATACCGCATCAGGAAAAGGGAAGGTGGCTGAAATTTTCAAAACCATCACACTATAGAAGTTCCAGAAAAATATCTCGTCTGGTAGGCCATATGCACGTGTGGTCTAAAAAGCGGCATTTTCACTAGTACGGGAACCATCAATCAAGAAATCTACGTCCAGGAGTGCCTGAAAAAGCGGCTGCTACCATTCCTAAAGCAACATAATAGACCTGTGCTGTTCTGGACGAACTTGGCGAGCTTCCACTATGGGAAAACGGCATTCGAGTGGTACGATGCGAACAACGTGGTTGTGGTACCCCAAGACCACAACCCTCCCAACAGCCCAGAACTCCACCCTATCGAACGGTATTGGGCCTTGGTCAAACGGAATCTCTATAAAACTAATATATCCATTGAAAACGAGCAGCAGTTTAAATCTAACTGGCGTTCGGCGGCGAATAAGGTCGATGAGACCACTGTACAAAATTTAATGGAAGGGGTTAAGCGGAAGGCATGGCAGCTTGGATTTGGCAAACCAAAAGAATAAACGAACATTTTTTCCTTTCAATATATGAATTGAACTACCAAAAGAAAAAATAAGAAGATTTTTGTGATATTAATTTTGCCTGAAAGAAACGATTTTTTTGTCGATCAATTTTTGCGCGTTCCAGTCTTTATTATCAAAGAACTATAGACAAAAGTGTGTTTCGGGATGATTAATTATAACATTTTCCTATCAGCACACTTATCACTGAACAATTGTGGCAACTTCTGTGCAACTTATTACAGTCACAATCAAGATGCAGCAACTTATTCGATGAAAGTGTGCTGCTTGGGTTGTACCAACTTTGGGGGCGTACATCAAGTAAAAATCAATAGTGAACGGCGCGATTGCGTTTTTATTGAAGAAGATTTTAGGAGTATTCGAATTTTGATATGCAATCATGAAACTGGAATTGCCTATAGTTGGGCAAAAGTTCAAGTTGTGTCCCATGAATGAAGCAGAATGCGACAAAAGCCTCGACAAAATTGCAGCCTTATTGCATTTACTGTGAAAAAACACAAATTTTTGAGTGGATTACGATGTTCGCCAAGCTCTGACATATTTGTACAGAAACATGTAGATTATTTATGTTCCTCACACCATAACTGGGTATTTAAAGATTTGGAGTGGCAAAACTTCTCAAAAACTGCCTTCAAGTTTGCCAAGTTTTACCCATTGTTGAAACGGATCTCAACCGATGGGGTAAAATGGGGGCAGAACCTTATGGCGAATCTTCTCTTAATTTTGTTTCTAATGCATATTCGAACTGGTCCAATGATTTTTCTTTTAATAATATGTTGTGAATTCATTTACTTTGAAAAATAAACAATGTTTATATGAGCTTCTATTTGAACAATTACATACATTCTGTAGATGGAAGAGTATGATGAAGAGGTACAAAAACGACTTCATTGTTAACAACTATAACAACTAATTTGCATAGAATTTGCTGTAAAGGATACATCTTCTGGGTTTGCAGGTAATGTCTGATGAATAAAAAACAAGAATATTCATTGATGGTAAGGGATTCATGAACAGGTTATCAAATCGTAATAGCTCTGATCCATTGATTCCATTTGAACCTGCATAATTCATTGCGATAATCGTTTTGTCATTTATTAAAAACCATTTATCCGGAAACAAATTTTTCAATGTGAAGTTTTTCGATAATTGTATGATGGAATACTTATTATTCTCCTCTTTAAATGGATTTTTCAAGGAAGGATAAGGCACTGATTTGTCTTTCAGATCTGGATTATAACTTCTTTTCTCAGATAAACGATTAATGATTTGTGATAATGGTAATCGCCCTGTCCTAACAAGCTTCTTAATTTGATGTAAATGGTTTTCAAATGGGTAGGATGAAATCGAAGGTAGAGCACCAAACCTTTGAACCTCATCTACAACATGAGCTAAATTGTGGATATTACTGGTGGCTGAATTAAATTGTCTGTGGTAGTTAGTGATGAAATCCTTGAATAATATTTTAGCTACTGGTAGGAAACGATGGAAATAGCTACTAGAGCAAATTGTTACCGCGCAGAAAAGATTTGAAAAAATTATGAAATGACTTTCTTTAAGAAATTGTTTCAGAAGGATGATACCTATGTAGTTTAAAAACGAAGCACATTCTGAAGCCTTCCAGTCGTTTAAAGTTTCTATGCTACGTACAGAACGATGAATTTCTAATGGTAAACGAATTGTGTCCAGTTGTTTTGAAATGGATTTGATGTCATCTTTCGACCATTTAGCTGCGTCCAGACCATTGTAACCATCTCGGTATGCAAGAAGTAGTTTCTTCATAACTCCAAGATGAAGTAGATGAAGCGAGTCAGATACTATGACATCTTCAACTATATCTATCGGTAGCTTTAGCAGCGGAGTAATGATTGGTTGCTTGAATAACTTTCCATTTTCCCAAATCTTGTAGTGTTGATAATGTCCTTCATACATCCATTTTCGAAAGCCAGAATCAGTTCTACGAATTGCTGAAGTGTTGGGAAATATGTTAGTTCGGAATAAAGTTGAATGATGACCAACTGTGCAGCACTTTAAACAGCCGTGTAATGAGTTGAAATTCACTACCCCTACAATAGCTTAGCTTAGCTTAGCTTAGTCTGACTGCACGTATCGATAGTTGCACTCCGTGATTGATCTGAACCAGTGAAATTGTACAAAGAATCAACTGAATGGGGCTTGGTAGTAACCTGCCATTCTCAGTGTACATGTTCCAGTGACTCCTACCTTTAAAGATCAATAACGTCACCGGCCACGTCCTTGCAATCAGGTGGGAGAGGGAAGGAATGTTAGTGTGTGACTTTTGTTGTTTTTTTTTGTTGTTTTGGGACCGTGTTTACCTCTGCATCCCACAAAAGTCACAGGAAGGAGGTTTTGTTAGTGGGTTAGGTTCGTTGGATCAGGATTCACCTTGATAAGTGATGCGATCTTTTGTTTTGTGTAGTTATTTATAAGTGTTTTCGATTTATGCTCTAAACAGCCGGCTGTCTAGAGATGTAGATCATTATTAGATGTGTGTATACCGATTTAAACCAACAATAAGGATACTGTTGGGGCCCCTCACAAAGTGTGATGATGGTTTATTTTATTTTATCAATGACCAAAATAATTAATTATAAGCGGTTTGAACCGATTTAAACCAACAGCAAGGATGCTGTTGGGGCCACTCACAAAGTGTGATGGTGGTTTACTTGATTGAATATAAAATAATTATTAGAACCGATTTGACCCGATTTAGACCAACGGCAAGGATACTGTTGGGGCCACTCACAAAGTGTGATGGTGGTTTATTTAGTTCGGAAGAAAATGAATATGTATACTTCTTTTTTTTTTATATATAATAGAACGAATTTGTACTGATTCAAACCAAAAGCAAGGGTTCTATTGGGGCAACTCACAAAGTGCGATGGTGGTTTATACTATAAGGGCATAAAACAAAATCAAGAGCCATTTCGGTTTCCATAGCTTCCTAGACACTCGGCCGCAAAATAATCTTATCCGACGGAAACGTCTCGATCATCGCTGCACAATGGTTTATTATAGCATTTATAAAGTAAATTTGAATACCTTATTGTTTATTTATTATCCATTTTGACTTGACTTGGTACCGTTCAGTTTTATGATGACAAAGTTGCCTGGAGAAAAGTGTCAGTTCAAAATGTTTCGGAAGGGAGTCAGCTAGTGTCGTCCAAGTTCAAGTGCGGAAAAAATGCCATTTAAAGTGGTACAAACAATTGAAAGATGCGAAACATGCCTAACCGTAATTCTTTCTGGTTGGAAAGAAGCTGGAATCCTACACTGGCCGGAAAAAAAACGCGGTAGCGAAACTCTCTCAAGACGAGTTCTCCATGCCAAACCCAATGTGGGAACGTATCAATTGAGTGAAAAAAAGAGAGTTCAAGGCTCGCTTGGAGGCTGAAGCAGAATTGGAACAGATGTAGCCAGTTTCGGATACGGAGGCGAACGAAGGGAATAATCCACCACCGTCAAAGAAAGTTTGCCCCGAAGTCTACAAGTCCCCCAGTCGGAAGGGAAACACAATAAGAGACTTTAACGAAGTTTTCCTTATTCCTGGGCAGGAGGTTGACACCTGTGAAGCTGACTGTAAAATCCAGAATCAGATGAGATTATAATATATGCGACACAAATTCACTTTTTAATAGGGGAACATGTGATGTGAATAGAACCCACCATCAGTGCAAGGATTACATATGACTGCAGATACTTCACTGGTTGTAAAGTTCTGCCTGATGGTTTGTTGCAGCTGGGGGAATCAACTTCATTGAAGACCTTTGGAAGACAAACGACAAGATGTACGTCTATCAACACGTGACAAGGGACTGGCAAATCCACGAACACTTGTCCAGTCTACAAATCCATTGAAACCCTTAGGCTGCCCCCCCCCCCCCCCCAAACCCAACATATAATAATGTTTGATTGATGAAACGTATTCAAAAAAGGGATATTTAGAGAGAACAATCTTCAACTGGAACGTACTCACCAAATCAATACATCCGGGAGCGCATTCTCGATGCTTAATTTTCTCTAGTCATTTTTAAACAATTCCTCCTCCAGCGAATCCAAACACACAATAACTAAATATCACTTTTCTTCTTCATGTCACTCTGTGCACAAAAGCAATGCACACCGCAAAAACCTAATAATAGATCAGCGCGGTCGAGTCACACTGTCAACAAAGGGAGCGAGAGCACACCAGGCACCAAAGCAACAGGGGAAAAACATCAGCACAAATCATTCTAAATAGAATTATCGCGTCCGGGACATAAAACTATTCAAATGCGAGCACCGAAAAACTACCCGGCAGCACAAAGATAGCCCGAGCTCTAAAAAAAAGCACGCAGCGGAGCAAAAACACACAACCGTTCTCGGACGCTTCTGAAAGCGGACTCTTGAAATTCACTACCCCTACAATAAAAGAGAAAGTGTTACTAAAATAATGTTTTTAAGGGATTGAAAATAATACCTTTTATAAACGCTCGCGCAGGTGAATCACAAATAAATCGAATTTTCACAAGCATCTTAAACCCGTTAATTACCAATCCATTCTCCAAAATTGGAAGGATTTCACTCGCAAACGGCTCTAGAAATTGTTTGATTTTCTTCGGCTTCGAGCGGCCATGGAAGACACCAATGACCATGGGATCGATTTCTGGCA
Source organism: Ochlerotatus camptorhynchus (assembly GCF_037179485.1). Lineage (NCBI taxonomy): Eukaryota > Metazoa > Arthropoda > Insecta > Diptera > Culicidae > Ochlerotatus > Ochlerotatus camptorhynchus. Next base: position 3,207,762 of record NW_027040766.1, on the reverse strand, counting down.
TACTATGGATATTGAATAAAATTGGCCACACTTGATCTGTTCCATTATTGAACAAGGGTAGTCCATCAATGTTGATTTTGATCAAAATTGAACATGATTGGTTCAAATTGGTGAAGCACCGTCTAAGGCAAATTTCTGAAAGGTATAGTATAGGATTACATTTTGAACAAATGAATAAAAAACCAAAATCTTAATCATCTTACCAATCCCTTGATGCCAGTATTGGCCTCCTTCTATAGATGATATAGGCTTCTTATTCCGCGGCGTTGATAATAGACGACGTGGATCCGTAGGTATTTTTGAATCCAGTTGATTTAATCTCTGCAACAACGGTTTCATGGCATGCTGCCGAATATTATGCTCAATACCCCAGCTCCGCAGAAATGTTTGGAGATCCCCGGTCTTTTTTTCCTCCTCAGATTTTTCAAAGTCCATAGGTGGTACAATACAACTCTGATTCAATGATTCGTCACTAGAACTCTCAGAATCTGAACTTAGCATGGACACATCTTCAAAGTAATTGTTTTTGCTGGGTTCCGGTTGAGATGTGGGTGATTCTTCATTTGACGATATATCGGACTGATCTTGAATATATTCCGGAAACTTAAACACCGGACCAGGTACGTTTATAGTGGAATTAATATCTTTCTGAATCGGTTGATTTGCTGCTTGGAATGGTCTGATAACCACTGTATTACGATATTTTTTAACTTTACTTCTAAAATTACCACTTTTCAGCAGCATTTGCCATTTCTTCCTACAATCCATATTTAAGCTTCAATACCTATAAATTCTAAAAATAGAATCAAAATAAAAGATGCAGTGTAGCTTTTCCATCAAGCTTTTTATTGAGCTCAAGGGCAACTTTTAAGATTAAACATGCATTAGCCAAATTAATGCAGGAAAACATTAATTTGTAGCATCAAATGGCGATTTAAAGCGTATTAAGATGTTCTTTTGCAACAATGCTTCAAAGTCTTTGCAATGTCAATTTAATGTCTTTGGCATTTAACATGTAGATTTAAAGGAAGTTTACATTAATCTTGCTTATATAAAGATGATTATGTGCAATGATATAATGCTTGCGGTTACTTGGGACCCTAACTCAATTCAAGAAAATAGCTCTAAATCGGCCAATTTAAGAGATACAAAAAAGTTGTTTTGAACAAAGTTGCTTAAAATTAGCTCAGCTATAACTTTGCGGAAAAATGTATACCTTAATTTATTCAAACAAAAAAGTTACATTTTTAATTTTAATGATAATAGGAACCACCCTAGAATTCATTTGCCATAAAAATGAGGGCATAACTATAAGGAATAACTTTGTAGAAGAGACTTTTAGTGTAAAGTTTCAATTTCAGGCTCAAAACATATCATTCCACCTAAATCTGCATTCTGGACCACTGTGCAGTGGGGGTTAGAGGGAATACCCACACACATCGTAAAAGTTTTACGCTGAACAGAAGATGATACAAATTTCCCATGAAGAAGGTTATCTCCAAAGACTGAAACGTCAGACATGAAACATCGTACCGTTAAACTGAAAATCCAAGCCACCTCCAGCATGGCCTTGCTGTACAGCTGCACATTTTTTTGATTGAGCTAAGGGTGACCCAGGCTTGATGGAGCCTCACTCGCGAGTTAGAAATAAGTCGAGCGTATCCTTATTTTGAGGAGTAGTTTTCCTACTGCCAAATCATTCCACTGAGCTTCAGAGCTTGTGAGCGAAGGGGGAAAAATGAGAGTGAGGTTTGCTGTAATTCATGTTCATGTTTTCTATCATAGGCTCATACTCTCACTCTGGGTGAACTCTGAGCTTCTTGCGTCGAACAAAAAAGTCATCCGGAGTCTCGAAAAGCGCACCTCACGTCAAATCATCCTCTCGCTGAAGTTCACTCTCCCTCTCTCTCTCTCGAGGAGTTTTTGTTTACTCCTTCCATATTCCTGCCGCCACTCACTCGAGGTGAGGGATGGCTAAACTCGCAGGACAAGAGTGTTTTAAAACCTCCAGTGAGTTTGAGGAGTTTCAGCAAGCCTGGGGAGGCCATGCCTTTTATCATAGATTCCAGTAATTAGCTCATGGATTTGCGGAGAATTCTCCGGTTTCCAACTAAGCAAGTATTACGTAAGCTTCCCTAATCTACATTCGGAACAGTCTTAACACATTGAAGATGATTGCTAGTCCCAATGTCCCATATGTTGATTATCTGTGTCAATACGGATTAACTGGCAATAATGGAATAGCAACTGTGGGCTGTCAATCATGCTCATGCTCATGCATAAAAAAATAAATACGCTCTTTCCATGATGGGTCACATGAGTGGTCTGCAGCAAGTGGACGTTCATGGTCGGAGGACGGAGCAGCGTACTCAAAAAGTGGTCAAGGAAAAACTGAAGTGAAAATCAGTTCGGTCAATCCGAGAACTGATGACATATTTCGAAATCTTCAGTAAAGCTTGTGTATTTAAAGAACCCCTCGTTTGATAAAGCTAGTAGCCAAAGTTTTCAAAACCAGGTTATCATGTGATATCCAAAAATAAACATTTAATTTAATTTATACAGTATTCTAAAATTTTCAGCAATTTTGATTAAGTCAAATTTTAGCTACTTAGCTGGAAAAATCGCAATTTTGGGTTACGGGATGTAATCTCGGCCTATGTTCCTAATTCTAACCTATTGCAAAAAACACTGGCGTGCACAGGGTGGGACAATTGCCACCCTTTACAAATAAGATTTTAATTTTCACATTTTCAAAATTATAGAATATAAAATAACTTGAATTCTTGATAACTTGATTTGAAGGTAAAGTAACTTCATTTCATAATATGAAAACACTGAAAACCTTTTATTGCGTCAATTGCTTTGAGACGGTGCCTGAAAATTGCACCACAAAGGTGCAGCAAGGGCCAAACTTCAATGGAATTTTTGAGTCAAAAAATTGCACCACAGTGGTGCATACAAACAAATTCTGGCGTACATTTTTGTTCAAGGTGGTTCATGGAGGGTTAAAACAAGAGGGTAAATTTAAGGTTGAAAAAATTCACCTTCGTGGTGGCAAATCGAAGAAAAAGGTTTTTATTGAATATTCCTGGTGTAAAAATATCATCAGGGTGGTGCATGGAGGCACTAATCAAAATGAATAACTCTGGTGGAAAAATTGAATCACGCTAAAAAGCTGGTGGAAGTTGGTTCGCCACACTGTGGTGAATGTAGAAGCAAGGTTATTTATTTTTCTGGTGCATAATTTGCATCGTTCTGATGAATGCAAGCTTCATTGAAAATTTATGGTGGAAAATTTGCACCATTCTTGCATGAAGAGGCAAAGCCTGAAAATTGCACCACAAAGGTGCATGGTGAAACAAACTTCACTGACAATTTTTGGTGCACCGTTCTGGTGAATGGAGGAGCATGCATTATTGAAAATTTATGGTGCACAATTTGCATTGCTCTGATAAATGAAATGAACAGAAAATTTCTGGTGGAGAACTTGCACTGGTCTGGTAAACGAAGGTACAAGCTTTATTTAAAATTAAGCTTTATTGAAAATTTCTGTTGAAAAATCTGCACCGTTCTGGTGCGGCAAGGCACGGATAGGCAAGCTTTTCAGAAAAATGTTGGTATTAAATTTGCATCCTTCTGCTGAATAGAGAAACAAATTTTAATAATAATTTCTTTATATGGTGGAAAACCTGCAATATTCTGTTGATAGGAGAAGCCAGCTATATTGAAAATGTCTGGTGGAAAATGAAAAAAAAGGAAATCTGCACCAATCAGAAGATTGTAGAAGCAATTTTTATTGATTTATTGAAGGTGGAAAATTTGCACCATTTTGGTCAATTGAAATTTTCTTGGGTAAAATTACCTGGGGGCAAGTTTGTATTGAAAATTTCTGGTGTAAGATTTGCAACAATCTGTTGCATGGAGGTTCAAGCTGAATTGAAAATTCCTGATGTAAAAATTGCACAGTTCTGGTGAATGCAGGGCAAGCTTTATTGAACATTTCTGGTAGAAAAACTACAACATTTGGTGAATGGACGGACAACTTAATCTTGACTTCTGAGGACAGTTCCAAAAGAAAAGATTTCTGGGGATGATTCCATGAAAATTCTGCAAATATTTTTTAGTGAATCCTGCAGATAATTCCACGATAATTTCGAAAAGAATACCGAGAGAATTAGTTTTTGAATTAAATTCCAAAGGGATGTTGAGGAAAATGTCAAGGCAATTCCGAGGATAATTTAAAGCTCATTCTGGGAAGAGTTTCAGGAGAATACAGAGGAAATTCTCCGGAAACTTTAGGAGAATTTCAGTTCCAATGTGTTCTAAGAAAAAAAAGTTCTAAAACATTCCGAGAGTACCTCAAGGACACTGAATTCCTAGGACAGTTCCAACATATTTCTGGGAGAATTTAAAGAAAATTCCACGGATGATTTCTAGTGCATCCTGCAAATAGTTCCAAGATAATTTCGAAACGAATACCGAGAAAATCAAATTTTGAGTGAAATTCCAAAGGGATTTTAAGCTAAATTTCAAGCGAATTCGAAGGATAATTTCTAACTCATTCCGGGAAAAATTCCTGAAACCTTAGAGGAATTTCAGGTCCAAGGTGTTCTGAGAAAAAATCATGAAGAGTTCTAAGTATAATTCTAGTGGACTTCTGAAATGAATTTCAAAAGAGTTCTTAGGAGAGTTCTAAAAAAATCCGGGAAGAACTTCAAGGATATTGAATTCTGAGGACAGTTCCAAAAGAAAAGATTTCTGGGGATGATTCCATGAAAATTCTGCGAATAATTTTTAGTGAATCCTGCAGATCGTTCCAAGATAATTCCGAAAACAATACCGTGAAAATTAAATTTTGAGTGAAATTCCAAAGGGATTTTGAGGAAAATTTCTTTTGCTGTGCAGCATCTCCTGAATTTAAGCGATAACTCCAAATCAGAAGCATGGGTCTCAACCCTATCAGTGATTCATTGAGGATTTCTGAAGTGTGTAAAAATCCTCACTTCCCTCATATCTAACATCTTTATATCTAACGGAGTGTCAATGCAACGTTCATGAACATCGAGCAAACACCAGATTTCAGTATATCTCATCCTTTAGTTATCATCTGTCTCCATTGACCACCGGCGGAGGAATCGGCAGCAGCAACAGCAGAAGCGCTTAGCGATGTATGATCCCAAAACACCCGATTATAGTGATTCACCCCATGCCAAGAAACCGCTCCGCACTGCATATACCGGGACAACCGTACAAAAGGGTCCCAATGAAAAAAAAGGTCTTGAGACACATTCCACTGCTATTTGTAGGAGACACATGATCCGCTCCCGCAGTAGCAATTACTGCGAGAATGGAATCGGATACCAGATGGTTGTTGTGGTCGACTTGCTCTTGTTTTATTTTTTGTAATAGGTATTAATTTGTATGCGTGCCCGAGTGTTGCCAGGCCTCCATATGTACGAGAGTTTTCGACTCTACAGCACGTCGCGCCTTACCGGTGTCGGTGGCGGTGTGTAAGAACAAGGAACAGAACTATAAGTGATTCATTAACATATTAACCGAACTCTTCAGCTGCTGCTGCGGCTGTTCCATCAGCTGTAGATCACCCCCATCGCTTTCAGTGGTGGTTCGGGATCAGAGTTTGTCTGGGGTAAAAATGCAATATGGGCAAAAACAGGAGACAAGGATGAGGTCGTTCGCCCCCAGGAGGTTCATTGTTCGTTGGTGCCACTGCAGAACATATGGTTCAAAATGTCAATGTTCCTATTCGTTGGCTCAGACTTTCATGCAATTTCACTATGTAACTGAAACCATATGTTTTGGGCACCTTAAAAATCGAACTTTTTGATCAGGTAAACTACGCCAGAAATTAATTCCATAATCAGCTTGGTGGAGCAGTACACTGTTGATTACGGCATACGGAACCGTGAACGAACGGACGGGCGTTTCGTGTTGAGCTCTGAGTAAACTTTACGATGTGGTGTCCGACCGAACATGGGAGTAAAAATGTAACTCGCATCAAAGTAGCCACCACATAAAACTGAGCTATGATTTCAGCAAAAATAGCCTACTGCGCCTTCAAGAGAATCATATGTGTGTAGCCAGTCGAATAATTTATTTCAATGGGCTTTTGCTTTCTCTACTCGCGGTGTTTTATTCGGTTGTTTTGATAAGCAATGTGGTGGTTCCGTAAAGCGAAAACACAGCACACGTGTGTGGGTCACCATGTGGAAAGAGATGTTCGCTGGGGATATTCTGTTAAATGTTGTAAAACGGCCATAAAAGTGGAACCCAATGTTAAATTTACAGTGCGGACTTAATCACAAAACATTGAATCGATTTTCTCAAATCTACAAGTTTTTTCCTAGGTTATAACTCAATTCTTAACTGAAAAAAGTGTACTTTGCCGGCAACGAGGAATCCAAGTAATTAAAACGCAACTAATTAGACATGTGCATATTTTCGAACCCGCAAAATAGTTCGACTAGTCGCGCTAGTCGGTTTCAATTAATTTCCTAACCTTTTTGTGTGATTTTCTGTCACCGCCAGACTACCACCACCAGCGAGCAAGCGCGATCACTACTATCACTACTCGTCGTACAACCGTAGGTAGGATAAAACGGTTTAAAAAAAAGTACGTAACGAACTGAAAATAGTTCACATATCACATTGTGTATACGACACAGTAGCTTGGATAAAGAAGAAAATAACCAACAAACTGCGAAACTCGAAAGCATGGCTCGGATGACTCGGAAACATGTGCTCGCCCGCCGTGCCACTATATATAGGAATAAGTCTGTACCGAATCCCATATGACAGCCAGCACAAAAAAAACTACTCTCCAGAACAGTGTAGCTGTAGCTCTCCCACAGGAAAGGGACTCATACGTTACGAACGTTGAAACGTCGCTGCGGTGTTTGGTTTGATTTTTTTGTCGTCAAAAATCATTGTTTTGCCTTCTTACAGCTGGCTGTCACTGTGACCGACCGATCGGTTGTATATGTTTTAGGTGCATTACTAGATCAATTCTCTTAAAATTTGAGCCTATTTGACTGCGAGCTCGTACTGCATTGGCCCTTTGAAATTTATATGGGATTTTTTCCCTTGATTGGTTTTCCATCGATCTTGTTTTCCGTACTAAGTACCAATGCTACCGACGCCAGGAAGGCAGCTGCCACACCTGGACCCATCAAACTCGTTGACCGGGACCAACAACGGCTTTACTTCTTTTCCGAAGGAAGGCATGATCAGAGATTTTATGCCTCAGAAAATCTCGGTGGCACTAATCCTTATTTCGTTATTTTTGGTCGATAGTAAACATTTCAACTAAGAGAATCTGAAAGTTTCAAGCTTCTAGCAGTTTTAGTTTCTGAGATATCGGATGTCGAAGTCAAAAAAGAGTAAGAAAAGTACAAATTTTGCCGCAAAAATACACTACCACTCAAATAAAATTTCATCCACTATTTATCATATAACTACCACATCATTATACATTGTTGGAAAGGTAATTTAATAAGCTTTCCGAAAATAAAATCCATTTGGAAATTTGATGGAGACAAAAAAAATTAAAAAATAGAAAAAAAAATAATTGAAAATTGATGAAAATTTAACTTTATTGATCACAAACTTTCGAGTCTCGCACATTCCCAGGCTAATTCTCAGCTCTGGATGAAGTTTTGAGTGTACTCTAACAAGTACTGAAGAGTTTGCCTGCCCCAACCTGCCCCATTGGAAATATAAGCGATTTGAAATTTTTCGGTTACTATGGGAGATTTCAAATTGTACAAGAGCCGGCTTGGAAACAAACTTTTTCAACAATTATTTTGCAACTTTTGGAGTTATATTCAGTTGGTATAGTCGAAATATATTGTTAAAGAACCTTTTTTCTAGTATTTCATGACCAACTTTTAAAAAGGGCTTAAGCTTTTGTACAAAAAGAAGTCATCATTATCATAAAGTTCACTGTTGGATGAACGTAAAACTACATTCGTTTATACTTTATTCTAAAGTAAGTATATGCGTAAGTATGTACCTACGAATATGCGCGGATGAGTTTAATTTATACCTAAGCCTGTACTTAACCTACTGTTGTGTCAATTTGAAGCCATAGTGTATTTTGTGTAGCTTTTATTTAAACTACTACAGTGTAATTTAAATTTACGGTTGAGACCAAGTGTGAGCATGGATAATAGATCCATTATTAATCTATTAGACGCAAAATTAAGCCATAGCGACAATGTTCACAGAGCCATTGAATTCATTTGTGAAAATTATAACATCTCGGTGGAAAAACGTAAACGTCTCGATGAAAAGATACATAAAATCGTTACTAAATACATCAACAAATGGCATGAAGCTAATCGCACGAAAGAGCGATTTGAGTCGTATTTTCGGAATTGGCTTGATGGAGAATTTGGCATCGAGGAATTCATCGAACAGGAGCAATGTGTTGCCTCAACCTCGGCCTCGGGAACAAAACGTGGACGACCTTCAAAACCTTTCTTGGATTTGAATGAAAGAGGAAAACGTCGCGTCATCGATAAAGAAGCAGTTGATCCAAAATTCGATACCATCGAGAAAGCTTTGTTATTTGCAAGACGGACCGCTTATAATCGAAAGGATTTCAATTTAGTTAAAGTTATTGGGCATATTTTAAAAAACCAAAAAAGCTCTAAAACCATGCTGGCTCAACTAACTGATCAACGAGGAATGATGTCACCAGAAGAGGCTTTTAGTGTACTTATCGAGGCTGGATTGAGTAGATTTCAATACGAAGTAATACATAGTGAATCACCTTAAAGATTTCCACATTACTATGTGATCGGAGCAGTGAAAAAAATATGCGCCCTAGTGAATTCATCGAAGAAAGTGCATTGAAAATAAGAGTGAAACTCCAGGCGCTGATGGAAAATACAGTGAAACGAATCGTCCAAATAATTGATGCAGAGCTCAACGAGTATATGGATAGCAAGGATCTAAAGGGTGATACGGTCAAAATTTGGTCAAGGGAAAACGCGTGTAAATCGGTGAAATCGTTTATTTAAAAAATCAAATTAAATTTCTTTTTCAAGTTCAATTAGTATAAAATTCAGTAAAAATATTCAGTTAGGCTTCCGCTTTTCCAAATCCGAATTGCCGGGCCTTACGCTTGACCCCTGCCATCAGATTTTGTACAGCCACCTTGTCCACCTTCTTCGCCGCAGAAAGCCAGTTTGCCTTGAACTGCTGCTCGCCCTTAGCAGTTTTTTTGGTCTTCTTTAGGTTCCGCTTGACAATAGCCCAGTATTTCTCAATTGGGCGGAGCTCTGGCGTGTTGGGAGGGTTCTTGTCATTGGGAACCACCTGCACGTTGTTGGCGGCGTACCACTCCATGGCCTTTTTACCGTAATGGCAAGATGCCAAATCCGGCCAAAACAGTACGGAACAACCGTGTTTCTTCAGGAAAGGCAGCAGACGTTTATTCAAACACTCTTTCACGTAAATTTCTTGGTTGACAGTCCCGGAAGCTATGAAAATGCTGCTTTTCAAGCCACAGGTACAGATGGCTTGCCAAACCAGATATTTCTTTGCGAGCTTTGACAGTTTCATGTGCTTGAAAACATCTGCTACCTTTCCCCTTCCTTTTGCCATATAAAACTCCTGTCCCGGAAGCTGCTTGTAGTCGGCTTTGACGTAGGTTTCGTCGTCCATTACCACGCAGTCAAACTTCGTCAGCATCGACGTGTACAGCCTCCGGGATCGCGCTTTGGCCGTCGTATTTTGTTTATCATCGCGATTTGGAGTCACTACCTTCTTGTTAGTCGATAGTCCGGCTCGTTTTTTGGCTCGATGCACGGTTGTAGACGATACACCCAGCTTATTTGCGGCATCTCGGAGAGAGAGGTTAGGGTTTCGCTTGAAACTACCGGCAACTCTTTTTGTCATCTCAGCGGCTTCCGGTTTTCGATTTCCCCCCGATCCAGACTTCCTGGCTGTCGACAAACGTTCCCCAAACACTTTAATTACATTTGTAACGGTTGATTTGGCAACTTTTAGCGATTTTGTCAACTTTGTGTGCGAGTAGCTCGGATTTTCGCGATGCGCGAGCAAAATTTTGATACGCTGCTCTTCTTGCTTGGACGGCATTTTGACAACTGAAGAGTGAATTCCAAAATCAAAATAGGAGCAACATTCTACACACACACACACCTTCAAAATGAGGGGTGTTCAGGTTTTTTAAATGCAAAATTGAAAGAAATACGTCAAGTTGATATTGACCAAATTTTGACCGTATCACCCTTTAGTTTCTACGTAACTGTTTCTTCTATGTAGCTGGGGTATGGACGGATCAACTGGATATTCGCAACATCATCAAGTGCTACCAGAAGGATGTCAGGACGATTCAGATGTATTTTCGTCCACTTTAACACCAATTCAGTTGGTCATGTACAACGATCGAAAGGAAATTATGTGGTTTAATCCCATGCCTCAAAGTATTCGATTTTGTAGGCCATTCATCCTTGAATTCATTAAAGAGAGTAAAGAAGTTATTCTGGCTACAAAACAGGATGTAAAAAAAGAAATGAGGGAACTGAAGCCAGTGAAAATTGAACTCTCAAACGACAAGTTTATACTTGTTGATTTTGATTTTACCTCAGTATGATGGACGGAAAAGTCTTAACTTATATCACTGGAAATTCGTCGATGCAGAATTGTCCAATATGTGGGGCAACACCAAATGTAATGAATGATGCAGAGAAATTCGAGGAAGGATTTATATCAAACGAAAAAGTCTTGCATTACGGCATATCTCCACTTCATGCTTGGATAAGATTTTTCGAATGCCTTTTGCATATTGCATACAGAATGGATATCAAAAAATGGAAGGTAACGAAACCGTTCAAAGAACTATATGAACAAAGAAAAAACATGTGACGACACAGCTTTACGAAAAATTTGGAGTAAGAGTAGATCAACCACGATCGGGTGGAGCAGGTACCAGTACTACAGGAAACGTTTGTCGAAGAGCATTTGGAAATCCCAAGCTTTTAAGCTCCGTGCTGAACATTGATGAAGAGTTAATTTTCAGATTCCGGAATATATTAGTTGCTATTAACTGCCAAGAGCCAATAAACCCGGAAAAATTTGATGCATATTGCAAGGAAACATATAGGCTCTATCTTAAATTGTATGATTGGTACAAAATTCCTGCAACCGTGCATAAAGTTCTCGCTCATGCCGGAGAAATAATCATACATTCACCAGCACCACAAGAAGAGGCAGCAGAAAGTCAACATAAACAATTGAAAAAATATCGAACCCATCATGCAAGAAAACGATCAAGAGTAGAAAATTTACATCTTTATTTGTGCCATTAATGTATCGGACCCACTGATCAGTTCCATTTGGATGGCAAAAAGACGACAGAAAAAAGCAGTGCTGTAAATTCTCAAAATCATTTGATCATTTTTGATGAAAATGAGAAAAGTAGCTATTCGCTAAAAGTGATATAAGTTGCTTAGTCATTTGACGAAGGCATGGATCATTCTCATTTAAGAAACGCTATATGTATATCATTCAATTGAGTGTAACATACACACAAACGGAGCTCTGGTCGACATTCCGGCGAAAAAGCTAAGCAAACCCGACACCAACCTGACTTCTATCAAATCTCAACCCGATGTTGACCCGACATTGACCCGACATAAACCCAAAATTGACCCGACAACAACACGACATTGGGTCGACATCGACCTTAAATTAGCCTTACATTGATCCGACATCGGGTCAACTTGTCTGTTCGGGACCATTTTGCTGGATTTCTCCATACTCCACTGTCGTATATCAAATGATAATGAGTGACTCAATTGACAGTGACAATGAGCTTCGAATGAGCAAGGGGCTCTTCAAATTATGGTCATGTGAGAATTCGTTTACACAGAATTGATTGAATGGTTGTATTGGATCATCTTCAATCGAATGATATGAAAATTTACAGCACTGGAAAAAAGTATCCCTGGATTATCCCGACATCGTGAAAAGTTTCATGATATTTGATAATTCTGTAAGTGATTCAGTAGTCGATACTAATAACTTCAATGCCTTGGAGGAACTTATGAAAGCAGTCAGTAAAATTGAAGAAGAATTTGTTCATGATGATATTGTAACAGAGGAATAAAAAGAAATTCGTTGAAACATATTTGATTTTGATTATTGTATCATGGCTTTTTTTATTTTTTTACAGAAAATTTGTTGAAAAAAATAAATATATTTAAAAAAAAAAGTTTTTTTTTTATTTTTTACGGTGTTCCCCCCAATAAAACCATGGTAGGTTGTCTTTGTTCAATAGATTTTATTCGCTGAAAACAAGCTTGAAACTGTAACCGTTATAAAATCGTAAAATTAAATTTTAATTAATCAAAAGTTAGGCCCTTTTCAAAAGTTTGTCGTGAAAATGTTGAAAAGTGATAAGGCACACCTTATATTGATGAAACAAAGCAAGAATAATAGCAGAAATTGTGAAAAAATGATAGAAATATTTTTGACCGCCTGGTTGTATGAAAATGCCCCATAGTGCAACTGGGATTGAACCTAGGCCTTTTGGGGTGAGAGGCAATCACGCTTACCACTACACCACCATCGCCGCTTATATTTAGGAATTACTATGGGAAAAATGAACTTTTTGTTCTCATCGCTTTAGCCCTTCGCCATAATGATTTACGGAAAAGAATGCTATCTTTTCTAATATGAAATTTTATCTGACTACAACTTTACTCCAGACCACTTTTTGATTGATGGCACTCGAAAAAAAAGCATAAATGTGTGTAACTTTTTGTTGCATGGGTAAAAATTGATGAAATTTTTAGTAAAACTAGTTTAGAGTGAAATGTTTACGTGTGCAAAATCACTATCTGTCAAGTGATTATCGAGATGGCTTCCAAGGAAGAAGTGCTTCGACAAAAAATTATGGTCGTGGAAAAGCCAGGCCACAGGTGGATTGCGAAACAGTTTGGAATCGACAATTCGACCATGTCACGTATGGTTAAATCGTTCAAGGAGACACAGACGATCCAGCGGCGACCTGATAGAGGAAGAAAACCGAAGACGACCGACTTCGTTAACGCAAGGAAGGTGAGGGATTACTTCAAGCGCAATCCGAACCTTCGATTCGGGACGTGGCTAAGAAGGTCAATTCTTCCGTCAGGTTCGCCCAGTAAACAATGAAGCGGACTGGACTTCATGTTTTCAAGATAAGGAAGGCGCCTAACTGAACCGATAAACAGAATACGGTGGCCAAATCCCTTGCCAGGAAGCGGTACCGCGAGTGATTGGTGCAGCCGAAATGCATCGTAATGGACGACGAAAGGTACATTAAAGCGGACGCCAAGCAGATCCCCGGCCTAGAGTTTTTCGTCGGAAGTCGTGTCTGGATGTTCCGGAAGAAGAAGGTCGACAAATTTTCCAAGAAGTACTTAGTTTGGCAGGCAATCTGTGGGTGCGGCAAATTCAGCAAGCTGCCCTAATAAAAAATAACCATAAATGAACGATAACGCAAATCATTGAACTATTCCACAAATGGTTTGGATGATACCCAGAACACGTCGTTAAGCAAATTAACCATACAATTTTTATTAGGGTGTTCATAACTGTCCTCCCTCCGGTCCCACGAAGGTGACACTCTGTTTTGGCTGGATCTGGCATCGTGCCATTACGCGAAACCGGTAATGAAGTGGTACGAAGCCAACAATGTTGTTTTTGTGCCGAAGGTGGCAAATCTCCAAATCCAAACTCGGCAGAACTTCGCCCAATAGAAAAATTCTGACGACAAGGATTTGAAGAAAGAGTAGATGAAAGTGTGTAAGACAGATGGCGCAAAAGTTGCACAGGATTTCATGGGTAGCGTCAATTCCAAGGTGCGGGCATTTGGCATACACAGTAAACCAGGTCTCTGTCGTTCGGTAAATTTTAAACTACAGACCTGTTCGGTAAAAGTTTTAAAATCAGTTAAAAATCCAATAATTAGTAAATTTATTACGAGCTTGTACATACTTTGTTCAGTTTACCCCATTTATTTATAAATAATAAATTTTGTCGACTTTATAGATGTCTCACGTGCAACGGTCGTTTGAAAATTTTACCTACTTGTTTTGCTGTTCAAAACCCGGTAAAATTCTACCGACTTCTGTGATCTGAACTATGTGTGTAGGAGAGGAGGTTGAATAAATCAACTATGCAAAAACATATGTTTAAATTTATTCCCTAAGGGTTTCAAAAATATCCGACATAAAATGAATTTTTGGTGATCTTTTTTGTCTGTTACATTTTTTTCAAGTACAGTCTTTAAATTGAGGAATGAAATCGTCATACTGGCAGTGCTGTAAATTCTCAAAATCAATTGAACATTTTTGATGAAAATGAGAAAAGCAGCAATCCGAGACCTCCTTCGAATGATGGATATCAGTTGCTTAGTCATTTGACGAAGGCATGGATCATTCTCATTTGAGAAACGCTTGGTATCATTCAATTGAGTGTAACCTACACATAAACGGATCTCTGGTCGACATTCCGGCGAAGAATCTAAGCCAACCCGACACCAACCTGACTTCTACCAAACCCCAACCCGATGGTGACCCGACATTGACCCGACATAAACCCAAAATTGACACGACAACGGGGTTCTGCCACTGTCGTATATCAAATGATAGTGAGTGACTCAATTGACAGTGACAATGAGCTTCGAATGAGAAAAGGGCTCTTCAAATTAAGGTCATGTGAGAATTCGTTTTCACAGGTTAGGTTAGGTTATCTTTATTAGCGAGACTTTCAGCCAGAGGCTGGTTCACCTCTTTCGTTTTCACAGAATTGATTGAATGGTTGTATTAGTTCATCTTCAATCGAACGATATGAAAATTAACAGCACTACATACTGCATAAATATTCTTCAAATTTGCATAATGATCAACTCCAATTAGTAAGCGGCGCCTGTGGTGTAGAGGTAAGCGTGATTACCTCTCATCCCAGCAGGCCTGGGTTCAATCCCAGTCAGTGCCGCCGGGATGTTCTGAGGCATAACATCTCTGATCACGCCGTCCTTCGGAAGGGAAGTATAGCCGTTGGTTCCCGGTTCATGAGTTAATGGGTCGATAGGTAGGGTTCAAGTATGGAAGCTGCCTCCCTGGCGTCGGTACTCAGCACGGAAAACAAGATCGACGGAAAAACAAATCAAGGAAAAAAACTCCAATTAGTAATTTCCTTGTTTTATCCTGGAATTTTGAAAATGTTCCCGGTTGTGCGATACACATTTAAAACATTTAAATTGAGCATAAAACCGAATGCAATTGAGCCGAAAGGATCACTAAGTAAAATAATCTGTTACAAATACAGCAACAAAATGTGTATATGTTTTAACTATCTTCAAAATTCGCATAGATCAGGATTCTTTTGAAATGATCTCATAAATTTTCTTTAACATCATTTCCTTTCACATAGATTTATTCAGAATTCCTCTAAAATAAACTTGAAAATCTCCTTGGGATTCCCTTGAGATTTTCCTTAATATAGTTCAAAATTCCTGTACCTATCACTCCTAACAAAAATTTTGAAACATTTGAAACGAATTTATTTGAAATTCGCTTGACATTTCCGTAGAATTGACATGCAATTCAGCTCATCAGCGTCATAAAAGTCTGATCAGAATTATCTATATGCTTCACGAAATGCCCTTGAAATTATATTCGGAATTTCCATAAAAATCTTCTCAGATTGTCATTAAAATTGTACCCTCATAAATCGAATCACACTCTGTCGATCGAAACAGACGTATAGCAGAAAGTGTGAGAATAATACTGTGTAACGATAGTCACATTAGCACCTGTTGTGCTCGACAACAATAATCGGAATCTTTTGGAAACAAAGGATCAACACGGTTAAGCTAGTGTGCTCATCTGGAAGCAAGACCTCCGCTCATCTGGAAGTGTTGAAGTTCGCGTTGCAGCAGCTAAAAATTCCCTCAGCAGACCTTCATTCCGCGTACCGGGTTGAAATTGAAAATGAAAATAGCTTTTACCTGAAGTTCATTAACGAAACGAAGTTCTCGGACTTCATGAAGAGCATCGAAGAGACGTACACGTTCCACCGCTGTGACAACCACCACCGGTCTTTGAGGAGACCACTTGCGGGCGTCATATGTCCCTCAGCCTTACACAAAAACACCGATTTTTGAGTCCATCGTAAAATGCCCTGGCCCGAAAATGGCCTATGTATATATGTGGAGGTACCTCTTTGGCCTCTTCTATATGAGCCCCTGTGAAAATGGTGACGCCATGTACTGCTGCATACTGTTCTCTCACGTGTTGACGTATTGTGCCGAGTTGACCCACTCACGTAACCAACAAGCCCGCTAATTCGCCTTCTTGCAATATAAGGCCAATATACGGTAAATGTAAAGCTTAGCATGCCCTATGTTAGCCTGTATCAGGCTTATATTGTAAAAAGGCGAATTAACGAACTTGTTGGTTACTTGGGTTGATACAACTCGGCACTATACGTCAACACGTGATAGAACGGTATGCAGCAGCTCATGGCGTCACCATTTCCACAGGAATCCAAGGGGTTTATATGGAAGTGGCCACAATACCTCCACACATATACATAGGCCATTTTCGGGCCAGGATTTTTACGATGGACTCAAAAATCGGTGTTTTTTGTGTAAGGCTGAGGGACACATGAAAGCAGATTGCCCACAAGTGGTCTCCTCAAAGACCGGTGGTTGTTGTTACAGCGGTGGAACGTGTACGTCTCTATGATGCTCTGGACACATGAAAGCAGATTGCCGCAAGTGGTGTCCTCAAAGACCGGTGGTAGTTGTAACAGCGGTAGCGGTAGCAGCAGTACTGGAAGTGATTCGTCGTACGCCAATTAACCGTCTTAGGGGAAGGCTCAAAACTTGGTATCCTAAGCAACAACTCGGAACAACAGCAAGCTCAAAACACAGCAATGAATGGACCGGTGCCACCATTCTCCAAGCAAACAATCAATTCAACGAGCATCGAAGAAGGATCTCAACAATCTATTGGAAACACGGTCATCCCAACATCCCAATAAACCGTATCATCCCAACTGACAGACCAGCCTACCGATAACATGGAAATCGATAACGAAAAGAAGGCTGCGATTAAGTGAGCACTAATCATTTCGTCCGACGACGACACAGGGAAGGAGACTGATTTCACCAAGGGGGAATCAACTCTGCACACTGTACCGAAACACAGTATGACACACTGTTCGGCACGTTAAGGCACACCTTAAGGTCTGCCATGTCTTGGTTTGGGTCCGCCTTGGCTAGCCTGGTTAAGATCAGTTCTGTAGGCCGTACTGATAACCCAAAAATCTTGGAAGAAACCTCAGGATATTTGATCTAAATCTGCCTTTTTCGAGATGAACTCCTATCCTTCCTGTGATCAAAATATATTTACTTTTGTGATCGTGTTTGTCAGTTCCTTCATGGCACACTCGTTTTGCATCATTGAACCAAGCGTGTTATTTTATGATCGTTTTACTTCCAACAGGACACTCGTATACCATTAATATTGAAATTAATGTTCACATCTCCGTTTTCCGTCTTTCAATGAACCATCCATGAGAGCTTGAAGTTGTAAACCAACAATCTTAAAAGTCATAACTGTAGGGTTGCCAATCTCATGGTCTACTAAGACTGACATCTTGATTGCGGTACTTCGGCTCGTTCAGCACAACGCTTGGCACAGATAAAGTACTCGACACAGATTGAAATGTGCAGAGTTGAATACCCCTTGGATTTCACCGTAGTTCAACAAAGGAAAGGTAAGATTGATGCCAAAAAGGGCAAAATTGCAGAGGCTCTGCCTATTACTGCATTGGAAAAAAAAGGTCAGTATCCAAGACCCAACTACTAACAACGGACTCTAAGGTTACACCCAACGCATCTAGACGGTCAAAATGAATTTTATCAGAAGAATTGCTACATTGAATATCAATGCAATTTGTAGATACTTTTACTACTATTAAATCAAATATTAAAAATCCAAGATACATAATTTGTCAATTCATAACAAATCACTGGATAACTGTTCAAAATACAGTGTTGACGTGTGATATGCAATGTTTTTTTTTTTAAATTCTGTAAGTGTTGCTGCCATATCAAACGGCTAAGCATCGAATTGAAAACATTTATTCCTTTAAAATATAATAAATTTTGTGAAGCACAAGTTAAGATATGTTGTGTTCTTATTTCAACCACGTTTATAGTATTATATCTATGAAAGTCACTTCCTCTTTCAATTCGATCACACAAATATAGAGGTAGCAAACCGTTAACTACTTTAAAAATGAACACCATATGGTATGGTAGTCAAATATACAATTATTTGCTTCGCCATCTAGTATCAAAGTTAAGCAAGTGAATCTATTACATCTCTAAATCAAACGCATTGTTCTATTCTACAAGTGCTGTAATCTCGATATTTCAAGCTGAACATTGCATTAGGTTCTAAGTAACATTGACAGATTCTCTTCGTCGACTTTCTCTTTCCATCCGCACAGCCATGTAAAGACGTTCCTAGATAATTTCAGCACACAGATCAATAAAAGAAGCTTTTATCTAGCATCTAATACGACAAAACGCATTACGAAACGGTCCTGTGATCAAGTTATTAACGAAATAGAAAGTAGACGAAGAGAATCGATCAATGTTACTTTGGACCTAATGAAATGTTCAGCTTGATTTGTGTTGCATTGGCCAGAAATAAAAAGGAAGGGCAAAAGTATAGATGAGGAGAAATGATTGAGTTGTATAGCTGTATTTTACCGACTGGCTATAGTTAAATCGTTTTTAAGTCGACATAGAGTTCCATACTTCTTGGCAATTTTGAACTTAAGGTTGTCATCAATAATCACGCCAAGATATGTAATCTGACGAACGCGATCAATAGTCTCATCATCAATTACAACAGAGACGTTCTCATTTACTCGATTCCGTAAAATTACCATACAATTTGTTTTACTTGTATTCAATTTCAACTGCTTATACTTCAACCATCTATTCATTCAAGTGTAAAACGGCATCATCTAAATCCCTAGCTGCAATAATAACACAGTATCATCTGCAAAAAGATTAATATAGCAAAATCGTAAAACACGTCGCAAGTCATTAATATACATAATAAATAACAGGGGCTCTAATACACTTCCCTGGGGCACTCTAAGGTTATTCCCCACGGGACTGGAAACAGATTCATTAAAAACAGTCCGTTGAGTTTTATATACAGTACCCGTAATTCCAAAGCGCTTGATTGATCTTAACAAGATCCTAAGGGCCTAGAAATTGTTTCAAAAGCGCGTTTTAGATTGAAAACAACAGTAATAATCGTATCATCAGTTAGTTTTCCACTTGGTTAATACCAAATTCAACGCGGTTTCACAAGAATGACCTTCCCGATATACCGATTGTTCTGGTATAAACAAATTAGTACTATTTAAATACTCCAATAGCTGGCCTTTAACAACAAGTTCTAAAATTTTCTCTAATGTGTTGAACATGTTGATGGGACAAAACTCTTCGGCTTTAATCGTTCCAGCAACTTTTTGAACATGGACCACTAAGGATTCCTTCCAAATGTGTGGCAGATGTCCAGTTTGCAATGATTCATTAATAAGGTCCAGCAAGATGTGGCCAATGACATGAAAGCAATCTTGAATAACTCTAGCATTAACATAATCTACTCCAGCAGATTTTCCGAATGCAAAACAAATAACTATAAGTGCATCTAATGTAATTAGGTGAAAAACTTCCAATCTACAACTACTATTAACTGGCTGTTTTATTTCGTCAGGTTCATCGACCAATTCAATTGATTGATTAATCAATGAAACACTTTCAACAAAATAATCATTAAACTTAGATGCAATTACTTGTTCTGACTGTTCTAATGTGCCATTAAAAGTTAGGGACCGCGGTTTACAATTACGAGGTTTTAATAAAGATTTCAAAATTTTCCATAACTCTTTGCTGTTGGATCAATCTTCCTTTGAACATATTCACAACGAGTTTTCTTTATCGATTGTGAATACTTATTACGCGCGATTGTGTACCTAGTCCAATAATTGTCATTATTTGATCTACAAAACTTTTTGTACCATCTGTCCCTTTTCCGTTTAAGACGCAAAAGATCCAAATTGTACCAGCTGTTCGAGTTCTTCAAAGAAACAAACTTTTGCTCAACTAGTTGATTGGTACACGTTTTCAAAGCGTTATTAAGAACAGCTGTAGATTCATCTAAGTTACCGGCCGCGAATGGAAAATCCCCGCTCCTCTCAACAAGATTCGAAACTTCGTTTGCTTCGAATATTTCCTCCAGCACTTCAATTTGACAAAATTATCGTTATCGTTAACATGGTCTAAGACATTAATCACTAAGGTCTCATGATCGGTTATTTTCAAATCAGTACCCGTAACTGAACAAATGGAATCAAAATTGGAATAAACGTGGTCAATTAAAGTTCTACTTTGCCTGGAAATACGTGTATACTCATTTACCGTTTGCTTTAAATTGAAAAACTCAGCTAAACGTTTCAAATGATTCGAATTATGGTTATCACGCCAATTAATATTATAATCGCTGGTCACTAGATCTGGGAGAATGATACAAAACACCATAATTACCCATCTTCATGCCACGTACAACTGTAATGCTCAAGATCCAGTTGCCATTAATAACTTCGTTGGTTCAAAGGTTGAATTGAACTGATTCTTTGACATAAATAGCAACACCGCCAGTGTGTCTAGAATGTGATAAACTAGCAGCAACAATATATCCCCGAATACTATATTGATCAAAAGCTTCAGTTTCTACAATATGACGTTTTTCCTCAACAATCTGACGTAATGCTACGTAGTTATGAGACAGTTTCCTAGTTTTTAGCTACCTATGCTACTGCTATTCATATAACAGTCCCACGTAAATAGGAACTCCACAGGACGTAAGACGGATATGCGAATGAAGACTGATATAAATCCTATTCCGATCTGTTGTTCAGCGAAAATACACAGGAAAGCGTAACGAAGTAATCCTTGATTCTTTCCGCCATGAAATTAAGACTCTACACCTTTTCCGAGCCAATCACTCTGCTCCCAAAAATCTTCCAACCAATCTCTCTTCCACACGAAAAGCAGGTTCATCTGAAAACCCAAATTCACCCTCCATTTTCCGGCCATCGCATACAAACAACAAACGCTACACAACATTAACCGAGGAACAAGTTCTTCCCGATTACCCCCTTAATACCACCTACCTCTATTGCCGCTCAAACCGTCCACCATCAAATGCACTCCCTTAGGTGTGTCTGTGTGTGTGTGTGTATTTTCACTTTTTCACCCCTTATTTTAATATTTATATTTTTCATTTACGGCTCAACCGGAGAAGGCAGTCGTCATGAGCCGGGCGACCAGCAGTGCGGCGCGTCTGTTCTTTATGGGGGTTCATTTTTCCATTTTTCCTCACCCGGTGCCAGCCATCAACAACCGGGGCTTGTTCGGGGTAGTACGGGGAATTGGTGTAAAACGCGCCGGCAGGGTTAATACGAGCCACCACAGTATTTCGCATCGAAAGACAATTTGATTGTCTTTTTGACGTAGGACTACGTCTGTGATTTCTATATGGGGGTACACTTTGTGAAAACCGAAAATGAAACATGTAACAAAATTATGAATGATTTTGAATAACTCAGTTGCCCTTGGACGAATTTCAATAATTTTATCACTGATCGATCATAAATATTTCTACGCATCTGTTAAATTTAAGACATTATCATTTTTCAAAATGTCACCATTGAAAATTGCACGAATGTGCAATTGTTGCTATGATAACACAGATTTCAAAGTCGAATTCCATTCGGTCTCACGAAACCGTGTTTATTCAATCACCGCGTGGTAAGTGGTGGTGTTCTCCAGTACACAACGAAAGACTGCCTGCAAGCAGCGAGCTGCAGCCCACATAAGTATCCATAGAAGGAGGAAGAAGCCGCATCGCTATTGAACGGAATCGGTAGCTCTTCGTGAGTCGCTGTGGGCCATCTATGTTAAGCGCGTCATACTAAAGATTATAAACAGAGAGATCCCCGCTCAAATTTCTATTCCTACACAAAACACAAGCTCAAACAAATAAGATTTATTATATAAGACCACGTAGTCCTACGTCACCATTGCGTACAACCCCATAGGGCTGTCCCTTGCAGTTTTATTGTATCAACAGGTAGTTTTCAAGGTTTCATTACGATTTTAAATAAACAAAATTACCAATTTTCTTTCGTTGCCAGCTTAATGATCAGTGAGAAAACAGACTGGTTTTCGATCACAAATTAGCCTTTTTTAATGAAAGTGGGGCAATATGCGCCGTGTGGTTTGGTAACTCCTAAACAACCTTTGACGTTTAAATTGCTAACGTAAAACAGAAGTTTTAGAAAGTGGAAACCTTATAGTACGTTCAGACTACAGAATTATAACATGTTATAGCGCTATCTTGATGGTGGTTTCTGTGTTGCAATTATTTGACAACCGTTATAACATGTTATAACTCTCCAGTCTGGACAGCGTTTTATAAAGGTAAATTAAATACAGCCTAAATGTATACTTCCTGCGAACCATAACGTACGGATAGCTTCTACATGTATGCAACCTATATAACATCAAACGTAAAGTATAACACTCACGTGTTACACGGTACGTTTTTAACGATATGTACACTACCGATCATAAGTTTAAGGACACCCCAAAAAACCATGTAAATATGTTTTGTTCAATGATCTCTCATTTTACGTTCAATTTTCGATCTCCAAAGGTTATTTGAATGGAATGAATGGTACAGGCATACCAAAAGTACCGCCTCATGACAGTATTCCAACGGCTGTCGATTTCTTTTTCCTACGACAGCCTTGAGATTGAGCTATAAGCGACAGCCCACAGTGAGGCTGTTATACGACATGCAACGTTGCCGTCTTGTGCAGTACACGACAGCTCGTTCTTAGTCATGTATTTTGTTCGTTTGGCTATGACAGCCTCGGATGGTCATTCGTAACGTTCCTCGTACATACAACAAGCAGTCCGTCAAACTGCCGATTCGTTGCTGCTGGCTTTGAAATTTTGTTTGTATGTCGTAAAACTGCTACTACACTACCAGTGTGGCGCCGGAGCTCGTTCGGTTGCTATCGTTCGTGCTGCCCATTGCAAAATTTTCATCCGATATTTTTTTTAAAACGCACGGTCTCCGGCGAAAAATATAAGCCTACCCGACACCAACCTGACTTCTACCAAACCCCAAGCCGATGTTGGCCCAACATTGACCCGAAATAAATACATAATTGACCTGACATCGACCCGACATTTGGCCGACGTCGACCGTAAATTGACCTTACATTGATCCGACATCGGGCCGACATATCTGTTCGGGATCATTCTTCTGGGTTTCTTCCATACTCTACTACCGTATATCAATTGTATATAATGTCTCGTGACAGCCTTTTCGTGACAGCCACTTGGGTAAGCTGAGGGATGTCGTCGGTTTGTGAAGGCTGTTATGACGACAGAAACATTGAGAACCTGGTCATAAAGAAATGTATAAATACAGCCCATTCGGTTCACTACGTTCCAAGCACGATGATTTTAGCAAAGCGGGTATAGATGCGACTGTTCTAATACAGCTTTCATTCGTTGGTGCGTGCGCTGTTGCCAATACACTTCGAATTCAGATCTGAACGTACGGTAGCAAGCGGTAGTAAACCATACAAAGCAACAGTCAATTCAGGTATAAACCAACTGTCGCGAGGAGGCTGTACTTTTTGGAAGCCTGGAATGGTATAGCATAAGTGTTATACTACTACTTTTATTTCAAAATTTGGCCAACCCAATTCTGAGAAAATCAGTCACGATTCTTCAGAGTAAATTTTGAAAAATATTGTAACTTTGGGTGAACTTTTAGCACACAAAATTTGGAAATTATATTGAACAATTTGCCTACGAGAAAAGTTCCATTCAATACCTTTCAAATGATCTAAAGAGAACGAAAATTGGACGTAACATGACAGAGATATGAACATAACAAATTTGTCATGTTTTTTTGGGGGTGTCCTTAAACTTATGATCGGGAGTGTATTAATTTTTTTTTGTGCCAATACAGAATTTAAGAACAGGTGTATATTAGCATGCTAATATTTGGACTAACATCAAAATATAAACGCCTAAACATATTTAAGGATGTAAAAAATCTAACGGTACTTAACGTACGATTACATAACGGTACATAACGTACCTTCGCCAGTAGCGCATGTTGTGTCGCCAGCACGAACTTCCGAATTCCGAACCAACGCCGGACCTTACTTCCGACTTTTACGGATATCATGATTTTGATATTGTTGTTGTTGTTATTGATGGCACTTTCGACAGTTCCTATGCACTGCTGCCAGTTGCGACGGAAGTCTTTATCAGCGACGTACAGATGATTTTTATTCAGATGTACAATATTACCCAGTATATAATGCTATTGCGCGAAGATTTTTTTGTGAAATGCACATTTTCATATGATAATATTGTTAACTGTATCATCAAGGCAAATGAATACACTGAAATAGAACGTATATTGTTCGTCAATCAACAGTGATAATTGATCATTTCCATAGGGGCTGCACATCACCCCACGTTCCCCAAAGTATTATATTTAGACCTATCCTTACAAAACGCCAACGACAATGACGACGTACTGACTGACTGACGACGATGTTTGAAAAAGTGTGGTTTTCACTGTAAATGACAGGGCCTCTCCTGCCATGTCCATGTGTAGAGTAGCGACCAACACACGGCGGCCGAAGTGGAGCAGTTCAAAGCTACTGAACCTGAACTTGCACGCCGGCCGACCAGGGCGATAGCCGCGTTCGGAAAATCCAACCCTGTCCGTCCAATATTTTTCCATGTCATTTCGGAATGATATTAGGCTGAAGTTGCAGGGAGCGAGGGGTGTACGTATGGCTTATTGTTCCATGATTTCATGAAGCCTATATATATATTTACGAGAAGCGCGTGGTAGTTCATTGGCCGTCGTCGTCATCGAGTCTAGTGTACGGCTGCCAGGCGACCACCACCGGGACCCTCTGCTGTTCTGATCCCCGGTCGGTGCAGCAACGGGCAAGATTATGAATGGTGAACTCGTTTGTCATTTTAGGGGAAGGCAGTTTTGCATTGAGCTGTCAGTGGAAGGTGGTGGGACATTCTGTGCTCTAGGGTTAATGTCCCTAATGTCGGACAAAGTGTCTTTAATATTGAACCCATGCATAAATTTCGAAAGAGCATCCAAAACTATTAATTTGTATTGTTAAGATGACGTATTTATCCAAGAAAACTTAAATAACAGGAGATTTTTATCGATGGGCCCAATCTTTAGATCCATAGGCATACATGAAGGCGATTACGCCCTAACTAGAATATTACCAACAATCAATACGAAACTAACGATTTTAAATTGGCTCACTACTTGACTAGCCTATTGGTCCCAAGCAAACGATTAACGGACCCCATTCTAGTCGAAATTCTAGTACTACGCAATGTTTGTTTTGATTCGCTATGAAAGTTTGACAGATAAAATGAGGGGTTATTGATTTTTCCTATGTTTGAGGGGTGAATCGATTAGCTTGGGACCGAAGAGAGTACCAGAGCTGAGCCAAAAAGTTGAGCACGTTATTTCGGGACCTTCTAGTCTTAGAGTTACCTCTATGATATTACGCCTGTATCCAATTTAGCATTTTGAGCGATTTCGCAGCTGTTGGTTGAGAGCTTTCTAAGTAGATATTACTTTTCAATTCGTATGGGGGTGATAAGCACAATGAAGCTCTGCTCAGCGAATTTGTGAAAATTTATTTGCTGCAGTCTGATATAAAGTAAGTAACAGAGTAAGGAAAAGATCATATAGATCATGCAATCTTCCAAATGTTCATTGAAGAGCCCAGAAGATCCCGGAATTTCCCTGAAGATCTAGGAACTGAAGTTTACTGTACATTTCTGAAGTCCTCAGAAGTTCTAAAGCTTCTGACAATTTTCCTGAAGTTAATGGAACTTTTATTTAGATGGATGTCCACATCAACATACCATTTTGGTCCTAATGATGTTTTACTTAAGACTAACATAAGTTAAGTGATGAAAGAAAAACATAAAACAAACTAAACACTCACTGGACACTAATGATAATAATAATAAAAGAAGATCTTAGAGTTTTCCTCAATTGTTCGTCGCTTCAGGAAAGACCTCAGTAAATCGGTGGCGTAGCGTAAGGCGAGGGATATCGGACATTTGTGAGATATTGGATTGGACATTTGTGAGAAAGTCTGTTACGAACAAGGCTCTGGATACCTTTCGTCTAGACCGCAGGGTCTCCAGATTGATAAACTGGCAGTGGCTCTCGTAACTGGGCAGATGATAAGGATCACGCCAAAGTAGCCTATGCAAGGCAAATCTTACGAACCTTCGTTGTACAGATTCGATCCTTTCCGAGCCATTGAGGTATACTGGATTCCACACTGCAGAACTGAACTCTAGAATTGGGCGCACTAAAGAGCAGTACAGCGATTTTAAACAGTATACGTCGGTGAAGTTCTTAGCTATGCGTATGATAAAGCCCATTGTTCTTGATGCTTTATCAACGATGTACGATACGTGTTGCTTGAAGGTAAGTTGGGTATCCAGTATAACTCCAAGATCGTTAACATGACTGACGCGTTCGATTTCCGCTTCCGAGAGGGTATATTTGTAATTAATTGGTTGCTTTTTCCGTGAGAATGTAATCGCTGAGCATTTACTTGGGTTGACTACCATTCGATTCAGTTTGCACCATCCGGTAAAGCAGTTTAGTTGATTCTGCAAGAAAAGAGCATCGGCAATTGAGCGGATCCGATAAAAAATCTTTAGATCATCGGCAAATGATAGGCGAGGTCCTTTCAGCACTTGGTTCACGTCGTTGAAGTGCAACAAAAATAACAGCGGGCCAAGGTGACTACCTTTTGGAGTTCCTGACGTAGCCTTGCAAACGTTCGATTGGCAGTTGAACCATCCCAAAAGTGAGCCATTAACTCCTAGTCTCTGTAACTTTGCAATAGTGATACCATGGTTAATCTTGTCGAATGCTGCCGATAGATCAGTATGAATAACGTCTGTTTGAGTCCGTTCTACCATGCTCGTAGTGATGTGCGACGTAATATACAGCAAGTTCGTAGTAGTTGAACGGCCGGGTACGAAACCATGTTGGTCATCGCTCAAATACTGTTTACAATGAGCAAATTAAGGCTCCATTACTCAAACAATTTCGAAACAGCACACAGAGAAGTGATGCGACGGTAGTTATCGATATTACAAATACTGCCTTTTTTGTACACGGGGAACATATGCGCATATTTCCAACACGATGGAAAGATCCCACTAGATAACGACAGCTGGAACAAACGACGAAGTGGTGACAGCAAGCATTCGAAATGGTTCTTCAGGATAATGGACAGTATTCCGTCTGGCCCCGCATTGTGGGCTGACTTAAGCCGGTGAGCTGCTTTGATGATCATCGTGTTATCTACATCGATTCCTGCAAAGGTCTGTCCGTGTAATGGTACGTTACTGACAGCAGCAGAGACGTGCTCATCATCGTGCTGATGCTCACGGAGTTTCGTTACAATCTTTAAACTTCTCTGAACTTGTTTGGACTTTCCTAAAGTATCAAATTGTTCTGTAATTCTAGAAAGTGTCTGTAGTTTTAACAATTTCCCAGAAGTTCTCAAACTTCTTTAAAATTCCAGTTAATGGAACTGCCCCTAAGGTTCTCTGATCTAACCCTGAAGTTCTCGGAACTTCTGTCTGGTTCTTGAAACTTCCCCTGAAGCTCTTGTTATTATCCTGAAGCTCTTGGTAATACCCTGAACTTATTAGAACTTTGCTAAGAATCGTAAGAAAATCCTGAATTTCTGAAGTTTTCTAAACAATATCTCTAAACTAATGGAAAATGTTGGCAACCTCTCAGATGTTGCACTATTTTTCTGAAATAAATGGGACTGCAATGATCTTCCCTGAAGCATACGGAACATTTATTTTTCAATGCTACTGCATTTTTCAGATGTTCATAAAACTTTCTTTAATTTCTCGGAATATCTCTGAAGTTTTCGGATTTTCCATAAAAAAAAATTCTGGACTTCAATAACATTCCCAAAGCTTTGCTGATATTCTCTGGACTCCTGTGGGGTTCTCGTAGTAAATTTCTTAACTTCCCTGGAGGACTATGGACTTTCCTGAAATTTCCGAAACGTTTTTTTATATTCTCGCAATTTTCCTAGTAAAATAAATAATGTAATTCTTAGATTTTCAATTAAATTCTTCAAATTTTTCTGAAGTCCATGCAATGGGACCGCCATAAAATTCTTGAAGCTTCCCCGAAGTTTCCTTTATGTTCGCACACTTTGTTTATTAAACTTCTCTGAATTTCTCGGCATTTTCTATAATTCACCAGAACTGCTTCAATGTTTCCTACATTTTTTTAGATGCTCTTGATCATGTTCGTGGAATTGCTTTGAAAAAAAAATGGAACTGACTTAAAGATCCTTAAACATACCTGAAGTTGTGGCTTTTTAACTCCATTTTGAAAAACCAAACCATGTTGTTTACGATGTATAAAATATTCAGAAAGTTGTTTACACTAGTTTAAAAAAAATTCATTATCCAAATACCTAAATGTAAACATTTTTCTTCTTATGTTTTCAGCGGCAGACAATTTTAATCCTTTTTGTCCCTATTAAAGTCTGTTCCAGCAAATATATTATATTAACAATATGATCCACTCTTTCGCTTAACTGGCGAACCAAATTTTTAGCGATCAAAGCACCTCTGTGGCCAAAAAGGCTACAAATGTATTTGTTTATCGTCACAAGGGGTAAACCAAATGAAAATTTGTTTAAAATTTCAAATGAATTTATTTCAGCATATTATTTTATTTGATGCCCACAGTGATATGTCAGACAAATTTAAAAGTAATATACATAATGTAATTAATGAAAATAATGTGACTCGTAATTGAATGATTGTTGTTGATCTTTTTCAACGCTAGATGGTGCGTGCAGCAATATTTTGCGGGTCACCATTGCAATATTTGGAAAAGGCATGAATGGATCATATTGTTAATATGATATATTTGGTTCCAGTTAGTATTTGGCAGCTTCTATTTAATTACTGTAGCGCCTCTAGTTGACGTAGCAAGAAACTATTGAAATCATTTTGATCCGGAGGGATTGTTTATTTAGCGTGGAGATCTTTCAAGCACTTTAAAAAATACGTGTTGTTTCGTTGTTAGCTACAAAACTTCTGATCAGGTTTATTGCGCCTATTCTATACATCGCTCAACTTCTCCAAATTTCCCTTTTCTCATTTACAGTTACAGTTACAGTTTCTCTCGCTCTCTCAGAGCGAGTTCTCAACTACTACATTTAGTATTGAAAATGTCGGAGAATTCTATTTATGATCTGGAAAGTCAGGGAATTTTAGTGTAGGTCAGGGAAAAAATAATGTTGATCTGATCACATTGCAAAAAATCATGTGTGGGACACATAAAACAATCTTTGAAATTTTATCAGTGCATGACGTCAAAGTTTTTGGGAAGATCCCGGGCATCAGATGTACTCGCTGCGTTTATGGACGCCCTTGCCGGTATCTCTTCGAACAAGTTGCTGCAAGTGTCCATGGATGCGCCCAATGTGAATTGAAGCTAGAGGTACAAAAAGTTGGTGAGAAGCTGAAGCTGATGCATAATGCATTCAAGCATAGTGTTCGCAGTATCAGTTGGGATGTTGTCAAATATTTGCGTGGTATCTACAATATCTTCAAAGATATACCAGCAAGACGAGCGTTTATCACGATGTATTCTGGATCTACCATATTCTCGTTAAAGTTTTGCGGTCACCGAATCAAAATTACTCCGCAAATACGAAAATTTATTCAAGGCATCCAGAAAGACAAAATCGAACCAACGTCAGCTTCCTGCCTAGATGTTAAAAACTGTTTGAATGACTCGCTGCTGATGGCAGTAGTACGTTCAGACTACAGATTTATAACATGTTATAGCACTATCTTGATGGTGGTTTCTGTGTTGCAATTATTTGACAACCGTTATAACATGTTATAACTCTGTAGTCTGAACGTGGTATTAAGCTAGCTTTCTTCAAATCAGTTGCTGTCGAAGTTGAGCCATTTCTATGCGAATTTCAGATGGACAACCCTATGGTGCCTTTTTTTGTGCAACGTGATGTCTCAAATGGTTAGAGGCATTATGGATAGGGTTCATCAATATGCTCCTATATATATCTGTTAGATAGTAATTTGTGATTAATTACTACCTCTGAGATAAAGGATGCGTCTCCCTCCAACAGACCAGAGCTGTCCTTGCATCTGGTGGGGAAAGTGGAGAAATGTTAGTCCGACACTAACTTAAGAGAGATGCAGAGAACTCTACGACCCCTCATAAGTGTCACGGGAAGGGTGGATTTTTGTTAGTAGGGAGGGTAAGCCATAGGATACGCCCAGCCGGCATTGCTGGCAATCGTTATATCAAGCATTTAATAAATAGAAGCTGTAAGTAGTTTATCTGTCCGTTGTTGCTGCCCATTACCTAAACATATTATTCAAACCAATTTTCAGATTTTGGAATTAAGAAACGTTATCAGCTCGATCCTGTTGCTCCTTTGCGCCTAAAAATGTTTGTTTATCCTAAACATATGCACAATTCATTCTGATGTGTAAAAGGTTATTAATAGTATGTGGAATCGTAGATTAGAATGAAGATTCGCCCTTGGCCTAACTCCCACTGTCTGGCAGTGGTATTATGGATAAAATCTGCCTGCAATCATTTCTTATGAATGCAAAGAAGCTTGAACCCGGGAGTTAGAAGGTGACAGCTCTACTGCAGCTACAATAGCCCATTTCAAGAACGCAAGTATTCCGAAGCCACTTTCACACATGATAAGCCCCGCTCCAATACATTATCGATCCAAATATACACCATTGATAATGTACTGAAACTTTCAATCAAGCAGTAGTGCAATACTTGATTGACACGTATTTAGTAAGTTTTGAAATAATCGTCTTGACCGTATGCAACGGATAGGAAATTGAACATTTTCACTTAATGAACTTTTCAACATCACTTCTGTACTTTCAAATTAACATTTTTTAAAAATGAAATTGTAAATTTATAACATTTTCACTAGAACGAAAACGACGCAGCAAAACAAAAACACTTCATTTTCGCAGCGCGGCCTACTTCGATCAATATGATCGCAAAAAGGAACGACTGGACGTTTTTTGGCACAGGTTATTGGTCGGCGTATTCAGAACTATTGTTGGTTGTGAAAATGATTTGCTGCTTATCGCATGGCAACGCCAATGCAGAGAGAGGTTTTTCGGTAAATGCAGAATATCTTTTTGAAAACATGAAGGAAGAGTCAAGGCCCAAGCGCAATGACAGCGGAACGGCAGTGGTAGCGGAAAAGCCCGATCGGAGTAAGCCTACTTGTCGGATTGAAAATTAGTTAGAATCAAATCGAGTGCGGTTAGGCATCTTGATATCATTTGTGACAATTGTCAAACTTGCCGTTTCCGTTCCGCTTCCGCCCACATTGCGTTTCAGGCGTAGCGCGACGTCAGATCTATGATGGTGTTACTCATGCAGGCGGGTTGGAAAACTTACAAATTTTGAATGAACTTATTCAGCGAGTTCGAAAAATCGCATTCGCTTTCCATGTAGACAAGGATCGTCGTATATAAGAAGCTCTCGATTCCGAGAGCTCAAGATGCTCAAAAAGAAGCCGAGAGTTTGCAGGAGAAAATTGTTCTGCTAAAATGATAAACATTTTTAAAAGTAATCCGAAAATAATCACATAGGGTTTTTAATCTTATTTCCATTCTACTAAGCACATCTCGCACTTTACCTCTCTTTTTTAAAAGGGTTTGAACAAAACATGGAATGTTTTCATCAAAAATAACTTCTAAATTTATTCACCTTTCCATACGTGCCGTTGGATTTGATAAAGAGTCAAACAATATTGAGATATTATTAAAAATCTAACACTGCTTCTTGATTCTCAATTCGTCCTACGAGTTTCAATTCCGTCCTAACGCATTGAAACTCCATATGATTTTCTTCGTCCTACTGAGAAAAATTAGTGTAAATATTCATACAATGCGCTGTAATAGGCTTCATGTTGTGGCTTACCCGAGCAAAACTGGAGATCAAATTGAAATCTAAATTTGCTGTTACGATGTAAATTATTTTTTAATACTCCAGTTGATCTCATTTCGGTTGACTTAACGGTTAACACAGCAAAAATGAGAGCAAATTTTATACTGTTAAATCAAATGGACAACTAATCCTGCTTTCAATGAAATAAATTTGATTACTGATTTTGCTTTCATAATGTTTAACTGAATATGGGCCTGGCGTAAATGGTTAGCATCCATGCTTATCACACTGAAAGACTTAAGCTCAAATCTCATTCCGGGCAAGTCATGAATTATCTAAAAGTATGAAACAAAATAAATAAACAATAATCGTTAGTTCAACGACAGATGGACTTAAATTAAATTTTAAACAAAACGTTAACAGCAGAATTTCATGTTAAGTTGCTTTAATTTAAAAAGTCTTGACTGCAAAATAAAAGCACCATATGATATCAGACTTCTGTCGCAAAAATTGAAATCAAAATTAGTTTTCATTATGATATGAACTTCAAACTTTAAAAACGATTTGCTTTCATTTTGTTAACCGACTTTGCTCGGGTATGAACTAACGGATCGGAACAAACGTATCATTGTTTTGTGCATGATGAAATCATAGACATTATTGATGATTTCTGCTCGATAGAACGGAAATGGGCGATTACGACGAAGTAGCGCTCTTCCCTATTCAACTTGTAATTTCTCTTTGTAATGTGAACGCACTGAGAGAATAAAATGTTAATGATAATTTAACTTAAATTATTTTGCCATGTCTGCGGTTGTCATATGGAGTTCCAGAGAGTACAAAACTGACTAATGCATGAGCAATGCATCCTCTGGATCGGTTGCCAAAGCAAAAATAATCACTGCTCTGTTATTTTACAATAATTTATATGTTAAGAGAAAGGATCGTCTACGGGTTGAATTTTATTTGGCTGTGAAATTATGAACACAAATTGAGAGCTTGGTTGATTAAATATTCCTATTATTACTTAGTAATGAATAGTGAGCCTAGTTGTGAGCAGTAGTTATTCATTATTTTATTATAATATGTATTTAAAGCCGTAGTCCTATTCACATCCTTCGTATGTAGTCGGTCATATGTTCTGTAAAAATTGTATTAGTATCAAGTTCTGTTGTACGTGCCATGAGTATGCTATTCTTTTTTTTTTTTTTTTTTTTTATTTTTTTTTTTTAACTCTTTATTTGTTCCAAATTCAAAATAAATTACATTTCATTTTAACCTAGGTGCTCCAGTAACTGCAGTAACGTACCAGCCTTAATTGTTATGATATATATCTAAGTGTTTTTACATTGTTCATGTCTTGGCAATTCAGTATTTTAAACAGGTTTTTTAACCTGCATGTCAGTATAACAATTGATATCTTAAAACTAAAAACTAAAACTAAATCTTATCTAAGTATAAAGGGAATTAATCGTTGCAATTGAGGATTGCAACGATTTTTGCCTGAAATTATTAATTATTTTGTTGGACATTTGTGCTAAAGTCTCAACATTCGAAATTCTATGTACTTCGGTTGTACTGTACCAGGGAGGCAACTTCAAAATCATTTTCAGAATTTTGTTCTGAATCCTTTGAAGTGCTTTTTTCCTGGTAGTGCAACAACAAGACCATATTGGCACAGCGTAAAGCATGGCCGGTCTAAAAACTTGTTTAAATATTAGAAGTTTATTCGTCAGGCAAAGTTTGGATTTCCTTTTTATAAGAGGATACAAACATTTAATATATTTGTTACATTTAGCTTGAATGCCCTCAATGTGATCTTTAAAAGTTAATTTTTGGTCAAGTATTAATCCAAGATATTTCACTTGGTTTGACCAGGAAATTGGAACTCCGTTCATAGTGACTATGTGACTACTACTAGGTTTCAAAAACGAAGCTCTAGGCTTATGTGGAAATATTATAAGTTGAGTTTTGGAAGCGTTGGGAGAAATCTTCCATTTTTGTAAATAAGAAGAGAAAATATCTAAACTTTTCTGCAGTCTGCTGCAAATAACACGAAGACTTCTTCCTTTAGCGGAAATGCCTGTGTCATCAGCGAACAAAGATTTGTGGCAACCCTGAGGCAAATCAGGTAGGTTCGAAGTGAAAATGTTATACAATATAGGCCCAAAAATGCTACCCTGAGGAACTCCTGCCCTAACAGGTAGTCGATAAGATTTGGAATTTTGATAATTTACTTGAAGTTAAATAATTTTGAACTAATTTCATAATATAAAGTGGAAAATTAAACTTTTTTCAATTTAGCAATCAAACCTTCATGCCAAACACTGTCGAATGCTTTTTCTATGTCTAGAAGAGCAACTCCAGTTGAGTGGCCTTCAGATTTGTTTGAACGAATTAAATTGTTAACTCTTAAGAGTTGATGAGTAGTTGAATGCCCATGGCGAAATCCAAACTGCTCATCTGCAAAAATTGAGTTTGTATTGATGTGAAGCATCATTCTATTCAAAATTATCTTTTCAAAAAGTTTACTTATTGAAGAAAGCAAACTTATTGGACGGTAGCTAGAAGCTTCAGCTGGATTTTTATCCGGCTTCAAAATTGGAACAACTTTTGCATTTTTCCATTTATCAGGAAAGTATGCCAAATGGAAACATCTGTTAAATAATTTTACCAAGAAAGACAAGGTACTCTCTGGGAGTTTTTTGATGAGGATATAGAAAATTCCATCATCACCTGGAGCTTTCATATTTTGAAACTTTTTAGTTATAGACCTTACTTCGTCCAAATCAGTCCCCCAGGAATCATCAAAAATATTTTCCCGAGAGAAAATATTCAGAAAATCCCGAGCAACCTGATTCTCAATAGGACTAGTAAGACCCAAACTGAAATTATGGGAACTCTCGAATTGCTTAGCAAGTTTCTGAGCTTTTTCCAAATTTGTGATCAAAATTTTACCACCTTCTTAAAGCGCTGGAATAGGCTTTTGAGGTTTTTTCAAAATTTTTGTGAGTTTCCAAAAGGGTTTGGAACTCGGGTCTAATTTAGAAATATTATTTTCAAAAGTTTTGTTCCTCAGGGCAGAGAATCGCTTTTTAATTTGTTTTTGCAAATCCCGCCAGATAACTTTCATGGCAGGATCGCGTGTTCTTTGATATTGTCTCCTACGGACATTTTTAAGACGGATCAAGAGCTGAAGATCATCGTCTATTATAATTGAATCGAATTTAACCTCGCATTTTGGTACTGAGGCAGCTCTTGCTTCAACTATAGAAGTAGTCAGAGATTCAAGAGCATAATTAATTTCATCTTTGGTTTGCAAAGGAATGTTTGGATCAAAGTTATATTCCATAAATGTTCGATACTGCTCCCAATCAGCTCTATGGTAATTGAAAGTAGACCTGTTGGGATTACAAATTATTTCTTGGGATATTTCAAAAGTTACTGGAAGGTGATCAGAACCGAAGTCAGCATGGGTAACCAATTGGCTACAAAGTTGACATGAATCAGTTAAGACCAAATCAATAGTGGAGGGATTTCTTGCAGAAGAAAAGCATGTTGGGCTGTTTGGATATTGAATAGTGTAATAACCTGCAGAACAATCATCAAACAGAATATTACCATTGGAATTGTTTTGAGCATTATTCCATGAGCGGTGTTTTGCATTAAAATCACCAATAATGAAGAATTTAGACCTATGACGGGTAAGTTTCTGGAGGTCACCCTTGAGAAAATTCTTTTGCTGGCCTACGCATTGGAATGGCAAATAGGCAGCTATAAACGTAAGTTGTCCAAATTTTGTTTCAACAGAAACTCCCAAAGTTTCAAAAACTTTGGTTTCAAATGAAGAAAGTATTTTGTGTTTGATTCGTCTATGAATAATGATGGCAACGCCACCACAGGGTCCATCAAGACGATCATTTCTATAAATCAAGTAATTTGCGTCCTTCTTAACCTTATGGTCAGGTTTAAGGAACGTTTCAGTTATAACGGCAATATGCACGTTATGAACTCTCAAAAAGTTAAATAGCTCGTCTTCATTATCTTTAAGAGATCGAGCATTCCAATTTACAATATTTAATGCTTTAAAATCCATTACTGAATTTTAAAGTCATGACAATATTATTTGCAAATTTTACTCCAGTTTGAATAGCATCAAACATGGAGTTAGATTTAAGCATATCAGAAATCATGTCAATTAATGAATTCTGTAAAAAATCCATTTTGGGGGCAGTAATGCTTCCTAAGTCAAAATTGTCAAAATTTCCGTTAGAACGTTGGTTAGTATTTTGATTTCTACCCGCTGCAATAGCAGCATAGGTAGCTCCATTAACTCGCTGAACATTGTTAGCAGCGAGGGGAGTAGGTACAGATGAAACATTTGAAGCAGGGGAGATATTTGTACCTACGGGTACGAATGTAGAATTTGTTCCTCGCTGACCGTTGTTAACAGCAGAGGAATTTGTACCTGGTCGGAAACGTGGAGCGTTTCCTACCTGACGGTTAGAACGAGATTGTAGGATCGCTTTGCGAGTCTTACATTCCCAAAAATTGGATTTGTGGTTTTCACCACAATTTGAACATTTAAATTTCTTAGGATCTTCCTTCACAGGACAGTCGTCCTTTGCGTTAGAGGAATCACCACAATTCATGCATTTAGCTGGCATGTAGCAATTTTTAGTTCCGTGACCCCATCCCTGGCACTTACGGCACTGGGTGAGGTTTTGGAAATTTCCTCCAGTCTTCCTGAAGTGTTCCCACTTCACTCGGACATGGAGCATAAGGCTAGCTTTTTCTAAGGCCTTAAGGTTGTTTAGTCCACTAGACTTGAAGTGAACTAAATAAAAATCATTAGAAATCCCGTTGCGCGAATCGCCAGGACGGGATTTCATTTTCATTTTGATTACTTGGAGTGGCACAACTCCAAGTAATTTTGCCAGTTCATCTTTGATCTGATCCAGGGATTCACCACTGGGCAGTTCTTTCATGACAACCTTGAACACACGTTCAGTTTTGGTGTCGTAAGTAAAAAAATTGTGCTTCTTCTCAGTAAGATACTTGAGAAGACATTTAAATCCGTCCAAGGTTTCAGCCAATACACGGCATTCACCCCGACGTCCAATTTGTAGTGAAAACTTAACTTTCACGAAATTCAAAAGTTCCATGCGAAGAGCATGGAAATCGGTAGTGGTTATCACAATAGGGGGAATCTTTTCCTTCTTGGCATTAAGTCGGGAAAGTTTACTAGAATTTTTCTTGGATGATGGATCATTCTCATCATCCGTGAGCAAATCAAATTGATTACTCAAATTAATTTCATCAGAAGGGGGGTCAAGAGTTTGCCCCTTTCTTTTGCGTTTAGGCGCCATGGCGGCAGTAAATTTTTATCCAAATCGACTTCCAAGCAGATTACTATAAGAATCTGAAGGATCGAAGAGGAATTTTCCAAATCGATATCCAAGAAGGATTACCTCGGGTAGGGTCCAAACAAGGATCGAAGAGGAATAAGAGGAGTTGAACAAGGTAGAAATTTTTTACAGGTTGAGCACTGAAAAGTGCTGTTTAAATTTGTTGTAGCTTTAGGTAGTAGTAACACTTCCTTAAGCAAAAAGCAAATAGATCCGCACGGCAAGAGAGCACGATGCGGACTGAGTATGCTATTCTTGATATTTTCGAAAGCTAGCCCTGCTGCGCATTTTAAACTAACCTTAATTTGCACTACGGTATAATAAAGCAAATCACGTTGTAGTTTCTTAGGTTAAATTAACGGAATTTTATGGACTGGATTTTTTTCTAAAAACCGACTGGAAAGTCAGGGAAAGTCAGGGATTTTTTTTTTTCGACTTTGAGTCGACTTTGAGTCGATACGAATTGTAATCATCTTGAATTAATTTTTGAATGGTTAATTTCTATAACGCTAATGGTTTATTTCTCTTATGTAAAGATGCTGTTATAGGTACTATTTCAATAACATTAGTGTTAATTTATTGATGTATTTGTATCTGTTGGGTTTTACATTGTAGTATATGGAAGTTGTTAACTGATGCAATCTTTTCTAGAAAGCTATGGTGTTTAGGGAGTTCATCTGAATTAATTAAATCTTTTAAGTGATCATTTATTGGACTTGTCTGTAAATAACGACAAGAAGTTCGAATTGAAGCATTCTGCACCCTTCCAATCCTACATAAATCTGTCTTACTTGCTTTTGAGTAAACCGATAATCCATAATCTAATTGAGATCTAGCTATGGAATTATAAACTTTTTTAAGGACTTTCGGGTGACACCCACCTACACTATGTTTGTTTTGATTCCCTGTGAAAGTTTGACAGATAAAATGAGGGGCTCGTGAATTTTCTTATATTTCGAGGGGTGCATCGATTAGCTTGGGACCGAAGATAGTACCAGAGCTCAGCCAATAAGTTGTGCACGTTTCTTCGAGACCTACTGGTCTTAGAGTTACCTCTATGGTACTACTGTGCAAGACATGATGAGAGGTATTCCGCGAAAAGTTCGAAAGTTCATCCGAATAGCTGACGAATAATTGTTGTTGTATTTTCCCTTAAAGCTAAATAACAATCCTACAAAATAATACCTTTAGCGTTTTAGTACTTTATTTCCCCTTGGAGAAATGACCTATTTTGTGCGGCCAAATTCTAAATGGAACAGACTTGCATATGCACGTTGCACAACATTGATGATAGATAAAAATAGACGCAATGAAAGATCGCCTCAAGAAACGTATACCGTAGCAGATTAATCCAATTATCCAGCAGCAATTCTAAAAGGATCAGAATACGACGAGAACAGCAATGACACTTCTTCAATACTTCCCGAAAACGATCAGTTTACACATCCGGTGAAGTGAAAATCTGACAGATACACTCTTTCTCGAAACTTTAAATTTTTGCTGCGTGAAAAAAGTAAACGTTATCGAAACAGATGCGATCCACACTATTCGATTTCACTGGAAAATCACATTTTTCACGCTGGTTTAAAATCAAGTATTTTATATGGGAATTTCACTTCGCTTCGATCTCTATACTGGCCTTAAAAATAAGTTGACTGTACCAAAATGTCCAAATAATTTGATTTTTCAAAATAAAAACATCTGGAAAACAAGAAAACCAGATGCGGCTCGCACTTTACGTAGAAACTAGCAATATGGCCCGCTTTGTGCCTTCACCTGAGCAACATAAACATAGTGCATTGCAGTAACCATCGACTTAAAAGAATATTGAGGTTTTAGTTATGCTTAAAATCATTTAAAGATCATATGTGTCTAGATAACTCGATGTCAGCTTCGATATAAACGTTTATGATGTTTAAAAAAAAAAAAAATATTTGTGATGCATTCCCACAATTTATACTGCGCTCATTTTTTTTTAAATAATATAAAACTAATCTTGCACGATGGTAAACTTCTATTCAGCAACGCAATTGACTACCAACATGAAAGGTTCCAATTCCACACAGACACACCTCTATCAATTCCAGTAACCCCATTTCTCACATTCTGCCAATTCCCCATTGGCCTGTCCAAAAACATCACTTCAAATCGACAGACTGAGATTCACCTGGTTTGCAGCGGCTCTAGGTAAAATCAGCATCTCATAGATATATAATCTTCCAATTAATCTGCATGTATGTATGTACGTAAAAAGCATACTCGAAAAAAAGCGAAATTCGGCTCACCACCATCATTGGCAAAACAACCGAGAGCATCGCAATGCTAATCTTGAGAGGATGATCTCTTCGCCAGCAGCATGTGGCCTGCTACTCATCTTCATTCCCAACCGAGCGGGTCCGTCTGGGAGCACGTCTCGACGATTAGTTCCGCACCGAGTGTGAGGCTTCCCCGCTGCCAACTTGTTTGCATGTACCTCGTTGATCCAGAAAACGTTAAAGCGAAGACACAATGGCCGAATCTCCGTATGTGGACCAAAGTAACAGTTTTCATCATTCCTGATCAAATAAATCCCTCTCCCCTCCCGCCTCACGTGGGGGGTCATGCACAAAAAAGCGATAGTGAGAAAAAAGCCATATAAAATGTGTGTATGTACTACTGATACAGTTTGATCAAGCTGCGAGTTTCACTGCGAACACCGCAATCAGCGCTGGAAACCGCAACGTCATGTCATCGTGATCACTTACGCCGAAGACGAATCACTCGTGGAATCATCCTCGCGGAACCATCGCCGTCTTTGTCGATTTGACCACTATTGTGTCACACAGATAGTTGGCACGCGTACGAACGCACCCCAGGTGAACTAATTAAAACCCATCACAACAAGTGTCGGTTGCCCCTCCACAACCCAGTCCCACCCCTCCACCGTATACGCATGGACTATGAAGCTTGAGGAAGTACAGTGACTGTTGGTACGAACCTCTTTAACAAAGCAAATGCCAGCGAGACTCGAGAGCAGCGGTTATAGAAGCCGCTAACTTTCTTAATTATGATTATTAGTCCGCCGTTTTCTGTAGCTATCATTCGTTGCCCTCCTCTTGTCTTGGCGCTAAATCGGCCGGACGCACGCAGGTCTCAAGGGTCTCTCTACAGCGCGAACGCGCCCAGCGAGCGATACGCGAAGTGATGATGGTAGAAAGGGCTTCATGTTGTGTAAATTGCTCTAGAAGACGACCGACCGACAGACCGACGCACGTGCCCCCATAGGCATCTTTGGAATAAATTTGGAGGAAAGCACTTGGACCCAAGAAGAAGGTAGGCATATGGACTGGCTTGAACTTCAATGAATTTGTACCCACTCAAGTGGGTAACATAAATAATTGTATGTGGGGAGCTCGCAAATTCTCGCTTGTAGTTTTGCTATAGAGAAAAAAGGTCTCATGGGGAGGAGGTTGAACTGTTGAACTGTTGAACATTCTAGCACGTAGCTTCGAGTGTTAAATATTTGGACAGATCTTTTGATTACTACCTGAGCAACTAGTTGAATTATGGCCACGGAATTAAATGGTGTTCCGCTTTGGTCAAATCACTCGCTTTGGTCAGAGAGCGTATAAAGCGTCGTTGTGCAAATTTGGTCGTGGCACATTTCGAGTATGAGAGAGTGATTGCAGTTAGATAAAAAGTGCCTGAACAAATTGCAAGTACTTTCGCGGGTTACCAGAAGTTGCGATAGTGAAGATATGATAACAGACAAGCAGACAAAACATTGTGAAATATAACGCACCACTTTCAGAAATACTTAACTTCGCAACCGATGAACCATTCTGACGGTCATATGAGTTCCCAAGTAACCATATATTCGAAATATAGCTTGTATATACTTATTTTGCTAGAGAATGGTTAGTTGGGGAATCCGATGAAACTGTTACTTCTTGAAACTTATTCCTTTCGCATTTCATTCAATCTCTTTTCGCAATTTACAACTAATCTCTCTCTGATTCAATGACGTACGGACCGCTCATTCCAAGTGCTCGGTGGACCGGATACTTTAGACCAGATGACCTTGGCAAAGCAAGAACATTTGTTTTCGTTGAAGAAAGTATCACAACACAGTTTATTACTATTAGATATTTTTGAGATACTCGATTATCCTAAAGGGATCGTTTTTGCTTACTGAGCAGAAAATCATGGTTAGTACTATATTCTTATAGGGTAGAGAACTACTTCGGCCTAATTACCCATTTTGGGCCTATCGAGTAGAAAACTTCAAATAAATCCATGATTTCAGAGTTAACAAGTCAATTGTGCGTTTGGTACGATACTTTAGTTAATAAGCTACGGGACGAAGTCAATGAGAACGCGTGATATGAAGGTTATTCCCATTATTCCCAAAAACAAAAGAAGCGCTCCGACCGAATCAATTTTTATCTTCATCCGATAGGCCAAAGTGAATTCATTGGCGTTTCAATGGCGTTCAATGCGTTAGGCCGAGTTTAGAATCCATAGGCCGAGTTTGGCGTCAAGAAGCAGTGTTAGAGTTTTGACAATATCTCAACGATTGGTTTCTCTTTATCAAATATTACAATACATACGGAAAGGTAAATAAATTTGGAAGCCATCAGTAATAATAACATTCCGTTTGATAGTTTTTAGCGCTAGATTAAGAAAGATTAAGTGCGGGTTGTGCTTAATAGGCCGGAAAAAGGGTATTTAACCCTACCTATTCCACATATTTTCTTTAAAAAACATAAAGATTCATTGGGATTGGAGCGATTTGGATGGGGAGAGTGGAATTGCCAATTCCCTGTGGTTAACATTTCGAGGAATGAAAGGTGGGCTCTTCTCCCCACTCATTGCACAGTGGTCCAGAATGCAGATTTAGGTGGAAGGATATGCTTTGAGCCTGAAATTGAAACTTTAGATTAAAAGTCTCTTCTGCAAAGTTGTTTCTTATAGTTAGGCCCTCATTTTTATGACAATGAATGGTTCTTATTATTATTGAAATCAAAAATCTAACTTTTTTGTTTGCAAAACTTAAGGTATACATTTTTCGGCAAAGTTATAGCTGAGCTAATTCCAAACAACTTTGTAAAATAAACTTTTTTTGTATTTAAGAGATACCGATAAAGAGGGCTCGAAGTAGGCCGCGCTGCGAAAATGACGTGTTTTTGTTTTGCTGCATCGTTTTCGTTCTACTGAAAATGTTATAAATTTACAATTTCATTTTAAAAAGTGTTAATTTAGAAGTACAGAAGTGATGTTATTAACCTTTTCGTTCCTCTGTCCTCGATAGGAAATATCCATCTAATTCAAGAAGATTTTTTCAAAAATTACTAAATACGTGTCAATCAAGTATTGCACTACTGCTTGATTGAAAGTTTCAGTACATTATCAATGGTGTATATTTGCATCGATAATGTATTGGAGCGGGGATAATCTTGTGTGAAAATAGCTTCGGATTGCGTTTTTGAAATGGGCTATTATAGCTGCGGTAGAGCTGTCACCTTCTAACTCCCGGGTTCAAGCTTCTTTGCATTCATAAGAAATGATTTCATGCAGATTTTATCCATAATACCATTGCCAGACAGTGGGAGTTAGGTCAAGGGCGAATCTTCATTCTAATCTACGATTCCACATACTATTAATAACCTTTTACACATCAGAATGAATTGTGCATATGTTTAGGATCAACAAACATTTTTAGGCGCAAAGGAGCAACAGGATCGAGCTGATAACGTTTCTTCATTTCAAAATCTGAAGATTGGTTTGAATAATGTGTTTAGGTAATGGGCAGCAACAACGGACAGATAAACTACTTACAGCTTCTATTTATTAAATGCTTGATATAACGATTGCCAGCAACGCCGGCTGCCCGTATCCTATGGCTTACCCTCCCTACTAACAAAAATCCACCCTTCCCGTGACACTTATGAGGGATCGTAGAGTTCTCTGCATCTCTCTTAAGTAAGTGTCGGACTAACATTCCTCCCCTTTCCCCACCAGATGCAAGGACGTGGTCAGGACCGCTATGGTCTGTTGGAGGGAGACGCATCCTTTATCTAAGAGGTAGTAATTTATCACAAATTACTATCTAACAGCAACGGATGAAGGTGGGTCTCCTTCTCAAGAACAGTTTGGAGCTCGTACCACCTACGACACTGTGCAACCTGGTTTATGCTATGCTATGCTTTGCTCTTAAATTGACCGATTTAGAGCTATTTTCTTGAATTGAGTTAGGGTGTCTCTCAAAAACAGTTGTTTTGCTGTTGTTTTCTTATTTAAAATTTCTCAGCAAAGATGTCTTGAAATAACTTTTAGATCTTTAAAAGACGCAATTTTTTTCTACACGGAGCTTGTCAATATCTTTCGCCGATCAAGAGTTATTGACATTTTTTTACTAAAAATATCCCCTTTTCAAATGTAAATATCTCTGGTTTTTGAAAGGGCGTATGTTATTCTCAATAAAATCAAAAAATAAAGGCACGTTATTTTTTAAACTCTATAAAATCGCTTGAAGATGACTTTCATAAGAAATTTGAAATAAACAAGTTAATGCTAAAAAACTATTTTTTCCAGGAACAACCTAGCCAACTCTGAAAAATTACTTTAAAACATGAACGTTAAGAGATAGACCAAAGTTATCTTCGACAAAGTTGCTGAAAATCAACTCAGCTACAACTTTTT
Source organism: Ochlerotatus camptorhynchus (assembly GCF_037179485.1). Classification (NCBI taxonomy): domain Eukaryota; kingdom Metazoa; phylum Arthropoda; class Insecta; order Diptera; family Culicidae; genus Ochlerotatus; species Ochlerotatus camptorhynchus. The sequence goes on along the minus strand of NW_027040766.1, from coordinate 3,163,421 downwards.
TAAAAAACACATGTCTCTATTTTATAAAACAAACAAAGTTATTTTTTTAAATCCTCTAGTTTGAGGACAAGCCTGACGCTTGCAAACACAAAAAGAAGTGAACTTTTAAGTACAAAAACTTCTCTGAAGATACAAAATGTCCAAATATTGAAGCAAATGTAGTAGCACATCTTATTTAAATTTGTCATTAGAGTAGTCCTATTAAAACCATCTTTTACCGATAACTTTTTTATTCCAAACTTCCAAACTATAATGAACAACTTTGTAGAAGAGATTTTTAATCTAAGGTTTCAATTTCAGACTAAAGGGTGATACGGTCAAAATTTGGTCAAGGGAAAACGCGTGTAAATCGGTGAAATCGTTTATTTAAAAAATCAAATTAAATTTCTTTTTCAAGTTCAATTAGTATAAAATTCAGGAAAAATATTCAGTTAGGCTTCCGCTTTTCCAAATCCGAATTGCCGGGCCTTACGCTTGACCCCTGCCATCAGATTTTGTACAGCCACCTTGTCCAACTTCTTCGCCGCAGAAAGCCAGTTTGCCTTGAACTGCTGCTCGCCCTTAGCAGTTTTTTTGGTCTTCTTTAGGTTCCGCTTGACAATAGCCCAGTATTTCTCAATTGGGCGGAGCTCTGGCGTGTTGGGAGGGTTCTTGTCCTTGGGAACCACCTGCACGTTGTTGGCGGCGTACCACTCCATGGCCTTTTTACCGTAATGGCAAGATGCCAAATCCGGCCAAAACAGTACGGAACAACCGTGTTTCTTCAGGAAAGGCAGCAGACGTTTATTCAAACACTCTTTCACGTAAATTTCTTGGTTGACAGTCCCGGAAGCTATGAAAATGCTGCTTTTCAAGCCACAGGTACAGATGGCTTGCCAAACCAGATATTTCTTTGCGAACTTTGACAGTTTCATGTGCTTGAAAACATCTGCTACCTTTCCCCTTCCTTTTGCCGTATAAAACTCCTGTCCCGGAAGCTGCTTGTAGTCGGCTTTGACGTAGGTTTCGTCGTCCATTACCACGCAGTCAAACTTCGTCAGCATCGTCGTGTACAGCCTCCGGGATCACGCTTTGGCCGTCGCATTTTGTTTATCATCGCGATTTGGAGTCGCTACCTTCTTGTAAGTCGATAGTCCGGCTCGTTTTTTGGCTCGATGCACGGTTGTAGACGATACACCCAGCTTATTTGCGGCATCTCGGAGAGAGAGGTTAGGGTTTCGCTTGAAACTACCGGCAACTCTCTTTGTCGTCTCAGCGGCTTCCGGTTTTCGATTTCCCCCCGATCCAGACTTCCTGGCTGTCGACAAACGTTCCCCAAACACTTTAATTACATTTGTAACGGTTGATTTGGCAACTTTTAGCGATTTTGCCAACTTTGCGTGCGAGTAGCTCGGATTTTCGCGATGCGCGAGCAAAATTTTGATACGCTGCTCTTCTTGCTTGGACGGCATTTTGACAACTGAAGAGTGAATTCAAAAATCAAAATAGGAGCAACATTCTACACACACACACCTTCAAAATGAGGGGTGTTCAGGTTTTTTAAATGCAAAATTGAAAGAAATACGTCAAGTTGATATTGACCAAATTTTGACCGTATCACCCTTTAAAAACATATCCTTCCACCTAAATCTGCATTCTGGACCCCTCGTATGATGGCTAGTTCTGTATCGGGTTCGAACATTTTTATCATTGGAAGGAGATTCTTCTTGCTCCCGTGGATCATGCGTAAGTGTCTCTGCTTACGGATCCACCCTCCGTTTTCGGCCCTGCATACAATGGTAAATTGAATACAACCAGGTATCTTACTTGATCAAGTCATACGAGGTGGACAGTCCACTGTCTAATAGTTGCGTCCTGCAACATTAAGGGGTGCACGACGTTAGGCATACGGTCGTTAGGCATACGGACGTTAGGCATAATTTTCGATAGGCATAATGGACATTGGGCATAAAGGACGTTAGGCATAATGGATGTTAGGCATAATCTACCCGATGAATTCCAGAAGGATGATAATGGGGATCGTCTGTTGATTGCTGACTTCGGTGACAATAATGAAAGAGCCTTAATTTTTGGAACTCATGAAAACTTGGGACGTCTTGGACAGGCAAAGTATTGGGTTACAGATGGTACGTTAGCCACAGTTCCTTTTTTATTCGATAACTCGTCACTGTTCTTGCAAGTATCGCTCCTTCACATCAGCAGATGGTTCCGCTAGTTTTCATTCTGATGACAACAAAAACAGAATCGTTGTATCGATAAGTATGGCAGGAAATCCTGGAAGGAGCAGGTATGTTTTTATGTTATTGAATGAAAAACCATATGGCTCCACAAAGCTACGGCAAATGAGCCTGGAAAAAAAAAACATAGAATTCACCATTCTTCATTTCATGAGCTGTTCTTTGCCATCATATTTTATTCAATCTTTGCTTTTTTTTGTTATTGAATGAAAAATCACATAATTCACTATTCTTTATTTCATGAGCTGTTCTTTGAGGAAAACCTTTTCTTTTTTGACAATTGCAATATGTGTGTAAGAATATATTACAACAAATGTGTGATTTTTTTTTATTTCTAGATGCGATTGATTCCAAGATATAGGTAGTTCAAAACTATGCTGAGTTTTCATTGCCAGATTACTTAACCGCTATCGCTACTAATCTTGGATCTAAGTAAATATGTAGCTACGTCACTTATGATATGATAAATAATGGATTCCAAACTGTGCTTATAAAATAAACTATGTTTGTTTAACTTGTATAATTTTTTATTCAACGCTTAGCCTAATTTAAGCATTGTTTACCATGCTCGAAACAGGTTTCTAGAGTTGCACAGCAGCAAGGTATTTTATGCCTAACGTTCATTATGCCTAATTTATATTATGCCTAACGTCCATTATTCCTAATGACTTTATGCCTAACGTTCATTATGCCTAACGTCCGTATACCTAACGTCCGTATGCCTAACTTATTTATGCCTAATGGGGTACACTCACAATGAGTGTTATCCTTGACATACATTGCATACATATTGTACGTTCAATTGATTTGAGTTGAAAATACAGGAATACAAACTGAATTTCCTTTGGAAGTTTTTCTTGTGAAATTACATTGGAAGACTTGTAGCGATGGTGAGATCTGACCCTTTCTCTAGAATTTAAATTTTGACCAAAATGCTTCGATTCTTATCCATAAATGGAAGCCAGACAATTTCTGAATTTATTTATTTATTTATTGAATGAGTCATCCGACAAAGTTGTCTTAATGAATAAACTATTCGTATTAAATAAGGTTCAGTCTTCTTACTCTATTCACGAATTGAGGTGTGGACATACCAAAACCAAACGCGGACTCGACGGATACAAACATACGAACCATTGCACAAATAGGCTGGTTGTAGCCATAGAGAGTACGATGAAAGCTCGGTTGCATCAGGGATTGCTGACGTAACATCCTACCTGAAGCACGTAAATCAAACAGTGACAGAAGATGAGAGCAATCGACGTCACCGTTGAGTAATTTAGCTATAAACGTAGCCTGTTGTAGCTTACGTCTTCGATCAAGCATTTCGAGGTCAAGAGGACGGCATCTATCGGGATATGATGGAAGGTTCAAAGAATCACGCCACTCGATTCTTAGATTCCATGATGCGTCGTTTGGAGCCCATACAACTGAAGCATTTTCTAGGATCGGCCTTACGAGTGGATCCGTGAAATCCTTGACAATCTTAGAGGTGAAGCCAAGTTGACGATTAGCCTTGGAAATAATCGATGCACAATGGGAATGAAAGGAAAGCTTCGAGTCCAATACGACACCAAGATCCGTCACTTGATCCACTTTGCTAAGAACAGTATCATCGATGTGGTATTCATAAATTAACGGGTCTTTGGACCGATGGAAGGTCTTCACATGACATTTCGCGACGCTGTTGACAAGCTTGTTTGAGCGGCACCACTGAACGAACATGTTGAGCAACATTTGCAGGTGAAGACAGTCCTCGATGTAGCGTACCACCACATAGATTTTCAGATCATCGGCATATACGAGCTTGCACGTGTATCCAAGGGTAGATGCAGCGTAATTGAAGAATAACACAAACAATAACGGTCCCAAATTACTTCCTTGCGGGACACCGGACGTGCTAGCAAATGGCGATGAAACTTAAAATCCGTGTTTAACGTACAGCGTTCGGCCAGTCAAGTACGATGACAACCACGACACCAAGCGATTCGAGGCACCCAATCGCGATAGCTTGCAGAGCAACACTTTATGATCAATTTTGTCAAAAGCCACCTTTAGGTTCGTATAGATTACGTCAACCTGCGCTTTATCTTCCATAGCCGAAGTAGTAGTAGTTAGATCCAGCAAATTAGTAGCAACAGACCTACCGGGAATAAATCCATGTTGATCTGACGAAATGTGGTTTTTTGCAGCGCATAGAATTTGATCACTGACGATAATCTCGAGAAGATTCGATGCGGCAGAAAGGCTGGTTATCCCACGGTAGTTTTTAACATCTCGTCGGTCACCACTTTTGTGCACAGGAAACATGTACGATAGTTTCCATCTCATTGGAAATTCACCTAGCTCAAACGAACGGTTGAAAATGCAGGCTAGTGGCTCAGCTACTGCGCATGCGCAGCGACGGAAAACAACAGGAGTGATACCATCCGGGCCAGGAGCAATTCTTCAACTTTTTTGAAACACCGATGATCATTGCAGATGAAATTTCGAACGTGTCTAAATCAACTGCATCCAGCGCGACATTTGACGCAGCCAGTTCGGCCTCGACGTCGGTTCGAAGATGGATGCTAAATGCATCGCGAAGAAATTGCATGCTTCTACTTCACTATTGGACTCTTTGCCATCATAGATCACATTAGGCGGAACTGATGAGCTTTTCCTCTTGCTGTTTACGAAACCCCAAAACGATTTCGGATCCCGGCGTAAACCAAACTGCACCCTCAAAACGTGTGATTTGTAGAGAAGTTAGCTTTTGCAAATACGGATCTATGCGCCCGGAAATAACGTTGCCACCGATTGCGTTCTTTCTTAGATTTCCGAAGAAGGGGCGTACTCCAAGGAGGAGAGACAGGTTTTCTCTTCGTAGGAACGTTTAAGTTCAAGCATTGGCGGATGATGGCACACAAATTTGAGGCCATGTCATGGACATCCACACTGTCGTAGACAGAATTCCAGTCGAGGCCTGACAGGTAAGCGAAAAGCGAAAATATGGGACCGTTTAATCGCTTGATCTACGGTGAGTACAGTGCCTTCCCTTTTTTGGAAACACACATATTTTGGATTATTTACGTTCCATTAAATCCATCGTTTATTATTCACAAAAATCATAACACAAATATGTTGCTGATGGTTGAGTATTGAACAGCTGTCACATACTGAAGTATGATTAACAGTGGATTGAAATAGATCTACTGTTGTTTCAGTAATATTTCTCATGCTGTCGGCTAGGAGATCCCGCGAGATACCGATGTTGAGGAATTCACGTACGGTGGCAGAGATAAAGCTGCCATGTCAAGCCATGCATTTCGAATAGATCGCGGATCACTACTCTCATCTGCAGGATTTACCAGTAGTAAACTGCGATCCGGAGGAACCTCACATTATAATCGGTTTGGACAAACTGCACGTGTTCACTCCACTAGAAATACGAGTGGGAGTGCTTGATCAGCCGATCGTTGTTGGATGGACGATTTATGGACCAGGAAATTTTGATGCAGATTCATTCCATTGAATAGATCAAGAGCGAGGATCTTCGTGAGACGCTGTGGACACAGTACTTGCTGGAGGATACCAGTTCTTGCACCGCAGCTTCTGAGTCAGCCACAAATATACGCGCACGTGAAATTCTCCACGCAACTACAGTGTGGATCGGCGACAGATTCCAGACGGGTTTACTGTGGCGTGAGAACGAAAGGAGATTTCCGGATAGTTATCCGATGGCGGTCCGGCGATTGAAGGCGCTGGAGAGAAAACCGGAAAGAATTCCAGATTTGAAACACAATGTTCACGAACAGATAGCGGAGTACGTGATGACGGGCTACGCGTATAAAGCCACAGTGGAGGAGCTAGCTGGAGCGAAGAAAAATGAGGTGTGGTACCTTCCTTTAAACGTGGTGGAAGCCGGGTAAAGTACGTCTGGTTTGGGACACCGCAGTTTCGGTGGATGGAGTCCCGTCTGCCGACGGTGAATAACCAGTTTCGTGAACGCAGAATTGCGTTCGATTGAGATATACTAGAAATTTATGACATATTTACGGAAGGCAGATAAGTAAGCTCTGAGGTTTCTGTTTCGGGTTAATTCGAATGATGTCCAACAGTGTACGCCATGGACGTAGCTACGTTTGGGGCCACCTGCTCCTCTTGTTTGGCGCAGTTTTTAAAAAACTTGAATGCTGCCGAGTTTGCGAACGAGTTTCCACAAGCATCGTCTGCGGTGTTTCGAAAACATTACGTAGACGTCAATTTCGTCGATGAAGCAATAGAATTGGCTAACCAGGTGAAACTTATTCACTCCCGAGCGGAAGTCAAACCCTGCTGTTCATTTCAACCGGGACAAAACCACGAATACAGAGCGAGATCTGGGAATCATATGGGATCCAGAAGAGGACGTTTTCCTGTTTTCGGCCGATGGACGAGAGGAATACCAACCGATTATATAAGGAGTTCAACGACCAACCAAAAGAATCGTGTTGAGTTGTGTCATGGCGATGATTGATCCCCAAGGTTTGCTCTCTCCATTCACTAGCTGCGATTGGAATGATGAAATTGACGATGAATCATTCCAGAAGTGGATTCGCCGATGATTGAAGCGATCAGAATTCCTCGGAGTTACTTTGGAGACGCCAGAATGGACCAGATCGAGGATGTACAACTGCACATAGTGTCCGATGGTGCTTATGGGTGGGTAGCAAATTTTCGAGCTATGGTGGGTGGAACGGTGGCTCCGTTGAAGCCGCTATCAGTTCCAAGACTCGAGTTGCAGGCAGCAGTACTAGGAGCCAAGCTGTCTTCTGCGGTGCGAGATGGCTATTCGTTGGAGATTAAGCATCAGTTCTTCTGGACGGACCAACCTTACCCCGAATGATATTTTTCTTTCATAATTTAGTTTATTTTTAATTCGGATAAAACATCATAAAATCGATGTAATTAGGGAAAGTATTCTAAAGATAACTAATTTTATCACGGAAATTGTATACAGTTTTGGTAAAATTTCACTTCAAGCTTTGGTTGTCCGTCGTGCAATTCTAAATTGATTGATGAGCGTTTTAGTATAATAATTGTATACCTTATTACGATGTTTTTTTTTCCTTTTGATTCTACTACATTTGTATCACTTTCACTTTCACTATTTACTTTCACTATCACTTAAAAAAAAACTATAGCAAATATGTACTTCGATGGTAGACATGAAGCTACTGCTGCAAAAGTGATGATAGTTTCAGGTCGCGTTCGAATTTAAACAAAGACATCACATCAAGAAGACTGGCAACTTTGCCAGAATCCAAGCGACTGATACCTTTCTTCTGAGGATGTAATCTTTGCTATCAAATTCGTTCGAAGCATTTACCTTTGAGCGGCAGATGACGCGATTGTACCTGTCTCATAGCGTTCGTATAAGAAAATGGAAGAGTTGCCAGTCTTCTTCATTTGTTGTCTTCGATTTAAAGTAAAATTCACGAAACACAAACACACAACGGTTTTGTTAGAATTGCAGCTGATGAGTTTTGTTAGCATTATATTTATAGCTACGATATCACAGCTTGTAATATCATCCGCAGTTGCTAGCTTGTTGATGTTTGACTTCGGAAATCAAACGTGATCTTAGGCATTGGTGTGATTTGATTCTTAAATCTCAGCTGCATTTTAACCAACTTTTGCCAGCTGAAGCTAGAAAAAAATGGTTCAGTCTAAATATCATTAAGATGAAAATTTAATTTTTATGTTTAGAGTATTTCTTCAATGAAATAATGTTGTTACTAAAATTATTGAAGATATTTTTTAAATATTAGAACAGTATGATTTTGTAAGCGACTTTTTCCAAATATTCATGTAAATGGTAGAGAGACAATGTATTTTTCCAGGTGGTAAGTGTCATGAAAATGTTATAAGGAAAAATGTCATGACATTAGTTTCCCCTCAAGTGGGTACAGAATTTAAAAAAGTTGTGGTCGATGTCACCGATTTGAGCCAAACTTGGCCAAAACGCTTATTTTGGCATTCTGAACAAACGCCTTTTTTTGATTTTGCTCTGAAGTGCCTAGATCCCTCTCGGCTACAACCCTGGATTTTCGAGATTTTTTAAAATTTCATCTTTCAGAAGAGATTACTCCACAATCAAATAAGCTATTCATGGTATTAGAATGTCAATTTGAATGGATTTAAATGTTTATTCTTATAGGTGTACCCACATTTCGTTTTTGTTTCAGAAACTACAGTAAACAGACTGATTACCGACAGGTATCAAAATTGTAAAAAAATGGCCTATTTTCACCAAGGGCGGGATTTTTTATTTCTTAATATATTGGGCTCAAATTTTCACCACACTTTGGGAAACTCTTTTATTTGATGTGTTTCCAAGGGCAAATGATGTGGACATATATTTTTTGAGATATGATCAAATGAGTTAGTGGTAGTTTTGAGCTTTTCTGGAAGAAAATCAATGCTATTTAATATTTTTATTTTTTCTTGAATGTTGTTGGAACAATAATATTTTTATGATATTTTACACAGGATTCTCATTATATGAAATCATAACTAGCTCATTTATTTACTTCTGTCCATAATTTAATTGTGGTCCTAAAGGTGAAAAATACGTTCCTATTGGATACAGCCAAAACATTGTGCTCTAGAAGTACGATGAAATCAGATAGATTAACAGGTACATATAATTTCAGTTGTGGAGTAATCTCTTCTGAAAGATAAAATTTTTAAAAATCTCGAAAGCCGGGTTGTAGCCGAAAGGGATCTAGGCACTTCAGAGCAAAATCAAAAAAGGCGTTTGTTCAGAATGCAAAAATAAGCGTTTTGGCCAAGTTTGGCTCAAATCGGTGACATCGACCACAGGTGGTGTACCCACTGGAGCTGGAATGACTCCTATACAATTCGTATGGTGACATCTATGCAGTAAAAAATACACATTTACCAGCTCTGAGCACAGCATTTGATTAAAAATAAGGTTTGTTTTCTCCTACCTCTTTAAGTTTACTCCGCCCAACGGCGGGATTGGTCAGTAAAGGGTTGAATGCATTATTGGAATGCGTCAAAAATTATATTTTTTATACTGCAGTTCAAATTCTAAGGAATAATTCTTTTCTAACGCAGCCAATGAAGTTTATTCCTGTTAATAAAATGATGTACAGTTATTTGATTGTTCGCTGGATCCATTCAACCTACCCTAATTACAAAGTCTTCCGAATTTCATTGCACCAGCTCCATCGAGCCAAATAGAAACCATTCCGAAAACATAAATTCCAGCCACTTGTTCCACCGAAACAAGTTACTGACGCAAATCCTCCCAACAATTCCCAAACGCACCATTTCCGACAGACCCCAATCGAACCCCATCATTCCACGCGCAATTACTCCAAAGCATTACCTTTAATCCAACGGGCATCAAAGCATTCCTTCGTTTCTCCTTCACTGGTTCACTCGGTTGCTGCTGATTAGATAGATCCCGCAGATCCAAAAAAGTTTCTGCCAAAAGCTGCTCCAGCAGATATTTCGCGTTTCAGGCTTTCGGATTGCACTTCTTCCTCTTTTTCCCTCTATCCCTCTCTCACTTGAAGCTTCTTTCCTCCTGCCTATATTGATCCGTAGCACTTTCCGTGTTGGTAACAAACTCTCGAGCCACAGCCCGTGCACTATTGTGAGCCGAAAATTTCCAAAAAATTTGAATGTAATTATCCTCCAATGAAAACCTGACTCATCGGGGGCGCTAAAGTTTTTTGAACCAAGATCGCAGATTGCCGCTGGGTGGCGAGCGAGGGCAATCAGGCGGGAGGGATGGGGGAAGGATGGGCTAATTAAAGCGTTGAATATTGCATCCGATTTTTCAGGTTTGCCTTCTATGTATGCTCACTTCAGGTTTTTTTTTTCGGCCAAGCTCTTAGAGCCGAGAAAAACTTCCTTCACTACTTATAATGCTTCACTTCAATTAACGGATACTCTCCGATGGATCTCCACACCCCAATCAAAGACCGCGGAGGCTCTCGACCCGTGGCTGACGTTCGTACGGATATGGGCACCGAGTTTCGAACGAAAAATTACGCTTTTGGGTAGCGCAATAAAAATCACATAAATATGTATCACTTGCCTTCTTCCGCGATTGCTACCCGAAAATTGCTGCCTCCTTGCGCTCTAATCACCTTTGCTTTTTTTGTTTTAATTTGCAGCTTTTTATCATTTATCATTTATTACTTCATGACTTTCCTATATTTCACCTCTCTGCGTGGCTGCTTTTTCCTATTTTCTCTCTTGCGCGATATTATATACGTTACTGCTCTGTATGTTTGTTTTCTTGCACTTCTTTTTGCTTTGTTTTTTCGCTCACAATTAATGCCTGTTTTTCCGTGCACGCTTGTTTGTTCGTTGTTCGAAAAAAAAAAATTAATGCGTTCATCAACAACACACTTTCGGGCCGAACAATTTGCTTCAAAATCTACACAAAGATAGTAACCCACACAAACACACAGACACGTGCGCGTCTCGTCTCCCCTTTTTCTTTTGCGCGTCGCTTTTCCTCTGCTCCTAGCTAGCGCGTCGACGTCGCGGTCGTCGTCGTCTTTGTCGTCGTGATTTTCACCGAGACTGATTTTCACGATATAATATACAAGCGTCTCATGCGTTTATTGGAATCGTGCGGGGGACTGATAGCTATTTTTAAAATCTATTACAAAAAATGACGTTTTCGCCACTTCTCGCACATATGCAACTAGCACAAAACACGTTCCAGATTCGACTCGACGAGAGTGTTTCACTTCACCGCGATAGTGTCTCAGAACTTCCGGTGTGGGCGCACACAAAAGGTATGTTTTTCCAAGCACTTCCTGTTACACACCGATGGGGGACAAACTTCTCTTCAGGGTGGTTTTCCGATTACAGAATGCGTATCGTGTATCGAAAGGTTCGATCCAGGAGGAACATACGGGCTCAGTCAACGCGATACAATGGTCAAAACACAACTGCTTCGATCGGAACCGATGATGTACGATTCGAAGTTTACCGCGAGCTTGCTTGGTTGATTCTCGCTCTCTTTTTTCCTAGCAGCACTTCCGATTCGATTCGGATTTGCTGGAAATTCACAGACTGGATAGAGTACCTACTGTCAGTGGTGTGTGTAGTCGCTGGCTGACTGGCCTTTGTGGCACGCAATAATAGATATCTCTGATGGGCTTTGAGTTGGTTGTCCAGTGGTGATCTATGATTGAGCACCCTTCCGATGAAATCTACTTGCTTGCAGTGGGACGGGTGCAGATGAGATATGTTTTGGTTTGAAGTCATCGTCAATGGGCCTGGAGAGCATTACCTACATGTGCCGAAAGAGAAGAGAAGAGTAAAAAAGCACACTGATCATCGTATGCTGCATCCCTTGGTGTAGTGAGCATAGATATTAACGGTGGCGCGGGGAACGAAAACATTACTGTATTTTTTTTTCTCTATGTGGTGATTGTTTGCATGAAATGTTGGAAAAGTATTGCAATTACCAAAGAAGCCATGGAGTTGGGTGCAATCTAGCAATTTAGTCCAATATAAATACGTACAGTCATTTGACATTAATTTTTGCTATCATTTCCGAAATTTCTGTAAGATTGACAAAATTTTATGTTTTTACTACAAAATAAATAGAATTAGGCCTGTCATGGTGGATACTCATTATTACTCTATGAGAAGTAACCACCTCCGAAAACCGATTGTTTTTTTTTTTACATAACTAACTGGGCGCAGGAATTTCGATCTACATGCGCTTCTCGAATGTCATGCAAGATGTATCCTAAAATGACTAAGGGAAATGTGGGATGCCCATTATGGTGGGTCAACTTAACAACCAACTACTCTCCACAGCTCTTTTGATTCGTATTGAGGTCCTCAGCCACTGTGACCAATTTTAACGAATTTGACTACGATCTTGATTTGCTGGAGAGCTTCATAATTTGTACGGGAAACGGTCCGAAACTGTTAAAATACTTGTCGAAAATTTAAAAAAAGAAATCGTTAAATTTAACCAAACCTAAATATAAGATTGGGAAAACTATACAGAACAACTTCGTTGAAGACCGCAAATCGATTCGACTTCTGCACACAAAATTATTATTTGTTATGCATTCCCTAATAAACAAATACCTTAAACGATTTGAAGGGCTTTTTCATTCAAATATAAATCAATTCAACGCACAGGTCTTTCATCCAATGTACCTTTTATATTTAAATTCATTTACATTAATGTAGGGGGATTAGGGGCATAATGAACACACGGGGCGAAATGGACACCCTCAAAATAACAAAATCTTTTAAATTTAAACGGAAATGTAAGTTGTTAATCATTTTTACCACTATCAAACATATAATTTTTCAATATATAATAACAGTTGATATCCTCTTTTAACCACCGAAATATATGAAAAATTAGAAATGATAACCCAAGGGTTTGAAATATTATAATTTCATTATATTTTTCAGAGCTAAATAAGGTTTTACGAACGTTTCAAAATATTTATTATCAATTACCTATTTGTCCCAAACACGTTTTTTGTATCGCTGCTGAAAGTTGACATTAATCACAATATTGTTTTTTGCAATAATTTATTTAAAAAAATGCATTCAAATTAATATAGTCGATTAGGGGCGAAACGAACACCTCTAGTAGGGGCAAAATGAACACCACTTGTTTCTGGAATCTAACCTCAACGCCCACTTTGTTGAATTGTTTACATTGTTTACCTACGCAGTGTTTTGGTGGCAGTGATGGTGCGAACGTACAAAAGACAATCGGGAAGGCATCAGTGGTCCAAAATGGCCATGGAAGCGGCCATAGATTCTGTCCGCCGGAGTGGAACGTCCATCAAACGAGCAGCCAAGGACCATGGAATTCCAAGACCTACGCTGTTCCGCTATCTGAAAACTGCAGAAGTACTGGGCCAGGAGGTGAAGCAAATCGGCTCATTCAAAACAGTTTTCATACCTGCCGGGGAAGCTGTTTTAATGGCTCACATTTTGGGCTTTGAGGTTCGATGCTACGGAATTATCACGCGCGACATCCGGAGCCTTGCCTTCCAGCTGGCCGAACGCAACGGGAAAGCACATGTTTTCAATACGAAGACACAGCTGGCTGGTTGGGATTGGCTTCACGGTTTTCGGAAGCGTCATCCCAAACTCTCGCTCCGTACTCCTGAGGCTACCTCAGCTGCAAGGTTGCAAGCATTCAACAAGATAACGGTCGACAACTTCTTCGATGTGCTGCATCGTGAAATGGATGGAGGCAAATTCAGTGCCAGCAGGATTTTCAACGTTGATGAAACCTCTGTGCTCACCGTAAGTTGTAAACATTTTCAAATAAAATGCATGTTTTGACTCATTTTGTATTCTTAGGTGCAAACGAAACGTTCGAAAGTGTTTGCCTTGAAAGGCCGACGACAGGTAGGAGCTGTGGCATCGGTGGAAAGAGAGCTACTTTCCACTGCAAACATTTGCACGTCAGCAACGGGACAAACACTGCCACCTATGATGATATTCCCTAGGGCCCGTTTGACTACCAGTCTTATGGAAGGTGCTCCACCAGACACGGTATTTGTCTGCAACTCTTCCGGTTGGATGACTGTGAAAGAATTCAACACCTGGTTCGAGCATTTTCTAAAGCACACGCGTCCAACAGCTAACCCGGTTCTTTGGATTTTGGACGGTCATTCTTCGCATACGAAGAACCTTGGCTTAATTGAAAGAGCGCGTGAGTGCCATGTGACAGTCGTGCGCTTGCCCCCCCCCCCCCTATTGCAGCCACTATATACAGCCTCTCGACATAAGCTACATGGGGCCGCTCAAGACGGCTTTCTCGAAGAAAGTGGAGAGTTTCCTCAAATGCAATCCTGGTAGGGTTGTCACCCTGAACGAAATCAGCCGGCTTTTCGGTTCGGCTTTCATGAAGACTTCTAACGCGGGTCTTGGTGTCAACGGATTCCGTAAGGCAGGAATTTTTCCGCTGAACCGGTTTATCTTCAACGATAATGATTTTACGCCGGCTGACGTAAAGGACGTTCTTCCAGCAGACCCAGAAACCGATCGTTCAAACAATGAACTTGGTGACGAAGCTCTTGAATCCAACGCAGCCGATACTGAAGCAGGACCTTCGCGAATGCACAATGAGGTAGGAGATATCAACGATTCACTGTCAAACGAAAAGGAAAATATCGCTCCAAAAGGGATTGTAAAAGTGGATGCTAACAACATGCTGACTCCGAAAGCTACTTTGGCACCGTTGGATGCGAATGTTCCAGCCGATTTTACCGAAAACAGTTACCAGAAAAGTTGGCGGTGGACGAAAGAGGGAGAAAGCTCGAAACATAACGTCAAGCCCCAGCCGAAATGAATTGAAGTCATCGCAGGCATTGAAGGATATTGATCAGCTAAAGAAGGTGGTCAAAGCTGAAACAAGACACATTTCTAACAGTGATGCCGAAACACCAAAACGCAAACGAGGACGTCCGAAAGGAAAGAGCAATCAAACTAAAACGGTGCTTGTTCAAGATACGCTCTGCGAAGTATGTGGCTGTTGTTTCAGTTCTTCTGACAAAGGACAGGATTGGATCCAATGTTCCAAGTGGTGCTTGTGGTTCCATGAATGCCAGGACTCTCGCTGCCCTTCGTATGCCTTTCAATAAGGCATCAATTTGTAGCTAATCTTCATCATGTGATTGTTCATGAATTGGTTTTATTTTCTTTATTTCGGTAACATCACCAGAGGTGTGTTCGCCAATGAAATTGAATTGAATTAAATAAAAATCTGTTACTGTTTTGGTTGAAATCTGATTAGTTTTACTTAAAAACTTACTAAACTGACCCCACTGTCAATCATAGTTTCAATAATAGTTTTAGAATCGGGCTCTCATCATGTCAATCAATTGCCGTGATTCAATAACTACTTACTTTCCAGGGCACTTTTCGGTATGTAAGCACCTCTCGTTAAGGTAGTTAATCATGAGCATTTTCCATTAGACCCCCTATACCAATTGAACTTATTCTACATACTCTTTTGGAGTTGCCTATTGACCTATACGAAGTAAAGCTTAAGAAATGTCTCCCCTATGTTCTCGTTTTTGTATGTATGTGTGTGTGTGTGTGAGGGTTGTATGTATGTGGGAGGGATGGGGACATGTTCGCGTAGGTATGTACATATGTTATAGAGTCAATTTCTGAGTCTAATCCAGTTTTTAGCAAGGTGTCCATTATGCCCCACACGGGAAAAAATCCGATCTCCGAAATGAGAAAAATGACTCATGATTTCATGAACATAGCGTATTTTCATGCTATGAAAATACACCATGAATAATATTCATGATATCATGAGCAACTTTTGCGTAACGTAGCAAACATTTCCAAAATCATGAATCATCCGAGTTGAAATCATGAGCAAAATTTTAACCAAAAAATGCAAAAAGAATAAAATGCTCAGACTGGATTCGAACCAAGAACCTTCAGATCATTAAACCCATACTTTAACCACTAGACTATCAGTAATTGTATAAGATGGAAGACAAAAGGCGTATAAGAGATACCTATATAGTGTGGTTTGCCAAGTACGTGTAACGCTTGTAGCGGTCTTGATTCCACTGCATTATGAAATCATGTATTTCCATGACGAAATCATGAATCATTGTTACGATTTCATGGGATGGCAAGTTTTTTCATTTCATGATTTTTTATTCATGAAAATGGAATCGGATTTGTTTCCGTGCATAAGGTGTCCATTATGCCCCATAAGGGTGTTCATTTCGCCCCATACCCCATCCACCAACCCGGTTTACAAAGAAGTTTTCAAATTGTTTTTACAGACTTAAATTCACTATTTTATTGCTGAAAACGATTGGAGTGTATAGTATATGGATATTATTTGAGGTTTGACTATTTATCTCCGACAATTACGGATATTTTACACTCATAAAATGTATTTTCCCTTAAGGTGTTCATTATGCCTCTAATTCCCCTAATTTTGAATTGCTGTTTGCTGGAAAAATCATTTTTACCACGGAAAACCTGTTTCTTTCTTTTTTTTTGCAATTGTCAGCAACATTTATTCTTAGAAAAAGAAAGATCATTTACATATTACAAAAAAATGCATTGAACTTAAAAGTTGTGATTGACTTTAAATTTTCAACAGATATCATCATCGCATATTCTCGGATCCAACGGAGATAAATAACATCGTCAATTGAAAGGGACAATGCTTCAACCTAATCAGCCCTATCAGCTTTTGTTTTGGATTGTCGGAGAGGCAGTTTGGATTCATGATGGATGCAATTCGGACAATGGTCGAGAGAGCCGAGATGGCGTCCAAACAAAAGCAAAGAGGAGATCGATATTTTCACCGTGATAACGATAGACGTCAGGAATGCGTTCGACAGCGCAGCTGGAAAGTCATTGCCAAAGTGCTGCATAGAATCAGGGTCCCTAACTACCTGTGCAGGATTCTGAGGAGTTACGTCCAGAGCCTGGTCCTGGCCTACGAGACAGATATGGGACAGAGATCGATTAGGATCACAACGCGAGTTCCACAAAGCTCCATCCTTGGTCCAACGCACACCTTTGCCTGAAAGCGCTTGTTGAAATACCTGTGATGATCGATGATCGGCTTAACTTCAACAGCCACGTTGGATATGTCTGTGAGAATGCTTCGAAGACCATCAACACAATAGCAACAACTGTATTCCCAACAATATCAAGAGGCATTTTCTGGCTAGATACTGAGACATGGAGGTCCAGCCTGGTTTACAGCACTGGAAACGAATCAGAACCAAAGGAAACTGAGCAGTACGTTCCGGCTCATGGCCATGCGAGTCGTGAGTGCGTACAGAACCATTTCATCGGAAGCAGTATGCGCCTTCGCCGGAATGATCCCTATCGGCATCACCCGGTGGAGGACAGCAAGTGCTACAGTCATAGAAAAGCCCGTAGAGTACGGAAAGTGGTGAAAGCGGAGTCTTTGGCAAAGTGGAACACGATGGATAACGGTAGATGGACACATCGGTTATTACCGATTCTTTTGACACGCAGCGTCACCCGAGTGTGGCAACGTGGATGAAAAGCCGGAGCATGTGGTCTTCGACTGTCCAAGGTGCGAGACAGTGCGAATGGAGATGCCTGTCCTTAATGTGGAGGATGTCGTCGATGAAATGTGACCCGAGGAATTCACTTGGAATGGAGAGAAGAGCAGCGATCTAGCAACGCCAGCTAGCACTGAGAGTATGAGAAGTGCGTGAGCACTAGACTAATGCTAAATTTGAAAATTTTGCTCCACAGTGTTCAAACGGTTTCAAATCGGGTCCTGATTAGCCTCCGAAAGTTTAAACTCATTTGATAAGAAACTGACTTGGCACAAACCATTTGAAGTTTATATGGAAATTACTATGGGAAAACAAAACTTTTTGTTAATTGTCCTCTGGCCTTTTTACATATTGTATTGTTAACAAATTCTATTACTATTCTTATGGGAATTTTTATCAGCTACAACTTTGCAGAAAATCGTTTTTCATCCAAACGTAAAATTAAATAGTTATTAATTGTCATAGAGATTGATAGTCTTATGGCAAGATTAAGCAACTGTATTGTGGGCAACACTGTATTCTGCAGTGTGACATAGTAGCCATGATTTTTGTCCTCTATTCTACGCGCCATAAGCACCAATGTTGCCTGCTGAACAGTTGACTGAGCATAATCATAAGACATCAGTGACTTGAATCATTAATAATTTTTGTTCGTTACATTTGATCGAAAAGTGGTTTTGAACAAAGTTGTAGCTGAGAAAGTTTTCAACAAGCTCAACTATCATTTTCTAAAGTAGAAAGAACTGGTGAACTTTGAGATAGATATGAACAGAAATTATGGTTTCTCCATAGTAATTCCCATATAAACTTTAAATGGTTTGTGCCAAGTCAGTTTCTCACTAAATGAGTTCAAATTTTGGGAGGCTAATCAGGGCCCAATTAGGAACCATTTGAGCACTGTGGAGCGAAAATTTCAAACTTTGCATCAGTCTATTGAGCACAGCTCCCTTGAAGTGATCGCTTCAGCGTGGTCCCGAGGGGATCCAGGCAGAGCAGAGAGTATGGAATTAGCTTTGGTGGAGCTGCACTAGGCACCTAGTAGATACTACCCCGTGCCAACTTCAATACAGGTCTGGCTTTTGACGATTTACTCTGCTTTGAAAGTTGATACATACACACTTAGAAAAATTGATGTACATTTCGGTGCTCTGAGACTGACATATACGAGCGTTAATTTTGACATAAAATTGAGTCATAATACACGCGAAATTCAGCTCAATCAAACGTACTTTCGACCTTTTCAGTCTCAGAGCACTTAATTTTATATGACATGTTTGTTTACGTCTCGTCCTTTATGTCAAAGATGGATTCCGTCACATGTAAGATTAGGTATTTCTGAGTGTGTATTTCATTATCGTCAAATAAAAATTGATTGAATAATTCTAATTATTTGATGGTTTAGAAGAGTTTTTTTTTTTCAAATAATAGCCATATGAAGGACAAGCAATGCTCAAATTGAGCACCCAGTCTAGATTCCTTCCGTGCTATAACCCCCCTCATGTACGCATTACTAACTATAGTTCCTCTATGATTATGATCTCTCCATGAAACAGGCTATTCAAGGAGTTCCAGATCAACTTCGACCTATCTCAATTCCCCGTATTTTTGCTGAAAAATACCAACAAGTCAATTGCAAGAGAAGATTTTTCACAGATGGATCACGCATTCCACTGGCTTCGGTGTCTTCAAAGAATACTCAACCGCCTTCCGGAAACTTAATGAACCTTGTTCCGTTTATGTTGCTGAGCTAACAGCAATCAACTTCGCATTGGGGTTGATTTTCGACATACCCACTAGAGTGATGCAAAATTTGAAATTTTCGCTCCACAATACTTAAACAATTCCAAATCGGATCCTGACTAACCTCTCAAAATTTGAACCCATTTGGTGAGAAACTGAGATGGCACAAACCATTTGAAGTTTGTATGGGAATTACTATGGTAAAACCAATATTTTTGTTCATGTCTATCTAATAATTCACCCTATCGATCTGCTTCAAAAGCTTTCAACTGTACTTGTAGGAAATTTTCCCAGCTACAACTTTTCTGAAGACCACTTTTTGATTAAATG
Source organism: Ochlerotatus camptorhynchus (assembly GCF_037179485.1). NCBI lineage: Eukaryota > Metazoa > Arthropoda > Insecta > Diptera > Culicidae > Ochlerotatus > Ochlerotatus camptorhynchus. The sequence goes on along the minus strand of NW_027040766.1, from coordinate 3,144,022 downwards.
CAAGGATCGAAAGTTATCAATAGTTCAATGCGCTGATGCCTTATGATCATGCTCAATCAACTGCTCAGCAGGCAACATTGGTGTTTCTGGGGCGTTGAATAGGACACAAACATCATGGCTACTATGTCACACTGCAAAATACAGTGTTGCCTACAGAGCAGCTGCTTGATCATGTCATAAGTTTACCAATCTCTTAGTTAATTAATAACTTTTTCCTGTCTCGTTGTACATAGAAATAATCTTCAGCAAAGTTGTAGCTGAGAAAATTTTCTATAAGAATGGCTATCGAACTGCTTCGCAGCTCAATATGGAAAAAGACTAGACGGAAATGAACAAAAAGTTGAGATTTCCCATAGTAATTTACATGTAAACTTCAAATGGCTTGTGCGAAGTCTGTTTCTAACCAAATGAGTTGTAACTTTGGGAGCCATTTAAGCACTGTGGAGCGAAACAGTCAAATTTTGCATCAGTCTAATGCCCACAGACAATTACTTCATCTTCTTGGATAGTCTCAGTTCGATATATGCTCGACTTTTTTTTTTTGCTTATTAATTTATTTGATAAGACTCAATCGAATTATCTTTACAGAGCCACGGATCCTTGTTCGCCATACGGGGGGCAGAGCGCTTCCATTGCAGCAATTGACGCAAAACGTAGTCACACTCATCACGAAACGGTTGCTTTCCAAAGTTGACGACGCATCAACCAAAATAACTGCTGATGAAGAACAATGAGCAGGACCACACAATGGTTGCTGCCGAGTAAAGAGACGATCGCGTGACACACATCGAGAGTGGCCTGCTTCTGTCGACAGCCGAGTGAACACTGATGTGATCGACCTGCCCTCCTGAAATCCATACGCCGCTTTCCAGAGCGCCAGTAATTGTAATATAAACACTTAGAAATAACTAATTTTACACGTGAGGGAATCCGCCTTTGACATAAAAGATGAGACGTAAACAAACATGGCATGTAATATTAAGCGCTCCAAGACTGAAAAGTTCCTTGCTCGATGAAAAGTACGTTTGATTGAGCTATATTTCACGTCTGTTATGACTCAAATTTATGTCAAAATTGACGCTCGTAAATGTCACTCTCAGAGCACCTAAATTTACATGATTTTTTCTAGGTGTGCAGGAATGTATAATCATAGAGGTAACTCTAAGACCAGAAGGTCCCGAAGAAAAGTGCTCAACTTTTCGGCTCAGCTCTGGTACTATCTTCGGTCCCAAGCTAGTCGATGCACCCCTCGAAACATAGGAAAATCCACGAACCTCTCATTTTATCTATCTGACTTTCATAGCGAATCAAAAAAAACATAGTGTAGTACTAGACTTTCGACCAGAATGGGGTACGTTAATCGTTTGCTTAGGAACAATAGGTTAGTCAAGTACTGAGCCAATTTAAAATCGTTAGTTTCCACCGGTTGGTATAACTGCATCTACACGCAAATCAGTTACCTCTAAAACATTAACGCAATTCAGTTGCAATAAAACTTATAAATACTAACAGGGAAGAGCTCCATTCATAAAGAACCATCAGTTCGTTTTGTTAGCCATTGATATATAAATACTCTCGCCAGCGAGAGCTGAACCCTGACACTCACCTTAATAAGCCAAACTCCTGATCTCTGTTCTTTCCCACCATACCCTTTTCACTGTCATCGTTCACATATAAGAATCGGGAACCAATCATAACGAAAAACGAAGAGTTACAGAAGAATAGCCGCCATTTATTTATGCAGAAATCGAGACCATCAGATGCAACAAGGCGGAACAACCAAACGTAAACAATGGCATTAAACCAAATATATTATATTAACAATATGATCCACTTTTTCGCTTAGCTGGCGAACCAAATTTTTAGCGATGAAAGCACCTTTGTGACCAAAAAGGCTACCAATGTATTTGTTTATCGTCACGAGGGGTAAACCAAATGAAAATTTGTGTAATATTTCTAATGAATGTATTTCGGCATATTATTTTATTTGATGACAACAGTGACATGTCAGACAATTTTTAAAGTAATATAAACAATGTAATTAATGAAAATAATGTGACTCTTACTTTTGTAATAAGTGCTATATTCGCACCCCTCGATTGTAATTGAATGATTGTTGCTGACCTTATTCAACGCTAGATGGTGCGTGAAGCAATATTTTGCGGGTCGCCATTACAATATTAAATATTATTTTGGCAAAGGCATGAATGGATCATATTGTTAATATGATATATTTGATTAAACGTAAATTTCTCGAGAATTAAAACACACCCAACACAGTTAGCAATGCCATTCGATATAGGAAGTTCGCCCAATCAGAAGCTACCGTTAGATTGTTTGAATTTGTTTTGATTCTCGAGAAATTTACATTTAAAGCCATTGTTTAAGTTTGGTTGTTCCGCCTATTTCATATGTTGTTGTAGAAATATGAATCTCCAACAGATACCGGCATCCAGGATAACTTGAATTGTGACTGGCCAACTGGAACATGCTAAAACTCCTAGAATTTTCCTGAAGATCTCCGAATGTTTCGTAAGATTATTTGAACTTCCTCTAGATTCACTTGATTTCTCTGAAGTTCAGTCACATTTAACAGTTCACTCAAATTTTAATAATTGCCCAGACACTAATGGAATTGCTCTAAGGTCCTCTGATCCTGCCTGAAGCTCTTGAAACTTCTCTAGAACTCTTAAAATTCTCTTGAAGCTCATTGTACTGCTCCGGACTTACAGGAGTAGCCCTAAGAATTCCTACGCTTCATTGATAACCTCTGAACTTCGGTGGAATTCTCAAATATTTTATATATTTTCACATCTCTAATGTTTTCTAGACTATAGTAATGAGTAAGAATCACACAGGGATGAATTGTCTAGCATACAGTAGATAAAACACTGTTAGTCCTTTTAACGAGAGCTAGCACTACACACGAGCGTTTTCTCAGTGACTTTTATATAAACACATTTGTTTGTTTTTGTTTCAATTTGGAAAATGTTTTATTCTACATGTCTGGTCTAGTGTATACACAAAAATTAAATAAACGAAAGAAAATGGACGTTTCTAGTCTAAAATAATGTGAACAGAAAATAAGACTATCCTAAAAGTAGGGTGATACTTAAACATCAGACATTCACAAACAGGTAGGTTTATCTGCTTCGAAGTTGTCACACAGCCAATATACCGCTATCTCTCTAATTACCGATGTAGCTCAGTTGGACCGGCAGGATCACGAGACCATGGGCGGCGCCGTACAGCATAATGCCCAGATACATCCTAAAGTAGCACACCTGGAAGATCTTTCTCTGGGCGAACCCTAGCACCAGGATTCCCCCGAACTTGGCGAGCGTGATGCCGGAGAACACCGAGCTGCCCATTTTGGTCAGTGCATTGGGTCTCCTCCAGCGAAACGAAAAAAAAACTATGCACCAAATGGGAGCAGAACTCCACACTGATACCGACTGCCATCACCAGATTCACCAGCGAAACGGCATTCAGCGAGATGCTCCAGTGGTACATCAGCCCACCGATGTTGATGATAATCATTGTGATCGTTATAACGACCACCACCGACGAATGGATGTTGAAGCCCATCAGCTGGAATATCACGATAAAGATTGCCAGCACCGAAATGCCCATGCTCTTGAGCGTGTCCGGCCGCATGGTCAAATACTGTTCGTAGAACACGTAGAACACCGAATACGGGAATACTTCAACCTCTTGAATTTCCGCTTCACTTCGCCCCTCCAGCCGCAACTTGACTTGGATGGTGCTGGTAATGTTGGCGGAAACTTTCCGAGAGGAATGCAACGCCTCATAGTAATCGGACGACGTCTTCAGGATGGTGTGATATGCCATAAAGTAGGAAGCACCAACCTCGCTGTTCTTACTGATGTTACTATTTTCATAGCCCCTCCAAGCATCAATAATTTAACTTAACCGTATTTACAAATCTTTCCCATTCATCTTCAAGATGGACGTTTTAAGTATACTTTGGTGCAATAAGACCACTGAAAAAAGCGCATGGGTGTCGTAGATTATTAGGAAATATTTTCAAAAAGAGGGTAAACTAAATCATGTTATTACTGTGCTAGAAAATTTGGCATGAATTCTCCGGCTATTGGACTGAAATTAATGGAGCTTCAATCATCTTCCCTGAAATTCCCCCCACTCGTGAAACTGTCCTGTAGCTTTCGGAACTTCTTTTAAAATTTTCCCGCATTTTCCTGTCCTTCATGAAACTTTCTTGTAGTTCTCGGATCTCCACTAAAATTGTCTGGACTTCTATGACGTTCCGGAATGTTCTCTGGACTCCTGTGCTCTCTAAGACTTCCTGAAAGTTCATAACTTCCCTGTAGTTCTTTGAACTTCCCTGAAATTTTCCGAACATCTTTAAGGTTCCCATAATTTTTTTGAAACTAAAACGAAATAATTTAGGGGAATTTACGTATTCTCGCAACCTAAGCAGCGACCTTCTTTCTATAGCCTTTTTCTCTAAGGAACGCACACATATGCAGTATTGGTTTCTTTACAATCTTTTGCTGTCAGCTGCTCTAACAATTTCAGTCGAAAGAATTGTCAAAAACTGTTTTGAAACGCTTTTACAAAGCTCCAATCTTCTCTAGTGAGAGCGAGTATTGTCGGCAACCAGTTTTTCTTCGGCAACCGTTCCATTTGAACTGCATGTAAATCTGCTGTTCTATTATCGGCAACTCGAAATCAGCTACAATTTGTATTGCGTGTGTTTCATTTCAAGAAAACCTTGCTAGATTGCTTTTTCTCAGTGGTAAAAATATAGTCAAATTGAAGCTGAAAGCATAAAGAATCGTTTGCATGCATTCAGCGAAGTGTTTTCGTAAGAAAATCCAGTGAAAATAGTGTTTCAATTTGGGTTGCCGAAAATAGTCTGTCATGCCGAAGCCGTCATTTCCCCTATGTAGTTTTAAGTATTTCAGTTAAGTTCTCTTAATTTTCCTGAAATTAATTTATTTTCTAGTGTTTTATACAAAAAGTATCAATGTTCCGTCATATTGGATCTTCAAGTGATCTTCGGAAGTGGCACATTTCATTCAGGCTCTTTGGAACTACATGTGGTGAAATATGAAATGCACCTTTTAAAGTCATACATGAAATCTGCCTCGACTAACCCTGGGAGAACGCGCCCTAGGCCTCACTGAATCAAAGGGCAGGGTGAATGTAAAAGCACAGACAAACAGACATAACACTCGCAAGTTGTTCATCGAACAAGAATTTAACGATTAATTTAAAAGTATCGTAGTTGGCAGTATTGCCACCTGTTAGCGTTAGCGTTGCGTTAGCGTTGTTATGATATACTTCGTAGATTGGATACTAGCGACACTCACGTCTCTTCTGAAATTCTCAGTTAGACTACTTTCAGGAATAATGCTGGGGAATAAACATTGGTTCCAATCTAAATAAGAGTAACAGAAGCATGACTGTCGATATTCCCGGCCACGCCCATCTTTACCATAACTAGGGATATGGAAGGAAATGTTGATGTAGTACTTACTTAACGAGAGGCCACCGACTTAGCGACACCCTCATAAGTGTTACGGAGTTGGAGGGTTGGGTAGGGTATTCGGTTAGGATTCACCTCAAGTTGGCGATGCAACCAAAAGTATGTATTGTTTATTTGTTGTTTATTTAATCTCTCGATAGCTGGCTATCGAAAGAACATATTCATTTTGTTTAGTGATCATGAATTTTAAGAGTCATGACGGAGAGCTTTTGATTAAACCCATGATTTTCTGCTCATTAAGCAAAAACGATCCCTCCAGGGTCATCGCGCATCTCAGAACCATAACGCTTCGCGACAATACAGGACTACGTTTTCACTTGATATGCAAATAGTTTCCGAGGTTAATGTTCAATATCAAATATACAAATGATGGTGGCGATTTATTGTGCTGTGGAAGAGCTTGGAGTTAAATCCATGATTTTCTGCTCAGTAAGCAAAATCGATCCCTAAAAGGTCATCGATCATCTCATAATCCACAGCCCTTCGCGTCAAAGTACGAATATATGGATGAACTATCTATTATTTACGATAATTACATGAAATAAATAAAATATAAACTACAAACAAAACGTGACAACTAAAATCTCAAAAAAGATATTCTCACACATAGATTTCACGCAACCAGGAATCGCAAAACAAATAGACGCTATAATGATACTCTGCACATGTTAGACACAAGAAGAGGCCAAAAAGCAAGCGTCCGACACACAAAAGCCGCCAGATCCACTTGCAGTCACAATCATAACGAATCATAAAACCGCCGACTGCAACACTCTGAAAGCGAAATTGACAGGCTCTATGCGTCAAACACCCGCCACCCAATGTCCCGCATCCAGCAACACAAATCTCCATTACAACATCTAACGAATTCAAAACTCCGAAAATCACTCATCTATAGCTGGTGAGTGGAAGCAACCCTGAATGCAACCATTCTTCATGATACACTTTTTCTGTCTATCTTTCTATTAGGCCTGTGGACATGCGATAGCTTCGAAACTTCTAACCAAATTGAAAAAAATTTCAGATCACGAAAAAAAAAAACTTGAAAAAAAACTTTCAAAGGTAATTACAAGTAAAATAAATATTAATTATTTTACGCAAAAACGAGCAAGTAATATTAAATCTCTTGTATCGTATGCTAATGCTAATTGACTGTAACAAAAATAATATGCTTAAATAAAATAAAATATTAATAAAGTTATATGCAAAATTTACTAGAAAATCTTTATTGGTGAGAAGTTTATAATAAGCCCTCCCAGTTCCTCTGTATACAGAACAAATCTGATACTGTAATCAGAATTGCTCAGTCTGCATGAAGCAGCCGATTTCATCAAGGAGTTGGCAGTATTGCCACCTGTGGCGCGCATAGTCAATTCTCTTGCGTTTGACGTTTACACTCTACCGCCATCTGGTCAGCGTAGTACCCACCACAGTTGTGGCAGGTGCCATGTAATAAAAATCAAAATGTAAAAAATTGTACATTAATTGAAATTTTTCAAACATCATCGAATTACCCCTTGACGCATGAAGCGTTCGCAAAAAGTTCACTCACCGAAATGTTCATTAGATGGTAAATGAGTTCTCTGTACCATTTCGGGCGCCAAAGCGTAATTCGATAGCCAAACGAATAGTCTAAGCAAACCACGCGTAAACGCACGGACATCGACCTGCACAATTCTGCTTTCAGGATTTGTTGACCCGTCCCATCCTTTCATGCACTTCGGGTGGGAAGCAAATTGGCATATGCGTTAACTTGATAGAAGGAGAATGCTTTCCTTCGTATGTTTTACAAAAAACTAGTATGCGTGAAAGCGATTTTTTGAACTTCGTGAAAATCAACTTCGTTGATTTCACGTAATTTCCGGCGACGAAGATTGTAATTCTTGCGCCTAATCTGAGGACCTTCAGACTTGATTCTTTCACTTTATTCTGGTTTGTGGAAGAGGCGAGAGCGGTCCGAGTTTCAGTTATCGCGCCGTGGTGTGAATTTAAAGGTGAATTAGTAAACGTGAAATTGTCTTTAAGTTTGTTAATTTAGATTTTCTTTATAAATTCCCTCGATTAGCTCGTTAGTTTTCGAAATTAAAGCAGAATGTGCTTAGTGCGTTAGTTCGGCGGTTAGGAGTGTGCGAAGGTGTTTTGAAATCGAGGTAATTTTGTGTCCATAACTTTGTTCAGTGGGCAGATGTTGAATGCCACGCGACGGAATTTCTCTTTGGCAGATTTGTGGCAAGTTGCGAAGCTCGTCACACCACCCACATCAGTCAGCGACCGTTTTCGACCCCATTTTCCAGCTTCGAAGAACACCCGGTGGTACCAGAGGCCGGCAAAGGGCAGCAAAAAGGTTTCCGCGCCCTAGGCACAGCGAGCAGCAACCCACTGGTTTCGAACCGGTGACCTCTTTCTCCATCGGCAACCACTTTCCGCAGTTTCCCGTCGACGGTGAAGACCATCGATGCGACGGCCGTACCCCGTCTAGGTAGAAGACCACAACTCAGCGTGTGAGGCGTAGCTGGAAAACGACATCGGCTATGTGCAGTCCCCAGTAGCATAGTTTCGGAGTCCGTAGGAGTATCGCGTGTGGTACACGTGGGTCCAACCGGCATCATCGAGCAACCGCCAATTCCTCCACGCAAGTAAAGGGTGTCCACGATGAAATTGCCACACTATGAAATTGCTCTAACTTTTTAACCGTTGGGTAGAATTTAATGAAAATTTGGGTGGATTTAGTTCATAGTGCATTATTTACATCCTGCAAGTTTTAAAGTCCTGTGATCAAAACTCGCGGAAATGGAGTCGAAAGATCAGCTCGTGTGTGATAAAATCTTGCGCATTCATCACGAAAACAGGGATCTCTCGCATCGTTCCATCGCTAAAACGTTGGGAATCGCGAATTCCACGGTGTCGCGAGTGATTAAGCGGTTCGAGGAACGGTTGACCACCGATCGGAAGCCCAGAAGTGAAGGAAAAAGTATTCCGTACAACACCAAAAATCACAACCGCGTAGTTGGGGCCTTCAACCGAAATCCGAACGCCTCCGTTAGGGATGTGGCTAAGAAGCTGCACCTAAGCCGAAGTTTTGTCCAGAAGGCCAAAACTAAGGCTGGGCTTCGAACGTTCAAGGTACAAAAGGCCCCTAATCGCGACGAGAAGCAGAACATGTCCGCCAAAACCCGTGCCAGGAAGTTGTACCTCAACATGCTGACGAAAGTTGAATGCTGCATCATGGACGACAAAACATATGTGAAGGCCGACTTCAAACAGATCCCCGGCAACCTGTTTTTCACGGCCAAGGATAAGTTCAGCGTTCCGGAGCAAGTCCGCACTCAGAAGATGTCCAAATTTGCGAAGAAATTCCTGGTTTGGCAAGCCATCTGCACGTGCGGGAAGCGGAGTGCACCTTTCGTGACCCAGGACACGATGAACGGACAGGTGTACATAAAAGAGTGCCTCCAGAAGCGGCTGCTTCCTCTCCTGAAGGCCCACAACGTCCCAACAATCTTATGGCCGGATTTGGCCTCATGCCACTACTCCAAGGACGTGCTGAAGTGGTATGCGGACAATAAGGTCAATTTCGTGCCGAAAATGTTCAACCCTCCCAACACTCCGGAGCTCCGCCCCATCGAGAAGTACTGGGCGATTATGAAGCAGCACCTTCTTAAACGACCCAAGGTAGTGAAGACAGTCGAGGAACTGAAAAAAAGTATGGGTTTACATGCAAAAAACGGTTGATTCACAGGTTGTGCAGAATCTTATGGCCGGGGTTAAGGCCAAGGTGCGGGCATTTGCGTATGGACTGTAAATAAAATACGAGTAAAATGGTAAAATGAAGTTTAATAGTTATTTCTCAATCCCTGAAAATTTGATGGCAATCGGATGAAAACTCGAATTTTGCGAATCAATTTTGTGTGTGGCAATTTCATCGTGGACACTCTTTAGCGAGTCAAAACGTGAGTAACATGCATGTTAACAAAATTCCCATGCACATGGTGAGTTAAAGCCTCTAGCATAGCATAACCGCTAGCGTGGCCGCTGTTTGTTCAGCCGTTACCTGTTCCGATCCGCACAAGCACTAAATAAATACCGCCAGAAGAAGAAAGAAGAAAAGGATAGCTAACTAGAGGGAATGAATTTGATATAGGCCTAGAATAATAAATTGTCGATAACGTAGGAGTACGAAAATAAACCATGATGAACAAGAGGTAGTTTGAATATGAATAGGATGTGTTTTCAATAAACCAACACACTACAGATAAAAAGTTTTTGTTCATCATTTCCCAAAGTGATCTAGAAAAGCAAATGTAAGGCTTTATCACGTTTCCGGTCGTTTTCTTTTGAAGTTTTTGCAGAGTTTTACTGGGGAAGTTGGCCCCGAAACCAACCAGGATATTTCTCTATTAGAACGGGATCCGTTCGAAGTGTTGTGTCAAGCCTGCCCGTGAAGATAAAATCCGCGAGAGCAATTCATCGGTGGCAGAACGACCTACCATAGGTCGTGGGCATTCCCGTCCTTACCGTAATCGATCAACAGCCAACTTGCTTCCCGTTCATTCATTTGGGAAAAACAGAACCTTCCCTGAAAGGTCTCATACGGTCGGGCAACCCTAGTCTCGGTAGATGGTCTCCCTCGGGAGTGGCGCTTAAGCCATTTTTACTAAAAACGGGAAACTCGTAAGGCTGTCGGGTTACACAGTGTACTCAACAGATGGCGGTAATGTTTTAGCGACGATGTTTTACATTGATAAATATTCAATGTGTTATGTCTGTTGGTCTGTGGAAAATGAAATTCTTCGATGCAATCGGTGTAAATATTTACATTATTTGACGAATCTGACGAATGACAGCAGTAGATCTCTTTTCTTCATTCAAATTGTTTTCAATAATCAAACGTCATGATTACCTGGGTTTTGTCAAATAAGGTAAATATTTCCATTGCTTGCACCAAAGAATGCTGTTTTTTTTTTAAACTGATTGTCATGTCTAAAAATCGTAATATTCCGTTGAGGTCCTGGAAAATTCAAATAATTTTCTTTTAATCAATAATTGATTATTTTCCTGTAGTCCTGTATGGCAAACGCCCTGCTAGATGATTTCATCCTTCATCGTGATTCATTTCGCTCCCGCTCACATTGTTTCCAGTATATACAATTCCTCGCTCCTTTGGTAGATACCTAATGGGGTGTTTACATCTGTGCGGATTTACTCGCGCTAGTGTACTAGCCAACTAGCACGAATTTCAGTTGCTCCTGAAAGTTCATGCTGGTAGACGCTGATGCCCTGTTTACATTATGCTAGAGGACTTTTCTGCTAGCAGCTAGCTCATTAGCGCAAGTGAAAAAGCATAAGTGTAAACACCCCATAAATGATACACGCGTTGCTGGCTGTGGTGGCTATGGCAATTCATGCTCGCAGCGAGTCACTTTTCCTCACCGCTATTTCGTCGAACGCATTGCAAAGCTGAAGCTAATACCGATTTCGAGTGTACGATTCCCCCTCTCTACCAAAACGGAGCACACGGCGGCGCAACAACGGTTATTCATTGTGCACAATCATATTCCATATACCTACTCTGCGATTGTACCATACCATCAGCTCACCCTACCGTTAAAGCTGGAGAGGCCAGCAGTCAAATTAAGCTACACGGCAAACGCCAAAAGCCATAGCAGAGTGCACCCGATCAGGAAAAGCATTCGACCTCTAGGTTGCGCGAATGTGTCGTCTGAGTTTATCGGTCTTGCTTGGTCGCGTCGCCATCGTCGGTCGTGGTCATGTGCTTTTCGGTAGGGCACACCGTGTACGGTTCAGTAGCACCATGTGTGACGCACATTTGAACTGAATCCCCTCTGAACTGAACCAGTATCGTGCATTGTTCTATTCTCTGTGTGTCACCTTAATACAAACACCAACACTACCGCCATGCTGAGTTCTGATCAGAATGCGAGCATTTTCCACACACTGCTACTAGCGGTAATTACATACAGCCACCATTGCAAGCTTCCCATGCTTGAATGTATTTGTGCAATCCGAACGAATTTTCCTCTCTCGCAACCAAATCTCTCAGCTTTTCCGCCATGGCAATCGGAACCTTATGGAATCGCGCTTCTTTCGTTGTGTGGTATCCGTTCACACGTTGTTTCGCGTGTAGGTATATCTCTACTATCAATTTAATTTATAAACATTTCAAAACAAAACAAAAAAAAATAAACGGAGAGATAGAGGAAAAGCTAGAGCGAAGGACCAACTGTCAAGAAATGGATAAACTCAGCATTGGGTTCAGTTTTTCATGGGCTGATTTTTTTCCACGACAATAGGGTTGTGAAAAGCGATCACTTCGAAAATTCAGGAGCCACAATTTCATGCACAAAACTACAAAAGCAGCTGAAATGTGTGCCCTAGAAAATTTAAAATATAGATCAACAGTGTATCAAGCCTCCTCAACGCGATCATAGAAAATTTAATATTTTCTACAACTTACAAGTTAAAAGATTGGGAGAGACAACTAGGGTATAGATTTGAATCCATTTTATGTTCCAGTCGCTAGTAGGTCGATTCTCATGTAAGGGAGAACCGAGGGGAGAACAGCCCATAATGCACCCCTGGGGTAAAATGCCCACTTATAGAAAAACAGCGATAACTTTTCCTCAGATGCATTTTCCGGGTAACGGTTTGTGATTGTTTTCAACTGGAGGTTTAACAAATAATTCTTGATCATAAAATCATGTATTGACCCTACTGATTCCTTAAAAAAATTGCATTTTGTGCAAAACAGGACACAGTTGTTAAAATCATCGACTGTAAATTACAAAAAAAAATTAAAAAATTTACGTTTCGTATATTTTTTAGATATTTTACTTGATGAATCACAGTTTAACATTCTATTGAGATTTTGAGACCTTATTTCTGATGTAACATAAAGAAATAATCATTTGAAATACCGCATCCCTTTGCATTATCTACTTGCAGGGGTTATGGTTTGTTTACCATGGGGTGCATTTTACCCCAATGTTGTGGTGCGTTTTGGCCATTGTTGTCGTGCGTCTTGTCCCAATGTTGTGGTGCATATTGCATCATGAATCAGGCGTTTTGCCCCGCTATCATTTTGGAAGCAATTTAAAAAATACCTTGAAAGCCATGGAAAATCATCCTTTTGTGGTTCTAAATCACTCGATCTTTGTAGAAAACATGGTAATGAACCAAACGCCATTACTTTCTTCTTGATTTTAGCTTCCATTCGCCAACCATTGACGATTTTGCTTAAAGGGTGCGTTTTGCACCATCCTACCCTATATGTTTTGACGTAGGACTACGTCTGTGATTTCTATATGGGAGTACGCTTTGTGAAAACCGAAAATGGAACATGTAACAAAATTATGAAAGATTTTCAACTTTAATAACTCAGCTGCCCCTGGACCAATTTCAATAATTTTATCACCAATCGATCATAAGTATTTCACACGCATCAATAGCAATACTTTCGACTGATTATTTTCAACAGGAAACTATTGGAAAAGTTGTAATGCCAAATATAAATAAGAATAAAAAGAGATAATTTTATCACTGTTTTCATGAAATAAACGTTCTTCCCAAACCCAGTCGTCATAATCGCATGCCACTTGGTTGCACATCATTCTGCTTTAACCTAAAAAGATATAAAAGAGCGCTGCTGTCTACCCTCAACTCATTTTCGCGGCATTTCGGACGGCGTGGTAACCAGGCAGTAAAAGCAGCAATAGCAGCAGTAGGGAGGTGGTGGCAGGTTAGGTAGTCCACTCTTCTACCCAGCAAGCAACAATGACTGGTCGTGGCAAAGGAGGAAAAGGTCTTGGTAAAGAAGCCGCCAAGCGTCATCGCAAGGTTATTCGTGATAAGCGCCATCCGTCGTCTGGTTCGCCGTGGCGGTGTCAAACGTATCTCCGGTCTGATCTACGAGGTGTGTTGAAGGTGTTCCTAGAAAATGAGATCCGTTATGCTGTCACCTACACTGAAAAGCCCCGTAACGTGGGTAGATCACCTTTTCGTGGTACGTTACGGGATGTAAGATCTACCACCGATTCCTAGTCCTGACTACTTCAAACTACGTGAACAGGATGTTTCAGTAATCCAAGGAACACATCTTAGTCCTTGTTACTTTCTATGCCTTGTTGATAGTGACAAAACTCGGCTTTGTCTACCGAGGATGATCTTGAAACAAGAGTTAGTTGTCTTCATCTATGTGATTCCTAATCTTCTCTTCGTTGTTCCCTAGTTTGAAGTGGTTAAGACTAGGGTTCTGATGCATGGTCATTATCGGTGTCATACCTTAAATTTGTTGCTAAGGAATCCAATTTTGACTGACAAAGGGGCGCGCCTTTGGAGAGTGTTTCAACACTCCGAAGGGTATAAATAGCAGGACCTTTCAATTAGAGTCGGATCCTTGCAATAAATGCAAGAGTGGCAACTGTAAAAAAAATCGAATACTTCATCATTTCTCAGTTGTGATGGAGTAATACGACATGCACTAAACTAAGGACACGGGATATGCTACAATAGATCAATTTACTGGTCGCAGTAGTGTTAGGTCCCGAACAGAGAAAAAAAAAACAACACTCCAAACGTAAGCGGCCATGGATATCATCTACACTTTGAAGCGACAGAGACGCACTCTGGCAACAAAACGGCCCTTTTCAGGGCCAACAAGCTTATTACAGTAAAGAGTTGGAATAGAATTTATATGTGCCTGTTTATCCATATTCAGAACCACACGTCCCCAACGACCACACAAAATCTCCTCCAAAGTTGAAATTTTGTAACCAAGCTTGGAGGCAGGGGTGCAAGTGATTTTGATCGATTCTCTTCATGTTTCGTTAAAAACTCGTTAATTCAGTGCCTACATTTCAAAGGGACGTAATTGCTTTTGTAAACAATGACTTTAGCCGTCGATTTCTCGCGAATGAAACCTTACCTCTCCAAAATAACAATGCTAGCTGGTAGAGGAAACATTCCTCTACCTGCTGGTGTCATTATTTTTCATGAGTAAGCTTTTATTCGCGAGAAATCGACGGCTAAAGCCATTGTTTACAAATGCAATTACGCCCCTTTGAAATGTTGGCACTCAATTGCTCTTTGCTTTCAAGGTATTGACATTGACAAACTACACAAAAGGAGCACTTGATAGCAAACTACTCATGATGGGAGGCGTCTGTGCAGCTTACCGGCATGTGCAAAAATAAAGGCAATCAAAATTTTATTTTGTGATTGTTTCCCAAACACAGACATCATATTGAAACACCATCGTGGTTGTGCATTGTAGCATTATCTGTAATTTCCAATTGGTACAGTAAGTGCTTCAGTGTTTACACTTCGCGTTGGATAGAGTTAATATTAGAAGTGAAACAAGTGTTTATTGAAAAATTCTGTTCAAATCTTCAAAATGTCTCAACACATGGCTGCTAAATATCTCCGCGATTATCGGAAGCGCGTGAGAGACCAGGAGACAGGAAAACCTGCGAATCAGACACGAAACGTTGCTGAACGCGTTTGAATGTATTGAACCAACAAGAAAGCGGCCAAAGGTAATCCCAATTTTAAAAATTTGAATAATGAATTGTTCATTTCATAAGTTTCTATATCATTAATTTTGTTATATATGAGAATGGAGCTTTTTTGTATTAAATGTGTACATAACTTCTGTATGAACTGTTAATATTGATTTAACATGGATAATGTTCAACATGAACTACAGGAGCGAATGAAGAACCTGTGAAGAAGAACAAAAAGAAGACAGACGTCCTGTCTTGTCTTAGGTTGAAAGTCGCCAGTAATCCAAGCACCCCGTCAAACGTCTCGTTAGACATCGTTGGATCTAACATTCGAACAGTGTATTGTCAGTTTATTTTGTACTACAGTTTTCCCCAATGCCCAACCAAACCGTCCACCATCACCAACTGGACCGGGAATACAAGAACTCACTTGGTCTTCTGAAGGAGCAAATCCCTTCGGTTCGTGATCCCAATGAAATCGCAATCTGTGCCAAATGGATTCAACGTTTCAACCAAGTCCATTCCTCGGAAAAGCCTTACCGGAACAAGTTGATGGAGCTCTTGATCGGCCAGCTGGCCAAGGACAACCTAAACTATCCGTTCATATTTCTCAACAATCTGGATAAGCCTTTGTCGCTTGTGGATCAAGAAGTGCGACAGTTGTTTTTCAGCAGTGGAGAGGAAGGAGGCGATTTGGAGGATATTCTTTTGAATATGAAACAGTTGTTGGTTGATGCCGAAACGATGAATATTCGGGTTGAAGAGGATTTGGAATCGATCCGGAGTGAAACTTTGGCGATTAAACAAGTAGAGTCGCGTAGCTTGGATTACAGTTTGTTATTATGTGATGAGCTCAGGCGCTTGCTCACTGATGAGATTCCTAAAGTGGTTGCTGTCCCGAATCGGCAGATCGTATACGTCGATGGATTGAAACAAGCGGATTTGAATTGGATTCTGCTGTCGGTTGAAGCAATTCGACAAACAGTGATAGCCAAATTACCAGTTATTCCGGAAAACGCTTCAAAAGCAGTGCAGACCCACAGAGATTGGAAATTGGATAATTTGGAAGCTTACTACGAGCGAAAGTTTGCTCGGCTTTATACGGATTCCTTACTGAAGGAGCGCGCACAACAGATCAAATTGAAATCGGAGAAAGGAGGAAGTCAGATAGACCAATCACGAAAGTTTGAAAGACGGTTTCGAAGAAAAATCGGTCAACAAACAACTTGATGATAATAGTTAGATGATTCAATAAATGTTCTATACTCAACCGTGTGTCAGTTTCGTCACTTTATCTCGTAGAACATGACAGAAGGTTCTATCCTCTATGATCGATTATCTTAAAACTCTGAACATGGTCCCTCCGGTAAATTGTGTAACGGCAAACTTGCAATGTTTGAAAAATCATAGTTCAGCCATTTATTGACGAATTTCAAATCAAAGTTTCGCCATTTGAAACTAAATACTTTACAGGTCCAGGTGTGGGAGCTGCTGCCTTGGCGTCGGGTAGCATTGGTACGGAAAACAAAATCGACGGAAAACAAGATCAACGGAAAACAAATCGAGAAAAAAAAAATGAATTTACCCTTCGAGGCTTATTAAGGATGTCACTTCACTGTGGAAACTTGTCACTTGTCGTGGTGAAGTGATTCCCATTTGATTTGTACAGCTATCACGGCTCTTATTCTGAGTATCACTTCCTTATCACCGTGTAGTGACACCCGTAATAAGGCCCGAAATGAAGTTGATGAACAGCAGATAAACAAATAAACAGGTCATATATATGCGTGATGCTGAGAAATTGCCAATATAAGTGCGGACACTACTTAGATTGAGGAGAAGACGTAAATTTTCCTATAAATTAACCCAACTGAGATTTTGACGTAGAATTACGTCTTTCGGCAACATATTGGGGGTGCAATTTCAAAAAACCAAAATTGACCGCATTACGAAAAGTGGTCAGGTTTTGACCACATACAACTCTATCCATATTGGATGGATTTTAATTCTAAACAAGTCAATCGATTATAAATTTTGTTACAAATCTGCTAAATCAAACACTTTATTGATATTCAATAGGTCACTACTCAAAATTACACAAAGGTTCAACTGTTGCAATAGTGATCAAAATAATCACCGATTGCCTGCAAACAGTGCATTCCCTAACACAGATTTCAAAATCGAATTCGATCCTGTCTCACTGAACGGTGCTTATTCAATCACCGTGTGTGGTGGTGTCCGGTCGGTCGTCAGCAGCAGTAGCAGCTGCAGTGCTTTCGGTGCGTAGCGTTGGACATTGTATACAACGAAAGGCTGCCCACAAGCAGCGAGCTGCAGCTCACATGAGCGTCCATTCACCGAAAAAGAAAGAAGGAACATCACCGATACTGATCGGGATCCATCTTCGTGAGTCGTTTCAAACAACATACAGTTCGCCATCCTCATCCATTTTGAACACCCAAATAGCTCAGCATTGCTAAACCATCACGACAAAACGATCCTTTTCAGGGCGACCATAAATATGATAAAGAGTATTTTTTGGACATTTGTCAAGGTCATCAATCGGATGTCACTTCCCATATGTTTAAAAATAGCATACCATATATGTTTAAAGCAACATTGGCAGTGCAAATTTTTAATTCCTTAATAGAACACCGAAGACAAATTTCCACAGCATTTTTCTAAACTGACTTCCAAGATTCCAACCCATCGGTCCTTTTCATGACCACAAATGACTGATAAAAGAGTTAACTAAAGAGTAAGAGCTTGTAGCCAATACATCCCAGCAAACCACTAAGCCATGAAAAACGGCACTAATTCATTTATATAGTCATATAAAGAACATAGTTCACAGTGCCACAGTATTGTATTTGAGTCATACCGAAAAACCACTTTTGGCGGATTATTCGGCTGATATATCGCCTACCCCCCCCCCCTTTTACCCGCACCTATGAAGTGATGTCAAAACAATTCAGAGGCGAAAAGAATGGCAAGAAAAAAAGAGTTTTGTTTTTGCTTGGCTTTTTTCACTTAACTTTTTCTCTTTCTTTCTCATTTCAACTGATCACACCGCATTGTTCTGCGCATCTCTATCTTATTCTCGTCCAATTTTACTGCAGTCCTCCCATCAATGGATTTTTTTTTGCTGCACACCTGGTCCAGGCTCGAACTTGCATTGATTTGATTGTGGTTGCGTTTTCCCGGTGCGTTTACCGTGTGATCCATCGCGTCAGTTGGAGTTCGGATTGCTCTGTGTCGTTTTTAAATCGATAGGTAAGTTTAGTTGACATTAATTTATTTTGATTTTCAAAATATTATTCAAGTTTGTTTCTTTCCTCAGTGATGTCTGGTAAAAAATCAAAACCAACTAACGACACAGCTGCAGCATTGCTAGAAGCCATTTAGCAGGAAGGAACGGATAGCCTTGAAAAACCAGAGATTCAAAATTCATCCACGCAGACGGAGCCGGATGAGTCTGCCGGAGGAAACGATAGCATCAAAACGAAGCTGGAAAAATGCTTATTGTTGTTGTCGCATGTAAACACAAAAGTGGATGCGTTGGCCTCTATGCAATGCCAGCAAGGGAAAACAACGTCCAACGTGGCAGATCTTGAAAGCTTGGAGGACAGTTGCCGCGATGAGGGTTTTGTGAAGGCAACGGTTGCATCAATTGGAGGAATCCTTGGCCATCACCGTTATACAGGGAATGGAGCAACAGAGAGCCTTCAAATTATTGACTATTTTTTTAGTCGTCATTTCCTGCTCAAATGTTCGTGGACGGGTACTAGTCGCACTTCCGGCAAAGGTGAGACTAAGATACAAAAAATCCCGTTTATGAAGTTTGACAAAACGATCAACTTGTTCTACCAAACGTAGTGTATTCCGAACCAACCCAAGCCACATTGCAAGTTTTATAGAGGTTTTAAAGCATTCTACAAGTCTAAATCATGGTCTACAGAACCCTCATAAAACCACAATTGTTACTTGGGAAACTATACGCTTTCTGATTGCAAAATCTTTTTACATCGGTGCTTGAAAAATGCAAAGCAAAGGTTCACTGAAGAAAATCGGTTTCACGAAAGCGGAAGCGATTGGAGAATGCTGAAGCCAGAACTGAAGATCATCCTGGGGAAGAAAGAAAAGAGAATGGCAGCAGCACGGATGAGATTGTTGGCGAAGGACCACCGGAAAAAAACTGCCGGAAGTGCGACGTGGCAGATCGAAGTTTTGGAAAATTATGAGGAATTTGCCAGCGAGATGTTTAAAATTGAACAGTTACGTCATTGTACGCTGAAGTTTTACGGATTTTTTTTTTAACAATATAAAAATGATCTTCTAAACAGAAGCTCAAATGGAACGAATTTATATTGCGATCTTTATAAAATAAAACATGTAAAAATGATATTATCGTATGATGCAGTAGTACAAAAACACATTTAGCGGCGCCGGTGGTGTAGTGGTAAGCGTGATTACCTCTCACCCCAGCAGGCCTAGGTTCAATCCCAGTCGGCGCCACCAGGATGTTCTGAGGCATAACATCTCACGCCTTCCTTCGGAAGGGAAGTAAAGCCGTTGGTCCCCGGTTCATGAGTTGATGGGTCGATAGGTAGGGTCCAGGTGTGGGAGCTGCCTTCCTGGCGTCAGTAGCATTGGTGCTCAGCACGGAAAACAAGATCGACGGAAAACAAATCAAGGAAAAAAAATATACAAAAACACATTATTCACGAATTTGTATTGCAACTAATTTGCAAAAGATGTCATTAAATGGATAAACTTTACATGGGTTGAAATCATTACGTGATTTTGTTCTGAAATTATAAAATACATCCGACGAAAATGGACTTTGAATATGAGGTTCAAAATGTTTTAGTTCTGAGCCAGCCAACCGTTTTCATTCGCAAAATTCATTGCCACAACTGTTTTATCTTTTGATAGAAACCATTAATCTTTAAAATTTCTTGTTAATGTGAATCCTTCATGTAATATACAACACATAAAATTTGCATTATCAGTTTTTGAAGGTTGTTTCATAATAGGATATGATCGATCAATCTGGCTTTTGCAAAATGGGTCCTGATTTTTCTCAGAAATTCTGTTTACTATTTGATTCAAAGGCAATCGCCCAGACCGAAACATCTTTTTGGTTTGATACAAATGGTTTTCAAATGGATATGAAGATATTTTTGGCAAAGGACCAAATCTTTTAACCTCATCTACAATGTGGACTAGGTTATGTGTGTTACTTGTAATGATACGGAAATGCTTGCTGCAATTTTCAATAAATTTTATAAAAAGGTTCTGAGCAACAGGTAGATATTTTTATAGTATTCGTTCGAGCAAATTGTGACGGCATAGAACAAGTTAATGAAATTTTCGTATTGTTGCTTATCAACAACATATTTGAGTAGTGCTATCCCTATATAATTTAGAAATGAGGCACATTCTGATGCCTTCCAATGGCAAAGAAAACGCAATCCTCGCACTTTGCGATGTATTTCTGATGGCAACCTTATGTTGCTTAATATGGTGTCTATGCGTTCGGTGGTGTTTTTTTGAACACCTTGTGTGGTTGGCCTTCTTTATAAATTTTCAACAGTTTTTTTTGTAATTCCTAAATGTAACAGATGCAGCGAGTCTGACACAATTATCTCTTCAACCATGTCAATAGGCAAACGGCGAAGAGGCGTTGCGACGAATATCTGTTTAAGTTTTCCATTTTCTCGAACTTTGTAAACTTGATGATGTTCACCATATGATCTGTTACGATATCCTTCATCTGTTCGTTTTGAGGCATTTGTGACAGGAAAAATATTTACTGGCAGATCATTAGAACGTTCTCCAACAGTGATGCATTTCAAGCATCCATGAAACGAAGTAAAGTTCACTGAACCTGCAAGTAAGAAATGATGACCCTTACATTTAGATAATCAATTTGAGTAATTACCTTTGATAAATGCCCTTGCGGGGGAATCACAGATAAATGCTCTGATTTTGACTGATAACAGATTGTTGTTGATAGAGATTCCGGATTTCAAAATTGGTTCAGCTTCATCCACGAACAGCTTCAGGAATTCTTCAACAAATTTAAGTTTGCTTTTACCATGGAATATGCCTATGATCATTGGCTTCATTTCTGGTAAATCGAAAATATTCATCAAAATTGGCCATACTTGATCGGTGCCGTTTTTGTATAGCGGTAGCCCGTCTATGTTTAAGTTAATAGAAATACATCGTGACTGATTGAGATCCCAAAACACTCGACGTAGACATGCATCTGTAATTTAGGATTTTAAAAAGTGTTAGTGAAGTTTTAAGCAAAAAAGGACATATTTTACCTAATCCCTGATGCCCATACTGGCCACCTTCAATTTTGACTAGATCTGGTTCTTTATGATGGGTTCCAAGCAACCTACGTGGATCTGTGGGTAGCGTTCGATCTACGATATATAACCGATTTAGCAATGGTTTTAAAGCAGCGTGAGGGATTTTGTATTCCAAGCTCCAATTTTGAATGAAAGAGGCTAAACTCAGAGTATTATTGGTATCATCCTCTTGAGAATTTGATGCTTCTTCTGTACTATAATCCAGTGTTGGTTCAAAGACCTCTTCAACATCCAGCTCGTAGTTAGAGTATTTGTCATACACTTCTGCTTCAACATTATCGTTTCGATTACTCTCGACGGTTGCATACACCTGTTCAATTTTTTTATCCTTCAGGCTCGATTCCGTAGCGAAGCTGTAACTATTCGATGGCTTACAATTATTATTCAACTCTAAACGTTTGTACTTTGATAACTGTCGTCTGTAACTTCCACTTTTAAGGAACTTTTGCCAAATCTCACTTCCATCCATTCTATATTTGTTTTGATTGGAAATGTTTGTTTTTGTTAAATGTTAAAGAATGTCAGCTTTAAAACGAATATGGTGACAACCGTATTCGGCTTATAGCAATAGGGCTAATAATCTCTATAAAAAAAAGCGTTAAATACCGATACATGGTCTAGTTTATTGCTTGAGGTTCGTAGTGCCTACAAGCATTAGAAAAACTGATACACAGCTTATAGGCTTTGAAAAGCCGTTATATGTTAAATTTAACGCTTATTACAGTGCTTACTGGTTTCCTGGGATATCGTCCAGGATTGGCGTATACTACATGAGCACCTCACAACAGAACTCTCAAATTGCTTCCAAATTTCAACCTATCGATTTTTTCATTGATAACGAGTTAAGAAATCAATTTAATATATGCTTTACTTTTTCTGTGATACCAAAACTACCTTTCGTAATCCTACGTCAAATCTACGGTCGTGTCTTGGATACAACCTCTTACTTCTTTTTTTTTTTTTGGTATTTTCATCATTCTCGAATTGCTGCCAAACTGACTATAACAACAATAGGCTTATTGGCCATTGGCATAACAACCGCATATTATTATTTTTTTCAGCATTTGTACAACAGTCAGAACGATATATGTGAAATTTAAAATGCTAAATCCATAGTAATTCCCATACAAGCTTCAAAACGTTTACGCGACCTCTAAACCTTCATCAATCTTTACCATCTTTTGTACAGACGCACATTTTGGGGTTATGGATCAAACTGGAGGATGGCCTCTAAGAAAAATAATACTTTTTTGCTAAATGATAAACCCTAATGTACAGCTATCTCCCGTAGAACACGTTACCCACTGCGTTCTATCCACCAGTTTTTCTCGGCGGGTTTTCAACCAGTCGGTCTGATTTTTTGCATGTTAGTAGTGTCATTGGAGTCAAACTAGTCACTCGCAGAAAATCAGAGCGAATGGTTGAAAACCCGCCGAGAAAAAGCGATGAACAGAACTTAGTGGGTAACGCGTTCTTCGGGGGAAAGCTGTACCATTCATTCAAATTTTTGGACGGAAATTTCTCAAATAAAAAAAAAACAAAATCAACACTATTAAGGATATAAGGAAATTTATTCATTGAGCCATAACAAATATTACATGTTATTTAAACCACCTCCACTGAAAAAAAATAAATATACAACAACAGCACAGCACCATCCCCGTTTACCATCTCCACAGAATCTCCGCCACATCCTGCTCCATTTGATGTGCCTGCTGTTGAGCATGCTGCTCATAGGCATCATTGTATCTTATGTAGCCCGGTTGGTTCCAATTGCTTGGCCACCAATTGCTTTGATGCTGCTGCGAAGGCTGCGCCGTCACTGGCTCATATACTGACCAACTGGGATACGGATCAAACCAACTGCCGTAATCCTTCTGCACCGGATCGGCTCGTGTTCCATAACGAAAGCGCCTCGGATACGCTCCGATTTTTTTCATATAGTCCTTGTAGGTTAGATCCGGACCGTAGTTCCACGATTCTGTGATCGTAAAGGTCAATTTAGAGCGACTGTTTAAAGGATTTATTCTGAAGTCTAATCTCACCTTGATTGTACCACGTGGGTGCTGCTCGAATCAAATCAAAGCTCACCAGAAGAATCACTATCCAAGCAATTATTTTGAAAGCCATTTCTGTTTCAGGATCCGAACCGATTGGATGTTATTGAGTAACTGAACCACTCAACTCTTTCAACATATTTTGAAACGATAACATTTACAGAGCAGGTAAGACCAACATTACTACTCTGGGGTGTAATTACGTCAACGAAGGCACAAGAAAAGAAAGGCTGCACAAAATTGCAGTCCGACTGTAAAACTTTGTCTATTTCGGAAAAAAAAAATCACCAACACATTAACGGTCCCCTGGAGAGAGATAATCTAAATGTTCTCGAATTCCTTCCATTTGGAATTTCATGCGTTCTTGCTGCTGCTGCTAGGCCGGAAGGCTTCTTCCACTATCAGAGGCCAAAGATCTTCAAAGATTGCCGCCAAGGTTAGCTGTTCCTGCTCGGATACGTTCCCCAGTCGAAGTTGGTGAATTATGTGCGGCACAAGGTGAGACATTTCTGGATGACGAATATCTACGGGGCGGAACTGCAGCGCGGAGTTGAATTCGGATTGATCTGGAATAGTTTGTGACAAAGAATGCTGTTAAAACCTAATCGGAGTCGTCTTTATTTACAAATTGGTTAATTTCTGTACAAGGGAATTGCTCTAGGCTGCGATGCTAAGATTCTGATTGCTCGACGGTTCCACCCCCGTCAGCGCTTTCGTCAGTGCTAGTTCAATCCAGCGCCATAGGTTACGCTTCATTGGCGGGAAATGGCTGAGGAGTTGTCACTTCCAGTTTGTCGGTGACCTCCTCCGCTTGTAGGGTGTGTGGAACTGATGTTTGGTCGATAACAGGTGGGTCTTGAGTTGAATGCTTGAGTTCATTCTGGTTGTCATCTGCGTTGACAATCCGAGGATTTCTACTTTCAACGGGGGTTTCTGCTATGAAGTTCCCAGCTTCAATCGCTGTTGCATTCTGGAGCTGAGCATGAGTTGCGTTGTGAGTTTCCGATCCATTCAAGGGAGCAGATTGATTAACGGTTTTGTTGTTCAGCTCGTATGCCCCATCGAAGTAATTGTCTTTATCATCGATGAACAGAACTCGCTTTGTATCATCTTCTTCCAGATCTCTGGATTCAATCGTCGCCGCTTGCCATTGACCCAATTCCATACCTCCTTCGTCAATTTCCTCTTGAATCTGACGATTCTCCGCCGGCTCATTCTTCCCATAAGTCCTGTCAAAGTACCCATCATCCAAATGTCCCTCTTCACCTTCCTTCCAATGTTCTAGAATTTCCACTACCCGGTCTCCATTGTCCAGATTTTTGATCGCGACTAACTTCTGCAGGGCACTAATCATCTCAGTCCACCTGATGCCCACTTGCATGCGGCTTAACTCATCAACTAGCTTATTCAAATCTTGCTCGGTAATGCGCTCCTTCAGTTCCGTGAACCCATTGGATTCTTCCAGCAGATTCAGGACTTTCAAGACCTCTTCCCTGACGAAGCGTCGAGCATCAGGTTCCGACGTAGCTAAACGCACGGGGTGAATCGCATATTGTAAAAAATCTACTACTCTTGAAGGTTAGTTGAAGTGACTTACCTGTCTGAGTTACGGGGGTTGGCTCTTCCCTGGATTCGACCGGAGCACTTTCCGTGTGCACTTCGTAAACGTTGAGCGTTGTGAGCTGGTCAACTGTCGCTACTGGAGCAGCAGCAGCTTCCGTAGTCACATCCAGTCGTTGGAGTTCCTGCTGTTCAACGATCGGAACTGATTCTGGAGTAGATTTGAGTAGCTGGTGACCGGATAACTCGACCGGGAGGTTGAATCGGGCGTTTTCTAAAAGTGTATGTTATTAGTAAAGTATTTTTAAATGCAATTGTAAGAATCTACCACTCTGAGTTACGGGGGTTGGCTCTTCCCTGGATTCTGCCGGAGCACTTTCCGTGTGCACTTCGTAAATGTTGAGCGTCGTGAGCTGGTCAACTGCCGGTACTGGAGTACCAGAAGATTCCGTAGTCACATCCAGTCGCTGGAGCTTTTGCTGTTCATCGATCGGAGCCAGATCTGGTGTGGAGCTAAGTTGCTGGTGACCAGATAAGTCAACCAGGGTGTGTCCTAAAAGTGTATGTTATCAGTTAAGTATTTTTAAATGCAATTGTAGAAATCTATCATTCCGGTGACCGATTGTAGGGACTTACCTGTCTGAGTTACGGAGGTCGGCTCTTCCCTGGATTCAACCGGAGCACTTTCCGTGTGCACTTCGTTATTGTTGAGCGTTGTGATTTGGTCAACTATCGCTACTGGAGTAGCAGAAGATTCCGTGGTCACATCCAGTCGTTGGAGTTCTTGCTGTTCAACGATCGGAACCGGTTCTGGAATAGCGTTGAGTTTCTGGTGATCAGATAAGTCGACCGGGAGGTTGAATCGGGCGGGTCCTAAAATGGTATGTCGTTAGTAAAGTATGTTTAAACCGTATTGAAAAATCTACCTTCTTCTTCGACTGTCTGGAGTTTTTCCTCGTCAACCGGAATCTCTCGAGCCTCTCCTGTGGATGCTTTATCAGTGATATCCTCAGCTTCAATTTCTGTAAGAAATGTTTACAGTTTTGAAGCATCCATCATTTGATTATACTCTGAAATATATTACGTCTGTTTTCCGGAAGCTCTAGAAACAATTCATCGTCCCCCTCAGTGCGGCCTTCAATTGTATCCTCGAATTCAATTTCTGCGAACCAAATATTAATCATGAAACTACTACTATCCTCAATTTAAAATTTCAACACTTTACCCCTATGGTCAAACTCCTGCTCATCCTCATCATCAGGAAGCTGCTTTTGCAATTCATCTCGATGTGCATTTTGACCCTCAACGATGTCCTTGAGTTCCATCTCTACAAAAAAAAAATATTTCAAATTTATCACACATTTTTTTCTCGCATAACGCCCAAATCTTATTACGTTTGTTTTCAACCTTCTGGTTCTTGGAGTTCTCGATCAACCACAGCGGAACGGAGTGGGTAGCTGCATTCGTCTTGTCGGCGCTTGCTGCAGTCGTAGACAGGCTCTGGAATCGCTGATCAATATCAAAGTCCAGCGGTTCGTTGTCCGGATTTTCCACATGAACCCAAACGTTCTGGCTGTCCAGTTTGTTAGTTTCCAGTTCTTCCGGTTCAACTAGGACAGCCGGTTGACTCACGTCGATTGGGTACGGTAGCTTCTGCGATTCTGGAACTTGATTTGGGCTACCGTAGTGTCCGGCTAGGAGATTACCGTTACCAAACAGTGAACCCAACCAAGTGTCTTTGGTTGCTTCCGCTGGGATTGGGATCAGTGGAGCGTGAGTAGTAGTGTAAACCGTTGTAGTGCTAAGGGTAGTTGTATCCGGTTCTACTGTCTTATCGTGCCCAATTGTACTCTTTTCCTTGACCAGATTGGATTCCGCGATCTTTTGCTCCTCTAAATACAGTTCTAAAGCTGCGGCTAAATCCTCAAGATCCTCGTCATCAATCTCGTGGCGATCCTTCGGCTCCTGCTGCTTTTGCTTCTCCTCGGGTTCATCAATCACGACCAGGTACTTTTCCACCTTATCCAGATCCAATGGTTCATCGTCGTCCTCACCTTCCACCACTACATCATAGTTCTCATGGAACACCTCCAGATCCTTAGTTTCCACTTCACCCAGTAGATTTTCCAGAACATCCGAAACCAATGCTTCCTTAGCATGACCCTTCAAACCTCGTGTCAATTCCGCCTCGATTTGTTCCACCGTCAATGCATTTGCTTGATCTCTAAGCTTCCGCAGTTTCTCGCAGAGATCGTCGTCAAATTCGGCCTTCAAATCAAGCGCATTCAATGCCCGCTGGATGGCCAAAAGCAAGCGCCGATAGTCGTTGACAAACGAGTTCTTCAACTTTACCGCTGGGTCGTTTTTTAGTTCTGCCACTTCCTTGTACCCATGCACGTTGTGAAGGAGCTCGACGAGCTTTTGCTGCAGCGCTTCATCCGTTAGTTCATGGACCAGTCGATCCAGTGAGGTTACTGGTTTGTGAACTGGATCTCGGAACACGACAATCACTCGGATGACTCGGTAGACTTGGAGCAGCTGTTGGGCTTCACCGTAAGGTAGTTTGGATTTCGTGGTGTCGTGACTGTACGGCACCGAAAGCTCGTAGGATGGGTAGTAGTAGTAGTTGGAGTAACTGGGCTGATAATCATAGGGTTTATAGTCATAGGGTTGATACTCATAGGGTTGATAGTCATAGGGTTGATAATCAGAGGGTTGCCCTTGGTATTCTATCGGTTCCCATTGGTATTCCAATGATTGCCATTGGTACCCCGAGGGTTGCCATGGGTAGTCCTGGGGATTTCTTCGGTAATCATAGTATTCTGCTAGAAATGGAATAAGGGATAAAACAAATTGTTTTTAAGTTGAAAACAGGCATGAGTTCCAGTTGGAACGTTACAAGTCGAAGGAATTGAAAAAAAATAAAGTTCATTGATTTGTGATTAATATCTGAACAAACAAGCATAATAATATATGTTGAAATTGAAGAGGAATTCCGAAGGCTTTCCTAATTTCAAGATTCAAATGAGACGTCCACAAATGTTTTGTTTTCTACCAAACTCCCTGACCCCGGTATCACACGTACTACACGTACTAATTTCATAAATTGTAGGACCCCTATCGCTCAATAATGGATGTCATCTTAGAATCATCCCTTTCTGATCTGAAGATTAAAAGACCTTCATATCAATACTTGATTAAACCTGCAGCCTTGAAAGATGACTTAACTGCAATCTTCGATCAGTGGCATATGGCATTTTAGTTTCCAACGGGAAAATGTTCCTATGCCCAATTTTTAATCATGAAGTTCAATAAATTTTCAACAACTACCCCATTCAAAACAGTCAGATCTGTCAATACTTAAGTTGAAATGTTCTATAAGAAACTACAAGGGCAACCCTATGGGGTTGTACGCAATGGTGACGTAGGACTACGAGGTCTTATATAATAAATCTTATTTGTTAACTGCAGCAGGAGCTTGTGTTTTGTGTAGGAATAAGAATTTGAGCAGGGTTCTCTCTGTTTATACTCTTTTGTATGACGCACTTGACATAGATGACCCACAGCGACTCACGAAGAGCTACTAATTCAGACCAATAGCGGTGTGGCTTCTTCCACGTTTTATTTATGGTCTTGTGGGCTGCAGCTCGCTGCTTGCAGGCAGCCTTTCGTTGTGTACTGGAGAACACCACCACTCACCACGCGGTGATTGAATAAACACCGTTTGGTGAAACCGGATGAAATTCAACTTTGAAATCTTTGTTAGGGAAATCGCGTTTTGCAGGCAATCGATGATAATTTTAATGGTCATAGGAACAGTTGCACATTCGTGTTATGTTCAATAGTGACATTTTGAAAATGATAAAGTCTTAAATTTAGCAGATGCGTAGACATATTTCTGATCGATTGATGAAAAAATTATTGAAATTGGTTCAGGGGCAGCTTAGTTATTAACGTTCAAAATCTTTCATAATTTTGTTACATATTCCATTTTCGGTTTTCACAAAGTGTTCCCCCATATATAAATCACAGATGTAGTCCTACGTCAAAAAATGTGGCCGCACGATACATAAGTAAAATTTTACCAGCCTATTTAAATATGTTACACTTAGAACAATAGAAATGATCAAAAAGAATGATAAAATTTTCCTAACAGATGTTATGAAATGTTCCCTGGGAAATACCAAGGGCCAAGGGCGATCAGAAGGTAGACAGTTTTTTTTTTTTCCTTTGGTTTGTTTTTTTCCGTCGATCTTGTTTTCCGTGCTGAGCACCAATGCTACCGACGTGCCAGGAAGGCAGCTCCCACACCTGTACCCTACCTATCGACCCATCAACTCATGAACCGGGGACCAACGGCTTTACTTCCCATCCGAAGGTAGGCATGATCAGAGATGTTATGCCTCAGAACATCCCGGCGGCGCCGACTGGGATTGAACCCAGGCCTGCTGGGGTGAAAGGTAATCACGCTTACCACTACACCACCGGCTAGGTAGACAGTTTGATTCGGAATTCTATCACTACGTGGCGCTAGTGTGCATGAAAAATCGAGCATTTTTTAAATTATTGTAATTCGTGATTCCGATCTGATATAAAGTTCGAGTCTTCAGCAAAGTTGTTCAGAAGATCCTGGCTAAGCGGATAGTGCCTTAGTTTGTTTTGGAAATATGTCACTACGTGGCGCCAGCGTGCGTTAAAAAATTTGAAATGTGCCGGATCTGAGAAGTTTGAAATCGCTTGAATATGAAGTGAATTAGTCCTGAAAATATTGGATTCACTTGAAAATAAAGTGAACTAGACCTAAAAAGCTTGTAATCACTTAAATATGAAGTCAAGACCAACAATTGAAATGGCCTTAACTCCATTTTGTAAACAAACCTTGTAAGGCCATTTTCTCGCGAACCGAGACCTTCATTCGAAAACCTAAACCACAATCGGGTAGAGGAGAATTTCCCCTACCTGTTCATTCTGTTGGTTTGCCTTTGTGGACTTCGGTTCGCGAGAAAATGGCCTTACAAGGTTTGTTTACAAAATGGAATTAAGGCCATTTCATTTGTTGGTCTTGAAGTGAACCAGACCTGAACAGTTTAGATCCACTTGAATGTGAAGTGAATCAGACCTGAAACATAACTTAAAAATGAAGTGGATTCAAACTGAAAAGTTTGGAATGACTTGAATATGAAGTTAACCAGACTTGAAAAGTTAGGAATCACGTGAAAACCAGTCATAAGCATGGAATCGCTTAGAAAAGTATTGCAACACAGACTAGCAAAATAGACCCGTCACGCAAGTGAAAGTGGTCCTTACCCAACAAACAATTTTAGCTGCAGACTAGCTTATACAGGCAAATATTAGCCGTATAAGCCATTTTTTGGCTGTATAAGCTAATCTGCAGCTAAAATTGTTAGTTGGGTAGCCTCTTGCCCAGTAACTCCTATCCCTTCCTCCCCGTGGCACCGGCTGGGGTACGCGTAACCTTAGGGAAGATCGGGCAACCAACTCCGGTGGGAACTTTGGTTGTGGCTTACAAAACCCGAGCGTCTGTTCTCCATGTTAGGGGCGGCTCAAACAGCGTCTGACTCGCATCCAGCGTCTGACTGGCATCCAGCAGCTGAATACGAAATGCTTCTCCCCGAAAGCTATACCCGAGATGGCAGTCCCATCACGGTGGATAGGAGACCTTAGGCCAACCACCTACTGTCTCCGAAACCTTCAAATTGTTAGGGAAACCTATAGTGAAAGATTACGGACTGATTTTATGGCAACGACTTTTAGCGCTAAACAACGGACAAGAATTGGAACATGGAATATACTGACGCTAGCCCAACAGGGTAACCTGGCATAACCAGTGAGGCCCGCCGTATGAAGCTAGAAATCCTGGAACTTAGTGAAGTCCGCTGGCCGAACTTTGGAGAACACAAGCTGCCTTCGGGACAGGTACTTTCATATTGTGGTATGCGAGGTGAAAACGCACCGCGACATCGTGGAGTTGACTTTCTGCTTAGCGCCCAAGCACAGACTGCGCTCATCAAGTGGGAACCTATCAATGAGAGAATAATCGTTGCCAGATTCAGAACACGGGTCCGAAACCTCACCATAATCCAATGTTATGCGCCAACCGAT
This sequence comes from Ochlerotatus camptorhynchus, assembly GCF_037179485.1. NCBI lineage: Eukaryota > Metazoa > Arthropoda > Insecta > Diptera > Culicidae > Ochlerotatus > Ochlerotatus camptorhynchus. The sequence goes on along the minus strand of NW_027040766.1, from coordinate 3,112,848 downwards.
GCTGCCGAATTGCAGGACAAAGAGAACTTTTACTGTCAATCAGGGTTGCTTCCACTCACTTGCTATAAAAAATTGTTTTTCGGAATTATGAAATCATTGGATGTTATAATGGTTATTAGTACTTGAAGGTTGAAAGAAGGGGTCGTGAAGTATGTATTTGACACATAAAACCTGTCAATATTGCTTTCAGTGCGTCACAATCAGCGATTTTACGATTCGTGAGCGCTCACTCTGAGTGAACGCTCACGAATCATAAGATCGCTGATTGTGACGCTCTGAAAGCAAAATTGACAGGTTTTATGAGTCAAACACACACTTTTCACCCTCTTCTTGATACTTGCAAGTACAACAGACCATTATTTCATCCTATGATTTCATTATTCCGAAAAATAATGTTGTATAGCAAGTGAGTGGAAGCAACCCTGCTGTCAAAATCTACACAGGCGACTTCAATGCGAAGATCGGCTCCGACAACTCCGGACTATGAGCGCATTATGGGACGTCATGGTCTCGGAGAAATGAGCGGGAACGGCGAGCTACTACCAGAGTTTTGTTGCAACAACGACATGGTGATCGGGGGTTCGCTCTTCCCCCATCGCCCAGTGCATAAAGTCACATGGGTCTCCCGTGATGGATATACAGAGAACCAAATCGACCACATCTGCATCAGCCGAAAATGGAGACGGAGCCTTCTTGATGTTCGGAATAAACGCAGCACTGCCATCGCGTCTGACCATCATCTCCTGGTCGGTGAGATCCGCCTACGCATTGCGCGGGTTCAACGGCGGGAGGAGAGACTCGGGCGGCGATTCAATCACGCCGACTGGAAGACCAAGCAGTGAAGAGATCGTTCGTCGAAGAACTCGAGGCTCGCGCAGCTAATATTCCGGAAGGTGGCACCGTAGAAGAACAGTGGACGAGCATCAAGAATGCCTTTATTGAAACAAGCGAGAACAACCTGGGTGAGCTGCGCACTCAGTGGAAGGAGTGGATCACCGATGAAACCTGGAGGAAGATTGAGGAGCGGAGAGAAGCAAAAGCCGCGATAGAGCGAGCAAGAAGCCAAGAACGAGGCCCGTCAACGGTATTCGGCTCTAGAGAGGGAAGTTAAGCGCTCCTGTATATGGGACAAGCGAGCGTGGGTGGACTCCCTGGTTGATGAAGGGGAGAAATCCGCAGCAACCGGCGATATCCGCCTCCTCTATGATGTTTCACCGACGCCTGACCAGTTGAAACGTTTGTTTGAGCACTTTGAACAACTTCTCGAAGTTTCAACGGTCAACCAACCATCAACATCTCGGCATGATCCGCCAAGGGTGAGGCGCGTTACTCGTGTCAACACTGAAGCTCCATCATTGCAGGAGATAGAAGCAGCCATCCGAAGTATGAAGTCCAACAAAGCCCCGGGGGTCAATCGCATATCAGCAGAGATGCTCAAGGCTGACCCCATGCTATCCTCACAAATGTTGCATCAACTATTCGTCAATATCTGGGACACCGCGACTTTTCCGGCCGACTGGATGCAGAGCGTCTTTGTAAAAGTCCCCAAGAAGGGGGATCCGAATGTATGCGACAACTGGCGACGCATCACGTTACTGTGTATTGTTCTCAAAGTTCTGTGTAAAGTTATCCTCAATCGGATACAGGAGAAGATTGACAAGACTCTTCGACGACAGCAGACAGGATTCCGTGCTGGAAGATCCTGCGTGGACCATATTGTCACGCTCCGCATCATCTTGGAGCAGGTCAATGAGTTCCAAAAGTCCCTGTACTTGGTATTCATTGACTACGAAAAAGCTTTCGACCGACTAAACCACGAAAGCTTGTGGGGCGCTCTGAGACGCAATGGAGTCCCTGATAAGATCGTCAACCTCATCGAAGCGCAGTACGAGGCTTTCTCATGCAGAGTGTTGCACAACGGAGCTTTGTCTGACCCGATTCGGGTAATCGCGGGTGTGAGGCAAGGATCATGGTTGGAGCCGTTGACCGTGTACCGAACCGTGGGTTGCTGTGGCAGCCTATTACCATGGAGCATCTCAACGACTTCGATTTGTCTGATGATGTTGCTTTATTAGCACAACGGCGCTCTGACATGCAGAGTAAGCTCGACGACCTTGTGGAACACTCCTCTGAAGCAGGTCTTACCACGTACGTCAACAAGACCAAATCGTTGGATGTCAACACGGAAAACCATTCCAATTTCACGGTAGCTGGGCAGGCAGTGGAGAAAGTCGAAAGCTTCCAATATCTTGGCAGCCAGATAGCGTCGGACGGCGGCAAAAATAGCGACACAGGTGCACGGATTAAGAAGGCGAGGGTTGCTTTTGCCAGTTTGCGAAAATTATGGAGAGCGAATCAGATCAGTCGACGTACCAAAATCCTAATTTTTAATTCGAACGTGAAGTCTGTGCTGTTATACGCCAGTGAAACATGGTGTGTATCAGCGGAGAACACTCAGAAGCTGCAGGTGTTTATCAACCGATGCCTGTGGTACATAATTCGTACCTGGTGGCCCACAATTGGATCTCAAATTCCGAGCTTCATCGTTTGTGCCATCAGAAGCCGATAGAGACAGAAATTCGTGAACGGAAGTGGAGGTGGGTCGGCCACACACTACGACGGAGCGGAAACGAAATCTGCAAGCAAGCACTGGACTGGAATCCAGCAGGACATTGCAGCAGAGGCAGACCCAGAGGCTCGTGGCGGCAGAGCCTAAACAGTGAAATTGAGAACGTTGACCGAAATTTGACTTGGATACAGGTCAAGGCCCTAGCTAGTAATCGCCCAGGATGGAAATCTTTCACAAACGCCCTTTGCACCCCTGGAGGTGCAGAGGATCGTTAAGTAAGTAAGTAAGTACTATAAGCTCTCTATTATGAATTTGAATGTTCTCAATGACGATACGAATCTGCCCGCTTGCTTCTGCTCATGGTATATTGATCCTCTTCAGTGGCCACCACTGTATCTCCTTCCGTGTTAGTTTGTTGTTGCTTCTGCTTTTTTAGATCTTCAATCCGAGCCACACAATTACAGTACGGAAATGCTAGCTAAAACCTGCCAAAAATTATTAGGAAGAGAACAAATTTACAGATGATTCTGCATATGTGGAACGATTTTTTTCACAACACAGAAACGGAGCAATGCATTCTACCTAAGAAAGTAATAATGCTGTGTGTTGTCACCTGTTCCAAAATATAGTTCTTCCTTAATTCAAACCACTGTTATAACTTCAGGATGTTATGGGCGATACACGCAGAGAATCGGTAAACGGGATCCCGCAGTTCTCCGGTACCAAATTCGAGAATGTGAAGTTTAGAAATACCCACCAACAGTAACGACTGAAGCAGCAAAGTTTCAAGAGTTAGATGGAAAAGATACGAATGTGATCATCTCCTTCATCCACGATGATTTACTGGATTTGATTCGTGAAAAAAAAAACGTCTAGGGATATTTGGAGCACTTTGGAAAGAATCTCCGCCAAGAAGTCGGTTTCGTCGTAAACGCTTATTCGCAAGCAACTCGCAAAGCTGAAGATGAAGGCCGAAGATGCATCAATTAAGCACTATTTGAAGACTTTCGACAAGATTATTCGGAAACTAAAGTCAGCTGGAGCAAAACTAGAAGAATGTGATCTATGGTTTCGCAGCTGTTCGTAACCCTCTCGGAATCCTACGACGCGGCGAATAAAAAAAACAAACTTTGATAGATTCTAGTACGCTGTTGGCACCACTTTAGACTCCGGTGCAAAAAATAATTACACGGTAATTTTTTTCGCTAAGGCCATAAAATTAAAAAAAAATCGAATTATTGAAAAGCAGTAGCAGCTTTAAAACAGTATTGGCAAGCTTTTCTCGTGCTAATATTGAGCTCTCTTTGTGCTGCTTCTGCGCGCTCCTACTCAAATTGCACGTCTTTCAAATAATTGCGTGCTCTCTCTGGTATCTTGCTCTCGAAAACATCGATTCCCATCCAAAAAATTGTGTATCTCCACTAACCTCGAGACAACCGCGAGTACTCGGTCCAGTTCCTTTAACTTTAAATTTAAGACAGTAATAATGTATAACGCAAAGGATAACTCGGCTCTGTAAAGTTTATTCGATTGAGCCTTTACAAATAAAGTAATTATAAAAAAAAAGAAGATTTTATAACGCTCAGCACAATCAAACGAGCACTGAATATAACTAGAATATATAACAAGAAGGAATTATTTCCCAAAACCATTAAATATAGTTGCAATAAGTTTAAGTTTTTTTTTACTTTTTTTAGCTGTGTATGTTTTTTGACTTATAGATTTTACAAACGTAATAAACGCATCACACTGTTTCATTTCCGACATTTTCGTTCTTCTGTTCACTGCCTGCCTTTATTTATCCAAACAGCCGGAGCAAACAGTAGAGACCAGGGTACCAACAATCAATTCGAAACTAACGATTTTAAATTGGCTCACTACTTGACTAGCCTATTGGTCCCAAGCAAACGAATAACATATCCCATTCTAGTCGAAATTCTAGTACTACACTATGTTTGTTTTGATTCGCTATGAAAGTTTTATCTGTCAAGGGGTTAGTGGATTTTTCTATGTTTCGAGGGGTGCATTGATTAGCTTGGGACTGAATATAGTACCAGAACTGAGCCAAAAAGTTGAGCACGTATCTTCGGGACCTTCTGGTCTTTGAGTTACCTTTAAAAAAAATTACTCCGTTTATGAGTAACCAGGAGTTTTGAGAATATGAATGAACGATACTCAAATTTGAGTTAGTTTAATTGGCCGTGTATTGGACATTTTTACGAGGGGGCAGTCATTACAGATATATTGGATCAAGTTTGATTATTTAATGATTATGAATTTGATTTCCGGAATGAAGGGAATATCGGGCAAAATCTATCAGTTCCTGACAACTGCACAAGATGTGACTATCGTCGTTGATTCCTGAAATTGATTATATAAGATGCACTATTTTACAGAACAGCTATACAGTCACTGAGTGACCAAATCATTTTCACATACGTTAGTACCAATTAAAAAAAATCGGTGAGCCGAGTCAGAAGCTTAAATTACGATTCTAGCTCTTGGAATATTTTTGTAATACTCAAATGTAATTAAATCATTACAAAACAGACCATTATTTTCCTCTTCTCCATGGATCTTTGTTCTCATTAAAATACAGTCAATTCTGTTTCACACGTTTGTCATTTTTTGTTGTCCTCATTTAGGATCAGTACAGAAATTTCAATGCAACCATATTTTTCTATTTTTATTTTATTTTTTTAAACAAGTACTACTAAGTTTGGTTGCAATTTGTGATCACACGAGCAAAACTACGGACAAAAACAACCACTAAAAACAGAACTGAGTGTAATAATTGTTTCTATCAATTTTAGAAAACCTGTTGTACATGAAGAATGCTGACCTGAAAGCTTGATGCCATCCAGATGGGGAACAATGACCCCAGATTAAACGCATTATTTCCTTAACAATACATCACAGACACCTCTTTTCTATCCAAAATGGCACTGTAATAGATTCTATTGAAACCCACCTGGTCTTTGGACTATGGTAAATCCAATACAGCATCCCAATGCGGACGCCAACGTCCACAATCCTAGAACGGACATAATCACAAAAAACTGCGTATTTCACTTGCTAAGAAATACAATTAGCACAACTTAAAACCAATTTTGGCCATGCAAAAAAAAACTACAACTTCATGCACAGGACTCCAAACAATCCAGTATCCTAGCTATTCGTCCGATGGATCAAATGAAACTGATAGAACGCCCTCAACTCTTTGGAGATAACTGATCGGACAATCGATGAGATCCCGATCGTTCTGTGCGGAGGTAAACTGGAAATTCCACACTGTTCCCTTCGGTATGAATAGGCCATTTCTGCTACCCTACCTACTGCAATGCTCTCTCGGTTTCGCGTGCGTCTTTAATCTCGGACCTGATCGTGCGAGAGTTTACGGGATTAAGGAAAGAGCAACGACAACAATGCGATGAATAGAACGGACATGTTCCGATCGATTGGCTGCTTCAAGGATGATTCGTTCTTGGTACATGTTGTTTAGCAATAACACGACTTAGGTACAAGTACTCAATACAGTTATTTATGAAAATGATTTTTTTTTTTGGATTTAGAAGATGCATTCCCACTAGCTTAGATCAGTAGAAAAGTATTAATTAACGATAAAGGGCTCGTATACAACAACTTTCAAATACTTCGGCAATTCCAAATCGCATACAACATGAACTCAGTGACTCCATCTGTGAGCGAATAGATTGAACGTCATTATGGGAGAAACTCATTGTGAACAGCAGTATGACAAATTAGCTCAAAGCACTGAACACACGATGAAACTTGTTTCTGAAGCAACTTGTTTCGACTAAATATTCAATATGCGGGATCATTCATTACTGTTCACATGGTGTTTCATTTTTCTTATGTAAAAAATAAGATCCGGAAACTTTTGTAGCGCTACTAGTTGACGTTCATGAGTCTCATGCTCTGGGACCAAGCACGAATGCATAACTGAAATAGATTGTAAGTTGAATATTTTTTTTTCTTTGGTTTGTTTTTTCCGTCGATCTTGTTTTCCTACCTATCGACCCATCAACTCATGAACCGGGGACCAACGGCTTTACTTCCCATCCGAAGGAAGGCGTGATCAGAGAAGTTGAATATTGATGTACATAATAGTAAAATTTGTTTAATATAATCTTGATTCAACTGGATTAATCCACCTATGGTGAGATCAGACCCATCTTACTAATAAAAATTTCGAAAAAAAAAGTGCTCATATAATGTGAGATGATAGTTGAAATTCACGCGTCTCCTTTCAAATAGACCAATGATTGATTCTCTTTATCGACTCTCTCTTTCGTTAATAACTCGGCTCCAAAAACATGTTCAGCTGTTCTTATCGTCCAATACGCTTAATAATACTTTCTTTTAGCAGACTATATGTAGACAACATAGCTCTAAATATGAATGCAGCCAAGTTATTAACGAAAGAGAAATTAGATGAAGAGAATTTTTGAATTCTCATGTGATTTGAGGTTTCGCATGATGAATTTTGACCCTAATCTAATCTAATCAAATCTAATCTAATCCCAACACGAAATTAACTTCTCTATAGTATGCTACAAAAAATCAGTTACAACTTTTTGTTGATGTTAATTTAGGGTGACAAAACATGTGTCTTGTGAAATGTTATAAAATGTCACATAGCATTGGATCACTTGTTGTCCATTTCTATAAAAACTCAGTTAGTTTACATTTGTCAGTTTCGCCTTTTTGAAATGTTGGTACTGAATGGCTTCATTGAAAAAAATCGTTTTGTGGCATAACATACCCAACAAACAATTCAGAGTCACAAATAAGCATATACATATATTGAATAAATGCTTTACAACAGTGTACAATGCTGAATAAAACGGGTTGTAAGCTGATAAAACCTCATCGAGATCGATAGATGCGCCGTTATTATGCTGTTTGCTCTGATTTGATTAATATACTTATTAAAAGCTATACAAACGATGACTGTCTGCCTGATTCAACACCAGAAGTTTGATCTAATAACATACTGAATAAGTGTAATTTGCACATACATTGACGCTTTAATTCGACTGTTTTCAATTGATTTAATAACATGCTTTATTATACGACTAATAATTGTTTTCTAGCTCCATTATTACTACTAACTCTGTGAAAATTGTAAGTTGGGGACCGTGCTACGCCAACACTTTGAACTTATGTAAACAAATCAAGATTCCCTTCTACAACAAAATCGCGGAGTAGAGGCTTTATAATAGTGCTCAGGAATCACTTTTCTCGACTAGTTATTAAAAAAAAGCAGAGTAAAAGCTGTAAAACAGCACACGCCTAAAAATAAACCTAGTTTACTGTGAAAATGCTTCCGAAGTTGCTCTAACACAGTTTATAAGCTGAGTACAGGTTGTTTAGTTGTTGAAAAAGCACTTTTGATGTTTATGTTACTCAGCAAGAATGGTTGGTTGTGTAGAAGGCATCAAATGAGTAATATATTCACTTTGTTAGCTTTGTTTTGCAGCTACAAGTGGAAAGTTGATTAGTGTGTGTATAGAAGTGACATTAGCGTTTACTGGCTGTTGTTATTCAGTGCGACTGACAAATTGAATAATGGTGGTGAGAAACTTGAGCAAACGCTCTCCAAAACTATTTTGCTAGCTTTTGCTTGTAGCTGTATCTACAGCTTCTTTTCAGCTACTTTACAGCACACCGCTGGAAAAGTTGGCTTACAAAGCTGAAAATGTTAGTTGGGTTGGTAGTGTCAAGGTTTGCCAATAATGAGGTCGTCTCGAGTTCGATTCCAGGTTCCGGTGCAGGGTAAATAATTTGGTGATGATTTGTAGCTTATTTAGATTAATTGATTTCACAGCAAAATAAACTCAATAAATTCCTTCATAAAAGAGCATAAACAGTATTTAACCCGGCCTCAAGAGAAAGATGTGTAGTGATTATTGGATAACCGGGAAAAGGTTGAATAAGCGCCTTTCAAATTCACACACAACTAACCAACGGGTATTCCTTAAAAAAAAACTTGTTTTAGGTAAACAAGCTAAACTTTTATCACAGTTAACCCCCAAAAATGCAGATAGGGTTAACTACCCCATTTCCGGCCTATTAAGCACAACCCGCACTTAGTCTTTCTTAATCTAGCGCAGTTTGGCAACAAACGGAATGTTATTATTACTGATGGCTTTCAAATTTTTTTTACTTTTCCGTACATACCGTAAGATTGAATAAAGAGCAACCAATCGTTGAGATATTGTCAAAGGCTAACACTGCTTCTTGACGCCAAATTCGGCCTACGGATTCTAAACTCGGCCTAACGCATTGAAACACCATTGGAATGCCAATGAATTCACTTCGGCCTATCGGATGAAGATAAAAATTGATTCGGTCGGAGCGCTTCTTTTGTTTTTGGGAATACAGTGGTGACCCGATTTTGTCAGCCCCCGATTTTGTCTACCCCCGATTTTGTCAGCTTTTTAACCCGATTTTGTCAGCCTATATGATTCAATTAGTTTTGGTTGAGGTGGACTGTTTTGTACAGTCGTATTCGTATTTTATTGATTGTCTAGCTCAAGAATGACATTTTTCGAGAATTAAAAGTGCAGTGGTGGCAAAATCAAAGCAGGGGAAGGGGGGTTGAGGGGCTAGTTGAAAATAATGTACGTTATGCATGTGTTTTTTTTTTCTTTTTTTATAGTAAGGTTTAGGAAAGCTTCAAGAAGCCTAGCCTGTAGTGAAGTTGGAACGGTGTGGTATCCACTAGTTGCCTAGTACAGCTCCACTAAAACCCATTCCTTACTCTCTCCTCTGCCTGGATCCCCCCGGGACCACTGTAAAGCGACTACTTCGAGGGGTGGCCGTGCTCATGCACTTGTTGTACTCTCAGCGCTAGCTGGCGTTGCTAGATCGCTGCTCTTCTTTCCATTTAGGCTGCAGCTCCGACATAATCTGCGTGACAGCCCTGCTGACGGCATTCCAAGTGTCCTCCTCTCGACACATTTCAACGACGACATTCTCCACGGTAAGGACGGGCAACTCCGTTCGCACTGCCTCGAACCTTGGACAGTTGAAGACCAAATGCTCCGGCGTTTCATCGACGTTGCCACACTCCAGACAGAGGGGTGGCGCTGCGTGTCCGAACCGATGCAGGTATTCCCTGAAGCAGCCGTGGCCAGACAGGAACTGCGTTAGGTGGAAATTGACTTCTCCGTGTTTTCTGTTCACCAAGGTCGAAAGATTCGGTATTAGTCTTTGTGTCCATCTACCGTTCTCCGTCGTGTTCCACTCCTGTTGCCACTTAGCCAATGACTCCACTCTCACAACTTTCCGTACTCTTCCGGCTTCTCTCCGCCTGTAGCACTCGCTGTCCTCCGCCAGGGTGATGCCGATTGGGATCATACCGGCGATAACGCATACTGCTTTCGACGAGATGGTTCTGTACGCACTCACGACTCGCATGGCCATGAGCCGGAACGTACTGCTCAGTTTCCTTTGGTTCTGCTTCGTTTCCAGCGCTGGAACCCAGGCTGGACCTCCATATCTCAGTATCGATGATGACACGCTGGCCAGAAGACGCCTCTTGCTACTGCTGGGACCAGCGTTGTTTGGCATGATTCTAGCTATCGCGTTGATGGCCTTCGAAGCCTTCTCACAGGCATATTCGACGTGGCTGTTGAAGTTTAGCCGGTCATCGATGATCACTCCCAGGTATTTTAACACACGCTTCGAGGCTATGATGTGCTCCCCGACGGTGATTTCTGCCCGCTATACCGCTTTACAGTTACTGACCAA